>NC_135489.1:88961066-91361066 GCF_052094955.1 Ictidomys tridecemlineatus | reverse complement strand
CACATGCATTCCTAATAGATGGAAACCTGGGTGCGGACTAACAGCCCCCGGTTCTGAGGCATCTCCCTGCCAGTACGCTTCCCAAGAATCATGTTCTCCACTTCACAAGGGCCTGTTGAGGCAAGGATGTGACCACGGCCATTAAGTTGAAGAAACTGAGAACCTATAGAAGACTCCAGAGCTGGCTAGTAGCAGAATATCAAGAGGGAAGCCAAGTCCACAGGCCACCAAAGGGCATGTGTACTCTGGGGTCTCCCCAAGAAATGGGACCCCATTGTGGCCATGCCAAATACCAAGTAGAGAGACTGTGAGGAATTGTCACCTCTCTAAAGCCATTTATTCACCTGTAAGTCTAGGATGGGGCTCAGGCACTACGGAAGCATTGTGTAAAGGCAGCGGTGGGTTAACTCTGGGAACTGGACTCTGTCCTTACTTCATTGGCTGGAATCTACACAATGCAATGTGGGAGGTCAAGTTACCAAGGTCATGGGGACTCTAGTGCCCTGGACTTTTGAAGTGCCAGAGGCAAGGCCTGAGAGACATGATCCCCTCTCTCCAGCCATGCTTCCCTGCTGCAAGCACAGAAGCATGTGGACCTTTAAAGAGCAGGCAGGTGGTAATAGTATTTGGGACACACTGATTTGATTTGGAACCAAGCCTTTCGACAAGAGCACCAACCCTGCAGGACCATCGCCAAGGGTGGAGTGTGGGAAAATGCCTCTGAAAGGTGCACAGACCTGTCAGCTGGCTCTGAACACCCAGGACACTGCCCAGCCCAGATAGGCCGTCTGCCATCATGCTCTTCCACACTCCTGACAGCTGGTGTGAGAGCCACCAGACCTCTGCCTCTACACTCACAAGCGCCCTGCTTGAGCCAGGATTGAGTAGCCTACTTACAGGAAAGAAGGGAATTCATCAGCATCTCAACCTCCCTGCTGCCCAATGGCTGCCCCAAGAGCGGGCAGAGCCTTACTCACCTACCCTCCCGTGGAAACTAGTCCCGTAGGGTCCACCTGGCCGCAAATGACCAAGGAAGCGGCATAACATGCTGGCTAAGAGCCTGGGCATGAATCTTGCCCCCCCATGGGCCCAGTTCCTTCCTCTGTAAAAGGGGCGAGTGGGAGTTTCTTCGGAACCTCCAGGGGCTGTGTGGTGTCTGGGAGCACTGAGCCAGAGCTCTTGCCAGCACTGGGGAAGCACTGTGTACGCATTGTCATCACAGGACTGTGCATCCTTCCCAGGCTCAGAAGAAGCAGCTAAACATTCCTGTGCTGGGAAAAGACCTTGAAAAGATGAGAAATTGGCTCACAGGTGGGGTGTTATCAGGAGCCAGCAGGGAAGGAGACACAGGGACTCTATCACTAGGGCAACAACTCTTTTGCAGGGTGGGGGGGAGCAGTACCTGGGAATTAACCCAGCGGTGCTGAAACACTGAGGTACAGCCCCAGCTCTTTCTATTTAAGTTTTTAAAATTTTGAGACGGGGTCTCACTAAGTTGCTTAGAGCCTCACTAAGTTTCTGAGGATGATGGCCTTGGACTTGGGATCCTCCTGTCTCAGCTTGCTGAGTCACTGGGATCACAGGCATGAGTCACTATGCCTGGTTGGGGCAACTTCTTGAGAGACTAAAACTATTCCAAAAGAAAAAGCTTTCTTTTTTCTTTTCTCTCTCTCTCTCTCTCTCTCTCTCTCTCTTAAAGACATTGCGTGCATATGAAGCCATATGTCCTCCCTTGTGAGCACAAATCCTTTAAGGGCTGCTCTTTAGGTTTGCTATTGTCACCTCCTCAGCAGAAAACAAATAAGGAAACACACTCCAAGTGTGGCCGTGGGCACATCCCTACACACTCACCTCTCAGTCTACATCCATCTCAGAAAAAGACACTAAAACTCTGGGTAACAAAGTGGAGGTGGAGTAAGTGACAGAGAGGAACTTTAATTTTGCAACAATGTGTCCAATATGTACTAAGGGTACATAGTGAGCACCTGCTACCTGTGAGCACTTGCAGTGCCACCAAAGAGAACTGGACAAAAGGCCAAAACACCCTAATGAATTTGTATTGTACCAAAGCCACTGATCCTTGGCACACCTGACTGCCCTTGTGCTTTCCAAGAGGGTTTCCTGGCAATCATACGAGAAGGGCCTTCCCCACAGGAGACATGGGGGGGTTGTGCACATCATTCCAGTGTTAAAAGTGACAACCGCTAACATGATTTAAGACAAGGCTCATGGGAAAATGAAGGTAGAGTGTGTCCCCCTAAACGAAAGGAGCCAGTGGGCACCTACAAGAGAGGTGAACAGGTAAAGAAAGTGACAGGTCAGGATGTACTGAACAGAGCTGTGGAAAACACCAAAGAATTCCACCAATTTTGATAAACAGATTTGGAATGTAAAAGATAAAACTCAGAAAAGCAATGAGCAACCAATGCCAAACCAGAAATGCCCTCCAGTTTTGATGGCCATAAATCAGAGACTCCTGAGAAACAGAGCCCCACACAGGAGGAGAGAGGGGTGAATGTTGGAAGCAGTTTATCGCCTCACTGAACACAGGAGAGAGGATCTGGGTAGGTTTTCAAAGGAGACAGAGAGGAAGGTGAGAGCAAAGGCGGGGAGGGAGGTTGACGGGGGGGATTTTCAGAGGACACACATGAAAGACGAGGGGGGGTGGGGGGTGGGGAGGTGTGCTGTGGCCTGTTATGCTGCCCTGATCCTGCACTGCCCGGGTGACTCCCACCATACTCCAGCCTACCTAGGAAGACAAGATCCCTCTCCAACTGGGCTGGCTGACAAAGTGCTGGATCCAACATGGCCACCAGTCACCCCAATGCATGACAGTCCCATCTGTGTGCTAAGGGACACATACTCAGCCCCATGACAAAAATGGACTGCCACGTGACACCAGAAAGAACCATGGAGGGAGCACAGAGAGGTGCTGCCCTTATTCCTGGAGCCCCCATTCCAGAAAGCCTCTCTGTGAACCGGTCCCTCCCCCTCATTTCTTTCACCCGATATCCTGACCCTGAAAGGGGGAATTTATGAGTTTATTTCCCACTTCTCCTTCACTAATCAATCAGTCTCAGATCTTGTTATTGGTTCCATGATTCCAAGAGGGTAAATACCTAGCCTTTGGGGTTAAAAATTGGTTTAAAAAATATCCAAACTAAATTTGAGAGAGCTAGGAAGTTAGAAAATTGTTGCCAGGATGAGGGGCTGGAGTTATAGCTCAGTGGTAGGGCACTTGCCTGGCATGTGTGAGGCACTGGGTTCGATCCTTAGCACCACACACAAATAAAATAAAGATATTATGTCAAAAAATAGCACCACACACAAATAAATAAAATAAAGGTACTGTGTCCAAAAAAAAAAAAAATTAGGATGAGTCTGGCATAGTGGTGCACACCTGGAATCCCAGTGACTCAGGAGGCTGAGGCAGGAAGATAGCAAGTTCAAAGCCAGCCTCAGAAATTTATCAAGACTCTGTCTCAAAGTGCCCTGGGTTCAATCCCTAGTACGGGGGGGGGGGGAGATGGAAGGAAGGAAGGGAGGAAACAGGAGAATGCCTGGGATAATAGGTTGGGAGGACCAGGAAGGCCACGCGAGGAGATGGCAGGACCACTTGCCCCCCACTTGGCGTGGACCTTCCTGCTGCGGAGAACGACTTCCCAGATGGCCATGGCAGGACAAGCACTGCTTTTGGGGACTGCTACCTGGCCGTGGTGAGGGCTCCTCCATCCTTCAAAGGAGCTCCCAGGCCAGGCCATGGGAGAGACAGGATACAGTCCTGAGGGCCTCACTGTGATCACAGATCTCGGGGGATGGACTCAGGAGACAGCAGGAAGGGGCTGGTGGAGGCGGATAAATACCATTTGATTTGCAGAAGGAGGGAGCAGTGGGGGAGGCAGATTTACGACCGGGCGATTCAACAGATAGGTCATGAGCACTTAGCAAACGACGAGAAGCATATGTTCTGGGGGGCGCAGTGGGTGGAGGGCTGGCCTGGTCTCCAGTCTCACACCCCTGGGACGCAGGCGCAGCAGGGTGCGCTGGGCAGCAGCAGAGCAGCTCTTTTCTCATGCTTGCTGGCAACTGCACCCTATTTAGGTTTTAAATTTTATCCATGTGCACTAATAGTGAGACCATTCACCACACCATCGCTTGTGAAAGCAAAAGACCTAGAAATTGCCCAAATGTTCAAAGGTTAACAAATGTTCGGTGCGTTTGTTAGAACATGCATATTGCAGAAGTTAAAAAAACAAAAAAGGACAGTAGAGAAATGGCCAGGATTACATTAAGAGGAATGGGGTGGGAAATAAGCACACAGCATCTGTGTGTGCACACCTGTCCTTGACCGACACTTTCTCAGAGGGAACTCCTCACCACGTGGGGCTGTTACACCAAAGACCCTGGGAGACGGCTTCCTAGCACCCAACACCAGAAGAGTATCATTTGATCCCAAGGTCATTTATGGCCTCAAGCCCTAATTTCTCTTTCAGACAATTGCTGGTCAGCACTCACAGGCTGGAGACATGCTATGAGACTAGAGAATATCAACTGATTTCCATCTGCCTAAAAAATTGAGATATATTTCACTATAAAATTCACCATTCAAAAAATGTGTAGTTCAGTGGTGTTTTTTTTTTTTTTTTGTATATTCATAAAGTTGTACAACTGTCACCGGTACCTACTTCCAGAACATTTTCATCATCCTGGAAGGAAGCCCCACCCTCTGACAGTCACTTCCAAATCTCCTCCCCACTTCCTGAAGCATCTGACACCATTGATCTCCTTCTTACCTCAGTGGATTTGCTTATTTAGACAGTTCAAACACACAGAATCAGACGTGGCCTTTGTGTCTGGCTTCTGTCATTTAGTATGCTGTGTTCCAGGTCCAACCTCATAGCATGGATCACTGCTCCATTCCTTTTTAATGCTACCTATATCCGTTGGAGCCAGGCACAGTGACACATGCCTGTCATTCTAGTGACTCGGAGGGTAAGGCTGGAGGATCACAAGTTTGAGGCCAGCCTTAGCAGCTTAGCAAGGTCCTAAGCAACTTAGTGAGACCTGTCTCAAAAGAGAAAAAGGCCTAGGGATGCAGTTCATTGGCAGAGTGACTCCACTGAATGGATGCAACAAATCGGTTTATCTGCTGGTGGACATTTGGGTTGTTTCTATTTTTTGGCTACTGGGAATAAGGCTTCTGCAAACACTGGAGTACAAGTTTTTCATGGACTGAGGTTCCACCTTCCCTTCAGTACCCGTGGAGGAGTGAAACTGCAGCGAGCTAGGTGAGGCAGGTGCAGTCTCATACCCCCATGGCCAGGGAAGGGCTGCAGTTTCTCCACCCCTAACACCTGCTCTTCCGGGCCTTCTCCATCACAGCCATCCCAGGAGGTGGGGAGTGGTAGTTCACTGTGCTGCTGTTGTTGTTTAGTTTGTTGTTGTTTTATTTCGTTTTTGGTACCAGGGACTGAATCCAGTCAACAACTCCATCACTGAGCCCCAGCCCCAGCCCTTTTTATTTAGAGATTGGCTCATTGTGGTTTTGACTGCATTTCTCTAATGGCTAATAATGTCAATAGAGCATCTTTTCACATTTCTCCTTTTTTGGACCACACCTTGGAGACCTTGTTTGGAGATATTGTATTTAGATCACTTGACTGTTCTAATGGGTTATCTTTTTTTGTGGAGCTATAAGAATCCTTTATAGATTCTTTATGTATTTTATACATTCTTTAAATATTCCCTTGTCATATATGATTTACAAATATTATTTTTCATAATATAAGTTGTCTTTTGGGGTGCAGTGCTGGGACCCAAACCCAGGGCCCGGCACATACTAGGCAAACACTCTACCACCACACTACACCTGGCCCAAGGTTGTCTTCTGATTCTTGATGGAGTCCTTTGAAGTACAAAAGTTTTTAATTTAATGAAGTCCAATTTACTGATATTTCCCCCTTCAGTTGCTTGTTCTAGGTATTGTATCTAAGACTGCTGCCTAGTCCAAGTGCAAGAACATTCACATCTATATTTTTCTATTAGTTTTATAGTTTGAGGTTTTAAATCTTAGCCTTTGACCCACTATGAGTTAGATTTTGTAGTGATATGCAGTAGGGAGTCTAATTTCATTCTCATGCATGTGAATATGCAGTCATCACAGCATAATCTGTTGAAAAGCCCATTCTTTCCCCCAGTGAATGAGCTTGGACCCTTGACAAACACCCACGGACCATAGTGTACAGGTGTGTTTCTGGACTCTCTGTCTTATTCCACTGACCTGCACGTCTGTATGTCACTGCTACACTGTTGTGATCTGTAGTAAGTTTGAAATCCACAAGTGTGAACCCTCCAACTTTGTTGTCCTTTTTCAAGGCTGTTTTGATGATTCTGGGTTCCCTGCATCTATGTATGAATTATACGATCAGCTTGTCTATTTCTGCAAACAACAACTGAAATTTTGACAAAGATTACATTGGAGCCATAGATCATGTTAGAAAGTATCGCCGTCTTATCAGTTTTAAGTCTTTCGGTTCATGAATACAAGATGTTTTTCCATTAATTGGGGTCTAATTTCTTTCAGTGGTTTCCTGTAGTTTCCAGTATGTAAGTGCTGTGTACTTTTGTTTATTCCCAAATATTACATTGTTTTTGATGCTACTGTAAACAAATTTTCCCTAGCTTCATTTTTTGATTAATCATAGCTGGTTTATAGGAATAGTTGATTTTCACATTGCTCTCACATCCTGCAACCATACTCAACTTGTTTATTAGTTCTAGTATTTTTTTTTTTTTTTAGGATCCCACAGGATTTTCTATATATAAGATTGTATCATCTACAAATAGGATGTTTTACTTCTTCCTTTTCAAGTTGCATGCCTTTTATTTCACTCTCTTACCTAACTAACAGACCCTGACTGATAGGAAGATGGGCACAGCGAAGGAAGCAAGTACTCCATAAACACCCAGGGTTACAGGAGAAATCACGCCCACTGGGTGAGAATTTTTCTGAATGGAAAACTAACACTCATTCCCCAAGAATGTAATATATGTAGCACCTCCTCCGATTGGCTGAATGCAAAAGATATACTCAAGATGGGCAGAATACAAGTGAACTATTGTGGATTTTTACATGTATAGAGTTATTTTTCTATTTCATAGGCAAATAGTGTTTTGATGCATCAGTGCAACACGGGGCAGCAATACAGAAGCATGCATATATATTTGTAAGTTTTATTTTCTGAAAATGCATAAGAAAACATTAGCAGTACTCATCTTAGGATTGGGAGTACAGTGCTGAGGACAGAGTTGTATACTTTTCTAAGCTGTAGGATTACCCTGTTAGGTACTTTTGTTGCTTGGGGAGAGGGAAGAACCACGGGTTAACTACGAAATAATTAGGAATTGTTTTACTTTTTTGTTGTGTTTTTCTGTATTTAAAGAAAATCTATTAAATGTTATTACAAAAAATGAAATATCATGTAGGGTAAGTATCAGACACCTAAGAAGAATCTAACCCTTCCTTAGAAACACCTGAACGATGAGTAACCCAGGAATAGTCTAGAAAAATGAAGGAGGGTTATTTGAGTTCAATCATTCAGAACACATCTATCATCTTTGGTGTTTAAAAGAGCTACACATTAGGGTGTCCATCCCACAGGAAACAGAAGCTGAGTGGGCAGCTCAGGAGGCGGAGCTGGCCTCTGCAACAGGAAAGGGCAGAGTCTGTCTCTGGCTGCGAGCCCTAACATTTTCAGAAAATGCTAGCTTAAGCACAGCACCCTCCCATCATGGAGTAGAAACAGTCTGCACAGCTAGCTTGCCAGGGTGTGCGATTCAAAGAGAGGAAACTGGATGGGAGAAAGGGGTGGAGGGCCAGAGGGATGCAGGGTGTGGACAAGACTTCTAAGGCTGACGTACAGATCCTCGGCACAGACAGGACTCTGTTGTTTTTTGTGTTTTTGTTTTTTGCTACTGGGGACCTAACCCAGGGGTGCTTTACCACTGAATCACACCCCCCAGTACTTTTTATTTTTTTACTATTATTATTATTAGTTGTTCAAAACATTACAAAGCTTTAGTTTTTATTTTAAGATAGGTTCTTGCTAAGTTGCTGAGGCTAGCCTCAAACTTACAGCCTTCCTGTCTCAGCCTCCCAAGTTGCTGGGATTGTAGGTGTGCACCACTGCACCTGGCTCAGGCAGGATTCTTGAAGGCCCCGAAGGCAGAACTTTTTCTTCTCAGGACCAGAGTGAGACTAAGCACAGAGGCTAGGGAGCTTCATGGGGCAGAACCAGAGGGATACCAGGGTGGTCCTTCTGCGAAATCAGGCCAGAAGCAGGTTCTGGGAAGGTCTGAGGCTCCCTGTTGACCTTCAGGTCCCCTCTTCAGTGGTAGCCGGGCATCCTTGCACTTCTGAGTCTTGTTTGACACACATCCACCAGGTTCCAGAAGGCACAGCATCCAGTAAGGGCCGAGTGTTCATCTGAACCACAGGAGATGGCCAATGTTCAGAGGTGTCCTATGACTGAAACCAGTCTGTGTTTCAAATGATCCATGCCTTGCCTGCTGCTGCATTTGTCCCTCACCCTGCCCAGGAGGTAGAAACCAGACTGCTCTTAGCCGGTTTCACAGCCACAGAGACTAAGCTCGGTGGGAGGGAGGGAGGGAGTCTTTCAAGGCTGCAGGGAGGTGGCAGAGTGTGGACACAGGTGAGGAGAGGGTGCTCCCAGGTGTACTCCAGGGCCCCATGCTGCTGTCCTGGGTGGAGACCTAAACTGTCTCGGCGCTCAGGCCTCGGTTCTCAGGCCGCGTCTTCACAGTGGGGCAGGATGACTACACCATGGCAAGGAGTGAAGCAGGGGTGCATTCCATCCTCTTAGAAGTCGTAAACAAGTTTCTGCGGCCCATGGACTTAACCAGCTCCATTAGTGGGTCCATCCTACATGTAGTCACAGACAGCTTAACGTTCTATTATTAGCTGCCTTCTCTGAAGCGGGGTTGACATTCCGATCTATTTTGAATAGCGCCCAACCAGCCACTCACTCAGAGCCTCAGGCAGCAGGCTCTTCTGAACTCAGCCTCCATTCCTGAAGTAGCCACCTAATTCCGTCCGCCTCTAGACTGTCTCTTTGATCATGCACTCTCTCAAGGGCCGGGTGATCTTCCCAGAACTCCATTTTCATCTTGTCATTCTTCGAACTTAAAATAGCTCCCCATTGTCAGGGAGGTCACACGCAAAAGTCTTGATTTGGCATCTAAAGAACTCCACTGCCTAGCCTGTCCACCTTTGGTCTCCCGGGGTCCTGTGAGGCCATTCCTGCCAGTAAGCTGTCCTCACTGGAATGTCCATTTGCACACGGACTCATTCTGAGCTGCTAGGCTTTGTTCTTTGAGCTCCCATCCCCCACTCCGCCACGCTCAGGGCCATCCCTTCCAGCCACTGCAGCTCAATCCACTCACACTTCCCGCAACCTTCTAACCCAGTCTCCGAGGATTAAATCTCACTCTCAGAGCTTGAGGGTGCAGTCTTGTGATCAATATTTCAATACACAAAGACTCTCAGCAACAGGGATGACGTCTGCAACATCCGTTTCTTCAACATCTGAGTGCTCACTCAGTCCCAAGTGCTTGGTACACAGAGGTCAACAGCACCCGAGGACACAAGGCTGACGGGTCAGAAGAGAGATGTGCTCTGCTAGACCAAATGAGATTTGGCTTTTGTAGGCCAGAAATGATCAAATATTGTCCATTTAATAGGCTTACCCTAAATATAAAGATAATTATCAAATAACGTAGTAAGATCAGGGATGGAGACGCCACAAGAGCCTCTAGGAGGTACAGATGGAGGAAGGACGCAGGATATCTTAGGGTAGGACTGAGCCTTTTCGGAAGGCGATGGCAGGGTTAGGGGCTGAATGTTCACCCCTGGAACTTGCATGCGGATCCCAAACCCTAGTACCTCACAATAGGGCTACACTTGGAGAGGGGCCTTTCAGGGCATGAGTAGGTCAACACAAGGCTGCCAGGGCGGTCCCTATCCACTGGTGTCCTTCAGAGGAGATGTGGTGTCTAACTGGTGTCCTTCAGAGGAGAGGCGCAGGTACAGAGAGAAGCACATGAGCACACGGCAGGAGGAGGCCCTGCGGGCCAGGGGAAGGCCTCACACAAACCTCCCAGGCCAAGCCTTGACCCTGGAGCTGCAGAAGGGCAAGGAAACAACTCTGCTGTTTAAACCATGGGGTCTTCAGCATCCCGCCACAGCAGCATGCACAAACCCAGAAGGTTCTGAGGGCTCCCTGGGCAGGTGGAGGGGAAAGCAAAGAATGCCCAAAGGTGAGGCGGGGAAACAGAACTGAGGTCATGTGGGGATGCTTTCAGAGAGTCTGAGGGAAGGAGGTGCCAGAGTCCTGAGGTGTTGTGAAGAGTCTCTGGTGGCAACGAGGTAGGGCAAAACTAGAGGCAGAAAAACTCTGCATTCTATTGGTTATAGATACAGAATTAGTAGCAAAGTGAGAAGAGGAAAACTCAAAGTTCGTTTTAGCTAGACTAGGACCGGTGCCGGCAAGGCGGAAGAGCGCTGAACGGAGATGCTGGTCGTGGAGGTGGAAAGGGTGGAACCAGGGAAAGACGTGGACGTGGCTGTGGCCACAGGCGGGGTACTCTCGAGGAGCAGGGGAAGATGTGTGCATTACCTGGCAGCATCAGCCATGGAGACAGTAGAGAGCTACATCCGACTCCTGCCTGTCAGCGCCTCCTTAATGTGATCTATTTTAACCTTTTTCTCAGTGTGAGCTTGACTTTAACAATGAATCCAGAAAAAGGGGGAAGCAATAATAAATCACAAACAATAAAAACCAACAGAGATTTTTCCTGACCCTGCCCTTGTAGCTCTTCCCTCCCAGGAGCCTGTCAGAAATGCTAACTGAAAGCCCGAGAGAAGCTGCTAGAATTCAGCTGTACCCTAGAGACCAGAGACGGAGGCCCTGAGAAGCCCCCGGCACCTCCTCTGGCAAGAGCCACACTGCTGCACTGGTCAAGGAAGGAGCCCGCAGTCGAGGAGCCACAGGAGGAGACAGCCCAGCAGCACTGGCCTGGCAGGAAGCACCACAGAGTCAGACTCCTCCCAGGGGCCTCCTGCCAGGGCTGGTGGAGAGGGAGGGAGGGGGGTCTGGAGGGAGCCACTGCGGGCTCCTGTGTGGAAAGGCGTCTTTAATAATTAACAAATGAGAAAAGGCAGGAGCCATTAATGTGACCTGCAGCATCCTGCGGCTCTGAGCAATCCCAGGAGGCTGAGATGGCAAGGAGCCACTCTAAGACACGTCTGGGGAGGCCCGGACTCCACACTGGATGTATGAGAGGTACAAATGGAAAACGGTTTTCTTTTAACTTTTGAAATATCTTTTGAAATTTTTTGAAAGATTTCAAGTGTTAAAAGACAAAGATGCACATGTCACTCTGACCTGTATGTTCTTCCAGAGTTCAAGACACCTGGCACATAAATGCCATGCTGAGCTCTTCGAAGGCAGGATGTAGGACAGGGAAAGAGGCGAGTTCCGGTCCCATGCTTAACTGCCTGCTCCGCTCTTACCACATGTGCAATGCTGGATGCAGTATTCAGTCTTCTTGAGTCTAAAGTCATGTGAATGATGATATCCAACTGCCAGCAAAGCAGGTGGGACAGGACGGGTCAGTAGAGTGTAGGCAATCGAAGCTGGGACACGCAGGAGCAGAGAGAAGAAAGCGTTCTTGGAAGAAAGACGTGGCCAGCCATGTTGAAGTCGGACCATAGAGAAGCCTTCAGGGCAGCTGTCAGGGCAGAGCAGTCTGAGGGGACAACACCAAGACCTCACACAGTTCTTGGTCCATCACTTCAAGACCACGGTGCATCTTGACATGAAGAAGAAAGGAAAGAGGGAGGGAGGGAGGAAGAAGTATCTTCCACCACTGGACTATTTTAAAGAATGTCTTTGTCAGGTTCATTTGCATATTAAAATAAAATCTAAGGATGGATTTCTAGGATTCTAGTTCTCCCTTTTCTTTTTTTCCTTTTTTACTAAGGGTTGAATTCAGGGTGCTCTACCACTGAGCTACCCCCCAGATCTTTTTCTTTTTATTTTGAGACAATGTTTCTCTAAGATGCTGGGGCTTTCTCAAATTTGCAATCCTCCTGTCTCAGCCTCCCAAATTGCTGGGATTACAGGCATGCACCACCACTCCTGGCTCTTTTACTTTCAATAATTTCTAGGTTTTCTGTGCCCATTTAAGGGAGAATTCCTGGGGATGGGTGTAAGCTAAATCTAGACTGTGCAATTTGGGGCAGGTTTGGGATCATTTCCTCCTTGTATAAACACATCTGATAAGAATATTTTCCCTGCTGATGTTCACAAAACCCTTCAGATCCAATTGTTTCATCGTTAGCCTGTGTTTAGGCAAACGCAATTTCTGAATATTAAGACAAAGGAAAATAAGCGTCATGATAAGTTTTCTAGTACAAAGGTCTAAAAATACTGTATTCTTCTGCCCAACTCCACACACAAAGGCAAAGAACACAGCCACCCGAAGCTGGGCCCACCCCAGCCCCACGGAAGCCAGAGATAAGATTTCCTTGCCTGTGACCGACTTTCCAAGGGGCTGCCCACCTTGCTTATGACTTGGAAGCACATTCCTCTAATATTCGTTATGCTGCTCCCAGTCAAAGAACTAAGGTCACACAGAACAGAGGCATCGCAGGGGCTGAGACACAGAGAGGGGAATGATCTCTTAATTGGGGAAACTGCATCTGAAAGGAGAAGATCTGTAGTCACAGGGCTCACACTTTAGCACTCACCTGGGTCCATCGTCCACCCCCCCCTCGCCTCCCTCTACCCCCTTCCCAATGTGGCTTCCCTCGCCAGCCAGCACAACCTCCATCCCTCACCAAGTGACACTCACTGGCTCCACTTCCCGACTCTTCATTCGCTCTCTGTCCGCCTCAGTCTGGCTTCCTCTCCACCACTCACAAATAAGCACATGCGATGTCAAGGTCACGAATGCTTTTCCTTCGGTGCTGACAAGGGTCTCTTCTCTCTTTCCTTCCACACCCTCAGCAGCACCCAACGCCGGCCATGCTCGCTGGCTTCGCTTTCCTCCACGACCCCGGTGCCCTTGTTTCCTGCACATACTGTGTCCCCAGGATCCCCTAGCTCACCTTCCTCACCACCTCTTCTCCTGCTTTCTTCTCTGCCTCACGGTCTCTACATGCTCAGAATTTTAAGTGTTTTGTGGCTGAATGTTCCATCTCACCAACGAGTGCCTGCCTTGCACGCCCACTGAGTTCTTGATGTTGAACACCTATCTGAAATCTCAAAGCACAGGCAAAACCAAAATCTTTTCTTGTTCCCTCCAAAGCTTGTTCCTCCCAAAGATTTTGCCATCTCAATAAATGCCATCACCATCCACCCATCTGCCAACTTGAGAACCGAAGTCATTCTGGACCCCCTCCCTGCCCTCTTCTCCACGTTCAACTGAACAAAGACCTGCCAGTTCTCCTGCCACCACACACCCTGCCCTGTCAGTTCTCCTGCCATTGCACCCCTCCCGGTCTTTGTCTGCTACCTGAGGCCCATCCTGCACCACCACACAGAACAGCAAAGGAAGGACCCCTGCAGATCCTCTCCTTCCCTGAGGAAGACCCCACAGCAGTTCTACAGAACTTGGGATAAGGTCTTGTGCCATGACTCCTGCCTCTCATAGCCCGGTCCTCCTTGCTATCCAGAGCACTCCCAAGATTTGCTGCCTCAAGGCCTGAGTACCTTCCTCTGTGGAGCTGGGCACACGGCCACTCATTCTTGAAGCTCTGCAGTGAGTTCAGAACCATAGCACCATCCTTTCCCTTACTGCTCACGGCCTATGAGCAGCTCAGCCGTGCTGCATGCCTGCTAAGTAGACACTCCACGAGAGCAGGGACCAGGTCTGCCCTGGCATGGGGACAGCCATCCTGCCAGCTCATGAAAAACTGGCTGAAGGAGCAGATGCATCATGGGTATCCTAGCTCCCAGCCATGTGCCCACCACTGCCCAGCTGTCTCTCCTAAACAATGGACGAGTCAGCTTGGGAGGCCATGAGTAGCGTGCAAACACACGGAACTCCACCGTGGGAAGGGCGCGGTCCTGCACAAAAGCCGGCCAGCCTTGTTCCCTGGGGTCCCGCCAGTTTAGGGAGTTTCCATCAGGCTTCTGCCTCCTGGGGCATCTCAGCTACACTCAGGAGGGGCTGGGGTGGCAATTTAAAAACACAACAGCAGCACCATCCACGGCTGCCTATGCACAGGGGGGAGGCTGGCCTTCAGGGAGGCCATCTAAAATGGACAAGGAACAAGGACACCTGGAAGGCCATCCTTCCCACAAGTGTGACTGCAGACTCCACAGACTCAAACACTGGACTCTAGTCAAGATGGGGCCCTGGGAAGCTACTGTTGCCATAGCAACCTAGCACTCCTGGGGAGGGGCCTGGTCACAGGGCTTCAGGTAAACAACTATTTAGAGGACTACAGAAAAGGAGCAAAACAGAAAGGGGCAAAAATGGAAAAATGGCAAGAATTAATCCTACAAGTGCCATAGCCACACTCTAAAAACAAAACTCAGGAGCTGGGAGTGGCCTCCTCCTAGTGCCCCAGAGAGAGGGCACAGGCTTCCTGCTGGGCTACATCTGAAACAAAAAGCCCCATTGACTCGCACATCTGTTCCTACTAAACACTTAGGAATCAATATTTTCCTAAAGATTTTTTTTCCTTTGGCTTTAAAGGGTTACTGTCTGCCAGGCCGCCAAACCCCAACCTTCTCCATGTCTGCAGCCACCACATAAAGTGACTATTAGAACTTCAAACAGAGAATTTGGTCCCGGAAATGGCCTCATGCTAGTTTTTTCCTGAATAAAGATACCAGGAAAATGTCAAAAGGCAGACTGAAACCCACACCCTGAAAGACTTAACACACAACATGCTCATCCCTGGGGGGGTGAACAACCCAGCCTGGTTTGGTTTAAAAGGGAAACAGGGTAGATTTCATCAGATGGCCTGGAAGAGCCTGGAAGGAACGGCGGGGAGGGGAGAGAGGACAGGCTCAGGCTCCTGGTGCTTTACCTCAACACCTGCATCTCCTCCGGGGAGTTCCGCAGCTCGTCCTGGAGGCGACGCCAGCGCAGGCAGGCTCTCAGCTCCTGTTGCTCCTGGGCCTCGTGGGGTGACAGCTGCTTGGCCAGACACAGACACATGCACAAGAGTCACTGTGCTGGTCAGACCCGACCCCTGGAATGACTTGCTTTCTTTCCATGGGGATGACAGGGCCTGCCCCCTGCTTTCACCTTGTTCCCATTCGGAAAAGCCAGCACCCAAGGAACCTCTTGGCTCCTCAAGGGAAGACCCAGCTGCACGCTCCACCATGCTGGCAGGCAGAGCCAGCTCAGGAGGGCCCCTGGGCCTGGAGCCTTCCACTCCCTGGACACACGCCTGGCCTGGAGAGAGGGGGCTTCCGTAGGAGCGTTTCCACTATGATCCCATCCAGCCCACTTTCCTGCTTGTCTTTCTGCACAGGAGGGTGGGGGGCTGTGGGTGTCTATTCACCTCCAACTCTTCTCAGTCCTCAGTTTCGTCCAGGACTGTTTACAGTGGTGTCCGCTAATGGAACCCAGATGACCGTTTGCACATAAACAGAAAAAAAGTACACTGCTTAGACTCAGTGGAAGGGGGAGGCCTTCACACTCTGCCCACTGGGTCAGAATTGGCTGCTGTCACGTGAAAGTGCTCTTGAGGCCACATGGCCCTAATCTTTCTGAGGCGGGCCAAATGATCCCCACCACGGAGGGAGAATGTGCAGGATCTACAGTCCTCTCTAGAAATCAAAGTTCCCTAAAAACTTATTCAATACATATTTTACTGAGTCTCCTATAGGGCCCAGAGACACTGTGGATAGAGCCTCTACCATGAGGAGTCTGGATAGGACACCAACAGGTGGCATTGAGGTAAGGAAAAACCCAGGTGCCCCTTGCCAACCAGGGGGGAGGCAGAGGCTTCCTGTGGAGGAGGAGGTACCTGAGCTCTCCTTGGGGAGGACAGGAATCATCAGGGAGCAGGTCTCAGTGGGCAGGAGAGCATGCACAAGGTTTGTGGGGCCTTATCCTCACTCTTCTACACCCACGGTTGGAGCACAGGGTGGGCACAGAAGGTGTCTGTGAGACGCAGCCCAGCCCGCTTCTGTCAGGGGCAGGGACATACTCAGGGTAGTTACATGCAGGAACAAGCAAGGAGACAAAGGAGGGACCACCTGAAGTGCAGGTGGTAAATGACAGAGGCACCACCATCAGAGACCTGAAGCACACAGCTGCCAAAGCACCAATCTGACTGCCTAGACTGGAAGCCCCCAGGGAAGAAAGAGATCATGCCAGTGTGTTTATATCAAACCCTTGGTGGTGGGAAATCAGAGGAAGAGAACGCACACTTCTTGCATGTGTCTGATACTGCTAAGCTCATTCACACATACCCCACTCACTCTGTGAGGGTATGCCTCCTCCCGTCCATTCTACAAATGGGGAAACTGAGGCTCACCAGGGCTACACTTATGCTTATACTCAGAAAGCTAGTGAACAGCCAAGCTGGGACACAAAGCCTGGTCTATCTCAGAACCTGCCCCATCCCCCCCATCTAGCAGGTGGCCTCTACATGCGTGTACTCTACTAGCTCTACAACCGTGGTCAAAGAGGATAGGACACGTGAGATGCAGGTTCACTGCGGAAGAGTGTAGTCCAAGCTGTGAGGATGAGAAAATCACACAGTAGAAGGAAGAAGGAAAAAATGAGAAAGAGAATAAAGAGCAAAGCACCACGGGAGTTCAGAGTTAATAGGAGAGCAGTGTTGTGGTTGGATGTGAAGTGTCCCCAAAGGCTCTCATCAATAGAAGGACATTTAAGGTGGAATGACTAGATCGAGAGAGCTGCAATCTCATCAGCCCACCCCAGTCTGAGTGGACTCATCATGGTAACTGTAGGCAGGCGGGATGGGTCTGAGGAGTTGGGCGTGCCCTGGAAGGGGGCTTCTTCCCAGCAGCCTTTCCTCACTTTCTGTCTCTCTCTCTGCTTCATTGAGGAGCAGCTCTCCTCTGCTGTGCCCTTCTGCCATGAGGTGCTGCCTTGTTTCTGGTGCAAAGCAATGGAGTCGGCCCACCATGAACTGGACCTCTGAAACCGAGCGAAAATACACTTTCCCTCCACTGTTTTCTGTGGGGTATTTTGGTCATAGCAAGAAAAGCTGACTAGTACAGGCAGTGCTGAGAATTGTGGGTGGACATAGGCCATCCCAAGAACGAGCCTCAAGTTGGTTAGTGAAATACAAAGAGATGTCAGTGGGCAGAACTACCTTGAACAAAATCATACAGGTAAGCACACACTTGGGATTTAGAAAATGCCACATAGTCCAATGTGTAAGGGACCCAAACATTAGAAACTGAGAAGTATTCAGGAAGCAGGTCAGCTGTCATATCCTCACCAGAACTGATGGCCAATTCTTTAAAGTGGAGGTTGCAGTGGATGCATGTCTACCAGCTCTGGTCACTAGGTATGCCTGATTTGCATACATATTTTTTTTGCTTTTGGCATTGAGGATTGAACCCAAGGCCTTACATATGCTAAGCATATGCTCTCCCACTGAGTTACACATCTCCATCTCCTGATTCGTATAATATTTTTAAAATTAGTAAACTTCACATAAAAATTCAGGTTTATGGATTTCCTTAAAAAACTACAAGTCTAGGCTGTATCAAGCCCCTCCCTCAACATCCGGTTGGCTGGAGCTGGTAGGAGTTACGAATCTGCCATAGTCCTCAGCGCTCCCTAATCTACAGCACCAGCTGCTCTGTTCTTCCTTTATCATTTGCCAGCAGACATCTGAGATTATGACTTCTGATTTACATCTTAAGCTGATTCTTTGAAACACTCGGTCAGTGTCACCATAATCACAAAGGAATGCTCACATGACCTTTCCTGCACATCTCGGCCCAAGCATCTCCTCACCAGAAGCCTTCTCTGACCACCTTTGAGAGAGCACCCCTGCCCCCACTCTCTATGGGGCCGGTCTTTCCCATAGTCCTCTCACCACCAGCATGCTGCCACTTCATTTGTTTGTCTGTTCTGTTTTTCATCTCGGGACCCAGGGGGAGCAGGGTCTTGCCTCTTTGATATACACGGACATCTTCCCAGCAAAAACAATGCCCCATGTACTCAGTATGTACCCACTGAACAAGTAAATGACTGCACGTGGAACTCGACCCTGGGCAGGGAAATACTTAGGGTCACTTTAAGCCCACCTGCTGCGCTTTGGTCCAGAACACATCTTCCAAGTGAGTGGCGAAGCCTTCGCTGAGCCACTCCTCTGTCCAGTCCCGGGCCCCGATGGCAAGGCCAAACCAGGCATGAGCAATTTCATGGCAGAGACGCGTTCCACAGAGGTGGTTCATGCCTGTCAGGGTGCTCTGAGAGAGGAAGATGATGTGTGGGCTGTGGAAAGAAAACACGTGCAGTCTTGTTAGAGCCTGTCCTCAGGGCCACCCCACGGGGTGGCTTTCTAGCCCGGCGAGGCGAGCCTGTTATTATGGTGTGCATGCTAGATCATGACTGCTCGACTGGAGCGAGACACTTTCAGACCTAAATAAAGTGGCAGTTTACGTTTCTGGCAGCAGTTCAGGTTGCCGTTTCTGCCAGCAGTTGTCTCCGTCATCAAGCGGCTATTACCTGTAATAAGTAACCTGCACCAAAGTTTTATACTGAAAAAATTACAAGGCAATGGAAGCGTTTACTCTGAAATCTGGACTGTAAAAGAAGAGCAGGTGTGGGAATGTGAAGCCCTGCTGTCAGGAGAGTGATCAAAGGAGACCCTGCAGCCCAATCCCAGCAGCTCACAGGCAAATCGGGAAGTCATGCAGAAGGACAGGAAAAGGCAAAACAGAATGGGACCCCAAATTTTCCATTGCTCACTGGGCCTGGTGGAAGTTAACAATCCAACAGGTGCCCTGGGTGTGGGAGGTTTCCTAGAGACCCAGATAAGGTCTGAGCCTTTGGAAAACAAAGATTTTCAGTGGAATCTGTAGGCACTAACAGACTCACATGACCTAAGGAAAAAATGGGGGAGGTAGGGAGTTAACCCACCCAGGTGTGCAAACGGCCCCAGGGCTGGCACCAGATGGGGAGATTTATCTAATCTCATTTTCCATACCTTGTTTTAAAACCCCAAATACCATGATTAAAATTGCATAGATGAATGAAGGGGAGGAAGGGGGCTGCGGAAAGAAGCGGCAAACAGAACTCCTCCTCCTGGGCTTCTACCCAGCATTATCCTTCATCTCGGAATTGTTTACAGTCTTCCTAATAAAGAATTCCTTCTTGAAAATCTCTTCTTCATCAATTGAACAAACCCAGTTGTGAAACCTTTAAAATTAAGAAACTGCACACACTGGTTCTTTCTTTCAAAAGCCATTTGTTTGCCATCATGTCAGCTCTGAGCAAGCCAAGACTCCTTGCTGATTTCTCATCCGCCCCCACGGCCACCGCTGGAGAGACCCCACCCAGATCTCTCTTGCACAACATCACCCATTCAGCCCAGCAGGCTCAGGGCAATTGCAGGACTCAGTCTGCCAAAGCTGACAACGTTCACGTGCAGTAGTAACAGACAAGGCACACAAATGCAAGGGCCTCTGCTGAGCTCTCTGGAGTCACCAGAAACCCAACTTAGAGTGGAGGCACTGAGGACAAAGGGGTGCGATTCCACAGTCAGACCACTAACTCAGAAAAACGTGTGTGTGGGGTGTGTGTGTGTGTGTGTGTGTACACATGTATATATAAGATGTGAAGGGAGAAGAAAAGAGGGAGGAAAGGAGGGAAAGAAGAAAGGAAAGAAGGGAGGGAGGGAGGCGGAGGGAGGAACTGAGAGGCACAGAAGCTGGCTTCCCCTTACTGAGAAAGTTACCCTGTTGAGAAGACAGACTGTGCAACCTGGCATTTTCAAGTAAATGACCCCAGGCTCTGGCATGTGCAATGCTACAAGAAAAGCCACAGAAATGTACCAAGTAAATAACATTCCAGACATACTGCTGGCAGCATTTCACCCTTTTGGCTAAAACAAAACAGAAGCAACTTGAGGCCTTATAACACAGGCTCAGAGATGAGTGTACTTGGGAAGGCTTGGGAAGGGTCTCCCAGCCAGGGAATGGGCATGTTGGTTCAGAGACCTGACAGCTGACCATCCACTCAGGCCAGGAAGGTTCTACATGATGACTGAAACACCAACAAAACCATTCAGGAAGAAAAGGCCTCTGCTGTCTAGAGGGACTGCCTGCTGCCTTGTCCCAGGGGAAGCCCAGCTAAGGCCCACTTCGGCAAATAACCGTCTGTTAGGGCCTGAAGGAATGCAGGAAAGCAGCTGGGGGTGGCATTTCACCTTCCTGCCCTTGCATTTTTTCCCCTCGCACAGTCCTGAGTCTCCACCAGACTTCCTCCCCCACCCTTCCGCACACTGGAGGCACCACCCAGGCCTGGGCGCCTTGGGGCAGATCCTGACATTACTGAATTAGACATGAATTCCCACTTCCACCATCATCCTTTCTTCCAGTCTGGGACAAATGTATTTTCTACTGTCTTCTGAGGAGACTGAAGTTTAAACATCCTCCCAGATGGGCCCTAGACTTGATATAAATGACCCTGTTATCAGTGGAAACATAGCCTCTCCCTAAAAGGCAATTTTCTTGTTGGGACCCTGACTCTCCTGCCTCCAGCAGCCTAGTTTGTCCTCTAAGGTTGGATTTTACCTACTGCGTCTTCTGGGGCTATTTCCCTCCGAAGGAGATGGCTTCTTTCTTAAAATTAAAATAAAAACAGAGTGAAGTTTTGACAACCTTTCTCAAGGGTATGAACAAAATTCCAACATAAAAGGATCAACTGAATATTCTTTCAAGGAGAAGTTCCTTCCCTTTTTGACCCTGTCAGAATTTCTTAAGGTAAGCAGACTTTTAAAACCACTATCTTTTTTTTTTCCCCAAAAAAACTGCTTTTCTTCAACAGCAATTGAAGAAAAGTGAAACCATGCTCTTAAGCCCACTTCAAGGGCAATACTGCCTATTCCTTCACTGATGAATAAAATACCTCAAGTCCACCTTCAACGCAGAACACACTTATAGAGTTTCTAGTACCACCTTGACCTTGACCTTTGCAGTTCACTCCAGGCCTGTCCCACCGCCTGTGTCCTTAGCATCAGACTCCGGGTCCCATCAACTTGCTGTGATCAGTCTTCACTCTGACAAGGCCCACTGGGAAATGGGGTCTCTTCCCCCGAAAAGAGTCTGTGTCAACTGCCTCTGCAAATGCCAAACTGTGTCCCCACTGTGTCCCACTACAGAGGATGAAAGATAATGCCTTCAATAACATCTTCGTCCTAAAACATATTCCTTTCTTTTTTTCTCTTGAGTCACTAGTGGATAGAAAAGTGATGCCATGCATCTCGGGAGCGCACACCTCCTGCTCGCTTCCTCCACCATCTGGTGGCGGGTGGGCAGGCAGGGGTGGTGGGCAGCCACAGCAGGCAGGCCACTGCAGCCCTTCTTCCCCAGGAGACCACCAGCCGGGCAGAGGCTGCTTTCTGCAGAGCCAACTGCATGCCTGCTGCCTGCCCCTTGAGACTAAGAAGATCATGTCTGGTCTGAAGAGGTTCTCAAGACTGCCCCTTAACGCCACCTCCCCACCCAGATTAGAATGCTGCCTCCCTTAATCTAAAACATGCTTCAAGCAGAGGAGGAAGGAGCGCCTTCATTACTCCCTGAGCTGCTCACATCCTTCGGGAGGAATTCAATTTGGAGCGGAAATGGAGAATTTCATCAGATGTGAAGTAGGAGCTTGTGTTTGATTTATTTCTGCTTCTTCCAGGGAGACCTGGCCAGCATGGCCTGTCCTGCTGCTCAGGGAGCAATAAGGCACTGTGTGCTCCAGCAAGAGCTACTGCAGCCACAGGCCAGAGGGCAGCCCGGGCAGAACTGCCATAGGAAACTGCCCCAGGCCACCCCTCCCCTTCACCAGAGCAGATCCCCAAACCCTCAGAGAGAGCAAATTCACTTCTCCTACAGAGCCTTGGTGGCATCTCAAGGACATATTTCCCAGCTTGACCTTCTTGAGAGTTTAACATTTTTCAGTTTCAACAACATATGGGCTCCACCATCCTGTGACGGAGAGGAAGAAAGAACCAAGGAACAGGGAAACCAGCTCCTTTCCCGCCAGAGTCCCACTGGGTAGTTCTCTGGGTCTTGGGATCAGGAGAACACGACTTTTGCTGGTATAATTTGATGACTTGTTAAAAGAACTGGAAGCAATGAAATGGACCTTCACAGTAGTGTTGAGCAACCTGAAATGGGGGACAAATTCTCCATCCCCTGCCCTTAGGCTCACAACATGGTCTCTCTTTCCTTCACCATGTGTCAGTGACACACGCTGGCACTTGAGCTAGGGCATCTACAAATCAACCCCTACCCTTGTCTCTGAATACAACACTTTAGTTTCCATCTCCTGGCTGAGGTCTAATGAGCTTAGGACCCTTCTTCCTCCAGCTCTGAGACCACACAGGGAACAGTCACCTCCACTTTCCTCATCTGCTGTCCCGCCACAGCCACAAGGTACAATCTTTAAACTAAAGGCTTATAAGAGTTAATCCATGGGACAGCATCAAATTAAAAAGCTTCTGCGCAGCAAAGGAAACAATTAGGAATGTGAAGAGAGAACCCACAGAATGGGAGAAAATCTTTGCTAGCTACTCTTCTGACCGAGGATTAATATCCAGAATATATAAAAAACTCAAAAGACACCAGATAATTAGATAACCCATTTGGTAAGTGAGCAAATGAATTGACCAGATACTTATCAAAGAAGAAATACAAATGGCCAATAAAACATGAAAAAATGTTCAAAATCATTAGCAATTAGGGAAATGCAAATCAAAACCATACTCTTTAAGATTTCGTCTCACACCAGTCAAAATGGCAGCCCTCAAGAACACAAATAATGATAAGTGCAAGAGAGGATGTAGAGGGAAAGGAAAGCCTTTACAGCTGGTGGGATTGTACATTAGTACAATTACTATGGAGTCCCTAGCAGGACTCCGAGAGAACCCTTCAGACCAACACGTGCCAGAGTGTGAGATCATCACTGGTGTGTGACTCAGGTCCTGGAAGAACGACAGGCCAGCCTGCCCCCCTGGCCCCTGCCTCCACCAGTGTCAACAGAAGTGTGAGAATCTGCTCTAAAGCAGCCCAAAACCCAGGGGGTTGCAGCAGCCATGAAGGCAGCAACGTGCGGCCACGGAACGGAGGTGGGGAAGAGGAGGAGGCGAGGAAGCAGCCTCGGAACGGGGCGAGCAGCCCCGAGCGGGAAGCGGACAATGGGATGAAGGAAGGAGGCAAGGGAACAAGGAAGCCGAGGAGAGAAGCGAAACAAGCTGAGGAAGGCAGACAAGATGGGGGAGGCAGGCCAGGGAAGGAAAGAAGAGGGACATGAGGAGACCCAACAAGACCCGGGAAGCAGAAGTGACAACGTGAGACAGCAGGCGACTGCAGGAGCAGGGCGGACAATACGAACAAGCACCCATGATGTTGAAAACACCAGGCTGTGGCTTAGGCACTCCTCGCCCACAATCCCGCTGTCCTGCCCTGCTTACCTCCTGGGCCACCCCAGGAGAAGCAGTTTACGGCTTCATTCCACATGGAAGGCTGAAGGACCCATGCCTGGGTCCTGTTGGGGTCGGAGATGGGCACTCATGGGGGAAGAAAAAGGCTCCTACCTAGAGAACAGAGGGCACTAACAAGGAGAGAGGGGCTCCCAGAGAGGCTTGAGGGAAGGCAGAGGAGGCCAGGGATACCAAATCACTGTCCCTAGCCTCATAATGTGGTTTCGCATAAGCCTTGGCCTGCTGCTAACCGAACAGCAGCACGGCAATGACAGGACAGAGGCCACCTGGCTCCAGGACATGGCGACCACCTGAGCCAGGCAGCAGCTCTGCAGGCTGAACAGAGAGGACGCAGCCTGGGCGCATCCTGTGATCCGCTGTGGGCCCTGCCCAGGAGGAGCAGGGTATGTGCCTGATATCATGCTCCTCTGGAAAGCTCAATGGAGCTGCATGTGAATGTCTCCTATTTTAACTCTGAAGAATGGAGGCAAAACAATTATTTGAATTTCTAACTCCATTTGGATGACTTTTCTTCTCTGAATCTTAAAAAACATGCTCTGCCTAAGAAGTCTCCTGGTTCGCACAGGTGAAGCAGAGAAATAACTTTTTTGGAGGTTACTGAACATCCTAATAACTATATGTCTTGGGTACCAGGGACCCACCCATACTCATACTGTATAGACACATATTTATTGTAGTCGATCGAGCCTTCTGAATTGCTTCTAAATGACTCAGAACTGAAAGCTGTTCCTTTTTTATAGAATCTGAAGAACTCTCTTGGTAAGTCAGTAATTACCAGCTAGAACATGTTGGCAGCCTGCACAGGAGCACCTGCATGACAAAATGCAATTTTCTCTGCCCCACTCTCCCCACCCTTGTCCTCCCAACCAGGGCAAGGATGTTTGTTCCCATAAAAAGAGCTAATAAAATTAACCTCTGCTGTGATACAGGGGAAATCTTTTTTTAATAAAATAATGCATTTTGCTTCAATCCCAGAACAGCAATAAATTGGTACAACTGAGAGCCATAATTGCTCATCCAGTTGGTTTTCACTCATGTATAAGAGTCCATCGTTTGTGGCCATGTGGAAGCTTGGAAAAATGCTTCATAATGGAACATGTCTGGGCACCTTGGAACCACCCTCAATCGGAGCAGTTTGGTTACTGGTTTCCTTTGAAATGTACTCCTTGTATCCACAAATCAGGCCTCCCGGAGCTCTTGGTCTAGAGAAAGCAGGTGCAGGGATTTCCCAAGGAGCCCTTCAAAACTGAACTGGTGAGTGAGCCATCAGTTGTTACCAAGGAGAGCAAGCAGCCGAACCCTGGACAGGCTCGCTGGAACTCTACTGACCCAAGCTGCCATCAGAAAGATATGCATGAGCCTCACTGGCTGGAGGAGAAGGGCCAGTCCACAGAGCAAGAGGCCCTAATGCAGCAAAGACCCTGCAGACTCACAGAGAGCGCTGAAAACAGAATGTGGATGGGAGAATACAGGTTCCCCCTACCAGCCATGTGGTCATACTGTCAGCTAGATTTCAAAGCACGAGGCCACTTTAGGTAGGAAGAAGCACCAGCGCTGCCTTAGGGAGTGGCCATCAGTTTTGTGACTAAGTAGAAGAAACATCCAAGAAGACAAGTCCAAATGTTCTGTGATAAAGACGATGGTGGAGGAGGTAAAAAATGGAGGTCGTCAACACTTAAGACACAGTTTCTGGTCTCAAGAGTAATACACTGGCACTTACTGCTCATGAACTCACCCAGATCTAACGACACCACTGAGGGAGATCCGGCTGTTGTTTCCCTGTTTTTCGAAGACACAGATTAAGCCACAGAGAAGTTACACCAAGCGTCTGAGGTCCCACAGTCAGAGCTGATGCAAACACAAGCTGCCTGGTACATGTACTTGTTTTGCCTGACTGACATCAGTGTACCCCAAAATCACCTGAGGTCAGAGCCGCTGGGTGAAAGACAAGGCAATCAGTTAGATTTGAACTTCAGGCAAATGACAAACAGCAACTTTTGATCTGCATTCGTGTAATATTACTAACCCTGGTAGCTCTGCCTGGAGGGCTCTGCAATCAACTGCCAGGCCTCAGCGCAGAGTCTGCTTCTGAAGAACCAAGCTGGGCCGGACAATGTGCATCTGGTGAAATTCCCAGATGATGCTGGTGTTAGTGGTCCAGGGATCTCACCAAGAGCTACTGATCTACATAGTGGTGGCTAAAGAGAACTTAAAAAAAAAAAAAATCCATTGCCCAAATTTTTATGTGGGCAGATTCTACCTAAAAATCCCAATTTTAAAATTATACTGGAAATATGAAAGATTTGGCCACACTAGGCCCACATTCTTATGTAGCAACCACAACTAAATAGTAGCTGGCCTCCATACAGAGGGCCGAGGGCCGGGGCACTCCAGTTTGCTGAGGTCCCCACCACTGAGTGCCCAGCTATCTCTGAGCACACCTGTCACTTATCATGTGTGTGTGTTTTTTTCTTATAGCACATATGCAACATTTAACCTCATTAAACATTACATGATATACTGTTAGAAATTACATCCTGTAATGTGCAGAAATACCATATTACCCCATTGATACATACAGTTTTTATGAATCTATCAAAAATAAATTTAAAGAAAAAAAGAGAAAAGTGAATTATTCCCTCTACCCATGTCTTCAGCAAAGTAGGCAGAGACAACCAAGGGTTCCTTTCCACTCCTCACTGACATCTGCTGCCTTCCTCTTTTTATAGGCATTTGGATTTAACCTCTGTTTAGTTTTTCTAAAAAAAAAAAAATTCTACTCTCACCTTTATTTTGGGTATGCCATAAAATGACTGAGCAAAGTCCTGCTTCACGAGAGGGAAAAGCCCTACATCTCAGCCTAGATCAGGTCAGTCACTAAAGTTCCATGTCACTCAGGATGGAATTAATTAGGTTTATTGTATTTTTGAAACCCAAACACAGTTTCAATTATTACTAGCCACTAATGGCTTATAATGAAGGCAGTGCTTGTTAACTAAGCAAACAACTGACATGTTTGTTTAAAGTGTAAACAGAAAAAAATTCCTGAATTAAATGAATGAATTCACTGATTGTTCTCCCTTGGCTATAAAGGAGCATTCAGCTGCCACAATATATATCAGCACTTTTGTTAAAAGGATTAGCCTGTGGAGCTATCTTTATCCCATCAGAGATCTTCTTAGCTTCTTAGTAGCCGCTTATAAAGTGAACGGATCTCTTAATTTCTGAAAGTACTCACCTGCATCAAGAAGTGCCATAAGGCAAGGGATCACCTGGCTACTGGGGTTCATAAACAATTGAGCCATGTTTTCAAACCTCAAACTGTGACTCCGTTGACAGAACAACACAGCCTGCTCAAAGAGACCCAAGGAAATCATGCCGTATATTTTCCAGGGTGGTCCTGGAAAGTAGGGGGCAGATGGTCGTTCTCAGAGGTAGTCAACAGCACTTCCCTTTAAAAGGTAGTAAACCTCACCAGAACAAAAATAAACAAAAGGTTTGCTCTCCAAAGTCTCCTGGTTTTAACTAACCTTTTCATTTAGAATTACAAGCCCTACATTTCTTCTTCCCAGATGGAATGAATTAGGCTTACTGGCTATCTAGAGCTAATCCCATTTCTCTGGAAGGTTCCCTTGATTCCTCCTCACTTGGATGTGCTTGGCATGGTGAGAGTGTGGGAGAGGATCACAGGAATTCCTTCCTTCTAAATAAGCCCCCCTGCCCATGTCGCCCCATTCTGGCTGGTTGTCCTCTTGTGATCTCAAAGGGACCCAGACACGTTACATTTGGAAAGTGTTCAGCAGCAAGTAACAGAAGGTAACAGAAAACAACCACCCTGGCATCCTCAGGAAAGGTCTTCTCCCTTCTGGGAACAGGACCTCAGAGGACCTCAGAGGAGAGTGGGGACGGGTGGGTCAGCATCCCACCACTGCCCTCACAGCTGGGCGCCCATCTTCCCATCCTCTCTCCTTACCATGCTCCCTTCGTCCTTATATCAGCACCTTGTGGTCGAGAGCTCACCACCACAGCTCCAAGCGCCATCTTTGGCACAGGAGTTCACACAGGAGAAAAGTGGGAGTGCTGTAACAGCAAGACTGACCCCTCCCATCAGGAAAGCAACACTCTTCCTAGCACATCCATCCTCAATTTCTGCTCTTGGCATGTGTGTGTGTGTGTGTGTGTGTGTGTGTGTGTGTGTGTGTTGTGGGGAATTGTCTGGAAGGGGGCACCTTGAGCTTCTCAGGCAGGGAGCTGGTTGCAGCAGTGTGTTCAAGTGTGTGAACACGCAGTGGCTGCACACTGAAGGCGTGCTCTCTCCTACCTGCACACACTTCAGCCAACACTCAAAAGAGACAGGCAGCAAAACACCCAGGAGGTCTCTGTCTGGTCCATGGAGGACCCGGGGCAAGGAACCCTGTCAGCAGGGTGACCTGCCACCCAGTCCTTCCAGTTGAATGTACCCACTGAGTACATTAAGTCATACTTAATAGCCTGCACCCTTCAGACACACCTGTAAGAACAGCGCAGACACCGTCCCACAGCCCGGTGCGCTTCAGTTACGTTCAGAAGCATGCCATGGTGACACACTCCTTTATCATCCTGGCCAGCTCAAAGTTCCCCTCGGACTGCACGACATCATTCAGCTGCCACAGGGACCCAGCCCTGCTCGGAGGAGTCTGGGTGAGGCCATGACAACAAAGAGCCGAACCACTGGGCAATGAATACCACCCTCTTTATTGATAAACGTTTCTACTTGATATGTCATTAAAAAAATGAACCCATGACAACTACATCATCTGAGGTCACTGATGGCTCAACATCTCTTCCCTCTGAAACTAAGCAGGCCTCGGATGTCCTGTTTCAAAGCAGGGGCTGAGGATCAAGAAAGAGCTCATTTTAAGTCATAGGTGTTAAACGGGGACACCAAGGTCCAGGGCCAGGGCCATGGTGGCCCCAGGGGTGGGTTAGCATCCCCCAACCTATACAGTTATTTCTAGAGACCTCAACGAGTACGCGTCATAATAAAAACACAACAGTAGTGATAACAGTATCTACAACACCACTTCCCTCATAGACTGCTGATGCCGGGCAACACGATACTCTAGACATGAAATCAGCAGTTTATCAGGTAAACACAGCACGGTGACAAGGCCCTGACCCTCCTCCAACTCCAACATCTAAGTTGGACCTTAAGAAATTGCTAATACTTGACCACTGCCAACTTTACAAGATGAGCAACTTCATGGGACCCTCCTGATAGACTGCTCCAGCCCCCACCCCCTTTTCTGCAGAAAGGCCGGAGCTGCTGTGAGTTGGAGCAACATCTCTTATTCTCTAGCAACAGAGAATAAGAGATGTTGCTCCACCTCCTCAGACAGAAGTGCAAAGGACAGGACCTAGGCAAATGATGTTCTGCCATCCTCAGAAAGCACAGTGCCCTTTCCGTCCTGGGCTTGCTCCATGTGCCTTAAGTTAAAAGCACATCCTCAGGCTGGAGGAGGTGGTGCACCTGCCAGCGACTTGGGATGCTGAGGCAGAAGGATCACAAATTCAAGGCCAGCCTCTGCAACTCGGTGAGACCCTGTCTGAAAATAAAATAAAAAGAGCTGTAGACAGTTCAGTGGTAGAACACCCCCGGATTCAATACCAGTACAGGGGGAAAAAAAAAAAAAGCACATCCTCAAGTCAAGGTCAAGAGAGAGGAGGGGAAGAGCAGGGAAACTGGAAAGCCACTGGCCTAATCTTTGATGGGGGCTGACAGGACCTGCAGCCTGGTGCTGGCCACATGCAGCAAGGCCACCAGAGCTCCGCCCCTGCACCTACAGGCCAGAGGGCAGGAGGCTGGGATCCTCCTGGACGAGTAGGAGTCCGGCTAAGCAGCGGGCTTCAGGCGCGCTCACCCTTCTGTCCCGAAGGGAAGAGCTCAGTGGAAGAGCACTGTTTCAGAGCTATGCAGCACAGGTGAAGAGACCAGCACTGGCACCTCACAGGCTGGGGCTGAGGTGGCCTAGCGCTGGGGAGGAGAGAAGAGCACAGGGAATGCTTTGGGTAGAAGGAAAGGAGTCCAGGGGAGAAGAAACCTGAGAGTGATGGCCTGTGGGAGTGATGGCCTGCGGGAGGGCTGGGGCAGGGACGAGCTAGCTGGGAGGCAGGGAAGGGTGGGCTGGCTCTGGTATCCCCGGGCACACTACCCACAAGGGCTGCAGGGGCCCCATTCCTCCCCATTCTTGTGAGAAGACAAAGGCTGAAGGAGAGGCATCCTTCTGCGACAGGGCGGGGTGGCCCAGCCCCCAACCTGCAAAACACTCTATCCAAAACTCTTCTACAAACCCCAATCCCATCAGTGCCACCAGGGACCTTCGGCCTGAAACTGGAGGCTCAGTGAAAGCTAGAAGCATGTGGCATTCAAGTGTGTAACGCCCTCTGCGGCCACTGCTTCTGAGATGGATGCTACGCGGGTCACAGCAGCTGATCATCAGGACGAGGACGCTATAGAGACTCGGCCTTGTTTTCTCCCCACAGGGCTGCTCCTTGATAAGGAGGGTTTCAGGGGTGTCTTTATGTTGTTTTGTTTTTTGGTGGTGTTCACAGGTTTCATGTGGGAGGGAAACAAAAAAGAAAAGCATTCCATATACTGTTTCCTAAGCACAAAAGGTGTCCTATTTTTAAAAGTTCTGTAACTACAACGGTTTACCTAATTATTTTCAATTTTTTCTCTTGCTCTTTCATTCATTGTTTTTGTGAGGGGTCCAAAAATTCATCTGGACTTGAACACAACTATGGATGAAATGTAGGCCATCCAGAGAAACCGGTATGCCGAGGTGCCAACATGGGTAACCTTAACGACGGCATGTTTGCTTCTGCAAACACTATAATGTATGAAATAAAATATTAATAGCCATTACCTCAGTTCTTCTGAGAACAGCCCTGAGTCAGCTCTGGCGTGGCTGGTTCCACACGCACTCTGTAGCAAGCAAACGCAGCTCATGCTGCAAGGCGACGGATGGACGCCTCAGAGCAGGCGAGGCCAGACCAGGTTTGGGTTTGTATTCCATAACGTCATGGAGCATGTTGCTTATTTTGGCGGCCAGGTTGAGTTCGCCTGAATTTACCACCTATTACGCATTTTAAGACTAATCACCTAAAAACGTACTAGGAGAGATGGCAAAATTATTTTTTACTTAGAAAGAAAAATATTGGAATAAGATTAACATCTCTGTTACTTATCAACAGCTACACTTGCAACACTCAGCTGAACTCTGACGTGGGAAGGCACCAAAAGGACCAAATATTCCCATTAACAAGCATATTTCCAACACCTCACGTTTATACATTGAAAGGACAGGATGGTTAAACTTTGTGTAGATGGTATTAAGTGTGTCACACACCTGCTGGAGACTGGCAGGTCAGCTCTCCTGTTCTCTCCTTCTGCTTGGCCACTGTCTCCCTGAGAAGCCTTAAAAACTAACTGTTGGACAGTTTTGTATGCAATGCATATACAGCTGAGTTCAATGACCGCCAAACACCCAGCCCTAAACAGACCCACTTCTCACACTCTCACTTAGGTTGATAAGTGCTTTCAGGTTAGAGTTTAGAATTGATTCCTCAAATCCCCCATGAGGTGCAAAGTGAACATTCCGTTTTCATTGGCAGGGGTGAGGAGGCAGTATGGCCTGCAGCTGTGATCCTGAGGGAGCCCAGGCTGAACCAAAGCTCACTCTGCCCCAGCCTTGCAGCAGGGTTCCTGGGCTAAACTGCTTCTTTAGGTGGCCTGCCATGCCAAGGTGTTTTTAAAAACTGTGCAATAAAATTCTGTGTGGTTGGAGAGGTGGCAGAGGACAGGAACCCACCCACAGGCAAATGACGTCAAAAAAACTGGAAGGAAACATTAGGCTTCTCTGTTCTATAGAAGTTTCTTCCATGTTCAGCAACCTGCGAAGGAAGCGGACTTTCCATTAAAAAACAGCCACTTTGGCAATCTTCAGAGGCAGCCTGGTGTCCTACACTTCCCCTAGCAGGAAAGTGGGGGAAATAATTTCCATAAGTTGGAAAGGAAGAAACCTGGAGTTCAAAGGCTTAGAGCTAGAAAGGAACCCAGAGGTCAATCAAAGCAGCCTCCATCTCCAAAGAGCAAACAAGGAACAGAGGCTGGGAGAACTCGGGGACTTGGCTTGGCCTGCAGAGTCCAGGGCGCCCACCTCTCTGCCACCCTGTCTGCACAAAGCCAACCATCTGCGCCCTGGTCAGTGGCTCAGGGGAGAAGGTGTCCTGCATTCCCCTCTTCAGAGGGGCTGCTTTCCACAGGCTGGTGCCACAGGGAGCTGTGTGCTGACACCCTAGGAGGCAGTCTGGGGGATGGTGTGAGCTTATGCATCTGCACTCTCTCCCACACCTTTTCCCACAGAAGGCTACCTCGGCAGCAGTATGGCTTCTCCTCTCAGTGTCTTCCTGTGTCCTGCCCAACGCTGTCCCAGACAAAAGGGGCACTCCTAAAAACCAGCAGCCCTGCCTGCCACAGGGCCAGGGGTGGGTATTGCTGCTTTTCAGGTTTCTCTTCTGCAGAAAGGACCCCAGGGTGCTGGTAAGGAGATACCTGAGAAATGGTGACCACAAGCAGGAGCGGCCACTCCATCCACACCTGGCAGCTGTACTCTGCTGAGTCTCTGGGGAAACAAAGGTGCCTGATTTTAAAATCCTGTGGTCACTCAAAGCTGCTTAGTTCTCCTTAGGAAGTGACCTCTCCCACCCAAGACCTCCCAGAGGGGAGATCCCCACATCAATAAAGTGAACAATGGCACTGTGGGATTTCTGAAGGCCCTCACATCCATCTTTTCTCCCTCTCTCTGTAACCAAACCTCAATAGCTTTGTGAGCTGTTGTTTTTTTCCCCCTTCAAGTAAGAAAACAGAGTCTTACCAAGAGGATAAGACTGGCTCAGCTGGCAGCTCGCAGGCAGCAGAGCCCAGCCCTGCTTTCTACCACCCCTGGGTGTGTGCACTCGGCCCGGCTCCACGTCTGTGGTTTTCAAGGTAACTGTGCTCAGGGGGTCCAAGACCGAGCAGAAGAGACAGGACACGGCAGGTGGGGGCGGGACTGACCATCCATTCATCCAGCAAGCATTTACTAAAGGCCTACTAAGTGTCGGGCCTGTGCTAGAGGCTCAGGATACACAATAAACCAAAAGGATGTGGACAGGGGTCCTCACAGTCCAGAAGGCTATTCAAAAAGCAAACTTCTTCACTTTTTTATTACAGGACTCACTTCTTTCTCTTTGTCAGTCCCTGATTTTCACAGTAGACCCAGGGGCTCTTTTTGGGGCTATATCCTACCACAGCTGCTCTGCTCACTCCTGTCCTCTGCAGCACCCCTCACAGCCTGCCCCTCCCTGCAGAGATGACAGGGATGATGGATGGTTCCTCGCGGTGTCTGACTGCTTTGGTCTGAGTGCTGGCAGTTGTTAGTGATGGGCGTTATTATCTGATCACTGATAGATTGCATTATATGTAGCTTTCTATCATGACTTTTACTGGAAGTCCTGTGTGATGTGTGTGGGCGTGTGTGTGTGTGTGTGTGTGTGTGTGTGTGTGTGTGTGTGTGTGTGTTTTCCAGACTATACTTTATGGTAGGTTTTAATAGGGCTGGGGTTAAAGTGTGAAGTGAGCAGTTTTCTAAAAAGGACTCCATGACATGTAGCATGGAGGTACATTTGATTGGCAAGGTTGTCCCTCTAATACAACTAGAGGAAAGAAATGACAGAAGAGCACATATTTTTTGAGTAAACCAGAATTGTAAATTGAAATTTTCACTTTTTTTTCCTCTAGTATTTGGCCACACAGGCCAGCTCCCCCTTGCTACCTCTCTGTGAGCTGGGGTGTGGAACAGTTGGTCACGCAACGCCCACACAGCAACGGAGTTTACAATGTGTTAAAATCACCTGTCTCAAAAACATGCACATGGGGTATAAAGAAACCTATATTTTAAATTTACTAAAAGATCACTGACTGATCTTCAGCTTGTTATTGAGATAAATGAAACACATTCTTTAATCAGAAAGAAAAAAGATGAGAGGGAGAAATCACACAAAAGCATAAGTAGCAACTCAAAAATTATTTTCTTGGTTTATTTTATGTTGCAGCTACACAAGCCATCCCTTTTAATGTGTCCATCAATAAGATATCTGTTGTGCTTTTGTACAAAGAACAAAGATGCTTTTATCAATTCTCAAAAGTCTGTAGGACAAACCATTCATGCTGTCAAACCCCCTAAAACCCTTTCAGCAAATAATGAAATCCATCAGTGACAAATGTCAACATACTAATTTGTTAAATGCAAAACAAAAGCATCATTCAGACAAGGCGTTTCAGCCCATGTTATATCAGCACTCCAATTTGTACCAAGTTTATGGCAACCCACAGATCATGCAATATTAAACAGGACTGTATGATAATGACTAAAACTGGAACAATACACTCTCCTCAGCTCGGATGCTGGCAGTGCCGCTGAAATGCATATGCTAACATCTGACTGCATTTAACTTTCAAACTCGGGGAAGTTTGAAAGACACCTATGTCTACTAGGTGTCTGGAATGACACAAGTCGGTGGATTCTGGGTGGGAAAGAGACTCCAAATGCAGCAGTGAAGTCCTAGAGAAGACTCAGGACAAACTTGACCAGTGAAGATCAACTAGAATAAAATTAAATTTTGTGGCGCTGAGGAACAAACCCAGGGCCTCAGGTACGTTAGGCAGGTGAGGAACTACGGTCCTCAGCCCAGGAAAACTTCTGAGAAGGCCCGAAGGGAATAGCAGGGTGGGCCTGCTGCAGCCATGGTGCTGCTCTGTGTTTGGTTTTGGGTTTTTTGTTTTTTGTTTTTAAATACTGCTTGCAATGGCACCCAGCACTCAGGAGGACTCACAGAATAACTGTCAGAGACCTAGTTGGTCCTAAAACTAACTGAGTTCAAATCCTGACTCCAGTTAACGATAACTGTGTGACGCAGGCTAAGTTCTCTACCTCTTGGGCCTCAATTTCCTACTGAAATGAAAATGAAAATCACAACCACCTTGCAGGGAAGCTACAAGGATTCCCAGTGCCAGGTACACAATGGCTCTCTCATTGTCTCTTTGATGCCTGAGGGCCTCGGTCAGATTTCCCTCCGTTCTTTTGATTGGGCTGATGGCAGCTTTATGAAGATGCAGCAGACAGCACCACTTTGGACCAGCGGAGGCTAACCTGAGTAGTTATGGCAGAGAGTCACAAATGTTTTAATGCTATTTTAAAAAGTGCATCGACTTGGATTTTTGTGTATCTTCAACCGACTCATTGCTGTAGAAGGTACAATAGTCCCATTGGGTGGGACTCCACATCATTTTAATACCACCTGCCCCATAACAGGGTCTACTACCTTGGCACAATCTTTCAAATAGAAATAAACAGCAAGCTACTTCAAGGAGTCTGAAATGCAAATAGCTAGCAGGAAAGATAATGAGCTCTGCATTTTCTTCTTTCCAATGACAGATATATGCACAGAGAATCTATTTCTATTTAAGAAAATTCCAGAAAATGAAGACCAGAAAATGTACCTAAATTATGGCCAAAAGGGGAGATAAGTACATATTTGTAGAAGATAAGTCACACAAATCACCACAGCTGATGACTTAGGTAAATTCCCAATTGGGCAACTGCCACATACCTGCCTAAAATGCCACTCCTGTCTGTTTATTTGGGATACATAACATTCCCATGCTTCCAGTCTCAGAGGGGTGTGATGCTTTGAGCAAACTTGGAATACTCTGATTTTTTTGTCATTCTTCATTGAAAGGTGAAAGGTACAAAATAGATGTGCCAACTCCACATGAGTTAGACATGAAATGTTTATTTCCTGCTTATTGACAGGGGACCACATTCTACTTAATTGTTTAAATAATGTCCCCCACCTAACCACTTAGGGAACTGATGTTTCGTGTTTATTTACTCAACTTTACATGAATTAGAAATGGAAAACTCAAATGGCGACCACTTCTTGACATTAGGGAATACTGGAATGGCGAGCTTTGCCAAGGTCTAAGAGAAAAGTGGGCAAATCCAATGGAGTTATTATAGGAAAGAGTCAAGCAAGGGCTAACCAGTGGGCCCCTGAGAGTGTCCTACTTCCTCGTGAGTCAAATGCATCTTCACTGCAAAGCTTCATGATTTTGTTTAAAGTCAGTTTCTAGAACCTCAGATATATCCAGAATTCAAAGCTAAGTACAAAACATGTTCTAAAGCCAAATATAGATGACATTTGGATTATCTACACACTTCAGTCTCCTCATGAGAGAACTGAAAGTTGACTAAGTGACAGATGTGTGGAGGAAAATGTTTCAAAGAATTGTTGCTACTGGATAGCATTCCGAAGAGGAGCGGTGGCTTGTCTTGAATCTACCAGCGCACCATAAAACACTTCCCTGGTGCATCGTGGAGCACATGTGGGGATAAGTGGGGAAGAAGATGACGCAGCAAGCGACCCTCCTGAAGCGCTGCACAGGGAGTCTGTGCTGGAGCAAAGGGGGGCCGGGGTGCAGTTGAGTGGCAGAGTGAATGCCTAGCAAGCGGGGCCCTGGGCGCCGTCCCCAGTGCTGCCCAATAAGAGGTAAAGGGAAGGTTCACAGCATGAGAACAGCAGCTCTGTTCGCGCCTCCGCAGGGTGAGGAACCCCGTCATTGAGAAAGCATCGGAACCCGGAACAAAACTGTTTTAGTGATTTGAAGAATAATGTTTACAGTTTTGGTGTCACTGAAAGTTTGAAGATTAGAATGTCCATAAACCACAGATTTTTGTTTTCAGAAGGGTCTTTTGTCATCTTTTCTCCAACAGTCTCAATTTACAGAAGGGACTTGCTGAAGTCACACAGCTAGCTAAGTGGTGGTGGCCAGTGGTCAGCAGCAGCATAAACCACCCAGGTTCCTAACTGACCCCTTCAAGTCCTCCCAGTCTATGGCAAGCCACGAGTTAGGCGCAAGTCAATCTAAACATTTGCTGAGGAAAAGGCAACACAGATTAACCAAAGTAAATCTAAGGGTGTGTTAATTCTAGTCACAAAGACAATGAGTTGGAATTCTAGCAATGTAAGTTGAATTTTTGCAGTGCTTACTGAAAAAGGCTCTATTTGGTTCCTATTTCTAGGTTTTGTGAATTTTATTAATAATTAATAAGTAACAATGAGCACAGTAATAAATGGGCAAAGGAGGAGAAAATTCTTTTCTCATCAGTGGTCCACGCTGTCTTTCCTCAGGAAGGTAACCACTGTCGGAAGCCCATCATGAATCATTCCAGAAACCATTCTCAGGAGGTTGAGCAGAAGCACATGATGGACGGACACCACTGGCTTCTGTGTTGACACTGTGCCTTGGAGCTTCTCCAGGCTGCTCTATTTGCCTTTTCAAGGCTGTCCAACATCCTGCCACGTGGGCAGCAGAGTGCACTCCTTCATCTTGGCCTGACTGGTGGCATACATTCATGGCTTCTAGAGGTTTGTTTTGCCAACAACGCTGAATGAACATTCTTGCCCACTGACCCACACTGTACTTGGGTGAGATTTTAGCAGTGTAAGTGCTGAATTAAAGAAAATGTGCTTTTGAAACTTTTGTACTTTTGTCAAATTGTTCTCAAAGAATATACACCCCCACAATGCTAGTTTCTTTTCCTTTTTAACTTTAAAAAAAAATGTTCTTTCTAGGTATACATGATAGTAGAGTGTATTTGGACATATCATACATACATGGAATACAATTTCTGATTACTGCAGTTGTACATGATGTGGCACTGACACTGGCCATGTGTTCATACATGAACACAGGTGACTTATGTCCCATTCATTCCACTGTCTTTCCTATTCCCAACCCTGCCCCTGCCCTTCAGTCCTCTTTGTCTAATCCAATGAACTTCTATTCTTCTCCCTCCTCTTATTGTGTGTTAGCATCCACATGTCAGAGACAACATTTGGCCTTTGGGTTTTTTGGGGTTGGCTTATTTCACTTAGCATGATATAGTCTCCAATTCCATCCATTTAAATGCTAAATGCTATAATTTCATTCTTCTTTATGACTAATATTCCATGGTGTATATGTACCACTTTTTTTTTTTAACCATTCATCTGTTGAAGGGCATCTAGGTTGGTTCCATAGCTTAGCTATTGTGAATTGAATTGCTATGAGCATTGATGTGGCCACATCAGTATAGTATGCTGATTTTAATCCTTTGGGTATATGCTGAGGAGTGGGATAGCTGGTCAAATAATGGTTCCATTCCAAGTTTTCTGAGGAATCTCCATAATGATATTAATGCTAGTTTCTTTTGCACCCACTTTTTTTATTGCATTATACTATATTTTTATTTTGGAGAGAAAGAATTACAAAAAGAAACTGTTGGAACATTTGATAAAATAAAAAATTTAGCCCTTTATTTGTCATGTGTTGTAAATATAATCCCCCCGCATGTGTGTACTCCCGTCTTTGGTGTTGTTTATAGTATTTTATTCCAATGAAGAAGCTTAAATTTTTATGTAAATATGTTTATCATTGTTTCTCTTTATGGCTTCTGGATTTTATAGTCTGTAAAGTTTTCCACACATTGAATATAAATAAATTTATTCATATTTTATGTTTTCTACTGTGATTTGGTGTGTTTCTTAATGTTTAATATTTTATCTGGTGGAAGAAATATGGTATGCAACTAAATTTCCAAATTGTTAGCTGGTTGTCACAAAACTTAAGTGATCAATGAATCTTTCTCACTGATTTGAATGCCTCTTTATCATGTAGGAATTCCAAGGAAAACTCTTTGGTAACTCTCTTTCTTCCATGGGTACTGTTTATTTTGGTTGTCTGGCAGTGGTTCTTCTGGTATCCACTTTTGGTGATTCATGTGTTCTTAGAAAAATCATTAATTTCAGCCAGATTGTCAAAATGATTTGCTGAGAAGTTCACAAAGTACTCGTTAAGATTCTTTTAATTCCCTCTGCATCTGTTGTTGTTTGCCACTTTCCACTTCTCATCTCTGTAAGTTCTTCCTTTCCTCCTCTTAATTAAGCTAGCCAATGTTAGCTCTATCTTTTTTTTTTTTATTTTGGGGGAAAACTCAACTTTTGGCTGCATCTATCAATTCTAGAAATCTTTTTCATGCTCAGTAATCAAGCCTGTTTTGATCTTTATTTCTTCTGCATTGCTTAAGATAATTGTATTGTTTTCTAACCTCCTGAGAAGTTATATTGAGCTGTGGATTGTCCATCATCAACAATTTCAGTGGCATCCCACAGACCTGAGCCATAGGATGCTTTCACTTATGTTATTTTCCAGATATTCAGCAGTTTGGGTTTAATTTCTTCCTTGACTCAAAAGTTGAGAGGGAGTTTTATTCCTCTTGTATTATTTCCTAATATTATTATTTTGTTGTAATGTGGCCAGAGATAGTCTGATTTCTACTCTGAAGAATTAATTGACATTTTTAATAAATCTTTAGATGTAATTAATATATATATATATTTTCCCAATGAACGCTTCCTTAAAGCAGACCATTATACACTTATCACTCTTCTTTCTAGTAACTGGGTAAAACTGTTTTTGCATTACTGGCTTTCCTAAGAGCAGGAGACCCATTTTGTTCATATTTGTGTCTACTATCTAGTGCCATACTTGGTACACAGCTGCTGTTCAGGAAAAGGATGTGGAATGAGTGATACTGTCTATGTCCAGTGGATTTATTTTTCTGAGGTTAACTGGCTGTTATAGTCTCTTCCCGACCAGCACAAGACTGACAGATGACTAAGTCACCCATTTCATAGAGTGCTATGGCAAAATCAGTGAATAAGAAAGTTAAAACAGGATTGAAATCCATTGTAGACACTCCTCTTTTTCTCAAGTGTCCTCTCATCTTATCTTTTTTTGAAAATTTTTTGTTTTAATGCATTATACATGATAGCAGAATGCATTTATGATAGCAGAATGCATTTATGCACTTTGATAGATCAGACATATATGGGGTAGAATTTCTCACTTTTCTGCTCATCAAGGCTCACATCCCGACTTACCCAAGAAACAAGGCTGTCTGGGTTCCCTGGCTCTCCCCTTTCTCTACTCTTGTGACTCTTATTTCCCAAGTCATTTTGGCATAAGTTCAAAAAAATATCTCTTATTCTCCAGCTGTTTTGGATGTCTCTTATCTTCTTGGTAAAACTGTAACCAACTTGAGAATTCTAAGCTCCTCTGTATCCTACAATGTATCTAAAAGAGTATCAATAAGTATCTGCTACAGCAACAGGAAAAACAGCTAGGAGTGTCAATAAGTGCCCACTGACACCCAATTTCACATCTGTGAGCCAAAGTTTTCTATAAGAGCACACTAACGCCATTTTAAGGCTTAAGAAATGTGGCAGTTTGTCAAACCTGACTACACCAGGGAGATGCAACCACATGGAGAAAATGGTAGACCACATTTCAGCTGGCAAACGACAATAGCACCATCAGAGGATCGGAGGTCAGTACCCACCTGCTCCACAGTCTCCTCCTCCACCCTTCAACACGGCCCTCCCAAAGAGGCCATCCTCAGCTCTCATTCCTCCTTCAGATCCACTCACTCAATCACTATGGCCAGCAGGTCTGCCTCTCAAACCTGTCCCCTTCTAGGTCTACTCTTCCCAAACAGCTCCATGCAACCAACCACCTTCAGGTATAGCCTTCGGGTGCTAGGCTGGCTCCTTGCCTTCACTCCATCCAAGCTCATACACCAACCCGCCTGCAGCCAAGTCCTCCCCCTGACAGGGAATCCTGCCATTCTCCCCAGAGCCATCTTTGGTCTAACTCTAATGGTCACCACCCACAATCAACCAGTTGTCAAGTCATCAGGAAATTTACAAAGCCACCATCTGAAATCCATTCTTTCTTTTCTATTCCCTTGTTACCACCCTACTGAGCACTGTTACCAAACATTGTTACCCATGCTTGCCTTATCCCCTCTAACTGGACCACTCTAATTGCTTCACAACTAACCCGTTTCTCTAAGATCAAGTCTATCATATGCCACCAGATTCATCTTCCTACAGTGTAAGATTAACTGCTTTTTGTATCTCTGTGTTGGCTCCATTTATCAATCATAATTAATTCTCCATGTCATTTCCAGAACTATATGATAAAGGACTGGAAATATTTTAGTATCCTCTTCAGAAATGCCTTTAGAACTGCTAGGGAGTCAGACCAGATTCATTTTCTATCTGTTATTATAGATTACTGTGTTAATCAGCTTTCTGTCACTATAATAAATAGCTGAGGTAAATAAATAAAAAAGAGAAAAGTTCCACTTTAAAAGGCTAAGAGTCTGAGGGCCAGCCCATGGCTGGCTGGCCCCACTGTCTTTGGGCCTGTGGTGAGGCAGCAGCTCATGCTGGGAGTATGTGGTGGAGCAAACCTGCTTACCTCAAGGCCTGGAAGCTCAAAGAGGAAGAGGAAGGGCTAGGTCTCCACTATGCCCTTCAAAGACCTGTCCTCAGTGACCCGAAGGCACTCTCAGGGGGACCACCTCTTATCTTAAACTTCCTCCCACCTTCCAAGAGCACCCAGGGGCACTCTCCCACTGAGCCACATCCCCAGCCCTTTTGTGTTTTTAAAATTTTGAGATGGGGTCTCAGTAAGTTGACGAGGCTAGCCTATAAATTGTGATTCTCCTTCCTCAGCCTCCAAAGTAGATGGGATTACAGATCTACTGTCATCTGTAAAAATGGGTTACATGTTCTTTCCATATTTTGAATAGAAGCCCTCTGTCACTTGTACGTAATATGGACATTCTGTACCAATCTGTAGCTAATCTATTCATGAAAATTCAAGACCAGAATTTTAATTTTTTTTTTTTTTTTTTTTTTGGCGGTGCTGGGGATAGAACCCAGGGCCTTGTGCATGCAAGGCAAGCACTCTACCAGCTGAGCTATATCCCCAGCCCCCTTATACCAGAATTTTAAATTTATTAATTTTATCACTTATGTTCTTATAATGCTTTTCATGTTCTAAGAACTGTGTATACCAAGGCCATGAAATATTCTTTTTACCCTAGCCAATGCTCATGTCCATCTTTAGTTTTTCTTTATGGAGTAGGGCAGAGGTCGAGGGTCATTTGTTTTCACAGAGGCTGCTCATTTTTTCACTCCCATTCTCCCCATGGAATTTCCTTGGTGTCTCTGTGAAAGCCCAGTTGATTACATGTGGACTGGACGAGTCAGTTTCTAGATGCTGCTTTAGTCCCCTGATCTGTCATTCTTCTGGCAATACTACTCTGTTTGGCTTCCATCATTTCTGAGAGAGCCACATCATCTTTCATATTGCCCCAGGATTGTAGTATGCCTTTTTAATCTGAATGAATTTTTTATTCATCTATGATATTCAACATTTTGATATGACATACTTAGAAATACGTTTTCTTGTTTGGGGGTCACTGAGCAATATGTGTGGATCAATATGTGTGGGTCAGTATGTGTGGGTCAATTCCTTTCTTCCTTCCTTCTTTCCTTCCTTCCTCCATCCCTCTTTCCCTCTCTCCTCTCCTTTCTTGGGTCAATTTATTTGGTAAATCTTTACAAAGGTTTTGGCGACCATCTTTCAAGTACTCTATAATCTCTCTTTCCTCTGAGATTCCAATTAAGTCCCAGATCATTTGATAATGTTCTATAATTCTTCTATGCTCTGTTGAGTACTTTCAATCTTTTTGTTTGTTTGTTTTTCCTCTATGCTTCAGTTTATTTCGAATTAATTCTACTGACTTGTCTTCAAGTTCACTGATCCTTTCTTTTGCGGGGTCTTTTGCTGGGTCTTATTTATGCAACCATATGAATTTGTCATTTATGATCATTTTTATTTTGCACTTATAAATTCTTTTTTATAGTTTCCTTTTTTTCCCTGTTATTCCTCATTCATGCATATTGTTTACCTTTCCTATTAAATCCTTTAATTTTGTTATTACAGCTATTTTAAAGTTCTTATCTGCTAATTCCAGCATCTTGGTTATCTAGTCTGCTTCTAGTAACTGATTTGTCTCTTGATTTTGGGCAACATGCTCCTACTTTTCCATCTTTTTCCCTTATTTATTATTATCACTATTATCATTATCATTACTTATTATTTAACATTTGGGGTAGATAATAGAAAAGTAGAGATTAAGCAGATAATATTTACCCCAGGAAAGGTGTGCCCTCTTTTTTGGTCAGGCCAAGTCAGTACAACCAAACAACAGGCTGGTTTTGTTGAAGGTTAAGTCTGATTCAGTTTGCCACTAAGTCACAATGTTCTGAGGCTGAGATCGGTATTTTTCCTTCAGTGCAGCCAATTGAAAAGAAGAGATACTGGGGTTATCTTGCAAGGATTTTAAACCAACTATCATGTTACTTTTCATTTTAAAATTTTTATTTATTTTGCAGTACCAGGGATCAAACCCAGGGCCTTTCTCATGGGTAAATAGTGCTCTGCCACTATGTTATATCCCAATCCCCCCAACCATCATTTTTATTTTTAGTACTGAGGACTGAACCTGGGCAGCTTTCCTACTGAGCTGTACTCCAATCCTTTGCGGGGTTTTTTTTTGTTTGTTTTTTAATTTTATTAATATTTACTTTTTAGTTTTCGGTGGACACAACATCTTTGTATGTGGTGCTGAGGATTGAACCCGGGCCGCATGCATGCTAGGCGAGCGCGCTACTGCTGGAGCCACATCCCCAGCCCGTTTGCATTTTTTTGAGACAGGTTCTCACCACATTGCCAAGCGTGGCCTCGAAATAGCGATCTCCCTGTCTCAGCCTCCAAGTAGCTGGGATTACGGTTGTGTGCTATCATGCCTGGCACCCAACTATCATTTTTAAAGCTTTCAACAATCAATATGAAATCTTCTAGGAAAAAATTTTTTAAAAAAAGAAATAAAATCACATCAAAGAAACAAAAGTTGTTTTCTAAAACCCAAACAAGTGGAAATTAGAGCTGAAAATTCAGTAACTGAAATAAAACTCACCGGATAGACTTGTTAATATAGAAGAAATGATGATATTATCAATGAATTTAAAAGCAGATTAATAGCATTTACTTAACTTGAAAAAAAGTAAGAAAATAGACTTTTAAAAAATGAACAGGACTCTGTGGGAAAATAATGAAATCTAAATCCATACCATCAAATTCTCAGAAATCGAGGAAGAAGACTATAAGACTGAAAAAGTATTCAAAGAATAGTGACTGAAAACTCCCCAAATCTGACAAAAGAAAGGTGCAGTTTCAAGAGGATGGGCAAGTCCCTTAAAGGTTGAAACCCCATCCCCCCCAAAAAAAATCTGTGCCAAAATACATCATGATTTAACTTCTGAAAAACTGAGAAAAATCTTGAAAGCACAGAGAAATGACACATTACCTACAAAGGAACACCAATTCAAATGGCAGTAGTCTGTTTGAAATCAGGGGGCCAAAAGCAAGTGAGTAGCACACAATTTTTTAAGTGCTAAAAGAAATGTCAATCCTGAATCCTGAATGCAGTGTGATTATCTTTCAGGAATAAAGGAGGAATAAAGACAGTCTCAGATGAAGAAAAAGTGAGAGAATTTGTTGCTAGTAAAACTACCCTGAAAGAATGGCTAAAAGTTCTGGTTTAAAAAAAATAAAAATCACAGAAGGCAGCTGTGATATTCAGGAAGGAAAGAAGAGAACAGGTAAACTAGAGCTAAACAAACTACCCTTCACTTCCAATACCCTGCAGACATTATATGAGTGAATAAAAAGCTATAATACCACCTAATGTGACGATTTACCCAGAGGAAATACAAGGCCAAATGTATTTTTTAAGTGGGGAGAATAAAGGGGTCTAAATGTAAGGTTTTACTGTTCACCTAATAAGGTAAAATGTCAATACGAGTAGGCTGTGAAAGGTTGAACACACACAGTATTACGTAGAGAAACTACTAAGAAACACAGTACACTAAAAAATGTAAATAATTCACATAGAAATCAAAAGAATAATAAGAGATACACACATAAAGCAAGTAATAATTACATTAACTATAAATGATCTACATGTGATAACTAAAAGATAAACCCAAACTCAAGTACAAAAGAATCTGTCTAAAAAACAATTCACTTCAAACATAACGACATAGGGAAGTTAAAAGTGAAAGGATGGTAAAAGATATATCACACAAATAGCAGTGCAAAAAAGCAGGAGTGACTACATTAACATCAGATAAAGCAGATGTCAGAAAAAAGAAAAGCACAGGAACAAAGAAGGTTACTTTGCCAAGATGACAGAACCATCCTAAATGTATATGTGCTGAATACCAAAGGTTAAAGTCCATGAAGCAGAAACTGATTGAGCTGAAAGGAGAAATGGGCAAATTTGTAACTACAGTTGGCTACTTTAATACCTCACTGTCAGTAAAGAGAAAATCAACAAGGATCTGGAAGAACCAAACATCATCAGCCAACATCTGACTGGCATTTACAGATCCCTCTGCCTAATGATAGCAGAAAACATATTCAAGCATCGAAAAAACATTGGCCACAGTAGATGCTGGGTGTGTGTGTGTGTGTGTGTGTGTGTGTGTGTGTGTGTGTGTGTGTGTGTGTGTGTGTGTGTGTATTTAAAAGAATTAAGATCATACAGAGTATGTTCTATGATCATAATAGAATGAAACTAGATGTTAATACCAGAAAATTGCCAAACACTTGGAAAGTAAACAATGTCCTTTTAAATAGCATAAATCAAAGAAGAAATCTCAAAGAAAAATGTAAAAATACAAAAATCTGAGTGAAAATATCAAAGGTTTTAGGATGCAACCAGAACAGTGCTGAGGGGCAAATTTATAGCACTATCTGCTTACTGCAGAAAATAAAAATCTCAAATCAATAAGTGCCTCAAGAAAGTAGAAAATATAAACAAACAACAACGAGACCAAAATAAACCTAGGGCCGGGAATAAAGCTCAGTGAGACAGCATTTTCCTAACACCCTAACTTGCAAGCAGCCCTGGGTTTGGTCTGTAGTACCGTAAACAAATGAACAAACAAATCTACCACAAATAGAAGGAAGCAAATTCTAAAGAACATAAATCAATAAAACTTAAAACTCTCAAAATTCAACATTAAAAATCCAATGATTCAATTATAAAACAGGTGAAAGACATGCATAGTCACTTCCTTTGAGAGTAAGGATAACACAAAAGCACATTTAAAAAAAAAAAACAATGTAAATAGCCATTTGAGAAATGTGAATTAAAACCACAATGCAAGATCACCATAAACCTATCAGATTGGCTAAAATTTTGAAAAGTGATAAAATTAAATGCTAGTGAAGACTTTGAAAAACTGGATCACTCATACAACGCCAATAGAAATATAAAATGAGATAGCCTCCCTAGGGAAATAGTTTTAATATTTAAACTTAAAAAAAATTTTACCTTGGCAATTATACCATCCTGTGTATTTATCCAGAAAAATGAAAACTTATTTTCATGCAGAAACCTGTATGTGAATACTCAGAGTAGTTTTATATATAACTACCCAATGCCATTCAGTGGTGAATGGATAATCTAAGTAGAATTCCACAGCAGTACTTCCTTACCATGGAATTCTACTTAGCAATTAAAAAAGAACAAACTATTAATAAACACGAAAGCTTGGAGGAATCAACAAGAAAACTACACTGAGTGAAAAAAGCTAATTTCAAAACGATGCAACTGCATAATTCTATAAATACAGCACTGGTGAAACCATATCTAGAAAAGGAGAGCAGATTAGTGTCTGCAAGAGGTAAGGCCTGGAAGAAAGGCAGGTACAACTGTAGGGGGTAGGGACAGGGAGCCTTGTGGTGGTGTCCAAATAAGGATCTGAACCATGTGGTGGTGACACATGGTGGTGGCTGCCACACACAATTGAAGTGCACAGAATTGTTCATGTATGTTCATGTATGTACAACTGAGCTATATATATCCTCAGCACTCGTATACACACACACACACACACACACACACACACACACACACACACACACACAATATGCAGAGAAAGGGATCAACTAGTGGAATCTGAATAACCGGTGGATTATACCAATGTCCATTTCCTGTTTGGATACTTTACTATACACAACACCAAACCAAGGTGTGAACACTGGGGAAGCTGGGTCACAGGTGCATGGAATCTCCATGCACACTTCTTTGCAACTTCCTGGGACTCCATAATCACACAGAATAAAAAGTAAACACAGGCACATACACAAATACGGTACAATTCCCCAGGATTTCATCTCAGTTTCTTCTCTGATGGACTAGCGTTATATGAGCACTGGGGCCAAAAATGTTTAAAGTCTCATTTATGAAGAAGACTAAAACTCCAATCAGTTGATAGAGTCTCCTCAAATGTTATAGGTGGATCTTGCTCATTTTAATTTTACTCCTCAATTTGTCATTAATTAAAGTGGCTATGTGCTACTGTAATTAAAATAATATTCTTTAAAAATATTGAAAAGAAGGTGAAAATTTAGTGCACAGACATGTATCTTCAATAGTCAGTCAAAGCAAACACTGCTGTTATATAGAAAACTTCAGCATGCAAATCCTTTTTCACCAAAACCCACTGCTCACTCCCTAACAAGGGAAACTCCAGTGTTTACGCTAGCTCTCTATCTGATCTTATTTCACGTAAACATTCTCTGAAGTTTAAGCAAAGATCCCAGCTTGCCTCTGTTACCTACAGGTCTGTAGACAGCCTTCTGTGCACAGGTCCATCCCAGAGTGTCTGCCCCAGACAGACAGGAAACACAGGACTCAACTAAGTCCTTGACTTGCTCTTCCAATGCGACTTCCAACAGAAACTCATGACAATTCCATAGCAGCAAGACTGACCTGGTTCCGACCATGCCAAAACTCTGTCTAGTAGGAGCCTCTTGCTAGAGTCTACACTTTAGGGTTTACATCATTTCATTTGATCTTTAGTACAACTTATACAGTAAAAGTATTACATATGTGGAAAAGTCAAAAAATACTAGGACTTCCAATTTAAGTCCAGTGCCTGTTCCATTATACCATTGAATTCCACTTTGTATAAATCTGACTTACATAAACTAAACCACAATCAGTCATAATAGTAAAATGGACACAGTTTGAATAGTACTGTGAAACATTTGACATGTATACTTTATCACAGAATATAATTTAATTTATATTACATGGTCATGTTAAACTACAGATTTCTTTTCTTTTTTTTTTTTTTTTTTTTTTTTGTGTGTGTGTGTGGCACTGGGGATTGAACCCAGGGCCTTGTGCATGCAGGGAAAGCACTTTACCAACTGAACTATATATATCCCAAGCTCTAAACTACAGATTTCTATAAACGAATCTACACAGACTATATTTTTGTGGGTACTTCAAGGTACTTTAAGGACACCTAAAACTACTAGGCTTTTAGACTTAGGTGCTTAATAAAAAATATTGTACACTTTTACATAAAATGTGACTCCACTGTTCCACAACAAATTCAGTAATACAAAATAACAGAAAACTCTGGTAGGAAATAAGTCTACAGATGGTAATAACAAGAACTCTAAGTGATTACTTCCAAAGCCAGGAGCAGAGAGAAGGAAGGGACTAAGCTTGCTCCTTTTATAATAATTCTCTTACAAGGTTTCCTGGGGTTGCAGGAGAACTGCCCAGGGGTTGACCTGGGCACAAGGATGACCTCATGCCCTCAGTGCCCTCAGGATCCCCTACTAGGCACCATTCTTAAAGGTTCCACAACCTCCCAATAGCGAGAACTTTTTTTGGGGGGGGGTACAAAATTTAACCATATTCAAACTGTAGCAGCTCATAAACCATATTAATATAAAGAATATTCTGTAAGGCCCGATTACATAGGTATCTTTTCTAAAGCATTAAATGTGGGCTTTTATAAAATTAGTTTATGGACATCTTCTCGGAATGTTTATACATTTAGCAAAGCACACCTGGCAGCTTGCTATATTTTGTTTGTGTTCTTTAAGAGGTGCCAGTAAAAATCCATTGTCTGCCAATGCACAATGCTTCTGATGCACATTGCTTCTGCCTCCCTCTTGGGTACTTCTTCATAAGACAAGGCTCTGACTCTTGGGTTCCATACCTACCTCTCAATTTCCCACAGTGCTCTGCAGTTTTAATTTCCACCAACAATTTTTGGCTTCAACTCTACTAATCTTGGTCACACTAAAGCCGACCCTGGCCAATGAAGTGAGCGTGGACTTTATAAGGATGGGTCAGTTGTTTGTTCCTGAACACAGAATGTGTTTCAGATCTTTCAACACTGTCCTGATTTCAAATGCTCATATCCTTCCCAATAAAGGCAACTCTTAAAACAGACAACCAAATTATTTTAATTTTTATGATTTTGAAACTTTCCATATGAAAAAAACTTTCAAAAATCAGAAATAAAATTTTAGGTCACACATTTCAATTTTGGGTTAGCAAAACATAATTAGTGTACATGTATTTTACCTATTTGAGTTCTCTATTCTAGTGGTTCTTAACTGAAGATTACAGGAACATCTGGTGACTTATGTATTGGTTTTAAGAATTGACAAAGACTTCTGTTTGGCAAAATCCTCTTGTTCCTAGACTATTAGGACAAGGCTATATTTTTCAGAGTCCCTTGCAATTAGGCTTCACAATGTGACTGCACTCTAGCTCAGGAATGAAAGTAAGAGTGAAGTTAGCTACCACCAGGCCTGGCTCATGCAGAATTCCATGTGCAGTCCTCAATGATGTTTTTTCAAACCCTTTGACCATGTGCATGTCAGTTGATAGCTAATATAGGAAATTTTAATTTTTTTTAGTACAAAATAGTAGTAATAATGGTAGCAACAAATTTAAGCACTGTCTACCTCATCTAACCATCCTAAGAGGTAAGTACTAGAGTAAATCGTCCCCATTTTTCAGATGTGAAAGTGCAGCGCAGAGAGGTTAACAACTGACCCAAGATCACACAGCTAACTAGTGGCCAGGCTGGGCAGGAGCCCTGCAGCCCTGCTGCAGTCTGTGCTCTCCGCTGCACTGCCTCCATTACATTCATTCCTTCCAGACAGCAATGTGTGCTCAGAAGTCGAGATTCTCTCAGGTTAGCCTAAATATGTGTTTAGCCAGGAAGTCCTTACTAGCTAAGAGAATCTTGTCTTCAGCTTTCCTAGGAGTTTGGTTAGGTAGGACACCAGAGGCCAACTCCTCATACACTCGTTAGTTAGAAAAACGGCAACCTTGGGCTTGGATTTCTAAGTCTCAATTAAGCATCTCAGAACAGTTTTCTCTGCTGATATTTAGAGACAATCTGAGAGCAAGGAAAAAGTAAACAGGGTTATTAAAGGGTAACTCGTGGCTCCTTCCTCTGCCCTCTCTCTCGGACCAGGATGGAAGGCTGCGGCTGTGGGCTTGCTTGGTTCTGAGGAGGGCAGAGGTCCACAGGGCAGAGCCAGGCGGCTGCCAAGGAGCAAGGGGGAGGGTGCTCCCCGTGGAATTCCAAAGTGGAAGCAATCCTCGAGTGGTGGCATCTTGGGATCTAGCCCTGGGGAATGAAATGGTGGCTAGAAGCTTGCCCAGGCCCAGTTTTCAGAACCTCTGGCGGGGACGTAGGTCCCAGGACACCCACCATTCTCCCCAGTGCGCTCATCTGCCTTCTCCACACGGTGTTCTGTCTCCAATCTCTACCTCGTTCTCAACTCACTTTAACTAATGTCTTCTAACATCAACGCAAACCGTTTCATGAGAGTAAATGTATGCTAGATAAACAGACGAAAGAGAAAAATATATTTTTCCTGATATTTAGAAATAATTACCTTCCTCTTTTAAGTTCATTATTCCCATGCACAATGATCCCCACTCATAAACCATATTTTCACACCATTCTCAAACTGGCAGTGAAGTAATTAAAAAGCACATGGGTGAAACAACAGAGACCTGGATTTAAAAAATAATCCCTGACACAGCTCCATATTTTACCAGCTCAAAGGGAAGCTAGAAAAGCTTCTGAACTTTATCTCTCAAAGGAAATCAGTAAGATAATAAAGGTTAAATCTTAAGATTATCAATAAATACAATCTTCACGGATACTTCAAAAACCTTCCAATTACCAGCATCCTATCTCTCCACCCTTGGCCTGGGAAATATTTGCAGAGGAATTCTTGGCCCAGAATCTATCCTTAAGGTTCTTTCCACTCACAGGTAAAGGCATAAATTCACATTTGGCAGAGATATTATAAATAGCATAGTTTCCCTGTTAAAAAATAAATAAGAAAATACTGATTGAAATGTCAATTCAGCAAAGCAAGTCTGCCTTCTGTATCTTGGAATGACTTAGGGCTCAAAACCTTCTGAATGCTTTTCTGGACCCTTCAAAACTATGCAGACGTTTCCGCCTCTGGCTTTAAGTCCTAGCGCGGGTTACGGGAATCGGAAGAGCTTCCCAGGGCTCCTTCCTTCATCACAGTGAGTTCTAGTGGGTTGGGGCCAAGCCATATTTCTTCTGGCCTTTAGCAAAAAGACAAAAAAAAAAAAAAAAAAAAAAAAAAAAAGAGAGAGAGCCCACATGTCTTAGGACACAGTGAGTTCTTTGAAACCAAATGGAAGCAGAATTACTGCCCAATCTCCTAAGTGTGTCATGGATTGATGAGTCAACATTTGAAAAGTACTTATAAGTTCTCAGATGAAAGACCACAGATCTGTATAAAGTATTATCATTATAAAAATAACTCAATTTTCCTGTGGTGGTTTTTTAAAGAAATGTTCTTTTGGTTGCTGTTTGAGACCAATTTTTTTCTTCAAAAAAATAATAAAACTCCTCCAAAGTTGGATGTCCCCATAGATGAATATTAAATCATTAGCATTTGTCTTGGATTCAGACAGGGGAGTAGGTGCTGAGGAATGCCTTTGAGAATGCTCAAGGCGCTGCCTGGAATGTTCCAGTCAAGGAGTGTTAGTGCACTTTCAAATTCTGTTACCATCAGATTTAATGACTTAACTTTCCTGTCACATTTTTTGTTTTTCATTTCGGCTTAATATTAAAGGAAATCCATTATTTTTCCATGATTACAAAGTAAAACACAGTTCTCTCTCATCTCTTGTGCATGCTCCCAGTCCTTTCTCCTGTTTTTGAAGAGACGCTGTGCTCCAGTCCAGGGGCACTGAAGGAGGAGCAGACTCCATCAGCTCCTAACAGTTGAGTGACCTCCTTCAAGGACAGACATATAATCTCCTCACTTCCCTGTGTGCAATGACTTTAATGAGACTAAATTATGTTGGAAATATGTCATTTAATATCTGAAAGTTTTTCATAGCATTCTGATGAAACAGAATAAGATATTATTATTTCAAAGAAGTTGCTTGAAAAAATATATTAAGCAATGTCTATTTCTTTATTAAATTAATTCGTTGAAAATGTAGGTATAACAATAGACCAAGGGAAACTAAAGTTTATTATCTAAGGCCCACGAACACAGCTCAGATTCTTCAGACTAACGAACTACATCCTGGGAGCACATCAGATATGAAGAGAGAAGTAATGTGAAGGCAGCACTTGTTCCTCCTTTCCACTTGTTCCTTCTGTGTGTGTGTGTGTGTGTGTGTGTGTGTGTGTGTGTGTGTACATGTGTATATGTGTATCTAGATGTAGGAAATCATGCAATGTCCTTCAAGAATCTAATTCTGTCTGAAACCAAGTCCAGTGTATATGTGTATGTGTACATGTGTATGTTTGTGTGTTTATGTGTGTATGTGGGGCGGGGGGGGGGGGGACTGAACCCAGGGCTGCTCTACCACTGGGCTATACCTGAGGCCTTTTTTATTTTTATTTTGAGGTAGGGTCGTGGGCAGTTGCCCCGGCTGGCCCTGAAGGAGCTGTCCTCCTGCTTCAGCCTCCCCAGTGGCTGGGTGGTAGGTGTGCCAGAGACAGCGCATGGCTCTACTTGTTCTGTCTTTCTACCTGGGCTTGGACAAAGTTCCCCGCTCTCTCTCAAGGGTTTCCTCCTGACAGTCCCTACAGTTATGATTTGTTAAGCAACCTATGCTCTGGCTCCAAAGAGTCAGGTGCTTCCCTTCCCAAAGTGATGAAATAAAGAAGACACCACGTGAGTTAATTTCAAAGAACTCTTGAATCAAGACTTTAAATTATATTCTTGGTTAAAAGGTATAATAGTGTTGTTCATGTCCTTTCAAATAAGAGAAAGAAAAATGGAGGTTTGGAGGACGCATTCAAGGGCTTTAACAGGGACGCTTCTCTTTGGCTGCCCAGCCAAAGCATTTTAGACAGATAACTGGACTAGGAAGAGTGTCCCTGGAAACCCGCAGTGAGCCTTCCCACCCAGTGATTAGGTGGTTCATTTCCGTTTCTCCTGGATCCTACCCCACCCTCCTGTGGCTCCATCCTCTGCTCTCCTCCTTGACCTACGTGAGTCATGACTCAGCGCCCTCGGGTCTGTCCCCTCTCCTGCCCCTCCTGGCCCCTGGGCTTCTCTCTGACAAATCCTCTGGCCTCCCTCCTGGATTTGGCTTCGAAGACCTTAACCACTTCACAGGGCACCACTCTCAGGCCTCGCCCCAGGGTCCCAACTGCTGGTGATTTCCATTTCTCTTAAAGTCCTAAGTCACCAAGGATTAGAACCACACAATCAGACTCAATTGCTGTTCCTTAATCTTTCACATCTTTTCTTTCCAATGAGGAGGCAGCTACTCTGAGGACAGGGACTAGCTCTTAGAAACCTCAGCGTTTGTATAAACTGGACAAACAGCCAATGGATGGACTGGGATGAGGCACGTATCTCATGACAGAGAGTTAGAGCCTCACTTGGGGATAACAGAATTCAAGATTAAATGAATTTCAGATTTCAGCTCCTTAACCAAGAAGATAGGGAGACACACGGGTTAAGAATGGATCTCAGAACTTCTCACTAACGGAACAAGAACTTCTGCCTTAAAGCAGCATTTCTGTTGCTTCATCAGCTGATAATCCAATATTATGTGGAAGTTAGATTTGAAAATCTCTCTTAGGGATTTGGAGTAAATGAAACATGTGCCCTGAGTTTGACCATTTCTGCTATGAATTTTTGGAGCTGCCACGTAAGTCAATCTTGCTTGGCTTTAGTTTCCACCTCCATAAATGAGGCGGTTAGACAGACGACCTTTAAAAACCAACCAAACAAAACAAAAACAAGACTGAAGAGTCATCTGTACCCTCTGTTAGATCTTCACCAGGGCGTGATTGTTCACCCTGCCCTCCATCCATTTTGAACACAGCCCACTTGGAGGGTCACATATTTACGTATTCAAATAAATGCCATCCCAAAATAAGAAAAGAAACATGACAGGGAATCCCAGCCACTGACTTCCTACAGGCACTTTATTAGACTGTAAAACACTAGTCGGAAAGATCTTCAACCTGTTTTTCTTTTTCTTATTACTTTATGAGTGGACAGGATAGGGAAAACCTAACTGAACTTCAATACCAGAAAACATGACACAGGCAAAATACTTTCAAGTCTGGAATGATCAGGTTGATAGGGATTGACCTAAAAGTTCTAGTGTGTGGGACACCAATCACCTCTCCAACATTCGTAAAACAGCACATGCCAGAGCCACTTTCTGAAATCAGGCAATCTCTGTGGCAAAGGAAAGGGGATCAAAATATCAAGGCCCACATGCCACTGGCTTGAGGTATGTGTCAGATTTATGGTGGCCAAGAAGACGAAAACCAGCCACTATTAAGGAGGGTATGTGTGTGCAGCATTCAGACGTCAGAAAGTCTGAAATTATGTGATCAACCCAGAGAGGTTCCTGGGTAGATGATAAATAAAGCATACGTTTAGGACAGAAAGGCTGAAAGCAGCCGGGCAGGGACAGAAACCAGCCCTTGAGCAGCAGCAGCACCTGCCCCTGCGGGAAGAGCGCCAAGCTAAAGATAGCGGATGAGTCAAGGTCATATGGAGAGGCTAGATGACAGTGAACAGAGAGGTCACTGACACAGGCTCAGAAATAGGGGGCCGGGGTGGGGCCCCCGGGATGCAGCTCAGGGCACAGACCTTTCAGAGAAAGGAACTGGGAGTGACGCCCCGCCCGTGTGATGAAGACCTGGGGAAATGGCTGAGAGGATGGAGAGAGGCACAAGCAGCGAGAGACACTGGAAACTGGCACTGCTTCTGAGCGGTCAGGAGGACTCTGGCCTAGGCCCATCGAGGCGGAGAGGCAGGTGACAGCTAACCACAACTCCAAGGCCAGTGAGCCACCGCAGACTTCATTAGGGCAGTGAACCTCTAAGGCCAAAGGTGGGTGTGTGAAAACCCAATGACGGAGACTTCTTAGCTTTCCTGGCTCTTCTTGGTACCACTTACATCCCACTTTCTCTCCCATTTGGCGGACCCCCTTCCAACTTATACAGTCGCCATCCACCAAGTCACAGCTCTAGCCACCACCAGTGGTGCCCCTTGCTTTGGGGGGGGGGCAGGGCTCTGCTCAACTGTGCCATCATCAAGCTTGGTTTACCGGCATGTGTAAATGGCCCCACATCTGTGGCCATCACTAAGTTCAAATCCCAGCCCTTCCTCACCAGTTCTGGTACCTTGAGGGCACTATCGTAACATCTCTGAATTTTTTCACCTAAAGTGATAAAACATTTAAATACCTATGCAGGAGTGCTGAAAGAATCGTATGGGGTTTAATACATACAAAGCCCTCACATACAGGGTGTGTGATTGTAGTCTAGAACTGGAAGTGGTTATCATTCATTCTCAGTTGTCTTCTCCCTTAAAACATACATACATACATACATACATACATAAATATCCTGTTTGGACTACTGCCTCCTCTCCTCTCCTTTGCTCTACGTACTGGAGGTCAGACCATGCATAGTAGGCAAGCGCCTTACCACTGAGCTGCATCCTCAGCCCATTCCTCTCCCTTTGAAAAACCTTCAAATCTTTTTCCCTACCCAAGTATCAAAGGCCTCATCATGCTCCATCTTGCCCATTAGGAGAGAAATCAAGTTGATAATGCCACTGAAACAAAAGGGTCACACTTCATATTCCAAACTCTAAACAGCAACGTGGATGACAGGATTGGGAAATGATTACATAAAGGAATAATCTGGGGAGTGAGAACCCCCAGTAGGTAGGTTGTCCTTACAGCATATTTTCTAGCTAAGTATCATTCCTTCTCCTTCTGAGTAAGAGGAGCCTCATCTGGCTTTGCTGCTACATCTCTACATGCTTCTTTTTATGCTAATTCAATCTAATTTGAAGGCAACTGGTGTAACCAAGAAAACTCGATCCACCTCTTTCTTCATGGCTCTGCCACCCCACAGCATACGAGTGCCAAGAGACACTGGTAAACTTTTCCAACTAGCATTTTGCCCAGACAATGGGCTGAGTGGAAATTGAATGAAACAGATAAGGTCTGATGACTCATGTTTCAAAATAAATTTCTAGTTAAATACAGCCTCAAAGGCTAATCACTAGATGCAGAGCACCCCAGTTAGAAACAGGACACTCACTACAATCAACAATGCCCTGCAGGATCGAAAACACAGGATCCTGGACACACAAACAGAACACAAAAGCTATTGCCACAGCAACATGAACAAATTTAAAAAACATATAGCAAATGTTTTGAGAGTGAAAACAAGCTGCAGGTTACAAACAAATGACTCTGTTCACACTACGTTTTAAAATGTGCCAAGCAGAGCTGGGTGCAGTTGTGCACACCGATAATCCTAGCGGCTCAGGGGGCTGAGGCAGGAGGATCACAAGTTTAAAGTCAGCCTCACTCAGCAACTTAGGGAGGCCCTGAGCAATGTTTCGAGACCCTGTCTCAAAATAAAAGGGGCTGGGGATGTGGCTCTAACCCTGGTACCAAAAAAAAAAGTGCTAGCAACATTGAACACAAATTAAGAATCTATGTATATGAAGTAAAAAATAATAAAGATAACACATGAGAACACAAAGATAACAGTGGTTTCTGGGGAAGAGCAGGGCGGGACTGAAACAGGGATGGGAAGAGGGAGCTCCTATCGCGTGGACCTGTGTCGTCACAAGGCCCAGTGTGCCCTACTCTTGGTTGATGTCTCTGCTGATGCTGTCAGTGTCATCTCTGAACTCAGGTCAGTTAAGTAGCGCAAGAGAGCAATGGGGCATGCGTGAGGGAAGGAGTCATGGTCACTCCTCGAGTCTGCCATCACTCCTCGCCACCCCAGCCACATGCAGCAGTTGAAACGCCTCTGAACCAAGAACTCAATGCCTCTGGCAGGGCCTCTGGGAAGGCTCTGCTATCGCTTCACACCAGCTCTTTTTTTTCAAGTGCACAAGGAAGGCAAAAATATTCTAAGAAATACTAACAACTAATAAAACTCATCATGGAATTGCTTATTCCTGTTAATTCCCATAAGCTAACCACTATGCCAAAAAATGACAGCATAAAGAAAAAAGAAAGATAAGGCAACCCAGAGTTGTTCTCCTTTGTAATGTTTCTTTACTCATTAGTAAGTCAAATATAGGAAGCATTGGGAGAAAGTTCCTGTCCCAAGAAGTGAAACAGAAGTTGGGTGTGGTGGCCCGGACCTGCAATGCCAGTGACTCAGGAGGCTGCAGGCAGGAGGACTGCACATTTGAAGCCAGCCTAGGCATAGATGCGGTCTCACAATACAAATAAAGGGTGGCGGGTGCAACTCAGTAGCAGGGCACTGGTTTAGCATGCCCATGGCCCTGGGTTCAAGCCCTAATTCTGAAAAAAAAAAAATTGAAATAAAAACAGTTTAATTAGTTTTGTGCAGCCTTTCCATGGTTCTGGGGGAAAACAAAACCAAAAAGTCATATGAGTACAAGGGATTGAACATGGATTGTGTCTCCCGGGAGTTCACTGTCATTAAAGGCCTGGTCCCAGAGAGGCACTGGGACTTTTGGGTGGCAGAAACTAGAGGGAGGCCCTTTGATCACTGGGCTTCCTCAAAAGATAGCTCTCTGGACTTCCTTGATCACTCTCGGGAGAGGGCTACCACAAAAGGAACAAGCCTAGCCCACCCTGTGTCTCTCTCTCTGCTCCAGAGACCCCTCACTCTGCCACACCCTCCCATCATGGCCAGGCACCACAAATTAACTGATCCAGGCACCATATTCCTGAACCTCCCAAACTGGGAGCTAAATAAACCTTTTCTCTTTAAAAGTTAGCTGCCTGGCCTTTTCCAGTAGTAACACAAAACTGCCTGATTTTTGAAGAACTGTGTCATTTCAATGACTCTGTACATGAGTAAAACATCCTTATATTGATATATAAAATTGGCTTTGCACAACAAAGAGATGAATGGTAAAAATTCATATTCATAATTTCATTTTTTTCTCTACTTAGGACAATATTAAATAGCAAACAAGACATGACACGAGAAGTTGAGAGCCTGAGGAGGAAAGGCACATCGGTAACTTTAAAGACACTTCCCCTGCTTTGGAATCAGGAGGAGCACACTGTCGTCTCTGCAGAGCCCGCTTTAGGTGATCTCCTCACCAGCATCTTGGAGAATGTAGTTTTGTCTGTATGCTTGGAAAAGAAAGGAAAAAATGACAAGCCCATGCCATTTTGAAGATGGGGAGGGAATTGAGTGAGAAATATTGACTTCCTTTTCTAATGTTCTCTGGCAGTGTTAACAGCATTCTTTCCCAAGACCACCTTTTCTCTATACATCAATAAGTATATATGGTTATAATTTTGCAAAAATATCTTGAATAAACTTGCAAGAATGTGTGTAGGTGTTCCATGCTACACACTCACTGTGGGGAATGTGCAGTGGAACCACAGCTCCCTCTGAAGCCTAGATCTGGGCTGCCGGGACTTCCTGAGGGCTCTCCCGGGGCTCCCCGTCGGGAACGAAGGCCTCTGGTTTCACCTTTACTTATCCTACTTAAGGCATTTCATAAACACTCCTCAAACAGCTAAGAGACACATGATGTGAAACTGTAATGACTGAAAAATCAAAGTTTAAAACAGATTTTCTCCAAAGTTAGAGAGCACAGTCCTTGAGTCGAAGAGACTCTGGGCAGTCCTACCTTCAGCCACTGCCCTCCCCACTCTAGAGAGCTGTGCTTCGTCTGGCACATCTCAATCTGGAAGGAACATGAAATCACCTGCAGCTTCCAAATGCTTTACTGGGAAAATGAGTGACTAGCAAGGCCAGCTAGTCCTGGTTCTTAAGATAATTTATGCTAACAAATCTTGGGAATTAGTGAGGCTGGTCAACTTATTTTACCTAGCACCGGGTTTATCTGTTTGCAGTTTGGGAACTTTCCTTAATAAATAATCAACAAATCCTTAAATTGGTGGCCACTGCCCACAGGCAAACCACCAGAGTGTTCTGCCTGTCAGAATGCAAAACAGCCAGGGAAGCATGGGTTGAAACTGCCAAACCAGATAAAACCGGTGCTAGGTAAAAATAAGATTGACCAGCCTCACTATTTCCCACAGATTTGATAATAATTCTTAAGAACCAGGATAGCTGCTGCTAGCTACACTCATTTTCCCAGTTAAAGCCATTGGAAGCTGCTACACGAGCACGTAAGAAGCCAGGCTCATACACCAAGGAAATGCTCCTTGCTGTTCCCCATCAGAACAGATCCTACCAGAGCTGGGAGACTTTCTGGAGGAGGACAAGGGTTGCTGCCTCCGGTGTCATTCCTAACTTCAGGCCAAGTGTTGGGACGGGCAGCACTCAGCTGTCCTGCCTAAAGCGCCAGGTGTCTGCCTGGCAGGAAGAGTCGGAATAGGAAACCCGACAGAAAAAAACAAATGGACTGGGACGCACATGAGCTGAGGGCATCACTCCCGTCACACTCATGCAAAGAGTCCGGGGTAAGGAAAGCAGCCGAGTGCCCACAACACAGTATGTTCTTTTCTTCCGCAAACAGCGTGGAACAGGCAGACCTGTGTGTGGACTGCTGGGGCTGACATTGAAGTGACCTCTGAAAGCAAACACCCCAAACTGTTATGTAAACTGCAATGACTAGACATTCCCGGCCACCGCAGCACAGAGAGGGCTGTGTTGACAGCCTGGCACCTGGAGGTGGTGAGCCCTTCAGAAGAGAAAGGGCAAGCAAGCAAATCCTGCCTGACTTTTCAGTGAGGGTTGGGTGAAATTCTGTAAGTAATGGAGACTTAAAATACTTAAAAATTTTAGAGAAAAGCCTTATAAATTTGATAGGTAGTAACAGGAAGATTTTGCTATTTCAAATCTAAATGGTAGGAACTAAATGTAATCAAAACTGCAGGCAGCAGACTGAAAAGTATATAATGTAATACAGACTAATGTGTCATTAGCTCATGCTCACGACAATGAGATTAGCTTCCAATAGCATCATAATCAGGTTTTGGAATTTTGCTGGGTTACATCTATGTACAAGGGACATATAGCTAGGGATAAGTTTAATGCATTTCGCATCAACATTTTGAATGATTTAAGCAATGCAACTTCTAAAAAATCCTCTCATTTTCTAAACTGACTATAAACCATCAAACTCTTAAATACATAGTCCAAAAAATCCAATTTGAACAGTGGTTACAATGATATTGCTTACATTTTTTTTAATTTGACCAATGAAATTCAAAAAACCAAAGATTTGATTTTAAAAAGCCATATGTTTGATGTACTTCACATCAAAAACTTGTTTATTCAAATGAGTTGCTTTTTAAAAATCCTTAAATTCGATGAACTGATTGAAATTATCAACATCTTTGAAAGCCTTCCCATAAAGTAAAAAATCTAAAATGCATTTTGAAAAGTGGCTTCACCAAGGCTTGTTACATTTGTAGTGAACCAATAAGCTTTATTTGTAAAATTTAAAGTCAGTTTACAAATGCCGTGGAGCTGGGCAGAATCATGAGAGAGCAGCCCTGCATTTCCTTTGTGCTTGAGAGTTAATAGGATTAAAGCTTGAAGAATTGAATAAACCCTGAGCTGGTTAAGATGGACGTATCACATTTCAGGGTTCCCCATTTCATAGCGGGCATGCTCCACATTTGACAAAATAAAACACACTAGTGAGCTTATCTGAACAACTCTTTGAGGATACATGGCTTCTGGAAACTTTCAAAGGGAACGCGTGTCCATTTCCTCTTTGTGTGCTCAGCTCGCCTGTTCCGGGCTCCCCTAGCTCACAGGCAACAGTCCCCTGCTATGGTCTCCTTACACGGGGAAGAAGTATGAAGATGTCCGACGTCTGTATGTGAATCAGTAACTTCTAACTTTCACAGTGATGCAATTACACTGGCCCTAATCTTCTGTAAATGTAGCAAATCCAAGCTAAAATGCCCCAGGCCTGTTATCTTCCCCCAGATGATGTAATGAAGCTGGGGGTGCTGCTTTCTGCTATCAAGGTGGTTATTATCAAGGATAATTGTGGCTGGAAATGTTTGGCATTCCTGTCTAGCAGTAGTCCCGATTGTTTAGAATAGATTTTTGCAGAGGAGTTCCAACATCTGTCCATCTCAGGTCAGATTTCTGTGAGAACCTGGGCATCTAGTCTCTAATGGGACGTGCAGCTGTCCCAGATGAAACAGGAATGGTTTCTTGCATTATGGTGACAACAAAGGGTCAAGTTTAAAGTTAAGGAATACAAGAACAGTATGCAAATGGCATTCCCACAGCACAAAATGCCAATAATGTTACCAGTTAAAGGTAGACTTGGAGGCTGACAGAGCACCTCCTAGCAAAATGAGCATTAATTAGCCCTTTGTAACACCAATACGCCTATGGATTCCTTTCATTTGTAATCACTCATATCATAGCAATCCAGCTTGCCTGAAGTGAAAAAATTTATCAAATGAAAGCTGTACGTAAAACTGCAAAGAAATATAATAGCAAATTTTGGAAAGGAAGTTAAAAAAAAAAGAATTAAAAAACACTGTGATGATCTTAACAAAGACACACAAAACCTGTTACTAGGAACAGTTGTTTGGTCAAATTTCCTGTTTGTCCCTAAGCACTGATTTGTTTAAAACATGTTGTTAGTGCACAGTTTACTGCTGTTGATTAACGTTTCTACATGTAAAATCCAGAACAGTTCTCCAGGACTTCTTATTTAAAGATATTCCAAACAATGTGGATTTTCCCTTGCTTCCTCAGTCTGTGGTCTTCAGCATACTTAAATGATGATAAGCCATGAACCTAAAGAGCTGAAAATTAGTATGAGACACTGGTAAATTGCTAAAGTATGGGTTAATAAAGAGGTCATAAAAAGAAGGTGGCATGAAACCTCTTTTTAATCCTAAGTAGTTTTACTACAAGATTCCAGGAATCAACTGTGGACTGCTACAAAATAGGCCAAGCCTGAGCCACACACGTGTTGGTGGTGGCTCTTTGTTTTATTCACTTATGCAGGGGGAAGAAAACTCCTCTGCAAAGACCTGACTTCAACAGCAACCTACTACACAATTAGAATAACTGAATCCCACCATTGTGTGTGAAACGCAGGGATATAAAAATTCCTCCCTTGGGAAAGAAGTATAAAACATTCACATTTTTCTAAGTATTTTATAAATTATACTGCTTTATTAAGCACATACCGTTAGAAATCTCTTCTATTACTGACAACACTTTTCTTAATGGCCTTTACGTGTTTAAATAAATGGCTCCTGAAAATGTGCGTTTATATAATATAAATAAAACTGTAATATAAACATGCCCAGATATAAACTCTTTAGAAATGTCAGCTTAAAACTTTCCAGTCTAAATAAATCGTCTTATGAATGGTCCAGCAAAGCAATTTTTAACGCATTTTTCCGCCTAAAAAGCTCAGAGATTTACAGGCACCGTCCAAAAAGAGAAACCAAAACAGCTTCGATGAAAGCTGAATACCCCATTCATGCAATAAGCAATGCTAAGTGCTACCCAATAGAGGGACAGTTTTTGAGACCAACTAAGCCCATGTGACTGACTCTATAGTCCTTACTAATATCCCCTCACTGTCTTGTTATTTGTTTACTCTCCTATATATTGTCTGTCTCACCTCCTTGCACTGTAATCTTCCTGAGAGTAAAAACCACTGTGTTAGGTCCTCTGGTCTAATACTTAGCATAGCACCAAGCACATAGTAGACACAAAAAAAGCTACCCATTTAGGAATTTGTTAATAAGACTCCATTATTCCAAACTGGCCCATGTGTCTGCAAGTCTAGCTGCTGTCCCCCTTCTTCCTCAGTACTCCCACATTTCCACTTAACACATGATTTGCACAGGAATATAGACTACATTTCCCAGCCTCCCTTGCAACTAAGTGGCAGCTAGGTTTGAACTAATAAGAGGCAAGGGAAAGTACTTTGCAGCACCTTGTGGGAAAGTCCCTTGAAAGATAACTAGTGTGGCCCTTCGCCCCTCTTCCTGCCTTCCTCTTTCCAGCTGCCTGGGATGTGCATGTAATTGCTGGAGTTTGAACAGTCATTGTGGACTGAGTTAGTTGGCCTTGAGAAGGGAAATCATTAGCTTGAACGGAGAGCGGCAAGAGAGAAAGGCCTGGGTTCCTTCTATTGCAGAGTTCATTCCAACCAATTTCTCTAAGTCTACTTTTCTTTTACCCAGGGAAAGAAACAAACTATCTCACTTAAGTCATTATTATTTTGAGTTTCCTCTCACAGGTAAACAAACCAAATCTTACAATTACATTTTAAAAAAAATAATTTGAAAGAGGCCCATGTAGATTTTACATATCTTTAAAAATTTATTATTTAATAAACACACCAGGAACTCTTTCCAAAAGGGGGGCAAATACTTATAAGCACAATACTTTGTCCCCAGAACTAAGCTGATACTATGGGAGAATATAAGGAAATTCAAAATGAGTTCTTGTCTGTAAGAAGTTAATAACTCAGTGAAAACGGACATGTGAACCACCCACCCTCTCCCCCAAACACCCACCCACAGGTAACAACACAAAGGAACAAAGTGCAAAACTGCACACTGAGACTGTATCTGTGGGAGAATTCAGTGAGAAGACTGGGGTTCTGGGGAAGGTTCCGGGGGGAGCTGGCCTTGAGGGGGCCCTGCAGGGGAGCAGAGCCCGGAAAGGCAGTGGAAACTGGTAGGGTATCTCCAGAGTAGGGCGCAGCTGTGGGGAACCCCTGCTTCAGTAACAGCATATCATGTTCAAGGAGCCTGGGAGGAGGACAGCAGATAACCCCCCACTTTCCCAGAACATGGTCTCTCTGCCTTGAAAACAGTCCCCATAAGGGATGGCTTACCTCCCCATCACCCTCCACTTAAGAGGTGAATCTTTGCTCCAGATTATCCCCACCATATACTTGATGCTGCTTACGACCTTGAGCCTCACTCGAGGCACACCTGGCCCCTCCTTTCCTTTAGGGATCCTGCTCAGACAGCCCACAGTGAGTGAGAGAAACGTGCTTCTCGACACCCAACAGGCACATCTGAAGCCTCATTACACACTCTGATGAGATGTTTGAAATTCAGCTGTCAGGGAGAGGTAGTGTGCTCTGCCTCCCGCGCTGTGGAGGAATCATAAAGCAGGAGAATGACCAATGGCTGCTTCCAAGGTAGCAGCCAGGGAATGCAGTTACTCACAAGCCACAATCACAGGATAAGGAAGCGACCTGCGGAATAAGTTCCCTTTCAGCTGCTTCTGGTCAACAAAACCATTGCTGAGGTATTTAAAACCCCACCAAACACCTTTGAGGAAAAGAACACCATCCAGTCTAACAAAAACCTTGGGCACTGTCTTCACCCAGGGAGCTTCTTCAGAAGCGCAGAAACTGTCAGAGCACCCAGGAGCCCATATAAGGTGAGTTAAGCAGAAGAGCTACTGTGGAATCCAGGCAGGACCAGGCCTACTGTTGAGAAATGAAGCACTGACTTATGAGACGGCTGAAAGTATAACCAATCACATCAGTTTTATAACAGGGCCTCAGAAGCAATGAGTAAGATCTCTGGGGTCTAATCTTAGACACATGAAATCAAACTTGACTTTTTCCAAAACTGGGCCTAAAATGGCTGACAACACTTTTCTCAATGGCCTTTACAGGTTTAAGTGAATGGCTCCTGAAAACGTGCATTTATATTATATAAATAAAACCTTAATATAGACATGCTCAGATATAAACTCTTCAGAGGTGTCAAGTTATAGGCACTGTCCTGTAAGTTTTCTCCCCACTTCATAAGTGAGTAAACAAAGAGCCACAGTGACATTGCTCCTGGAGGCCTGGAGGAGCAGGACCAAGTGGTCCAGGTGTGAGGACACTGAGTACTGTGGTTTGGCTCTGCCACCAGGGAACTCGGTGTGGATTTGGTTTTCTTCATCTGTAAATTACAGGAGCTTGACTGGAGATGCTCTGGCCCTGGACTCTCGGGCTCCGACAACGACCCTACACCCTTGACAGATGACACACGAGGCAGAGGGGGTATGTGTTCCTCTCTACGTCTTTTCTTCCCATTGCCATTTCTCCATATGCCCCAAATCATGCTAATTTGCCAATTAATAAGCAGCCAGCCTCAGTTGCAGTCTCCTCCAAAGCTTGGCGAATTTCATGCTTCTCTGGTGACAGCAGCAGTTGCTACTCTCCCCAAACCACATCTTTCCCTTCGTCATGAGGCCTCCTTGCTGGCCACAATTTGCCTTGGCCAAAGATTCCCCCAACGTCAGCTTCTACCAGAAACTGCCACCCATATGCACAGTTCTAGTTCATTAGTCTCTCTGAAGCAGATCCAGCTGGCCAGAGCAGTCCCAGGTGGTCAACACCAAGAATGTCAAAGCACCCAGCACACAAAAGCTGAGAGGGAGTGGACGGCAAAAAGAATCTCGTTTGATTGCCTCCAAGTTATAGACAAGGCTATGGTACCGTGAAACACTCATTCACCTAACACGGCCCAGCCAGCGCCAGAACCCAAGTCCCGGACTCAGCAGTCAGTGGGATTGTGAAACAGATGGTTAGAAGCTACTGAGATAGAAGCTACTGTTTATGGTGTGCCCTGTGCCAGGCACTGGGCTAAGTGGCTTCCTGAACCTAACATATACCAACTTGAACTCGGAATCTTTCCTGCCCTGTGCCAGGCACTGGGCTAAGTGACTTCCTGAACCTAACACATACCAACTTGAACTCAGCATCTTTCCTGCCCTGTGCCAGGCACTGGGCTAAGTGGCTTCCTGAACCTAACACATACCAACTTGAACTCAGCATCTTTCCTGCCCTGTGCCAGGCACTGGGCTAAGTGGCTTCCTGAACCTAACACATACCAACTTGAACTCAGAAGCTTTCCTTCAGATCTGCCCCTCTTCCTGTCCCCACCTTAGCCAATGGGCCCCCATCCATCTAGCTGTTTATGCCAGAAACTTGGGGGTTGTCCTGGACATCTCTCTTCCTCAGCAGCTCCCCACTTAGGACACTCTCACCCCGCATTCTTGAGAGCACATCTTACGTCTGCACGAGCACACTCTTTAATCTACATTGGCCTCTGGCCTGGACTGAGGCCACAACTCTGACCTCACCATTCTACTGCCACTAAGTCCTTTCTCTGTCCATCCATTCCCCAACCAGAGACCAGGGCAAGCCTGTAAAAACAAATCAGATCACCTCATGCCCCCCTCAACACACACACACACACACACACACACACACACACACACACACACACTTCTTAAACCCACTGATCTTCCCAATACTCTTGGGACAAAGCTCAGATACTAGAAGGCCCAGTCTCACCTGATCCCTGATAATGTCACCAATCTTTTTTCATCCCAATCTTCCCACAGATCACTAAATTCTACAAACACTTCTTTTAATTCCCACAAGCCCTTTCCAACCCACAGGCTCTCTCTCTGCACACAACCCTTCAGACCTCAGCTTCCACATCAATTCCTTGGACGCACTTTTCCTTAGACTCTGCTGGGAACCTCTCCTGTGCAGCATTTACCAGTGTGTGGTATTATATTTTGGAGAATATTTGACTAATAACCATTTCTCCAACCAGACTACGTGTCCATGAGGACCAGGACCACACTCATTTGTTCATCATTATAGTTATTAAGTGTCATGCACATAATACATCCTAATACTTTTTTAATTCTTTAGCTTACTGAGCTGACCAACAGAGATGTAATGACAGGGCAGAGAGAGGTGAAGACTGTCTTAATTCAGGCTGGTAGGACAAAGTACCATGGACTGGGTGCCTTACAAACAAGTATAATATTATCTGCCATTTGTAGATGAGCAAACAAAAGCATGAAGAGCTTAAGCAACCTGCCCTAGTCCTGGAACCAGTAGGAGCATAGGAGGGATTCCAACACAGGTTGCCTGAGCCCAAAGGCCTTATTCTTAACATTATCGGATGATATCAGAAATGGAGCAGGCTGAGAAGATGCGAGAGCCACTTAGCCCAGAGAGATAGTAAGTTTTGATATTTATTTGACTCATTTGGAATAAATGGAGTCTGTGAGAGGCTAAAACTTGGCCCCTAAAAGTCATCCACATCCTAACTCCTGGAGCCTAGAAATGACCAAAACTGAAGGAAGGGAAGGGAAAATAAGGGAGGGAAGGAAAAATAAGGGTGAGAAGGGGGGGTCCTTTGCAGATGTGATTAATTTGAGGATCTTGGATTAGATAAATAGTTCTGGATTTATCAGGGTGGAACCTAAATGCAATTGCAAATGTCCACATAAGAGTGGACAAGGGAGAGCTGACCAACAGAGATGTAATGACAGGGCAGAGAGAGGTGAAGACTGTCTTAATTCAGGCTGGTAGGACAAAGTACCATGGACTGGGTGCCTTACAAACAACAGAAGTTTGTTCTCTCGATTCTGGTGCCTAGCAGTCTAGAGCAACACGGGTGGGTTGTTATTAAAGCCCTCTTCCTAGTGATAGCTGGTTACCTTCTTCTTGTATCTTCACATGGTAGAGAGCAGAGAGGGAGAGGAAAGGAGTGGTTCCGAGTCTTTTCATAAAGCACTAATTCATTACAAGCCCCCCCCCATGAGCTAAATGCCCCACCTCCTAACACCCCCAGACTTCCTAGCAAAGATGCCGGCCTTGAGACTTGGTGTGACACAGCCACAAACCAAGGCACACCAGTTGCCACCAGAAGCTGGAACAGGTCAGGAACAAGACTGTCCCCAAGAGCTTTGCGGGGAAGCATGGGCCTCCCCTGACTTCAGATGTCTGGCCTCCAGAGGAATCAGAGACAATTTCTACTGTTTAAAGCCACCAAATTTGAGGTAATTTTTTTTATAGAAGATGCAGAAAGCTGGTGCAGAATCCATAACATGACTTTGCTACCAGGGGTGTGCACCTGGGGAGGCTCCCCCTCCCCACACACTGCCCGTCCCCACGCCCAGCCCAGTCACCAAGAAGCACAGCGCCTCATTTCTTAGCACCTTCTCTACTGTACAATCTCTCAATAAAGAATCTGAAAAGAGAAACCAGAAAATTAAGAGATTCAACACTATAACAAATGACTAGGGCTATTTTTTTTAATTATGACTAAAACAAAAAAAATTTTTCTGGGGCTCAAAATGTTTCTAAGCTCAGGACTTTTGTGAAAGCCAAAGTAAACAATGTTTTAACTTTGCTTCCAAAATGTTACTGGATCCACAGAGATCTGCTGTCTTCACTTTTGTAATACAATAAATAAATGATAGTCAACAACTGCTCTAAAATAGCTAAAGAGTCATATTTCATGAAATTAGAAACCTTGTGCTCTCAAGTTCATCTTTCAGACTAATTTTGGTCTATGATTCTGTCTCCTACACTAGTGTTTGGACCTGGCAGACTGATAACTCACTCTGCTTCTAAGATCATCTGTAGTTTTAAAGAGAAGATGCCTTAGAAATTTTCCATGACTTGTTTTCACATCATAGGAAGTTGTGAGACAAGACAGGCTGTGACGAAATGTGCTTAACACTCAGTGGCCCCAGGGCAGGGGGCCTCCTGTGGAGCTGTCACCTTGCTGCTCTATTCAGAGTTTCCAGATGGCAAAGGGATATTAAGTTGTTGGAGGTTAATCCTGCCAAAGGAAATCTGAAATTTTCAAAGCCATTGTCAATATGGCTGTGCAGTTTAAGAACACACACAGGGTAAATTCACAGCACTTAAAATATAGTTGAAGAAATCACCATTTTAAGAACAGCCATAAGAGTTCATAACTCCAGATGAGGTGAGGAGGAGAGTAAATCAGGTGAAGTGACTGAGTCATGACAGGGAGAGGCAGGAGGGGGAGGATATTTTAATGTAAGAAAATCTTCTGGATGAAGATGTTTCTCAGAGAACCCAGAGCAGATTTGGGATGCAGTTAGGAAAACTGAAAAGCACTTCATTTATCATACTATGTGGAGAGGAGGACGGAATTATTAAGTTCAATTGACCCATTTTATAAATAAGAAACTGAGGTCAAGATACCAGGGTTAGGTCACTCCCCCAAGCTGCTGGGTGGCCAAGCTGGGGCTCACACTGGGGCCTGTTAGACCTTTTCTGGTGCTACCACCTGGGCTATGAATGGACCGTCACCTCTTCGAGTTTACTTCAGACATTAGGTGTGTCAACCAGCTGAAATAATTATAAGGTAGCTTTCATTTCTTGAAGGCAAATAAATTAAAACTGCTTTTAACCAGTTCTTCTCAAAATGACATTCAAAGAGACACAATACCCATCACCTTCCTGCTCCTTCTTCCTTCTTTTGATCTTTGGTGGAAGACAGACGTCTGGTCAAATGGTTTGCAGTAAAGCTATCCAGTTATGTCTGAGCTCTTATCAGCCACCCTGAAAAACACAGGCTGTGTGGCCACTGAACTTCTGCTGGGTGGATGCAGCTGTGGGCACAGGGGTGCTGGGCCACAGGCTCATGGCCCATGCCCAGCCATTCATACTCAGGGACATTAAGCTTTCTGCTGCTATGTCCCCACCCCAGAGCTGGGGCCCAGAGGGGCTGGCTACCCAGCCAGGGCTTGCTTCTTGGCCTTTGGTAGACAGAGCGTGGCAGCCCCTGGCATGGAACCTGTTCAATGTGCAGACCCCAGAGCTGAGGTTCTTATTCTAACACTTCCTCAACAGTGACATCTGATGACAAGAGTACATCTGTCCTTTGTCATATATATATTTTTGAACCACATCCCAGAATCCAAGAAAAGGACATTTGTGACTTTGTATAATGTTTTTTATGTAAGAATAATTTGAGAACATGTTTTGTCTATCTCTAGGCCATCATTTATCAAACCTAACGGGCATCTGACCCCATAGCAACCACCAGTTACAGGCAAATACAAAATCAAATTCCTCAGAAGGTTAAGTGATAAACTAAACATGATACTTTATCACTGAGGAGGGTGAGCACTGTTCAGAGTACTCAGCTACTGCACATCGGACACTAGTTTCTTTTCTTACTGTGTATTTCTTCTAAATTGGAAAATCCTAACTCACACAGACATCACCAGAGGAGCCCCACGTACTTGGAACCTCTCAGATGTATCTGGGGGTTGAGATTCAACATGATCCTAGAAATTAGGGACTGATTTTTCACCAAGATCTCTTTCAATGCTTGTTAAAATAAATCAGCGTACACATTAAATTTGAGAGCTGGAAGATTAGGCTAAATGCTCCATTGGAGAGGAGGGCAATAAATAGATGCCCATTCTACTTTTGGGTTGTATTTGGCAAGCATTCTACAGCACTTGGATATGGTTTTAAAACATAACCTATAATTCTTTCTCTAATGAGTAAAAGTCTACTCATTCAGAAAATGTTGATTAGCTCTTTGTGACACTACAAGGCACCAGGACTATAGCTGGAAATAATGCCACTGTCTCAATGTGTGTTTGCTCCCGAGGAGTGCATGTGTTAGAGGCTTGGTCCCCTTGGGAAGATGTGGAGCTGACAGAACCTCTAGGAGGTGGGGCTGGAGGGAGATGCTCAAGTCACTGAGCACCCTGCCCAGGGAAGGGATTCCAAAGGGTGGTTTTCAAGCCTGAGCCTGGCCCAACCCAGCTCTTTTGCTGCTTCTTAAGGATTAATCGCTTGCTCCCACACACATTCCTGTCATCACCATCTGCCATGATGTCATGTAGCCAAGAGGGCCTTCATCCCAACTGGGCTGATGTGGGTGTCATGTCCTTGAATCCCCAAAATTGTGAGGCAAATAAGCCTCTTTTCTACATAAGTAGCCTGCTTCAACAACTTCACTATAGCAGCAAAAGCTGACTAATACAGAAGACAGGGACAGACCTAGGAGACACTACAATTTCTTGTACTTATTATTAAGTAGCTTAATCCTCAGCCCTGAAATAGCATATTATTTGAGAAGGTCACCTAAACGACAAAAATGGCTTTTACAGACACTAAGCAGTGTCATGAAGATAGGTTTTATTTTATCGTGCAAGGCAAGCACTCTACCACTGAGCTATACACATCCCAGCCCGACGAAGATAGGTTTTAAACTCAGATACCATCTTCCAAAATCTTCTGAGGCACCTTCACCTCCAGGACATCACTGCCCATTTTCTTCATTTCAGTAGACATTGTCACACTTTTCACTATTTCTTTCAACTACTGTCAGGGTCAGGAGAGAGTGCAGACCACCAACTGTGGTCCAGTCACATTCTAGCGCAACCCTTTTGTTCATGTAGCAATATCCTCTGTCCTTTCTTCTGTTACAAATGATCCCAACACACCTTTTTCATTCTCCTTCATGGCTCACAATATAATCCCTAACCAAAAATTAAACATTCTTCTCTTACAACATGGACTTTCTTTAAGCAAAACCTCATCAAGCAATCCAATATCAGACAAGTACCACCCATTGCAAAGAGCTGATTAATAATCTCCACATCACTGTTCTGCCCAGATGTGAAGTAAAAGATCTGCAAGCACAAACATCTGAAAGCAACTGCTTTCCACACTATACCAGAGAATCACACAACATCCACTCACTGAAGAAACTTTGCCAACACCCCATTTGTATTTCTCTGAGCAACACACCTGTCATGAGCTTTCAGGAACCCTGTTTGCTCTGTGAGAAGCAGAGTTCTGGATATCATTTCTGTGCTTTGAGCCTCTTTTCTCATTTCACTGTAGAATTCATCAATCTCACCTTGAGAAGCACAACTTTGGATTAACAGGTTGACCTAGGTTGGTTTAAAAATAGCAGAGAATGGACAGTATACAGTGCAGTAGGGTTGAATGGACTACTAGTCCATCAATCTAATTTCAGACACTTACCGATCTTCTTTCCTTTCTGGCCCCTTGAGGTAAGCCATTCTACTTGAGGAATCACTGGTAGCATCATTACAAATATACACTTCATACTTGCTCTGGAATCCCATTCACTATTTACATCTCCAATGTTTTTATGAGTGTTAATGTTTCCCTGATTCATTCTATTTCTTTTTTTGGTGAGGGGGATTCTGGGGATGGAACCACTGAGCCACACCCCAGTCCTATTTATGCTTTATTTTGAGACAGGGTCTGGCTAAGTTGCTTAAGGCCTTGCTAAATTGTTGAGGCCTTGAACTTGACATCCACCTTGCCTGGTCCTCCATCTCTATTTTCACCCTCACTGTATAAAATAAAATAAATGCATTTACATGAATAATGGCAGATAACAACAATATGTTAGATGAGACAAACTGCCCTCAGCTGGCCAAATCCTAGCCAAGACAGTTTTTCCAGCACAAATGCAATCCTGAAGAAGATAAAGATTACTAAGAATATGATTCCAGTGAAATTCAAAATTAATGTTCATTAGTAAAATATGTCTGAATAAAATGACTTGATTTTTCCCCTGAAGCTGCCAAGGCACCTGCAGATCACCTGACAGACTTGGAAGGGCTCCCCAGCCACCTGCAGGCCACACTGTAAATCTGTGCCCCCAGTTTTCCCGTTTGCCACAGACTGTGTAATGCGCAGCCAGTGGCTGTCAAGACTTCTCCAGCTCCAACTGAACTGCGTACAGAAGTGTCACCTCCACTCCTCCTCCTTTACACCCTCCACCCCGCCTCCAGCCACCACTCTCCACCCTGGTCTTTCCCAACTTCTCCTCGATGACTCAAAGATCGGAGAGCCTGGATGGCCTGTGCCAGACTTCTAACACTGACGGACGGGGCGAGGGCACTGCTGTGCTCATCAGGCAGGCCTCCGCCTTGGAGACGCCTTGAATGACCTTAAAAGCTTTTAAAACTTAAAAACCTCTGCTGCCTCAGTTCCACCCAAGATCAATTTATCCAGAGTCTGGGGGGCAGGGCTCAAGTACTTCTACCTTTTTTTTTTTTTTTGGTACCAGGGATTGAACTCAGGGGTGCTCACCCACTGACCCACATCTCCAGCCCTACTTTGCATTTATTTAGAGACAGGGTCTGAGTTGTTTAGCACCTCACTTTTGCTGAGGCTGGCTTTGAACTCACAATCTCCTGCCTTAGCCTCCCAAGCCTTTGGGATTGCAGATATGCGCCACCAAGCCCAGCAAGTACTCCCTGGTGATTCTAAAGCACAGGTAGGGCCTCAATCCTAGCGCGTGGGAAGCTGGATGAGGATCACTGTCATAAGGAGGCTCTGCCATAAGGCAACTCCCAGAGTAGCTACTCAATGCTGTGCCTATAGTAGAGGCCCACAATCCCAGCGCTTGGGAGGCTGGATGAGGATCACTGTCATAAGGAGGCTCTGCCATAATGCATTGAGTAGCTGCTCAATGCTGTGCCTGCTGGGACTACCTAGCTCTGAGTGCATCATCTCTCCGAGGGCTGCTGGGACAAGCTCCTTCTTGGATTCTTTGAGTCTAGTGGTGCCTACTGATACTGGTTCTTTTCACGTCTCCTGTCATCATGTTCTTGAAATGGTCTCTGTCACATCCTTCCCTCTAAGACAGAGGCTCTCAATTTGACTGTATGTTGGAATCCTTGGGGCTTTATCAGTGTCTGGGCTGTGCCCCCCATCAAGTAAATCATTACCTCTAGGGACAGGAAACAAACATCAGTGTTGCTAAAAAGCAGAAGATTGAAAATCAATACTCGAGGGGCTGCAGTGACTAGCAGGACCACCACAGCTAGCAGACTAGGCTTCAACTATTGAGCACAGTTCTGAGCTTCCCGAGTCCTTCTAATGAGGAACATCCATCCTTAAGAGCTTAAGGTCCACTGGCAGAGACAGTCAGAAAACCAACCAGTTAGAGCTATATAACAGAAATATTTAAAATCTTCCACAGGGCACTGAGGAGGGAACACTCAACAGCCTATGAAACTGGGGAAGGCACCTGAGAAGAAAGCACACCAGAATGAGGTCGGAGGGGCCGCTCATTCTAGAGTGAAGAGCAAAGGCTGTCTTAGAAACATCTACTTGCTCTTTAAAACATTCTCATTTATGGGCTGGGTGTGGTAGCACATGCCTATAATCCTAGCAGCTCCGAAGGGTGACTGTGAGTTTAAAGCCAGCCTCAGCAAGAGCGAGATGCTAAGCAACTCAGTGAGACCTGTCTCTAAATAAAATATAAAAGTGGGGCCTGGGGTTATGGCTCAGCAGTAGAGTGCTCGCCTAGCATATGCGAGTCTCTGGGTTCAATCCTCAGCACCACATAAAAATAAATAAAATAAAGGCATTGTGTCCAACCAACTATAACTAAAAATAAATATTTAAAAAAATATAAAAAGGGCTGGGATGTGGCTCAGTGGTTAAGTGCCCCTGGGTATACATATACATATACACATACACATACACACACACACATATATATATATTCTTATTTATGGACACACTGACAATTAGGACATTTAAATGAAATGATACACACACAAATCTATCCATCCTGATTAAACACTAAGGGTCCCTGTGGCTGGAGGTAACAGGCCTGGGACACTGACTACCCCATCCCTCTTGGCCTCCTAAGAATGGAGGGCCTCTGGATCCCAGCATACCTGTCACCTATGTGCATGACAACAGCATGCCAAGGCACACCTGGAGGAGGTACCAAGTAAGGATTCACTGGGCTGCTAGTAACGAAAAGTCAACTCAAACTGGCTTGAATAACAAGGGGTCTCATTGTCCCTTACGACAAAAAGTGCACGACTGAATGGCCCGCGTCCAGACTGTCAAGGCCTGCCTCTGCTTCTCTGCCATCTTCTTGGCTGTGCCTGTCCTGGGTATTGGCCTCCTCTTTAGGGTGGTGGCAAGATGGCCGCACACCGCTAGATACCATGTCCAAATGTGATAAGGTCTAAAGAGGAAGAGAGCTGTCCTTCCTTGTGTGTCTTATTTCTCTTGGTGACAAAAGCTGCCCCTGAAGCCTAAACAAAGTTTCTCCTCATAGTCCTTCGGCCAGAGTCTTGTCAAGTATCCTCACCAAGCCAAATTCCTCATAGGGGGAAATGGGACACCATGATCAGCTTAGACGAAGCAGGAAGACCTCGGGGAGATATGGACAGGATGCCTCTTCTCTGAGACACACAGGAACTCTTCAAGCAAGGGGGAAAGTGGGACTGCGGTTGGGCAGGCCACCAGGAGGGGCTGCTAGAGAGCACCGTGAGGAAGGAGGACACACGTCCTGAGTCAGGTGGTGGGCTCCAATCCCCTTACCACTTACTAAGGGGTGTGTGAGCTTCAGTTTTCTTCTGACCAAAACAAGGATAATAGAGTTCCCTACTCAGAGGGTCGCTGGAAGGATTAAATCAGGATTACATGTAGTCCTTAGAAGAGACTCTGGCTCAATACACGTTAGTGGTCATCTCTGGCATAGGTTATAAACAGCTAGCAAGGCCACGTGTGTGGCGCACACCTGTAATCCCAGTAGCTTGGGAGACTGAGGCAGGAGGATCACGAGTTCAAAGTCAGCCTCAACAATTTAGCAAGGCCCAAAGCAACTTAGTGAGACTCTGTCTCCAAAAAAAAAGGATGTGGCTAAGTGCCTCTGGGTTCAATCCCTGGTACCAAAAGCAATAATAATAACAAAACAACTATCAAATAATAGACCTGTGGACAAGAGAGGATCTCTCTGATTAGCACTGTACTCAGGCATTCAGTAAGTTTATTTGTCTTTCTGCATATTAATAACTTAATTGAAAGTCTACAGCTTCTTATTGTTAGCAAAAAGATGTTACTATAGGTAACACTCTGCAATTAGAAATACTTTCAAGGTATTGAACACATTACTGCAAAAAAAAATAATAAAAAACTTACTGGGTAGTGGGTAGAGCTCAATGATAGAGAACTTGCCTAACATGCCTGAGGCACTGGGTTCCTTCCCCAGTACAACAACATCAACAAAAAATCTACTGCGCAAAAAGAAATCATTTTACAACTGGAAATACTTAAAAAAAAAAAAAATCTCTTGCCCCCTGGAAACTAAAAGAGAAGAAAGATAATCATTATTATCTACAGTGAACACTTGCTGAGCTGTTAATGTGTGCTGGAACTGCTATAAATACCTTACTTGCATTATCTCACTGAATCCTAAAACTAAGCTGAGGAGTCACATTTATCAGCAAAACACTTAAAACTAAACTCAAATAAGACACGGGTTTGTTGTTAAACTGTAGTTTTCCACAATCTAGTATTAAATGAAAACCAGAGCTACTCAAGTCTTAGTTCTAAGCCAGGTTTTCTCCCCTTCCTACCCCTTCACCCGCCCCTACTTTAACGCCTCTAAACTCAGGGTAGACCCTACAACCCTGCTCACATTTGAGTACTGTCGTCCCCCACTCCTCAGGGTGCGGTCACCTTGGGTGGCCACTCACAGGAGCCAGGAACAGCAGCCCTTCCAGCCATCTTGGGGTCAGGTTCCATGCTCTCCTCGCTGACCAAGTCCACGCTGAGGAGGCGCTACGTTATGGAGGGCCTTCACATGGGAACACGGGGACCACATGCATTATTATGCTTCCTCTGGAGGCTGGGAGTCAAGGAAATCTCATTTTAAATTGTAGGTCAGTTTGGGACAGTTTGGGCCTGAATGTTGGAGACTAAGTGAGATGTCCCCAATCCTGCAGTTGGTTTATAGTCAAGATTTATCACTTTGCTTCATTCCAAGGACCAAGTAATAAACTGGAAGTTCAGAGATGCCACTTCCATCCTGGTGTACAGCACTGATTTGCTGGGTGCTGTGGGCAGTGACTGAAATGCCCTGGGCTCTCCTTCATCTGTTAAAAGTCATCACTGTCCCCGCAGAAGGCCTATGGATATTAAAAGTAACTAATGAGATTGTTTCGGTCCCAACAGCTCACGCTTTCTCCCACCCGTATCTGTTTCCTCCTTTACCACACACGAAGGCCCCGATCTCCCACCCCGTTAATGACTCAGCTTATTAAGGAAATCAGCTACTTGCCTGGCAGCTACCATGGTTCTGCTTCATTACTTCTTGAATTAATTTCATTTTCCTCAATCTTCTGTAAGAATATCTTCAGTTTCAAGAAAGGTAGATGTTAAAACTCAGCAGCAGAAGCCAAGTTCACATGATCCATGGCAAAGCCTCTCACTCTCCTGCCCCACAAACCACATCAGTTCCTCCCACTCACTCTCTGTCAGTGGCTCCCCTGTGACCACAAAGTGAGACTCCAACTCCCAACTCTCCACCATCAGCCACCCACAGCTGCAGCCCCAGGTCCCATCTCTCCTCCTCCCACCGTGAGCACCAGGCACAGCCAGCTCTTCTGCATCTGCCATGATATCTGCTCTGCACTGAGGACTGGGATCGGAAACGTGAGGATACGGGGAGTTCCTGGATCTGAAGGGAAAAGGCCTCGGGCCTGAGGACAACAGCCTGGCCCCTTTCTGGAAAACGGAATGGGCTATAGCAGATACAGAGCTTGGTGGTTCCTGCCAGCCTGGGGTACGGGGTGTGTGTGAAGGAGAGGGAGAGGGAAGGGAAAAGTACAGGGAGGGGACAGGAAGAAAGAAGAGGGAGAGGGAGGCAGAGGCAGCAGGACACAGTAAATGGACCTGCCTGACTCTTCCACTACCAAGTTCACCAACCTCCCTGTGCCCACTCCATGGATGCTCTCCTGACAGTGGCCCCAGTCCCCTCTTCCACTTCACCCAGACCGTTCTCATCACAGACAAAGGTGCTGATATCCTGCGCCCTGAGACATCCCCATCTGACTCCACACCTCCTCCAGCAATCTCCCTACAGCCTGCTGTCTCTAGGGCAGGGTTCCTTGCAGGAGCTTCCTGTACCTGGTGTCTTAATGCTCTTACCCACATTCTCTCCTAACCCACTGCAATGACAGCTTCTCTCTCATTATTCTATCACAATGGCTCTTTTCCAGGGCACTAGCAACCTCCACTCAAACAAAACCGTCTTCCAGCCTCGGTCCTCACATATTCCACCCAGCAGCTGGCGTACACTGCCACTGTACACTCCTCACTTTTCTTATTGTCTCTCACTTCTTCCACAATATGCTCCTCCAGTACCCAGACTTTAAATAATATCTGTATCCTAAAGACCAAACCCTGGCCCCCGTTTATATCCCTAGCTCTGGGCTTCCTCTTGAAGTCCACTTACATTTCCACTTGGATATTCCAAACAAATTTAAAACCAACCTTGATTTTCTCCTTTAAACTTATTCTTTCCCTGGCATCCCCATATCAACAAAATGGCACCAACATTTTGTTCAGCTCCAAAACTTGAACTTGTTCTTAATTCCTCATTCTCTCAAATCTGACCTATAATCCATTCCAAAATCTCAACAGTCCTACCTTCAACATATCCCAAATCTGTATCCCAATCTGAACACTTGTTCACCAATCACTGCTGTGTACCCACCCCAAGCTACCATCACCTCACCTGGGGCCTCTTTACCACTCCATACACCTCATTCTCCCCTGACCTACCTTCTTTCTCTTCCCCCAAGTCAAGAGTCCATCCCACTTGACTATTCAAGGTATGATTCCAGTCATGCCCCTCCATGCACAAAGTATGCACATGGCTCCCACAAACTGCTCCGCATAAAAGGCCCTGCATGACCTGCTCTAATCTCACCTCTCTGGCTCATTCAGCACCAGCGCCTGTCTGTCTGGCAGCTGTTCTACCTGCTGAGTCATTGCTGGCATGGGCTCTGCTGCCCTGGCCCTCCTTCCCGGCTTCACCTATCCTGGACCGGCTGCATTTGCTCACAGCACCTTCACCTTACAGCAATCATGGATTGCTTATGGCCTCCTCCAATGAACTTCAACTCCATACTGGGATGGACTCTGTCTGTTGCAAGCATCGGAATAGTATGTGGCATACTGTAGGTGTTGCCAGATTAAATGAATTAAATTCTTGCACCTGTTCAGTTTTTCCCCTGAATTGGCCACTTTTCTGTTTCTACGTAACTCCCTGACTGCCTCCGGGACCTTCTGCGCTGGCCTCCTGGGCTGACCCCATCCCTCTGGAACCCCACTCTCAGGACCAGTCCCCATCTGGCCTGATCCAGCCTCACGGCAGTTGAGACCTAAGCAGACTCATCTGATCATCACAGTCATGAGTTCTTCCAGGCACAGACTGTGGATTTGTCTTGCATCCCAGTAACAACAGATTCTGGCACGCAGTGGCATTAAATTCACATCTGTGGGCCAGGTATGGTGGCACACATCTGTGATCCCAGCGAATCAGAAGGCTGAGCAGGAGAATCACAAGTTTGAGGCCAGTCCCAGCAACTCGGCAAGACCCTGTCAAGAAAGGGTTGGGAATATGGCTCAGCGGGTAAGTGTCCTAGCTCAGTCCCTGGTATATTAAAAAAAAAAAAATTAACTAAAAAAAAAAATACACACATACACACCTGTGTGTTTAATATACCAGGTATGACTGAGCAACTCCATGAAAGAAAAAAATAGAAAAGACATAGCTGAAGGAAGTAGTGACTTTTTCCAGCTTTATCCAGGCACTGTTTCTGTAGCATAGATCTTACTAACAAAAAGACAGCAGTAACTGACTAAAACAACACTGGACACATGCTTACGTGTTCACACATAAGAACACGAGAAGGTATATTTGAAGGAAAATGAAAGTCAGGTGCAAGTACCACAGCTTGGATTATGAGAGAAAAACCAAGGAAATAATGTAATCTCTTCCTCTCTGAAAATTAATGGAGTGTCCAAGAGCCACGATCGTTCTAGTAAAGTTAGATAAGAAGGAAAGAGTTTTAGTTAAATTTAGCTTTGTCTGTAATACCCATTTTTGAAACGTGGTTTCAAGGGCTCACAGCTGTCCTCTCTGATACCCAACCCACCCAGGACACTAAAGAAGCCGAAGTGGTGATGACAGACTAGCCTTCCAGCCTCTGATCAAGCCCGTAGGTGCCAGACCCTGTGACCCGTCAACCTGAGCTTCGTGAGAACCTGGGTATGAGAAGGTTAATAATGTCAACACAGAGAAGCACCCTGGGTGGAGGCCGGAAGTCAGTCACCTCACGGGGTCAACAAAGACTGGCCGCAGAGGAGGACATTCCTGAAATGGGCTTTCCAGGGTGAGCAGGAGCTGGCCAAGTTGTGAACTGGGGGAAGATGGTATCTCTGCTAGTGAAGCAAAGCAGGCGCTGGGAGGCAGAGTGGGAAGGGCCTGGGCACCCTGCTGACCCAAGAAGACAATTCTGGTGGCTTTCAGGCAGGCCAATCAGATCTGCAGGGAGAAGGGTGATCCTGTCAGGAGTGCATGAGGTCCAGGGCCAGGGGCAGGGCCTCCGATCAGGAGGCACCTGAGAAGGGCAAGGAGAGGCTCGGTTCAGGGAGACGCGGCTGGTGACTGGCTGGTGCAGCAAAGGAGAGGTTCACCCAAGTCACTGAAAGAAGAAGGGCAGTGCCACTCATCAAGAGAGGGGAGACAGGCTGCACGGTGTCTGCTTCCTGGAGTCCAGGCCTGGGCCTGAGAAGAGCAGTAGGAGCGCCCTGGCACCCAACCTCATGGAGAAACCCAGGGCCTCGGGCAGGGCACAGCCTCCCTGAACTGTGTTGCAAAGACCACATTAAATAAAGCAGAGGTGACCCCGAATGCTAATAGGAACCGTGGGGTGTGGGAAGCCAACCTTACGAGTGACTGAGTTACACTCCCCAGCTGGGTGCTGAGGCACTCAGTCACAGAAATGGGTGTGTCTTGCTATAGCCCCAGGGGTGAAGCTATGCTCACCTGTTGCTTTGTAATATAACCCCTTGCCCTGTTTAGGATAGAATCTTCCGTGGAAGTGCCTTGTGTGTGTCCCTTCTCTTATTGTGCCCTTGAGTGTGGCCTACCCAGGTGTCAGTCAACCTGCTGACAGTGGACATCATGAAGACAGACTCAGCCCCCTGAAACCTGACCCCTTGCCTCATTTGAATAGCTTCTCCTCAATAAAAGAGGTCAGCGCCTGCTCTCGCTCTCTCTCTTTCTGCAGACCCTTAAAGTCAGAGGAGCCATCACAGCGACCCCAAAGAAAAAGGTCTCTGTGTCTCTTGTGTGGTTATTTCGTGCAGCCCAGTTAGCCCAGTTCAGCTGGAGTGACCCCTGAGCCTTTTAGTCGCGAGAACAGAAACCCGGCAGTGAGGTGCACTTGGCACCCCCCACCCCACAGGCTCCAAATAAAACACGTTTACTGGCCCTTGAATGAGTTTTGGGGGACAGCTTGGGTACTTCTGAAGACTTTGACATTTTCTTATTGTTTATGTTTGTTTCTTCTTGACTATTACTTCCATGTCAGATAAATGTTCGAATTCTAACTTGAAAAGATTTTTAGATTTATTCAGTTTTGGTAAATAAAATAGTATGTTTTGATCTTTTAAACTACCACTACCACAATCAGTTCCAACAAGCCTTTGGTGGCTCACTATAAAACAGGCAAAGACGAAGAGTACCTGCAGCACTCGGGAAGATGAATGTCCCCAGGGGCCCCTCTGTGAAGGGTCTGATCCCCAGGGGAGAGCTCTTGGGAGGTGCAGGAATGCTGAGGGGTGGGACCTTGTGGGAGGTCTTTAGGTCATTGGCATTGTGCCCTCAAACAGACTATGGGACTCAAGGGGCCTGGGCTCCCCACCCACCTCTCTTTTGCGTTTTGGGCCACAAGATGAGCAACTCTGCTTCATCGTGTGCTTCTGCCACAATGTGTTCCCTCACCAGAGGCCCAAAGCAAAGGGATCAATTGTACATGGAACCTCCAAAATAGTGAGTCCAAAGAAACCTTTTTTCTTAATAAGTTGATTACCTCAGGTGTTTCATTATAGGGATGTAAATCTGACTTAACATAGTACCTAAAGTCAAAAAGTCTACTTTGCTCTCTTTTCCAAATGAACATGACTCTAGAACTTTGCCATGGAGCAATATATGAAGCCTCTGAAAAGTACACAGTAGGAGGTCATAGAGGAAAGATCAGAGTGCAAAAAACCACTGAACCAGTGTGGAAATTCCCCTTTCTCCTCCAGTATCCCTGGGACTGGATTCCTGGCAGCCTGAAATCCAAGGTTAGGCAGCAGGGCATGGATAGGAAGCTCCAGGAGAAGTTCTCTAATATGAAGGTGGTGGTGGGGGACCAGAAGGGGAAGAAGAGCACCTACAGCTCCGAGAGAATATAGGAGACATTCTCCGTGCTCTCGTCCCATTCTCGCTTGCTCATGCCCTAGCCCCAGTCAGTCCTGAGTGGCCACGACGACACGCAGTGGAAGCTGTGGAAGTTAGGGGGGGAGACCCCTAACACTCGGGGGGCTGTGGTCTAGGAGGCGGGAAAACACCCATGTGTCTCCTTCTGGGTCAACACCCCTCCTGCTCAGTCCTGACGTGGGTGGGCCCTGTTGCGGGCAGAGGGCCATAGGAGTTAGAGCCTCGGGCTTCCTGCCACAAGACCTGGAGACTCAGGACACCAGAAGATGCCCAAGAGGGAAGGAAAGCCCAGAGCCCCATTAAAGATGCTTTTAGGTTCCCAAGTTCATCCTCAAGCAGAGAAGGAAGAGATCAAAGAACTACCACTTCTAAAGCCTTTGGAAACGGCACTAAAGGACAAACCACCACCACATCCCAGATTGGCAGCTGGGTGGGACACATGTGACATAGAACCAAACAGCACTGCAAGGACTTTAAGAAGAACAGACATTGAAATCATAGAAGAAGGCCAGTCAAAATTTGCAGCCTAAACCAAATGCCATCAATTACTGCTTAAAAAAAAAATTATCCATAGATTTAAACAAGACCCCAAGTCTCTTAACATATTTAAAATTTCCAAAATGCAACATAAAATTACAAAGCACACGGAGAATCATAAAAATCTCAACTCATATGAGAAAAGACAACAGATGACAACGTAGAGATGATAGATATTGAAATTACCTGACGAACATTTTAAAGTAGTTACTGTAAAAATGCTCAAGGAAGCAGGGTCAACTCTCTTGAAATAACTAAAAAGATGGAAAATATCAGGAAAGAAATAGAAAATAAAGCAGAACCAAATAAAAACTTTAAGAATAAAGTAACTAAATTAGCTGAGCATGGTGGCATGTTCCTATAATTCTCAGCAACTCAGGAGGTTGGGGCAAGAGGAGTATGTCAAGTTTGAGTATAATATGAGCATTATATTACAATATAATGTGAGTGAGATGTCTCAAAAAATAAATAACTAAAACAGGCCCCAAACAAATGAACAAAAATCCTAAGATAACAAGATTTTAAAAAGAAACACCACCTCATTGGGTAGACTTGGTAAATAACAGGAGTGAGTCAGTGAACTTGAAGACTTAGCAGAAGAATCCACTCTGAATAAGAGAAGGGAAGAAGAAAAAAGGAAAAAAAAATGCTGAAATTCTTGGGAACCTGTGAAGCAAAACTGAAAGGTCCCTGGAGACTCAGAGAGAAAGAGAAAAGAAAGGCTACCGTGCAGAAAAAACATGGAAGATATAATGGCTGGAAATACCACGAATTTGGCAAAAGACATAAACCTACAGATCCAAGATGAACAAAGTTCATACAGGAAATACTGAAAGAATTCAACTCCAAGTCAAGTCATAACCAAACATGGAAAACTAAAGACAAAGAAAAAATTCCTGAAAACATCCAGAGAAATTCTTGTATTACTCATAAAAGAACTGTTTTCAATGATGAATTACTCATCAAAAACCTTAGAGGCCAGAAGGATGTAACACAGTATTTTAAAAGAAAGAAAAAAACTATTTACCAGGAATTATATGAAAATATCCTTTAAAGAATGAAGGTAAAATAAAGACACTCATCAGGCAGGGTAAATTAAAAATTTATTTTATTTTTTTTTTTATTTAGTAGATGTGCTCTAAGAGAATCCCTATGGGAAGTTATTTAAACACAAGAAAATGAAACTGGAAGGAAACTGAAATGTCAGGAATAAAGGAAGAGGAACAGAAATGGTGTAAGTATAATAAACTTTTTTGTGTGTGTGTGTGTGTGTGTGTGTGTGTGTGTGTGTGTGTGTGTGTGTGTGTGTGGTGTGCTGGGAATGGAATCCAGGGGTGTTCTGCCACTGAGCTGCATCCCCAGTCCTTTCTCTTTCATTTTGGGAGAGTCTCGCTAAGTTGCCAAGGCTGGCCTCAAACTTGGGATCCTGCTGCCTCAGCATCCCAAGTTGCTGGGGCTGCTGGGGTACACCATCAGGTCCAGCTTCTTATTCTGTTCTTTAAAATATTCTTGACAAGCAAAAGCAAAGCTAGCAGGTCTGATGAGATTCTCAATCTTTATAGATAGAATACATAAGACAACTGCAAGACAAGAGCAAAGGCAGATGGGAAGGGGCCCGTGGGTAGAAGATCCACTTAACAGCAGAACAGACATTCTCTAAGACGCAACATATCTGGAGTCATAAAAACCCTAAATTTAAAAAAAAGAAATCACAAAAATATATCCTTTGACAATAATTGAGTTAACTAGAAATCAATAACAGAGAGATAAGACAGTTTCCAAACCTTGGAAATCAAGCAACACACATCTAAATAATATAGAGACTTCAAAAAAAAAATCTCAAGAGTAAAATAGCAAATAGCAAAATGAGCAGAAATAGAAACCTAATCTGTGGGACACAGCGAAAGCAGTGGTGCAGGGACGTCCACACCATCAGTGAAGGGAAGGAAGGGAGGTCCGAGATCAATAAAATCACCTGTTGTAAGAAGCTAGAAAAGGGAAAGCAAAATAAATCCAAAGCAGGCTGAGGAAGGAAATAACAAAAATAAGAGCAGAAATCATTCAATTATAAACAGAAAAACAACAAAGAAAAATCAGTGAAACCAAAAAGTTGATTCTTTGATAAACTTCTAGCCAGCTAAACAAAGAAAAGAAACGAATTACCAACATGAGAGATGAAATTATCACTACAGACCCTAAAGACATTAAAAAAGATAATACGGGAATACAATGAACAACGCTACACCATAAGCTCAATGACTTAAATGAAAGAAAACAGCTACAGGAAAACTGCAAACTCTCCTAAGATGACACAGACAGCCCCAATAGTCGGTCAGCAACAATGAAATTAAATGTGCAGCTAAAACCCTTCTGAGAAGAAAATCCAGACCCAGGTTTCACTAATGATTCCATCTAGTGTCAATCTACAGAAGGCAGAAGAGAGGAACACTTCCCACCTTGCCTTATCACACCAGAAGCACCCTCATGTCAAGAGCAGACAGGACGGTAAGAAAAGAGGGCTGCTGGCCAAAGCCACCAGGAGCACAGGCGCAAAGGTCCCCAACAAAATGAGAGAAAATGGAGCACAGAGGCCGAACAGACCACAGCAAACTGTGTCTCACCCTGGCAACGAAGGGCTATTTTCAATATCTGATAATCATCTGGTATAAGCCACTGAACTGACAATCTAAAGAAGAAAAGATCCACAGGATCTTAACAATTAGTACAGAAAAAGCATTTGACAAAATTCAACACCTAAGATGGCTTCACCATGATGAAACTCGTCAGTAAATTGGAATAGAAGGGAGTGTCCTCAACCTGGAAAGGGCACCCACAAAACCTACAGCTGACAACCTAGTTAACAGCGAGAGGTCTGGAAGGAGACAGGCTCACTGGACACCCAAGAACCCCCAGAGCTGCAGCAAGGCAAGAGGAAGAAAGGAGAGTCAGACCTATTAGAAGGAGAAGTTAAAGGACAGCCATTGTGAAAAATGGCACAGAAGTTCCTCAAAACACAAGAAACAGAACTGCCAGAGGATCCAGCAACCCCACTACTGGGTGCACAGCCAACGGAGGTGTGCCTGACGGATGAATATGTAAAGAAGCTGTGGCCGGTCCACGCCTGTGACCCCAGCTACCTAGGATGCTGAGGCAGAGGAGCACAAGCTCAAGGCCAGCCTCAGGGACTCTGGGAGACCTTATCCAAAGTAGAAGAGAAAGAGCCTGCGTACCGCTCAGCAGTAGAGCACTCGCCTAGCATGTGGGAGGCGCTTGGTAAGATCCCTAGGACCACAGGGTGGGCTGGGGGTGGGTGTGGCATGTATACCCAAGGGAATAGTATTTGGCCATAAGAATGAAATCCTACCCTATGTGGATGGGCTTGGAGGACAGTATTTTCAGTAAAATAAGCCAGGCTAAAAAAAGTTGATCTCACAGAAATATAGAGTAGCACAGTGTTTACCAGAGGTTTCAAAGAATAGGAAAGTGTGGGATATAAAAATGGTTTGGTTAGTGAGAATAAAACTATACTCAGGTAGGAGGATTAAGTTCTACATTTTTGTGGCACTCTAGAGCGACTACACTAAAAATAATAATAATAGTAATTTGTTGTATATTTCAAAATAGCTAAGAGGGGAGATAGATTTGCTAACACAAAGAACTGAGGTGATAGATTTACTAATTACCCAATTTGATCACTACACACTGTTTCAGATGCCACTGTACCCAATAAATATGTTCAATTATGTTTCAAGGAAAAAAGGAAGATATATAACTATCCTATTTGATGACTCCTAGGACCAGAAAAATGAGAAACAAATAATAAGATATCGGCCACAACTGTTATGAAAAGGGATATGAAGATTCCTCAGAAAACTTGGAATGGAACCACCATTTGACCCAGCTATCCCATTCCTCAGTTTATACCCATGGGATTTAAAATTAGCATAATACAGTGACATAGCCACAATGTTTATAGTAGCTCAATTCACAATAGCTAAACTATGAAACCAATGTAGGTATCCTTCAACAGATGAATGGATAAAGAAAATGTGGTACATATACACAATGGAATATTACACAGCCTTAAAGAATGAAATTGCAGCATTTTCCAGTAAATGGATAGAGGTGGAGATACCATGCTAAGTGAAATAAGCCAATCCCAAAAGCCAAAGGCCAAATGTTTTCTCTGATTCACAGATGATAATTCACAATGGGGGTGGGAGCTAGGGAAGAATAAGTTACTTTGGATTCAATTTGGAGAGTGAAGGGAGGGGAGGATTATGGGGACAGGAAGGATAGTAGAATGAATCTTGATATTATTATCCTATGTACATATATAACTACATGACAGACATGATTCTACATCATATACAACCAGAAGAACGGGAAATTATATTCCATTTATATATGACATGTCAAAATGCACTCTCTGTCATGTATAACTAACTAAAACAAATTTTAAGAAGATTAAAAAATGAATCGTATTCCTACATAGCAGTTATGAAAAATAGAAACCAAAATTTAAGAAGAATACTAGTTACAGTAACTCCAACCAAATCACAATATTCTGGTATTGCTGTAATAAAGTATACATAGGTTTTGTCTTTTGTAAGCTACAAAACATTGATGAAAGAAGTTAAAGAAGGGGCCTGGGGTTGTGGTTCAGTGGTAGAGAACTAGCCTAGCATGTGTGAGGCACTGGGGTTGATCCTTAGCACCACATAAAAATAAATAAGTAAATAAGTAAGTAAATAAATAAATAAAAAGTTATTGTGTCCATCGACAACTAAAAAAAAAATTTAAAAAAGGAAATCAAAGAAGACCTATGGATTGGAAAACTCAAAGTAAGATTCAGTAGATTGTCATCTGTTTCTGACAAATCCAATCCAAATGTCAACATAACATTTTGTAGACAGAGATAATTTATTTATAAAATTTATAGGGGAAAGCAAAAGATCCAGACTAAACAATAGGGGTATATCTCACCGGTAGAGCACTTGTCCTACACATATGAGGCCCTGGGTTCCATCCCAGCACCAAGAAAAAGAAACACTTCCTTCTTGCTAGGTGCAGTATCCCCTACACACAAACATGGTCTGATTTTTGATGAAGGTACAAAGTCAATTCAACAGAGAAAGAATAGTGTTTCAATAAACAATGTCATAAGATCATTGGACAAAACAATGACCTTGACCTAATCTTTATACTTTTCTAAATATTTATTTCAAAATGACAACAATCTAAATATAAAGCATTAAACTATAGCATTTTCAAAAACATAGTAGAAAAATATCTATGGACCTGTAGTTGGGCAAAGAATTTCTACATATGACATTAAAAAACATGAAAGATTAATAAACTGGATTTTTTTTAGAGAGAAAGAGAAAGAGAATTTTTTTAATATTTATTTTTCAGTTTTTCAGTGGACACAACATCTTTGTTGGTACGTGGTGCTGAGGATGGAACCCGGGCCACACACATGCCAGGCGAGCACGCTACTGCTTGAGCCACATCCCCAGCCCCAAATAAACTGGATTTTAACAAAATTAAAATCATCTGCTCAGTGAAAGATGCTGTTAAAAGAATGAAGACAAAGCTACAGTCTGGGAGAAAATATTTCAAATCACATATCTGACAAAGGACATGCACTGAAAATGAAAGTGAACTCTCAAAACTCAAGGGCAAGAAAACAACCAACTAAGGATGGGAAAAAGATCTGAATCAAAGAAAATAAGCATATGAAGAAATGATCAGCATCAGTAATATTAGGGAAATGAGGGACTGGTACGCATCTAACAGGATGACTAAAAGTGTAAAAGTGACAACGCCAAGTGCTGGCCAGGAGGCAGAGCAAGGGGCTCTAGTTCCCTGATGACACATAACAATGCAAAACTGGTTTGCAAAATAGGAAATTTCTTATAAAGTTAAGCACATATCAGATGACCCAGCAGCAATCCCTCTCCTAGCTCTTTACTCCAGGTAAATGAAACTTTAAATTCACACACACAAAAAAAAACCTAAACATGACTGTGTCTAGGAGCCCCATGCATACCTTAACTTACCTGGCAATTACACACACACACACACACACACACACACACACACACACACACACCAACCTAGCAGCAAAAAAAAAAAAAAAAAGAGAGAGAAAAGAAATCAACCCAAATGCAGGCAATCTCATCAATACATCTTCTCCTATAGATAAACACCCCTAGGCCCACACCCACCCTGTACCAACCCATCTCTGACCCCAAGATCCCCTGCTCTGGGATTGACTAATTTGAGGGAGAGGGGTATAGAACAAAAAACAATAAAAGAATCTAGAAAATCCACTGACACATCAATCAACTGATCAAAGGAGTCTTTGAAACTGTCCTCTGGAAGAGACACTGGGCACAGACATAAATAAAGACTCGCCTTCCTGCTTCACTGCCTTTCTCTTTGGAATGTTACATGGATACCACTTCAAATGAAGCAAAAAGAAACCAGCTCAGACACTTACCTCTGAACTCTGTTAAAGTCTCTCTCTGGTCTAGTTTAAACAGAAAGAGAACAAAATTTTTACATAAACAGGAATCTCAATGCATTTCTCAGCAAGGCCTTGTACTTATAAGTCAAGCCACCGGGACATGCAGGGAACTAACTTGAGACCCTAAGAACCACTTAGACTTCTTTTAAAGGAGACACAAACAGAGGTGACTATTTAATGGTTGAAAATATTCCACGTTCTTTTCCATCAATTATCAGCTCCTTTCCAGTGTTGTTCAGAGTGACAGGAAACACTGGCCAAGGTTGTGAAGGCACAGTCCAGGGCTGACCACAGCTGGGACAACAGGTGAGCCAAAGCAAAACCCTGACCACACTAATCCTTAGAAAATAAAGTATTCACTGTGTGGGAAACTTCCTCCTGTGTGGCCTGTGGTGGCAGCTTCTTGGTTGGACTCTGGTCCAGCCACTCTATTCTGACTACTCACTTACATACAATATAATACACTAATGGGGGAGAAGACAAGTCATCCAGGATGTTTGTTGAAAAGACCATCCCACCCCTACAAATTAACTTGGCATTTCTTTAAAAAAAATTACACACACACACACACACACACACACACACACATATATATATTAGTTGTATTTGGACACAATACCTTTTACTTTATTTATTTATTTTCATGTGGTTCTGAGGATCGAACCCAGGCTGGGCCTCGCACATGCTAGGCAGGCCCTCTAACCCTAACCCTTAACTTGGCATTTCTAGGGTCTCCTCCAGGACTCCCCATCATTTTGTTGGTTCTCTTCCTTCTCAAGAGCCCAAGTGACGTCTCGCTGCCTGACACATGGAGTATGAATTCCCCATTATGACAAAGTACTCAATCCAGCAACTTATCTCCCTCAAATAAATATTTCAGTACATAGCTCTAAAATGTAAGGACTCTTTCTAAAACAAAATACAGTGCCATTATTATGCCTGAAATAATTTAATGATTCCTGAATATGATTGACTATCCAGTCAGTGTTCATAAGTCCTTGGCCAAAGGACTTATGAAGCAGGTCCACATCTTGCTAAGTGTCTTCAAAGTTTTCCTCCTCCTTTCTCTTTCTTTGCAATTTGTTCACTGAAGAAAACTGTCTTCAGCAGTTCCAGACTGCGTGGACTTTGTTCATTCCATGCCCATAGTGTCCTTTGATTTGTTCCTCTGTGCTTCCTGTAAGTAGTAATCAGATAGGCCTGATTCCCCATTACCCACCAGATGTCCCCCTGCTCTGTGGCCCTGCAGCATCGTTTCTATTGCTTCTCTGTCCTCTGCACTTCCTCTAAGTTGGCAATCAGATCTAGAGGCTTGATCAGGATCAAGTGGATTTGAGTTGGGAAAGAACATTTCAACAGAGGTTATGTATGCCCCTTTGGAGGCACAAAATGATCATTGCCTAGATTTATTAATTAATTAGGGGTTATAAAAATATTAATAATCTTATTTTGTCATCACTTCTTAATTTATTGCTAAAATTCTTCTATAAAGAAAAATTCCCCTTTTCAACAGTTTGATTACATGAGATGCAGTATACATAGAAAAGACAGGCTAAATGCTTCATTCTACTTATTAGTTTTCAAAATAATGAATTAATTCCCTGATGTCCTTAAAAGGTGGTGAAAGGTTTATTTTCATTACTCTGAAATCACAGGTTTAAACATATTTAATGTGTTCTGAGCCACTGCAGTTATCATCTTATTGACGTCAAACTGTGCCACTGGGAACCTCTTCCATGTGCTTTCTGGGTCCTGGGCTGTAGCTCTAGTCATCTTTGATGGCTTCTTTGCTTGCTGGCATGACAAAAAACTCCAGGCACAAGTAGTGCTTTCCTGTTTGAAAACAATAATTTCTACGAGGCGCCATGGTTCTTTTTGGTAAGAAATGGTGATTAGAAACGACAACCGGAGTTATCACTTCTCCTCTGCCTCTCAGTTGTGGCAGGAAGGGTGTGTGGCTCGCTGGCAGAGGGCCCACCTTACGTGCACAAGGCCCTGGGTTCCATCCCTAGCACCACAACAATAAGAGTCTGGTAAGTGGCAGGAAGGCTGCCTGAGGAGCTCACTCAACCCTTCCCAGTCAAATTCATGACCGCAGAGTTTTCACACAGCCGAATCTCATTAGTTTTATATCTGTATCTCCCCACTTGGAATTGTTACTGTGTCATTATGCCATCACCCTGAAATAGTTTGTTTCGTTTTGCTTTAAACTTTTGGGGCTACTTTAAAAATAACTAGTTTTATAATCATGATCCATATTTACTTGGTTCCAAAATCAAATGTATAAAACAAGGTATGGTTAGGAAAGTGTGGCCACCCTCCTCTATCCTCCACACTATTTCCCCCTTCTACTTTAGGTATTTTTTAAAAATTTTTTGCCATATATATTTCCATCATTTTTGCTAAATGTCTCTACACCCTTCCTTGACATTGCTCTTTTCACTTGACAATATGGGGTGCATCCCTTTTCACAGCTCTGTAGTGCTCCACTATTCCACAGTTTACTTAAGTTGGCCCAAACTAATGAACATTGGGGTGGCTTCTAGTCCATGGCACACATCCATCATCCATATTTTTGCTGATGTACCTTTAGAATAAACTCCTAGAACTTGAAGTCAGAGATCTCTTCTATGGCTAGATTCTGTAAATTCCCTCCCAGAAGGTAGACACCATGGAGTGCCCCTGTCCCTGCGGCTCCACCACGGGAGCACGGTGCTGAACTCCTGGGTCTTGCTCATCTGACTGATGGGTAAAAACTGGCACCTCAGTACAGCCTAGCTTGTGTTCTCCTGCGATGTGCAGAGTCCAGCCCCTTTTCCTAGGTTTGAGGGACATTCCCATCTCTCCCTGTGAACTGTTTCTTCATATCTGAAGCCCATTTTTCTATATGGTTATTTTTTTTTTCTGATTTTAGAAGCTCTTTAAATGCCTGAGGTATAAATTACAGTTATATTTTTTCCCCCAATGATTCGTTTGCTTTGCTTACTTTTTTTTAACATGCACAAGTATTTTGTATTTCATGTGGTATAATGGACCAATCTTCCTTCTACTAGTTCTGGGGTTCAAAACCAGCAGTTTTCTCTACTCTCTGGTTAAAAATGAATTCACCCATGTTCTCTCTAGGACTCAACACAACATTTTAATGATGTCCCCTTCTCCCCCCAGTTCCTCTTTAAAGGACTCACAAACATCCATCAGGCTCACAGGGTGGAAACAGCTATCTCCCATTTTAAAAGTTGAAATGCAGTGGGCCTCCGAACCCTGGTATTCCACATAGATGAACCATTCAGGCAATGCACAGAGACATGCGTAAAGGTGCCATCATGCTTTTCCTTATGGAGCCCACCTGTGCCACCTATAGTCACAAGGTCAAATGATATCCAAGATACCACGAGTGCCAAATGCCAAGAGAGCTAGAGTCAAGCCATTCTACTCCCTCTCTGTTCAGTGAGCAAACAGCAAAGGAAATACAGGTATAAAGAGGGAAGCATTGTCCCCAGAATCAAACCACATCTGCCAGTGGCCAAGGTGAGCAGAGGAGACTCAAAAATATGTTTTGTGGGTCCTTTAATGGGAGAGAAGAATTTTGGTTGAAATGGCAGCTGTGGCCAGTGGTGCAGGGAAACTGTGCCCAGAGCCCCAGCATGTTGGGCATGGCCTGCTTTGTGAAGTGCATCCAATTTAGGAACGAGGAAACAGCCTTTTGCTTCTCTTTCCAGAGATATCATGTTTCTCACCTAAGACATTTCTTAACAAGCAGGCTTTGGAAGAATGAATGGCTTCCACAACTGCAACTGGTATGTGGTTGGACAATGTCCTCACTTCTTTGGATCTCAAAATAAGGCCACAGAAAGGAACTGACTGTTTTCATACTGAAAAAGTAAATAGATGATATTCAAATATTTGTTAAAAATCTAAGGAAATTACCAGGCCTAGCTAACATCCAATATATAAAGCAATAATTTTCATACTGTACTAATATAAGAAATATATATAATAAACAAATATAATTTATTCATATATATACCTACAAACTAATAAACTGCTTGCTTTTTAAATAAGCAATCCAGGTAATACCAGTGCAGATTTCCTCATATTATACTTTGATAAGCTCTGCTAAAGAATCTGACTCCTTCAAAAAATCTACCTTATTTCTCAAATTTCTTCACTTTTTTTGCCCCCAAGTTCTGAGACACTGTGATGTCAATGACCGTTCTATTGACTGTTCTATCCCTGACATCCAGCACAATGCCTGATACAAAATCATGCTCATTTGTTAAATTAAAATAAAAATTTGAGACAAGTGGATATCCATAAGCAAAAGACACCTACCTCACACTATCAGAAAAATCAATTCAAAATGCATAGAAGACCTAAACAGAAGAATGAAAACTACAAAACTCCCAGAAGAAAACTCTGTGACTTTGGATTAGGCAATGGATTCCTAGACATGATACCAAAAACAAAACAAACAAACAAACAAAAAAAAAACAGGCAAATTGTACTCCATCAAAATAAACCCTTCGGTGCTCCAAAGCATACTATCAGGAAATGGAAGGCCGACACACAGAAGGGCGGAATGAGCCTCATCTTGCACCTGCCCGCTTTCTTCCTACGACAAATACTCTGGGTGCCAACGCCACCCCTGTTCTTCGGCCCCCTTTCCTTGCTTTTGGCTCTGGTCCTTTCTTCTGTTGTTTCTCCTCCTCTTCCCTCTTTTGTGTTTGTTCCTACTTCTGTTTCTCCTCTTTTTTATTCTAGGAAATGCAACTTATATTTTTATAAATGGGACTCATTTCCATTTTGCTTTTTTTTTTCTTCTTAAAATCACTAGGGAATTTGTCTGAGGGTTCGGGAGCCTGGGTACCAGTCTTCACTCTGCTGCAGGCTGCCCGCCTCTGCACTTGTCCAAGGCTTACCAACAGGCACACACACAAAGTAGGCTTTTGATCCTGCAAACCTAGGCATCCCACTGGGATGAGGATAAATATTTATCTCCATTTGCTTTCTGCTGTTGGGCCTGGTTTCTGGCTTGCTCAATGTCCTATTTGGCCCAATACCAGCCAGGTCAGGAAAAGATCACTCCACAGTTCCAGCCTTGAAAACATGCGGGAAGGGCCTCCAAACAGTTCCCATAGAAATTATAAAGGGTCATCTGAGTCCACCACCAGGGTAAGGGAGTATATAGGGAGAAAAGACTCCCTAAGTTAGAGAAGAAAAGCAAATATAGATTCTTCTAAGTCTCTTCTCAAACCCTCACCTAAGAAACCTTCTATAGTGTTCTAGAGGGCTGAATTAGTTATCTGATATTAATTATATAATTAGTGACGGCTGCAGTGGAGGAAAAGAGTAAAGGGTTTAAAGTTTCACAGACCAAGGTTTTCAAATCCCAGTTTTGCTACCTATAAGCCAAGCCTCGCTCTCCTAATCAATAAAACCAAGATCATAAAAACCTAGGCTACAGAGTTCTGACACCACACAGGCAAAGCTCGGGGCACAGTCCCTAGGACACGAAAGCACTAAGTACATGGCATTCTCTCTATACTAATGGAGTTCCAGAGCTTCAGGTCACCGAGTTTCTTGCTCCTAAACCGGAAACCACAGAAAAGAAGAAAAGTTGTTTTCTGGGTATAAAATGGAGACCTGGCTCTGAACAGGTCCATCCCTATCTCTTCTACAAACCAAATCCACCATCCATCAACAAGCAAGATCTACCAAAAGCCACTTGTAAGCTCCAGTGGGCATGCTGGGTATAGGTCAAGGGTAAGAGCAGACTCCCCAAGCCGCTGACTTCAACAAGGTGAAGGATGGCTTCTGCGAAGAGCCCAGGGAGAGAGAAGTGTGTAGCCTACACTGCTGCCAACACCGACAGCCCCCGCCACCCCCAGGGTTGGTTCTGCAGCACCACCTTCACTAGTAACGTCAGGACTAGCAGGGCTTCTCCCTCCCTTGCTGTCTCACCCACCCCCACCATCCCATCATCACAGCATCTGTAAGAGCCCGGCCACTGGGAGAGAGTGGCTAAAGGTAATGTGCCTAGCAAGAGGCCTTGGGGAAGGTTTTATTTGCAGAACTTTGAAATCACCTGTGTAAACTGTGTCACACCCATCTCAGCGTGTCCCAAAAGCCCCAGCTAACAGCGTTGAACTGGAAAGACTCCTCAAAAGGCAAACTCCCTCCCAGATCTTTCCTACCTATGTGGATCCAGAGAAGGGACACAAAACAAGGGTTGGAAGAAGACACCCCCACCCCTCGACTCCCGAGTGGGTCTCTTATACAGCTCAAGTGTGACCCAGCACGTAGGGCCCAAAGGGCAAAGGCCCAGTGAGGCAGGAGGGCAGCCATGGCCTCAGGAGGAGGGGCTGGCCATACCTCAGTCTGGCTAGAGGCTGCAGAGCACTTTGTGGCCAGCAGTTTTGTGACAAAGAACTTGAAACCCACTGGCAAAGCACCTCTGCCAACAGTCCGTGGGAGGCTCAGGTCTGGGGGGGCCAAGGGGAAGCATCTGCTGGGCATCTGAGGCCTGTTGCCATAGGAAAGCTGCAACCATATCCTTTTAGAATGGCTCCCACAGGCGTGTAGCTGCATTTTCCTCTGAAGACACAAAAATATCTAATGACCTTGTCCACATTAAAATAATAAGGGTCACAAGTTTTTGCTCCAAAAAGCAGTTACTTTTATTTTCTTGCATCCTTGTAACTTAACAAATTATACACAGCTAAACTGAATTTTTAATTATTCTCTTAAAAAAAAAGACTTTTTAAAAACTAAAGGTTATTCCTGGGTCTAGAGCTATAGACCTGGCATGGGTCTATAGCTAGAAGCACATTTTTATAGCTAGTTATAAACTCCTGAAATATGAGTTTATACTGGAAAAGCTGAAGCAGCCTTAACTCTAGCCACACCAGTGGGCGCCACTTTAATTACAGTCCCCGAATCGAATAAAACAGTCTCTCTTCTAAGGTAGCATCACAAAGAACCCCATTAACTCTCCAATTACTAACCCAGGAAACAACATTCTCTAGAACTCATGCCAAGAACAAAAGAACCCTGCATGCTCCAACTTCAGAACCTGAACTGGGCTTCCAAGTGCAGGCGGCCCGCCTCTGAACAGTGTTTACTTCACTATTTAAAGTAAGCGCCCTCTTGGCCAGGCTCACACAGGACTGTTTGTTTGGGCTGGGGATGGGGCACAGTGGTAGGGTGCTGCCCATCCAGCTTGAGGCCCTGGGTTCCATCCCCAGCATGGGCAGGGGGAGGGACAAACTACTTGTTTAACAATAAAGATGTGTGTTTCCTGGAGTGTTTCTAATTGGGATCTGAGATCCCACCTCCTGAGGAATCCCCACAGATGGCTCTGCCGCCCTCTTCTCTCCAGGGCAGGGAGGGACTGGCGCTCCAGAGAGGGTATTTGCTTCAGAAGGGCCAGAAGGGCCAGAAGGGCCAGGCCAGAAAATGGCTGGTGTCCTAGGACGCCTCCATCATGCTGTCAGTGGGAAGGAGCTGAGGAGGGTCCAAATGAGATCCAGCAGGACTCATAAACTGAGCCATTCAGTAGGAAAGCGAATTCTAAAAATCGTAACCTGGGGAAGCCAGCCCCCTCCTCTCCCACTTCTCCCTCCTATCTGCAAGGCAGCCCCTTCAGTGGGCCACAGCAGGGCCACAGCCCTGTTTCCAAAGCCACGCTAACATCTTGGGAAACGCCAGGGCAAAAATCAAAGATTCTTTGGCTGGGTGTGTAATATAAAACTTGAAGTTGTTCCTGTTAAATAAAAACAGCCATGTTAATTTTGGTGCCATTAAAAACACAGGAAAATGCTGTTGCCAAATGGAAAAGAAAAGGGGAAAAAAAAAAAAAAAAAACCTCTTACCAAATGGGAAGCAGTTGTATTTTGCAGACTGGAGAATGGCTGGAGAACGGCTGCACAGGAGACTAGAGAGCAGGACTGCAGGAGGAAGAAGAAGGCCTGCTTCCTCTAACTCTTGCCCTCCATTAAGGCAAAAAAAAAAATGCAACCCTGATTCCCTCAAGGAGACACAGATCCACCCTGTTCTGTAAATAACTGTAACAAGACATTTTTTGTGCTTGGGCCACCAGCTCCTGATTCCGCCCTTCTGCAAATGCTCTCAATAACACACTCCCCTGGTTTACAGATTAACCGAGCTGCACAGCAAGGGGGGTTGGGGGGAGTGGGAATTATTTTGAGCAGAATTTTTCTCTTCTAGCTGCATCTCTGTTCCCAGCAGTGTTTCCAAGGCCTCTAGAGTGCTGAGGACAGTGCACATCAAGCTCCATGTATGAGGATGGCTCCAGTCCCTCCAGCAAGCCTCCGAGACCATCCTTGGCTGACGAGGACATCTCTGCTGTGCTGCCACAAAGCAATCAAGAAACCAGAGAAAGACAGAGGAAAGTTAAAGACCAAGACTCTTGAAACCCTCTTTAGAGGAGTTTGAAGAAATTATGGAACATTAATCTTGTTGTTGTTTTACCGCTAAAAAATGTGTTGTAAGAGGGTTTTTCCTAACTGCCATTTTAATTTTGATGAAACTGTGATCTGGAGAAATCAATGAGATATCTTTGGCAAAAAGTGAAATAAATTTCACTCTCCATTGCTTTGCCTTAACCTTTCTTTCTCCCATTCAATACACAGTGTCTTCTCACATCAGGGACTATGCCATAGCTGGCTGACACACACTTCAGATTCGTGTGAGTAACTTTCAGAGGCAGTGCTGGTTTTGTTCCAAAGGTATGGCTTCCACTAACTGACATCTCCCAGATTCTCAATGATAGCAACGAGCACATGATAGCCCTGAACTTGAATCAAAATCCAGGTTGGGTTTCTGTAGGACTGAAGTTATTGTGAAATCCTGGTGAATCCTTCGAATTTGAAAAAATAGATCCTACCTAAAAGTTTACTTTCCTAGACAGCGAGACCTTCACTCTGAACCTCCCCTCCCTTCCCTTCAGCCTGGCATGGAAACCCAGGGGAAAACCAAGGGAACCGTGGCCACAATCCTGCAGAGGGTCCCAGGGCCCAAACCCCCAGCATCTCACCAGTTAAGAGACCTCAGCAGATCCTCCAATCAAGACAGGAGGCTCCTGAGAGGCTGAACTAGAATACAAAGAGACTGAGAATTTTGAAAAGCAGTTTAATAAGATTAATTTCCAGGAACACACAGTGACCAGCCTTAAGTTGTGATAACTTGGTGGTGCAAGGGTCTGGAGAGCTAACATGATCTTTTAACAGAAAGCAAGTCAGCTGCCCAGCATAGCTGTGAGGGTTAACATACCACGATTCAGTGATAGGTGAATGAGATCACAGCCCCAGTGCTGAGTAGCTCAGACCACAGCTTCACAGTCAGAGGCAACCTGGGCCCAGCTTCAGCTAGAACCTGGCGAGATACAGAAGCATTCTTTTCTCAGTTTCCTCCTCTGCAGGATGCCCACAATAATGGCCTCTACTGTAGAGACTGACTGGCTTTAAATGGACCAACACATGAAGTGCACCCAGCACAATGCCAGGCCCAGCGTCCAGAGTTCAATGCAGTGGCTTCTGCAGTGACTAGGAAGGAGACCTCTTTCGGCTTCCTGGGTCTGGTTTTGGGCTTTTCAACTTCTATGCAGTGAAGAGAATTAGAAAGTGACCTAGCAGAAAGCAAATAAGATGACTACACAATCAGCAAAAGAAGCTACAAAAAAAGGAACCCCAAACTAATGAGTTTATCTAGCCCAGAAAAGAAAAAGCTGAAAGGTTTAATAATAAAGCAAATAAACAAAAATGCATTATTCATCATGGGGCCATCAGCTATTCTGCTGCTGGAATCAGGCAGAGAATGAAGGAGCTTTTTGCTACAAGAGGAACAGGGTTAGTCATAAAAGAGAACTTTCTTCCCCTTGTAAAAAGTCATTTTTCCTGGTTTTAGAGGCCAGACAAGCCCAAGTCTGATTCCTAGGGACTCCTGTTCCACTTGAACGCACAACAGGGATGGCTGCTGCAGCTTCTAAGGACATTACCATGTCTTAAAGGCCCCAAGTTCTTCCAGGATATGGGGGCCACTCCCCTCACTGAGCTTTGTCTGGCTTCCTCTTTGTGGCAAGCGCCCTGCCAGACCAGTGTGGGGATCAGTACATTCTCTGTGTGTCTGTAGCAAATAGCTGAATGCTGTGTGTGTGTTGTACACACACAGTACAGGGTCCTATGGTTCATGGTAATTCTGTATATACAAAATGGCTGCCCTTTAGAGATTAAAAATAATAATAATAATTTGCTATGCTGGTAAAGAACATTTTCTGAATTAGTTCCTTAGTGTCATGCCTCATTATGGTTGAGATAAATCATATCTATTGCTTGCCTCCCATTGATGTCACTGAAAAAAAATTAGATTAGTCTGGCCAATGTGAAACCATAATGGGGTAGCAGCCTAGGCTCTGCCTACTGTTTAAAATTGAATTTTAGCTGATCTATTCTAGAATTGCACAGGAGGTGGCATTAGGATGCTCAAGTGAGTCTTTAAAACACATTTCAGCAACATGGCCCCATCTCAGTCCATTCATTCATCAAGGAGTCTGGAAATTCAGACACAGTTAGTTGTTTCCATAACCACTACTTTCCACTTCCCTTTCTGGCATTTCATGAACTTTTTCTTCATTCAGATCACACTTGGGTTTCTGCCCAAGTCTAAAGATTAAAACCATCAAAGTCGCAGTCTTCTCAACATCCTCCATTTAAGAAAAGAAACTGCATTAGCCTTCCCCTTTGTTTCGGAAGCCTGGTGGCTGGTCTTCTGGCTGGGGCCCTGGGCACCTCCAGCTCCCTTCTGAGACTGCAGGCCTTACACCAGTCAGCTCAACTCCCTCAAAACCAGGGCACCACCTAAATAAATAAAACCAACGGTCTAAACAGTATAAAATAGCACTTCTTAATGCTGATATTACATGTCAGATATATTGGTTTATTTAAAAGAGAGAGAGAGATATCCTTTTTAAATTTTCAAAATTAATGAGAATAGGATGAACACAACTTTATAGTTGTTAAAATTAGCAAAATCCCTGGAAGATCAGACTTCTGTTGTTATTAGATGTGTATGTGGGGGGGGGGGGACCTCAAGAAATGCATTTTGACCTGAATCAGAGACCATCTGGTGGTTTTATTCTACAGCTTTCATTATTTTCTGGGGAAGAAAATTTAACGTAAGTATTTAAATGATTAAAGTTCAAGCTTCAGCCTTGAAGGAAGACTAAAAAATTATACATGCTGCTTCCTTAAAAAGCTCCTTTGGTGAAGTGAGAAATCCTTTTTGAATGATCTGCGTAATCTGGACTCGATTCTTTGTGACAAGCCCTTCTCATTGTCTTTTTAAACAGCAACTCATCAAACTTATCTTATTTCTCCCCAGAACTATAGTTTTAGAGAACTGTGGGCATTCTGGGTTGGTAAAGACTATAGAGTTGGTGATTCATGCTAATAAGCAACAAATGTTATAGGTTTTGACCTATGAAACTATCAAATTTCTCTTAGCCTACCAGATTAAAGAACCAATACTTGCTAAGGACTTGACATGTAGCCATCCAGACACATCTGCTGCACACAGAAGTCCAGAGGTGAGCAGGTGAGTAGCAGTTTACAAGCAAGGGACTGAACCCAGGGTTCACCACAAGCAAAGGCAGAACCAGTATAGACCCTAGTCTTTCCAGTCTGCACTTCAGGCTGTGTCCTAAGGGGTGCAGGTGTGCTTGGTTGCCTGGGGCACACCCTGGCCGAGATCACAACCTGTGAGTGGGCCTGTGTCTCTGCCAGGAGCTCAAACCACATTAGGACCCACCTGCTCTGCACCTTGGCAGCCAAGAGTTAAGAAGCTCAGGCCCTGAACTCTCTGTTAGCTCCTGCTGGGACGCCACCCATGTGATAAGCAGCTGAGCAAAAAAGCAAAGCTGCCCTTCCTGGCGGGTGGAAAATTATGGCAGGGCAGGGCAGAGAGACCGCTCTGGGCAGGGATTCCTGATCTCAACACAAGTGGCCAGAACCTAGCCAACGCTTGCCTTCAAAGAAGCTGCAGGGGGAAGCTAGGGCTGTGGCTCAGTGGTAGACCACTTGCCTAGCAAGTGTGAGGCACTGGGTTCAATCCTCAGCACCACATAAAATAAATAAAACAAAGGTATTGTTTCTATCTACAACTAAGAAAAAAAATTTAAAAATAAATCTTAAAAAAAAAAAAAAGAAGAAGAAAAAGCAGCTGCAGGAAACCTTTGACAGTTGGGCCACAGAAGACCTGGGGCTTGTTTGTGAGGATCAAAGGAGAGCACATCTATCCAGAACATTCAGAAAACTGCAGGTGATCTCATCATTAAAGTATCTGAAGGCCAGAAGGAAAAAGAGCCAGGCATTGTCTGATTTAACCAAGGCCACCAACTTGGGTTGCCAGTCCTAAAATTTAATTGACACTTTTGTTTGTAGAAGAGAAAAAGAAGTGCCCCTTGTAAATTAGTCAAGACTGTGGGTATAAAGAACAGCAAGAAACCTAATGCAATCATTTTCCCCATTCATTTTCTGGGCCAGAGTCCTTGTTTGAAGGCTCCAAGGCCTTGGGAAGGGCAGGAGCACACAAGAGAAGACCACTTCTCTCCCTCATTTCTGCTCTTCTACATTCCCTGAGACCAGAATCTTCCAGGCATCAGGAACAGTCCAGTCCTCATACCACAGTATCAGCCTCCTCTGCTCCTCCTCCCACCTGCAAATCCTAGGAAGAGCTTGTGCCAAAAGTCACACAATAAGTTTCCAAGACAGAGGTGGTTCCAAGGGCAGATGGGTATAAAAGGTAAGTGGTTTGCATCCCTTTCAGGGAGAAGGGATGCACTGCCACGGCCTGAGAAGGTTCTCGGGCTCTGGGGAGAGCGGGCTGAAAAGCACTGATCTTCCCCTAAGTCAAATCTCTGCAAGATGCCTAGGGACCAGGCAGGGACAGTCTCCCTCACGTGGCTTCTGTGAGTTGACTGAATAACAGTCACAATGCTGGTGGTGGTGGCGCCCACTGGAAAGGTAAGTATACCAATCTGAGCCAATGTCTCTGACTCTGGAGGAAGAATTACAGAACGAGAAATAGACATTCGGTTTTGAGAACAAGCACCTTCTCATCTCTACCTTTAGAAATACAGTACAGGGCTTCTTCAACAGATTAGGGCCTTAAACACAGAGGTCCAGAAGGAAGTAAGTGTCCCCTGAACAAAGTCATCATTTGTATCCTCAAATAACTTGAAACTACCCAGGCACTGGCAGGTACCAGGCTAAATCAGCAAGTTTCTTTCATCTATTAATTTTCCCCACCCCAACTTCCTGGCACAAACGCACAGTAGTCAGCTTTTCATTCATATGACAATTACCTGAGAACAACTTACAGGAGGAAAGATTTATTTTGGTTCCTGGTTTCAGAGGTTTCAGGGCCTGGTTAGCTGGCTCTAATTTTGCTCTGGACCTGAGGTGAGGCAGAACATCATGGCGGAGGAAATCTGCTCAGCTCATGACGGCCAGGAAGCAGAGAGGGAAATAGAGGAAGGAGCCAGGGACAAGATATGGTACCCAAAGAATACCCCCAATTATTGGGTGTGGGGGAGACCTTGCCTTTTGGTTTTATCTCCCCCATCAGGTTTCTCCCTGCTGAAATTAAGTTTCCGTCTCCTGAGAAGAACATCACGTAATCCCTCACCCACTCCCCTCCTCTCCAAAGGGCGCCAAGCCGAAGGGCGAAGGGCGCCAAAGTCAAAAGTTTTCTCAACTAGTCTCACTCGCGGGGTGAAGAGTCTGCTCTAAGAGATTAAAGAAGCTGCTCACATCTTGTCACATGTTGATAATGGTAAGATTGATATACCTAACTTGAAACATGTCCTGAAATGTTTGAATGCTAATTTAACAGAGGAGGATGTCAATGAAGCCCTTAAACATTGTAACTTCAGTGATAATATGGCAGTAGATTTAAAAGATTTCTTATTGGAAATGAAAGAAAATCCACATTTCAAAGAGTCCAAGGGACAGGGTCTCATCAAGTTACTCAGGTTGGCCTTGAACCTGTGTTCCTTCTGCCTTAGCCTCCCAAGTTGCTGGGATTACAGCTACCCAACTACTCTTAGCTACTACCCAAATTCTCCAAGATGATCTAATTGACGTCTCTGATCTCAAGATGTTATTGATGAACAATGATCGTTATCCAGCTAATGCCATATTTAATGAAGTGTTAAGACATATATCTGAACATGAATATGGCAAAGTTACTGTTCAAGAATTTATGAGCAAGCTCTCTGATACATTAACAATTCCAAAAGCTACAGAAGTTGAAGATAAATTTTACAACATGGATATTCACAAAAATGATCTTAGAGCTGTTTCTGATATTCATCAAAATTTAAATGCTATAGGAATCTATCTAACAGATGACAAAATACAGAAGACTTTGGATAATACCAATCCTAATGATGAAGTAGTGCATTTTGAGGATTTTATCAGAAAATTAGCCAACACTGATGAATTTATTGAGTGCCAAAGGATAGAACATTGTTAAGAGTGTCTCTGATGGAAAAGTTAAAATTAAAGATCTTTTATCTACCTTAAAGAGTATGGAGATACCTTTAAATGAAGACCAACCTAACTCTGCAATAGATGATGTATAGTCTGCCCTCAATACTGTCGACTTGATGAGCTATGACAGAGTTCAAGTTAATGACCTGAAAAATGATTTTGGTAACCTCAATATTTCTTTAAAACCTGAAGAACACCAGAAGTTAGAGAGAAAACTTGATGGTATATTAATTGCCATAAGTCAATTTTCCTTATGAGTGACTGTAATTTCTCTATTCCCTTTCCATAGCTTCCATTCATCTCTCCCCTCTAGTTTTTTGTTTTATTATCCTAATATAAAAAACCCACTCATATAGAGCAGTTTACCTGAGATCATAAATTCAGCATGATAGAAAAATATTGAATAAAATTAGTAAAAAAGTTTAAGTCCTTATTTTATAGACTAGAAAGTATTTTGTGTTGATTACATTAGGGTCTGTTTTGAGAAAAATAAACTAAATATATTCACATATTATGTAAATCAGTGAAGGTAAAGTAATTCACTGAGATAGTTGTGGCAAAGTGAAACTGCTAATAAAATTGAAGAGAATAAGGAAAGCCTTTCTCCTCCCCTCTGCTTAAGATATTTATAATGCAATATTGTTTTGTGAATCCTCAAAGTTTCTGGAGATGCTAATATGTACTTTTCACATTTTGGCATTTATTTTGTATGCTTAATTTAAAATCAATGCCTGAAAATATTTTTTTCTTTTTATATATTTATTAAATGAGTTTGCCATTGATTCATCAAAAAAAAAAAAAAAAAGTTTTCTCAACTAATCCCCACAGGACACAGTGTCCACTGGCCCATTCCTGAGTCACCCTGCCAATCAGCACCCGCCAGGTCCAAAACAACCCTTCTTAAGCTGAAGCTTGCAAGCTCACACTGATGCTCTCTGCCTCTTTTCTTCCCCTTCGGGCAGCCCCCCAATAAAATCTCTTGGTTGAATTTCAATCTCAGGTGAGTCACTGGCCTTTCATTGATGACCTACTTCCTCCAACCACGCCCTACCTGCCTACAGTTTCCAGCACCTCCCAGGAGTCCATTCAGCTATGAATGGATTAACCCACTGATGAGGTTAGAGCCCTTATGATCCAGTCACTTTCCATAGGTCCCACTTCTGCACTGGGGACTAAGCCTTCAATACCATAATAGTCACTAAGAGCCAGGGAAAGACTAAGTTCAAGACCGCAAATTCAAACATATGAAAATGACATAATCCAGAACCACCAAGAAGTAGTCAGAATAAGCCCTGAAGATGTCTCCCCAGACAACACTCAAGATGAAAAAGTGCAACTTTAGGAGGTTACACTCAAGGTTTTTACCAGAACAGGCACAAGGGTCCAGGTAGGCTTTCTGGGCCCAACTTTGTGCAGTGCCCTGAGGACTAGGGCTTAAGCCTCCTACCAAGCAGTGCACCCTGTTAAGCTCTGGGGCCCAAAATCTCCACATTGCTTGCAGCTCTGCAAGGAAGTATCAAAGCCAGGAACAAAGTTTAGTGTAAAGCCAAATAGAACAGGTGGGGTGGAGCAGGGAGGGCTCATCAGGAGTGGAAGGAGCAAAGTGGAAGCAGATAAAGGGTGTGGGGGAAGGGATGGTAAGGCCAAGTGAGGAGAGAAATCAGAATTAAATGAAAACAGCATTTGTAGCTAGGCCCCTCTCAGTAAAGTCCTGCCACACATGCATTAACCCTCCATCAATGAAAACAAAGCCCAGGGACCGGGCGCCTGCCTGCTGGGGCACAGAAAGCTTAAGGGATATAATATCTTCCAGGTGGGTGTGCCCAGAAGCACAGAGGTGCTTGACAGGTCGTTTAAAACTGACTGTCAAGGTCAAAACAACACCACCTGCAGGCACAACTGAAAGGTCTTCATCCATCCCACCCCCCCTCCGGGTTATCCGTTGTTGTTTGTTTTAAACCAAAGCACAGTTTGAACTGGAGACAAGCCTGACAACTGCTCAAACACGTGTACATGCAACTTATTAGCGCACAAATGGAGAATATCTGGAGGCTAAGAGCAAGAGAAGCAGGGAGCGGACAGGTTAGTCACTGGCTAGGCAGTCACAGGAGGGGTATGAGCCATAAATTGCTGGGCTGAAGGAAGACCTGCTCCCAGTGACTACCTGAGAATGCAGTTTTGCACTGAGGGTGCGCAGAGCAGAGGCAGGATTACAGTGAAAGGAAGGAGCCCTGCCTTTGAGATGTTTATTTTGCAATTAACTAGAGAGGTAAGAGAGGCCCCTTCTAAAACTTCTGCTTGGGGGCCTAACATTTAAATGCCTACTGATGCCTAGGTGCTGATGGAGTAGAGAAAATCTCAGCCTCATCATCTAACTAGCTCTTGCATCAAAAAGAAAATATATGAGTATGTTAAATTGCTGAACAAAATTGAATCACCCCCGCTGTACAAAATAAAAAATTAAATCAAAGAATGTGAGGGCTCTAGGACACTAAATTAACCCTTTGCTTGGGACAGGGAGGCCCAGCAGCTTTCCAGGGAGGCCTTAGCTGTGATGGGGCGCAGGTCCCGGAGCACAGCAGCGGGCAGGAAGCACAGCCAGGCAGCTTCCCTCCCCCACTCACTAGTGCACCTCAGCCTCTCTCCTCACCTGAGAGAAGGTGGCAGTGTGTAGGGACTGGGAAGCTTTCCAGTTGGTCCTTCCCTGACAGAGACACCCTGCACATGTCCCACCTAATACCACGCAATCCAATCTCTGAGCAGGATTGCCTTGAGATGGGCTGTTACTCTAGATGCCAAGACCCCACCCCAAATCCACTCAACCAGGAGTTACCACAGTGGGACCTAGGCAATTGCAGGAATCCCAAGGCACAAAACAATTTACTGGAATAAAGGAAGGAAGTGACAAAATTTATTTGTGTAATTATTTTTCTCCTTTTAAAATTTTCTATTTTTGTGTTTTTTAGTGTACCTAATATATTAACACCAAATTAAAGTCATACAACTTACACATAAATAAGTATGGATACACAGAGCAAGCGATTATTAAAAAGGCATGCGCGCCAGAGAAGCCAGGGGCTCCCTGAGCTGAGCTGGGAGTCTCCTAAGAAAAGGCCTGTGATGGCTTCCTTGAGCCTTTTACCCACAGAGGTCCTTGGTCGCCACTGACAGCAGGAGAAGGGAACCCCATGGCCAGTTCCACAGTGCACTCCCAGGGAGTTCTGAACAGAATCATTTCCCAAAATGTGATCTGATGAGGTTCCCCCACCCCATGAAACCTTCATCATAAAGCGGGGATCCCTGGGCAAAACAGTTGGGGAAATACAGCTTAGCTGGGGGAATGTCTGGCTCTGGCTCTGAGAGTCACAGATATACCAGGATATTAAATCAGATAATAAAAATATTAAAAGTTTTCTCAGAAGCCCTCCAGTAAAGAATCTCTTTTAACTTTGTTTAATTCATTCATTTCCGAAACTAATTAACCCCCAGTTCTTTGCCCCCACATTATTAACATTCCACAAAACTAGTCTCCCTTGCAACCCACTCCAGACTCTCCTGACTGAGGCTGAAGGGCTCACACTTTCTGTGGCCACGGCTTCATGCATCACACCTGGGCACGGTGTACATCCCCTGAACGAACTTGCTGTGCCCATCCATCCTGTCCCCACTGCCAGCTTTCAAGGCACATTCAGAAATGGCACAGGATGAAAAAAAAAACAAACAGAAACTGCAGCTGACTCATAAAGGAAGGCACCATCCTTGGGCTCTCAGGGCAGTCTCTTAAAGGACACAGTTAAAAACTAGGATCTGCCACCCATGGTTCCCAACAACTGAGCCAGGTGGCCTCGAAGGCACAAAGGCTCAAGAGTCGGTCACCAGGCTTTCCTCCTTGCTGTCCCAAGTCTTGGCAGGGGAACCCAACAGTGCCACCCACACTCTTCTGAAATGAAGTTCCAAGATTCCTACTTTCTGGTGAGAAACGGGGAGGAGGTTATTTTCAGCATGCTAACTGGGAAGGTGAAGGGCAGCTCTGGGTTCTTCAATAACTATGGATTTGACATTCTATCTTCTGGGAGAAATGTCTAAGCTTTCTGAGGAGTCACCTCTATAAATAGTATGGTTAGTTAACCAAGAAACAGAACATGTTCTACTCTGAGCTCCACTTTGGAGTTAAATCAGGGTGGATTTTGGCATTGTACCCTCAAATTCCACATAGTAATCAACCATTTTTAAAACGAGCCTTTCCTTACATCTGCAGCCTTTTACTATAAACAAGTGAATACTTCTTTTTAAGAAAAGGTATCTGAAATACTTGCTCAATTCATATTAGGAGTAGGATGAAGCATCAAGGAATTCCTCATCCATTTTATGCAAACGGGCCTCTGTGGCAGGGACCCAGCCAGTCTGTTCTAGCTGCACGCTGGCTGCACCACAGCACAGGCCTTGCTCCTGAACAGTAGAGCTGCTCAAGCATCAGGCCTGGATGAAGGACAGTTTCTGGAGCTAGGTTCCGCCCCAAAAGGAGTCCATCCCGGAAGGAAACACAACTCCACACAAAAACCTCCACACACCGGTCAGAAGCCAGCCCCAAAGCTGGCCGCCCTCGCTTGCTTAGCGTCATGGTCTAGGAGTAAAAGCCTACAAGATGAGGAATATTTCAATTTAGGCACTTTCTACATTGACGTACATGGTCCTTTTTCACGCAGTGTGTGTGTGTTCTGTCCAGGATGATGCTCCTGAGGCTTCTGTGGAGAGGTGAATGGGAAGGGAAAGGCCTTTCCTCTGCAATGGAAAAATGGCCAGGTGGTGCCAGCTGCCCACGCCAAGCTCAAGGCCTGGAAGAGACTGGCTGCCCAAGGTGACATCAACAGAGAGGGAAGACTACACATGCAGGTGAGAGACAGTTGCTTGGGGAAGGCCTTTCAAAGCCTGCCAGCTTCCCTTGAAGGACAGCCCTACAGTGTTCTCTGAAGGTAGGTCTGTCAATCAGTGCGTGGAGAACAGTTCAAAAGACACACAATACTTGAGCGCAGTCCTTCAGGGTGAGGAGTCACGGCTGATGATGATCAAATGCTACTTCTGGATCTGACAAGCAGCAGAGCTACCTGGTGGCGAGACGATGAGCCTGCCTGTTACTCAACAGAAATGAGACAGCCTGGCTCCACGCGCCCATAGCACCCAGGGCTCTGTCTGATACCCAGACTCTACGGCTGCTTTAGAACCAGGCCTCAGGGAATGCTGACCTTCAAACACCTTCAACCACAGAGCCACTCAGCTTCCCACAGGAAATCATGAAGCCTGTTTACCTGATCTCAGAGACAGGTACAGATCAGCCTTGCCCATGTTGGAACCCCCAGATCCACAAGACTTACTCTACTTAGTCCAACTGGGACTGTCAAAGAACAACAAAATCATCACAGCCAAGGGTTTTCAGAATCTGAGAAGAACATCATTTTATGAACACCAATTACTATTTTAGGAAAGAAAAATTAAAGGAATAAAACACATTAGAAGGAGAAAACCCCTTCTTATAAGAAGAACACAAAGTAAATCACTTTCTCAAGAAGCAAAACAAAAAGAGAGAAAGAGACAGAGTGGAGACTGAACACAAAGCAACTAAGGGGAAGTGTCTAAGAGGGCATGCAGACTGCACAGCACACTGCCTCACTCACCACTCATGCTGTGTTCACCTCGACAGCAATGGCAAGCTCGCCAGAAAACAGGGAATTGAAATGCCATAGAGAGGGGAAAAAAGGATGGAACTGAGGCTCTTTCAATCATTCACACCCACCTGCTCAAAAAAACAAAAAACAAACAAACAAACAGAGAAAAGCTACACTGAAAAATAACAGGGAAGAAAAAGCCCACTTAAAATATGTAAGATATATATGCTAGGCAGGTGCTCTATCACTGAGCTATATCCACAGCCCTCAGAATATTCTCTAAAATAATCCATAAAGAGAGAAACTTGAGAATTTGTTACAATATGAGAAACAAATATCAACAACCAAAAAAGAAAAAAGAAACATACAAACCCAAAATCCAGAGGATAGCAGAGTGATGAATTAATTGAAAGGCACACTAATTTAAGGCTCAAAATCTGATTCCTAAGAGAAAGAATCACTATGATTGCATCCTGTCTTGAAACAGGGTGTGTGTGTGTGTGTGTGTGTGTGTGAGAAAGCCCTTAAAATTTAAAGTAGGAATGTTTAGAAGTATGATAGTTTTGGTTTAGGGGATCAAAAATTCAAATAGAAGCTAACAAAGAACAAGCAAAGAAAAATTTCCGAGGCTGTGAAACCTAGCTACTTAAGATAATGACACAAATTTATGACTGCTTCCTTCCTCGGCAGAAAGGAGCACAATTAGAAGGCTGAGAACAACGGGCCCTTTGTACCAGCATGTCGTGTTTAGCTTATTCTCTTATGCATTGGCTGGGAGATGAAAATAAACAGGACAACACCCAGTCTAACCCAGCAGGAGGGGTGGAGGGAAAAGCCTGTTCCGAGCATTCCTGGGCATGTAGGGGTGCACACCGTTCGACTGCAAATTGAGGTACTTAAGACAACTGTGCATGCAATAGTCAGGAAGAAGGATCAGCAAGCCTTGACTGCACAATCCAGTCTTTCAAGAACCACTCGTGTGTAACTGGGAGCTCTAGAGTACTTCTACTCTGTAAAGTGTTCTAAGATATGTAAACAATCGATAACTATCTAAAGTATTTATCCATTCTATTTGTGATCAATCTTTAAAAAAACACTTAAAAACTAGGATGAGCAAACATAAACACAGCTTCCCTCCTTTTGATCTATTGTGTCAAAAAGTTTGCAAGGAATCCGTCACCAGCCACACAAAAACATGGTAATGCCAGCCTGAGTCCCAGCACTGGAGAACTCTGTTCAAGGTCAGCAGGTGCAGGCCACTTGGGTTCTAACTAACCAGTCATGAGGGGCAGCGCACCTGGGGTTCCAAGAAAACCAAGACAAAACTGGGCCTCACTTGCAGCTCTCTCTCCACAACCCTGACCGCCTGGAATGATGGATCCTGATCCAACCACTGCCAGTTGTCAGTGTCTCTCTGCTCTTACTTACATGATGCGTGAGTAGCTCAGATGGCCACCCATTTCTCCTCCTTTATCATTTACTTGGTTTTATTTTCTTCATCACACACTTCTTAGTTTCTTCTCATGAATAAAATTTTCATCCCCTAATTACATCAAGTCCATGAAGACAGAGAACTCATCAACCTTGTTCACCCTTGTAAGTGAACAAATACACCAACAAAATGAGCAAAGGGGGGGGAAAAAACTGTCATAGTGCCATGGAAAAGAGCTCAAAGCAGAATTGGTCACCTATCAGTAGGTGACCAATTTTGTTCCTCGGGGGTGAAACCACATGTGGATGGCGGGACTGGTGAGCAGAGCTAGGTGGCATTTTGATTTTGGCACCAAACAAAAAACCACAGGAGATTTTTGAAATTCAAATACGGGGGTGGAGGGTCTGGATGTCAGCGAGGTGGTTTTGCCAGTCTAATTATGTGTGGTGATATGCAATTGTGAACTGCTGAAGGGCAAATGCTGGAACAAAGCATTTATTCCAAACATACAGAGGTAAGACAGAGGTGGGTGTCCACTTTCAAGCAGCTGTCAGAAACCTGGCTCCAGGTGCTACTCCATCAACTGCACTGCTAACAGTGCCAGTGCAATAAGCTCTTCTCCCGTCCTGCTTCGGTACTAGAAAGTGGGCTGGTTAGTAGGTTTCTGAGACACAGAGAATGTGAGAAGTCAAGAGGAAAACAGCAGAATGTTAACTATCCAAACAGGAAGAGCTGTCCACCCATCGAGGACTCGTTTACAGTGCCTTTGTCTTCACAGAGGTATCCAAGTACTCAATCCAAGAAACGTTCCTTCACAGCTCCCAACACAGCAGATTGTGTCTTTGTGAAACCAAAACAGCAAGCCCATACCCACCGAGTGAGACCCGTGTGGGGAGGGAACAATCCACAGTGTCTTCAAAGCAAATTAGTGATTCTCCTCCAGATCAGAAAGAAGAAAAGCACCTCTCCCCTGAACAGTGGTCCTGGGAAGGGTTAGGGTGGAGGTGGGGGTCAATAAATAATGACTCTGGTTATTTCAAAAGGAGACAAGAATCACGAAATGTAGCCCTGGTAAATACTCTAGTCACTGCTATTATGAAAAACATTCCAAATCCGAAAACACTGGGTAGTCGTCACCTTCTTATACACTGATTTGTCATTACCACACATTCAAGCTGTACAAATGAGGTTTGTTTTTTTTTCCTCTACTTAGCTAAATATCAGATTAGGCTCAAAAACAGAATCAGAGTGGAGAGTTTTAAGCTTACACAAATTATAATGTATAATATTTAAAACACAGTAAAATCTTTATGGATATAACCCCAAATTTTTTTAAAGCAATTCTTTAACACAGTTATTAATGACTTGTTTTAGGTCACAAGCAGAAGTGAATGCCTTTTCACAAAAAAAGAATACTAAAATGGTATAAAGTGGTACTCGTTATAATTACGACCTAATCACTAAAGAAGTTCAGAGGTATGGAACTGATGATCTTGCATGCATGTTTATAAAACACGGAATTGGGAAAGAACCAGCTAATGAACCGAGAAATCCTTTGATCTCTCAGCATATTATAACTCACAGAACAGTGGAGAGTTACAGGGTGGAGGTCCTTTGGGATGGCTCCTTCTAGCCTTGGGGATTCTTTCCCCTATTTGGGGTGCAGAGTTGACCTACAAGGCTGTCATTTTTGTTTCAGCTTTGATTGACAGAGCCTCAGGTAGGCAAAGCCTTAACTCTAAATATAAAGTCATAAGTTAAGGCTTTGCTGTGGCCACATGTGGCTCAAGGTGTTGGGATCCCAGGAGAGTCAAGCCAAGCAAGTGGAATCCATTTAAGTCAGAGTTTGAAAAAAACAAGAGTCCCCCCTTCTTTCCCCTGCCCCTTCCTACTGGCTGTGGAAGATGCCACAATCCCCCTCCACAGCCCAAACTCAGGGGACAGCAATGCAGTCCAGGAAGACATCTTTATTTCCACAGTCTCAAATGGAAAAAAAAGATATATGACAACCAACCACAAATTTCTGAATGTCCGTTCTCCTATTTTTAAGCACAGAAGCAGTCTTGCTGCTGCTAAGTCATCATCATCATCCCATGGTTTGACATTTGTAACACTTGGCCTTCGGGTATTACTTTAAAAGTACAGAGTTAAGTGTGCTTAAACCACTTTAAATATCTCAAAAAGCAGCAGTGTACCTGCTTGGGCACGCAAACTTGAAAAGCAAAGCTTTATAGAATGGCCGCAGGTCAACAAAATTCTGGTTTTGGCAGCTAATGTCAGGAAAGAGCTATAGAAAATAAGGTCCTGCCTCTGAAACCACTCTACCCTTGGTTCCCTCAGGCCAGAACCTGGTCCTGTTAGTGAACATGCTCTGAGAAGCTACGGCTCTCGTAAAGTGCTAAACACTCCCAAATAAATATGCCCCCTCAAAACTGTATACAAATGAGAAACATTTAATGAACAACATTTCTTCACCAATAACTCTGCTTAAATTAAGTCCAGGAGACTCTTCAAAGGGACCAAAGAAGCCCCTTTGTTAAGACAAATTCTATATATAGACATCCAAGACAATTACATGATGCATGTAACCAAATATATATAATTATCCTAGTTCCTACATTCCCATTATCTTTATAAATATAGGATAAAAATCAGTCTAAATGACTTTCTCAGACCTCCTCATGGATTAAGTCAAGTCAGCCAGCCTTTAAAAAGTATATGTATGTAGTAAAGATCAAAAGCAAACGTTCTGGTCAGTTCTTTTCTACTCATGGGTTTTACTAAGAATGTGCACAGTTTTCAGGGAAAACACCACAAATGACAGCTGTTCAAAAGCACGGAAATTAATTGGCAGCAGGAATTTCCTTGACTAATGGGGAAAAACTTAAAGTCACATGTTTTGATGAGCTTATTTTTCCCATCCTTAGCCAAGAATATTCACTGTTAATGATTAAGATTTGCAAACAGAAATATAACCAAGGGAAACCCTGAGTATACTCTCTGTCCTTTTTCAGTGGAACACCACTACCCATGGCAGAATAAAGAATGGAGTTAATGAAGGGAGTTTACCTGTAAAAGATACATCGGGGAAAGGTTCAACTTTCTGTAGGAACCAAACCAAGACACGGTAAGAATAATGCACTGATTGTATTAAAAAATAGTAGCACCGTGAGTACCACCCGCCCCTCCCTGCGGCAGGCCATCTGCTCTTGAGCTGTTTGTCCAGCAGTGAGGATTGATTTCCACTGATCTGCCCACAGTCTCTCTGACACAGGGGCTCTCAAGTCGTTGCCTTGGGACTGGTGGTAAGGATGGATGAGACAGCTGGTCAGGATTAGGCAAACAGCCCATGGCCCTGGGACCAGGTCATGTTACTGTGCCCAGAGCTCACGCTTTGACCTTGAACTCATTCGAATTATGCTCTCATCACCCACACTAACAGCCCTGATCAGCTCTGAACAACATACATCACCCTGGGCAACCCCAGCAACAGCGTGGGCTTTCCATTCTCAAGGCAGTTTGAATTGAGCCCATGACACCCACAGGCTCACATGGGCTTAAACACTGACCCTCAAAGGAGCAATAAGATGTCCAAGGATGAGCTACGTGGCCCTTGCCTCCAAATCAAATGACAGCTTTAAGACAGCTCAAGAAAAGCAAGAAATAGTCTAAGAATTTCCAGAGCATGTGCTCCAAGTGACACAAGAGAATGACATACCTGGCCATCCCCAGACTTGAAAAGTTAGCAGGGACAATGAGTATATCCAGCCGGGAGAACGGGTGTGTTCCTAGGACAGAGTGCGCAGCTGAGAGGCAAGGAGGGATCAGAGGCAGAAGGGTCTCTTGGCAGACATCCCGGAGGCACATCGGGGCAAAGACTCGGTGAGGAATGACCTCCTGGGCAGTGGCAGAGGCATTCTGGAAACGGCAGGGGTATTCCACGTGACCACAAACACCAGCACACCTGGGGATGACAGGAGAAAAGCAGATGCGCTTACTGGTAAACCGTGCCCACTCCTGCTGCGGAGGGGTGGAACTCTTCAACAATGGACCACTTACAGGAGACAGAAGTTCCAAGGGGCTCATGAGCAAAGACAGTTCTCTGTTCAAGTGAATAGCAATGAAAGATTACAGATCAAAACACCTAAGAGGGGCTGGGGCTCGGGCTCAGGGCAGAGTGCTTGCCTAGCATGTGTGAGACACTGGGTTCCATCCTTAGCACCACATACAAAAATAAAGAAAATAAAGGCATGCTGTCGATGTACAACTACAAAAAATAAATAAAATAAAACTGATGTGCTTGAGTTCATGGAGCAGTTCAATCTAAGTGATAAAAAAGCAGTCAAATCTTGTTTTAGAATAAACTGAGGGGATGGGATCCAAACTCAGAATGAAACTACCTCCCACCCAAATAAAAACAATTTCTTCCCTCAGTAACGTGCTTTTAAATATCATCATGGGAAAATCTCCAAATCAGGGATGAATTGTAACTCTGAAAGGAGGGGAAAGTACAGCCAAGCTTAAGATAAAAATTCTGGAAATTTTCTAGAATGAGAGACTCATACTAAGGTAGGAGAACAAGCCAAATGACAGTTGCAGGTACAAAGTTTTCAAAAAAACACAGTCCCTTTGACTGACAAGCCGTCTGGGGGTTCTTCACAAAGCCCATCCAGAGCAGCTGCTGAGGACCCACTGGTTTTCTGAGGCAATAGTCCCGCAGGCTACTGTCAACACAAATTTAAAGGAATTGTCCTTTTAAGTAACCATATGAAGCCCACTCAGTACCATCTGACCACTCCCAGTTACCCCGTCAAAGGTGCAGCTGAAGAGAATTTCTAGAACCTGACTTGCAGGTCTCAGGACAGCTATCTACCCACCAAAACTGACTTCAAAGGGAAGTCTGTCTTCTCACCTGCTAACATGTCCTTTATGCAAGCACAATGTGCAGCCTCTTTACTTTGTATTACAAATTATGATTATGACAGTAGGTGCTTGTTTGATTCATAGTGAACACAAAAAAATTTTTAAACACCGGCCTGTCCCAGTATGGGCAGGTTTCAATGACAATTCCTGTTCCAATTTATGAAGTGCCCTTCCCCCAAGCAACGCCAGCTCTCAGGAGATCCATACAGCGGTGCTCTCCCCTCTGTGTGACTCAAGGAGCCCGGCCTCCGGCCCTGATGATGCTTCATCGTGGTTGAGGGTAAGAAAAATGGAAGGAGAGCTACAGAAACTTCAGCAGAATAAAGCAGTAGAAAGACTATAATTACTGCCATTGAACTCTAGCCGCAGTCCCTGGATTGATAACCTCGCATTGGAGAGTCAGCCAAGGTGCCTGTTGGTAAGCACTTAACTGAAAGGCCAACGTGTCCACCTAATGGCAAGAACCGTTCGGGGCATTAGTTCAATCAAAGGTCTCACAAAGTGGAAATGAACCACCACCACACCTTTTCCTACTGTATTTACACAGGCATATGATGAGCTACAGTCATTTAAACTCACACTCCCGGTTGAAAAGCTATCAGAGTGTGTTAGCAATGGAGATCCTGGAGGTGTACAGGCATCTTCTGGATAAATTCCACAAACCACAGTACAACACTGCAAAGAGGCTCTTCATCTAGGAACATACAGCCTGTTTCCACCAGGCAGGTTTATTTCTTATAGACAAGAACACCAAAGGGCAGAGAATAGATTGAGGTAGCCAGAGATACGCCAAAAAACCCCACTTGTTCAAGGGAAAATGTGATTGAGAGTCTCTTGGGAAACATATGGCACTAGCCTAGCTGATGGAAATGATTCCAAGTGCGTGACTGGGCACTATTTTCCATAATCAAAGTCTGAGAGAAAATGCAGGAGTATACGACCATCAAACCATAGACAAGTGAGACCAGTAAGACTCCTAACAAAAATGGAAATGTCATGAGGGAAGTAACTCGCACATGGTGCTATGGTGTGGATGTGAGGTGAGGTACCCCCAAAAGCTCACGTGTGATACCATGCAAGATTTAGACAAGAAATGACTGGATTATCAGAACCTTAAACCAATCAGCAAATTGATCCACTGAAGGGATTAACTGAATGGTGACTGAAGTGGTGGGGTGTGGCTGGAGGTGGGAACTGGAGCCGTGGCCTTGGGGTATATTTTTTGTTTCTGGTGAGTGGAGTCTCTCTGTGCTGCTGATCACCATGTGAGCTGCTTTCCTCTACCATGATGTTCTGCCTCACTTCGAGCCCCAAGGAATGGAGGCTGGCTGTCTATAGAACAAGACCTCTGAAACCGTGTGCCCCTAAATAAACTTTTTTCCTCCTTTAATTGTTCTTGTCGGGTCTTTTAGTCACAGCAGCTACAAAGCTGACTAAAACAGAGAGACAGAAAACTTGGGTTTCAGCGGCCTCTCAGAGACCAGCTGTGACCAGAGCAGGCAAGGTGGTATCTGGGACCTCTTTACCTTCATCTTTCTGCAAAGTGGCTGCTGAAGGAGGGAAGGAAGTGATTGGAAAGGGGTGTGAAAGAACTTCCCAGAGTGAGTGCTCTCTAACTGGCTTACAAAGTATATACAGTGTCAGAAACTCGGCAAGCCAAGTAAGACTTGCTCATTGCACTGTACGCTAACTACGCTTTAATTAAAATGAACAAACTGGAGCTGGGGGTGTGGTTCAGTGGTAGAGCCTTGCCTAGCACATGTAAGGCATTAGATTTGATCCTCAGCACCACATAATAATAAATAAAATAAAGGTATGGGTCCATCTGCAACCAAAACAACAATGAGAAATAAAATGATCTCTGAGGTTTCTTCTTGCACCATGACTCCGTGACAATTGCTGCATGAGCCCCTCTGTACATCCAGCCTGCCTCTGGAGAACTCAGGGGATGCTGCTGTATTTGCACTGAATCGTCAAGTCTCGCAGAGACCCCATGGCCACGTGGAGATGTTCTCTTTCCGCTCAGGCAACTCTTCACTCTCCACACCTGTACAGAACGACCCTCCCCACCAGGCCTGCTCTCCTTCAGAAGGAACTGCCCATTTTCAGTGCCTTTAATCATTTTTGCTGAGCTTCTCTGGACTTCATCCAAGTTTCCGTGCCGTGCTTAAGCTGCATGGTCCCAACAGAAGCCTAGAGAGGTTAAACATAACACCAGAGTCCTCTGTGGCTGGAGCAGAATAAAATTAATAAGTTTTTGACAGTTTATCTCAGTGCCTTACAGCTAATGCATTACTGCAGTGCTCACCCAGAGTGGGCTGAGTGTGTGGAACTGGAGCTGGAAGAGGGAGTGTTCTTCCTATAATTTAGCCCACATGAACAATGATCAAAAGTTCAGTGACCAATCCTCTGGCCAAATTTCTGGAACCCAGATGAACACTTTAGGCAAATGAAAGCCTGTAGTCTATAAGGCCCCTGTAAAAGCTAGATTTCCACAAATTGAATTGGGGGTCTCAAGGGTTTGAAGTAGAAAGGGGGTTGGGGAAGGCAAGGGGGACCAGATGTGAACATAACCAGAAACACCCTAGGATTGGAGAGCAGAGAGAGAGAGAGAGAAAGAGATGTCATGAGTAAACACAGAGCCACCTCCAGCTAACGAGCAGTGGCACCCAGGCATGCCAAAGCCAGGGCAGTTGCTGTTTAATCAGCAGTACTCCTCTGCTGCACAAGCATGCTGCTGAGTGAAGGGAGACCACAGGCATGGTCTACAAGGGGCAGGGCCCACTCTGCAGGCCTCCACTTCCATGAAAGGGCAACCTCCCATGAAGGACACACTGCCCTCTCCCCCAGCTTCCCTGACTGTCTCAGCCACTGGGGACTTGGCCTTTTGGGACCTTTGTGCTCACAGAGAGGGTACTTTCGGGCCTGCTCTCTGTCTTGCAGTAGGTGGGATGAGCACCTGTGTCACAGAGACTGCAGCAATCTAGTGGGTTGTCAACTAGGTGGGGAAATTCCCGCCATTTGGATCGGAGTATCACCCCACTGACCACACACAGGGGCACTCCCTGGGCTCAGCTCCTGTCAATGACAAAACCTTTATTTTAATCTCCTTCTCTCATTCCTCAACTGGTTTTAAATGTAGAAGGACAAGAGAGGAATAGTATTTATCCCATTCTCCAAACCCCAACAGGAATTTTAAGCATCATCTCTTCCTAGAACCCCTTTGGTCTGGCCATCTCTGTCTTTACGAATGACGGGTGCCAGACCAGTGAGAGGTCACTGTAGTTGTTTCTGGGCAGGAAAGAGAGCACACATAGGGAATGGCTACTACCCACTCCTGGCCCCAGGTCTCCTGGGAACATGGCTAGAAAGTCAAAATAGCAAATTTATTTCTTTGCCTTCTCTAAATCTTTCACACATTTTTCAACAATGCACCTCCTTATCATGGAACCCTGAGGCTTTAGGTGAAGCCTTCACGGCTCCTTCCCAGTGAAGATTTTGGGGACTCATGCACCAAGTCTGCATTCTGCAGAAGTGTGGCTCTGCCCACATTCAAATTCAACCAGTGTGAATGGCTCCTTCCAGCTCCTAGGCTCCCCACTTGTCTTTTCTGTCCTAAGATGACACATTCCAGTCAGTAACAGTGGCTTGATCATGGCAAGGACTCTCCTGTAAGGTCATCACTCAGAATCCAGAGGAATGTGGATTCTGATATTTTGATATATTCTGGATATTTTTTTAAGTCTCCAGGTAAAATTATAAATCACCTCTGCAGAGAGTCAAGCCTGGGTGTGAATCTAGGTATTGTTGACTAAACAGGTATAAGAACATAAATGAGTTACTGTCTCAGCCTCAGTGTCCTCATTTATCAAAGTCAATCTATCTTACAGGTTTATCCTCAGGACTGAATGAGACAATATTTAGATCAAGACTTTCTCTGACTTTAAACCACCAATGGCTTCTGTATCGATTCAGGATAGGCTAAGATATGCTACAATAACAACCCACCCCAGCGTTTCAGCAGCTCAACATAAGAAAGTTTATTTCCTGGGCTGGGGATGTGGCTCAAGCGGTAGCGCGCTCGCCTGGCATGCATGCGGCCTGGGTTCGATCCTCAGCACCACATACAAACAAAGATGTTATGTCTGCCAAAAATTAAAAAATAAATATTAAAATTCTCTCTCTCTCTCTCTCTCTCTCTCTCTCTCTCTCTCTCTCTCTCTCTCTCTCTCAAAAAAAAAAAAGAAAGAAAGAAAGTTTATTTCCTGCTCATACCAACTCCACTGTGGATCCACTGACACTCTGGGGCACCTGTTCTCCTCACTCAGAAATTTTGGCTTGCCCACAGCTGCAAAATGAAGCCTCCTCTATGGCCCCAGTGCAGGGGAGGAGGGCACTATAGGGTCTCACAGGCAATTAAAGGCTCCCACATGAGAGGGGGTTTTGTCCCTGCTGTACACAATTCTCTTCTTCCCTCAAGCAGACATAAGTGAAATCTAATAAGCAAGAATATTCTACACAGCTCAGGAAACACTTCAAAATAGGCATATAACTTACTGACCAACAAGTGGAAATTGCTCCCTTCTGCCAAAAAAGCAAAACACAGGCAATAAGACATGTGTGTCAGAAGACAGAACACATGGCTTCATCTCCTAAAAGACCAACCTCTGCAGTCACCATGGCAAGAAAGCACAGCCTGCAAGAGAAACCATACGAGGATGTGTGCCAGGCGTTGCCCTGACTGTCCTCGGGGAGGACCGAACCAGCTGCACCACTGCTCGGATGTTCACCACCCTGAGAAACTGACCTGGTAGCTCTCTGCCAGAAAGGAAAATGGTTCAGTCGAGCAACAAGTAGCAGGCTGGGAATGGAGCATGAAGCACGAGTCTGTACCCATCCTGTGCAGACCCCTGTTGGCTCCAGAGCTAGAATCAGGTGGGCACCCAGGGAGGCCACAAGGAAAAGCCAACGGCCCGCCCCAATGTGTAGAAACAGCAGTGATTTTCTGACCTATTCCACACAGAAAATAAGTACTGAGGTGAGCAAGGCCCCGACCCCGTCTGATTCCCTTAGCCCACTGGCTTCGGGACAGCTTCCTGCACTTCTAAGAGGCCAATAAGCTCCACTGAGGAGGCCATCCATGGCAGCCACCGCACAGAAAGGCAAGTGGCTTACAAAGTGATCCAGTAGGCGATGTTAGTAAGTCGTGTTTTTGAGCAGACAAGCACTAAAAACCAGTTAAAAGGTGCAGGAAGAGGTGGGGTTGGCCTGAGGGTTCCTCCCTTCACACACACAAATGTTTCAACTGCACTCAGAGGACTGCACACTCACTCCTCTCGCTCTCCCTGCACAACAGCACGCCCACACTTCTGCCTCTCTCCTTCCTTCCCAGCAGGCCTCTCCCTGCTGTCTGAATCCTATTTTGGGTGAGGTTCTCGGCAGGGATGACTCACTTTCCCAGAGCCTGGAAGGAACGCATCATCCTGCTCCCTCCAGGGTTTGTTTTTCAGCAAGTTCCCAAACACAAACCTGAAGGTGGCCTCGGAAGATGAGAAGGGTCGTTCTGTCACCAGATCCTTCTCCAGCTTTATTTCTGTCCAGCATCCCACCGCAATCGTGAGGGTGGCAGCGGGCATCGGCATGGTTACGTAGTAATGCCAGCTTGAGCACCCTGTGAAGAAAGAAGCAGCACGTGAGGCTGTGGAAGGCTCCGGGCCCTCCTCTATTTCTTGAGATACAAGAAGAGCCCAGGGCAGGTCACCCCAGCAGACCCAGGTCTCTGGGAGGGGATGTTTCAAGGCAGGCAAGGAGGTCTGGGCTCTTCCAGCTATCATTCTGATGCCTCACAGTGAGGCTGAGCAAAATGAGGTGCGAGGTGGTCACTCACAACACACGCCTGCGGAGACAAGAACACGTCTCGCTCGTTCGAAAGCACAGCTGACATCTCCTGAAGGAATGAATGATCGCTTCTGTCCTGAAACTAAATAATTCTTCCCTGGGGCTGGGGTGGTGGCTCAGTGGTAGTGCACTTGCCTGGCATGTGTGAGGCACTGGGTTCGATTCTCAGCACCACATATAAATAAATAAAATAAAGGTCCATCAACAACCAATAAAAATATTTAAAAAAAAATAATAAATGATTCTTCCTAAATAAAATAAGTCGAGCTAAAATGCACACCATAGAAAATACATGACACAGAGGAAGGGGAACTCCTGGGTTTCAGTCCTAATACTGAAATAAATTAGCTACAGAAGTTCATGGCTTAGCCCCTATCCTGCCATTCCATTCAGATGATCCTCCCACTGCTCGATGAGCAGATGAAAAACACGAGTAGAGACTTCCCCAGATCCATGACGCCCAACTAGTTCCCAAGAGGGGTCTCAACCCCAGGTGAGGGTGTTCTATGTATGTAGTTCAAACCTTAGGGAAGCTTTGATCAAAGGGACAAGTGACTGTTAACTACCACTGCATCTGCCTTAGATGGGAAAAGGACATGCCTCTGAAATCTGCATGATTTAGCACAGCATTGCTGATGCACGCGCTCTAAACTGATGCTAATATCACCTTATATCATGAAGCCCATTCCTCCATTCCTCATGTTTCCACGAGGGGAAGTTCCACTGGAGTAACACCTCTCTGTCAGCCCACGTACAAGAGCAATTTTCGCTGCTTTAAATGTTATAGGGTTACACACTCATGGACAGCCTGTGATTGTCCAATTCGGTGAGTAAGCAGATAAGATGTCAAATTCTGGGTTGAAATATTAACATGCCCACATTGGCCCTAACATGACATTTTCCAAGAGCTGAGCTGAGGGAGTAGTCCTGTGTGTGGTCAGTGGGGTGACACTCTGATTCCAAATGGCGTGAATTTCCCCATCCAGTTAGATTTTGATCTCCATATGGTTGGCTCCTTCATCTACTGATTCTGAACACAGGAAGGGTCTTTATTACCTTTCAAATTGTGCCAACTTAAATTCAGAGAAATATGTTATGGAATTTCTCTAATGAACAACAGAATTTTATGTAGGAAGCAAAGGCCTAAGAACATGTATGATTCCTGGTGTAATCCAAGCCTGGAAGCCCTGGAGGAGACACCTGAGAGAGGGGCACAGAGGGCATGCCCAGGGCTGCTGGGAACCCAGCACAGAGGCAGTCATTCTCTCAGCCTGTGTGAGTTTCACCCTGCTTCTAGAGCCAGGGTAGCCATTATCGAGATCCCTTTTTCTCAGCTGACCAAGAAGTGGAAGCATGCCCTTTGTCAAAGAGACAATCAAGTCCAACGATTCTAAAGCCAACCAATGATATACATCGCTTCCACAGCCTTAGAGAGAACCATTATCTCCAGCCCCAGTCAGTGGGAAGAGGGTAACAGTCACAGAAGTCTTGGGAGAGCACGGCATGGAGCTGGCCTGGTAGCTGCTCCACGTCTACCTCAGTGTCGGCCTCTGTTGGCCCCTCACTCCCTGCAACCTGATGCCTCCTGATGCTCCATGGAGAACTTCAGTTTGCACAAAGCCAAGAGAGCAGGTAGGAGGTGGAGTAGAAATGAAAGAGGAGGAAGGAAGGCCCGGGTTAAATATTCTGAACGAACACATTTCTTAATCAGAGAGCTCTGGCCAGTCATTATTTTTCTAAATTATTTTTGAGTGTTAACTGTGGTTCCAGGTTGAATCTTAAAAAGTCAAACCCTTCAAGGCTGGATAAATCAGCAGCAATGGTGAGGTGTCCAGATAAAAAATGGAAGCTTGAATGCATAAGGCCATCTTCTCTTCCTCCCAAGCCCCTTTTTAAAGAACAGTGAAAGGAGTTTTTTTTTTTTTTAAGTCATAAATCACGAGAACAGGGAGACTAATCTAGGAGACAGCTGCAAACACTTGAAGCTAGAACGAACGCAGACGGCAGAGACAAGTGATGGCAGAACCACACCCTAAGTCGGTGGTGGAGAAAGAGAAGACGCACCCAGTTTCACCCTCCAGAAGCCCAAAAGGCTGGTGGGTGGAGAAAGGTTAACCTGAGCAGTGATGAGAGCCGTGACAGCCTCTCCATTCTGCACGCCTGGGCTGTGCCCATCCCACCAACCTGGCAAAGGACGTTTTCCAAACAGAAGACAGGGCTCTCTGTGCCACAGGGGTGTGGGAAGAGGGGAAGAAATGGCACAGGTGAAGAAAGTGAACAGGATGTGCGTGCAGGACCCCGAGAGCACCAGCCATCTCCCAGAATGCCAGTGGCCAAGCTTTCACCCTCCAGGCAGGAGACTGAAGAAAGCTACTCCACCACGGGCAGAGCCCAATGACAGGAACACCGGAGGACTCCGTGACAAGCCGGTGGTGAGGCTCGCAGCTGGCAAGATCTCCGTGGGCACTTGGTGCTTCCCTCTTCCTGATGCACAGAGACAAACCAAGGACCTCCAGGCACCTTCAGAAAGCCACTCATGCAAGAGAGACCAAAATAGACCAAACAAGCAACCTGGAGCACAGCAACCACTCAACCACCACATCACACACACAAACACCCAGAATCGAGGGAATTTACTGCAGTCTTGACACAAATGCAGTAGAGTATCAGAAAAGGGCATTCTGCAGCAATGAAATGAAAAATACATTGGAAGGAAAATTCAATGAAAGGAATGGGATGAAATCATAAAGGCAAGGAAATCCACCAGAAAGCAGAGCAAAAACTGAATAAAAAAGTAAAGACAAAAGAGATGAGGGGCGGTGGGGATGAGTTCCAGAGGCCCACGTCCAGGCAGCAGGAGTTCCAGAAGGAGGTGACGGAGGGACAGAGGGGGAAGCTGCCAGTTTATGGAATCCAGAAGCACTGCCCCAACCTGGAGAGAACACGGATTTCCAGACTTAAAGGACTCAAAGCACCCAAAGCACTACTAGGTCCCTTGACCCCACATTAAGATACATCATTATAGAATTTAGAAGCTTGGGAATGAAGATAAGATCCCACAAGCTTCCAGAAAGAGAAAGTGGTGCCGTACAGGGGAGGAGCATATACATATCATAAGGACATTTTCAGACATGCAGAGTCTTAAAAACTCACCTCCTACGCACCACATCTCTAGAAGGGACTAGACTATATAAAGAATGCTTCGAACAGAGGTAGTAAGCCATTAAAAAAGACAAAGGAGCCAGCGCAGGAGAGAAACAGAGGTCGCCTGCAGAAGGACAGAGATGGGCAGCCAGAAGAGGGGACACCATGCCTGCCAGGCAGCCAAGGAACCTCAGGAGACTGCTTCAGAAGGAAACCCGGGAGAAAAGGAGATGTGGGTGATCACCTTAAAAGGAGTTCTGAATGGCTTTCAAAGAGTCTAGGCTTAGGGCTGGGGATGTGGCTCAAGCGGTAGTGCGCTCGCCTGGCATCCATGCGGCCCGGGTTCGATCCTCAGATCCTCAGCACCACATACAAAGATGTTGTGCCCACCGAAAACTAAAAAATAAATATTAAAAAATTCTCTCTTTCTCTCTCTCTCTCTTAAAAAAAAAAAAGAGTCTAGGCTTGACAAAACCAAGAAAATGGGGGGGGGGAGGGCGGGTGGCAAACAAAACACCACTATTGACTCCAAGAAGAACCCACACGTACAGAAATCATAATGTAATCATAATTTCATTATGAGACTCAGCTCTCAATGACAAAGATAAAATACAAAGAATGTTGACTTAATCAATGCTGTGACATGAGTCACATTGGGAAGACAGGATGTGGGGAAGGAAGCAGGGAGGAGAACGAACTAAATTTTCACCCGTGGGACACGGTGAACGCTGACGAGAAACCAGAGCAGGTGAACACAGGGAGTGAGTGCGAGAAACCCAGAGGATTGTTTAACTCTAAATATTGCATTTTTAATGTAAAATAATTCAAAACAAAACCAACTAATCAACTGATCAAAAGGTAAACTTATCAGAAAAACAGCAGCATCTTTGACCCTGAAATACTATCAAAATGATGAAATACAGCTGGAAGGACGGGCCGGCCACAGAGAAGGTGCAGGCGCTGCTCCATCGGGAAACCCTCTCAGGAACGAAGCAAGCACTGAGCACAATGGTTTCTATGTTCTGTGCTGAAGTTTTGATCCGATTTTTTTGCTACAAGTCTAGTTCTTGGTACCATCTAAGGCCTAGGCAAGGTGGGACTTGTGGAAACCACAAGAACTGAACTGAAACTGCTTCCAAAAGAAATCACTGCTAAGGAAATAGGAGGTAATCACGAGATCCCTGCACAGGGTCACCAAAAATCCAGAGCTCCTAGTGACATCGCATCCCAGCACCACTGTCAGAAAGCGTGTGTACCTTCGAGGTAACACGGGGAGGGCACTAAGAGCCGTGAAGGGATGTAGTAAGAGGAAGAATGAGATGAGCCACAAAAAAATTGCCAATATCTTAAATAACCCAGAATTGGGGAGTGAGGTGGCCACAGTGATAACAGAACCTGAACTGAGTCTGACGAGAACGCTTTAGAACTGTTGTCGTCACTCGCATCACTCCTCCCTCAAATGTGGCTGCAAAGTTAAATAATGGAAAGAAAGATTCTGAATGTTAAAGAGGATGCCCCTCTATACAGCCCACAGCTTTTTACTTTCTTAGATTCCTAAGTCCCTTTTCTAGCGGGGCTCATTCGGAACAAACTGCTTCATAGTGCAAGCTTTTAAAACGAAGCCTTTTTGGGAGCTACCAAGTGACTGACAAACAGGGGCAGATCAGCAGACTGGGCCACTAGGAACCAGCCAGGAACCCAATTCCCAAGGACTGTGGTTGACCCGAGATGTTTCTCAAGAAGAAGAGTCTGGCCCTGAGCTTCTTGTCCAGATCTTAGGTGAAAGCTAGAGCCGTGGTGACATCACAGAACCCTTCCACACACTAGAAACTGTTTTCATTAGCTCATTACTTCGAGGACATTTCCAGGGTTGCTTGGTAATAGAGTATCTTCCGAGTTGTGTGTCAGTGGATGTCTCCACTCGGCCCATCTTGCATGAAGACTGTTCGCTGCCATAGGAAACACCTACCTTGTCCCTTATATAACTACAAAAAAATATGAATAACAAGGTGTAAATACTGCCTCAGAAAACAGAGCTTTCATTCCAAAGACAAAGAGAAATCATTTCTGGATAGGCTGCTGTTTGTGATAGACAAAGGGAACTGATGGGAGTCTATTCTGGTGCGTGTCCATGGGTTAATTCCCGCTCCAGATGCCGGGGCTCCACAAGCAAAGTGTGGGCACACTGCTCCATCTCAGCAGGCACCAGTGTCGCAGTGTATTACAGGGGAATGATCACAGCCTTTGTCTCATAGGGTTCTGGAGGATTCAGTCAGGTAATACAAATAGAAACCACTGGGCACAGCACTCAGATCCAGCGCCATCCTCATCATCGTCACTGTTGTCGTCACTCGCATCATCTGCAAGCTCTCATCTTCACAGCTGCCTCTCCCGGGCGCTCTGGCTGACTTTCTGGAAGCAGAGGCGAGGGATATTTGGAGGTATGGCTGCCACATGTGCACCAAAACCCGTGACCTGAAGGGGCCCACATATGGGGTTTAAGGTTGAGTGGCATTAAACACAGTGCACACAGAGCGATCCATTTAAAGGAGAATGACAGCCCAGAGGGGGCATCCTGTGTGACTTCACATAGAATGGACCATTTGGAGACTATTTAAATGGTGTTTACTTTAAATGAGCCATCCTCGATAAAACAGTGAATGCCCTCATTTTCTTTTTTTGATCCAACCCACTTGCACTAGACTGCTTTGCTACACCAGCTGCAAAACAAAGAGAACATGCCACACTTGAAAAACCGAGAGTTTTTCCTCTGCAAAAGCCTGAAGATCATCACACCCCTGGATGACTGCACAGCCAGGCCTGGATTCATTAGTAAAGCTAACAAGAGGGGGATGACAGGAAGGGGAACTCCCTAACTGCAGGCACCAGCAGCCTCCAGCTCACCCTCCCTTCTGGACAGATTCTGCAAAGGTGCAAAGGTGGGCTTCTGAAGTCCTCCAACAGTGATCAGAGGTCCTTAACACCCCTATACCACTTTCTCAATCTGCAGTGTATTCAGAGGGAAAAACTCACTTCAATTGTCTCACCAACAAGGCAGATCTGTCACAGGAGATATTGTTCTTTTTTTAGTATTTATTTTTTAGTTGTACTTGGACACAATACCTTTTTTTATTTTTATTTTTATGTGGTGCTGAGGATCAAACCCAGGGCCTCACACATGCTAGGTAAGCGCTCTACCCCTATAAGCCACAACTCAGCCCCAGAGATACTGTTCTTATAATCACAATAACAGCTGCTACAAGACTCAATTATACATTTTCATCTCCAAAATGGGACTGAAAATTTCCTTAAAGATGATTGTGTTTTTTCCAACAATAGGATTTGAAATATGCTGATTTTCAAATCACAAGAGGCAGTTTAAAATTTAATTCTGGCATCTTTATGTATATCTATAAAGCACCAATTAAAAAATAATAAACAAACAGTAGGAAAACCAATGGAGCACAGGAAGAAGAAAAAAAAATAACTTTGAAAATAAGTATCATGAAGCCAGCTTCAGCAATTAGCAAAAGCATGTCTCAAATAAAAAATAAAAAGGACTGGGGAGGGAACTCAATGGTAAAGCACCATGGATTCAATCCCCAACCAGCCCTACCCACCCCCGCCCCCCCAAAAAAAACAGAAAAAGCTATAAACATCATAACTAAAGAGTATTAAAACAATTACTTTAACTATTTTTTTCCAACTACAAGAACGATCCTCTGAATAGTCATGACGATCCCACCTTCCAGTAAAGAGCGGAGAGGGAGAATGCAACAGAGAGGTCGGGACTCTGCATCCTGAACTTCACAACAACTCTGCTAATTATTTGAGAAAATAGTTTTCACAAAAGAAACACTGAAAGACGAAAAATCAAAACATGGTCCTTTTTACCCACTTCTTTCAGTCATGCCCATCACAATCAGTACAGTAAACAGGAGCCATATGGAAAAGTCAAGTCCTCTGCACTTGGACGAAGAGCCACACCACACAGACGCCACCCTGCTTCTTCAGAGTGTCTTTGCATACTAAGCATCTCAGAACTTATATTTAAAGAGCTATTGTTTTCACTGAAAATTAAAACAGGCACATAAATCCCTCCTATTAAAAGCATCCATGTACCTTTTAAACCTTTCCACCATAGTTACACGAACAGCAGGAAGCCTGTGGGAACGTCAAATGGATGCATGCTTTCATTTAGCATATCAGGTTCTTTCCTCAGCTCTAACACAGCCCTCCTCACTTCCTACCCCAAGACCTTTTCTTTCTCCAGCCACAATCCCTTCTTTCAGTTTCCCCAAACTATTCCATATGTTAAAGAGTATTTTGTAACAACTTTGTATCACAAATTAAAGATGCTTAACAATATGTATAGGAACGTATTTATAAGCATATATAGAAATACCACATACAATGTATATATTATTTCCCTTCAAAGTATATATTATCCACACATTGTGTAATATATGCATAAAAAGGAGGGAAAGCTCCCCATTTTGGCTGCCCTTCCCCTCTTGGCCTGCTTCTCCAGTGCTTAGGTCTTTCAGCAAATCCCAGCTTTCTTGGTGTCACTACTTTGCAGATGCCAAGTCTACACATTCTGGTTTTATGAGCTTAGTGCCACCCTCCTGAATACCCATGGTGTGACTGTCTTTCATTAGTTTTCCTCCATTATTGCTCAAAGGTTGTAACTGGCACCAGAACAAAGGAGACAGTAAGGCCCTGGGTTGGTGAGCACCAGCACTGCCTAACCAGGGCGATGTGCCAGGGCAGGCCACAGGAGCGGCAGGGCTTTGGGTTTTCTTCCCTGAAATGGGGTAGGGCCTCAGGCCCACGAGGCCCAGGAGAGAATGACCTTGGAGAGCTTCGGGTGAACTAGGTAAAAGAGCGCCACCTACTGAAGTAAGAACACAAGCGCTATTAGATGTGGGGAGGCTTTCCTTGCAGACTGGGGACATTCTGGCTGGGGGCATTCCTACAGGAAGACAAGGCACCAGGCTTGTCATCCCAAGTCTCCCTGGAAGGTCTGATCAACAATGCAGATGACCAGTTCACCTTCTACTTCAGTACACATGGAACCAGTGGACTGGACACCAAGTTGTACTGCTCCAGATAATCTCGGGTTAACTTCAGTATTTTATATTCACATGAGAATTATGAATGTCAAGTCCCAGACAAAATTCCACAAGCAGTAACAAGTGGCACATACATGCCTTCAGCATCACAGTGATCCGAAAGAGGCCACGAGCACTTCTGCATGCGCTGCGTATGTGCAGGGTGAGGAATGCAGGCAAGAGTCAGTAGATATGAATCACAAAAGTAAAGAGCTAACTGACAAAGACTTAAAAACACAACAGCACTGTGTGGGACACAGCCCTGGCTCACCAGCAGCCTTCCAATGGAAAACATGAACACATTTGCCCTGCATTCCAGCCCCTTGTTGTAGGTATGGGTATCACCCCAGAATTAATCAAGTTTCCAAGTCTAGATACAAGAAGCTTTCTCTACTTTGCATTTTCTCTTTGTGGGGAACACACTTAATCATAACCATTCCTAAATGCCTTTTAATTTACCATTTCCTTGTACGTAATTCCTAGTTGCATACTGTGGGAGCAGTCTAAATAGAATTGCTCATTTTGAGCCATCAAGAGAGAAGAAAAGTTGGCTTTCAACTGCACACAGGAGGGTCTGGACCCTGAAATCTTGGCTTTTTCCTGGAATTTCCCACACAGTCAAGAGAAAGAGAATGTCAGAGAGCTGGTGGATTGGGCAGGCATTTTGTCCAGAATGAAGTAATGTCTACAGTCTTACTTTTGCAAAGAAAAATAAAATCAGATCCCAAGCAAAGGCACATGTCGTTTTTAACACCTTTCACTTATTCACATGTTTTTTTCTCCTTCATCTGGAAGGAGCTTCGATAGTCTTACTCATCTTTCTTGAGGCTTCCCATGAAAAACAGGCAGAGGATTTTTTTAGGAAGTAGGAATATGCTAAATTAGACTCAGTAAACTAAACAAAAAATTACCAGAGAAAAATAATAACATACTCAGACAAATTTTTATTCTTCTAAAATTTATGGAGGCTGGAAAAAAGGCATAAACTCAAATTAGCAGCACAACAAAAGAAATGACCTTGAAATCACTTTTGTCCCTATGGACAGAGGGTTTAAATGTTCCTTCCATGAACATATTACTTTTGCCTGACCTACACAGGCCACATGAACTCATCAAATAAATATTTGAGCACTTATTATATACAAAGCATTGTACTGGGCACTGGGTTTCTATACTCAATAGTTTGGCTATACTGGGGCAGGAAATACAGGCGACAATAACACACAGGATAACCCTGCGGCCCAAATAGCTTCATGCTGAGGAAACTGAATAATAAATGAGTCAAACAAGTTAATCTAAATCTATGGCCTTGACTTAGCCTTCTTGAAAAAATATAATGACTATTCAGCTAATAACAGTCTTACGATGGTCATTATCCTACAGCCCAAATCATTAGCTTTCTTTTTAAAAAGAGTTAGGAGGATTGATTTCCCTCATGGAGCAAAGACTCTGAGGTCCCTGCCCAAGGGCTGCTGTCATCTCTGCTGCTGTTATCTGCTCCCAGGTACTTTTCCTCCTTCCGGGAAATCAGCTGGCGCACGGTGAATGTGCTAATCAGGCTGATGATGTGTCAATGTGATGGAAATGGAGACTTGCTGGGCCACGTTTGGCCACTCATGTTTTCAGGGCAGTTCATAGTTTTCAAGGGCATGGTGCACAACAGAGTACAGGTCCTATGAGACCAATCTGCCAATCTAGAAAACACGACTCGGAGAGGAAATGATATCACATTATATCCTCTTACCTTTTTCTCCAGGGGGTGTGATACATTTGTAGACATTATTCCATCCTCAGAACAGCTGTTTTTGGTTGTGGCAAAGAGCTTTATTAGCACTCTGGATGCCCTCTGCTCACCCCCAGCTGCAGCTGCAGGAGACACTGCAGTGCTGTCTGTAGACGTCTTTCTCCCTGTCTCGCTCAGGCCTTCCTCAGTGTGAACTGGTAAAATCTATTGTGTGATATCATACGAGGTGTAAGTAGTGTGAGAACAAGCAAATCCCAGTGAACATCTACTTTATTATAACTCTGCTCTCAACTGGTAATGTTGGGGGAAAAAATGTCCACAGACATATTCCTGGAAGTATCAAAGTTTTCCATGAAAATTTTAAAGTTAATTCTTATTTTAATTTTTCTATGATAATCTTCAAATAGATAGATCAACAACAGACAGATATGGTAGAAGTCAGAGGTCAGAAAACTTTTTTCTGTAAAGGACCAGGAAGGAAACATTGTAGGTTTTGTGGGCCTTTCTTACAAATAGTCAACTGTGCTGTTGTAGCACATAAGAAGCCCTAGACAATGGCCACGGATCCAATAACCCTATTTACAAGGACAGGCTGTGGGCTGGATCTGGCCAATGACCTGAGGGTTGCTGGCCCCTGAAAGCATACAGGTATGGGTGAGTGTTGCCAGATGACTCAGAGTTCATGTCTGCCTTAGCTTGTGTGACTGAACAGGCATGTGGGGACGACCACCACTACTGAGAGATAATCCGAGAAGAACATAAGGCTGATGCTTTTGCCCAAGTAAAGGCCAGATGATTTCACCACATGTGTGTAAGCTAAAGTGATGGAAAGGTGGATCATCACAAAAACAAACGAACAAACAATACATTTGTATTGTAAAAGGCGATTTTATGCCAGCAAAATATTAATCTTTATACCAATTTTAAATTGTTAATCTAAATGTTAAGATTTTAGGAGTTTGATCTGTTTTATAATTTTATTTTGGCTTCACAGATGTGCAAGAATTCCAAGCATACAGAGTTTATATTTAGTGTTAGGTTGGTAGTTTTGAAAATATCATTCTGATATCAATAATTTACATCAACCTTGGTAAATCATGAGATTATTTTTTTTCTATCTAAAAAGAAAAATAATGCTTAAATTTGTGAAGCAAGGCCAAATACAAAGCCTTCCATCTGAACCACAGGGCCAAACCATGAATGAGAAAGTCCATGGGCAGTGGGGAGAAACCACAGGGGATGACCACATGGCATCCTGGGAAGTGCAGTAACCACAAGGAAAACTCAGTGGGCTGGAAGACTCTGGTATCAGTGCCTGCTCAACACAGCAGTGTTTCAAAACACACTCTCTTGTTTTAGCATGGCAGGGAACCAAAGAGAGAAGGCAAAGAAAGGGCCAGGCATGTCTAGCAGAACTTGACCAGAAACGGCCAACAAGACAACAGAGCCTAGACAGAGGAGTGAGGCTTATCAGGTCGGCTCTGTATACTGGACTGAGAAGGAGTTCAGCAAACACAGGGGACAATGAAGGTACCACAGGAAAGTGACATACTTTATCCCGTCTGTTGGGTCACAGGAGAGAGGAAAGCCATGAAGGCTGTGGAAGAAAATCAAACCAAACTGGCAGAATCGAAGTGAAAAAAGACATCATCCTTAGGACTCAGCAAGAACAGGTCTGGGGAATCAATCTGCTACAGAAACCAAAACCAGTTTAGGAAACTAGTCTTGTCTTTATGAGACAAGAAGATATAATTTCTACGAAATAATAGTAAAAAGCCACGAGAAGAAGATAGGCTGAGGTGTAAGTGGTACCAGACTGACATAAAAAAAATGAAGTTTTTTTTAAAGAAGGATTGATGTTACAATGACATAATTTACATATAGAGTGGAGTTAATAAAGAACAAATATGTCACTACAGAAAAGCAGTGGAATAGAGTGTAAATAATAAATGAAAAGGTAAGCCACACCGACTGGGAGTATATTTTTGTAATACATATATCTGGCAAAAGGTTTATGTCTAGAGTATTATAGAAAAGTATTCTTAATACTTGGAAGAGATGCTTTTCAAAGAAGAACATAAGTACATCTAATAAATGAAATGCAAACTAAAAGCACAATGAGATGGTATTCACACTCAGTCAGAAGGCTAACAATCCATGGATTTGACACTGCCAGGTGCTTAGGGTGATGAGTAGCAACCAGAACTCTCACACATTGCTGGTGGGAATATAAAAGGACACAACCACTTTGGACCTAGTTTGGCAAGTGCCAAATCATAAGTTTAGAAACTTACACATATACTTTTAATATGGTCTAGCAAATCCACTCTTAGGTACTTGCTCAAGAGAAGTGAAAAACATGTCCACAAAAGTCTTATACATGAACGTCACAGTGTATTTTTCAAAATGACCAAAAGAATCCACATGCCCACCAACAGACAAGTGGATAAATTGGGATTTATTCACACAATGGATGGCTAATTCATCAATTAAAACAGAATAACTTACTGACATCTGCATCGATGTGGATGAATCTCACAAACACCACACAGAGTGAAAGCAGTCAGATGTCAGAACCCATACTGAACAAATGCACTGAGAGGGATTTTTGGAAAAGCTAAAACCCCTCTATAGAGATGTAAAGTAGCTCAGTGGTTGAACAGAGTCAGGCAGGGAGGACTGAGTACAGGCCACAGGGGATTGCTGGGGTGATGGGAATGCTCCGGGTCATCACAGAGGTGCTGATTAATCACAAAGGTGTAGACATCTGTCAAATCTCACTGAGTGATACATTTTAAATGTATGCATTGATTATATGTAAATTAAACTTTAGTTAAGTTGATTCAAAAGAAAGGCAGCACATCTAGATTTGTTCTGAAGTTTTTAATTACAAAAATTTTTTAATTTTTTTTTCTGAGCATCTAGGCAGCAAAACCAGACTACTTTCAAAGAATAAAAAAATGTGTTGCCAGATTTCTCCCCAGAAATACTAAATAAGAGACGATTGTAATAATATTTATAGTCATTTAAGAAGGGGAAAAAAATGACTCAAAAAGTCTATATCCAGCCAAGAACTGTTCATAAATGAATACAATTAAAAGTCAACTTAAATAGGAAAGGGACCTCAGAAAATAGGTTTTACACCCACCTTCACAGGAAAAAAAAAAAAAAAATAAAGCCTTTTCCCAGCCAAAAGACAAATCAAACTTAAGAGCTCAAGAATGAAGAAAATTATTGCTAGAAAAGAGGCTGTAATACAAAAACCAGAACACAGACCTGAGACAAGCACTGGGGGACACAGGGGAAGAAAAGCACTAGAAGTGAATACCCACCAAACTCCTTATTGGATACAGAGTCCAGAGCCTCTAGTTAATTAAGCTATGAAGCATCCATTAATGAAACATCTGTAGTCTTAAAAATAATGATAATTTAAAAAAGCTCTTTCTGATTTGACATGAAATATCTATGAGATCAATTTCTTCTAAAGGGAGAAGTGCTATTCACGTATATAGCATGCCACTATTTATGCAACAAAAGAGAAAGAACATTACACAAGCAAAATTAGTAACCTGGGTTGCCCTGGGAAAGGGTTACTGGGCAGCTAGGAAAAAAGAAGAGGAAGGAGACTTTATTGAAATATGTTGTCTACTTTTCATTTGTAAATATCATCTACTTTAACAAAAATTTTAAATGTATTATTTACTTTGTTTTGCCTTTACTTTAAGAATCAAGTAAATATTCACTGAAGACTTCAGTACATATTTGTAAATCTAGCTTATGATAAAAAAGACATCACAGGGGCTGGGGTTGTGGCTCAATGGTAGAGCGCTTACCTACCATGTGCGAGGCCCTGAGTTCGATCCTCAACATGACATAAAAATAAATAAAATAAAGATATTGTGTCCAATTACAACTAAACATTTTTTTAAAAAGGCATCACAAATCAGAAAAGATACAGTAAGTGCTCTTAGAGCAACTGGTTTTCTAGTTGGAAAAAGATAATTACTTAGTCCTCATTTCACAATTCTCCTTGAAAACAATATACATAGAATAAAAAGTAAATTATAAAAATTAAGCTATAAACAAAACAGGTAAATCTGAGTACAAAGAAAGACTTTCCAAAGAAATCTGATAAATTTGATTTCACAAACATTAAAATAACTTGTAGTAAGAAACCTCATGTAAAACTAAAGGTATAATATCCTTAATTTTTTAAAGAGCTAATCAATTTTTTTTAATATTTATTTTTTAGTTGCAGTTGGACACAATACCTTTATTTTATTTATTTATTTTTATGTGACGCTGAGGGTCGAGCCCAGGGCCTCCTCACACGTGCTATGCAAGTGCTCTATCTCTGAGCCACAACCCCAGGCCAAGAGCTAATCAAATTTTAAAACACGACATACTTATTGAAAATCTCACATGTCCTCAGTATAAAAGTGGACAAAGGAAATGAACAGACAGATAGGAATGAAAATGGTTAAAAAACAGATAGGAACATGTGAAAATCACAACCAAAGTGACCCAAATTCAAGAGCCACTCCCCCTTGCATATCTGATGAGCAAAATTCAAGAAAGCCACGACCTCATAATGGCTGAGGGGTATGTAAGCTGGCACAGCCCCTGGAGAGCAACATGGGATGTGCACCACAGCTTTACACACGCTCACACCTCAGGCTCGGCAACTTCCACTTCATATAAAATGTCTCCTCAGGAACTTTGTGATAGGAGAGAAAATGTGGAAACAATCAAAATATCTGACATGGGAGTGTTAAATAAATTCTGATATAATTTGATGTTGGCGTGAAATTTTGTTGTGTGAATTCACGCAACAAAATTTAATGCCAACATCAAATTATATTTAAAAACACTCAATAACCTGAAAAATATTCAACAATCACTGTGAATAAAGGAAGCAGAATAAACACTGCTATATGCTATAACAACAATTTTGAATTATTCTTATCCACATAGATTTTAAATCTGAAGGAAAATGCAACCAAACTTTAGCAATCATTTTTCTCTAAAATTATTAACTTTATTTTTCTTACTTTTTTGAGTATTTTAAAAGTTTCTATAATAAGTATGTGAGAAGAGATGCCATAATTTAAATAAATAATACAACTACCTTGCATCAATATGCTCAGGGTTTGAACTAACAAATTAGTTCTGGAAAAGCAAGTAATTCACAGATAAAAACCTGAAGAATGCATTAGTCCTTGCATTCCAGCTTTGTAATACACCTTTGGTTCAGAACTTCACGAAGGAGAGCTGTATAGAACGGACCTCTACCAGGACTACCCTGGCGGGCCAGCCAATAGTAGCACTATCTCTTGACCTATGAAAAACCAGGTACAGACACCAGGTCCAAACCACAGAGAACTCAACCGTAATGGTGTTGCCATGACACACTTGCCTGCCCAGAGTCTGCCCAAGACCACCCACTTATGGCCCACAAGCCACTAGGTGAAAGCAACTGCTGAAATAATCCCTGAATTGATAACTCTGGCATGAAGAGCCCCAAATCCCAAGCCCAGACTCTCAAGCACCCCTCCCCAGCCCCTGCTTGTTTTCTCTGGCAGGATGTTTTATAGTATGTTCATTTCCAACTCAACTAATAAAGCAGCTCTTTAAAGTTTAGAAAAACACTGCTTATTGGGTTCCTGGGTCCAGCATGTGTGCAATACATAAATAAGCAAAGAACACATGTACAGTACCTTCCCGAAGCTGTGCTGGCTTGGCAGAATTTTCCCCACTCATTAAAACAACAAAAGATGCAGCTGCTCGAACTGTAGCCTGCCATGTTGACATGGCAACGGGTGGCTCCTGGCACGGAAAAAGGGCCCTGTTGTTTATGGGAGATCCCACAGTATAAACACATGGCCTGCAGAATAAAGACAAAGACACAAAGGGGAGAATCTTCAAAATGAGTTGTCATTTTTCTCACTACCATGGTAGTGAAGGTTAAGTTGAGCTTTCAAAGTGAAAACATTTGAGGCTTTGTAGCTGACTGGTTTCAAAGCACACTGAACTGAAGCTGCCAAGGGGCTGGCCATGTGAATAGCTGAGTGGTTATTTCTCCCAAATGAATTACTTAAATATGTAAAGAGGATTTTTTTAAGGAGAAAAATATTTTTTGGAAACAGTTTTAGATACAAGTCTGCCAAGTACATATACCCTTGCCCCTCCCCTTAGGCTCTTATGCCTTCAAAAGAAAAAAGTTTTACCAACATTCTTACACACTTTTTGGAAAGTGTTCTGGAAAAGAAAATATGTTTGGAGATCACTGAGATATTAATACTTGGAAAAACAAGCTGGTGGTCTCAAATCCAATGCTGGCGGGCAGATAACCCAACCTTAGAAACCACCTTCTCCAATGGAAGCCTTGTGGGAATCCTTGTGGGAAGGCCAAGAACAGGGGCTGGCATGTAAACAGGACTGTGGGTCCCGATAACCAGGCTTGTGATGGGAAGGCCAAGCATACAGAGCTGTTACCAGCAAGCGTATGAAACCAACGGATGAAGGCAAGACTCTGCTACAACCAAAAAAACAGAAACCCGCCCAAACCAAGAAGGGCCCTTCCATGGCTGAGCGGTGGAAAGGACCTACAGCATCAAAGGAATTCATTTTTTTAAATGGCAGAGCAGAAAGTACAAGATTGACTCCTTGGGAAAACTACCTTAGAAAAATATTACCACTTTTTGTTTTTCAGAATTTATGACAAATATGATGCTGTTTTAATTAGTTTAATTTATGGTGTGAGTGAACAGAGAGGAAACAGCACAACTTCTTCTTGATAAACTGGTTTTCTTTCCATTAACAACATTATCATTGGACACTTGCCCGTTCCTACAATGCACAGGAACACACGGGATGATGGCCCTACTCTGTGGGTCAGGATCCAGTAAGGACAAGAGAACCTTGCTGGATCCTCCTAAAGAGAGATAATAATATAAGAAATTGGACCCACAAATGACACCAGGGCTGAGAAGCCACCAGGCACAGCAAAGCAAGCCTGAGACCAGCTCCAGTGGTGAGCAGCAATGACTCTTCCTCTGCGTGGGGCAGCTATGTCACCAGGCCACAGCAACAGGGGCACCTGGCAGAAGCCAAAGTTACAGAAGACTGACCAGTGGGAGCCAAGACCACAGAGGAGACATGGTCACACGGAAGCAGGGAGAAAGGAAGAGATGGCTAGTAACTTGCCAACTCCAGCTCTTAAATCTTCTACCAGTGCTCCTCATTGGCCAAACCTTGCAGGAAGCCAGAAGAGAAGAGCCTGGGAAATGAAGTCCCTTCATCCAGGGACGATCCCACTGAGAGCAGAAAGTGGTCTCAAGAGTGAGCAGGAGATGCAGTATGCGTGCGCTTACCCACAGGTGTGCACACCAGACACGCAGTTCCAAAGGCAGTCAGAAAACGTCCATCCAGGTTAGCTGGCCAATGTACTACGAGACTGCAGGCAGGTCCCTTCACCTTTCTGTCATGGGTAAAATGAGGAAGGGGAGGGCAGGCAGGTGACTTTGATCATCTATTCTGGCTAGTAAGTATATAATTCTTGATCTCAAGTTTATTGTTCCAAGAATAAGGAGCAAATTTTCATTTAAGGCCCCAGATTCTCCCATCAATTTCAGCGAGTTCTGAGTTCCCACTCTTGTCCCCTTGGGTCCTTGGTTAATTGGCTTAACCTTAGTTAACTGTCCAGCCTCAGGCTGTTTAAGATCCTAATAAGAGAAGCTGTTAGTTCTCACCTCCTCCCAAGTGGGGCAGTAATAGGAGGAGGGATCCCAGAGCAGCTCAGGTAGGTGGTGTCTAGTCATACCTCATTTGGAGAATTCTGCTTATTAGGTGTTTTCTTTTTCCCCAAAAGCCCACGAGAAGGGTCCCCAGAAGGAGAAGAATGAGCAGTGAACAGGGGACGTATTATCATGGCCAAGTGGCTGTACAACTCCTGTGTCCTCTGACAGCAGCAGACACTGAGAAACAGGGCCTTCTTTCTCACAGAAGCAGAATGGACTCCTAACATTTCTGGTTCAAGAGTTCTAGGAAGCCCCTTCCAGTGTCGGAACCCTTGTGGAGTGAGTCCTGTGCAGTCACAGAGAAGTGAAGCACCCTTGCCTAGGGCTCTCCTAAGACCATCTCGGCCTCATGCACGAAGAGGCCTGACCCCACCACCTGGTAGGCTGAAGTCCCAAGGTGCTTAGTAGGCCCAGTCTGAAAGCATCTGGGCTCTCCGTACCTGGGTGACTCTCTGCCCTGCACTGGGAACAAACCCTCCCCGAGACTGGCCTGCCAACACATTGTTCTTTTCCTCCCTAGGAGGCTGGCAGGCCAGGCAGGGCACACCCCACACTCCACCTGTGCCGCAGGCTCCAGAAGCCTCCACACCTCTTCCGTGAAGAAGCCATCAGATCTGAGTCACATCTGAGGACGACTGCACAGGGAAGGATTTGGTAGCTCTGAGACCAATAGGATACGGCAGAAGTGATGGCCATCTCATCTTATTGCTGAGATAAGTGGCTTTTGTCTTTGGGGTTCTCTCTCCTCTCTCTCCCTCTCACCATTTGCCCTGTGGGAATCTGGTTGCCAAGTCCCGAGGACACTCAGACAGCCAAGGAGAGGGGCCCACATGGTAAGAGGAATGGAGACCTCTGGTCAACAGTCAGAAACTGAACCTGCAACGACCATGTAACTGAACATGGAAGAGAATTTCCCATCTTGCTCAGGCCTTGAGATGCCTGCAGGCCCATCTGACGGCTCTCTGCAGCCTTGTAGGAGGGCTTGAGCTAGAAGCACCAGTTAGCCTGCTCCAGGACAGACACTAGGCTCCTCAGACACTAATTGAGACAGCAATGTTGGCTGTTTCAGGCTGATCAATTTTGGAACAATTCATTATGCAGTTATAATAAGCACAGAAGGTTTCTGGTCCAAGTGATGAGATGGATGGTAAAGCTACTAAACACGGGAACTCAGGAAGGGGCAGGGAGGGAAAAGATAAAGGGTACCTCATTCTATAATCTGTTTACAAAGGGCTTTACACATCCCACAGCAGAGGTCAATTTATGGATGTGGAGACTACGTGTTGTTAATCCCAAACAGTGGGGTGTCCAAAAATGGGACCAAGTGTCTATACTCAGACCTAACCCAGAGTGTCTAGGAATGACACTCATGCAGCGCATTATCCGTGCCAAGTCACGTGCCAGCAAGGATGGGGGGATCCTTTCATAGTATAGATTGAAAACCCACATGCTGCCCACGTTCTTCCCTTCCCAATTTTGAATTATGTCCCCTCTCGCAATCTAGTTCAGAACATTTTGTTCTAGAATTTTGTCCAGATTTCTTCTGTCATTCTCGTGAAGGCTCTTTCAGCCATTTTGTTGCCTGGGTAACTAAACTCTCCCGTCAAGGGGTTAGTGACCCGGTCAGACCCTAAGGAAGCACTGCCTCCAACAACTCCACATCCTCCCAATTCTCTTTTCCTATCCTACCCTTTACACTGCTGGAGTCCGTTTCTGTTAAAAGTCAAAGTGTTTTCTTTCTGGCTTCCCACTTGGTATCCAGAGCTACAGCCACAAGTCTTAAAAGCCACACCCACAAACACACCCATGTCTAAAGTAAGACTCAATCGCTTTTTGTTGGAATGTTTTCACAGATAGAGGGAGGCCCTAGGCACTGGCTTCTTGAAAAGGCAGTATCTTTGTGATCCCAGCCTCCTCCTTCCCAGGCCTTTCCCTCCTTCTCAGCTACAAGCTCACTCCTCCCTTCCCAACATGCCCAAACCAAGTGCCAGGGCTTAAATTCTTTATAACCAAAAGCCTTTGATCTTTTACAGCCTGGTATCCTTCTGCATGTCTCACGTCATAGTGCAAATACTGAAAACAATTTAAAGTTAGGTAACTCTCTTTTAACAGAGATGAAAGCTTCATCCTGTGGATAAATCCTGGCGGAATTTGGGGCAACTGCCAGCAGACAGAGGCTAGGTAAACATGGGGTCTTCACAGAGTCACGCGATTATACATCCTATGTAGTGACTCCAGAGGAAAGATGGCTTCCATCATGCACACATTCAAATGAGACCCACTACATATGCAAGCTGATTCCCTGCTTCCCTGGCCCCTCACCCAGAGGGGAGGAAAATCAATGTGCATTTATAAACAGGCTGCACAGTATCTGAATGTGTAATCACTGAAATAAATGCAGCTGTGTTTATTCAACATGCACAGCCTTGCACCTCGGCTCTGTTGCTAAAAGGCTTGTGGGAGAGATGTGCAGGCGCCAGCCTGGAATTCTCTGATGCTTCTAACGTCATTATTTCCAGACCGAATAACTCCTTCTAGCACGCAAAGGAAAATGCTTTCTCACCAGGGCTCATCTCACATGCCCTGGGAAATCCACCCATGAGGGAGACCCCCTGGGCAGCCCAGGTTCACTGCAGTTGGGCATAAGGACAGTGGAAATCATAAAGAAGAGGGAAACATAGTAAGATGGCTGGAGAGGCAGGTCCATGGCTTGCTGCCATTAAAGAACTTCTAACCTGAAAGAACCTGTACAATAACAATTGCTTCAGCTTCTTGTTAAATGCCTGTGTTCACCTAGTGGCCAAAGGAAACCCAGCCACACTGACAGTGCCTCCAAGGTAAGCGATCCTAAGGACCCTGCTAGAAAGGAGCCTGTGGGGGAGTCATTCGAAGCACATTATTTTCTTTCTTTTCAGTTGACAGCTATGTGCATTTGTCTTTTTGCAGTCAGGAGAAAAGTTCAAAACAGTTAAGTTCTACTACTTTCCATCGAGACACCCCTTTTTCAGAGGCTGGTGATCACAGTTCAAGTACCGGGGACAGGCTGCTGGGAGAAGCAGTAGCGGGTAATGAGCCTGCAGGGTCCGTGTGTGTTGTGGGGTTTGATGGGATCCTTCCAAAAGTGAGGCCTGGTCTCTGGGGCCTGGCCAGGAGCCACATACAGGGCAAATCAGTCAGAATCTTTTAAAAGCTTCCCAGGATTACGAAGTCTCAGGCCTTCTCTAGTCTTTTTCAATTTGTTCTATTTGTGCCCAATCTTTTTTACAACCCCATGTTCTCATTCAAACTAGGTTACAGTCTCCACTGAAGGTAAGTAAAAACTTCTTGCTTTTTTATGCCACAAAAACCAAGAAGCCAAAAATACTGGGATAGGACAAGTCAACTATGACACACACTCTCTCTCTCCACCCCCCGACACCCACACCCTTTCCTTATTATCTTTCTACTTCATGGCACAAACACAAAAATCAGAATTCACCCATCATACTGACTCTATAGCAGGTCCACAGAGGACGCGACTTTGATATGGACAGGACTGGAATGGCTCTAAGCCAGAATTCAACCACTTCTTTATGGAGGTGTTTAGGGTACAAGACAGGCAAGCTGCCTATAAAGGCAAAGACTGTATTTGTCACCTGGAAGCCCCTTCATCAGCAGGGATCCAGCTTTGCATCTACAGTAGCTCTCATAGGATCATATACGCAGAAAACACTTGGAGATCCTTTCCTGGAACCGTCTCATTTTACATTCGAGGAAAGTAAGCTCTGAGATGAAAAGTGACATGTCTCAAGTCCTGAGCTACGCTCTCACCTCCCAGGTCTCTTCAGCGCCCTTCACTCCTGGTCATGCATGCCGCTGCCTGTTATCATCATCTGCTGTTCAACTGCCCGTTTGATGTTGGGGCACTCTGTTTAGCTAAGGTAGTCCCTTGCCATCTTTTCTCCTTAGGGCCTAGGATTCTTGGCTATGCAGCCATACGTAGAGGGCGTGGGAGAAGGAGGCCAAAACATGAGCCCTTTCAAACATTTTCAAGTTTGGAATTACTAACCCCTTCTTTGCAATTATATGATAATATTACAGAATTAACCTGTATTTCCACTTTAGTTCTCATGAATTTTGTATTGGTTTCTTGAAGCAAGAAAAAAAAAAAAGGCACTAATCGTAGAAACACTTCCTCTATACATGAAATCTCTTTGGAAGCCTCTTCTGCTCATTCTTTTAATTCTAAAACTTTCCTTTACAGTGAGATACAAAATAATGAAGTTAATTCATAGTGTGTGGGGGAGGGGGCATGTTTAACATCTGTTTTTGATGTCAAACTAAAAATACTACAAAAGTGTACTGCTTCCTTGTTCCAATGGCTAAGCAATAAATATAACAAAGAAAAAAGTCGTATTTTGCCAACTTCATCCTGGCTGGCCTAGTCTAAATCAAGAATACCACGGTGCTTTAGAAAAGTTTAAATTTTAATATTACTTTTACTTTATAATGTGCTTCCCCAGTTAGTTTTCGTATCCTGCAAGGCAATTCAAATAACTGTACTTTTCCTTATAGATTTCCTAGATTGAGCCCAATTCCCTTCTATTTGACCCTCATTCACTGATGTCATCAGCTAAGCCCAGACCTACTAGACTATGAGGCGCTTCCCCAACCACCCTCAAGATCCTAAGGGAAAGGGAGTGGGTTATGGAAAGAAGGCTTTGGTTTTAAATACCATTTTAGGGTCTGCAGTTGAGCTCAGTGGCAGAGCGCTTGCCTAGCATGTGTGAGGCACTGGGTTTGATCTTCAGCACCACATAAGAATAAATAAATAAAATAAAGGTATTAAATTTAAAATAATTAAAAGCAAATACCATTTTATTCAGTGAAATGGGGAAAATGTAAGAAATGCAACGAAAATGAAGAAAACACATGAACTCAGTAATTTCTATTTTAAAAATATTTTCTTGGGTGTATTTAGAAATTAGAATAAAAAAGATATTAAGTCCTGTTCCTTTCTAGCTCTGCAAGAACATCTTTACATACTCCTGACCTTGTTCTTGCTTTCTTCACAATATTTTTAAAGGACACACAAGTCCACAGAGCACATAAAAGTAAACACCTTTTCCAAGAAGTGTGTTGTAGCAGATTGTTATCCATGTTTCCTCTGCCAGTCACTCAAATGTCACCTACAGTCCAGGATCTGAGGACAGAGGCAAGAAGGGACCTTGAGGTTCAAGAGTTGGCACAACTGCAAAGTGGCTAGACCAAGACAGGCAGACGGAGTGCACTACTTCCAGGTACTTCATTTTAGAGCTAGAATAATAATGGGGAAGAAGAATTATTGATAATTACTTAGAGGATAACTGCTCTTTTATAATTTTAAACATATTGATTCTTCTCCAGAGAACGCTGCACTTAATGATAAAAAGTGGGAGGACAGATCTTACAAAGGGGGTCTCTGGGGAGAAAGATGGTGACTTTTCTAAATCTGAGGGTTTTTTTTTTTAATAAACTTTGTTTTGGAACAGCATTAGATGTTTTTTAAGATAATACCCAGTGGCCATGACTGGTGACTGGAGTGCACGCTGCATTCAGACCTCCTCCGTCTTCCCTGTCTGCTCTCTGCCATCTCAGGACACTCGAGCACTTCTGATCACCACTTCTCCTCAGGCTCCTCCCGACTGACAGTTCTTAGACTTTGCTTGTTCAAGCTGCTCTTGATAGTGTTGAAGAACACGATCAGATACCGAGTCAAATGTCCCTCAGTTGCGATTTCTCTAATGTTTTTCTCAAAAATATCTGAGTGTAAAAACTACAATTTCCTAGTTAAATATTCAAAGATGTATGTACTTAAATCTTACTGAAAATCACAATTCTAATAATTTCAAACAAATCTGAACACCTACTTCTTTTCCTTCCCTCCTGGTCTCCAAAGAAAATCCAATAACTTATTCCATAAATCAATCACTATGATTGGTACTGATGTCAGTTTGTCTCAACTCTGCAATTTCCCAAAGGCTGTCTCAGACTAGAAACAAGACAGGAAGTGAACTCATTCTCAGAGGGCTAGGAACCAGAGCAGGAGGTAAGATTAGAGGCAAAGAATGGGATAATTATAGCTCAAAGTCAAAGTAATACTTAAAAAAAAAAAAATCTAAGAAGTATGAGAGGGCTGGAGGGAAGCTGAGGAGCGATGTAAACAATTGCAGGAGAGCCCTGCTCCCAAAACTGTAAAGGCGGCTCTCAAACTCGGCATCCCTCCTCCCAAGATCTGCAATGATTGGCAGTACACTAGCAAAAAAAAAAAAAGAAAAATAGGTAAAATAATGAGGAATCTAAGTTTGATTTAGACATTCTTAATTCTAAAATTTAGAGGATATTGGAGAAAGAGCCATAAGAAAAGAACAAATGGCTGCCTAAATGCCTCCCCTGGAAAAGGAAGCCGCATCAAGCCTTTCCCTGCACTAAAGAATAGGGAGCTTCCTCTTGCCAAATACCAGGAATGGCGCCAGAGAGGCAGAACCCTGCCTCAGCAGGACAGACTATTTCACTCCTCAGAAACAGATCTTTCAAGTTCTTTGGGGGCTCACATCAAAGGACAACTGACAGAGTCCAGGGAGACACGGCTGCCCAAGGAGAGGTACAGTATGAAAGTTACAAAGCAGAGCTGGTTTTATTGGACAGCACTTTGCCCAGCTTTGCACCAACCCAATTTCACAGCCATCTATATTCTCTTAGGGGCACTGTGAAGGAATTTTGAAAAAATACTTGCTCGGAGACTCATTCCCATCGACTCCACTGAGAGTCATAGTGATCTCAACCAGGAGGTAGGCTCAGAGTCTCATCATTAAGCTTGCCTTTCAATCGCCTTACTCCAAAATGCCAGAGCTTAATAAAGTAATCTTTTCATTCTGACTTATAGGAGGTAATCCTATTAAGAGTTCAGTTTACCTGAGAATTTACTTGCTTTTCTGTGTGTCTAGGATTTGCGGCTACCTGGGTAATGTCACAGAAGAAGCGAGAGCATCTCCACAGAACTGGTCCCTTGTCTGAGAGCAAGATTACTGTGACTGTGGAGTGCTCAGATAACCTACCTGCCACTCTGGTCTGAGGTCCAAGCAACTGACCGCCCCTCAGGTTTGGTCTTGTACCATATCCTGATGGCATGAGGGAACTCAGAAGCCGTCAGAGCCCCTGGCTTCCTGATCTGTAAGCTCCAAGTATCAGTGTCAAAGAACAGTTCCCCACAGCCAGGAGCCTGGCCACAGCGAGCATAATAATCCAGCTGCTCCCTCCAACGATCCGCAGGCAGAGTCACAAGTTCACCAACAACCTCATTCCTGAGCTCCTCAGAAATAACCGAGAGCTTGGAAGACCTTGTAAATTTTTCAATACCTGGCACAGCAGCAACATCCACCTCCTCAACCTTTAACACAGACAAATCGCAGCAGTCCAACACCAGCAAAAAATCCTCTCTCCCATGGTTCCTTGTGTCACAGCAGTACTCTGAGCTAGAGATACCAGAAGCCTGTTCCTGGTTGTCATGGTTACCATCTTTATCAAAAGTATCTTTTTCACCTTTATCACAGATTGCAAAATCATTATATCCCAATTTAGATGAGTCGGTCCTTGCATTTGTTGCAGGAATATGGCAGGGCTCAGGTGTCCTAAATGTGCAGGCTTCATTTGACTCCAATTGGCAGATTTCCTTGGTGGAACTAGTTTGTTTCTTGACTTGGTTTCCATCCTCAAAGAAAAGCACTATGGTGCCCTCAATGGTCTGACTTTCAAAGTTCACGTCTAAATCCAGCACATAGTGCTTCACAAGCATGTGGCTGGTGTTGGCCATAAGAGGCAGATCATCTCTGGAAGGGTCCAGCTTCGTGTCCATGGTGTAGTCTGCTGTTTGAAAGGTTGGTTAAAATCTCAGATGGGGCTTCCTCTCTTGCCTTAATCTTCCAGAATCATAAATGGCTGCTTCCTCAAAAAACACCTATGCCACAAGTTATGCTTCCACGACTTTCAGTCTCCTGGCAAAGAAGAAAAAGACAATAAGGTAAAATTCCAAATAAGATCCTAAACGCTTCTGCAAACCGCTGCTCCTGCGAGTTGACTACCATCCCTAACAATCCCCCAGCGTGGCAGGTACTCGTGGCTAGAAGGCACACTAAGCTTTTTGACTGACATGAAAGAAGCTGCGCTATGGATTTCTAAAAATATTTCAATTACCAATGGAATGAAATGGGCCTCCACAAAGCTGAAAGAATTGTGTTCCTCACTAAAAAATCCTTGTTTTGAAAAAGAGCAATTGTTATGCAAAATCATAACTGATCATCACTGTGCTTCTTGTTTTAGAAGATATTAAATGTATCATTTCTAATTTTGTGCATCAAAAGATAAGTGATTGTTTCTCTACTGTGATTCTAAGTAACAAGTGTGAATGAGGGCTAAATGGACTCATACATTTTATTCTTTGAGAGTAATAATTTAATACATACAATGTAACTCCAGGGATTAATGTACTTTTCACATTAGGGCTGCTCTCATATCAGCACTTCCAGTAAATTACGGGAAAATGAGCCAATTTACCAGGAGTGCATTCTAAGTATTCCTTTGAGATTGTTCATGGAGATTTTTCAAATTTATAGTTAAATACTCAAGGTATATCATTACATCTTAATAGCTGAAAACCCATTAACATTCTGGATAATAGCCTTTTTGTGGCAAACAAAAGGTCTTCTCATTTGAAAAAAATAGTATGCAAATACCTATAAAAGGAAGGAGAGAAATTAAAACACAGAAACAGATGTTGCAATAAAGTGTACAAGTTCTTCATAAAAGTTCTGAATCAAAATGTATTCTTATTATATAATAGCAATGCAGCTGAAAGAGAAATTATTTGAAATTATTCAGTCCCTGATGTGTACCTAATTTCTTTTAGCGTAAGCTGTTCTTTTTTTATTCTTTTACCAAAAATGAAAATAAAATAGCAGGAGAAAAGAAAATTCTGACAGAGTAGATATATTTAAAACAATTTTTATATTTCTAAATATCAAGAGGCATTCTTCTGTGAACTACAAAACAACACTACTTGCATTGACCTTTCAAGCAAATTGCAGTGCTCCCCCTTCTGTTTTAACTCCTCCTCACTTCCCTTCTGACTTTATCTGCCTCTCTACTAAATCTTTTTATTTCCCTTCCTTCTAGAATCTCATTTCAGCAAACAACCCTATTGAATTTTTAGGTTTTTACCTCTCACAAAGACATTTCCTCACTAAAATCTCACTTAACTTTAAAAAGTGGAGCCTCCCGTGGCCTGATATGATCTAACTAAAGCTACTTCTCCAGTTATGGGGATGACACTCCCGTTGCACCCTGTTCTCCAACCAAAGGGCCTGCTTAAGACTCCGATCCCTAAAGAACTCCAGCCCTGCCAGACCTTGGCACTAAGAAGCAACTGAAGTGCTCCTGGATCCCATCTGCCAAATTCTGTTCTCCTTCTACACCCTGGTTCAAGTGCAACCGCCTCTCAGAATCCTTCACTGACCCCACCGGCTCCTCTACCAAACTGCATGCAGTAATGATGTTAAACACAAAAGGAGTACAGAGAAGTCAGGGAAGTGAAGAACAGTTTGAGCCAGGTGCAGTGGCGCACATCTGTAATCCCAGCGGCTCAAGAGGCTGAAGCAGGAGGATTGCAAGTTCAAAGCCACCCTCAGCAACAGCAAGGCGTTAAGCAACTCAGTGAGACCTTGTCTCTAAATAGAATACAAAATTGAGCTGGGGATGTGGCTCAGTGATCGAGTGCCCCTAAGTGCAACCCCCAGATCCCACCCGCACAAAAAAAGAACAGTTTGAAGTTTATTTATGGAAAAAACTGGTACTTCTCTTAGTGCTAGAAGAGTCAACAGGCACAGGGGATAAGCTAGGGTATACTGTTTTCTGAATGAAAGTGATTGAATTGCCATTAATTAATAACAACCTCTGATAAAGCCATTGACTATATCCATGCAATGAGAAACAATGATGTTCAATGATCTTCATCCTGCTGGTGTTTGGAATTGCTAATATACAGCTGTTGACTAGTTGTTGTTTTTTTAAAACATATATTTTTTAAAAAGCCTGAAAATACACACACACATAACCTTAGTGGTTGTCTAAACTTATCACACTTGAAGAAAACTAGGTTAGCACTGATACCAATATAGATGTAAATATTCATTGTCTAACCCTAATAGATCCTTCATTTATTTCTGAAAGTTTATATACTTTAAGAATAAAATATATTTTACAAAACAATGTTTGCTGCTTTTGTGCCTGGGTGCAGAGAACAATGCTGTGACACTGTCTTAAAGCCTATCCTTTCCAGGCTGTTATCAAACCCACTGTGACCAAAACCTGTCATTATCCAGTGGCTAACCACTGCTGCCTCTAAAATAAGTGTGCTATGTGGTGTGGTTTTTGTTTTTGTTTTGTTTTGATTTATGAGAGAAAGAGTCTTGCTAAGTTGCCCAGGCTGGCCCCAAACTCCTGGGCTCCAGTGATCCTCCTGGCTCAGTGTCTGCAGTAGCTAGGACTGCAGGCACACATCATCATGCCCAGCTCTGGAGTATATTTTAAACAATTCAGCCCTTGTTGTTGTGACTGGCTATTCTTTGGTCCTCTTAGCAGATTCTTGGCTACATGCTTCACTGTGGCCATTCTGAGTCTTTCCTTCTGCTCATTTTCCAGCTCCATGCTTGCTGACTGGTTCTCAGGTGATTATTTGATCTTTACTGAGATGATCTCTGAAACTTCATCATACCTCAAAGCATATCCAGTTGTTCATAACTACTGCCTTCTCCTAATTTGGAGGGAACAGCATCCCTTCTGCATCAAGCCAATCCTGCCCTCTGAACCCAATTCTGGAGTCTTAAGAGAGCCAAATAAACAACACTCTCCCTTCCCACCAAATTCCAAACATACAAGAAATATAGTAAAGACATGGCATCAGTAGTGATGGGAGACCAAAATATCATCATCACTACTGATGAAAGCTAAACTGGAGAACATGGCTTACTGCAAGACCCAAAGATACCAGGAAATTGCATCCCCGGTTCCCAGATGGTTTCAGACAATCTGGGTCAGGTCAGAGCTCCAAGGAGAGGAAAGATCACCGCCCCCCACTGCCCCAAGTAAGACTTAAGGGCTCAAATTGTACAGGAGAACAGCTCTCTGTGGAAAGGATTGCTACCTAAAAATCAAAGGGGAGGAGATGATTGGAACATGCCCAAGTTTATTAAATTAAGCCACCTTGTGAGATAAAGACACAAAACCAGGAATGTCACTCTAATTGAACTCCCTCAACACGAAGGAAATGACCGAAACAGGAAAGAACCATTCCCCCAACACCATCACCTTCCACTTACTAAACTTACAAATTGACAATCTTGTTTTATTTGATTTTTTTTTCTCTTGCTAACATTTTTCTCTTTACCATTCCATTCTATTCAAAGACCAACCTTTTTTTTTGGGGGGGGGGGTGCTGGGGATTGAACTCCTACTTGCTAGGCAAGAAGAGTTCTACCATTGAACTACACCCCCAGCCTTCAGGTTACCATCTTTAAAAACAAAGGCTACATTTGGCACTGTAGCTTGCTTATTTATTCATCTATACATTTTGAGACAGTGAGGATCAAACTCAAGATCACACACTTACTTACTAGACAAGTGTTCCACCACTGAACTACATTTCCATCCCTCTGCTCTCCATTTTAACTAGTCTTTATATCATTAAACTTTGGAGCTGGACAAATTTTCAGGCTCACTCATGCAGCTCTCCTCTACAACTTAAAACAAAGAAGTCAAGAGAAGGAAAGCGCTGTGCCCAAGGTCCCCCCATCTCTTTCTGTTTGTGAGGAATAGAACTTTTCCCTCTAGCTGATGCTCTTCCTTGGAATTTTCATCTTCTAGATTTCATGGTTATCTCTTCATATCGTCTAAGTCATAAATCAGATGTTACCTCTAAGATACCCTTGCATATTCGCATTCTACCTTCTTTGTTTTCTTCAATTTGTGCAGACTAGTAATCAGTTTTTCTTGTGAAGAATTCAACTTTGGGAGGAAAGGGAGGATTTTTTTAATCCAGCCCCAGAAGAGCAGTCACTGCTGCCTGGTTTCCAACCTACATTATGGTTTGTATATTATGTGGCTTATTCACCTATTTCCTACTTGTCTTGGATTTCTGGAAACCTAAATCCCCTATCTCTGGAAGTACATAGCTCTCACTGGCGTCAATCAGGGTCACAGTCCCACATTTAGGGCAAAACTGAACTGACTGTGGTTGCAAACACATGTCTGTGGCCACCTTGAAAGGCCTCTCTCAGCAAATGGTAACCATATTTCTAAGCAGTCCGTTGACTTCAGCACTTTTGGCTATTATTGTGCTCCAATTTAAAATGCCAGCGTGTCTCACTGAAGCATTTTTCCATTCTCTGTCATAAGCTATAACATATAAAATCCCTCCCCCCTTTATCAAAACCAGTGGTTAGTGTTCCAGTGGCTAACCACCGCAGCCTCTAAAACAAGTGTGCTATGTGGTGTGTCTTTTAAAGGCTTACGTGATTGTCTCAGTAACACCATTAAAATGCTTTGAAAGGATTAATGTACAGCAACATTTTTCTTAATGGGTTGGGGGAGGATCAAATAATAAACAGAGCTATGGCTCAGAAAAGAAACTACTCTGCCACTTTCAAGCCCCCAAACTGAAGCAGCCTCTGTGAAAACATCCCAATCATTCTAAGAAACAATTTGCCTCGCTTCCAGCTTATGAAGCAATGCATGTCATCCTCCTGGCCCTTAACTCATCTGCCTCAATTCAGAGCTGCCCCACCCTTCAGCGATCCAGGAACTCCTTGGGCCCCCCCCCAATTCAATTTTGTGTTCACAACCATGCTAAGCAGAGTACTCTGTACACAGTAGGTTCTCAATAAATACCCATGAAATTGACATCTGAAGATCTGTGACCTTAACATCTCTTATGTAACACGTCTGGCTGTGTCATTTCTACAGTCTGGTAGAAATTTACTATTTAACAAACACCTTCCTCCAGATCACTCCTTTCTTCTTCTCAGGATACACCTATAGCATTTTATTCTACGTCTTTTTCCTCCTAAGCAAATTGGGGAAGAGAAATTTTTGCATACACGCTTATTCTATAGCACTGAACACACTTTGAGTAATTACTAAATATTTTATTCTATAGACTATTTATTTGATCAGAGGCGACAGCTTTCTCTATATCAAGTGTGTGCATTCTTTAGGACACATCAAATACTCTTGGACATAACCAGTTTACTTGCTGAAATATACTGTTTCTGGGCACAGTTCCTCAGAAATTCACCTGTATATAGTCACAGGAACACAGCTCACTGCTGTGATCAAATAATTTCAGTAAAATAACTTCAGGATTAAAAGGAAATTTAGTCCAAATTTGTTGTTTGGGGTTTAGAAACATAACATTGACATTATTATGCAACTTAGTCAATAGTATTGAAATAAACCCATGTTGATGCATACAGATGTAGTTTGTTTCTTTAACTGCTGTTTAGTGTCCCATGTGAATATTCTACCATCTATCAATATTATTATTTACCTATTGATCAGGTATTTCTCTTAAATTTTTCATTATTACAAACAATGCTGCATTGAACATCCTTGTACACACCTCCCAGTTCACATATGCAACTTCTGTGGGTAAAAGACGTAAAAATTCCATTTTACCTGATATTATTGTTGTCACACCTACTTTCTTTCAGGTTTTTTTTTTTTCCTGGTACATCTTTTCTATCCCTTTATTTTTAACCTTCTGGGTTGTTTTGCCTAGACTACTTTTTGAAGATAACATCTGGCTGGATTTTTTTTTTTTTAAGAGAGAGAGAGAGAGAGAGAGAGAGAGAGAATTTTTTAAATATTTACCCTTTAGTTTTTCGGTGGGCACAACATCTTTATTTTATTTTTATGTGGTGCTGAGGATCAAACCCAGCACCCCGCGCGTGCCAGGCGAGCGCGCTACGACTTGAGCCACATCCCCAGCACTGGCTGGATTTTTAACCTAAGTATCACATTTATTGACTGAAACTCATTTGTCTACATTTATCACAATTACAGTTATAATGACACTCATCTTAACCTTTTTTTTTTTTTGAGAAAGGGTCTCACTAAGTTGCTCAGGATGGCCTCAACCTTGCAATCCTCCTATATCAGTATCCTGAGTAGCTGAGATCACAGGCATGGGCCACCATGTCTAGCTTATTTTGTGTTTTCTATTTACGTGATTTTCTTTGCTTCTTTCTTAAGGTTTTACTTTTCTGATTTTTGTTGAAATTTTTACTGCACACCTGTTTTACCTTCTAGTGTTAGTTATAAAATCTATTTATTTTCTTTAACATACCTACTTAAAGTCAATCTCTAAAAGCCTTCCAAAAAACTATAAGCACCTTAGAAAGACTAATCAACAGTTTTTCTTCTTCCTTACTCCATACCAACGTCTATATTCCTGTTGCTAATGTCTTAGTATCACATTATTTTTAAGAAGTCCCATCCAACATTTTTTAAAAGCCAATATTTTAAGCTGTGTGCAGTGGTACATGCCTATAATCCCAGTGGCTCAGGAGGCTGAGGCAGGATGATCTCGAGTTCAAAACCAGCCTCAGCAAAAGCGAGGCGCTAACCAACTCAGACCCTGTCTTTAAATAAAATGCAAAATAGGGCTGGGGATGTGGCTCAGTGGTTGAGTGCCCCTGAGTTCAATCCCCAGTACCCCCCCTCCAAAAAAAGCCAATATTTACAAGTATAACTTATTTATATGTATTTACAAATATGTTCATCAGCTTCCTTACAACTGGGTCACATGTCCACTCCTTCCTTCTGGGTCGGTGTTGTTCTAGTTGCTGCATAACAAATTAACTTGCGGCTTTAAACTGAAACCATTTTGTTCTATTCTGGCAACACTCAGCTGGCACCACACTTCTATAGCTTGGGGATTCATCCATGTCACTCCCCGGTAATCAATGAGAAGACAGGCTTATCCAGAGACTCTGACGACCAGATTGGCTACACAAAGCCTCTCCAATATGGGGATCTCATAATAGTTGGACATCTGATATAGAAGCTGGCATCCCCCAGAGGAAGCATCCCTAAAACAACAGTTGAAAGCTGCATGGCCTCTTCTTGCCTGGCCTTGAAAGTCAATGTGGTTATCAATTCCACTACAATCTATCACGAGGCAATGAAGATTCAAGGAGAGGGGAAGAGACTCCCCTTTTGATGGGCAAGTGGTAAGTCACAGAGTAGAAAAGCATGGGAGATGGGAGATATTGCTATGGCCATGTTTGGAAAATACCATATGCCTCAATTTCCTCTTCACTTTAGCATTTCTTTCAGAAGCAACAAGAGTGAATTCTTCCAACACTTGCATGTTTGCAATGCTTTCATTAAATTCTCACTATTAAGTGATTACTTAACTAACTGTAGAGTTATTTTTTACCTAGCACTTTGAATACATTACTGTACTGTATTTTGGTATCTCTTTTTGACCCCCAAGCTATGCATGTATGAGATAGCCAAACAGCCCAATTAAACCCAATTAAACTGGGATTCTGATTGCTTCCCACTATAGAGGAGGCACTACTAGAAGTTCAAATTCATTAAAGTTAATCACCTGCAAAACATTATGTCCCTACGAGGAACAGAACCCAGAATTTCTACTAGTATGGATCACAATCCTAATATTAAGCATAAAAGGAAACAACAAAATATAAACCATACTCAGAGAAAAAGCAATCAATGAAGACCAACTTGAGTTGAATGAGCAAACAAGGATTTTAAAGCAGTGATTACTATTATAAATTAAGGACATAAATGCTATGATAAAATGAACTAAAATAAAACTTAAAAGAGAAATAGAATTACTAAAAATAAAAAAGCAAAATAAATTCTCAATTGAAGAATAATATATATCAAACTTGGGCTGGGGATGTGGCTCAAGCGGTAACACGCTTGCCTAGCATGCGCGGGGCGCTGGGTTCGATCCTCAGCACCACATAAAAATAAAAATAAAGATGCTGTGTCCACTGAAAACTATATATATATGAAATTTAAACATTCACTGGTAGGTTTTCAATAGTAGACTAGAGATCACAGAAGAAAGAGCAACTGAACTTGAAAATAGTTATACAGAAATTATCCAGTATGAAAACCTGAAAAAAAATGTTGAAAAGAATGAAGCACCCCAGGTGTTTTTGGAACAAAATCAAAAAATTTAATGTGAATGTAACTGGAGTCCAAAAACAACAGTTCAAAAAGAATGAGTTAGCAAAGTATACCAATAAAAAAAATAAAATAAAATTTAAAAAAAAGGCAAGAAGCAGCAGTGAGCACAACCAGCACCAAGTCTTGATTTCTAAATACCATTTTCCAATAAAGGAACCAGGCCCCCTTGGAAAAATGGCCGACCATAGGACTTGGGCAGGGAAAATACAAGAAGAGCTTAGAGCATCACAGAGGCAAAGAGTGGGGAAGACCAGGGCACCTCGAAAGGCCCCAGGCACCAGCCTGGAAAGCTGCTAATGGCGAGTTTGGCCTAAGCAAGCAAACAAATAATGGTAGTACTGGGTTAGAACCCAAAGAATAAGACACATGTCTATGAGTCTATTGTGATGTAAACAAATGATCATATAGTAAATTGGGAGCTATATCTTCTTATGGAAAAATTTCAAATAATATATGTAGATGTTACTTCTTCTAAGAGGTAGGGATTAATCTTCCTCCCCTTGAGTATTGGCTGGATTTAATGATTTGATTCCAACAAATAGGGAATAGAAAAAAATACTCATTTTATAGTTCAGAAATCTGGTACACACAAACTTAACCAAATTATCAAGCTTAACAGCACCAAAAATAAGTCGTATTGCTATCATTACCCCAGATATGATGCAGTGAGAAAGGCACCTTGCCTCCATAATAGTCCCTAAATCAATGTAAACCTGAGAAAATATCAGACAAGTTCACACTGAAGGACATTCTGAAAAACATCTGCTCAGCACCCATCAACAATGTCAGGGCTGTGAATAGTAAGTGAAGTCTGAAAGACTTACAGAATGGAGATACCATGATAAAATGCAATATGGTATCCTAGATGGGATTCTAAAACAGGAAGAAAAAAAAAGAGGAGGACATCAGTAGAAAAACTGTAGTTCATAGCATTGTACCATCATTACTTTTGTAGTTTAACAAGTACATCTTAATTACATAATATGTGAATCTTGGGGGAAGCCGGGCGATGAGTGTGTAGGAACTCCCTATACTAACTCTGCAACCTCTGAAAGTATCCCAAAAGACACAGATTATTTTTAAAATAGCTGAAATTCTCCAAATTTGGTAAGTTATAAATTTGAAGACTCAAGAATCTGAGCAAGCTCAAGCAGGATAAATACAAAGGAAATCATATCTATGTATGCCATTATCAAACTGCTGAAAACCAAAGATTAAAAAAAAAAATCTTAAAAGCAGCCACAATAAAATGACACAGTACATACGTGGAACAACAGCACATTTGAAAGTTGTCTTCCTGTAAGAGTGACATCTGGCTTCTCATCAGAAATGATGAAGGACCCAGAAAATTGTGGAATGATTTTCTTTTCAGTTCTGAATGAATGGGAAAGGAGGGCACATTTGCTTCAGATATATTACCCCTAAAATCTTACTTAATTATTAACTTTTTAAAAGATCCCTCATTCTGTACTTAGTAAAATGGCATTTTAGTAGATTCCTGATTTAATTATCCAAACTTCTGATGAGTGGAGACTGAACTACTTGATTCAAAACTGAAATTCCCTCTTATTTATTATGTTTCTATTTCAAAACAAAACAAATATAATCTAAGACTAATCCACCCTCCAAAATATCCACCTCTTTCCTTCTTCAAAAACTCTCTTGCACTTTGAATACATTACTGTACTGTATTTTGGTATCTCTTTTTGACCCCCAAGCTATGCATGTATGAGGTAGCCAAACAGCCCAATTAAATCCAATTAAACTGGGATTCTGATCGCTTCCTACTATAGAGGAGGCACTACTAGAAGTTCAAATTCATTAAAGTTAATCACCTGCAAAACATTATGTCCCTACGAGGAACAGAACCCAGAGTTTGGAACACTGGTTTGGATAAACTGACATGACATGGAACTATTTTTTCCTCAAAGGCTGAGGCAGCTATTCAACTTCCCTGCCCCTCAGAATTTTTCTTTCAGACTGTCTTCAGATCTCTCTAATTTGGTTCTCTGGCATCCAACAGTTAATAAATTTTCAAAGCAGAAGTCATTTCTAAATAGCAGAAACAGGCCACTCAAAGGATTACTATTATCTCTGGAACAATTTTAATCTTTGAGTTTAGGATATGCCTTCAGTCATTTTATTTGGTTTCTAACATTACAACCTTAAGTTTTCCCTCTTTGTTCATTCCTTTTTATTTTATTTTACTTTGAGTAAAAATACAGTGTTAAAACAACATAAAGCTATAGGTTTAAATTGCAAGGACCAGGACATTCTAAAAACGTGATGTTGACTGGACCCCAGCCGCAGCCCCATAGGCTACAATAGGGTCTTTCATTGCAAAACTTGCACCCACACATCAATGTCATTTATCACTGGGCAAATAATGCAAGACAACATAATGAAGAGTGGATTTGGGTTTATTCCCTTAACTATAAATAAAAATTTGTAGCACTTTGCAGGATTACCACATGTGGAATGATACCAACTTAAATACCAATCTTTAAGCCAAACTGTAAGTAAGAGAAACCATGCTCTCTGGCCTCAGATTTTAAATAATCTTTCTTTAAATTTACTGCTTTCACGAAGCATACAATTTGTAATCATGTAATGAAAGACCCTATTGAGATATGTGTATGAAAAGAAGAAAAAAATGTGGGAATTATAAAAGTGCTTGTGATGAAAATCAACACAGTGAGGCCAAAGCAGAGTCTGACTCAAAGACCTTTTCCAGGATAAAGAAAGCAAATCCCTGTCAACTGCAGCTTGATTTACACATGATAACTAGACTAGGGTAGGGAGAGGTCTACCCTGAGAACACTGGAAATCACACCAGTGTCAGCCTACTCTGAACTCTGTGTAAGCATGATGTGACAGGATGGACTGCACCTACCCTGGTGTTAGCTTGTGTGTTCTCTAGCGCTCTTGATCACAACTGAGCACACATGCCATTCCTCTTTCATGCTTAATGTGTTCATGCTCACATTATCAGCAGGCATGGGGATGCAAAGATCAGATTGGAAGTGATTTCTCTATTTCAAAGAAAAAGAATTTCTTCTTCTGATTGCTACTTGCTTGCAAAGTAAAGCATGTTTCAGTTCCCTAAAGAGTGCCACTTAGACTAAATTACAACAGACTGTTCAGAAAAGGATTCCTGGGAGAACTCATTTCAGTTAAGTGAAATTTCGACTCCATTTTCAAAGAAGTTATACCCACCGATAGAAGCTGACCAATCAAGGGGCTGAACTTCAGGTCATGCACCTACTGAACTTCAATGCCTGATTCCTCCTTAGGAGATATGTCTTAATCAACATTGATTGTTTCCTGGCACTATCAATTAAAAATTTCACATGAAATACCTATTTTTTCCCTCTTTCCACATTTTTTCTAGTACCTTAAAATCCTACATAATGATGGGATTTTTCATTTTATATTCATGTATGCACACAATATAACAATATAACTTGGCCAATATCACTCCCCAACATTTTCCCCCTCCCTCTCCACCTCCCACCCTCTGGTCCCTTTCCTTGACTGATATCCTTTTGATTTGCATGAAATCCCTGACCTCCTCCTTTTTTTCCCTTCTTCCTCTTTATCTTCCCCATATGAGAGAAAGCATATGACCTTCTGAGGCTGGCTCATTTTGCTTAACATAATGATCTCAAGTTCCACTCATTTTCCTGCAAATGACATATTCATTTTTCTTTATGGCTGAATAAAACTCCACTGTGTATATATACCACATTTTCTTTACCCATTCATCTGTTAATGGACATCTATGCTGGAAATGCTTATGTTTTAAACTAAAAAATAATCTTTCTGCATTAAAATTGTTATAAATATGTCCATAGAACACAGCAAAGCAAATCTCGGCATGGCCTATTACAGGTACATTTCCCCCATCAGGACTAACTTTGTAGATGATTCCTTTATCACTTCTTGTCATTTTATTCAATGCATATACAGCCAACTCCCCATCCATCATCCAGGGACAAAAAAACTTGATTTGTCAGTTGTTGTTGTTTGTTTGTTTGTTTTAGTGCATTGAGAGATGAGGAAGATGGTGGATTAGAGGCACTCAGCACTCCCCTGCTTCTGTACTAGATTAAACCACGGCAACAAGGTATGGCTGCATGGGGGAGGGGTGTCATAGGTAAACTCTGGAGTACAATCATAGTCTGAGCAGGTAACAACCCAGAAATACTGGTTATTAGAAATAGGGGAACAAGCACCCAATATTAAGTACTTTGGTAGCCTGCTGGAGAAGTACCCTTTACCCAGGCTGTAGATGAGCAAGTCCTAGCACCCTTAGCAAGTCCTGAATCCAGCACCAGGTAAATACGACGGAAGCAGACAGGAGCCTTGGCATCTGCAGTGGGTTGGCACTTCTCAGTGCTTCCCAGCATATTCAGATGGTGCCAAGAAGGGTCCCCTGGTCTGGGCTTACTGCTGGAGATTAAAAAGCCCCAGCACTTTACATCCCCAAGACCCAACAGATTCTTCTCTTCTCAGCAGACAGTTTGGGCCTTAGGAACTGGTTGTGACACAAAGCTGCTGAGAATTCTCTGGGTGGGACACCAGGTCGCCAGTCAAGGGAAGCGGAAGGTGCTGCCATGCAAAACTGGTAAGGCGAGGCGAGCTCTGGGAGCAGGAGGCCAACTGAGTGTGGATTCTCTCCAAGACAGCCCCCCACAGCACAGCGGCCAGGAGGGCTGGGGTCTCTCAGCTCCCCTCCAGCGCAGACGGCAGGCCAGAGTCCTTCCTCCAGCTGCTCAGAGGCCCTCAGGGTACATGCCAGGCTTAGTAACTCGGCCCATGCACGACTGGAGGTCCAGGAGCGCAATCCAACCATCCACAGGCTCCACGGGGCAGAGCGGCCGGCAGGGCCTCCTAGTGTTGCCACATCCCGTCCACCCATGCACATGCAGAGGCCTCCAGGGGACATAGCCCTGCCACCACCACTGCATGAAGCCCCTGCTGGTGCGAGAGGTGGGCAGGCTTGGCCTGCTTGGCTGACAGGTTCCAAAATCTGAGGTCTGAAAGGCATCGCTCCCTTTCACATACCTGGGATCCGGGGAATTGTTGACTGCTTTTGCTTGTTTTATTCTGTGTTGTTTATTTTGTTTTCCCTTGTTATTTTTTCATACTTACACCTAATTTTACATATTTTTTAATTCTTGATGTTTTTCTTCTTTCATCTTTATTTCCCTTTTTTTCTTTTCATTCTCTTCTTGCCTTCTCCTTTTTGAAATGTATCATTAATTTTACTTTCATTAACATTTAATTTTTAATCTATGTTCTTTGTTAATAGATTTCTTTTTTTAAATATTTATTTTTTAGTTATAGGTGGACACAATGTCTTCATTTTACTTTATGAGGTGCTGAGGATCGAACCCAGTGCCTCACACAGGCTAGGCAGGTGCTCCACCTCTGAACCACAACCCCAGCCCTAGTTGTTTTTAAAAGGTTTTTATTGTATGTCTATTTCTGATTTGCATTTTTTTTTTCTGTTGAAGTACTAGGACTAACACAGAGGCATTCTACCACTAAGCTCCACACCCCTCCCTTTTCATTTCTTATTTTGAGACAGGGACTCCCTGCTTCGCCTCCACCTTCCAGGAGCTGGGATGTCAACAGTGCGCCTGGTTCTGGCTGACTTTTAAGTTGCTGTGACTCATGGTTATTTCTTCCTCTCAAAGTAGTGCTGGGGATTGAGCCCATGACCAGGATGCAGTGGGGGGGGGGGGCTTTCTGCTGAGCTAACCCCCCAGCTCAGGCTCAGATGAGACAACTTGTACCTTATTCCATCCACAACCTAGTCTTGTTCAAACTTCAGGAGATGCTGCAACTAAAAGAATAAGGGTAACAAAAGCCATCTAGCTGATGACCTGGCCCCAAGAAGGCGCAGACTAGGGTACTTGAAGACATACACTGGATACTCACCCTGCTTAGCAAAAAACAGAGAGAAACGACATGACTGTTGAGATCACTCCACCCACAAGAGGCCTTAACGCAGGCTGCTTTCACACACTTTCATAAAACCTATGGCTGATAAGTCTGGAGGTTACCCAGTAGGCACACTTCATATACTCCACTGCCTACAGCACACCTAGATTAACTATCAGAGGGCCCTCACACTGGCTCTACAGAGTTCCTCAGGTTCCAACACAACAGAGTTAAGGTCCACCTACTGCACCCTAAGAAGCCACAGGGAAACAACATGAAGACAACTTGGAATTAAACTTGACACTACACAACAAATCAATATTCTGGTACACATCATCAGAGAAGGCCCTCACACAGAAGTGAAGAGAGATCCGGCCCAACAGATGCAGAAATCTCAGCAAAGAAACACAAGAAACATGAAAAAACAAGGCAACCTGACTCCTCCAAATATTCCTGACTCCCTGGTATCTGTGACCAAAGATATCAAAGTGGATGAAATGTCTAAGCATTCAAAAAAATATTTAAATGATCAATTAATTTTAAAAGATGCCAATAAAACATGGAATGAATTAAGGAAGACAATGCAGGATGTAAAAGGGAAATTCAATAAAGAGAGATTCTGAAAAAGAAAAATAGAAATCTTGGAAATGAAAAGATCAATAAGTCAAACAACTCAGCTGAAATCCTCACCAATAAACTAGACCAAGCAGAAGAAGGAATATCATCATGACTTGAAAAAAGATGGATGAACTGTTACATTCAGACAATAAAAAAGAAAAAACTAAGAAGCCATGAACAGAACATACAAGATCTCAGAGATAACATTAAAAGACCAAACATTTGAATATTAGGATAAGAAGAGGGAGTCAAACTATAGACTAATGGCATAGAAAACCTATTCATTGAAAAATTTCCCTAATCTTAGGAATGATATGGACATCCAGGTACTGGAGGCATTTACATCCCAACTGCCAAAAGTAGAAAACAAAGAAAGAATATGAAAAGCTGAAAGAGAAAAGTACCCAATCACATATAAAGGTAAAGGTCATCAGAATAACAGCAGATTTTTCAGCATAAGCATTCAATACAAGAAGAGCATGGAATGATGCATGTCAAGACCTAAAAGAAAATAACTGCCAACCTAGATTACTATTATCCAGCAAAGAAGAAAAAAGATCTTCCAATATAAGAATAAAGTAAAAGAATTGATAACCAGTAAACCAGCATTACAGAAGATACTCAAAGGAACCCTAAACCCAAGATAAACACAACCACTAGAGCACAGGAAAGAAGAAACCCCATTCGAAAAGTAGTGAAGCAAATGATAAGTAGGAAAGAAACAAACACGATTATTTTAGTACACTATCAAACATCTATGATGAATGAGAGAAAACAAGCACAGAATATTCATAACCATTAAAAGAAAAACAACACAATGACAAAAACTAGTACATTTCTTTTGATAATAAACTCTGAATGCAAATTATCTGCATTCTCCCAATTAAAATACGCAGACTAGCTGACTGGATTAATAAAGAAGACCCAACTGTTTGCCTTCTGCAGGAAACTCATCTCAATGGAAAAGACATACAGATTGAAAGTGAAATGAAGGACAGCGATATTCTAAACAAATGGAATCTAAAAGCAAGCAGGAATAGCTATACTAATATCTAACAAAATAAATTTCAGGCCAATATCAATCAGAAAAGTCAAAGAGGGTACATTTTGATACATGGGACAATTCATCAAGAAGACATTATAAATATATATATATATATGCAAAGAGCTTCAGAACACTCACTTTCATAAAACAAACACTATAGGACATAAAGGAAATGATAAGCCCCAATACATTAACAGTGAGTGATATCAATACCTCACTTTTGCCAATTGATCTTCCTGACAAAAGATCAGCAAAGAAATATCAGAGTTAAATTACACTAAAGATCAAGTGGATTTAACATGAACAGCTATCTAAAGATAGTTAACAATTAACAGAATACAATCTTTTCATTAATACAGGGAACTTCCTTCAAAGCAATCCATATTTTAGGCCCTAATGCAAATATTAGCAAATACAAAAAAAAAAGCCTAAGATAATTTCTTGCATTTTATTTCAGGCCATAATGGAATGATACCAGAAATCAACAGCAAAAGAAACTGCATAAATTACACAAACATGGAGATTGAACAATACACTTTTGAAAAAGCAGTGAGTCATTCAAGAAATTGGGGTAGGGGCAAAATTCATAGAATTAAATGAAAATGGAAACATAAACTACCAGAACCTGTGTGACACAGTGATAGCAGAACATTTATAGCTATACTTCCCCATAGTAGAAAAACAGAGAAATCTCAAATAATCTATTGACACATCTCAAGACCAAGAACAAGCCTAACAAAACAGTAAAAGGAAAGAAATAATTTTTTTAAAATGTCATTTTCTGACAATACAATACAAAGTATTAATGAAACAAAGAGCCAGATCTTTGAAAACCCTTAGCCAAACTAACCAAAAGAAAGACAGAAAAGATCCAAATAAATAAAATTAGAGATGAAAGGGAATATTAAATCAGATACCACTGTTCAGAGGATCATTAGGGGAATTTTGAAAAATTATACACCAACAAATCGAAAAATCTAGAGAAAAAATGGAGAAATTTCCAGACACATATGATGTACCAAAATTGAACCAACAGTATATTTCAAAAAAACTATATTGATCAATACCAAGCGATAAGACTGAAGCAACAACAAAATGTCTCCCAACAGAGTAAAGGCAAAATGACAAGGCAGGTTCACAGCTGCATTTTACCAAACATTTAAAGAAGAACTAATACTAATGCTTCTCAGACTATTCCATCAAATATAAAGAGAAATAACTGTTCCAATTCTACAAAGCCAACATTACCCTGTTACCAAAACCTGAAAAAGACATGACAACAAGAAAAACTATAGACCAATATTGTTGATGAACACAGAAGCAAAAATTCCCAGTAAAACTGAACTCATTGTCATGTTAAAAAGATCATACACTACGAGCATCATTCCACAGATGCAAAGCAGGTTCAACATACACAAGTCAATTAATGCAATATATCACATATATAGAATCAAGAACGTAAAAATCACATGATCATCTCAGTAGGCAGGGAAAAGCCTTCAGAAAAATTCAACTTCCCTTCATGACTTAAAAAAAAAAAAATCCCTGAACAAGGTTACAGAGGATCATACATAATAAAGGCTATACCACAAATCCATTCCTAACATCATACTAAATGGGGAAAAACTGAAATTATTTCTTTAAAATCAAGAATAGGACAAGGATGTCTACTCTCACCACTCTTATTCAATATAATACTCAAAATTTTAGCCAGAAAAATCATGCAAGAAAAAAAAATAAAAGGGAAATAAATAGAAAAGGAAGAAGTCAAATCACCCATTTTCAGATGATATACCTCTGTACCTACAAAATCCTAAACATATTGAAAGGGTAATTTAGATGATGAAAGGGAATATTAGAACAGATATTAAAGATGAAAGGGAACTGATAAACAAATTCAGCAAAGTAGAAAGATATAATATTAACATAGAAAAGTCAGTAGCTTTCCTATAGACCAATAATGAACTTGCTCAGAAAGAAATCAAGAGAACAATCCTATTCATAATACCTTTAAAAAAACAAAAACAAAAATCTAGGAATAAACCTAACCATAAAAAAGAAAGACCTCAACAATAAAAATTATAAAACAATGATCAAAGAAATTGAAGGCAACAATAGAAGATGGAAAGACTTGGATGTTACCAATAGAAGATGGAAAGACTCGGATGTTAATTAGAAGAATCAACATTGCCAAAATGGCCAGTTAACACCAGCTGACACTGAATGCTTACTATGTACCAAGCACTCTGACTCACGAACTCACATAGCCGTCACAATAACATCATGACAGGGGCTCTACAACTATTAGTGTCATTAAGCTTGTTTCACAGATGAAAAAACTAAAACCAAGGGATTATATAGCCTGCTCAAGGTTATAGGGCCAGTAATTGACAAAGCCAGAAGTGAACCCCAGAGTCTGCTCCCAGAGGCTCCCTTCTTAACCACTGCCCTCTGCTGCTTCCTGACATGCTCCTCTGTCCTTTCCCTGAACTTCCATTACCCTTGGCCAATCTTGCTGGCACATGATCTTGTGTCCTGCATGGCTGGTCACTGCTGGAGGCATGCAGACCCTACCTACTAAACTAGACTTCAGGGGTGCTGGAAGTCCTCACTGAAAAAATACTATCCACACAACCACTTCTGTAATAAGCACAGTTCTCTTGGAAAAGGCATGTATTAGTCATATATTTTATTTTCTGAAGCTTTGACATCTTGGGCACTGCTGATCTTGAAGAGACTGTCCCGTCCCAGGGCTAGCAAACAATTTGCCAAAAAACACACTTTTCATGTACAAACCAAACAATCCACAGTCCACACCCCCAGCCACCTCCCTGTCTAACTCTCACACACCAAACCAATGTTTCCTAGGCCCTAAATCACCCCAGAGCCAGGTGTCACATAAGTAGAAACTGCCCCTATTGCCCAGAGCCCTCCAGAATTATTGTAAGTAGCCAACCTTACAGTGCTTACCCTGCCTAGCCTGGCCTTTCTCACAGAAGCCACAAGAGCTGCTGCCTGCCTATGCTTTTCCTCCCTCTCCTGCCTCTGCCCAGCCCTGGTGCTCCCTGTGTGTGGCCTGTGCGGCAAGCCTGCCCCCTCTTCTTGGGAACTCTAAACAGTAAACCTCTTTCACAGGAGCTTGTCTGTGTTCACCGGCTCGCCATACCTGATTAAAATGAATTCAAAGTGTAATTAAAGAAGAGCATCATCCTACCTAGAGGTCTCTGGCAACGCAAAACACACACTCACCATGGGGAGGACTCTTGTGACTTTTTGATTCCATCAATCTCCACCCGTGGGACAAAGGACTTCCAGGAGGGCAGAGGCAAGCCCTGCTGAACAGAGTGTGTTTGGTGAGCCTGGTGCTCTTGCCTTCCAGTGACAACTTTAGTAGTTGCTATCTTAGCTGGGAATTGGACAGGACGAAGGAAACCTTCCAAATCTGCCTTTGTTAGCCTACTTCTACATTCTCCCGCAAGGCTCAACAGTGAAAGCTTAATCAGGAAAGAGTCTAAAGACAACCACTGGGACAACAAGAAAAGGCAGACGTTAAGAAAAATGCGGGGCCAGTAAGATTGGCAGCCACTATGAATTCAAACAACAACAAGTGCTGGCGAGGATGTGGAGAAAAGGGTACTCTTGTACATTGCTGGTGGGACTGCAAATTGGTGCGGCCAATTTGGAAAGCAGTTTGGAGATTCCTGGGAAAGCTGGGAATGGAACCACCATTTGACCCTGCTATTGCCCTTCTCGGACTATTCCCTGAAGACCTTAAAAGAGCATGCTACAGGGATGCTGCCACATCGATGTTCATAGCAGCACAATTCACAATAGCTAGACTGTGGAACCAACCCAGATGCCCTTCAATAGATGAATGGATAAAAAAAAAAAGTGGCACCTATACACAATGGAGTACTATGCAGCAATAAAAAATGACAAAATCATAGACTTTGCAGGGAAATGGATGGCACTAGAGCAGATTATGCTTAGTGAAGCTAGTCAATCCCTAAAAAACAAATACCAAATGTCTTCTTTGATATAATGAGAGCAACTATGAACAGAGCAGGGAGGAAGAGCAGGAAGAAAAGACTAACATTAAAAAGAGACATGAGATGGGAGGGAAAGGGAGAGAAAAGGGAAATTGCATGGAAATGAAGGGAGACCCTCATTGCTATACAAAATGACATATAAGAGGTTGTGAGGGGAATGGGAAAATAAACAAGGAGAGTAATGAATTACAGTAGATGGGGTAGAGAGAGAAGATGGGAGGGGAGGGGAGGGGGGATAGTAGGGGATAGGAAAGGTAGCAGAATACAACAATTACTAATTGGGCATTATGTAAAATTGTGGATGTGTAACTGACGTGATTCTGCAATCTGCATTTGGGGTAAAATTGGGAGTTCGTAACCCACTTCAATCTAATGTATGAAATATGATATGTCAAGAGCTTTGTAATGTTGTGAACAACCAATAAAAAAAAAGAATTGTAATGCAAAAAAAAAAAGAAAAAAGAAAAATGCGGGGACTCTGCAGCCAGTCTTGAGGAAAACAGAATTCCAAGAGAAGGCTGGATGAGTAGAGAAAAAGAGGATGAGCCGAGCAAGGAAGAAGACGTGAGGATGCAGACCTAGGGGGAGAAGCAGTCTGGATAGTGGCTGCGGGTTCCTGACGCCCCTCCTAGCCAGAGCTGACCTGCAGGAATGAATGGCTACCAGACACTTTCTGAATGGGCTCCTCAATCATATGAAACTAAACGCATACAATACTCAGAGGAATTCAGCTACAGTTCCGTTTGTCATCTCATCCATTTCATGTATTTTCTTCTTGTTCTCTTCAACATCTCTCTCAGTGCTATAACTTTCTCCTACAGCACAAGTGGTGCAAATTTTCCCTGACATCCTACTGTCCCAACAGAATTTCTACACATTCAGTCATGCTCCTCTGAAAAAATCGTACACAACACCCACCACAAGGGCATCTCACATTTCAGAGGCTTGGGGAACAAAGCAGGAACAGGTCCAGATGATGGAGGGCCAAAGAATCCCATTCATTCAAAACTTCCAGAGATGTAAGGTCCTGAGAAGGTAACATGAATCTACAACCCTTCGGGAGAACAGGTAGACCGGTCCTTCCCCTTCAGGAGTTCAGTGAATTTGAAACTCCTTCTGCCTATTCAGAGACCTCTGGAAAGGCACTTGACCTTTATACACCAGTATTAACAAACCAGAACTGCATCTAACATCTAATATCAAACAGTCTAGGACACTGAGTATATCCTTGCACCTAACCCTTCTACCAATGACTCGAATACTCTAAGCTCCATTTTACAGATGAGTAAATTTGGGACCAGAGAAGTTGAGATACCTGTCCAAGCACATACAGTCATTAAACAGGAGAGATTTGAATCCATGAAGTGTCGCTCCAGACCCAGGACTCTCATACCACACTCTGTTGCCGAAAGCCCAATCCAAGACTAGAACAAAATCCAAGACTCATTTAAAGTACAGAGAAGTAATTGGATCCCAAACCCATAAGCCGAAGCAGACAGGGCACAACACTGACAGGTCAGAACTGCCCAGGTCCACACACTGACCTGACCCCACCAGCACCAGAGTCCCCCCACCACCTCTCAAGCAGCACTACTCTGCTGCTTATTAGCCAGGCAAGCTACACCACACTGCAGGTCCTACATTTTAGGAACTGACAAAACCTTACACATTACATCAAATGGAAGGGATATTTTAATCCTGATCTAATAAAACTTAACTACATGGGAAATTACAAAATAGCAAATAGTACTTCACCTGTTAAACTTATTGGTTAAATTAGAATCAGGCATTAATAATGACAGAACAATGTCATAATGCAACACTATATACATCCTAAATGGGCAAAATACAAACCAGAAGTCATTCTTAGCACCACACACTAGGCAATGGGGAATACAGAAGCACCAGGTGTAGAAACATGGAAGCTACAAAACAAACCCTGCTGTAGGCCTTCTCAGAACCCAACAAAGTAGGGACCTTGCTGACATGTGTTTCCCTGGAATTTCTCCCCACAATAACCTGGACAAGAATAAACTTCTGTATAGTCTGACCAGCTGAGAGGGCTGCTGTGACGTCTTGTCCTCCACAGCTGAACCGCCTCAGCTCTCTCACCCCATTCTCTCATCACATGATTTCTAAAGTCTTCAAAATCCAAGTCAAGTTCAGTCAAAATCCTCAGGGCACAGTGGTGGGCCCAGGTTTGGAGTACAAGGGTTGAAATAAAGTATGACAACAGCAGATGCCAAAGACAGGTCCATTATTCCATGACGTGCTTTGTACACCAAGGCTGGGCCAAGAAAAATAACTGCTGAACACTTCTGTAGATATAATTCAATTAATGCAGCTTTAAAAATAAAAAAGAACTGGCTTAACGTTTAAAGATTTACCAGACCACCCAGTAATTTCTGTTATATCAGGATAAAATTTAACAAAACATTTAAAACCCATTAGAAAAACTAATTTATTATTGTCTATAAATATTCACACTGCAAACAAGACATAAATTAATAGAACTGGGTTACAGAGTTCAATGGGGCAAAAATAAAAGGATTGGGAAAATATGGATAAAAATATTGGCTTCTCAGATATTTCCTCTGCTAAAAATGTCGAAGAAAGATACTTAATAAAAACTATTTTTGAAATTCAGTCCTTAAAGATGTGAAAATATTTCCCATACCAAAAACAAATGTTTTTCTATGAAGAAACAGTAGCTACTCAGGTTCTTAGGAAAATGTATTTTACTTGCAAAAGGAAACTAAAGATATAGATTCCTCAAAGCACTGTTAGAAGGGCTTCTAAATCCAATTCCCAATCACAACATAAATCCCCTCTAATACACATTCAACGGGCTGGGGATGTGGCTCAAGCGGTAGCGCGCTCGCCTGGCATGCGTGCTGCCCGGGTTTGATCCTCAGCACCACATACAAACAAAGATGTTGTGTCCGCCGATAACTAAAAAATAATAAATATTAAAATTCTCAAAAAATAAATAAATAAAAATAAAACAAATTCACAAAGTCACCCAGTGACTATTTAAAAAGCTCTAGATGTATTTGATATTGTTCAAAAAATACACCAACCAAATCACCCAAATACCCATCAAATGATGGGCAAAATGTGGTCTATCTACATGTTGGAATATTATTCTGCCATAAAAAGGAATGAAATATTGTCAAGCATGGTGGTACTCATCCCAGCAGCTCATGAGACTGAGGCAGGAGGCTTGCAAGTTCAAAGCCAGCCCCAGCAAATTACGAACACCTTGTTTCTAAAAAAGCGGGAGGAGGCTGGATATGTGGCTCAATGGAAAATGTATGAACCTTGAAGACATTATTCTCAGTGAAGAACAAAGATAAAAAAGGCCAAATGTTATGTAATTCCATTTACATGAAATATCCAGAGTAGGAAAGCTATAGGGGCAGAAGGTAGATAAGCAGGTTCCAGGGACCAAGGAAAAGGGAAAATGGGGAATGATGCTAAGGGCACAAGATTCCTTTTGCAGTGATGAAAATATTCTGAAATAAGATAGTGGTGATGGGTGTACGATTCTGGGAATATACTAAACCCCACTGAACTTCATACTCTGAGAGGGTGAATCTTATGGACTGCACATATGTGTCAATAAAGCTGAGAATAAGGGCTAGCAAACCACTTACACAAAGTTCTACAGTGATTTTTTTTTTAACAAATGATCTACAGAAGGTAGAAAATATTACTAAATTTGGAACAAAAGACTCAGTAAAAGCATACAAAGGATATTAGCAAGGATTGTTACAAGTTCAGTACTTCAAAAGGATTTTTAAGAGATACATACTGCTTGAAAGGACATTTGCAGTTGAAGAGTCACATTTTGCCAAGTCACATCTCCTTCCAATGCAGTGGAGCACTTCCACTTTATAAGTTATTTTGTATGTTACTTTAAAGACTATTTCAAAACCCGTCAGCCCCGAGTGTGTGTTTAGAACAGCAGTTCCCAAACATCAGCCTACAGGCACCACCTCCAGCATCTCTGCCACCCTCAGGCTGCACTGTTGCTGAGGATTTCTCCTAAACCCACCACCACTGACTTACCTTTTTTTTTTTAACCTCATCTTAGGCAATAAGGTGCATAAAATTATAAGTTCGATGTGTTAACTTATTTTTCACCATATACTAAAATAAACCTTAATAAATCTAAAATAAATTTGGAATATTTTAATAAATTTAATATATAGTGTGTATATGTGTATGTATGTGTGTATGTGTGTGTGTGTGTAAACACTTAAATCAATTTATCTACAACTTGAAAAACATTGTTTTTAAAAACTGCATACCTGGTAACATATCTATTACTTTTAAAAGTGTCACAGGAAAATTAGAATGCTCAGGAAACCACTGTTCAGCAACATTTAGGACTATTCTGGTCCCTAAAGTGAAGCCCACATTCAGTGGGAGCAACAGGACAAAGCATGTGGGGATAAAAGAAGAGTGAATGGTAAAGGACAGTGGTAAGCGACAGGCCTTGAAGAGGGACAGCTGAGGAAGAGGGGTGTGGGTCTCCTCTACAAGTTCCAGAAGACAGTTGCTACTGCCACGTTCTGCACATCAAACAGCACAGAGCCCGGAAGAGGCTGATGTGGCGAGCAGGGTTCTGCATGGCCTCTACGCCCCTCCGGCCAACACCAGTCACAAGTACACCGACTGACAGCCCCTGAAGCTGGCTGGCCTCATTCAGAAGTCATGGTGCAGGGGTGGGTTCCCAGGCGTTCCTAGTTGGGCATACGGCATTGCACAAGACACCCCCACGGTGCACACTGGAGTCTGGACTCCCCTCCTTCCTACCTCCTTTCCACACTGCAAAGGGGATCCCTCTATGCCAGCAAGAACCCACTCCGGTGGCCAGAGAACACACCTGTCTTTAATCTCCCCACTAAGCACTTGTAATTGCCTCCTGGTGGAGGAAGACAGAGAATGGAGATGGGGGACGGTGTCATTTCCTGTCCCTTTCTTGCCCATTCATCATTTTCCTGAAAGCTAGATATAACAATTTTATTTTGACAATTCTATGCAGAAAAATGAAATGTAAGTCACCTCAGATTTAATGTACGCCTTGCCCGGACAGGGACCCTGGGCTCCAGCCTGGGGCTCATCAAACAGCATTTTCCAACATTCCCCACAACTCAGGCCTGGGCACCAGGCCTGGAGACCCTGTGAAGAGCTGATTGCTTTGACAGTGGAATAGTATGACAAAACCAATCTCCAGGGGTATTGTTTTAACTTCATGACTCATGACTTTTCAAATAATTTTATTCCTAGCATCTCTATATAGTTTTCCAGTGAATATTAAACAATCAGGTAACTTCATTACTAGCAATTAAGATTAATATCTTAATTAATATTCTCAGAAATTCATGAAAACATTTGTCTCTCAGAATACAAGCCAAAATTATAATCAGATACAACACCTCTCCTTGGAAATCTAGCAGAGTGTTTCTCAAAGTGTGGTGGGAGGGCTGCATGCACTAGAAATGATGTCGGGAGACAGCAGTGGGCTGGCAAGAGTGGAGTTTGAAATGCACTATGTGACACTGACTAGGTCAGAATTTCTGGGAGTGGTGGCCAGTAATCCACATTTTAAATAAATCTCCAAACAATTCCTAAGTACCTAATGCCGCTTCTGCACTACTTGAACCAATTCTTCCCACCATAACGCCATGAAAACAGGACTCTCATAGGTCGTTGTACAGGTAAAGTTAATAAAAAAAAATCAAGGAATAAATATTTAAGATAAGGATGCAAGATAAAAGGCTCTCTTCCATTAGACTCTGGCTGAAGTATGATTCTAGGTTGAACTGTAGCCATGAGGGGACACTCTCCACCTCAAGTACAATGCTACCTATTACTGTACCTAAAATGAAGCAATCTTTTCTGACCTTCACCTTAAAATACAGCACCCTCTGTAAGAGGAATGCCATCCCTACACAAAGATTAAAGGGTATTCTAGTGTAACTTCTCACTCATTATTTTTCAATGCTGGGTCTTTGACACTACAATCAGGTTGAATTGGTTGGGCCAGTAGTTCTCCAACTTGGCTGTGTGCTTGGGACTGCTGAAGATCTTGTTTAAAACAAAGGCTACTGGGCTCTAATAATCTGCATTCTAACAAGTCGCAGGAGATACTGGTAACGCTTGGTCCAGAGATGAGACTTTAAGAACCACTGGTTTAATCTAATGCTAGTCTCCTCCCAGTCAACATAATTTAGAATTCACTGTAAATTTCAATCACTATAAATTTCAAATGTTTTCACCTAGCAATGCTCCAGCCAACATAATTTGGAATTCACTATAAATTTCAATCACTGTAAATTTCAAATACTTTCACCTAGCAATGCTCCAGCCACTTGCTTGCTGTAGGGCTTCTCATGTAGGACTCCTAATGCTGAATACATGGATTAAGTTCTTCAAATTAAAAAAAAAAATGTGATAAGCAAGTCCTTTCTTGGCATCTCAAGGAATTAGGACCCTTCCTGTTCCTCCCCCAATTCCTGTCCTCTTTCTGACCCTACAGCCCCTTCCTACCCTGCACCCTCAGTCTTTCTGTCCTATTTGTATACTTCCTAAAGCAGGAAAGCCATAGGAAGGGCAGAAGGTCCCTCTGTTCCTGTCCTAAGGAACTGCACTTTCTTAGCCAGAAAGCAAGACATGTTCCCCACACCTAGAAATTTATTTGGTGATCACATCACAGGACTGCAGCTGTACAGACGGAGTCAGCAGTGAGTAATGCACCCAGGAGCAAAACGAGGTCAAGGGTAAACTCAAGAGTCTAGAATATCAGAATCCCTCAGATCTCAATATTTACATTCTGGTTCTTTGAGGGAATAAATGTACTCTATAACACAGATTTCCCATTCAGAGGTAGATTTAGAATTTACACACTGCAAAAGGGTACCCTGTTCTCTTGAAGTAGCTTTGGACTCCATTTCATCAAGATTTAAATATACATTCCCAGCATCAGGTTGTAACTGACAAACTGAACATGGGTTCAGTTCATCCTTCCCAAGACAAGCAGTTTCTAGAAAGTAAAAAGTTCTCAGGAGCAAGGTAAGAAAATGTATTTGCTACAGTTTAATCATCTTTGGAAGATCTTCAGGAGTTCAATCGTCTTTTAAATTTAAACATACAGCTGATACTTAATTCAGGAACCATGCTAAAACTATTTAGGAAGTTTTATTTTATTTATTACTTTTAAAGTAAGTTTATTTTCCTTTTAAATTCCATTCCTTATATAAGCTAAGATACATATGCTTAAGAAAAAAGTGTAAACCTGGAGAATAAATATAGAATTACACCAAAATGGCAGGAACTTAAGAATGTTTTTTAAAGTGTCGGCAATAAGCTGGTTATATTTTGTAAAAACTACATTAACATTATAATTTACCATGTAGTATAAAAATATGGCTTTTTACAATTATTGTTAAATAAATGACTATTCACAACAAATACTCTAACCATAGTGTTTTCCAGAACCTGAAATGCCCTCTTCATTTGAGAAGATGTTAAGCAATACTCCAAATCAAAAAAAATTTGTCACAAACAAAAAAGTCCTTCCAACAAAGTCCTTCGGTATCCATTTGCTCAAATGTGACCACTGATCTTAGATTTGGCCAAACACTGAGCATGGTTGCAGAGGGCACACAGACTGCTCTGTGTCATCTGCCACTAGAGAGCAACCGCTGAGATGTAATCCTGCTGCTTTTTAAAGTGCAAAACATCATCTTCTGCCTGCTTTCATGTCTATATTCTGTATTCGGTATGAATGTTCATTTCCATGGTCTGGAAAGAACAATCCAATTCTCTTTTGAGGTGCTAAATATTAAACATAAAAATAAATCAGGTCTTCTTTTGAGAAATATCTGTTTAGGGCTTTTGTCCATTTATTGACTGGGTTGTTTTTTAGTTTTTGTGTGCTAAGTTTTGAGTTCTTTATATATCCTAGATATTAACCCCTGTCAGAGGAGTAGTTGACACAGATTTTCTCATTCTTTGGCTCTGTCTTTACACTCTTAACTGTTTCCTTTGCTGTACAGAGGCTTTTTAATGTAATACCATCCCACTTATTGATTCTTGGTTTTATTTCATACATTGTCGAAGGGACTACAAATTAGTACAACCATAAAAAACATAACTCTTTTCAACAGTTATTATTCAACAATTAGTACAACCACTTTGGAAAGAAGCATACAGATTCCTCAAAAGACTACAAATAAAACCACTAAATGACCTAGCTATACCACTCCTTGGTATTTATCCAAAAGAACTAAAATTAGCATACTATAGTGATACAGGAGCAGCAATGTTTATAGTAGTGGAATTCACAATAGCCAAATTATGGAACCAGTCTGGATACCCATCAACAGATGAATGGATAAAGAAAATGTGCTATTTTACTCATCCATAAAGAAGAATGAAATTATGGCATTTGCTAGCAAATGGATGGAGCTGGAGAACATCATGCTAAGTGAAATAAGCCAGACTCAGAAAGTCAAAAGTCAAATGTTTTCTCTCATATGCTAGAGCAAAATAAGGGGGAAGGGAAGGGTGAGTAGGTGAATACATAAAAATAGAGGTGAGATCAGCAGAGGAAGAGGGGTTTGAGGAAAAGGAGGAACTACAGAATGAAACTGACATATATGAATATGCCACAGTGAGTTCTACCTTTATGTATATCTATAAGGCACCAATTTAAAATACATAAATAGAAGGAAGACAAGTAGAGGAAGGGGAACAGGGTGAGGCATGGAAAGAAGAAGAAAAAAGGTCTGTGTGAAACATTGTTCACTACTCTTTATCAAGGTAATAAGTTAACTTTTCTTTTAGAAATGGTCACATTTGAGCTGGGAGCAATGGTGCATGTCTGCAATCGCAGCTACTTGGCAGGCTAAGGCAGGATGATGCTAAGTTTGAGGACTCTGTCTGAAGAAAATTTTTTAAATTTTTTACAGGCTGAGGATGTGAGAGAGCATTTGACTAGCACATGCAAGGCCAGGGTTTAATCCCCAGTACTGAGAAGGAAGGAAAGGAGGGAGGGAAGGAGAGAGGGAAAAGAAAAGAAATTATCATATTTAAGTATGGAAATAAGGTTATAAAAATCACCATTAATCATTAGTAGGAAATACATAGGACATTTACCTATCATAGAAAATTCTTTATAGAAGCCACCTTTTAAACTGTATCAAACAGATCAACTTCCATAAAAATCACCTTGATGAGCATCCAGTTAAAATGTCAAGGCTTGTAATACCACCTAGTTACTTCCTATTTTGCAATGAACATTAATAAAACATTAATAAAACCATAACAAAAACCTATGTGAGCTTGTGTCTGTGAGAAACATTTTGGGTCTTGTTTTTAATGCTTTGCTAAAAGAAGTAGAAGTTAGTACCCATTCTTTCTTGATGAATAATGCCAGCTAAGCTCATTAGGAAAAAACAAAAACAAGTTTACTGGAAGTATGAACTTAGGAAAGATCATTAAACACAGATTCTATCAGTTGCTTATAACCTGTTTACTGAATCCACTGTTAACTGGTTCTCAACCAACATTGCACATACATATAAGTACATGATAAAAATAAATATGAAACAATAAGGAGCAAAAGGCAACAAAATAATGAGTACAAGGCAGAGGAAAGAGAAAAAGCTTCTAAGAGTTGTAAGATTGAAAGATGTGTTAACACTTCCACCAAGGAGAACAGACTTCATCATCTGATACCCAAATTCAAAAGAAATGCTCTGAAATTAGGTCATCCAGCACAGGAACCAGGGATTTTTGAAAAGTATTATAGTTAGAGACAAAAGATAAGAGAAAGAAAATTTTGAAAAAGTAAAAAGAACTACTTACCTAGAAATTGCTATTAAAAACATACTGAATAAATTTCATAGCTTTTAAAACCCTATAGGAGGGGGTGCGAGTTAAAGAAAAGGCCTATGTCAGAAAAGAGCTTTGAAGCTCTTCCAGGATGGAGAGCAGCGTCAGCTCAGGCTTACTTCAGAAACTCAGGCTGTCCCATCAACCATGTCTACTTGATCTGTAACTACCCAGTTGGTAAATGACCCTCAAAATGACCTAATTGGCACCAACACTCTTCATCTTCACTCCACTCAGCCACTCAGCAAACCAATGCTCCTTTTTTTCAACCTTAGAAGATACGTGATTTATTAATATATGAATTTCCCCATATAGATGAATCTGAGGTTAAAAACTGGTTTTGAGGGCTGGGGCTATAGCTCAGTGGTAGAACAGTAGCTCAGTGGTAGAGCGCCTGCCTCGCACGTGTGAGGCACTGGGTTCGATCCTCAGCACCACATAAAAATAAATAAAGACACTGTGTCCATCTATAACTAAAAGATTTTTTAAAAATTGGCTTTTGAAATGTTTGAGTTATGCCACTTAAATAAGTAGTTATTTTACCCTTTTAATTGCTTTTTTAAAAAATCTTACTTAAGAATTAAAAAAAAAAAAAGTGTTTCATTCTCATTCTGTCCAGAGAGAAAAAGGGAGATACTGTATTTCACCATTTGGTATAGAATCTCAGTGAAAAATAGAGATTTATTCTCAAACAGCATGTAGGTTAACAATATTTTGAGTCAAGAAATAAAAAACATAACTCTTTTCAACAGTTATTATTCAACAAGTTCATGGAGGCCAGACAACAGTGGTCAGTGCCTGGAAGTGGACAGGACTGCTGTTGGGCCCAGGCTGCTGCTCTGCAATCTCGAGGAAACTGGTAGACTCTGTTTATAAAATGAAAAACAGAGGGAAGGCCATTAGACTGCCCCTGACATCTTCATTACCTGGAACAGCTCCACCTCTGAAATATTCCACTTCAACAGTCCAACTTCAGACAAGACCTCCTGTCTCCCTCTTCATCTCCTGCTTTTACCTACCGACATGTACTCCACTGAAGACTCTGACCCCTGAGCTTCTCCACTGTACCCATTCATCTGCTCCCTGACCCCAGGGCTGTGGTTCTCAGCTGGGGTGACTTTGCCTCTCCAAAGACAGTTGGCGATGTCTGGAGACATTTTTGATGCTCACAACTGGAGGAGGCTGCTACCAGCATCTAGAAGGTAGAGGCCAGACGTGTTGCAGAACATCCCACAGTGCACAGGCTGGCTCCCTCACAGGCAAGAATTACAAATGCTCTGGACGTTGAGAAGCCCTGCTCTACACGGCCTTCTTCTATAACATGGTCCCTTTGTTCAGTGACTCTTGGGACAGTTTAACCTTAACTCTACTGTCCTTTCATCTTTCTGACAAAAATGTTCCATAAAACCAAAACCTCAATCAACTGACTCATCCAAATTTTCTACTTCTCAATTTGGCCTACTAAGTTCAACAAAAGCTAAATAAATAAATCACCCAGCCACAAGAATGGCTGCCTCTATATATTCAAATTCCAACTTTGGTGGGACTCTTAACATCACCAGACAGGTGACCCTTTATGTGCCTCTCCAGTCTTCCCCTCAACTCCTATCTGCTCTCCTCAATGATTATTCTAAACTTTAGTACTTCCCTCAATCCCTGCCCAACCGAACCAACACTCGGCGTCAGCAAACTCATTTCCTTCATTTAAGAACTTTTGCTTCCATCAGACAAGAACTTCCACACATTTCTCCACCATCCTACAAATTCATCTGTCTATCCCCGCCCTTCTGCGCAGCCCTCCCAGGAGAGTAGAAGTGTCCCCCATGTCCCCGTACAGACCTGACGATGGGCCTCCTCTGGGTCCCTGCCTCATCAATCACCCTCTACCTCCACTTCCTCCTCTTGCCAGCCCTTTTCACCTGAGCAGTAAGTAAATGTTCCAATCTCCTCCTGGGGCAAAAAAAAAACACGAATGAACAAAGCCTCCCCTAATTCCTCCTCCCCCTCACTCTTGCTCCTTACTCCACACCACTTTTGGTCCACTGCCCGCTGCTTACTAGAACTCCACAGCAGAGCAAATGACTTCTTGTTAATCAACTCTGGGTTCTTCCATCCTTGATTTTGGAGCTTTAATACAGATTGCCAAGCCCTCTCTAAGATTCTCTCATTTGCTATTTGTGGTTACATGCTCCCCTTTAGTCCTTCTCCCAGTTCTTAGATGATGGTGTCCTGCAGGTCTGGCTTCAAATCTCATGACTAGACTGTGCAATCCATGCACAGTAGCTTCAAATCCAATCCCCAATCCTGACCTCTTTTAACCAAGTTTTCCTAGCCAGTGACACCACCCGCTTCCCAGAATACTGCAACCTTCCCAGATTTCTTACTCTCACACATACAACCAAGTCATGTTAGTTTGTAATCCATGTATCTGGGATCTGTCCTATCAGATCATTCTCTCTGCAACCTGCCTAATACAGGTCATTATCTCCCATCCAGAACACCTAAGAAGAATGATAAATACACATGAGTAAAAAAATTGGAGATTCCTTTTATAAGCAAGAATGCTACGCAAATACAATGACATAGGATTCAAAGGAACACAGAACACTGGAATTCATTTTTAAAGAATGAATTCTTATACCAAAAGAATTTAGACAGATCATTTAATCAGCCAGGCTTGGGATTCCCAACTACCCAATAAAGAGTAAAAGAGATAAATATAAGGACCTGAGAACCATAACATTCATTTTGTGATTTTATTTCTAACAGACATTACAGATAGTTCATACCTCTAAATATATGCTATACTTGTGACATATGCAAGATATTATTGGTGCCAAAAGGCACAGGCTGATTTGTCTCCTTTGATGCCAAAATATATCAGGCATATCCTGGTTTCCATCACTTTCAAAAACGAAACCTTCAACTGCAAATGTCAAAGAAATAAAATGTAAGCAAAAAAAACAAAAGCCAAGAAAAATCATGATGAAATTGATTGTGTGTGTGTGTGTGTGTGTGTGTGTGTATGCTATTTCAAAATAATTTCATCAGGAATCAAGTAACACAGAGTAATGAGTTAGTAGTAAAATGAAGTGCCATAAACCATTCTGACAGTCACTAACATTATGAAAACAGCTCTTCCTACCAGAGAATTCCCATAGCGTGAAAGTCAAATACAGCACAATATATATGCAATACGAGATCATAAAAAGATTCAGGGTCTGCTCTTCAAAGATCAGGTTCTCAGAGAAGGATAAGAACTAAGCTGTAAAAATGCAGTCTAAATTCCACTTGAATACTATCATCCCAATCAAATGAGAGGCACCTGTTACTCTTTTGACAGTTTGAGTTCAGTTCTTTCATTGTCTACTAAGCTTGAAGTAATTCTCTATTTTAAAGCAGGTATAAAAGGAGAAGGTATAAGAAGAGAGTGTCAGGCAAAACAAGTTATACTACAAAGTTGATACTGACAAACCCTAGGGATAAATGAGCTCTGGAGCCAGGGACCCCAAGTTCAAATTTCACTTTCACCACTTACCAATCTTGTCATTTTAATAGTTCACTTAATTTACCTATGTTTCATTTTCCTCATTCTGTATAACAGAAACAAAACAGTACCAACTTCCTATGTAAAGTGGATTGGACAATCCTGACTCATTGTAAACACTATAGAGATGTCAAGGAGTGCTATCAGTAGTGTAGTTTCTTTACTAGTTTTGGACTGTATATTACGTGAGAGGGAAAATTACAGCACATGCCCAGACTCCAGTCTAACATTGGACACCAGGAATTTTGTTCATAGTTCAAAAATGATATCATTTCAGCTGATATCTCCCACTTGGATCCTCTAGGAGCTTGTAATCAAATCAAATCAAATCACCAAGACCATATCATAGAAGATGAGAAATATAAAGAAGCATAATTCAATATACAGTTTATCTATACAATGGAAAATTATTCAGCCTTTAAAAGGAATATAGTTCTCACATGTTACAACACAAATTAACTTTGAAAAAAATTATGTTAAGTGAAAGCAGCCAGTCACAGATAAACAAATATCATCACACTACTTTAACTACATGAGGTACCTAGAATAGGCAAACTCAGAAACTTAAGGCAGAATGGAGCTTGCCAGAGCAGGAGAGAAGAGGAAAATGAGAATTAATTGTTTAATGCTTAGTGGGTGCAAAATTTCTTTCTTTCTTTTTGAAGTGACCTTTTTTTTCTTTAAATATTGTTTTTAGTTGTAGATGGACAATACCTTTATTTATTTATGTGGGGCTGAGGATACAAACCAGTGCCTCACACATGCGAGGCAAGCACTCTACCACTGAGCCACAATCCCAGCCCTCTTTCTTTCTTTTTTTTTTTTTTTTCCTCTTTCTTTTTTTTTAAATGGTACTGGGGATTGAATCCAGGCAAGCTTAACCACTGAGCTACTTTGTATTTTTTATTTTGAGACAATCTCAATAAACTGCTGAGACAGGCATTGAACTTGCAATGTTCCTGCCTCAGTCTCAAAAATTGATGGGATTACAGGTGTATACCACCATGCCCAACAAGGACAGAGTTTCTGTTTGGGATGATGAAAATGTTCTGGAAATGGATGATGATGATTGCACAACACTGTGAATACGCTTAATACCTCTGAACTGTATTCTTAGGAAATGGCTAAAACTGTACATTTAGATGTGTATATTTTACAATAAAAAGAATCATTAAAAATGTACAGCACATAAAACACATATGAGCCTTAATGGTATTAATATAAAGGACAAACTACTCATCCTTAAGTTCCTAACTAAGGACACCAAAAGGAGTCAATATCAACTCTTAACTGACCTTGGTTTAAAGTACACACCTAAAGATGAGTACATACCCTGAAATTTTCATATGAAATTAGGTAACCCTTTTAGCTCCTTAAAGGTAGAAAGGGAAGGAGAACTATACTGAGGACACCCGTGTTTACACAAGGCCAATATAAAGCTCCACTTCAAATACCTCAAGTAAGATAACAAAGACACAATAAAAGTGAATTTAATAAATTAACATCTATCCAGAATGGCTTGGAATGAAGGATTATAGTTAGGATAATTTAACTATCTAATAAACTGGTAATTACCATATCAAATATCATTCAAAGAACAATAATTTTCAAAGAACTAGAATGTAAATTCCAAAGACCTAAAGGCAAGACCAGCCTGATAATAAAAGCAGCTCTCATCTAGCCTTTAAATATGCTTAGCTTTGATCTAAGCTTTTTATAAAGAGAGGGGGGGGGATATCTTTTTTTTTTTTTTTTTGGTAGATGGACACAACACAATGCCTTTATTTTATTTTTTTTTTTTAGGTGATGCTGAGAATCAAACCCGGGTCCCACCCATGTTAGGCAAGCACTCTACCACTGAGCCACAATTCCAGCCTATAAGCTTTTTATATGTAATCAACTCATCTTCTAAGTATTCTTCTCATTCCTATTTTACAAATGATGAAACGGAGGTATAACGGTCAGGTATACATGGGACATATACCTTGCATGGGCTCACTGAGCTACTAGTAACAAGAGAAAGAACCAGAACATAAAAATCTAGAAGTGTGGTTCTGCCATGTGTATTTTAACCACTTATTCATTATCTGTTGATGACAATAATAAGGGATGGACCACAAGTATAAGCAAACTCAAAATACAAGGCAGTTTGGGAGTCAAATACAATAAAAGTCCCAAAGAAACCACCAGATTGCCACACAGGGTAACACATGATGTTCGTGACTGCATAAAGGAAGGTGAAGTCTGTGCAGTACATTTAATGTCTAAGAAGACAAGAAACTGTTTAGCACTTTGAAAAAAAAAATGTAGCCAAAAGCCAATGATTTTCACTTCTACACAAAAGGTAAATACAAAAGGTATTTACTAAGCAATCTTTTTCACCCTTTATCCCAGGGATTTGTCTGTCTGTTTTTTGCAGTATTGAGAATTAAACCCAGAGCTCACATGTGGAAGACAAGCACTCTACCAACTGAGAGACATCCCAGCCCTTTCTATTTTTGGTTTTGAAACAGGGTCTAAGTTGCCCAGGCTGATTTCCAACTTGTCATCCTCCTGCTTCAGCATCCCAGTCACTCAACCATGTGCCACCAAGGTTGCCATTGTCTGTGTCTCTCTGTGTGTGTGTGTGTGTGTGTTGCATATGCATGCACAGAAGGATCACCAATTAAACTATCCAGGTGTTTTAATTCCAGGAATATGAGAACTTAATAAAAGATACTAGAAAGTGTCAAATCATCCGGATATTTGAGTGAATAAACTCATAGAATTGTGTGTGACTATTATTTAAAAAAAAAAAACAAAACACTACACAGAATCTAGTGTTTGATCACTATTAGAGTTTCTTTAAAAAAAAAAAAAGTGAACAGTGGCACATGCCTGTAATCACAGTGCCTCAGGAGGCTGTGGCAGCAGGATTGTGAGTTCAAAGCCAGCCTAGAAACTTCGGGAGGCTTTAAAGAATTCAGTGAGACCCTGAATAAAATACAAAATACAAAAACGGGCTGGGGATGCGCCTTAGTAGTTGAGCTCCCCTGGGTTCAATCCCAGGTATCAAAAGGGGAAAAAAATCCTTTTATCAAAAGGGGAAAAAATCCTTTACCTCATAAGTAGACCTAAATTATAATGTTAGCTCTGCTATTTAGTTGCTGTAAATATTCAACAAGTCAATTTCACAGATTTTTTTCCCCCTCTGTAAATTGGGGATAAAAATTCCTAACTCGCAAAGCTTTTGTGGGAGCTAAAGAGAAAACACACACTAAGTGATGGACACAGTCCCTGGGAAACAGCAGATGGTCCGACAATGAACAAGAACTATTATTCTCTGCCTCATTCTACTTTGTGCCCCAAATATTAGAAGAATCTAATTTTACCTATCAGCAAATCATTGGCAGACTTCTCAGAATGCTAGGAAGTACGATATACTCCTTCCAAAAAATGGAACATACAGAGGGTACTAGAAAACAAAACCATCAAGGAGCCCAAGAATAGCAGAATTCTGCTTCTTACTTCATTTACCCAATACCTACTCCGGTTGGTTTTGTAATAGCCCATATTATTCCTGTCGAGCAATATGAATCCCGTGGTTACCATCTAAACATTCCTAGAGAGTCTGTCACTCTTTCGGGGGCTACCTTTGCAAGGTAAACTGTCCTCATTGCTTGAAAACCAAAAGGAAACCCAGAGGCAAGGAGCATTTAAATGAAATGCTGTTTACTGTTCCTGCACCTCGGCAGCTGATTGGCTCCCATGTGGATCATTGTCACAATAGACGTGCACAGTACTGCGCCACCGCCGCCACTGCCAGGCCCCCGGCCCCCGCGAAGACGTGCGCGAGGGCGCCAGCTCCAGACTGCCAAGGAAGGCGCGCTCTTCGGCGACACCCAACTCGGAACTCGGCGCTCCCGACCGGGTCCCGGGGCGGCGGGAGGGCGTGCTTCGCCGCAGGTGGCAGGAACCGACTTGGACCCGCCGGTCTGCTCAGCCCAGGCTGGGGACGCGGGCCCGCGGGGAGAGGAGGCGGCCGCAGATGAGGCTGAGGCGGCGGGAAAGCGGGGTCCGGGCCCCTCGCCCGGCTGGGGGGTCCGCTGGGGTGCCCAGGGCGGGTTACCGCCCCCAGAGTCCCGGGAGCTGAGGGGAAGGGGGTCTCTGCTGCCAGAGCAAAGGCGACGCAGGGGCAGGCGTCCGGCCGCCAGCAGGACAGGGCGCTGCTGTCGCCGGCGAGGACGAGAGAAAGGCGGGGACCCAACCCGGGCGCACAGGTTACCTGGCTCGACCGCCTGCCCGCCGGCCTCCACTTCCGCGGTCCCGGGGTTACCACGGGCGACCCGGCACGCGCCGCATGACGTCATCCGCGCGCGCCCGGCCCGCCCCCCGAGAAGCGCGGGGCGAGGCGGAGCACTACCGGAGTCCGCGCAGGCGCAGAGCGGCCGAGCGCTCGGACTGCGCGGGCTGTTCTGGGTGCTTCAGGGCGTCGGAGTCCCCTGTAGCCTGGCAGCTCCTGACCGCAGGATCTCCTGAGCACTTAAGAAAAAAACGCTATTTAAACACACGTGTGCACTTCTTAATCCTTGGTCACCTCCGCCGCGTGCAGTGGTGGTGCACGCTCGCGCGCTCCAGGGCAGTTGAGCCCCACAGTGTGCCCGCAAGCACTGTTAGAGATCACGGGGACACGGAGATTATCTTCTAGTTGAGGAAGCCGACTTTCAGTGGCTGCAGTATTTTTGCTCTATTTATGCGTTCTTAGAGATGACTGGGTGTCAGGAAAAGTGAATTGCGCAGAAGCTGAAGGAGAGCGGCTGCCTCTAAAGAGGCTCCTTAAAGTGGGATGAGAAGGAAGCAGCTCTGCGAAGATCTGAGGGAAGAGCAGCCATCAGAAGGATCTGTGTGTGTTAAGTACGGGGAGGAGGCCACCTGCAGCCGGTGCCTCTGAAAGAAGTTAGGGAAGAACAGAGGATGAGATCAACAAGGCGAGGAGAGGCCTCATCATGCAGAGACGTTCTGGGCTGTTGTAAGGAGCTTGCATCTATTTCAGATGTAGCAGGAAGCTAGTGATGTGAGAGGGACAGGATCTAGCATTATAAGACTATCTGCTGAGTGTGTGTGTCTGGTGACCTGCTGGGAGGCAATGATTGGTGAAGAAGGACATGTTGCTTTTGCCAAGATCAGGAAAGATGCCATTGAGAGAGATGGACAAGTTTAAGGAATAATTTGGAATAGGTATATGTGACTGGCTCGAGATGGATTAGATGAAGGTGATCAAGAAAAGGAAGGCGTCAGAAATGACTCCTAAATAAATTCTGGGATGAGCAAAATAGCGATATCATATGTTCCTCCTTTCAACTCTAATTCCTTTGCCTCCTTCTCCTCTTACCTCTGACCATCTCCCTCAGTTTCTTTCCCTTAACCCTTTTCCCCCTTGGTATTATGCTAATCAGAGCCTATAAATCAAAATCCTTCAGCAGCCTTGAGGTTATCATGAAGGAACAAAGCCTATGGATGGAGACAGAAGAATTGAAGCTCTTCATCTCCTCACCTCTAGTTGACTTTTGCCAAGCAGGAATACCAGCCCAGTGATGTTGGGTCTTCTAATTTTTTAAGAGAAAGGATTATAAAGAGATTTACATGAAATCTCTCAAATTTTAAACTTTTGTCAGTAACTCAAATTTTGTTAAACTTTTGTTGTGGATGAAGCAAAACACATCTGCTGGCCAGATGAGGCCTGCAGGCTACAACTTTGCCTCTCAATGGATAATTTTCCAGAGTGATAACTTTGTTCTTTTGTGACGATTCCAGGAAGCTGACAACTCTCAACTCACTCCACCCAAAGCTTTCTAAAAAATTTTTATTCAAACACCCCAGTTCCACTTAGAGGTCTAGTTGACATTTGAAAAGTTAAATTATCCTCTTCCCATGCCTCATTTATTCTCTCAGTTCCTCAATACCCACCCAGTGCCCATTCTGAAATCCAGGGTCATCCCAGACTCTTACCGCTCGTCCACAGTCCATCCCACATTTATGGCATCTGTCCTGCACCTCTGTCCTTGTTAACCCCTGCCCTTTTCACACCTTTCTTGGGGTGAGTTCCTTGACTTCCTTACGCTTCGTTTTCTCATTTATAATGAGAGAATTGAACTAGATCATTCCTAAGATCTGATCCATTTGTAAAATTCTGTTTAATTAAATCACCAAATATATCAGAATAGTTGCCTAGAATTTGAGGAGGTCTTTCTCCATCCATGACATTGCCAAGGACATTGTGACTAGAATGACTGGAAAGATTGGACTTGATATCCCACCCCCGCCCCCCTGTGATTTGGTGGATTGGATTTCATTTGAAAAGAATTTCTGATGTGGCTCAGGTGAATGAGTTCACTAGAGGAGTGAGTGACAAAGCTCATTGACTGTCCCTCAATATCCAGTCTCTTCTTCCTAGTAGCAAACCTCCAACTTTAAGTAATGGAAGGGCCTTATTTTAGCTTGTCGTATATCCAGAAGAAAAACATTTTTTTGAGCTGAGGCCCTTTGACGAAGATCTGACTAATGGCTGTAAAAGAAATGTGGCGAGTCATGATGACTATCTTTAGAAAACATCAGTTTCTCTTCTCGTCCTCCTTCCTTTGATTGGGATGCAGATGTGCCAGCTACTTCTAAAGCTGTGTGTCAACTTCAAGGATCATATGTCATCTTTCAGAGCTTTATGGGAGAGATAAAAATCTGGTCTCTGAGGACTTTTGTTTAAAGATTTTGACAAGCTGGGATTGTAACTCAGTGGTAGAGCACTTGCCTAGTATGTATGAGGCCCTGGGTTTGATCTTCAGCACCACATAAAAAATAAATAAAGGTATTGTGTCCATCTTCAATTAAAAAATTTTTTTTAAAGATTTTTGTCTTTGGGGCTGGGGTTGTGGCTCAGTGGTAGAGCACTCCCCTCGAATGTGAGAGGCCCTGGGTTCGATCCTTAGCACCACATAAAAATAAATAAACCAAATAAAGATATTGTGTCCATATATAATTAAAAAATTTTTTGAAAAAGATTTTGTCTTTGAATTCTAGGATCAGACAACACTTCATTCCATAAAATGAAATAAGTATGTCCCTGAGGATTTTTTTGAATAGGGTCACTGTTTAAGTCAGCTTTTTCACTGCTGTCACTAAAGGATCCAACCAGAACAACTACAGAGGAGGAAAAGTTTATTTGGGGGCTCATGGTTTCAGAGGTCTCGATCCACAGACGGCAGACTCCTTGCCTTGGAGCTCAAGATGAGGCTGAACCACGTGGCGTAAGGCACACCCGCAATTCCCACCTCCTCTGATCACACCTCACCACTTCAGTTACTACTCCTTAATCCCATCAGGGGATTAATTCACTGATTGGGCTAAGACTCTCAGAACCCAATCATTTCTCCTCAGAACCTTCTTGCATGTCTCCCATATAGCTTTTGAGGGACACCTCACATCCAAACTACAACAGCTACCATACCAATTTTGAATTATCTGCCTTTGTATTTTCCAAAAGAAATAAGCTGCTCTTTTATTGAAGTCACTTTTTTGGGGTCTGTTTCTTCCATTAAATCTAATTCTAACTGATATAAAGATTAGGCATCACACACACACACACACACCACCCCCACCCCCACCCCACCCCCAGAAAAAAAACAGGAAAAGCATTTGCAGCTTTTATGCAGACCTGATAGGAAGAAACAGGGTCCTCTTGAAGGAGATAGAGACACAAATTGATTGGCCTATAAGAAGGATTGCCTGAGGCAGTAACTCCTAAATTCAGTTTCTTAGTAATGCAAACACTTGGCCATTTCTAGACCCATTCATCAGAGCCTCTCCGGTATCCCCACGTTTCCCTACTAACAGAACCCTGATTCAATGAAGAAAACCCATTTACCTCAGAGAAGATAGGCCCTTCTCCAGCCCAGTGGATAAATCATAATAAATTGAACTCGGTTATGAAATCCCATTCCCCACTACTCCATGTTCATGGTCCTAGCTCTCTTACAGCTGATGGTGGCCACATGGCCAAATCTGGCCACTGAGCCAGAAGGAGAGGTGCCTATGGGATTCTGATGTGTTCTCCTTATGAAAAGGTGGTCCTAAGTATCCCACAGGCCTTTGTTTTCTGGCAGTATTTGCTCCTTTATTGCTGCGATTCTGGCACCGGAGCAGCCATGCTCCTAGTGCCCAGCAACCATCCTGAGAGCACAGCTGATGGGTGGGAGGGGGACAGTCAACAAGCAAAGGAAGGAGAGGGTGAGGGACAGTCTGAGTCACTGCTCACATAGTTAAGCCACTAAGCCAGGCCCCGTCTGAGCCCCTCTTAGTAGGGCTTTTGGTGGTTGATGCTTGAAATAATTTTTTTGTTGCTGCTATTTATGACTTTAAGAGAATTCCAGAATTTGGGGGGGAAGTGGAAGGCAGATTTCCCTCTTCACTATTTTCCATATCAAGCCTTGTTTTCCATGCTTAAATAGAAATTGCTGGTGCTCCTACTGTTCCTCCTGTTCTTCTTGTTTCTGTTGTGGCTACTGTCTTATGGATGGGCTAAATAGACTCTTACCATGATTTGCTGTACTGTAAATAGGATTTAAACTATCTTTAAAATAACTTTTTTGCATACCTCTAATCCCAATATGTTTTTTGGTATGCTAGTCCCACTCTTTTAGGCTGAACTATAAAGAGTTCACCGACAGGAAAGGGATATTTATGTTCAATAGAAGCTGTTATAGAGGCACTGGAATTTCTGGGTGGCTGTGGGCCACCAAATCTCCACCCACTAAAGGAAGTAACAAAATAATTCCTCACTATTCTATTATTGACACGGCCCCAGCAGCCCACACAACTTCTCCAAGCTTGTGTATTTTTCTCATTCGTACAATGAGGTACTATCAATATGACATTTTATGAGATTTGGGGGGAGACAATTTTCAAATTTTTACAGTTCTGACTACCCCCAGATGTAAAATATAGTCACATAAACCCTTAAGCTCTTAGCAAATTTTCCTTTAAAATAAGAAAATTAGGTGCTGGTGTTGTGGCTCAAAGGTAGAGCGCTTGTCTAGCATGCGTGAGGCACTGGGTTCGATCCTCAGCACCACATAAAGTAAAATAAAGATATTGTGTCCACCTATAACTAAAAAATAAATATTAAAAAATAAGAAAATTAGGGGCTGGGATTGTGGCTCAGCGGTACAGCGCTCGCCTAGTATGTGTGAGGCCCTAGGTTCAATCCTCAGCACCTCATATAAACAAATAAAATAAAGATATTGTGTCCAACTATAACTAAAAAATAAATATTTAAGAAAAAATATAAGAAAATTAGTCTAAAGCTTGCCTACCATGTCTCTGACCCACAAAGGCCACCCACACTTCATACCAAAGGCAGTGAACATGTCGAAACTTAGATTAGGTTTGCATAGCTATCTCCTAAGGTGAGAGCAGTGGCAAAAAAAAAGAAAAGAAAAAGAAAAATCTAAAACTCACTGTGGGTTGCTGAGAGACAAGTGGGATGATTATGGCACAATAAAAATGCAGGATTTGAAATATTTGCAAGATTCTGGAGAAAATCCTACTCGAGGAGGAGAGGTGGCAGATGAAAGATGACTGTGACGACTGCTTTACAATCATGAGCTACACGTCATCTCCGTGACTTGGTCAATGTGGGTCGGAGGGTCACTGTAGGGTTCGTATAGAGCTCCATGTCAGGTTAGGCTCCTGGTCTTATCACTGGGGAGCGAACTGGTGGCTCATGCCAGAAATAAAGAGAAAGGAGACTCTGGCTCGAACAGAAAGTCTTTGCCAAGGACCCCGGAGCTGAAAATGATGCTCTTTTTACCAAAGAGTAGAAAATAAGAGGCATGAGCAGAATTCAAGGTGTTGTTACAGAAGAGGCTGGGAGGTGGATACCCAAAAGAAAGAAAGTGGCATTCGTGATAAAATAATCACTGGAACCAGGGAACCTGGCAACAATGGCTTTCAAAGGATCCCAGTGAAAGTCAACACAGAAGGTGTTCAGCCCTGGGCAGTGCAGAGCCTCCGGCTCCGGGAGAAGAGGGTCACTCCCTCTACTGCTATCTCTAGTTTCTCTTCTACAACACGAGTGAGCTCTGTCAAGTATATTCAGTAGGAATAGAGACGTGCAGAACGGAACATTAATATATTGCTGCTAATTAAAGGTGTGTCATATGCTCATTCATTTTTTTTTTCTTTCAGCAGCATTGACTGGGTGCTGCCATTTGTTAGATACACATCTGGGCTCTGGGGATACAAAGATGAAAAAATATGTTCCTGACTTCAAAGAACTTCCAGTCTACTGTGGAGATGAAAGTGGCCTATAACAAAAGGGATCAGAGCTCTGAACTTGTGTCCTACATGTGGACCAAATAGCAAAGCCAGGGATAAGTGAGGTGGGTGTTGGAAACAAAGGTGAAGACAAGGTGGGGTGGAAGAGGTCAAAGGAGATGGCCTGGTATTCCCCGGGTAGCCTTTCTGGTTGGCAGACTGGAGAGGCTAAGGGACTTGATAGCCTTGGGTTATTATAGGGCAGCCAGTCTTGAGATTGGCTTCTTGAAGGAGCTTGGTGCATATTTATTAATTTATTAAAAAACAGCTGAATGAAAGATAAGACTGTATATGATTTTGTTTCCATGGTTTTGAGAGGGATAAAAGTAGTCGTATGAAAATATATTTATTTCCCATGAGTAGGACTGAGGGGTCACGTGTTCTGGCCACATTCAGAGGTTGAGCTCAACAAAGACTTTCACCCAACTGCAGACCCAATGGCATAACTTTGAGAAGGTGCCAGCAAAGCTCTTATTGATGGGCCCCCTCATAATGTACCAGAATCCCAGCCACCAGAGCAGTCACCCTGTAGGAAGACTCCTTCTACCAACATGCAGATGTTTATGTGGATGAAAGCTCATCTCACTGACCACTGAGGATGGTGTTGGAAACAGGAAGAATTGTTGTCCTTTTATCCTCCAAAACCCCAGCGACTTAATAAGCAGCAGCAAAAACTTGCTATTTGTCACAACCTGGAAAGACATTACTCCTGAGATGCTGCAGGATTCAGCCTTTCAAAAGTCCCTGCCCTTTTCCAATTCCATCACTGCCATTAGCAACGTTTTAAAGATTCTGACTTCAAGTCTACTTAATGTACAAACACTTCCAGGACTGATAAATGTGACTAAAGGCTTCCACTGGCTGGATGCTCATATGAGCTGGAACTCTGGTTTCAGATAGGAGTTGAGGATAAAAATGCAGAACCTAAGGGCAGGAAGGTAGCTGAGTCCAAGGAGCCCTGGGAAGCCTTTAGGACTCTCTCTTGTCCTCCCATCTCTTGTTTTCAAGCATTTCTGCTTGACTCTTTCTTACTACATTTACATTCTCTGAACCTCTAGCCAAGCAATAGGCAAAGACAATCAGCTCAGAATACTCAAGTTTCTATCTCCTCCTTCTAAGAGATACCAACCAGATTTCTTGATTCCAATTCCAAATCACCAAGAGAAGGAATATGATGAAGATCAGTTTAGCTCAAGGGTGAATCCTGAATCCACTCAGCTGTGATCAGGAGGCAGGTCAGATGACATGATTTTGGTTGCTGAGTACCCTTCTTTGGAAGGGGCTGGGAAAAGGGATGATTCCTGAGTCTACTATTTTGTTGACAGGAGTGTGGAAATACCCATCCAGCAGATGGAGCAAATTCCCATGCTAACCGCGCAAGATTTCTGGGTTATTGGTGGCAGGGCATGGCCACATGAGAATGCTGGCTTGCGGAGATGACAAAGATCAATGTTGGCAGCTCAACGGCACTGCTGCCTCTGACGCTTTCCTGCATCCCTGGAAAAGTGTAATTAAAATCTGCAGATGACCAGATGAGATCCCCAAGTTCAATGCCTGCATATTCCTAGAAGGTGCATAGCTGTGGCATCTAGTTAAGAATGACTGACAGAATAGTTCCAGGAAGGTTCCTTGTACTGAGCCCTGCTCTTGCCAGAAAGCCAGTGTGATTAATTACTCCAGGAGATCCATGGTGGCTGCAGAGTCAGAGCACCTGGCATGTTCTTTCTCATGAATTCAGTTTCTTTTGAGTCATTAAAACCTAATTTGAGTGAAACACAGTTTTTTTGCTTTTAAGTACGGAAAGGATGGAATCAGACAAGGAGAATCCTAATCGTTCTCTCTGCATTTACCTGCAGCCTTTTTAGAGGAAGAAGACCACCATGAAGGGGCACGTGAGACAGCATCAACATTACTTCTAAAAATCACACAGCTCACTATCTCCAGCTGAGTTTTAAAGAGCAGGAGGCTCACCGTGGAGGTCTTGGGAGATTCTTTTATCACAGAAAAAAATCAACAACCCAAAATGTCTCCTGTTTTCCATCAGTGTTTTCGGTTTCATTAAGAGAAACTGTTGGCACTGTTCTATATTTTCGTCTGAATAAATTTAAACAAGAGAGAGATTATCAAATCGTTGATTGAAGTGCACCCAGAGAAGACTGTGGCCAACACATACAGTGACGATGACATTTTAATGGAGGGGATGTGTAGTCACCTGTCATAAAGATAGTAAGACTGTGATCTAAAGATAATACACGTAAGCAGAAATGTAAGGGATAAACTCCTATCTATGCTAACTGTGAATGGATAATGGATAAAGATAAGATAACCAACTTTTGGTGGATTACTGGAAGAATATTCATTTGTGGTTGTTCCTACTACTGCAGGGCTCAATGTGAGCAGTTTTCTTTCTCTGTCCAGAGAAGACTTCATGGTCTGCATTTTCACCCCCTAATGCAGGAATGGCTTTATGTTGGTGCCTAGAAATTGGTTTTCCTACCACTTGGGAAGGGTCACAGGTGGTGGGCAGGTGGGAATGACAGTGGGTGGATGCAGTGTTGGCCCAAGCAGGGACAAGAGGGGAATCTTACCCTGCAGAAGGGTACTCCTGGGGTGGAAGGCCAGATTCACCTTTGTAGGCAAGGATTGAGGAGCATTCTCTTTGCAAAAGCAAAGATCCTGTGGCAGACAGATGGATGACATGAATGAGGAACTTACAGAAGAGAGGAGGAGCAAAGTAAGAATTTATTTATTTATTTATTGGGGGGGGGGTACTGGGGATTGAACCCCCAGAGGCACTCAACCACGGAGCCACATCCCCAACCCTTTCAAAAAAATATTTTATTTAGAGACAGGGTCTCACTGAGTTGCTTAGGGCCTCACTAAGTTGCTGAGGCTGGCTTTGAATTCATGTTCCTCTTGCCTCAGCCTCCCCAGCCACTGGAATTATAGACGTGCACCTCTGTGCCTGCAGGAAAGAAATTTTGACACTACAGTGGGGCTGGATTTTCCGGGGTCTTGTACCTGGTGTTAAAGATGTTGGACTTTTCCCCAAAAGCAATGGTTCAAGCAAAGGAGCGAGACATTTTATTTTCATAAGTTATAAAGAACTACCGCCTATACCGGTTCTATAATGTAGGCACCTCGGTGGCCTCATGAAGATAGCCTGGGGGAAATTCAGCATCCCTGCAATCTCCTTCAGCTACCCCAATTAAGTGTACACTTTATGAGACAAAAAGAGCAGTGTGCTTCCTGTGGAAATGTGCTCTAGGCCAGCCCTAAAGTGCAGCCTTCTAACAGCCTTGAGTACAGGGCAGCCACGGGGTATGGAGTACTGTTATTGTTCACCCACACAAAGAAACCAAGACAGAGATTAAGTAATTTGACTAGGATTAGACGGCTAGCGAGCTTCAGAGTGAGGATCTGAACTGAGGTCTCCTTGATGAGAGTCGGGGTCCCCGGGGCAGTCGCAGTTCATGTTCTACCCATTTCCCACTCAAGAGGCCACTTGCAGAGTCTCACTACATGCCCACAAAGCCCTTCTCTGGCTGCTGGCATCTGTTTGACCTACACACAGGGATTTAACCTCATAGAAGTGACACTAATCAATGAGGGCAGGGGATGGGAAACAGAGTCCCACATCCTGGCCCCCCACCAAATGATTCCGAGGTATGCTTCATAAAGCCTCCTGCAGGGCCCCCAGCAGGATGGAGGCTCAGTGGCCCACAGAGGTAACCTGGTCATTAATTTACTTCTTATTGACTTTTCTCCCTTCTGCGTCCCAGACCCCCGACTCCTCCCGTGTGCTTCCTGCCATCAGCTTCTACATAAATTATTTCCATCTAAATCTTTGTTTCAGGGGCTTGCTTTCAGGGGAACCCAAACTAAGAAAGCTCTTAACCAATAGAGTCTATTGCCTCTTTTTGTAGAGGTTGGAAAATTTCCAGAATATTCCCTGTTATCAGATCTGTTTAATGAGCATTTAATGGGTACATGGCCCTGTACCAGCAAGAACAAAGGAGCCACTTACAACACCTTTTGGGTCCATTACTTTGGACAAAAGGTGGCAACTCCAAAGAGGGAAACAAGAATAAGTGACAGGGAAAGATGACAGTGTTGTATGTAGGTGGCCCTTTCCAGGGGTATGATGGAGCAATAGCACTTATTTCCTAATATATTACTCTTCCAGGATATTAAATGTCTCTGTCAGGGAAAATAATGCCATGCCATTAAGAATTAGTAATACACACTTTTGGATGACATTACCCCATCAATTCCAGTTCTATCTTAGTTGAACACAAATGCTGTTCAGTGTTTGGATGATTTATCAGGATATGAAGTAAAGCTTGCCAAATCTCTAGCTATAGTCATAAATAATTTCAACATCTTTCATTTCACATTTTCAGTTTAAAAGGCCATAATATTGGCAAACTCACCATGGTTGGACTTTATGCCTCAAATTACATTTTGAGCACAAATTCTCATCTTTAAAAGCAGCGTACATACCATGGCTTTAAAAAAAAAAAAAAAAAAAAACTAAGTCTGATAACAAAATGTAGATTTCTACCTGAATCTTTCATACGGTTTGCAAGAATACTTTGCTTTTCCAGGTGCATTGAGTGTAGCTTGTGGTCCTAAGGGAATGCCAGGTAGCTTGGCCCTGAGCCGTGCTGCCCTGGTTTAGATGTGGATTGTCCCCCAAAGAACTCAGGTGGAAATGTGGTCCCCAGTGTAACAGTGTTGAGAGGTGATGGGACCTTAAAGGTGTGTTGATGCCTTGGGGGTCCCTCCCCAAGCAGGGATTAATGTCATTCTCTGGGAGTGAGTTCTTGTGAGAGGCAGTATGGGGAGGTTGTCTTGAAAGCAAATACGGACTCCTCTGCTCTCTTTTGCTTCCTCTCTCACCACGTGGCCCCTTCTGCCTTACCACCATATTACAAACAGCGAGAGACCCTTACCAGATGCCAAAAAAGATGCCAGTGTCTTTCTCTTGGACTTCCTAGCTTCCAGAACTGTGATAAAAAAAGTGAAATTCGCTTATAAATTACCCAATCTGGGGTATTTTGTTATAGTCACAGAAAACAGATAAAGACACAGGCCAAATTCCAGAAAGAAGTAGAGTTTACTTCATAGTTAATTGAGGACATTTAGGCTATGATAGCCCTTAATTTCCACTGATTTCTAAGCTTTGTTGAAATAAACCCCTTAGCATTAATTAGAACTATATCTGTGTAATTTGGTCTGTGTGTGAACATACGGAACTCTAGAATGTTCAGAATATTGTCATCAATTCTTATGTGCTGGAGTCCTAGGATTCTGAGGACGTGACACAAGCCAAAGAGTGCAATTCACAAGAATTCTCAAGATAACAGGGCAGGGTTTGGGGCACTCAGAAGTGAAGGGAAACTATTGTCCTCTCAAACTACCCCAAAATACCAATTGTAAAGCAGACTCTGGAAAGTTTAGTGCCCCATGAGGATCCTGGGGAGAGTCTCCTGGAATCAGCAACATGTGGCTAAACAAGACATTCTGGGGTCATAACAAGGGTTATAGCATGGTGTGTGGGACAAGGGGCACAAAATCAGTGGCCCTGAACCCGGCTACACAACCTCTTCTGGAAAGCCCAGATCACTGCAGGCAAGAGGTAGTGACTAGAAAGAAGATAGGCAAGAACAATTTATGGAGATGCTTGTGAGAGAGAGAGGCATTGAGTGAAGCAAGGAAAGATTGGCTGTTGACATCACACTCAATGGAGAGACACTTCCGAGAAAGAAGCTACAACTGATTGTAGTTCAAGTTCCAGAACTACAGAAGAATTAATAACTTTGCACAGGGTGATGAAAGTCTACATAGGTGGCAACATGCACCAAAGAAGCAGAACGAGGGAGTGTGGAACCAGGGCTAGCTGCCAGCAAAGACTGTCACCACCCACTGAACACACAAAGAGCCCCAAGTTCTCTCTTTTTATCCTGATGAAAAATTTGCAACTTTTAAATTGCCATAGACCAAATAAACTAGCAACTAACATTTCTCAATTTACATTGCTCTTTCCATGAACTTTGTTTGGTATTTTACTCTTTTGACAATGCAACCATGCTTCTTATAGTTAGAAAAACAATCCACCCTCCCCTCCACTGTGAACTTGCCCGAGATAGGATTCACCTACTTCCTGTGCCCTCCGCCCATGTGACCCACGATTATGAATCTCTCTTTTAACTTTTTAATAGCTTTACCAACGTATAAGTGACAGACAATAAACTGTACACACTCTGAGTGTAAAATTTGATTTTTTGACATTGTGTATGCCTGTAACATCCTACAGTTTTAGGCAGCTTTTGTATCATTGTTACCAAAAGACCTGACAAGAACGACTTAAAGGAGGAAAACCTTATTTTGGCTCAGGATTTTGGAGGTTCAGTCCACAACTGGCCAAATGCATAGTTCTGAGCTGGAAATGATGCAAAAAATCACGGTGAAAGGTCATGGCAGGGGAAACCAGCTCAGGACACCATAGCCAGGAAGCAGAGAGAGGACTCTGCTCACTAGGGACAAAATGAACCCTCAAGACACACCTCCAGTGACCTGATTCCTCTAGCCACAATCTACCTACCTATAGCTACCACCCATTTAATTCATATTGATGGATTAATCCACTGGATTGGTTACAACTCTCATAATCTGATCATCGCATCTCTGAACCTTCTTGCATTGCTTCACACATGAGCTTTTGGGGGACATATATCCAAATCCTAACTGTTCAAGAATTTCATATAAATGGAATCTATGATATTTTCTTTTTTCAGTCTGGCTTTTTTTGATAGCATACCTACTTCGAGATCCCTCCAGATGGAAGGGTGTAGCAGTCATTCATTCATTAAAAAAAAATTTTTTTAAATATTTTTTTTAGTTAAAGTTGGGCACAATACCTTTATTTTATTTATTTATTTGTATGTGGTGCTGAGGATCGAGCCCAGTGCCACACACATGCTAGGCAAGTGCTCTATCCTCCAGCCACATCCCTAGCCCATCATTCATTCATTTTCATGGTTCAGTAGAATTACACTATATGGATACACACCATAGTTTGTCCGTTCACCTACTGAAGGATATTTGAGTTTCCTATATATATATTTTTTTGTATGTGGCTATCGCAAATAATGCTGCCAAGAAGATTTATGTGTAAGTGTTTTGGGGGACATATGCTTTCATTGTTCTTGGGTAAATTCCTAGGAGTTGAAGGACTAAATTACATGGTTAGCTTTTTAAAGAATTGCCAGACTGCTATCCATAGGGGTCATTCCCTTGTAAATGCCCCCCAACATCACATAAGAGTTTGATTTCTCACTTCCTCCACATTCTTACCAGTATTTAGTACACTCTGTCTTTTAAATTTTAGTCATTTTAATAAGCTTATAAGGGGTATTGTGTTTAATATGCATGTCCCTAATGACTAATAATATCTAGTATCTTTTCATGTGCTTATTTGCAATCCATAGATCTTTGGTGAAGTATCTGTTGAAATTTTTTCTCTGTTTTCTATTGGGTTGCTTTCTTATCATTGAGTTTTAAGCATTCTTTATTTATGTTCAAGTCTTTTATCACATATGTACTTTGAAAATATTTCTCTAGTACATGACTTGTATTTTCCTTATTTTAAAATGTTTTCCAAAAAGCCTAAATTCTTGCCAGGCACCGTGGTGCACATCTGTAATCCCAGCAACTCAGGAAGCTCAGACAGAAGAATCACAAGTTCAAAGCCAGCCTCAGCAATTTAGTGAGATCCTAAGCAACTTACTGAGACCTTGTCTCAAAATAAAAATATAAAAGGGTGTGGGATGTGGCTCAGTGGTTAAGCACACCTGGGTTCAATCCCTGGCACCCCGACCCCCCACAAAAAAAGCCTAAGTTCTTAATTCTGGTAAAGTCCAATTTGTTGTTGTTGTTGTTGTTGTTCTTCTTCTTCTTCTTCTTCTTCTTCTTCTTCTTCTTCTTCTTCTTCTTCTTCTTCTTCTTCTTCTTCTTCATTTTTGAACCATTTTGAGGTTATATCTAAGGAGGCTTTGTCTAACCCATGGTCACAAAGATTTTCTCCTATGCCTTCTTCTGGAATTGTTATGGCTTTAGGTATTACATTTGGATCTATGAAGTTAGGTTTTTTGGGAGGATGTTTGAGATTGAACCTAGGCCCCAGACTATGATTAGTGACCTGATCTACTAATCATGGTCTGGGGCCTCTACAACCCACCCCCCATCTGAAGTAAATTCTGTGAAAGGTGTGAGGAATGGGTTGAAATTTGAGGAATTTTTTTTTCCTGGTATGTGGGTATCCAATTATTCTGGCATTTCTAATAAGCTTCCAGGTGATACTGGGGTTTTTTTGGCAGACTTTGAATTGCACTGTAATTGAACACATGCAAATAATTAAGGCTATGTGAATAGCAAATTTCATGCAAATGAAAAAATAATGGAATTTTTAATTCCTAAAAAAATGAATAAAAGAAAGGAAATGGAATCATAGTGCACCATGCAGCTCCTTGGTGAGCATATGTATGGTCGTGATGCAAACACGAGAATATCATCTTCACTAAAAACAGTAGTAAAACTTGAAAGGGAGCATGAGACTCGTTAAAAGAACGAAATCTCCATCTATCCAAAGAAACTCAATATGTAATGTCAAAAATTGTAGCAAACTATGTTTTAATGATATGAAGGTTGCTAGCTCCAGGACAGTCTCTACTCACTACGTGGCTGTCAGTATTGGGTGGACCTAAAGGTGAGGAGGGGGCATAGCAGCTGTTTTTTTATTGTCAGCCTTCCAGGATTATTTGCTTTTATTTTAACAACATGTAATTTATTTTGCTTGAAATAAAAAAAAAATTAGACTTGAAAATACAGGTATTCTAATAGCAGGTTTCTTTTATTTTTTTTAATAAAGTTGAGCCTTATTTAGCTCAACAGTCTATGAAAGACAGCTGCATGAGGCTTTCAAGATGATCAAATCAACTAAATATGAAAAATAACCCTTTAGTTACTCAACTAATCTAACGGTTGGAAAATATCACATAACCCCAAGAATAGAGTTGCTAGATTTACCAAATAAAAATTAAAAGTATATTCCCAGCAATATTTGAGGCAAACTGAAAAAAAAGTATGCATTGTGTGAAATTCAAATTTAACTTGCACCCTGTATTTTTTCCAGCAACCCTACCCAAGAAATACTAGGACTCATGAAAATACTTCTAGAGTGAGATCCTGGTATCACGCCACTCTTGTCCTCTCCACTCCTCCAAGAATGCCCTCAACAGTTATGGCCAATGTATCTGCAACAGAAAATGGTCAAGTTGCATCCTGGAAAATGAATTGTGGCCTCCAGGAAGATAATGAACAATTTTTTTTTTTTGGTACCATGAATTGAACTGAGGGGTGCTTAATCCCTGAGCCACATCCCAACCCTTTTTATTTTTTACTTTGAGACAGGGTCTTGCTAAGTTGCTTGGGGCCTCGCTAAGTTGCTGAGGCTGGCTTTCAACCCGTGCTCCTCCTGCCTTAGCCTCCTGAGCCTCTGGGATTACAGGCCTGCGCCACCCACCTGGCTAAATAATGAACAATTTCTAAGGGCTAAGAAAGAGATCAGGGGGAGCAAATGTGCATCCCTCTTACTTTGACTTGGTCCAAAATGTGCAGTGTTGTAGGAGTCCTGAACAGGAGAAACTCGAGCCCGTGGTTTTGTATTTATTGTTCAGTTGTGGCTTTTGCATTCGAGTCTTCTGTAAGTGCAAATAAATTCTTAGTATTAGTATGGAAAATTTTAAACAGGAAAAAGTACAGGGGATAATGTAATGAACCTGCATGTCCTGATCACCCAGCTTCAAAAACAGTCCGCTCATGGTCATGCCTGTTTCATCTCCACTCCTCCTTAACTCTCTGGGGTTATTTTGAAGCAAATTCCAGACATCATCTAACTTCATCTCTAAATATTTCAGTCTGTATTTCTAACATTCAAGGACTCTGTCCTTTAAACATAACTGTAATACCCTCAAACACACATACTCCAAAATCAACAATAATTCCCCCAAGAAGGCATTTTAAAGAAAATTTACTACATGAAACAAAAATGACCTCACAGGATTTTAGCCAACCCAAACCTTTCTGGTGTTAATTAAACACTGTACCCTTTCAGAACTAAATTCAAAACTCCATAGTATGTGAAAATACCTTGCCATTTTTCAAATAAATGTAAGTATGGTTTGTTCATTCATTTGTGGAATCAACAGATGTTTATTGGATATGGATCTTGCTAAGTGCAGGATCCAAAGATCAGTAAGACTGGCTCCTTGCCCTAACAACTCTAACAATGAACAGGTTTAAGTGGACTCAAAACAGAATTTATCTGCAAGTAAGGATCCAGGTAGAATTACCGGTTGAAAAGAATTTGAAAATACCTCTGTCTACACTCAGGTAGAGGGCATGTTGCTGGAGGAGTCCTCATGAACAAAGGCATAAAGAAGACAAATACCCTCAATTATTTATTCTTCAAGAGCAAAGACTAGGCCTTTCATATTTTGGCCAATCTCCTGCCCTGGCCCCTGACACTTGCACAGTTGTGGATAAGACAGGTAATCTGCATCTATCAGAGAAATGAAGGTAAAGTTCACTTTTTACTCAAGTTCTTATTACTATTAAGTCTCAGCCAGTCCTCATCCTCCTACATGGTACTGTATCTTCATCTACAAAGACTCTGCCATAGAACCCTGTAGCTCCCACCAGGAGGAGGTGAGCAGTGAGTCCCTTTCCTGGGAGGGGTTGTGCTAAACATTTCAGAGAAGATTCTGCTTTCCCATTGCTCTAGTTTCTTTTCTGCACCTAAGCAGTTAATTTTTTTTGTACTTAGGAGACAAACCAAGAGCACTTAGTCACTGAGCTACATCCCATCCCTTTTTTATTTATTTTTTTTTTATTTTCAGACAGGGTCTCACTAGGTTGCTTACAGCCTCACTAAGTTCCTGAGGCTGGCTTTGAACACATGATCCTCCTGTCTCAGCCTCCCGAGCCATGGGGGTTACAGGTGTGTGCCACCGTGCCAGGTCTAAGCAGTTAATCTGGCGAATGATTGCAGATCATTTTTGTCTAGAAGGTGTGAAGCCTATGTTTCTGCGGGTATCATGAGCTATCTTCTAATGAGCTGCTCAGAAATTTACTTCACTGACCATTTTCTTCAAAAATAAACCCCAGAGTGAGGCTTCGATAGCCTTGGGATTGAAACTGATTGCCACGGAGAGGATTTTTCTGGTGCGTGGGGGGGACAGATGGGGGTAGATGGGCCTTTAGATGGAAAGTTTGATATCCCTTTGTAATCATGATGCTGACTGTGCTGGGCGAACATTTAATCCTCACTCTTCCATAGGAGAGAAGGTCCCCGTACTTCCCAGCCGACCAGCAGTGCAGCAAATGTCTATGGAGTCATTTTCCATATCGCCGTGTTTATTTATATAGGCCTGAATAGACCTTTTAAAGGCTTAGCTTAGTGTGGCTGTCGCAGACAGCTAGTTTACGCCAAGTCCTTCTCGGCAAGACTTGAAAGCAAACGGTAAATGGTGTAAACAATTGTATGTGATCATGCACTGCCAAATAACGTGCATCTGGGATGACAAACAAAGCTTATTAAACAGACAACAAATAACCGAGGTAAATATCCAATCTGTTAACTCTCCAGAATACAGAGCTGGATCTCGTCAAAGCCTTCTTAACACAGCACAGCTGGATTAAAATAAAAAGAGCCGTTTAGACTTAAAAGCGGGGCTCTCCAAGTTAGAAGGCCTGGATTCTGTTCCTGTCTCCATCACTAATTCACTAAGTGACATTGATTATGACTTTGATTTTTGCTTGCATTTTCCCGTCAATTGAAAGGGAATTTCAGGGCTGCTCCTGAGAGCACCGGAGAAGGGTTGCCAGATGGCTTCTGAGGACGGGAACCAAAGCAAACCACTGTCTGGTCACCTCCTCTCTTATCCTGCAGTCTCCACGTCTTTCGTGTCCCTTGGAAATAAAGTCAGGTGCAGAGAAAAACGGCTGAGGGAGGTGACCGTTGAAAGTCAGGTCACCCTTGTGACCAGGGTAGGCTTCAGCATGAGGTGGCCGCTGATGATCAGTTCTGCTCCCAAAAGCCTTGGGCAGAGGGCGGCAGAAAGCTGGGCTCACCATCCTCCTGTCCTGCACCAGCACCAGAGGCCCTGGGCACCCAGAGTGTGGACGGTCAGGCCTAAGTTTTCTCAGTAGGACTGGCCTTAGAAGCAGGCATGGCCACTGGGTTCTTAGACCTCGTTGGATTTTGTAGATTTGGCCCAAAGGTTCGTGAGCTGGAAGCTGGGTCCCCAGGTGTCACAGTGCTCAGAGGTGGTGGCACCATTAAGAGACAGGCCCTAGTGGAAGATGGTTGGGTGAAGGCCGCCCACCTTCTTAAAGGGGATGGGTGCTGGTCTCATCCAGTGGATTGGGTCTCACAGGAGTGAGTTTGTTTCCAAGAAGGGGATAGAAGAACGAGGCTGGCTTCCCCCAGCTCTTTCTCTTCCTCTCTGATCACGTGACTTCCCTCTCCTGCAGGCACCCACCTGTCTGCCACGTTGCAATACACCCAGGGACTCTTGCAAGACCATGCTGTTTGGACTTTCCATTTACCAGAATTGTGAGCCAAAGAAACCTCTTTTTTTTTTTTTTTATAAAGTACCTAATCTCAGGTATTTTTTAATAGCAACACAATATAGACTAAGACAGGATCCTCTTTGCCCTGAAATATCACCCATTGTATATACCAGGACTTTCACTGTTCTGTTCTCAAGGCCAGAAATCATGGCCACATGGACAAATCACCAAAGGAGATTTTAAAAGTTCCCCTGCACAGGCTGCACTCCTAGAGTCTCTAAGAGTGGAACCAAAGCATCAACATTTTTTTTAAAAGTCCTTTTGGTGGTTCCAAAGTGCGGCCAAAGTTGAGAAGCACTGAACTAATGGTCCAAATCACTGACTATGACTTAAAGCAGTGGAGCACCTTCATCTTGGGGATGCACTGAAATCACCTACGGTGGGTGTCAATGTCACATTAGCCTAGGCTCCACCGTCTGAACTGATCTCAGATGCAACACCCGCCTCTGTAGACAGTGAGTCTTTGAGGCATAAATCTGACCACTTACTGCCTTGTTCTCAATCCCTCATTGGCTTCCTGTCACACTTAGAATAAAACCCAGGATCCTGACAAGGATCTCTTTCCCCCGGGCCTCGTTGCTCTGACTCTGCAACTTATTCTTTGCCTCGGACGCGCCAGCCACGTTCCAGTCTCTCTTTGTACCCACTGGAAGTTCCCTCTGCTTAGAATTTCTCTTCCAGATACACGTGTGGCTTTGCTCCCTGCATTTGGGATTTTGCTTCTCACCGAATACCTTTCCTGACTATTCCCGGCTCAAATGACACTGCCTTTGTTTTATTTCCCACACTGTGGACTCCTCTTTCATAGCTTTACCACTCTCAGAAACTATGTCATCTGCTGCTTCATTCACTGTCCACTTTCCTCCTAGAGACTAGAAGCTCCATGAGGGGCAGGACTTTGTTCTGTGTGCCTGTAATGGAATACCCACAGAAATACCTACCACCCAGTAGCTACTGAGTACACATGAATGGACGTACCAATGAATGTCCCCTATTCCCAAAGATATAACGATTAGAGAGATGTTTCCAGAAAGAGTCTATGGAGGTCAACCAGGTTTCTCAAATAAAGCAACATGTGAATGGTATTTTTTTTTTCTATAATTTACTTGACTTCCTTTAATAGGAATGCTGAGTTTCTCTCAATCTCACTGGCCCATGAATACACTCGTCACACAAAACATTAAAAAAAATTTTCTTTTTATTGGAAAAAAGTGAGTGCTCCAAATTAGAGTTGTCAGATTTAGCAAATAAAAATATAAGATGGCCCGTTTAATTTGAATTTCAGATAGATAATATTTTTTTTCAGTGTCAGTATGTCTCATGCAATATTTGGGATATCCACTAAAACATCATTCACTACTTATCTGCAATTCAAATTGAACCGGGTGCCCCCGAATTTTATCTGACAACCTCAAAGCAAAATGTAACGGAATTTGTTTTGATACAGGAGAAAACGTGGAGTCAGACAACTGGATTTGAATCTTTGTTTAGCCACTTTTGGGTTAGGTGAACTTTGGGAAGGTAACTTTCCCAACTCTAAAATGGACATTATAATACCTACTTTGTATTATGATGAGGAGGAGGAGGAGTAGGAGGAGGAAGATTAAATGTAAAACAAAACCTAGCTGAATCAGTTGGCATAGTGCCCAGACACAGGGGACAAATAATTACTGTTCCCCATACTGTCAAATGTAGGGAAACCAGTCATCGAGGTTTATCCAGGACCAAGAATTTATCCAGGACCAAGAAGGTATCAGATGAGTCTTGCAGTACTAAAACTGGAAAAAATTATTCAGGCCAGCTAGGATAGTTGGTTCCTTTGTGTCTACTTAGAAAAAGTGTGCAGGGGCTGGGGTTGTGGCTCAACGGTAGAGCGCTCGAGGCCCTGGGTTCGATCCTCAGCACCACATAAAAATAAATAAAGATATTGTGTCCAACTAAAAAATAAATGTTAAAAAAGAAAAAGTTTCCAATTGCTATACTTCTGAACTTATTTTAATTTTAAGTAAAATACAAGGATTGTTTTCTATCTATAATTGATATATCAGGAAATGTCCGGTTGCAATGAAAGCCTTTCAGCTTATATTTTAAAAAGCAAATTTATTTTCCAATTGACGGGGAGTCACATTTAGATCTGTGACTAATGTCTTGGAGTCCTCCCTGTTAAGAAACTCTCTCCAGTGGCATCATCAGTATTGATCAACACACTTTTAAACCATTAACAGTCAGAATGGGGCATTTGCCTGCCATATGGTTCTGAGCTTCTGTAGTTAGTTCAACTCTTTGTTCTCTGCACCAAAAAATTTGCTAAAAAAAAACAATTTTTTTTTCATAGATTAAATGGTGCTAATTATGCAAACACAATGATGGAAACAGCAAGGTTCAAAGAAGTTCTACAGATCCTGAGCCTCTTGGGCAGGGGAGAAGTCTGCCAGTCCCTCTGCCAGGACTGCCATCTCTCAATTCCAGGCACCTCTGCGGTGTTCACGTGCCTCTGCTGTGCCTTTGGTTTTGGTAACCAGGAGTGACCGAGTGGAGTGCTGGGTCTGAACTTTTAGAAACAGGCTTGTCCGAAAATGCACAGATTTGATGTGACCAAGGTGCAGGACAGCATCTAGGGACCAGGTAGTGGTAAGAACAGGAGTGAAGGGTGGGGGCAGGAAGGAGGGAGGAAGGTGGAGTCGAGCCCCAGTAGCCAGTATCCTCATCTGGCAGAGGTAGAGTTCCAAAAGCAGAACTCGGGGGTCCGTGATATTGTTCATGATACTATGATAATATTCTAGGATGGGACAGTTGTCCCTCCATTTTGAGGGGGATTGGTTCCAGGACCCTCCTGAGGATACCAAACTTTATGGATGCTCAAGTCCCTGATAAAAATGGTTTAGCATTTGCATAGACCTAGATGCATCTCCCTGCATACTTTAAATCATCTCTAGAGTCCCTACAATACCTACTACATGTAAATACTATGCAAATAGCTGTCATTCTGTATTGTGTAGGGAATGACGACAAGAAAAATATTCTGTACATGTCCAATATTGATGCAGTTTGGGTTTTTTTTTTCTGAAAATGTTTTATTCACAGTTATTTGAACCCGTAGATCTAAAACCCACAGTTATGGAGGGCCAACTCTATATTATTTATAATTGCAAAGATAATCAGTAGAAGATCTTAAATTCTCATTTAACTGAGGAGAGGTGGAAGGTGGACAAAGAAATAGGATACTCAGAAGTAAACTAAAACACCACTTTTCTTACCAGAGTTGGCAAACAATCTGAAGTTCAGTCAAGAAATAGAGAAATTTAAATTAGTGATGTGCTGGAAACCACCAGAAAGACTAAGTACAGGCTTTTTTTTTTTTTTTTTTTTAATGCATGCTGGGCAAATCCAAATCCTTCCCCCAGCCACTCTCCCAACCCTAGACATATTTAACTTTAGGAACAGATATGGGAGAGGGGAGCGGGGAAGGCTGCTGGTTTCTTCGGGAGTCTCAGTAGATGTTCTGAGGATCAGCCTGTGATGTGCAGAGATTAGCTTGATTTCAAAACAAGAAATCCATAGAAAGACAGTGCTATCGTGATACAGAGACCCGGCCAGATTCCTCTCTTCAGGAAAAGGGAGCAGTATCCTCAGTACTATTTGTTTGGTGAGCTTTCAGAAAATTGGCTTGGAATTGTTTACAATTACTTTGTGTTTCAAGGACCTTAGAAATGACTTGGAAAAATTCAAACCACTAAGCAAAGGACAATTTTTAGGAGAGGGAACCAGAGGAAGAGAAGAAAGAAAAATAGATCCAAGACAACTTTCCTGAGGCCATCAGTCCACTAGGTTTAAATGCCAAGAGCATTAGTACTGAGTACTAAGTACTAACCTAAGTACTAGTTACATAAGAAGAAATATGCTGTCACCTTTCAGGTCCTCTAGATCTTCCTGGCTTCCTGCAGTTCCTATTCTCTGCCTCTCTCTCGCCAGGACTTGTTCATCCAACACTAAACCGTCTACCATTTTTCATTTCGCTTCACTTTCCACTGAATTAGGTTTTTCCAAGCCTGCTATGTTAGCTTTAATGGGTCCTTGGCATCTGCGTGGGTCAAGAGACAGGGTAATGTTTGTATTTAAACCTGGAGCTTTGGTTTCAGCACCCATCAAAATTGCTCATTCTGAGGAAGTCCCCTGCCAGCCAGGACCGAGAGCACATCCCTCATGGTGCAACTTTAGCTGCATACAAACCATGCACGCTGAGGCTGGGAGATCTGCTTTGCTCTCTTTCCAACCTGAAAGTGTATTTTTCCTTCCCAATCAAGAGTTGCTATGGCCCAGCCTGCTCCTGAGAACTAACAGCTTTCTGAGCACCAAGGAGGCCTTGCCAGGGTCAAGGAGTCACGTCAAGCTCGGACACACTTTGTAAGACGTGTCTCCAGTCCCTGTGTATCTTCTTCTGAACCCACGTCTTTCCTTGAGCCTACCCTCCCCCTTCAAGGATGTCCTCCATCTTTGCCTAGTTCCACGCCATCCCAGGGCCACGTTCATTTGCAAGGGCACTGGCTAAAGGGTTGGTGTGTGGTGGGGGGCGGGAAGCGGCCAGTGCAAGCCCCCTACTTTAGAATCCAGGTGGAGGACACCTGCCTCTCTCCCTGTCTCCACAGACTGAGCAGTACAGACACTCAGCCCTTAACAATGGTTTCTGTGGCATTGAACTCTGGCGGTAAAGACAGTTGTGACTGCACTGGAGAAGGCAAAACAGCTGGTAAGGCCTGGTGGGTGTGCTCCTAATTTGTGCAGAGAGCTTTGTAGTTCACAATGGGCTCTGGCCTTAGGGATTGGAGCCAGACAAAGAAAAAGAGGCCCTTCTATTAAAAACCCGTCTTCCTTCTTCCCATTGAAGTCAACATCAAGTTAGCTTTTGCAGGAGCCAAAGGGTGGAGCCAAACAAACAAACAAAAAAGAACACACACACACACACACACACACCACACACAAACAAAAAAGAACACACACACACACACACACACACACACACACACACACACACACACCCCGCAACCACGCGCGCACACACACAGTCTTCTTCTAGGCCAAGCATACTTTTCTCATGAATTCTGAATGCTTGCTGCCGTCTCCTGGCTGATCAGTGTACAGAATGAATTTGGAATCTCTGAACACGATTTCTGAAAAGTGCTAGCATCTTCAGAAACAGAATTTCTTTATTTGTAAATACAAAAATTAAGAATTTTTCTGTTTGAGAAGATCACCCCTGGGTCTGTGTAGAACAAGAAGATGCCTGCCAAGGACAATGACCCAGGGGTGAGGCCAGCACCCGGGGCCAGGTGGAGGCTGGGGAGGTGACTGGGTAGGTAGTTCACATTCCAAGTTTCAGGGCTTGATAAACTGACTTTTACACAGACCTTCTTTTATCATGCTGTTCCCTCTAGTGGACATTTGCTACAGTTTGGCCGCCCAGTGGCAGCTCTTCCTTCCTAAGAGTACTTGGAGGCCAGGGTGTGGCTCAATGGTAGAGCACATGCTGGGTTCCCTCCTCAGCATCACACAAAAAATAAAATGAAGTTATTTTAAAAAGAGAACTTGGAAATCCCTGCAGAAAAACCTTCCTTCTCATCCTTGCCCTGTGGCTTGGGAGGGCCTGGCCCCATCCCTTGCTCTTGGGGTAGACTCTGGTTGACCTAAACCCACCAGCTTTTCCCATTTACCTAGTACTGCCTCTTCCACTGTTCCCAGGTCAACCAGTAACCCAGTTAGACTCTAGAGGTGCTGGAGCCTTTTGAAACCTCTCACAAAAACAAGTCTCCACCTTCTTCTGCATGTGCTACCAGAAAATTTTAAAATGCTCATTTTTTTCCTCTGGAAGGTGTAGAGAGAGACCAGTGGCCTGGTGCTGCTGCAGCCTTTTTGCCACCAAGAGTGGAGAGCCTGGAGTTGCCTAGGTGAAGACAGCGATGGGAAGGAGGAGCAATGTGGTATCTGAGGACAAAGCTGAGACAAGAGAGGAACCAGGGCCCTGGACTCCCCACTTTCTGTATCCTTCTTTGATTGATATGATATTTTCATTACATAAGTGAAGAAACTCACTGTATTGTCAGGTCAAGTTGGATACTGTGTTCCTTATGACAGATAACCCTGAATGATGTAGGTCCCTTGTGGAAAATCTTTATATCCCTGTTGTCTATAAAAACAAGTTTATGGAATGTTTATGACTTTGATTGTAGCCATGGCTTTGCAGGTATATACTTGTGTCCCAACTCACTGAAATGTATACATTAAATATATGCAGCTTTTTATATGTCATTCATACCTCAATAAAGTTTTTTTTAATTAAAACAGTTAATTTCCTTAGTGTGGCATTTGAGACAGTACACAAGGGGAACACAGCCAACCTTTCATATCCTAGTCAAACTCTCCCACTGTCTTATCCCTGTTTACTGCTTATCTCTGCTTACAGGTCACTCTCTTCAGACTGGGGATGTGGCTCAATGGTGGGGTGCTTGTACAGCATGCACGAGGCCCGAGGTTCAATCCCCTGCACTGAAAAAAAAAAAAATTAAAGGTCACTCTCTGAAATTCTGCTTTTCCTTGATCTGTGTTTTACATCTTCCCCGATCTTTCCAAGCTCTATTTCTGTTTCTCTCCAAAATATTCTTCCAACTAGTATCACTGCTGTACTTTCTTACCCTTTCCCTAGACCATCTTGAGTTGTTAACCACTTTCATATGCATTCGGCTTATCTTTCTGAGAGCAGGTTCACAGCTTGAAGATCTTGTCTATCTCATACCACCTAGACCATGCCCTCCACCTAGGTGTTAGGACTGCATGTGGGGAGGTTGGCAACAGCAATGCTTCTGCCAACACTAATGGTTACGTTCGGGTGAGGGTAGGGACTCCAGTTCAACTTAGGCACGTGAAAACAGACCAGAGGGAGGGTCTGGCTACATATTTTTCACTTGAGGATCCATGGGCCTATGTTGCTGTAAGAAAACCACCTCTTTGTGAAACAAAGCTGGTGAGTGGCCTGAAACCTCCTAACTCTTCAGGTCCCAGGACTCATGGAAACAAATGAAGTTGACTTATTTGGCCAGGGAGCTTTCTCAATCACAAGCAGGTATCAGGTAGCCATATAATAGAGTCCTGTGACTCCAAAGATGCCTGTGTCCCAATAAGTCTGCCAAGCAGGGGCACAATTTGGTGGCCCCAGTGCCCAGCCCTACGAGGAGCCTCCAAGTGATGACCGGCTATTCAAGAGGATCCCCTGACTGAAGAGCCGGCAGGTGAGTTGGAGATGCTCTCATGTCATGGTCTCCCTCGCCTCTTCCCACCAGCTGCATGGAGTCTGTGTACAAAGAGGGAAAAAGGAAGCCTATATTCAGCCTGGCTGCCATGTCATGTGAATCTTTAAAGCTTTTATGACATTCTGTGGTGTTTCCCTTGCATTCTTCCATGACCCTATTACAGCGGAAACAGGCTGTGCTTAGCATTTCACAGTCTGAACATTTAATGACATCACTCTGTGAGATGAAGGGGAGGCTAGAAGAAAAATCCAATTTGGCCCACTGTAGCCCCAATTACTTTAATTAGTCTCTGTTCTTAACGTAATGAAAGGGACGGCTGGCCAGGAATATTACAAGCTTTCAGGTACACTGGGTTCCTGTAAGTTTTCTACTAGTAGAAAAATTGTTAAGGCTGCAGTGTACTCTCTATCTTCAAAATAACAGGCTCCAAGGAGAAAGAAAGGGACACACACGTTCCCAACAAGAATTAGATGTACTTACATGGTACCATCCGCCATCTTGGTTTTTCCCAGAGCTCCTTCTACACTGGTTTTCCTCTGTTCTTGCTATAAACTTTCCAACTTTGTGGAATATACATAAGGAACATGGAGCTCAGTTGGGTCTACTCCTCACTACAAGGCTGTACTGTCTACAGTGACATCGCTGCTGAATAACTTTTATAGGAACAGGCCTTTGGAACATCTGATAGAATCAGGTCCCTTTTTGCTGAGTGTGGGGTTCAATCTTCTGAGTAAATAGATGCTTCAAAAGCAGTCAAGTCCCCATCTGGTACATCTGAGTAGGAGTTTGATATTTGCACTGAGAAATACTGAATTCCTAGAACATCAAGAGGTGATTCAAGACTTTTCTTACAAGTCACTTGGGCTTTAAATAGATTATTTGCATATTCATGAGCAGATATATTTATGGAGTCTGCTCTGAGCATGAGGAAAAAGAGCAGCCACATCAGCTTTACCTTTTCCGCGGGCATGCCTTGTGATGCACAAGAGGGGATGTCACCTTAGGGGATGTAACTTTTTAAAAAGTAGGCTGGAGGTGAAGCTCTGAGGAGAGGTGACCCTCGGTGGGGTCAGTGTTACGGCTTTGCTTAGCTCTGGATGGCCATCTTAAGTAACAGCCACCATCTTAAGAAAAATTTTTGCTTTCCCTCCCAAGGGTGTTTCTGAGAAGGGCTCACTCACTGCTCCCTCATACCAACCCAACCCCTAACTGCCTGCATGAGGACCTGGCCGGCTCTGATTCCTGAGCCTGACCCACGGAAGTCCTGGAACCTAAGCCTGTGTTGCCTCTCTCTCCTACAGACAGATGGCCTTTATTTGTCAGCTCTGACAGATAAAGTCTCGTGTGTATCTCTGCCTGGGCTCCGTCTCTCGTTTCTTGCTTGCCCATCTCCTGGTTCCTTGCTTTCCTTTCACTGGTGCCGAAACCTGGGATCGGGTTCCCTGGTGTGCCCACTCCCCTCTTCGAGGGTCACTGAGCGTCCGTGGGCCTGATCTGAATTCTATTGTGGGACCAGGCCCTTGATTCTGCCAAACGCCTTCTCTGCACCCAACACTGGACATTCCAGGTGAGACCCCTGTCTCCAGTGGACCTAAATGACCTCTGGGTCCCGTGAAGTGACTGTTGATCATCTGGCACTCCCAGGGTTACCATGTGGTCGGGGGCACCCCCAGCCATAGCTTTTACAGCTATAGCTGATCCCTACGGTTTACCGGATCTCTAGGTGGTCTTTTATTTGGGTCCTGGATTTTGAGAAAAACCACTGAGGGTGACTGGGAGCTGTTCCTGGTGAGACCTCTCTGCCTTGGGTTAATCTCTATGGCTTTTTCCCTGTGGAGCCCCAGCCAGGGGCCCAAGTGCCTCTCCAGGCCCTGCCTCGGATGCTTACCCAGTGGTGATAACGACCCTGGAGCATAACCATCCTCTCGACCAGATGATACTAGAGACTGGGGGATGTCCCACCTCTAAACTCACCTCCTTCGTCTCACCGTGGGCAGCTCCTCATCCATTCCCTCCCATAGTCCCCTAGGCTGCCTCCTGGCTAACCTAGGTCTCATTCTCTCTTACCCTGATCTGAAATCCCAAAACTTATCCATTTGTGCAATCAGATATGGCCTCAATATCCTTTGGACTGTAAATGGCTGCCTAATGGCACTCTAGATCCCGATATTATTGGAGATCTTTTCAACTATTGTGAGCTGTGAACGTTTGGGAAAATGGAAAGAGATATCATATGTTCAGCCCTTCTCCTTTCTACATTCTAAACCCTCTCTCTGCAACTCTGGGTCTCCCACACAAATCCTCTTAGCTCTTACCTCCCTGTGCCTGCTTCCAAAGGGACAGAAGACCCTATCCTCTCCCTTGACCCAGTGGATGAGCCCCTGCCATACCACAATTCTCTTTCTAATGAAGCCTCCGTAGCAACTGTCCCCACTGCCCCTCCACCCTTCTCTCCTCCTGCAACATGCTCACGGGCTGCCATTGCCCAACCCACATCTCTGTGTCCTCTACACGAGGTGGCTGGGGTGATGATGTAATCCGGGTTCATGTGACTTTTTCTTTTTCAGATCTTTCACATATAGAAATGTGGATTGACCCCTATACCTTGAGTCCCACCACCTATATCAAAGAGTTTCAGTTCCTGACTCAATCATATGATTTGACCTTCCATGATGTCCATATGATCTTGTCAACCCCCTCCTGTCTGAGGAGCACAGGTGAGTTTGGGAGCAAGCTAGAAATTATGCTGCCCATCCAATTGGCCCTGAAGCGATCCCTGATCAGGACCCCAATTGGGATTAGAATTCTCCCGGAGGAGTAACTAGTAGAAACCAATTCAGTACTTGTCTCACGGAAGGACTTGGAAAGGCAGCCCATAAGGCTATCAATTATGAAAAGCTCCAGGAAATCATCTATGATAAGAATGAAAACCTTCAGCATTTTCAGACCGCCTGACCAAGGCTTTATTACAATATACTAATCTGGACCCTGAGACTCCAGATGGGAGACCACTACTAATGACCTACTTTTTCTCCCAGAGTTTCCTCAATATTAAGGCCAAACTAAGGTGCCTTGAGAAGGGGCCCCTAACTCCCCAAGCTGAGGTTCTGGGAGTGGCCTTTAACGTATATAACAGGAGAAAAGAAAAGGCCCGGAAGCAGAAATACCAGATGCTCGCTCAAGCCATCCGTCCAGGCTCAGCATCTGTCCCTGGTTCCACTGGGCCCATGGAAGGGTTCCTCAGGACCACCCAGACCCTGCTTTAAATGTGGTCAGATGGGTCACTGGGCTTGTACATGTCCCAAACCTTGCAAACCTCCAGGCCCTTGTCCTAAATGCCATCAGGAGAGATACCGGGTCGTTGACTGTCCCCAAGCCCATAGCGCCCTCTGCCATCTGACCCTTCCGGTTCCCCTTTCCAACTCTTAAGACTGGCTGTAGAGGACTGAAGAGGCCCAGGTCCCCTTCACCCGACCACTACCATCACTCCGTGGGATCCCAGGGTAACGGCGTAGTTCAGGTGGGCTTGTCTCCTTCCCCCTAGACCCGGGGCTACACATTCAGTCCTCAAGGAGTTCTGGGGGCCTGCTGCCAACCCTTACAGACACTAGCCCTGTTTGCGCCTTTGGCTCTCTAGTTTTCACCCACTCCTGTTGGTCATTCCACAGGGCCCTGTTCCCCTTATGCGAAGGGACGTTCTTACCAAGCTGGGGGTCATGCTTTCCTTTTCCCCTCCTATACGCTCCCCTGATCCTGACCCTTACCTTAGGGCCATCCCCTATGCCATCTGCCAGTGCCTTCCCATTACCCGCTCCGAGGTGGACCCTACTGCCTGGGGTGTTTCAAGTCCTCTATCGTCTCACACCAGGAGCCCATTCACATCATCTCAAGCCTCCTCCCTTTTCTGCCCGGTCACAGTCCCTGCTGTGCCCCCTTGCTGCTGCCGTCCCTCTCCTCCTGCAGAGCAGCCTTGTGGGACTCCTGGCAATAAACCCGCTTCTTACCCCAGGTGTGTGTGTGACTAGTCCTGGGCCACTTTCCTTTCACTGACCCTGGCCTGGGGGCCCAGGACAGTGACGACACCTTCCTCCGTTCACCTAGGCTCTTCTTCTTCATCCACACCCTGGCCTCATTTGGGCCTCAGCGCCTCCCACTGCCACTAGAACTGAAGGATGGCCACTAAGTAACCCCCTTCTGCAGTGGGCACTTCCTTTCCTGACCCCTCTCCTTGTCCTAGGCCTTTTGCTAATGCTTGCCCCCTGCTCACTAGATTTATCCAAGATCAGAATCAAAGGCTCTCTAACCAAACCGTGAACCAGTTTCTACTGCATGACCTCCAACCCCTCACCCAAATTGGACTGTCCAGACTCAGCATCGCCCAGCACTTCCTGACCCTCACCATTGCCTCCATGACACCCCGTGCCCCTAACAAGGATCCAGATGCCGCCCCTTCCCAGCAGGAAGAAGCTACAGAAGATTGATCTATAGCCCTGTCCCTTAAGGGGCCCAATAACAAACAAACAAACAAAAAAAAGGGAGGAATATAAGGTCCTTGCTTAGCATCTGGATGGCCATCTTCAGTGATAGCTGCCATCTTAAGAAAAGTTCTCACTCTCCTGCCCAAGGGCCTTTCTGAGAAGGGCCCACCACTCCCTCCTACCAATCCCAACCTTCACCTCCCGCATTAGGACCCGCCCAGCTCTAATCCCTGCCCCTGCCCCCATTCAAGTCCCAAACCCCAAGCCTGTGTTGCCCACTCTGTCTATGGAGAGATGGCCTTAATTTGTCAGCTCTGACAGATGACCTCTGTGGACCTCTGCCTGGGCTCCGTCTCATTTCCTGCTCACTGTCTCCTGGTTCCTCCCTTTCCCTACAGTCAGGGTCACCCCCGCCTTGACACAACCTCTGAAGGGTTGTGATCTGTGCGCGACGGTGGGCCAGCCAACCACCCGCCTCTCACCTAGGGCGGCACGCTGGCTCTCTCTCTCTTGTAGGACAGGTGACTTAAGCACACCTCTAGAAAAATGGTGACTTCTTCACACCCTGCCCTCATCCCATAAGGACAGTGAATGCTGCCAGAGGAAATGAAGAGAAAAATGAAGCAATTTGATAAAGCAGAAGTCCTTCAGACCAGTCACACCGGAACCCAGGGTCACCCAGGCTGTGTGGCCTCAGCATCCCCTCTACCATCTCCTGACCTGCGTCCTTCCCTTCCCTCGTTCCTCCACTCTTCATCCCTCATTATTTCCGCAGGTGTTTACAGGCTGCCTCCTGGGGGCCGGGCCCGGGGCCTGGGTGCCAGGAGGTAAGGGCCCTGCACAGACCTAGTCCTGGCCCTCACGGGACTTTGGTTCTAAAGCAGGAGGAAGGAGGAAGACCGACAAAAAGCCACAATCATCTGGTCATTTCTAGTCAATCCTCTGGGACAACGATGCAATTATCTTCTGTTTCTATGGATGAGCCTTTAATTATATCAAACTCTCCAACTTTTAATTAACCTGCGCAGAGCGTTCCAGAGGGCCTATGTCGGTGCGTTTCCTAGAGCAGCAGGCTGCGTGTGTGACTTGGAGACATAGGTCAAGGCGGTGGGGCTGCTCCACTCCCTCTTCTGCTTCAGAGTGGCCGTGACCTTGACCACCTCCTGGGCAAATCTAAGAACCAAACAGGGGTGAGCTCAGGGGCAGCAGTGGGCAAGGCTGAGCATGTGGGATGCTAAGGTTGATAGATGATGGTGAATACGTTTGAGATGTGACGAATCAAGGGAGCCGGTACAATCATTCCTCCATGAATTTCTTTCCATTTTCTAAGAAAGCTCAGAATCTGCTTCATGCAGCCCCCACTGACAATGAAAGAAAGCATTTGAGGCACTTGCCTGACCATATTCCTAAACCTACAGACTGTCGACACTGTTCCCTCCCCGGGCACCTCCAGCCGTGGACGTCCCCAGACTAATTCCACCAACATGAAGCCACTTCCCCTTGGCCCGCACCTCCTAGGAACTCTTAATCAATCTGGGGCTTCGAACAGTGCGTTTGCTCTGTGTGTTTTGGCACCAACACTAATATTTAAAGACCTTTAAATGGTTGTCGTTAGTTGAAATGAGCAGAGGGCTGGTGAAATAGAACTGTGGGGAGACTCTGTCTCTCTCCCTTCTCAATATGTTTTGGATCGAAGGCAAGAAAAGACCGTATTAGCAAAAGAAAAATTGGCCTAAATGTGAGAACAGTTGCCTTTAAAAATATATGCATGGTGAAGTATTCACGGGGTGGCAGGAGGCCAGGAAAGCACTCAGCGGAGTTTTCCACTCCACCCACAACGTCTCCTCGGCAGAGAGTGTGCTTTTGTCTTAAAGCGCCACCCGCGCCCCCATGTTGAAAAGCCTCTCTGCACTTCAGTCTTTCTACTCTCTAGGTAAATAGAAGGGTTAAGCATGAAGCCAGCAGAATTTCGATTTGAAGAGCAGATAAGTAGACTAATAAATGTTAAGCTAACAGAAGCCTTTCCCCCCTCAAAGACCTTGTCCTTGTTAGGAATGACAGGCTGGTCCTAACCCAGCGCAGCTGAAAGCTAATTGACTTTGTAATTCCCCAAGCGTGGGAGAGAGGCTGGGAAAGGGACCAGCCTCAGACATCACGCGAGCCGTGGAGAGATTCTAGGTGGCTGCTGCTATAATTGTGAGATTAAAAAAAAAAATTCCCCTTACACCCGTGGAAGACGACATGTCGTGACACAGCAATAAGAAGGGATGAACGGCTGGTGCAAGTGACAGTGCCACCAAATCTCAAGAATAGGTCTAGCAAGAGAAACCGACCCACACAGACACTTCATGGAATCCTCTGGAAGCTTCATGACAGGAAGTCCAGGAGCAGCCATCACTGACCCATGAAGGGTTCCGAGCAGAGCTGGCCCCTGGGAGGCCCCTGTGACAGGGAGGTGCCTGAAAGAGAATTTAGGGTGAGGCCAACACCCTGCATCTCAATCTGGGAGGTGCTGTGTCCACACGTGCCATTGAGCTGTCCCTGAAGATTCGTGCACGTTGCGGCACGTCGCGGCACGTGCGGTATATCTCATTTATTTATTTTTTTTAAAGGACATTACACTCAGGAGCCATTGAGGACAAATTGGTAGCAAGAACAATGTATTCTAACATTGGCCTATGAAAGATTTTTGGTTTGTTTTTGGTACCAGGGATTGAACACAGGGGTGCTTAACCTCTGAACCACATTCCCAGCCCTTTTTATTTTTTTTTATTTTGAGACAGAGTCTCACTAAGTTAGGGCCTCAGCTAAGACTGGTCTTGAACTTGCCATCCTCCTGCCTCAGCCTCCTGAGCCGCTGGGATGACGGGATGCACCACCATGCCCAGCTGTACGAAAGGTTTTTGTGTGATGAGTGACTTTTGCAAACATCTTTGAGATGAAATGAGGAGTTAAAGGTAATGGGGCTGTGTCTCCTCTCCCCATTCCAACAGCACAGGGACACCACTGTGCCTCGACAGCGGTGCTTCTAAGGGGGACATCGCTGGTGCCTGGTCAGGGCATGTTTTCATCCTGTGGGTCTATTTTGTAAATTGCACAATATGTGTCATTCTGGAAAATCCGTTCCTGGGAGATCACCGGTGGACCAGAACTACCTTTGCACATTTTCAGATGTCCCCTGGAGGGTGTGACAGACTTTCTGGAGAAATTTATTATATTGAAAGATTATTGTAACAAAATGCATAAGCCAGAGATTATTGTAGCCAGAGATTATTGTAGCCAGAGATTATTGTATCAAGATATATTATGTAATCTTACTCATTTTTACTTTTAAGAACTTGCCCTTGCCTTGACTTCTTTGAATATGCTCATAGTTGACCATGGCACACTCCCCTTCAATGCTATTCCCAAATAAATGTCATTATTATTTTTTTAATATTTATTTTTTAGGGCTGGGGATGTGGCTCAAGCGGTAGCGCGCTCACCTGGCACGCGTGCAGCTTGGGTTCGATCCTCAGCACCACATACAAACAAAGATGTTGTGTCTGCCGAGAACTAAAAAATAAATATTAAAAATTCTCTCTCTCTCTCTCTCTCTCTCTCTCTCTCTCTCTCTCTCTCTCTCTCTCTCACTCTCTCTTTAAAAAAAAAATTTAAAAAAATATTTATTTTTTAGTTGTAATTGGACACAATACCTTTATTTATTTATTTTTATGTGGCCCTGAGGATTGAACCCAGGACCTCGCGCATGCTAGGCAAGCGCTCTACCGCTGAGCCACAACCCCAGCCCATCAATGTCATTATTCTTTGAATAATATTTTTCTAATTTTTTTGTTTTGCTTCTCAACAGTGTGCTAATCTATTAGCTTGTACCTTGAGTTTGTTGATATTAAGAAAATCACCCCCAAATGGCAGAAGGACAGTGAGGTAAAAATGTATCCGTTTGCTTTATTGATTAGATTTTGTCCTTGAGGTTCTTGGAGCCAGATAATTCATTCATCCATCCACAGGCTCGAGGACACAGTGGGGAAAGAAGACTTCTTCTCCCAAGGAATTGACTGACAAGTAAACAGGAGTCTAGGTAGCAGAAGCAGGGGGCGGGGCACAAATGATTTTGAGAATATGGAGCCCCATAGAGATCGGAAAGGATGGACTCCCCTGCCAGGTGGCCGAGGATCAAGGTGAAGTGCGTTCTAGGAGGAGAAGAGCATGCATGTCTCTAACGTAGCACCTCCTGTGCAATTATTTTTGCCTTTGTAAGTAATGAAGAAATGAAATACAGACTGGAAGCAAAATGGAACATGGAATGTTAGAAAAACAGCAAGGAGCTTGTTCACTGGGCATCCTAGGTGAATGCTCCTATGAAATGCCAGGGACAGGCAGCAGACAGATCCTGGAGTGTCCTCCATCCACAGTCTTAGGTTGAGTGTCCCCAGAAGCTGACCCTGAGGCAAAGTGAGGGAGATTACAGATAGCCACAGCTCATTGTTGCTGTCCCCTTGGGAGGGGGAGTCCTACTCCCAACCTGCTGGTCCCAACCTGCTAGGCCAATAAGGTGGGACATTTTGGAACTTGTGAGACTCAGCTGCAAGAAGCCTAGGAGTTTCCTGGAACATCCCTCTGGGAGTCCTAACTACCATGGAAGAGCTCCCACTGTCCTAAGTCTGCCATGTTGGAGAGGCCACATGTCGGCTCTCTGGGTGCTGGTCCAGGTGAGTTCCACCTTCTAGCCATCTCTGCTACCCGGCCAGGGTGTCAGACAATGAACCAAGCTGTCCTGGGTCCTCTACACTTGCCCAGCTGTCAGCCGAACCCTACTGATCAACCTCAGTTGACATGACATGGGACAGAAGAATTGCCCAGCTGAGCCCTGCCCACCACGTTCCTGACCCAGGAAGCTGGGAGAAAAGACAATGTTTGTTTTGTCCCTGCTGTGAAGAAGTTGCCATGTATGGTGGTGGAGAATGGTATTCGTTCTCCGGGGCTCAGAAAACAGTGCCACCAACAAGGTGCCTTAGAACAGCAGAACTGCGTTCTCTTGGTTCCAGAGGGCCGAGGCTGAAATCAAGGTGCTGGCTCCAGGGAGAATTTTTCCCATGCCTTTCTCTTAGCTTCTCAAGTGACCCACAATCCTTGTTATGCATAGGCTTGGAGACATGTCACTTCAACAGGCTTCTGTTGTCACATGGCCTGTGGTCTGTCCACATGGTATGTTCTCTCTACTCTTCTTCAAATGACACCAGCCATAGCAGATTAGGACTCACCCACCCTAATCCAGTGGGATCTCTTCTTAACTTGATTCTATCCATAAAGACTCTCTTTCCACGTAAGGACATGTTCACAGGTGCCAGGAATTAGGATTTCACCTATTGGGGGAGTGGTTGGGGTACATTTGCAATAGCTCAAACACAAAGATTTGAGGAGCAGTAATTAACTTGAGGGGTGATTCTAGGAAGGTCTGGTGGGGGTAGGGGGTGTGGAGGAACAGGAAGAGAGAGAGAGAAAGAAAAGGTAAAGAAGCCAAAATAATGTACATTATGAAGCAGATTGCTACTGTGGGCAATAGGAGTCAATTCCGCTGAGAAAATCTGGCAGATAGAATAGAAAAACATCTTCAAGTTATTCTCTCTCCACTCCTCCACCTCCCCAGGGGTGAGGAAGATGGAGAATTTATCCTTCAATTCCCATCCATCACTGGCTGAGAGCTGCTCCCTGGGAACATTAGCTTCCTGGCACTTAATGGCCCATTGCCCGAAGCTAAGAGAAATCTCTCCGGTGCTGAGGGCTTGTGCTGGCAACAGAAACCCTGGGTTTCTCCTGGAGCAGAGTGCTGGGGTGGGACCTTCATGGGCTTCGAGATAGCCATGCTACAGTGAGGGCTCTGGAGAAGGAAATAGTGGCAGTGAGGGGACCTAGTCAGAGGGCAGAAATGCCAAAGAATTTGTCCGAGAAGATGGGTCTCAAATCCAGCTGTAAGCTTTTTTTTCAAAGTCGTTTGTCCTGTTTCCTCAAAAATCCTTAGTCAAGTTTCCCAGCAGAACAGGCCTTAGATGAAGTTATTGGGGGGGGGGCAGAGGAAAACCGGGGGAGAGGGCACACATGCCACATTTAGGTTGACATATTAAGGAGCATGGTCCGCTTTCTGAGATGACACAGAAATGGAATTCACTGGAAGCAGAAGGAGAGGACCAGGGCTGACCCTGAGAAAAGAGGGTCCTGGGAGTAGCTGGGGAACTTGGTGCTTTGGTGTTAACACGGTCCCTTGTGAGATGGGTCACTTGGGTTGCTGTGATATGGTTCATTCATGTGGCTCTTACAATTGGCCAAACATTTTCACTAACATGATGTCATTTTTTTCTCCCCCCGTGCTACAGAGAGGTTAGATCATTTCTCCCCAAAATCCCATAAGGGGCAAGGCCAGGGCTGAGCTTGACTCTTCAGACTGGAAGTCAAATACGGGACTACTTTATGCCTAGGTTTTTTTTATTTTTTTTTAATAAATAGCGGGAATACATCTTTCCAACTTTCTAGTTGTCAATGGATCTTTTATTTGATTGATTTATATGTGGTGCTGAGGATCTGACCCAGGGCCTCACACATGCCAGGCAAACACTCTACCTCTGAGCCACACCCCCAAGCCTTATGCCTAGTTTTTACAGATTCAGTAGCTGAACTTTCAGCTATTTGAGGACTTCAACCAAGGCAGGAATCTGACCCTCTGATCACCACCCAGAATCCCCAGTTCTGGAAGGCTGGTCTGAGGAGGGAGCCCCTGGGCTGGTGGGTGAGCCCAGCCACTGATATTCTGTTATGAAGGCACATAGCGGAGAACCTGAGGATCTGGAAGGTCTTGTACCTACCTAGGGCAAAGGGCAAAAGGTAAAAAATTTTCTTTTAAAAAATGTCTTCCAGACGTGAATTTAGGGGATGCTTTTGAAGAAAAAAAAAAAAGCTATCCTCATTTTTCATGTCATATTTGGGTTTTTTCATGGCTAACAGCATGAACGGAGCAGTCTGGGTTTGGAAAGTTGGAAAGACGTATTCCCGCTATCCCTCTCCACTGAAGCAGTTGCTATGACATCTTGCCCAAAGTATCCCGACTCTTCCCCCAAGAGATTGCTCTTCTGGGGAAAAATGTGTCGATGCGGGAGTTAGAAATGGAGCAGCCACAAAGGGCTCCCAGCCGTGTCTTTGGGTCGAGACAGGGAGATGTGTGAGGTTCCAGTTCTTACCAAAGCAAACATATTTTCTATGGATTCTAATTAAAATGAGGGAGAAATGCCACTGAAAATTCTCATTAACATACCTGCCTATGAATATGGAGTTCTATGAAATTGGAAATAAACCTATTTTTAAATTTGAAAGATAATCCAGGGCTGGGGATGTAGTTCAATGGTAGAGGCTTGGACTCACACAAGGCCCTGGGTTTGATCCCCAGCACTGGGAAACCAAACAAAACACCCACAGACAGAACCCAGGTAGCACAGATACAAAATTTAATTGTTTACCCAGTAACTTTAATCATAATTAAATAACAACTATTGAATTATTTTACTCCTTTTCTCCTCCTTTCTGTGAGTAGCTTCAATATGTCTTGAATCCCAAAGGTCAATATGTGGAAGATTAGGGGGGAAAAAAAAATAGTCTTTATCTGGTGAGACCTAGGAAGTGGGATTTGCAGGGTGGGGGATGGAGAGGATTTGTTTGTTTGTTTGTTTTTCTCATTGTACTTTTCTGAATTGCCTGATTTTTTAAATTATGAGAATGTGCTAAAATTAAAAAAAAAATGATGACAAATTAAGTTGCTGCTGTTTCCGTCAAGATCCAGTTGAAATAACAGAGCCAGCAGGAGGGGTTCTGGAGTATGGGATCCTTCAGGGCAATTAGACCTCACGCAATGGTGGGAGGTGCCCCGGAAATGACACCTTCATAGGAGAGTGGGGGCCCAGCAGTCGCTCAACCCAGAAGCCAAGCACAAGCAGCCCCCAGGAGGGATCATCAAGAAGCATCTGGGGAGGAAGCCACAGCTCTCTAGTTGGACAGCTACTGTCCTCAGTAGCTCATGCCTGGGGCTGCCATCGCCTGCAGAGAGAGCCAACTGGAGTCTCCACAGGGCCAGGAATGGATGTCCCTCCATCCAGCCATGCGACCTGCAAAACACCGTGGCTGTTGTTTCTCTTGCTCATGCAAAATGACTCTTTCAGACTACTCTGACCTGGAGGTAACTAACAACCCTCTGTCCACACGAGGAGGACGTTCTGGGAAACAAGCTTGGTTCCTTTTCCACCACACTGACGTAGATGCAAGAAAGCACCCTCTTCTTTGGATTCTCATCCAAGCCCTTAACTAAACAAAGTTGTGCATAAGAAGTCCTCATTCTTTTTTTTTTAATTTTTTTATCTGTTCTTTTTAGTTATACATGACAGTAGAATGTTTTTTGACGTCTCATTCATACATGAAGTAAGTATAACTTCCCATTCATGTGTTGTGCATGTGGAGTCTCACTGTTCGTGTACTCATATATGAACATAGGAGAGTGATGTTCCACTCATTCTACTGTCTTTCCCATTCCCATCCTCCTCCCTGCCCCTCGTTCCCCTTTGTCTAATCCAACGAATGAGAAGTCCCCATTCTTTACAGATTCAAACCTCCAGCTGGCCTCTTGTATGCCTACGCTGTGTTTTGTCACAACCTGCCGTCCTTGGAGAAAGCCAGTTAGCTGGACAGTAGCTGTTGGGATTGTGGAAATGGCTGCGTCTCCCACCCATTGTTTGCAGGAGAGGAAACCTAAACCCAGATCCCCTTGTGTTTTCACTGGTTAATGCTGCAGCACCCAGAGCTCTTGGCATCCAAAGCTGCTTCCGTCTTGTCCCTACTTCACCCACCAATCGGTGTCAGATTGCAGAAGTCTTGTTACAAGATCACGTCCAACTACCACATTGTCCCCACCTGGTGAGGCGGAGCGTTCAGCGTAGCGCTGACTCTCCCATCTGCTGAAAGGATCCAAAGACTTTGGTCTTTTATTATCACTCATTTGTCTCCTGTTTATGAAGCTTCCACTAAGTGCCAAGGAGGTTATATGCCTTTGGTATGGAACAGCCATGTCAGGGGCAAACCTGTCAACAGAGATCCAGGAACAATGACAAGAGTGCGAGAGGGAGAGAGTCTCAGGTTCAACCTGGTCGTCTGGAGAGGTCATCTGAGGTCATCTTCATCGCCGTGGCATGCGGAACCACCAACCTTTACAGCCGTGGTCACACGGGGATGTTGTTAGGACTGTCACGTGTCACAGCAGTTTTGAGCCATGTTCTGTTTCCTTCCTTACCTGCTCCTGCTTGAAAAGCCCGGCCGTCTGCTCAGGATCTTAAAAAATTCGGGTCTGCTGAGTGTGGCTAGAAGAAAGGACAGTCCTTTGTCCCTCGCTCTGTGAAATGTCTTATTATTTTAAAATCACATAATGAGTTCTTGGAATGTCCTCCTTAAAAGGATAGCTGCATACTGTAACAGAATAGTGCTATTAAAATTTGATAACCTGCGAGCAGCCATTTGTGGTTCTTTCAGTACTTAGGGCTCCTTCAAGCTAGTACTTAGTTGTTTTTTTTTCAGTGCATTATTTATGACCATAAAGAACTATAAGTTATTAAAAGAAATCTTTGCTAGCACAACACAAGCACTGATTGCTCATGGTTTTTTCCTGTGCTTAAGCATTTTTCCAGCCCTATGGTGTAGGGGAAAGAGAATGAGATTTGCTTCAAAATCTTCTACTTCACTATCTTCTAGCGGAATAGATCCACTCCGAGGCTCAGGTTTCTTACCTACAAAATGGCAATGATAACTTTTCGTTTGAGACAAATGATATTGTTACGAATCCACTTTTGACGTAGAAAATGCATGTTGGTGTGGCTCTGCCTAGAATGTACGGTTCGACTTGGTAGAGAGGGGAGTGACTGAGGGTGAAGCCCTTGGCTGGTGGCAATGCTGCCAGCCTTCTAAGGGGTGTGGTCTTTAGAGCACTTCTTGGGGGGTGCACGCCTATTTTCCTCAGGTCCTGAGCTTCTGGCTTTACAACCTCCTTGACTTTTAAATCCTCTTAATCTGTTAAGGCTCTCGATGGGAAACCTCAGTCATCAGCTTGAACCAGCCTTTCTGTCTAGAATCAGATTCATTTCAAAACCCAAGTGATAGGATCAGGAAGAACAGAATGTTAAACAGGCGAGAGAAGCCACACGGGGCTCCATCTCAGAGTCTAAAGAATGTAGATGTAGCAACACCCCAAAATCTAAATGCAGTGAAGCTACCGTACCCTCCAAGTGCGAACCCACGCCTGGTGTGAAATGCAGGTTGTGTTATTTTGAGGTCGACAAGGTGACGTGGTGAGGCTTCCCTGAAGGCCTAGAGCTGGATACCCTCATCCTCATCTGTTTGGTGTCCTTATCTGCTTCATGGGAGGACCTCACCATGGGGTCCACAGCCTCAGGCGTCCAGGAGAAAACCCGGGCAGCAAGTCTGGCGTACCAGGGAAGACCCAGTCTCTCACTCGCTACTCCTCTTCTGATCCCCGGCCAAGCATGGGAGCCGGGAGGGACTGTTTCCTGTGCCAAGTATGAGGCCAGCCCTGGGTTTCATCCAGCCCTGGCTTCTTTGGTTCTACAATTCCATGTTCATGGAGATTGTTTACCCTGGATGGAATTATGTGATCTGATTGGTTGAAGATATGGTCAGGGATTTGAAACCTCCTCCCCAAATACCTGAGTTTTATCACTCGTTTTGGTCAGTGTGTGTTTTACAGAGATGCTGTAGTGTTCCTCATACAGTCCTCTCAGATGAATGCACTTCACAAAATCTGAAGTGGTTGGCAAGAAGCAAGTGTACCACGGTCATTCTCCATGTATTCAACAGCGTGCCTGTGTGCCCATTATTTGACCGACAGACACTGTTCTTGCAACATTAAAATGAATGAAACACCCCGGTCTTTATATTTGCCAGGAGCAGAAAAAGATAGGGATGCTGTAGTTTGCATGTGCCCCTTGCAAATTTCTTATACTGGAAACTCAATCCCCCAAAGTTACGTGTGAATGGCATTTGGAGGTGGAGCCTTTAGCGGGTAATTGGGATACTATGAGGCCAGGAGGGTACAGTGCACATTATAAAATTACTAGCTTTATAAAGAGAGAAACCTTAGCTGACAGACTGTCTTGCTGTGTGATACCCTGTACCTCTGTGGGATACTGAGGAGACTCCCACCATTTGCAATTGCAAAGTTGGAAAATGATCACCCTAACCAGATGCTGAGCCAGTGCTCTTGAACTTCCCAGCTTTAAAGTCACGAGCTAAACGAACCTCTACACTTTATAAATTACTTGGCCTCAGGTATTTTGTTATAGCAAAGGAAAATGGGCTTAGACAGACAGTACACAAGAACCTAAAAACCAAGAAAATAATATGTGAGGAGGTGTTGGGTACTGGAGGGGAAAAAATGGAACTGGGTAAAGGACTGGAATCCAGCAAGGACCTCCCACACAACCACCTTTTTGTAGTATTTAGAAGAGAGGTTCTGGCCCTAGCTGCACCTGGGAAGCTGACCGGACTGCAAATTCTCTGCCCCGATTCCAGACTTACTGAACGGAAGCTCTGGGATGGGCCCAGCAATCCACTTTATTTATTTATTTATTTTGATAAGCCCTCCAGGTAATTTTGCACTAAGCCAGTGTTTGAGAATCATTGCTAGACTATTCATGAAAATATTTCATCACAGAAATGCTATTTTGTAGTTTTTATATATATTTTAGTTGGAGATGGACACAATACATTTATTTAATTTATTTATTTTTATGTGGTGCTGAGGATTGAACCCAGTGCCTCCCACGTGCTAGGCAAGCGATCTACCCCAGCCCTATTTTGTAGTTTTAATAGTCATTTTCTACTAGAGCTGCACTACAACAGTGCAGGATCAACACAGCAGATATGATACTCAAGGACAATAAAACAAAACCCACAGGATGCATGGAGTCAGAGGCCGAGGGAGCACCCCAGGACCGCACATTAAGTGATTAGATCCAGGTGCTTTGTTTTGTTGCTACTTCTGAGCTGTCTCCATTCCACCCCTTCCTGTTTTATCCATAATCGATGCACACTGGAGCCGAAATGCCTGTCTGAAATCCAGAGATCAGAAGGGCACAGAATGCAGAGATTAGAGTTGAGATGTTGCAATATCTGTAACGAGAAAATCGGTCTGAACTGTAAACTCCTTCAGATGAAGAGCTCAGAAATAGGATGTTTCCCTCTTAAGCCAGAAGAAGGGACCTTGCAAAGTTGGAAGACGATCACCCCAAGTGTCCTTAGTGCAGTGCCTGGTCTGGCTGCTGTTTCCAGGACCCTCCACAAAGGCCCAGGAGCCCTGGGGCTTGGGCCGTGCTGGGAGGAGTCGCAGACTGTGCGGTTTTGTGAGCCACACTGCCCTCTTCTGGGGATCGCAACTCCGACTGCTGTATTTTCAGCTTCAAACCAAAGCTGGGTCTGCGGTCTCAGATGCACCTATTTGATGGACAGTGAGGACGCTGGGGGTGGCACAGCACAGAGGATGGTGGGGTTTGCAGACCTTCTCACTGCCTTAAGAACACATCCCACAAAGAACAGAGCCGATGGAACAACAGAAGGGAAGAAAACACACCAAGAGGCCGGCCACTCAAGGCGAAGCGAAGGAGACCAGAGTGACCCGTTCTAGACCACGGGATCCTGGGTACCTTGTACAATTTCAGAGAGGGACTTTCTCTGGGCCTTCCCAAAGGCCCTCAGCACTCCAATCTCTGCCTCCTCCCACAGTAGGTGGCCTGCTTCACTTTGTGAATCCTCCTCTTCAGTCCAAGTGGATTAGGGCCCACCCTACTCCGCTGTGACCTCATTTAACTATTTATGTTTGTGATGACCCTGTTTCCAAAGAAGGCCCCATTCTGAGGTTCTTAGAGCATTTGAGGAGCACAACCCAGTGCCTGGGCTGTGGGTTCAAATCTTGGCTTACTCGCTCGTTGGCTGTTGAGCCCTGAGCCGGCTATTGATCGACTCTGACCGCCTGTCTTCTCATCTAAAGAGAGGACAAGTACACAGCCCCATGGGCCTTTTGTAAAGATTCATGTAAGTACTTAGCGGGTGCCTGGTGCAGGGGAAGGAATCCAGCAGAAGCCAGCTATTATTTTTGCTTTTACTCTTAGGAAAAAAAAAAAAGTTTAAAGAGAGAAAAAAGGATCACACAGTCCCTGGATCAAAACAGACTATTTAAATAAAGAGAACAGTGGGGAGAATAATTGCTACCTGACATTCTTTTCCTTCTCACGTTATATTGAGCACTTGCTTAAAAAAAAAATGCAGTTTCGCTCAGGAGAAACTAGGTTGTAGCTAACTGATGGTCTCAGATACAAGAGAGGATATTTGGGTCTCTGTCAGTTTCAAGGGGAGGCACAAAGAGATATTCTAGTTTAAATGTCAGCCCATCTGTCTGCTTCTTTCCCACACCCTCCCCACTCTGCAGGTCTGACTTCCAGAACCAGGCTCACTTTGACGTGACCTCAAGAGCGTCCAAGTTCTCCAGCATCGACAGAGGGGGACATCAGATCCACCTGGCAGAAGCAGCAACCTCAACAACCTGATTTCACTGCCCTTCATTAAGTTCTGATACCGGGGACATGGGGATATGGCATTTGAGAAGGCTGTAATAGTAACTTATTAGAAATCATGAACACTGTCAGGCTCAGTGTTAATCTCAGTGTAATCCCCTGTAATCTCAGTGGCTCAGGAGACTGAGGCAGGAGAATCCCAAGTTCAAGGCCAGCCTGGGAAACTTAGTGAGGCCCTCAACAACTCAGCGAGACTCTGCTTCAAAATAAAATATAAAGAAGGGCCCAGGATGTGGTTAGCCCTTGTGGCTAAGTGGTTAGCCCCTAGGTTCAATCACGGGTAAAATTTATATTTCCAACAAATCAGAGCCTTTTGAGGGAAGGACATTCTAAGGAGAGGAAGGAGGTTGAGGAAAATTCCAGAGCCCAATTCATTGCAGGGCATATTTTTTTTTTCCCAAGAAAGGTAGATTAAGGAGGTCAGCAAAAGCTCTGAGTGGTGCCCAATTCACCACCAAACACCCTGAGGCAACAGCCGTGGTATTTACATGTGCACAGTGTTCCATGTGCTCCCCTAAAAATGTCCGTGTGGCTTTGTGTACACATGTGTTTACAGAACGTGTAAATAAATATGAGTGGAATATGAAACACATGCGCCGGTGTTTACAAAATATGCATCCATTTATGTTAATGAAATTACTTCCATCTGAGAACAAACAGCCATTATCTACGGAAGTGCTACCAATTAAGGGAGATTACTGGAATTTTTGTCCTCATGCATGGAGAAACTGAGTCACCAATGTTTTTGCTATAAAAGGCAGGAAACTTGGCTTATGTCAACATTGAAAATGTTATTGCTAAAGGAGCCTGTAAGTTGGAAAGAAAGTCCCCCTCTGAAATTGTATTCTCACAACAGAGGAACTTTTCAACTCAAGTTCACTTCCAGTGGCTTTTGCCATTGACACCTCACGTTTTCACGCATCGGAGTTTAGCAAGCTTTTCCGAGTTTCCAAGTATGAAAATTTCTAGGGAGCTTGTTTAAAATGTCCATTTCTAAACTCCACCTCCCAAGAATCTAAGGAAACTCGCAATTTCAGCAATGTTCTTTGTAACTCAGGGGCCCCCCAGGAACATGATCTGGGAAGCCCCACTCTGGTGCCTTGAGTGGCGGAATGAGGAGAAACTGTATCCTTTTGAAAATGGGCAGTTGGCTAGGACAGGGTATTCGAAGGGCAGCACACAAGCACAGTGGACCGCAAGCCTGTCCACTCCATGCAGTTCTCCTGCAGTCCAGCCTTGCAGAGCGGTTAGCAGGGGCTGAGGTCACAGAGTTTCAGCAGGCTCAGGTGCTGGTCTATGGAGGCAACCTCTGCAGAACAATCAGCTCCTGTAGTCAGAACTGCTGGTTGGCCCCGTGCCCATCCCTGGTGAGATGGAAACTATTGGTCGTGTCTTTATTATGTTGGCATAGCAGTCTTAAGCAATGGTTTAAAAACCTCAAAAAAATTATAAATGCATGAGAAGCTGCAAGTATGGTGCAGAAAGGTCCATGTATCATCACCCAGGATCCCCCAGCGGGAACACATTATGTATCTACATGATCAACATCAGGAATTTGAGATAAACATTTCACTGCTACAGACCACAGACTTGACTTGGATTCCTCCGGTTTCAACATACACACTTTCATGTGTGTTTAAAATCCCATCACATGCATAGATTCACAACCACCTCTTCCACAATCAAGATACACAACTCTTCCCTTGCCAAAGAGTTATCCTCCTCATCCTGTCCAGAATGCCTGGAATCTACAGATCTATTCTCGAACTGAGCACCCTTAAAAAAAGAAGAAGAAGAAGAAGAATAGAGAAGAATGAAGCATAAGAGAAAACACCAAAGTGCATTTCAAAGCAGGGAAAATACAATTGGGAAACTTTTGTTCTGTTATTTGTAAATGTAGATGTAGTGTGTGTCCTTTTTTTTTAAAATAAGATATATTTCTGATGGAGAATTGCTGGGGAAAAATATGAGAAATACTATGATATTAGGGGGAATCATCGGTAAGACATTTCTTGTTGGGAGTCGCCTCGGCTCCAAAGACAAACTTCCCCATCCTCCAAGAAGAGCTGTCCAATGGTGAGCCCTGCTGGCTCACATAATCCTTACCCACCAATCAGACTAGCCCTGCTGGCTCACATGATCCTTACCCACCAATCAGACTAGCCCTGCTGGCTCACATGATCCTTACCCACCAATCAGACTAGCCCTACTGGCTCACATGATCCTTACCCACCAATCAGACTAGCCCTACTGGCTCACATGATCCTTACCCACCAATCAGACTAGCCCTGCTGGCTCACCCGATCCTTACCCACCAATCAGACTAGCCCTGCTGGCTCACCTGATCCTTACCCACCAATCAAAAAGCACCTCATGCCAACTGTCAGACCACCCCAGCTCTATAAATATGCAGAGCTGTTCCTCAATAAATGAGCATTTTCTTTGATGGCAAGCCTTGACTGTTCTTTCATTTCTCCTCTGGGGGACGTGGGCAATGGAGTGGAGGCCTCTTTGTTTGTGGCCACTGTCCTCCAGACCCTTGATTAATGACTGCTTCCCATTTGGATGGAAATCTGCCATGTGGACCCCAAGATGCAGCCTCCTTGATGGACCTGACAATGTCCCCTTTGGCTCCCACCTGAAAACTAAGGTGAAAAGGAGCTCAAGCAAGGAGGGGGGCCAGGAGGGGCTCCAGGACTGTATGGGTGCTCGGCTCCCCTTGTCTGAGTCTCCCCTGGGCCCAGAAGCTAATAGAAGCCAGGAGATCTGCACCCCCACAATTCTACTGACTCCTCAAAGCATGTTTAAAGGAAAAGAAAGGGTGTTTCTAGAAAATTTGATTCATTTATGTACCTCTTAATGGTGTATGGTGCACGCTCAAGTAATTGCAGGAAAACATTCTCACAATTTGAAATAAAAGTATGAGGCTGGGGCTCAGTGGTAGAGCTCTTGCCTAGCATGTGTGATGCACTGGGTTTGATTCTCAGCACTGCATATAAATAAGGTCCATTGACAACTAAAATTAAATATTTTTAAAAAGTATGTGTTTAACATTTTAATCAACCTTAGTTAAAACGCTCCTTATCTGACAATGGGGGTCCATCCCAATGAGCCCGTTGTGAATTGAAAATATCATAAGTAAAAATATACAGTTCCTCTGAACACATATCATCCTCTAAGTCGGGTTTCTACCATCACTGCCTCAGAACCACAATGAAGTGGAAAAATTGCAAGTCAAACCTCTGTAAATCTGGGGCCATCTATTTCATACTAATGATAGGGATGTTTTTTTTTTGTTGTTGTTGTTAAATTTTACCGAGGTATGTCTATCTGGCTAGAGAGCAAATGGATCGTTGCATGATTGTGTCACTCATTTATCTTCTTGTTTCTAGTTTGAGCAGTCCACCTCAAGGGCTCAAGGCATTGGGCGTGACACTTACTTGGTGACTTTGGAAGTAACTCTGGGGAGCTTTCTTCTCAGGACCCCTCCTGGCATCTTGTCGGTTGTGACGTTGATGGCTTTTGCTCCACAGCTGAGCGAGGGAGTGGTCCATCCTGGGAGCCGGTGGGGAAGGCATATGGGGCTGGTCTATTCCTGGGCTGCATATATCCCTGGAAACAATTTCTTCATGCTCTGCTGCACCGTCTGGCATGATTTTGTAAATCTTCCCAACAACATGCCATTGATCTATTTCACCAATGCACAAAGGAAATCATCTAGGGCTGGGAAGGGTCCAGCTCTTGGGGCTTGAGCCCTTCCCAGTACCGCGTGGCCATCTTAAGAGAGGTGGAGAGCCCTTGTCATCGCTAAGAATTCTTATGGTTTGGGCCCCAAGTGACTGTAGGTCTTTCAAGGCACTGAGCGGTTCACTGAGAGGTGCCACGTGAACAGACCTCCTGCAGTCCCCATTGTGGTCGTCCCTGAAATGATCTCGCTTCACTTCCTGTGAGCCCTCTACTGGGACAGCTCATTTAATTCATTTTGGAAACTCTTGTATTTGTCGTAGTTTCTTGCAAAAACACATTGAAGAGAAGGACATTCGTTGGTAGTGCATGCGATTTTCTTCATTGCTTAAATTCTGAATCAAGAGGGGAACATGCTCTTGACCATTGGCTGTTTCCTGAGGATAATGCAGGATAAGCATGGATGTGCAGATGGTTCGGCTTTGATTTACCCAGCAACGCCCCCTTGTGCACACATCCCATAAACGTTCATCTGGCACACACCTCATCTCCCTGGCTACTTTTTTCCCCTTTTGAGATGAGGTCTCGCTATGTTGCTCCAGCTGGTCCCAAATTCTTGGGCTCAACCGAGCCTCCTGCCTCAGCCTCACCAATTGCTGAAACTACAGGCTTGTGTCACTGCACTCAGGTTTCCTGCTGTTTAATCAAGCATGCACAAATCATTGTCTCATATGTGGGTTCTTTTTGACAGTCAGAAATGACAAAGCCATTAATACTTCTCCCTTATACAAGTGACATGGTGTTAGGGATTGGATATGAGGTCTCTCCCCAAAAGCTCACGTGTTAGGCAATGTAGGAAGACTCAGATTTGAAATTATTAGATTATGAGAGCTGTAAATTCAACCATGGATTAATCCACTTGATGAATTAATCTGATTCCAACTCAGTTACTGGGTGGTGACTGTAGGCGGGTGGGCAATGGCTGAAGGAATTAGGTCACTGATGGCGTGCCCTTGGGGATTGTATCTTGTCTCTGGCTCCTCAAGCGTGTGTGCTCTCCCTCCCCTTTCTTTCCCCCTCTCCCTCTTTGCTTTCTGGCGGTCATGAGCTGAGTGGCTTTCTTTTGCTGTACCCTTCCACCATGATGTTCTGCCTCACCTTGGGTCCAGAGTTATGGCGTCAGCTAACCACGGACTGAACTTCTGAAACTATGGGCCCCCAAAGAACATTTCCTCCTCTAAGTTGTTGTCAGGTACTTTGGTCAAAGTGATGAAAAGCTGACCAAGACACATGGTAAAGATGATGTGACGTTGTCCCCCCATTGCTTCAGAGTGCCATTCCATGCTAAGCTATTTAAGAACTGGCGTTCCTCCTCCACCTCTTCCCATGCTGCAGTGACCTGGGGACATTTGTTCTTTGTGGCTGAGCTCTCGTGGAAAGAGAATCACCCAGCTGCCTCAGACTTGAAAAAACTCTGACTCGAGGCCTGTTGTTCCATGCTGCCTGGCCACGCATGACTTACACATGGCCCCAAGTCAGCTCATACTTTGGACCCAGGCCATTTTTCCACCCATAAGTCACAACATCTGCTTGTACCAGTGTGATAACAAAGGCTCTTCCACATTCAGAGCCATGGTATTTTACGTGAGGTCCACACAGAGATGTTTTGTCAAGAAATTTTGTGAATAAACTTTTCTGCTTTTTCTCCAGGCATAACGTTTGTAAATTTGGGGTTGGTTTTATGAGATTCTTGGCAGCAGGGCAAACTACCTGTTTTTAGTATAAAGCGTGGGAGTTTGAAGAATGGCTCTGCGGTCTTGGCAACCAGATTGCACAGTGCAAAGAATTCTTTTGTGCTTATCTGTGGAAAGTTCAATTGTTGTTGAGGGTTTGTGTGTGTGTGTGTGTGTGTGTGTGTGTGTGTGTGTGTGTAGTAAAGCAAAAGTTTGACAAAGTCTCACAGAAGGAAAGACCCAGACATCTGCACCCAACCTGACTTTTCATTTCTTATGTGAAATAATCACTTTTTTGACTCACACAGACCCATATTCTGTATTCATAAGAGATTTCTGTCATGGCTCACGTTGGGACATTTTTCTAAATTATAGTTTATGTTATTATGCTCGTATTTCTCTTCATGGCTCCATGAGCCATTTTTTTTTACACAATAAATAACCAAAATTTGCAAGTTGTAAAATAAAATAACTGTCTTTTTAAAAACAAATGTCTGTAGTGGTAGATAGACAGAATGCCTTCATATTATTTGTTTATTTTTATGTGGTGCTGAGGATGGAACCCAGTGCCTCACACGTGGTAGGCAAGGGCTCTGCCACTGAGCCACAGTCCAGCCCTACAATAACTGTCTTAACTCAAGTCTTCCAGAAAGCAGATCCCAAGTCAAAGGCTAAAGCACTGATATTTTATTTGGGAGGTGAAAACCAAGGGCAGTGAGGCAGAAGGGGAAAACTGCAGGCAGAGAGATTTGCAAATCCACAAGACAGCAGCCCAAAGAGCCACCCAGAGCATCAGCAGTGTGCAGTTGGACATCCACTCCACAAGGGGGCTCCCTCCAGAAGGGCTGTGACTCCAGGCCAGCAGCAAATACTTCCTTTTTGTCCTTCCTGTCTCCTGGGTCCCAATGGTCCATATGCATCCCTTGAAAGTCAAGTGCTCCTCATCCCTGGTGGCTTCTAAGTCTCATTTCTTTCCTCTGCTAAATGAGCATAATGGTGTGACCTCCCTGATGGGGTGTTTTGAGGATTAAAGGAGATGATGAATTTAAAATCCTATCAGTTGCTGGTATTCAAGTGAATGATTGCTAAAGGAAGAGATGAAAGGTGTCCTAAGTGTTCTGTGATGGGCCAGAGGGCTCCTCTTTATCTATGAAATAAGGAGGGACTCAGGGTCCACCACAAAGAAACAGTGGGGACATCTGTGTGTGATGCTAGACTTGGAAGCTTGTCTAATAGTTATATGCAGCTTTTTCAACCGTATTCATGAGGGTGGATAGTAAACATGGGATCCAAAAACCGATTCTGCAGTAATGATAATAAGCCAAATTTAGAAAACATTGGAGGGAAAAGACCAACTCCAGTAATGGCCAAATACAATGACTTATCTTGGCCTCCTCAGGAAAATATCTATTGCAACAGTCTCCCAGGAATTCAGAGAATGTATTCCACCTTATTTCTACCTTGGGGTGGGTGGTGGTGCAACTTTGTAGACCAAGAGCGAAAGTTCACATCTCCATCTGTTGTCTCAGTGGAGCAAGTTATTCCTTCAAATCTGGGAGGTAAGAAAATCACAGATCCAAGATCTGGTTCCCAACTCGCTCTCCAAGGAGATCTCATATTTTGAGTGGTACAGTTACATGTTTCACGACAGAGTGGCAACCCCACTTATGCCTTTCAGCCAAGAAATTCACGCTGAAGGAAAAACATCCCAAACCATTTTGAAAACAGATCCAGTGTTAACACAGCCAAGCTAAACTCCCAAGCCAAGGCATTTAAAAATGTTCTCACACTGCTTGTTACCCCTTTATGGTAACTGAATACCTTAATTCTCTTGTGAATCTCTTAAGGACACAATCTTGTGCTCACAAATATTCCTTGAGATCTGAGATGGGGACATGGAGGTTAATACGCAAGCCTTCTGTGAGCTTCCTGTGCTCAATGACCTTACAATTTGGTTAAAAATAAGTGACAATATTAACTAATGCTGCCTGTTATATGGAAGTCTGTGGTTCTGGTGAATGAGGAATAGAGATGGCCAAGGTCTCCAAATCTAAGAAAGAGAGAAAAGGGGGGCATAAGTGGACAATCCAAAGGAGGTGGAGACCAGAGGTGGATTTTGAAAGGGGCCGAGAGCGGAACTAGAAGAAAACCTGTATGAATCCTTTAGCTTAATTTGCTTCCAGGTACTTGCTTTCAGTTGATTTTAAAAATTGTTAATTTGGGAGATCACGTGGCTGACCAAGAGAGCGTTAGTCTCCTTCTAGCTTTGCTGTAGATGATGGATGCCTCAGTTACTCTTTGGGGACTTGAAGTCTGCTTTTGTTGAAACCACTGACTCTTCCCTTGGGCCTGCACAGGTGTTCAATGTGCCCTTTTTATTTTAGGGGACCTGAAAACTCCACCCTCGGATCATGCTAATTCCACCATTTTCCCAACATGCATCCTATGAGGAGCCATGAAGTTTGATCACGTGTGGGTAGGCCGCTGGTTGATTATCTCGTTGCTTTTCCCTTCACCTTAAGTCAACTGCTTTTAAATTAATTAATTAATTAATTAATTAAAATTAGGTATATATGATAGCAGAATGCATCTTGTACACAATTGTACACAATTGCAGCACAACTTTTCATTTCTCTGGTTGTACATGATGCAGCATTGCACCATATGTGCTATCATACATGTACCTAGGGTAATGATGTCCATCTCATTCCACCATCTTTCCTACCTAGCTCCCCTACCCTCCCCACCCCTCCCTCCCCTTTGCCCGATCAAATTTCCTCCATTTTTTCCCAGGCCCCCAACCTGCGTTATGGATCAGCATCCACTTATCACAGAGAACATTCTGCCTTTGATTTTTTGGGATGGGCTTGCTTCCCTTAGCACTATATTCTCCAACTTCATCCATTTACCTGTAAATTCCATAATATTATTCTCTTTTAATGCTGAGTAATATTCCATTGTGTATGTATACCACATTTTCTCTATCTGTTCATCTATTTAAGGGCATCTAGCTTGGCTCCACAGTTTAGCCATTGTGAATTGCGTCTCTATAAACATTGACGTGGCTGTGTTACTACAGTATGATGATTTTAAATCCTTTGGGTATAGACCAAGGAGTGGGATAGCTGGGTCAAACGTGGTTCCATTCCAGATTTTCTAAGGAATCTCCATACTGCTTTCCAGAATGGTTGCACAAATTTGCAGTCCCACCAGCAGTGTATGAGTTGCCTGTACTCTTGATGACTTATTGTTGCCTGTACTCTTGATGACTGCCATTCTGACTGGCATGAGATGAAATATTATACTAGTTTTGATTTGCATTTCTCTAATTACTAGAGGTGTTGAACATTTTTCCATACATTTGTTGATCTATTGTATTTCTTCTTCTGAGAAGTATCTGTTCAGCTTCTTAGCCCATTTATTGATTGGGTTATTTGCTTTTTTGGTGTTAAGTTTTTTGAGTTCTTTATATATCCTGGAGATTAGTGCTCTATCTGATGTGCACATGGCAAAAATTTGCTCCCAAAATGTAGTCTGTTCATCTCAGTGATTGTTTCTTTTGCTAAGAAAAAGTTGTTTAGTTTGAATCCATCCTATTTATTGATTCTTGTGCACTTTAGGAGTCTTGTTAAAGAAGTTGGGGCCTAATCAGACATGATAGAGATTAGGGCCTACTTTTTCTTCTATTAAGCAAAGGGTCTCTCGTCTAATTCCTAGGTCCTTGATACACTTTGAGTTGAGTTTTGTGTATGGTGAGAGAGAGGGGTTTATTTTCATTTTGCTGCATATGGATTTCCAGTTCTGTCAGCACCATTTGTTGAAGAGGCTATCTTTTCCCAGTTGTATATTTTGGTGCTTTTATGTAGTATGAGAATTTATGTGGGTTTGTCTCTGTGTCTTCTATTCTGTACCACTGGTCTACATGTCTATTTTGGTGCCAATACCATGCAGTTTTTGTTACTATAGCTTTGTAATATAGTTTAAGGTCTGGTATTGTGAAACCTCTTGCTTCAGACTTCTAGCTAAGGACTGCTTTGGCTATTCTGGGTCTCTTATTTTTCCAAATGAATTTTGTGATTATTTTTTCTATTTCTATAAGGAATGATGATGGTATTTTAATTGGAATCGCATTGGATCTGTATAGTGTTTTGACTAGTATGGTCATTTTGACAATATTAATTCTGCCTATCTGAGAGCATGGGAGATCTTTCCATCTTCTTTTTAAAAAAATATTTTTAGTTGTAGTTAGACACAATACCTTTATTTATTTTTATGTGGTGCTGAGGATCGAACCCAGCACCCCACACATGCTAGGTGAGCACTATACCACTGAGCCACAACCCCAGCCCCAATCTTTCCGTCTTCTAAGGTCTTCTTCAATTTCTTTCTTTATTGTTCTGTGGTTTTTACTGTAGAGGTCTTCCACATCTTTTGTTAAATTGATTCCCAAGTATTTTATTTTATTTTTGGGCTATTGTGAATGGGTTAGTTTTTCTAATTTCTCTTTCAGAGGATTCATCATTTATGTATAGAAATGCATTTGATTTATGGGTATTGATTTTATATCCTGCTACTCTGCTGAATTCACTTATTAGTTCTAGAAGTTTTCTGGTGGAGTTTTTTGGATCCTCTAAGTATAGAATCATGTAGTCAGCAAATAATGATAGTTTGAGTTCTTCTTTTCCTATTCATATCCATTTAATTTCTTTCATCTGTCTAATTTCTATAGCTAGAGTTTCAAGGACTATGTTGAATAGAAGTGATGAAAGAGAAAATCCTTGTTTTGTTCCAGTTTTTAGATAGAATGCTTCCAGTTTTTCTCCATTTAGGATGATGTTGGCCTTGGGTTTAGTATATATAGCTTTTACAATGTTGAGGTATGTTCCTACTATCCCTAGTTTTTCTAGTGTTTTGAACATGAAAGTGTGCTGTATTTGTCAATTGATGCTTTCCTCTGCATCAACTGATATAATCATATGATTCTTATCTTTATGTCTATTGATGTGATGAATTATATTTATTGATTTCCGTATGTTGAAACCAAACTTGCATCCCTGAAATGAACCCCATTTGATCATGGTGTGCTACTTTTAAAATATGTTTTTGTATGCAATTTGCCAAAATGTTGAGAATTTTGCATTAATGTTCATCAGGGATATTGGTCTGAAATTTTCTTTCCTTGATGTGTCTCTGCCTGGTTTTGGTATCAGGATGATACTAGCTTTGTAGAAAGAGGTTGTAAGGGTTCCTTCCTTTTCTATTTCATGGAATAATTTGAGGAGTATTGGTATTAATTCTTCTTTTAGGTCTTGTAGAACTCAGCTGTGAATCCATTTGGTCCCAGGATCTTCTTGGTTAGTAGGCCTTTGATGGCATCTTCTATTTCCATGTTTGAAATTGATCTGTTTAAACTATGTATGTCCTCTTGACTCAGTTTGGTTTGATCATATGCCTCTAGAAATTTGTTAGTGTCTTTGAGGTTTTCTATTTTACTGGAGTATAAATTTTCAAAATAGTTCTTAATTGTCTTCTGTATTTCAGTAGTGTCTGTCATGATACTTCCTTTTTCACTACAAATTTTAGTAATTTGAGTTTTCTCCCTCTTTCTTTTTATTAGGGTGGCTAAGGGTTTTTAAATTTTATTTATTTTTTCAAAGAACCAGTTTTTTGTTTTTCAGATTTTCAATTATTTCTTTTGTTTCAATTTCATTGATTTCTGCCCTGATTTTAATTATTTTCTGTCTTCTATTACTTTTGGTGTTGGATTGTTCTTCTTTTTCTAAGATTTTGAGATGAAACATCAGGTCTTTTATTTGTTGGCTTTTTTCTTCTTTTAATAAATAAGCTTTTTTTTAATTTTTAATTTTTTTTATTGGTTGTTCACAACATTACAAAGCTCTTGACATATCATATTTCATACATTAGATTGAAGTGGGTTATGAACTCCCAATTTTACCCCAAATGCAGATTGCAGAATCACGTCGGTTATACATCCACAATTTTACATAATGCCCAATTAGTAATTGTTGTATTCTGCTACCTTTCCTATCCCCTACTATCCCCCCTCCCCTCCCCTCCCTTCTTCTCTCTCATTGTTATACAAAATTACATATAAGAGGTTGTGAGGGGAATGGGAAAATAAACAAGGAGAGTAATGAATTACAGTAGATGGGGTAGAGAGAGAATAAATAAGCTTAATGCAATGAACTTTTCTCTTAGCACCGCCTTCATAGTGTCCTGGAGATTTTGATAAGTTGTATCAGAGTTCTCATTGACCTCTAAGAATTTTTTTTATCTCCTCCCTGATGTCTTCTGTTATTCATGTGTCATTCAATAGCATATTATTTAGTCTCCAGGTGATGAAGTAACTTCTTTTTTTACTTTTATCATTGATTTCTAATTTTATTCTATTATGATCATTTAGAATGCAGGGCAGCATCTCTATTTTTTTGTATTTACTAAGACTTATTTTTTGCATAACATATTTTGGAGAAGGATCCATGAGAAGAAAGTATATTTGCTTGTTGATGGGTGGAATAGTCTATATATGTCTGTTAAGTTCAAATTATTGATTGTATTATTGAGTTCTATGGTTTCTTTGTTTAGTGTATTATTGAGTTCTATAGTTTCTTTGTTTAGTTTTGGTTTGGGAGATCTATCCAGCAGGGAGAGAGGTGTACTAAAGTCACCCAGTATTATTGTATTGTGTTCTATTTGGTTCTTGTACTTGAGAAGAGTTTGTTTGACATACATAGGTGCCCCATTGTTTGGGGCATAGATTTTATGATTGTTATGTCTTGTTGATGTGTGAGTCCCTTAAGCAGTATGAAATGTCCTTCTTTGTCCCTAGCTTTGGTTTGAAGTCCACTTTCCCTGATATGAGGATGGACCATGTGATTGTATGTTTTTTCTCATCTTTTCACCTTCACTCTGTGGATGTCTTTTCCTGTGAGATGAATCGCTTCAAGGAAGCATATTGTTGGGTTTTTAAAAATCCAATCTGTCAATCTATGTCTTTTAACTGATGAGTTTAGGCCATTCAATTTAGTGCTATTATTGAAATATAATTTGTATTCCTGGACATTTTTGGTTATTTTGAGCTTTTAACTTGACTTTGCTTCTCCTTTGATTGACCTTTCCTTTAGCGTGGTTCCTCCCTTTGCTGATTTTCATTGTTGTTTTTCATTTCTTCTTCCTAGAATATTTTGCTGAGGATGTTCTGCAGTGCAGGCTTTCTTGCTGTAAATTCTTTTAATTTTTGTTTATCATGAGAGGTTTTATTTTGTCATCAAATCTGGAGCTTAATTTTGCTGGATATAAGATTCTTGGTTGGCATTCATTTTCCTTCAGAGCTTAGAGTATGTTGTTCCAGGATCTCCTGGCTTTGAGGGTCTGGGTTGAAAAATCTGCTGAGATACGAATTGCTCTCCCCCTATATGTGATCTGATTCCTCTCTCTTGTGGCCTTTAAGATTCTATCCTTATTCTATATATGAGACATTTTCATCATAACGTGCCTTGGTGTGGATCTATTGTCATTTTTTTCACACCATCTCATTTCATTTCCATGAGATCTTTGTGGCACTGTTGTTATTTCTATTTCCATTTTACAGATGAGGAAACTGAGCCTCAAAGAGGTGAAGTAATGCAGCCAGGATGTGGCAGATCCAGCACTGAACCTGGGTCTAACTGATGAACATGGGACCGTCCTTGTCCTCATTACTCTAGACCCAAAACCACTGGGGAAATGCTGACTCCTCCCTTTCTTCTATTCCCACATAGACAGCCAGTCTCCAAGGCTGTGAGCCTGAGGGCTGGGCTGATAAAGGTTGACCACTGGTAGGGTCTTCCATTAATTCTTCTTTGGTCAAATTAGCAGCTGGCAATTTCCATTTCTACGGTCATTACTAGGTGACTTTCCAGCCTTAGTGGCACCTGGAGGTCCTGTGAAGAAACAGGCACTGACCCAACTCCTGGGGTGTTTCAGTAGGTCTGGGGTGAGAACCGAGAATATGCATTCTTAGAAAGTCCCAGGTGACCCTGTTGCTGCTGGTCCTGGGGCCACACCTGGAAGACCACCAGTCTTGGCTCCTACCCCCATGCCTGGCCCTGCAAGCTGTGCCACAGGTCACCTGTTCTCCACTGTTGCATGGTGGTCCCGGCTTCCTCCCCAGCCAGGCTGTGGGTCTGAGAACTGAATCTCCTTTCTCTTTGCACTCTTCCTGCGTAACAGGTGGGGCGCCTCACAGCTTGACCCGAAACTTCTTCCTGAGTTCAAGTCCTTATCCACCAGTAACAAACACTCTGACCTTAGGCGACTCATTCAACCTACCCAGGGTCAATTTTCACCTATACAAATTGGGATGCTAAGAATGGCTATTTTGTGAGGCTAGTGTGAGTACAGAGACAATAATTTTGAAGGGCTTAGCAAAGTCAAATGGACTGTTTGTCTGCGACATGGTGTGCCAATCTTATAAATGACCAATTTTGCAAAAGGGAAGGAGTTTTTTCATGAGGTGACCAAATGTGGAGACGGGAAACCAGGCTCACCTCTGTCTGCCCAAGGATAAGGTTCAGGGGTATTCGTGAGATAAAGAAGCAGTTGACCAGGTCTGCCTCCTCTGCCCATGCAGGAGCCCAGGCCTAGCACCACCCCCTTGGCTCATCTGGGAGTCCAGGCCTAGCCCATGTCCATCTGGGACACTGCAGCCATCCCCATAGCCCTCCCCACACAGTAGTCTCCACCTTGAGACAATAGGGCCTAGAAGCAGCTGCATCTTGGAACAGGCAGCCCAAAGCCACTATAAGGCCCACCCTTTCAGCCCCATCTCTGAAAATGGTTGCATCCATCTTGGGACACCCCCACTGCTATCTCAAGTTACCTCAATGCCACCACCTTTAGTTGAAGTAGCATCCATTGCGGGACACCAGCAGGGTCTGGAAGCCCAACACCAAAGTGAGGTGCAGATATTCTGCACAGACCCTATAAGATTATAAGGTAGAAACTGTAATACCTCCTATCTGCACTGCAAGAAAGGAAATCACATAGACAACACAAAAAGACAAGGAAAGAAAGTGCTCCCCGCCCAAACCAGGATACTACAATAATGGAATCTATGGACAGTGCAGTTCATAAAATGTCAGAGAAGGAGTTCAGAATGTGCATAATTAAAATGATCTGTGAATTAAAGAAAGACCTAAATGAGCAAATACATGCAAAAATTGATTACTCTGAAAAAAGGTAGAAGAGCAAATACAGGCAACCATTGATCCCACCAATAAAGAGATAAAGGAGCAAATGTAGGTAGCAAAAGATTACTTCAAGAAAGAGATAGAGATTCTGGAAAAAAAATCAGAAATTCTTGAAACAAGGAAACAATAAACCAAGTAAAAACTCAATAGAAAATATCACCAACAGACTAGATCACTTGGAAGACAGAATGTCAGACAATGAAGACAAAATATACAATCTTGAAAATAAAGTTGACCACACAGTGAAGATGGTCAGAAACCATGAGCAGAACCTCCAAGAATTATGGGAAAGCATCAAAAGACCAAATCTAAGAATTATTCAGATAGAGCAAGGCACAGAGATTCAAACTAAAGGAATGCACAAACTCTTCAATGAAATAATATCGACTTTAATGAAATAATATCAACCTCAACTATGAGAAGCTGTGAAAATACAAGTTGTCGCTAGTGATAAAAATAGAGGCCACAGAGAGACTGGATCATGACTTGGTTTTATAAAGTCTAGAAAGTGTGTCTGCATGTGAAGTGGTGGGAGAGGGCTCACTGAAGGCCACAGTGGGCAGTTACACACAAGAGTTCAGCTCCACGGTTGGGGTGAAAATACAGATTTAGAGAGATGAGTAGAAAGGGTTGTTTTTTGTTTTGTTTTGTTTGTTTTTTCACAAGAAGGCTAAAAAGAGTCTGTCTTGATACAAAAATACCACAATGCATGCAGTTCAGAACTAGGGGACAGGGTACATGTCATTCTCAATGTGCTTTTTGCATATTGTGCTTTTTGAGGGAAGCCCAGAGATGGAGGTGGAAGAGAATGGTCAGTACATGAACCATGGGGCTGGGCAGTAGTACTGCTCAGCCCACTGAGAGAGCAACTTCAAAAATGAAAATAGACATGCAATAGGTAACAAGTATAGATTTAGCCAGCCTGGGATTGAGATTATAAACTCAAGTGTGATGTATTTGTTTATGTCTCTTTTGTTTTTGTGCCTTATTTACTCATCTGACTTTGAGAAAACTAATATTATTTTGTTTATTTTTATGTGATGCTGAGGGTGAGAAAATCAATATTAATGCTTACTTTGAGAAAAGAATAATTGAAATGTGACTTGCATACAGTAACATTTACCTGTTAAAGTGTATAGTCAAGTGGTGGTGCACCCCTGTGATCCCAACCACTTGGGAGGATGAGGCAGGAGGATTGTGAATTGGAGGCCAGGCTGGGCAACAGCTTGAGACCTCCATCTCAAAGCAAATGAAAAGAAACAAAAACAAATAAAATGTACAGCCAGCAGTTTTTAGTGTGGTCACCAAGTTGTGCAACTATCATCACTGTCTAATTCTTGAGTATTTTCCTCTCCCCAAGGAAAAATTCCATATCCATGAGGAATCACTCCTTTCTTTGTGTCTTTGGCCCTGGAAACTATGAAGCTACTTCTGTCCATATGAATTCGCCTATTCTGGACATTTTAAATGGGATCCTAATCCAGTTTTGTATTCTTCATTACTAGTGTTTAGAACAGAAGTGATTTTTGTATGCAAGAATGGGGTAGTAATTAGGATAAGTTATATTCCACGTATGTATAATATGTCAAAAATACACTGTCATATATATCCAAAAAGAACAAATAAATTAAAAGTAGAAGGAAGAAAAAAATACTAAGTGCTGAGAGCCATAGCCGAGTCCAAATGACGGGTGGCATTTTTGCCAGAACGGAGTGGTTGAGAGGTGACGCCAGCAAGCCATTGAGATGGTAATGGTTATGTTAAGCTGTGTATATTAGACCCCTGCTGTCCGCTTCAGCCTGCTACTTTGGAGTTCTCGGGATACTTTGGAGTTCTTGCGGGGATTCCCGGAGAGTTCCCATTGGTTGGGGAAGCGCCTGAGGAGGGATTTCCGGTTGGTGAGTAGTGTGTCCAGAGAGAAGGCTGCGTGTGTGGCGTTCCGTTCGGAGGAGTGCGGAGAATAAAGGAGTTCCTGTTTTGAACCTACAAGGCTGTATGGCGGCTCGGTTATTTTGTGCCCAGCCAGACTGCGGCAACTAAGCCACACAAAAAAATAAGTGTGATTGAAACTTATAATACTTAGTGTTCTTAGATATTCTTTTGCTGTGCTGTTTTCTGCATAAACCCATTTTAGTATTAAAAAGTGAATTGATTTTTGTACACTGATTCCCCATCCTGAAAACTTGCTGTACTCGTTCATGGGTTGTAATGGGTACTTTTGATCTCTATGTTCCTTAGGATTTTCTATACACAAAATCATGACATTGGAATACACAGATGAATTTGCTTCTTCCTTATCAATCTGGATACCTTTTATTTTCTTTTTCTTGGCAATTGTCCTGGTGGTTTTGATTGATAAATTTAAAGGTTTCATCCTGCCAAGCCACAGAATCACAATCATTGGTCCCCTGGGCTCTGCCCTGCTTTTCCTGGACTTGTGACTAGTTTTCTAGGGTCAGAGAGGGAGGGTAGTGCCTGGTCCTTGGTGCGCCATCATGCTTACTTGCTCTCATTTCCCTGCGTCCACCGGTACACAGAGGTCACGTGTCCTCCCTGACCAGGTGCCACCCGACATGCAGCAGCTCTCAGTTTGCTCTGGCTGGGAGGGACTCTGCTCAGGCTGTCTTGAATCTGTCTGTGTAAACAAAGCATGGCTGTCCCAGGTCTCTGGGCATAGGGGACCCTGGGCTCTCCCTTGGCATGAGGATCATGTGTTTCTTCCATTTGGGGTCCCCAACCAGCACCAAGCTTCTGTCACTTGACCCCGAACATCAGGGTTTGGCCCTGGGCTGGGGTAGGATTTGGATCTGGAATGTTCTCCAAAGGTCCATGTGTTAAAGGATTGGCCAAATGGTGCCACTGGAAGGTGGTGGAGCCTTAGGAGGTGGGGCCTCATGGGAGGTCTTTGGTAATTAGGGGTGTACCCTTGAAGGAGATGGTGGAACCTGGGTCTCTTCCTCTCTTTTCCTGGCTATGAGGTGAACACACTCATGCCATGAGGTGCTCCTCACTACAGACCCAAAAGCAATGGGACCAACTGGTTTTCAGATCAACCAGTCTGAGACCTCCAAAACTGTGAGCCAAAATAAACCTTCCCTCATTTTAAGCTGCTTATCTCAGGTACTTTGTTATAGTCATGGGAAGCTAACTGACACAGGAGCTCTTCTTATAGGTATTGTCCAACAGCTCATGCTTTATGTTCCATTAGGACTCAATGTCTCATCTGGAGAATTTTCGTGTGATTGAAATAATTCATATTGGTTCTGTACTCCTTCTCCTAAATCCCATGGTAGTGATTTTGGCCCCGAAGGTATTTGGCATATCTGAAGACCTTTTTTTGACCATTACAGCCAAGGGACCATGAATGCTCTTGGTTGTCTAGCAGATAGAATGCAGGGTGCTGCTAAGTAAGCATCCTACTGCATGCAGGGCGGTCTCTGGTCTAAAGTACTGTTGGAGAGGGGGCTGGGAAAGCCTGTTATTAATCCCTTGTTTAAGCTTGAAATCATTGTGGGTCACAGCAATTCAGCCTGGTCTTCCATTGTTCTGTTGCCAGCCTGGGGCTTGGAAGCAGGGGTGGATTTAGGGGAGGGCAGGGAGCAGGAGGCAGCCTCAGGGACATCTGTTGAAACCTGTGTGGCAATGCGGAGGAGCAACACAGAGACTGATAACAAGGAAGGCCTGCACTCCAAGGTCAAGGGCAGGTGGAGCCATCTCACTGGGGACATCAGAAGGCAGATAGAAACACCACAAAGCAAAGCAAGAATTCCATGCTTAAGTGTCAAGGTGACAATAACCTGGGGGCAGGAGAAGGGGGGGAGGGATGGTAAGGAACTGTGACAGTCGATTGGTCAAACTTACTATTTCCCTTCAAACCTTTCATTTTGGTTTCATGAACTTCTATATATGTTTCACAATAAAAATGTTAAAAAAATGAGACATTCATCAACATTAAAAAATCTCATCCTCCCAGAATAGAAAAAGTACACAAACAAAAAAACTGGTGAACTCCAATAACGTCTGGGGTTGATGGGAATGCACCAGTGTCCCCCTCGTGGCTTTGACACGTGTGCTGAGGTGATGCCAGCAGCAGGGGAAACTGAGAGAGGGGAGCAAATGGGGACCTTCTGATCTGTCTTTGCCACGTCTCTGTAAATCTGAAACGAGTTCAAAACAAAATGTTAATTTCAAACAAGTCTCATCCTAATACATCTACAAGCGCTTTCCTCTGATCTTCGATCTCTTCCTCAGTTTCTACTCTTTTCTTTTATGATATGAGTGAGTGCTAGTGATGACATGATCATCAGCTAGCACTTGCAAAGCAAGCCTGGCCCCGACCTGTGCGTGTAATGTATTATTCTGCAGGATTCAAGGGTACGGAAGGCAGCCACTCGGTGAAGCCCCTGTCTCCACTGTGGCGTGTCCCCTTCCTGGGTTTTTTGTTCTGTATACATCAATTCCCTACCTAGCAATTTGTAGCTTGATTTTTAACTCTAAACATCATGCCTTAAGTATTCTGCATGCCACTAAAAATCTAAACAAAGCATTTGAAGGCTCCAGAATATTCCATGCGTCAGCGTGCCTGCTTTAACTCCCTCAATCTAGAATGTCAGGCCCTTAGGCTGTTTGCAACTTAAGTGTGACCACTTTTTGGATTACTTGCTCCATTTCTTCATATTTTTTGGTCACCTACTTTGTTTATCTTATCGTCATTTGTGCCCAACAGTTCTACTAATGAACGGGGTGCCGTTGTAGCATAGAGACTAGTAAGCTTTTAAAGTTCTTCCCGTCATTATTCCATATGCCCCACTTCTCTTCAAGGGTGGACAGCAGGGATTCCTGAGATGGAGACAAAGGAAGAACATGTGAATAGTACCCCGCCACACACCGTGGCCACCAAAGGAAGGGGCATCCGGGTAGCGCAGGGTGGAGCAGCCGAGATTAAGATGATGGCCTAGGAAGCCAGTAACAGGCCCAAGCTTGGGTAGGACACCTGCAGAATCTCATTCTTTCCTCTGAGCAATGCCATGGGTAGATATTTCTATCCCTGTTTTATACAATTGAGGAAACCAGCCCACATCCAAAAAGCCCGTTTCAGCAGGAGTGAGTGAGGAAACAGGGCTGATATGTGAGGGAGAGAAGTCCCATATATCAGTCCTGTTGGGAGTCTGTCTCTCTGAGCATACATACATTGGACGTGCCAGGATGGGAACTTAATATTTATTGAAAACAAAACAAAAAAACAAAACTAAACAAAAGTAGACCTGTGATTCCCTTGTTGTAGGAATCCTTGACTTAGGAAATTCTACCATAGCCATTTGTGCTTAATCCATCCACTTAGGGTGAAGCCGGGCAGGACTGAGGTGTGAGCCAGTGTAGACCTTGCTACTCTCAGGATGGTCCAAGAGGTAGCAAGAGCAGCACCTGAGTGTTAGCCACATGGAATCTCATGCCCACTGACCCTGGGCCTGCATTTCAGCAAAATCCCTAGGAACCCATGTGCCCAGTACAGCTTGAGAGGCACTGCTCAAAGATTTCTTAGGAAGAAAGATTTTCTTAGGGTGTGGATGAGGAGTTGCTCCTCCACTTCCTCTACCTCTTCCATGTATCAGCCACAAGACAGGTTTTCCAGCTCATTCATGCTCACAAAAGTGGCTCAGTGAAGACTGGCTGACAGTAGACTCTGTCCATGGCTCTTTTAGAGTATTTTTTTTTTCTGTACTGGAGATTGAACCCAGGGGTGCTTTACCACTGAGCCACATCCCCACCCTTTTTTATTTTGATACAGGGTTTTGCCAAGTTGCCTAGCTGGTCGTGAACTTGCCGTCCTCCTACCTCAGCCTCCCAGGTCTTTGGGACAGGTGTGCACCACCACACCTGTCTCTTTAGAAGTTTTGATGGGGGAACCAGAGAATTTAGATTTACCAACTTTCCTTGTCCTGCTCTTACTTCTAATGCAGCCATTCCAGTGTGTTCTGAAGTTCCACGGGGCCAGGTTGGGGGCGCGGAAGGAGATCCTCTAAGTTGAGAAGAGCCAAAACCCGGTTGCCATGTAGGTGGAGTAATCTGAGGAAGGACAATGGCCATGAGACAATATGGGACACCTCTGGGAGGTGGGGGCCAGTAGGGTGCTGTGGGAGATGCTCCTTTGTCTTGCTTTATATAGGAAGATCTTTCTGTTTCAGCAAACTCCTTAGAGAGGATGGTGCTGAGCTTCCTGTTTCACATGAGACACTGAAGAGCATTGAGCACATTCATGTAGCAAGTGGCAGCTTCGGGGTCAGATGCAGGTCTTCAGCTTTAAACTCACTGCACAAGGGGCCATGATGGAGGGTACTTCCAGCTCCTTCCAGTGTGCTCCTGCATCTCCCACACTTCCTCCACCTCCTCCACCTCCTCTACCTCTTGCACCTCCTTCACCTCCTCCACTTCTGCACCTCCTTCACCTCCTGCACCTCCTTCACCTCCTCCACCTCCTGAACCTCCTTTACCTCCTGCATCTCCTGCACCTTCTATACTCCTTCACCTCCTTCACCTCCTGCACCTCTTTTGCCTTCTTCACCTCCTCCACCTCCTTCACCTCCTTTGCCTCCTTCACCTCCTCTACCTCCTGCTCCTCCTGCATCTCCTGCACCTCCTGCACTTCCTTCACCTCCTTCACCTTCTGCACCTCCTTCACCTCCTTTGCCTCCTTCATCTCCTGCACCTCCTTCACCTCCTTTGCCTCCTTCACCTCCTTTGCCTCCTTCACCTCCTGCACCTCCTGCACCTCCTTTATCTCCTTCACTTCCTTCACAAGCAGAAATCTCCTTTCCCAGACTCTCCTATGTTAGTTAGAATTATGGAGGCTATTTGGGTTGGTTCCAGGCTGTTTGAGGGTGGAAGCGAGAAACCCTGGCCATAGAGATGGACTATGGGTGTCAAGAGTCACAGAAGGAATTAGTTTTTTTGTATGATGCAGATGCAGGACATGAGATGTGGTTCTGAACTTCATCTCCCATCTTTGTGTGACCAGGGCGAGACAGCAGCATCTGCTCCTCTTACACTTGCTTTGATTTTGTAATCATGGAACTCACAGGATTAAATCCCTTTCTGCTTAAAACACCTAGGGAACTTTGTTTTCTGCTCTTAAACCCTGACTGGGTGTACATCGCATCCTCCTAAGTGGGAGGCCTAAGTGTACAATAAACGATGATTTCAGAGGAGCTCTGTGAAGAGCATTCCCCCTAGCCTGCTCTCACTGAGTGCTAGTGCACAGTATCTGAAACACAGATGCTCTTCACAACGTGCTCTTATTTTGGTATTTACATACGTTATCTTCTAAGCTTCCTGAACTACAGGATATTAGACTGGAAATGCTGCCATACCGCCAAACTCGAGACATCAGGAAAAATGCCCAGGTACCGTTCAATTCCAAACAGAGGTGCTTTTGGAGGATCAAACAAGCCTGACTGCAAATGTTACTGGAGGAAGGAAAGTCTTCCTATTTCTTCTTCATGTTTGTACTCAGGAACTCTAATGCTGGCTAATTTCTAACTTCACCACAGGATGGCTTGTGTTCATTCATGTGGCACTTTGGGCCCAGAAAGTGGTCCATGTTGAAGCTCACACAAAGGTTTAAAGTTAACATGCAGAGACAAAATTTATTTCAGAGTTCTTGTTTAAAAATAAATAATAATAATAATAGTAATAATAATAATAGCTTCTATTTATTGAACTCTTTCAATGCCGCAATCCCCTTGTTGAGTGCAATATCTCACATGCCCTACAGAATCCAATGTTCCTGTAAGGTAGATGCCATTTCCATCTTGCAGGGGATGAAACCCAGAGTCAGTGAGATGAAGCCTCTTGCCCAGCATCACACAGCTTAGTGAGTGACAAGGCTGGCATTTGAATGCACACCTTTTTGACTCCGAATCTCCTAACCAGGCCATTTTTATTTCTCCCGCTGTAGTATCCACATGAGAAAGTCGGACGGTAGGATTTCATGCCGGCTTAAGAAATTTAGGATGTTTACTGACAATCCAGAGGATGCTAAGGGCTTGGCTCTTTAAAAATATTATTTCTTTTTTTTGTGTGTGAAAGTGTTGGTCCTGTGAAATGTTTATGCATGTCTTATTTCATTAATTCATGGAATTAAGATATTCTAAGAAAAGGGACCAGTAATGGCTACTCTCGAAAAGGTGAATTCGACCAAGATAGGAAAGGCCGCTTTCCTTTTCATTTTACCCTCTTGATCACCTGAGATTCTGGGTCCAGGTTTTGGTGAAGTTCCTAAGGATGTGATGCTTGCTGAGTCGAACGCCTGCTCCACACAACAGAGGAACCTGTGGTCCAAGCTCAGCACCCTCAGGAGAAGCCTCTCTTTCCACCTTAACCCTCCCAAAGTAGCCCATGTGACTCTCAGACAGACGTAGGCAGACTCCTGTTCCCTGCCCTGTGTGACAAGGGGGAGGGGCAGAACCCCGCAGCAGCTCACAGCGAAGCCCTCGGTGCGCTTGGACATTGGAGTCTAGACCTCGGCAACTGGGCGGAACAACTGGGGACTGTGTTTAATTTTACATGTTGCCCAAGTATCCGAGCTGGGTACCGACGTCATGAAGGGGTCAAGGGTCCCCCGATCGTTCAGGACTTGCTCCCTGGGTTTTTCGCAAGAACCCCTGGCGCCGGCAGCTACTTCCCCGACGCCCCGCCTCGCCGCTGGGGGCCCCCAGCCGCGCTCTGCGCCTGAACCTGAACCTTGCGCTCCTGGGCCAACGCGGCGCGTCTCGCGGAGCACAAACTCGCTGACTCCGCGGTTGCCGGGCTCAGCTCGCTGTTAATAAATGTTTAACTTCTTGATTAATTTCAGTGATTTCTGAGGGTGATTTTACGGAGCTCAGCTAACAGGTTCTGAATGCGCGCGGGGCTGCGGGCTCGCCCAAGCTGTAAACACTCCAGATGGCGTTTTTGTCTCCCTTAATGGGCTCCCTGATTATGCGGGAATGAAATTTAGGCTTTATTTTTTTTCTGCCATCTGCATAATTGCCAGCGTTTAAAGACGCTCGTTTCCCTCTCATTGCCACTGGGGAAAGAATTGTTTGCGCAGCCTCCACCAAAGGAGTATTTCCGATTTCTCATCTCTCATTTGTGAAGAGTGGCCCATCGTGAACTCCTCCATGTTGGTGTTTTCCAAGGGTCTGCCTTTTCTCAGGCAACTCACCTGCTTTTCATTTTCTTCCTTCCACTCCGTTTATACCAGGGAGGGACCCTTATTCCGTTTGCTTTTTAAAAAAGCTTTGTGGTTCTTTGGAAGGAGAAAAGCGTTATCAGCTGCCACAGAATCCCAACTGTCTCCTTTGTCATTTCGCCTGGTCTCCTTGGGTCACATTTCCCATCCTCTAGTCTTGGGTATTGGACTCGGTGGCGCCTTGTAATCCCGTAATGGAACCACACTTAAAAGCTGGCTGGATTCCTCAGAGTACTATTGCTCTGAAAGGGTCCCATTAGCAGCATTTGTCAATGTGCCACTGAGATGGCCAAGCTGCTGGGACGACATTTGTAAATCCAACAGAAGGACAGGATGATGTGCATCGTGCAAGATTATCCTCAGTCTTTCTGTCCCCACAGTCCGGCTTCCCTTTTTATTTTAATTTTTGGGGTCTCACTCTCTCTTACCATATTGCCATTTCTTGATACAGCAAGTGCCCTTATGCTTGCTAGAATATGGCCTGTGATTTGATTTTCTGATCACTTAAACACTGTTTTTTTTAAAGCACAGATTGGAGAATGCTGCACATATTGTAGTACATCTCATACATCTTGATTTTTTGTTGTTGTTTGCATTTAAATCTTTAACTTCAAGATCATTCCAATCTCTCTCTTATTTTATTTGGCAAAAAAATTATGATCAGACAGAGCATTACTATTTTCACTTAGCTATATAGAGTGATGGTGTTTCCTTTGATGTGATTCCTAAGAGGCCGAGTTTTCCATTTGCAGATCTTCATTTGGGTAACTCCCCTCAGCACTCATAGGACTGCTGTGAGTTGCTAACTTCTCTAGCAACCTTTGTGGATGGGACTTGAATTGATGCACTGTATGGAAGAAGGCAAATGGCGAATCTGAACAGGCAGAGTTGGAATTCAGGCCCATTGTACATTCTGAATATCTAAAGCCATTCAAGTTTTTCCTAATTTGTTGGGTTTTGTTTGTTTCTTGTTGTGCCATCTCTTTGGAAAAACCAGATTTAATCTGGGTGTGGTGGCACACCTATAATCCCTGCAGCTGGGAGGCTGAGGTAAGAGGATTGCACGTTGGAGACCAGCCTCAGCAATTTAGGGAGGTCCTAGTCAACTTAGCAAGACCCTGCCTCAAAATAAAAATAAAAAAAGGCTCGTGATATGGTTCAATCCTCAAAAACAAACAAACAAACAAAACAACAACATCAACAAAAACAAACAAAACAAAAAACCAACCAAACAACAACAAAAACATAATTATTTTCAACCCTTTCATCAGAGTAGTGATGAGTGTTGCCAGAACCAGTGTCCAAGACTGGCATGTAATTTGGGTTTTATCTCTCTGAGATGATTGAGAGATGGACCTATTTGGAGCCTGGTGGTTAGACTAGGTGATCTCTTGAGGCCTTCACTAAGCTGTGGGTTTTTTTTTAAAAAATTATTTTTTACAATTCCACAGTAAGATGCTAGAATGACCATCTCATCCTTGCCTGGGAGGAGGATGGTGGAGATATGTGTTGGAAGTTACCCTGGTAGAACCCAAGAGCTTACAATTTGACTTTCTTCCATAGTGATTAAAGTATTTCTTTAGTATCATGGTATTGTAATAGCTTGGAGATTAAAAGTTTTGAAATTCAATAAAATTCTATATCTCCCCAATTTATAATGACCTGGTGCTAGCTTTCTTGCAAATGGAATAAAGTCCAAACCTTTCATTTTGGCCATTAGCTGTGCCCGGAGGTGGCTGGCCATGAGGGGAGCCCACCCCTGCACGTCACCTTCGCTGGTTCTGTCGATGGCTGTTCTCACACCACGATGGCCACGTTTGACTATTGCGACAGAGACAGTCTGGCATGCAAAGACAAAAATATTTACTCTCTGACTCTTATCAAGAGAAACAGACCTGCCTGTACTATAGGACCTCGACCTTCCTGCCTCTCACCTCTGGTGCCAATATCCAGCCTCCATTGCTTCAAGACTCTGTCGTCCCCCACAGCTCTCAGTGAGCCAAGAGCAGTGATGTCCCCTCCCAGCCTCAGCCCTGCCTGCAGAGGCTGTGTTCCTGAGGCTCCCTGCAGATCAGGCTCCTCTGGGGGGCTCTTGGGGCTTACAGGCACCGCAGCCTCAGTTTCCTACATTCTCATCCTTTAATTGAGGAGAATTTCACATAATTACTTATTCTGCATGTCCCACATAGCATGTGGGAGTCCCACGGGCCCAGCGTGCACACTGCTCTTGTGGGGAGCACCCTGCAGCCACTGCTCGGTGGGTGTGCCTGGGCCAGCTCCAGCCTAAGTGTGGGCTCTCTGCACCTGAACCCACGAGCTGAGGCTGGGGCCAGCTGGCAGTGTCACAGGGCCTCCTTGGCAGGAGGGGCTGCTGACTGTGTGATTCTTCCTGGAAGGAAAGTGCAAATGTGATTTACCTAGAAGAACACTTGGAAATAAAATTTGAAAGTCTGCTTTGCTAGGAAGAGAACTGAGGAGCGTAGGAGCTTGAGTAGGGGAAGAAGGAAGAATGGGGATTCTGAGGAAGGGACTTTTACAATTCAGTCATTCCCAGTGCCTGAACTGCGTGCGCTGTGAGAGTTCTCCACGACAGAAGCCTCTAAACTTTGGTATATGTCCAGAAGTGCTGCCTAGTGGCTTAAAAACACACTACTGACTTCCTGGATTCTGATTCAATGGGTTGGGCAGAGGGTGTGCTGGGAATCTATGTTTTTAGAATACACTTTTCTGGTAGCTCTGATGCATACCAGAACTTTGAAAAAAAAATCTTATGGAAAATTTCCATAAGAAGAGAAATAAAACAAAAGAAAACTAAACCTCTTTCTGGGTTTGACAATTTTTTTCTCATTGCTTATCATCTGTCCTGGCTGTAGGAGGTAGTTACAGCAGGTGAGAAATTAGAATACATTTAAATGCTTAATAATGATCACAATCGTGATAGTTGTAATAGGACCACTGAATAGGAAAAAGGTGCTCAGGTGCTAGGAGAGAGGTGAAGTCACAAAGGGGAAGGAAGGAGTGCTGTCATTAGGAACTTTCCCAAAGAGGTGGGACTTGGCCTCCAGCCAATGTTGGTGGGTTTATCTTTTCACCTGAGACAAGCAGAAAATAAAAATAAAAACAAAAAATAAGGTGGCTGGATACAAGTTCAATATAAAAGCCAATATTTCTCTATGTTCTGGTAATGAGTGAGCATGGGTTGAAATAACAAGAAAGCATGTCATAGCACAAGAAATATGGAATGCCGAGGATCAGATTCAACAGAAGATGACCAAGGCAGGTATGAAGTAAAAGCACAAACATCACTGAGAGAAATAATAGAATACCTAAGTAAGTTGAGGCTTGTACTTATTCATGGGTCAAATGTCAATCAAAATTCTTGCCAGATAGTACAGACATTGATGAGCTGACTCTAATGTTCAGACAGCAATGCAAGAATCTAGAATAGTTCAAAAAACTTCTAGAAGGAAGTAACCTGGAGGATTGACATTAATTGATTTCATGACTTATTTTAAAGCCACAATAATCAAAACCCACTAGCTTTGGAAAATAGCTGGGCAGTTTCCGAAAGTGACTCTTATCCGGATGATATGACCAGTCACTCCACTCCTAAGTATTATTCCCAAAGAAATGAAAGCAGGAGTCCCAAAGCCTGCCCACAGCTGTTTGTAGCAGCTTTATTTGAAATAATGCTAATTAGAGCCATCCAAATTTCTCAACAGCTAAATAGATAAGGAGATTGTGATATAGCCATATGATAAAGCCTATTTTGCCATAAAAGGGATTAATTATTGATAACTCACAACAACATGGATGCATCTCAAAACAATTATGTTGTATGCAAGAAAAAATAAAAAAAAACACATTTTGTATGATTTGCCTTTATATAAAATTCTAGAAAATACCAACTAATCTATAGTGATGGAAAGCAGTCCAGTGGCTGCCCTGGTATATACGAGAGAGGAAAGGCGTGGAAGGAAAGGCGTGAGGAAACTTGGGGGCATGGAGCTGTGGATGATTCTCGTTGTGGTGTTAGTTCCAATTACAGACATGTTGAAACTTATCAAGTTGTCTGTTTTGAATTTGAGCAGTTTAGTGTCTATTAATTATACTTTGATAAAGCTGTTTTTAAAAAAGGAAGCCCAAGTTTGGATTCCTCACATTATCATGCTGTTACTCTCCCACTGCATCTGGGAGAATGAGCCTAGGGCAGAATCCTGTGACAAAGCAGCCTTGGGTGGTTTCCTGGGCCACACACACACCACTCCCAGGAGTCCCGTCACTGTCACCTCCTGTGTCTGCTGAGACAAGCTAAGACTCCAAAGGATGGCTCTAGCTGTGTGTGGATCATAATTAAAGCTGCAAATAACCCCTGCGCCTGTGTCACTCCTAATTTAATCTAATTAGCCTCTAAATGGGAGCCTCAGTCTGCCTCAGAGGCAGTCTTCCAAATGAAGGGAATTTAAACTGCTAAGTAATTGCAAACTGTGAGGAGGGGGGGTGGGTGTCTGGAGAACAATTGTTATTGTTCTTTGATTACTTGCTCAACTGGATTATTCTCTCATTACCACTAGAGCCACTGGGACTTTAATGTAGTGCCCCTTATAGCACATAAATCATGGTATTTTACAAGACACATTGGCTTTGGAGGGTCCTCAAACTAACACGGCCTGAGAGAGCTGTTGATCATCTTGGCTTTCTGGGTGTTTGGAGAATATTAAAGCACAGTCTGTAAGCAAATAAATAGTGAGTGCTGCTCATTCAAATTACCTGCAAGTTAATAGCCCTCTACTTAGAGACTCAGTTTTAGTTAGCTTCAGAATGGAGGTTACGAAGTTTGAAGTCATCCTGTTGAACTCATCTGTAATCTTCAGCGGTTCTGACCTTGAGACAAGTCTGCTGTACTTGGGCAGAGCCCTGAAGCCTGCCTGGGCAGACAAAACAGCTGTATTGGAGCTTATTTCTCCTCAGTGGAGGATGCACTGCTGGACTTCTCTGAACTGCAGAGGTGTGGTGGGAGAACCATGGGCTTTGCAAGAAGGAGCCATCCGCTGCCAAGGTTCTGGCTTCAGGGTCCTCCTCTTGGGCAGGAGTTGTTTTGCAGAGTCACTGTGAGGGCTGAACATAGTCACCTGCGTGCAAACCTTTCATAAGTCACACGTCACTTGCAACGCTGTTTCATCTGAGGAATGAAGGACTTCAATCAGGGGATTTGCTTGGTCCCTGTCAGTGTCCTGTTCCTGCCCTGACAAGGCACACACACTGGCTGGCTCAGAGCAGTGGGAACTCATTCGCACACAGTCTGGAGGCCACGTCTGAAATCAAGGCGTGGCAGGCCTGTTCTCCCTCCGACAGCTCTTATGGCTGGGGACTATCCTGGGCTTGAGGCCACACTGTGACATCTAACCTTGGTTGTCAACTTGTAAAGCACCCTTCAGGGAGTGTCTGTTGAGGGTGTTTCTAGAGATCATTGGCCAAGTGAGGGGGCCTGCCCTGAATGTGGGCAGTGTCACCCAACAGGCTGGGGATCTGGATGCAACCAGTCAGACTCCAGATTCCTCATTCTTTTAAACTTAGACTCACACCAGCGCCCCTCAGGGGGCTTCCAGGCCTTCTCCTGGGTCTGGGGCTGCATCTCTGTCACTCCTATTCTGAGGCTCCAGCTGCTTGGTCTGAGCGGCTGCTGGTTTTCATTCTCTCTAGTTTGCAGATGGATACTGTTGTGCAAACCTATCCAATAAGCCCCCTTTACAATTATATGCACATTCTGTTGTCTCTGCTACACTGGGAGAATGACACGTGTCAACCAGTCTCTGCATCTGGTCCTCTATCACCTCCTGCTGGGGGAGTCCCAAGTGTCCTTCTGCCTTGCTTTTAAAAGGATGCTTGTCAATGGGCTCAGGACTCGCTCCATTAGTCCAGGATGGTCTCATCTACATCCTTAACTTAATTACATCTGCAAAGACCCTTTTCCAAAAAAAGGCCACACTCATGGGTTCTGGGTGGCATGCTGTGTGTTTGCCATTTAACCTACTATGGACCCTTCGGTTCCAGTGTTGTAATATTTTTTAATATTTTGTTCTAGATGTTACTGTTTGATACAAACTTCAGATAGGTGGATTTATACACTGAGGGGTGTAAAACCACTGACCAAGTCTGACAATCCCATCTTGCCTGGGATATATCTCAAAAATACATTCAATATTTTGCTACAGTGGAAGAAATAGTCATTCTTGGGATGTAAACTTATTGGCGACAAATTTTTGCAAAACTACCCAAAGAAAGGAAAAATTCAAGCAGCCTAAGTCACTAAAACAAAACAAAAGGTCTGTCTGGCAAGGAGTGGGGTTTAGTTATTAAGAAAGCCGAGGGCTGGGGGAGTAATTGTCACTACTGAGTTTGCCAGAATCAGTGTCCCTGGTGAGTGACTTTTGGATTTCTCCTGTAGCTGCTAGTCTAAGAAGCTGCAGCTGAGGATAGGAGGAAGATGCTCACAGTAGACAACAATAGCTCATCATGCTCCCGGGAACCTGTCCACTGAGATCATCATGGTGCTTTGCAGAGGGTTATTAAAATCATGCCAGTGCTGGGATGTGTCCGTGTCACTCATCCTCATTCCATGCTGTCCTTAGGGGAAGAGTGCCTGTAGCCGAATGCTTTAGGGTCATCAGAGACACAGTCACCATATTTAATTCAGGATGAGATGGACCTTTGGTGAGATGGCCTGATTCAGATGATCTGTTTTAAAGCTCAGAATTAGGCCCATAAGCATGAGTCACAAGTGCCTGGCTTCCCCATCACCACCAGACTGTGGACTAAGAGGGCCAGGACAGACTCTCCTCCCCCCCTAGTGCTGGATCCTCCATGCCACGGGTGATGGGGAGTCACTGTGCTGGTGATGACACTGGTGTGTTCCCCTCTGTCCTTCCTGTGTTCTCTGTACCACTCTGTACCTGCTCCTCTTGCTCAGAACATGGACTCTCTGATTTCTGTTCCAAGAAGGGGGTAAATGATAGCTAGCCTGAACTCCTGGAAGGCCGCCGAGGGAGCAGCTTGGACCTTGCAGGGGAGTTCTGGCTCTCAGGACTGTGCACTGGGGACTCCTGCTGGTCTTTAATGTGCTCCTCCAGGTCCTTCTTACATCTTCTCCTACCTGCTCAAGTCCCTGGGTTTCCAGCCTGTGGGATAGCATCAAAGACTCCCAATGCAAAGCTTCCGAGATATGGAGGAAATTGACAGCTGGGCAGTGTCTCCTGGGTCCCTCAGGATTACAGTGGCTGGCCACCTACTCTACTGTCCTAGCAGTAGTCCCTCCACCCCGTCCTCTTTGTGGAAACTTTCTGGCAAATTTCTTCAGGCCTGTGAATAGTGATGAGGCCCTGCGCAGCCCGACTGGCCCCGGATGAGCCTTTCCCCTTGTACTGACTTCTTTCCACCTATAGCTTTGCCAAGGGTTCTTTGTGCAATTCTCTTGAAACCATACTACGTGAGTGTGTCAACTGGACTTCCTTCATTTATAAAAGTTGAAATATGCCTGTCTCGGGATGAAATGGTGTAGCACACAAGAAGCATTCAGCACCAGGAGCACACAGTTATGTGCTCAGCAAGTGATAGCTCAAGACATATTTCAAGGTGGAGCTGGTCAGAGCCTACCAATATTTATTAAGGACTAGTTATGGGTGAGGTAGAAAGCCAGCCATTTCCCAGGTGACAAAGGTGTGTTAGCAAATTCAACGCAGTCCATTCCTTGGGAGACTGGGCGACAAGAAGCTTCATTTCTTCTCTTTTCTCCACCTTCCATCGTCATTTGTTGAGTGTTTCCTGAGAGCCCGCAGTCTTCTGGGGGTCATGTTAACAATACCTGGGCTTAAAATAGTGAGGAAAATAGACATATCCCTGCTTTCAGAGAGTGCAGAGGCTATTGGAGGAGAGAGACATCAATCATGTTACTGTACCATAGAGGTGTGTCTGCTCACTCATGTAAGGGCTCGGGACAAAGAGCACTCGGTCTGCGTCAGGGTCAGGAGATGCTTTGCAGAGGACACAGTGCTAAATGAAAGGATGAGTAGACCTGGGCTTGGCGGAGGATAGGCGGAGAGGTCATGGGCGAAGGCTGCAGAGGGAGGAAGCAACGGCAGAGGGAGCAGAAGAGGGAAGGAGGGGCTGGGTGGTGGAGATAGGGGACGTGGCCATGGAGGGGTGGTGGGGGCCAGATGGCACAGGCCTGTGCTACAAAGTTAAAATGGTTAAAATGGAAGGGGAGTTCATGGTGATTTCAAGGTTTGAAAGTGACACTGGCTGCGACAGAAAATGGACTAGAATCCTTAGGATAGAGAGCACCACTTAGAAGGTCTTTGACAAAAATCTGAGCCAAAAATAGGCTTGGGCAAGAATGTGGCAGAGGAGATGGGGGGAACTGGAACAGTCCAAAAGACACTGATCCATTGTTCCATCTTCCCAGATGGGGAACACATAGAAAAAGTTAAATATAGCACATGATACATAATGATGACAATAGTATAATTATATAATATGATAATATTAATATTAACTAACATAATGATTATGATTGCCAACCTATTTTAATGCACCTGTAACCATTTCATTGAAATATTTGTAGAATTGAATGCTTAGGACTTAATGTGTTAAGAAACAAAAAATGAAATTTCATAAAAAACGAAATCAGGCATGGTGGCACCTGCCTGTAATTCCAGCGACTCAGGGGACTGAGGCAGGTGGATTGTAAATTTAAGACCAGTCTCAGCAACTTAGTGAGGCCCTAAGTAACTTAGTGAGCCCCTGTCTCAAAATAAACAAAGGGCTGGCGATGTAGCTTAGTGGTAAAAGTACTCTTGAGTTCAATACTCAGTAAATGAATTTAAAAAAGAACAAGAACGTTGGGGGTGACATAGAGGATGAGAGAGTGGGAGAAAAGAAGCCCAGGATTTTGGCTGTTTGATGATAGCATCTCCCTAGAAATGAAATGCTTATAGAAGATGGATTTGGTGTGGAGGGTGTGGGGAACACCATGAGTTCAGTTTTAAGTCTGATGTGTCCTTTTGAGACATCTAGATGGAAAAATCAAGAAGCGATTGGATGCACGGGTCTGGAACTACAGGGAGAGATCTGAGCTGGAGATTGGAGTGTAGTGGCCATAGGAAAGCAGATGGTAATTAAAGACCTGGGGGACAGCCTACAGAGAGGGTCAGTGAAGACTTCCAGAAGGGTAAAAAGCAAAGTAGAGCGAGGGGACAAAGAGAATGTTGCAAGAAAAAGGGAGCAGTTGACCATGTGTCCTGTTCCTGAGAGGTCAAGAGAACTGAAAAATGTCTTAGAATTTGGCAGTATGGAAGTCCTTGGTGACCCCGGGAGAGTGATGTCAATGGGCATGTCAGGGTCAAAGCCAACTTGGAGTGCCATGAGGAAATGCAAGGATTTATACTCAGTGACCACCCCCTTCCCTGTTTTCTCAATTGATTTGACTGTGAAATGGAGAAGAGGAATAAAGGGGCCAAGAGAAGGGCATTTTTTGTTTTTCTTTTAGGATGTGAAGGATTTAAACGTATTTGACTGTTCATGAAGCAGATCCAGCTGAGAGGAGGTAGGTGAATTTCCAAGAAGGAGGCAGGCACACAGTGGGTGTGAGAAAGCAAGTGGGTGGTCTCAGCGACTGGCAGGGGAAGGGCTCCTACCTGTGGCTTTTATTTAATCCGTGAAGGAGGAGGAAGGTGGTGATTTGAGAAGAATCAGTGAGTGAGTTGATTGGAGAAATGCCCAACAGTGTCGAGGGCAAATTGTGGCTTCCTGAATTTACGGTGAGTCCTGTGCGACGGTGCGGTCACTCTGTGTGGCCATGCCCTGTGGTGCTTGTACAGACAGGGAGGGAGAAGATCATAAACTGTCCGGGGGGGGGGTGTTAAAAAGGCAGAGGGCAGGGGTCTGCGGGCATTGTCAAGACAGCCATTGAAGGACACCTTATGGGCTCTATACTGGCAAGGAGGGCTGGGACAGAGAGGGCCGAGGGATTAGGACAAAGGTGAAGGATGACACCAAACCTGACTTTATCCTCCCCTGGAGCCTCCCCGCTGACCTTGAGGAGTGACCGTGCTTTCCTGCTGGCATCTATATGGGAGTCTCATCCTTCCTCCGACGGAAGTTGTTGATGATACTTGACAAATGTTTAGTGAGCTTGCTGTATACAGTCACAGAACAAAACCAATGTCATCAGAACTGTACATACGTGCATACAACCACGGGGACAATAAGGATGCTGAGTTTGTTTCCCTGCCAGGCACGGGAACAGGACAGTGAAGAAACCCAGTGACAGGTTTGCTGGGAGGAAAAAAACTCAAGTTTTATTTCTTTGGTTATTGTCATCTTTTTGTTGTTGTTGTTGTTGTTTTTTTTTATTTAAAGAATTAGGGGAAAAAAAAGTAGTTTCTTGGTATTAAGGGTGACCACGCAGGTTGGGTCTGACAGGCGGAGTCTGTAAGGCCGGTGTTTGAAAGCCCCGTTGTTCTGGGACCACAAAGCCTGCAGCGTGGGTCTGGCATTCAGTTCTGGTGTTTCTTTGGCAAGTGCTGCTCTGAGTGAAAAGGTCTCCCTTCCACAATGCTGTGCTGTTCTGTGCCCTGGGGCCGCGGGGGAGCTCCCTGCTTCTGTGGAGTTTACACCCACGGAACACAAAGGGCAGGAAAGTCATGGGGAGGAATGTGTGTCTGGGGGTGGCCTTAGCCACAGCAGGTGGCTGGCCCAGTGCTGGGGAGCTGGGCATCTCAAGACCTGCCAGGAACTACCCAGGACCCCAGGAGAGCACCTGACTGTTTCAGGTAGGAACCCAGCAAGACCGGCCTCCGAGACCCTGGAAGCCAGACAGGCTGAGACACGGACTCCAGAGTCAGCAAGTCCAAGTTCCTGTGTCCTGCCCCGGCTTCCTGGGGAAGGTTCCAGGTTTCTCCAAACCACAGGTTGCCCATTTGTCAAGGGGGAATGAATCCTAACTGCCCTCAATGACAGGGATGTGATGATGTGTTTCAACGTGTGTTAGCACCAGGTTAGGCGCGTATGAGCTGCTACGATTACTACAAATAGTGAGACAAGTAAGGAATTTTGCCAAGACGTTTAGTTCTAACTTCTTATTTTACAGAATAAGAAGCTCAGCCCAAAGAGATAGGTATAGATTTATTTATTTATTTATTCATTCATTCTTTTTAGATATACATGACAGTAGAGTGTATATTGACACATATACCTTCATGGGTATAACTTATTCTAGTTAGGATCCCATTCCTGTGGTTGTACCTGGTGTGGAGCTCCATGGGTGGTGAATTCATATATGAATATGGGAAACCAAAGAGATTCAAGCAACGTCCCCAGGGCAATCAGGATGTCAGCAAAGCCTGTCCTGGAATCGTGTGTTCTCTTGCCCAGTCTCTTCTGATGATAGAGAGGCAATGTACTTAGTGCCTACAAGCAGATTTTGGAGCCAGAGTCCTGAGTTCACCCTGACTCTGCCTCTTCCTACTATGTCATCATGCTCAAGAGGAAACTGCGTTAATTTTTGGCTTTCTCTGCTGTGAATGGAGCTAAAAGCTTCCTCAATGGGTTGTTACAGCCATTACATTGGATGAAAACCAGGAAGGACACGTAGGTGCAGGAAACCCTGCGTAGGCACTTGCCAGCCTCATACCACCCTTTCCCTTAAACTTCCTGTTGTTTTCTAAGACACAATCTCAAAATGAAGCATCACTCAGAAGCAAGGCCTCAGGTAAGCACTTAGACCTTTAGTGAAACGGTCAAGATTTCTCTGCACTGGCCGTTGGTGCATGGCAACTGTTATGTTTAGGGGTGAGGTGTCTCCCAATGCTCATGTGTGAGACAATGCAAGAAAATTTAGAGGTGAAGTGATTGGGTTATGAGAGCTTTAACCCAATCAGTGCTGGATGGATAAACTGGTGGTAACTGTTGGCAGGTAAGATGTGGCTGGAGAAGGTGGGTTGCTGAGTGTGCTGTTGGAGCTTATGTTTTGTCCTTGTTGAGGGGAACTCGCTTCCTCTGCTTCCTGGTGGCCATGTTCTGAGCTGCTTCCCTCCACCACACTCTTCCGCCATGATGTTTTGCCTCATCTTGGGCCCAGAGCAATGGAACTGACCATCTATGGACTGAGACCTCTGAAACCATAAGCCCCAAATAAACCTTTCCTCCTCCAAAGTTGTTCTCTAAAGTTGACTTTTGGTTATGGCAGTGAAAAGCTGATTCAAACAGAAATAGAGAGCTCCATTCATCCACAACACAAAAAGCTGATTAAACAGCAGCAAGCAGACTTGGAGCATTTGTCTAACTCAACAGGGACAAATTCATCGTCACAGGATGAGCTGCAGAAGAAGGCAGACAAAGTGTAGGGGATGTGACTTTGGAACATTGGGCAGGGCAGGTGGCTCACAGGAGAGGTCAGAGAAGTGGCTCGAAATGTGGGGAGGGCCCACGGTACCAGCAGCTGAGCTGCCATGCCTGCCACACTAAGGGAGAGATTGTGACAGCAATGGTGTGAAGGAGAGGAGGCCAAGAGATGCACAGACAGGCCCCAGCCTCTCTCCACAGCCCCGTCTTCCTTGTGATGACAGGGGATGTGTGAGATGCCACCCGGGTCCTCACAGGGGATAGAGAACTTCTCCCCCAGCTTTTGGGACTGCTGCGGTGGGCAGCGCTCAGTTGTCAGCCCTCTCTGGGATTGCCTCTGTGAAGAATGCCACCTCTCCCATGTCACAGCCTTTTCCAGGGCAGCCAGGAGCTGATGACAGGCTAACCTGGGGGTATAGCAGCCTGCCTTCCTCGTCCCCGCTCAGGACAGCTCCGGAATGTTGTCACAGCCTCAGAGCTCCCACAAGACCATCTGAGGTCTTTATCGCAAAGGCGGAACACCTCTCTTTGTCCCTTACAGCTGCTGCAATAATCAGGGCTAGGAAAATATCTGCAGAGGCAAGAAAATGAAGCTAATTTCTTAGGAGAACGGACCATTGGGGCAATGGGGGGAGCAGGTGGGTAAGAGGAGGAGTCCTAGAAACAGCATGGTGTGGGTGGTCAGTGGGTCCTCCGCAGCGGGGGAAGAGCTTCAAACCCAGGCCACGAGGGACAGTGGAGGGGACTGAAAAGTGAGGTGAAGAAGTCAGATTTACGCCAGGTGCTGCGGCAGAAGGCTTTAACTTCAGCGACTCAGAGGTAGAGACAGGAGGATTGTGAGCTTGAGGCCAGCCAGCCTCAGCAACTTAGCCTGGCCCTAAACGACTTAGCGAGACCCTGTCTCAAAATAAAAAATAAAAAGGACTGGGGATGTGGCTCAGTGGTTAAGTGCCCCTGGGTCTAAAAAAATATAAATTCTCAAGGACTATCACAGCAGCCTTCACCTCTGGACAGGCGATCATGCAAAGGCTGCATGAAACTTGTTCTGCTGGGTCTCCTGGCTTCTGCTCTTGACCTTCTACAATCCACCCTCATACCATTTAGATCAAGAAGTCACTCCCCAGCTTTGAACTCTCCCATGGCTTCTCACGGTACTGGGGATAGAACAGAAGCATCTTGCTGGGACCTGCCAGGCAGGCCTCTTGTCCTTGATCCTTTTCTAGCTTTACTTCCTAGGGCTGTTCCCCTGCCCTGCCTTCCAGCCGCAGCGGCCTTCTTGCTGTTCCTTGAATATACCAGCCCCTTCAGGGCCCTTGCACCTGCTGTACCCTTTGCTCCTTGTTCCCTACGTTCTTCTGTAATCCCTTCATTTGCTCCATGCTTTGTGCTGTTCAGTGTTGGAACAAAGGTCATTTCTATCTCATTACCCTGTTTTATGGTCTTCATAGCTCCTTGGCTCCCCAAAATGATTCTGTACCGTTGTTGATTATGTGATTTTATTTCCTGTCTTCCCCACAAAGAGCACAAACCTCGAGAAGACGGACATGTATTTGTCCTGTAACCATGGTAACCTCAGCCGCCTACTCCAGTCTTGGCATGTAACAAGCAGGTGCCCAACACCTATTCGCTGAGTGAAAGAATGATTGTGCAAGGGCCTAGAGCTAATGGGAAATGTGGACAGTGGAGTTTTAAAGCTGTAGTAGGTGAGCCCTGTGGTCCCCGGAGGTGCACTTGGGGCCAGGCCTGCCCCTCTGCAGGCCCCTGCAGTCCATGGCAATGCTGGATTGTGTTTGGATTCAGACAAGGCAGCATTTGAATCTTGGTTCTGCTGCTTCCTGGCTGACCACAGGCCTCAGACAAGCTGTTTGACCTTGAAAAACCCAGTTTCCTCATCTATAAATACATGTTTGAGTAGAAGCCACTCTATCAGGGTGCTGGGTTGATTAAATGTTGCCATTGAAGCCCTTGGTAAGTGTGGGGGCACTTAGCAAGTGCTAAGTTGGTGTCCCTTGCACAGTGTGACTGTTTCGTTTCTGTTTCTCAGGAGATTACAGGTTCTGTTTCTACTATCCGCTTGAGGCCACGAGGCTGCAGGAGCTGGGGACTCACTTGGGAAAAGGCCATGCTGCCAAAGTCCCCCTCTCATGAGCACAGCACCCCTTGGCTTTTATTTCCCCGAGACACAAACCGACTGCTCTCCTAGGGGGCAAAGTAAGCAGCAGTACTCTGGGTTCTGGTGGGTGGCAGGGGTGGTGAGCTGCCTTCCAGACTGTTCCTTCCAACTTCCTGTCTCTGACTGAAACCAGAGCTGACCTGGGCTGTGGGAACCAGATGAGGAAGTGGGGGACTGCTGTTCCCTCACAGGATTCAGAGCTAGTCACAGTTGGCCACCACGATGGAGAGGGCATCACTGCACAGCAGGCAACTATCAGCTGAGGCTGCCCGGTCCCTGAAGCCCCTTTGGATGGCCAGAGAACTTTCTCCTTTCTGTTCCAATGGTAGCAAGTTAACACCATCCATAGGATGAAGCCCATGTCATGCCGGGCGCTGTCCTTAAACAGCTGCATCACCTGTGTCACTCTCCCAGCCACCCTGAGATGGCTACAACCATTAGCCCCGATTTACAGGTGAGCAAATGTCTGCTGGGTGAGGTTCAGCCCCTGAGCAGGTGCAAAGGCCTGAGGTGGGAGGGCGTGTGGCGGCCCAGCCTGGTGGAGTGAAAGAGAGTAAGTCAGAGGCGAGGACAGGGAGGAAAGACCCAGGAGGGGAAGGGAGAAGAAGGCTCTGAGCTAAGGACCTGCTAATGCCATCTCACGTGATTCTCATGGGGCCACCCAGATAGAACACTTGTCCCACGTTGTAGATGAACCAACTGGGCTTACAGAGATTAGGAATCTGGCCTGAGTTCTCAGGCTGGGAGCTGAGAATCAGACAGGTCTGCCCAACGAATCTCCAGCTCTTCACCTCGTATCAGGCCCGGTGTTGGAAAGGTGGGGACTTTCCAAGGACACGTTGGACCAGATGACTTTTATGGTCCTGGCCAATCCAATGTTCCGAGGGACTAAAAATCTGATGGGAACTCTCTGATAGTCACTGGTGGGCCCAAACATTGGGCAACACATCTCAGGCCTTATTATTTAGGATATGTCTCTCGTCTCTTCTCTTGCTTTTATTTATTTATTTTCTTTTTAATACACTGCATCGTTTTTCCTGAAAAGTTACCCCAGGAGCAAAGGCTAAGTGCTGACAGCATCTGCTCTCTGCTGTGGCATCCGCACCCCATCTCCAGCATCAAGGAGATAGTCCCCATCTTCCCTGGTGGCACTGCCACCTTTCCACATCCAGAGCTCCCCCACCTACCACCCCAGTCACCACCCAGGTCCCCACAATGGAAACCCATCATCACTTTGAGATCTCATCTTGCCTGCCCGTCTGTAGCCTGTGGCACGCAGTCACCCCTGTTTGACCAATCATGTGCACTTGGACGCTGCAGGTCACACCTGTTGGCTTTCAGCTGACCCGTATGTGGCAACCTCGTCCACTCGTGGCTGGAAAAGCCATTCTTCAGTGAGATTCAGTTTATCTATGCGTCCAACAGGGTCTTCTCCTCTCCACTGCAGACACCTACATCTGACCATCTCCTGGACATTCCCTGAGTGTCAGTAGGATGTCCAGCAGCCAGTCCTGAATTAGCCCCTTGTTCTCAGTCCTGCCGGCAGTGGACTCCTCTCTGGTCCTTCCCATTACAGTGGAGGGCAACCCTATCCTCCCAGTTTCTCAAACCTCAAACCTGAATCTCTCCAAACTCCTGTCTCTCGCACATCCTGTCCGTATGTGGACTTTCAAATGACCTGCTCCAGCAACTCCTCATCACCCCCACGGGTCACTGTGGCTCGCAACACTGAGTGGCTTCCCAAGCACCTGTCCTCCTTGTCCAGTCTCATCCTAAGTCAGCAGCCAGAGTGTGAAAGCTCAGGGCAGATCATGCGACATCCATTAGACACTCTGCAGAGGTCTCTCCAGCCAGGGTCAAGCCCTGCTGGGCCTCCAGGCTCTACACCTGAGCCTCCCTCTCCTCCCCTCCTGGGCCTTACATCCTCTGCCTCCCTCCGTACCTGCTCTAATTCAGCTTCTCCTGCCTGGACTGCCACAGCTCCAACCTCTCCACTCTCCTCCTTCCCACCCGTTCCTCGCTCACATCTTCAGTTCTGTGCACAACCATCACTTTCTCGGGGAAGTTTTCCTGAGCTCCTCTGCTTCCTGCCCCTCCTTGCCTCCATGGGGACTCTCTCTCTCTGTCTCTCTCTCTCTCTCTCTCTCTCTCTCTCTCTCTCTCTCTCTCTCTGTCTATTTCATTTTCTCTATAGCACTGAGGCTTAGGTAATGAATGGGTCTATTATTCATTTATTTAAATCATCTGTTAAAGTGTAAGCTTAAGGAGGGCAGGAGTTTTGTGTTTTCAGACTCTATCTCTGGAGTGGAGGATGGGGTCTGGCATGCAATAGGTACTCAATAACCATAGTTCCATAAATCAGCGTGAGAAACAGCAGTGTTGTGGCCACAAATGGGTCAGGAGGAGGCTAGTGGAGCCTCCAGGCCCCAGGAGACTCTTCTTTGCGTCTGCAACTATTTTCCCTGCAAAACACACCTACTGGAAACCAAATCCACTCACCCCCCAGCTTTTCAGTTCTAGGAGTCCTGACAAGAGGAGGCTTCAGATTAAGGATCAAGACCTGGGAGGCCAGAGGAGTGAGGGACCTGGGAATGCACTTCTCCTGATGGAGGTCAGAAGAGTCAGATGACAGGGTGGGCAGAAGACCACAGCAGGGGACAGGCAATGATGCCAAGCGGGGAATCCCAGTGCTGAAACCAGGCCACGGTGGGCAGGAGGGTGGGTGTCTCCGACTGACTGGTCAGACGTGACCTTGCTGAACTTCTGTTTTCTATTTTAGGGGGCAGGGCTGAATCAGGCCTTCTTCCTGGGTGGGGTTGTCGTGGGACTGTAGGAGATTGTGCATGTCGCCCAGAGTAATGCCCCACAAAGCAGGTGGCGACAGTGGGGGAAGTCGAGGTGGTGGCGCGGCGCGGTGCGGTGCGTGCCGGCTGCAAGCGGAAAGGAGGCAGGAAGACCGAGAGGAGGAGGATCCGGACCCTGCAGCAAAGTTCCCGCGGGCGGAGCGCAGCGGGCCGAGGTGGCGCAGCGCGGAGGTGTTCCCGAGGCGGGGCGGGGCGGGGCGGGGCGGGGCGGGACCCGGCGCCTAAAGGCTCCCAGGGGACTCGGCCCCGGCCAGCTAACCCGCGAGACTTGCGGACACGTTGAGGTCAATCTGTGGATCGGCGCGTCCTCCTGCTGCGTGTGGCCGATTGTGCCTGTCACCAGCACCTGCCGCCCGCACCTGTCACCTGCACCTGCCGCCCAGCGAGAGGCAAGCATGGCGGACCGGGCGCCCTTCGACACGGACATCAGCACCGTGACCCGCTTCGTCATGGAGGAGGGCAGGAAGGCTCGCGGCACGGGCGAGATGACCCAGCTGCTCAACTCGCTCTGCACCGCCATCAAAGCCATCTCCTCCGCGGTGCGCAAGGCGGGCATCGCGCATCTGTGAGTTGGGCTTCAGGCCTGGGGCCGCGTCCTGTCTGTCTGTCCGCCTGGGGATCTGCCTGGCAATCCCGCGTTTGGCCCTCGGGTCCTCCTGCTGTTCTGCCACTCTGACATCTGAGCATCTCTTTCCCTCTCCAGAAGCTTGCCCCGATGCACACAGCCCTCCCCTGTCTGTTGGCCTTAGAGGTGGCCACCTGGGGCCTCTTTCCCAGGCGCACCCTGCACCTCTCCTCTGGCAGGAGGAACCTGCCACCGAGTTCAACATCCTAGTGAAACCCCAGGGACTCAGGAAAGTGCTAGCTCAGGGCTTCCTTCCCTTCTTCTCCTTGGCCTCCTTCACTCCCTTTGGAACGGGGTCCCAGTCCAGTATCTCCTGGACCCCAAAAGTCCTGGCAGGCTGGGAGGAAGCCTGTCTGCCCAGGTCCTAAGAACACAACTATCCCTCTCTCTGGGAAGTTTTTCCTAGTGTGCCCCGTGCTCCACTGGCCCACCCCTGTCTAGGGCAATTGCCACACTGTCTCATAAGCAGAAAAAATTCACCCGGTGAGCTTCAAAATCTCTACCCATTTACAATAATGGTGTGTAAGGCCCTTTCTGGGTTAGTGAATAGTTTTAAAAATGTGTGCAAGTAGAATGGTTTCGAATGAGCTAGGAAGTGTTTTTCAGACTTCTGTGCACACAGGAGTCCTTTGTGGATCTTGTTCAGAGGTGGCCCTTCTTGCAGTAGGTCTGGGGTGAGGCCCCGGATTCTGCATTTCCAAGTAGTCCTCCTGTGGTGGGGGTTGCTGATCACCATTATGAGTAGTGAGGAGTCAGGGAACATGGGGACTCAGAGGTACCTCCTTGCAACCCTTTTGGTAAGCCACACAACACCCTTTGATTTGTTCTGGTGTGCACAAGTATTTGGTTCTTAATTCCCTTGAAGGATAGCTGGGTTTTCAGATTGTCCATACCCCTTCCTGACTTGTCCCACACCTGTGGACACTACAAAATGACACAGGATGCCCATAGCCGGTCCTGCTACTTTGGGATGCCTCCCTAGATTTGTTATAGCTCCCCAGCAGTGTGACCTGGCTTCTGTTTTCTGGCAAGCTCTGGTCCCACAGAATGGGTTGGTTGAGCCAATTCTTAAGAAAGAAGCGAATGGTCACATTTATATTCCGAAGTCAAGCAGGGCCAGGTATGTTAAGAAAGGTGACGACTCTGTTATTATTGTACTCTCAGCCCCTCCTAATAATGTGTTTCTAAGGATTCTTTGCTTTAGCAAACAGATTTAATTTACAAGTGTCGGTGGCCTCAAGGCTTTAGCCCTTTTTAAGAACGAGGGTGATTTGTAAGAAATAGCAGTTCCATTTTTTTTATCTTGTTTTAAAAACATGTCAGTACCCTTTACAACCCAAGAGAGACTCAGGAGCACAAGATCTGCTTTGAGGTGTCCTACCTTTTAAGCAACCTCAGATAGCAGTACCTGGGAAAAGGGGTGCTAATTATGACCTCATAAGATGTGTACTTCAGACTTGATAGATGTGAACATGAGTTTTTTTTTTTAAATCACTGTTGTTATAAACTACTTAGTAAGTTGCACTAATTTATACAAAAAAAAAAAATCAAACCATTCAAAAGAACACAAAGGAAAAAGTGAAACTACCCCATATCCATTTCCTGGGGTATCCACTGTTGACAGTTTCCCTAGTATTTTCCAGATACTTCTTTACACTCATACAGATTTATACATGAACACATGTTTACATATTCCTATATGCAAATAGCAAACACAACGGGATCATTCTTAACATATGTGTCCAGTTTGCCTTTTCATTTGACACGATATGGGAAAATAAGTTTGTGCTCAGGCTGACATGTGGTCAGACCGGTAGAAATACGACAAGATCTCCAGCCAGGTTTCCAAATTACATTCATCAGAGGCTTTGATGTGTTAGGTGGGGAGCCAGCAAGCCCTCAAAGAGCTTATTAGTGCTGAAGATTTGCTCTAGAAGGTCATATGCTCAAGGGAGTGGGTGCACACACGGGCACAGTTTGTGAACTCACTTACGATAACAACCCATTAGGAATCATCAGGAGTGTAAGGTTGGAGCCTGATGGCCACATGCTCTTCCTCTGTGCCAACCTGAGTTTGCCAGTGAAGTCACGTTCATTGCTCCCAGTAAGAGAGTTTTGAACTGAAGGAGGCTCATGGGCTACCTAGTCCAGTTCCCTTCTGTATAGCTGAGGACCCCAAGGCCAGGAAGGTGAGTTGACTTGGCTTGTGGCCCAGGTCTCCAGAACTCCAGCATGGGGATCTTCTTGTATACCATATGCTTTATTTGTTTATTTTTAAAGAAACCATTAAAGATTGACTGGGGTGTAGCTCCATGTTAGAGCATTTGCCTAGCAAGTACAAGGCCCTGATTTCAGACCCCAGCACCACCAAAAACCAAACCCAGACAAAACAAAACAAGAGTTAAAAGTGGGGATGGGGTGGTGGCTCAGTGGTAGAGCACCTGTGTGGCCTGTGCAAGGCACTGGGTTTGATTCTCAGCACCGCATGTAAATAAATAAAATAAAGGTCCATTGACAACTAAAAAATAGTTTTTTTTAAAAAAAGTTAAAAAGTTAAAACTCACCCAATTCTAAATCTCATTCATTCATCCCACCTTTGATGTGAATTAAGAATTACATCCCAAGGAGCCACCGTCCTTTGGCAAGCATGGCCTTGAAGCCTTGTACACTTCTGCTCCTCTCCACCCACCTGAGGGGAGAGTGCATTCAGATCTGTGCAGGAGGTGGGCAGCCTTCTGTTCTTTACAGTAGCCTGTAAGAAGAGCTGGTGAATTCATGGCTCAAGTGACAAAGTCTCTGTTGTCCCACTTCTTTGCATTCCTGGGGAGAAAGAGGTCCTCCACAGCCTTAAGCTTTGTGGCTTCGTGGCACAGATGTTGCTGGTTTCCTTTTGAACATGTTTCCAAATCACCACCTGAAGAATTCCTGGGCTCCACTTCATTTAACATACTGCTGCTGCACACCCACAAAGGACAAAGCTCCAGAAGAGACGGAGAGATGTAACAGCACAGACCTTACCACCAGAAGAACAAGCCAAGGCAAGAATTTGTTGTAGAACATAGGAGGACTTCTGAGAGATGCTGTCACAGAGGGGCCAGGACCATGATTCAGGCATGAGGGATTGGGGATCATCAAGGTGGGCTTCTGTGAGGACAGTAAGGGCAGCCACAGGCTGGGTGGCTGTGGAGCAGTTAGACTGGGCGGTCAGGTGAGGAAAGGTCCTGAGTGGGGAGAGTGTTTCTGGGAAAGCTGCTCATTCAGTTTGACCAGGGCCTGGAGTACACATGCTGGGGCATTTGTGGTGTGAAATTGGGGGTGTCCTGGAGGAGCATCCAGTGACAAGAGTGGCCTCTTTACACATTTGGGAGATTATGGAAAGGGAGAGGGCAGAGGTTTTTGAGTTGGGCAGTGGCATTATTGGAGATTAATCTAGGGAGAAGAGGGCTATAAGGATGGTGTTGGCAGATGAGACATTTGGAAAACCAGTAGCGCGCTTGCCTGGCATGCGCGAGAAAGGGGGTTCATGTAAGAGGCCATGAGAGCTGTGGCATTGGAGGAGTTGGGAGAACGCACCTGAAGGTGGAGTCTGAGCATGGACAGATGAGAAGGGCAGGGGGCGGGTATCAGAGAGCTGGTTCTGGCAATTGAGAGCACAGTTGCACCATCAAAAACCAAAACAGCTAGGTGCAGGGGCGCACGTCTGTCATCCCAGCAGCTCAGGAGGCTGAGGCAGGAGGATCATGAGTTCAAAGCCAGCCTCAGCAAAGGCGAGCACAAAGCAACTCAGTGAGACCCTGTCTCTGAATAAAATACAAAGTAGAACTGAGGATGTGGTTCAGTGGCCAAGTGCTCCTGAGTTCAATCCCTGGTGCCCACCTCTCCCAAACAAAACAAAGTAAAACAACAAAACAAAGCCATACAGACGACAAGACCCAACTATATAAACACACAAGCTCCTCCAAGGCAGAGCTGGTTTTAGAGGCTGGGGAAGGGTGAAAAGATGGTTTTGACATTATGAAAATGTTGAACTTGAGGTATTGGAGAGCTATGCCATTGGAGATGTCCAGCCCACAGTCAGATGTGCCAGTTGGGCAAGAAGTGCCTACTAAAGATTTGGCCACTGGACTTTGGCACACTTTCTCTGAGGCAGAGAAGAAAGGAGATCAGGACTGGAGTTAGCACAGCAGGAACTTGGGAGTGCATTTCTCACATTCCTGGCCCTTGATTCCTCTGAGAATACGGGCAGGCAACATAGCATTCCTGAGCCTCAGTTTCCCCACTTGTGAGATTGGGACAGCTGTGTTTTCAAACTCAGGGAGTTGTGTGAAGGTGAGCTTATAATCAGATACCAATGTTATAACTATTTTCCTGAAGGCTATTTTTTTCTTGGGGGGAGGATTGTTCTCTATATATTGCTTTTCATTTCTTAGCAGCAGGGATACAGGCTAGAGCACCACGTGGGAAAACAAATTTGCAATAGGAAACGTTTTCCTATCATGTTTTTGTTGGGTTCACAAGTTACATTTGCATGTGGGTTCTTCTTCAGGTGATAGAAGAAGATACTATGAAATTTCATCTTAATTTTGGAATTACAGGCCAGCTTATACATGCTTAAGCTTGCCTTCAGACTTGCAGTGTTGATGACATTAAACTAGTGGAGACCTTATCAGATTTATTTTCTCTTTCTTGGCTTATCTTCTGCACATAACCAGAGAGTGAACTATGACTTCCTTTCCATGAAAGTACAGCCAGCCCCACGTTGCCCTGTTTGCCCATTTTCAGCCTCCGTGAACACAAGCAAAGGTTGTTTTGATGACCTTGAAAGCTGCTTGGTCGGCACCTCTTCACCGTATTTCTGAACTAACCCTTGGATGCTCCTGGCTGGGTGAGTGGTTGGTCATTTACCATGGAAGCAATCAATAATAAACCACTGTTACATTGGACTTTAGTGATAAGGATTAAATAATAAGCCTTGCTTTTTCCTGGATTGGGAATTCTGAAGATGAGCTTGGTTCTTGTGCTCACTGTCTAAGCTGTTGCTGCTTACGTTGTCCTGTTGACATCAGGAGGAAATGGTCCTCAGTCCGTGCACCAACCAAGGAAGTCCTGCAGAGCTTGTCTCAAGGTGAGGCAGGCCCTGGCTCTGGTCCACATGTCCAGTACTGTCTTCAGGATTGCTGTGAAAGGCAGCTTTCCTTGTTTATCAGAAATCACCTGTGAAGCATCACAGATTTCATGGCCCAGAAACAGCACATCCTATTGTAGAAACCATATGCAATAATCAATGCTAACATTTAATCCAAATTTCCAAGGATTTCAAAATACTGAGCAAATTAGGCTTCAAGAAATTCCCTATTCTATGAATTTCAGTGACTTATAGTACTTTTTCAAGTTTTTTGGTGAAGTTTACAGAGAACGTAGAAGATGAGATATTAAGGACTGCTTCTCAAATTGAATTTTGGCCCCTAAAGTTCCAGGAAGAAATTTTTTTTTTTTGATGTTTGTCTCTAGGAATTTGAAAGGGAAAGGTCACGACACAGAAGCCTGACTCCTGAGGGGATTTTCCCCACTTTAATTAGTTGGGCTGTAGTGCCAACTAAATTGAATAAAATGGAAGTGAAATGTCACAAACATCTCAAATGAAATATTATTCTCAGTGAGAGCTTGTACGTAAACTTGGCACACTTGTTCTTTTGTCAATTACTTGTGACAACAGCTCTGCACTGGCTGTCACCCCAGAAGTTGCCTAGAAACTGGTTTGGGTGGTGTCACTCCCATCACTTCCTCAGCAGAGCCTGGGAGGTCTGAGAGCAATGGTGGGTGCCACTTTAGGGAGGAAGTGCTTCTCTGAGCCAGGGGCATTGCAGGTGTTATCCATCAGGCCTTCAAACTTGGCCAGAAGCCGTCAATCAGACGGTTTGGACAACTTGGTGGAGGTCCCATAATCGGGAAGAGGGAAAGGCAGAATCTGAACACAGATCTTTGGGGTGCTGCATCTTGCTAGGATCCTACCTTGCTTCTCATTGTGGGTGTGTTAATGCTGAGGGAACTGGGCATGGCCATGGAACAGTAGTATTTCTTTCACACTTACCTACACTTTGACCTCTGTCAACTCATGCAGTCCTCTCTAAAAGCACGAAGCAGATGCACCATATTCCATGTGACAGAGGAAGCACCAAAGGTCAGGGGTGCAGAGTGATCTGCACAGGGCTGCTGAGCATGCGGCAGAGCTGGGATTTGAACCCCCATTGTCTAGTTCCAGGCTGCACATGGCCTTGACTGCCGTGTCCTGCCGTCTCCTGGTGCACTGGCTGGAGGGAAGGGCCACTTGCCTGCCTTTTATCAGGAGGTGTGTTAATCTGCAGTGGTCGTGTCAGGGATGGGGGTCTTGGATGGTAGGTTTTGACGATGCCATTGGGTTGAATGGAGTTTGTAACCTTAGATGTCCTTGGATCCCGTATTATTCTCTAAATTAATCCATTCATTCCAGAAGAGTTTATGGAGCACTTACTGTGTGTGGGCATTGTTCCAAGTGCTAAAGATACACAGTGAGCAAAATATTCTCTTTTCCAGGCTCAGGAACTGGAAGGCCTTTCTTCTCCCAGAGGCCCCTTCAAATGTACCATTTCTGGGAGAGAGTTTCTGTCCTCAGAGATCATTCACCTTGTGCCTGAGCTTCAGGTTTAGGCCCCACTAGAAAATAAACCAGATAAATGAAAACAGTGATCTCAGGAGCCCCTGTGCCCATCCCCAAGCAGAGAGCTGTGTGTGGGAGAGAACGTCCTGAGACTGGCCCAGCGGGAGCGCCAGAGCTGGAGGCTTTGCCCCCTGGCAGCCCCATGCAGGTTGGCCACATCCTCTGCAATCGGGGTTAGAATGGCACTTCCAGGACTGGCAGCCAATCTTTCCCCCCGCTCCTAGGGGCTCTTGTAGGCCATGAGACCAATGCACCAGAGATGGCTCCTCCCAGCCTGTGGCTTCTCTGGGTCCTCTCTGACTAGGGTGGAGAAGAGGCCCTCTCGCCCTAACATGCTTAGGGGGGGTCATGTACTGTCCCTGATGCTGGTGGCCCACTCCTGGAGATGTTACCAGACTCCTGACATCAGGGAGACACTCCTGGAGCCGGGGGTCCTCAGTGTCCGTCTGGGATCCTCAAGTGGTTGTCCGTCCGCACCTCTTTGGTGGTCCGTGCTGACCACCCACCTACACGGACAGGTTTCCATTTTCAAGGCAAACACCGGAGAAGTGGATGAACCCCTCCCTGCTGCTTCCAGAAGTTTCCCCCACCCAACAGTTGTACCTATTAACTTGCCGCATACATATCAGGAGCAAGAATAGGTCCCTCGTCAATCAGCTCTGCTCTTTCTATTTTCAAAACCCCTTTAATTAAAATTACCCCAAAGAGGATGTGTAATTATGTATTCGTCTTATAAACTTCAATCGAAATCCAACACAGAGAGTTTCCAAAATACATCCATCACCACATGCTCAGCGCCGTCCCCTGTTCTCTCTTCCAGTCACTTTGATGAGGATACCTGGGAAGCGAGTATCCTGGGCCTTCTGGAATAATGCAGTTTAAACGCATGCCCCAGATGCTTCAAGCTTTGAAAGCCAGCTGTGAGCCGCACATGCCTGAACAGCTGCATCTTGTGACATTGTGCCCTGGTTCAGGGCCCTGGGTGCTCAGCTGGTTTCCTTGTGCTGTGGTGTGTAGGACATTTAATTCCATGGCCTGCAGAAGTGGTCAGCGGCTCTTGGGCCTTGGCTGCTCCCCGATTCTCTTGCTTGCTTCTCACTGTACCTTGCGGGAGGCCACACGTAGTTTTTCTTCTTCCATCTCTCAAGCTCTGACATTTCTGCTTAAAGGCCCAAGGAAGAGAAGCTCGCCATGTGGTCTCTCCCTGCCGTAATAACTCCCATCTAGGACAAACTCCTGTGGCCGATGCCACCGTGCAGTGGGATCAACTGCTACAGACCCCTTTTCTGGGTGGGGGTTGGAGAGGTGGCGGATCCCAGGGGTGCACAGTGTGCTGAGGTCCACCTGCTCCTTCACTGTTACAGCTTCTTTCTCTTTCTCCACCAGTTGTTAAGGCATGGTTGGCCCCAGGGAAAGGTTCCCCAGGTCAGGGTTCCCCAGATCCCTGCAGCCCCATTTGCTGCCTCATTCTGGCCCCAAAGAACTGACCTGAAAGAGACCCAGGTGGCGTGAAGAGGGCTTCCTCTCATCTGGGGTTCACGGCTGGCATGGAAACTCCTTCCAAACCAAGACTGGCTCTTGGCCTCTTGAGTCTGCCTAGAACTTCCATTTGGGGTACATCGCTGCTTTGTCCGTAAAGCCCTGGCTCAGTGGGTCAGGCAGAGCCCTGGAGGTTGTCGCCAGGTGTGAGCCTAGGCCGTACCTGCTGTTGACTCTGTAGGCAACTCCTCTGGCTCTGTCCATGTGGTGATCAGAATGTGGAGAGGAGGCCCTTGCAAATCTATCCCTTGAGGAATGATGACTGATCAACCTGCACAATTTGATTATTTCTAAGGGGATAAAGTCCATGTGCCCTTCAGTTGAGGAGTTCCTGGAAGATATTTCTAAGGGCTTTCCCTCGTTGCTAAGTCACAAAAGCCTCACCTGCTTCAGCTTTCTATTGACGAGGACGAGCATTGCCTTGGAGACTTCTTGCAGCCCCTTTGAGGGTCCCACTGAGATGCAGGGGGGAAGCCGGGGTGAGCATTCATCCAACCACAGCTGCCATATGGCCGTGGCTCCCTGATCAGCGGCGAATGGAGCTCAGTGAGGGAAAGGAGAAGCTCAGCCCACCGTCACCCTCAAATGCTGAGATGTGAGTCACAGAGTGTCCAAAAATCGTGACACAAACCCAGACGTCATTCCTACCCACATGGCAGCATTATTGGTTGGCAGCTTAGCAATTCACCCTCCTGAGCCCTGCTTTCATGTCACTTTCCTGGGCTCTTTCAGAGGGTTTCTTAATGCCAAGGCCCACTGGGAAGGCCCCTCCAGCCACACGTCCTAGGAAAGCTACACAGTGAATGACTTTTGAGCTTGAGGGGCTCAGACTAATCTCTCTCCAGAAAGGTCTCTCCTGTGTCTTTCCCTGAGCTACAGAAGGTCGTGCTCAGTGTTGGGGAAGGGGACATGAGCCAGGTTTGCTCACTGCTGCTCCAGGATCCTGAGAGGGGCTCCTACCCACAGAGAGAGGCCACAGAGGGTCCCAGAGGGTGGCCAACCTGTCTACGATGGCAGTCATGTGAGCCTCAAGAGACACCAGTCGCCAGCAACTTATGGGACCCTCACCACAGGCTTCATGGAAGTGGCTCTTCCCCAAACACGGCCAACAACCAGCTGCTTCTTCAGGTCCTCTGCCTTTAGGGTTTCCCCGGCACCACTGGGTGATGAAGTGTTAATGCGGCCAATGTGAGTGGCCGGTTCTTGCAGCTTTCTTCAGAACCCTTTTCCCCCAGTAAGTGTCTGTTCTGTTCTTACGGAGAGAGCTTTCTGGAGATAGATTAGTTTGAGCCCCTCAAGCTCAAAAGTCATTCACTGGAGGGCCTTCCCCGTGAGCCCTGGCATTAAGAAACCCTCTGAAAGAGCCCAGGAAAGTGACCTGCGGAGCTGAGGTCTGGACCCCTCTCTGCCCTCAGGCCCATGTGCTCGTCGGTCAGCACTGTCTTCCCTTCTGAATCAACAGTGACTTTAGGGTGGATATCCAGGCTGGCCGGGGGGTGGGGGTGGTCACTAGTGGGGCCAGCGACGGGGGGAGGTGTTTGGGTTGGTGGCTCTGGCACAGCCCCTCTGGTCCACCCAGACTTGGGCTGCTCTCTTCCACCACCGTTGGCTTCACAATCGAGTTCAGAAAGAAATAATGTGGAAAGAGAAACACAGCCCAGAGACTCGTGGCAAGAACACTTGGTCTTTTGCTCCTGACACAGAGCGACAGGTGAAAAGAGAGGAGAGGAGGCCAGTAGGGGCCAGGGTGGACGCTGCTTCCAGGCTGGGAAGATGCCAAAAGTGGAGGACACTGATAAGGGGATTGATGAGACCACTGGGGAAACCCCCTGGAGACAGTCGCCCAGGCTGGGCATTTGGGTTTGGATGGTTTTTAGGGTGGACTTCATTTTGCCAAGCCAGACACAAGCAAGTTATCCTTTGGGAAAATGTGTCTTCAGGAGAGGAAGCAGTCGCACTCACAGGAGTATGACAATTGTTCCTGATCCCCCAAGGGTGCAGTTGGACCCTGACCTCCATGTGCAGCTGCTGGGCATCTTCAATGCTGCTTCTCTTCATCTTTCTCTTTGTCTTTGCTCACCCAGGCTCCTGTCTCTTCTCTGCCTCCTTCTGGGTTCCATCTCAGGCCATGAAAACCTGCATCTTCTCTCATGCTAACAAGCCAGGCTGCACTTGGGACAAGCCCCTTGGATTCTGGGAAGTCTACAGTTACTGACTTTCAGGTAGCTTAAAAATAAAGCAAAAGCTCTGGGCTCCCTTATCCCCTAGGATGCCTTCTGGGGCCACAGGGGCCACCAAGGGCACCCAGGCTGCAAGCCAGAGGGAATGACCCTCCTCTGCTCTGGCTGGGTGGTCTGGAGGGACCCACACTTGCCTCAGAATCTGTTTGGTGGTGTAAAAAATGAGGCGGTGAAACCAGTCGATGTCCACTGTCTTCCAGGACCTTATTTGTTGTGCAGCTGTAGAACCTCTTGGTAGCAGACACCTTGGGTCGCTCTGAGCCAGGCTTCCTGCTTGCTGTGTCTCTCTGCTGATTCCTTTAACCTGTGCAGGTGGGGATAAAAATGGGTTCTTGGACAAAACAAAACATAGAGTAATAAATGGATGCACCTCTGTATATTATTAAAATTAGCATTTCATGGGGAAGTGCGATCAGGGAAAAATATTTTAAAAGGCTCTTTATGGGCAACCCGATGTGAGTAAAGAAGAGATGGAAGCATGTGGATCTGACCACAAAGGTGTGCAGGCTGGGTGACAGGGAGTTGGTCTTGAGAGTGACAGTCATCGGAGTCATTCTGGGGCACCCATCTGTCCTGGATTGGCTCTTCCACACCATGCATCTATCTTCTTTTCTTTCTTCTAAATCCTGCTAAACGCTCCCTTTCAGTGGGTGTGTGGATACGTCTGCGGATTCTGGTGGCTGTGGTTTATTTTTTTTGTGGCTTTCTTCTCTCTAGCTATGGCATCGCTGGCTCTACCAACGTGACAGGTGACCAAGTTAAGAAGCTGGATGTCCTCTCCAATGACCTGGTTATGAACGTGCTAAAGTCGTCCTTTTCCACCTGTGTTCTTGTATCCGAGGAAGACAAACACGCCATCATCGTAGAGCCGGAGAAAAGGGTGGGTCTGGAACCTCCTGCTCAGGGATGGAATGAAGCCATTTTTCTTCTGAGCTGCACAAACGACTACCTGTTTATTCAGACTGGACTCCCAGGAACCACTCTAGCTCCTTCCTGTGGTCTTTGCACCCCTTCCACCTTACTGCCAATCTCAGGCCCACTCTCCCTCACCCATGTGCATTCGTCCTGTGATCATGTGGGTTCTTCTCTCTCATGGACTTGCCCTTGGTCCTCACTTCTCGAGGGCAGGTTCAAGCCCTTCCAAGTCTGGCTTCCGTTCACTGCCTCTTCTGGGAATCTCCGTGCATCCAATCCCCAGCCTTCTCTCCTGACCCTCCTGCCCACGCAACCCCCTCCGAATTTCCCTCACTGATCTGTGCCTGGGAATGAATCATGGGATGCCTACCGGTCAAGGGAGGGAACAAATCATATTCTCTGTATCCCAGCATCTGTCCCGAGGCCTGCCACACAGCAGGGGGTCAGTGCCAAATGACGGATGGAAAAGATTGTGGAATGAAAGAGTAAATCCAGCTTTTACAACACAATCGTGATTATGATGAAAAAGACCCTGGGGACCAGACGTACAGTTGTATGGACTTATTACCTTGCCCCCAAGCCCCCAGATGACTGGAGACATGGAGTAGAACTAGAAAAGGAAATCAGAAGATGAAGAGACTGCCTGTCTCCGTTTTATTAAGAGGGTGGAGGACACGTCTTATTCACTGGCTTTCCATCATTCCTAAAACAGCACTACATGTCAGAGTCTCAGTTGGTGTTTTTCTCTGATGGACTTTGGCAGTTTGGGGCATATGCATTGAATTCATTTTTGAACCTTCTCCATCAGTCACCCCAAGCATCTCCGGCTGCCACAGGGGACACATTTCCATTTCCCAGTTTCTCCCACTAGCAGGAGGTGATTTGTGAAGAGCAAGAGGCCAGGAAATTATCTTAATCCGGTGCAGGACATTTAAAAACCACATTGAAGGAGGCTAACTTGAAGAAGGAAAATTCCCAGTGATGTGCTGAGAAACTGGCTCTCTCTCTCTCTCTCTCTCTCTCAAAAAAAAATCTGATTTGTAATATTTACTAGTCAATGATATAAATACATTAATCATAGACCGACTTTAAGCTACCACCATGACACCATTGAAAGCAGAATTAGATGTGCACAGTTAGCTCTTGAGAACTCATACCAGTCAGCTCCAGCATACCACTGAAAATCCCATTCAAAGAATGAATCTTTGGTGGTCCCATTACAACAGAGGGTCATCTCCCTTGGGAGTTACACTAGGGATATTGTTGACCACTGCAACCTCACAGGGCATTTTGAGATCTGCATGGGAAGTTTCTTATAGATCTGAATGCTAGGAAGGTCTTTGTTTCACCTAAAAAATTGTTTTTTCCCCTTACAAATAAGAAATTATTTCTAATCTTGCTTCTCTTTTTTCTGTGGCTACCAGGACTCTCAATCCAAAATCATAATTAAACTCTATCCATGACGTAGGAAATTATGACTTCTTTATTTGTAGTCTATGGCCTCCCTGTGCACTTCCTATTCTAAATGGTATCTTCTCTTTTGAATTCTCTCTCTCTCCTCTCATGTCTTCCTTGACAGAGTGAAAATAAATGATTCCCATTTCTTAAGCTTGATCTACAGGCACATTTTGACTGCTTGGTGTAAATTCCCAATTTTGTTACAGTATTTAAAAAGTATTTCTTTTTATTTATTATTATTATTATTTATCATTATTATTTTAATTGTTTATCTCTATTCTCTGCTCAGGGTAAATATGTGGTCTGTTTTGATCCCCTTGATGGCTCTTCAAACATTGACTGCCTCGTGTCCATTGGAACCATTTTTGGCATCTACAGAAAGGTAAAATGGGATCTATTAAGCCCCTGGTTTTAGATCAAAAACAAAAAAATTAAGGTGGAGAATCTGATCCTGTTTCACTAGGGGAAGCATCTAGAACTTATTGGATGAAAGTCTGAGGCTTGAGTTGATTAGCAAGTCACCTTCTAGCTTTTCAACATTAATTGGATAATAAAAATCCATGAAGTTGTTTTCTAAAAAATATGATAGTAAAATGTGAGTTGGATCAGAAAGATATTTCACTCTTTTAGCTATATCTTTCTTTTATGTTAGAAAATTATATTTTTTAAAAAAAAGTTTCATGATGATACTGTGTGAATTGGGAATTGAGAGTCTGACAGCAACTGAGATTATTTATGTAAAAATCATCCTTTAAGTCCTGTAAATCACTGCTGAAATTATATGGCCTATGACCAAAGAATAACCATTTTACATTTTTTTAAAGGGTTGAAAAAAACCTAAAGAAGATCATTTCATTGGTCCATGAAATTCACGTGATATTTACTTTCCACCATTCACAAGGTTTAATTGGCACCGGCACATTTATTTACATATTGTCTTTGGCTGACTTTTGGGCCTACTGAGAGGGGCAGTGGCAGTGACAGAGGCTGGGTGACCTGTAGAGCCTGAACTATTTCCTCTGTCTGTAGAAAGGGCTTGCTCCCCCTGCTGTGGGTCCTGGAGGGCACACTGTGCAGCACAGGACGGGTCCCTCCCTGAGTCTTGGAACTGCCTGACCTGGGCAGTCACTCCACCTCCAAGAGCCTCTCTCCTTCTTTTTCTTTAGAGTCTGTGTGTATATGAAAGAGAGAGAGAGAGAGAGAGAGAGAGAGAGAGAGAGAGAGAGAGAGAGAGAGAGAGAGAGAGAGAGGGAGAGAGGGAGAGAGGGAGAGAGGGAGAGAGGGAGAGAGGGAGAGAGGGAGAGAATGCTCAAGTACAGAGAAAGTGAAACATAGGAAGAGTGTCTGTGTGGCCACCGTAAGACAGTATAAAATGGGCCTCTTGGTTTCAGTCTTATTTATTTTATTTCTCAGTTTTGCAGTGTGGGGGGCAGAACTCAGGGCTAGTTGCATGCTAGGCAAGTGCTCTGCCGCTGAGCTGTGCCCCCCGCCCAGCTCTTATGTATTTAGAAATAGGACGGCTCACAGGTGGCAGCTGTGCCATCCGGTTTCTTCATCTCCGTGGATGACGTGGTTCATTCCACTGAGCCATATTTCAGGTGATGAAGGCTGGAGCTTAGTCGTGAGACCCAGAGTCCCCTCTGCTTCTCCAAGTGACGCATTGTCCACTGTTGCCCGTGGCTTCCCGTTCCGTCCACGTGGAAGGTAGCAGCACCGTGGGACAGTCGTCATGGGTCACTGGATGAGTTTTCCTTTGCCCTGGGGGACAGCCAGGTGCGCTTCAGCATCAGTGTGCGTAACAGGAGGTTCCGACGACCCTTCTCCCCCAAGGCAAAGGTGGTGCTTTCTCTCTGGTCCCATTCATGCCCTGAAACACACCATTCCTGCCCTGGCCACGGAGAGACAAGATTTTCCCCGCGGGACACCAGGTCTGTACCTTAGCAGGAGAGGTGTGCTGCAGCTCTTCCACGTGCAGGAAGACCTGTGGTTGGTGATTGTCTGAGCATTCAGGGAGACCTATCCTGCTTTCTGCAGAGGTGGCTCTTGCTGGGACTCAGCTCCTTGGTGCACATGCTCAGTGGAGAGCACCCATAGCTGGGATCAGGCCTTGTCCACGTGATGACTGGAAAGAGGCTCAAAAGGACCTTGACAGCATGTGGCCCAAGGTTCTAGCTGTTCCTGCTGCAGCTCACCCTGCTTCTGGCTGGAGACATGTGCACAGGACAAATTCTCTCAAGGCATCAGGCCACACCACGGCTAGAATATTTGTCCAAATACTGAGTTGTCTGTCTCGTGATTGCTCATTTGGCTTTTCGGAGCATCACCTGAGATTCTTTTATGTGTTTGGAAACAGCTTTCCTACCCGCCTTTTTTTTCTCTTCTTTGAGTTAAACACCTTTCATCTTTCTATTGGAGGCGATTTTCGATCTCCCTCTAGCCTGCACTCGCTCCTGGACACACAAATTGGCAACATACCTTGAAACTATTCAGTCCCCACAACTGAAAGCAGAGCTTCAAAAGGAGGCTTTAGTGGTTTTCACTATGAGGAAAGACCTTTGCGACATGACAGTCCCTACCCCCACCCATTTCTGCCTTTCTCCTTCGCCACCTCAGGCGTCTTCCCTGTGCTCTTTATTTATTTATTTTTGGTACCAGGGATGGAACCCAAGGGCACTTAACCACTGAGCCACATTTCCCCAGCCCTTTTTTTTTTTTTGTATTTTATTTAGAAACAGGGAATTGCTCAGGGCTTCGCTAAATTGCTGAGGGTGGCTTTGAACTCGTGATCCTCCTGCCTCAGCCTCCGGAGCTGCTGGGATTCCCCTTTACTCTTTATGGGAGATAACACCTACAGCAGATGGAACCTTGGGTAGACAATGGTAGGGACTAAAACTTTATAATTTTTCCAAGTATTTTGTGCCCATGACCCTCTTCCCCAGGCATGTGCAAGAGGATGGACTGCACACCCTGGGAAGAAAGGCATGCCGTGCTTGGGTTTGGAGGAGCAAATTCATGCTCTGGGAAGGGTGATAGGCTAGAAGAGAATTCCTCCCAATCTAGGATTCCATGTGTTTATTTCCGCTTTCTTTTGGGTATGTGGGTGTCATAGACAAGTGTTTGGGTTCCTTAGTCCCATGCAAGGAAGGCCCTGTGGGAGAGTGTTCGGTAACAGTGTTTTGGGGAATTGGTTGTTTATGTTTGCATCTTTGCTGCAGGAAGACATGAGGGTTCTGGGCCAGGGGACTCTCCAGAGGACTCGGCCTGAATGGAAGGAGAGGATAGTTAGAGGCCCGGGTCCTTCCACTGTGTCACTGGATTCAAGGGAAGCAGTTATTTGTTAACCTCTGACCTCAGATAGGTGGTCCATATTGACAGAACCATTAATCTCTTTTTTTTTCAAGGTGGGATGCTGGCAACACTTGCCATTTAGGGAAAACAACTCCAATTTTGGATCCTGGGTTGAGTCTGCACTATCTGGTGAATACAAACCAAATTAAATCAAGTAACTAGACCATTAACCAACCAACCACCCAGGTGAAAACCATGGGCAGAACTGACGGAGAGGATTGTTTTTATTTTTTCCTTTTATCGGAGTAGTTGGTTCAAGAGTCACCTATGGCATGTAATAAAATGCAGATCCCAGCACCCAGCCTAGACAAGTTGGCCTGGTAAGTCTGGGCTACAGCCGCAGAGAACGCGTTTTTCACAAGTACCTCAGGTGATTCTGATGCAGATGGTCCATGGGCCACACGTTAAAAAGCTCTAGGAAGAAATGACCTGGACTCTGTCTGCTGGGAACCTTGCTCTTCAGCTCCTTGGTAGAGACACTCTCAGCTTCTGCGATCTCCAGCTGCTGAAGGAGTAAAGGAAATTGGAGGAAATTGGCCATTTTAAATTTTTTTTAAAAAGTTCAGGCAGAGAGCATCAAACTTAGTTTGTTTAGGGCTATTTTGAGGACGGAACATAATTATCAATAAGAAATCACGGATTATAAGCCACTTTTTAAGTCATTTCCTTTCTTATTATTAGATAAACTGGGTCACATGACTCAGTGCTTTGAATAAAAAAATAGAGTCTATGTCACATTCTAAGTGTAGGTATTGTTGGTTAATTTGTATGTGTGTGTGTGTGTGTGTGTGTGTGTGTGTGTGTGTGTGTGCGTGCGCGCGCACACATATGCATGTGGGCTATACTGGTTCCTGATGTAAAATGTGTTTCTTTTTTCTTTCAAAACTGACCACAATTACTTTGGGATATCATGTGATGCCTGCTACATGCACACATTGTGTAATGTTTAAAGCAGGGCAAGGGTGTCTTTCTCCTCATTTGACATTTATTTGTGGTGAGAACATTCACAGTCCTTTCTGCTGGCTTTTCTGGAATATACAGTCCATTATCATGATCTGTAGTCATCCTACCGTGCAGGAGAACAGGAGGCTTGCCTCTCCTGTCTAACTGGGACGGTATCACTGCCTAACCTGTCTTGCTCTCCTTTCCCCTCCTCTCCAGCCTCTACCCACTCTCAACCTCTATGAGATCAGCTTTAAAATGTGTTTTTTTTTACTGTGGGTCATGGTCAAAAGCTGGGCAGCACCTGCCTTCCCTGCAGTGACTCTGGGGAGGTTTTGCAAATTCTGAGTATTTCTTGGACACGAGATGATATGACCACACAGCCTGTGCTGTGACTGGCAAGAGCTCTTGAAATTGATTTCCTCCCAGACTCCCTGCCCTGCAGCCTGGTGTTAATTGGTTTAAATAAAGATGGAGTAGGCAGGTGAAGGACATTGATGCCCATAATCAGATTAAATTAGAGGGAGCTGGCAAGAAGCATGCTGTTTTTTTGGAAGTGATAATGGAGAGATGAAGGATTATCAAATTAGAAGAATGGGAGGAGGCCCCTGATTGGAAAGAAGCATCCAGATGCAGGAAATTCAGGGTCTGGTGGGAAGGCTGCCGTGGTAATGTAATAAGGATGTGACGGATGTGGAGGACGGTCCCTCTGGGAAGATGCCTGCTTCATTAGGAGAACACCTGGACAATGCATCCTGCTAATGGTGGACCCAGAGAAAAGATCCATAAAACCAAACAAAAACATGTTTTGTTTTTTTTTTTTTTCCTCTAGCAATCCTCGGGTGAGCCTTCCGAGAAGGATGCTCTGCAGCCAGGCCGGAACCTGGTGGCGGCTGGCTACGCGCTCTATGGCAGTGCCACCATGTTGGTCTTGGCCACCGAGAGTGGGGTCAACTGCTTCATGCTGGACCCGGTGAGAGGGCGCGGGGGAGGCTGGGTGCTGGGTGGTGGCTGGGAGTTGGTGTACACTGTGTGTGGGCCAGAGGGATGGAGAGGGCAGGGTGGGGTGGGAAGGGGAGGGAGATGAACACGGGAACATGACGGAGGTGCGAAATGGTGTCTGTCCAGAGCACAAGCAGGGTCTTTGTTCCAGGATGAAGTCTTTCAAACGGCCACTGCTCCATTATTCCAATGACTCAAAAGCCCGTCGTGCCCAGGAAGGCCAGATTGCAGGGGAGGGCGGGTGAGGGGCAGTGGTAGGGACTGGGGTGGCCTGGAGAGGTCCAGCAGCAATTGTAACTATTTGGGAACAGAGCCCCGGGTCTTGCCAAATTGTACAATTTTTCAAGGAACACTGGAGTTTGAAAAAGTGTCATGTTTCTAGATGTGTAAACACTGCACCAGCCAACCCAAACACGAGGGTGGACAGGTGGGGCCTGTGGAGGGTCTGTGGGCCACCCACCATATCCACTGCTAGTATTTCTACCTCATTCACCGGGAGGGGAATTCGTGAGGGGAAGCGGTACCCCACAGTGTCATGTAACAGAGGGATACCCCGTCTTCAAAATAGCTTCTTCGAAAATAGCCATCAGGGAGGATGGCAAGTTCAGGGCCACCTGGGAAACTTAGTGAGATGCTGACTCAAAATAAAAAATAAAAATGGCTGGGGGCGTAGCTCAGTGGTAAACTGCTTGCCTAGCAGGCGTGAGGCTTCAGGTTTGATCCCCGGTCCTGTGAAAAGTGGGGAAAAAACCCCCAGCAGTTCCCAAATGAAGTTGATTTTGTATGTGTGTATGTGTGTGTGAGTGTGTGTGTGTGTGTGTATGTGTGTACCAAATCTCAGTTCACCCTTGCAGTTTTGATAAGACTTTGATGAACTCAAGGAAATGAAAATAAATGAAGGGAATGAAGATAACCCCTTTGTCCACCACACAGAGAAAAGTTACATTATAGAGAGGCCAGGGTGCGGCTCTGAAAAATGTTCACTCATAGCTTTAATTTATGGACAGTTGCTTCTACGTGTCCATAAATTTGCCCATCATTTATTCAATCAAGTAGAGGATACTTTTCACAGGACTGGTAAAATTAGGGAAAGGAATCTCTTTTAAGTATTTGGTGCCACCAAGCCCACCACTGAACCCTGCACTCACAGGACTGCTTGTCCATGAGTTGACACATTCACTATGCACTTGGTCTAGGGTGCCAGGGGGGGGAAATTGGATTTATAAGTTTCTTTTAATTTTAGAAATGTCTTCCTGTGACATTTAGTGTGTTTTGTGCTGACACACTAAAAACAAGGTATGAAGTGCAAACTGGAATCCTCTGTGGGTCCGGTTGTTGATAGGGAGGCCCATGGGGGTAGTGTCTGGGTATGTGTGGCAGGTGGTATTAACCAGAACAGGGCCATTTTTGATCCATGCACTCTTAACAGAACTGGACTTTCACCTCCTTGGAAGCATGGCACTTAATAAATAAACAAGGGCAGGGTGATAGCACCAGTTAACAAATGAGATGATGTCAGGGGGAATTTGTGGCGGAACCAGAGCAGAGTTCAGTCCGTGTCCAGGACCCAGCTCTCGTCTCGCCTGGCCAGCATCCACGGCTTCCCCACGTGTCTTTCTGGTGCTCCCTCTGTTACCTTTGAGTCGTGGACATGTAGGGAAATCAAATCTCTTCTTGCTTCCTGATTGCAGATGGGGTCTCCAAGAGTAGGCTTCCGTGTATCTGATGGTCTTTTCCCTCCTTAGGTCTAAAGGTTTGCAGGAACAGGGTGGGTTGTTGTGAGAGTGTACTGCCAGCTGCCACCTGCGACCTGATTTGTACTCTTCCTCTCACTGTTGCCTGAGGAGGGCAAGCTGCCCACCTGGGAGATGCTGAGCACTTCCTCCTCTTTGTTTTGACTTGCTACAAGGACAGGCTGAGGGTTTCTGCTAAAACCACTGCATTCCTAGCAGGCTTTGACTTTTGAGGAGCTTTTGTGTCTCTGGTCTCCATTCCTGGGAGTTTCCCGCTCCTTGGCACCCTGGTTCCTCAGCCTAGATCTAGGACAGGGTGACTGAGCTCTGCACGCAGTACCTATTGCCTGTCGTGCTTCCTTTTCTGGATGCTTTTTTTTTTTTTTAAAAAAAAGATATTTATTTACTTATTTTGCTTTATTCATTATAAAAGAATGTTCCTATATATTTATGGTCAAAATTTTTGGAAGTGGAAAAATAAAAAAGAAAAAAAAAAGTAAAAAGGAAGAGTCACCTGTAGTGATACTATCAATGACCACTGTGAATTCTCCCTCCCTTCCTTCTAGTTTTAACAGGAACCAATCTTTGTTATGGGAATAAATGGCTGGCCTCGCTTCTTAACTCACCTCAATAGAGCACCTGCCCTCCAAGTGGGCAGAGCCCCGCCCCCCCTTCGCCGGGTCATCTTCTCCCACATAGGCGTCCATAACAATCCTTATCCAGAGCAGCAGGAGTTATGGGCACTCCCCCCCACCCAGTTCAGGTCTCCTTTGAAGAACCAAAACCCCAGAGGCATCTGCTCAGTGCCGGGCATGTGGGAGGAGGTGTCTGAGATACATTTTGCACATCAGTGAGCAAAGGTGCCCGAAGTTGCATATTCTGGGACTCAAAACTCGGGGTTCCACTTTGTTCAATAGAAACACACAGACAGCCAAGACAGAATGAAATGCCAGCTCAGAGACTGTGGTTCTGCTGTTGTCTGTCTTCCTGAATCCCAGCTGCCCTCTGAGACAGCTCAAGTGCAGTGGGTACAAAGGCATCTCTGATATTGCTTTGGACACACAATTCTTCCTCTTTCTCAAGGTTTGCTGCTGTTTTACACATTTCTGCTTGCCCTATGTCTGCATGGTTTCTTTCTTATTTTACGGAAATCATTTGCAAACAGTCAGAAGTCCTGTTTACCACCCTGTTGACTTCTGCAGCAACCCTTCGCCTTCCCTCTTGTTTTATTTTATTTTACTTTTTTGGTCCCGGGGATTGAACCCAGGGGTGCTCAACCCCTGAGCCACATACCCAGCCCTTTTTACATTTTATTTTGAGACAGGGTCTTGCTAAGTTGCTCAGGGCCTTGCTAACTTGCTGAGGCTGGCTTTGAACTTGCAATCCTCCTGCCTTCGCCTCCCTAGCACTGGGATCACAGGTGTGTGCCTGACTTTTTATTTTATTTTTTTGCAGTCCTGGGGATTGAAACCATGCTGCTCTGCTGATGAAGTACATTCTCAGCCCTTTTGATTTTATTTTGAGGCAGGGTCTGGCTCATTCGCCCAGGCTGACCTTGAGCTTGCAACCCTCCTGCCTCAGCCTCCCCTGTCACGGGGATCCCATTTCCTTTTCACTCATTCCCACCGCTCTCTCTTCTCTCACCCTGCCTGCAGTTCTTGGGGCATTTGGCAGGAGTCCCCGGTGGCCTGGGGATGAGGTATGACCATAGGCCACGCACCTCCCCGTTCAGCCCGGCCTGGCCACTTGACACCTTGATCTTCCTGGGGGAGGCTGCTTGAAGGCTCTCTACCTTTCCTTTCTTGTTTCAAAGGCCATTGGAGAATTCATTTTGGTGGACAAGAATGTGAAGATCAAAAAGAAAGGTAACATCTACAGTCTCAATGAAGGCTACGCGAAGGACTTCGACCCCGCCGTCACTGAGTATGTCCAGAGGAAAAAGTTCCCGCCCGTAAGTAAGGGGCAAGGGGTGGGGCTGCGACAGTGTTGGGGCCTTTGGCACCAGGGGCAGCTCTTGGGGGAGGGGTGTCCCCTGAGAAGAAAAGTGACCTCTGGGATTGAGAAGGGCCCCGGGTCTTATTTGGGACTCTTGATTTATGTGGAAACCCACTGATTCATGACTTACCCTGCTTTGTGCAAAAGGAGGCAGGTTCAGAAGCAAACTGGATTTCAGCCTGTGCTGATCTGTGATTAGGCTCTCATCCGGGTGCTGGGAGCTGGAGTTCTTGCCCCGAGATGTCAGAATTGGAGTGTTATTTCAGCCTTTGCCACTTGCTCTTTGAAGAAAATCAGGATAATTATAATGTCAACCAGATGAATGTGTTTCAGGTGACAAAGCATTTCTACCTGTGGGTACAGAGGGTACAAAATGTGGTATTTCCACCCAGGCACCTGCCACGTGGTGGGTCCTCCAGGCCCGTGTCTGAGATGGGCTTCTTTCTGTCATTCCGAGACAGAGTGTGTGCTTCCTGGCATCTCTCTAAAGAGCTTACAGTTGGTGAATAAGAGGAGAAGGAGGACAGGCCATATAGCGGGCTCCATGTGGGCATCGCTCATCTTGTGGTACTGGGGATTGAACTTGTGGTACTTGGTTGAAAGCCATCGACAACTGCTATTTTCTCAGGATGAAACCCTAATGTCATCAGCATGACATTCAGGGTCCTCAGAGCGGCTCCAGGCTTTCTCCTCTTTCTCTGTACCCTCCTTGATGCCCTCTGGTGCCCAGCCCTGGCTTGCACACTCCCCCAGGCCCTGGGTGGCTGGTCTTTGCAGAGAGCTGTACAAATTCTCCTGCCATGAAACGCACAGTGTGGCCCTGCCCAGCTCCTTAGCCTGCTCACATCCTTCCCAACCTTGAGGTGCTGCTCAATGGAACAGTTTTTGTGATGCTTGCTCCGACACCTTGGTCAGAAGGAACCACATTCACTTGGGGGCTTCTTCCTGTAATTTGACCTGTGGGGAGAGGGATGGGAGGCTGTTTCTGTTATTCTATTTTCTGCTTCTTGAAACAGGATTTTTCATTGCATTTCTTAGCACAGCTCCATAGCGGCTCCATAAATGATTGGAGTCAAATATGCATAAGAGACATAAAGAGAATGGCCTTAATTTTCTGCACCCCTGGTTACTATTGTTCTCTCTTTGTAGGATAATTCAGCGCCCTATGGCGCCCGGTACGTGGGCTCCATGGTGGCCGATGTTCACCGCACACTGGTCTATGGAGGGATCTTTTTGTACCCTGCGAACAAGAAAAGCCCCAATGGAAAGGTGAGAAAATTCCCCAAAAAGTGATCAAGAAGGAGTGGATCTCATTTTTAGCCTGGGGTATTCGACTTCATGTGAAAGAAAGATTCAGACAGATTGAGGTCCTCTGGTTGCTGCTGAAGACGTCTGTGGCACATTCTTTACTAGATTCAAGGTAAAGCCAGATGACACCAACTACACACACAAACACTCTCTCGAGAGCCCTTCCAGGGCTACAGCAAAAGAGAATTGATGGGGCTGGGCTGTAGCTCAGCCGTAGAGCGTTTGCCTTGCAAGTGTGAGGCACTGGGTTCCATCCTCAGCACCACATAAAAATAAACAAATAAAAATAAAGATATTGTGTCCATTTTCAACTAAATAACAATAATAAAAATACAATTGATGGAGTTCTGGTCAGGAGGGGACTGAAAGGGCTTGGAGCTTCTGGTGGGTACATGGTTTGGCTTGGACAAAATGAGTTTCACTCATAAAGTGAAGCAAAATGGTCCAGTCTCATTACCAAGGAAGCAAATCAAATATATATATCAGAGGTCTTTGATCAATTTCAAAAGGCATAAAATAGAAATAACCAGTGAGCCTGACATTTGCTGCCTTAAATACGAGAACTTTTAGGGAAGAACAGAGTCTCTGGAGAACATGGAGCTTTCCCCAGGACTTTACTGGTACTAACGAGACATGGGGTGGGCCAGGCTTTCTTATGATGGCCAAGGAATACCCCTTTCTCTACACAAAGTGACAATGGCTTCCTTCCCCAGGATTATGTCCTCTTTTTTTAAAAACATTTTAAAAAATTAGTTGTTAATGGACCTTTATTTATTTATATGTGGTGCTGAGGATTGAACACAGTGCCTCATGCATGCAAGGCAAACGCTCTACCACTGAGCCACAGCCCCAGCTCCCTCTTTTTTTTTTAATGTGCAATAATGAATAGCAAGAAAGATCCCCTTAGGATAGTTAGCAATTGCTATATTCACATCTCTGTGTATGGCACTGGGCGGCCAGGTACCCGACGGCATTCTTCTTTACTTGAAACCCCAGCCTTCTGGGGCCACAGGTGCACTCCAGCCTGTGTGATTAGCCTGCTTTCTAGCACTTGGCTCTAATGCCTCAAAAATTGCTCTTGAACACAAACATAGAAGCTCCTCCTCTTTTTCCATTTTTTATTAGAGTCTGGAGCTGACACATATATGGGAATCAAGTCAGGAGACATCTGCACAGAGCTGTCTGCTCAGAAGGCAGACTGCAAGAAAATGCATATTAGGAAAAAAAAAAGTTCATATTTAAAAGTAATTGCCAAGATGTGTAACACACTAAACCCCAGCCCTGGAGCCATGGGAGGATCGTAAAAGGAAACACAGAATTGCAAACAATGTCACACTGTTTGGAGGAGCCGGTCTGTTCTCCAGATGTCTGCAGCCAGACACTACTGTGGATTTTTAAAAATGCTTTTAGATTCGGCAAAGCTCCATCCCAAACACACAGAGAATCAGTCATTAAGTCCAGTTTCTGTGCTATAAAGAGGAGGGGGCCATCAGTGCTGCCAAAATGTCATTTTGTCCTGGCTCCAGGTGGTCGGCCTCAAAGTGGCTTCGGGTCGTCTGTTGCTGGCGGTTTTTTCTCCGTAGCAACCAGGGGTGGGAGGGAAGTTTTGCAACCCGGAGGAGGGGAAGAGTATGGGTTACCTTGGGACCTCCCAGCAGCTCTGCCCCGTTGGGCTGGGCAACAAGCCCCCCTCTCTGTTCAGTGACTTCTGGTGTGAGGACGCCAGTGTCGGGTTCTTGTTTTCCAGCTGAGACTACTCTATGAATGCAACCCGATGGCCTTCGTCATGGAGAAGGCAGGGGGACTGGCCACCACGGGGAAGGAAGCTGTGTTAGACATCGTTCCCACCGACATCCACCAGAGGGCGCCGGTCATCCTGGGGTCCCCCGACGACGTGACCGAGTTCCTGGAGATCTATAAGAAGCACTCTGCCAAGTGAGGCGCCCGCCTTGCCCTCACCTGGAGGAATGGCCTCCCTCTCGGCCCTGGTCCCCACCCTGCCCGATTGTGCATTCCCAGGCAGCACACAGAAAGCACGGGGCACCTTTACCTAACCCCGTGGGCGAGCCGGATTCCGAGTGGAAAGAGGAGAAATAAACTTCTCTTCCTTCCTTTCTTCATTGTTTTGTGTCAAGTTAGGACGATGGTGACAGCAACATGCACACAACCTTAGGTGATTCAGTCTTCACACTGACTTGTGCATAAACACGGGAGTGACCCACTTTACAGGGGATGATGGAGAATCAAGAGTTGAAATCTGCCCCAGGTCTCCAGTGAGTGGAGACCAGGCTGTCACTCAGCCAGTGAGTGGCAGAGCTGGGATGTGAACCCAGACATTCTGGACACTAAACCCTGGGTTTAAGGATCTTGCTTCTCCTATGTGTTGTCCCATGAAGTCCCAGCCCACCAGAACGAGAAATGAGAGCACTCTTCAGGAGCTGTGTATGGGGGTAACTGTGCAGGCTTGGCTTCCTCCACTACGGGCATAGCTGCCTGAGTCACCAGGGGAGGTGTGCCTTGCTATTCAGTGGTGACTTTCTATAAGAGTGTTTTATAAATAATTTATTAAACTAATAGAGTCCAATAATTCCAAGGGTCCAGTTACCATAAGGAAAAGCACTTGTCATAAGATCCAGATTTAAGGAAATGCAAGTTAGGGCAAGCGAGAGTGTACTGCACCAATCTTCCTCTATGAACAGTCCACCCCTTAGCTAAGCTTGGGTCTTTCTGGACCAGAAGTTCAAAATCGTGGCCACTTATATCAGGTATCAAGTAATACTGGTGGCCTTTCTTGAGCTCTAGATTTAAGTGTGTGTGTGTGTGTGTGTGTGTGTGTGTGCATAAAATGTGTAGTTTTTCACTTGTGAACTTAAAATATATGTCTGTGTAAATACTGCTTCTTGCCCTTCAAACACTCCTAATTCATTCTGCTTGGACCCAAATCCGAGCATCTCCCCCACTCCAGCTGTGGCTGGCCCGCTCAGGAAAGTCCTTGGACTCACAAAGCACCTTTTCAGTTTTAACCCTTGAGCTCAGTTGGTGCCAGGTTCTCAAAGCTTTGGAGGACATGAAGCAGTCTGGGGGCCCCTTCCTATGCTAGTGACAGCTGTATGGAAACAATTCTTCCCCACCCTGGTGCTGTGAGGAAGCCGAGCAAAATAACTAGAAGACCCATTTCCCCTGTCATATTTTCAATGGATGCTTATTTGCATCCTATTGTGGGCATGCCCACGTCTCCCCATATCCGCTCTGAGAAAGACAGACACGGACACAGAGAAATAGTGATTCTCCACTGATGACCCTTAGAATCTCAGAGTTGGATGTGACCTCAGAGATTCTTGGCTGCTGCCCTTGGACAGAGGCTACGAAGGGTCACACTTACAGGAGAGTCACACAGAGATGCCCAGAACGCTGGGCTCCATGGTGTCACACTGCTCCTAAAATGGGAGACTCTTTCTCCTCCTGATCAAACACATAATGTTCCCTCATGAAGGAAAGTGCCTCCTCTCACCATGCAAATACTTGGCTGCTAAGTCTCTCGACTTTCTCAGCATTGCCATTAGCAGGATTTGGCCCCTCTTCCCCTTTCCTACTCTTAGGTCTGATTTTTGCTGGAGGTTTGTTTCATAAGCATAACTCTCAACTTCCAAGGTCACAGTGGGCCTGCGGCCTACATTCTAAGTATTTTAAAACAAATCAGCCAGAGGATTTCTCCACGAGAGCATACTTGCTGCTTGGGACTTTTGCTAAAAGTGAAGAGAATGTCCTTCCATTGTGACATGAAGCCTCATATGCCCTGGATTTGCCACTGTGGGCAGGTTAGACATGGCTTATGCCCAGGTGGGGACAGAGGTGGAAGTTCATTGGTTCCCGAAACGCCACAGTGACTGTGGCCTGGGCCCCAACTTCAGAGTCGGGAATTATTTCAAGATGCCTATGGTGGGTTGAATGGCGTCCCCCACAAAGATACGTCCACGCCCAAATCTCTGCCCTGCGAATGTGAACTCTTCCGGCAAAAGGGTATTTGCAGATGTAATCAAAGAAATGATTTTGAGATGAGCTCATCCTAGAGGACCTGGGTGGGTCCTCAATCCAACAGAGGTCTTTCCAAGACACACCCAGAGCAGAAGGCAATGTGAAGATTGAGACAGAGGTTGGAGTGATGTGCCCAAACCCCAATGCAACCAAGGATACCCCCCAAAGCTGGAAGAGGTGTCGAAGGACCCTAACTCCAGAGGGAGGGTGGCTTTGTCACTGCCTTAATTTCAGGCTTCTGGTGTGGATCAGTCTGCTTTGTGGTAGTCCTAGACAGCATCTCCTATTCATGTTCCCCAAGGAGTGTAATTCAGGGTCCCTCATGCAACAGAGCCCAGGGAACACTCTTCCTTCACGTGGCCATTCTCACAAATGGGTGCTGGGCGCACGGGCTGCTGTGACACCACTCTGGGAATTTGAAGGATTAAACCCAGAGTGGCCTTCCCTTTCATTGAGATGCTCTTTTTGGTTTCCCTGAAGCCGCAAGCTGCAGGGACTCCCTGCGACTCCACATGCCGGCTGGTGAGGGTGGAGATGGGGGTGAACTGGGACCCGGCTGGGTGTCCTGGCAAGCTGCAGAGAAGGCAGTGTGCCCCCGAGATGACCTTGAGATCCTTTATACTGGGGTCAGGGTGATGCAGGCTCAAGTTTTGGGTCTCCGTTTACCAGCTGTGTGAGCCAAAGAAGGACTCCCCCCCCCAAGAAGACTACATTTCCCAGCCTCCTTTGCATTTAGATGAGGGCCATGTGACAGGGTTTTGGCCAGTGAGACGGGGGTGGAGAGGTTGGCCAGCAGTGCAGGATGGCTCAGCCTCTCTCTTTCCTTCCTGGCCACCTCTGAAGCTGTGTGTTTTAATGATGGTGGTGCAACATGGCAGCAGCCTGAGCCGCAGTCTATTTCAGACTGTGAGATGAAGGAGGAATGAACCTTTCTTGGCTGTGCCATGCCACTGTGCCACCACCTTGGCTGTACTAAGGCTGAGCTTGGTGATGCTTTTTAACCTCACTGAGCCTCAGTCTCTTCTTTTGCAAATGTTGGTTGTGATAACATGCTCTGCTATATTAATTGTAATAGCTATTGTCATAATCAAGGCCAGGTTCACTGTAAGTAACAGAAACCCACTCATTAGGGCTAAATTAGAAAGGGAATTTGCTGGAGAATCTCAGGGGGATCTTGTGAAACCCGAATCCTTTGCTTTCCTACCTGCGAGGTCACATTTCTTTTAGTTCCATTATCCTCATCCAATTCACTGACATCTCTGTGTCCCACCTAAGTTTCTAGGAGAAAAAAAATCTGATTGGCTCAGCATGTGTCAAGTGTCCACCTCTGGTCCAATCAGCTGTGGCCAGAAACCACAGTCACTTAAGATAAATGTGGCCATGAATAGGGCGTATCCCAAAGTTGTCTACCACGTTCCAGGCAGGAATGCTGACTTTCATGAAGGAGCATGTTTGGAACCACACGAGAGGGTGCACCCAGAGCTTCTTGGCAGGGTTTTGCCAGCAAAGAATGATCTCCCAGTTAAAAAACTCTGGAGTCACATTTCTGGTCTTTGGGAGGATCCCGGAGGGTCTGAATGTCCTGATGCACTTAGACTGGTGAGCATCTTTCACCAAGTCCAGCAGGTCATAAATAGCTCTGTGGTCACCCATGGATCAGTGGCACTGAAATCACAGTGAGGGAATGCAGCCCCCCTGCACCTCTCGGGCTTTCACCAGTTGCTCTGTCTCCCCTCTGTTCTGTGCGCCTGCCCTGGAAGAACTTTGGCATTTGCTGAAAGGTCAGCAGCTGCACTTTCAGGCCATGTGGGTAACTTGAACTTGTAACATTTAAATGTAGCTGCAAAGGGTATGACTGTCACGCCTGATGTCAGCCTGGGCTAGAGGCTGGCAAGATAGCAGGCCTCCCTCACTCTTTACAGGGCAGGAGTTGACTGCTTATAAATGGCACAAGCCAATGTTTCTCCCCCTGACCCCTGAATTACCCAAACTTCTCATTCCTGACATAGCAGAGTGCCCAGCTGCCTGTGCTCTGCAGCTCTCTGTGAAATGCTGGCTTGTTGGTTTCCCTGTCTCATTGCTAATCTGCTGTGAATAGTTACATTTATGAAACATAATAAAAAGAATTACTGGTATGGCCAATAGGCATATGAAAAGATGCTCCAAATTGCAAATCACAGGGGGAAATGCCATTCTAAGCTACAAATGAGACACCACTGCAAACCAGCTCGGATGGCTGTTATAGGAAAAAGGAAACAACAAGTGTAGGTGAAAATACAGAGACACTGGAACTTTGATCATGGCTGATAGGAATGTGCAATGGTGTGGCCCTGGCCGAAAATGGAACAGCAGCATCCCAAGAAATTAAATGACGTTATCACGTGCTTCAGCAATTCCACTTTGGCTATATGCTCCAAAGAACTAAAATCAGAGACTTAACAGATAATTGCTCAAGCAGCATTTTTCACAACAGCCCCAAAGTGCCATCAACCCAGATGTCCATTGACCAATGAATGGATAAACAAAATGTGGTATATGCGTGCAGTGGAATATTATTGAGCCTTAAAAAGGAGAAAAATTCTGACACAGCCTACATTGTGCATGACCCTGAGAATACTATGCTAAGTGAAATAAGGCAGTCACAAAGGAACAGATATTGTAGGGTTGCATTTATGCAAGGTACCTGGAGTAGCCAAATTCATAGACAGAAAGTATAAAAGTGGCTGCCAGAGGCTGGGATGGGGGGCATGGGAAGTTCATGTTTAATGGGGATGGAGTTTCATCTCTGGAAGCTGAAGAAGTTCTGGAGATGGATGGTGGGGCTGGTTGTCCAACCATGTGGATGCACTCACGCCACTGAATTGGGCACTTACAAGTGGTTAATGCTTGAGGTCCTGGGTGCATCCCCAGCACTCCCTCACCCACCCCCCGGATCTAAATGGTAAAAAGAATTACTGGAAAAATGTCATGAAAAAGAAATACATAAAAATAATGTTAGGTCGTAACTTTTCTTAAATTTGAATGGCACTCATCGTTACAGTTAAATTACGTCTTAATAAATATAATCAGAACAAACATAATGTGGAAAGATTGCTATAGTCATTTCTAATTTTTCCACGGATCCACTAGTAGACCAATAGGGTTTGCAGAACTGTCTCTGATCTACTTTGTATTTCGAAAGTAAAACAGACTTTTGAGAAAAATACAGAGTGAATTTGACACAACATGCAGATTTAGGCAAATCGCTCCATAATCAGGATGCAGAACAATTTGGTCATGCAAGACTCTCCCTTGGCTGATGCCCTTCCTGCACCCTCACCTCCCCCTCCAGCAACTCTGGAAACCTTAGCAACCATTGCTGTCATGTTGTCTTTTTGGGAATATCATACACATGGAATCATGCCTATGTAGCCCTTTGAGACTGGCTTCTTTCAGTCAGCACAATGCTGTTGAGATCCATGTGACAATAGTTCTTTGCCTTGCAGAGCAGTATTCCATTCCAAGGATCTACCAGTTGGTTTACTCATCTGCTGCTTAGGAGCATTTGAGTGTTTACAGTTCCTGAACGTTAAAAATAGAGTTGAGGTAAATGTCTCCACAGGGCTGTTCGTGTGAGTACACATTTCTCTTTTCTAGGGTGAATGTGATGGTCCCCTTGAGAGGTGTTATTTTGCACCATCACCCAGGAAATCCTCTGCATCAGAGGACAATGTCAGATTGCAAAGGAAACCTGAAGACCACTCAAAGGTTCCTCTCTTCATCTTTCAGTCATCAACTGGCCCAGAACTCCAAAAATCCATCCACTACTTTTTCTATAATTACGACAGAATCACAGTCAGTCTTCTCACGTGAAAGGCAAAACACAGTTATTTGTTACCGGCAAAATGGCCTGTGGGGATCAGAGCAGGCTCCCTTCTGTGGTCCTCAGTCCCCAGAAGCTCCCAGGATCCTGGTGATATCAAGACTGAAATGTTCTGACCCAGCAGTTCCTCCTCGAGGCCCGTGTCTCACTGAAGCTCTTGCAGCACATATGAGGACACTGCTTGGGCGTGTTTGAAGAACAAACTCTTCCAAAATTATCCAAATGTCCACACACTGGACCACAGGAAGTCTCTGTGACTGACTCAGATGTATCCCCAGGATGTTTAGGACATGAATCTGGCCATGCTCTGTAAGGTGGAAATCTACTGGGGGTGGATGGATGGGTTGGGGGAGGATTTTTCTTTCTTAATAAAAGGGAACTAACATTTCCTTTTTATTTTCTGCCCCTTTGAGTCTTCAGTGTGGGCTAAGTAATTAGAGTGATGGCCACTTTGTGACAACAAGGTGACAAGCAGGCGGACAAATGCCAGCAGACCCAGGATGACAGAGAAGGGACAGAGAGGGGTTCCCAACAGGACCTCTGAAAAGCTGAAAACATGCCATAGCCACTGCCTAGCAAGTGCACTATGAGGAAAAACAACAACAACAAAAAAACAAGCAAACCTGTGTGTAGCTTGCTCCGTGTTTTCTATTACTTGCAGCTAAAAACATTCTAAATAAGTGTCAAGCAGAAAATATCAAACTGAAGAGCAATGTGTAAATTCTTAGTTATGTCTGTATACATATTGTTATAGGCACACTGAAACACTGGAGGAGGAAAGATTGCTAACAAAGTATTGAGTGTAACTTATCATTTTTTTTTGGAGGGGGTATCAGGGATTAAACTTGGGCACTTAACCACTGAGCCACATCCCCAGCCCTTTTTTATATCTTATTTAGAGTCTTGCTGAGTTGCTTAGGGCCTGGAAAAGTTGCTGAGGCTGGCTTTGAACTTGCAATCCTCCTGCCTCAGCCTCCTGAGTGGCTAACATTACAGGCCAGTGCCACCCTGCCCAGCTACATCTTGTCATTTTTAATCCTCTTTCTCGCAGGTGGGTATTTTGTGTTAAACACATTCACAAGTGAGCTCACTGAAGTTTCAAGGGGTTAAGTAACATTTCAAATTGTACAACTAGCAGAAAAGTAGCTTGGTACTCTAAGCCAGGTCTGTCCCTAGACATAGAGCTCTGGCCAGCACCTGGGATCACCACCGTGCCTGTCAGCCACACTGACCCCCAGCAGCTTCCAGCACAATTATTTCTAGGGAGTGGGATGAGGGGGTCAGAGACTGGTGGTGAGGAGTCTTTATACAGTTCTTTAGCAAGTATAATTTCGAATGAGTATTATTTTTGTTCTCAAAACACCAACCTAGAAAAATTGGTAGAGTAAGACTGGAGCTAGGTGCTATGCTAGGAATATGATTTTTTTTTTCTTCCAGATTTGGATATGGAGTCTGGGTCTCCATTCAGTCAGTTCACACACGAGTTCTGGAAGCCCATTTATTTGAAAGAAGCTGGCTAAGGAGATCCCGAAATTGGCATTATGTTAGTATGTGACCTATGCCCCAGATAAGATCTCTGCCAATCTGCCAGCCCTAACCGTGGGGGAATCGGGCTCTGCACTGACCCAGTGAGGAATCCCTTGTCTTCTTGAATAAGAGGCTTTGATGGGTCATTCTTGATTAGCTGGATCTCACCCCACTCCCATTACTATATGGTTGCATCTAAGGATCTTGGAAGAGGGGAGCTCGGGAAGGGAAGCGGCCTGGGTTTCCGCGCAGCCCAGTTCTATTTACAGCTTGCATGTGGCGCTTTGGCAGCTGTTGCCACCAGGGAGGCCAAGAGGTTTCCTTGAGGGCTTGTCCAGTCATTTCTGTCACGTGGGTCAGGGCCCTTTGCCTTAAAGGTCCTGGCACGGCCACCGCGGGTTCCGCATCAGCTTCCACACTGCAGAGCTGCAGCCCCTCGGGGTAAGCCAGAGACCGCAGGGAGGAAGGTGGGAAGCATCCTCGGCCACCATGACGGACAGAAGCCCCTTCGAAACCGACATGCTCACCCTGACCCGCTACGTGATGGAAAGGGGGCGGCAGGCCAAAGGCACCGGGGAGCTCACCCAGCTGCTGAACTCCATGCTCACCGCCATCAAGGCCATCTCCTCGGCCGTGCGCAAGGCCGGCCTGGCCCACCTGTGAGTCGGGGCGCATGCGCGGAGCGGGCCAGTGGGTGCCGTCCTGCAGGTGCCTGGGCTGGAAACCGGGTTTTGCTTGCTTCATGTGCTCCAGAAGGAAGCTGTGTATCAAATTGCATGCTTTGTTAAAGGAGGCTTTAAAGTGTTTCAACAAAGGAACGAAGGACTCTGAGGCCCTGCAGGGAAAAATAGATAAAATCTCTCCAGTTACTATTTACAACAATAAAGCAGGCAGGGGCTTGCTGCAGAGCACATTGAATTCTCAGGACTTGTGTCTGTAGAAGGGAATTCTCACAGGCAGCCTGAAACAGCTCTCCACATCATTTGCAGATCTGAGGGTTTGTCGTGACCCTCGTGGATAGCCAGGAGCTAGAAATCATTCACAAAATAGAAAACTCCACAGCTCCCCGTCCTTCGCCTCTCCCCTCACCATAGAAGGAGTCTTTGCAGGCAATGTTTTCAAATGTCTTCTCTGTGACTCTCTGTCTTTGTCTCCACTTGGCGTGCAGGAAGGTGGGGGGGTGCTTGGCCTGGGAGGTGACTGAGGGGTTCTCTTCCCTTGGTTCTTGCTAAGGATTTTTTCCAAGTGCAGAATGAGGCCAAGTTCATGCTAAGGCTGCTGAGGGTCATGGCCAGATGTCCAATGCAAATCTTTGATGAAAAGAAACCATCTTTTGTTGGGGCTTCGTTTTCTTTGTCATGATTCCAGGAGAGGTCTTCTTAGAAGTTGAAGGACCTGCTTTTTTGGGGGTGAGAGCAAACCCCAAATGAAAAGCTAACAAAGTCTAATTATTTCAAATATTTCTTCTTAATAATGTAGAAATTTTAAGATGAAAGAAGTGTGATAATGTAGTGGCACCCCCCCCCTCTTCCACAGAAAGTCTTAACTGGGCTTCTCCAGAAATCTTCACCATGGCTGATTTTAGGACTGTTAGCAGAAGAGTCTCCACAAAAGAGTTCAATGTAGATTAACTTCCTAGTTTTGTGTTGCCCTGTTTTAGTTGGCCTCTGGCCAGGAAGAAATCAGCACTCCAGGTGCTGGACACCCCCTTACTAGTTTTTCACAAACATGTATCCAGTATAGCAGTTTGTAGAAATGTGTAAGCAAGGACCCTGGCCTTGAGCTTCACTTCACAGAGATGACTACATTTCTAAGATGAGAGAAGTTACCAACTGGGCTCCATGGTAACAGCTGGCAGGGGAGGGAAGAAAGGGGAGGAGAAGCTCTCCCCTTCTCAGGTGCTATCCTTAAAGGGTTAACTTGCCCAGAACAGTGAAAGAAAAAGCTGCTTTATGTAAACTTCTGCAGACGGTGAACTTGTGAGTCCCTCCCCTGACATGCTGAGTATAAAATCTGAACTTGGGGTTCAGGGGATTGATTGATTACAGCAAAAGCTGTGCCCTCTGAACCTGGCTGCAGCCAAATAAAACTGTTTCCTGCTATCTTCGGTACCTTGCCTGTCTGTCCCTACAACAATAGCATTATATTACAAGATGCAATTATGATAAGATTATAACAGACTTTATTTATGTAAGGATTTGGGACCCAGTAATAGGACCCTACTTAAAGAAACATTAGGATCCATTTGTTTTCCCCTGTGAGTCACTATAACTGCATTATCATCTCATTTGGCAATAATGGCCAACCTCTTCCTCTAAAGGCCTTCTCAAACGTGAGGTCCCCTGTCCTGCTGCTGCCAGGTGATGGACCCTCCTGAATGACACTGGATAGCACCTTTGTCTCTCCCCACACACAAGCCCTGCTTGCTATACTCGAGCGATGCCCTCAGTGACACCCCACCTCAGTGACACTATTTGTCCACACTAGTGGGGTTCCTCTTCACTGCAGGACTCTGCCAGTCTGAGGCTGCCTTGGCTGAGTTCTTATTTATCTGCTTGCTGGTAGTTTAGTGTCAAGACAAACTGATCCTAGGAACTGGAGAATCAGGATGATTATTTAACTTGGCTTTTGCTACCATGTAATCACAGGCAGTGGTTTTCTCTTGTTGGAGCTCAGTTTCTTCGCTTGTAAAACGGAGAGGACACTAATTGCCCCTAACTCATAGGCTTGTGATAAGGGTTGGTAGGTCCATGTGCTGAAGATTTCTACAGTGCCAGCCCCATAGTAAATGCTTCCTAAACGCTCCAGCAGGTTGCCAGTGCAGACCTGGAGAAATTTGCCAGCTAGCTTATGTAGTCAATTGACCACTAGGTGGCAGGCGTAGCCCTAGAAAAAGCGTCAGGATGCCATGATTTTTTTTTTGCTGCTATGACGAAGGGCCTGGGTCCCTACAATGGCAGCATCTCAGAGGACCTAAAGCAGAAACCTTACCCCCTGTTAGAAGAGCAGCCATACTAATGCCTGTAAGACTGGGCCACGTTCCTTCCACTGTCCCACTCAGGGGAACTCAAGCCCCTCATTCCTTTGCTTCCCCCTTGGGAAGACATTTCTAGGCACAGGATCCATCAATGCAATTGATAAGTTATTAGAGGTTATTATTTTTCCCCTTTATATTTTCTCCTCTCTTTACTATGTAAAGGAGGGTGCTGAAGTGCTATCCTAGAAGTCTCTCCTTGACTTTTTGTGCCCACATTGTAGAACATCCCATTTAGAAGTTGTCAGTGAGCTTCAGAGCTAGTTAAAATGCTAAAAGATACTGCCCTGTGGGTTGGAAGGTACTGTTCATGCCTGACCTAAGTTGAAACAGGGATGGTTGTGAATTCTTCCTCTTTCTGGAAGGAGAGGTGTTGCACAGGGCATGGAGGGAGGGTGCACAGGGCAGGTTGTAAAGCACAGGACAGGCAGAGCCTGCTTCTCACCTCTGCCCACACAGGCCTTGGATGCTCCAGCTGTTCATGCCACAACAGCAGCTCAATAGTCCATATTAAACAAGAGGATTGGGCATGTGATCCCTTTAAATGCCCATGCAAAAATCACCTATTTTGATTTTTGCTGTTATTTCTTTTGCTTGCTTTTGTCTTGAACCAGGAAGTCAGGGTTTCTGGTCAGACTGCCAGCTGCCTTATCCTAGCAAACATCCAGTGATGAGTGGCGGTCGGGGTGCGTGGAAGGGAGAGAGGTTCTCAGTCAGGCAGGAGGGCGGGTGATGCGTTTGTTCCTGGCTTAGGGTAATCAGTGGTTCTCAACTCTGGCTGCCTCTTAGGACCACCTGAGGATTTTTTTCACACATAAATGGAATTAAAGTAAGGATGAGAAGAAACATTGCTTTCTTGCCATCTCCTCTGTGCTGCGCATGGCGGAAAACCAGAGAGCAAGGCACGGTTCTTGTCCCAGCAAGCAGATAATCCAGCAGGGAGGGTGTCCCAGGAACAGACTGAGCTGCTGTGGGAGAATGACAGGATATGCTATTGTCTGGCGGGGACTCGTCAGAGAACCAGGAGGTCTCCTGGAGGGTGTCAGGAGGCTGGGCAGTCGGCATTGCCATGTGGCTCGCACCAGGAGCAGAGGTGAAAGGGCAGAGGCTTGCTGGGGCTGAGGCCACAGGACATTTGAGGCTGGTGGAAGGCCAGCAATCCATGCAGCATGTGACTCACTGCAGTGGTGGGCGGGTGGCCAGACTAAGAACAGCTGCCATCCAAACAGAGAAAAAAAAAATGCATTCTAAATTAATTAAACCAATGCTAGATGGTGGTCAGGGCTAAGGAGAGGAAGAAATCAATAAAGATGTTGGGGTTGGGAGCTGCTGGTTTAGCTGGTGGTCAGGGAAAGCCTCGCTGAGAAATGAGCTGTGGGTCAAGGCTGGAACTGGGTGACAGCCATGTGGCTCCTGGAGGGCTATGCTAAGGTGAGGGGGGCAGCCAGGCCACTTGTCAGTTGGCCAGGGCAGCTGCATGCCTAGTGGGTTCCAGAGGAGGCAGAGACTGGCTGAAAGGAGACAAGAGGGACAGGAGGCCACGCCAGTGTGGGAACAGATCTTCTGTGTGCCTGACTCTCCCATGGGCTCTTGTCTTTGCCTCTGGGTGAGGGGAGTGATGTGCCTGGCATTTCAGAAAGACTTCTTTTGCTTAGAGGGGAGAGGGCAGGAGTGGGGAGAGCTTTGCCTTTTAATACTCTAAAACCAAAGCCCTGAGATAGACTTTTTTTTTTTTCTTTTTTGGTGGTGATGGGATGCAATTGTGAGCCTCCTACCTGCTAGGCAAGTGCTCTACCACTGAGCTGCCCCCAGGGCCCCTAGATAGATTTTCATAGCAGTGATCTTTCTTGTAGTGCTTGGGATAGTCCTGGGAAGCAAATTAAATTAAGTAAGTCTGTCCCCAGATTTCCTCCTTAGTTCAAGTAGCTCCCACAGGGCCATTTTATTCCAACCCAGGAGGAGCTAGTGGAGGATCACCCCGAGTCGTGGAGTTTCAGTGCCGGAAGCCAAGCCCTGACTTCTTGGAGGCCTGGAGTATGGCACTGTGCCTGACTCTGGGGCTCCCCCATCCTCCCCACCCCCTGGTGCTGAGCCCAGGTTGTCTCCTGGGGAGACCAAGGAAACATGACCATGTCCCCAAGATGCAAAGGAGGCAAGGCTGAGAGGCGCTGCCACGAGGCGTCGTGTGCTCCTGAGTGTGTAGGACCTGAGGCCGCAGAGATGCGAGGAAGTGGGGGGCGCGCTGGCTCTGGCTGGGGGGTTCTCTGCTGCCATCCGTGCTCCCTCAGTGACCTCAGTCGGCCTCTTGTCCTCTTAGGTACGGCATCGCAGGCAGCGTGAATGTGACTGGAGACGAGGTGAAGAAGCTGGACGTGTTGTCCAACTCCCTGGTGATCAACATGCTTCAGTCGTCCTACAGCACGTGCGTCCTGGTCTCCGAGGAGAATAAGGACGCCATCATCACGGCCAAGGAGAGGCGGGTGCGTGCGGCCGGGCACTGGGCCCCGCTGACGGGTAGAGGGCGCCGCTGGGCGGGAGGCTTCTCCCGCCTCTTCAGTTGCAGGGATTTTCTTCTATTTCTTAGCAACTGTTTAGCAGAATTAAGGTTGCAGGTTGCTTTTCTTTTTTCTCTTTCTTTCGTGGTGCTGGATATCGAACCCAGGGCCTCAGGCATGTCAGGCAAGTGCTCTACCACGGAGCCACATCCCCAGCCCTTGGAAATCCTAGGCTGCCTGGTGAAATAAGCCTCCGTAATAGGGCTGTGAGATAAATAAGGGTGATTTCCTGATGTGCCTTAGCAGGGGGGTGACAGCAGGGTACCCTTGGGGACTTGAACTTGTAGAGTCCAGTAAAAAGCAGAGGTTACATTGGGGGAAGTTTTCTTCCTTCTGGGAAGCGCCGTACAGTACAGCCTGTGGTTCCTCCTTACCTTGCTTCTCCTCTCTGCCCTCAACCCCACGATTCCTCATAGGGTGATGGTTTCAGCAGAGCTGTTTTGGTGCCTGACAAACTATTAGACTAACCCAGAAAATAAGTCATACAGACCCTGTGCTCTCGCCTTAATGTGATGGTACGGTTGGTTAGCACCGGGCCTGGCTGGAGACGGTCTGGGTCACTTGGTTCGCATTTATTAGTGAGGTTTTCTCGTGGCCCAAAATCTCAACCAATGCTCTGCTTCCGTGTAGTAATATAAGATAGATGCTGGGACTATTGGCCCTGGTTTTATACATTAGGCACTGGTAATGAGGGGCTGTTTCTTTATGATGAGCAGGAAGGACAGAATATAGAGCAGATAAGGAAAGCCAAATTTATTAAACACTGCATGCCAAGTATTGTACAGTTATATGCAACTTTTGCTTTTGTCTCACATAAATTAAGCTCACACCTATTATTTGTAATATTCAATATCAATGAATATAACCTTTGTTTTACTCTCCAGTCTAATCTGCCATTGTCTTCCCCAGTTGGCTTGAGCTCCATGGGTCTACACGCTAGTTCTGGAAAGTTCTGCATACCTGCTGTCCAGGCCAGGAGCACTTGCTGATCTCTGTCTTCCATGTGCCTGTATTTCTTCACTGAATATTCCTCATGAAACATTGTCTCCTTGCCCACTCTATAACCCTGACCCTGCTTAGATTTTCTTTGGAACACTTACCACACCTGTTAGTCAACTTTTTGTCACTGCGACCACAATCCATGGCAAGAACAACTTAGAGGAATAGAAGTTTATTTTGGCTCATGGTTTCAGAGGTTCAGTCCAAGGTCAGATGAATCCATTGCTGTGTGTAGAACATTAATGGCAGAAGGGCCTGGTGAAGGAAAGCTGCTCAGTTGATGGTGGCCAGGCACGGGGTAGAGAGAGGGAGAGAGAGAGAGAGAGAGAGACCAGAGGACAAGATTTGATCCTCAAGGGCACATCCCCAGTAAACGACTACCTCTAGCCGCACCCCACCTACCCACAGTTACCACCCAGTAGCCCATTCAAATTATTAATCCATCAAGTGGAATAACCTGCTTATGAGGCTATAGTTCTCATAATCAAATCATTTTACCTCTGAACATTCCTGCATTAGCACATGATCTTTTTGAGGGACACTTTGTGGTCCAAACCATAATACCCCCATGAATGTGCGTAAAAAGGTTCTGTTTTCCACTGGAATGTGGGGAACACAGGGCACGAATTGGTGCCTGCTGATGATCCTGCCCCCAAACCCACCTCCTTGGATGTTTTCAGCAATTATCTCTTGAGTGTGTGAGTAAGTGGGAGAGGCAGGATCACTCCCAGGGAGGCCCGGGGAGTTCCAGGCTTATGAATCGTCCTTGTCTCCTCTCCCTGTGGCTGAACAAGAAAAGAAAAGATAAGGGAAGCTCTAATGAAGCTAGGACACTACTCATCAGAAAGGCAGGGAATCTCATCTGACTGGAGGGAGAAATGACTCCTATTTTATTTGATGTTTTGTGACTGATGTTTAATTAGCCAGAGACCCAAACCTGTCACTAAGGGCTCTCGGTGCTGTGCACCTGGGAGGCCTGTACGACATATCGAGGGCTCTCCTTGTTTGGAATGTTGACTGGGGCCACTGTGACGGCAGAGTGGGGGACCCTGGCTCTCAGGACCCCATTCGCTCATTCTATCTTCTGGTCTGTACCTGGGACAGGTGCACTGTATCCATTTTTATTCTCCTGATGGATCTGGGCCTATCCACCAGTAGGACAGACCCAGAGGCTATGGGAATGTTGTCTGGAGGTTTTTCTGAACTCTTTTGTCAAAAGTGATGCCAGATAAACAAAACAGAAAGAGAGACCTGGAAAGTGTGATCCCAGAACTGCCCTTTCTGTGGACGTGAGTGGAGATGGCCCTGGGAAACCAGGCAGCAGGTCATGTTCCGCTCTTCTCTTGCAAGGGGCAGTTTCAAGCCTGGATTCCTGTCACATCGTAGCCACTTCTTAGCCCTGGGGACCCAGATGGGAGGGGAGGGCAAGCTAGGAGCAAGCAGAAAGAGAGCCATTTGGGGTGGGTGGGCTGTCCTGGGCTGTGTGCCCCTTAAATCTGTGTAGGGCAGAGTTGGCATGAGCTGTGGGAGTCACGCAGGTCCCCTCTGTCCTCCACAAGTAATGGCATCTTTGATGAGGATACGCCCGTGGCTCTCCATCCCTTTTTTGGTGTAGACTCGTCTGCCACACCCAGCCCTGACTTAGAGGCCTGGGACATGCTGATGGGGGTCTCTTCCCTCTGTGATTTAGGGGAAGTACGTCGTCTGCTTTGACCCCCTGGATGGATCTTCCAACATCGACTGCCTGGCCTCCATCGGGACCATATTTGCCATCTATAGAAAGGTGGGTAGATGGCTGACTTCTCCTGCTTCCTCCCTGGGGCGGTTTCCAGAAGGTTCCTGGCCGAGAGCTTTGAGTCTGGAGTCTTCACTTTCATCTCCCCACTAACCAGGCACACCGTTCAAGGCACACTGGGCGCTCTCTCTGCCTCAGGCTCCTCACATGGCTCTTCTTCTGCCTCCCTCCCAGCCTTCCTGGGAGTCACCTTGCTCTGAAGGTCTGGGCGGAACACAAATGTCAGATGTGGTGCATTTGATGGCCTGTTATCCAAATGCCTTGGACCAGACGTGTTTCAGATTTCAGATTTGTTTTTTTTTAGATTCTGGAATATTTGCGTTTGTATAAGGAGGTATTTTGGGGATGAGACCCCAATCTGAACACCAAGTTTCCTTCTGCTTCATGTACGCCCTGTACACAGGGCCTCAGTGTGATCACGCACAGGGCTTTTGTGTACTGTTCTGGTTGAGGTCTGTCACGGGAGTTCAGGAATGGAATTTTCCACACATGATATCTTGTTGGCCCTCAAAAGGTTTCACATTTTGGAGGATTTTAGATTTTAGACTTGGATAAGAGATGCTCACCATGTTAGGTTCGAGGTGCACCCTCTCTTTCTTCTTTGTGCATCCCAACCCTACCATATTAGTTTTCTGTCATTGCCCTGACAATATACCACATATTTAGAGACTTAAAACTTCTCCCATTGCTGGTCTCCCAGCTCTGTAGATCAGAAGTTGAGCAGGCTTGGCCGGGTTCTCTGCGTAGGGTCTGGTAAATCCAAAGTCAAGGTGACAGCCAGTCTGACCTTTTACTACGAGGCTGGGGACTAGGGGTGGAGAGTATTTGCTTCCCCACTCCTTTAGGCTATGGAAGGAATTGGGTTCCATTCTGTGGGATGGAGGTCTTCTCCCTCTGCAGGGCGATGACTGGGGGTGCTTTTGAGCCCCTGGAGGCTGCCTCTGTTCTTTGGCTGGTGACCTCTTTATTTTCAAAGCCAGCAAAGGTTGGCCAAGGCCATGTTGCTCTCTGGAAGCCCCCCCCCCACCTTCTCCTCGTCTCCCCTGCCTCTAGCTGCAGGAAGTTATGTGCTGTTTGGAGGCCATTTCATTTGATTGTGCAAATCAAATCGGGACAACCCAGGAAAGTCTCCCTATTTTAAACCCATCTTAGATCTGCCACATCCTTTTTAGCTACGTAGGGCAACATATCTGCAGGTTCTGGGGATTAGGATATCTTTGGGGGCTGCTCTGCCTACCCCATAAACGTAGCAACAGAGAGGATCTCAGAGGTTGGTTTGTGACCATCCTGCGTGACCAGGAACTTCACACCAGACCACGTCATCCATATTGAGCACTTGGCGGGGCCTTACTGGAGTTTAGTTCTTGCTGTAGCCATGAAGGCTGGGCCTCATCCCCTGCAGCACTCAGGCAGAAGGAGACCACGGGTGCTTGGGAGCATCATGGCCTTTTAGTGGGTGACCTGCCCTGGAACTGGTTCTGGAGACTGATCTCTCTGGCTGCAAACACTCATTTTCCACTTAACCGTCTATGATCCCACCTGTGGAGATGCCTCTGCTTTCTGTACCACCAACTTGGCACCAGTTATGTAATGGTTCTGCAGAGTCATTCCCCCTCACCCTCTGGGGACACGTTCTAAGACATCTGGGGATGCCTGTAGTTGGGGGTCGTACCAGACCCTTTCTAGACATGACTACAATGAAGTTTACGAGCTAGGTACAGGAAGATATTACAACAATAATTAATGATAAAATTGAACAAGGTAACAGTGGCAGAGTTATGTCGATGCAGTCTCATTCTCTGGGGTCGTCTAATTTCTGTGCTCATCCTTCTTGTGGTGATGTGAGATGACCCCATGCCCATGGGACAGGAAATGAGGTGAATGGCATAAGCATTCTGATATAGGGTCAGGCTACGGCTGACCTTCCATTGGACGCCAGGAGAATGATTACCTGCTTGGGGTGAGCCTGGATCTTGGAGCCGTGATGACATTTTCAGACCACAGCTGACTGTGAGTGACTGAAACCCGTGGAGAAGGGGATGTGGCTGTCATGAGCTTCCCATGAGTGTCTCTTCCAGATCGCAAGCCCGGTGGAGGGTTAGCTGTGGCCCAGGTCACTGGCCCGATGAGTGGGCTACAGATACTCACATTAGTGTGACCATGTGGGCTCCTGCTGATGCTTGGGACAGAATGGAGGCCCCACCAGCTTGCACAGAACAAGACTGCAGGGGGCTCTGCTTTCCCTGTTGGTCTCTGTCTCTCTCTTTCTTATGCAGAGGGAGAAGGAGACTTTTGCTGGGGGAGACAGGAGGGAATGACATAGGTACTTTGATGTCTGGGAAAGCTGAAGGGTTAAGCCAAACTGAAGCGAGGAGAGAAGATTGTCTCCAAAGAGCAAGAAGCGGTGTCATGTCCATGCAATTCTGAAGAAAGACGCTGGTGGTATCTTTGGGTGGCTTTGAACCTCAGTGTCCTTTTTGGCTGAGCTCGTCTCTGGGGCTCTCAGCCCTGGGCTGGTCCTCACCTCTGCCCGGGAGGCAGGTGCAGATATCATTGCCGCTTTTTGACTGAGGCAAAGTAGGAGCACAGAGAAGGTAATTGGTTTGGCTGAACGCACACCAAATGACGGCACGGGAGTTGAAGTGGCTGACTTCCCTCTGACTCCCTCCTGGAAGCTTTTAATCTCTTCCTAAGGCCAACTGGTCTGAAAACAAAGAGGAATGTTCTTATCACATTATAGGCTACCAACCCCTGAGTTTAGGCCAACTTGAACAGAGATTTCTGCCTTCAAATTTAAATAAAGCACAGGCTTTACAGGCAAACCCAAATAACCTGGAATTCCCTCTGATATAATATTTCTGAAGAAGAATCAGATGTCAAGCACATTTATGAAAATATGCTGGCATTTTCTGAGACTCAGCACTGAATGTTTATGTCACCAATCTGTGTGGTCAAAAGGCTGGGTTTGGAACATTCTAGTTTACAGGGCTTCTAGGTTCACCTCCACCAGGATATTCTAGCTCCATGGCTTCCTGATGTTGGACGAGTTGTCTAATTGCTCAGGTTTCCCGTCCGTCACCCGCTTGCTATCTCAGAGGGCTGGCAAAACTGTGGAAGAAGGTACTGCACAGAACCAGAGCTCAGTGGTCTTGGTTGTCATTATGGTTTAGAAGCATGGCTCAGGACAGTGCAGAGGGATGTGGCCTTAGCATCCCGGAGGGCTGTCCCTGGCCGAATGTAGACACCTAGGCTTGGAAGTCAGGGAGAAAGCGAGTGGAGAATGCTTTGCGAGATGGCTGTTGGCTATCATTTAATAGAGTGGTTCAGTGGGAACTGGGCACCAACCTGGCGGCTCATTTCCTCCGGATACACCTGCTGGAAATTGTTACTCCACCAAGCCTGTTATCCTGCTGCACAGAGGATTTCTGCAAAGGATGAAGTGTATTCATGAGGTGGCTGAGCTTGTGGAGACAGGAGGGCCAGTTTCCAATCTGCCTCCCCAGGGAGGGGACTTGGGGATGTTCATGGGTGGAGGGGACTGGAGGTCAGCAGAGAGCAGGTGAGGCAGGTTCTCAGGTTCCAACGTGAGAATGCGCTTCTGCTGTTGCTCTGAGAGATCAGAAGCCTGGATCCCCGGTGTAGGGTGCCCTCAGGTGACCACAAGATGGTACGTTTCGTTTTTCTCTTCTCCAGACCACAGAGGGGGAGCCCTCAGAAAAGGACGCCCTGCAGCCTGGCCGCAACATCGTGGCCGCAGGCTACGCGCTGTACGGCAGCGCCACTCTGGTGGCACTTTCCACTGGGCAAGGTGTGGACCTCTTCATGCTGGACCCCGTGAGTACCAAACACCGAGGCCTCTGTGTGTGGGGACATCGTGGGTCTGTCTTTGAATTCCCTCCCCTGGGAGAATTCCCTGGTCTTTCCCGATCCTTGTTTTGGGGGTCAGGGAGCCTAGTTTGGAGACCTGAGATCACCGTGAAAAGCAGTAAGGACCCCCGTGCACGCCAGGCATCCGTGGGGGGTCCTGTACAATCAGGTGGATCGACTCCCCAAGGAGCTTCCTTTCTTCTTCTTCTTTTTGTTATTAATTTATTTCAAGCTGATTCATAAAAACATACAAGTTGTACCTGCTTGTGGGGCACCATGTGGTTTTTCGTGTCATGTTGAAATCAGATCAAACACGTCCGTTCCCCAAAACATGGATTATTTCTTTATGATGAAAACATTTCGAGCTCCTTTTGTCTGGCTTTTCCAAAGGAGTTTATTTTCCAAGAGTGTGTACACCCTCCGGTTCCTGGGACACTGTCCCTGAGGACCAAGTTTCCAGACTGAGTGAGTCATGGATTCTTGGACGGCACCATCCAACAGACTCTGTCACCTGAGCTGCCCAGGACAGGTGCCACCAGCTTCCTGTAACTGCTGACCCTGGAGGCGTGGCCAGGGTGACTGGGAAGTGGGCTTTTTACATTTTATTTCATTCTGTTCATGTCAATAGCCACAGGTGACCAGGGGCGACTGCAGTGGGCAGCACAGGCTTGGAGGACTCTACTGACGTGCGCGTGCTTCCCCGTGGTGGGAGCGACTGGTAGAATACTCTTCTATCAGGTTCTGTTCTTCTCCACACTTTGCACACTGAGAAAATGCTCAGTGACAGAAGAGGAAGAGGGGAACCTCTGGGCAGATGAACGGTGTCACAGAGCGAGCCTCACTGGGGGAAGAAATAGCTGGATACCGGAAGGAGAGCTTAAAAAATAAGGCTCAGCCTTCACAGCATGTGTACTTAAAAATGCTAAGGAGAAATTTTGCAAACCTGTTTCTAAATTGTAAAACGTTTTCTTTAAATTCTGGATGCTTTGCCCGTCACTTATGAACTGCTTTGCCAGATACCACCAGGTCTTGTGGAGAACAAAGCAGTTTTGACTAAAGGCCATTTCAAAGCCTGCAGCATTCGCTCAGGGGAAAGTTCAGCACTTCAGTTTAATTCAGGCTTACAAGTGCTTACTGAGCATCTACTATGTCCCAAGTACTGTTCCGGGCAGCAGTGATACAGCACTCATCACACAAACACTCCAGCCCTGGTGGAGCTCTCCTGTCAGTGCGTTTGTGTGGAAGGAGGGAGCTGTCACAGTTCTAAACAGAATAGAGTTAGCTAGTAGCACAGGGTTTGCAGTGTGGAAGCCCAGTCACCTACATAAATAGACTCATTACACCAGGCCCTTGCTGTGTCCGTTTATCAATGCCCAAATTTCCCTTTATTTTCAAAGAAGCAGGCAAAGCCTGAGAAATCCTGTGGGATACAAATATGACCGTCAGACAATAACGTTGCCTCTGGAGTAACAGCTGCAGATAGTGCCAGGGAAATGTGGGTAGTCCTGCCAAGCCATTCATGCCCACAGGTGCACATACACGGGGGCCCTGCTCCTATTAGTCTCTCCCACTTCCTAGTGAGGCCCAGGGTATGAGTGACAGCAGGTGACCTGCCCAGGGTCATGCTGGTGACCCTGGCGTCAGGAGCAGTGCTAAGCCAGACAGAACCTTGAAAAAAGCTGGCTGCAGGCAGAGCAGTCCCCAGGCATTCTGAAGAGGTTCTGAAGGCCTCTGAGGCACGTTTGCCTCTGCTCTGTGCCTCCAGTCACAACAGAAGGCGCAGCTTGGGAAGGGAAGCTTGTCTACGTGTCAGAAGGAGAGACAAACAACCCCGTAATCTTTCCCCATCTCTCTTTATTAGCCCGAAACCTTTCGGGTCACATCACCCTGCTAGAAGTGAAACTCGAAAGCAGTTACCATTCTTGCATTATAATCATCCACAATCCGTGGAGCTCACCTGGACATAATCACGCACGTGTGGAATGTAATGTGCTCCAGCACCTCTCCTTTCCTCCTCCTCTACCCTCCCCCTGTTCCCCGCCCTCTCCTGGTCTTCCTTCTATTGATTGATTGATTTTTTAAACGGGGGCTCTCTAGATGCACATCAAGGTGGAACTCACTGTGGATTATTCATAAATGCCCATCACATAACCTGGTCCATTCACTCCACAGATCCCCCCTTTCCATCCCTCTTCCCAGCCCCTCCACCCCCTTCCTGTACTCCACGGATCTCCCTTCTCTTTCATGGGCTCCTCCTCAGTCACTTTCTCCCTTATTTTGCGATAGTTTCTGTATACGAGAGAAAACATTCAACCTTTGACTTTCTGATGAGCCTGGCTTATTTCACTTAGCATGATATTCTCCACTTCTAGCCATTTACCAGCAAATGCCATTGTTTCATTTTTCTTCATGGCTGAGTAAGATTTCGTTGTGTATTGATACCACCGTTTCTTCATCCATTCACCTGTTGACGGGCACCTGGGCTGGTCCCTTGACTGGGCTACAGTGAACTGCACTGTTGTAAACGTTGATGTGCCCGCATCTCCACAGTGTGTTGACTTTTAGTTCTCTAAAAGTGACGTTTAAGCAAAATCCTGGTGTAGGAAGTTTTGGGACTGTGGGGGTGTGAACTTGAAGGAGCTGTGGAGAGTGTCAGCAGTGACTGAGGTAGGAACCTGAGGGGACAGAATTCCCTCCTGGGTCAGCCAGAGCCTGTCTGATGGGGGGGGGATTTGCAGGGATGGCGATTTAATTGTGTTGGAGGACCCAGGTTGCTCAGGCACAGAGGGACAGCCACATTTTAACCAGACTCTCAATTGTGGGGCTAAACTGCACATCAGGGCATTCATTTAGAAATCACCCCGTGTCAGGGTGACAAGGATCTGGTGCCCTGCTGTCAGGAGCTCTCGTATCTCGGTACTTCTGAGGCCATGTGAGTAATTGGTTGTGGAGAGGCTTCACAAACACATCTGCCCCACACTAGGGAACACCATGGCAGAGACCCGAGAGTCCCCAGCCCCAGGCCCAGGGGCAGAGAAGCAAGTTCACCTCCTGCAGCACTTGCTCTGCTCCTCCCCTGACTCATGAACATCATGGTTTGGAGAAAAAATTGTGTCTACTGAGCTCTTTGTAGATAAGTAAGACAGAAAACAACCCGGCCTCATGGGGTGGCTCAGTGTGGCCTTGTCTCTCTATTCTACAAATGAAGTCGATGTTCCTTGGACATCCCTAGTCCAGCGGCCAGCTGTGGGCTACATTTCAGCTTTTCACATTCTCAGTCTCAAGACGCACCCAAATGGGCTGGTTTCCAGGCCCTGGTTTTCCTCCTAGCACCTCAGACGTGAGCGTTTAAGATGGTATCTCCATCTGGACGATCTCATTCCACAGGGATCAATGGGGGCAGAGCTAGGTGGAGCTGCCTGAGGGATGCCCTGCAGATATTGACCCCGGTGGCCACGGGGACTCGTGGGGCCATGGGCACCATCTTATTAGTGACTCTGAGGCCTCTTGGAATGTGTGCTTACCTGTTTCTTTATGCGGAGTGAATGCAGGATCTAATGGAAGGAAGGCCTTCTTCAGACAGAAGTGTTTGGGTTACTAGGAGCCTTTAATGGTTTCCAAGAGAGACTCATGAAGACGAGCAGAACGGCTAAAGCACAGGTTATCACCAAGCTGCTCCCCTACCTGTGTCTGTAACTTCTGTCTCTCGTTGTTGGTGGCTCAAATCTTCCTGCAGACATTAAACCAGGGATGAGAACTTGCGGGTAAATGCAACGAGACTCCTTGAAAATTAGCTGATGTTAGAGACACCAAGGTAGAGAGAGAAGGCCGGGGGCCGCGTTCCCTTGGAATTGTTTGACCTCTTAGTCTATTACTGCTTGAGCTTCCTGGGCAGGCTCAATCTCATGGCTGTTCTTTGTAGTACTCATGAAAGCACCACAGGCCAGCTCTAGGGTGCCCACAGCTGACCCCTGGGTCCTCCCAGTAGGCCCGCATCCCCTCCTGCCCCCGATGGTGGTGAGCTGCGCTCTTGTCTTCTGTTTCCTGGTATCTCTCTTCTTCCCTGATGTCTCTTATCACCTCTCTAGGCTCTTGGGGAATTCGTGCTTGTGGACAAGGATGTCAGGATTAAGAAGAAAGGGAAGATTTACAGCCTCAACGAGGGCTATGCCAAGTATTTTGACGCTGCCACCACAGAGTATGTGCAGAAGAAGAAATTCCCCGAGGTGAGTGAGGGAAGCCGAGGCCCCTGGAGCAGGGAGCAGCTGTCCCAACGGGGTCCTGTTTGGATGGGGCTTTGGGGGGCCTTGGTGAAAGAGGTTGGCACCACTGTTAGTGGCTCTGGTCTGTGTGAGTCTGGTGGACTCTGCATGCTTCATAAGCAATCAGTCTCGTTTGTCGATGACACTCACCTATTAAAGGAACACTCCTCAGTGGAGTCTCTCCAGGAGCAGTTGTTTATAAAGAAAGCAGGGCCATATTGGCAGTATTTAGAGGTTCAGGCCAGAGTCTCTTCCCAGGCACTCACTTGCTGAGCTACCACCTGTAAGTTGTGGCTATTCAGCTATCTTTGCTTTTAGACGGAATAACTACACTTGAAAGTCCCATTGGCAGGCTGTACTGGCCAAGCTTTGCCTTGAGCCCAAGTCTCAGGCAGCGCTGTGCTCTCCACCTGATCCCTGAGCTCTGGATGTCACCGATGATGACCAGCTGGACAGTCCATTAAGGACATCTATGGTACAGCTGTGTGCTGGAATCGAGGAACGCCCAGGCCAGGTGTGAGGCGGAGCCCAGGTTGGAAGCAGAGTGATACCCATCTGGGGGTGGGTCCTTCCTTGCCAATCCTGGGGGGTGGGGTGGAAAAGCAACGATGTGACATGTAGGCCTGGCGTCCCAGGAGGCAGATGGAATCCAAGGACAAGAGCCCAGACTTCATGGTAGCAGGTGGCACTCTCTCAAGGATGCCTGTGCTGACTCAGGTGGAGGCTTTGGGAGTTTTCTTTCTCTCTCTTTTTAATTAATTAAGCATAATTCCCATAGGTGCAGTCTCCTGTTCTGCTCCTTTGTAGGATGTTGTTCCTTTACCCAAACCTGTCAGACGCCTCGAAGCAAAAGGAACAAGCTAGGACCTGTGAGGGTTGGTGAAGTCTCAGTACTTCCACCTGGAGCCCAATCTTGAAGATGGCTTCACAGTGGTTCCACTTGAAGGCTAAAAACTGTCCCCTCGGGAACACGTGGAAGAAGAGATCTATTTACCACTAAACCAATGCAACTTCTGCCCAAAATGAACGTTTAGGAGGATAAGTCACAAGCCAGGGGACATTACTTACTGCTGATGTGACTACTGGTGAGTGCATAGTCTCGCTACATGGTGATGCTTTATAACTCAATAGGATGCTGTTGAGTCCCCAGCCAGGAACCCCGGCAATGACCACACAAGTCACAGAGGAAGTGCATGTGACTGGTCCGCATGAAGGGGGCTGGTGAAGAAAGAAATGCAAGTTAAAACAGCACTGCTGCCTCACGTCCGCACACGAGAATGGCAAAGATTGGAATATTGCTTAGCACAGAGTTCGGGTGTGAGAAGAAAAGCCTCTTATAAATGGTTAGAGAAAGCAGGAGGTGGCAGGCTTCTCAAATGGCCGTCTTGCCATATGGTTTCAATATTAAATATTCCTATCTTCTGACTCAGCAGTCTATCCCGAATTCCCCTTGGAATTTATCCTAAGGAGCTCATCGGTCAAAGAAATAAAAAAGATAAGTGTACAAAGATATGCCATCACTGTATTGTTTATGATGTCAATGAAGGAACACTGAAGCATCCTTTGGTAAGGGCTGGTTAAGGTATCATGGATGTTCACACAGTGAAATACTGTGCTACGCACCTGGTCTTCATTATACAGTAAATCCAGAGCCAGGGATGGAGCCTCGGTATAAAGAGCATGCTTAACCGCACAAGGTGTGCTGAACTCCACCCCTGGTTCCAGACAATCCCAGCAACAAAGCCAAGCCCATCTTCATTTATTCATAGTGGAACGTGCCTACAAAATATTGAGTGAAATGTGTGGGTTACAGAACTCACTGTGATCTTACAGCATCTATGTTTATGTATTTATATACATACATGTGTATATGTGTGAGTGAGTATGTCCGTAGTCTTCAGAGATGAGCCAACTTGTTAATAGTGGTTTTGGACACACAGAGGGTAGTTTACTCTCTTTGTGTGGTCTGACTGTGCTACGTGCAGTGATCATGTGTTATTTTGATCATTCCGTTTTGCAGAAGAAGTCTCCTTTCTCTTTTCACCTTGTTCTCATCTCCAGTTTCCTTAACGCATGAATTTCCATGGACTTGAGAGTCAAGGTGGATCCTCCTGGCTCAGGATTCCCCAGGGAGATTTTCCCAGCTCTGCACATAGTCCATTATCCCAGTAGAAAGAGTCCTGGGGGATTTGGGTTCCAGCCTTTTCTAGAAACAAATTGTGCCAATAAGAACTCTTCTGTAAGGTTGGAGTCCCTAGGAGATACTTAAAATAACCAAATTAAACTTTCTGCTCTTTCAAAAATTTTTCTCTTGTATCCTTTCTCACAGCCCAGCCTAAATATTTTGACAAGGCTAGAAGGACACTCAAGTTCTAGAATGAAGTTGCACTTTGCAGCTTTACATAGCAGAGAAGGTGCCTTAAGCAGATCAGCATCTGCAGAGTTTTCCAAGAGATGCCAAGGAATAATCAGAGTCTAGCAGGCCAGCATTCTTCAAACTTTCAACTGTGATCACTCTTAAGAAATGTATTATACATCTAGAACACGTATACACATGTAAATGCACACACGCGTGCATATACACACACACACAAACACAACTCAATCAAGTTAAGTTTCCTGTTTCTCTATGACTCAGAAATACCTATTCTATTCTATTCTATTCATTCCTTTATTGCATTTATTCTATTTCCATTCTCTTCTGTTCCAGTTCAACCTATTCCCTTTGTATAGGTTCCATTTTATTAGTGGATTTCCATCCAGTGTGAATAAGTGTTACCTTAGTGTCTTAGATATTCCACCAGATCTTAAAATTAATCTAGATATTCTGAGCAGAAGCAGTAAACTAAAACAATGGGCCATATATTCCTTGAGTACAGAAGAGATTAGCTGGAACGGATGGTGTGGCTGACATGTGCATGTGCTCAGTATACTGAATAGGGGGCTCTTGTGTAGCGACAATCTAAAAAGCAGGTTGTTTTAATCTCCTTTTCCTTCTTAAAAATCTGTCTGCATGGAGTAACTCCAGGTTGCCAAATGAAAGCCCTCCCCCCCCACCCCGGGCTCTCTGGTCACTCTTAGAAAACAGGAAGTCTGGTCATCACTTAAGTTGTAAAAATATTAGCCTATAAGCCTAATATATGAATCAATATGTTGGTATTAATTTAAGCATTTTGCCAGTCTTATTAATAAAAGAAATTCTAAACAACAAAGCAAGTTAGCTAATTCCCTAACATAAATGAAGGCTCTAAAATTCTCTGGTTGTCACTTAACATGGAGTTGTAGGTTTAATATAAATCTGGCTCTAACATAGGAATTGTTTTTTTCTGTAGATTTTGGTTTCACTTGTTTTAAAAGTTCCACAGACCTATGGCCACAGATCAGTTGGATCTGACCCTGAAGGACCCGGCAGGCTAGCATCAGGAAACTTGTACGAATGCTTAATAATTCCCAAGGGCAACGCCTGAGAGTCCTGGGAGAGATTTTTCTTATCTATGCAAAGCCAGTTTTGACCGAGGGCCCAGAAGCCCTGTGAAGGCCCAATTCTGACTCTGATAAGAAGAGATTGGAAGGAAGCCCAGAAATACACCCTTGGATCCGAGAAGCTCCATCTATAGATACAAGAAGAAATTCTGGCGTTAGATAAACAGGGGATGTTCTTGATACAGTGCTGGGATCCCCTAAGACTGTGGACAGAGGGCAGGGCAGTAAGGAGGGCTGTGTACCCAGGAAGCCCCATTTGGCACTGCAACTGGATGGAAGCCAAGGCATCTGAAGGGAACAGAAGTCGGGTGTGTGGGCTTTGGAGGCAGACCCGGGGCTGCAGATCCCGACTCTGATGCTCAAGCTCTCGAATCTCATAATTGACGTCAGGTCAGTGATGTCCAGAACACCTTTCTGCAATGAGAGAAACATCCTGTATCCATGTTGTCCACTATAATGGCCACTGGCCACATGTGGGCTTGGAATGTGGTTCATCTGACTGAAGAACCAAAATTTAATCTTTCTTTATTTTAATTATTTGAAATTTAAAATTAAGCTGGGCACAGTGCTACATGCTTCTAATCCCATGGCTAGGGAGGATCCCAAGTTCAAAGCTAGTCTCAGGAATTTAGTGAGGCCTTAAGCAACTTAGCAAAACTGGGTCTCAAAATAAAGAATAAAAAGGATTAGGGATGTAGCTCAGTGACTAAGCACCCTGAGTTCAATTCCTGGTACCAAAAATAAATAAAAATAAATAAATAAATAAAAACATTAAAAGTCCACATGAGGCCTGCATCTACTGTACTGCATGGTGTAAATCCAGAAGGCGGCATATGAAAACATGGCCCTCTGGTCTGGCCTGGTGTAGTTGCTGATCTGGAGGCAGTCCTGTTGTTTAGACCCTTTCTTCCTAATGAAGGACAGGAAGTAACTGAGTGTCCAGACCACAGGGGTCCAGCGAGTGGGGGTGGGGAGGAGCCCTGAGTCACACAGCATGGGAGAGGTAAATACTGTAATTATTCCAGAGTCTGCGCTGTGCTCAGAAAAAGAGGAGATGCTTGATGGAACAGTGTAGTGTGGTCACAGTGGAACTCTGTTTGCAGAAAAAGGATGATGGAAATAACTTTGGGAAAGAGAAACAGAAGCTGCCATGTGGCTACTATCTCCAAGCTTCACTAGGATCTTCCTTTTCTGTGCGCCTGTCTCCAGGCTGCGAAGCGATGGATCCTGGCAGCTCCTAACTCAAAGGATTAATGTAGGCATTCAGTGAGAACCATCCGCAGGAAATTCCCGACAGCGGTTCCCTTTCTGTTTTCTAGTGCAGCCTTGACCCAGGACTCACTCTGGCTTGTGTTCAAGTCTTTAAAGTCTGTCTTTGACAAGTACTTGTTTTGAAGGCAGCTTGGCATCACTCACCATTTCTACCCTGCTGAGTTGATCGCCAGCTTTGCTGGGGTGCACAAGGTGTGAGACTACCCTGGGCACCTCATGGAGAATTGGCTGCCCCATGACACTGCCAGAGACTCCTTAGATCAAAGAAATGGTAGGTGGAGTCTGGATGGGAAGAAATAAATCCACTCAAAGGAAGGACTTAATCACATGCCATGCTTTGCTGTTATGTGCTTCTTTGAGAAAAATCATGATCTTTGACTTACTTCTCTCTGCATGAACGTTCCTTTCATGACATGTCAATAATGAAATTGAGGTTTACAAATACATTGTTAGGCGGTATCTTTAAACAGTTTCTAGAGGTGTTTAAGATTTGTCCAGTGGAGAAAGACTGCTTGCAGGAAGTACAGAAGTTATCATTGCCATTGTTCAAGGAGATCTGGTTCTTGGAAACCGGAAGTACCATGAACTATAGGGAGTCAACAACCATACAGCAGTTGTTGGAAATCCAGTTGTCCTTCAGCATCTGTTTGATTCCAGGACCCGCCTCAGATACCAAAATCCTTGGATGCTCAAGTCCCTTGTATTAAACAGCATGGTATTTGCATTAACCTATGCACATCCTCCATATAGTTTACATAATCTCTAGATTACTTAGGATAGCTAATATAATGTAAATGCTATGTAAATAGTTATTATGCTGTTATTGTTTAGGGAATAATGCCAAGAAAAAAGTCCATATATGTTCAGTACAGATGCAATTAAAAAAATGTTTTCCATCTGAAGTAAGTGTAACCTGTTGGTGGGGAATTGGGAATGAATAGGGCTGATGGTGCTCCTTCAGGTTAGCTGTTCAGTTAAGATTGCTGCAGGACACTTACTTTAAGTAGCCCTACATTTAATGGGTTCAGTCATTGGCTGAGGTTTGCAGGGCTCTCCATGACTGAAGTGCTCAGTCTCCCTAAGTCCTCTGTCCCTAAGCTAAGGGAAGGGTGGCCGAGCTGTGCCAGCAGGACTCAGGGCCTGGGAATGGGGCAGGCTAGTTGCTAAACCCTCTGGATCTTGTCTCTTTCGGCCTTCCAGGACGGCAGTGCTCCCTATGGGGCCAGGTATGTGGGTTCCATGGTGGCCGATGTGCACCGAACTCTGGTCTATGGAGGGATCTTCCTGTACCCAGCCAACCAGAAGAGCCCCAAGGGCAAGGTAACTCTCCTGTGTGCTGTCAGTGAACTGCTAGGGCTTGGTGCTGCTCCTGGGCTTCTGTGTCTCAGCCTGCCTCTGGGTCATTTGCTGTGAGTCCCCTGTGTTCATCTCCCACTTTCTACAGGCCGGGTCTGTGGCAGTGCCAGCTGACTTGGCGATTGTTGACCCCTTAAAGAATCTAGTGAACCCCATCAACCTGCTTCCCAGAAAAAGTACACATAATCACACACTTCACATTCACTTTTAGGGGGTTCACAGATGCCCTGAAGTCTACCCAAGAAACTTTTAGAGAGCTCCCAGGCTTCAGAATAAAAATTTTGGCTCAAACTCACTCAGTATTTCTAGGAGGGTAGCTGGAATTTTATGATACAATCTTGAAAATACGTTCCCCAGTGAGAATCATATCTGTTGGTCCAAATTTATCTATAATAGAACCTTCTGTGGAAATGGTTCTGAATTTTAGCAAGTCACAGAAATCACCAGGAACTGGTCAATCACACGAAGACGCACATTTCCCTCTGTCACACAAACAGCTGGCCTCACACCTGTGTGCCATTCTGTTTGGCCGTTGAGGTTGGAGTGAGTGGAATGCCAGACTCAAAGCCATTGTAAGAAATCCAGCGTAGCACGTGAGACTGAGATTTTAATGTGCAGGTCGGTGTATTGAGCATTTTTCTTTGTGAGAGTGTTTAGTGTTTAGCTGAACTCAGAGGCACAGAGAAGTCTGCACGAGAGGTGCCCAAGGACAGAGAACTGCAGCGAGACCAAGCAGCAGATGCGGAAATTCTGAAACACAGCCACTCTTGCCACATATTCAGATCCAGGAGGGAGAGCATGAAGAGTTATTACTACTGGTTATTAAAATGATTCTACATGAGTCAGAAAATACCCACGCAGAGTTACACGAAGGAGTCCTGTGAGCACGTGTCATTCCCCGTGTTTACCTATACCCATTGCCCTAGGGCCATTGCCATACTGGAGGGACCATTGGTTCTTTTTTTTTAAAATAAATTTTTTTAGTTGTAGATGGACACAGTAATTTTATTTTTATGTGGTGCTGAAGATCAAACCCAGGGCCTCACCTGTGCTAGGCAGGTATTCACCATTCACCACTGAGCCACAACCCCTGACACTCCATTTGTTCTTTTTTTTTAGTACCAGGGATTGAACTCAGGGGCGCTTGACCACTGAGCCACATCCCCAGCCTTGTTTTGTATTTTAATTTAGAGACAGGGTCTCACTGAGTTGCTTAGCACCTTACTTTTGCAGAGGCTGGCTTTGAACTCGTGATCCTCCTGCCTCAGCCTTCAGAGAGCTGCTGGGATTACAGGTGCATGCCACCACACCCAGCCCTACCATTGGTTCTTTTTTTTAAAAAAAAATTTTTGTTTTAGTTGTCAATGGATTTTTTACTTTATTTTTTTATTCATATTGGGTGCTGAGGATCGAACCCAGGGCCTCACACATGCTAGGCAAGCGCTCTTCCACTGAGCCCCAACCCCAGTCCCCACCATTGGTTCTTGATCTCCCTGTTTCATCTTTCTGAGATCTTCATGTTTCTCTCAGATCACGTCCGTGTGTGTGCACTCGCATGAACATGTGTTTCTTTCATGTGTGCTTGTCTCTGTGTAGCCATGTAGATTTTAATTGCTGAAAATGAGTAGACTGTGTGGCCCACAGGTAATGAAGTCCTGGGCATTTCTTGCTCTTAAGACTGGTCAACTACAACAGAGGCATCTGAGGACAGGGAAAAATTAATTTGGCTCCCAAACAAGTACATTACATGCCAATGCTGGGCCTTTATTTATTTATTTTTAAGTATGTGACTCAACAGGCGCGTTGAAAGTCTGAGACTTTCTTGTCTGACACCCCAAATTTCCCCTGCCCTCAAGTCCCCCCCCAGTTCAAAGGAAAGGGGAGGAAAAAGCCAAGCTCTACAAGCCACCAAGGTAAGAGTGTCCCTGCATAGACTGTCTGTGAGACAACATGGCCTCCAGTGTCCCTGATCAGGAACAAAACTGGCCCAACTGGGTGCACCCACCTGCACCAGGGCTTCTCCAGGTCAGTGCCCTCTACTCTAAGGGCAGAGGCCTAAGGTAAGGGCACTGTTTGACCAAAATGGCAGCATATGCCCTCTGAAGTCTTAACCTTCTGTCTCTTGAATGCTTGGCCCTCCAGTCCTGACTAAAATACTTTGTTTCTCTCCTTTGAAGGAGTAATGATAATGATAATGATAATAGCAATAATGATCAGCATAAGACATATTTCTTAAAGTGTTTTTTTTCTTTGAAGAAAAGAATGAAGAAGAAAAAAGCTACAGAGAGCCAGGTCAACATTTTGCAAGCTGATTACAGAAATGAACTTTTTCTTCTTTTTTGTAAATTACATATTTTGCATCAATGAGGAGAAGGAAGGAGAGGATATTAGGACACTGAGTTGGGGCATGGTAGCAGGGCTTCCAGCTAGAACGTCACCTGGAATCTAATGCAGAGTGTGTGTGTGTGTGTGTGTGTGTGTGTGTGTGTGTGTGTGTGTGTGTCTAGTGGTGGTTAGGGGTCACAACAGAATCACAGAAATGGAACAAAAGAGGACATTTGATTCAACCTCAATCAATTCAATTCCCCATCTATTTACGGGACACAAGGTTGGAACTAGCTAATTTTCAAGATGCCTGTGGACAGAGTAGAAGGCACACCTTCCTCCAAATAAGTTCAGCCCCAGGTTCCTGTGCAGAACTTAGCAAGCAGGGTGCAGGCTGCTTTTAACCCCCAGTTCTGTCCCCAGCTGGGAACCATCATGCAGGACGGCCAGTAGCCTGCTTGGGCACTTTCTGTGCATCAGGCACTGCTGGGAATGGAGATGCCACAATAACTAGCCATGGCAGAGGCCATCCTTGCCCTCAGGTTGGGCAGTGTGGGGAGCAGTCGGGTTCAGCACACTTCATTGTGATGAGGGAGGTGCAGGGTGCTATCAGAGCGTGAGCAACAGAATTTCCCTTAGTTCAGGTTCCAAAAGAAAAGACCGTGTGATCTCCAGTAGGCTGTCCATCTAATCTACACTCCAGATGCAGAGTTCCTGCAGTACCGCCCCAGCCACTGTGATCTTCTGCAGAGAGGCCACCTTGCACTTTCAAGTGACCTTAAAATTCACCCAAGCTTGACATCTTACCAGCTATAAGTCCTCACATGGAGAGGCTTCTAACTACATGCGCACAATCAGTTTGCCACCGAGAGCAAGAAGTGGGCCCTAAATCTTATATCTCCAAATCAAGAGACAAGTCTCTTATAGGCACCAAGGTCACCAGATAGGTGGATACCCGGGTCAGCCACCTGGCCAGAGGTGAGCTACATAGAAGCTCATTGGTTCAAATTCCTCCTTAAGACTCAGGGATGTGACTTGGGATGTCTGGCTGCTTGCAAAGCTTGTCTAACGTGTCTGTTTCTCCACAGCTCCGGCTCTTATATGAGTGCAATCCCGTGGCCTATATCATCGAGCAGGCAGGAGGCGTGGCCACCACAGGCACCCAGCCTGTACTGGACGTGAAGCCTGAGAGTATCCACCAACGAGTCCCCCTCATTTTGGGATCCCCAGATGATGTGCAGGAATATCTCACCTGTGTACAGAAAAACCAGGCAGGCAGGTAGTGAATCTGGCCTCATGAGCCCTCTTTTATGTGTCCTGTACCTTGCACTGAGGACCCTGGGAGTGATACTTGGAGATGGTGGTGATGAGAAAGAGGCAAACCCACCAGTCACATTCAGAAGAGCCACAGCCCATTGCTAAAGGCAGGGTCAGAAGTCCCAGGGCATTCCGTGGTTCATAGAAAGGGCTGAAAATAAAAACTGACCTGTGAAAGGAATGACCTTGGACTTGTCTTCTGTCACGAACAATAACAAACAGGGGTGTCATTTAAAGTCCCTCAACCCAAGTAGACAGCAGCCACTTCTGGAGGGTAAAAACTATACAGATGAGTTAAGCATTTGTCTTGGGCTGGCTGTAGCTCAGTGGTCAAGCATGTGCGTAGCATGTGGAAGTCCCTGGGTTCAATCCCCGGCACCACCCCTCACACATGCACAACACAATTAGTCTGGATTGGTTTGAAACTTACACATAGTGTCTTCTCCTGAGGTGATTGGGTCTCTCATTCTGTTCTCAGATATAAAAAAAATGGGAAGACATCATTGAAAAGATGTCTCTGCACCCTGTGCTGCTGTGGGAATCAGGCCTTTAACCCACGGCCCTTTGAGGGGTGTTTAGCACCCAATCTATGGTGGCCTTTTAAAATGGAGTACTATTGGGTGTTATGGTGTGGACATGAGGTGTTCCCCAAAGCTCCTGTTGATGCAGGAGGTGAAATGATTGGATTGTGAGAGCTGTAACCCAGTCAGCCCATCCTAGTTTGAATGAGATGACTGGGTGGTAACTGGGGGCAGGTGAAGCATGGCTGGAGGAGGTGGGTCACTGGGGGCTGCCCTGGAGGGGTCAGCTTCCCTACAGCCCCTGCCCCTTGCCCTCTCTGCTCCCTGAACCTGCCATGAGCTGAGCAGTGATCCTCTCTGGTGCCCTCCCGCCATGATGTTTTGCCTCATCTTGGGCCCAAAGTGATGGAGTCGGCCATCTGTGGACTGAGATCTAGGAAATGGGAAAAATAGACATTTTCTCTTCCAAGTTGTTCTTGCCAGGTATTTTGGTCACAGCGGTGAAAAGCTGATTGATACAGTTGGTAATAGCAAAAAGATAAGAATAATTTAAATGTCCACCAGGAGGGAGAGAGTTGATATTGGGAAAACCATGCAGCAGCTTGAATAAATTATAAACCCACGCCAGTCTCCTATGAATATGGAAATACCTTCTGTATTTTTATACACAGGCATTCTCGACATCAAAATATAGAAATACCGAAAGAAAGAAGTCTACTGGCTGGCACCCTAAGGCCTTTTAGTCCCTTCTAATCTGATGACAGTGTGTCAGTGTGTTCTTTACCCTCGGGCTTTATTTTCACCTAATGGCATCTGATCAGCTCCTCTTTTCTTCAAGGAGGAGAGAAAACATGAGGAAGTTACGAAGGAAAAATGGGAGACGGTGGATGGGTTTGGATGGTGGATCTGGAAGGTGGGTCTGTGTGTCCATCAATGTTCTCCAAAGAAATGAATGGGGTGGACAGGGGACTCAGGCAGGACTTCCAGGTTACACTCCCCAGGTAGAAATCCTTCCCTAGGAAACCCCAGTTTTATTCTTAAGGCCTTCAACTGACTGGATGAAGCCTGTCACATTACCAAGAATAAGGTCCTTGCTTCAAGCTAATTGATTGTACATGTTAATCACATGTATGCAGTAACCTCATGGCAGCCTCTAGACTGGTATTTTGCCAAAGATCTGGGCACCATAACCTGGCTAAGTTGACCAAAAAAAATGAATCCCATCAGAGTCTGTAAATACAAAGCTGGAAAGACGGCCAAGCTGTGGTAGGTGAGAAAAACATTCTGCAAATGGCTATGGCTCAGTGCCCCTCTGTGTAATCAGAAAGCACAAGAAATGAAAAAAAAAAAAGCTATGTCATTGAGAAGCAGAGCAGGAAGGGTCTTCTAGGGTTGTCCCCCCCTGCACTGAGAGCCCTGGGGTCTTGGGACACTAACTGGTCCTGGAAACAGACGTGTTCCCAGGTCAGGCTCTGGGAGGGAAAGCCTGTGCGTAGAGTTTGGGGGTTCAAACCCTGAGTGCTTGTCACATGGTGTAGACATTCTTGTTTGTACTGAAGGGGTCCTTGGGTATCTGGAGTCCCACCCGCTGCCCTGGGCTTGGCAAGGCTGCTCGCTGCTGGCCCATGCGAAATCAGAAGCTATCTGCAGGAAGCCAACTAGCACAAATGACCAACCATTGAGCAAGTTCGTCTTTTGCTAACCACTGACCACTGACCGTAAACCTGTGAATGCCTTCTATGCCTGCCCTCAGAGCAATGACCTTCCGTGGTTCTGCATAATCACAGAATGTTTTTTTTTTCTAGTAGTTTCATAGTTTCAGGGCTTGCATTTAAGTCTTTAGTCCATTTTGAGTGAATTTTTGTATATGGTGAAAAATAAAGTTCTAGTTCCATCCTTCTGCATATGGATGGATATCTAGTTTCTTTCTCTTGTCCCATGTCTTAGAGGAAATGCTTTCAACTTTTCCCATTTAGTATGATGTTCGCTGTGGGTTGGTCATGTATAACTTTTATTGGGTTGAGGTACAAGCTGTCTAATTTGCTGAGAGTTTTTAAACATGAAGGGATGCTGATTTTATCCAGTGCTATTTTCTGCATCTGTTGAGATGATCATGATTTTTGCTCTTTGTTCAGTTAATGCAGTATATCTTGTTTATTGATTTGTGTATGTTGAGCCATCCTTATGTCCTTGGTAAAAGTCCCTGTTGATCATGGTATATAATCTTTTTGTTTTACTGTTGAATTTGGATTATTGATTTTTTTTTGAGAATTTTTGCATCTGTGTTAATCAGGGATGTTTGTCTATAGTTTCCTTGTGTCTGTGTCTGTGTGTTCTTATATGGTTTTGGTATCAGGCTAATGCTGGCCCCTTGAATGAGTTTGGCAGAATTTCTTTTCCTTTACTTTTCTGGAATAGAGTGTGAGGAAGAATTCAACAGTAAAATCACCAGGTCCTGGGTGTTGGTTTGCGGAACACTTTTTACTACTGATACGATCTCATTACTTGCTCTTGGTCTGTTTGGGATTTTTGTTCCTTCATGCTTTCATTTTAGTAGGTTGTATATGTCCAGGAATTTACCCATTTCTTTTAGGTTTTCTAATTTGTTGGCATTTATTGGTTTATATAACTCTAATGATCTTTTGTATTTCTGTGTTATCTGTTGTAATTTCATCTGATTTTATTTATTTATTTTCTATTTTTTTCTTAGGCTGGCTAAAAGTTTGTAGATTTGATTTTTTTTAAACCTAACTTTTCTTTTGTTGATATTTTTGGTATTTTTTAAAGTCTCAATTTCATTTCTTTTCTTTCTGACTTTTGTTCTTTCTTTCCTTCTATTAATTTTAAGTTTGGTTTGTTCCTGCTTTTCTAGTTTCTTGAGGTGCATCATTAAGACATTATTTGAAATGGTTTTGACTTTTCGATGTAGGCATTTATTGCTATAAATCTTGCTCACAATACTGTTTCTGCTGTATCCATAGGTTTTGCTATATTGTGTTTCCATTCTCATTTGCTTCAAGAAAATTTTCAACTTTTAATTTTTTCCTCCCAGGTTAAGGAGCCTGTTGCTTAATTTCTATGCATTTGTACAGTTTCTAAAGTTCTAATTATTGATTTCTAGTTTTATTCCACTGTGTTCAGAGAAGATAAATGATTTCAAGTTTTGTTGAGAGTTTTTCTTTTTTTGAGGCTTAACATGTGGTTTGTCCTGAAGAATGTTCTGTGTGATAGTAAGAAGGTGTATTTTCTTTAGCTGTTTGGATAAAATGTTTTGTGAATGTCTGTTAGGTCAATTTGATCTATAGTATAGCTTAAATATGATTTTGGGGGGACTGGGATTGTGGCTCAGCAGTAGAGCGCTTGCCTGGCATGTGCAAGGCCCTGGGTTCAATCCTCAGCACTACATAAAAACAAAATAAAGATATTGTGTCAAACTACAACTAAAAAAATATATTAAAAATATGATTTTTTTCCCTGGAGGGCTCATATCTCTATTGTTAAAAGTGGATTGTTGAAGTCCCCAATTATTATTGTTTTGGAGTCTTTCTCTCTTTAAATCTAATAATATTTGGTGGACCAAAATAATTATATATATTTTTTTTTCTGTATAATTTTTATATAGTCCTCTTGCTGAATTGATCCCCTTATCATTGTCTGATGATCTTGTCTCTCTTTATGTTTTTGAATTCACATTCATTTTATGTGATGTCAGTATATCCACTTCTGCTCCTGTTTGGTTTCTGCTTGTGTAGAACATCTTTTTCCTCCCTTTCTTTTCAGTCTGTGTGAATCTTCATTGGTGATATGATTTTCAAATAGGCAACTTAGTGGGGTCTTCTTTTTTGATCAGCCAGTCTCTTTTACTTAGAGTATTTAATCCATTTAAATCAAGATTATTATTATTGACAGGTGAGAACTTTCACTTGCCATTTTGTTATTTTCTCATTGTTTTGTGTATCCTTTGTTTCTCCTTTTATCATTGATTATCTTTGTGATTGGTGGTTTTCTGCAATGATATGATTTTATTTCTCTTTCTCATTTGTGCATCTTCTCCACTATTACATTTTATACTTTCCTGTGTTTTCATGGTGGTATTTGTCCTTTTGCTCTTAGATGTAAAAATCCCTTAAGAATTTCTTGCAAGTTTGGTCTAGTGATGATGAACTCCTTCAGGTTTTGCTTGTCTGGGAAAGGCTTTATTTCTTCTTCACTTCTGGAGAATAGCTTTGCTGAACACATTATTCTTGACAGTTTTTTTTTTCTGTCAGCAGTTTGGAATATATCATTCCACTCTCTTCTGGCTTCCAAGGTTTCTGTTGAGAAATCTGCTGTTACTCTAATGGTGATTCCTTCCGTAAGACTTGATGTTGGTCTCTTAGTGCTTTTAGAATTCTTACTTTGACTTTTGATGGTTTGACTACAATGTGCCTTGGAAAGGACCCTTTTACATTGAATCCAACTGAGGTTTATGAGCTTCATGGATCTGGATGTTGATGCTATGCTTTGGATATGGTTGAATGTTTCCTGAAGCCTCAGGTGCTGCGATTTAATCCATATTGAGAGGAATGAAAGGGGTGAAAACTTAATCAACCTGTGGTGTTTAGAGACAGCAACTTTGGAAAGGATTACATGAGGTCATTAGGATAAAGCCCTCATGTTTGAATTCTGGTGACTTCATAAGAAGAGGGGGGAACCTGGGCACACATACACATATACACTCCCTGCCTCTTGCCATGTGATGCCCTGGATGGCCTGACCCTGCCAGCATGCGGTCCCACACCAGGTGCAGTTTGTTGATCTTGCCCTTCCAGAACTGTAAGCCAAATTAAACCTTTTCCTTATTAATTAGCTAGTCTGTACTATGTGTTACCAGCAGGAGGAAATGAAGTAGTACACAAAATTGGGAAGTTTTCAGTTATTATTTTGTTAAATAGGTATTCTATGCCTTTTCATTTTTTTGTCCTTTTTAACACCAATAATGTAAATATTTGTTAACTTAGTGGTGTCCCATAGATCTTGGAGGCTTCCTTTGTTGAGTTTGCCATTCAAATTATGTAATGTTTTCCTGATTTCATTGAATTGTCTGTATATCTTCTCTTGTATTTTGATGAGTTCTCGTAATATCATTATTTTAAACTCCTTTTCATGCATTTCATGTATTTCCTTTTCTTTGGGGTCTGTTAGTGAAGAATCAGTGTATTCCTTTAGAGGTATCACTTTATGTTCCCTTTTTACACTTCTTGTGTCCCTATGTTCATATTCACACATGGTGAACAGTTTTCTCTACTAACTTCATAGGGTGGTGTTTGTACTTGAAGACTTCCTAAGGGAGAAGGGACCTAGGACATCAAATAGGTATTGCATGCCTATTGCATGCCTATTTGTGTTGACTTTGGTCCTGAGTAGGCACAGTAGTGCCTACAGTAGTGTGGTGCCCATGATGTTCCTTAGGCTGCAGTGAGCATCATGGTGCCTGCAAGTACCTTGAAGCCAATGCTGTCGGGTTTGTGAGATTGGTGGGCAGATAGAGCCTGAGTCTCTGAAGGGAGGCTGAGTTTCCCTCCGGGTGGGGATCAAGTGACTGTTTCACATGCTGTGGGTGGCCAGCTCCTGACCCAACACTTGCCACTGGGAGCAGTAACAACAGATTTCTCAACAGAAACCTTGGAAGCCAGAAGAGAATGGAATGATATATTCCATTTTATTTACTTTTATGTGGTACTGAGAATTAAACCCAGTGCCTCACACATGCTAGGCAAGTGCTCTACCACTGAGCCACAACCCCAGCCCCTTGTGATGGTATCTCAGTGTTATAATCAAATATTAATATTTTTGTGTTCACCTTAAGTGGGACAGATTTCTAGGATTTCAGAAACACACTAAAAGGTTTTTAATGTCTGTTTCCAAATAGTGATTGCAAATAAAAGTTCCCTTTTAAATTTCAAAAAATGAACACGTATGGCATTTTATACCTGTTCTTGACCGGCCAATATTTATGATTATCTGATTCTTTCCCTTCAAAGTCATAGCTAAACACCAGAACACTGTGACATAATTCTCTACTACTGCAGTTTGGATCATAATAAATGCCATATATAGACAATTTGAGAAGAGGTATCAAAGACTGCATTTTAAAACCTTGTAGTCATACTGCTTCTAGGAAGTCAGTCTTAAAAAATAGCTCAGGACACAAAATTGCTTGAGCCAAGTGGTTCTTTTCAGTTTTAATAAAAAGTAATCATCATTGGAAAAATTTTGAAGATCTAACTATTTGGAGAAATGTCAGATACATTAAGCTGCACCAGCAGAGTTATGTAGGGTTTTAAATATAAAAGTGTTTATCATTATGGAGGTATGTTAATGTGGTGTTAAGTGAAAACAACAGACACATGTTACATAATGAACAACTCTGTGAATCTACACCCCAGGATCCATATTGAATTCTGTGTATGAAGAATCAAGCTCACACTTTTGTAGGTTAAAATCTATGTTGTCCTTAAAAAAGCCAGTGGTGAGCACTCTGGGCCCAGTAGTGTGGGATGTTGTGATATTACTTTTAAGATGACGGATAAGTTGCTGCATCTGGCCTGCAAAGAAAATAAAAGCCGCACTAGTGGATCTCCGTGGATTTTGGAAGGCGCTTTTTCCTCATTTGGCTGTGCTATCCCAGCCCATTTGCTGAGTGACCTGAAGGTTCTGCAATAGGTCCAGGCTGCTGGGTAAGCTGCTTTGCCATTTGGACCACGTGGCCCAGCAGAAGCAATGGTGCCTGAAGTGTCAGTGGTAATTATGATGCCATCTGAAACACTTGTCAGGTCCCTGTGGGTGAATCACAGCGCATATCCTTAGAATGAGTTCCTTATTGGAATAAGTTCTTGCCATCCTCTGTGGATAACTACTCTTTTTTTCTTTTCTTTCTTTCCCTTCTTCTTCCTCTCCTCTTCCTCCTCCTCCTCCTCTTCCTCCTCCTCCTCCTCCTCCTCCTCCTCCTCCTCCTCCTCCTCCTCCTCCTCCTCCTCCTCCTTTAATTTCTTTGATAAATACTCATCCCTAAAAAAGAGTAAACACTTACCCATGGGTTATGAGCTGTCACGCATCCTGAGCTGGCCACCACGAACTAGGTTTATCTGATTCACTAAGCCATGCAGCTGGGTGTACGGGGGACTCCATCATAAATTCAAAGTGGTATGTGTGATTAGGCTAAGCCGTCCCTGAAGGAACAAGTCAGGGGGAGAAGTGGCCCCAAAGCCCATGGTCTCCGCTTCTGCTACCACCACCTTCTCTTTCCCAATTTGCACTTTTGGTTTCATGGAGAGTTCTCTGCTATTCGTTGGCAGAGCAAGAGAAGACTCAGAACTGGTTTACAGATGTTTCTACTAATATACAGGCACAAAAATTATTCAAAATTTGTAGTGCTACAAAAAAGTGTCAACCCTTTCTGGAATGTCACGGAAGGAAGGAAGCTTTCCCCAGTAGGCAGAACCTTGAGCGGTGTACCTCGCTTCTTACTTTGCTTGAAAGGCGAAAAGGCTTGATGTACAATTATATACTGACTCATGGGTTGTGGCCAATGGTTTGGCAGTGTTATGATTGGGATGTGAGGTGTCCCCCAGAAGCTCCTGTGTTAATGCAGGAACATTCAGAGGTGCAGTGTGTAGATTGTGAGAGCTGGGACCTAATCTGTCCATCTTAGTTTGAATGGACCACTGGGGTACTAACTGTAGTAGGTGGGGGATGGCTGGAAGAGGTGTGTCGCTGGGAACATGTGACCCCTTCTTCTTCCCTGTGGCCCCTTCCCTTCTATCTCTGCTTCCTGGGCATCATCCACAGAGCAGTGCTGCCCCACCACACCCTTCCACCATGATGTTCTGCTTCCCCTTGGGCCAGAGCAATAGAAATCAGTCCACCATGGAGTAACCCTCTGGAACTGTGAGCCGAAATAAGCTTTTTTTTTTTCCCTCTAAGTTGTCCTTGTCCAGTAATTTGGTCACAGTGTCAAAAAGCTAACTAACCCAGGCAGTGTGGTGAAGATGTGGAGGGAACACAACCGAAAAATTGATGATAAGGAAATTTAGGGAGGAGGTATGTGAATGAAAGTCTCTGAATGGGCAAAACACATGAAAATACCTTCATCCCATGTAAATGTTCCCCCAAAGGGTGGCCTCAGTGGAGGAAGACTTTAACAAATGGATAGAGTGACTCATTCTGTGGATACAGTCAGCCTCATTCTCCAGCTACCACTGCCATCATCCAAAGGGTTCTCGAGCACAGTGGCCATGGTGGCAGGGATGGAGGCTGTGCACGGGCTCAGCAACATGGGCTTCCACTCGCTGAGGCTGCCTGGCCATGGTCACTGCCGTGGGTCCATCAGGTAAGAGGAGAGATGAATGGTGAGGGTCACGGCACACTGCCCCAGGTGATCACCAGCTTCCTGGTGGCGGGTTGATTACATTGGAATACCTCCTGGAAGGGGCCGTGCTTTGTTCTCGTCAAATCCTCTGGATTCAGATTCGCTTTTCCTGAAAGCAATGCTTTTTTTTCGACCGAGAAGCTTCAGTGGACTTCACTGAGCGCCACATCCACCATCACGACATTGCACACAGCAGTGCTTCTGATCGGGGACTCCGTTCACAGCCAGAGAAGCCCGGCAACGAGCCCAGGGTCATTGGTTTCATGGCTCTTACCCTGTTCCTCCCCATCTTGAAGCAGTTGGATTGAAAGAATGGTAGAACAGCCTCCTGAAAACTCAGCGAGAGCACTCACAAGGGGCAGGACTGTCACCCCACAGTGACCCCACGAGGAACACTTTGCTTCCTGTTCCTTCAACCTTATGGTGTTAGGCCCTGAGTGAGGACTGTTCCTGCCAGGAGACACAACCGTGATTCCCCTGAGTGGGGAGGTCAGATTGCAGCCTGTCCCTTTGGATTCTCCTGCCTCTGAGTCGGCAGGTAAGGAAGTCTGGGTGTGGCTGGGGTGACTGACCCAGCTTACCAAGGGGGAAATGGGACGTCGGCTCCACGGTGGAGGGGGGAAGGAGGCTGTCACTAATGCAGGGGCTCCTTTGGGCGTCTCAGTATTACGGTGCCCCGGGAGTAACAACCTTCAGGAGAGAAGCTTTGTGTCAGCCGGACAGGTGAAGAACCGTGACCAGCTGAGATGCTTGCTGAAGGCCGAGGAAATGGAGAACGGGTAGAGGAAGAGGTAGTTAGAAATATCAGGTACAAACTCATGACCAGTTTCAGAAATAGGACTGCACTTGTCTTTGCACCCATCATTTGTTATGAATACTTTTGTGTGTTTACTTGTAATTTATAGATTCCAGTATATTTAGGTATATATGTGCACATATATATATAGACACATTGACCAGGGGTAGATTTGCGACAATGAATACAATGTGACCGGTTGCTTGACTAGGTCACAGAACATGCAAATATTTGGAGAGCCCTTTATTCTAGGTATATCCTTGAGAGTGTTTTTGGATGGGATTAACATTCGAGTTGGTAGATGAGTGAAGCAGATTGTTCTCCCTAATGAGGGTGGCCCTCTTCCAATCAGTTGAACTGAGGAAATAAGGGAGTGCTACCTGTGTGTCAAATCCTTGAATCAATATTTTCTTGATTAACCGAGGCCTCTGGAAGGATTATGCCTTTGACCCCACAGTAAAGCAGTATTAAGTTAACCCTACTATAACTTTTATCCCCATTTCCTAAATGAGGAGACTGAGGTTCAGGGAGCTGCATGACCTGAGTGGCTGCTGGTCCCCCCAACTCTGCCTTGGGCTCTGCTCTCTGGATGCAGAGTAGAACTTGAGGGTGGACAAGAGAGAATCCCAAATACTTTCACAGAGGAATTTCAAGGTTAGAAGTCAGTGAGCATCTCGAGGTGTGGGAGTTATGTTTCTACATGGAAAAAAATTAGTGTCCAGAGGGCCGATTTGTTATCTACTGAGATAAACCTCTTTGCTTAATTGGCAATATTTGTCTCAGTTTTGAAACCCTGCATAGCTATCCACCTGTGCAAGTGGCCTGTCCAGCTCCGTGGAAGAGGAGCAATCTGCTGTCATCCCCTCCGTCCCAGCCAGGGCTCCACGTTTCTCATTGTTTTTCGTTTCAAAGGAACATGTATCATTATAAAATGTGGTTTTTTTTCAAGCAATAAAAAAGTTAGAATACATTGTTGAGTGGAAGAAAATAAAGTGTGAAGTAGGAATATAAGGTGCTACCTTTTGTGGAAAAGGAGAGAATGGGGAAATCTATCCTGTGTTTGTTCTTAGAATCAGACTCAAAAGATTTGGAAGGGTCTCTGTTGACCACCAAGTGGACTTCCCAGAATCCTTTTATAATGCCCTTGACCGGTGAGTAATCACCAAGTCTCTAAAGATTTGGAGAATTTTCAGATTTCAGGCAGATTCTGTGAGTTAAGAGATGGAAAAACCAGGAACAAAAACAGACTTGAATGACCATAGGAAGACAAATATGCAGTTATTTCATCTCTTGATGAAAGAGATTTTAGTGGCATTGGAGTTGAACCAAGACCATTTTCTGTTTTAAAAAACATTTTGATTTGTGTGGTATTGTCATACATATTAGTTGGGTTCATTTTGACATAATTATACAAACATGGAAAATAATTTGCAGTAACTCAATCCCCAGTCATTTCCCTTTCTCTTCCCTCCTCTGTCCCCCTGTTTTCTCTCCTCTACTGCACTGATCCCTGTCCTATTTATTTACAGTTTTTAAAATTAGTGCACTATGGTTGTACATGAAGGTGAAATCCACTGTGGTCCTTTCAGGTCTTCACATAGGATAATTTGGTCATTTTCATTCCATCCTTCCTCCCTCCTGATCAATCCTTTCCTCTGCTCCATTGATCTCTCTTCTATTTTGATGGGATTCTCCCCACCTTTTTTCTTCCTTATTTCACTATAGCTTCCATTGAGAGAAAATACTAGACCCTTGGCTTTCTGAGTCTGGCCTATTTCACTTGGCATGATGTTCTCCAGCTCCATCCATTTACCAGCAAATGCCATGATTTCATTCTTCCTTACGTCTGAGTAGAACTCATTGTGTGTGTGTGTAGGTGTGTTGTGTGTGAGAGCGTGTGTGTGTGTGTAATATTTTCTTTAACCATTCATTTGTTGATGAGTGTCTGGGCTTGTTCCATAATTTGGCTATTATGAATTGTGCTGCTATAAACATGGATGTGGCTGTGTCCCTATGGTGTGCTGATTTTAGTTCTTTTGGATCAATACTAAGGAGTGGAACAGCTGGGTCACATAGTGATTCCATTCCTAGTTTTTGAGGAATCTCCATACAGTTTTCCAAAGCAGCTATACTAATTTGCAGTCCTACCAGCCATGTGTAAATGTCCCCCCCCACACACATCCTAGGCAATATTTATTATTATCTGTATTCTTGATAACTGCTATTTTGACTGGAGTGAGATGAAATCTTCATGTAGTTTTCACTTGCATTTCCCTGAATACTAGAGATGTAAAATTTTATATATTTGTTGGCCATTTATATTTCTTCTTTAAAGAAGCATCTGTTTAGTTCTTTTACTTATTTATTGATTTAGGGTACCAGGGATTGAACTCAGGGGCACTCGACCACTGAGCCTCATCCCCAGCCCTATTTTGTATTTTATTTAGAGACAGGGTCTCACTGAGTTGCTTAGCACCTTGCTTTTGCTGAGGCTGGCTTTGAACTTGTTATCCTCTTGCCTCAGCCTCCAGAGCTGCTAGGATTATAGGTATACACCACTGCACTGGCTTCTTTTACTTATTTATTAATTTTCTTATTTATTTTTTAGTGTTAAGTTTTTTTTTTGAGTTCTTTATATATCGTGACATTCAGCCCCTATCTGAGGACCAGTTGATAAAAATCTTCTTCCCTTGTGGAGGATCTCTTCATGCTCCTGTTTCCTTTGCTGTGCAGAAGCATTTTAATTTGATGCTATCCCATTGACTGATTCTTGGTGTTATTTCATGAGCTTTAGGAGTCTTACTAAGGAAGTTGGTACCTCTGCCAATGTGTTCAAGTGTTGAGCCTACATTTTCTTCTGGCAGTTGCAGAGTTTCTAATTCCAAAGTCTTTGATCCATTTCTGTGCAGGTGAGAGAGAGGGTTCATTCTTCTATATATGGATATCCAGTTTTCCCAGCACCATTTGTTAAAATGGCTGTCTTTTCTCCAACATATGTTTTAGACGCTTTGTCAGGGATCAGATGGATGTGAGTGTGTGGGCTTGTCTCTGTGTCTTCTATTCCATTGATCTTTATGTCTGTTTTGGTGCCTTCAATACCATGCTGTTTTTATTAGTATAGCTCTGTAGTAGAATTCAAAGTCAGGTGTTGTGATGCCACCAGCATTGCTCTTCTTATTCAGGATTGCTTTGGCTATTCCAGGTCTTAATTAATTTTACAATTAATTGCAAATTAATTTTAAAACCATGTTTTCTAGTTCTGTGAAGAATGCCATTGGTATTTTGGTGGGGCTTGCTTTCAATATATATAATGCATTTGGTAGCATGGCCATTTTCAAAATATCATGGCTGCATACCCAAGAACATGAGAGCAGTCCTTCCATCTTCTCACATCTCCTTCAGTTTCTTTCTTCTGGGTCCCATAGTTTTCGTGGTAGAGGTTCTTCACCTCCTTGAACCAAGACCATTCTTCCATTGTCCCCCTCCTGATTTCAAATTGCTTCTTGCTGCTTTATATAATTTTGAATTCCTTCAGATAGAAAGAGACAGAGACAACACAGAAAGAAATAATAAACAACCGGGCACAAGGTCAAGGCCTGACTGAGAAGCGCACCCACACATTCTGTGGCAACAGCCACCCCAGTTTGTGGCAGCTTGTATGTCCTCAGTGCAGGGCCGATTGCTGTTTGGAAAACAGGATGTCACCAAAAACAGCCCAGAGGTGCTGTGTCATGGAAACCAGCCCAGAGACGCCACCAAACACCCGACAGCCACAGAGTCCTTCAGTTTTTGATGCATTCCCATGCAGTAGATATATGCAATATTATTTACATTTTTCTATTGGAAGATCATAAGCAGAGTGTTCAAATTACTTGTCAAAAGGCACAGAAATAACCCGTACTGTTTTTTCAATTGGACAATGGTGTCATTACTCTTATTTCATGTGGTTATTTTGAGGAGTAAATGAAATGAAGTCCGGGCTGTATGTAAAATGTCTGGCACCTGGGCTGTCAGTGCAGGGTGACTATTGTTAACAGGGATGTCTTATGATGGTGTTCAAGATGATGATAAACAAGGGGGTGAAAATAATAATGCCTTGAATTTGCAATGATCAGAATTTTGAAATCAGACTGTTTCTCAAAGAGAGATGAAAGCCACAAATTTTGCCTATTAATGTGTTAATTCACAAACTGTGAGAAAATGGACATCCTCACTCATCCCAGGTAGGAGTACACAAGGGAAGGTCTTTTTTTTTTCCCAGCAGGCAGTTCCATTTTTAGGAATTACTCTTTCTATAAGATTGCACAGATCTATAAAGATAGGCAAATATACGAATCGCAATATTGTTTGTAAGTGAAAAACAACACAAAATTGACGTGTCCACGAATAGGAGAAAAAGAGATTGCTAATGAATGAAGATTCATTCTTGCGATGGGATGAGAGATATGCATTGACAAGGACGGACATCCGTGGTGTAATGCTGGATCTAAAATAGAAGCGGTGGGGCTGGGGATGTGGCTCAGGCGGTAGCGCGATCGCCTGGCATATGTGCGGCCCGGGTTCGATCCTCAGCACCACATACCAACAAAGATGTTGTGTCCGCCGAGAACTAAAAAATAAATATTAAAAATTCTCTCTCTCTCTCCTCTTTCACTCTCTCTTTAAAAGAAAAATAAATAAAATAGAAGCGTTGGCATTCTTTGAGGCTGCTTATGGTCCTAGACATTTTATTTCTACCTTTGCTGGTGGGCAGGGGCTGAATTCTGTACCTATTCTGTAAACATGGAATTTTGGCCCTGAGAAAGAACTCTAGGCGATGAGAGTGTCTGGGTTAAAGCTTCAAAGGCTGCAGAACTCCAACAGCGACACCAACCCCACCATTACCTGTCCTCTGTGCGTGGGAAGGTCTGCCCTTGTTCCCTGTATCAGCACCAGGACTCACTGTGAAGGATCCTACGGTTCAGTGTGCAGTAATACAACTCTTTGAAGGTTGAGACTAAATGCCAGGTCACAATAGGGTGAGTTAGAGCAGAGCCAAGTGACAGATAGCGGGTGCTCAGTCTAGGGCAGAAGTTCCTGAATCAGTGAGGCTCCAACCTTAATGGAGGGCACCAGAGAGCCTTGTTGGTATGTCTTTTGAGACAACAAAGGACAACCCGAAGGAAGGAACGCTTTTCAATATACCTTGATTTCACGTTTTACCCACTTCACTGGGGTTGGGAGGCAGATAATTCCAGCCTCAGTTTTGATAGACAGAAAATGTGAGCCAAAGGCATATCCTCTCTGAATCTTGGTTTTATTCACTGTAGAATGTGGATAAGACCTACAACCTTACAGGGTTGTGTTAAATTTAAAGGATTGGACACAAGTGTTGTTATAACCAGTCGCATCCAGAATTTCTCCCTTTAAGATTGATCTGTGCTTGAGAAATGACATCTCATCCAAAGGCACCGAATACCACACCAGCGCCCCATGACACTAAGAGGCTCTGCGTTGATCCTGTTGATTGCCTTGGCTATTCTTGCATATCTGGAATCAACTGTGATTCCCTAGAGCAGTGTTTAATTTCGTCCAAGGAAACAGCCTTCAATAACCACAAACCACAGGGTTTGTGGGGCTGGTACCCTCCGTCAGGAAGGTCCTCTGCAAGATTTCCTCCTTCTTTTTCTTTTTTTTAACCTCATTTTCATACAGTGGAATATTTTTAATCATAAAAATGAATAAAGTATTGGGCTGGCTTTGTGGCACAGCGCTTGTCTCATGTGTGTGGGGCATTGGGTTAGATCCTCGGCACTACATGAATAAAAAAATAAAAATAAAATTATTGTGCCCATCTACAACTAAAAAGAGTCTTTAAAAAAATGAACAAAGTACTGACACACACCATGATATGATGAAATTTAAAAACGTACGTGAAATGAATAAATCAGACAAATGATTCCCTACTTTGTGATTCTATTTTTGTGACATGAGTTGAATGGACGATTCCACAGAGATGCTAAATGGATTATGGGAAGGAGATTTGGGACTAAGTCTAAGTAGTAAGCACAGGGTTTCTCTTTGAAGTGATGCAAATGTTCTGGTATTCGATAGCAACATGGATGAATAGAATATTAACCACTGAATATAAACCACTGAGATGTTCACTTTGAGATGATGGATTTTATGCTCTGTGAGGAGTAGCTCAATAAGAAGAATGCTTTTTATGTGTAAAAAGAAACATCTATAATCAAAAATCACTCCCTGTGTCATGGTTAGAGGCAAAGACAGATCGCTTTTTACCAAGAGATCCAGGTACATGTGCACCTGCCAGGGGGCTGTTCAGAGGAAGAGTACGTCATCTGTGGGCACCTGGTACTCTTGGACATGAAATCATGATAATAAACGACTCCTGCCACGGTGCTGAGGATTGCGGTGGACTTACAGTGAAATATCACTTAGCTGACAAGCACTCTTCAGAGCCATTTATTTGTTTGTTTGTTTATCTGTCCCAGGGATTGAACCAAGGGTTGCTTCACCACTGAGCCACACCTGCAGCCCTTTTTATTTTTAAATTTTCAGACAGGGTCTGGCTGAGTTGGTGAGGCTGGCCTTGAACACCAGATCCTCCTTCCTCAGCCTCCCTAGTCCCTGGGTGGGTGCACCAGCCCCCCCCCCACCCCATGCAGGTCTGCTCTGGGCATTTTGCACACGCTTCTCCTGTCATTTCCATAGCAATGCTGGGTCCTCCGGTTCTCAGGCTTCAGCATGCCTCAGCATCACCCGGAGGGCTCAGGAAAAGACATTTCTGAGCCCCCCCCCCAGATTCTGATTCTGTAGGTCTGGGACAGGGTTCCAGAATTTGCTCTTCTAGGAGTTCCTGCTGCTGCTGCTGCTGGTGGTTCCCTTTAGAAAGCACTGTGCCGGGAGCTGAGCGCTCTTCTGGGATCGACCGACAGGTGAGGGCCATCCAGCAGGCAGGCTGCAGAGTCCGGGGTGGTGTCAGGGGCCTTCTGCACGAGAAGAAGTAGCTGGAGAGCGGCCGTCCAGCAGGGCTTAGAGAAGGAAGCTGAGCTCTGGGGCCTTTGCCCTGGTCCCTCCACCCAGCCCCCATAACGTGTCTGACACTCTGCTCTGACAGCTCAGGGGCACCAGAAGAAAGGGGAATAGGAGTCCCGAGTCCCGAGCTGCAGGCCGCTGGAGGTGAAGTCCCCAGGCTCCTCAGGCCCTGGTCTCCATTATCTCACAAGTGCCTTTCACCTGGTGTCCTGCCAGGAGGAGGAAGAGACAGGTGGCCACGGGGTCAGAAAACACCAGGGGGGCTGAGTACGTGGTCAGCAGTGCATGTGAGGCCCTGGGTTCCCACGTGAGCTCCAAAAGAAGATGATTTCATTCTGTTTGTGAAAGCATAGCTAGGAATACTTTCTTCAGGACCAGTGAAAGAGATTTAGGGACCACTGCAATGGGGTTTTGCAGGGAAGGAGAGAGAGAGAGGGGGGCCTCAACTCCAAACACAAGGCCAAATGAGGGCATCAGGAGATGGGAGACTATTAAGAAGGAACATCAGTGGGAAGCGGGAGTCCGGCTCAGCTGACCACCGCAGTGGCGCACATCTGTAATCCCAGCGACTCAGGAGGCTGATTCAGGAGGATCACAAGTTCCAGGCTAGACTGGGCAATTTAGCAAGGCCCAGTCTGTCTCAGAACAAAATTAAAAGGCAGTGCAGTGGTGGAGTGCTTGGCCAGTGGTGCAGGCCCCTGACTTTAATCCCCAGCCCTGGGGTGGTAGGGGACAGCATTCTTGCTGAGGACGGGCTGGGGTGACCTGACATCATGTGGGGTGGTGGAAGAGGGGGAACTGATCAGATGTGGAGGATGAAGAGGTATCAAGGATGAGGAGAGGACTTCTTGCTAAACTGATTTTGCAGAGGCCTCGGCTAAAACAGATTTTTATGAGAAGTGCACAAATGAGTTGCTGGGATTACCGACGTGAGCCACCGCACCTGGCAACAACTGCCTTTTGAAATGCATTTTATATCATAGGGTCCTTTGCTTAGATGACGGTTTTTCCTTTTGTAGGAGGAATTGGGTGGTGGCAGGAGCAGGGATCAGGAGGGACCTCTGACCTCCAGAAGTGAGTTGATGAACCACAGACCTAGGAGTGAGGACAAGGGACGTGGAATTAGCCCCATAAGGTCAGGCCCTGTTACCTCCCACCCCAGGGTGCTCGGCCATAATTTCACTTAAACACACCTGCCATGTTCTGTGTCCATTTGCCATAAAAGCAAGATTATTATAGTTAATCTTAGAGTTACCTTGGGAAGGTTGAGCCTCAGAGAAGCCGTTTGGAAAAGTACTGTCCTAAGAAAAAGACTGGTGATTGATTCCTCTTTCTATTCAAATGGACTGACTCTGAATTACTCCTTCAGGAAAACCAAGGTTTTCCAAGGAAACCTGGAAAATTAAAGTTCCTCAACCAGTGGTTTCATAGGAACATCAATTAATCAACACACCGTTTTTCATGCCGTGATAAAAGGCAGCAAACCACTTTGCGAAGGAAGCTGTGCTAGCTAACACTTTCTGAAGAGTAACTCTTGGCTCAGGGAATTTAAACAGATGGGAGGGGGTGCTGGGGGCCTGGTTGCATGCCTATAATCTCAGCTGCTTGGGAGGCTGAGGCAGGAGGATCATGAGCTCAAAGCCAACCTCAGTAACTTAGCAAGGACCTAGGTAACTGAGACCCGGTCTCTAGATACAATATAAAAAAACCTGAGGATGTGGCTCAGTGGTTGAGTGCTCTTGGGTTCAATCCCTGGTGCAACCCCCGCCCCCCCAAAAAAACCCAAATGGTCAGCATATCACCTCTTTCTGTTACATTATTTAACAAGTTTTGCATAAAGAGGTGCTTCAAGGACTTACAGCAATAATCTCAAACATTCTCTTGCTGAAGTATCCTCCTCCCCTCCTTCTGAATTTAAATCTTTATTGGTTTACCTTTTGATTTTGGTCATGCTGGGTTTTGTAAGAGCAGACAGGTGTCATCCCTTTCCTTCCCCATCATAAGAGTCTTGTTGACCCTCTATATAACAAAAGAAATATAACAAATGTATTCACTCAGTTTTATGTGACATGAGAGCCTTCAGAGATAAGGATCCAGAGACCTGGGGCAAACTGTCTATTTTTATGCTCAGGTTTCTGACCTCGGTGGAGGAACGTGATTTCACAAATGGGCATATTTGGATGGGCAAGCCCACAGCCTGTCTGTCCAGATTCTTGTTGACCTCGCTGCAGCTTCTTTCCAGAGGGGTGGACCCTATTATCAGAGAGGCCAGGTTGGAGAATTCCTGCATGGCCAGCTCCCGGACAGACAGGCAAGAGCGGGGCTAGAGAAATATTTCTAGTGTTTATGACTTGCTTTGCAGGAGAGGAGTTCTTGTGCCCATGAACAAGAGCTATTCTTTCTGCTAATAGGAGAAAACAGGGGAAAAGCTTTGTGACATGGGATTTTGTCAGGATTTTTAGATGTAATGTAAAAAAAAGAACAAAAAATAAGATGTAGATAAATTGAATTCCATCAAGTTAAAATTTGTATTAAATAATGCTGTCAACATAGTTAAAAAGTCATCCACAGAATTGGAGGAAATATCTGCAAGTCATTCATCTGATGAGAAATTAATACCAGAATATATAAAGAATTCCTAGAATTCAACAACAACAACAAAACAAACCATTACATAATGGGCAAAGGACGTGAATAGACATTTCTCCAAAGAAGAGATACAAATGGCCAATAAGCAGAAGCAGAGATGCTTTATAACATAAATCATTAGATAAATATGAATCAGAGCCGTGAGATACCACCTTATATACATTAAGATGGCTATTTTCAGACAAATAAAATATATATTTTATAGATATATAATATTTATCTCTATATATCTATATCTATCTATATCTACCTTATCTATATCTATCTATCTACCCATCTAGATAGATAGATAGATAGATAGATAGATAGATAGATAGATAGATATACAAGTTTTGATGAGGTTTCTGGAAACCAGAGCCCTGTGCCCTGCTGTGGGTAGTATAATGGTGCATCCACTATGAACAACATGGAAAAAAATTAAACAGAGTTATTTATTTAGCAATTCCACTTCTGAATATATAACCCAAAGAAGCAGAAATTGGAAAATATATTTGTACACCTCAGCTGACATCATTAACAAGAGCAAAATGTGGAAGCAACCAAAAATCCATCAAGGGATGAACCGATCAGCTTCTAATATGATACCTACATACAATAGAAGATTTTCCACCTTAAAAAAAAAAAAACAAGGGAAGTCTGACACATGCTCTGTTGGGGTCTCCTTGTCTCTTAATGGCTCTACATTTTCATACTGTTACAATGGCAATGAAATGTCAATGTGAGTTGGGGATGAGACAGACATTCAACCATTAGCAGTAGTCAAATTCATACACACAGAGAATAGAACGGTGGGTTCTAGGTCTGGGGGAGCAGGAGTGAGAATTGCTATGTCATGTGTACAGAGGTTGGGGTTGAGAAAGAAGGAAAAGTTCTGGAGATCTATGGTGGCAATGGCTGCCCAGAAATGAGGTTATCCCTAATATCACTGAAATTTACACATAAAAATGGTTAGCACAGTAATTTTTATGTTAAGTATATTTTACCACAGTGAAAAAAAAATCATAGGTTTGATTATGCTTCTTTTAGATGTGTTATTAATTTAATCTTAAGTAGAAATAAGCTTACAATTAGAGAAATGCAAATCAAAACTACACTGAGATTCCATCTCACTCTAGTCAGAATGGCAATTACTGAGAATGCAAACAATAATGTGTGTTGGCAAGGATGTTGGGGGAAATGTACACTCATACATTGCTGGTAGGACTGCAAATTGTTGGACCATTATGGAAAGCCGTGTGGAGATATCTCAGAAAACTTGGAATGGATCCACTATTTGACCCAGCTATCCTACTCTTCAGTTCATACCCCAAGGACTTAAAATTAGCATATTACACACAGCTAATTTTTTGACACAGCCACCTCAATGTTTATAGCAGCTCAATTCACAATAGCTAAACTATGGAACCAAACTGCATGCCCTTCAACAGATGAGAAAATGTGGTACATATACACAATGGAATATTACTCAGCCTTAAAGAAGAATGAAATCATAGCATTTACAGGTAAATGGATGGAACTGGAGGCTAGAATGGTAAGTAAAATAAGCAAAATAAGCCAATCCCCCAACCCCCAAACACATATATTTTCTCTGATAAGTGGATGCTGATCCATAGTCGGGTGGGGAATAGGCAAAATAAAGGAACTTTGGTTTGTGTACAGGGGAGCGAGGGGAGGGGTGGGGCTGTGGGGATGGGAAGGACGGTAGAATGAGACAGACATTATTACCTTATCTACAGGTATGATTTCACTACTGGAGTGATTCTGCACCATGGACAGCCCGAGGAATGAGAAACTGTGCTTCATTTGTTTTCAGTATGTCAAAATGCATTCTACTGTAACATAAATAAATTTTAAAAAAGAGATAAGCTTACAAATCAGCATGCCCTATTTTACCAAAGAAGTCAAAATATTCATAAAAATGGTTATTGGGGGAACATGGACATGATATTTTCCCATAAATACTTTTTTTTCCCTCCTTCTCACTTAAACAAAACAAAACAAAACAAAAGAGAGTATGGGGATTGCATCCAGAACTTCACACATGCTAGACCAGGACTCTACCATTCAGCTACATCCCCAGTCCTACAATAAATTTTTAAAATAATAATAAAAAAATGAAAAAGGTTTAGAATGTTTCTGGGCTGTGTTCCTCAATTCCTTAATTATAAGAGCGAATATCTACATATTACACACACACACACACACACACACAACACCCCAAATGTTTTCCCATACTCTGTATCTTAAATTCTAACATTAACTGCCATGAAAGTAAATTTCTTGAATTAAATATCAATATGTAGACTGAGGAAAAGATTGCAAAACACAGAGGGAAATCAAAGCAGTTCCCAACGTTCTCAGTTGCTTTTCCCCCTTTTATTAATTTTTTACTAACCAATTTTTATTAACCATTTTATATTTCCTGCAATTTTTATTTCCTGCATTTCTGATGGTTTTGCTGAAGATGCAGGGGAAGGAAGAATCCTAAGGGAGGAGCCAGGATGGGATGCACGATCGCAGGCCTCCCAGCCTCAGGGGCCCTTCCTCCAGATTCTTCTCCCACCCAAGATTCTCGCCTTGCCAATCTCATCACTGCCCTGGGGGTTGTCAGATTCTTATAAACCCAGCTACATCTCATCCTTAGAGGAAGTCACGTCTCGGGTCTGTGCCTTTCCACTGGCTCCACCCTAGCTGTAGGTTAAACAGGAACCACCTGGCTGGAATGTGCTGGCTTTCAGCACCGCAGAAGATTTTAACCAAAACCTCCAGAACTAAAGGAAAACCAGGTTTTGCTGAAAATCCACGAAGGGCTGGCTGTGAGCCCTTTTCCTGAGCCAGGGCCCAGCGCCACCCATGGCTCCCTCCCTTCCTGGGGCTGGGGTGTCCTGCTCAGTTCCCCCGAGTCCAGGGAATGCAGAGCCCTCAGGGAGAGGCTGGACCCGAAATTGCCTGGAGTCCCTTTTGGAGTCTCTGCCCAGAGGTGGACCCAGCCAATCGCAGGGCGTGCCGTTGATGGGGGCGGGGCAGGGTAGGGCCACAGACAGGGTCTTTAAAGCCCAGATGAGGTACGTCTGGACCAGAGGTTCTGACTTCTGCCACTTCTGGTGAGTTGTATCTGTGGGGTGTGGCCACCTCAGGTGAGCGCCCTCGGCCTTGCCTAGGCATATTGGGAACAGACTGGAGAGGGGGCCCTGGTCCAGAATGCAGGCAGGACTCCCAGGACACAGAACATCTTCCCCTCCTCTGCTAGCCTTGGGGTGGGATGTGGGGACGGTTGCTGGGGACCCAGGAGAGGCTCAGACCATGCAGGAATCCCAGGTTGTGCACCAGTCACCCTGGGCCTGGCCAGGAGGGAGAGGTCACGTGGAACCCCTGGCCCGCCCAGCCACCGCAGGGTGCATTGCTCCTGGGCCAATGGGAGCACCCTCTTGCCCATCATTTCCAGGTAAAGTCCTCCAGTCTCGGTGGGTACAGAAGGTAGGAGCAGGTGCCATGCCAGGCTGGATGTGGTAGCTGTGACTTCCAGTGCCTTAGCCACATGGCCTGGTTTCCTGGTTGGGGTAGCGAGCGGGGATGTTGGAGGCACTAAGTGTGGGACAGAGAGACCTGTGGTGCTGTTCTTCCTACTTCCCTAGAAGAATATTCCAGAAAGATTGCATTCAAGAAAGGAAGGTTCCAAGACACCTCAGTTCCTGCTGTGTACCACCCAAGAAGATGCCCAGTGGCCCCCAACTCTTGGGGACCCCTTTGTCTGTACTTGGTATCAGGTGCCTCAATGAAGTTTAGCTTAGGTGACCTCAGTAGCTTTGGTACATATCCTGGACCAACTATCTCCTAATTTCCTAGTTGTTGTTTTAAGGTTTTAAATCATCAGGTACCTTCACATAGTTCTTATAACCTAAATTATCATTCTGTATAGCGTCCCAGTCCCTAGGGCTGGGGACAGGCTGCTTTCCATTGGTGGCCAAATACTCCCACTGGAGAGTTTTAATCCAGCTACATCCTTAGCCTCTTCCACTGGCCTTGGGTCCGTTCTTGGGAGAAAGATTTAAATATTTGAGTCCCCTCATTTCTTTTGCTTTTCCAGGGCTTGAAGCATGAGTCCCTCTCTCTTCCTGGTCCTCCTTGGCTTCCCAGTGCTCTCCGCTGCTCCAGCCCTTGAGTATGGTTTGAATGCACAGTGGCACCAGTGGAAAGCAAAGCACCGGAAAACCTACGGCACGGTGGGTGACATGGGCACCGTCCAGGGGGACCCTGCAGAAAGTGGTCCTCGCTGGTCACAGTTTATGGCCAGAGAGAAGCTTCTAGAGGCCAGCTCTTAGCAGGCAGTGACCTGGGGGCCCTGTGGGGCACTCAGTGGTGTCTGGGCCTGGAGACCAGCTCACAGGAGTGGGAAGCCCTGCCGGGCCATGGTTTCTCTTCCATCTGCGCCAGCAGGTGTCCCCTTGGGGAGATGGGTTGAATTTTAAATAGAAATAAAAACTATCAGCTGTGCTTGCTTCCAGAATGAAGAAGGATGGAGGCGATCAGTGTGGGAGAAGAACATGAGGATGATCGAGCAGCACAACGAGGAGTACAGCCAGGGGAAGCACGGTTTCACCATGGCCATGAACGCCTTCGGGGACATGGTGTGTGTGTGTGTGTGTGTGTGTGTGTGTGTGTGTGTGTGTGTGTGGGCGGGGGGGGGGCGCTTCACTCTGCACTTCCTGGCCTCAGCTCCTCACAAAACCATCTCCTGACCTTTCAATGTTTTATTTACCTTTCCTCCAAGACGAATGAAGAATTCAGGCAAGTGAGGAACAGCGTTCAATACCAGCAGCTCCAGAGGGAGGCAGTGTTCCAGGAACCTCTGTTTGGGGATGTGCCCGAATCTGTGGACTGGAGAAAGAAAGGCTACGTGACTCCTGTGAAGGATCAGGTGTGGGACAGTGTGGGATTCAGACCTTGCATCTCCCATAGGAGAGCCCAGGACTCCATGCCCTGCCCTGCCACACGGGAGGGGCACGCAGTTCACTGTTTTGGAGAGTATTCGGCTATGTGAATTGTTGCCCGAGTTTTGCTCTTTGTTTTATGGATGATAGTTTGTTTTATTCCTTTTGCAGGGTCCCTGTGGTTCCTGTTGGGCTTTTAGTGCCACTGGGGCCCTGGAAGGACAGATGTTCCGGAAAACGGGCAAACTCATCTCGCTGAGTGAGCAGAACCTGGTGGACTGTTCCAGGGCCCAAGGCAATATGGGCTGCAATGGTGGCCTGATGGATTTTGCCTTCCAGTACATCAAGGACAACGGAGGCCTGGAGTCAGAGGACTCCTATCCATACGAGGCCAAGGTAAACAGAGCTGCTCATGTTGTTGACGGTCCATATCTGCTTTTGGAAAAATGGCACGTTTTCAGAATTCCCAAGAATTCCTTCAGAATCCCCAAGTTGAAGTGTCGAGTCTAGCTTCCCCTCTGTCAGCCACCCGTGTCATAGAAGTCTTCAGCCTTGGCCGTTCTTCCCTGAGATACTTTCATACATCTTGTTCTTGCCTCTGTGGAACGTGGAGAGCATGCCAACCGTTCCACGTTTAACGCAGATCCCTCTGTGGTGGGAAGTTCTTATGGATGGGAAGACCTGGAGGGTCTCGTTGAAGATTCGTGAGCTAATTTTCAGTTTCAAATCAAGTTACAGCATGTCGCTGCAGGTTGCTGGGTGTTGGGGTTCTAACACATGTTCCCCCACAGGTGGACGGCATTAATCAACTGTCTCCCTGCTTCCCCTTTACAAGGATGGCTTCTGTAGGTACAAACCTGAGAATTCTGTCGCCAACAACACGGGCGTGATCTACATTCCAAAGCACGAGGAAGCCCTCAAGAAGGCAGTGGCAGCTGTGGGGCCCATCTCTGTTTCTATCGATGCAAGCTTGAGGTCCTTCCAGTTCTATAAAAAAGGTGAGCATATTTCTCTCTAGAAACGGGTGCAGAAAAACTGCAATGCCACCATGACATATACCAGCTGGAGGGACTCTTGGGTATGTAAATTTTTGGCAAATATTTGGGTGCCTGGATTTCAAATTCTGTACATGTAATATATATACTTGATGTTTCCACTCGACCTTTCTTCAAGCAGATCCCATGAATGTGAGTACTGCATATTTTTTTTAAAAAGCTGCTTAATTAGCTTAATTCCCTCTTGTTTTCTCCAATTATTTAACATTTACCTACATTTTTATTTATGCAATTAAATCTTAAAAGAGCTTTTTTGATTCAAGTAATTTAGTGTTCTGTGCTGATTTCTTAGATGGACATCCTAGAAATAGATTTACAGTATTTCAAAGAGTGGTCTTTTATGCACCTAGTGGTCTTTTATGCACCTAGAAATACAAATTAGCATAAATCCTTCAGCTCTTGAATGCCTAACTTTGATTACAATAGAGCCTGATTGTAAGTTTGTATCATCTCAGTGAATTTGGAAATGCCTCCTTATTCTTGGTGACAAGGGGTCCCTGCCACTGTTCCTGGAGCTTTCACCCCAGCTTTGATTTTTATCTCCAGGCATTTATTACGACCCAGACTGCAAAAGCAGTGAGCTGAATCATGGTGTTCTGCTGGTTGGCTATGGTTTTGAAGGAACAAACCCGAATAAAAATAAATACTGGCTGGTCAAGAACAGGTATGCGTGGCCCAAAGCATGTATGTTTGACATTAAAGAGGGAATTCTTGTTTGCAGTCAGTATTTAGTTATAGGTCCTAGAAATATGTATCCCTCTTAGGCTGAATGAGGAAGTATTAATGCATGCTGATAACATTAAGATGTTGTTTCAGGCTCCTTGGGGTATTAAAATATGGCACGTCTGCTGTTGCTTTTCCAAAGTCTGAAAATTTTCATACTGCGGAAACACATTGGACTACAAAGACATCCTGTCCTTTCACTGTCTATGATTTTACAATCCTGTATAAGATAATTGTTTGGACTCAGGGGTGGAAGTTAAGTGCCAATTCAGACTCAGCAGTTTATAGAGAATGAACAAGAATATCTGCTTCTCTGGATTCTGTTAAGTCTATGGTTTCTGGGACAGTGTCTAAATTAGGTGTTATTGTTAATAAAGCCAATGTGCTTTATTTTTCCTATGAAATGGAAAACTTGCTCTTCTTTCAGTTGGAGTAAAGGATGGGGCATGGATGGCTACATAAAGATCGCCCGAGACCGGAACAACGTCTGTGGAATTGCTACGGCAGCCTGCTATCCTACCGTGAACTGATGGACAGTGATAAGGAAGGACTTGATTGGCAACAGTTTCTCCAGCCCAGGGATTTCATCTCCAAACTGACCTGCCCCCTCTGTGTGGGATCCCAACGCTTGAGTCATTGATGATTCAACTTGTGATGTGAATTGGACATTTTTATTCTAGTAAAATATCACTACTACTTTAATTACTGCTGTAACCAGCTTTGTATTATTGACTCTTCCAATGACTTCTGCATTTTCATTTTTCCCTGAAAGTATGTATAAACTTGTGTCTTTAAAAATAAAACTGAATTCCAAATGTGATGGAGAGGCTTTTCATTTTTTTTTAGTTCTCTGACTTTTCGTGTCATCAAACATGTCATTTGGCTCTGAAGATATAACTAAGCGTGGCAATAGTTCTCCGGGACAAAGAACGGGTGCCTCTTCTAGTTATGACAGGATTCCACCCTTGTTCTTGCTTTTGCTTTCCAGTGTTTTAGTTACCTGATGTCAACTGTGGTCTGGAAATATGAAATGGAAATTTCCAGGAATTCAATATTGCAATTCACATCAATTTCCTAATTTTGAATTGAGTGCCATTCTGCACGGCGTGATGAAATCCACTGAACCTGGATGTTCTGAGTTGAGTTTTTGAGTTCCTTATTGATCCTGGATATGAACCCTTTGCCAGGCAAATGGTTTGCAGATGTGTCCTCCCATGCTGTAGGTGGTCTCCTCACTCGAATGACAGTTTCCATTTCCCTGTAGAAGCTTCTGAATTCCCTTTGTCAATGCATTTTTTTTTGTCAGTGACCTTGAGGTCACTCCACAGAATCTTGCCCAGACCAAGGTACTCAGCATTGTCTCTATATTTTCTTCTGGTAGCTTCATAATTTGAGGCCTTAACTTCTTAGTTTCTTGTCAGAGTTTGAGTTGATTTTTGCATGCTGTGTGAGAGGTGGGGCTCTAGTCTCATTTTAATGCATATGTCCCAGCATACTGAAGTGACTGTCCTTTGTCCAACATGTATTCTTGGTGCCTTGTTGAAAGCCAATGTCTGTAATCACATAGATTCATGTCTGGGTGGATTACATGGATTACATGGATTCATTCTGTTCTTTTCATCTGTGTGGGTGTGTTTATGCCAATACCACGCCGTTTTGATCACTATAGCTTTGCATTGTCTTGAGGTCACCTATTTTAATGCTTCTAGCTTTATCCTTTTTTTTTTTTTAATCTTTCTTCAAGACTGCTTTGGCTATTCTGGGCATTTTGTGGTATTATATGAATTTTGTGATTGTGCCTTGCGGTTCGGTGAAGAATCTCATTGGTATTTTGATGGGGATTACATTGAATCTATAGATCCTTCTGGGTAGTATGAGCATTTTAACAATATAAGTCCTTCCAATCCATGAACATGAGATGTTGTTCCATTTTTTTTGTTTGTTTGTGTCTTCTGTGTTTCTTTCATCAGTATTTTATAATTTTCATTGAGGTTCCTTCACTTTCTTGGTTAAATCTATTTCTAGATTTTTTTTGTGGTATTGTGAATGGGATTAAATTTTTATTTCTTTTCAGCCAGTTTATCATTGTTGTGCAAAAAATAAACTTTTTTGTCATGTTAATTGTATATCTTGCCACTTTCCTGAATTTATTAATTGTAACAGCTTTGTGATGTCATCTTTAGGATTTTAATATACATAAGGTCATGTCATCCTCAAACAGGGATAATTTGACTTCCTTCTTTCCATTTTATATTGGAGTCTATCTCTCCATTTGATCTAATAATGGTTGCTTTATATGACTGGGCCTCTTAGTGTTGGGTGCATATATATTTATAATTATAATTTCCTTTTGTCTAGTTGAACCCTTTTATTCTTACATAGTATCCTTCTTTTTCTCTCTTTTTTTTATAGATTTTTACATATAGTACATTTTATCTGATCTAAGTAAGCCATTCCTATTTGTTTTGGGTTTCCTTTTGCATAGAATATCTTTCTCCAATGCTACACTTAATGTAGTCTATAGGTATCTTTAATGATGAAGTGAGTTTTCCTATAGGCAGCCTATCCTTACGTCTTTTTTTTTTTTTAAATCTATCCAGGAACTCTATATATTTTGATTAGGAATTTAATCTGTTTATATTCAAGGTTGTTATTAATACATAAGAATTTACTCCTCCTATTTTGTTAATTATTTTCTATATTTTTTGTTCCTCTCTTTTCCTCTTTTTTTATCTTTGTGATTTAGTGGTTTTCTTTCTTTCTTTTTAAAAAAATACTTATTTTTTTAGTAGTAATTGAACACATACATTTATTTTATTTATTTTTATGTGATGGTGAGGATCGAACCCGGGGCCTCGCACGTGCTAGGCAAATGCTCTACCACTGAGCCACAACCCCGGCCCCAATTTGGTGGTTTTCTTTAGTGACAGATTTTGATGTTTTGCTGTTTTTTCATTTATATATTTTCTCTATTTTATTTATTTTTTTTCTTGTGCTTTCATGATGGTCATTATTGTCCTTTTACTTCTTTAGGTCTAGGAAATTTTCTGCTATTATATCATTGAAAAGATTGTGCATTCCTTTGGTTTGTATCTCTGCTCCTTCAGGTATTCCAATAATTCTTAAATTTGGTCTTTTCATGTTATCCCATAATTCTTGGATGTTCTGCTCATTGTCTCTCATTTTTTAAGTTTATTAATGATTATTTTACTTCATCATGTTTCTCAATTTATATAGACAAATATATTGGGTTTAATATTTTCTTTTCTTTTTTATTGATTTTAAAAAAATAAATGACAGCTGAATACATTATAATTCTTATTACACAATTCTTATTACAGCTGAATATATTACAATTCTTATTGCAGCACAATTTTTCATATCTCTGGTTGTATATAAAGTATATTGATGCCAATTCATGTCTTCCTACATGTACTTTGGATAATGATGACTATCACATTTCACCTGTTCATGGTTTCTTACCATCTTCTCTGCACGGTCAACTTTTCAAGATTATATATTTTGTCTTCATTGTCTGTGGTTCTGTCTTCCAAGTGGTCTAGTCTGTTGGTGAGGCTTTCTATTGAATTTATAATTTGGTTTCCTGGTTCCTTCATTTCGAGCATTTCTGTTTGTTTGTTTGTTTGTTTGTTTTTCATAATCTCTAACTCTTTATTGAAGTGATCTTTCACTTTCTGTATTTTTTCTTTGATTTCACTTCTTATACTATCCTCTACTGCACATATCAATTTAACTATGTACAATCTGAACTCCTTTTTAGACATTTCTCCTATTGTGTTATCAGTGGCTTCTGTTATTGAATCATCCCGGTTTATTTGGGGCGCTTTATTCCCTTGTTTTTTCATGTTAGTGTGTTTTCCCATCTAAAAATATGAATCTGAGGCAGCATAAATCCTACCCTGTAGACCTATAGTGTCCCTGAAGGTTGCCAGCACCTCGCCTTTAATGGTGAGACCAATATCAAAAGCACCCAGTGTACACAATATATAGCCTTAAACCCAATAGCTCCCACTAAGGCATCTACTGCCTTCTCACATTAAACCAAAATGATGAGTTCAATAACTGTAGTATAAACAGAAAATTTGTTAAAACAGTTTACAATTTCAAATAGTTGATGACAGAGGTAGTGTAGTATGTGATATTCACGAAAGAGGAAGAGAGAATCTAGAAGTAAAAATTCACAGGAAGAGTGGAAGAGGAGCCAGCAGAGATTGGCTGTTGGTTGGAGAAAAGTTGGAAAGAAAATCCAAGGAAATAGACAAGAGAGAGGAAATATCAAACAAAGAGGAAAAAATTAAAGACATAAGAATACAATTAAAATGCAAAACACCATTCATATATCATTGTCCTCCCACACACTGATGCATAAAAATCATCCTGTTCCAAATACGGCAGAGAGATCAGTGAATAAAAAATAAAATAAAATAAATCTTGCTGGAAAGTTGGACTCTCTCTGTCAGTGTTCAACAGTTTCTCAGCCCTGTCTCTGACATCTCTCGGGATCACCAAACCCAGATCAGCCCTCAAAAACCCAGTCTCTGTCCCACCAATCTGGGCTTCTGATACTTCAGGCTTGGCCACGCTGCAGTCCCAAGACCTCAGTGCTGCTCCTATTGCAGAGAGACCACCTGGGATACACTCGTGCAAAGGAGCAACCTCGAGATGCAGCAGCAAGATGAGGGCCACCAGCTCTCTCAGCAGGAAGACCCCAGGCACCTCCAAACCCACAGGCACCCCAATACTAGACCTGCAGGTCCCAGCTGGAGTCCCCAGACAGAGGCTCTTGTGCTGGCACCCAGACCCCAGGCCTTGGCTTGTGTCCCAAAGTGGGTGCAGTCATGTGCAACCCAACCTGAAGTCCCCCCCTCAGCAGTCCTTATCTCTGACTCTGCATAAAAGTCAATTCAAAGTGGATCAAAGACCTAGGAATTAGACAAGAAACACTGTGACTATTATAAGAGGGGGTCCACCCTCCAACCTGTGGGCACAGGGACCAACTTCCCTAAAACTCAAGAAACAAGACCAAGAAGCAAAAAGTGGGGTGGCACCAAATTAAAAAGCTTCTACATAGCAAAAGAAACAGGAGCATGAAGAGACAGCCTCCAGAATGGGAGGAAAAAAATCTTGGTCAGCTACTCTTCCAAAAGGGGATTTATATCCAGAATATATAAAGAAGTATTCTTCAATTTCTTTCCTTAGTGTTTAGTTTTCATTGTAGAGATCTTTCACTTCTCTTGTTAGATTGATTCCCAAGGATTTCATAATTTTAGGCCTCAAGGACAAGGGATGTTTAGGTTTACATTACGTGTGTGAGACTGGCAGGGACTCACGTCAACTGGGTCATTTCCGTTGTAGCAAAAACTGGATTAGAACAAGCCCACATGTATATGTAAAAAATATGGCAGAGAATCCTCCAGGAGCTGGATCACACCTGTTGAGTGCTTGGTTTCCCTATTTCCACACACCTGCGATGATTCAGAAGCTGAATTTGTACCAGTCACAGCACTTGGTTGCAAACAACAGAATCCCCTCTTTCTAATTGGAGCCAAGGGGCAAATATTTCTGCCTATTAGGCCTGAGATTTCAGGAGCACAGGAGAACAAGCTTGGATTGTGCATAGCCAGGAATGACCTGGCTGAGACGGTCCTCTACACCTACCCCACAGGGTTGTCTTGGAAACCCCAACATACGTGATGACCAAACCTGGAACCCACAGCCAGAAGCCACACAAGGCACCTCTCTCCTCTCCCTGTGATACTCACGCTCACCTTCCCAATCTGGCCAGGCCCTTCCCAGACACTGAATCCAGAGCTGCCTGACCTTGCCTCCAGGCCTCCAGCTGTGACATTCCTCTGTGCTGTGACAGTCCACTCTGAGGTGTTCTGTGGTGGCAACACGGAAGGACGAAGCCACCTGGGAATGCCGCCAGCCCCTCCTCCTAGGTGGGGGCACTTTCCCACACTAGGATTCTTGGTTGACACCTTTTCCCTTCGTTTCTTTGGGGATATCTTCCCGCTGCCTGTGGATTCCAAGGTTCCTGATGAGAGATCTCGCGAAGAAATGGTGAGGCAAGCTCTCTTCCTCTCAGCTCTGTGGAGGTAATGTAGCCTATGGCGTGTTTCTCACCTCCCCATCACTGCGACAAAATGCCTGAGACAGTCAACTTACCACTGAGGAAGGATTTATTTGGGGCCATGCTTTCAGGAGTTTGAGTCCCTGGCTGCTTGGCCCTGCTGCCTTGGGCCGTGGTGGCATGGTGCATGGTGGAGGAGGCCCCCTCCCCTCATGGCAGCTGGGAAGATGAGAGACAGGAGTGGGCCAGACCCCGAAACCTCCTCAATGTCTTGCCTTGGTGACACACCTTCCTTCAACGAGGACCAACCTCTTAAAGCTTCCATCACCTCCCAGTGGCTCCACTGACTGGAGACCAGGTCTGTAAGAAGCGGGCCTTGGAGGGACTTTTTAGATCCAAACTGCAGCAGTATCTCAGGGAGCAGAACGTGTTCTACAGCAGAGCAATGCAAGGGAAGTGCCACCATCTTGTTTTCTGTCTTTGTCTTTTCTCTCATGCTAGTGATCAGGTTCAGGGCCTCAGGCATAAGAGCCTCAACCATTGTCTTAAGGAGCATTCAGAGTCTTAAGAAGAGGGAACTGAATTGAGTCTAGAAACCTAGGTGTTGAGAAGCCAGAAGTGCACATTTCTCAGGCTGGCGATAGCCACTGCAGTGTGTGAGGGTCTCAGTTTCTAAACAATGTCAGTCTCTACAGGCCACTTGAGCTTTTTTGGAGGTGTTTGTATTTTGATGGAAAAGTTCCTTGAGACCAAACAGTGAGCAGACTAGTGTGGGTTTTCCACAGAGGTGATTGGTGAGTTTCCTGCTCTAGCCTCACATGGAGCCAGAGTCAGGAAAGTGTGACACCTGTGTGGCTCTGACAGGGAGGGGCTGGGACTCTTGGGATTATTACGCAGGAAGCTCGTTTTTGGGGACCTGCCCAACTTAACTGCCTTGTTGGGATTTTTCTATTTTGCTGTATTTTTTCCATTTTTCCTAATTCATTTTCCCCTCATTTATATTTTTATTCTTTTATATTTTAAAAAAATTTAAATGTTTTCGATTTCTCATTTTTCCCGTTTTTTTTATCCTCATTTAAAAAAAATCTTTCTATGATTGCCTCATTTTTCATGTTTGCGTTGTTTGTATTTCTTGAGATTTTTCCGTGCTCAGCATAGAAACCACGGCACTGCACATGCTAGGCAAGCCATCTGTGTTGGATTACTTCCATTTTTATACTTTATAAATTCATTTTTCTTTTGTCTTTATTTTCTTTTTGCTGTTACTTTTTTTTTACTTAGTACTATTATTTGCTTGTATTTATTCATATTGCTCATATAGTTAGCATATTATATATGAACTGTTAGTGTTCTCTGTGTAGTTACTATAACTGTTCCTTTGAGCAACCCAGTGTCAGTGCATGAGAACAGTCCCAATGTGCCAAGAGACTGACAGACAGCCAGACAGATCTCAGAGCACGGAGGGGACAATTTATTTGAGCTTTCCTCATGGAAGTGTGTTACTAGTTTGCTCAAACACCACTTGAATCCTGACAGCTTTGTTCCAAGGAAGGTCAAGTTTATGAGTGTCGACAGCAGTGGCTTCATCCTGACCGGATGTATTTCAATAACCTTGAGCTGATATTAAACAACCAGGCTGGAACCGGGATCTAGTTGCAAAGCTCCACAAGACGCTGGTGGTTTAGTCTTATTTTGGATGATGGGAAACAATGCAAGAAAAAACACCTAGGGTTGTTCTGGGCCCATCATGGAGTGTCAGCTGAAGGTGGAGACAAGCAGGTCAAGGTAAATTCATACGTGATACCCCTCATCCCAGCTCTTACAATCTCATACGCCCTTTCTTCTGTGATCTGCCCTGAGCCTGTGAGGGCTCCCATCCTTGCAGAGGTGGTGCCAGCTTGTGAGCAGCATGCACAGAGCTTTAGAGGCATGTGCATGAAAATAGACAGAGAACAGTTATGCAAAAGTAAGAACAATCCTCCCTCTCCGCCAGCAGCCACAGGACCACAGTTGTACAACTGAGCATGTCTGCTATGGAGGAGAGAGGAGAGAAGGCAGTAACAGGGGTTATTTTGTGTGACCTGAGGCAGGCAACAGCGGGGATGTGCACACAGCATTTGTGTTAACAGCACAGCTTCCAGGCAGATCAGCCAAAGACCACAGCAGCAATTGTTCTTAGTGCCATGAGGTGTGCCCTTCAACCCGCTCAGCACTAAACTCCAAAGGGTAAAAGGGAACGTGTTTAGAAACCCACTGTCTCCTGGCCTACCTAACCTGGATGGGGAGCGAACAACTGGAGTCCCCACTGTACTGTCCCTTACACAGGAGTTAAGGCTCTGTGTTGAGACAGCAGAGCTGGATCAGCTCTGGCCACAGAGGATGTGCAGTCACCATTTGCCATGGAAGGTCTGGAGGCAGGAGCCAGAGTGCCCACCCACTTCAGGTGCCTGGGAGGGCAGCCCAGCCCGTCATGTGGGTATGGAAATTGGCTACACCTTTGCCAGAACTTCACTGCATCTTGCCAAGGGGGGCTGTTGAGAGCCACAGCCAAAGGGGCCCCAGCAAACTTCCAGCTGCCAGCAAGCTTCAGACTGCCAGCTGATGATTGGCTCACAGTGGCCCCAGCAACATCTAGCTGATTGGCTCCTCCACGGAGCTGCTCATTGGGTGACTTCTTTGGCTCTGCCCACGCAACCCAGCCAATCGGCCTCAAGAGGAGGAGGATTGGGGGAGGAAAAGGCTGGTGTGGGGGAGAGAGGCTTGTGGAAGCCGGTGGTGGCAGTTGGGCTCTGAGGGTTTTTCCCTGGAGCTGTTTTGTTTGGCGTTTGTAGTTCTAAAAATAAAGTTAGTTTCTTTTTGACAAGTGGCTCCTGATTTGTGCCAAGCCAGACTTCGGCATTTGGTGGCTCGCACGGGGAGCAACTGAGGGTAAGTAAACTGCTCGCCCCTGAGGGCAGGGCGAGAGGATGGGGAGCCATTCTAAGTCTCCTCTTTTGTTTTGCTTCGTTTTTGTTTTAACTTTCCTGTCCCTGGAGATGAGTAAGAGGGAAGAAAAACCACTCACATCTGAGGAAAAACTATTTGCGTTTGAGGAACAGATAGGGAGAAAGGACGGATGCATATGTCAGGAGGATAGAAAGGCTGTTATAATGATTTTGTGTGGTTCCCTTTTTATTGGATTCTGTCTCGGTTTTGTTTGGCGTCATCTTGTTGGGTTGTATTATAGTAGAAATACGGGATCAGCAATTAGTAAAAAACAAACCGAAAGAGTGTTAAGTAAATTGTTAGAGGAAGGAAGCTTCCCAGTAAAACCAAGAGCAGTCAGGGCATACGTTGATGTAATACAAGAATATAGCCCATGGCTTTTTAAGGAGGAGTTGTTAGATATATCACAATGGAACCATCATGGTGAAGATTTAAAAAGAATAGAAAAGAACAACCCAGGGACTCTGCCAGTTGGCACATTGTCATTGTGGACGTTGGTATCTAGTTTGCTTAGTCCAAAGCCTTCAGTTCAGACAGAGGTAGAGGAAGAAGAAGACATATTGATTCAAGTAGAAGAGGAAGTCTCTCAAGTTAGTCAGACAGAGGAAAAGATTCAAGTAAAAGCTCGAGCTAGTCAGAAAGAGGAAAAGATTCAAGTAAAAGAGAAGGTCTTTCGAGATAGTGAGACAGAGGAAGGAAGTTTAGAGCAGAAAAATCTATCAGGGGAAAATTTAAAACAGGAGACTGCTAATAAGACCCTTTTATTAGAGAGCATAAGTGTTCAACCAACAGCGCCACCTCTACAGGAGACTGCTACTAACAGCACTCTATCACCAGAGGGCATAAGTGTCCAATCAACAGCACCACCTCCATATGCTAAGAGACTCCCAACCCCCGCAGTTGATAGTTTGGATCCTGAGACAGGATCTCAAGTATGCCCTGTATTTGAGGTAGGAGGGCAGCGAACTTACCAGGGTTTAAATTTCAAATCAGTGAAGGAGCTAAAAGAGGCTGTAGCAACCTATGGTCCTCAAGCACCCTTCACTGTAAGCTTGGTCGAATCCATTACCAACTTAAGCATGACGCCAGCAGATTGGGCTAGTTTGTGTAAAGCTGTGCTAAATGGAGGACAATACCTGTTATGGAAGGTTGCCAATGAGGAATTTTGCAAGGAGACGGCTAGTCGAAATGCAGCAGCTGGTTATCCTCAGAGAAATCTAGATATGTTGTTAGGAAAGGGACCTTATGAGGATCGGCAGCAACAACTTGCATATGATCCTGGTGTATATTTACAAATTGCTGTAGATGCAGTTAGGGCATGGAAGTCTTTACAAGAACCTGGAGGTTTACAAGGTCAATTATCTAAGATAATACAAGGAGCTAATGAACCTTACGCTGAATTTGTAGATAGGCTTATTCAAACAGCTACCAGAGTTTTTGGGAATACAGAACAAGCAATGCCATTTATAAAACAACTGGCTTATGACCAAGCGAATCGTTGGTGTAGAGATATCATTAGACCATGGAAACAGGAAGATTTAAACACATATATTAAATTATGTAGAGACATTAATGAACAAGGGCAAATTGTGGCAGCTGCAGTAAAACAAGCTTTAGATGCCAGAGACATTAATGAACAAGGGCAAATTGTGGCAGCTGCAGTAAAACAGGCTTTAGATGCCAGAGACATTAATGAACAAGGGCAAATTGTGGCAGCTGCAGTAAAACAGGTTTTGGATGCCAGAGACATTAATGAACAAGGGCAAATTGTGGCAGCTGCAGTAAAACAGGCTTTAGATGCCAGGCCAAGAACATGCTACAATTGTCAACAAACAGGACATTTTAAAAGGAATTGCCCCATAGGAGGAGGGTTTAACAAAACTAGGTATCAAACAAGTAGAATACCGGGTATTTGCCCACGATGCCGTAGAGGGAGACATTGGGCTAATGAATGCCGTTCTCAAACCACCATAGAGGGTACTCCATTATATTGGGCTAATGAATACCGTCCTCAAACCACCATAGAGGGTACTCCATTATCAAAAAACGAACAAGGACAAGGTGTTTATCCACAATATCGTGGACAAAGGCATCAGGCTCCGTTGCCAAAAAATGGACAGGGGGCCCCAATGCTCCGGGGCCCCAAACCACAAATATACGGAGCACTGGAGGAACCCAGCAACCCCAGCAACCCCATCAGGGTAGTGCCCAGCACATCAGATCCCTCATCAGACAAACCAGAGGGAGCGCAGGGTTGGACATCTGCGCCTCCACCAAATCAGTACTAACTCCAGAGATGGGAGTTCAAATCATTCCCACAGGGGTAAAAGGACCTCTTCCCAAAGGAACAGTAGGCTTATTATTGGGACGCAGCTCTTCTACTCTAAAAGGACTTTTGATAAGTCCTGGGGTAATTGATTCCAATTATGAAGGTGAAATAAAAATTATAGCCAGTTCTCCAAAGGGTATATCAGTAATTTCACCAGGAGATAGAATAGCACAGTTACTAATAATACCAAGCCTACATGATAAATTTTCCAGTCATGTTGTAGAAAGAGGTTCCAAGAGATTAGGCTCCACAGGTGTAGATTGGGCTATGCTTTCTTTAAATTTAGATTCTCGCCCCATGCTAAAACTAAATATTCAAGGACATGAATTTAATGGGCTACTGGATACAGGTGCAGATCTTAGCATCATCTCTCGTCAAGAATGGCCAAAACATTGGCCATTACAACAAGCCACTCAATCGCTTCGAGGCCTAGGAGTGGCGACTAATCCCGATAGAAGTGCAATGCTATTAGATTGGAAGGATCCTGAAGGATGTGAAGGAACTATACAGCCATATGTATTGGATCATCTTCCCGTAAATTTATGGGGACGAGATGTCTTAGATCAATTAGGTTTGACATTAACAAATAATATCAATCAAAATGCACCCACTATTATGGCTAGACAAGGTTTTAGGAAAGGAAAAAGATTAGAAAGACAAGAACAATGTATAGCAGCACCAATACAAATAGATCAAGGAACAGACAGACATGGGTTGGATTTTCACAAAGGGCCACTGAGACAATAAAAATTACATGGAAATCAGAAAGACCAGTATGGGTTCCTCAGTGGCCCTTGTCTAAAGAAAAGACACAAGTAGCCCATGATCTGGTCAAACAACAATTAGCGGAAGGACATATACAACCTTCTGTATCTCCCCATAATACTCCCATTTTTGTCATCAAAAAGAAATCTGGTAAATGGAGATTACTGCAAGATTTAAGAGCCATTAACAATGAAATGGTCATTATGGGACCTGCTCAATCGGGGATTCCTCAATTGTCTGCTTTGCCAAAAACCTGGTATGTTTTAGTTATAGATATTAAAGATTGTTTTTTTTCAATTCCAATTCATCCTGAGGATAGTCCACGTTTTGCATTTACTATCCCTGCACTAAATCATGAAGGTCCTGATCAGAGATATGAATGGAAAGTACTCCCTCAAGGGATGGCTAACAGCCCAACTATGTGTCAAATTTATGTTAACAAAGTAATCCAGCCACTTAGAAATCAAAATCCTGAACTACAAATATTTCACTATATGGATGATGTGTTATTGGCACACAAAGCTAAAAACACATTGCTAGAATGTTATGCCACACTTACAAACTTATTAAAAAATTATAATCTAGAGATAGCAATAGATAAAGTGCAATTAAATTTTCCAATTAATTATTTAGGAGTTCTATTATCCTCAACCATGGTCCGTCCACCAAAAATTCAAATACGAGTAGATCAACTCAAATCACTTAATGACTTTCAAAAGTTATTAGGAGACATAAATTGGATAAGGCCTTATCTAGGTATTCCAACAGGAGAATTGGGACCTTTATTTGATATCCTAAAAGGTCCATCAGATCCAAATTCACCCCGAATGTTAACGCCTGAAGCAAGAAAGGCATTAAAAATCATTGAAACATATATGGAAAATATGCATTTGGATAGAATTGATATAAGTTTGCCTTTATTATTTATTGTACTACCAACAAAAAATATTCCTACAGGAGTATTTTGGCAAGAAGGTCCATTATTATGGATACATTTATCTTATTCTCCTAACACTATTCTTACTAGGTATCCTGAGGCTGTAGGACAATTAATACTCAAAGGAATAAAAACAGCAAAGGCAGTGTTTGGAATTTCTCCCCATAAAATTATTACTCCATATACTATGAATCAAATTGATGAATTAGCTAATGAGTTAAATACTTGGGCAATAATAATGTGCAAATCTAATGTTTCATTTGATAACCACTTACCATCTAATCCTTTATTGTCTTTTTGGTCATTGCATCCTGTAATTTTTCCAAAAATGACAAGAAAAACACCTATCATGAATGCTCCAAATATATTCACTGATGGGTCAAATAATGGTACAGCAGCAATAGTTACACCTGATCAAACTTTTACATTTTTAGTACCCAAACAATCAGCTCAAAAGGTAGAGCTTAATGCAGTATTACAAACTTTTGTGATGTTTAAAGATTCTGTATTTAATTTATTTTCTGATAGCCAGTATATAGTTAATGCTATAGTATCCCTTGAAGATGCTGGTAGAATTTCCCCTTCTTCTACTGTTTTCTCTTTGTTTTCCACTATACAAAGTTTAATCTGGGACAGAAAAGATCCATTCTTTATAGGACATATCAGGGCACATACAGGATTGCCTGGAGCCCTTAGTTTAGGCAATGATTTAGCAGATAAAACTACACGTGACATACATATTTTCTCTGTACTAGAAGAAGCTATAAATTTTCATGAAAGATTCCATGTCAATGCTAATACTTTACAAAAGCGTTTTAAAATAACTAAGGAACAAGCTAGACAAATAATAAAACAATGTCAAAATTGTGTGACCTTTTTACCACAAGTTAATCTTGGAGTCAATCCTAGAGGATTGATGCCTAACCATATTTGGCAGATGGACGTCACACACTTGCCAGAATTTGGAAAATTAAAATATTTGCATGTTACAATTGATACTTCTTCTGGATTTTTGATGGGCTCCCTTCATGCCGGCGAAAAAACTAAAGATGTTATAGCTCATTGCTTACAAAATTTTGCCACTGTGGGCATTCCAAAACAGTTAAAAACAGATAATGCCCCTGGTTATACGTCTACTTCTTTTAAACAATTTTGCTCATCATTTGGCATTACTCATATAACAGGAATCCCATACAATCCACAGGGACAAGGCATAGTTGAAAGAGCTCATCAAACTATTAAAATGTACTTATTAAAGCAAAAAGATGGAATTGGGAAGGGGTATATATTCCCCAAAGATAAACTTAAAATAACCCTTTTTACTCTAAACTTTTTAAATTTGGATTCATCAGGACTTAGTGCTGCAGAAAGGCATATGTGTCCAAAAAATGTACATAAGCCCAAGGTACTTTGGAAAGATATTCTAACAGGACAATGGAAAGGTCCTGACCCAGTAATTGTCTGGAATCGGGGGTCTGTTTGTGTGTTTCCACAGGAAGAACAGCAGCCGATTTGGATTCCAGAGAGATTAACCAAGGTTCTGACCCAGAACAGCAGCCGATTTGGATTCCAGAGAGATTAACCAAGGTTCTGACCCAGTGATTGTCTGGAGTCGGGGGCCTGTTTTTGTGTTTCCACAGGGAGAACAGCAACCGATTTGGATTCCAGAGAGATTAACTAAAGCGATTTCTACAGACCAAAAAGAAGATGATTTAGCTCAAATCCATAATAGCTGATATCCAAAACTCTAATTTGGCTATCCTTACATCTGCGACAGAACCAGGATGCTTTTTTCAATATCTATTTTATTATTGCCCTTTCCCATATCATGAAGTTCTATTTTATTTTTTTGAGCTCATACAGACCTAGGTTAATGTTTTGCTGATCAGTTCTATTTTTTTTTTTTTTGACTATAGAGTTTTTAAACATTGCAATAGAGATTTTACCTGTAAAAAGTTATAAGGCCTTTACTATTATGTTATGTGTTGTATGTATTATATTATGTGTGCACACTTGTGTTTTGTGTTATATGTTTGAATGTACGTATGTCCAATGTATGTATTTTCATATATATGATGAGCGCTCATGAAAAGATGGATCCAAATTTTTTTTTTTTTATTCACGTGATTTAAATGGTTTAATTTAAATTGGGTAAATAACTGTTAAGAATTGTTTTAATATGTAAACAAAAAAGGAGGTTAACAGATCTGTTTGTTTACTCTCACCTTTCGTTTTCATTATATTTAATAATTCTCTTCACTATAATGTAAATTGTTAAGAAAATTGTTTTCTTTTAGTGCCTTCTGAAATGTTACCTAATTTTTTCTTTAGCCATTATTGCCAGAATTTCTATCTTCAGATGAAGATAATATAAATTGTTAAGAAAATTGTTTTCTTTTAGTGTCTTCTGGAATGTTACCTAATTTTTTCTTTAGCCATTATTGCCAGAATTTCTATCAGATGACAAGATGAAGATAATATAAATTGTTAAGAAAATTGTTTTCTTTTAGTGTCTTCTGGAATGTAACCTAATTTTTTCTTTAGTCATTATTGCCAGAATTCCTATCTTCATCCCTGTGCCGGTGAAGACAAAGATAAAACTAATCTACAGTTTCTGCAATAGCCATCACTGAACTGCTTACAGAACTTGCACTGAACTGCTTACAGAACTATGTGTCATTTGTATGCATTGTGAACTATCTGTTGGTGCAGCGACTTGTGGTAGTGTTGGGGTATTTTTGCTGATGATTTCATCGGTGGTACAATTTTCCCAAAAGGAGCCGTCAATTGACTTGGTATATCTTCCTCCCTTCTGCTTGTCATGATCATTCAGCTAAAATTTGAGGGTCAACAGAGGTGAGGCAAAGAACCTCACCCCCCCCCCCCCCCCGCTGAGACCTCTCCACAGGTGTGGCTGTATACTGGACCGGTAGTCAATGACGGGTAAGATCCAATTACAATGGTACCAACCTAAGACAGGAGGCTGACGCCCTGAGGTCAGCTCATCCGAAGACGGGTAAGGACCATATGCATTGGACAACCTAAGGCAGGCACGGTCCATAAGCCACATGCTTGTTGTTTAAACAGAGAGGGGGAGATGTTGAGAGCCACAGCCAAAGGGGCCCCAGCAAACTTCCAGCTGCCAGCAAGCTTCAGACTGCCAGCTGATGATTGGCTCACAGTGGCCCCAGCAACATCTAGCTGATTGGCTCCTCTGCGGTGATGTTCATTGGGCTGTTTCCCTGCCCTTCAGACTGCCAGCTGATGATTGGCTCACAGCTGCCCCAGCAACATCTAGCTGATTGGCTCCTCCACGGAGCTGCTCATTGGGTGACTTCTTTGGCTCTGCCCACGCAACCCAGCCAATCGGCCTCAAGAGGAGGAGGATTGGGGGAGGAAAAGGCTGGTGTGGGGGAGAGAGGCTTGTGGAAGCCGGTGGTGGCAGTTGGGCTCTGAGGGTTTTTCCCTGGAGCTGTTTTGTTTGGCGTTTGTAGTTCTAAAAATAAAGTTAGTTTCTTTTTGACAAGTGGCTCCTGATTTGTGCCAAGCCAGACTTCGGCAGGGGGCTTCCTACTGGGACCTGGATCTGCTACTGGAACAAGCCGTCCCTTCGCTCCACCAACCTGGCTGCCTGGGTATTTTATCGAGGATGAAAAGGCCAGGACAAGGCATGTGCTGGGACATGGGTGTTCTGTCACCGTCGGCAGGCAGGGTACACGTGCAGTACACACTTCAAGGCCTTTGGTACTAGCATTTGAGTTCACTATTTTGTTGGGAGGGCTGGTCAAGGCCACTAGACCATGTTCCACTGATCGATTTGCCATCAACAAGGTGAGGCGTGACAACACTGCCCAGCGGAGGGCACAATCAGCGGCCATGGTCCATCAGTTCCATGCGGTCCACCATTCTCCATTGGCTGATTAGATTTCCGTCTGTCTCAGACCAGGTGTGTCCATGGCAGGACATACTGTAGCAGCAGTCCAGATGCTCGGGGGCCCTGACTGTACGTCTTTCCACCAAGCACACGGTTACAGCACACACCGTGGGGCCTTCCTGTGAGGTCCCAGGCACTGGGGTGGCCACCTGGGGGGCTGAGGCAGTTTCACAAGAACCTGGTGGATGCCACCAGCAACTCGGGAGAAGCCGAGGGGTTTGCCACAGCAGATTGAGATGGGGAAATAGGCCACCCACCATCCTAGGGAGGGGGCATGTGCACTGTGACTCAAACCCTTGGTCAGGGGCTTCACTTCTAGTAAAGCCTGGAACACTGCTGGAAACTGCTGCTCTGAGGGGAGGGTCTAGGCTCAGCCTCCCTCCAGAGCTCTGATTAACAATAAGATACACTTGTCCTTGTTCTTGCCAGAGAGCCTGATGGTCATCTACCACACAGGTGACACTAACCTGCACTGTGGTGCCCTGTAGAGAACACCCAGAGCCCATGCCTCTGCTATCAAGTGTTTGCTATCCACATGTTCCTGCTGGGGATCACACTAGTCCACGTGGCGCTCTTATTATTTCCTCAGTGGACAGAGGTTGACCCAACAATGAAAGACCCCCCAGAAATCCAGGATTCTTGGAGAAGGAATGGCCATTTCTGTCACATCATTCCTGTAGTGCATCTTTTCTTACCCAGCCACACACCTGTGGGGTCCTCAGGACAGCCCACAGCCTTGGGTCTCACTGGAGTGACAGCACACTAACTCATGCACAGATGTGTGCACAGTTGCTTCACACAATGGGACCAGGGAATGTAGGTACAAAACTCCTATCAGAAACCTGAGGTCCTGAGCCACCATGTGGTGACAGCAGGACTGTGCAGATTTCCTGGAGGCAGGACCTGGGGTGTTCCCTGCCTGCCCTTCCAAGGGAAGACCAACTGGTCTTGCCAGTCCCATTGCTGAGGACTGATGGAAAGATAGGAGCTAAGCTCAGCACAGCATGCACAGAGACAAGGTGGGTATGCTTGTTCCTGAGCCCTGGTAGTGGGAGGCAATGCACCCATACCCCTAGGAATCACCTTGCCCCACCCCCTCTAGTCCACAGCCCTTCTCCAAGTCCTAGCTGGCCTCTACCACCCAGAGGGACTCCTGAAGGCCTGGTAGGTAGGACCTGAGTGCCACCCTGCTGCAGCTCTCTCTGGGCCTCCCATCTTGCTTGTGCACCTGGCAGCTTGTCCTGCCTGGTACTTCCTCCCTGTCTGGGGACAGGAGGGCCGACAGCTTCCTGTTGGCTTCCTCCCTGGATTCTGCACTGACTGCCCATCCTGAGGTCGAAATTCCCCACAGAGACCTCGAGTGTCTTTCCTGGCAGAACGCCATCCAGCCTCTTCTCAGGGACAAAGGACATTACTAGTAAATATGGACCACTGCCCTCCTTCCCTGGGAGGACCAGGGGATGATCCCTTGCCCATGGGGTTCCCAGTGGGCTACCAGGGCCCTGAGTCCTGGCCACCTCAGCCCCACCCCTGGTCACAGAGGGTGAGGAGGGGTACATGTCGAGTGGCCCCAGGGCCAGAGCTGGGATTCCCTGACCTTCCTGCACAGGGGGAAAGGCTGGAGTGTTGGTCCCTCTCCAGCTCCCTGCACAAGGCTCCCCAGGTGCAGTGGTGCCTTCCCATCTCTCCCTGGGAGGCCACCAGGGAGCCAGTCACACCACGCCAGCTTTCTGGTTGTTAACGGGTCCCCCTTTCTCTCCTCTCTCATTTGTATCTGTCCCTGTTTCCACCAGACTTCGCTGGACTAGGAAAACCCAGGGCAGGACACATTCAGGCTCCCCTGTTTCTCCAGTGGCCTCCCCCACATGAGAAGCCTTTAGAGTCTGACAATAAGACTGTGGAAGAGAAAAAGGAGCCACAAAATTTCAAGGCATTTGTGAGCGTCTTCTTCATTATACCATGAAAACAGCAATTTGGGGCACTTCAGGCACCTGGCTAAATGGCTCTCATGCTCAATTACCCCAGTGTCCCCTGGGACATACCAATGCTTTCCCAAGGGGACCTCTCTTGTCAGAAACCTCCCTAGGTCCAGGCCTCTCATGTACAACATGGTATATCATGTGGTGAAATATTTCCCTTAGTACGTGCACCTTTGGGGCTACTTCAGTGCTAGCAGCTCACCTGAGGATGCCATGTTTCCTTGGCCCAGAGGATCAGGGGGATTCGGCAAACAGCAGGTTCCCCATTAGAGCTATTGGGGCAGCCACTTGCTCCTACTGTGGGCGTCAAAACTTTGAGCTAATGGCCCACTCTCCCCACCTGGCTGCACATGGCCACCTGGGGATGTTTCCCAAGGGTACTCCCTTTCCTCACCCATTCCCTTGTCTCTCTGTTGGCTGAGCACTTGTTCTGGACTCACCCACTCACAGTGTATGAGGACTGTTCCCAAGGAGCTGTGAGAGCAGGAACCAGAGGAAGACAGACCAAGAGGTAGGAGCACAGAGTCGGGGAGATTCCTGAAGGAGGCGCATTTCTGGGCACAGAAAGATCAGGGTGATCCCCCGAATGTGGTTCAGATGAGGGACATACTCAGAGGAGGGAAAACAAGGGACTTCATGGTGGCTGGGTAATACTGGAGAGCCAGGCTGCAGAGGCAAGGCTCCCCCAGAGCCCCACTGCTCTGAGTCATTTGCAGGTTCTGGTTCAACAATGAACACCCAGCTGTGGTGGCTCTGAGCCAACATGGCTGCAGTCATGTCAGGGGAAGCCACGCCGTTGTGCATTCCTGCTGCTCATCAGCAGTTAGTACAGTTAGTATTGTAAGTGCTGCTGCTTAGGATGTGTAGTGAGTGTAGCCAGGACGTCACCTGTGTCCTCACCTTGCAGGCAGCTCCTCATACAAGGAGGCCATCACGGGTCAATATGAGGTACTATGGACCCTTGGGCAGGGTAGATTTGCCAAGGTGAAACTAGCCAGGCAACTCCTAACAGGGCCCGGGTGTCCATGAATGTCATTCATAAAGGACAGCAGAGCTCCGTCCCCCACAGAGTATTGGCAGGAGAGGACCCAGTGGAGGCTCGAGTCACCCAACCTCATCCAGCTGTTCCATGTTATCGAGACAGGTGAGGACAGCTACGTTGTGATGGAGCACGGGAGCGGAGGAGAGGAGAACGGCAGCATGCAGGAGAGGCGGCCTGGGGACCTGGGGTCACCTCTGCTGCCTGCTGCTGCCCCAGGTGGGCGTGGCTCACAGGAGGCTGAGAGTGGAGGTATCCTGCTGGATGCTGCAGGAAAGAGAGAACTCGGTGACTGTGGACTGCACAGCAGGTCTCGGCTGGACCAGAACTCAGGACATTGTACAGGACTCCCTTACCACGTGCTCATGTCTTTGTTGGGTTAAAGGGCACGCTGATCCACTGAAGCTGTAGGGATCCTGGGAGTCACCTTCAAGTTTCTCTCCATGGGATATCCCAATGGAGGCAGAGGTGCTGTTTTAGGAGCTGATCCTCTGTAGAAGGTGCAGGACTTTCTTCCACCTTTCTATGGAAAAAAAGAGGGTCATTGGAACTCCTTCACTCCCTGCCCTATCCCCTGTGGGCATCAGGGCTGAACAAGGGAAGAAGAGTCCTTGGGATCTAATCATGATCCACTCCTCACCCCAGGGCCACAAACTCACTATACTCATGTTACTTGTGGGTTTCAACCCTGATGAGATCCAGGAGTCCTTGTTCAATGGAAAAGTGGATGAGGAGCTGATGGCCACGTGTCCAAGGCTGCAGAACCAGCCACCTCTCTGCTGGGCTTCAACATCACAGTTGAGTCCTGCTGTTGGCAGTTGGGCTTTGCCCATCCCCCAAAGTTCCATCTATCTTCTCTCAACCCCCCAAGGGATGCCCTTTGCCATGAGCTGCCCTTGCAACTTTACCTACTAGTTCTCAGAACATCACCTGCCTGAGGAGCACCAGGAATCCTGGCTCAAGGTATTTGCATATTCAGGTGTGCCTGGCAGTCTGTCCTTGCTATAGCACAAGCCCTAAGTGCAGGTGTGTGGGGGTTAATTACTCCCCAAGAACCAGAAGTTCAAGGGACACAGAGAAGGATGTCCCTCTCCATTATATCCACAAACCAAAGCTTGCCTATGCAAGTCAAGAGCCAGGAGTGTGAGGGTTTGACATATTTATCCCACATGAGTGTTGAGTGCCAAAGTCACACACCCTGAATTCAGGAACAAAGTGGCTCCAATGTAAGAAGAGAAGAGTGGAGGAGACCAAGTCAGAATCCCAGGAGGTGAGATTGCTAAGCTGCAGTTTACGCAGTTTCCTGTCTTTAGTCTATGCTTTGATCATAGTCTTTAAACATTAACAAGTCACAGTTGTGAGCAATGTGATCGCGTATGTGCACACACCACGGAATGATCTAGACTTGCATTTAACATGCTCATTAGTTTGGATAGATGCATTAGGATGGCTCCTTTCTAGAATCTAAGAAGTTGAACCTGAGACTCAGAGAGCAGAATGGCAGGTGCAGCTGGTCAGGGAGGGGAGAGGTGGGGGATGGAGATGGGTGAGGCCCAGTAGGAGGAGAAGTTCAGCCAGGCAGGAGGAGTCAGTCTGGAGATCCACTGACCAGCCTGGTGACTTAGTCAAGGACCGGGAACTGTACGAGTCAAAGATGTTAAAAAGGGAGAATTTTAACTTTATTCTTGCATTTAAAAGAGAGAACATGGGAACTCTGACCAGGTGTGGATTCCAGCTGTTTAAGAGAGAAGATGAATGTCCACACTGCTGCCCGCCAGGCCCACCTGCTCAGAGTCCTCTGTCCAGTCATGGTGAGGTGCACAGTGCTGGGGCCTCTGTGCCTGCAATCCCAGTCCAGAGGACATCTGGAGCAGGCCTGGCCGTCCACAGGACTGTGTGCAAGTCAGAGGTGAGCTGATGGCCTGGCTTCCAGCTGCCTGGAGATGAGACCTGGGTCCACACCTGTGGAGACATCAGAGACTGGACTGCTTTCCTGGGACACATCCCTTCCCTGCTCCATGTTTCTGGAAGGCAGATGCTTCTTACCAAGTTTCTCTTTCTTTCCAGTCTCACAGTCACAATGAGGCTCCTGAGAGACGGACTCAGGTGGTGTCCATCCAGACCAGGATCAGAGCCCCGTGTGCTTCTACTTGACCAGGGGTTAGATATAAAATTGATGGAGTGAACCAGAATCCTAGATGGAAAGGGAGGTGAGAGAAATATCAAGATGCGTGCAGCAGCCACAGCCAGGCCCCGTGCCTCTGATGGCACCTGGCTCTGAGCTGGATGCAGGAACAGGCAGCTGCTGTGTCACCTCTGTGAAATTGGTGGTGCTACTTCAGAAGGACAATGAACAGGTGGCTCCTTTGTCCTTCTGCATGGTGCTGAGACAGCCCTAGAGCAGGAGGAAGTCCTCTGCCCCAGCCTGTGGGGGAGTCAGAGAGGTGGTGTGGGTGGTCCTCAGGGCAGCTAGGTGTCACTGCACTGTGCTGCTCAGGTCCCTGACTGCACCATGCAGGAGTCTGGCCTTTCCACTGTGACCATTTCCTCTCCTTTAGCAGAGGCCCATTCACTCCTCCAAGATCCTTTGTCTCTAAGGGCCCTCCAGCCAGCCTGCCTTTCCAAGGTGTGGTCAGCATTCAGCCAGGGGTCCTTGGTGTTCTCAGGAGGATTTTTTTTTTATCAGCGTAGAGTATCTATGAGGAATGGAGGAGTGCTGTGGCAAGGAGGTTTCTCCCAAGGCAGTTTCCATGTTCCTGGAACCTTTGCTCCCATTTAGTCTGTGTTTTGTGTCTTCAGAATCCCATCAGGGAGCCTCCTCTGTGGATATAGTGGGCCTCATCTATCTCCTGGAAAGCCTCCAGGCCTCGTATATGGTCAGCCACCTCATGTGCACACTCTTCACCATGCAGGGCTTCTGCCCAGCAGTCACTGTGGCCAAGGACAGCACTAGGGTGCACAGAGTGCTTTACCCCAGGAGATGGTGGTTAGGAGAAGCAAGAAGCAGGCTTGGCCTATGGCAGGTCTCTTGAATACCTCTCCTCATCAAGGTGAGAAGTTTCTTGGTTCCCCAGGGTTTCTATGCCTTCTCTTCAAAATCAAAGTGATTTTGAAGTCTTGTTGACATGTGCCCCCCCCCCCCACCCCGGTGCTTACTGAGCCATCCTTGTCCTCTCTAGACGGATCTGGTGACTTTGTTGGCTCTCTAAGTTGGAGTCCTGCCCAATTGATTGCTCCCACTGGCCCTTCCTTTCCATGCACCGATCCTTCCAGTTTGACAACATCATCTCCCTCGGTTCTCTCAACACATGTGTTATTTTCTCTTGGGGCTTAACTGGGGTTCACCCTGTGAGCCCCATCATTTCCCCCATGCAGGTTCAGACTGAACCCTCCATCGAAGAACTCACTTTCCAACTGGGAGCAAAGGCTGGAGCTACCTACAATACAGACTCCCACACTCAGAGGTGTAAAGGGGGTCACAGAAATCCTGGAGCAGCCCCAGGAATCAGGGCACCTGACCCAGGCCTAGGTGTGACCAGAGGACGGGAAGGAGGCATCAAGTGGAGGGAGACCAGGCAGGTAGATGTACCCACGTCAGAGGTGGGGACCTGGCTGGGGAGTGGGGAACAAGCCCCTGGGTCCCAGGACAGCCCCCCTCTGCTGCACCTTGTCTGAGTCTCCAGACTGAAACCTCTGCAGGTCCACCCCGTGACAGGGCCACTGCAGTTACGGAGCTTCCAGGGTGAGGTCAGGCCTCTTCCTCCCACCTGTCCCTTTCCCCCTGTCAGAGCTGACCAAGAGCTCTCTAGGGGAACCTTGGGTAGGGACTGCAGCAGGGTGCTTTCCTCATTCCATTTGAGCCAGTCCTGCTGCTCAGGGAGACACCCTTTCTCCTCTGCTCTAGTCTGCTCCTTCTGTCCCAATAAAAATGCCTTTGTGGCCACTGTGTCCCTGAGGAGTAGGACCCTCCTGACTGGACTTAGATAAAGGGGTTGGTGACTGTGTAGCCAAAGGCCGAGGAGCAGGAGAAGGTGACAGGGGCAGTGGTGGAATCCGGGGATGAGGCTCATGGAGGGTGAGGGGATGTGGGGCAGCCTTGCCTGGGCCTGGGGACATGGTGCATCTCCCCCCTCACACAGAGGCTTCAGGAGGAGGAGTCAGTGGAGGGTCACGGCAGGATCCCAGCTGTGCACACCCAGCTGTGTGATGCCCAGAGACACTGCAGAGATGTCTCCTAGGACATCAATACAGTGGGCTGAGGAGAGACAGGGCCTCAGGCTCCCTGCTGGTCACTAGTGTGCACTGGGTTTCCTGGGCCATAGCTGGCCTGCAGTCAGCAGATGGCAGACAGGGGGACAGGGCTGGACCTGGGCAGCAGCAAACCCCATCACAGTGGCCAGGTGCCAGGGTTGCAGGATGGTCAGCTGTTGCCAGGGTCAGGGAGGAGGGCCATCCTCCAGGCCCAGCTGGGAGTGAGAGCCCCAGGGAATGCAGGGGTGAGGCCCACAGGGCCATGGCCCACAGAAGGTCAGCCCTGTTTCAGGAGGTACACGGTATGCCCTGTGTGATTTCCAGGAGAATCAAAGTACTCTGCAATGTGCTCATCACGAGGTTGAGTTCAGGACTTTTTTTAGCCTGGGTTTTTTCATTTTAAAAATTGGGATAAAAAGTGTAAGGAACTAGCAGCAGATGTGGGCAGATTTTGGATCCATGGGCACACATTGTCCTGAGTGTTTTAAAATATTAAATCATTTAAAATATTAAAACTTGATCTCCTGATCAGCACGTGATGAAACTAGGGCCCCATAGGTAAAGTACAGGTGATAAGAACTTTGGCACATTTCTTTGAAAACAGGGCACAGTTTAACTCACAACAGGCTCCCCTAGAGAAAAGGAGATATATGGCCCATTACAAGGAGAAGCACTCAGGAAATCAAAGCAGAAAAGAGAGCATAAGGGGAATATGTGTTCAGGACCCACGGGCCACACTAAGAAGTGGAAGTGTCATGGTGACAACCACTCTGTCATCTCCTATGTGCTACATGAAGGCCATCCTCAGAGAGGGAGGGCAGGGCCATCCTCAGAGAGGGAGGGCAGCCCCATCCCATGAGGGTGTGGTTACGCAGGTCCCCATGTCAGGGTGGATCAGGGACACAGCTGCTAACCACATGAGGGCAGCTAGGAGAGAGGCACAGGGGAGGAGCCTGGGGAAGGTGCCCTTTTGGATGGCATGCCAGGGCCCTGCTTCCATCCCAGCACCTCCCACTGTCCCACCTCGACCTACTAGTCCATTCAGTCAAGACCCCTCCGTGGAGTAATGCAGGGTGAGCTCAGAGCCCTCTTGGTTCAGTCATTTCCACAATGTGCCTCCTCTGGGCATGGTGGTGTTTGGAATCCAGCCTGCAACACAGGAGCCTGTGGGGGACATTCTGGGTCCTAACTGTAACTGCAGGGACACTCTGATGAGAAGGAGGCATATCTACCAGGAAGACTGAACAGCAGGTTCCAGGATGCTGGGTTGGAGGGGGTGGCTGTGTGGGGGATGGAGTGGGAGGGGCATGGCTGGGCAGGGGCCAGGGCAAACCGGATCCCTCAGAAGCTGGAGAAGGGAGAGGACCCAGACCCTGAGGGTCTCGTGGTCTTTGCTGGAATGTGGCAGAGAGCTCCAGAGTGGATGGACGGCAGCCTGCCTGGCCCTAGGGAGCTCCTGCAGCCTCATGGATGAGGGACAGGGACAGTGTTTAATCCCTGCCCAGTGACTAATCAGACTGGTATGGATCATGTCACCTGTGTCTTTTCCACTGGCCCAAAAGTGCTCAGAAAACCAAGCCCAGAGGGAACCTGAAAATGTGTCAGTGATGACCTCCCGGTGGGGGCCACGAAGGATTCCTGCCTGCTTTTCTACGTTCTGTATTTCACCAGAGGAAAACTAGAGGTGCATCATGTAAATTAGAGAAACTCCTCTTTTGCTTCAGGCCTAATATTATTTATTTCTGCCTTCAGGACAGAGATTCTAGGACTACAGGAGACCAGCTTCCCCCACCCCTCAAATCCAGAAACATTTTAGACAAAACATCACATAACCCCACATCAGTTATTTCCCATGGAATCCCACATCATAGATGTTTAGGGCTGTTCCAAGAGACAATGGTCTTCTCCTATACACCTTCTGGATCTGTTCAGGTGGAAGCCTGGGAGCAGAGGCCACCTATAGACATAAGCTACAAGGTGTCTGAGAGAGTAAAATTTCTGCTTTCAAGAGGTCGATGTACAGGTTGTCCAGGTAGCAATGAATGGCTCAGGTGGAGGACAAGCAGGTCTGTGGTATGCACCACAGAGAGTTAGGAGTGGAGCTCAGCACAGAGGAAAAACAAGTCACCAACACAGTCACTTGAACCTTGGTCTCTAGAGTGACCTGGAGGCTATTATCTGAGCAGTCTCAAGAGGACAGTCACACACTGCACTGCTCATGGGACGCTGACTCTCTAAGCCCTTGATTTGAGTCCAATGTGCCCTCCACTCTGAGGGTACAGCGATCAGCTCTGCCCCTTGTTTGCCTGTCACCCTTTGGGTACCATGTGGCAGGTGAAGTACTGAAGCTCACTGACCCAAGAGTGGTTTCAGTGATGCCTGGACCTTGGGACATAGGTGAGAAAACCTGAGTGTCACATTCTGCTCAGGAATGCCCAGTTGACTAAGCTCCAGTGACCCACAGGCATGGACCCCCAAGGCGGGCCCTCTGGATAACAGCCATCTTACCTATCTCCTCCTCTTCTCACCTCTCCACACCTTGGCCTTCACCTTTCAAATCAGCCTTGGCATCAACCAGACTCTTACTTCCCTGTCTGTCTGAAGCAGTCAGCTGGCAGCTTCCAGATCCTGAGCATGTACAATGTGAAGGTGTCACCCTGGCTTGGAAGACCTATTGGGTAGAGCAGTGATTGACAGGAGTGAGGGCGGGTACTAAGATCTCATGCCATTCCTAAAAGTTGGGAAAATCATTCCATTTATGGTTCTCCTGTGTGTCTGGGGACAACCACAGGTCTGCAGGCTGCTCTTGCCCTCCAACTGTCATTGTTTACTCTCAGTGGCACCAACACTGTGGTCAAACTCACATGCACTCACACACACATGCAGTTGTGCCAGCACACATGTGCACATGCATGCTCTCAGGGGTACAGGCATGCATATTGTCCTGTATGCATACATATTGCACAAACACACAAGCACAGAGGCCTAATCTTCCCAGGGAGGAAGAGAGAACAGAATGAGAGGGATGGGAGCAGGGACCCAATAGCACTTCAACATCCTGCCCCAGGGACCTGACATCCTCCAATAGGAGCGAGTTCTTAATGGTTCCACCAACCTACCTGGAGTCCCACCAGCTAGGATCAAGCCTGCCATGAAGGGGGCCTTGGAGGGACATTTCACCTCTAAGCTAAGCAGTGTCCTGGGGAACAATTCTCTACAATAGCAGAATATCACGGAATGTACTTTTTCTTATTTTCTGGTTCAGAGTGGGGGATAAAATCCAGGGCCTCACACACAGCCACCTACCACAATTAAACAGGAACTGAATTCCTTTGGTATAGACATCTAGGTCTTTAGAAGAGAAAGTCATTACAGATTTTTCAAACTAGAACAGAAAAGGCCATTGACGTATCCTAGCAAGTAAATCTCAAACTCCATAGCACACGAGGCAGGCATCCTCTTTTTTTTTTCTTATGCAAAGATCCTTGAAAACCTGTGAGAAAAGCTCTGTGGATTCTCCCCTAACACGAGTGGTTCATTTCCTTCTCTATTCTAGGGAGGGATGAGAAATGCAGCAGACCACCCCTCCTGGGCTGGACTTCAAGTCTTCATGGTCCAGTATGGAGGGTGCCCCAGGGTCCACGAGGACTCATCAGTGCTTTCCCAAGGGGAACCGTTCCTGTGCCCTGCCCCTCCTGTACGACATGGCGTGTCATTGGAGGAAACTTTCCTTATCAGATGGGCCTCAGGGTTTACCTGAGGATGAGGTAGGCGCTCACGAGAGAGGATGCCACGTTTCCTTGACCCAATGGGACAAGTGACATTCTGCACATAGCAGTTCAACCCTTGGAGATTTGGGCTTACCCCTGTGTTCATGGGGGCACCTGGGGGTCTGGGACACGGCTAGCCTGCTGGTGACTTTTTTGTTATATTTTGCTGTTAATTTTTCCCTAATAATTTTTCTTTTCCTTTGCTTCTTTCCATGTTTTTGTTACTTTAAAATGTTTCCCTATTACTTTCTCTGCCACCTTTGTCATTTTTGTTAATCCATTGGATGGGTGCCACATTTTTACCCTGTATAAATTTGTGGACTTGATTTATACTGCTGTTGATCAAACCAAGGGCCTTGTGCAGCCTGATATAAATCTGCAGTTTAATATACTCTCCCTTTAAACTTTCCCTCTTATTCCCCGTTTGCATTTTTCCTTGTACTATTTATCATGTTTTTTTTAAAACCTAGTATCATCATTTCTTAAAGCTTGTTCCTTAGGGACTGACTCTCATGGGTACACTTAGAATGGAATGTACTTTTTCTGTGTTAAGTGTAGTTTCTGCCCCAGAACCACCCAGTGTGGAGGCTGGTCCCAAGGAGCCATGAGAACAAGAAAGAGCCAGACAGACCTAGAGTAGGGAGGAGAGCAGTTTATTCAAAGACTTCCCATGGAAGCTGGGTGTAGAGCACTGAACCACCACCCGTGTCCCGGCACAGTGGGTCAGAAAGAAGGGCAGGTGTACAGATTAGGGCAAAAGTGACTTCACTCTGCCGGCTTGGATCTGGTTCATATTTGCTAATATTTAAAGGTGGGGTACAACCAGGAACTGGATCTGGTTGAAAAGCCCCTAAACTACACTGACGGTTTAAGTCTCTTTTTGGTGGCAGTCAAAGTGTTCAGGAAAAGCCACCCTGAGTTCTTGGGCCAACATGGTAGTGATGAGTCGCAATGGTGGCATTCAGGTGAAGCTAAATCTATATGTGCCACCCCTCGTCTTGGCTCTTACAATCTCACACGCCCCCTCTTCCGCGATAAGCCCTGAGCCTGCGAGGGGGGTCCCAGGCTTGCAGAGGTGGTGCCACATGACGACATTTGTCTAGCACGTAAGCAGCATCCACAGAGCTCTAGAGGCACGTTCATGAAAAGAGAGAGGTTATCAAATGATAAGGACAATCAATTTTCTCTATCAGAAGCCACTGCATTAAAACCACGGCTGAGAATGTCTCCTATGAGGGGAGAAAGCAGAGAAGGCTTTAATTAGAGTCTCCATGTGTGATACCAAGTGGGCAACATTGGCTGCTCTGCTTTCCTTCTGTCTCAGGCCAGGGAGTGTCCATGGTAGGACATACTGCAGCAGCAGTCCAGATGCTCACCAAGCAATCTGCCCACCAAACAATCTCAGGGATGGCCCATTCCATCTTCAAGTGAGATCCCAGGCACTGGGACAGCCCCGGGGTACCAGAACATTTGTACAGGAACAAGGGTCAATGCCATCTGTACCTCATGAGAAGCCGAGGGCTATGCCAGAGCACATTAAGGTTTATGGAACGGGCCACCCACCCACCCTAGAGAGGTGGCCAGTGAGCACTATGACTCAAAATCTAGGCCAGGCTTTACCGTGCAACCTGGAGTAGAAATTCCCCACAGAGACCTCGAGTGTCTTTCCTGGCAGAACGCCATCCAGCCTCTTCTCAGGGACAAAGGACATTACTAGTAAATATGGACCAGTGCCCTCCTTCCCTGGGAGGACCAGGGGATGATCCCTTGCCCATGGGGTTCCCAGTGGGCCACCAGGGTCCTGAGTCCTGGCCACCTCAGCCCCACCCCTGGTCACAGAGAGTGAGGAGGGGTACATGTCGAGTGGCCTCAGGGCCAGAGCTGGGATTCCCTGACCTTCCTGCACAGGGGGAAAGGCTGGAGCAGTGGTCCCTCTCCAGCTCCCTGCACAAGGTTCCCCAGGTGCAGTGGAGCCTTCCCATCGTTCCCTGGGAGGCCACCAGGGAGCCAGTCACACCACGCCAGCTTTCTGGTTGTTAACGGGTCCCCCTTTCTCTCCTCTCTCATTTGTTCTGTCCCTGTTTCCACCAGACTTCGCTGGACTAGGAAAACCCAGGGCAGGACACATTCAGGCTCCTATTTCTCCAATGGCCTCCCCCCACGTGATAAACCTCTCATCTCACAATCAGGCTGCGTGGGGGAGAGACGGGACACACAATTCTAGAGGCATATTCAGTCCGTTTTACACGACCCAAAAGAGAGCAATTGTAGCTACTTGAGGCTCCTGGGCATAGGTGACAATCATAAGCTCAATTGCCCCGGGGTCCACGGGGACTCGCCAGTACTTCCCCAAGGAGAACTGTTCTTGTCAGAAACCTTCCCAGGGCCATGCCCCTCATGTACGACATGGAATATCATTGGATGAAATTATTTTCTCTATCAGATGGGCCTTAGGGTTTACCTGAGGGTGAGGTGGGCGCTCACATGAGGATGCCAAGTTTCCTTAACCCCATGGGACAAGTGACATTCCGCAAACAGCAGTTCAACCCTTGGAGATTTGGGCTTATCTGTGTTCATGCTGTGGGCCCCAATCATTGAGCACAGGGCCCCATCTTCCCACCTGGCTGCACATGGCCACCTGGGGATGTTTCCCAAGGGTGCTCCCTTTCCTCACCCATTTCCTTGGTCTCTCTGTTGGCTGAGCACTTGTTCTGGACTCACCCACTCACAGTGTATGAGGACTGTTCCCAAGGAGCTGTGAGAGCAAGAACCAGAGGAAGACAGACCAAGAGGTAGGAGCACAGAGCCGGGGAAATTCCTGAAGGAGGCGCATTTCTGGGCACAGAAAGATCAGGGTGATCCCCCAAATGTGGTTCAGATGAGGGACATACTCAGAGGAGGGAAAACAAGGGACTTCATGGTGGCTGGGTAATACTGGAGAGCCAGGCTGCAGAGGCAAGGCTCCCCCAGAGCCCCACTGCTCTGAGTCATTTGCAGGTTCTGGTTCAACAATGAACACCCAGCTGTGGTGGCTCTGAGCCAACATGGCTGCAGTCATGTCAGGGGAAGCCACGCCGTTGTGCACTAGTGCTGCTCGTCAGCAGTTAGTACAGTTAGTATTGTAAGTGCTGCTGCTTAGGATGTGTAGTGAGTGTAGCCAGGACGTCACCTGTGTCCTCACCTTGCAGGCAGCTCCTCATACAAGGAGGCCATCACGGGTCAATATCGGGTACTATGGACCCTTGGGCAGGGTAGATTTGCCAAGGTGAAACTAGCCAGGCAACTCCTAACAGGGCCCGGGTGTCCATGAATGTCATTCAGAAAGGACAGCAGAGCTCCTCCATCCACCACAGAGTATTGGCAGGAGAGAACACAGCAGAGGCTCAAGTCACCCAATGTCATCCAGCTGTTCCATGTTATCGAGACAGGTGAGGACAGCTACGTTGTGATGGAGCACTCAAGCGGAGGTGAGGAGGACGGCAGCATGCAGAAGAGGAGGCCTGGGGACCTAGGGTCACCTCTGCTGCCTACTGCTGCCCCAGGTGGGCGTGGCTCACAGGAGGCTGAGAGTGGAGGTATACTGCTGGATTCTGCAGGGAAGACAGAACTCGGTGACTGTGGACTGCACAGCAGGTCTCAGTTGGACCAGAACTCAGGACATTGAGCAGGACTCCCTTACCATGTCCCAGATCTGTGGTGGGTTGAGGAGCACAATGATCCACTGAAGCTGTAGGGATCCTGGGAGTCACCTTCAAGATCCTCCTCATGGGATTCCCCTTTGGAGGCAGGCAATGTTATCCTGGTTTGGAAGCTGATCCTCTATTGAATTCTTATACAGAATGGTGAATCTAGCAGTTTCCAGCTAGGAGCTGGCGGGGGGGGGGTGTTAAGAAAATAGACTCACAGATGCAGATTTTGAAATTAACAGCTGGGGTCTGGTGGGCTGCTGCTCTCTGATGAAGAAGCAAGTCTAAAGAATTATGCCAGCAATCTTTATTGTCTCAATATCAGATTAAAGTCTATGCAAGCATTATTCTTTGTATTCATAAAATTTACAGAGTTAGCAACATTATGCAGCTTATTCCCCCAGTTATATTCTACAGTAGCAATGGCAAAGTTAGGAGCTTTGTTTAGTTCTCAAGAAAGTCCCATTGTTTAAAGTGACTGTCATGGGGGCAGGTTTAGAAGTGGCAGAGATGGTGAAACATTGTTTTTGTTTAGCAAAAGATTACCTCTATTCCCACAAGCTATGTGCCTGAGATCAAGATCAAGGTTGATAAGACTCTAGCACAGAGCCTCCTCCTAGAGGGCATTATCACAGCAGCTAAGCATCCTGCATGTTTGCACAGAAACTTTCCTAGGCACCAAGCATGCCACAGCCATGAAGTCATCAGAGACCCCAGTCTCAGACACCGCTCTCCCATTCTCTGTCTCTACTCTCCATAGTGGAAGGTGCAGGACTCTCTTCCAATTTCCATGGAAAAGGAAAATGTCATTGGAACTTCCTCACACCCACACTGGACTGCCTGTGGGCACCAGAGCTGAGCAGGAGAGGAAAAGTCACTGGGACCTAATAGTAAGCCACTCCTCACCCCAGGGCCACAAACTCACAACGTTCATGTTCCTTGTGGATTTTGACCCTGATGACATCCAGGAGTCCTTGTTCAATGGGAGAGTGGATAACGAATGACGAACATGTAGACGAGGCTCCAGAAACAGACATCCCAGGTTGTTGGGCTCCAAAGTCACAGTTGGGCCCTGCTGTTGGCAGTTGGGCCTTGCCCATCCCCCGAAGTTCCATCTACCTTCTCTCAACCCCCTGAGAGATGACTGGTGTCCCGAGCCTGCCCTTCCAACTTCACATATTCGTCCTCTGAACATCACCTGCCTGACAGGCACCAGGCATCAGGGTTCAAGGGCTGAGATGGGCCAGTGTGCCTGCCATGTTTGTGTTTTCAGAAAACTATCAGGGAGCCTCCTCTTTAGATACAGTGTGGATCAGCTACGTTCTGGAGTGTCCCCAGACCTCATGCATGGTCAGCCACAACATGTGTACAGTCTTCACTCTACAGTGTCCTTGCCCAGAAGTCATGGTGGCCAAGGACAGCACTAGGGTGCAAACAGTGCTTTACCCCCAGGAGATGGTGGCCAGCAGAAGCCAGAAGCAGGCTGGGCACATGTGGGGATCCCTCTCCAGATCAGGATGAGAGGCTCCTCAGTGCCCATAGTTGCTGTGCCTTCTCCTTAAAAGCCCAGTGAGTGAGTGGCAGCCTTGTTGTCCTTGAGCCCCACTGTGGTTATTGAGCCATCCTGAGTCCCCTTCAGAATGTCTCTAGGATGAACTGGTGACTTTAGTGATCCTCTGAGTTTGAATCCTGCCCAATTGATTGCTCCCACTGGCCCTTCCTTTCCATGCACTGATCCATCCAGTTTGACAACATCATCTCCCTCAGTTCTCTCAACACATGTGTTATTTTCTCTTGGGGCTTAACTGGGGTTCACCCTGCGAGCTCCATCATTTCCCCCATGCAGGTTCAGACTGAAACCTCCATCGAAGAACTCACTTTCCAACTGGGAGCAAAGGCTGGAACTACCTACAATACAGACTCCCACACTCAGAGGTGTAAAGAGGGTCACAGAAGGGCTGGGTATGTGGCTCAAAGCGGTAGTGCGCTCGCCTAGCATGCGTGTGGCCCGGGTTCGATCCTCAGCACCACATACAAACTAAGATGTTGTGTCCGCCAAATACTAAAAAATAAATATTAAAATTCTCTCTCTCTCTCCCACTCTTTAAAAAAAAAAAAAGAGGGTCACAGAAATCCTGGAGCAGCCCCAGGAATCAGTGCAGCTGACCCAGGCCTAGGTGTGTAAAGGTCAGGTGAGCATTGGAGGAAGAGACCACCAAGAGACTGTCTCATGCAACAGCAAAGGGTTTATTGGAGGTCCAGCATGCTGGGGCTCAGAGCTCACTTGAATAGAGCAGAGAGCCCCGAGAACAGCTTAAGCAGAGCTTATATACTTTCCTTGGAGAGGGCAGGGAGGGAAGTTCATTGATGGGTCAGGGCGAGTGGGCGGTTTGCGTGCAACCGAGTGAGGAAGTACATTCTACGGTTTAGCAGTTGGGGACAGCACATTCTGGGAACAAGATTAGCAAACAGTTCTCAAGATTTCAACAGTGTTTTGTTAAGCATATAGAAAAACAGGAAGTGGCAAGTACCTATTTTATTAACCTTTCATTCTCCACTTCTTCTTCTGGCTACTTTTAATCTTAAAAGTGATCATTGGGGGGTGTCACATTCTATGTCTGCTAGTGGGGTATATTGTTGTCTGATTACCATAAGTTTAACTTGTCCAATTTGAGCTTGGAGAAAGGAAACTACATGGTTGAGCAAACAGGTTCCTACAGTTAGCAATAATATGAGGATTATTAAAGGACCAGCCAGGGCTGATTAGTTAACCAGGGGGACTGTGTGAACCAAGACTCAAACCACCCTTTTTGGGCCTCTCTCTCTCGCTGACGCTCTTCAAGGCATCTTTTTAAGTTACTCATAGATTCTTTTACAACTCCAATATGGTCGGCATAAAAACAACATTTTTCCCTCAATGCAGCACAAAGGCCCCCTTCTTTCATGGAGAGGAGGTCCAACCCTCACCTGTTCTGTAAAACAACTTCAGAGAGAGAGGTTAAAGATTCCTGCAAAGCTGTGATGGAGGTTTCTAATGTCTTTAAGTTTTGGTCTATTGCTGCTTCTAATTGGGTCATTTGTTGTGTCCCACGGACCAGGGCAGTGGTTCCTGTGCCCACCCCTGCAGCAACTCCTATTCCTAATAGGATGGCTAAAGTGAGGGATACAGGTTCCCGGCGGAACCAGGTTGTATGCTCCCCTATTTGATCTTCAAACAAACCTGTGTCATGATAGAGCACTCTGGGAAACATCTGCACCATTACACAATAATTTACAGAGCTGTTAAATACCTGGGCTGAAATGCAAGGAGTTAACCCTGAGTCACATGCCCACCAGGTTCCATTTTCAGGGGTAAGGAAACCCTGTGTGTTGCTAATTTTTTTTTATCTGGGTACATAAGTGTGTTTACTTTTAGGTGGGGACCCTAGACATAAGCCTGCCCCGGTTACTTCTGGGAGGGTTAACTTAGGATTTTCATCCCAATTACAGGAGGAACTCTGCGCTTTTACTGCATAAGTCCCGTCAACTGCTATCCCTTCATAGTAAGGAGGAGCAGCGGAGAGACAGAGCCAACAAGACTGAGTGAGGTCTGGTTGTGTGGAATTCAGTACCGCAAAGGCTCCTTCGATTAGCCCCCAGGGGGAGGGGTTCACTTCACTCTGGATTGGGGAAGTAAACGAAGGCGAAACTTGAGGAGTATGGGAAAGTGAAGGGATCCTAGTAGATTTAGATTTGGGAGGTCTATGAGGCCTAATTCCTGGCTTGAGGGGATTGGGCCCTATGGCTAAGGGAATTTCGTTTTTTTTTTTTCAAACCGGATAGTGAACCAAAGGCCACAATCATATCCTGTGGTGTAAAATCGCATTCCATAGGTTTTTCCTGAAAGCCATGCCCAGATATTTCGGTTTCTTCCTTTGGAGGTGAAGGTTATATTTAGGGGGTTACATTGGCTACTTGTGTCACATGGAGTAGGGTCAGCTAGTCCAGAAGTCCCCGCTTGGGGGTCCCATTTAAATGGGAGACATTGTTCGGGACTTAGTATTATTTTTTCCTACCCGAATCAGACTATCAGGGGAGTTTGAGTTCCACCAGGCAGCGCCTGTATGCTCACATCCCTATGACTTACAGAAGAAGTCAACTTTTCCCCCACACAGCTGTGACTGTTTGCGGCTCCCATAGGCCACCGGGCAAACATAGTAATCTAGGCTAGCCAAGCTGCATCTGGCTCGCATGTCCCTACACCCATAATGTTTGTTTCCATTATCTATGGTACGGAAGGGGTTTAATGGAATTTTAGTGGGATCCTCTTCATCAGGGATATCCCAATAGGAAAGACCTATAGCCAGCTGACAAATGTCTGGGTGGAGAGATGGCCATCAGGTCCCTAAGGGGGCTGTGTGCGAGACAGACCATACTTCTTGTCCAGTAGGATTTATGATCTGCCATCGCTGCTGAACGGGCTGATGGGGATTAGGACTGCTGGCGGTCAAGGGGAGAGTCCATAGCCCTATCCACATGGCGAATACGCAATTTGAAAGGGTTACCAGTCTTTTCCAGTTTCCAGCCAGAGTCTGGACAGGGTGCAGGCTTGAGATGAGAGGCATGGATCCAGGAAGTGATTCCATCTACCTTTACCGCTGTAGGTGTTATAAGTAGCCATAATAAGTAGTTATCAGGACCATACCCCCCTGGTATGGTCCTTTCCAGCGGGGTTCCAGGGATGACACCTGATGTCTTACGTAGACGAAGTTTCCCACTTGATATTGGTGTGGAGTCCCTTCGTCCCCAGGTTGGTAGGCAGTGGCCAGCTGTTTCCACAGGTATCGCTGGGTTCTTTTAAGAGCTTTAAGTCTGTCAAGCAAGGGAGTGTGGAAGGAATCATTAGGTCTTAGCGTTGGGGTCAGGTCCCTTACTGGAGGAGGGGCACCATAGAGAATTTCATAGGGGGTGAGGTTACACAAAGAAACAGAGGGAGTATTTCTTGCACGAAACAGTGCATAAGGCAGGAGCATAGTCCAATCTTTTATGCTGGTCTCTAAGCTTAATTTCGTTAAGGTCTCTTTAATGGTTCTAGTCATTCTTTCTACCTGTCCTGAGCTCTGGGGTCTATAAGCACAATGTAACTTCCAACTAATCCCCAGAGTCCTGGCTAACCCTTGACTTACCTGGGCCACGAACGCCGGTCCATTATCAGACCCTATTACCTTAGGCAGGCCATTACTTGGAAAAATATCTTCCAGGATCTTCTTGACCATCATTTGTGCCGTTTCTTTTTTTGTGGGGAAGGCTTCAATCCATCCTGAAAATGTATCTACAAAGACGGAGATATTTAAGTCCATACCTTGCTGGCTTAATTTCAGTAAAGTCCATTTCCCAGAATTGTCCTGGTCTGGTTCCTCGTACGCGCTTTCCTGCAGGAAGCTTGAAAGGGTAAGCATTAACCAATTGACAGACTCGACAGGCTTTTGTTACCTGTTCAGCTATTTCCTTTCGCTGTGAGTCGGTTAGTGGAAAACTCTGTTCCTGATCCTTCAGGAATGCCTGCAGTTTCTTTGAACCAAGGTGAGTGACTTGATGTACATTTTCTACTGACATAGTCAAAGCCGTGACTATAGGAGTTTTTACTGAAGGATTTAGAAATTCCACTTGGGGGCCTTCAGGGTTAAAAGTTATTCTGGCCCGGATCTTGGTGAGCAGATCCCTGCCCATCAATGGGGCCGGGCATTCTGGGATTACTAGGAAGGAGGAAGGAGTGATGGACTTTTCCTCTCCCTAGGTCCATGGTCCTCTTAGTTGTCCAAGCCCGATATTTACTGCCATTAGTCCCTTGAACCAGAGACCTTTTATTTGACAGAGGGCCCAATGGGGTCTTAAGGGCTGAGTATACTGCCCCTGTATCCACTTCAAAATTTACTGGGGTCCCCTCCACTTCAAAAGTTACCCTGAGCTCGGGGAGGGGATCCGAGCCCCGACTTTCCTAGTCATCCTCCAGAGTTAGAATGGCTGGCTGGTGTGGCTACTTCTTTCTAGAGCACTCTTTGGCCCAGTGTCCTTTTTCTTTACAGTAGGCACATTGATCTGAGGCCAGGGGTGGCTTCTGGCGTGGGCCCAGATATCCCTTTCTGTCTCCCTGTCTCCTAACTTCTGGCCTATTTGCTGTTGTGACCAGGACCTTAGCCAATGCCTTAGTCTGTCTTTTGCTTCTCTCATCCTCCCTTTGCTCCCTTTCTTTCTCCCTTCTTTGTTCCTTCTCTTCCTCAGTTTCTCTCTTATAGTATGCCCTCTCGGCTTCTTAAATCTCTCAAAGTCATATCGTGTAATCCATCTAAGCATTGTAACTTTCTTTTAATATCCAGGGCAGCTTGCCCAATAAAGGCCATCGTGACAGATGCCTTTTGATCCTCTGCCTGAGGATCAAAAGGAGTATATCTCCTATATGCCTCCATAATTCTCTCCAGAAACATAGAGGGAGATTCATCAAGCCCTTGAATAATCTCTCTTACCTTGGCCAAATTAGTCGATTGCCTAGCGGCCACTCAGAGACCCACTATTAGAGCCCGGCGATAAGTGGACAGATGCTCCCTACCTTCAAAGGTGTTGGGGTCCCAGTTGGGTCGGTTCAAGGGAAAGCCGGCTTCAATTATGTTGGGAAGTTATGTCGGTCACCCATCTGGTCCGAGGATATTTTTTTCCTAGCTTCCAGGAGGATTCTCTCTCATTCCTCTGTCGTGAAGAGAGTCCCTAGGAGTTGTTGGCAGTCATCCCAAGTAGGCTGATGTGAAAACATCAACGACTCAACCAGACCTGTGAGCCGGGTGGGGTCCTCGGAAAAAGGGGGATTGTTATTTTTCCACTAATATAGGTCTGAAGAGGAGAAAGGCCAATACTGGTAGGCTTGCATTTCTCCCCCATGGCCATCGTCAATCATTGGCCCGTAGGGACGGAGGGGGAGCATCACGGGGGCTTCAGGGTTTTCAATCATTCGCCGCCGGTGAGTTCCTTTAGCTGGGCCAGCTTCCTCCAGGGGAGGAGAAGCTGTGCCGCGAGGGAGTCATCTGGAGGGCGCTGGGCCAGCCTAGCTTCCTCCAATGGCGGAGAGGCTGAGTCAGCAGCAGGGGAATCACTTAGAGGGTGTTGGGGGTTGGGGGACGAGGGCAGGGGATAAGGAGGGGGAGGAGAGTCCAGTAGACTCAAATCTTGAGACTCAGGGAGAACAGAGGGTGGAGGAGGAGGAGGAGCAGAGGGTTTGAGAGATAGAATCTTGGGGGAAGGAGTAGGAGCGGGGGCAGGGACAAGGAAAGACTTCACTCATGGAGGAGGAGATTTGCAGAGGTCCTGCAAAGTTAAGATATACGGCTGTTGATCTGGATGGCTATGTGGCCCCGGCTGAAAGACAATATCTCTGACTTTTCGAATTAGTGGGAAGTAGAAAGATCCTTCTGGGGACCATCCGACTCCAAAGGTGGGCCATTCTGAGGCACAGAGAGTCTGCCAGGTCCGGCGTTTTACTGAAAAAGAAAGATTCTGAGCCCTTAAGCAGACTTCGGTCCAGTGATCAAGGATCAGGGACAGAGGCGTTGAAGTGCTCTGTCCCATAATGAAAGATACACAGTGAAACCAATGACACATGACAAAGACAAGACAAGACAATAAAGACAGACAATGGATGTCCAACACTGAGACCAGGACTGAGTAGCCGGCAAAACCCGGTGGGCTGGAAATACCGAATCCGAAACAAAATATCACCGAGTTGAGGAGACTATTGTTCCTTGATTTCCCAAGTCCTCTGGGGCGACCCCCAGGGACGTGGCCTGTGGCTCTGTGACACATCTGTCAGCCACCGTCGGAGAGAGCTCATGCTCTTCACCGACAGCCACTTTGCCAAGCCCTAACCTGAAACCTGAAACCAGAAAGAGGCGCCTTACTTACCCCGAGAGGAGTCCATTGGGGTCTTTCGTCCGCTGCTGCCGGATCTCGGTGGAACCTCCAGATGTAAAGGTCGGGTGAGCGTCAGAGGAAGAAACCAACAAGAGACTGTCTCATGCAACAGCAAAGGGTTTATTGGGGGTCCAGCATGCTGGGGCTCAGAGCTCACTTGAATAGAGCAGAGAGCCCCGGGAACAGCTTAAGCAGAGCTTATATACTTTCCTTGGAGAGGGCAGGGACTTCACATACAGCATAGCCAATCCATTGCATGGTTTCTGGGAGGGGTTGTTTTCATAGAGCAACCAGATGGTCAGGGGAGATTTCAACATACATTTAGTGGGCATTTCCGGGAGTTGTTTTCAACTTCTACATGAGTTTTAGGTTCCAGGAAAACAGAACTTAATTCTTACATTCTTAACCTTTTCAATGCACCCCCCCCTGCAGCATAGCTCTCTGGGGACCCCTGTGTCATGCTTCCCTCCACCCTAGACACTGAGTAGTAAAGGCAGAGAAGCAAATACTGCTTCGTTGTATCCACAAAACAAATCTAGAGCCAAGCCTAGAGCCAGGAGCAAGCAGAGCCACAGTTATTTCATGATTATTGAATGCCAAAGTTACACAACCTGAATTCAGATTTTCAATGTAAGAGGTGGACAGTGGAGACAAGGACAGAATGCCAGTAGGTATGGTGGTCACCCTGCTGCTCCTGTGGTGGACCGTGGCTTGGGAGCTGCCAGGAGTGGCTAACGCAGACGGAAGGGAGCCAGAGGAAGTGTGCTCCACTGTGTGCCCGGCACAGCTGGCCCAGAGCCCTCTGTCCAGAGCATGGTGAGGGGCAAAGTGCTGAGCTCTCTGTGCAAGAGATGCCCATTCAGAGGGCACCTGGTAACATCCTATGCAGTCAGAGGTGGGCTGAGGGCATGGCTTCCAGCTGCCTGGAGAAGAGACAGCACCTGTGTCCACACCTGTGGAGACCTCAGACTGGAACAGGTCCCCTTCCTTGCTCTTATCTGTCCCCTGCTCCATGTTTCTTGGCAGGGAGGTGCTTCTTCCCAGTCTCACAGTCACCCTGAAGCTCCTGAAAGGTGACCATGGGTTGTTCCCTGTTTACAAATTTCCCAGACCAGAATCAGAGCTCTGGGTGCTTCTACTTGATCAGGTGGTAGTCAAGTGATTCTTGGAGTAAATTCAGACTCCTAAATGGAAAAGTGATGTGAGAGGAATATGGAGGTGAGTGCAGCAGCCACAGCCATGCCACGTGCTTCTAAAGGCACCTGGCTCTGAGCTGGATGCAGGGGAACAGGCACTTCACTCTGTGAAGTGGTGTAAAGAGGGTCACAGGAATCCTGCTGCAGCAGCAGGATGGTCCGTGCCTGATGATGGGAATCCAGGCTTGTTCTGTAGTTACAGAATCTCAGTCCAAATGCCCAGAGGTAAACCCCTTAGTGTCAACGGAGAAAGGGGGCATTCTGTTGTTGGCAAGGATGCACCTTGTCTGATAACATTTCAGGTTCTGATATCATCTTGAGGTTTACATGGTGAGATACAGAAAGCATAAGAAAAGCAAGTAAAAGTCATTTGTACCTCCACCGCCTGGGGTGTTACACTCTTCATGCTCGTGTGTGGACATGGCTTCAATCCACTTTTTGCTGTAGTGGAAATGACAGAGTTGACATCATTCTATGCCACTCTGGCTCACATATAATGAATTAAATCACTGACCCTGTCCACTATCTCTGAGGCATGGGGTAGCTCCCTAGAGCCAGGTCAGCCATTGTACATCTGCTCTGGGACTCCCTGCTCTGAGTAAAATACCCACATTGCACCCAGAGCCTATGAACTCCCTTCTCTAGCTTCTTAGGGATGCAATTGGCCCCTGGATTCCTGCTCCATCCACACACCTCCTACTCCATCCCTCTGAGAGCTGAGCCTCCCTGAATCCAGCACTATGACAGTGTGACCTTCAGTGTGACAGGGAGTTGAGGCTCTGTTCCTTCCAATTCTCCATGCTTCTCAGAGTTTGGATCTGACATGCTCCCTGGTGCACGTGTTCAGGTCTTTGTTCCAAGCTCAGCCATGTCCAGAAGTGGGGCTTCTGGGAAGTGCTTGGGTCTTTAGGGCTCTGATGTCCTCCACAGGAGACTCCATGGCTGAGTTCAAAACTGAATGGACTATTTGGAGGGGAGTCATTTGTAGGCAGAGGGAATGGAGAAAAGAAAGTGTCAGTGGGAGCAATCAGTCAACTGGGAAGGACTCAAACAGAGGGAGTCACCAAAGTCACCAGAACAGCCTAGAGACACCCGAAGGGGATGCGGGATGGCTCAGGAACCACGTGGAGCTCAACAGCAGCAAGGCTGTGACCCACGCACTGGGCTGTTGAACAGAAGGACCCTGGGGATCAAGGACCCTCCCACCCTGATCAAGAGAGTGATCCATGAACCCCTTCCTGTGCCTAGCCTGCTTCTGGCTTCTCTGGCCATCATCTCCTGGAATAAAGCCCTGTTTATACCTGAGTGCTGTCCATGGTCGCAGTGACTGCTGGGCAGGGACACTGCATGATGAAGACTGTGCACCTGAGGTGGCTGACCATGCATGAGGCCTGGGGACCTCCTAGGACATAGCTGTGCCCCACAGTATCCCAAGAGGAGGCTCCCAGGTGGGTTTCTGAAAGTCAAATTCACAGACTGAAGTGGAAACATGGAGAGCCTGGGAACTTGGAAACTCCCATGAGAGAGACCCCATTTCCCACCACCCTCTTCCATCCTACAGGGATGCTCTCTACTGATGTAATCCTCCCTGGGACACTAAAGACCCCTGGATGAATGCCAACCACTCCTTGGAAAGTCAGGCTGAATGGAGGGCCCTTATATGAGGGAGGGTCTCAGAGTAACCACTGGGCCACTGCTAAAGGAGGGGAAATGATCACAGTGGAAAGGCCAGACTCCTGCATGGTGCAGTCAGGGACCTGAGCAGCACAGTGCAGTGACACCTGAGCTGCCCTGGGGACCACCCACACCACCTCTCTGACTCCCCCACAGGCTGGGGCAGAGGACTTCCTCCTGCTCTAGGGCTGTCTCAGCACCATGCAGAAGGACAAACCACCTGTTCATTGTCCTTCTGAAGTAGCACCACCAATTTCACAGAGGTGACACAGCAGCTGCCTGTTCCTGCATCCAGCTCAGAGCCAGGTGCCATCAGAGGCACAGGGCCTGGCTGTGGCTGCTGCACTCACCTTGATATTTCTCTCACCTCCCCTTTCCATCTAGGAGTTTGATTTAACTCCAACAGTTGTTTAACTGACCCCTGGTCGAGTAGAAGCACACCGAGCTCTGGTGAACTGCTCAACAGGGAGCCATCTGTGGTCCAACTTTCAGGAGCCTCAGTATGATTGTGAGATTGGAAAGAAGGAGAAGTTTGGTAGGAAGCATCTCCCCACCCAGAAACATGGAGCAGAGAACAAGGAAGAGCAGGAAAGGAGACATGTCCCTGGAAAACCTTCCAGTCTGATGTCTCCAAAGGTGTGGACACAGGTGCTGTCTCATCTCCAGGCAGCTGGAAGCCATGCCCTCAGCTCACCTCTGACTGAACAGGATGCTTTGGACAGCCACACAGTCACCAAGTGCCCTCTGGACGGGCATCCCTTGCACAGAGAGGCCAGCACTTTGCACCTCACCATGCCCTGGACAGAGGGCTCTGGGCCAGCCGTGCCTGGCACATAGCAGGGTGCACTTCCTTCTGGCTGCCCTGCAGCTGTGTGGGTCCACTCCTGGTAAAGCCCCTCTCCATTGTCCACTGAGCATGGGCATCTGTGGGTCTCCAGTTAAAATGCAGGGAGACATGGGAAACTGACATCTTGGCTACTTCGATATACGCAGAACATTCTTGAATATGTTCATCCTGCTGTGAAGTAGGTCTCTCACCTTATTCCAAGGTAAACCTACCTAATGAAACTCTCCCCTGTACATGAAGTCAGGATCATCAAAGCACAGGGTTCCCTCGCTGTTTACATTCCATGCAGACACACTTGAAATCAACTCTGATTTTTTCTTTGAAGCACACTGTACCTTCGCCTTGACTGTAGGCACTGTGCAACAGATCTCTAACTCATTCTTACTCCCCATCAGATGTTTTCCTCATGTTTTAAATCAAATCTTTATTTTCTGCTCATTCAATCCCTAATCACCTACATGCGTCATTCTGTGGTCTCTGTCTAGGGTTCAACTTTTTCAGACTCCAAAAGGGGGGAATCCTGGCTCCTCTGTCTTTTAGAATGATGGATGTGTTAATTCACAGGACTGGACCACTCTGTGGTGTGTTCGTATATCTAATCAAACTGTAGCACGCAAATGTATACGATTGTGATTATGAAATTAAATAAGACCACTATAAAAGCAGAGACAAAAATAAACTGTAGGAATTGCAGCTGGATGGCTGCACCTTCTGGGTTTCTATCTTTTTCTGTGCTATCCACCTCTTTCATGGGTATTCTTTGTGTGGCTTTAGCACTTAATGTTTATAGAATGAGTATGCCTATCCCTAGCTCCTCATTGTTATCCTGGATATTGGAGACTTGTTTTATGGTGTAAACCACAATCCAAATGGGCTTCTCTGTCTGCCCTCTATTACTGCTAGCGTCTAGGGTTGGGGGAGAGCATGATCCAGGGCCCCCAGGGGCTGTGTTGTGGTGGGGGGAACATGTCAGGCACATTGGCCCAGTTCCAGCCCTGAGCCCTGACTCCTGGTGCTTCTCGGGCAGGTGATGTACAGAGGTCTAGTCCATAAAGATGGAAGGGCAGCTCGTGACACAACTCGTGTCTTGGGAGATTGAGAGAAAGTGGGTGGAACTTCGGGGGATGGGCAAGGCCCAACTGTCAACAGCAGGGCTCAACTGTGACTTTGGAGCCCAGCATGTAGTTCTTGTATCTGCATCCTCAGATCCATGGCCATCAGCTCCTCAGTCACCTTTCCATTGAACAAGGACTCCCGGATGTCATCAGGGTCAAAACCCATGAGGAATATGAGCATAGTGAGTTTGTGGCCCTGGGATGAGGAGTGGCTCATGATTAGTTCTAAATGGCTTCCTCTCCTGCTCAGCCTTGGTGCCCACAGGTGGTCCCATGTGGGTGTGAGGAGGTTCCAACAGCTCTTTCCTTTTCCTTTGAAAGGTAGAAGAGAGTTCTGCACCTTCCACAGGGGATCAGCTCCTAAAGCAGCACCAGATTGTCTGCCTTCCACAGAGGATCCCGTGAGGATAATTTTGAAGAGGATCTTATCAGATTCCTGGGGTCTTGGTTTTCCCAAACAATGTCCTGAGTTCTGGTCCAGCCGAGACCTGCTGTGCAGTCCACAGTCACCGAGTTCTCTCTTCCCTGCAGCATCCAGCAGGACACCTCCACTCTCAGCCTCCTGTGAGCCACGCCCACCTGGGGCTGCAGCAGGCAGCAGAGGTGACCCAGGTCCCTAAGCCTCCTCTCCTGCATGCTGCCGTCCTCCTCACCTCCGCTCCCGTGCTCCATCACAACGTAGCTGTCCTCACCTGTCTCCATAACATGGAACAGCTGGATGAGGTTGGGTGACCCGAGCCTCCACTGGGTCCTCTCCTGCCAATACTGTGGGGGACGGAGCTCTGCTGTCCTTTCTGAATGACATTCATGGACACCTGGGCCCTGTTAGGATTGCCTGGCTAGTTTCACCCTGGCAAATCTACCCTGCCCAAGGGTCCATGTGGACCTCATATTGATTCATGAAGGTCATCTCTTTTGAGTAGTTATCTGCAAGGGAATGACGAAAGCTGATTTCCTTACTACTCTGACTGCACATCCTAAGCAGCAACACTTACAATCCTAACTGTGCTAATTAGCAGCACTAATGCACAACTACGTGGATTCCCCTTGTCATGACTGCAGCCATGTTGTGAACCAAAACCTATAAATGTTTCAGAGCAGTGGGGCACTCTGGAGGGAGCCTTGCCACAGCAGCCCAGCTGCCGGAATGCGCCTGACTCTTTGGTATAAACTTTAGTTATATCAAGAACGCTGTACTTGTTGAGATGTAAAAGTAGAATCTATGGAGGAAGAGTATAGGAAGCTGTAAGCGCTCCTGTGCCCAGACAGTAAACACTAGGCACCTCAAGCTGCCAGGTGGACATGCCAAGTTCGGAGGCTTTGAAAAGAGTTGCAGCAGGTTGGGATTTACATCCTACCTACCCTAGCTTCCATAGTCCACTCAGGCTGGTCGACAGGCCAGCTAGCACTCCGAGAATGAATGTGGACCACAGGGCATGGCATATGCTGATACCTGGGAGTTTTGCTATAGTTCCTCACATCACCTGGATCTAAGCATGAACCACAACCCCTCTTGTTTCTGAGCATGCCGTTATGAATATAGCTAACGTCTTGTCACAAATCTTTTATAACTGGACTAGCTAGACCAGTTTGTGTTCCTTTGGGAGGGCAGACAGGGGATTCTCCAAGTATTGCCTGAGAAATCCACACAGTCCTAAAATGTATCACCGCATAGTAGCTCCTCATGTCACTCAGGTTTCATTCTCCATGGATTTTACCTGGTTCATTTATTCTTCTATCATGCTAAGAGGGTAAGATCAAACTTTGTTACAGGAGTCAATGAGATACCCGTTCTCCTATCTGTGCATTAGTTAATGTGCTGTCACCCCAATGAGTTTCAAGCCAGTGGACCATCCTGCAGATCCCACAGTTGTCTGGTGGGTAACACTTGATGTATCCAGGTTGAAGTGACAGAAAATGCTACCTTCCCCATGTCCCATACAGAGAAGCATGGACAGGCTTCTCTAGGAATCCTGGGTTGCTGGTGCTGTTCATTATACAGCTTGCTCAATGCCTCTGTCCACTAAGCAGCTAATTAAGAAGGGAGCACATGGGACTAGTGTGCTCCCAGAGGAGACCTTTGAGAAAGCAAAGGTGGTGATAGTCCAGGCACAGGCTCTGGGCACCCTCTACAAGATCTCAGGAGCAGATAGATGTCACCTGTACAGCAGATGGCAAGAATCAGGGTACAGGAAAAACAACTCGACTAAAGGTACCTTAGGTTTTGGTTGAGAGTCCAAGAGGTGAGCTAAAGCAGTCCATCCCTAGTGAAACCTACCTGAAGAACTCAGTTCCTCTTTCATTAACTCTGCTTTAAGCAGTGGTAGGTGGCTGTGTGGGAGGCCCTAAGTTTCATCCCCTCCCTGAACAAGACAATACCACATGAGTCTTCCCTGTTGTTCTGCTGCTATAAAGGTCTTTGCCCCAGGACACTGCTTAGCTTGGAGCTAAAGTCTCTAAGGTTCCTTCATGGCAGGCTTGTTGATGGGACTCTTGGGTTGGTGGAATCTAAGCACTGGCTCCTAATTGCAGGAAGTCTTGTCCCTGAGGCAAAATGTTAAAGGAGCAATTGGGATCCAGCCCCCACCCATCTCTCTCTCTGTTCATCAGAACTCTGGGGTTGATTGGGCTTCTGTGCTTCTGTGTTCCTGTAGTCTGTGTGCACACACAGGACAATATGCATGTGTGCCCCTGAGAGCGTACATGTGCACGTGTGGAGGCACAGTTGCATGTGTGTGTAGGTGTGTGGATGTGTGCCTGTGTGTGCATGTGAACTTGATCATGGTGTTGGTGTCACTGAGAGTAAACAATGGCAGCTGGAAGGCAAGAACATTCTGGAGGCCTGTGGTTGTCTCCAGACACACAGGAGAACCACAAATGGAATGATTTTCCCAACTGGCAGGAATGGGCATGAGATCTTAGTACCTGCCCTCACTCCTGTCAATCACTGCTCTACCCAGTAGGTCTTCCAAAGCCAGGGTGACACCTTTACATTGTACATTCTGAGGATCTGGATGCTGCTGGTTGACTGCTCCAGACAGGGAAGTAAGGATTCTGGTGCTAGGAGTTGATTTGAAAGGTGAAGGCCAAGGTATGGAGAGGTGAGAAGAGGAGATTGCTAATACTGGCTCTTATCCAGAGGGCTCACCTTGGAGAGTACACGCCTGTGGGTCACTGGGGCTTAGCCAACTGGGCATTCCTGAGCAGAATGAGACACTCAAGTTTTCTCTCCCATGTCCCAGGGTCCAGGCATCACTGAAACCACTCTTGGGTCAGTGAGCTTCAGAGCTTCACCTGCCACATGGTACCCAAAGGGTGACAGGCAAACATGGGGCAGAGCTGATCACTGTACCTACCCTCAGACTGAAGGGCACATTGAAGACACTTCAAGGGCTCAGATAGCAGCGTCCCAAGATCAGTGGAGTGTGTGACTGTCCTCTGGAGACTGCTCAGATCATGGACCTTTCCTCCAGCAGAGACCAAGGTTCCAGTGACTGTGTGGGTGACGTGTGTTTCTTCTTTCCCGGACACCTTGCAGCTTGGGTCTGCAGGTAGCCTCTGCTCCTAGGGAAGGTTGCCTAGCTAGATCGTGAACTGTGCGCCTCACCATGACCGGACAGAGGACTCTGAGCAGGTGTGCCCAGCGGGCAGCAGTGTGGACATTCATCTCCTCTTTTAAACAGTTGGAATCCACATCTGGCCAATCTCCCACTCCATTCAGCCAAGGTCCTCCAAGGTCAGAGTTCCCATGTTCTCTCTTTTAAATGCAAGAAGAAAGTTAAAATTCCCCCGTTTTAACATCTTTGACGTACAGTTCCCGGTCCTTGACTAAGTCACCAGGCTGGTCAGTGGATCTCCAGACTGACTCCTCTACCTGGCTGAACTTCTCCTCCCCTTCACCTCACCCATCTCCATCCCCCACCTCTCCCCTCCCTGACCAGCTGCACCTGCCATTCTGCTCTCTGGATCTCAGATTCAACTTCTTAGATTTCAGAAAGGAGTGATCCTAAAGCATCTATCCCAGGTAATGAGCATGTTATATGCAAGTCTAGGTCATTCCGTGGCATGTGCACATAAAGAAAATCGCATTGTATACAACTGTGATTTGTTAATGTTTAAAGACTATGATCAAAGCATAGACTAAAGACAGGAAACTGCGGAAACTGCAGCTTCGCCACCTCACCTCCTGGGTTTCTGACTTGGTCTCCACTCCCAACTTCTTACACTGGAGCCACTTTGTTCCTGAATTCAGGGTGTGTGACTTTGGCACTCAACCCTCATGGGATAAATATGTCAAACCCTCACACTCCTGGCTCTAGACTTGCATAGGCAAGCTTTGGTTTGTGGATATAATGGAGAGGGACATGCTTCTCTGCGTCCCCAGGAAGGACTCCTGGTGCTTCTCAGGCAGTTGATATTCTGAGAACTAGTAGGTAAAGTTGGGAAGGGCAGCTCAAGACAAAGGTCATCTCCTTCAGAGAAGGTGGATAGAACTTTGGGGGATGGGCAAAGCCCAACTGCTAAGAGCAGGGCTCAACTGTGACTTTGGAGCCCAGCATGTGGTTTCTGCATCTGAAGTCTCAGGTACATGGCCTTCACTACCTAATCCACTTTTCCACTGAGCGAATCATTAGGGTCAAAAGCCACAAGGAAGATGATTTTAGTGAGTTTTTTGCCCTGGAGTGAGGAGTGGCTCATGATTAGGTCCCAATGACTCTTTCTCACCTGCTCAACCCTGGTGCCCACAGGTGGTCCAAAGTGGAAGTGAAGTAGTTCCAATGACCCTTTCATTTTCCATGGAAAGTAGAAGAGAGTCCTGCACCTTCCACAGAGCATTCACTCTTAAAGCAGCAACATGGTGCCTGCATTCAAGATGGGATACCATGGAGGGATTTTGAAGGTGATTCCCAGGATCCCTACAGCTTCAGTGGATCAGTGTGCTCTTTAACCCAACAAAGATATGAGCACGTGGTAAGGGAGTCCTGCACAATGTCCTGAGTTCTGGTCCAGCTGAGACCTGCTGTACAGTCCACAGTCACCGAGTTCTCTCTTTCCTGCAGCATCCAGCAGGATACCTCCACTCTCAGCCTCCTGTGAGCCACGCCCACCTGGGGCAGCAGCAGGCAGCAGAGGTAACCCCAGGTCCCCAGGCCTCCTCTCCTGCATGCTGCCGTCCTCCTCACCTCTGCTCCCGTGCTCCATCACAACGTAGCTGTCCTCACCTGTCTCGATAACATGGAACAGCTGGATGACATTGGGTGACTCGAGCCTCCACTGGGTCCTCTCCTGCCAATACTCTGTGGGGGACAGAGCTCTGCTGTCCTTTCTGAATGACATTCATGGACACCCGGGCCCTGTTAGGAGTTGCCTGGCTAGTTTCACCTTGGCAAATCTACCCTGCCCAAGGGTCCATAGTACCTCATATTGACCCGTGATGGCCTCCTTGTATGAGGAGCTGCCTGCAAGGTGAGGACACAGGTGACGTCCTGGCTACACTCACTACACATCCTAAGCAGCAGCACTTACAATACTAACTGTACTAACTGCTGATGAGCAGCAGGAATGCACAACGCCGTGGCTTCCCCTGACATGACTGCAGCCATGTTGGCTCAGAGTCACCACAGCTGGGTGTTCATTGTTGAACCAGAACCTGCAAATGACTCAGAGCAGTGGGGCTCTGGGGGAGCCTTGCCTCTGCAGCCTGGCTCTCCAGTATTACCCAGCCACCATGAAGTCCCTTGTTTTCCCTCCTCTGAGTATGTCCCTCATCTGAACCACATTCGGGGGATCACCCTGATCTTTCTGTGCCCAGAAATGCGCCTCCTTCAGGAATTTCCCCGACTCTGTGCTCCTACCTCTTGGTCTGTCTTCCTCTGGTTCTTGCTCTCACAGCTCCTTGGGAACAGTCCTCATACACTGTGAGTGGGTGAGTCCAGAACAAGTGCTCAGCCAACAGAGAGACCAAGGAAATGGGTGGGAGAAAGGGTGAATCCTTGGAAAAATCCCCAGGTGGTCATCTGTAGACAGGTGGGGAATGGGGGCCTGTGCTCAATTATTGGAGCCCACAGAATGAGCACAAGGATGCCCACAGATCTCTAAGGGTCAGCCTGCTCTTTGCTAAATGTCATTTATTCCATTGTGGTGAGGAAACACGGCATCTTGCAGTGAGCTCCAACATAGCCTTCAAGTTAGCCCCCTAAGGCCCGCACAATATGGGAAATATTATTGTCACATGATATAGGAATTTCTCTAACAGGAGTGGTCCCTCTTGGGAAAGCACTGGTGACACCCAGAGGACACTGGGACAAGAGATATGATAAGTCATCTATGCCCAGGTGCCTCAAGGACCCAGAATTGCTCCTTTTATGGTACAATGAAAAGGACTGAATATGCCTCTAGAACTGTGTGTCCCATCTCTCCCCCACGCAGCCTGATTGTGAGATGAGAGGTTTATCACGTGGGGGGAGGCCATTGGAGAAATAGGAGCCTGAATGTGTCCTGCACTGGGTTTTCCTAGTCCAGCGAAGTCTGGTGGAAACAGGGACAGAACAAATGAGAGAGGAGAGAAAGGGGGACCCGTTGACAACCAGAAAGCTGGCATGGTGTGACTGGCTCCCTGGTGGCCTCCCAGGGAAAGATGGGAAGGCTCCACTGCACCTGGGGAGCCTTGTGCAGGGAGCTGGAGAGGGACCACTGCTCCAGCCTTTCCCCCTGTGCAGGAAGGTCAGGGAATCCCAGCTCTGGCCCTGGGGCCACTCGACATGTACCCCTCCTCACTCTCTGTGACCAGGGGTGGGGCTGAGGTGGCCAGGACTCAGGGCCCTGGTGGCCCACTGGGAACCCCATGGGCAAGGGATCATCCCCTGGTCCTCCCAGGGAAGGAGGGCAGTGGTCCATATTTACTAGTAATGTCCTTTGTCCCTGAGAAGAGGCTGGATGGCGTTCTGCCAGGAAAGACACTCCAGGTCTCTGTGGGGAATTTCGACCTCAGGATGGGCAGTCAGTGCAGAATCTAGGGGGGAAGCCAACAGGAAGCTGTCAGCCCTCCTGTCCCCAGACAGGGAGGAAGTACCAGGCAGGACAAGCTGCCAGGTGCACAAGCAAGATGGGAGGCCCAGAGAGAGCTGCAGCAGGGTGGCACTCAGGTCCTACCTACCAGGCCTTCAGGAGTCCCCCTGGGTGGTAGAGGCCAGCTAGGACTTGGAGAAGGGCTGTGTACTAGAGGGGGTGGGGCAAGGTGATTCCTAGGGGTTTGGCTGCATGCCTCCCACTACCAGGGCTCAGGAACAAGCACACCCACCTTATCTCTGTGCATGCTGTGCTGAGCTTAGCTCCTATCTTTCCATCAGTCCTCGGTAATGGGACTGGCAAGACCAGTTGGTCTTCCCTTGGAAGGGCAGGCAGGGGACATCCCAGGTCCTGCCTCCGGGAAATCTGCACAGTCCTGCTATCTGTCACCACATGATGGCTCAGGACCTTACTCAGATTTCTGATAGGATTTTACTTCCAACATTCCCTGGTCCCATTGTGTGGATGATGTCATGCTAATTTGTGAAGACAGTTTCAGGAGTGAGTGAAGCAACTGTGCACACATATCTGCATGAGTTAGTGTGCTGTCACCCCAGTGAGACCCAAGGCTGTGGGCTGTCCTGAGGACCCCACAGGTGTCCAATTGGGTAAGAAAAGATGCACTACAGGAATGATGTGACAAACGGCCATTTCTTCTCTGGGAATCCTGGATTTCTGGGGGCCTTTCATTACTTGTTGGGTCAACACCTCTGTCCACTGAGGAAATAATAAGGGCGCCACGTGGACTTGGACTAGTGTGATCCCCAGCAGGAACATGTGGAAAGCAAACACTTGATAGCAGAGGCATGGGCTCTGGGTGTTCTCTACAGGGCACCACAGTGCAGGTTAGTGTCACCTGTGTGGTAGATGACCATCAGGCTCTCTGGCAAGAACAAGGACAAGTGTATCTTATTGTTAATCAGAGCTCTGGAGGGAGGCTGAGCCTAGACCCTCCCCGCAGAGCAGCAGTTTCCGGCAGTGTTCCAGGCTCTGAGGGAAGTGAAGCCCCTGACCAAGAGTTTGGGTCACAGTGCACATGCCCCCTCCCTAGGATGGTGGGTGGCCTATTTCCCCATCTCAATCTGCTGTGGCAAACTCCTCAGCTTCTCCTGAGTTGCTGATGGCATCTGCCAGGTTCTTGTGAAACTGCCTCAGCCCCCCAGGTGGCCACCCCAGTGCCTGGGACCTCACAGGAAGGCCCCACGGTGTGTGCTGTAACCGTGTGCTTGGTGGAAAGATGTACAGCCAGGGCCCCCGAGCATCTGGACTGCTGCTGCAGTATGTCCTGCCATGGACACACCTGGTTTGAGATGGACGGAAATCTGAGCAGCCAATGGAGAATGGTGGGCAGCATGGAAGTGGGAACTGATGGGCCATGGCCGCTGATTGTGCCCTCCACTGGGCAGTGTTGTCACGCCTCACCTTGTTGATGGCAAATCGATCAGTGGAACATGGTCTAGTGGCCTTGACCAGCCCTCCCAACAAAATAGTGAACTCAAATACTAGTAACAAAGGCCTTGAAGTGTGTACTGCACGTGTACCCTGCCGGCTGATGGTGACAGGACACCCATGTCACAGACCAGGCTGTGCGCACTAGGCCCAGCACATGCCCTGTCCTGGCCTTTTCATCCTCGATAAAATACCGAGGCAGCCAGGTTGGCGGAGCGAAGGGACAGCTTGTTCCAGTAGCAGATCCAGGTCCCATTTGGAAGCCCCCCTTGGCGAGACGCAGTGAAGTTCTGGAGAAGGTGTAGCCCATTTCCACACCCACATGACGGGCTGGGCTGCCCTCCCAGGCACCTGAAGTGGGTGGGCACTCTGGCTCCTGCCTCCAGACCTTCCATGGCAAATGGTGACTGCACATCCTCTGTGGCCAGAGCTGATCCAGCTCTGCTGTCTCAACACAGAGCCTTAACTCCTGTGTAAGGGACAGTACAGTGGGGACTCCAGTTGTTCGCTCCCCACCCAGGTTAGGTAGGCCAGGAGACAGTGGGTTTCTAAACACGTTCCCTTTTACCCTTTGGAGTTTAGTGCTGAGCGGGTTGAAGGGCACACCTCATGGCACTAAGAACAATTGCTGCTGTGGTCTTTGGCTGATCTGCCTGGAAGCTGTGCTGTTAACACAAATGCTGTGTGCACATCCCCGCTGTTGCCTGCCTCAGGTCACACAAAATAACCCCTGTTACTGCCTTCTCTCCTCTCTCCTCCATAGCAGACATGCTCAGTTGTACAACTGTGGTCCTGTGGCTGCTGGCAGAGAAGGAGGATTGTTCTTACTTTTGAATAACTGTTCTCTGTCTCTTTTCATGCTCGTGCCTCTAGAGCTCTGTGCACACTGCTCACAAGCTGGCACCACCTCTGCAAGGCCGGGAGCCCTCACAGGCTCAGGGCAGATCACAGAAAAAAAGGGCATATGAGATTGTAAGAGCTGTGACAAGGGGTGTCACGTATGGATTCAGCTTGACCTGATTGCCACCATCTTGACTCTTCACTGCCATGGTTGGCCCAATAACCCTAGGTGGTCTTTCTTGAACAGTCTCACAGCCACCAAAAAGAGACTTTCAGACCTTTGCAACCAGATCCTGGCTCCAAAAGATACCTGTGAATATTTCTAAGATGAACAAGATACACACAGGATGAAGTCACTTTTGTCCTAACCTGTATATATTCCCTTCTTTCCCCCCCGCACTGTGCCAGGACACAAGAGGTGAGCTACAACCTGCTCCCATGGGAAGTGCCTGAATAAACTGCTCCCTTCCCTCCTCCAGGTCTGTCTGGCTCTTGTTCTCCTGGCTCCTTGGGACCAGCCCCCACACAGAGACAGGATGATTCTGGGGCAGAAACTGCATTAACACTGAATCTGAACATTCCATTCTTTGTGCGCTAATGACAGTCCAAATATGAACAAACATCATGAGGTAATATTGCATTACTAAACAAAAATGAAGAAAAATGAAAAACTGTACAAGGAAAAGGAAAATGGCAAAATGGGGAAAAATTAAAAAGGGAGAGAATTTACATAAAACACTGCAGACTGCTCAGCCAGCCTTCAGAAGCCCTCAGATGGCTCATTAACACCGCTCATTGCACTAAAGCTAACAAAGAGGTCTGCATACCAGAGTCTCTGGAACCCCCATTTCCACAGACACAAACCTGGAGATAGGATTCTGGTGCCAGGAGCTGGTTTGAAAGGTAAGGACGGGAGACGGTCATAGGAAGAGATGGCTCATATTGTCTGTCCTCAAGAGGGCCCCCATATCTGGAAGCCCACCCCTGTGGGGCACTGGGCTCAGCCAACCAGGAATTCCTGAGCAGACCACGCCCCTCAAGTTTTCTCTCATGACCTTGGGGCAAGGGAAGGCTGAAGGCTGCTCCTGGGGTCACTATGCCTCGATACTTCACCTGCCACACAGGCACTGAGAGGGCTCTAGCTGATTACACTGGAGGGCACAGAGGGGGCAAGTCAAGGGCTCAGACAGCCAGTGTCCCGTGACCAGTGCAGTGCGTGACTGTCCTATTGAAACTGCTCAGATAATGGACCTTTCCTCCAGGTCATTCCAGAGACCAAGGCTCAAGTGACTGTGTTGGATACGTGTGTTTCCTCTGTGCTGGGCTATAGCTCCACCCCTAACCCTCTGTGGTGCACCCCACAGACCTGCTTGTCCTCCGCCTGAGCCATTCCATTGCTTCCTGGCCAAGCTTCTTGGAAATGGAACTCTTTCTTCCTCAGACACCTTGTAGCTTGGGTCTGCAGGTGGCCTCAGCTCCTAGGGACAGGTGCCTGACCAGATCTGAAGGTGCGCAAGAGCAACTCAGCATGGAGCAGAGAGGGCCCCTGGTCACTAGGAAACATAGGTGTCAGCTTCTCCAACAACCACCTGTGGTCTGTGTCCACGGGACAGAGATGGGGTTGGATGATGCTTCTGGCTAAGTTGTTCCTGGCTCTGGAGGAACCAGAGCTATTCCCCTGTAGAATCTCTGTTCCTGACAGGCAGTAATAGATCCTCACTGGCCCAAAGCAAAAGTGGACATTCTGTCATTTCCAGGAAGTGCAGTGTCAAAATATAAATAATGTCCTAATACCACCTCTAGTTTTCCTCTGGTGAAATACAGAACATAGAAAAGCAGGCAGGAATCCTTGGTGCCCCCCACCTGGAGGTCATCCCTGACACATTTTCAGGTTCCCTCTGGGCTTGGTTTTTAAGCACTTTTGGCCCACTGGAAATGACACAGGTGACATGATCCATGCCAGTCGTCTTATTCACTGGGCAGGGATTAAACACTGTCCCTGTCCCTCATCCATGAGGCTGCAGGAGCTCCCTAGGGCCAGGCAGGCTGCCGTCCATCCACTCTGGAGCTCTCTGCCACATTCCAGCAAAGACCATGAGACCCTCAGGGTCTGGGTCCTCTCCCTTCTCCAGCTTCTGAGGGATCTGGTTTGCCCTGGCCCCTGCCCAGCCATGCCCCTCCCACTCCATCCCCCACACAGCCACCCCCTCCAACCCAGCATCCTGGAACCTGCTGTTCAGTCTTCCTGGTAGATATGCCTCCTTCTCATCAGAGTGTCCCTGCAGTTACAGTTAGGACCCGGAATGTCCCCCACAGGCTCCTGTGTTGCAGGCTGGATTCCAAACACCACCATGCCCAGAGGAGGCACTTTGGGGAAATGATGGACCATGAGGGCTCTGAGCTCACCCTGCATTACTCCATGGAAGGGTCCTGACTGAATGGACTCGTGGGACGAGGTGGGACAGTGGGAGGTGCTGGGCTGGAAGCAGGGCCCTGGCATGCCATCCTAAAGGGCACCTTCCCCAGGCTCCTCCCCTGTGCCTCTCTCCTAGCTGCCCTCATGTGGTTAGCAGCTGTGACCCTGATCCACCCTGACATGGGGACCTGCGTAACCACACCCTCATGGGATGGGGCTGCCCTCCCTCTCTGAGGATGGCCTTCATGTAGCACAGAGGAGGTGACAGAGTGGTTGTCACCATGACACTTCCACTTCTTATAGTGGTTACTGATTCTTGACACATCTTTGATTCCCTGAGTATTCACTGATTTGATTTACTAAGTATTTCCCTAATAATAAACATTATTCCTCCCTTTTCTCTAGGGGAGCCTGTTGTGAGTTTAACTGTGACTCCTTTTCAAGAAATGTGCCATAGTTCTTATCACCAGTACTTTCCCTGTGGGGCCCTAGTTTCATCACGTGCTGATTATGAGATCACGCTGCTGCCTACCTTCTAGTATTTTAAAACACTTAGGACAATGTGTGCCCATGGATCTGAAATCTTTTCACATCTCATCTGCTAGTTCCTTATACTTTCTATCCCAATTTTAAAGATGACAAAAATAAAGTTGAGAAAGTCCTGAGCTCAGCCTGGTGATGAGCACATTGCAGAGCAGGGAACAGCGTGCATCCTGATCTCCTGGAAATCACATGTCCCACCCCCATGCACATCCCAAGACAAGGGTGACCTTATGTCCCTGGAAAATCTTCCAGTCTGAGGTCTCCACCAGTGGGGGCACAGATGCTGTCTCTTCTGCAGGCAGCTGGAAGCCATGACCTCAGCCCACCTCTGACTGCACAGGATGCTTTAGACAGCCACACAGGCATAAGAGTCCTCTGGACGGGTATTCTGCACACAGAAAACCCAGCACTGTGCCCCTCACCATGCCCTGGGTGGAGGGCTCTGGGCCAGCTGTGCTGGGCACACAGTGGAGCACACTTCCTCTGGCTCCCCTGGGTCTGGCTCTCCTGGCAGCTCCCATGCCACAATCCACTACAGGAGCAGCAGGGTGACCACCACATCTACTGGCATTCTGTCCACCTCTTACATTGAAGACCCCTTATTCCTGAATTCAGGGTGTGTGACTTTGGGGTTCAATACTCATGGGATAACTATGGCTCTCCTTGCTCCTGGCTCTAGCTTGGCTCTAGATTTGTTTTGTGGATACAAGGAAGGAGTACTTGCTTCTCTGCCTTTACTACTGCCAGTGTCTAGGGTGGAAGGAGAGTGACACAGGGGCCCCCAGAGAGCTATGCTGGAGCGTGGTGGGGGGGTGCATGGCAGGCACATGGCCCCTCATCAGTCCTTGACCCTCTCTTGGTGCTGCTCAGGCAGATGGTATGCAGAGGACCAGTGGGTAAAGTTGGAAGGGTAGGCTCACGACACTTGGCATCTTTTCAGGGGTTGAGAAGGATGGAAGTTCGGGGGATGGGTAAGTCCCAACTGCCAACAGCAGGGCTCAACTGTGACTTTGGAACCCAGCATGTGGTTTCTGTGTCTGAATCCTGAGATATGTGGCCATCACCTCTTCATCCACTTTTCCATTGAACAAGGACTCCTGGATCCCATCAGGAATATGAGCACAGTGAGTCTGTGGCCCTGTGGGGAGGAGTGGCTCCCGATTAGGTCCCAATGACCTTTCCTCACTTGTTCAGCCCTGGTGCCCAATGGTGGTCTTGTGTGGGGGTGAGGGAGTTCCAATGACCCTTTCCTTCTCCATGGAAATGTGGAGGAGTCTCCTGCATCTTCCATGAGGAATACGTCCTAAAGCATCGCCAAGACACCTGCCTCCATGGGGAAGAATTTGAAGAGGACTCCCAGGAACCCTACAGCTTCAGTGGATCATTGTGCTCCTCAACCCACCGCAGATCTGGGCACATGGTAAGAGAGTCCTGCACAATGTCCTGAGTTCTGGTCCAGCCGAGACCTGCTGTGCAATCCACAGTCACCGAGTTCTCTCTTTCCTGCAGCATCCAGCAGGATACCTCCACTCTCAGCCTCCTGTGAGCCACGCCCACCTGGGGCAGCAGCAGGCAGCAAAGGTGACCCCAAGTCCCCAGGCCTCCTCTCCTGCATGCTGCCGTCCTCCTCACCTCCGCTCCCGTGCTCCATCACAACGTAGCTGTCCTCACCTGTCTGGATAACATGGAACAGCTGGATGACATTGGGTGACTCGAGCTTCCACTGGGTTCTCTCCTGTCAATACTCTGTGGGGGACGGAGCTCTGCTGTCCTTTCTGAATGACATTCATGGACACCCGGGCCCTGTTAGGAGTTGCCTGGCTAGTTTCACCTTGACAAATCTACCCTGCCCAAGGGTCCATAGCACTTCATATTGACCCGTGATGGCCTCCTTGTATGAGGAGCTGCCTGCAAGGTGAGGACACAGGTGACGTCCTGGCTACACTCACTACACATCCTAAGCAGCAGCACTTACAATACTAACTGTACTAACTGCTGATGAGCAGCAGGAATGCACAACGCCGTGGCTTCCCCTGACATGACTGCAGCCATGTTGGCTCAGAGTCACCATAGCCGGGTGTTCATTGTTGAACCAGAACCTGCAAATGAATCAGAGCAGTGGGGCTCTGGGGGAGCCTTGCCTCTGCAGCCTGGCTCTCCAGTATTACCCAGCCACCATGAAGTCCCTTGTTTTCCCTCCTCTGAGTATGTCCCTCATCTGAACCACATTCGGGGGATCACCCTGATCTTTCTGTGCCCAGAAATGCACCTCCTTCAGGAATTTCCCCGACTCTGTGCTCCTACCTCTTGGTCTGTCTTCCTCTGGTTCTTGCTCTCACAGCTCCTTGGGAACAGTCCTCATACACTGTGAGTGGGTGAGTCCAGAACAAGTGCTCAGCCAACAGAGACCAAGGAAATGGGTGGGAGAAAGGGTGAATCCTTGGACTAAATCCACAAGGGCACTCTGCTTAATGATTGGAGGCCACAGCATGAGCACAGGGTTGCCCCCTGATCTTCAAGGGTCAACCTACTCTATGCTGAATGTCCCTTGTCTCTTTGGGGCATGGAAACCTGGCATCCTCAAATGAGCTCCTAAGTAACCCTCTGGTAACCCCTAAGCCCCATACGATTAGGAAAATCGTTTCATCCCATTTTAGATCCTGTTGTACAGGAGAGGCATGGGCCTAGGAGGGTTTCCCCATGGAAAAGCAGTAAAGAGTCCCAGGGGACATGGGGGCAATGGAACATATGACAATCATCTTATGTCCCATTGTTTCAAGGATACAAAAGAGCAAATTTAGTGGAGAATTAAAAGATATTCATAAATGCCTGTGAAGTGCATGGCCCTTCTCTCTCTTCCCCAGTCTGACTGCCTGATGGGGTGTCTTATGTGGTCAAGGCCATATGAGATGAAGGACTGGCCAAAGGTGCCCTTCCTACTCAGTTCCTACCTATTTAAGTCATTTGGTCTCTCTTGTTGGTAGAGGCCATCTAGGGCTTGCAGAAGGGCTGTGGACTAGAGCGGGTGGGGCAAGGTGATTCCTAGGAGTTTGGCTGCAGTCCTCCCACTACCAGGGCTCAGGAACAAGCACACCCACCTTGTCCCTGTGCATGCTGTGCTGAGCTTAGCTAATACCTTTTCATCAGTCCTTTGTAACTGGACCGGCAAGACCAGTTGGTCTTCTCTTGGAAGGGCAGGCAGGGGATGTTATAGGCACTGCCTCAGGGAAATCTGTCACCTGCTGTCAGGGAAATCAGTCCTGCTATCTGTCACCAGATGGTGGGTCAGGACCTCACTCAGATTTCTGTTAGGATTTTAGTACTGATATTCCCTGGTTTTATCATATGGATGATGTCATGCTAATTGTGGAAGATCGTCCTTTGTTTTAGGAGTCAGAGACACAGATGTGCACACACCTATGCATGACTAAATGTGTTGTCAAAGAGACCCAAGGCCGGGGACCATCCTACAGTTCCCACAGGTGTCCATTAGGGTAAGAAATGATGCATGGCAGGAATGATGTGAAGGAAACTGCCAGGCTTCCCCAGGTCGCACAGAATGAACCACTGATAGGGTTTATCGGGAATGCTGGGGAGCTGGGGCTTTTCATTATACATCTGGCTCAACACCGATGTCCCCTAAGCAGCTAAATAAGGAGCCACATGGGAGTAGTGTGCTCCCAACAGGAGACATTTGAGAAAGCCAAGATGCATAATGCCCAGGAATGGGCTCTGGGCACCTTGGACAACAAGGCACAGCAGTGCAAAGCGATGTCACCTGTACAGCAGATGGCATGAGTCAAGGTCTCGGACAAAGTAGCTTTTTCTTTAATCAGAGCTCTGGAGGAAGCAGAAACTAGACCTTCCCCTCCAGAGTAGCAGTTTCCAGCAGTGTGCAGGCCCTACTAGAAGGGAAACCTCTCACCAAAAGTTTGTGTCACATGCACACTGGCCACCAGCATATGGTGGGGGAGGCGTATTTCACCAACCTCAATCTGCCACGACAATGACATAGCCCTTTGCTTCTCCTGAGTTGCTGACGGCATTGTCCCAGATTCCTGTGAAGGGGCCTCAGCCCCTCAGGTGGGATCCCACAGGAAAGGCGCCTACCTGAGAATGTTTGGTGGTCAGATGTTTGCAGCAGGATCTCCTCAGCATCTGGACTGCTGCTGCAGTGTGTCCTGCCCTGGACACTACTTGGTTTGAGACAGAAGAAAATCTGAGAGCCAATGGGCAGAATGGCGGGCAGTATGGATATGGGAGCTCATGGGCCTTGGCTGTTGTTACTTTTATCATCATTGGGGTGGTGTACTTGGGCCTCACCTCGTTGATGGCAAAATGGTCAATGGAACAATGGCTTGGTGGCTTCTACCAGGCTCTCCTAGCAAAGTAGTAACCAAATTGCCACTGTTAAGGGCCTTGAGATGCATAAGCCTTGGGTACCTGTACCTAAGGACTGTCCGGATGGCACCCACATCCCAAGGCATGAAGGGCAGCATGGACCCCCAGCACATGATGAACAATGGCGTTTTCATTTGCCTCATAACCTCTAGGCTTCAGGGTTGGTGGAGAGAAAGAAGAGCCATTTAACAGTTCTAGGCCTTTTTAGGCAAATCTGCCTTGGCAAGATGAAGTTCTGGAGAATACTTAGCCCATTTCAACACCCACATGACAGGCTTAGCTGTCCCTCTTAAGCACTTGCTGCAGGAAGCTCTGACCCTGTCCCAAGAGCATCCATGGTCAAATGTAACTCCACAGTCTCTGTCCCCAGAGTTCATAAATGGGCTACTTTTTTGTATTCCAGGTAGGGGACCACGTAGTTGGGGTCTCATCTAGCTTCATGGCTTGATCCCTCTGGGTGGGTTGACTGATTTCTGCCATCCTCTGAGATAACTGTGGCCTGCTTAACACATTCCCTTTAGAAGTCTACGCCTGTGGTCACAGCTAATGACCTGAGTGTGCATAGCTCCAGGCACTACAGCCAGCTTCCTTTTCCAACAATATCTGTGGTTTCTTGTCCATTTTATGGTCTGCCTGGAAGCTGTGCTGTTATCAAGACAAATACGATTTGCACGTCCCAGCTGTTGCCCACCTTGGGTCACACATGAAAACCCCTGTTAATGTCTTTTCTCCTCTCTCTTCCATAACAGACATGCTCAGTTGTGTGTGTGGTCCTGAGGATGCTGGCAGGGAAGAAGGATTGTTCTTACTATTTGCTTTAAGCCTGAGAGGTGGGCAACAATGGGACAAATAGGTGGGCAACTCAATAACTGGACAAATGACCTCATTTGGCACCATGTTTGCAAGGCTGGGACTCTTCACAGGCTCAGGGCATATCATGGAAGAGCGGGTGTGTGAGATTGTAGACCCGTGACAAACGGTGACTCATATGGATTTAGCTTGACTTGATTGCTGCCATCTTGACTCTTCACTGCCACGATTGGCCCAATAGCCCAGGGTTTTCTTGAACAGTCTGACAGCCAACAACAAAAGACTAAACCCTCAGAGTGTTTTGTGGAGCTTTGCAACCAGATGCCAGCTCCAGGAGATGCCCGGTTCTTTAATATCAGCTCAAGGTTATTGAAATACAACCAGTCAGGATGAATCCACTGCTGTCGACACTCATAAACTTGACCTTCCTTGGACCCAAGCTGCCAGGATTCAAGTAGTGTATGAGCAAACTAGTAACACACTTCCATGAGGAAGGGCTCAAATAAATTGTCCCCTCCGTGCTCTGAGATCTGTCTAGCTCTCTGTCAATCTCTTGGCACATTGGGACAGTTCTCATGCACTGACACTGAGTTGCTCAAAGGAACAGAGTAACTATACAGAGAACACTAACAGTTCATAATACGCTAACTATAGCAGCAATATGAACAAATATAAGCAAATAATAATAAGTAAAAAATAAAAAGTATCGGCAAAAAGAAAATAACACAAAAGAAAAAGAATTTATAAAGGGTAAAAATGGAAGTAATCCAATACAGATGGCTTACCTAGCATGTGCAGTGCCCTGGTTTCTATGCTGAGCACAGAAAATATCAAGAAATACAAGGCAAACATGAAAAATGAGGCAATCATAGAAAGATTCAAGAAAATGAGGATAAAAAACAGGAAAAATGAGAAAACGGAAAACAAAATTTAAAAATTTTAAAAGATAAAAGAATAAAAACGTAAATGAAGAAAAAATGGATTAGGAAAACAGAAAAAAAAATACAGCAAAATAGAAAAAAAAAAATCCCAACAAGGCAGCTAAGTTGGGCAGGTCCCCAACAACGAGCTTCCTGCGTAATAATCCCAAGAGTCCCAGCCCCTCCCTGTCAGAGCCACACAGGTGTCACACTTTCCTGACTCTGGCTCCATGTGAGGCTAGAGCAGGAAACTCACCAATCACCTCTGTGGAAAACCCACACTAGTCTGCTCACTGTTTGGTCTCAAGGAACTTTTCCATCAAAATACAAACATCTCCAAAAAAGCTCAAGTGGCCTGTAGAGACTGACATTGTTTAGAAACTGAGACCCTCAGCACACGTAAGTGGTTATCGCCAGCCTGAGAAATGTGCACTTCTGGCTTCTCAACACCTAGGTTTCTAGACTCAATTCAGTTCCCTCTTCTTAAGACTCTGAATGCTCCTTAAGACAATGGTTGAGGCTCTTATGCCTGAGGCCCTGAAGCTGATCACTAGCATGAGAGAAAAGACAAAGACAGAAAACAAGATGGTGGCACTTCCCTTGCATTGCTCTGCTGTAGAACACGTTCTGCTCCCTGAGATACTGCTGCAGTTGGATCTGAAAAGTCCCTCCAAGGCCCGCTTCTTACAGACCTGGTCTCCAGTCAGCAGAGCCACTGGGAGGTGATGGAAGCTTTAAGAGGTTTGGAAAGCAGTATGGAGATTCCTGGGAAAACTAGGAATGGAACCACCATTTGACCCAGTTATTGCCCTTCTTGGTCTATTCCCTGAAGACCTTAAAAGAGCGTACTACAGGGATACTGCCACATCGATGTTCACAGCAGCACAATTCACAATAGCTAGACTGTGGAACCAACCCAGATGCCCTTCAATGGATGAATGGATTAAAAAAATGTGGCATTTATACACTATGGAGTATTACACAGCACTAAAAATGACAAAATCATGGAATTTGCAGGGAAATGGATGGCATTAGAGCAGATTATGCTCAGTGAAGCTAGCCAATCCCTAAAAAACAAATACCAAATGTCTTCTTTGATATAATGAGAGCAACTAAGAATAGAGTAGGGAGGAAGAGCAGGAAGAAAAGATTGACATTAAACAGAGGCACGAGATGGGAGGGAAAGAGAGAGAAAAGTGGAATTGCATGGAAATGGAGGGAGACCCTCATTGTTATAAAAAACTACATAAAAGAGGTTGTGAGGGGAATTGGAAGAAAAATAAGGAGAGAAATGAATTACAGTAGATGGGATAGAAAGAGAAGATGGGGGGGAGGGGGATAGTAGAGGATAGGAAAGGTAGCAGAATACATCAGTCACTAGTATGGCATTATGTAAAAATGTGAATGTGTAATCTATGTGATTCTGCAATCTGTATTTGGGGTAAAAATGGGAGTTCATAACTCACTTGAAACTATTGTTCGAAGTATGATATGTCAAGAGCTTTGTAATGTTGTGAACAACCAATAAAAAAAAATAAAAATAAAAATAAAAAAAAGAGGTTAGTCCTTGTTGAAGGAAGGTGTGTCACCGAGGAAAGACATTGAGGAGGTTTCAGGGTCTGGCCCACTCATGTCTCTCATCTTCACAGCTGCCATGAGGGGAGGGGGCCTCCTCCACCATGCACCATGCCACCACGGCCCAAGGCAGCAGGGCCAAGCAGCCAGGGACTCCAATTCCTGAAAGCATGGCCCCAAATAAATCCTTCCTTGGTGGTAAGTTGACTGTCTCAGGCATTTTGTCGCAGTGATGGGGAGGTGAGAAACACACCATAGGCTACATTACCTCCACAGAGCTGAGAGGAAGAGAGCTTGCCTCACCATTTCTTCGCGAGATCTCTCATCAGGAACCTTGGAATCCAGAGGCAGCGGGAAGATCCTCAAAGTAATGAAGGGAAAAGGTGTCAACCAAGAATCCTAGTGTGGGAAAGTGCCCCCACCTAGGAGGAGGGGCTGGCGGCATTCCCAGGTGGCTTCGTCCTTCCTGTTGCCACCACAGAACACCTCAGAGTGGACTGTCACAGCACGGAGGAATGTCACAGCTGGAGGCCTGGAGGCAAGGTCAGGTACCTCTGGATTCAGTGTCTGGGAAGGGCCCCTCTCTGCCTCTACCATGACACCTTCTTGCAGAGTCCTCACATGGCAGAAGAAGCCGAGGGCAGAAGTCACTTGCTCACGCTCTTTGGTCACACACAGCATACTCTGCATGAGGGTGGAGCCCTCCTGGACCAGTCACCTCCTAGTTGTCCCATCTCCACAGTGCATGCTGGGGTGAAGGCTCAACGGGATTTTGGAGGGACACAAACATTCCAACCACAGCACAGATAAGAGCCCAGGGAGCTGGTCACCCCTAGACTCACCCGGCTTGAAGCAAGCAGTTCCAGTTGAAGAGAAGGAACCCAAGGATCATTATCAAACCTAGTACTATGTGTGCTGCCTGCAGGATTCAGCACACTAATGCTTCAGAAACCAGGATGTTATGTGACACACAATGCAGATGCCTAAGGAGCTGTGACATCATGACCGGAGAGTGGGACCAGGACCTTGAAAGTCATTGGAGTTAATTCACATCAGAGTGTTGCAGCTTTGCATGTAAATGAAATTCCTATGGGAACCATCCAGAAATACTGTAGAAGACACACCAAGTGAAATAGATTGGAGTTAAACAATTAACTACAGAGATTCAAGCAGGAAATGAGTGACTTTTTAAAAGCTATCAGGCATACAGAAAAAAAAAACAACAAAATGACGCAAGTTCATTTTATCAGGAGTTGATCTAAATGTAACTGAATTAAGCTCTTCAATCAAAAGAGGGAGAATGGCAGAGTGAATAGAAGCGTGATCCGCCCGGCTTGGTTTCTGTGAGACCTGCTTTATTTCAAAGACATAAAAACCCAAATATGACTAGATGCAAAGATTCCGTACAAGGAGCAGCCTCTGGGATGCGTCTTCACAGGAAGTCGTCACCAAACAGGCAGAAATCTCAGTCACCATCAGCAACATGCAGCAGACCTCCTGTTTCAAGCCAAGAAGAGCACATGGGGGGATGCCCCAGCAGCCGTGGCATATGGTGCTGGTGTCCGGGCAGAAGGAGCAATGATGTGGAGAGAGCAGGCAGCAGAGCTGGTCAAACTCTGTGGGTGTGCACGTGTGTGCATGTGTCCATCCAGCAGCGTGTGTGTCCATGGGAGAATATGCATGTATGTGGGCACGTGGGCACGGTTGTCTGCACCTGTATAAATGTGTATGTGTAGGTGTTCATGAGGGTGCAAGTGTGGTGCGTGTGCCCTTGACTCCAGTCCTGGTGTCAGTGGGGGGGGGGGCAAAAGCAGCTGAAATCAAAGTATCCTGGAGGCCCCTGATATCCTCCAGATGCAGAAGAGCACCACAAACAGAGTAATTTTCCAAAATTCTATGAAAGGGTGCTAGTTCTTAGCACCTGCCCACACACCTGTCCGTCACTACTCAGGGATCTCTACCTGATATGAAAGCCAAGGTGAAGCCTTCAACATGTGCATGCTGAGGTCCTGGGTGCTTCAGGTTGGCTGCTCTAGACAGACCCACAGGTAAGGATTCTGGTGCCAGGAGTGGATTTGAGAGGTGAAGGCAAGCTTGTGGGGAGGTGAGGAGAGGTGGAGATGGCTAATACTGGCTGTTATCAAGGTGTCCCTCCTTGGGAAGCCACTCCTGTGGGCAATTCCATTGCTTCCTGGCCTTGCTGGACTTTAGCCTCTTGAAAACTGAAAACTTTATTCCCCGACACCTTGCAGCTAGGCTCTGCAGACGGCCTCAGCTCCCATGGACTGGTGCCTGGCCAGATTGGGAAGGTGTGTGTGAATGACATAGGGATATGAGAGAGGTGCCTTGTGTGGCTTCTGGCTGTGGGTTCCAGGTTTGGTCATCACGTATGTTGGGGTTTCCAAGACAACCCTGTGGGGTAGGTGTAGAGGACCGTCTCAGCTAGGTTTTTTTGGTATGAAGTATTTTTTAATATTTATTTTTTTAGTTTTCGGTGGACACAACATCTTTATTCCTGGCTATGCAGAATCCAAGCTTGTTCTCCTGTACTCCTGAAATCTCAGGCCTAACAGACAGAAATATTTGCCCCTTGGCTCCAATTAGAAAGAGGGGATTCTGTTGTTTGCAACCAAGTGCTGTGACTGGTACAAATTCAGCTTCTGAATCACCTCAGGTGTGTGGAAATAGGGAAACCAAGCACTCAACAGGTGTGATCCAGCTCCTGGAGGAATCTCTGCCATATTTTTTACGTATACATGTGGGCTTGTTCTAATCCAGTTTTTGCTACAACGGAAATGACCCAGTTGACGTGAGTCCATGCCAGACTCACACACATTGTAATGTAGGCTGAATCGTCACCCCATCCCTTGTCCTTGATGCCTACACAAGCTCCCCCAGCCAAGGCAGGGTCCTTCCATGGCTCTGGAGTCCTCTATCCTGAGGGGGAAAAAATCAATAAATCCACCCAGAGCCCATGAGTCCCACAGGGAATGGGCTTTCTCCCTTCTCCAGGGCTCTGGGCACAGGAGAGATAGTCCAGTCCACAAGTGCACATTCCCCTTGGGTTCCCTCTTCAGACACACACCTTCATTCCATTGCTCACACACACAAGGACCCCAGAATCCTGCACCTTCAATATTGGTGATCCATCCCCCTGGGAGATCTGTCCTGCCTGCTGGTTTCACTGCTTCTGTTTGGTGATTTCACTTCAGATGCCTAGGATAGGCCTTCTGTGCTCTACCCCCTCAAATAGCCCTGCCCGGCCCACCCAGGGTCTCCAGCGCATTCGCCCATTCATCCTTCTGTGTATTTGTCACAGTCTGTAATGGTCACATGTGTCCCCTTGGTTATTGTCTATCTTCTTCAGCAGATTGGCATCTTCAAGAGGGCGGCTTATCTGTCTTGATTTTCACTGTGTTGTCTCTGATTCCTTGCAAAATTCTTCCCTGTGTACATAACAGTTTCAGTGCCTGCCTCTGAGCATTTCCTTAATCAATGTGTCAGAGGCAGAAACACTGAATCAAGGAGCGTGAACAGGTCGAAGCCCTTCATGCCCAGAGAGTCTGAACAGAAGGGCCCCAGGTCTAAATGGGGGAGAGGAGACAGGAGGCTGTCAGCCTGGGGGTGCCTGGAAATCTTCTGGGGACCCCATTATAATTCAGATTCTGACTCAGGTGTTCTGGATGGACTCAGACATGCATTTTTTTTTAAAGAGAGAGAATTTTTTAATATTTGTTTTTTAGTTTTCTGTGGACACAACATCTTTATTTTATTTTTATGTGGTGCTGAGGATCGAACCCAGCGCCCCAGGCATGCCAGGTGAGCGTGCTACCGCTTGAGCCACATCCCCAGCCCCCACGCATGTTTTCATTGATTCTTTTTAGTTATATGTAACATTAGGATACATTTTAACATCATCACAAAAGCATGGAATTTGCTCTGATTTGGTCCCCAGCACTTCCTCCCTCCCCTTGCTCCCCTCCCTGTATGCTACTGATCTTTCTGCAATTCATTTATAGTTTTTTAAAAAGTTAGTGTCCTGGGGAAGTACTTGACTGTGCTACATTCATGTATGCACCTGTGAAAGTTTGGTCAGATTCTTTCCACGGTTTTTCCCTTATTCTACCCCCTTCCTCCCCTCCCTCCCCTCATCTACCGTATCGAGCTTTCCTCTGTCTTAATGAAATTCCCTCTCCCCTTTTTCTCTCTCTCTCTCTCTCCCTCCCCACCCCTCCATCTCCACCTTATTTTGGATTAGCTTCCACACATCAGAGAAAACCTTCAACCTTTCTTTGGGATTGGCTTATTTCACTTAGCATGATAATCTCTGGTTCCATTCATTTATTGGCAAATGCCATAATTTCATTCTTCTTTAGGGCTGAGAAATACTCCAGTGTGTATATATTCCACATTTTCTTTATCCATTCACCTGAAGGGCACCAGGTTGGTTTCACAGCTTGGTGAATGGTGACGCTCTGAATATTGATGTGGCTGCATCACTGTAGTGTGCTGATTTTACATCTTTTGGATCATACCAAGGAGTTGGATAGCTGGGTTATATGGTAGTTTCTTTCCTAGATTTTTGAGGATTCTCCACACTGAATTCTAGAGTAGTTGCACTAATTTGCAGTCCCACCAACAATATATGAGTGAATCTTTTTCCCCCCACATCCTTGCCAACACTTATTACTTGTATTCTTGATAATTGCCATTCTGACCAAAGTGAGATGAAATCTCAGTGTAGTTTTGATTTGCATTTCTCTAATTACTAGAGATGTTGAACATTTTAAAGACTGTTTTTAGTTTTAGATGCACATAGTACCTTTATTTCATTTATTTATTTTTATATGGTCCTAAGGATTGAATCCAGTGCCTCACACATGCTAGGCAAGTGCTCTACCATTGAGCCACAACCCCAGCCCTGGACGTTTTTCCTTGTATTTGTTGACAGTTCATATTTCTTCTTTTGAGTATTGTCTGTTTAGTTCTTTGGCCCATTTATTGACTGGGTTATTTGATTTCTTTGATATGAAGTATTTTGAGCTCCTTGAGTATTCTGGGCATGAACACCCTATCTGAGGAGCAGGTGGCAAAGAGCTTCTCCCCTCTGTAAGCTTTTTCTCTACTCTCCATTGTTTGCTTTGCTGTGCTGAAGCTTTTCAATTTGATGCCGTCCCACTTATTGATTTTTGGTTTCCTTTCCTGTGTTTTAGGAGTCTTGACAAGGATGTCAGGTCCTGTGCCAACATCCTGGAGTGCTGGCTCTGCATTTTCTTCTAGCAGCTGCAGAGTTTCGGTCTAATTTCTACGTCTTTGATCCACTTTGACTTTGACCCACAGTTAACTTTCTGACAGGGTGAGACATGGGATCAGATTTCATTCTGCCGCACACGCATTTCCTGTTTTCCTAGCACCATTTGTTCAGAATGCTCCCTTTCCAACACCTTTGTCTGGTGCTGGGTAACTGTGTTCACGTGGGCTCGTCTCTGTGTCCTCTGTCGTGTCCCACGGTCTTCATGTCAGCCAGTGCCCGGAAGCGTTCTCCAGAGGCCTCACCTCTGCTCTCTGCCTCCATCTCATCGGTATCTGGTCTCCACACTGACACCTGTGTCTCTGCTCAGGCCTCGGCCCCCAGGCCAGGAAGCGGATTTGAAAGGTGCCAGGGCTTCCCCAGGCCGGTCGCCATGTGGATCTCAGCTTAGGTACCACAACCCCGGTGGTGGGTCATGAGGTTCTCAGGGTTTGTGTCTGAACCTGCGATCCTCCTGCCTCAGCCTCACTGACAGTGTCAGCAGAGGCCAGGGACCCCTAGACGTTAGGCAGCTCACTCGGCAGAGTCTTGGCCTCCAGTGATCCTATCTCAGGGCTCATGGGAGCCCAGAGGAGACCAGGCAGGGGCTAGGTGGGGGAATTGGGCAGGGGTACACCAAGGGAAGGGCTCTACAGGACTGGGCAGGAGTGGGCACTAAAAGGGCCAGAGACTGGTGCACCCTGGGGAAGTGGCAATGGGGCGCAATCCAGGGAGACCCCCATGTGCCACACCAGGCTGCCAGGCACACGCAGTGCCCATACCCACACCACCCCAGCCCTCGCAGCACCAGGATGTTTTTCCTTGATCAATAAAAAGGGGGGCCTCATCTGTACCCACGTAGACACTGGAGCACACACATCAGAGACCACCCTGCCTTGTCCTGCACCCCCCCCCCGGGCCCACAGTACCTGCTCCTGCCAGTGCTGCTCTCCCCAGCCCCATGTGGTGCTGCACCTGAGCAACTTAGTAGAGCCTGCCTCAAAATGAGAAGTAACAAGGCCTGGGGTGTAGCTGGGTGTAGAGCAGCCCTGGGCTTGATCCCAGGAATTGCCCAAAAAAAGAAGGAAAAAAAATTGTCCAGTGGCTAACCTTTTAGATTATCTTGCACTTATTAGATCTTAAAAAAAAAGTCACTGTACTTTTATTAGATGATAAAAGCTCAAAGGTGAGAGGACCCTATTAAGCACTTAATCTTACAGGAAAACCTTAAGCTTGGTTTTCTTTGATGATGTCCACACATAAGCAATGTGAAGTCTACCCACTTCTAATTTATTTGACTAAATGTTCACGGCCATGAGCAGCTGACTTTTTAAATTATTGGAGTTATCTTATTTGAGGAATTTAACATGTTTAATTAGTGATAAGAAAGTAATAAAAGCCTGGTTTCACATGCTTACACACTTAAATAAGGAGTAAAACTTTCAACACTTCAACAGGAAAATCTTTGAGTTCTTGCCTGTGTGGTGTGGGCTAAATTTAGGATGGGACAAAAGAAGTAGAATCGGTGATCATTTAACTTATATTACAATAGACAGGATGAAATAGGATAATTTTAGTTCCTTCACAAAGGTGATGGAACTCTTCCGTAACATCAGGAGTCGAAAGCCTCACTTGGCGCCATGTGAGTGGAAGTGGAAGATAGTTTCAGAATGCACGATTAAGTTTTTTTTTCTACATACTTTCTCTGATGAATTAGAAAATAGTCATGCTATGGACACCCACTCAGTGGGAAGCATGTTGAATTTGAGAGATGAGAGACACCATGGTATCTTGCCTGTCTCCACGTTCCATGTTCAGAAAGTGCTCTAACTTTTCATTGCTAAACAATAATATTGAAATAAGACCTAATAAAGTTCTTCCAGACCAGTTACATTCTGCCGCAAAATCAACCCTAAATACAACGAAAGTAGCAAGAGATGGGAGGTGTGTGGGCTCTAGGACAGCTCCTTCCTGACAGCCCAAGACACAGAGGTGGCTTACCTTTGCTGCTGTCCGTAAAATGTCAGCTGTGAAACTGTTTTGTCAGATGCATGGCTGCCTGCAAAGCTTTTAAATGTAGAAAGGCAGATAATCTCCACATGGACCCCAAAAGGTGGTTTTTGAAGATTTCCATCTTTGTATCCAAAGGTCTAATCTATGTGCTCAGGCCACACTAGCTCCAAGTTCATGGGATTCTTGGGAAGAAGGAACATCAATTCATCAGAGTTGCTAAAAAGTCTTATTAACTTTTCTCCTTTAGGGTCAGCTGCAGTAAATTATTTTAAGAAGTATATCTAACCATCATAATTTTGCAAAATGCAAACTCAGTTGCATTGAAAATATTGCCAATATTCAGATTGATAATGTTTACTACCAAATAAAAGTTTATACAGTTTATACTATTAACACCATAAGACGCTCTCATGGCAGAATGCATGGTTTTTCCAGGGTGCTGTGAGTAATACAAAATAAAACCATGAGACCAGATGGTATTTCTGAATAAGTGACTCACACTGTATTCTAATGTGTACAAGGAACTATTTTTTAAAAAATATCTTTATTTTATTTATTTTTATGTGGTGCTGAGGATTGAACCCAGGGCCTTGCATGTGCGAGGCAAGCACTTTACCACTGAGCCACAACCCCAGCCTCAAGGAATTATTTTTTTTTTTAAATGCTTTATGGGAGGGAAAAAAACTTTTTTTCTTTCATGAAGGAAGTTTCTACAGCTATATTGCAATCACACTTCTGTTGGAATGTATGCTATTTCCCCAACATGACGGAAAAACTCAGTGTCTTGCCTAAAGTGAACACCATGTACAGTTTTGCATTGATTTTATCAAATTGGGATGAGTGAGCATTGTGCAGCTTTGAGCAATTTTCCACTGTTCCATCTGCCAGAGATGCCTACACCTCCTGAACTAAGTGGTCATTTCTGAAAGACAACAGGAGGCGATTTAGCAGGTGGTTGCTCTGGGAACTTACTATGACTTTGAATTTTTATTTCAAAGAGTTCCTATTTCACCATTGAAAGAATGAACCCAAGGTCATCACTAAAGTTATAAGACATGGAAGACAGGTTTCACAGTAGGGGATACAGGACAAACAAGAAGGGACCAGCCTGTTCAGTGTGGGTGGCATGCTACTCAGACTGTACTGACTGACATGATTTATCCTAGAGGTATTATAGTCCCTCACTGAATCTGTAAATGGAGATCAGGTGTGTGCAAATGTCAGTGAGCATGTAAATATCACAAAAGGAAGCAATGCCTCTCAAGCTCAATTGACCATGTGGTCCCTCAGCCCTTAGCTTGCCCCAGTGTGTCTTTCCAGGAAGCTTGAGTTGCTCTTCAATGAGGTGGCCCACATTTCCTCCTTCAACAGCAGGGACAATGTGCAGCTACCCAGGCTGCCCAGCTATCACTGGGCCATGTCCATGTACAGAGATGGCATAATGAATTCCATGGTTATGTATCATTTTAATGCATTAATTAAAAAAAAAATAAACCAAGGCTGCCACAGCAAAGAGAAGGCTGTTTTCTCTTGAAGTCAGATGGCTGCAAACTTTCCTGGCTGTACAAGTACTTTTTTTCTGCAAATTTGTATGTCCTTTGAGCGAAAAGGGCAACAAAAACCAGAAGGATCACCACAGGGAGCATCCTGCTGACGGACACCCTGGAAGATAAGACCCACACGTTATTTAGAAATGTCATCTGATTTCAGAGGGCACCACCACTTCCAGAGAATGCTCTCCCAGAGTAGTTCTCACCAACACACAGTGCCAGGGAGCTATTGCCATCAGTGTGTGCATGAAGTGGGGACCACGTTGGAGAAGTGGTGACCATTCCAGAAGGCTCTAGAAGCCAAAGCACACTGGATGTGCTTGGGAGAAGGCCATGCAAGGAGTGCCTTTTCTTTCTGCTGTTGCTAGGCACTGGCAGCTGAGAGGGTCAGGGCAAGTGGCCAGGCCAGAGTCCTGCCCTGTCCACACACTCCTTCCTTGCCAGGGTGGGCAGGGCCTCCAGGGTTGGCAAAGACACTGGGCTCGGGGAAGTCGGACAGCCTCAGCCTTGCCAACTGGGAACACAGCAATGCACTGGGAATCGCCAGCTCTGTGCCAGCACAGGGACCTTAGGGCACACTTGGGCAAGAGGAACCTCTCAGCAGGGAGTGAAGAGCCCCGGTGGCTCTCTGGCCAAGTCCTTCTGTGTCCCTCACTCCTGGTGACCAATGTGAGTGTTTGATTGAGCGATGTCCTTTCCCTACTCCCTCCCTCCCCTGTTCCTCCTGCCCTGAGTCTGCAAGGCTGGCCTATGCATCCCAGCTGCCGCCTCTTGGCCTGGCCCCTGTGGGTGGGAGCAAGAGGACTGCAGCAAGGAGCCAGGGAGACCAGGCAGGGAGTGCTCTGGGAACTTACTATGACTTTTAATTTTTATTTCAAAGAGTTCCTATTTCACCATTAAAAGAATGAACCCAAGATGATCACTAAAGTTGTAAGACATGGAAGACAGGTTTCACAGTAGGGGATACAGGACAAACAAGTCCAGAACAGAACACCAGCAGATGACCAAGGACATCATCATATAAGCCTGAAGGTGAGGGGCTTGTCCAGCATGGTCCAGGGTCTGGGTCCAGTCCCAGCAAATATATATATATATATATATATATATATATATATATATCTCCAAGCCAAGTTAACATACAGATCTTCTACCACTAAGAAAGCTAAAAACAAGCATCAATAGAAACAAATCCAATTTTAATATTTTTCTGAGGTGTTATTTGCTCCAACACCATCTGAAGTCAACATTCTAGATTATTAAAAGTCACAAAGTTATAGAAATATTTTCCTTTTTGAAAACCATGTTCATGTTTTTTCCCCAGGAAACAGGGGGATGCCTGCAAAGTCTTCAGCTGACAGCATGACCCACACAGCTAGCTGGGGCTCCTTGGAGAGAAAGGTCTTCCTGGTGTTCTGATGACCCCTGGTCCTCTGTCTAATCTGTAAACAGGAGGAGATGGGGATTATATTCCTGGTGCCACACTGTGAATTCAGTGAAGGCGAATAATGCACAAAACGAGCTTCAACTGTTCTCCTCTCATTCTGGAAGATCATTAAAGATTAAAAGAACAAGAAACAACAACAACAAAAAAAGATGCACAAATTGTTGAAGAGTAGTTTCCTTCTCCAACAGTGAGTGTTGTTTTCAGTGCCTGTTAATGGAAACACTGCCGGATATTCAGCAGATATTTAAAAATCCGAGTTTATTGAAGAAAACCAAAGAGCTGAACTAATAAATGTTTTTAAAGGATGTTGGGTTTAAAAATGAAAATCCTCAAGACTGGTTTCCCACACTTTACAAGACTGAGAACCCACGCTTGCTACACAAGATGATGAAGATTAAGAATGTACATATTTTATTTGCATAGTATCTCCTTAAAAGACAAAAAAATGATAGTTTGTACAATACATGGTGCTTTATTAATGCCAGTTGATTCACAGGATGTCAGCGCTGGAATGCTTTGGGGACTTGGATCCAGAACAGGGCTCTGCCGGCTCGGCCACGCCTCGCCCTGCCCCCACTCCAGGCTCCTCTGGGCATGCGCAGGGAGGTCAGGGCTAGGGATGTGCGGTCACTATTGAACTTGGCAGTTGCTTCAACTTGTTAGGGTGGAATTGAGCGCGTTCTCTGACGGTTATCAGAAATCAACCGTCCACCAGGTCCTCGTCCTGGTACTTGTCTTTCAAAGCCACCTCCCTGCCACCCCTCCATTCATTGCTCTGAGCTCCCCTGGGCTCCCCTCGGACAGACCCAGGGAAGGTCCGCTTCCCACATCATCCAGGTGGAAAGCGCGGCTCGGGTAAGGGCCTTTGTCCCAGTGTGGATCTCTTGACCCTAATTAGTGCAGTCCCACAGGACCAAAAGTTCCCGAGGGTCCCTCCGCAGAGTAGGCAAGGTCTGGCGCGAAGGTAGTTCCCAGTCCCTGCGTCTGGGCTTGACAGTGCGGCGCCTTTGGAAACGCTGAAGTCAAGTTTCCTTCTGGTTTTTCCAAGTAAGTCCATGCAAAACGTGGGGACCTCTGCTGGACATGTCTCTGGAGCATCAGTAGGACCTCAAGATTTGGAAGACATGGAGTTAAGTCATTTCCAAGGTAAGTAATGAAAATGTGTAAATGAAACAAGGCTGGGAAAATCCTTAGTAATAGTTATCTATGGTTAAAATGTCAAATCACCTTTGAGAAAAATAAGGAGAAAGCATTTGTATGTGTGTGTGTGTGTGTGTGTGTGTGTGTGTGTGTGTGTGTGAAGTACTGGGACCAAACCCAGTGCCTTCAGCAATCTGGGCAATTACTCCACCCCTGACCCACATCCCCAGCCCTTTTAATTTTCCCTTCCCTTCCCTTCCCTTCCCTTCCCTTCCCTTCCCTTCCCTTCCCTTCCCTTCCCTTCCCTTCCCTTCCCTTCCCTTCCCTTCCCTTCCCTTCCTTTTAATCTTCCCTTCCCTTCCCTTCCCTTCCCTTCCCTTCCCTTCCCTTCCCTTCCCTTCCCTTCCCTTCCCTTCCCTTCCCTTCCCTTCCCTTCCCTTCCCTTCCCTTCCCTTCCCTTCCCTTCCCTTCCCTTCCCTTCCCTTCCCTTCCTTTTAATCTTCCCTTCCTTTCCCTTCCCTTCCCTTCCCTTCCCTTCCCTCCCCTCCCCTCCCCTCCCCTCCCCTCCCCTTCCCCTCCCCTTCCCCTCCCCTCCCCTCCCCTCCCCTCCCCTCCCCTCCCCTTCCCCTCCCCTTCCCCTCCCCTCCCCTCCCCTCCTCTCCCTTCCCTTTTCTTTCCTTTCCTTTCCTGGTATTGAACCCAGGAGCACTTAACCACCAAGCCACATTTCCAACCCCTTTTTGTACTTTATTTAAAGACAGAGTTTTGCGGAGTTCCTTAGGGCCTCACTAGGTTGCTGAGGCTACCTTTGAACTTGTAATCCCAGCCTCCTGAGTTGCTGGGATCACAGGTGTGGGCCACCACCCCTAGTCATATATATTATATAGATAGATACACTTTTTTAAAAAAATTTCAAGTCAAGAGGTATCCCTGAATTGCCCAGGCTGACCTCAAACTTAAAATCCTCTTGCATTGGCCTCCCAAGTAGTTGGGATCGAAGCATGTCCCCACCAAGAACCTCTTATTTTAACTAGGAAAAAATTTCAAGGCATAGCAAGTCAGTCAATAACCCTACCAATTTTCTAAGTCACAATATGGTACCCAGATATAAGTTACAAAAGTGATGTTAGGATGGGAAACACTTCAAACACTGCTTCTTGGCCAGCTCCCTTTAACATGGCTGTCTTTCAAAGCCACCTGGTGCTTGTCTTTCAAAGCCACCTCCCTGCCACCCCTCCATTCATTGCTCTGAGCGGCCCAAACTACCCCCTGTGCTTCCTGTGCAGCATCGGTAAGCTGGGCCAGCAGAATCACACATGCGCATTCCTTTCCTGGCACACCAAAGCTTTGCTGGCTCTCATGATCCTGGTGCTGGACCAGCTGTACATGAAGGCAGCATGCAGCCTTGCCAACATACCATTCCTGTAAAGTGTTGTGGTTTTTGAAGACTCCATGTCAATTTTAAAATCTATGCAAATTCCCATTGAAAATATGTTGAGATAAAGAGGGGCTTGCCAGTATGGGAATTCACAGTGAACATGGGTTCTTCCAGGAAAATATTTGTTGGGGCTTTATTCTGTGCAGTATGACTGTATCATGAAACAGAGGGCAAAATCCCTTTTAAAGATTTTTAAAGATTGATTTAAAGTGTACTGGGGACTGAGGAGTCCTTCCAGGACCCCAGGGTTCAGGATTGTGTGTCTGCAATGATCCTTACCAATATCCATGTACAAATAAGCCTTAGGACGGTGCATTAAGCAAAGGGGCCTCCTTGGGCCCCAGATTCCTCTTCACATACCATTGTTTCTCTGTTGCATTCTTGAACCCATCTCCCTCTCGCTTTCCTCCACACTGCTTCACAGAAATGGCCTTTATGGAGGTCACTGATGGCTTCTGTTTTGCTAAATTCAAGCTCAGGTTCTTTTCTCACCTCATCGTTTAGCTGCATCCTTTAGCAGCATCCTTTAGCTGCACGGAGGACCACCAAGGACCAGCTCCTTCTCACAACACGTCCCTCTGGATTTTGAGACCTCTCCCTCTGCTTTCTCCACTGTCCTCCTCCTGCTCCTCCTCTATCAGGTCTCTAGTGGTCCTCAGCCCCCTTCTCTTTCCTGTGAACCCCTTGTGGCCTCACAGCCTTGGGGACCATCTATCTGCTGTAACCCCCCAGGCCTGGGCCCTCATCCCTGGGGGGCTCCTGACCCCACCTGTGACCCCCCAGATGGCAGCCTGTTCCCACTGTCTGCATTGCTCCTGCTTCTTGTCTGGCCCTCCTGCTTCCCACTCTCTGCTCAGCATCCCGAGGGATCCCTTAACAAGCGTGAAAAACATGCAGCGTCGCCTCCGACCCCATTTAAACCCTGCCACTGGCTTCTCATCACAGTGGAGTCAAAGCTCAGAACTCCAGGCAGAGCCCAGGAACTCTGCCGTTACTTTCCCTCTTCCTCTCCTCCTCCCCCTCCTATTCCCTTTTTTCTACTCTATGGATCTTTTCTCTGTTGTAGTTTTTCTTTTTTTAATAAATGCTTTATGGATACCTAAAGGTGGAATTCACTATGGTATATTCATATATGGACATAGGAAAATTTGGTCAGATTCTTTGCACTCTTCCTCCCTTTTCCCACCCCCTCCTCCATGCCCTTCTCTACTCCACTGATCTCCCTTCTCTTTTCATGGAATACCTCTCACACATTTTTTTTCTTTTTCCTCCCCCCATCCTTTGTTTTCCTCTGGCTGCTGCATCTGCAAGAAGACATTTGACCCTTGACTTTCTGAGTCTGGCTTATTTCACTTAGTGTGATGTTCTCCAACTCTATCCATTCACCAACAAATGCCATAAATTTGTTGTTCTTTATGCCTGAGTGAAACTTTGTTGTGCATATATACCACATTTTCTTTATTCATTCGTCTGTTGGTATGTAGGTTTTTCTGGTATCTAAACTAGCAATCAGACATTAAATCCTAGAATCTAAAGCATAGGGCATGGGAGAAATAGTTGAAGAAAGAAGAGCCAGAACCGGTTTAATGAGAACCTAATAGGTCTGTGTGTATACCTCGCAAAATAGCATTTTTAAAAAAATCCCAAGCCAACACCCTTGCAAATAAATATATTTGATCACATTCTGAAAATCAAAAGATGAGGTTACCAAATGTAAATGGACAGAATTTCTGCATATTTCTGGGACAATGCAACAAAATTAGAAGAAGCAGGAAAGATGCTCAACCTCTTGAAAAATGTTAAAATATTGTTTTAAATAAATGAGTGGCTGAGTCAAAGGGCAGATCCAAAGCAGAATTGCAGCGCCTATAAATATAGGTGATTTCAAATATAGCATGTTCAGTCCATGCAGCGTTGGTGAAAGGAGAAAGCTTGCTGACCAGGAAGTCCCCATGTGACCGGGTATGTTCAAGGGAACCAGCAACCCTGCAGAGCCAATGGACTGCAGTGGCCAGGCAGGCAGTGCTGGGACTGGTGAGGCAATCAGAGGACTCCCTCCTGATGAGCCTGGTCATGGCTTCAGGGTCCTCTTCAGCACAGGGCTCTGGGCAGCACCTGCAGATTGTCATTGGCTTACCAGGTCAGAGCCGCCCTCTGATGGCAGAGTGAAAGTATCCAGCAGTGACCATGGGGAAAATGGATCCCCCAGGAAGAGACTTGACTTGCTGCTGACTTAGAGCCAGATTGCTCTCTCTCCCCAGCTGCTATCCCTCTGTTTGGGTGGAAACTGGTGCCGGGTACAAACACATTAGAAACGGCAGAACGAGGTCCTGTCAATACCAGGAGGTGACTGAGTCAGTTTGTATTTTAGAGGCAGAACACAGAAGGGTTTGCAGAGCCCCATTAAAGGTCTGTCCTTCGTGCCGTATTTGCCTGGCATGCACAGGGCCCTGCATTCTCCATCCTCAGAAGAGGACACTCTGTCACCTGGTTATAAACCAGTCTGGAAGAGAATTTGGATATAGCTGAAAATGTTCTGAGTCACTCTTTCTCAGCTTTATGGTGGTGTGGAAGCCACATGAATTCAGTAGAAACTGTGCTTTGGACTTTGAATGTTGATCTTTTCCTAAACCATGAATTTGCAGGGCAGTTTCTCTTGGAGCCACAGGTGGCGGAGGTCCATAGCTCCAGGTCGGCCACATGAGCATGAAGGGAGACAACCAGTATTCCACAGTGTGCTGTGTTGCTGGTGCTTTTGGGGGGAGAAAGGTATTCAATAAATTAGATGAGCTATCCAACACTTTGCTGCGAAATAGAGTTATGGTCCTTGATTTTGCCCATCTGTAGGCTGTTGGAAGCATTTGAGCAGGTTGGGCTAAGCTGCAGAGTTGGTAGAGTAGGTGTCGTAAATGCATTGACAGTTTCGGCTGTTTCAAGTCATGGTGGATTTATTGGGACATGGCCCATCATAAACCGAGGAGCAGCTGTGCCTTGTGTAAGTGGAATCATATGGTTAGCTGCCATTTGACATCTGGCCTTCCCCATTTAGCACAATGTCCTCAAGGTACCTCTACATTGTAGTATGTGTCAGAATTCTTGCCTTTTTTTTTAAAGGCTGAATAATATTTCTATTAACCTATCACAACCCATTTATCTTTTCACTCATAGATGGACACTTGTATTGCTTCCACCTGTTGGTGATTCACAATAGCTCTGTGCAAAATTCTCTTCAGGTCCGTTCTTTCAATTCTTTTGGATATATGTGTAGGCGTGGAGTTGCTGGATCATGTGGTAATTCCATGTTCAATTTTTTTGAAGTTTGGAAAGTCATGAATAAAGCTATTGTCAACATTTGTGTGCAGGTGTGTGTGTGTGTGTGTGTGTGTCCACGCGAGCACGCACGTGCCCACCTCAATGCCAAGGCGTGAGTGCTGGATCATGTGATGTGTTATCTTTAGCTCTGTCTGAAGCCTGCCCCATCATTTTTCATTTCCACTAGCAACCAATGTGGGGCTGTCCTGGCTGCTCTGCTCCTCACCACTCCTAGGTGCTGCCTTTGCTTTGGCTTTTGGCCATTCTGGGGAGTGTACAGTGGCAGCCCGTGGTGGCTTTAGTTTCTGGTCCCCCAATGGTGTGCAATGCTGAGCACCTGTTCATTTGTTTCTTTATCATCCATACACCTTCTTTGGTAAAGTGTCTGTTTAGATTTTTTTGCCATTTATAATGAGGATTTTTGTTTTGTTCCCAATTATTACATTGTAGGAGTTTTTTGTACATTTTAGATTCTAGTCTGTTATCAGATGTGTGTCTGCTGGTACTTTCTCCCACTCTATAGTTTGCTTTCTCTTTTTCTTGCCTGCCTCTCAAGGAGCAGAAGTGTTGATCTTGATACAGTTCACGTTGGTGTTTTCTTTGATGGATTGTACTTTGAGTGTTGTATCAAAGAAGTCCTTGCCAAACCCAAGGTGATCCAGAGTCTTTTCTGTGTCATCCTCTAGGAGTTTTAGAGTACTGCATTTTATATTTAGGTCTTAATTCCTTTAGAGTTACTTTTTGTGGAAGATGTAAGGTCTATGTCTAGGTTCTTTTCTTTTTGGTTTTGCATGTGTTTGAAAAATCTGTTTGCTGAAAAACCATCCTTTCGCAGTTGAATTGCCTTTGCACCTTTGTCAGTGTCTAGTTTCTATGTCTGCGTGGGTCCCTGTATGTTCATACCTGTGGGTCCTTGTTTGTTCTATTGATTTATTTATTTCTTTCACCAGGGTCCCACTGTCTCGATTACTGTAGTTTTATTTATTTATTTGGTACCAGGGATTGAACCGAGGGGAGCTTAATCACTAAGCAACATCCCCAGCCCTTTTTATTTTTTATTTAGAGACAGGGTCTCACTGAGTTGCTTAGGGCCTTGCTAAATTGCTGAGGCTGGCTTTGAACTGATGAGCCTCCTCCATCAGCCTGTCAAGCTACTGGGATTACAGGCGTGCGCTACCGTGCCCAGCACTGCAGTTTTATAGTAATCTCCAAAATTGGGTAGAATCATTACTCTGACTTCTGCTCTTCAATATTTTGTTGGCTATTTGGGGTCTTTTGCCTTTCCTCACAAACTTAAGAATCAGTTTGTTGATAAATAAATCCATACCATAAATCTGGATTATTTGACTGGTTTTGCATTGAGTCTGGAGGTGCTGACATCTCCACAGTGTTGTGGTTTACTTGTGGATTTTCTGTCTATTTATTTAGGTCTTTTGTTTCTATCAGCTTAGTAGTTTTCTTCATGTAGATCTTACACTTATTTTGTCAGATTGTACCTATTTCTTTTTCTGGTGTTGTATTTTTAATTTCAAATTCCAATTTTTCATAACTGGTAAGTAAAAAAAATTGACTTTTTATTGTAACTTTATAACCTGCCAACTTGCTATAATTGCTCATTATAATTTGATATTTTAGGAGAGTTTTTGTTTTTCCTTTGGGAGGACAATCATGTCTTCCACCAACAGATGCAGTTTTATTTCTTCCTTACCAATCTATTTCCTTCCTTCCTTCCTTCCTTCCTTCCTTCCTTCCTTCCTTCCTTCCTTCCTTCCTTCCTTCTCTCTTTCTCTTTCTTTCTTTCTTTCTTTTTCTTTCTTTCCTTCCTTCCTTCCTTCCTTCTCTCTTTCTCTTTCTTTCTTTCTTTTTCCTTCCTTCCTTCCTTCCTTCTCTACCCCTGCTCCATCCCCCCCATATTATTGCATTGTGTTCCTTTATTATCTTTGCAGTCCCCTGAGGTCCACAGAGGGGCTCCCTTTCATTTCTCTTACTAACAGCGCATCTCCTCTCTTTTTCCTTATTTATCTTGACTAGAGGTTCATCAATTTTACTGATACTTTTGAAGCATCAGCTTTTCTTTTTACTGATTTTATCTACTGATTTCCTAGTTCCAATTCTTTTTACTTCTGCTTTTATGACTGCTTTCTTTCTCCTGCCTATTTTGGATTTAACTTGCTTTACTTTTTCTAATTTTCTGCGGTGGCCTTTTAGATGATTGGTTTTAGATCTTTCTTCCTGTCTAATACACGAACTTATGCTATGATTTTGCTCTAAGTACTATTTTCACTGCATTCCACAAATTTGGGCAAGATGGATGTTCATTTTCATTTAGTTCAAAGTATGTTCTAATTTGCAAAATAGTTCTACAGGATACTTGTTGTTTTTAGGAACCTGTTCTCTGAGCTGTTGGAAGCCAACAGAGCCCTGTGATAAACTCTCAGAAATGCTGTGGCTCCTGCTCTTCAGCGGCTGCCTGATTTCCTGCACTTCTGAAGACTAGAGGGCACACATAGCTGGAAGCACAGGTAGGCAAATAGGCGGAGCAACTGGGATCCCCTCTTGGCACTGGCTGGCAGAGAGCGGGCATCCTCAGCATGGCTGGCCGGTGCACTCACACCAGAGAGGAAGCTAGAAAGGATGTTCCTCTCGCAGTCCCCTTCGCTGTGCCGTGAAAGATGCAAACAGACTTGCTTAAAGGGCTCAGGTGCAGTCTGTCAGCCATTTATTCTTTGATCAAGGAAAAGAAATTAGATTAGAAAGCATACTAGGGGGTGATGTACCCAAAGGAACTGATGTGTCATGTAGCTAGGGAGAAGCCAAGCAACCTAGGTTCTTTTCCAATTTCAAAAGACCAACCCAAACTCAAAAGGAACATTTGTAAATACGTAAATAGTGACCACTATTTCTTTCTTTTTCGGTCCTGGAGATTGAACCCGGGGCACTTAACCACTGAGCCACATCTCCAGCCCCTTTTAATATTTTATTTTCAGATAGGGTCTCACTGAGTTGTTCAGGGCCTCACTAAGTTGCTGAAGTTGGCTTTAAACTTTTGATCCTCGCTGCTTGGATGACAGGTGTGTGCCACTGCACCCAGCATGATAACCATTTTTTTTTTTTTTTTTTGGTGCTGGGGATTGAACCCAGGGTCTTGTGCATGTGAGGCAAGCACTCTACCGACTGAGCTATGTCCCCAGCCGATATGACAACCATTTTTGGTAAATGTTTAAATTTCTTGAGATCTGCAACTTTGGGGCAGAAAGGAAGGAGGAGGAGATGGAAGCTTGCCAGAGCTGGCTACCAGGCTCCTTCCTGCAGCAGGAGGGCACGCCTCTTGGCATAACAAAGGCACAGGGTGGCAGAGGAAGTTTGAGACCTGTTCCTGGTGGTGTGGCGAGCTGATCTGACCTTCCCTCAGTGTCCAGGGTAACCCTAGAGCACATTTCTTAAAGGGTGCTGGGTCTCGGGGGCTGGCTGCCAGCCTAACCAGACAGGCTAAGGAAACAGACAAATCCACATTCGTTTTGGCTTTTTTCCAGATATGTTCTTAATTAACTTTTATTGGTGCATTATAATTATACATGACATATTCATACATGCAAGTGACACAATTTGGCCAACTCATTCCCCTCCCTGTGTCTTCCCTGCCCCCTGCCCCTGCTTCCCTTTCTCTGCTCTCCTGGTCTCCCTTCTACTTTCACATCGTGTAGTAATGGTTGTAGTGATCATCGTAGTAATCTGGTGGATTTTCTTGAACACTTTTAATGCACAGCTTGTCATATACCTGAGGCTGCAGTCCCCAAATAGCACTGAGCGTATATTAGTAAATGGAAGTTCATGTCACAGAAATGATCCAACTTCAAAGGCTACAAGAAGCAGAAGAGACGATGGTTCAGAAAGTGCAATGGAAATGAGACACGTTCCTAGGTGACTAGTCATAGTCTCTTCCCCAGGACTATCCCTAAAAAGAGCGAGACCAGCAGGGAAGGGCAGAGGAAGGTGGAACCGACTATAAGTTCATTGAAAAGGAGGAAAAGTACACCCCATAAGTCAACCACTGAGCAGGCAAAATGTGGGTTCCTGATGCTGCTCCTTGGCAGCTCCAGTCCAACTCTCCCCAGGCTCAGCAGTAAGGAGCCCCAGCCTCCCACCCAGGCCTTTCCTGTCAATCAGCTGGCAGGAAACCCAGGCTGACAGCTGCTTGCATTCCAGATTCATATTTTAAAACAGTGACTCAGTAATACTCAGTCTCCAATTGTGTAATTTGGGCATCCATGAAACGGTAGGGGCTCATTTCAGCACCTCTTAGATCATAATGTGAAAATCTCCCAGGATTCATAAGGCCAAAACTCGATGTCTCTGGGTTGGGCAGGGTAAGACGCAGGGTGACGGGAAATGTGTTGTGGGCACTATTATTCTCACTCCAACAGAAACATCTCACTTCCAATGGCCTGGTAGACCTTCAAAATAATAAGTTATAGAGCATAAAGAAATTTGAAAAACTGTCTTGAGAGGGAATATTTTAGAGATCAGAGGAAAAACTACTATGCTTTGTGACAAATTACATAATGCGTTCTACCATTCTGGGCATATCATCAAAGATGCTTTTAATTTTCAGTTCAAAAATACCTAGCTGCTTAAAAAAAAAAGCAGAAACAGAATCTTTTTAAGATGATGGGAGTCATAAATAGCACACTAGTGACTGCCAAGGGGAAAGCTTTTGAACAAAACCATCATATTCTGTAGGGATGGTAGAATCTGGACTGTGAGATGAACTAATCAGAGCAATTCAGAAATGGCAGCAGGCGGGGAAGAGGACGCCCTGCGGAGGTGAGCACCAGCAGGGACTCACCCCCAGCAGCCACGTTTCTTGGCGTCCCACTGTGTGAGGGCTTCCCCCCAGGACCCTATGGGGCCTCAACAGAAGAGTCCTCAGGGCACTTTGCCTCACTCGCTGAGGGGTCAAAACCAAGAGAGAGAATGCAAAGAGCAAGGAAGATTACACTTTGTTCCAAGTGGGGCTGGGTTGAAATGAAAGGGCTGAAATGGGCTGGAGCCCTGGTCTGACATGCAGGAGGCCCTGGGTTCCATCCCCAGCACCACAAAGAGAAAGAGCCAAGTGAGTTGAGGCCTGCAAAGCATCTCATTGTAAATTGGAACCAGGGAAAAGCAAATGTGCTACCCTTTGATAACAACTTTACTCTTTGATGAGAACATGCACTGTGCATCCTAATCTCATCCCCAGAGGAAACGATGGCATATAACATATACTGTCCTATACTTAGGTTAACATTCAGTTGAGGTTATAAAGTAGGGATTATATTCTGTACACAAGACTCTTTTTAATTAATTCATTCACATTTTATTTATGTTTTGCGATACTAGGGATTGACCCCAGTGCTGCTCTATCATGGAGCCAGCCCTATTTATTTATTTTGAGACAGAGTCTCACTTATTTGTTGAGGCTATCCTTGAACTTGTGAACCTCCTGCTTCAGCCTCCTGAGTCACTGGAATTACAAGTGTGCACCACCATCCCTGGCTTAAAGTGCTTTTTAAATGCCCACTATTATAACCATTTTACAATTACTTGAAAGAATTTAAATGACTACATAATGTTATATCCAAAGGACCTGTCATAATTTATTTCAAAACCATCCTCCATGTTGGATGTGTAGATAATTCCCATGTAAACTTGCTTCTCTTCATGGGATCATTGGATGAAGGTTATTCTGCCTCTCCAGCTTGTAAGATTTTGGTCACCATTGGATTCCAATCCATAGCAGTGCTTGAAATATAGGGACGTGACAGTGGCATCTGTTGAGAGAGTGAACACACCTACCCTTGCAACCCTTGCTTTCTTGCTCTGACTGGTCTTATCCACAAAATGTTCCTGATTCTCACCTCAACCCCACCTAACTATCTCTCTCTCCTAAGCTTTCCCTTGGGGTTCTTTTTTTTCCTTCTACAACTGTCTTGTAGGGACGAGGGGAAATGCTGTTCAATGGTCACTATGCCATCTATTCAAGAAGGGCAACTGTGCCCAAAGGGCTGCTCTTTGTCTAGAGACCCTGCTGAACTTACCAGCCATGAAATGGTCCATCAATAAAAGGGTCCATTAGGGACCCTTCCTCAGTGACCTTGCCAAGCCCCTCCCCCCCGACCCCCATTTAATTAAATCACCCTCCTTGTGTCTGGGGACATCTGAGCAGTGTGGCTAATCCCTGGCCAGGGAAGTGCCAGTCAGCATCTCAGAAAGAGTGCACTAAATTGCACCTAATTACTGCAGAAGTTGTTAGCAGAACTTTGTGATGTCATCTGCCAAGAGAGGGAAAATGTAGCCTGGTGTGTTGGCACACTCCTGGAATCCCAGTGGCCCAGAAGGCTGAGGCAGGAGGATGCTGAGTTCAAAGCCAGCCCCAGCAATTCAGTGAGACCCTGACTCTAAACAAAAATATAAAATGGGGATCTGGTTCAGAGGTTAAGTGCCCCTGAGTTCAATCCCCACTATCAAAAAAAAAAAAAAAAAAAGAGAAAAAAAAGAAAAAGAAAAAGAAAAAGAAAGAAAGAGGGAAAATGTAAAAAGAGAAAGCCCAAAGTGGGGAGAAAGTAGTACTTCTTTCTTTTTTTATTTTTTTTTTAGTTGTAATTGGACATAATGTCTTCATTTATTTTTATGTGATGCTGAGAATGGATTCCAGCACCTCGCATGTGCCGGGCTAGTGCTCTACTGCTGAGCCACAACCCCAGCCCTGTACTTAGCTCTTTCTTGCCTTATTAACATTCTACTTATTCTCAGAGGTTCCTACCCCAAATCCAGACATCATCCTTCCCTCATCACAGGTTGACAAGCAGAAAGTAGGTGTGAAATGTCATTCAAGCCAACAGTGGTCTTTATTTTTACCCCACCTGTGAAACTAATAAGTAGTCAGCTCCTCCAGCTCACCCGCGGGAAGCAAGAACCGAGAACCCAGCACTTCAACACCGGGGTCGAGCGAAGGCAATGTAGCCCACCTTCCCTCTGCTCCCTAAAGGTGGCGCATGGGAGCAAGTGACTAATCGGTGCAGGTCAAGCCTGCGTTGGTTCCAAAAGGAGACTCGGGTGAGGGAGGGGGGGAGGCAGCAGCTGGAGTTTCCCACCTTTGAACCAGAATTTATTTTAGGGACAATAAAACCTTTTGAAAACGAGTGGATGATAGTTGAGATGTCGTGTGGATGAAAAGGGACTCTAGAGTAAAGGCCCAACATGGAAGATGCCTCTCTGAGTGGGGCACGGAGGGACCACAAAGCTTAGTACCAAACCTTGCTCTCTGTTCTCGTCCCTGCCTCACCCACGGCCCCCACGCTGGTCTGGCCCTCTTCCTCACCAGGTGCAGAGGATGTGGTCGATCACGGTGCTCCACCTCTACTCACAGCTTCCTCTGCTTTTCTGCTGCCCAAATCCTTTCTGTCCCCAACGACTTCAAAGGTTTCTTTTACAAACAGCGCAAGGATACACCACGCCCAGAGCGTTATCTGACCTGACCTGTAAAGACCATTTTACCTACAAGATTTTAAATGTTTATGGGCATCATGAAAAGTGTCAACCACAAGGCTTATTGGCTTGAGCATTTGAGAAACACATGGGCCAGGAGAGTAACTGGAGCAGCGATCCCCTATTTCTTCTTTCCCTCTGATGGTCAGGAGCAAGTCAGAGCCTCTCCCGTGATGAGCCCTCACCAATAACCCTGATCTTTCCAACACGATGGTGACACGACTCTGATGTAGCCTTCACTTAAAAAATTTAGCTCGCTGCCTTTGACTCTAAAAACTAGAAGTCTTAGAAAGCATAATTTCCCCTCATGTCCAGAAAGATCAGTTATTTTCTAGGACCTCTCCTCCCCCTATTAAGAACTTCTACTTTGTCCCAACCACTTTCCAGCTACAAAAAATAGCTGGTGACTTTAATAACCAGATGTGTCTCTCTGCTGTCTCAAGAACTCAGAAGAATGCTAAGAAGCCACCAAAGAGAGGGGAAATGCTCTTCAGATATACCCCCAGCTGCCCTTCAGGAAAATGGAAGGACTTTCTCTCTCTTTCTTCCTTTGATCCGTCCTTCCTCCCTCCATTGTCCCCCATCCTTTCTGTGGAGCTGGTGATGGAGCCCATTAAGGCCTCTCCCGTGCTAGGTAGGTGCTGTACCACTAAACCTACCCTGGGCTCTGGAAGGACTTTCAATCCTCAGTCCAGACCAGGCGAGCTGGGGGTCAAGTGGAAGCTCAGTCAGCAGGATGGCTGTGGGTCATCTCATCATTCATGTGTCTGCAGCTCTCCCCTGCATCTGCTCCAGCTGGGTCTGTCTGTCCATCTGCAGAGCAGTGCCCCTCAGGGACGCTCAGACCTGCCCATCTCCAGGGAGCACCCAGGGTACCTGCATGCTGAGGCAGCATTTCATAGGTCCCTCTGGATAGTCCTGGGTAACTGTGGACATTCCCCTCTTAGGAGGATTCACAATGGACATGTGCATTTTATAAGCCAATTGGACTGGTTTATCAGTGTCATTCTGTCTATCAAGCATCTTCTGTTAGCATCCCAGGTATCTGTGTCCTGCTTACGCAGCAAGGGTGTGGGGACTCCAGACAGATGAGTTCAGAAGGAGCCCTGGACACTGCCTCACCAAGCAGTTGGTGGTCACCTCTGTATGGGGAATTACTCACTTAAGAGACACAGTATAACTGACTTCCAGAGGCGGCCCCAAACCAGGAAGGACTCTAAGGCCCACAGCCCTGAGCCAAGGGAGGCTGGACAGCACCAGCTCACATATGGACTCTGCCCAGCACCAGCTCTGTGACTTCCAACATACTTCCCACCATTTCTCAGCATGCATCCTGCAATCTGTTAAATGGGCATGTGTGGCTAAAAGGAATTGAAATTATATGGTCTTTGGCCAACTACTGATGCTATTGTCATTCATGTTATTGAACTTGCTCCAGGAGGTGACAACCCATGTTCCTTCAGGCAATCATAAATAAGTGCCACTCAAATCAGTAATCGCCTCTCATAATCCATCCTTAAAAGCAATCCAGAAAATAAGATGCTAACTGCTTACCAATTATTTTTATTGTGTTTATTTCTACAGAGTCATCTTCCCTCCACCACAAACATGGAAGAAAAGACAGAGAGGAGCAGGAGGGAGAGGCCCAGAGCCCCAAGAGGCGTAGTTCAATCTCTGCAGTCTCTACAGGACCACACCTGCAGCCCTGTCTCCCAGGCAGCTCCAGGCCAGCCTTTCAGCCTCAAAGTTATTTTGGACACAATGTTTTTGAATGCTTTGGAGGTACTGGATAGTCCCTTAATTTGAACCCCGTGGAGTGAACCCTTGGCTCCTCCCCTACACGCAAAGTCCTCTGGGGAAGAACATGCTTTTTGCATGGCTCCCATGTGCAGCAGTTTACTGGCTTGTCTTTTGCACTATCTCCTACGTTTCCAGGGAGCTCAGGGTCATTGTACTTCTATTGATACTGAAGGCCACAAGAAACCTTGGAGAGTGCAAAGAATGCCACTCATCCTCCCTGGGCCCTGGGCTTTTATCCCTGCCTCTGCTGCCCCCGCAGAGGTTTCATCAGCTCTCCTGGCTCTGAGCAGCCTCAGATCCTGCATCTGAGTAGGAAGTTGAAGAAGCTTCCAGGGGTCTCCTGCCAGCCCCCGTGGGCAGAGAGGCTGGATCACACCTGCAGCAGGCACATTCTGCTGGTTGTGCGCCTGCCTGGCTGAGCCCCTTCAGGGGGTGCTTCTGCAGCAGGAGGTTCCTTCTGTGTCTCCACCACCAAAATGGTGCTGGGGGGACAGGGGGCCCAGGGGCCCCAGGGGGCCCAGGGCCAAGCTGGGGGGCGGGGGCCAGCAGGCCTGTTGGCTGTGCTGCTGGTCTTCTGCCCGACTGGGTTCTCATCAGGCCTCTGACTTCCTGTATCAGAGCAGAAATTAAAGGTGGCAAGGGCAGGCGCATTGCAGTCCCACTGCCTCCAGTTAGCAGAGACCCTGGGCTGCGTCTTAAGGGCTGGGGAGGGACTCCGATAGTTGAGACTCCTCGACTCGGGTTTCCTGTAGCCTGGCATCTGGTAGGTGGCCATCACCTGGGCACTGTGTCACTGACTCAGTGGGTCTGCCTCTGGGTGGGACTCGAAACAGAATCAACCGAGAATAGTAGTCTCGTAGAACAAATTTTATTGGCAGCAAATAAGGAAACCACAGGAAATCACTTCCAAGGCATGATGAGTCCGGGTAACCAAGGCCAGCCGCAGTTTATTTGGCAGGGAGTGTGAAGGGGTGTAGGTGGGAGTGAAGGTCCCTCGGCGCATGTGCAGGGACGAGCCTGCAATCCTGCGCAGGCGCATTCTGATAACGTGCCTTTGTACTTGTGAAAACTTTGTACCCTGTGAAAATGTGGCTTCTGCTCTTCCCTGGGTGGGGATTTGGGTATTGTCATGAACTAAAGTTCATCTCTCTTGGTCACTGGCACGTGCACCTTAGTATTTCTGAAAAGTAACTAAGGAAATTTGATAGAAAAACAATTTTACTTTGACGTGGGCACTGAAAAGGAGACAGCTAGCCACCTGCTTTCTCAGCTGCCCCTCTGCTGACCATGCCTCTGGGCCATCGGGAAATCCTTTCCCAGGCGTAGCGGTGGATAGCATGAGCTGCCGGTCAGGGACCCTTGCGGTCGGGGCTGAGGCCGTGCTCAGTTCCTGCTCCTAGTCCATGTTCACGCTTGCGCCACTCTGGTGTCCTCTAAAGCGCTGTCCATGCTGTGATCAAGAACTGAAAGGCTTTCAGGAGCATTTCTAATTTGAAGGAAATGGAGTGCGGGATGTTGTACACACTGCTCAGTGTCCTGCTCCGGCAGCTCCTTGAGGTCCTCTCACTGACGGGCTTAGGATAGACGAATGGCTTCAGGCCCCGTCCCTCGCCCTGGGAAGTGGTCATCGGACCCAGGAAGAGTTGTGGGCAGCATAAGGGGGGTTGCCACACAACACATCCAGCTTCTGGCAGATAGGGAATCTGTTGCACACCTGGAAGCTCTCAGAGCGGCATCCAAACCTGGGTACTCTGCCGTCGCAGAGCGCCCGGCTGCAGGTTCCCCAGGTCTCCATCTTTCACTTCAGCTGTGGTTCAGGAGGTAGTAGAAACCTGTCCTCTGCTGACGCCCTCGGTGACCAGCGAATGTGGCTCCTCAGAGTTTCATGAGGTGGGGGGGGGAGTCGGGGTCTTTGTGCTCTGCACATCTTGGGGCGGTCCTACAGGCTGGAGTTGCTCTGTTGTCTCTTGTTAATGACCTTTGTGACCTCTGGGCCTCAGGTCCCTATCAGGAAGTGGCAGGCCTGTCTCACCACGCCAGAGTTCCCTGACCGAGGGTCTGAAGGCCCTGGTTGATCTCAGTTAGGGTCTCCTTGTCCGCAGAGATGCCCCTGAGCATGCCCGCGGACCTCCTAACTATGCTAGCGCTGCTAACAAACTGAAGATGAGAAAAGAGACCAATGAGAAGAGGAACAAAGAAGAGCAAATCTAACTGTAGTCAAAGTCCCCTCAGGTCACCAAAAAAACTAGCTTTCTAGGTGAAAAATAGTAAAACTCCTAGGCCCAGCTAGCCAGGGACTTCTGTGCCTGGGATTCTCTAACAATGACTCCTTATAAGTTCAGAGCAAGAAAAGGATCTATCACAGGTGGGGATAATTCACAGTGGACTTTTCGCCTTCGGTCTCAAGAGCACTTTTCTCTTTTTGAACCCCCACCCACCCAAAGAGCTTCTTTAAAAATGTGGCTTATAGAGATCGATATTCACTTTATTAGAAATGAAGCCCTGTAAGATGTTTCAATGTCGCAATTTCTAGCTTACAAATCTGTAATAACTTTTGCCTTTTAAAGGGTTTGTCTAATTTGTAGTGTCTAATTGACTCCCGCCTTCTTCCAACTCTGACCAAGGGGTCTCCAGTGACGCCACGGTCTCGCTGGGTTCACAGTAAGACTCTGGCCTCGACTAGCCTTTCTTCAGACTTCTCTTGACCCTTCCAGTCTCCACCCTGCTGCCCCTCTGTGTCCGCCCCACATGGCCCATTTCTAGCAAGAACCTTGCTAAGGCAGATTAGACACCCCCCCTCCCATATACGCTGGGTATCCCTCTTGATATCACACTCTCACCCCTGCTGTTGGGGTCTGCTGGCCCTGGCCAGCCTTCAGCAAGAACCCGATAGCCCTATTCCACCAGAATCCCTTCTGTCCCTGGTGTTTCCTCTCAGTGATTCCCAGCCCCTGACTCCACCCTGCTCCTGGGCTACAAATCCTCTCTGGTCCAGGTGGCACTGGGAATGGGCCAGTGCCGTCCCCATACCTCTTCCCTCCCGTGGCAGTGGTTCCTGAATAAAACCTGTCTTGACTGCCTCACCGGCTACTGTCCAGTACTGGATTTTCTTTGTAAGAAAGCATTCTGTTACAGAAGGTTCAGCAAGGGACCTTGCTAACACCCGAGGAGCTAAGGGATAATAGTTTTCACCATATCTTTAATGCTTTTTCACAGTTTTCCCTTGAGTCTTCAGAGTCTATTTGCTTCGCCCACAAACCAGAGTGCTCACTGTGTCCATTGAGGTCTTTGGGGTCTTGCTCAAGATGGAGTTGGCCATGCTGTGGGGGAAGTGCATGCCCTGCTCTTTTTCAAGCCCACAGCCCCTTAGGCTCTCTAAGGCTCAGGACCCTGTGTGGCACCAGCGCCTTCGAGGAGTAGCAGAGGGGAATGTGGGTCCCCTGTCACCCCCAGAGTCTTTCAAGATTGTCTTTGATTTTTTTTTGAGGTTTGAATGTAATATACCTCTTAAATGTAGCTGTTGGGGTTTCTTTCTTAATGTGTTTGTTTGCTTTTATTTTGCATTCTCCTGTTTACTGCTCTCTGAGCTTGTTAGATGTGTGGTCTATCATTAATTCAGGAAAATTCTCATTCATTATTACCTCAATTACCTCAAATAGATTTTGTTTCTCTCTTCTCCTTTTGGTATTCCCATTACATGTAAGTTGCACTTTTATAATTGCAACCCAGGTCTTAGATATTCTGTTCTGTTTCTTTATTCTTTGTTCGACTTGCTTTTCAGACTGAGACGTTTCCTGTCTTCACACTCAGTGACCCTTTTCTTAGCTATTTTCAGTGAGCTGCTGAGTCTATCAGAGACATTCTCATTTTTCCCACAATGTTTTCATCCCTGGCATTTCTTTTTGGTTTTTTTTCTTGGTATTTCAATCTTTTTCCTTCCATTTAACCCTCTGTCCTGGCATGCTGCCGGCCACTGATTTCCATAGAGGGCTGAGCATGTGTGAATCTAATCATCGTTATGGAAAACTCTGGGTCTGACCATTCTGAAATGCCTGCCACCGTACCTGAGTCTAGTTCTGTTGCTTGCTTTGCTCTGGTTCTTTAAGCGGTGTTTTGCCTTTTAGAATGTCTTGTAATTTTCTGTTGAATCAGATGGATGTACTGGGTGGAGAGAACTGAGATGAATCGGCCTTCTGCGGGAGGTTTTATGATTTCACCTAAAAGTAAAGCTCTGCCTTACTCTTTGCTTTAGCCATAGGTGTTAGAGACTAAAATTTCCTCTGGTGTCCTTGTTTTTCTTTTCTTCCCCTGTTCTCTTGGGTTTTGTAGTCTCCTGACATCGTACAGCACTGTCGACGACGTGGAACGAGGCGTGCAGGTGGGTGGATTGGGTCTCCATCTTCCAGGGTATCTTTGGCCTCTGGGCACCCTGCACCCCTGCTTGGGTGAGAGAGGAAGGTGGAGGGGCCTGGAGCTGGGTTCCCTCTTCCAGGAGTGGTAAGCTCTAGGATTGCCCTAGATATCTTTCAGAATGGTTGCTTTCCCCCTCCTCTGTGGGCACGCAGGAGAGAGTTTTCGTTCTGATGTTCACTCTGGCCACCTGTGGGGCTCTGGAGTGGGCTCAGCTCAAGTGCCAGGCCTTGCAAGACGGGGCTCTCTTCATCTGTACCTCTCCAGCTTGGGAACCCCAAGCCCCAGCCATGTTTTGTTTAGAGTTTGAGCTTCCTGTGCCAGCACTGGCTGCCCGTGCTCCCTTCCGTTCCTGAACTTCTGCTCCTGGTAAGCCAGGGTTCTCTGAATTCACCTGTCTCTCAAACTTGATGGTGGGCGGGGGCACTAGTTTGACCTGTGACCTCAGTTCTCTGATGAATCTAAGCAAAGGTGCTGATTTTCAGTTTGAATGGCTTTTTTTTTTTTCTTGCTTCAAGGACCATAATGACAATGTCCAACCTGGAAAATACAAGTTTTGCTTGGGCTTTTCTCCAGATATTTGTCCTATTATGAGTAATTATTGCCCATGTCATTTCATCCATATGTGCCTGTGTTTGTTACCCCAGCAGGGAAACCCTGTGTCTTGGGATATGCTTATTCTTAAGTTCTATTCAGTGTGGGACATAACCGAGTCCCTCCCGACATGGGGTGTTGCCAGTCTTTTTAAAGAATGCTGGGTCCTCTCTCATTGGGATTTTAGTTTGCATTTACATGAACACGAGGAAGTTGAGCACATTTGGACCTTTCTTTCATGAATGGCATGTTCAGGCTTTCTACCTACTTTCCTCTGGGGTTGTGTGTCTTGCTGATTTACAGAAACTCTCTTGCATGTATCGGATGGATCTGTCCCCACTCTGACTTACCTCTTCAGTGTCTTCTTTGAATAAACCGAGATTCTTCATTTAAATGCCATCTGATTTGTCAGTCTCTTCCTTGATACTGTAGCTTTTGTTGTTGTTATAGTTGTTTAAGGAAAAAAAAAATATTTATGGGCTGGACGCAGTGGCACACACCCATGATCCTGGCTACTTTGGAGGCTAAGGCAAGAGGATCACAACTTGGAGGTCAGTCCCGGCAACTTAAATCTTGTTTCAAAATTTTTTAAAAAATGTAAAAAGTTGGGAATATAGCTTAGTGGTACACCCCTGGGTCAATCCTCATTAGAGGAAATTAAAAAAATCAATACCTGCTCAAGGTCATAAAAATAATTTATCTTAGGCAAGTTTACTTTTGTGGTGCTGCTGCAGATCAAACCTAGGGCTTTACCTATGCTAGGCAAGCAAGCACCCCACCACCAAGCCACACTGCCAGCCTAGAAGTCTACTTTATCATATTCATATTTAAAACTGCATGCTTTTCCTTGAACTGATTTTAGTGGGTGAGATGTACCTTTTTATATTTTGGCTAACCAAGAGACCTAGCACCATTCATTTTAAAACCATTTAACTGATGATCTGCACTACTCACTTTGCCATAGGTATCATATCCACATGTGTTAGTGTGTTTTGGTGGCTTCGATGTCTGTTTCAGGGCTTATATATTTTTTTTCTTGGACAATTTTCTATTATTCTTTCAACATTTCTGTTTTAATTTCTGTTGCTTAATATTGTCTTTGTCCCTGTAGAGGAGATTATCTAATTTAGTTAATCTTCTGCAACGATGCCTTGGCTTTTCTTGGCCTTTGGTATCTCCTCTAGACTTTAGAATTAGATTGTCAACTTACATTTCTCAAACCCGATTATTTATATTTTGGTTTACAATAAAACTGTCAATTTTTAACCCATGACTCTCCCGTCCTTGCTGCCCACCTGTTTCATCCAACCTTGCCCACGACACACTCCTGCCAACCCCAGGGAACCTCAGGTCTCCCAAACAGCCCAACCACCACTCCGGACAAGGTCCTGCTATACCAGCCCAGGACAGAACCGGGCCACGTGTGCCTGCCTTCTGTGTGAGAAGAGACCCTGCCGAGGCACTGGACAGGGGCCGCTCTCCCACTCCCTGCTCATCACACTCTGGGGCAGGAAAGGAGACTGTGCCCTGGTTCTGGGGGTCCACCAGGGCTCCAGGAAGTGGCAGTGACGTCTCCTGTCATGTTTTGTTGTCCTCCGAGAGCCAGGTGAGAACAAGAGACTAGAGACTAGTGTGCAGCACAGTCCAGGCAAAGGAATGGCTGGTTGGCTCATGGGATGAAAGCCACTGAAGTTTTATGCCAAGTGTGCGTTGTGTTTTTATGTGAATCTCTGTGGTGTGTGTGTGTGTGGAGAGAGAGAGAGAGAGAGAGGAGCCATAATAGGAATGCTAAGTGCCTCACTGGCTGAAAGACCCCATACTCTTTCATGAGGTTATGGTGGTGCCAGGTCCCCAGGCCTGAGACAGAGTCATGCCTTGGTCCCCTGGGTTAAGTAGTGAAGCACAAAGTTGACGAGATAGTCTGGGAGTCAGGGCTCTTTATCCCCTGGGTGGCTGGTTCCTGTCATGAGAATCTGATGACAGGAGGCAGGTCCCCATGGCACACGTGGAAAGGTAGACAGTGGCTCTATTTGTGAATGTGGAGTGGGGTCCCATGGCTGCAGCCATCCCAGGCTCTCGGGCCATACCAGACAACAGCCAGCAGAGGGCGTAGAGACTAGTGTGCAGCACAGTCCAGGCAAAGGAATGGCCTCTTCCCACCCTGGCCAGAGGGGAGCCGTGGCTGGCTTCCTCTGGGTAGAGGGACGTGGCCAAACTCCACAGAAGGCTGTAATTTCAGGGGTTCTCCCACTCAAGGCCTGTCCAACCTCCATTCCCATGAGCTTCCCAGAGCAGAAGAGAAGCAGTGCTTGCAGACCCGTGTGGCCATGGAGACAGACCACACACCCATCTCAGTCTCTTACATATAAACACCCTGGTGTGAATGATCAGATCATGTTTGATGCAGCTGCACGGATTTTACAGACATACTGGTCTCATGTTGATTATCTTTGGTAGAAGTCAGGATGACTGTAGAGAGAAATATGTTTCTAAAGAAAAACTATTATATACTTGTTCAATTATACCCCTGTGCATGCCTTCAGGTGTTTTGTTACCTACCTGTAGACTGGCCTAGACCCTGAACTCATCTCCATTCCTCCAACCCAGTTGTCTCCCAGGGAATTGGTACAAATGGGAACCACTCTTCCCGAAAGCCTTCGACAGTGAAGCTCATGGGATTGATGGGAATTTCAAGGGGCCGCTTCAGGCCTCATACCTGGGCCATATGGAAGTTCACCAGACTCCCTGGTGCCATCACCAGAGACAGCCTGAAAGCCAGGATAAGAACTCGATGTCTTCATGTTGGTGGCTTTTCCAAAGAGGAGACTCCCTGCTACAGTGACGTTCTTGCCCCTCTTACCCTTTCCTTGTATTTATCCTTTTTTCACCTGGTGGGAGAATGGGTATAACTAGAATTTCAGAATCAGTGGCTTCTATTGACAAGCAGGTGGCTCTGCCTTGTCACACCTGGATCTTTCTCTGTCCTAAGGGATCCGTTAGTCCAAGCAGCAGGAACATTGGCAAGATCCCCATGACAGCTTTGTGATGAAATGGTGGTACTAGCAGCCCCTTTTGTCATTGTGTCTTGATTCCATCTAGTCATGGGGTACCAGGTGATGAAAGTGTGGGGCCCTGTGTTCCTTAACAAGTGGAGAAGGCCTCCAGCAACCAGCTCCCTATTTGTCCTAATCCAAGGGTTCCCCATGCCCATCTCACAAGGCTCTCTAGATCCTGCTAGAACCAACCAGAACAGGCTTGCTCCAGGAGGTGCAGCATTCAGCTTCCCAGGTGTTCCTCTGGCCCTCAGAAGGCCTCAGGGCCTCTGGTCCCCACTCCAACCAGGGCCATCTTATCCCACTCAGTTGCACCTGCTGCCAGCACACTGCCAGGGCTCAGACCTACAGACCTTGCTCTCCAGGGAAAGGCACACCCCCCACCCCCAGACCTGAGCACCATTGCCTGTGCCTGCCTGCCTGCCTTGGGCGTTGCAAAGTAGAGCACTTATCCTGTCAGGTCTGGGAGAAGACACCAGCTTCCCCACTGAAGGGCAGTGGCACTTGGGCTGAGTCTGCTAAATGGGGTGCTGCCATTATCTGGTGGTCAGCCTAGGGCCCCCTGGAACTGACAGTGAGGGACTTCCCTGCAGTCAGCAACGACAGGGCCAGTTGGTGCCTGGTGGAGATGCCAGTGCACATGAGTGTGTTTTCAGGGGTTATTTAAATTAACTTTACATAGACACAGACATCTATATTTTATCTGTTAACTATATATTATGTGGATATCTATTGTTATATATTGTATTTACTCTGTACACACACACACACACACACACACACACACACACACACACAATTTTTTTTTTTCTGGGCCTCTCATGTCCCTGTTCGGGCGCCAACTGCCAAGGCCCTCTCATCTCTGCTGTTGGCCGCAGCCATTAAAGAGATACTAGATAAGGAGCAAAGGGGGATGAAGAACAGAGAATAAAAGGTGGGTGGAGGTTGGGGAAGAATGACTCAGAGCTATCTCAGCACGTTTATTATATAGGTTTTGTCATCAAAAGGCTATTTGTGGGAAAGTTTCAGCAAAGCAGGCAGTCTGAAGGACACAGGACTGGTGAGACGATGGGGTCATCTTGTTTTGCTCAGAATTCTCTCTTCCTGGGAGTTGGTGTGTGAACTCAAGGCCTCAACTGATAACTGCTGCATGCCTTTGCATGTAGCCTCTCTCAGATGGTGTCACCCTAGCAACTGAACCACCTTGACCCTCACTTTTGCACAGGCCACTCCTGGTACAAACAGCCAGCCACGAGTCAGAGGCCATGATTTCACTTCACATATTTTGGTACCAGGGATCGAACCCAGCAGCACTAAACTACTGAGCCACATCCCCAGCCCTTATTTTAATTTTATTTTGAAACAGCATCTCGCCAAGTTGTTGAGACTGGCTTTGAATTTGCCTCTTGCCTCAGCCTTCCAAGCCACTGGTATCACAGGCATGTGCCACCATGCCCAGGTATATTCTATGTATTTCAAAACATATGTATAAAATAAACATGACCCATAGAAACACTCAAAGCACACAAATGTGAAGACATTCCATCCAGAAAACAAATTTGAAGACATCACCAAAAGCCTGACCCATAAGGATAAGTAGAGAAACTGGAAGTCATCAAAATAAAAAACTGAGGTTCTGTGAACATGAAATGACAAGGTGAAGAATGAGAGAATATTCAGAAACCACATATCTAATTGGGAGGTATAAAAAAATCCTCACAACAGCATTGTTCTGCAAAAATCCAGTGACAAAACAGACAAAAGACACCAGAATAGGCATTTCACAGGAGATGTGCGGGTGGCAAATGAACACAGGGAAGATGCTTGCCACTGTGTTGTAGGGCTGCAAGTTGGTCATGAGGGAGCACCAGGAGGCAGCCCTCAGAACACCTCCGGCAGAGCACAGGAACAGTATGAATGCTGGGGAGCTTGTGGGAAATCTGGTCACTCCCCTGTCAGCAGAGGCCATGTAGAATGTCACAGCCACTCTGGAAAACAGCACAGCCCTCCCTCCTTTTTGTACCAGAGATTGAACCCAGAGATGCATAACCACTGAGCCACATGCCCAGGCCTTTTTATTTGAGACACTGTTACTTAGGATCTAGCTAAGTGCTGAGGCTGGCTTTGAACTTGGTGATCCTCCTGCCTCAGCCTCCTAGCTGCTGGTTTTCAGGCATGTGCCACTATGCTCAGCATATCTCCATAGCTTGCTCTAAACACCAACCCCCCCAAAAAGTGTTGGTTGAAGAAAGTCCCTACAACCCGACAACTCCATTTATCCTAGAGAAATGAACACCTACTGTGCAGTAAAGGGTTGACCTAGAGGGTCTGGGAAGTTGAGAACCTACTGTCATCCCAAAGACAGGCCTGGCCTTCCCCAGCTCCTGAGACTTGACACCTGAGGTTTGGGAAGATCTTGTCTCTTTTCCATGTCTCCCCACAAGCTCAGGGGCCTGGGGCAGCTTCTGCTGATGAAGGAGATCTCAGGTGGTCCTGGCACAGGCCTAGTAGACCTTGGTAGGAGTTCTGTGAATCCTTCTAGAGAGCCACACAATGAAGGACCCCACCTCCATCAGACAGCAACACCCCCAAGGAATAAGGCGAGTGCTGCCTAAAGTCCTGGATTGGGTGGGTGGCCTGTACCTTTTCCTGGAGAGCAGCCTGCCAGTTCTGAGCCCTGGCCATTCGCAGGCAGCAGGTTCAAGTGAGAGGGGTAATGTGGCCCTGGGAGGGAGGCGGGACCAGGCCAAGCAATGGAAGAGTTGGGAAGGTTGTGGGGGGCAGGAAGGTGCCCAGTCACTGGTCTTTCTGGCAGGGCAGAGACAGGTGGGGGACACTTGCAGAGACCTAAGTGAACATGACACCGTTGACTTTCAGAACAACCAAGAACAATAACAACAGAAAACGAAAACAAAACCGTATACAAACCAAACAACCCCGTCCACTCAGTCTGCTGGCCTCTGATGACTCCTCCACCTCTCTACTAAGCTCCCAGCAGGGGCTCGGCTTTCACCGCTCCACTGCGGGCCGAAGTGGCCGCCAGGTGGCGCCCAACAAGCAGCGCCACCTGAGGACGTGGGCGAGGGCGCGGGGCTCCTCGCCGCCCCGGCGTAGAGTTGGGGACCAGGGTCTCCCGAACCGCAAATCAAGCTGTGGCGTCCGACGCCCTGGAAGACAGCTCCGTCCGAGCGCAGGGGCTAGGGGTGGCGGAGGGACTTGGAATGACCGAGTGCTGGAGGGGACCGCGCCACCTCTCTGTGAGACTCGGCATCTCCACATCTCTTGCCAAAGACCAAGGGCACGAACCGCGCCCTTCTAAACAGGGCGCTTCGGAGCCATCCTGACGCCCGCGCCACGCACCCTATCGCGCAGGGTAACCCCTCTTCCTGTAGCGGCGCCCGAACCGCACGCTCGGGACGCAGGATCTCGGCGACAGGGTCTCGGGGACTCGGCTCTGCTCAGGCTCCCGCGCGCGCAGCCCGGTTAAACCCAGAGCCCAGACACCTGGCGGCAGGTAAAGCCCGGGGCCGCAGGAGCTGCACGGAAAGGAGAGTGTGCATCGTCGCTGAGTTTGCACCTCCCCGCGGGTGCACACCACCAGCGCGTCCCGGCGGACACCCCGCCGAGGCGACGCTCTCCCGCGCTGTGACACGCGGCATATAGACAGGTCTCGCCAGAGACAAAACACAGGGGCCACGAGCGTCTGACCTTAGGGTTTCGCAGAGGTGGCGCGACGCCAGCTGAGTGGCACACGGAGCTCTCTGGCACCCACCTGGTCTAAAGGTCTCCGGCGAAAGGACGGAGGGCGCCGGCCGATCCTCCCGAGCGCGTGGCTCCCTTTCGCCAGGAACACGGACGTGCACTTGTTTATTTGTAATTTTACATCCATGTATTTATAGCCCACGGTGGATTTTTCTCCTGAACCGCAAATCATCCTTGATGATGGGCTCCAGAGCATTTTTTTCACGACGTAGAATTGTATTCTTTAACCCCCTTTCCTTCCCCAGGAGCAGGCGGAAGGAAAGGGGGTTGCTGTGCCCTTGGGGGAGGCTGTGCGGCAGGGTGGGGTGGCAGGAACCCAGGATCTTGGGGAGCCCAGGGGCTTGTGCAGGAGGTAAAGGGGTGCAGCGTGAGGTCCTGGAGAAATGCAAGTGGACAGAGGACACCGTCTCCTGAAGGACCCGGGGAGCGGGAGTTCCCACTTCCTCCCCTCCCAATTCCACAGGCTCTGGGTCGCTGGAGGTGGCCAGGCCCTCCTCCATGATGAGTGAAGGCAGACAGGACCCACGCGGCCTCCCAGAGGACTCTCTGCCTCCCCGAGTGAGGTGTAGGCGACAAGGGGAGCCCCTGCTGCTGAGGGGCTGCGGCATGGCCTCTCTTCTCTCTCCACAAAGCTGGCTCCTGAGGTGACCTTGTCCCTGTTTACAACAAATCCCATCACATGACAACTCCCACCACCGAGGACTTGTCATCGTGACAATTCCCACCTCAGGTACAAATTTTAAAAAGAGAATGGAAGTACAGCGGGCAGTTTTCTAATTAGGTTTCTGAAGTAAACAATGGGGGAGAGCTGGTACGTGTTCTTATCGGGCCTCATAAGATAACCAATGGGAGAAAATGGGGTAAGGTCTTCAATCAGGTCCGTATAGAAAGAGACCATCCCACGGTTCAGAATAGGATACTAATTTCCAGACACTGGGGCCTCGAGCCTGCCTCTCTCTCTTACTTGAACCACTCTGCTGTACCTACTGGAGTGCTGTCTTCACCTTCAATAACTCCACACTCCCTGTGACTTCTCTGTGTCTCCCTCAATTCTTTGTTCTTGCACCAAGGACCTGGACTTCCAATGATAACACTTTTTGTTCCCAATCATTGAGTGATGCCCTGTGTAAACATTTCCTCCTGTTTTGTCCCTGTACGTCCATGCCTTGGCATGTCCCTTCTGGCCTGCACAGTGACTTCCTCTCATCCCACAAGCCCTGTTGGCTTCCACCCCATGCCTGGAAGACTGCTGTCTGTCCTCTGAAGCAGCCTGTCCTGGGCCAGCTATGGGCCTGTTTGCCCTGGTGTGGTCACTCCCTGCCTTTCCTCTACTGGGGACTTCTGCCAACATTTCTCAGGGCTTGGCCCATGAGTCAGCACAAGGGGGAGCTGGGTAGCAATTTAAGGAAGGATGCCAGCCTGCTGCATCCCCTGTCATCCCTGTCTCTGTGCCCGCCCCTTGTCACCTGCCAGGCACATCCTCCTTCAGTGGTGGCAGCTCAGCACAGGCACCTGTCCCCTTAGCAATGCTCACACCATCTCTCTCCCCTTGTCCCACTAAGGTGGCCCAGCATCCTGCTGCTGCTGGTCTCCAGGCTGCCCTCCTGTCCCCTTTGTTTAGCTCTTCCAGGACATTTCTTGAAATAGAACTTACTTTTTGAATCATTTACCCTCAGAATGGACTTGAATGAATGTTTTTGCAAACAGCAGATTGCTTTCCCCCTTCTCCGTTCACTAGATGCTAGAACTGTTTTCTGTTGCTGCTGTTATTGTCCTTATTTTGGATACTCTCATAAGTCACTGGGTTATCAGGTGCACACCACCGTGCTGGGAGTCAGCAGATAATTTTAATGCTGCAGAATTTACAGCTTTGTCTCCCAAACTTGGCTTTTTCAGATACTTTTGTGTTTGATGTTTATATCACTCAAAGGAATTTGAGTCTTACTTTCTACCACAACAGCAATGTACAAATAATCACTTGGTGATCTAAGAACTACTGAACCTATTCAGGTTTCTTACCACCAAGATGTACTTTAGACATTGGGGACAATAGAACACAAGAGTTAAATATTAGCATATCGCAGTCTGTGTAGGCAAACAATACCCACTCTATCCACTCCAGCAGGTTGGATACCAGTCTCTTCTACTGAAAAAATAAATGTTAACCAAGATACTAGAGCCTTTTTTTTTTGGTACTGGGCATTTAACCCAGATTTGCTTAACCACTGTGCCACATCCCCATCCCTATTTATATTTTATTGTGAGACAGTGTCTCACTAAGTTGTTTAGGGCTTTGCTAAGTTGCTGAGGCAGGCCTTGAACTTTTGATCTTTCTGCCTCAACTAAGCTGAGATCCACTGTGCCTGGCTAGAACCATTATTTTGTTTGTGAAAAAATGCCTTACTTTTTTTTTTTTTTTTTTGGATAACAGAACCCACTATGCTGATAAGTTTTACTAGTGTACGTTGTTTGCCCATACTAAGTTTGCATTTTGATCCTTAATTTGTTGCTTACATATCTAGTTTCCCACTTTCTTCAGAGGTTTCCTTCTGAGACTTTTGCAGCCTTTCCTTTCTATTAAACATCCTTATTAACTCATCTGGCATGAGCTCTGTTTTCTTGATCGGCTCTTGACTGATATACCAACTTCAAGGTAAAAGATTTCCTAAATTGTTTAGCAGGACATTATTGACCACCTGATCAGGCCAGAGCACTGAGGGCACAGATCAAAACAATCCAGTCATGACGCCCCTGTCCAGGAAATGGATCTCACAGGAGACAAAGTCAGGCCTGTGATGAGCTTCTGGATAAGCACATGGCTCAGGAGCAAAGCCCAGAATTGAAGTAGGCTCTGGACCCAAGGGTGTTGAGAATGTGGCCAAGTTAGCAGCATTGAGAAAGGCCTTGTGCCTTGGGCTAACGAGCCAGATTAGGTGGCGCTCTTTGCCCTGCAGGGAGATGTTTAGGAGGAGAGCCCATGCAGGAGCACAGAGAACGGATTAGGAAGATGTGACTAAATGCAGTCCACAGTTTAGAAAGACATCTCCATGATTCAGGATTGGTGGTGCTGTGGATGAAAAGATGGAGCCAGAAGAGAATTCTTGGTCGGTAGAAACACCTGTTATTGTTGGTGCACTGTGGAGGGAAAGGGAGGGTCCAGAAATTCAAGACAAACTTCTATGACTATCCTGGGGCAGATTCTCCTCTCTCTGAATTCTACAGAGCAATAATTGCACTCCAAATAGTAGCCTATTTTCTTATCACTCAGTCTTTAAGATGTTCATTTCTGTTCTTTTCCATGCAGATTGGATGATGGGTCCTAAAAACAGAACCCAGGACTTAACATTTGGCCTTTTCTACAGAGTATCCCCAATGCTATTTTGCATTAAAGGTAACAAATTTTAACAAATGTCTTTGAAGAATCAAGATATAATTTTAGATGTTCTTCAAAAAATAATATATGACCATAAGCCAGATTAATTCAGAACTTTAAGAATTTAATAAAATAACTCTGAGTTGTCTAGTTTTCTAAAATACCAATTTAATAGCTGTTATAAAGTAGCATAACGTATAATCTTCCTTTCAAAAGCTTGACCTTCAGTTTCATTTTGATCTTAGTAACCTCATTTAGTAATGAGTATTTAGTAACGGCTTGGTGATGGGATTTTTTTGGCTTTTTCTTTTTCTTGACTGGCTTTTTCTGATATAATATCATGGGACTGATATTAAGTATGTCGTATAATGCATAATTACCGCATCATGACAAAATGAAAAGTGCAGTTAGATTGACTGAAATAGAGTGAAAGAAAAAATCAAAGGCCATTTGACTTATTGATGTTATTTCCATTTGTGTAATAATGATTTCTTAATATTGACTCAAGAGAATGAAACTTACTTCCATGTTGAATCAAAGGAGAGTGGTATTTGGATCAGATTCCATCTAGTCTCCAGAATTTGGGACAACCCAGTTCTGTGGTGTTAAGCCCTGGAGGCAATGTCACTTTGATACTGCAGCCCTAGGAAACCAATAGAGAAACCCGTCCGAAGTGTGAAGGTGACCTGAAGATAAATAGAAGTCCCAGTGGGCTTCCTGGAGACCATCTGGCCCTGCTCCCCCAGTTTGAGTTCCACTCTGTTGGTCTCCTAGAGCTGCAGTAACACAGTGTCACCAACCCCCCGGGCTTAACACAACGGAAATGTGTTGTCTCCCAGTTCTAGAAGCCTAAAGTCTGAATTGAGGATGTAGCAGGACCATCCTCAATGCCCCTGTGAGGAGCCTTCCCTCAGCTCCCGTGGCCCCAGCCATTCCTTGGCGTAGAGCCATGAAATCCAACTCTGCCTCCATCTGCCTCTGGCCGTCTTCCCTGTGTGTGTCTTCGCACTGCATTCCTCTCTGTCTCCCTTCTTCCTTTTTTTTTAAATATTTATTTTTTTAGTTTTTTAGTTTTCAGCAGACACAACATCTTTGTTTGTATGTGGTGCTGAGGATCGAACCTGGGCTGCACGCATGCCAGGCGAGCGCGCTACCGCTTGAGCCACATCCCCAGCCCTCTCCCTTCTTCTTGACGGGAAGCTAATCATATTGGATTAGGGCCCACCCTACTTCAGTGTGACCTCATCTCAATTATCTAATGACCTCAGAGTGTCTCTCTTTCCAAATAAGGTCACAGGCTGAGGTACTGGGAATTTGGACTTCAACATATCTTTTGTGGGGACACAATTCAATCCATAACAATGAGGACAGACAGACATGAACTGAAGTGGCTTGCCTAGCTGGCCAAAGCAGCATCAGAGCACAACGTCCAACCGGGAAGGATGAAGAGATCCACTTCTCCTTTAACGAGATTGTGTTCTGACGGGAAAGAAGAGAATTATATAGATAAGAACAAAAGGGCACATGGGTTACCATGAAGTGGCATGGCGCAGATGCTACAGCAGTGGGAGATGTCAAAACTGGTAGGAAATTTGCAGTATGATCTCACCATGACACTAAACTTCCCCAGAAATGCACAACGACTGTCTTAAGTTGCTGAAATACAAATTGCCGATTAAAATTGTACTACAGTGGAGAGGGTACTACAAAGTGACCTCAGAAAAAACTAACAGAGGCTTCAAGGCCAGGCCCATTCTGATGGGATGAACCCCACAGATGCATTACAACACAGATTATTTTTGTATGCCACTAAGGGCTTGCAGTGGTTTGCTGTAGAACTAAAATTAATTAACTCACCATGCAAAATTGATTAAAGTCAATTAAGCATCTTGCTAGTCTTCTACTTTTTTCCTTGCTTTTTACCTTTTAAAGTGTATTGCTAAGTGGCATTAAGTACATTCACATTATTGTATAACCAACCTTCAGCCTTTCACCCACTTTTATAATATAAACAAAAATATTTAAAAATATGAATATTAAATAATGGAGCTGAATCACATTCTATTCACCCAAAGGTACACAGAACCATTGGATGTGAATCAACTGGACACAATAGGCACACAGAAGGTAGAAAACATTGTCCTTGTCCTTGTTCTCAGGAATCTTACAAGGGTCTTGGTTTCTATACACTGAAGAAAAAAAGCTATTTTTGAGTAGAAATTATTTATTTATTTTTAAAGTGAACTTGCTATATAGAAAGAACATTCCCTTAGGAAACATAAGCTATCTAGACAAAGCGTGTGCAGACTCTGGTTTTTCCGTCAGTAACCTGAACGCTGATCTTAGAGCTTCTAAGTCTACCGGCCCCTATACCTGCCCTCTGGGGAGACAGAAAAGTCCAGTGTGGGCTCCTTCCTACAGGATCTTACCAGGGGAATGAGGCTATGTCTGAGCAAATGGCTTACCTTCTTCATAGGTCACGGCACTCTAGCAGATTTGAATTGTCAAATGCAAATCCTAACAAATTAAGCTTGCCATCAAACAGATTTGTAGTGGTCTCTTTTTAAAAGCTACTGTAACAGATTCTATTTAAACTTTATACTGCAAGACAGAAACTTAGAGAAAACTCTAAGACCCTGGAAAGTAGGATCCTCCTATGACCCACTAGAAAGAAGCAAAGTCACTGGGAAGGAAGGGCACTCCTGCACCCATGCACAGCTCAACTCAACTCTCGTCTGCAAAGGGAACAGCTGGTCAGCCTAGAGGTCTCTTCGGGCAGGGCCTGCCAACGCTGTGGCATGCTTTACTCTGTTGGCTATTTGTCTCAAGTTGAACAGCCTGTGTTTCAGAGACAACTCATTTTAAATGTATACTGTGCAGTAAAGCCCCAATGGCACAAGAATTTAGGAAGAAAGAGCAAGTAACCCAGGATCTCAGAAATGCCAGACTTGCATGTGGAATTATAGTCAGCAGGAAAATTGGGGTGTCAGGTGAGGATTTGGAGGAGCTCTCCTCAAGTGAAGCAGAAAAACCACTGGGCACAGGGTGAGCTGGCTACTCAGCAGGAGGAAGACTGGTCCTGACAGCTTCTACGGGTGCTGCTGAGGGACATACAAGCTAAGGGAGGAGAAAAGGGAACAAGAAAACCTTAAAGAAGGATAAGACAAGGAAAAGACAAGAGCAGCTTAAGTGGAGTAAAAAGTCTACTACAATTAGATATTCAATAATATTAAAAGTTAAATTTTAAGAATCGAAGCAAAGCCGAAACATCGAAACCAGGGGCACCAGTGTGACAAGGCTGTTCCGTGGGTACTGCTTCTGGGTGACCCCCAGCTCAGCCTGCACGGACTGTCTCTCTGGGACTTCTAAGTATACAAACTATTCTCCTGTGCCTCTCCTGTGTCCCCTCTTGTGGCTGCACCTGAGTAACCCTGACTTAATATGATCTAATAGGATCAGTAAGAAGTGTCACTGGGAGTCTAGAAAGGAAAGGTCACTTTGGCCTGGCCCAGTAGGAATCTCTGGCACATTGGCTGGGCTTGAAAGGATGGGAGGGTCTGAGCAGATGAACAGCTTAGTTTCTCAGGCTTCCATAACAAAATGCCCTTCTCTGGGTGACTTTAACCATAAGATTTTACCTTTTCAGTTTCTGAAGGCTAGAAGTCTCACGTGCCAACATGGCAGGGTGCTGGTGACAGCTCTCTTCTTGGCTTATAGATGGCTACTTTGTGGCTATATGCTCAGGTGGCAGAGAGGGGCCCAGCAGGCTCTCTAGTGTCCCTTCTTACAAGGGCATTAGCACTCATCTTGTGACTTGATGCAACCCTAATTACATCCGTAAAGGCCTTGTCTCCAAAAGGTCACACTGGAGGTCAGAGCTTCAACATATACATTTGGAAGGGGTGGGCACAAGGGTTCAGACCATAACAATGAGCATGTCTGAAGGCATCTCAAGGGGTGGCCAGTAGTGAGGGGGAAATGGCCTGCTACAGGACTGGCAGGTGCCAGCCCGCTTTCTCTCACCATGAAAAATACCCATCATGACCCACTTAGTCAAGGGTGATTTTGTCTCATGGTTTCAATGGTCTCAGTCCATGGTCACTTGGCTCCTTGCCTTTGGGCCAGTGGCAGGCAGCATATCATGGGGGAGCATGTAGAGGGAGCTGTGCACCCCAACGCAGCCGGGAAAGAAAAGAGAGACAGTTAGGGGCCAGGGGCCTTTGTTCCCTGTGTTGCAGACCCCAATGACCTAAACTCCTCCCACCACCTCCCAAAAGAACCCAGGCTGGAGACCAAGCCTTTCAGGCATATGCCTTTGGGGTAATTCCAGATTCAAACTAACAGGTTGCGGACAAACTATTTTTCCTGGAAAAAGATGTATGGTAAGGAATATCCCCCAACTACTGGGGTGGGTGTGTGTGTGTGAGAGAGAGAGAGAGAGAGAGAGAGAGAGAGAGAGAGAGAGAGAGAGAGAGAGAGAGAGAGAGATATGGATGGATGTTAGAAGTCATCTGCCAGATTCTGACTCAGTAGGTGTAGACCTGGAACTCAAGGAAAACCCTAATCTGTAAAGCACCCTGCGTCATTCCAACGTGCATCCTCACTGGGGAATAACCAATGCCAGCCAAATCACAGAGGACTTTAAACACCAACTCAAAGGGAATGAGCACCTTCTTTTGGGTGCTTGTCCCCAAGGTCCTTTTGGTTAGTAAAAATGCACCTCTGACCTACCAGCACAGCAAGTTCTGGAACCCTGGGGAGGCTAGTGGTGCTGCCGTAGCTGCTGACCGGGTGATTTAGTGGGCCAGAGGGTGGGGTGGGGCACAGGACTTTGACCCACTAGGTGCAAGGCTGGTGCTTGATGGGGGACCAGAGAGGGTGGAGAGAGACAGGAGATCGCTCCCAGGCAGATTGCCTGTTCTCCATTAAGGCTGGAGGAGCAGACGCTCTCCAAGGTCCTTATCAAGTCAGATGTGGAAATAGCTCTGAACCACCCCTCCTGGCTTCTCGCACCTCCTCAAAGCGGTTTCTCCCAGCTGGACTCAGCGCCTGCCCGCTGGTCCCTGAGCTGGAAGTCCAGTATGCCAGCTCAGTCTCGCCACTAGAGGGCGCGCTGGCAGCTGAAGACGCACTGGCGCTAAGAGGCGGAGCTGCGCATCTGGGTCCTCCTTAGGTTTAGAGGCTGGTGTGCAAACCAGGGAGTTAGATGAAACCTAAAATGATTACCCCCTTTAGGGCAGACAGTGCTGGGCTCAGTTTCAGCTTTGCCCACTTTGCAGGTGACTGCAGCATGCTACTCAACATACCTAAAAAGGGCAAGGACAGCCACCTCTCCTTCTTGCTATAGGGACTCAATTTTCCCTTAGGTACAGGCCTATCACAGAGCCTGCCCCACTGCTGACAAGCCAACAAAGTTATTGTCACACTGTCTCAATGAGGCCATCCCCTGGTTTTAGAAGGTAAATGCTTAAGTGAGGAATTATCCAGAGTGAGAAGCGCAGACCACGGTTAAGTGCAGGGTTTACTGGAAGAAGATGGCAGAAAAGGGTGTGATGAATTCTGAAGGTGAAACAAACAAACAAACAACAACAAAAACATACGGTGGAGAGAAATCCCATGAGTTTTCCGACTTTACCTTGAATCCCTTGGAACGATGTACAACATGTAGACTGGTCAAGATTAATGAATTAGGACCAAGGACTGGGTTCCTAGATCTCTTCTACTTGTTAATGGCAAGACCCTGTGTTAGTCACCAGTGAAGCAAATTACTACTCATGCATTCCAAAACTCACAAAATGATTTTGATGTGCACCCCACTATTTTATATAAGGTATTTTCAGGTTAAAAAAATAATAATAATGGACCCTGTTTCCCAAAAGTCTATACCTAGCTAGTTGGCAAGGACATCAGCTGAATGTAAAAGAAGTATCATAAGAGAAGTTACAGACAAAGTTCTGATTTTATTGTAATGAACTATTTTCATTAAACATGAACTCTGCTCAAAGTACAGGTAAATCTATGAGAAATTCCTTATAATTGTAATGTCTTGCCTTATTTAATAATACAAGTTTGAAAGGCATGCTGATTTCTTCAGTACTTTCCAGTAATAATGAGGATTCAGATCACTAGGTGTCACTTTTTCTCTTTTAGAATCAGAAATCTGAAAGCCAATTCTTATTTGTAAAATAAAATTAATTATCATCTTTGAAAAAATGTCAATGAAACAGATTCATTTTTAGAAAAACAAGTTCCTGTTTTAAACAAAATCATCAGAACCTGTGCATCTAAATTCACTGTTCTTTTAAAAATCAGCCTAAAGCAATATATTCCACACATCTTGAAAGATGTTATTTGAAGGAAGTTTGAAATACCTCTTAAAATTTCCTTAAGAGACTGAGAATCATGAAAGTAAGTCTACTGATCATATATTTATCGTTAATATTTTCTTTGCTATTATCCATTTTACATTGCTTTTCAAACAATCAACTTTAAAAAAATCAACACATAGAGTACATATTTATGGGTTAGCATGAATGTTTTGATATAGGTGTCCACAAATAATTGCTTTTTTTTTTCTTTCTTTGGTTTTTTTTTTTTTTTTTTTGCAGTATTGAGGATTGCACCCATGGTCTTGTGCAGACTGGGCAAGTGCTCTAACCACTGAGATACATACCCAGTCCTCATTTTGTTTTGATACAAGGTCTTGCTAAGTTGCTGGGGCTGGCCTCCAACTTGGGATCCTCCTGTCTTCGCATCCTGAGGAGCTGGGATTATAGGCATGCACCAATCAATTTTTAATTGGCATCTGTATTGCAAAACACGTGTTTTCAGTGATAGTCACAGAGTTCCTCAGTGAGTCATTTTTATTTAAAAGAAAAGAGAGTAATCAGATTAGAGGAAGGAGATGGTGGCATGAAGTGGTAGAACAGACCCCAGGACGAATTGCAGTGTGACTTTCAGCAATGTCTAAATGGCTACGTGCCTCACTTTTCGTCTATAAAACGACAGTGCTAATTCTGGCAGATAGCTGCGGGCACTTGTGAAGGTCTGGCCAGGAGCCTCCAGGGAAACGGTGCTGAAGATTCCTGACCATCACAGGGGCCACCCTGGACGTCTGCTCCTTGACTTCCTTCTGCTTCCAAGGCCATGGCCAGATGTCAGGGTTCTCTGGTTGCTCTGTCTATACGTCACCCTGCTCAGCAAGTTGGAAGCTTATTGATGGCAGAATCTGTTGTCTTGGATTATTTTTGTATTTTCACAGTGCAGCCATGTGTTGAGTATTGCTGCTTCCCACTTGATATTTGTTGAAAATAATTAGGTGAATTTCATACTCTTGTCTAGGTATACTCTATGTCAGTTCCCTCTGAAGATGTCAAAATGTGTTCACTGAGAGTCACTGTCAACAGCTGAAAAGGGTGTGGGACAGTTGGTCCTTCCTCCATCCTTACCCCCTCCCTTTTTTCTATCACCTGTCACATTTTTTGGCTCAGAATTGGTGGGAGGAAGTCTCAGGTACTGAAATGATCCATGTGAATTATTCATCTGGACTCTTTGCCAGTTAATTCCACAAAGTGAAAACATCTCAAACCCACTCTCCAAATGACTCATTTAAATTCATATTTATGCATTTAACCAACATTCTCGATGCCTTCTGGAGAGCTCCATAGAATTCCTCTATTATTATAATTCCCCTCTCTTACTAATCTTTTATCTGTTAGAGAAATTGAATTCATAATTAAAAACATGTCTTCACAAACTTTAGACCTAGCTGGCTTCACATGGGGGGAATCTGTCATATGAATGAGGAAGAGAGAACACCAAATTTGATAAGGAGGAAAGGAACTGTCCCAGCACTTTAGGATACTATCCTGTATAAACACGTGGCAAGAACATGACAAGCCCATAAAACTACATCCAGTTTTTCTTCCCCAAATGAAAGTACTAACAATACTTAGCAGGTCATATCTATCTATCTATCTATTAATCATATCCATCCATCCCATGAACCACATTTTCCATGAGCCCTATCACTAACTCCTTCCAAGGTACTGGAAGTTGAATACTACTGTGAATCCCCATTTTGCACATGAGGAACTTAAGGTGCAGAAGCTTATGTCAGTGATCCCAACACCACTCACTAGTGTGTGTTAGAGGCTGGATTTAAACCCAGGGCCCTCTGCACCCAGAGCCACTGTCTCTATTGCACTGCCTCTTAGACTGCCAAAGGTGACTTTCAAAACCACCTAACCCAGGACTTTCAGGGGACGTTCTGAGTGAACCAGGGATGCAGAAGAGGTGTCCTGGGTGAGGCACACGGAGCTGAGCACCCCTCCTCCAGCTCGATCTCCTTCTGCCCAACTTCAGCTGGAACGTCTTGTTCTCTCTTTTATAAGCCTTTCCACTTAAGATTTAATTTCACTTCATCTTAAAAAGGCTGAACGCCATGGGCCCAGGCTAACAGGATGCCCCCAGCACGGGCCCCATTTACAGAGAGGAAAAGCAGCCTGTCGTTGACCCTGCCCACTGCCCAGAACCACTGCCCACCAGCCCCACCCATGCCCACTTCCCTTCTTAGACTCCTCGCATGGCTGGCTGGGCCCCTGCGTGACTTGGCTTGTATCTCATACTTGTCACCGATCTGTGCCTGTGGTCTCTGTGGATTCTGGCTACTCCCCAGTCCTCTGTGAAAGCTACGTTTCCTCCAGGAGAATAATACAGGCAAAGGTCCAGTCCACACCTCTGGACATGGACACTGAGGTTCCCTGGTCCAAGGCCAGTTGTCTGTGACCGGCTTGGTTTCTGGGCCTGTTTCTCAGCCTTTGGTCTAAACATCCCTTTCTATCCCAGAAACATAATGCCTCACATATTTTGAAATCAGGAAGAGCCATGCCTCTGGTTTTGATTTTCCCAAAATTGCTTATGAGGAAACGTCTTTGTGGCTACTCAACATCTTTTGTGGTTCCACATGAATTTGAGTTATTTTTTTTTCTATTTCTGTAAAATAAGAAACCATTGAGATTTGAGTAGAAATTGAATGAAATATGTCGATAGTTTTGTGTAATATGAACATTTAATAATAGTAAGTCCTCTGATCCATGAACCTATGATGACTCTCCACTTATTTGGGTCGTCTTTAATTCTTTCACCAATGAATTGTGGGTTTTAGCACTTAAGTCTTTCAACTCTTTGTTCAGTCCTCACTTTTTGATGGTATTATAAGTGGATTTTTACCCTTAATTTATTTTCTGATAATTCATTATTAGTTTAGAAATACAAATGATTTGGGTGGGGGGTACTAGGGATTAAACTCTGGGTGCTTAACCACCTAGCCACATCCCCAGCTCTTTTATTTTTTTATTTTGAGACAGGTTCTCACTAAGTTGCTTAGACCTCACTAAGTTGCCAAAGCTGGCTTTGAATCTGCAATCCTCCTGCCTCAGCCTCCAGAACTACTGAGATTATAGGTATGTGCCACTGTGCCTGGCTAGAAATACAAATGATTTTTATATGTTGATTTTATATCCTTCAACTTTATGATATCCATTTAATACTTTTAACAGTTGTTCTTTTGTGGAATATTTATGATTTTTCTACATTTAAGGTCATATCATCTGCAAAAAGACAATTTGCTTCTTGCTTGTGTACTTGGGTGCCCTTTCTTTCTTCCTCCTGCCTAATTGTTCTGAGTGGGACTTCCAGTACTGTGCTGAGTGCAGCCTGTGCATCCTTGCCTTACCCCCGATCTTAGAGGAAAGTCTTATATCTTTCGCCATGAAGAGTCATGTTATCTGAGGGCTCTTGATGAATGGCTTTATTGTATTGAAGTAAGTTCCTTCAATAGCTAAGTTTGAAGATTTAAAAAAAATAATTGCAGAATGCTGAATTTTTTTCAAATGCTTTTCTTGCTCTACTAAGAGGATCTGTTAAGATGGTGTGTCACAATAATTGATTTGTGTATATTGAACCATCCTTGCATTGTTGGAGTAGGTGACACTCGGTCCATGGCATGTGATCCTTTTAATGTGCTGTTGAATTCAGTTTTCTCCTATTTTATTTAGTGCCTTTTGCATCAATGTCCATAAAGGATATCAACCTTTAGTTTTCTTCTCTTGTGATATCTTTTGCTATCTTCATAAATGAATTTGGAAGTGTCCCTTCTTTTTAAGTATTGGAATAACTTAAGAAGAATTGGTATAAATTGTGGTTTTAATACTTGAATTCACCAGTGAGATCATCTGGTCCTGGGATTTTCTTTGTTGGAAAGTTTTTGATTACTGATGCAATCTTATTACTTGTTAATCTTTTCAAGTTTTCTATTTCTCCATAATCCAGTCTTGTAGCCTGTTGTTTCTAGGAATTGCTCAGTTCCTTCCAGGTTGCCCAATTGGTTGGTGTACAATGGTTCCCAATAGTCTCTCATGAGCCTATGATTTACTATCGCTTTGATTTCCACATCTCTTTCACTTCGGATTTTATTTGCATCTTTTATCTTTTTTGACTTATTTATTCTGTTTCTTGTTTAAAAATCAAATGACTCTTTGTTGATTCCTCTATTTTTTTCATCTCTCTCTTATTCATTTCTGCTCTGATCTTTGTTGTGTCCTCCCTCCTGATATATTGCCCCACCAAGATCCTTCACCAGGATCTCCATGAACTAAGCCAACCAGAAGCAAGCAGGTCACAGATGAGCCAGATGATCTCAGACACGCAGCCTCTTTGGTAGCCCCCCACCACTCAGCATAGTACATGATGTGTCACCCATGTGCAGTGAGAAGAGCCAGCCACTGCACAACTGCACAGAGTCTCCCCTGTTGAGCCAGTAGGTAACACAGCGATTCTATTAGCTGGAACAACTTTAATGGCGGAATTTAAAGAATCCTATTATACAACCAGAGCCACACAGAACCTGCTATCGAGCTTATTTTGAGGGATAAATTTCTGATCATTGCCTCATTTAGATCTACTCCAAGCAATGCCAGGAGAAAGGATGGAACAAATGATGCTCAACTGGAAGGTTAATGCCTCTCTGTGACCTTCTCTTTAACCTATGATATAGACTAAGAGGAGTGGACCCATGTTCTGGTTTTGACTGATTTTGCAACAACAACAACAACAACAAAAATGATTAAGTTTCCTACCCACATTGGTCCTTCACTTTCCATCCATCAGAGCATGAGGTTGTCCATGCATAAGGTCGTCCACAAAATCCTCCACAACAAAGTGCACACCCCGAGCTCACACAGGGTTTATTTCTGGTTTTGTTGTTCATGGACACCCTCCTTGGAATGATGAAATTACTGACTTCTAGCCATGGGTCGGAGGCGACATTATCACCGTTAAAAGAGTGTCCCCCCATCCTGGCACATCAGTTTGCATGAAACTCCATTTGGGGTCTGGGCGTAACCCTGTCTTGTAGCTTGGATTCTTGCATCCTGTGTCTCGACTGAGTTAAAGCGGTGGGCCTAGACATCAATATTCCTGCAACTTGAACAGCAGTTACCTTGGGATGTTGCCAAAGGTACCTGCTGGGTACAGGATGACCCCTTGGATCCCGTCGGGATCTGGGATTGGTGTGGCAGATCCAATACTTGGTCCAGTTACCCACAGAATGTGTGGATTGTGGAATTTTGATTGCAGCATTGTCCTACCGAGTGACACAGGTTAGGCGTGAGCAAGGATAAAAGACAGTAAAAGTTTCATGTGGCAGACCATCTCCATCTGGGATCTTGGGGAGCTGCCCACATCTGAGATAGCACCTGCTTCTGGGGAGAAGCTTCACTGGTCAGCTATACCGTAAAATCTGTAGTGGGTGGTTTCAAGAGTGTGGGGCGGGGGGCCTGGCCAGTTGGGAGACGTGGACCCTCGTTTCAGAGCCTCCGAGTTCTGTGGCCATTGGTGGTGAGAAGACCTTGGTGGGGTCCTTGTCAGTGGAGCTCAGGGTGGTCATCTTCTAGTATAATTACCAGGAGACCCAGTCCCCAGGTTTCAGCCTCTGAGAGGCCTGACTGTCCCTGGTTGTGGATCTCAGAAAGGTCATTCTGCCTGGTGCTGTGGTTTGCATGTGTCCCTACAAATTTCATGTGTTGGCAATTTAATCCCCCAAATCATAGGCTAGTGGTATTGGAAAGTCAGACCCTGGGGAGGTGATGGGGTTCCGAGGGCTCCGCTCTATTCGTGGCTGCATGGATTAGTGGATTGATGGATTATCACAGGAGTGGCTTTACCATAAAAGCAGCTGTCTCTGGCTTAATTGATGCCTCTCACCATGGGAAGTCCTCTGCCCTATCATGTCTCAGCAGGACATCCTGATGTTATGCCATGCTTCTGGACTTCCAAGACTCAAGAACAAGGATCTAAATAGACTTCTGTTCTTTCTGCAGTGCCTAGTGGTATTTCGTTACACAACAGAATATGTATTAAGAGACACGGTGACAACATACTTGAAGCATTTAGTCACACCAGAATGAGGATAGTTGAAGGTATATCAGGCTCTATTATTAGGAGCAAGGCTTTCCAATAACTATTTCATAAGGAGCCAATTTTTTTCCCATTGGTAGTGGGTCTGATTGCCATCACTCAAGGATGGACCAAGGCTATGGAGAGCAGTTTGAATTGTGGCCTCCGAATCGTGTGTCTGCGTTTGTGCTGGGTGCTTCTGGTGGGAAGGTGCAGGTCAAGATGTCCCAGTTGCTATGGTAATGCCAGCCGGGGGTTGCCACGTGTAAAGGCATATGGCTCTATCAGTGGAAGCCTTGAGTTCAGCACCTTCTCCCAGTTATAGTGAATCCTGAGCAAAACAAGATGACCCTAATGTCTTGCCAGTCCTGCATCCTTCATGTTGCCTGCTTTGCTGAAACTTTTCCACAGTTAACCTTTGGATGATGAAACCTGTATAATAAATACGCTGAGCTAGATCTTAGTCAGTCAAGCTGCACCAGGGCTTGGCTACCCACCTGGCCCCAGCTTTTTCTCCTCATGTGTGTGTATCTGTCTTTTCTTCACACCCTATCACCTGTGCCCTGTAGCCCCTTAGTTAACTGCTGCGGCCAAGAGAGATGAAAGGGTCGTCGCACAAGGCAGTCCAGTTAGTTAATTAGCCTTACCTGGTGCTATTGTGCTTATACCTTATTTAACTATTTACAACTTTCCAGGTGAACCAAGTGCCACTATTACTGGAGATTTCTCTAGTAATGCCCCACGGGGGGAAACATCCCCAAAGGTCTAAAAGCACTTTAGCTGCTACTATGGATGACTGTTCCTGCATAGGAAAGTTTCCCTACAGCCAGAGGAGGTATATTGAAAATGCAAACTGAGTGAAAACCCTCTATGAATTTTCAAAGGTCCATTAGGTAGCACAAAAGTACCTGGCGCCATCCAGGCCTCCAAGCATCCCCACTTAACCATGAATTTATATGCTCTCAAGTAACAGTTTTTCTTCTGTCATTCAGGAATACAGCACTGCTCTTACATGTGTGATCAAGGGTAATTTTACTCAGATCATAGACCTCACCTAATCTGCATATCTTAACAATTCCTGCACTGGCCGACTTAGCGTGAAAATCTGCCAAGTATTTCCTTGTATTCAACTAGTAATTGTTCCACTTGATGATGGGTTTGTAGTTTTATAAATCAATCAGTCTCTTCATTAGAGTTTTGGAGATTCTTATTCAGGCCAGAGGTATTATCTGGAAATTATTAGAAACCTACATTTACTTGTATTTATTTATTTTCTACCCTCAACCTCACCCTCAGCCAACCTTCCTGAGAAAGAGGTAATCTTGAACTGTAGCTAACTGCAGATGCTTTTAGAGAAGAATCATTCTGTGTGGATGATGAAGAATCTGATGAAAGTTTACTGTAGCCATTAATTGATAAGGAAATTTGAAACGTTTTACTGATAACATATTATGCTTCTAAAAATCTCATACAGATTTTAGAACACTCATATCAATAATATATCTATAAATATAACTTAAAGAGAATTTAGCATAGTTATCATTTGATAATGCCTGTTATATGATTCAATATGTCAAATAGGTCTAAATAATTGAATGTCTTTTTCCAATGTGGGAGACACATCCTTTAGGGTTTCCAGACACTCAACTGGAAAACTTTAAAGTTCCTTTGAGATCAAGAAATAGATGTGATTTAGAATTTGCCTTTAGGAGCTTTTTAAAAGTTACCAAAAGTTTAAAACACTTGATCAAAATAAGATCAGAAGTCAATGGAAAATATCTATTCATTCAACTTTTATGATAATTAAAAGACTTCAAAGGCAAATGCAGAAATTTGCCTCATTGTAGAAAAAACTTTTCTATAGAGAGACCTAAATGATCAGAAGAAATAACAAAGAGAAGTTGAAGCCTGGGTAATCAACAATGAAATGCAAAATCTTTGTTTCCAACCTTGTGCTTTCCCTAAGACATGTCAATGCTCCAAGGTAGATTTGTTATTTTAACAGAGAGGACCAAATTCTAGTCTTGTATCAGTACACCTTTGATATTGATACTCATTTTTTAGAAAAATGCATAAATAATTTTCTTGTAATTTTAGCTAGCTCAATCACACTTTAAATTAATTTCACAAAAAAATCATCTACCACAAACCTATCACTTTTCCTCTTCCTCCTTTTGAAACAACCAGTCATTCTACTTTAAGACAAAAGTTACCTTTCCCCCTTCATTAAAGTATGTCTTTCACATAAGCTTCACACACCAAAAAATATGCCTCACCTTCCTCAAATGTGGAGTCAATGTGACAATCATATATTAATTAGCATTTTTTACATTCTAGCATCCATAATGCCTAGCAGATATCTAAGAAATGAGCAATTTCAATTTTTCAATCAGTATTTTATAAATGAGAAACATTTCATAATTTTTAGAAACATGTTTCTTCATGGCATAACTTCTTCGTGTTTAATAGACCCAGATTATTTAACTTCTCTATACTATATAAAAACAAGATGTCAAAGTGTATATACTCCAAATATATGTTCAGCAACTAATGTTTCGGTATTTTAACCTCCTTACAAATGACTCAGTCATTTAATGACTATGTATTGTGGTGGGCCTGGGTGATGGCAGGTGTATTGGCGGTGAGAAGAATTCACCAAGACCAAGAGAGGCAGTTAAGAGTTTATTGGAGGAAGATGTGCTGTACTCTTACAGCAGGGACCTGACAAAGACATCTGCCCATGGACTCAGGGGTTTCTGGGCTTAAATGTACTTTTGAGTTCTTTGTTTGTTTTTGTTGGGCTTTTAGCTGGGAGTGATTTTTGCTAAGTGAGGGATGATTGACAAATTCCTGTGCCTTGCTCATAATGCCTATTGCACATGCACCAAATGCTCATTACAGAGTTTTTCATTTATTTGTTGCATGAGTTACAAGTAATATGTGTAAGGTCTGAAGTAGGGGGATCTCCCTTCTAGGTTTCTCTGGGTCGGCCTTGGGAATCCATGCACGTGCTCCTTGGAATGGTTGGGCAACCTTTTAGAAAAACAGGATCTTGCAGATTACACTTGGGGAAGTTTGCTTTTCTGATAACTCCAAGAGGCAGGAGGAAAGAGAGGTCCTTAGCCTCTGCTTGTGGAGGTGGGGTGGGGCCTGGGGCAGGGGTCCTAATCTATACTGTATCACTTAACATAACATGACTTTAAGACTTAAAGTTTTTACTAAGAAAGAATTCTGAAACTATGATCAGTTCATCTGTAGACTTTTATTCCAACAAGGGGTCAAGTTACAGGATGCTTGGTCTTTTCTTGATTGATCTGTCTGATGAGTGCCCTGAGTCATTGTTAGCAAGGTTGCTCATTGTAATTTCTACAGTTTACAAATTAAAGCTTTCCGAATTATGATGACTTTGACTCTGGAGCTATTTCCAGTAAGGTGAACCCATTCTTCCAAAATGCACAAGTTGGCAGACAAATAATGAAGGTGTGGCAGAGACCAACAGTTGGCCACTTAGCTGCTGTGGTTGGCGGAGGCTCAGCTATTTGTTTCTACAGAGAATTCCTAAGTTCAATTTTCCATTTGTTTAATGACTGGGTTAGGTGGCAGTTTGTTATCATGTATAGCACAGAGATTTCCAAAACCCAAATTTTGTTTGATTTAAAAACACTAAACTTCTTTTGCAAACAAATCGATCTTACTGTGATTCCCTTTGGGCATGAATGGGTTTAAATATAGAGGCAGAAATTCTGATGCAGAAGAAAATAATAATGTAGCTGCTATTGAATTCTAATTCATTATTTGAAGGAACTTGCACCTTCCTGCAGATTTCTGGGTAAATGCTGGCATTAAAGAAATTTTCTGGGCCTACCTTGTCTCTGTAGGTCATAAGACTCTCAACTCAGAAAAAAAGAAATGCTACACAGACAGACCAAGAAGAATCTAGATAGCCTTGCTGGACCTTCCTACTCACTTTATTACCATTAGGTCAGACCCTTTAAAAAAATCATATTTTTACCTGATTGTCCATACTTTATTGAACGGAAGCATAAAAACGAATTTCCCTGGGTATTTGGGACTTCATTTGTGAAAGCTCCCACGTCATGCATAACTTTGATTACATAAATGTGTGATGCTTTTGTCTTGTTAGCCTGTCTTGTTATAGAGACCCGGATGCTGGCCCTTTATCATGGGTGAGACTCTGCTTCTACAAAACCATGTTGGACCACGAAGCTCTGACTTATTCACAACCGCTTTTGGGTTTCAGAATGATGGATGAAGATGCCTTGGCAATTCCTAGAACCACTCCAACGCAGCTTACAGCATTTTCTAAGAACACTTCATTTAATTCTACCAGGTCTTACCAAAGACCTTGATTTAATCTTTATCCCCAGACCTTATTTTATTTTGAGAAGTTTTACTGGTTGAGAGGACTAGAGACAAGAGAAATAGTTCTATTTCCCAACACAGAAAGTTCTGGTCATCTGACATTTCTACACTCTGGACAACTGGGGAGCTTGGCCGAATCCAGACATTTACCAAGCGTGTTTTCCATCTGTTTTCTGTCAAATTATTCCAGCCACAGTGTTACTGCTACACATAATGTGTCACTCTGTTTTGCAGCCTTCAGTGTCAATTTCTACATTGTTTTCCCTGCCCTTGCTAATGAGATAACATCTGTTAGTAAATCCTCAACCAGAAAGGATTAAGGCAAAACCAGTAAGAGTCAGAGTTACCAGAAGAAACAAGAGGGACCCTGGGGAAGGAGATCTGGAGACTTGTCTGTGGTAACAGCAAGGAGCCCTTAAAAATAAGATGAAATCGGTACTAGGGAAAAAACCCCACAAAATTGGCTAAAATCAAAGAATGAAATTCAACAGGGGAGAAATGCTGCTCCTGAGAATGCAGTACCCAGGTTGCTCCTAACCGGGGCTGTGTCTGGATCAGAGCCGTTCCCACGCAGGTTTGAGCCCATGGAAGGACATCTCCAGGGAGTATTCCCACGGCTCCTGCAAGGTAATGTGCTCTACAAGAAATTAATAGGAGCTTCCATTTTTATCGGGGGAGGGCTAGAATAGCATATTTAGAAATTTTTGCTTTTTCACATTCTCTGCAATATGATTTCCATGGGTAGTCAAGAACAAATCCCCTATTTATCTCCAAATCCGTCTTAAAATAAGATGCATTGCTGCTACTCTGAGCCACAATTCTTTCCTTAATATTTCTATTAGTAGTTTCTAGGAAAAGATTTTAACCCCCCAAAATGGCCCATTCAGGAATAAAATACTTACAAATCATATTTTTACTTAGATAAACATGATATCCTTGCCCTGTGTTTTTCTGAAATACAAGTAGAAAATTTGTTCCTGGAATCTGACATAATGTACCTTCAAGATCAAAGAATAGATAAAGATAGCCATGCAGGTAATGGACTTGGGCTGTGCGTCTCACGCTGGGTAAAACCGTTTTATTACTTTCCTTTCTCTGCTGTGAAATATGGATTCTGGAAATAAGAAATTCCAGAAATGGAGATTTAACAGCATTTAAAAAACAATAGCCAAAATCATGTGTTCCTGGGATTTTCTAAAAACAAGAGTATTTCCATCTCTCCTAGGAGAAAAATAAAGCCATGCCCAGACAAAGGCTGCTTATTGCTAGTTATAGACCTAGAAGATGGACTTCAGGAGTAGGGGCTACAATCTGGGCACCAATATTTTAGATATTGCCTCTCTGAAAACCTAGACAAGAGATGAGACTTGGGATTTTATTTTCCTTTCACTAAGAAACCCTAGAAAATATATTCTTTGACCTATATGGGGGGGGGGAAATATTTTTTCAAGTTTTTTGTTGTTGTTGTTGTTTGTTTGTTTTTTACTTTTGGGACCTGTTCTCCTGGGTTAAAGCATGCCTGCCACGTGTCCCACCAGGAGACTAGACTTGCACACACTCCGAAGTCCACGTCACCATCAGAAAAGCAGTAGCCTGGGATCAAGGAGGAAAACCAGCAGCACCACCCACCCCCATGCCCAGGCCACCCCTAGGCTCCGCCCTGCACCCCCCCTGAGCAGCCAGTGCGCCAGGTGGTCCTGCTGAAGGCCTCCCTCCAGGTCTAGGGGGCACACGGGCTGCATGGAGATGAGCTCCGCCTGACGGGTAGGAGTGGATTCCACGGCCCAGGCTCTACAGAGACAGTCGGGCAACTGCAGCCACATCCTTTCTGTTGGAGGATAAGGCCGAAAAGGCCTCCATGTGTGAGAAATCGTGGACCCCCTCCTTCCACAAGGAAGCACATGGAGCCTTGCAGTGGCTTTCCATTAGTGTCCCCGGTGAGGAGCAGGAGGGCCACTTCACCTGACCCTGGGTCTCTGCCCGATGCAGTTCTAATCCACACAGGTATCTGAACAAGGTCTGGGAGCACCTTGTTCTTCTGGGAAGATGCTACATCAACAAAGGCCTCATTCCCAGGAGACCTGGAATTATCTGAGTGTCTGGTTGTGAGTCAGGCACGAAATGTTCTGTGGTGTGTTCTGAGGACAAGAAAGAAAATGAATGGGCTCTCCTGGTGATTTTTCTAAAAACAAATTGATCAACCACAAGAAGTCAGGCTCAGCTTCCAACCTGACCGAGGGCGGCTGCATGACCCATGACCTCTGCACACTTCCCGTCTTCAAGAGCAGCCGGAGCCCCCGGGAGGCCTCTCCTCCCTGGCATTTGGAAATCAGACTCATAAGGACAAGTCCTAGAAGGAGCTGTCTTCAAAGTCAGGTTTTCAGTGCCTTCTGGAAGGACATCATCTGAAGAAGGGGCTGTGGTTTCTTGAGGGCCGGCTGTTTCCCATCACCTCAGGAAAACACAAAACCTAACGTCTCGTCTCCACTCTTCCCGACTGGTATCCTGTGGCCTTATCTGTGGCCAGAACGGGTAAGCCTTTGGATCTGTTTTCCGTGGTGAAGAGGGTTTCTGTATTTATCGTTAGCTCCGTTTGAGAGATCTATGAAGCACTCAGTACAGAGCGAGGACAGCTCATGCCAAGGTTCTTATTTCATAGGCACTCGATTTCTTGAAGCAGTTTTGGGTTCACAGGAAAAGCGAGCAGACAGCACAGAGATGTCTCACGTACTCGTCATCCCACCCACCGCCTCCCGCACCTGCAACATCCTGGGCCACTGTGGGTGTCGGTTAGAACGGATGAACCAGTACTGACCCGTCATCATGACCTGGGGTGAACCAGGCCTCCCTCTTGGTGCTGTGAATTCTAACGGTTCTACCAAGTGCACGATCACTGCCCCACCCTTGAAGCGTCCCGCAGAATACTGCTGCTGTCTGAAAGTCCTGTGTGTTCCGCCCCTTCGCCCTCCCTCCCTCCCCTCGAGCCCCTGGCAGCTGATCTTCTGACTGTACTTTTGCTTTTAGTGAAACGTTGCATATTTGGGATCAGAGAGCATGTGGCCTTTTCACATTGGCTTCTTTCACTTAGGTTCCTGCTTTTGAGTTTCCCCCATGTCTTCGTGATAGAGGGGTGCTAGGGTTTGGATGTGAGGTGTCCCCTAAAGCTCACACGTGAAACAGTGCAAGAAGGTTCAGAGGAGAAATGATGGGGTTGTAAGATCTTAATCTAATCAGTGATTTACTCCCCTGATAGGGATCAACTGAGTGGCCACTGAAGGGTAGGGTGTGGCTGGAGGAGGTGGGAACCGGGGGCATGGCTTTGGGGTATAGATTTGTATCCACGGAGTGGAGTCCCTCTCTGCTTGCTGATCACCGTGACGTGAGCTGCTTCCCTGTGCCTCCCTGTCCTCCTTGATGTTCTGCCTCACCCGGAGCCCCGAGAAACGGAGCCACCCTCCTGTGGACCAAGGCCTCTGAAACCGTGAGCCCTCACTCCTCCTCCTCTAGACTTGCTGTGGTCAGATCCTTTCGTCGCAGCAGGGAAAGAGCTGACAAGGGGTGAAAGGAACTTCTCCCTCCTCCTCTTAAGGTTTGAAACCTTAAATCTGTTGGAGGAAACCGGCAACAAGACAGAATAACCCAAGGAAAACAGGCAGACCTATCTACTTGACAGGGACACCAAACAAAGGGGAGCACTCAATAAGCCAGCGAGCTTCAGAGCTTTTGTACCCTTCTTCTCAAGAGAAAGGAGGGTAGAGGCTGTGGGCAATTAAAGAGGGACATCAAATAAGGTTTAGGGGACGAATGAGCCCTAAGAGCAGAGAAGACCCCGCCACAGGGCTCCTCTGAGCCTTAGATGTGGAGCCGGATTCTCATCCTCTTTCTGTGCAGGCGAGTTTAACCTTTGGATAATTGAACTCTGGTGAGAAGACTGAAGGTCCTCCCCCTGCTCTTTGGTGGTTCTAGTCAACAAGGGTTCTTCAGAGAAAAACCCCATCCCGTATCTGCTCATCCCCAAGCGCTGGAATTTAAAACAGTCAGTAAACCAAGTCTCTATCTTTCAGAGGGACATTCCCTGGACTCTCAGTGGCTTGATAGCTCATTTCTTTTTAGCACTGAATAATACTCTGCATTGTCTAGATGTCTGTTTTGTTTGTACCCAGGTTTTTTAGCAGGGGTGAATAAAGCTGCTGTCGGCATTCCTGTGCGTGCTTTTAGGTTTTGAATTCATCTGGGTAAATACCAACCAGTGTGACTGCCCGTCATACGGTAAGAGCATGTTTGCCTCTATGAGAAACTGTCAATCTCTCTTCCAAGGTGGCTGTAATATTTTGCATCCCATCGGAACTGAAGAAATCCGCATTCTCATTAGAATTTGGTGTTGTTATTGTTTTAGATTGTGGCCATGCCAGTAGGTGTGTAGCAGTGTCTTATTTCTCATTGTTTCAATTTGCAGTTTGCTAATGACATATGACAGTGAAGATCTTTTGATATGCTTCATTGCCAGCTGCAGACATTCTATGGTGAAGTGTCTGTTAGGGTTACCCACTTTTTTTTTGTACTGGGAATTTAATCCTGGGGTGCTTTGCCCCTGAGCTACATCCCCAGTTCTTTTTAGTTTATTTTTTAAATTTTGAGACAGGGCCTCTCTAAGTTGCTGAGACTGGTCTTGAACATGCAATCCTCCTGCATCAGCCTCCTGAGCCACTGGGACTACAAGCGTGCACCACCCCACCTGCCCCTTATACCCACTTTTTAATCAAACCCTTCATTTACTTATTGTTGAATTTCGAGAAGTCTTTGTATATTCCACATAGCAGCTCTATCAGATGGGTCTTTGACAAATATTTTCTTCCAATTTGTGGCTGTCTTCTCCTTCTCTTGACACTAACTTTCCTGCAGCAAACATTTCTGATTTCCATGAAATCCAGAAGACCAATTTCTTCTTCCATGGACCATGCATTTGATATTGTATCTAAAGAATCATCATCACACCCAAGATCATCTAGGTGCTCTCCTCTGCTACTTTCCTGAAGTTTTAGAGTTTTATAGTTTTCATTTAGGCATATATCTCAGTTAATTTTTATAAGCACATAAAGTCTGTGTCTAGATTCATTTTTTAGTACTGGTTGTTGAGTTGTTCCTGCACCGTTTCTGGAAAGGACCATCTTTTCTCCATTTTGTTGTCTTTTCTGCTCTGTCAAAGATTTGTTGATTTTTTCCCCCCAATACCAGGTTGTCTTGATCACTGCTGCTTTCTAGCATGTCCTGAGCCTGGGTAGGTTCAGTTCTCCAACTTTGTTCTTCAATTTTGGATTGGCTACTCTGGGCTTTTGTTTCTCCATATAAACTTCACTATCAATCTGTCAATATTCAAAAGACAGCTTGCTGGGGCTTTTATGGGGATACTGTTGAATCTGTAAATCAGATTGAAAATAAATGACATTTGGCTACATTGAATCCTCCTATTTGTGAACATGGAATGTCTTCATTTATTTTTTTTTAATTTCTGTTATCAGGTTTTTAGTTTGCAACATAAAAAATATTGTACTCATTTTGTAAAAATTTAAGCTTTATTTGGGGAAGCATAACTGTTAATGGTAATGCATTTTTAATTTCAAATTCCACTTATTCATTGTTGGTATATTGGAACAAAATTGACTTTTGTATATTAACCTCATATACTGAGATCTTGCCATTAATTGCTTATTAGGTCCAGGAAGGTTTTCATTCCAATTATTTTGGATCTCTCTATATAGATATTCATGTCACTTGCAGATAAAGAGAATTTTATTTCTTCCTTTCCAATTTGAATATCTTTTATTTTTTTTTTCTTGTCTTATTGCATTTTCTAGGACTTCCAGCACAATGTTGAAAAGCAGTGGTGAGAAAAGATATCCTTGCCATGTTCCTGATCTTAGTGTGAAAACTTCAAGTTTGTCACCACTAAGTATGATATCAATTGTATGTTTTTTGTTGTATTCTTTATGAAGTTACAGAAAATTTTCTCTATTCTTAGTTTGCTGAGAGTTTTTGATCATGTATGAGTGTTGGATTTTGTCATATGCCTTCTGCATCTACTGATAAGATCATGTGTTTTTTTTTCTTTAGCTGTTGAGGTGGTCAGTTACCTTAATTAATATTTGAATGGTAAGTTAGCCTTGCATATGTGGTATAAATCCTATTTGGTTGTATGTATAACTCCTTTTACATATTTCTTATTCAATTTAATAATATTTTGTTGAAGATGTTTTTTTAAAAATCTATGTTTATGAAAGATTGACCTGTAGTTTTTTGTTTTTGTAAAATATTTTTCAGGTTTTGCTATTTGAGTAATGCTGTCCTCATAGAATGAGTTAGGGAATATTTTCTCTAGTTCTATATTCTGGAAGAGGTTGCACATAATAGGGATAATTTCTTCCTTGAAAGTTTAGAGATTTCACCCATGAACTCATATGGGGCTGCTACTTTCTGTTTTGGAAGGTTATTAAATACTGACTCAGCTGTGTTAATACAAAATTAGCTATATTTTCTCTTGTGAGATTTTTCAGGTTGTGTCTTTCAAACAATTGGTCCATTTCATCTAAGTTATTTAATTTGTAGACACAAAATTGCACACACATTTCTTCATTACCCTTTTAATTTCCATGGTATCCATAGTGATGTGCTCTATTTAGGTCTAATATTAGTAATGTATGTATTCTCTCTTTTTTTAGGATACAGACATATTAATTTTACCAATCTTTTCAAAGAGCTAGATTTTCATTTTGCTCACTTTTTAAAATTGATTTCCTGGTTTCCACCTCAATTTCTGCTCCAGATTATTTGTAATTTATAATTTACTAATATGATTTGAAAGAGAGAAACGGAATCATATAAAATGTTAATAAAACTTCAAAATGCAGAAAAAGAATGAAAAAAATTAACAAAGAATAAGGGTGACAAATGAAAAACATTTAACAAATATGGTAGATATAGATATGCAGACATAGTTGGGTTAAAGCACCAATGGTCTAAATACACCAATTAAAAGAGATTTTCAGAGTGGATCAAAAAACCAAGACCCAACTATATGTAGTCTACAATATATCCATTTTAAATGTAAAGACACACATATACTCAAAGTAATGAAATGGAGAAAGATATACCATGCTAACATTAATCAAAAGAAGCACAAGTAGCTATATTAACTTCATACAGAACGGACTTCAGAACAAAGAAAATTATCAAGGACAAAGAGTTCATTACATGATAATAAAGGACATAAGGGCTGGGGACATAGCTTAGTTGGTAGAGTGCTTACCTCACATGCACAAGGCCCTGAGTTTTGTCCTCAGCTCCACAAAAGAAAAAGAAGAAGACATAATAATTCCTAAAGTGTATGCAACTACTAAGTGCCAAAATAAGTGAGGCAGAAACTGAGATAAATTAAAAAGAAATAAATGAATCCACTATTCCAGCCAGACAGATCTTGCAGTCAGAAAATCACTAAGGACATTTTGAACTTGATAGTGCCATCAATCAACAAGATAAAATTAACGTCTATCAACTAGTTCATCCAACATCCTCAGATGGCACATTCTTGTCCAGTTCACATAGAACATTTATCAAGATGGACCACTATAGGGCCCAGAAAACACATATCAATCAATTCAAGAGAATAAAAATGACACCATGACAGCTCTCAGATCACAATGGAATAAAAGTAAAACTCAATAATAGAAAAATGGCTGGAAAATCCTCCAAATATTAACTTCTAAATTACATATGTGTCAAAGAAGATATGTCTAGAGAAATTTTTAAAAACAGTTTTAACCACATGAAAATGAAAATACAACTCATCAAAATTTGCATGATGCAGTAAAATCAGGGTGCAGAGGGAAATTCATAGTGCTGGGTAAATTTGTGTGATCTAAGTTTCCACCTTAGGAAACTATTAACAAGTGGTCTGCAACCTGTCAATCACTCAGAAAGCAAATTAAATCCAAAATAAGCAGAAAAAAGAAATGATATTTTTTTATCCTTCATCTGCAAGTTGGACCTTGTGTAGTTTTGTTTTGGCAGGGGGTGCTGTTTTGTGTTTATCCTGCATGATGTCCTCTGGTCTTCCTAGATCTGTGGTTTGGTGTCTGATATCTAAATTGCTTCTCTTATAAATCTGATAAGCATTGTTGCTTTTCAGTTTGTTCAGCTTCTTGCTTGTTGTTAGGATGGAATGATGACTTCCAAGATCCTCACATACCAGACCAGACACTGGAAGTACTAAGCAATGTTCTCTTAAAATGAAGAAGCTGATTGGTTTGTGAATTGATTTAGTGAATTATTTAAATCCAAAAGAATAGAGCAATAAGGTTAGTCAACTTTCAGCCACAATTTTTTTTCTAAATCTTTGTGAGGTTTAAATATTTATTATTTTTAAATGCATGTCATAAGAATCAAAACTAGTATATAAATAAAGAGGGAGGAGAATAGAGTTTAGTGGATTAGACAAAGGGGAATGAAGGGAAGGAGGCGGGGAATGGGAATAGGAAGGAGAGTAGATGGATTGGACATAACCTTCCTATGTTCCTATATGAATATACACAGTGATTCTCAACATCATGTACAAGACTGGGATCCTCATTAGAATAAGATATACTCCATGTTTGTATAAATATGTCAAAATAGATCTATTGTAATATAAACCAAAAGAACAAACAAACAAACCAAAAAAAAAAAAAGAAAAGAAAGAAAATCAAAGGGAGATCAGTAGATTAGAAGAAATGGACCAGGGGGAGACCAAAAGGGAAATACTGTGTAATTATATTGGCCACATTATATTACTATGTTCTACTGTGTGCTCAAATGAATTATGTAACAACAAATCCCACCATTATGTGTATATTTATAATGTGCCAATAAAAATATTTTTTTAAAAAACCTAGTGTACATATATTACTGGCCTGCTGTGTACTCAGATTTACTTTGATGATTAGGAAAAAGTTATGATACTGGGAAATCTGTCCACATGGATACTATCCATCTCTCCCTCCATGTCTCAGACACTTCCACAAGTGGTCTGCAACCTTTCAGTCACTCAGCAAACAATTATGACGTTGACTATGCACCACCCATGCCTGACTCTCAGGGGACATAAAGATGAATGGGATGCCCACAGCCTACTTGAGGTGCAAAGCAGATAAAATACAATGATTCCAACAATACACGTAGCACTCCAGGGGAAGGGGAGCCTGGTTCTGCCTGGCAGGCCTGGGATAGTTTAACAGTGTATGGCTGACCAGGGGAAAGATGCTCACAAGTCAGTACAGCAACATGAGCAAGATGAGGGTGACTTGGCCAGCAGGCCTGGGTGAGCTGAGGGAGATGGACGTATATGTGTCCACCTGGAAAGGTGTGCAGCCAATGATGAAGGAGCAGGAATTGTGGCAGGAACGGGAACAGCTGCCATGGGTTACATATGCTCTCTTCACTGTCTCGAGAGCCCACCTGCTTCTGACAGTGGCACAACCAAGTGCTATGTGTACCTTTTCTACTTTACACAGTCCTGCAAAAGTGAAGTATTTTCCAAGACAATAGCTTAGTAAGAGAGACAGCCAAAAACTAACCAGTTGTGCAGTCCCAAACTTCACACGTCCACATGGCACATTTACTTCTCCCCCTTTTATTGTGTTTTTACTTTTTATTTTATCTATTATTTTTTGTGCTGCTGGGGATTGAAACCAGGGCCTTCCATGAGGTAGGCAAGTGCCCCACCACTGAGCTACAACCCCAGGCCCTGGAGATTTGGAAAAGATTGGGCCAACAGGAAGCACGTGGCTTGCAAGTGCTTTGTATTTTGTCATCGAGGCCATGGGGAGCGACGCAAGGATTCAAATGAACAAGACCATTGCTTTAGAGATTGCTCTAGAACAAGGTGAGGTCCTTGGAGACTGCTCTAGATCAAGGTGAGGTCCTTGGAGACTGCTCTAGAACAAGGTGAGGTCCTTGGAGACTGCTCTAGAACAAGGTGAGGTCCTTGGAGACTGCTCTCGAACAAGGTGAGGTCCTTGGAGGCTGCTCTAGAACAAGGTGAGGTCCTTGGAGACTGCTCTAGAACAAGGTGTGGTCCTTGGAGACTGCTCTAGAACAAGGTGAGGTCCTTGGAGACTGCTCTAGAACAAGGTGAGGTCCTTGGAGACTGTTCTATTAGCAACTTGGGAACAAACTGAACAGGCACCTTTCTAGAGGCAAGAAGCCTCCACTCGTAACAGACACACTAATATGTATCTGTCACTGAATTTGGTGCTCAGCACTGGTGCAGTCCAGCCTTCTGCCCTCAAGGTCTACTCAGGCCTCAGGGAAACAGTTGTCCTCTGCTCCTCTTGCCCCCAGCCTGAATCACCTCCAAATGCAGTGAAGGAAGGCCCTTGGTTGTGTAGCTGTGGCTGTTGACTCTGCTGCATGGGGAAGAACACATGTGTGAATTCCAGTGGAGGGGACAACAGCAACAGAGCGGGAGAGGCTGCTTGGCTACGAACATACCAGAGTGGGGAGTCCTCTGTGAGGATCCCCGACCTTACACTGCAGGTAGGGACGAGCTTTAGAGAAGCCAGAGACAGAATTGCCAGAGAGCTTAGAGTATCAGAAGAGATTCCATCAAGAGGAGTGTGTGTGTCGGGGGCAGGGGTTTTATATGTAATAGGGAGCAAATATTTCAATCTGCACCCAAAAATGGAAATTCAAATGTGCATTACCTAATTTTGAAAGCCCCACCCCCTCCAAAAAAAAAAGAAAGAAAAAAACTGAGTCACAATAAATCAAAAATTAGAAGCTAGGCACAAAATTCCAGAATGATGACCCAGTTTCTCTGATTTAAATCTTTGCTGCAGCTGAAGGAAAAGCCAGTGTTTCCAGCCAGGGTGCCTCAGCTCCCCTCGCAGCCCTCCCAGCTCCTGCAGTCTTGCTCCCGTCCAATCCCTTCAGACAATGAGCTCTTGCCAAAGTCACTCATGGCCGATTTGTGCTAAACCTGAAAGTCCCTTTTAGAATCTGTACGCTTCTTAGTCCTGCTGAAGCACATCCACCACTGACCACCTTCCTTTGAGCTCCTCACCCTTGGCTCTGTGGGCGCTTGCCCTCCCCTCCTCCCTGCCATCCGAGGCCTCCCTCCTTCTCAGTTCCTGCCCAGCTTCCTCCTCCCTGCCCCCATCCCTAGGTCCCTAGGACCTCAGCATACTGCACTCCACAGACTCCTCCACATTCTCTTTGGTCTCTGCTCTGTAAACTGCTTGGCTGACCTCCATGACTTTTGTAAATTCAGCTGGGGACAGACTCAATATTTGTGGGGAGTGGCGCTTATCCCACCCCAGGGAGCTCTCTGTAAGAAGGAACACACACAGAAAGCCAGGTGCCAGCCTTTAGAATGTGTTCATGCTTCACATCAACCTGTCTGATTCAGGAGATCATGTTTGCGCTGGTGACTTCCAAACTAGCTCCTCACCCAGACCTTTGCTGTGAGCTACAGACCCTCCTGGACAGCTGTGGCCTGGACATGTCCAGGGAGCTGCGCCTTCAGCTTCTCAGGTCGATGTCCCAGATGTCACTGACAACCTTTCTCTTCACCACTGATCCTAACCTGCTGCAGGGATCAGGACTCCGCTCACCCAGTGTCTTTGGTGACTCAAGACGCACCAATCCCCACCCCCACCTGCAATCCGTCACCAAGGACACTACCATCCAGTCCCCCTAAACCCCTGTCTCAGTCCACTACCTCAGCCCATGTCCTCATCAGGCTGTGCCTGCATCATTGCCGTAGCTCTCACTGGCCTCTCCACCAGGAGTCTGTTCTTTCTGATCCTTCCTTCATATGCTTTCTGAATTATATCTCAAAAGCACAGACATGATCACATAATTTACTCAGTTGATATTCTTCATTGTTTTTTTTTCCAGTAATTTTAAGATGAAGCCTTTGCAGAGCCAACACCCCCATTGCCAAGATCACCAGCAAGTCATTGTGACCTTGCAGTGGGCTCTGTGTAGCAGATGAACAGCAAAGGTACCAACTTTCAATGGCCAATGTTAGGGTTTGGATCTTAAATGTCTCCCCAAGGCTAAAGGCTGGGTCACCAATTTAGGGCAACACAAGGAGGTGGGTGGAGCCTTTAGGAGGCAGGGCCTAAAGACAGGAGGTTAGTTTGAGGGGGCTATTGGAGGGAATATCAGGACCCCAGCCCTTCCCCTCTTTCTCTTTGCTTCCTGACACCCTGCGATGAGCAGATGGGCTCCACACACTCTCCGCCATGATGCTCCGCCTCACCACTGGCCCAGAAACAATGGAGCTAGCCCACCATCGTCTGAAACCATGAGCCAAAGTGAACCTTTCCTCCTTTTAAGTTGTTCTGTCTCATGCATGTGTCACAGCAACAGAAAGCTGATTTATACGGGCACTCATGTTGTAATGCTAGTCGCAGGCAGAAAGGAGAAAGTGCTTTACCAAGAACCTGCCATGTATTCAGCACAAAATTGTGAATACTGTAGACAGCACCTTTGGTTTCACCGTATCCTGTGCAGGACAGAACACAGAACACAGGGACACACAAATATGGAACCTTATGCATATTATCTATTATGTGCAAACATGATCATACTTAACATGCTATTCTATAATATTTTTTCCATTTTATAATCTAGTGTGCAGAATTTAAAAAGTTAATTCAGCAATGTGGACACCAATATAACAAAATATCACTTCCTGAATTGCTTGTAAAGGTGCCTCCATCAGAGTCTTGAATCAAAGGAAAAAGAGGTGAGATCCTCATCTCCTGGGACAGCAGTGAGGACTGTGGGGCAGAACAGCTCCTGGCACATGGGAACAGAGGCACATCAAGGGGGCTGACAACTGACCACCCCAAGTGCAGGCTGCAAGAGGGCACCTGTCTGCAGAAAATCTAAGAGAAATAACATAACTGTCGCAAGTCAGTCTGCTTCTCGCTAATGCCACGTGTAACAGGACACCCCTACCCAGTAGGACTGCCTGTTCCTAGGCTGCAAAACCCCCTTCTCAAGGCCACCACATAGCAACTCAGGTCATGTTAACAATTATTGTTTATCTACTGCCAATATTACAGGTAGAACTGACACCTCTCTTTTTTTTTTGGTGGCCGTGGGGGGCTTATGGGGATTGAACTCAGGGCCACCCAACACCAAGCCACAACCCCAGCCCTATTTTGTGTTTTATTTAGAGACAGGTCTCACTCAGCTGCTTAGCGCCTCACTTTTGCTGAGGCTGGCTTTGAACTTGAGAGCCTCCTGAACTGCTGGGATTACAGGTATGCGCCGTAGCGCCTGGCTTACAGCACTCTTAATAGTAAAATGGCATTAAGTTGGGACTCAAGATAGAAGAAAGAAAGAAAGAAAAAGGTAAAGTGTGCTTCTCTTAATGGGTTCTAACTGCAAGGCAAAAAGTTATGGTGCACTGATAAAAATCAGTCTATGTAAAACAAATGAGATAAGACCACACAGAATTCGAGGTCAATAGCAACTGAACATTTAGTGAGCTCCTGAGAGGCTCATTAAAGGCTTCTGGCCCAGCCCTTAGAAATTCTAGGAAGAGCTACCTTTCCCTGCAGAACAGAGGAAGAAGGAATTGGAGCTGCTGAAGTAGGAGCCTGACCTAGGAGCGAGGCTGGGGTACAGAGTGGGGAGAGAGGGCTGGGAGGGAAGCTGGGCTCTCTTGTCGGTGACCCCCAGGTCTGTAACAGAGAGAACTGCAGGATAAACCACCAGATTGGGTGGAGACTGGGGAGGAGGCTGAGCCTTGTCTGTCAGGCAAAACAGAGAGCAGAGGCTTAGTTAGCACCTGCTGGGGAACAGAGAGCAGGAGGGAACCCAGCACAGGAGTGAGCAGGACTTTGAGTCTGAAGAAGAACTTCCTTTTCCCTTCTGTGCACACACACTGTGTAGCACAATACTTCTGGCACTAATACGTCTGCATGAGGAGCATCCCCAAATCAGGCAGGCCCCATGGCAGAGGCCTCCAATACAATCCAGTTCTGACACCCCCTATCTGGAGGGAGCATGAAATTCCATGGGTGAAGGACTCTGTCCCACAGGACTGCCCGCCTTCTTCAGATGCCACCCATGACTTCCAGGTTCTAACCTGTGCCTCTGTCTGACTGGCTGTAGGTTTGAGTTCCCAGGCTGCTCCACCCCACCTCCCTGGGTTCAACCACGGTGCTAGAGCAGCTCAGAACTCAGGAAAAGACTTTATTTACATTGTCCCACTTTCTCTAAAGGATATTGCAAAGGATGCAGAGGAAAAGTCAGGTGGAAGAGATGCACAGGAGGAGGTACTCAAGAAGGGTCACAGAGTTCCAATGGCCTCTCTAGGGACCACTCCCTGGGCACCTCCACGTGGTCAACTATTGGGAAGCTCCCAAACCCAGTCCTTTGGGGGTTTTCTGGGGGCTTCATTATGTCCGCATGACTGAGTACATCTCTGGCCATTACTGATCAACCCAACCCACAGCCCTCTACCCTCCCTGAGGTCTAGGCAAACAACATCTAATCCCACCCCAGGGCCATGAACTGAGCCTGACCTGAAGCAGGGCAGTCCCACTGTAGACCCTAGAGCTGACCTTCTACCTCCCTGTGTTGACTGGTCATTGGCCAATGGTGCCTCAGAGCGGAAGGAAGAGCATCAGCTCTCGGGCACATGGCTCCCATTTGAATTGAGAGTTCTCCCCGATCGATCAATCGAGGAGGTCCTTCTCCAGGCTCATCTGAAGCTGTGAAGTTATGCCATCAACTCCCACAGCAGCTGGGAGATGGCTGCCTCTGCCCAGTGAAAGGGAGCCAAAAAATTCAGACCATATGAAGTGCTTCCGACTTCTTTGAAAAACAGCCTGCGTTCAATCTTTCAGATCTTATTGCCATCCCAGTTCATTTGCATGTTTCAAATAAATTTAAAATGCAGCTGTAAAATGTTTTCAGAGCTCTCTAGACCCTCTTTGGTGACTACTGTTAATCTACAATGCCAGATCCTTCCAGATTGCAATTTGATCTTTGAGAGTAAAGGTAAGTATCTGAATAAAATGGTTAAAAAATTATCTCATTAAACCAAACAAGTTATTGGTATGTAGGAACTCACCAGAAATGTATTTTAATTACATGATGTTTTCTTAGATTTAACCTCTGTCTGTCTTCAGAAGGTGTGCCCTTCTGGAGCATGGAGGACACTCAAGACACTGGGTGATGTTGGACTGGGGACAGGGACAGTCATTATTAATAAGAAGAGGCTCACTGGGTGTAGCTTCTGCTGGGTCCCTCTAAGGCTTATGCAGAGCAGAGTCATTCTGGTTGGTCCCCTGGTATGGCAAGGTGTCGCCTATAGTTGTGACTTAGGTTTTATTCAGTCCTCGTAACTGCCTAGAACAACTACTTCCAAAAATGAGCCAAAATAACCCTTTTCCCTTTATAAGCTGGTTCTGTCAGGTATTTGACACAGTAACGCAAAGCTAACTGACACAGCTGCGATCTACCAAAATGCCCATCTCCCAACACTCACAAGCCAAGAATGACCTTCACTCCCATGTTGGCCTTGGACATGAAGAGGAACTTCCACATCAGGTTCAAGCTGGAAATGGATTTCCCCCTGGAGAGATCTCATCTTTTCTGTATAAGAGTCTAATGGTATTTAATGCCCTTCTTGTGTATGTGACTCTGGAATTTTCTTTGTGTCTTTCCACTTCCATAATCAGGTCAGGTTTCATGTGTTCACCAGGAGTGCAGATGCTCAGAGATTACATTGCTCCTTCTTCTTTCTCCACAAACTGAAGTCAGGCATGTAAAGATGCAGGTGTATCTCTGTGTCCCCTGCACTAAGGGCAGGTGGGGAACATGTGTGTTCATCTATACACACCCTAGCCAGTGGGAAGTACGCAGCATGGGATAGTTTAGTAATGCATGTATGTTGGATTAATACAGGAATGAATGAAGTAACCGAAATCTGTATTGCATTGGCAATGGAGTTTTGTGCCAGAAATGTAAATCACTATGTGATACACCTGAGCCACTCACTATGGAGCTGACCCAGATATCCGAGGCATTGTGAGCAACACCTCACAATGGCCAAGTTGTGTGTGAATGCTGAGCTGATTGATTCTGACAGCCGGCCTCATGGATGGGTGAATTGCTTCTTGGAGGCCTTGGAGGTGTGCACTGACTCTCAGGGATGAACTTCAGATGCAATCCTACCAAAGGCCTTGAAGGAAACAGCCTAAAGGTCAAAGGTCACCACCACACCCAAAAGCCCAACCTGTGAGTCTCATTTGCTCAGAGGAACCCAAAAGGAGAGTTGTTTTTATAACTTTAAAGTTCACAAGAACACACAACTTGGACATTTTTCAGGCTTTGCTTTTGTTTCTCTCCTAAGAAAAATATCCCGAAATATTCCTCACAGTGAGTTTCAAGTTGTTGGACACACAATGCAGAAATAATGAAGGGCCTCAGAGATGATTTTCTGTCAATGTCTCCAATTGAGTTAATTAACCAGGCTTTCCTTTCAAGGTTCTTTTTCAAAGGCATTTATCATTGACATTGGAGCCATATTGCAAGGTAACAATTTTACCCCAGATTGTCTTCCTTTGAAGACTCCCGTGCCTTGTTCCTGGCTTTCAAATGACAAGCCGCTGCTGTCAAATTTTCTTCTGGTCTGTTCTGCCATGGAGAGTCCTTTGAAGTGACTGTACTGAGCCGAGAACAGGATGTGAAGGCAGGAACTTGAGGCCTGAATGCTGCCCTGGCCTTATTTATTTCCAGAGACTTCTCAAGGGAGCAGCTATGAAGTGGGTGCTAAGCCTGCTGTTGATCTCGGCCTCCTCCATCAGGTAGACTGAAGGGGCTACTGAATATCTGGAGCACTAAAAATCAGAGGGGTGTCTGCCAGCTGTCGGTCCACCCACCTGCGGTCCTAAGCCAAGAGCCCTGCTCATGGATATTCCCCAGGCCAGAAGCAGCCTCAGGCCTTGCTCAGCTCAGAGAGGCCCAGCAGGCCTGCTCCCTTTCAGGACTCTGAATAGGGTGGGGGCTCAGCGGCTCCTTCTCCACCTTTCTCCCTCCCACCTGCCCTATCTTCCTCTTCTAACTTGGGTCCCAGAGGAAGTGCCAGCCTGCAGCACCGCCAGCTCCCCTCTCTTTCCCCCTCTACCTTTAACTTCCTTCTTCCCACTGGAGACAAATTTTCCCTCTCTCTTTCCTATTTTATTTCTCTTTTTGACTGGCCTTTCCTCTTCATTAGTTTAAGGAAAGAACTGAACAAGAAAGAGGAGAGGAGAGGAGAGGGGAGTGGTGGGGGGGGAGGAGGGGGGGGAGGAGGGGAGGGGAGGGCAGAGGGAGCAAGAGCCACACAGGTTTATTCAGGACCCCTGCAGAGGGTCCCCGCCCAGGCTGGGGGGAAGTTACAGGGGAGTGAAGTGGGGAATTTTGCAGTTTGGTTGTTGCTGGGCGGGGTGGGGGGGGTGGGGGGGTGGGGGTGGTGTCGGGGAGGGTCCTTGTGGTTGGTTGTCACCTTCATCCTTTGTGATGGTCCCCGTTCCGTGTCGAACGGGGTGTTTCTTGAGATTTCAGTCCCTCCTAACAATTCTCCTAGAGGGTATTGTCTGCACTTGGGTCGGGCTGACCGTTGCCCTGGGTCAGAGTGACTGTAGGGTGACATTGTTCTAAGGTGGAGGATATGTTTAGAAAATGGTGTTGCCTATGTCAAGTCCTCTCTAACAGGTGGAGCCTCGGAGCTTGTTTTAATTTTTCCCTCCCCTAAAATTATTATTTTAATATCGCCTCTCCTTCTAGAGTTATTGAATGTGAAAAATGAAAAGCCCCCAAATCGTGGGTCCCGGGAGAAAGAAATAGAAAAGACAGCCATACAGTGATGACTTTCTTCTCTCCCAAGGTAAGTCCTTCCCAGAGGCTGGCCACAGGCAGGGAGAAAGCATCTCATCAAACCTAGAAGTGAGAGTCTGTAGGAAACACTGATCTCTTTCAAGACAAGTCCTCTCCAGGTGCTGGCCGCCAACAACCCCAGCTCAAGGACTCCAATTCCCGAGTGCCCAGACTGACACACTCACTATGTCACCACAACATACATAAGTCTAGTCCTCTTCTTGGTTCAGTGGCTCATTTTCCACCAGGAAAGTGGGCCCATTCCCATAGGTGTAATCCTGTTCCTGAATAAAGGCTGGAATGATCTGTGAAGTTTGCCTCTGGCCCCGTCTCTTTGTTCTAATAATAACAATAACCTATTTTTCTACTTATTTCACCATAAACCCCTTTAAAACTAGTTTATCCTTATATCCAATTCACTTCCTCTATTAGTGTTTCTAATTTAAATGTACTTATTTTGTTGTGTGCATAATACAAACCCTCAAGTTCCTACTACCAATTAACAGATGTTAATAATTTATTGTGTTTGCTTCAGGCTCCTTTAAATAAAAGACTGTTACTGACAAAATTGAAATACACTTTATACCATTAACGGTCTCCCTCACTCCCTGCAGGCAACAAGTGTCTTAAATTTGAGTGTATCTTTCTTGTCTGTGTTTCTAACACTCTCGAATATGAGCACAAACCCCTAAAGCATGTGCATTATTTCAATATTTATTTTCTAAATTTACATATTAAATTATTTTAACTCCTTTTTTATCCCATTTTTAAAAATATGTATTGTGTAGTTTCATAAAGCTCAACTGCTTTCATTTTAACAGCTTTGTATTCATTTTCTAGGGCTGCTGAAATAAAATTCCACAGACAGAGTGGCTTGAGCAACTGGAATGTATTCTCCTAGTTCTGGGAGCTGGGAGTTTGAGACAAAGGTACAGGCAGGGTTGGCAATTTCTGAAGTTTGTCTCCATGGCAGGAGAAAGGCCACCTTCTCCCTGAGTCTTCACAGGGCTGTCCCAATGTGTGTCTGTGTTCTAATCTCCTCTTATAGGGTACAAATCATATCAGGTTAGGGCCCACCCACATAGTGACTTTCATCCCCCCTTTAATGTCACTATGGTCAAAAGCGACCAGCCCCAAGGTAATGGCGAGTAAGACCTCCGCAAATGCATTTCTGTGGACACAGTTCAGCCCCCAACAAGCTCTATTCTACAGGAGATGCAGAAGGGCAGCTGGGACAAGATGGCAAGTGTGGACGTGGGGGACATGGCCAGCCCAAAGGAGCTTGGAGAGGGTCTTGCGATGAGGTCGACTTCCCAGTTGACCAAAGTGCTTGAGGACGCAGAGGGGGACCCAACAGACAGACCCTTCTGTACTCAGGCTCCCCAGGCAGGGATCTAATACAAAAACCTGAAATAGTCACGTGGACACAGGAGACACAATGAACAACAGCGAGGAGAGCGAGGACAGGGCAGGAGACAAGGAAAGGAGGAGATTCATGAAAGTTCCCCGCCAGACTCGGGTCTCCAAGGCCCCTCTCTTCAGAGAGGTCTGTTACTGTTGCTTCTGCAGTAAACCTGCTGCTAGCTTGCCATCTCTGTGTCCAGCTCTTTAATTCTTTGCTGAATGTAGACCACAAACCCAGCACCCAGACAGTAACAATGCCATCCTTCATACATATATACTATGTAATTATGTGAGATCCATATGATATTTCTGATATAATACTTTATTTCTTCATCCTCTTTCAATATTGATTTTGTAATCTCTCACTTTCAAAAGTAATGAAACATAAATATCACTGTATATGTCTCCTTGCACACAAGAGAAAAACTATCAAGAGGATTGAACTAGAAGAGGAATTACTGGGTTTAGGGTACGTTTGCTTTCGGTTTGTCTCAAATTTTCATATTTATGTTCCTGAAAGTACCTGAAAATTGTCATTTTCCCATATTCTTACTGATGATTGAGGTGGTTGATTCTTTTAAAAAGCCAACCTATGGCACAAAATGTTATTTGGATGTCATAATTACTTCCCTGGTTATTGTGAGTTTAAAAGTCTCATTTTACGTTTACATGGTAACCTGTTGTTACCCTTTAAGAACTAAAAATCCTTTTAGGTCATTTAACTCACGGCTTTGGCACTCCCAGGTCGCCCCCTCCTGGGCCACCTCCCGGGCCCTTTCACTTCTTTGTAGTTGGTGGACTTTCATAGCAAATGAGTTTCAGCGACTGATAGTCTGTCTTTATTTCCCTCTCTCTCTCTCTCTCTCTCTCTCTCTCTCTCTCTCTCTCTCTCTCTGTGTGTGTGTGTACAGGGGAGTAACCCCAATGGTGCTTCACCACCAAGGCACATCCCCAGCCCTTTATATTTATTTTTTTTTTTATTTTTTAAATTTTGAGACAGGGTCTCAATAATTTGCCCAGGTTGAACTTGAACTTGCAATCCTCCCGCCTCAGCCTCCTGAGTGGCTGGGCTAGTATTCAGTCTTTCTTAAAACTCTGTCCTGTTTCTTAGTTACATTCTCCTATTCTAACTGTGGCTGCATTTTTTTTTTCAGAATAAAGTGCCGATTTGTGTTTTTTATGCATTCTCTGTACTATTGATTATATATTGTTTTAGTTAGCTTTTTCTTGGCTGTGAGCAAAAGACCTAACAAGAACAATTTTAGAGGAGGAGAAGTTTATTTGGGGGCTCATAGTTTCAGAGGTCCCAGTTCATAGATGGCCAGTTCCATTGTTCTGGGTTCAAGGTGAGGTAGGACATCATGGTAGGAGGGTGTGGTAAAGAAAAGCAAGTCAGGACCTCACACCAGGAATGGGAGAGACAGAGACAGTTTCTCCTGAAAAGGATCACTCTTCTGACCTTTATGGTAATTACTTTGTTTTTGTTTTGTTTTGTTTTTTTAGCATTTTAACACATAAGCGTGTATCCTAGTCTATATGTTTTCGTTTTGCCACTTTGGAAGTGTATATACAAGAAACCATCTGTTACAGACTCTGCGCTGGGTCTCTCTGGCTGTGCATTCATGTGATTTCTCCATGTTATGCAGAGAGCACTAGCTGACTCAGTGTTGTCACATTACTTTTTATATGAATATACTGAAATTTATTTTTTCTAGTATGTTCTTGATGGACATCTGGGTTATTCCTAGGGAGCTTTTTGTTACAACAAACACTACTGCAGACATTCCAAACATTCCTATCTGTTTTGTGTATGTGGAGACATTTCCTAATAGGATGGAATAGCTGGGGAGTAAGGGATGTCCATCTTCAAATTTCCCAGGTGACACTCAGCTGCTTTGCAAAGGGGTGACACCAATTTACACTGTCACTGGTACCATATAAAATTTCCCCAGGGCTGGGGTGTAGTTCAAGGGTCTAGCACTTGTCTAGCACATGCAAGGTCCTGGGTTTGATCCCCAGCACATGCATGCATGCTCACACATACCCCCCGACACACACACACACACACACAACACACACCCAGTTCCCATTGTTGCACAATAGTCCAGCAACATTCTTGGCCCATAGCTGCATTTGCTTACTTGTTTTTCTACATGCTGTTCAGCCTGAGCTAACTGCTGAGAGCCAACCCTGTGTTCCCTCCTGTCTGGGGAACTTCTCCACATGACGGAAGGCCTGACTGAGGGCCTCCTGCCCTCCTCCAGGTGAGGTCTTGGGATAAGTTCCGGGAACACAGCAGGAAGACAAGGCAGCGTGGTCCTTGCCCTGGTTGGACGTGTCCTGGTATGGGAGATAGACATTAAATGAGTCATTGCTTAGAAGCATCCGTGAAGGGTTGTCAATGAGCCAAAGGATATTATAAGACCTCAGCAAACCTGCCGTCTAGCAAAAGAGCTTCCGGAAGCTCGTATTGGCTTCCTTCCTTCCTTCCTTTTTCTTTCTTTTTTTTTTTTTTTAAACTTATATACCATTAGAAATTTAAAAATCTGGCTGGGGCTGGGGCTCAGTGGCAGAGTGCTTGCCTGGCACGTGTGAGGCACTGGGTTTGATTCTCAGCACCGCATAAAAAAATAAAGATATTGTGTCCATCTACAGCTAAAAATACTTTTAAAAAAAGAAATTTAAAAATCAACTAGATTAGGCATGTCTCACCTAATGGCAATGTCTATAAATAATATCAGTATTATTTATAACATTAAATATTAAAAGTTAGCAAAGCTCCATCTCCTTGGGAAGTCAGGCAAAGTGGATTAAACAGTACTACAAGCTCACACCCTGACAGGATGCACAGTCATCTACTCCTGCAGCAGAGCCTGTGCCTCCTCTCGCATGCCTGCGTCAATCAGCAACACCTGCTCATCTCATTCGTTTATTCAGCAAATGTTTACTGAGCCTGTATTAACTGTCAGTCTGTGAGGAAAACCTGTTAGGCTCCTGGCATCTCACTGGAAGGAGACTGAGGAAGATTAGTAAACACAGGTAAACACGCACAGTGTGCCAAAGGCTCTGCAGGACGACGACCAGGGTTGGTGGGAATCACAGAATTCCCAGGGGAGGCAGTGGTATTAGGGGGGGTCACTTCTCCAGAGAAGTGGTGGAAGAAGGATTCTCTGAAAGCTGAAGCGAAACCAGACCTGCAAAAGGAAGGAGGGGCAGAGGAAAAGTCCAGGTAGAAAGGAAGGCGCATGGAGTGTCTCTGAGTGGTGGAGGGGTCTTTCCCGGGGGGTGGGGGGGGCATCCAGCACGGAAAGCCCTGCCCTCCAGGAGACCCCTCAGCGCTGAGCAAAGTGGGCTGGTTGGTCCTCGGACTTCAGGAACCAAAGACCAGCATGACTGGACTGTGCCAGTAACTGTGGGGGAACAGAATGGGAACTTGAGCAGGTTAAGAGCTGCCAGGCTGTGGGTGTGCAGGCTGACACAGGGCAGCTCCGCTTACTCACGTGTCACCACAGAGGTTTGCAGTGGCTAACAGGTACCTGGCACAGATAACCGCAATTGCAGAAGCAGGACACAAAGCAATGGGGACAGAAAAGTCCCCCTGTAGGCTTAGGGCAGTTAAAATCCCTAAGCTGTATGAACGAACAGTCCCTAGGCTATTGACAAGCTTGTACCCATGAAAGGAATGTGGAATGCACCCTCCAATGCAATTACACCAAGTCCCTTGCCTTGATGTACCAAGTAAAAGTCCTGCTGTGCTCAGGGCTCGGACTTTGGGAATCATCCCCCTGGGCCTGGCACCACTGATAAATTGTTGCCTCCAGATCTCCGTGTCCTGACCCTCATTTCCTGCTCTAGAATGGCAGGACCCAGCCCTGAAGTAGGTTGAAGGAGGTTGTCAGGGGACAGACCCAGCAGTCCTGAGAGGCTGTGGACAGATTTCAGCCTATCAAGAATGAAGAAGATGTGGGGTTGTGGCTCAGTGGCAGAGTACTTTCTTGGCATGTGTGAGGCACTGGGTCCAATTCTCAGTCACTGCATATAAATAAATGAATAAAAATAAAGGTCCATCAACTAAAAACACATGTAAAATTAAAAAAAAAAAGAATGAAGAAGACGTGGGGTTTTTGGTTTTGGTTTTCTAGGAATGACTGTGACGTGCTTGATTTACTCAGAGACTAAAGAGGGAGGAACAGGCACACTCAACTCTTTAAGAGAATTGAATAGTTAGGTCTAAGAAAATGTGAATTTGACAAAGGCACAATTGACAGCAACAGTCATGAATAAAATGAAAACAAGAAGGAGGTGGAAACATTCAGAAATAACAGGTCACTGTGCCTCCTAAGTCACAGGTGACAGCAGGTCTCAGGGCCATCTAGAGCTGCAGAAGATGGTTTTAGGACACAGCAGGGTAGACCAGGGAGTCCCTCACATGCTGGTGTCACCATGGGCTTGACCCAGCAGGAGATCTGAGGGCACAGAGGCTCCAGGGATGCAGCCCTGTGACCCACCTCCCAGGCCACAGAGAACAGAAGCCTATTAAAATGTCTGACTCCATTTTCAAGAGTTTACTGCTGTCCCTTCAGTCTTCCCCTTCGGTCCTGGTCCCACATGGACAAAGCCTGGGTTCTCCCTCTCTGGTGTGGGCAGTTTTAACTACACCCCTCCCTGCCTAGATGCGAATTTTCACCTCAATCCTTAACCATCACAAAAGTCCTCAAACAGACCCCAGGGTCTGCCCTCTCAAGCCACTGTTGGGACCACCTGCTTCTTCCTCCAGAGACCTCAGTATGTAGATGCTGCACTTGTGCCCACCATCGTGGAGCCTGGCGCATTAGCAACTGCAACATTCATAGACTGCATTTGGAGGGAGACTGGTCCCTCGGTCCCTCTTTCCTCTGCAGGGTGGTCACAAAGCACTAAAGCACAGCAGTGGGAAGAGCCCACCTGCGGGAAGAAGGGAGCCCACCCTGTCGGCTCTCATCTCCATTCCTGACCCCACCACAGAAACACAGAGCCCCTTGGCCATTCATCCAGATCCAAAGCAAGGTCTTTAATCCATAGCCGAAGCTTCCCATCTAAGAGACTGGGGTGGGGGTGGGGGGAATTCAACCCACAACAAGCAGAGGAAAGGAAATGATCAAGCCAAGAGGGGAAATGAGACAACTGAAAACAGGACAGCAAAGCATGGTTTCACTGACCAGATGGACTTAATTGGGAGGAAAAAAAATTACTAAAATCAGAAATGAAAGAGGGACATGACTGTCAACCCTACACAAGTTAAACTGATAATAAGGGACTTTGACTAACAGCTTATGCCAGAAAGCTGGAGAGCCTGGACAAAATAGGCACATTTCTAGAAAGGAACCTGTGTCTAAAACACACTCAACAGACAGTAGAAAATATGAGTGGATACATCACAAGGGCAGGAGTGGAATTAGCAACATGATGTCTTCCCAGAGCTTTCCAGCCCAGGCCCAGATGACTTAACTGATGAATTCTGTAAAATGTGTAGGGCTGGGGAGGACCACAGCCATAGAACACTTATCTACACGTGCAAAGCCCTGAGTTCAGTCCTCAGCACCGCTAGAAACAAAAAACTCAAAAATTAAATTAAGGAACCAATCCCCTTCTAAGAATAACTCACCTAGGAATAAGCTTAACACGGGAAGTCTAACATTTGTGCAATGGAAACTAAAAATATTGCTGAAAGATATTAAAGAAGGCATAAAGCAATGGAAAAATATTCAAATGTCATCAATTTGGAAATTCTACATTGTTAAAATGGCCATTATCTTCAAATTAACATATGGAGACAGTGAACTCCCTATGAAAATAACTGAATGCTTCTTGCAGAGGTCAACCAGCAGCTATTTTAACATGCAAATTACCTAAAGTAACCAAAACAGTTCTGAAAAGGGAGAACAAATTTGGAAGACTTAAAGGCTCTGATTTCAAAAGTACTAAAATCCTACAGTAATAAAAATGGTAAGGTATCAGCTGAAGAACGGGCACATAAATAAACAGAATCAAAAAACAGAAAGTAAATCCCTACAGTTAGGGTCTATGAAATTTCAATAGAGTGGACAAAAAAAAGTGTGGGAAAGACAATCTTTTCAATAAATCATGTTAGGGTTATTCTAAATTCATAATCACAGTAATATCTAAACCCTTAGATCCTTACCTCTTACCCTGCACTGAAGTGAATACAAAACAGAGCACACATCCAAAGCTGGATCTGAAATTCTTAAGAGTAAACACAGAAACGATCTTCAAAATTGTGACTTAGACCAAGAGTTCTTGTGCGCAATCCCCAAAGTACAAGCCATCAAAGAAGAAGCTGATAAATTGAGCTTCATTAAAATTGAAAGAAAAATTTTACACTTCAAAAGACACCATTTAGAAATTGAGAAGCCACAGACTGGGACAAAACACCTGCAAATCATGCATCTAATAAAGCAATTGAACCCAGAGCCTGCAAGTAACTCTCACAGCTCAGTCATAGACGAACAACTCAAGATTTAAAAAATGGGTAGATATGCCCCCTTCAAAAAAGGAGGAGGAGGAGGAGGAGGAGGAAACAAAAAGAAACACAAATAGATAATAAACCCAGGAAAAATGCTCAACATCCTTATTCATTATAGAGAAATACAAATTTAAAATAGGAACTATCCTTGCTCATTCTCTAGGGTGGCTGTAATTGAAGATGGACAAACCCAAGCTGGCCAGGGCAGTGTGAACCTGGAGTCCTCCTTCCCTGCTGCTGGGAACCTGAGGTGGCGCAGGCATTTAGAAAGTGGAGTCACTGTTTTTGAAAGACATCAAAAGTTTACCCCATTATCCAGCATTTTCATTGGCAGGAATCTGCCGCAGTCTGGCTGGGCACAAAATAACCGGGAAGTCAAGAGCCACTTGTAGGTTCAAACAGGAACTACTTTATTGCCGGAACCCAACTGGAACTCTCTAGAACTCCACTGAAACTCCGCGAGAACCAACGGGAATTCAAAAGTAGCGGGCACCCGAGGCAGCAGGAGCCGCCCCACTGCAGGACAGCAGAGGTCCACACACACAACTGAATACACAGCTTGCCCCAATCCAGCATCATCCAGTTACAGCAATCAGTCACCATCCCAATAATTATACACAGCTTAACTTCATCACCGTCATCCCAATGGCTCGCTGGTGTCACCTCCCAACTACTCCTTCTGGCAAAATGCCAGGCGCCATCCCGACTTGGCTGTGGCTCTCAACAGGAATCTACCGAAAGGAAATAAAAACACAAACATATGTTGAACCCCCATGCAAAGAAAAGACCACCAACACCAATTTTAAATCAAATGAAAGCAAGCTTGTATTTGTGTAGACAAAGAGAGCTGCTCGGCGGCTGTCTCTCCTAACACGGGCTAGAGACCAGCCCCCAGCTCTCCAGGAACAAGGTTTCATAGCACAAAAAAATTGCAAAAGGGGGTGTCTTGAGAACTTACAGATGACAGGATTTTGACAAGCATCATACAAAGACAGGTAGTAGGTTAATGGTCTACATGGCGTGATATTTCAAGGTAGGGAGTAAATTTCAATCCCAATGTCAGAATTGACGAGGCACCACTGAGGTTTCAGAGACCGTTGTTCTCTGGTCGGGGGGAGCCAGGCATGGGTGAGTTCAAGGCCCAGGCACGAACTCCAAACTAGTGTAGAAATCACAGTAATTAACTTTTCATGACTTGTGACGACATGGCTCCCAGTCTCCAGATGGAACTAGGCTGGGTGCATCACTTCTCTGCACAAACGTTCACCACGGCATGTTCCAAGTGCCCGAAGCTGGAAACCCATGAGTGGATAAACAAACTGTGCAGAGCCCCCGCTGTTGTACCATTTAACCGTAGTCCGTCCTACAGCTCCGTGCTATCCTGACCCCATAGACAAGGACAGAGTGCGGGTTCCTGCTACAAGGCAGAACCCCCAAAACTGATCTGCTAGGCGACAGAAGCCAGGCACAAAGGCCTACAGATTGTATGATTTTCCATTTATAGAAACTGCCCCAAAAGACAAACGTGTGGAAATGGAGACCAGGGCTGTCACTGCCTGGGGTTAGGGAGGAACCACAGAGGCATGCAGGGACGTCTCCGTGGTGACACTTCCTTGTGGTGAAGTTGCCTAACTTGTTAAGTCACTAAAAGTCAGCTAACTGCACATTTCCCACTACCTCTATAAAGGTGTTAATAGAGACATGGTTTTTAAACCACCCATGAACTGGGTGCTTAAAGTAGGTCCATTGTGCTGTATTAAACTCCATCTCAGTGAAATTCAGAGACAGAAAATCCTGCGTGGACTTCCCATCTATGGGACGAAGATCCGGATCCCTCGGCTCCCAGGCCTGCTCCTGGCCACACTCTCTGCTGGCCTCCGGGCTGTGTTGGCTCTGTCCCCTGGTTGGGCCGCCTGCTCCTTGGGATTTCGGAGCCTCTGCCTGGAAGACTCCTGGCCCGGCTTCAGGACGCCCCTGGCCTGGTCCCGGGCTCCTCCCCATCGTCACATCTGGGGCTGTCTCCCCTGGTCCCCTGGGCACCTAGCACTCCCCAGGGGTCTGCCGGCTTCATCCTCAGCGTTACGCCCCTGCGACATCCAGGGCTTCACTCGCCTCATTTGTCATCTGTCTCAGTCCCTGAAACAGCAGCAGGAAGGCAGAGCCCTGTCTCTGCTGCTCTCTCACCTGTCCCCAGTGCCCCAGCCCCTGCTTGGTACCCCACAGGTGCTCCACGGGGAGACCGGGATGGAGGCTAGTGTCTGTTGTCCCTACCCTGCCTGAGGCACTGTCACCAGCCCTGGCTGCCGTCAGCAGTGGTCTTTCCCTCTGGCCCAGTCTTGGGGATCTATTCATCAAGCACCAGCTCCTGACCCTGCATCTTTGTCCTTGGGGCTACAGAGGCCACCGCACCGGGACATTCCCACTGTGTTTTGGTCCACCACCCCCAGTGGAAACTGCCCACCTCCAGCTCCTCCTTCCCTGTCTCTTGGTCCTCCCAGGGACAGCCTGCCCATTCCCCAGGGAGAACCTGACCACTCCCTGGATGGTCACCTCTGCTCTGGGGGTGTGTCTTGGCATGGACACTACCCTACCCCATTCTAATGAAAATTCTAGAGTGTCCCGCTGAGGTCCACATTGTGACTTTTGATTGACAAGAGAATAACATCAGACTTCCAAGTTCCCCCTGTCATGAGAACCCTAGGTCACTTTGGCCCATGCTGACTGGTTCTAATTGGAACCTGTTCTTACAGATCTAATGACCGGGGAGAATTATCCGTATCTCCCTGAGTCCCAGGATCTGGCCTCTGAAAGGATCACAAAAGTCTCCCCATCATTGTAACCTGGCTTCCTCTTTATGACATTATTTTGGTTCTGCATTTCTCCCACGGAGAACAGGTAGTTGGCTGAGGAATGTGACATAGCTGGTCCACTTAAGCCAGGCAGGGCTGCAGGTGGATTGCTTCGTGGAAAGGAAAGGATGTGGGGGTCAGCACAGGGCGATCCTATTTGATAGAATTATTCCCTTAACTTCATGTTCCCACCACTGGCATCTGCCTATCTCTTGTCATTGGGACCCCAGTCTCCTCTTCTCTCTCTCCTTGCATCCCAACAGCCACCAGGTGAATTGTCTTCCTCTGTAGCTGTTCCTGCCGCCATAGTGTACTGTGCCACCACAGGCCCAAAGCAACATGTCCAGGGTACCATGGACTGAACCCTCTGCAAACATGAGCTAAAATCAATCTTTCTCCTTACAAGTTATCTCAGGCAGTTTGTCACAGCAGTTGAAAGCTGACCACCACACAGGGCTGGCCGCCGCTTCTGACGGACATGGCTACAGATCAAAGGGTCTTGCCACTCACTTCTCAGGAACAAAGAGAGGATGCATGGCAACAAGAATTTGCCAGAGTAGTTCACAGAACTCAGGGAAGCCCTTTGCCTACATTTACCCATAGGTCATGAGGTTACAATTCAGGAGCAGCCAGATGGAGGAGATGCAGATGGCCAGGTGCTCTGGAAGGGACAGGGACGTGAGGTTTCATGCTGTCTTCCTCCTGCACCTCTCCCATCCTGGGATCGGCATCCCAGGTACTTCCAGACCTGGTCTTGATCCTGTCCTTTGCTCTCAGCCCTGGGGATTCCTCTTTGGAGGGCACGTTAGATAGGCCCAAGCATTCCAGCACTGGCCACGGTGACCAGGTCAGCCCAGGCCCTCTCCTCTCCTCAGAGGCCCACCCTCCAGCCCAGGGTTGGTTCCCCTGCAACCAGTCCCCGTCCCGAGGGTCTCCAGGAGCCATCTCCCTAGCACACCAAAGACACCTGCCATTTCAGAGACTTGAGGGTTTCAGGAGCCCTGTGCCAGGAAATGTGACAAAGGCCACAATATGCATTTCCCATTCACCAAATAAAAGGGGGCATCTGGAGAAACAGCTGCCCGCCCATCCTGATGTCCACTCCACCGTGCCTGCTGACTGCCTCCCCCCACAAGCCCAAGGCAGCTGCTCCTTGTACTTCTATTTTTGACGGGTGCTGCCATTGGGTGAAGGACTGACAGACAGGTCAGGTTATAAGTAGAACTCATCTGACTAGGTCAGTTTGACCATGAGTTTGGTTTTTTTTTAAAAAACTTGTTTTTCACACCACTAATAAAGCCCTGGAACATTATATTACTGTCTCAGGTTTTCTTAGCCTGCTTCAATTTGCTAAAAAGGAGAAAGGAATAGAGAAGCCTATTTCTGTCTGTGGACCTGCCGCCAGCTCTCCGTCACCCTGGGGGCACTGTCAACCCAACCTGTTGGAGTCGATGGCCTCCCCACCACACGTGGGTTAAAGCAGAGCTCCCGAGACCAGGCGTCGCTGAACAGAAAAGCTCATTGAGGTTTTAGAGATGCTAGCCAGGAAGTGGCCAGGCCCAGGAGAGACAGGGGCCAGGCCTGGGGTCTTTGGAGGATAAACCCTGGGCCTTCACCCCTCATCTGTTGCTAAAAGTGTCACCCTTCCCATTCTGGCAAAGTATGGAATGTGCCTTTTCTTATCCACTCCCCATTCTTAATTAAATCAACCATAAACACCGGATATGAGTCCATGCTAAGAGACACCAGAGTCTCTTCCACAAGAAACTCCTCAAAGAAATTATCGAAAATAAATAAAGAAATAAAGAGAAGAACCACCCCGCCCCTCTCATTCAATAAAAGGCCAGGCCACTCTTCCGTTGTTAGGCAATTTGACCGCTCTCCAGGGGTGACCCCTTCACCTGCTTTTCTTTTTCCTGATTAAAGCTTGGCCGGTCTATTCAAGTTCACTGCACTTGGAATTGGTTTTTGTCAGACGCGGAGTCAAAAGTTCCCATCTCAGTTCCTCAAAAATCTAGGAATAGAACCATCATTATAACCCTATTATAGCACTTCTCAGTATATACCCAAAGGACTTAAAATCAACATACTACAGTGACGCAGCCACATCAATATTTGTAGCAGCTCAATTTATAATAGCTAAGCTCTGGAACCAACCTAGGTGCCCCTCAACAGATGAGTGAACAAAGAAAATGTGGTGTATAGACACAATGGAATATTACTCTGCCTTAAAGAAGAATGAAATCATGGTATTTTCCAATAAATGGATGGATATGGTGACCATCATGCTAAGTAAAATAAGCCAATCCACACAAACACACAAAAAACGTGAATGTTCTTTCTGATATGTGGATGCTAACACACAACAAGAAGTCAGGGGCAGTGGCCAGGGAAAGAATAGAAATTCAGTGGATTGGACAAAAGGGAATGAAGGGAAGGGGGGAGGGATGGTAATAGGCATGACCTGTGAATGAATGAATGAATCTGACATAAATTTCCCATGTACATCCTTGAATACACCACAGTGAATCTCCACATCACATACATCCACTGGACTGGATCCTAATTACAATGAGATGTGCTCCTTGTTTGTATAAATATGTCAAAATTGACTCCTCTGTTAAAAATGTCCCCATCTTGGGTATCACTGGGACAAGTTGCTGCAACTTCCAGCTGCAGGGCTAGGTGGCAGGTGGAACGGTGCCTGCTGGCCAGAGCTAGGAATATGTTATTTATCACAAAAATTGGGGACAGAAAGCCCAAGTTGCGTGCACTGATCGTGCATGGACCGGAGATAAGAGGGGCAGGAGGAGGGGCGGTGGGGGAGGAAGGCGTGGACACAACAGGGAGTGGGGAGCCCTGCTGACCCTCGGTTGGTAGTGGTGGTCAGCAGGATGCAGTTACTGCCCTAGAGTCTTAGCAAGTAGGAATAGGTGAAGGCCTTTTGCCGTATGGGGTCTTTAGCTGTTAACCGATCAGCTCCCAGGTGGACCCCCCTTAGGTAAACTGGACACATCCAGAACCCCTCCTTCCTGCCCTGAATTCCCAGGGGGAACTTGATTGGCTTCTGCAACTCTGATCAGCAGCTCTAGCTCTAGCTCCCCTTCCGGCTGCTTTTAGTAGGAGTCATTGCTTCCAGACCCCGGGGCCTGGCACTCACGCAGAACGGGCCAGAGCAGAGCGGTGGCCAGGCGACCCTGCACTTCCACAGTGGAAGTCACAAGTGTTCTAGACGACCGATTTCCTCGACGGGATAGAAACAGATTTGAGACAGCGTTAGTCGAAGAAACTGTGACTACTTAAGACAGCTCATCAGAAGCCGAGGGAGGAAAACCATCAACAGAGATTTTAGAAAACTCCTTGAGTGATGCCTGGCTTGATTTCTCCATTACTGGGGGCCCAGAGGTAAGTAAAAGATGCCAGCTCAAAGGTGTGACTCACTTATTCCTTCATTCTCTCCATGCCTGGGGCTCTCCCCCAGGAGTGGGATTCCTCAGGAGGGTATTTTCAACCCCTACAAATCATCAGAAAAACTAGTGCTCACTGCAAAGTTCTGATCTGGGTCTGTCTGGGGTGGGACCTGATTTATATCCTTACCAAGCTCTGCGCGGGGTTCTGCTGGACTGAGCATCTCTGATGTAGGGACTCCCTCCTGGGTCAGACAGCCAGGCATAGGGTGAAAGTGTGTGGCAGGTGGTAAGAGGCGCCGCACAGGGAAACTGGAGGCCTGGGCAGCTACCAGGGAGGGTAGCAGAAAACCATCCAGGCTCTGGGGCTGGTGGCAGAGGAAGGCTGTCTTGCTGGAGGGGAGGGTGTGGAACTGAAGGCTGAGGAAGACTGACACAGGCTTTTTTGCAAGACCTGGGGGCTGGAGGGAGGGAAGGGGACGGTGGAACCAGAGGACAGGCAGGGAGCTGGAAGGACTCAGGTGCAGCTGGGCCCCAGAAGGCACCAGCACAGAAAGACGAGTCTGAGGAGATAAGCAGGGGCTGGTGACAAAGAGTGTGGTGTGCTACACGTGAAGTGGTTCAGAGTCTGACCATGAGACACCTCAATATTTTAAGCTGGATAGGAATGTGATCGCTTGGCATCCACCATGTTCAAGATGGCGAGACGGGACAGGAAGACCGTGAGGATGCAGCCATGGTCACCAGCAGGAGTCCTCAACATGGGAGTGGGGGTGGGGACACGCCAGGCGAGGCAGATGGACAGGGGCTGTCTTATTTACGTTTGGACTGTGATGGTAGTAATACTTTACAGGAATTTGTATGGATTTGTGGATACAGAATGACCAAAATCTAGTTGTCAGGTGATCATACTGGTATAACTTATCCCAGTATAATTCTTTTTTTTTTTACAGTTAGTCATTTTATTTTTTAAATTTGTTTTAATTATTTTTTTAAATTTTTACCTTTGAAGATCAGTGTAATAGAAGAGAGGGGAATGTTTATTGACAATTTTATATATTTCTATACAATCCTTAGTACATACTACAGCTCTACATGAATACACACACATGCATACAAACTCTCATCATATTATAGTTACAAGTGGTTTTTCAAATCTAAATTTGAGTAAAAAATAAATTTAAGTGTCTAACACCTAAAATAGCCTAATATATTTTTTGCAGAAAATGAATGAAAGCCTAAATGATTATTTTTCAAACAATGTTTTCTTTTTTATTTGTTCCTCTTAGTTATACATGATGGTAGAATATATTTTGATATATTTATACAAGCATGGAATATATCTTAGAATTTTAATTAGGATCCTAGTCTTGTGGATGTACACAATGTTGAGATTCACAATGGTGTATTCATATGCGTACATAGTAAAGTTATGTCGGATACATTCCACTGTCATTCCTATTTCTATCCCCCTTCCTGTTTAAAAACTTCAAGTTTACTTTACGTAATTCAGCACATATCAAATGCTGAACTAAAATTTTCATGATACTATAAGTAATGAAATTAGCTGTCATCTCAAAAGAGCATCAAGGAGATTAATTGTGGCTAATCTTCTCCTTGTTTTAATTATTCTACATGACAGTAGAATACATTTATGCACTTTGATATTCATACATAGATGGGATATAATTTCATTTTTCTGAGTGTACATGTTGCAGAATTACACTGGTCATGTAGTCAAAATATATATACAGTAATAATGGCTGTTTCCTTCTACTATGTTTCCTATCCCCACATCCCCTCCCCTTCTCTCCTATTACTCCCTCTACCTAATCAAAGGTAACGCTGTTCTTCCCTAGTGCCCCGCCTTACCTTATTGTGAATTAACAGCTACATTTTAGAGAAAACATTCAGCCTTTGGTTTTGTGGGATTGGCTTATTTCACTTAGCATGATAGTCTCTAACTACAACCATTTACTGGCAAATGCCATAATTTCACTCTTCTTTTAAAGGTGAGTAATATTCCATTGAGTATATATATATATATATATATACCTCATTTTCTTTATCTATTCATCTATTGAGGGACACCTAGATTGGTTCCATAATCTAGCTATTTTGAATTGAACTGCTATAAACATTGATGTGGCTGCATCACTATAGTATAATGATTTTATGTCCTTTAGCTATAAACCAAGGAGTGGGGACAGCTGGGCCAAATATTGGTTCCATTCCCAGTTTTCTGAGGAACCTCCACACTGCTTTCCATAGTGGCTGCACCACTTTGCAGTCCCACCAGCCGTGTACGAGTGTGCCTTTTCACCACATCCTCGCCAACATTTATTGTTGCCTGTATTCTTGGTGATTGCCATTCTGATGAAATCTTACAGTAGTTTTGATTTTCATTCCTCTAATTGCTAGAGATATTGAGCACTTTTTCATATATTTGTTGATCAATTGTATTTACTCTTCTGTGAAGTGTCTGTTCAGTTCCTTAGCCCATTTACTGATTGGTTATATATATATTTTTTTTGGTGTTAAGTTTTTTGAGTTCTTTATATATTCTAGAGATTAGTGCTCTATTTGATGTGTGAAAGGTAAAAAATTGCTCCCAGATGCAGGCTTTCACTGATTGTTTCTTTTGTTGAGAAGAAATTTTTTAGTTTGAATCCATCCCATTTATTGATTCTTGATTTTACTTCTTGCACTTTAAAAGTCTTATTAAGGAAGTTGGGGCCTAATTCAACATGATGGAGATTAGGGTCTACTTTTTTTTTCTATTAGATGCAGGGTTCTGGTTTAATTCCTAGGTTTTTGATCCACTTTGAGTTGAGTTTTGTGCAGGGTGAGAGACAGATGTTTAATTTCATTTTGCTACATATGGATTTCCAGTTTTGCCAGCACCATTTGTTGAATAAGCTATTTTTTCTCCAGTGAATGTTTTTGGCACCCTTGTCTAGTATGAGATAACTGTATTTATGTGGCTTTGTCTCTGTGTCCTCTATTATGTATCATTGGTCTACAAGTCTATTTTGGTGCCAATACCATGCTGTTTTTGTTTCTATATCTCTGTAGTATAGTTTAAGGTCTGGTATTGTGATGCCTCCTGCTTCACTTTTCTTGGTGAGGATTTCTTTAGCTATTCTGGGTCTCTTATTTTGCTAAATAAATTTCATCATTGCTTTTTCTATTTCTATGAAGAATACCATTGGGATTTTAATAGGAATTACATTAAATCTGTATTACACTTTTGGTAGCATGGCCACTTTGACAATATCAATTCTTCCTATGCAGAAGCATGGGAAATCTTTCCATCTTCTGAGGTTTTCTTCAATTTCTTTCTTTAGGGCTCTGTAGATTTAATTGTAGAGGTCTTTCACCTCTTTTGTTAAATTGATTCCCATGCATTTTCTTTTTTCTTCCTTTTTTTTGAGGCTATTGTGAATAGTTTTAAGAGTAGTTTTCCTAATTTCTCTTTCAATGGATTCATCGCTGATGTATAAGAATGCATTTTATTTATGGGTGTTAATTTTATATTCTGTTACTTAGCCGAATTCACTTATTAGTTCTAGAGGTTTTCTGGTGGAATTTTTTGGATCTCCTAGATATAGAATCATGTCATCAGCAAATAGTGATAATTTGAGTTCTTCTTTACCTATTCGTATCACTTTATTTTCTTTCTTTCTTTCTTTCTTTCTTTCTTTCTTTCTTTCTTTCTTTCTTTCTTTCTTTCTTTCTTTCTTTCTTTTTATCTAATTGCTCTGGCTAGAGTTTCAAGGATGATGTTAAATAAAAGTGGTGAAGGAAGACATCCTTGTCTTGTTCCAGTTTTTAGAGGGAATGATTTCAATTTTTCTCCATTTAGAATAATCCTGGCCTTGGATTTGGCATATATAGCTTTTACAATGTTGAGGTATATTCCTACTATCCCTAGTTTTTCTAGTGTTCTGAACATGAAGGGGTGCTGTATTTTGTCAAATGCTTTTTCTGCATCTATTGAGATGATCATATGATTCTTGTTTTTAAGTCTATTAATAAAGATGAATTATGTTTATTGACTTCTGTATGTTGAACCAACCCTGCATGCCTGGGATGAACCCCACTTAATCATGGTGCATTATCTTTTTAATGTTTTCATATGTGATTTACCAGAATTTTATTGAGAATTTTTGCATCTATGTTCATCAGGGATATTGATCTGAAGTTTTCTTTCCTTGATGTGTTTTTGTCTGGTTTTGGTATCAGGGTGATATTAGCCTCATAGAATAAGTTGGAAGGGTTCCCTCCTTTTCTATTTCATGGAATACTTTGAGGAGTATTGGTGTTAATTCTTCTTTGAAAGTCTTGTAGAACTCGGCCGAGAATCCCTCTGGTCCTGGGCTTTTCTTGGTTGGTAGGCTTTTGATGGTGTGTTTTTATTTCATTGCTTGAAATTGATCTGTTTAAATCGTGTATGACCTCTTCATTCAGTTTGGGTAGATCATATGTCTCTAGAAATTTGTCAATGTCTTTGATATTTTCTATTTTATTAGAGTATAAATTTTCAAAATAGATTCTAATTATCTTCTGTATTTCAGATGTATCCATTGTGATATTTCCTTCTTCATCTTGTATTTTAGTAATTTGAGTTTTCTCTCTTTTTCTCTGTTAGCATGGCCAGGAGTTTATCTATTTTATTTATTTTTTTTAAAGAACCAACTTTTTGTTTTGTCAATTTTTTCATTGTTTCTTTTGTTTCAATTTCAGCTCTGATTTTAATTATTTTTTGTCTTCTACTGCTTTTGGTATTTATTTGTTCTTTTTCTAGGGCTTTGAGATGACTTTTTATTCTTCTATTGAATGCACTCAATGCAATAAACTTTCCTCTTAGCACTGTCTTCATAGTGTCCCAGAGATTTTGATACATTGTATCAGTGTTCTCATTTACCTCTAAGAATTTTTTTTATTTCATCCTTGATTTCTTCTACTATCCATTCATCATTCAATGGTGTATTATTTAGTCTTCATTTGTTACAGTAGCTTGTATTTTTTATTTTATTGTTGATTTCTAATTTCATTCCATTGTAGTCTAATAGAATGCAGAGTGTTATCTCTGTTTTTTATATTTACTAAGAGTTGCTTTGTGGCATAAGATATGGCCTGTTTTAGAGAAGGTGCCATGTGCTGTTGAGAAGAAAGTATATTTGTTTGTTGATGGTTGAAATATTCTATATATGTCTGTTAAATCTAAATTATTGATTGTATTATTTAGTTCTATTGTTTCCTTATTTAGTTTTTGTTTGGAAGATCTGTCCAGTAGTGAGAGAGGTGTGTTAAAATCACCCAGTATTATTGTATGGTGGTTTACTTGACTTTTGAAACTGAGAAGGGGTTAGTTTGATGTACATAGATGCTCCACTGTTTGCGGCATAAATATTTATGACTGCTATGTCCTCCTTAAGAAGTATGAAATGTCCTTCTTTGTCTCTTCTGATTAACTTTGGCTTAAGTTCTACTTTATCTGAAATGAGAATGGAGCCCCTGCTTGTTGACACAAGCCATAGGCGTGGCAAGTTTTTTCCCATCCTTTCACCTTCAGCCTGTGGATATCTTTGTCCATGAGGTGAGTCTCCTGAAGACAGCATTTTGTTGGGTCTTGCTTTTTAATCCAATCTGCCTGTGTCTTTTGATTGATGACCTCCAAGGCACAGAAAGAGTGTCTGCAGCAGGGGCATCTGCCCCAGTATAATTTTTTAAATATTTTTTTAATATTATTTTTTAGTTGTAATTGGTCACAATACCTTTGTTTCACTTATTTATGTTTTTTAATGTGGTGCTGAGGATTGAACCCAAGGTCTCGCACATGCAAGGCGAGCACTCTACCGCTGAGCCATAGCCCCAGCCCCTCCCCAGTATAGTTATTAATAGCTGCCCATTCACTCTTTTTTTTTTTATTGTTGGTCGTTCAAAACATTACACAGTTCTTAATACATCATCTTTCACAGTTTGATTCAAGTGGGTTATGAACTCCCAACTTTACCCCGTATACAGATTGCTGTTTCACATCAGTTACCCTTCCATTGATTGACATATTGCCTTTCTAGTGTCTGATGTATTCTGCTGTCTGTCCTATTCTCTACTATCCCCCCTCCCCTCCCCTCCCCTCCCCTCCCCTTTTCTCATCCCTGTTTAATGTAAATCTTCTTCTCAAGCTCTTCGTCCTTACCCTGTCCTTGTTTACTCCCCTTATATCAAAGGGGTCATTTGGTATTTGTTTTTTAACGATTGACTAGCTTCACTTAGCATAATCTGCTCTAATGCCATCCATTTCCCTCCAAATTCTATGATTTTGTCGTTCCTTAATGCAGAGTAATACTCCATTGTGTATAAATGCCACATTTTTTTTATCCATTCATCTATTGAAGGGCATCTAGGCTGATTCCATAATCTTGCTATAGTGAATTGTGCTGCTATGAACATCGTTGTAGCAGTGTCTCTGTAACATGCTCTTATTAGGTCTTTAGGGAATAGACCGAGAAGGGGAATAGCTGGGTCAAATGGTGGTTCCATTCCCAGCTTTCCAAGAAATCTCCATACTGCTTTCCAAATTGGCTGCACCAATTTGCAGTCCCACCAGCAATGAACAAGAGTGCCCTTTTCCCCGCATCCTCTCCAGCACTTATTGTTGTTTGACTTCCTAATGGCTGCCAATCTTACTGGAGTGAGGTGGTATCTTAGGGTAGTTTTGATTTGCATTTCTCTAACTGCTAGCGATGGTGAGCATTTTTTCATGTACTTATTGATTGATTGTATGTCCTCCTCTGAGAACTGTCTGTTCAGGTCCTTGGCCCATTTATTGATTGGGTTATTTGTTATCTTATTGTCTAATTTTTTGAGTTCTTTGTATATTCTGGTTATTAGGGCTCTATCTGAAGTGTGTGGATTAAAGATTTGTTCCCAGGATGTAGGCTCCCTGTTTATCTCTCTTATTGTTTCTTTTGCTGAGAAAAAACTTTTTAGTTTGAGTAAGTCCCATTTGTTGATTCTAGTTGTTAACTCTTGCGCTATGGGTGTCCTATTGAGGAATTTGGGGCCCGATCCCACAGTATGTAGATCATAACCAACTTTTTCTTCTATCAGATGCCATGTCTCTGATTTAATATCAAGCTCCTTAATCCATTTTGAGTTAACTTTTGTGCATGGTGAGAGATAGGGGTTCAGATTCATTTTGATGCAAATGGATTTCCAGTTTTCCCAGCACCATTTGTTGAAGATGCTATCCTTCCTCCATTGCATGCTTTTAGCCCCTTTATCAAATATAAGATAGTTGTAGTTTTGTGGATTGGTTTCTGTGTCCTCTATTCTGTACCATTGGTCCACCCGCCTGTTTTGGTACCAGTACCATGCTGTTTTTGTTACTATTGCTCTGTAGTATAGTTTGAAGTCTGGTATCGCTATACCGCCTGATTCACTCTTCCTGCTTAGCATTGTTTTTGCTATTCTGGGTCTTTTATTATTCCATATGAATTTCATGATTCTTTTATCTATTTCTACAAGAAATTCCATTGGGATTTTGATTGGCATTGCATTGAACTTATAGAGAACTTTTGGTAATATCGCCATTTTGATGATATTAGTTCTACCTATCCATGAGCAGGGTATATTTTTCCATCTTCTAAGGTCTTCTTCTATATCTTTCTTTAGGGTTCTATAATTTTCATTATATAAATCTTTCACCTCTTTTGTTAGGTTGATTCCCAAGTATTTTATTTTTTGGGGGGATATTGTGAATGGAGTAGTTGTCCTCATTTCCGTTTCAGAGGATTTGTCACTGATATACAGGAATGCCTTTGATTTATGCATGTTGATCTTATATCCTGCCACTTTGCTGAATTCATTTATTAGCTCTAATAGCTTCTTTGTAGACCCTTTTGGGTCTGCTAGGTATAGGATCATATCATCTGCAAATAGTGATAATTTAAGTTCTTCTTTTCCTATTTTTATGCCTTTAATTTCTTTTGTCTGTCTAATTGCTCTGGCCAGTGTTTCGAGGACTATGTTGAACAGAAGTGGTGAGAGAGGGCATCCCTGTCTTGTACCAGATCTTAGAGGGAATGCCTTCAATTTTTCTCCATTCAGAATGATGCTGGCCTGTGGCTTATCGTAGATTGCTTTTACAATGTTGAGGTATGTTCCAGTTATCCCTAATTTTTCTAGAGTTTTGAACATAAAGGGATGCTGTACTTTGTCGAATGCTTTTTCTGCATCTATCGAGATGATCATATGGTTCTTATTTTTAAGTCTATTGATGTGGTGAATAACATTTATTGATTTCCGTATATTGAACCAGCCTTGCATCCCAGGGATGAATCCTACTTGATCATGATGTATAATTTTTTTGATATGTATTTGAATCCGATTCGCCAGAATTTTATTGAGGATTTTTGCGTCAAGGTTCATTAGAGATATTGGTCTGTAGTTTTCTTTCTTTGAAGTGTCTTTGTCTGGTTTCGGAATCAGGGTGATGTTGGCCTCGTAGAATGAATTTGGAAGTTCTCCCTCTTTTTCTATTTCCTGAAATAGCTTGAAAAGTATTGGTGTTAGTTCCTCTTTAAAGGTTTTGTAAAACTCTGCTGTATACCCATCCGGTCCTGGGCTTTTCTTAGTTGGTAATCTTTTGATGGTTTCTTCTATTTCCTCTATTGTTATTGGTCTGTTTAGGTTGTCTATATCCTCCTGACTCAATCTGGGCAGGTCATAAGACTTAAGGAATTTATCTATGCCTTCACTATCTTCTATTTTATTGGAGTATAAGGATTCAAAATAATTTCTGATTATCTTCTGTATTTCTGAAGTGTCTGTTGTGATATTACCTTTTTCATCCCGTATGTTAGTAATTTGAGTTCTCTCTCTTCTTCTCTTCGTTAGCATGGCTAAGGGTCTGTCAATTTTATTTATTTTTTCAAAGAACCAACTTTTAGTCCTGTCAATTTTTTCAATTGTTTCTTTTGTTTCAATTTCATTTATTTCAGCTCTGATTTTAATTATTTCTTGCCTTCTACTTCTTTTGCTGTTGTTTTGCTCTTCTTTTTCTAGGATTTTGAGATGAAGTATGAGATCATTTATTTGTTGGTTTTTTCTTTTTTTGAGGAATGAACTCCAAGCAATGAATTTTCCTCTTAGAACTGCTTTCAATGTGTCCCATAGATTCTGATATGTTGTGTCTGTGTTTTCATTTAACTCTAGGAATTTTTTAATTTCCTCCTTGATGTCTTCTAAAACCCATTGATCATTCAGCAACCTATTGTTCATTCTCCAAGTGATGCTTGATTTTTCCTTCATTCTTTTATCGTTGATTTTCAGTTTTATTCCATTATGATCAGATAAGATGCATGGTATTATCTCTACCCCTTTATATTGTCTAAGAGTTGCCCTGTGACATAATATATGGTCTATTTTTGAGAAGGTTCCATGTGCTGCTGAGAAAAAAGTGTAACTACTTGATTTGGGGTGGTATAGTCTATATATGTCAATTAGGTCTAGGTTGTTAATTGTGTTATTGAGTTCTATAGTTTCTTTATTTAACTTTTGTTTGTAAGATCTGTCCAGTGGTGAGAGAGGTGTGTTGAAGTCTCCCATGATTATTGTATGGTGGTCTATTAGACTCTTGAACTTGAGGAGAGTTTGCTTGATAAACACAGCCGCACCATTATTTGGGGCATATATATTTATGATTGTTATGTCTTGTTGGTGTATGGTTCCCTTGAGCAGTATGAAGTGTCCTTCTTTATCCCTTTTGATTAACTTTGGTTTGAAATCTATTTTATTAGATATGAGTATGGACACTCCTGCTTGTTTCCGCATTCCATATGAGTGGTATGATTTTTCCCAACCTTTCACCTTCAGTCTATGAATATCTTTTTCTATCAGATGCGTCTCCTGTAGGCAGCATATTGTTGGGTCTTCTTTTGTGATCCATTCTACTAGCCTGTGTCTCTTAATTGGTGAATTTAAGCCATTAACATTTAGGGTTATTATTGAGATATGATTTGTTCTTCTAGCCATATTTGTTTATTGATGTTTCTAAACCTGATTTGTTATCCTCTTTGACTATTTTTCCCCCTTTACTGTCCTATCTCCCATTGTTGGTTTTCAGTGTTATTTTCCATTTCCTCTTCCTGTAATGTTTTGCCAAGGATTTTTTGAAGAGATGGTTTTCTAGCTGCGAATTCTTTTAACTTTTGTTTATCATGGAAGGTTTTAATTTCATCTTCTATCCTGAAGCTTAATTTCGCCGGATACACGATTCTTGGTTGGAACCCATTTTCTTTCAGTGTTTGAAATATGTTATTCCAGGATCTTCTAGCTTTCAGGGTCTGTGTTGAGAGATCAGCTGTTATCCTGATTGGTTTGCCCCTAAATGTAATCTGCTTTCTTTCTCTTGCAGCTTTTAAAATTCTCTCCTTATTCTGTATGTTGGACATCTTCATTATAATGTGTCTAGGTGTGGATCTCTTATGATTTTGCACATTCGGCGTCCTGTAGGCTTCTAGGATTTGTGATTCTGTCTCATTCTTCAAGTCTGGGAAGTTTTCTTGTATAATCTCACTGAATAGTCTGTTTATTCCTTTAGTTTGGAGCTCTGTGCCTTCCTGTATCCCAATGACTCTTAAATTTGGTCTTTTGATATTGTCCCATAATTCTTGGATGTTCTGCTCATGGTTTCTTAGCAGACTTGCTGAGCTGTCTATGTTCTTTTCCAGTTGAAATACTTTGTCTTCATTGTCTGATGTTCTCTCTTCTAAGTGATCTAATCTGCTGTTAGTATTCTCAATTGAGTTTTTAAGTTGGTTTAATGATTCCTGCATTTCCAGGATTTCAATTTGTTTGTTTTTTATTACCTCTATCTCCCTGTGAAATTGATCTTTTACTTCCTGGATTTCTTTGTCAATGTGATCTTTCATTGTCTGATTTTGCTGTCTCATGTCTTCCTTGAGACTCCAGATCATCTGAAGCATATATATCCTGTACTCTTTATCTGACATTCTGTCTGTTGCAGCTATTACCTCTTCTAAAGTTGAGTTGACCTGCATTGCTTGTGGACCTTTCTTTCCTTGTCTTTTCATACTGCTCGCGTTTCTTCCTGCTTGGTGCAACTGTTGTGTTTTTGAAATTTACCTCCTATTTATTTATATTGCTCTTGTATAGTTGGGAAGTCTCCCTTGCAGGGCGGGTAGTGGCTGTGCTCCTCCCCTAATTAGGGTGGTCTGTCTACCACGCTAATTGGTCGCAGGTCTGCCCCCACTGCAGGCACTGGTGGCTGTTCTGCTCTGACCCCACTCCAATTGTGGTAACGTAACTACCACACCCTGGGGTCGTTGGTCCTGATCTGGATGTGGGTGGCGGCTCTGCTGTGCCCCCACTCCAATTGGTGTGACGTGTCTACCACGCTGGCAGACCTCTAGGCCGGTGGGTCCCAGTTCTGCACAGCCCCCACTCCCAATGGGGGTACCTGACTACCTCTCCAACGGGTCGCTGAGCCCCCTCCGGACCCGAGCGGCAACCCTGCTCCACCCCCACTCCAACCAGTGTGACGCGACTGCCTCAGTGTTACGTGTCCACCACGTTGGCAAGCTACCTGGCCTGTCTTGCCAGTGGGTCACTGGTCCTATTCTAAGCGTGGGCGGCTTCTCTCTTCAGCACCAGCTGCATTTGGGGTTTCATGGTACCACGCCGGCGGGTCACTTGGCCTGCTCTGGGCGCAGGTGGAAGCTCCACTCTGCCCCCACAGCACCCAGCAGGACCCTGGCCGAGAAGCAGTCACCGCCGGTTCCCTAGCCTTGGGCCAAAGCAGCTTAGGTAGCAAGAACCCCGCCTTTCCGATCCGGATACACTCTCTCCGCTGGGAGCTGGCCCCAGCGAGCGACCCCCGGGGTTCCCCAGCCCCAGGCCAAAACTGTCTCGGGAGTCAGAACCCAGTTGCCCCAAGCTCAGCGCACGCTCCACTTGGAGCTCGCCTTCACAGGCAGTCTCCGCAGATTCCTCAGACCTGGGCCCGGTTAGCCCCGGGAACCCAAGTCCCGGGAACCCAAGTCCCGCTGCTCAGTGCCCGGCGCACGCCTTGCCAGGCACGAGCCTTCAAGAGTATTCTCCACAGGATCCCTAGTCCCGATCCTGAGCAAGAAATCTGTCTGCTAGACGAAGGCAAATACCAGCCTGAATTCACCTGTTCCGTAGCTGAATGAGCTGAGATCAGCAGAACAATGGGATGATTACATCATCTCTCCAAGATGGAGGCCGCCGTCCTCCGTGGTCAGACCGGTGACTGGAACCGCCGCTTCTCTCCTCTGTCTCAAGCCGGAACTCCGCACCAAGCGCTGCCGATGTATCACTGGCAGGGGCCCCCCGAATCCGTATCGCTGTTCTCCCTCTCCTCGCTGTTCTCCCGCTCCGGCTCCCTGCCGATCCCCAGCGCGCGCCGCAGACAACCCGCCGCGGAGCAATCAGGCTATGCGATCCTCCGTGCGGAGAAATGGAGCTCCCACTGCCGAACCTCGCACGATGGAAACCTGTCTATTAGATTCTGTAGCGCCTCAATTTCACTGGAAATTCCCAACAAGATATCCTTCAGCCGTTTCCTATCTTCTTTCACTGGCTCAGTGATGCGGCGCACTGGGGTGATGCACTCCCTTCGCCGCCATCTTTCCTGCTCCCCCATTCACTCTTGAAACAAGTCCCACTTCAAATGATACAGGGTTAGCCCAAGCATACATTCATCAGTGAACCAGCGACATTTTAAAATTAATTGCCTTTTGGTTCTTCTCACCTCTTTTCCTCTCCCTCTCCCTACCCCCCATACTGGAGTGTTATGGTTTGGATGTGAGGTTCCCCAAAAGCTCATGTGTGAGGCAATACAAGAGATTTCACGAGGGAACTCATTGGGTTGCGAGAGCCTTAAACGAATCAATGCAGTGATTCACTTGAATGGATCAACCTGGTGGTAACTGTAGGCAGCTGGGTGGGGCAAGGACGTGAGTCACTGGGGGTGTGCCTTTGAGGTATATATTTTGTCCCTGCTGAGCGGAGAGGTCTCTGTTTCCCCGTGCCATGTCCTGAGCCACTTCCCTCCACCACACTCTTCTGCCACGAAGTTCTGCCTCATCTCAGGCCCTGAGGAATGGAGTGGCCATTTGTGGACTGAGACCTCGGAAACCATGAGCCCTGAATAAATTTTTCCTCCTCTAAAATTGTTCTTGTCAGGTCTTTTAGTCACAACAGCAACAAAACCGATTGAAACATGGGAATTAAATCCAGACATGCTTTACCACTGAGCTACACCCAGCCCTTTTTACGTTTTGTTTTGAGACATAGTCTCACTAAGTTGCCCAGGATGGCTTTGAACTTGGGCTCCTTCTGCCTCAGCCTCCTGAGTTGCTGGGATTACAGGCATGAGCTTCTGCGCCTGGCCTTGTCTCTTCTCCTCTAACCCAACAAAGCACATGAACTTCACTTCAGTCACTTCAGCCCGTGATGCAACCAAAGGATTCCCTTTACAGTTCTTGAAAGAGGCAAGGAACAGTTCAGGGAAGAATATTTTACATTTTTTCCTCTTATCACTGACATTACTTAGACTCGCCTGTCCATGATGATAATAAAAAGCAAAATTGAAGAGGTTCAATCGCTGGTTTTTGAGTTCTCTACCTACAGACAGTGCATCATGCTCACACGGAGATGTCAGGGCAGACCATGGTTGCTAAAGATAGGCGTCACTTTTAAACTTAGATGGTTCATTAATTATATATGCAATAAAGAGTAAGTCAAAGGTGACAGCTCCCCAGGGCCCTGTCCCACAGACCACAAAGGACAACACTGAAACACAGAATCTGGCTGTCAGCCAGGCACCCGGCTCTGGGACACTCTGCTGCTGGGAGCCAGTTTTGAGATGGGAAAATGCCCAAACCTTATCAGACTCCAGGAGGTGCAGGAAATTCACACTTGCCCCCTGTGAGGTAAGTGAATCTGCTGAAACAAACTGACCGCAGGAAGATTAACCAAAACAAAAGCATACAGATTTATTGCCAGGCATGTAGGCAGAGGAGTCACACAAAATATGAAAACCCAAAGAGTCAAATGGTTGAGGGTTCAACACCCATTTTACAGGGGAGAAGAAAGTGAGGGCTTGGGCATGGTTTGAGGGGTAGTAAAGATTCTTAGGGGAGAGAATGAGCCCAGAACAGATGGCGGCCTGGGACAGAGCACCTCTGGGCTCCAGGTGTGGCGTTGATTTTCTGGCTCTTCCTGTAAGACATGAGTTGAATCCTCCTTGATTAGTGATGTTTCAGGAAGAAGATTTTCAGGAATAAGATTCAAGGTATTTGAGATTGAAGGGACTCCTGTTTGGTGGATCCTGTCTTTAGGTAGGGGAGGAAAATTTAGAGAATCCTTTCCTGTGTTCGCAGCTCCCCGGGGGCTCTCGGTTTCACGTCTGAAGCAGCATATTTGGGGATATGATTTTCTGAGCCCCCAACAGAGGCGAAGAGAAACTCCTATGACAGCCTTCCAGAGAGATCGGAAGGCAAGAGGGAGGATCCTGAACCACACGACAGGCTGCCCTTCCTGTGCCCCAGAGGAGGGGGGCGAGTCTCCTGCTCAGTGTGGAACCCACACCAGAGTAGGGCGGGAGACTCCATGGGTCTTCCTTCCCCGTCACCACAGGGCAACAAATCCAGAGCCACGGGGAAGCCTGCCCTCCTTAGGGCACTGTTGGAGACCCACTGCGGCTCAGGAGGAGGGACAGAAGGAAACCCTGCCCTCACCTTAAACAGGGGGTAACCCTAAAGGAGTTTAAGCCGGGATGCACTGGAAATAACCACAGCAACAAAACCCAGACTTGGCTTGGAAGCTTGATTCCATCCCCAGAAGCCTCACAAGATACAAGCGAAGGCCCTGCTCCACACATCACCCCACGGGGCTCCTCAGTCTCTTCTCTGGTCTTCAGACACGTGGACGTCACATGGCCCTCAAAGGCACAAGTAGAGGAAAACTTCCCCAGAGGGAAAACAACCAACAAAACCAGGCTCCGACGTGACGCAGGTGACTGGGAACAGAGCACAGGCACTGTGAAGAAACCGTAGTGAGTAGGTTAGAAGCCCTTGCAGAAGATGGAGAGCAGGCCTGATCAGATCATTTCAACAAAGATCTAAAAATGAAGATAACGATGGATCACCTGGTAATGTTACAAACTAAAAACGCCTAAGGGAAGAAGAATGCCTGCCCTGGGGGCCCTATTTGACTATATTCTCCATTATCCGTTGTGATCTTTACAAACACATATTCATGTATTACTTTTGTGTCAAAAACTAGATAAAACATAAAAAATTAGAGGAAGGGCAGTAACCGAAGGGAGCTGGGGCCGGCCTTGGCATCCTCCTTGCTCTGAGGCCGCACATGAGATGCAGAATCAGAGAGCGGGGGGCAAGTAAGGAGCTGCTTTGTCGGGTGCCCAGGAAGAGGCTCTCAGTGAAGACGCTGGGGGGTTAGTGCTCAGTGGGGTGAGTCGGTCTTTCCTTTGCCAGTCTGAAAATGAGCTGCCTCATCTCAATGTGCAGAAACACACCCAGTTATTACTCATGACTTTCGCAGCTGCAGGGTTTCTCCAACAAGGAAAGGTCTCTGGTGTCTGTCCCCACTGGCCCATTGGTAAGTGTGCAACGATGAGAAAATGGCAGGAGGAGCCAAGCCTCAAAGCAACCAACCGCGGCCTGTGGTGCAGTTTCCTTTTCTATGGAACATGTGTCTATGGCTTTTTATTATCATTATTATTATTATATTATCATTATTATTATTATTGCATTTGCTCTAACATGTTGCTGTAGTCGGTGAGTAATTGTCCCCAGGTGATTTGATAGAATTAAACATTTCAACCTTTTCTAATACTAAGCCAAGAGCTTGGGAGAGACCATCCCTGTGCTGGGGATGGTCAAGTAACCAGAACAGAAATATTTCCAAGTCATCCTGCATAGGAATTGGGGTCTAAATTCCAAAATCAGATTAAGACAATACTGTGATGTTCCATTTGGTGCCTCTCCCAAGTTCCAGAGGGATCCCAGCTTCATAGTAAAAAAATAATAATAATAATTTATTTTTATTTATTTTATTTATTTATTTTTGCAGTACTGAGCATGGAACCCACGGCCTCATGCCTGCTAGACAAGTGCTCTACATCCCCAGCCCCACAGTCCTGAAATTGAAGAGGCACGGGGAACTTTCCAGATACCATGGAAGTTTTTAATTTAACTTTCCCTCACCACCGGCTCTTGCCACATGCCCATTTCTGTTTCTACAGCTTTGACTTTACTAATAACCCAAAGCAATTGTTGCCAACCTGAATTCAAACTAGACTTAGAATTTATCCATTAAGACCTGAGTTTTCCATTCTAGGAGTTTTTCAACAAAATTGACACAGGTGCATTAAAATAAACCTATTTTATTTTAGAGTTGTCCAGAGCTTCTATGTGTTATTATATTAATATTAATCAATACTATTATACTACTATATATTTATTTTCTTATTTTTCTTCTAATAAAATTGTATTATATATTATCTAATCCCGTTACATGTAATATGCTATGGTTGATGTTTTGATTTTGTGGCACCCTGAAGGGAACCCAGGGCCTTGCACGGCCCAGGATCGACCACTAAGCACATCCCCAGCCCTACATGTAGGGTTTTCTGGGTGTTCCATGTCTGGGATGATGGGACAAAGTGGGTGAACAGAGGAAGGGAGAGAATGGGTCAGGAGCCGAGCAAATAGAAAGCATCTTTTAGTGCCTTCTGTCTGAGGATGTGGGACGCCCAGATGCATGACTGAATTCAATGCAGGGGCACAGTCTCCCACCCCAGGGGCGCAGCCTCCCACCCAACAGGATTTAATGCATGACTATGAACTCACATTAAAATAAATCCATTGCTAAAGACTTGGAGAAGAAAATGTCTCAAATAACTGGGGAAAACATTGGTACAATGTTAAGCAAGAAAAACATTTTTAAAATTTTTATGTTTGTACTCTTCTATTTTGAGAATTGCTGCCTTGCTTTTGCTGTTACTGTAGAGGTCAAGATTTTATATATTTGTCAAAATGACTTTATTCTTTCTAGAGAAAGTTAAATGTTTTGTTTCTCCTCATTTAAAATAGCCATGGCTTTGCTTGTGTTTATTTATGACAATAAAATATGGTAATTATTGGGCTGGGATTGTGGCTCAGCAGTAGAGGGCCCGCTTAGCAGGCACTTGATTTGATTTGATTCTCAGCATAAAAATAAAAGGTATTTGTTGTGTCCATCTACATCTAAAAATTAAATATTTTTTTTTAAAAAAATATATATATAGTAATTATTTAAAAGAGAAGAGAGTGCTATTTTCAAATAAATAGGATTAGAAGCCTCATGTAACAATTTCTTCTACAGAGCCTCAGCCCCGCCACTAAGAGAAGTTCAATTCTGATGAATATAAAATTGTCAATAGTTTTATTATCATAAACTTTCATCGGTTATTTCTAGGAAAGTGCCAGATATAACAAAAAATCTTCTCGTGACATGCAATTTTAAGCAGGAAACATGGAAAATGTCATTTGATCTAAGATGTCGTTACTAGCATCTTTGCCAAGGAGGTGAACTCTCTCTTGTCTCCTTTCCTCCGCTACTAAGTCAGAACATGGCAGGAGAGGATAGGGCAGGCACAAGTGTGGGAATGTGGAGACGCAGAGAAGGCACCCTGAGATGTGGCCACAGATTCCCTGGAATGCACTTGAGGACTTTCAGCCTCATGTTTTGCTGCCAGAACGCCAGAGATGGAACTGTACGAAATATCCCCTCATTTCAGTCCCCTCTGTCGCAGGTGGGGCTTTTAGAGGGACAACCTCGTGACCATGTCTGAAAGGAGTACTTAAATGAGGTGTGATTGCGAGTTTCCAACTTGAGTCGATTTAACAACAGCCTTGTGGACAAATACTCCCCTCCTGGGCTCATGGTCCCGGTCCCCCTCCTTCCACTAGCTGCCTGCCAGACCCACTCGCTCATGGGAGACCCTATAAAAATCCACATTTTGATTTGGGCAAAATAATGAACTGGGGTCGCTTTTCCCCTTACTCTTCCATTCAGATAGTCCTGTCTATGCCCTGCTTCTCCCACACTTTCCCATCAGTGTAGACCACCTATGGACACTGGGTACACATGCTCAGCCAACATTTAAATTAAATATATCCAGTGTGAACTTTAATACCACAACCTTGAAAAATTATTCACTATTATTTCCCTGAGCAAATTGTGATTCTTATAATTCTTCACTATAGTGTTTATGTGCAGGTAAGTAATGAGGCTCCAAATCCAGTTGGTTCCTTACTCGTTCTTAATTCCTACTAAACCATAAAGTGCCATCTATACTCCAGATGATTGGAAGCACCGCCAAGTGTTTTGTGGTGGTGTCAGATCGCTATGAGGACTCCATTGGCCCTTGGACCCAGAAAGTGTTGATTTCTCCCTGCATGGCAGCTGGTTCTCCAGTGAGAATGCTCTTTATGAATGTGCTATTTCAGACTTGAAGACAGCAGCTTTGGGATGTGGTTTTTACACACCCACTGACGACGCAGAATTATTTATCTTTCCACAGTGTGATGTTTTGAATGTGGTTTGTGCCCTCCAGCGGTCCACGCATTGGAAGGCTCAGTCTGCAGGGCGGTGCTGGGGAGAGGTGGGGAGCCTCTGAGAGCAATGGCCTCATGGGGGACTTAGGTCATCGGACCATGCCCCTGGAAGGCAGTTCTCTTGGGACTCCCTGGTGGCTCTCATAAGATTGCTGCGAAGGACTGATTGGGCCCTGACCACTCGCTCTGAGTCCTGGCTGAGGATGTGGCTTCTGGCTCTGACCCACACTCCCATCATTGCCATTAAGAGGTCTCGATCCATTGACAGCAGGCTCCATCCCTCGGGGCTCGAGGTGAGGCAGGACATCGTGGGGGAAGAGTACAGCCAAGGGAACCAGCTCACATGAAGGTTAGGAAGCAGCGAGCTAGAGACCGTCTACTCACCAGACGCAAATACATGCCCAAAGCCACCCCCCAATTCCCACCTCCGGCAGCCACACCCCACCCCTGCAGTTACCACTCAGGCAATCCCTATCAGGGGATTAAAACCCTGATTAGGTTAAGACTCTCACAGCCCCGTCATTTCTCTTCTGAACCTTCTTGCATCGTCTCACAGCGAGCTTTTGGGGGACACCTCACATCCAAACCGTAACAATCACTGTGACCAAAATACCTGACCAGAACAAATTAGAGGAGGAGAAGCAGCATGGCTCCCAGTTTCTGGGGTTCAGCCCATGGACAGCCGGCTCCATTGCTCTGGGCCTGAGGTAAGTCAGAACATGATGGCGGAAGGGTGTGTCAAAGGAAAGGTGTTCCGCTTAGGGCAGACAGGAAACAGGAAAAGGGGGCAAGAGGAGCCAGGGGACAAGATACCATCCCTGGGCCCACTCCAGTGACTTATCTTGTCCTCAAGCCACATGCCTTCAGTAACTTTCTTGTTGGTCCATTCAAATTGTTAATCCATCCAATGGATTTATTCACCACTTAGGTTCCAGCTCTCACGACCTAATCGTCTCACCTCTGAACATTTCTGTATTACCACAGGAGTTTGGGGGGCACACCTCACCACGGTGAGGAAAGCTGACTGATATGCAAAGCATGAGAGGAAACAAAAAAAAGTCACGTTGTCCTAAGGACTCTAGCTTCCAGAGGTCAGGTGGCCTTGCCCTTCCATCTGCTTTCCTAAAGATGGGTCTCCAAGCCTCATCAGTAAATGTCATGGCTGCTTAACTGAGAAATGCTGTTGGAGACCATAAATAAATAGCAGTATCTCTTCTGGCCTTGTCAAACATGTAAGGTATCTGATGCTTCATTTCAAAACACGTCTCAACCTCCTTCCCCTTGACAGCCAAAGGGCCCAGCGTCTCAGCTGCTACCTACCCTCTTCTTCTCGCAGCACGCTGAGCCAATACTGGGCCGCTGCAGCTCGATGATGGTTGTTATTGATTATTCTCTCTACTTTACTCAAGGACCAGAACAGCATGGCTTGCTGACTCTTCTTGGAGGGTAAGGTGGTGTGTCAGCTGGCCTCCTGGTGGGACCTTAGACCTGTGTTACTACACCCTCCCAGCTCTGCACACCCGGCAGCACTATGCAGGGACAGAGGCAGGTGGAGAACGGGAATTCCCAGAAATTGTCAGGGAAGATGTTTTTGGACATGGGGGCTTTTGATGAGTCTCAAACTCTGGCATAAACTCAGCTTGCAGCCTCCAAATGAAAGGTGCTGAGATCTGTTTTCGTTTCCGCATGGATCTGTGTGCCTACTCATGCTGGACACAGAGCTGGGGACTTTTGTTGTTGTCATTTTTCTTTTCAAATAACTCTTCTTAATTTTTTAAAAAAGAACTCTTTTTTAAATGTGGTGGATAAAAGAATAAATATAATGTTTAAAATCTGATAAATTAAAGCTAAGTGTCTTAGGCAGGGTTCCCCAGAGAACCAGGACCAATAGGTTATACACAGATGTAAGAGAGTGGGTATTTCAGGGGATGTGACTCTTTCTGTTACGGAGATGACAAGTCTCACTGCAGGCCGTCTGTGAGCCAGAGACCTAGGGGTGCCAGTAGCTTGGCTCAGTCCAGTTCTGAAGGTCTCAGAACCCAGAAGCCAATGGTGTGACTCTCAGTCCAAGGCCAAAGGCCTAAAAAACTGGGCAGTCACTGGTCTGAGTTCTAAATCCAAAGACCAGGGAACCTGGGGTTCTGATGTCTGGGGTGGGGGCAAGAGTGCACCCCGGCTCTCAGGGATAGACAGGGGACGCTTTCCCCTGTCCTCTACTTTTCTTCCATCCAGGGCCCAGGCTGATCAGAGGTGTCCGCCCACGTGAAGGGTGGGTCTTCCCCACACGTCCACATGCCAGTCTCCTCCATGGTAATGGCCTGTGGTCCTTGAATCAATGTCCCTCACAGACAGACCCAAGGCTTCTGGATATTCCTTCATCCAGTCCCGTGGACACTGGAATCAACCATCACACTGACAGTAATAATATATACACCTATACGTAATTATACACAAGAGACCTTGGGGAAAGATCCCAAGATGGTAAAATGGCTACCTTTGAAGATTTTATTTCCTTCTTTATTTATCTTTATGGGCTCCAAACTGTCTACAGTAAACATGTATGCCTTCACAAACTTTGAAAAGAAAAAATTGCGCCAAAATACAAACGAGTAGTGCTAAGCAGGCCTCGGGGTCTGGGAGTTGCTGGTGCACTGTCCCTGGGGGGTGCTGTCCCAGGGTGCCCCGTGGTATTTATGGTGGATGTTCATTATCACACACCAAGTCTTTCAGAGAAGGTTTCTGCTACAACCACGCTCTTTTTGTAGTGTCAGTTGGGAGCATCAATTTAAGATATTTTGTCACATTTCCCCAAAAGGAATTATAATCATTACAACTAAATCCTAGATCATTAATCCTAGATCATTACAAATAAACCCTTCAGCATGCATATTAATTAGTTACATATTAATCTCTGAAATTTTATATATATATATATACAAATTGTAATATATATCATATATATATATATATATATATATATCAATTATGCATGAATCCACTGAAAACAGAACCTCTTTGAATTCATGGAGAGAAGCACAGAGGCTGAAGATGATGGGCATGACTGCATGAGCTTCGAGTGCAGACTTGGACATTAGTGCCCTCAAGATCCTTCCTGTACATAGGGGAAGGGAATCGGAATGGCTGCAGCAGACAAGAATGAACATGTACCACACAGCATTCGTTTGAAGGCAGTGCTGTGGTTCCAATGTCCCCTCCCAGATTCAGGTGTTGTCAATGTGATGACATTAAGATGTGGGGCCTTTATTAGATGGTCAGGCCACCAGGGCTCTTCCCTGTGAATGGGGTCGAAGCCTCTATAAAAGCGGCTTCATGCTGCATTCTGCTGGCTTTCCCTTCCTCCTTCTACCATGCAAAGATGCAATAACATGGTCCTCATCGGCCCAAAGGCTGGAACTGCCCAGCCTCCAGAACTTTGAGAAATCAATTTCTATTCTTTATAAATTACCCAGTTTCAGGTAGTCTGTTATAGTAACACAAACAGACTAAGACAGGTAGAATCCACAGTCATGGTCTGTGGTCCTTGGATCAAGGTCTAGAATCATCTCTCCAAAATTCCATCTTTCTTATCTTCCTAATGATTTCCACAGCAATCATAGTTTAAAATTACTCTGTTGCATTTACTTTGATAACGCCTGGTATCCATTATCGGCTCTAATCTTCTCTAGAGCCTTATTGGTTAAGTCACATTACTGTCATCTTACATGTGACGAAGCCCAAGCTTCAAGGTGTTAAACTGATGTGTCGCAGAGCAAGAAAGAATCAGAGCTGGACTATGGCCAGGAAGCCTGTCCAAACATACCGACCCAGATAGCTGGAGAGCTGCCATTACTGGATCACACACAGGGGGGTGAAGTCAGAACACACCAAGAAAGAAGAACCTCAGCTGGGCCACCGCTCTGCCCACCCCCAACCCCAGCCCATCAGTGAAAACCAGCTCCATTAAAAATGTCCGTTCCTGAAAGGGAGCATCTGTTCTCTGGTTGCTCGGTTGTTGCCAGCACTGGGTGGTACTTCCTGCTCCCTGTAGCACACGCCTGACCCTAGGAGCGTTTCAAGGTCTCACTGACTCCTCCCCTCAACTCAGACGCTCTTTCTCTCTCCCGTGGGTCCTCAGGACCTGCTGACCCTGATCGTGGAGATCCAGGTGGAGGCGTGGGCTGGTGTGTCCCAGCTCCAGCTGCAGCAGGGGCCCACTTCACGATTGGCTCGTGACCCTGCTGCTCTGCCACTGCAGCTTGTTTCAAAACCGACATGGTTTATTTTCCTTCCTCTTCTCCATCTCCCCCTCCCTAATCTCAGAGAGAGCTGGATGATCCTTCTTCCCTTGCCTCTCCTTGAGCTCACACACCGCAGGCAGGAAGGCGTGCACACTTCAGGACTGGTGCCAGGGACCTAAGAAAGGGCTCTCTCTCAAGGACACAGATAATCACGATCCCTGACAGAGCCCAGCTGGATGTAGCCTTGACCCTCCTCTTTAAAAGCCCTCTGTTCTTCCCCGTGGCTAGAACCACAGACTCTGGGACAGAGTCTCCCGAGTTTCTCCTTTGCTCACAGAGTAATAGAACTGTTTTGTCCTTTTTCTCAAACTTTATCCTCCTCACTGGATGGGCATCGGAACCAGACCGAGCTTTCCCAGCACAACCTCAGCACCACGCTTGGGACCTCCTGTTTCCTCCTTGGACCTGGGAATTTTGAAGAACTCTCAGGGAAGCCCATCCCAGAAGCTCCTGTTCCAGCCTAGCCAGTTCCCAGCGCAGATGTCGTGGGCAGGCAGAGATGACACAGAGTGATGCCCCCGAACCGCTGCACGGAAGTGGGACAGGAGCCACCTCGGCAGGACACTGCCAGGCCAGGAGCACTCTGCATCACAAGGGAGGTGTAGGAAGGGGGCCCAGGAAACAGAACGGTTTGTTTCCCACTTCTCCTGCTCTTGGCCAAGAATTAAAGTCCCCACGGCTCCGTCGGGGCTTGATCTTGTCATGGGTTCCACAGTTCTGAGAGGGAAAAGGGGCCACGCCCTGGGATCCAAAATTGATAACAAGACCACCTCTCCCTCTTTCTCAGAATGAACCTTTCTCCTCCTCAAACAGTGTGCTCTACGTCAGTCTTTCCTCTGCTCCTCTTGCTAGGCCCTTTTTTTTTTTTTTTAGGCATTTAAAACTTTTTTTCAAACATATATAAAAATAAAACGGGTAACAGAATGAACCTCTGTGTACCTGTCATTTAATTTCCTTCTAGCAGGTTTGGATGCTTATGCCTACCCTGCGATGGATCAGTTGAAACCCTCCACCCCAAGCTGATAGCATTAGTAGATGGGGCTTTGGGGGGGTAGCTGGGTGTGGGGGGGCATCCTCCTAATTGTGATTAGCGCTCTTCAGAAGAGACCCCAGAGAACTCCTCAGCTTCCTCCACGCCTGCCCTTCCCGCCTCAGAGCTGGGAGAACTGTGTGTGGTTTGTAAAGTGCCCGGTTTCTGGCATTTTGTTTGGGCAGCCCAAACCCATGGAGTCACCAGGGCAGGTGATTTTCACGTGCTATTCTTCTTGCAGGGTCTTCTTATTTTTGTTTTCAAGGATCTTCTTTTTATTAGCAAATTTCATCTTCTTCAAGTCAGACCTGGATTTTAAAAACCTATTTTGAAAATGTAGAAGGACAGAGAGCACTGGTCTCTTTCTCTTGGCATTCCTGCAATCACCACCTAGCTCTCTTCCAGGAGACATGGATACTTCTTATTAACTAGAAAAAGGGTTTTATTCAAGGAAGTGATAAGAATAAAAGGAGGAAAGAAGTATTGCAGGTGGTCTCGCTATTTCTGATCAGAATCCAAATGGAAGATCCAGGGAATCCCACCCAAGGGTTAATTCCAATTACAACCTTTTTATTTGGTAGACTTTTATCACACCCATTAAAAAGTTCCCAACGATTCTGGCAAATGTTGTGATTTAGAAATGAGCAATGAATGAAGCCTGTCCATGTTCTGCCAGGCAGCGGGGACCTCCTGCCTCCTGTGATGTCTGACCCACTTTCTGTGTTCCTAAATGTAGTTGAGGTAGACGCAATTTCTCACCAATGTAATATATGTAATTTTCCCCAATTACAAAGTTGCTTTCTAAGGGTCTTTGTTGATATTGGGTTGTTATTTTCCATGTGAAGACAAAATATTCTCAACCAACGGCCTCTCAGATACAGCAGGCTGTGACTCAATGGGACTAACCAGTGGAATTCATTTCTTTGGAATTAATTGATTTACTAGTAAGAGGCTGACATTTAACTAAACCCATACAACTGATATATAAAACCTCCAAGGAAGGTAAATTATTTCCAGGAACAAACAGAATATACCTTTGTGGGATAACATCTGCATCCTCTGAAACTGGCACTTCTTCCTGTATTCTTTTTTTTTTTTTTTTTTTTTTATTGGTTGTTCACAACATTACAAAGCTCTTGACATATCATACTTCGAACAATAGTTTCAAGTGAGTTATGAACTCCCATTTTTACCCCAAATACAGATTGCAGAATCACATCGGTTACACATTCACATTTTTACATAATGCCATACTCGTGACTGATGTATTCTGCTACCTTTCCTATCCTCTACTATCCCCCTCCCCCCCATCTTCTCTTTCTATCCCATCTACTGTAGTTCATTTCTCTCCTTATTTTTCTTCCAATTCCCCTCACAACCTCTTTTATGTAGTTTTTTATAACAATGAGAGTCTCTTTCCATTTCCATGCAATTCCATTTTTCTCTCTCTTTCCCTCCCATCTCGTGCCTCTGTTTAATGTCAATCTTTTCTTCCTGCTCTTCCTCCCTACTCTATTCTTAGTTGCTCTCATTAAATCAAAGAAGACATTTGGTATTTGTTTTTTAGGGATTGGCTAGCTTCACTGAGCATAATCTGCTCTAATGCCATCCATTTCCCTGCAAATTCCATGATTTTGTCATTTTTTAGTGCTGCGTAATACTCCATAGTGTATAAATGCCACATTTTTTTAATCCATTCATCCATTGAAGGGCATCTGGGTTGGTTCCACAGTCTAGCTATTGTGAATTGTGCTGCTATGAACATCGATGTGGCAGTATCCCTGTAGTACGCTCTTTTAAGGTCTTCAGGGAATAGACCAAGAAGGGCAATAACTGGGTCAAATGGTGGTTCCATTCCTAGCTTTCCCAGGAATCTCCATACTGCTTTCCAAATTGGTCGAACCAATTTGCAGTCCCACCAGCAATGTATAAGAGTACCCTTTTCCCCACATCCTCGCCAGCACTTGTTATTATTTGACTTCATAATGGCTGCCAATCTTACTGGAGTGAGATGGTATCTTAGGGTAGTTTTGATTTGCATTTCTCTGACTGCTAGAGATGGTGAGCATTTTTTCATGTATCTGTTGATTGATTGTATGTCCTCTTCTGAGAAGTGTCTGTTCAGGTCCTTGGCCCATTTGTTGATTGGGTTATTTGTTGTCTTATTGTCTAATTTTTTGAGTTCTTTGTAAACTCTGGATATTAAGGCTCTATCTGAAGTGTGGGGGGTAAAAATTTGTTCCCATGATGTAGGCTCCCGATTTACTTCTCTTATTGTTTCTCTTGCTGTGAAAAAACTTTTTAGTTTAAGTAAGTCCCATTTGTTGATTCTTGTTATTAACTCTTGTGCTATGGGTGTCCTGTTAAGGAATTTGGAGCCTGATCCCACAATATGTAGATCGTAGCCAACTTTTTCTTCTATCATACGCAGAGTCTCTGATTTGATATCAAGGTCCTTGATCCATTTTGAGCTAATTTTTGTGCATGGTGAGAGGAGGGGATTCAGTTTCATTTTGTTGCATATGGATTTCCAGTTTTCCCAACACCATTTGTTGAAAATGCTATCCTTCCTCCATTGCATGCTTTTAGCCCCTTTATCGAATATAAGATAGTTGTAACTTTGTGGATTAGTCTCTGTATCCTCTATTCTGTACCATTGGTCTACCCGCCTGTTTTGGTACCAGTACCATGCTGTTTTTGTTACTATTGCTCTGTAGTATAGTTTGAAATCTGGTATTGCTATACCACCTGATTCACACTTCCTGCTTAGAATTGCTTTTGCTATTCTGGGTCTTTTATTTTTCCATATGAATTTCATGATTGCTTTATCTATTTCTACAAGCAATGCCATTGGAATTTTGATTGGCATTGCATTAAACTTATAGAGGACTTTTGGTAATAACGCCATTTTGATGATGTTAGTTCTGCCTATCCATGAACAGGGTATATCTTTCCATCTTCTAAGATCTTCTTCTACTTCTCTTTTTAGGGATCTGTAGTTTTCATTGTATAAATCTTTCACCTCTTTTGTTAGGTTGATTCCCAAGTATTTTATTTTTTTTGAGGATATTGTGAATGGAGTGGTTTTCCTTAATTCCATTTCAGAGGTTTTGTTGCTGATATACAGAAATGCTTTTGATTTGTGCGTGTTGATTTTATATCCTGCCACTTTGCTGAATTCATTTATTAGTTCTAGTAGTTTTTTTGTAGACCATTTTGGGTCTTCTAGGTATAGAATCATGTCATCTGCAAATAGTGATAATTTAAGTTCTTCCTTTCCAATTTTTATGCCTTTAATTTCTTTCGTTTGTCTAATTGCTCTGGCCAGTGTTTCGAGAACTATATTGAATAAAAGTGGTGATAGAGGGCATCCCTGTCTTGTTCCTGATTTTAAGGGGAATGCCTTCAATTTTTCTCCATTCAGAATGATGCTAGCCTGGGGCTTAGCGTAAATAGCTTTTACAATATCAAGGTAAGTTCCTGTTATCCCTAGTTTTTCTAATGTTTTGAACATAAAGGGATGCTGTACTTTGTCGAATGCTTTTTCTGCGTCTATCGAGATGATCATATGGTTCTTATCTTTAAGTCTATTGATATGGTGAATTACATTTATTGATTTCCGTATATTGAACCATCCCTGCATCCCAGGGATGAATCCTACTTGATCATGGTGCACAATTTTTTTGATGTGTCTTTGTATCCGATTCGCCAGAATTTTATTGAGGATTTTTGCATCTAGGTTCATCAGAGATATTGGTCTGTAGTTTTCTTTCTTTGATGTGTCTTTGTCTGGTTTCGGAATCAATGTGATGTTGGCCTCATAGAATGAATTTGGAAGGACTCCCTCTTTTTCTATTTCCTGGAATAACTTGAAAAGTATTGGTATTAATTCTTCTTTAAAGGTTTTGTAAAACTCCGCTGTATACCCATCCGGTCCTGGGCTTTTCTTGGTTGGTAGTCTTTTGATTACTTCTTCAATTTCATCCATTGATATTGGTCTGTTCAAATCATGTGTGTCCTCCTGACTCAGTCTGGGCAAATCATATGTCTTAAGAAATTTATTGATGTCTTCACTATCTTCTATTTTATTGGAATATAGGTTTTCAAAATAGTTTCTAATTGTCTTCTGTATTTCTGTGGCGTCTGTTGTGATATTGCCTTTTTCATCCCTTATGTTAGTAATTTGAGTTCTCTCTCTTCTTCTCTTCGTTAGCATGGCTAAAGGTTTGTCAATCTTGTTTATTTTTTCAAAGAACCAACTTTTAGTTTTGTTAATTTTTTCGATAGTTTCTTTTGTTTCAATTTCATTGATTTCCGCTCTGATTTTAATTATTTCTTGCTTTCTGCTGCATTTGCTATTGTTTTGCTCTTCCTTTTCTAGGGCTTTGAGATGAAGTGTGAGCTCATTTATTTGTTGGTTTTTCCTTTTTTTGAGGTATGACCTCCAGGCGATGAATTTCCCTCTTAAAACTGCTTTCATTGTGTCCCATAGATTCCGATAGGTTGTGTCTGCATTTTCATTTATCTCTAAGAATTTTTTGATTTCCTCCTTTATGTCTTCTGTAACCCTTTGATCATTCAGTAACATATTGTTCATTTTCCATGTGATATTGGATTTTCCCTTCCTTCTTTTATCATTAATTTCCAGTTTCAATCCATTATGATCGGATAAAATGCATGGTATAATCTCTACCCCTTTATATTTATTGAGGGTTGCCCTATGGCATAATATATGGTCTATTTTTGAGAAGGATCCATGTGCTGCTGAGAAAAAAGTATATCCATTCGATGATGGTTGGTATATTCTATATATGTCAGTTAAGTCTAGGTTATTGATTGTGTTATTGAGGTCTATAGTTTCTTTATTCAATTTTTGCTTGGAGGATCTGTCCAATGGTGAGAGAGGTGTGTTGAAGTCACCCATAATTATTGTGTTGTGGTCTATTTGATTCTTGAACTTGAGGAGAATTTGTTTTATAAACTTCGAAGCGCCATTATTTGGTGCATAAATATTGATAATTGTTATGTCTTGTTGTTTAATGGTTCCTTTTAACAGTATATAATGTCCTTCCTTATCCCTTTGGATTAACTTAGTCTTGAAGTCGATTTTATTCGATATGAGGATGGCCACCCCTGCTTGCTTGCGAGGAGCGTGTGCATGGTATATTTTTTCCCAACCTTTCACCTTCAGCCTGTGTATGTCTTTTCCAGTCAGGTGAGTCTCCTGGAGACAGCATATTGTTGGATTTGTTTTTTTGATCCATGTTACCAGCCTATGTCGCTTTATTGGAGTGTTTAAACCATTAATGTTTAGAGTTACTATTGATATATGGTTTGTACTTACAGCCATATTTGATTATTTATCTCATTTTTTTATTTTTATTTTTTTAATTGCGTTTGTTTCACCATGATTAGTTTTCCCCCCTCCGTCTGTCTTTACTGAGGTACTTCCCACTGTTGGCTTTGGTTATTGTTTTCCATTTCTTCCTCGTGAAGTGTTTTGCTCAAGATGCTTTGCAACGCTGGTTTTCTGGCTGCAAATTCTTTTAGTTTTTGTTTATCGTGAAAGATTTTTATTTCATTGTCGTATCTGAAGCTTAATTTTGCTGGGTACAGAATTCTTGGTTGGCATCCATTGTCTTTCAGTGTTTGAAATACGTTATTCCAGGATCTTCTCGCTTTCAGCGTCTGAGTTGAGAAGTCCGTTGTTAACCTTATTGTTTTACCCCTGAATGTAATCTTTCTCTTTTCTCTTGTAGCTTTTAATATTTTCTCTTTGTTCTGTATATTGGATATCTTCATAACAATGTGTCTTGGCGTTGGTCTACTGTGATTTTGTATGTTCGGTGTCCTGTATGCATCTACAATTTGAATATCTGTTTCCTTTTTTAATTCTGGAAAGTTTTCTGTGATTATTTCATCTAGTAGATTACTCATTCCCCTTGTTTGAATCTCTATCCCTTCCTCTATCCCAATGACTCTTAAATTTGGTTTTTTTATATTATCACATATCTCTTGTATGCTTCTCTCATGATTTTTAACTAGCCTATCTGAGATGGCTAGTCTCTTTTCCAGATGGTATATTTTGTCTTCATTATCTGATGTTCTAGCTTCTACTTGCTCCACTCTATTAATGATACTCTCATTTGAGTTTTTAATTTGGTTTATAGTTTCCTTCATTTCTAAGATTATGGTTTGATTCTTTTTTATAGTCTCTATCTCCTGATAAAGATGCTTAACTTCTTCCTTTATCTGTTTGTGTAATACATTCTCAATGTGTTCTTTCGCTGCTTGAATTTGCTGTCTTGTATCCTCTTTAAGGTTCCGTTCCATCTGTCTCAGGTGTTCCATGAGTTCTTTATATGACCATTTTTCTGGTGGTTCTATATCCTCTTGAATATTTAGGCTGCCCTGCATTGTTTGCACTCCTTTTCTTCCTTGCTTTTTCATGCTGTTCATAGTGTTTCTTGTTCTGTTTGACTGCTGAGTTACTGTTTACTCCTATAAATATATTTGAAGCTTGGGAGGAAAGGTATTAGAAGGGATGGGTAGAAGTCACTAAAGAGAATAAGAGTAAGCAGGTAGAATTCAAGGAAGGGGGAGTAAGAAAATTAAAAAGAGATGTAAAGACAGGAGAAAAGAAGGATAGAAAAAAATAGAAGATTAAAAGGGATTTAAAGAAAAATAATAATAGTAGAAATGGAAAATGAGATTTAAAAAATAGAATAAAATAAAATAAGATGGATTAAAAAACATTTAAAAAGACAGCAAAAAAAAAAAAAAAAAAAAATTTATAAATGCAGTCCTAGAGTTCAATTAACTGCTCTTCCAGTGGGTGGAGCTATGCCCACCGGGCCAAGTTTCTCCTCTCAGTAGGCGGGAGTCAATCACTGTGCAGCGGTACTTCCTCCCGGATTAGGCGGGTCTCCATTCCTGCTGTTCGCTGTGTGGGCGGGGCCTTTTTCAGAGCTGATCAGGGGTCGTTTGCAGCACTGGGTTGGCAGGTGGAGGGTGGTCGTCTGCAGCTCCAAACCGCCAGAGGAGGTTCACAGAGTCGAGTCCTCGGGGCCGGGCAGGCAGCGCCTGCTCCCCCACTCACTGCAAGGGTGTAGGCAGCGGTTGCTTGGCGGTAGCCAGCGTCGGTTCACAGAGCTGGTCTGCGGGGGCCCAAGCAGCCAAGCAGGCAGCGCCGGCTCCCAAGTTCACTGTGCCGTGTGAGCAGCGGCTGGATGAGGTTCACCAAGCCAGCCGGGGGGAGGGGGGGGGACAGGCAGACAGCCAGCAACTGCTTCCAAGTTTGATGTTACGTGTGGGCGGTTCACAAAGCCAGGCTGCGGGGACCCAGGCTGGCTGCTCCTACTCCTAAACTCGCTGCAGCGTGTGGGCGGCGGTCGGCTTGGGTTCACAGGGCCCGCCTGTGGGGGTCCAGGCGGGCAGCAATGGTTCCCAAGAACAATGCAGCGTGTGCCCTGCGCCGGCTGGGATTCACAGAGCCAGCTCGCGGGGACCCGGGGCGGGTCGCTCCTGCTCCTAAACTCGCTGCCGCTTGTGGGCGGCGGTCAGCTTGGGTTCACCAGCCCGCCCGAGGGGATCCAGGCGGGCAGCAATGGTTCCCAAGAACAATGCAGCGTGTGCCCTGCGCCGGCTGGGATTCACAGAGCCAGCTCGCGGGGACCCGGGGCGGGTCGCTCCTGCTCCTAAACTCGCTGCCGCTTGTGGGCGGCGATCAGCTTGGGTTCACAGGCCCGCCCGCGGGGATCCAGGCAGGCAGCAATGGTTCCCAAGAACAATGCAGCGTGTGCCCTGCGCCGGCTGGGATTCACAGAGCCAGCTCGCGGGGACCCGGGGCGGGTCGTTCCTGCTCCTAAACTCTCTGCCGCTTGTGGGCGGCGATCAGCTTGGGTTCATAGGCCCGCCCGCGGGGATCCAGGCGGGCAGCAATGGTTCCCAAGAACAATGCAGCGTGTGCCCTGCGCCGGCTGGGATTCACAGGGCCAGCTCGCGGGGACCCGGGGCGGGTTGCTCCTGCTCCTAAACTCGCTGCCGCTTGTGGGCGGCGGTCAGCTTGGGTTCACCAGCCCGCCCGAGGGGATCCAGGCGGGCAGCAATGGTTCCCAAGAACAATGCAGCGTGTGCCCTGCGCCGGCTGGGATTCACAGAGCCAGCTCGCGGGGACCCGGGGCGGGTCGCTCCTGCTCCTAAACTCGCTGCCGCTTGTGGGCGGCGATCAGCTTGGGTTCACAGGCCCGCCCGCGGGGATCCAGGCGGGCAGCAATGGTTCCCAAGAACAATGCAGCGTGTGCCCTGCGCCGGCTGGGATTCACAGAGCCAGCTCGTGGGGACCCAGGCAGGCAACGACCGTTCCCACGAATGCTGCAGCGTGTGGGCAGCGGTCGGCTTGGGTTCACAGAGCCCGCCCGCGGGGGTCCAGGCGGTTAGTGTCCGCTCCTATGCTCACTGCAATGTGTAGGCAGCGGCCATTCGGCGGCCCCTGGCGGGACTGTGCCCCTGCTCTGGGTTGCCGAGATTCAGTATTTTGTAACAATCTGACACCTCCTATTAAACTTACTAGTTCCAGGAAGGTCTCCTTTCAGAGGAAATTTGCTTGAAGTTTCCCAGCAGGACGCATGTGGGTGTATTAATGAGTCTCTCTGATCCCCTTACCACGGAGGCATTGTATGTGCTGCCTCTTCGCTGGCAGCCATGTTCCAGTTCTCACTTCTTCCTGTATTCTAAGACACCGGCATCCGTGACACGGGTTAGGCTGTAAATGTAAACCACAGCCCGTTACTATGGCAACAACTTGCAAATAATGACATGCTCTGGAAAAGGAGCTCTGGGCACAAGATTTATTTTCAAATTATAGAAATAAACAGGACGGTGATTGCAGATCTATGGGTTTTATTTTGCCTTTTGCGCGGTTTTAGTTACGTGGCTTTAATTATGCGGAACATTTCAGCAGAATCAGTCTTTATAAATCAGGCACACTCTCTCATCCTTTGATCATTATGGCAAAACCACATTGGAAATCCTGCATGTGGTAGATTTCATGCAAACACTGCTGAGTTAATTCATCACAGAAGAAAACACTTTCAGGTCACAAGTACTGATGACCAAGACCCAAAAAAGAAGTGACAGTGGAGGGGGGCTAAGCTGGGGCCCTTGAGGGGTTCCCCTGCATAGGTGGAGTGGGCCTTCTGCTCTGGTCTAGAATACGAGGGTGTGGCTGACCCTGCTGAACCCCTGGCACCCCACCTAGTGTGCCCAGTATGGAGTTAGTCTCAGCACATTTCTCCCTCTGTCTAATGGGCCAGAGACACAGATGTCTGAGAGCTGATGGGTGAGGGCAGGGACTGCCACCAGCAATGCAAGACCAAGTAAGGTTCCCTGTTGCCTGAAATTCATTCCAGGGAGATGAAGAAAAATCTATTTATGTGCCTAGTACAGTTATCAGGATGTATTTTGTAAAACATGATCATACAGCACTCCAGGATGTGAATCATGCCTTTGTCCAGTGTATCCACCTTGTATATGCTACCCACCCATTAGTCAGTAGCCATCCAGCTTGTCAGATTAACTGTTGAGATACTGCAGTGCTTGTGTTCAAGTAACCCTTATTCTACCTAATAAAGTAGTCATTCTACTGTATTTATTAGTTATTGTTTTTAGACGTGTACTGTGATAATTTATAAGTTAAACTTCATCACAGGTGTGTATATAAAGGAAGAAAGAGTATATCCAGGATTCTGTAACATCTGCAATTCCAGGCAGCCACTGGGGGTCGTAGAACATACCTTATGCTTTTAGGGGAGACTACTGCACTTCCTGAATTTATAGTGAGGAAAAACTGGCTGGGACACAGAGGAAGCTTCCCCTGAGGCAAGGGAACAGTCAATCAGATGGCAAAAGATTGTCAGTGTGGAAAAGTGAACAAGACCCAACAGCCTTTTACGTACCCTTGATGCTGAAATTCTTGTTGACTGAGCAAAAAAACTCATTGGTTCCCGGGCTCCAATCCATGGTAGGGAGTGACCTCAAGCCTTCAGTTCTCTGTGAGTCAGCCAAGGGGAGACAAAGAGCCCCAAACTGTGGATAAGGTGAGCTCATCAAGCTGGGCAGAGCACAGACAGATGGAAAGGCTGTCACCAACAGTCACTGAGGGGACGTGGTAGGAGGCAAAGACCTGACACTCATTCCTGCCCACCCCCCATGTGGTGGAAGAAGGACACCAGTTTTAGATTCTGTTGAGCACAGTTCTGGGCCCTACATACCTGACCCCCATGGGCCACAGCAAAGACAGGAGAGGATATTCCTTCATGTGTTCAGTGTGACAGTTCTTATCTGAGGGACACAAAACTCCCTCTCTTTAGGAAACACACAGAGGGGTGAAACAGAAGGAAAACACAGACGGCAGAGGACGTCTGAAACATTTCCACAACTTGTTTAAAATTAAAAGTTTTGACTCTGCTCTATTAAAAATGAGAAGCTTGCTTAGCAAGCAAGGGCAGGCCCTTCTGAAAATCAGCCAGAGTCTCCGCACCCCACTTCTCAGCCACCAGGTCCCAGCCCCTCTGGCTTCCTTGCCTCCTGCCGGGGTGGCTCCTCCTGGGAGCTCCCCAAGTCCCTCTGCCCAGGCTCGGGTGGCGCCCTGGCCCTGCACCCACCTGTACACGAGTTGCCCCTCCAAGAGCAGCTTGCTCCGACCGGGTGGGGAGCTGCCCCTTTCTCCTCTGTGCCCTGTTCTGGCTTGAACCTACTGCAGCTTCCAGGAATGGAATCTCATGCCCAGAGGGGTGTGGGCAAGGGGGACACGGGACAATGGTGGCACCTCTCTCCTCAGAGACCAGAGGGAAGTGCCCAGGCCTGCCTCAGAAGCTGCTAGGTCTGCAGCCTCAGCAACGAAGACAATCCTGGGAAGGACCGATGGGAAGGAGCCAGAGAAGGAAAGTGGACGTGAAGGTGGACGGGGACAGGCCAAGCTGTGAGCAGCAGTCACAGTGGAGGACATGGGGCTGAGAAGGCCACGCTGGAGACCAGGAGCCAGTGTGGCTGGCCAGCAGGTGGCCCTGGCTCTTCTTCACGGATGGAGGGCCAGCGGGTGACCTGGATGGAACATGGTGGGAGATTTGGACAGCTGGCTCATGCTCTGGGGTGGCATGGTCCATGGAGAGAAAGCCCTGGTGCCCAGTCCTCAGAGGGTAAAGGGTAGTTGGCAGATGACAGTGAACAGGGTGGAAGGACTTCTCAGGGGCTATCTGCCCTGTCCATTGGAGTCAAGGCCAGACTGCGGGTATTCTGTCAACTGTAGCCCTTCAAGCCATCGTAGCAGTGTTCCCAACCGTTCCACACCCAGTCTGTATGAAGCAAGTAATAGGCAATAGGGTGGGTTAATGAGAAAGGTATTTGTCAAAGGACAACATTCGTTCTTAACAATGTAACCTGTAGCTAAGGCAGTATATGAAATTTCTTTAAATGTAATAAATTGATACAGGTTTGGGGTCTGAATGCCTGTGACCAGTGTAAGAAATAATGAAGGATGGATGGCCAGTCCCCTGGAAATGCCCCTTTACACCTTTCCTGCCCCTCCATGCTATTCCCCACGGCCACCACTGGGGGCAGCACGAAAGCTGAAGAATGCTCACATCTGGGCTCACAGCGGGGCTCATGTTGGAGGCAGCTTCTCTGATCTACAGGTAAAAGCCAATCTGTCCCCGAAACACATCCCACAAATCAGAAAAAGATGCAGGCGGGAGGAAGGCAGGGAGGGAAAGGAAATAAAGGGGGGCCCTGAACACCAACATGGCGGACACCCAGTTCCTGTGACTTTGCCACAAACATCGGGAAATCGCTTTCTGTGTGAGAAGATTATAAAATCGGGAACTTTGGGTGCAAATTTGACAACCATGAGTGCACTTGTCTTTGTCTGCGTTTCCATTCCAGGAATAATACAGCAGCTTCAGAGGAGGCCAGAAGCCACCGTGCAGACAATACCAAGGAAACGGAATGAGAAAGCAAAAGTGTCAGAAAAGAAAAGAAGCAGTAGACCTCATTAGGCTGAAATGACAGGGACAGGAGACTTGGTGAGAGAATATTGTTCTATTAAAAAGAGGTAAATAAAGAGCTAAGCCTGCAGTAAAAATAGAGCAACAATTAGAAACCAGGGCCTTTTACAGACCAGCTTGTTAAGACACACAAAACATACCCCATGAGTTGGGTTCTCAGCTGGTAAAACATCATCTTGTGAGAAACACATATTCCCATGGATTTATCCAAAGAGGAAAGCCAGGGAGTGAGGGAGGAACGCACACTCACTTCCACATAAACACGTAGGCAGAAAACGCCGAATCTCCTCATTTGCCCAGCTGAACTTTCAATGCTAAAGAACTCTAGGATTCACCTCTCACCTAAACAGCAATCCCTGAAATGGGTAAAATAAGAAGTGATTTCATCTCCCAGTTGCTTTTCCCTCCCTCAGGGGACATAGGAAACTCTTGGGGAGATTCATCTGACCTGGGCAGGGGCTGGTGTAGGCACAGAAGACAGACAGTTCCCACCCACTTGGCCCAGGCTTCTGGCTCTGTCCAAGCACAGTGTCCGTACTGCACCTGTGTAGGGGAATCTGGACAGAGTGAGGGCAGGGAAACCTGATTCTGCTTGATTCCAGAAGGGAGGATTCCACTCCAGCCTGGGAGCCCATCTGATCCTGGCCCATCCTATAGCTCAGGGCCCTTCCTGCCTCAGGGCTCCTGGGCTGCTCCCTCCTGAGCTCTCCTGCACCAGCACATTCTCCATTGCTGCGGTAGGTAGGTAGCTCTGATTCCAAAGGAGCAATCTAGCTACGCCATCTCCCCGCCACAAGAGAGTGGCCCCACAAGAACAAGCCACAGAAAGAGGCCTCCTGCTGAACACTCCACAAGAGGCAAAACCAGAAAGGACACTTTTAATAGCAAAAACCAAGACCGAGACACACTTCATTTCTAGAACAGGAGCTAACTGATTAGGCACCAGCTGAAGCCACGTGGCCACGCTGCCTCTCTTGATTCCAGCAACTTGTTCTCAAAAAGGAAAATCTAGTAAAGGAGAATCAATGCAGATTCTCTTCCAAGCCACCGGTTGTTGAAAATGGCCTTGAAAACCAGGACAGGGTCCTTGTTCCCCGAAATGTCAAAGATTAAAGACCTGAGCAATGCTGAGGCAAGAGAAAAAAAAAGTAAATTTTATTTAAGAAACAGAACAGAGAGAGGGAGGGAGGGAAAGAGTGAGAGCGAGACTCCTCCAGAGAGGAAGGGGTCTGAGCTGGTGTCAAATAGTGGGGGTGTCCTGCCCCTGGTATAAATTTTAGGTTTCCTTCCTTCTCATGCCTCCTCCTCCTCTTATTTTGCCTATGTGACCAGAAGTGACCAAAAGGACAGGAAGAAAGCTGTGCAGGGGGTGGTTTCTTGTGTTGGAAAGTGTGATCCCTCCTCTCCCCAGAGGCTGTTAGTGACTGGGTAATGGGGAGTGCATGGACCCCTCTTCCCGTTGCTCAGGGCTGGGGAGGCAGGAGCAGCCACCTCTGGGACCCCCTGAGCTCCTTACACTCAGGATTTTAGTTGATCCTTCCAACAAGGCTGTTTCTTCATCTTTTTGATGACAAAACTAAGACTCCAAGATCCCAGAGCTGGTGCGTGACGGACCGGGAATCCAGGTGTAGAGAACCTCCGAGCTGTGAGGTTCTTAGGGCTGCCACTACCCACCCCAGCAGAGCTCGGTGATTGTTTTCATTTCTCTTTGAAATAACCTTTTAGAAACGTATCTTCTTACCTAAATATTATATAGTTATTAGGGGAAAATTTGAAAACTTGAATAAACATGAAAGAAGAAATTTAATTTGATCTTTAATCCCAGAGTGCGGAAAGGCGGCCTATTAGACATTATCCCTGTTCATATTTTGATAGAGTTCCTTTCTGTTTAACACAATAGCATGATACAAAAGGTGCTCTGCCCAACCCAGTCCTCACTGGTGAGCAGGTAACATCGTTCCTCATCTTAGGGGAAATGTTCTTCTAGTTAAAATGTTTCCCCTTCTGATGATTTATTTGCGATCAATCCCCAGAGGTGAGAATCAAGATTACTAGTTGCAAAGGAAACCACTGGGGTTGCTGGGGTGGCTGTGGGCACTCTCGGGTGCTGATTCCCACATGATCTTACCAAAGTCCCCATTTGACTGTGGTGTAGGAGTGCCTTCAACGCTGCTCCAGAAGTCAGGAAACCCAGGGCAAGGGAGATTGGGAGACTGGCCCACAAGGATGGGGCTGGGAAGGGGCAGAGCCAGGTCCCAACCTTTTTGTGATTCAGATGGGTTTTTGCATCCCCTAAGAGCATCCCCATTTCTAAACGGATCAGCCACAAGCACATCCATTTGAGTCAAGTTTTGGTAACTGTGAAGAATAGTCATGTCCCCTTTACGAAGACAATCTTACTCCATGTAAAAACTCAAAATGTCAAGGTTCATTTAATCAATAAGTGCAAAACTGCTGTCATTTTCTACAGAAAAGAAAGAAAGAGAGAGAGAGAGAGAGAAAGAAAGAAAGCTGAGTTGGAATGAAACATAACAATCCAGTGTGATTCTTTTCCCTGGTGAACTTTTTCTTCCACCAGTAATAGGTCATGGTCCGTGTTTCTGGATGCCCATGCTTTGGGGGTCTGGTTGGGTCCAGAGGTAGGGACCTGGGTGAGGCCCCTCGGCACCTATTTCCAGACTCCCCCTGCCCTATGAAGCTCTCCCAAAGTCCTTCCTGCTCAGCCACGGGGGGCATCTGTGCTGCCCTCCCTCATTCCATACCCTGATCCACAGAAATCCCACTTATCAACATTATGATAAATAAGCACCATTAAAAACACATACATGTCATGATCTGCATTGGTTTCTGATTGCTGCTACAACAAAATGTCCATCAATTTGTTTTCTTTCAGTTCTGGAGAATCAGAAGCCAAAATGGATCCCACGGTGCTAGCCCTAAGCTGTGGATGGGGCTTTGATTCTTCTGAGGCTCCGAGAGAACCTGTCCCTGGCTTTCCCAGTGTCCTTGACTCCCACCACCCCACTCTGACCTCGGCTCTGCCCTCCCATCTCCTCCCTGACTCTGACCCTCCTTCCCTGTGAGGACCCTGGTGATTGAGGGTCTTCATTATCCAGGAGAGTCTCCTCATGCCACGACCCCTAATTTAATCAAATCGGCACATTCCTGGGTTCAGGGAATGAGGATGAGGCTGTGATTTTTTTTCCCACCATGCTTCTCTTCCTGCATAATTGGAAAAACAATACTTTGACAGTTTTTAAAGTTTCTTCACTGTCACTTAGAACACAATCAACTACTAACATATGAGCTATAGGTAATAAGACAACGAGGAAGGTCCATGTGGAGCACAGGAGACCTAGAACGATGTTTGAGTTGTTTTGTTTTCCTTTTTGCCATGGAGGGGATTTCCCTATGTGAGGCTTGAGCTTGCAATCCTCCTGCCCCAGCCTCCTGAGTAGCTGGGATTGCAGGGTGTGCCCCCCACATCCAGCTTGCTTTTCTAATTTCTCACCAACAGGAAGCAAGGAGCAGATGTTACTTGGAGAACAGTATTGGGGCGTTTTATGGAGAAGCTGGTAGGGGTGGTCAGCTGTGTGTGCACAGCCTAAGATGAGTGAGGAGAGGACCCAGATGAACACAGGTGCCACGTAGGGGCCAGGAGCAGGAAGTGAGGCTGCTCGGGGCTGGTGCAGGGCAGGCCTGGGGTGGGTGCACAGGCAAGCTTTACCGGATGGCGCTGCTGGTGTGGATGTTCCTGAGCTGTAACGTTTTCTCATATAGGTTATTTGTGCAAATACCCGGCCCTCTTTGCCATCTAGTCTCACCTTCCTTTCCTGATCTAAAGTCAAATCAAGATTAAAACCCAGCCGGTCCAGTGACACGCAACTGTAGACCCAGAGGCTGGGAGACTAAGGCAGGAGGATCACAAGTTCACGGCCAACTCAGCAACTTAGTGAGGCCCTAGGCAACTCAGCAAGACCCTGTCTCAAAATGAAATATAAAAAGGGCTGGGGCTGGGGCTCAGTGGTTAAGCACTCCTGGGTTCATCCCCTGGGAACCTTCCTCCCTCCCACCTCCCGAAAAAGATTGAAACCAAAAGCAACAGTGTGTGGGAACTGTACTGGGAGGTTGTGGGACCACTGGGGTGAAAAAGAAAGAAGGGCCCAGGATTGTACTGAGTCCAGTACAGTGAAGCTGCCTTCCTCCCAGTTTCTCTCTCCTCTATCTTCTTGACCATTTTATCAGCCACACTCAGGGTGCGTTTTGTTCTCTTTCCCATCTTCTATTCTAACTCAGCGCCACCTTCCATCCCAAATAGTCTATGTAGGAGTTCAGCAAATCTTAATTTTCTAAGTAAAACCTACCATCAAGTATATATTGAAGAGCACAATGGTCCAAATATTTTAGTAATTTCCCAGGTTATTTAACTAAGTAGGACAGCATTGAAGGAATGAGATGGACTCGGTTACTGTCTTCTCCATATTTATACCATGTATCAAGAAGCATAGCTAGCCAGGTGCATGAGATACTGAGCAAAGCCTCTCTTAGAAGCCTTAGTCTTGGCACCAATGAAAAATAAGAATGATTGCAGCATTTACAGGATGGGTTTTATGAGAATTCAATAAAAACACATTTATATCATTTTGTGCGTTTTCTAATATAAACTGTGCACCCAATGAAAATTGCTACTATTTTCACGATTATGTTAAAATTCTAAAATGCATTCTGATGGTGATTTCCAGTGACCCTGAATCCAACTTTCATGTGGAAATGGTCTGTTTTAATTAATCACATGCTGCCCTTAGGACAGCACGTTTCCCCTGAGCACCAGCATTCTGGAGTTGAATGGAAAAGTGACTCCTGGGGCCAACAAATTGGGAATTCTTGTCGACACCAAGAACAGAGCACCCGAGGAATGGTTTAAGTTCTTGAAAATTCAGATTCTAGTTTAATAAAGAGCCTCTGTTTGGGGACCAAAGGGTCAAGTGAGGGCTCAGGGAAGGAGAGTGGCTAAGCCATCCAAAGAGGGACTGTGGCAGCTGTTCCCCCAGCAACGGGTACCCCCTACACCAGGGCTGTCCTTCCTCCAGGTATCACCTTGCTTCGCCCTCCTCCTGTGGCCAGGGACCCCATTTGGAGATCCACTGTGACCTCATTATATGATAATAGGAAAAAATAAGTTAAAAATAAAGGAAGAAAACTATCAGTTGGATTATGATAGAATTCTGATTGGGCAGCAGACAGCAAGAATGCCCACTCCAGTCCGACACCTGCCTCTCTTCTCAGAGGCCATCTTTGCAGAGAGCGGGGTGCTACAGGCCTTGTCTATAGCCCTGCAATTACTCACCAGCCCAACCACCAGCCCGGCCTCATGGTCAGCCCTTTACGGCCTTACGGGGGTCCTACTTCTTCTATAGGACACCAAATACAACTCAGCCTGCCATTTCTTAACTCTTGTTTCAATTCCTGAGTTTGATTTTAGTACGACTAAGTCAGCGGCTGACCCGCTTGCCCATGGATGAGCCTAGCAGTTATTCTGTCCTCAGGGAAATAGAAAAGACATAAACCCTTACGTCCGTCATTTTCATGGGACTAAGTTTGATAGTGAGGACAACAGCAGAGAGCAGCTAAGTAGGAGGCATACAAAGCTCTTCTCAACATGACACTAAGACTGACAGTTGACATTAAAAATGGTCAACTAAGTGACAAAACCAAGGTTCAGAGGGGCTGTATGGTTTGGCCAGTTCAAAAAGAGCCAAGGCTTCAACCCCATCTTCGACTTCAAACCCTGCACCCATTTAGGAGGATTCAGGTCCTAAGAAGCATTTCTCACCCACCAGCCCCGGATAATTTATGATAAGAGAGGAACATAGATAAGTGCACTCCAGCCACCCGCCCCCGCCCCCCCACCCCCGACCCGTGCAGCAGGAGGAGGAGCATCAATCATCCACCCAGCAAAGGCTACACCGATTTCAATTACTTTATCCCGAACGATTCTAAATAATTTCCAAATATTGTTTAAACATTTGTTTCTAAAAAAAGAGACCGGGTCCCGTAGCTAATATCTATAATGAAACACTGTGTACTCACATAATGCCTTTAGCAGCGCTTCCTCCCAGCATGTCAGGGCAGCCTGTTTCCTAGCTTATGGCAGTTGAGTCCCTTTCATGTTCTTCCTAGAACACCTCCCAGGGCTGCTTCTTAGAAACACGGTTATTAGCTTTTCAACTGAACTTTGCTCCTCATTTCAGGAGAAATTTACAGCGCTTCTGGGTCCCCCCCACAGACAGAAAGCTATCTCCAAGGCCTCGCCCACCCTGCTGCTGTGATCCAGCAGGGAGCCATTTCCTCTCCCAAGATGGCAACAGTTGACTGGTTACTGCGGTTTAATAACCACTTGCAGCAGCGCTTTGCTAGCAAGAAGGAAGGGGACGTTCTGTGGCTCCTAAGTGTGGATGCCAACGGACACGAAAAGTTCAGAAAACCGTTGGTCCCCCGCCCCGCCAGACAGACGTCACGACTGTTTCTTGGCATACAGGTGACGCCATAAAGAGAAATTGCCTATTTTTATTAGTGATTTTAAATGCAGTTTGTTAAATGATTTTAAAAGTAGCAGTCATATATATGAGAATGGTTAGGAAAAAACTATACACACACACACACACACACAGGGTTGTAGGGCCCACTACCACACTGGGTTTCAGGCATCCACTGGGTCTTGGAACGACTCTTCCACAAATAAAAGGAAACTGCTATTCCTAAGAGATGTTCTTCCAGGAGACATCTCTCCATATTTGTTACCAAGACCTTTAGATTTTGACATCAGGTAGGAGGAGCAGGCAGGTCACTTTGCCAACCACCACCCTCAGGTTTAGATATACATCAGGCACCCCTGAAACTGTAATACGGCAGGTTGGGTCACTGGTGTGCCAAGGAGCCTGCAAGGGACCATCCCTGGGGCAAAACAGGGTTCTGCACACCCTTAGCATGTTCAGCACTCGGGACAGGTTCACGTTTCTTCCACGTTTTTGAAGTTGAGCTTACAAGCTTGGGACTATGTCCACTAGTGCAGAGAAGGACTGAGGATCCGGCAAACAGATCAATTCACACGAAGCTCTGGGAAGCACGACACAAAGTGGTTTGTTGTCTCATCTCTCCTATGACCGTGTGTTGTGCCTTTAGGAGACACACGATAACCAAACGCAAAGGTATGTCAAAAGGTAAGACCCTAGAGGCCCAGGGGTCTGAACCAAGGGAGGCAGAACAGCCCTGGGGGATTGAGCACAAAGCCACCACGTAGCTCTGACACCAGCTCTGTGACCTCCAATGCATACTGCACCTCATTCAGCATCCATTCCCTACTCCATTAAATGGGCATTTGTGGCTGAAAGATTGGGGCGGATGGAAAGTCTTCAGCCAATGGTAAGTGCTTTGTTGTATGTGTTAGTCAGCTCTCCCTCACTGTGACAAAGTACCCAAGAAAACAACTGAGAGGAGGAAGGACTGGTTTTGGTTCATGGTCTCAGTCCATGGTCACCTGGCTCTATTGTAATGAGAGAGAGGGAGAGAGGCCAGAGTCTGGGGACAAAGCTACTTCTGGAAAGCACATATCCCCAGTGACCTGCTTCCTCCAACTTCCTAAGAGTTCCTACCACCTCCCAGTAGAGCCATCAACGGGGCATCAAGCTTCCAACAGTTGAGTTTTGGGGGGATTTTTAAAGTCCAGACCATGATTGATGTCGATATTATTGCTATCAAATCTGCTTGAGGAAGGGACAAGCCCTGTGTTCTCTAGCACACATGAGAGCTGTTCAAGTCAATAATCACATCCCAGAACCTATCTCAAGAGCAACTCAGAAAATAAGATGTTAACTGCTTACCTATTATATTCTTCATTTTTTTTTTCTACAGAAAATCTCCCTGGCTCCACAAATATGGGGGGTGGGGAGAGCAGATGAAGGGGGAAGCCCCAGGAGATACATCTAGTCTCTGAAGCGCTGGTAGGTGGAGGGATGGCCCTGCCCTGGGACCTGCTGGCCCTTCCCTTGTCTCCTGGGCGGTTCTTGGCCATCTTTTAAAGCTAAGCCCAGCAGCTATTTGAACACGAGGCTTTGAATACGAGGCAGGTGCTGGAAACCCTTTTCACGTGAATCTTGTGGAATGATCTCCAGGAGAGCTGACACAGCTCCAGCCACCAGCCGCTGGGCACAGTCCTCTTGCCAGGCACGCCTGAAACACAGCGTCATCCTGTGGAAGTGAGGGAGCTCCCGGGGTCCCCTGTTCGCCCTGGCTTACTCTAGAGGAAGAGGCTTGGATCACTTCTTAAAAGTTCTCCTGGTCGCACGCCCGGCCTCACAGTTGGTCCAACCTTGGGCTCCACCACTGCTGCTGCTGCTGCTCCTTGGAAAAATCCATTTTTCACATCGAACCTGCTGAGTCAGTTTAGCCAGAGCTCTGCCTCCTTGAAGCACCCTGGGTGTGCGACCGGGTTCCTTATCAGCTACGTCTGGCTCTGGATTGACAGGGTACACTGGCTAACAACCCACGGGTGACTCTTGGCCGTGGGCTGGACTGACAGGTCTTAACTGGAACTGATTGGAGGGCTCTAGTCTTGATCATTCTGCTTTCCCAGGCCTGGAAATCTCTGATCTCTGTGGTTGGGTAGGGTCTAGCCTAAGACATCTCAGCAATCAGGCCCCGCTGAGCAAACATGCCCTCCACCTCCCCTGACTTGACCTATCTTCCTCCTGTCGCCAGAGGAATAGTTTAAAGGGCTGAGATCAGGCAAGGGTCCTGACAGAGCTATCTTGGCAGACCTTGGGGTGCTACTGAGGCAGGGTGGCTGATTTATCCAATTGGTTCTGTAGTAAGTATTTTTTAAACTCCCGACTCCCTGCTCAAGTCTCACTGCTTCCCAACACTGCACAGTATTGCTGAGAGGACAATCAGTTCCCTGTCCCATGCAGTCCTACGCTATACTGACAGCACTGACAGTCACAATCCTAGCCACACCATTTTTAATTTTAATACACCATTCTGTGTCTTTTACATCAAAATGGCCACTTTTCCCTTTCCCCTACGGGAATCAAGGAGGGAAGACTCTCTGATTCTGAATCTGAATCTGGTTCTGATGTTTGCTCTGTTTCTTCAAGCTATGTTTTTGAACTTTTAATAGGACTTGTAAATTTTCTTGAAATCTGGACATGATGCATTAGATAACAGTAATGGAGCTAGACAGGACGTTAACACAAGGTTTTATGTTTGTACGTCTAGGAGCTAAGCTGTGTTTGCTTTGGTTACAGGTTCCTAGAGGTTAAAATTTCCTCTTGTGGCTTTGGGTTTTTCCTCTTCTGCTGTCTTAGGGTCTTCCTAGAAAGGTTTTCCATAAATAAGATCTTATATTGGCTCCAGCAGCTCTGCTCCCAGCACCCCCTGATTCTCTGCATTCACTTTAATTTAGGGGACAGTGGTTTGTCCTGTGACCTCCGTTCCCAGAGAGACCTAAGGAGAGTTGTTGATTTTCAGTTTGTTCAGCACGTTTTTGTTGTAAGGGTGGAAGTCGTGGCTAGGCTGGAAACCAGGAGTCTCTTAATAGAGTCTTATATATAATAGCATATGTAAAGGCTAGTGTGCACACGACCTAAATATGTGGATAATGGATAATAGAGTGAGTGGTCAGCACTGGCCGAGGCCCTGAGGTGTCCTCTGGACTGGAACCTGGGAACCACCCAAGACTCGAAGGCTGTTTTCATTACACATCACTGGGCTGACACAAGCCTAGAATGAGTCCTGTAATTAAGCTGTTTACTGCTAATTATTTGTCAAGAGTTTGTTTTTTTTTTTTTAGTCAGAGGAAATGAAAGTGTGTGTGGGGGAAAGGAAGTGGAAAGATTCCTAGTGGGAAATAAGACCATTAGTTATTAAAAATATCATGAGGACATTTTTCTGACTCATAGCTCATTCAAAGTTGGAGTCAAATTGCCATTTTTAATGTTCAGATCACTAATGTGGCTGCCCAGGGTCTGTCATTTATATGAGAAAACTTGGGTTCAGGATACTAGGACTTACTTTTACTCTCAGTCTAGCCTTTCGGGCTTTCGGAATCCTGTGGGGACGGCCACCTGCTGATTCACTCCCAACTGAAGTTAAGCCAGAATTTGGGGGCTGTTTCCCCACCCCCCGAATAAAAGACACAAGGAATAATCAAGTCCCTGAAGTGCCCGGAGAAGCCGTGAGATGAGGCCCTCATTGCCTGCCCAGTTTCTCTCTGTGTTCCAGTTCAGAAGTGTCCCAGGAGCCGTCACACTTGAAACAAAGCTGCTTTATGTGGCTGAAGGAGCGAATCAGACTTCCCATGATTAATTGCTGTGGTGAGAAGACAAACTGAAACACGTCAAGGGGTTCATGGTTCTGAGAACTGAACGTTTAATGGCCACCGAGTGACAAGGACCTCAAGCAAGCCTCCACCCAAGCCCAGTCACCCTCCAGCCTCCCTGGGCTCAGAGGCCTGAGCCCACAGGACGTCTCTCCCCAGCACCCAAAATGCACACTCAAGTAAATAGGCCATGTGCTTGCCCACGGCCAGCTCATTCCTCGCCTTGGTGACAACTCGGCACAGACTCAGCACCAGGAGTGTGCGATGCTGATTTAGCTGACCTGCGCCACTTCAGCTACCAGCAAGCGCTATCTCCATGGATACACTATGCGACATAATGAATCCACTTCTCCCAGGTCACTTATACAGGGACTTGTCCTCACTGATTCTTATGTAGAACAAAAACTGAGGATGGACAGCTGGTCGCAGGTAAAGACACGGAAAGGGCCCTCACAGGTCCTCCACCCCCACTCTGAGGTTGGATCCACACCCAGAAGGTGGCTCAAAAGAGGAGGCCAGCCCTTGGCTTCACCTACTGTGAAACACAGGGGGCCTACACACAGCCCCTCCTACAACCAGGATTCCAGAAACTTCCCTCCTCACACATCCTGGGAGATTCCCAGGGGTCCAGTCCAGGGACATCTAAAGGCAAGAGGCTTTAGGGTTCCTTCCTGTGGTCTCCAGTTCCAACTCTAATTCTGCTGTGGTTGAATTGTGCCCCACCAAAGGTCATGTATCTTAACCACTAAGCCACATCCCCAGCCCTTTAATTTTATTTTTTTTTTATTTTGAGACAGGGTCTCACTGAGTTACTTAAGGCCTCAGTTGCTGAAGCTGGCTTTGAACTTGGGATCCTCCTGCCTCAGCCTCCAAAGCCACTGGGATTACAGGCCTGCAATTCCGCACCCGGCAACATCTGAATCTCGTAGCGACTGAAGGATATGCAAAGTAGAAAGTCCTTAAAGCCCAGAGAGCATTTCATTATGTAGTAAATAAAAGTCCTACTGGACTTCACACCCAGGACAGAGAGAGAGAGAGAAGGCCACCAGGGGAGACTGCAGAGGCTGCTCTCAGTTCTGGGAGCCCCGGGGCCAAACTCCCCCTGAGAGTGTAGAAGCCCTGCCGCAGGCACCATGCAACCGGTAGTGTCCTTGTCCAGAAGAAAAGCTGTTGTGTGTGGCAGCTGTTAAACTGGAGTGTCACCAAGATCAGCATGGGCTTTCTCCAAAGATACCAAGCCCATCGGCTGTGTCCAGTGAACACACAGTTCTTACAGGTCTCCTAAGAAAGGGGCTGTCCCCAAACCCTGCCAGAATGCTGCTGGACGACGCTGTTCAGAAATACAGGGGGGTGAGAGTCAGAATCCGACTTGCCACAGTCAGCACCGTTGTCCCAGTTATCAAAATGGAGCAGAATTACAGAATGGTCAGGGCAACGTTTCACACAGGCACTGGGTGAGGTGGGGAATCTTCGCCCAAGCTGCCAGTGTGGGAAGGAGGGTTGGCGCCCTGGCAGGATCTAGGAAGGAAGAGGAAGAAGAAGAGGAAGAGACATAACCTCAAGCAGAAGGCTAACCTGAGCGAGGTCCTATGTGAACGGCATTTTCTTTTGCTTCAGACTCAGATGGGCATAAAACAACACCTTGGCTGGTCCCTACGTGTCCTGGTATTCCAAAACCTCGATCCCAAGGCTTACTTTTAAATGTTGGTCCTTGCACCAGAAGCCTCTTCTGACTCTGGCGAGTGTTTTCGAGAACTATAAGTACAAGAAACCATCCAGGGTGGCAGGACAAGAGCAGAGAATTTAAGAAAAGGCATCAGCTTGCGCCACAGAGGAAGGGGACCCTAAGTGTGGCCTCCTGTGGCCTCCTCCGCCTGAGTCACCTGATGCTTCACCCAAGGCCTTGCAACCTGGAAAAGTGGGCAGGGGATTAGCCGACTTGACCATCCTAGTAACAATAACAAACAGCAGTCCGGCTCTGTGTCAGCCGCACTCACTAACATGCACTGTGGGAGGCCTGCGTGTGTTAGGAATGTCAATCCAAGATGGCGCAGACTGGGGGCTTGAGCGGAAAACCTTTTTCTCCCAGCTCTGGAGTCTAGAAGTCCAAGATCAAGGTGTGGGCAGGGCTGGTTTCTCCTGAGGCTTCTCCGCTAGGCTTGTAGGTGGCCGTCTTCCCACTGTGTCCTCACACCCTTGTCCCTTGGTCTGCACTGTGTCTTAATCTCTTGTTTCTACAAAAATACCAGACACACTGGGTTGGAGCCCGGCCATAGGACCTCATTTAACCCCAATTTACTCTTTGAAGATGCTGTCAATCGGCAGCGCAGTCATGTTCTGAGGTCCTGGGGGTCAGGACTTCAGCTGAGGAACTTCGGGGTGGCCCGGTTCAACCCATAACATTTTTTTTTCCATCACATTTTATAAGAAATGGGAGTGGGAGAGGAGGAAGAAGAACGGGGAGAATGTACAGACTAGATTCCGCAGCGAGATCCAAAGGCACCTGGGGAATATTTTAATGTACAGATGAATATGGATACCCAAAACTAGATGAAACGCTTGTTCAGAGATAGTGTCTCATCCACAGAAAAGAGAGGGCGGGGGCAGAGCTCAGAGGGAAAGCCTCACCCTGCACTTGCAAGGCTCTGCGTTGGATGCCTGGTGCTGAAATCAAAAATACACACAACATACACACATAGACGTGGGAGGTAATCTTAAATTGGAAAATGTTTAGTAATGATGGCGGACAGCCTCCAAGACGGCCTCTACAGTTCCCACCTCCTGGCCTCCACACCCACAGCCTAGAGTTATCTCCTCCATGTTGATGTTGGTAGGAATTGAAGGATGTCACTTTGAAGGTTAGAGTAGAGAGCACGATGGCTTCTGTCTTCAGTATTCTCTCTCTCTCATCTCTCGCTCTCTGCCTCCATGACCACCCCCTCCCGTGTGTGTGTGTGTGTGTGTGTGTGTGTGTGTGTGTGTGTGTCTGTCTGTCTGTCATCTCTCCACCCAGGCAAAGCATGCCATCACCTCGAGATCGGCCCTAAGGAGGTCTGTGTGATGAGGAACAATAATCCCCCAACTACCGCGAGTCTAGAAGCCGAGGCGTCAACCCATCTGAGCCTGGAGCTGACCCCAGTTCCCACACAGAGCCTGACCGTGACCTCACGGGAGATCTTGAACTGGAAGCACCCAACTGAGCTCCTTCTGCATTCCCGACCCTCGGAAACTCTGCCAGGCTTTGGAGTAATATTTTTAGGCCAAGAGATAACTAATACCACCATCTAATCTCAGTGCTGAAAGGAAAATTCGCATTTTTGTGGATGAAAACCTACTTCATTCAGTGCCCGTACTTAATTTTATGCTCCCATGTTTGCCCTCCTCATTAAAATCTTTTAATTCAGTACAGAAAGGAAAAAAAAAAACAAGAAAAAATATAAAGATTTTAATATGAACATGAAAAAAATCTCAAATAATTCTTTTTTTTTTTAAATTTCTAGTGGTGAGATTTTGAAACAGCAGAAACTAACTAGAGGAATTTTGGTGACTTCTCTTACTGTTAACTAGATTTCTTCTTCACCATCGCTATTTGAAATTCTACAATTTACATTTTTAGCAGCATGTCTGTGCCACTAACTTCATCTCACAAAACTTGAATAATATTTGATATTCCTCATACCCTCTGGCTTATGTAAATATTCAATTAATCTCCAGATGAGGTAGGCAAAGAAAAAATTAATTGCTTCATAGGAAAGCCTTTAAGTCCCCTGCTAATGTTTTCTTTTAATTAAAAAGGTATTTTTCAGAACTAAAATAACATTGCCCAGTTTGGAGCCCCAAACCTCCAGGCACCCACACCGCAGCCAAGAGCGGAGCCTCCGGGAGCAAATCAGAGAGTCTGGCAACCATGAAGAGTCGGGGGGGGGGGATATCAACCATGAAGACTCAGGGGGATATCAACCATGAAGACTCAGGGGGATATCAACCATGAAGGCTCAGGGGGATATCAACCATGAAGACTCAGGGGGATATCAACCATGAAGATTGATTGGGGTGAGGATATCGTTTCTGCATTGCAGCAGAGAGTCCCCTGTGGTCTGGCCACCTGGGTCCTTTGGTCCTGGGCTTCCTGAATCCCTGGGCCCCAATCCATGTGGTTCCATCAAGGTGTTACAGGGCTGGTCCACCTGGAGGCTCTCAGGCTCTGTCCCCCTCTCCTTTCTGAACATCCCCCTCCAAGCTTTTCTTTCCATGTGTTTTGATCACAGCAACAAAAAGCTGCTTAACACAAAGACCCACCCAGACAATGCAAGATGATCTCTCTTGAGATTCTTAACTTCATTCTATCTGTAAACATCCTTTTTCTAGTTCCTAGCTAGCAGAGATTGGAGCATATACTTAATGATAACACTATTACGTCCACTAGTCTCTATTTTACTCTAAATCCTCCCCTCCAACTATAAGAAGAGATGTCCTAATAACATTACCCAATTGCTTACACAACTGTATTTTTCCTATGAATCCATAAGATTTGTGACAATTATGTATCATATTTTACAGATTAAATATCAGAGCCTCAGCTAGTTTACATGTTACACGTGGCCAAAGTAAATGTTCAACATCTCTAGCAATTAGAAAAATGCAAACTAAAACTACACTGAGATTTCATCTCACTCCAGTCAGAACAGTAATCATCAAGAATATAAGCAACAATAAATATTGGTGAGGATGTGGGGAAAAGGGTACACTCATACATTGCTGGTGGGACTGCAAATGGATGCAACCACTCTGGAAAGCAGTATGGAGATTCCTTACTACAGTGATGCAGCCCCATCAATGCTTATAACAGCTCAATTCACAATAACTACACTGTGGAACTAACCTAGGTGCCCTTCAACAGACAAATGGATGAAGAAAATGTGGTACATATACACAATGGAATATGACTCAGCTCTCAAGAAGAATGAAATCATGGCATTTGCCAGCAAATGGACAGAGTTGGAGAATAGCATACTGAGTGAAATAAGCCAATCCTAAAAAACCAAAGGCTGAATGTTCTCTCTGATATGCAGATGCTAATTCACAATGCGGGGAGAGAGGAGGGAAGAATAGAGGTACTCTGAATTAGACAGAGGGAAATGAAGGGAGGGGAGGCGGTCTGGGGGTAGGAAGAATAGTAGAATGAATGGGACATTAATACCCCTGTACCTATATGACTACATGACCTTACGTCTACATCATGTACAACCAGAAGAATGAGAAATTATACTCCATGTATGTATGACATGTCAAAATGCATTCTACTATTAGGTATAACTAATTAAAACACATTTTAAAAGTCTTACCATTCATAAGAGAAAGAGGTATTAGGAATTTGCCGAAGTTCCTAATTCTGAATTGTCCAGTTGTAGAGAACCCACAGATGTCGGATGAAGGTGGCACCATGTGGTAGAAGGGTCCTCCCTAGGAACTTCCCTCGCATTCCCCTTTGGATACGTGTCTCCAGTATTCTCCACCACGGCACAGGCCAGACGATTGCTTCCCCAGCACTTGAAAACCGCTCATTTCTTTGAAGTCTTTGTGTTTCCAACTCACTCTTCAACTTCCACTGACCTTTCCTGATAACACCGGGTCCTACACTCACTGTGACAGCCGACATTCCTCTGGGCTTTTCTGCCCCAGGGAGCCTGTGGGACTTGGAACAAGCCTGACGCAGGGCCTTGGGAGCCTTTGCGGGTTGGATGGTATATACCGGGGTCATTGTAGGAGGTGTTTCCTGTCTGAGAGCAGCTCCCAGGGGAAACCAATGACTCCACAGTCTCTGAGGCAATCTGTTGGTACTGAAATACTTAGGGATGTTACCCAGCAAGAAGGGAGGCAGGAATCGGCAAATGAGCCTCTGCTTAGAAGTGTCTGTCCTTTGGACATCCACGGAAGGGACCTGCCTCTCCCTGTGGAGCTCTCTGACGTGCTGATGAGCCCTGGCGAGATGCCAGGGAGACTGAGGCTGAGGGAGAAAGCAACCTGACCTTGGGAACTGAACTGCAGCTCACGGCTGGGTCTCGAGGTCTCAGAAACTGACAGGGTGCTCAGAGCTGAGCCACAGTGACACCACAGAGGCTCCACGTGGGACCCCGCCACTCTGAGACCAGATAAAGTGAGCCACAGCAAGGTCACCGTGAAACCCACCACATCCCAAACACCTCCCACTCTCTGCGGCCACGAGCGGCCACCACCTTGTCTCCAGTGCCGGCTTCGTCCCTGCTGCCTTCCTGCAGGTGGCTCAGCAGGGAGGCTGACTTGGATGCCAGCCCTGAGGGGTCCCACTTTCTGACAACCCTCAGTCCAGAGCCAACTCTGCTTCCCTAGACCTTCTCCTACGTCACCCAGCCCCCGTCCACATCCTGTCACAGGTGTCTCGACACACTCTGTTACTGCAACACCCCACGGTTCCCTGGCAAATGTCACCATCAATGTCACCATCGCTGCTCATGTGCAGCCCTCCCCTCTTCCTTTCTACTCAGCAGAAATTACAAGATCACTTGCACCTTCCAGAGCCAATAAAAAAGGGATGCTAGCCGGGCATGGGGGTGCAGCCATGGTGCCAAGGGGGACCCTCACCTGAGCCTGCACCATGTTATTTGATCTTACAGCTTCCAAAACTAGGAGTTAGATAAACTGCTTTTCACTCCCAAGTGTCCTGCCTGAGCTATTTCACTATAGTTGGTGAAAAGCTGACTAGCTCACCCAATAGAGTCTGGAAAGTACTAGTGACTTGCTCTGCCTTTCACATACAGAGCACTATGGCAGCCTCTGGCAGGAACAAAATCACTCACACACTCACTCAGAGTCCTACACCTGCCAATCACGTTTCTCTAGAATAGCTGCATCATGGCAGAGCTGGGCCTGGAAGAGCCTGAACATTTCAAGAAGGCTATTTCATAAATATGTTACTGCTGTTATTGTTAAACAACCCCAGTTTGCAGATTATAGTTCAAATATGAAGCACCTCCCCAGAAATCCCACACAATCGGCCCGCCTGTCTGTGGCTCCTTTCTGAACAACTATCATGTGAGGTGCAGGCTCCATGATGCTCAGCCTCCACCAGGAAGGCCCGAGGCCATTGTCCTCAGCTGCGGTATCTGCGCACCATGTGCAAAACACTGAGTACCTTGGTTGACTTTCCCCTATCTTGTCCAACTGTGACAACTCCCTGGTGATTAGATCAGACTCCTCATGCCCAGATGGAGTGAACCTCTGTCACCATCCTGACCCTCACATTGCAAACCAGAGGTGATCTAGGAGTGGGCCATTACTCAACATCCATCTCTTCTATATGAAAAAACAATTTCCAATGACAGCCACACACTGAAATAAAAAATAGTGATGTCTGTAAGAGACAGACAGCTGGAGAGATGTTTTTGTATTTAACCAGCATGATCGTCCTTGCCTGTAATCCCAGCAGTCCAGAGGCTGAGGCAGGAGGATCACAAGTCCAAGGCCAGCCTCAGGAAATTAGTGAGACCCTCATGACTCAGCAAAACCCTGTCTAAAAATAAAAAATAAGAAGGGCTGGGGATGTGGCTCAGTGATAGTGGATCAGTGACACCCCACGGTTCAATCCTGGCTTCAATCCCGCTACAAAAAAAAAAAAAAAAACACCAGAAAAAAAATTTATATTGAGTTTCATATGCACAATCATGTAAGTTAAAAAAATGAATAAATATTGCAGTATAAAAATTACATTGCACTAAAATATATTTAAATGACAGTAATTTTTAAAAAGAGAGACTTTACTAATATTTAGTGATAATGTGTAATATTTGCTGATTTGTCTGTGACCTCATTATTACATATTAATGGTCAATAAATAATGCAGTCATATTTGCCAAACTATCTCCACTAATCATTGAAAAAGTGTTTTATTATTTTAACTTTGAACGTTTCTTTCACATAAAGCAGAAATATATAAAAAGTCATGAAAAGCCATAAACCCAATAAATTCTCCTTTTAAAATCCCACTTCAAAAGAAATTCTAAAAATTGCAACATTATCAATGTGGGGATCAATTTTTTTTGTTGTTGTTTTTAAAAGTCTCTACGGGTGCCAGGCCTATAATCCCAGCCACTCTGGAGGCTGAGGCAGGAGGATTGTGAGTTCAAAGCCAGCCTCCACAACTTAGAAAGACCCTGTCTCAAAATTAAAAATAGAAATAAAAGGCGGGTGGGCAGCTGGAGATGTGATTCAGTGGTTAAGCACCCCTGACCCTGGGCTCAATCCTTGGTACTGCCCACCCACCCCCCAAATAAAAGATCTCTACAGGTAAAAATTTTCGAGCAAAATATTTTTGCCAGAAAATTCATCAAGAATTTCTATTTTATCCTTCAAAAACTCCCTACATTTTTCTTCTCTACAGTGGGAATGAACACTGGGTCTCCACCTGTAGCCTCAGAACAAATGTGGGTGCCGTGAGGACAATGGCACTGTCTTGGTCCTTGTCCCTGAAGACATTTCCAGCATCCTCTGTCATTCTTCTTCCCTCAAAATTTGATTCTCTTTTTCTCTGTGTGAAGGTCCATTTCCTGCCCTGTGCTGTTGGAAATGACCTCCACAATTTCTGTGTGATATTCTCCAGAGACCTCTGCTCCACATTATCCCAGCCAGACTGGGCCATGCTCTTTGTCATTTATGTATTCACTAATTTAGTCTGATTAATGAACCCATTTAAGATTTTATGTGGGAGAAAAAAAAGATAGTTCAGAAAAGTAAAGCCACACACCACTATTATCGCATTTGTTAAAATTTAATACTGTAAACACAGAAATATGTAACACCACACGGATGGAGACGTAGGGTGAGGGGTTCTATTAGAAAAAGAATTTCAAAACCAACGTGTGGCCAAGTGGGGGTGTGTGTGTGTACATGTGTGTGTACAATTGTGTGTGCACTTGTGTGTGCACGTGTGTGTGTGGGGTGGGGGGAGCAGCTGCATTTGCACCAGAGAGATCCCCAAGGTGAAGTCCATGCAGAGCACGGTGCTTATTAGAGGACATTCCCTGTCCCAGTCGGTGTACTGGGATTCAACCGAGCACAGACTGAAAGTATCTGAAAGTAAAATATGGCATCTGTTTTGAACGTGTCCAGATTTTTTTTTTTTTATCTTGGATGCATCTCTAAACAATACAGTAGAACAAGTATTTAGATAGGATTTGCATTTTGTTAGGTATTTTAAGTCTTCCAGAGATGATCTATAGTATTCTAAAGGATGTGCGTAGGTGATGTATGAACACTGAAGCATTTTATATGAGGGACCTGAACATCCCTGGCTTAGTAGGAACTCAAGCTTCTAACCATTCCCCAGGGGACTGAAGGATATGTGCGTGTGTTTGTGTGTGTGTGTGTGTGTGTGTGTGTGTGTGCATGCGCACAAAATTATTTTAATTAAAAATGATTAAACCCAACTGTAACCACACCAATCCTTCAAAATTTCATCCAATGAAAGATTTTTTTCAGAAGTGTCTTTGCCACTGACATTCTTTAGCACCACCAGCATCTAGTGCCAAGAAAATAAGAGCCACCTTTCATCCCCGTACCTGTCTCCTCCTTTTCTCCAGGTCGGCCTGACCTGTGGAGCTCAGCTCCTCTCCTGAGGGCAATCGCCTACTCAGGGCTGAGCCTGGCTCTCCACCACCAAATCCACCACTGGACCACCACTGGGAGCCGTCCTAGACCCCAGGTGGCCCTGCACGGAGGTGGGACAGCCTGGGGACGCTGGGCTCTTCCACCTGCTGAGGCTCTCTTCTCTCCCGCGTCCCTGTGTCTTTGACCGTGCTCCCTGCCAGCCGTGGCAGCACCACCCACTGACCACACAGGGTCTCCTGGCTCTTCACGTGGGGACCCCAGGTGGACCCTGGGAGGGCGTGTGATGTTTCCAGATACTGGTGACAGTGACTCAGGTAAGAAAAGCCCACAGGCCCATTGTGGAAATCCAGGGACAGCTGTAGGGACGCTTGTTGAGGGTGCAGCAGTGTGGGGTGTGGCCAGGAGCTGGACCCCCAGGCCCCTCCCAGACTTAACTTACAGATAGAAACAGCATGTGCCAATATCCATGCATGGGTTCAAGCTGCTCAGAAATCCCATTTTCTTTTTCTCCTGAGAACTTACTTAACTTTCTTTTTGGATTCCATTCTTGTTTAAGGTTTGCATCTAAACTGGGGGGGCTCTGTGTGGCTTTGGGGTAACAGGGAGAAGAGAGGCAGCCTCAGAAATGCTCCACACACAATACTAGTGAGCGTTCCCACCTTCCCAACCCCAGAGCCTCTGCTTGCTTCTTCATGTGGCTTTCTGGGGACAGGAGCAGCAGCTTCTGCCTGTCAGGGCAGGCTCACTCTGCCCTGGTGCTCCTGGACTCTGGCTTCTCCTCTCCAGAGGCTAAGCCATCCTGCCTGATACCCTGTCCTTTCATGGGAGTGTTATGAAAAAGCTCATATGTGAGACCATGCGGGAATCTTCAGAGGTGAAGTGACGGGGCTATGAGAGCCGTAACAGTGACTTCATCCCCTGAGACGGACTAACTGGAAACGCAGGAAGCCTCCATGGGGAATATCTGCTCCAGAGCCCAAAACACCCACTGCCTGCTGCAAGGTCTGTCAGGAATCGATGGAGGGATCGATGGAGGAATCGATGAAGGGATTGATGGAGTGCCTGGACAGGGACCTTCTCTCAGCGGGGTTTGTTCTGGCTTCTAAGTAGTTTAGAATATCCATGAAATGGACAAGGATCTGGGACAGTCAGAGCCAACTTGTTCATGATAAGTCCACTTACATTCTTCTTAGGGTCCAGAGGAAATCCAAGATGCTAAATGCGGGACATTGGGGACTTTTTTCTTTTTTAACAAGGTTCCAGTGCATCACAGCTGCCTCTCAGAGGACACAGAGTTAGCAAGAGCTGGACGGGGGGTGAGTGCTCCAGGACCAGCCTCCTCAGCCTCCTCTGTGACCTTGCCAGCCAGGTGGCAGCTCCCTTCCCGAAAAGTCAAAGGTCTTCCCACAGCCCCGAATGTGCAGACGGAGGATCTTCAAGTTGAGGGCTGGAATATTTAAAGTCACGGTTCTGTACTTGTCTCAGAAATTGGATATTAAAGAGATTTCTGTGAACTCTTTGTGTTGTTTGGAGTTAAATAGCCTAGGAGATTCTCAGGGGGAAGAAAACATGCTTTTAAATATTCTCAGGCCATTTTCCAATGGATCCTCCAACATCGTCTCCCTCTAACATAACCAGTGAAGGCAGTAGCGCTTTTAGTCCCTGTGCTGGCCTGGGTGCAGATCCTGCTGTCCCCCCCACCTCAGACACATCAGATGCAGCTCAGGATGTAAGGTGGCCCCCAGGACACTACAGCCGCCTCCACATCATTTGGGTTGTGAATGCTTTCTCCTTAGATTCCTGACCCAGAAGGAGGCTATCCTCACCAAAGAATGACTTAGATTTCCATATATTACCTTGATATACAGATTTTGTTATTTATGTCGTTCACTGCATAATACTTCCCACTTACTATTCTTAAAAAGACAAAAGTTAGATCTCATTTAAAAAGTAAATTTAAATAAAATTTTAAAAACAAACATTGCACTTTCGTAGTAAATAAAAAGGCAAATTTATAATACAATGCGTAGACATAAATTTGTACATGTTTCCGTTAGTTTTAAGTGTAACTTCTAATGCTTAATCTAACCCAGTTTTCTAAATCCCGAGGTGTGAACACAATGTGCCTTTGTAGCACGATTCTACCATCATAGTGAGACCCCCATAGGATAGACGGCTCTGGACTTTTGGGTCAGACTGCGCTCAGGGTGACAGCCCACAACTTCCTGCCAGCTTGGAGCCTTTCACTCCAGAGGTAGAACTAGAGGTCAATCCTTATTCAATTAGCATAATTAACAGGACAGCCTGAGTGGCAGAAAGGTGATCTAGCTGGTGACTTGGAGGACTAGCCAATAAAGCAGCCTGCCCCTCCAGAGGACCCAACCATCTCCTTGGTATGGGGTTTGGAATTTGGCCTGTGGCATGGAGACTCTTTCCCCTTTTCTTGTCAGCACTTCACTCTCATTGGGAGAGAAACTCACTCTGGGTTGGCTTTCCCCACCAGCCGTGCGTCTGCCTCCCCCTGAAGGCTGCAGAAGGCCTGGTCCTGCATCGTAGACGGTCCTCTGATGAAGTCACTCATCTACTCATGAATAGGGAATTCTCTAGTCTGACCATGTGGCCTTCACCGGGAAGTAGCTGCCATGACGTAGTAGTGAGACACCTTTTGATGATTTTTTATGACCTTGCCACAGTGGCAGAATGCTCCAGAGATGGGCCTGAGTCCTTCAGGAGGCACCAAATATTTTCAATAAGCAACCATCCTTTTTTTGTTGTTGTTTTGTATCCGTAGCAAGCAGAAGTGGATCCAGGAATCAAGAGGGCATGAGGTGCCTCTTCATGAGTACAGCTGTCAACTGTTCACCGGGCAGCCCTGAAATTTCCATGTCTGCCGGGTTAGAGGTCTGGGCTCCTCCAAAGGAGCACTGCAGGACCCAAGGGTGGATCTGAACTGGACTCTGAGACCACCCCCTTGGCCACTCAGGACGCAGTATTAGTTTCCTGTTGCTGCTTTAAGAAATGACCGCGTTCTAAACGACTCAGGACATACACCTAGTATCTCACAGTTCCATGTGTCAGAAAGTCCAAGACAGGTCTCACTGGGCTAAAAGCCATGTGTCACAGGGCTGTGCTCCTGCCCCTGGGGAGAATGTGCTTCTTTGCCCTTTTCAAGGCCACAGTGTTGCTGATTTGACAGTCTTTTTTGGTCCAATGCCAGGTGCCATTTCCAATCTCAAGGTTCTAACCAACCTTGACCAGCTTATGTAAATAGGATTCCTTAATTAGGTGATTGTTTACATTTGGTTCACAGACTGAAAATTCTTGCTTTCAAGAAAAGGCTGGTGTGTTGTCATAGCAACAATGTAACACCCCCCCCAAGGTAATTGTCTTTTTCACAGACCACCTTCTGCAAAAAGACAAAAGAAAGAAAAATAGCCCACCGAGCCCAGTCCTTATCTTCTTTCCTCTGCTCAGTGCCTTCTTTTTTAATACATTCATTATTGGCATGTCACCAGATACTTTTAAACTCAAGAGCATCCTTACACATCACCTGCACCTTGCATTTCAAGGTATTTCAATCAGAAAAATAATGGAGATGGGAAATGGGAAGTTAACAGAGATATGTCCTCTCACACCAAAACAGGACGCCACCCGTGCAGATCTTTGAGGATGGGTATAGGCAGAGACTGTTAAATCTAAAAGCTCAGGAGCCCAAGGATGGGGAAGAGGCAACAGAAACCACCATCAAGCACCAAGAGGCAGCTACAACTGATGCCCAGATATGGCTGACATAGCCAGCTGTCTTCCTCATTTCATGGATTTACAGTTCCCAGACGAGAGAAGGGGATTAGCTCAATTGGCTCAATTTTATGTGTAAGCATTAATAAATGATATTGCTGACGCATCATCCGGGAGAGGGCTCTCAGAAGGGAAAAGCTCATTTGCTACCCTCCAGCATTTCCTTCAGAGTAAATTTTGAATGCTGTTATTTTTGGCATAGATAGCGTGTTGCCTTTTTACTAATTCAATAGCAGGTCTGTATGTTTTACAGGAAGATTTTCAACTCAAATGTATCTCTCCAGAAGTGAATTCTCAAGACACACGGAATCCCTGGAGATACAGGTAGACGAGACTAACCATCCCAGGCTGCTACCAAGCATTGCTTGGCTCTTTCTCTACACCTGCTAGGTTGCAGAGCTGATGTCCCTCTGCCCCATCTGAAAGGTGCAAGTTCTGGACTAAATTCTGGGCCAAAGTTCAGAGAATCTTATAGGAGACTGTAACATTGTCCCAGATTCTTCAGCCCTCTAAATTCATTATCTTTGCCCTGTGTTTGCAGTTTTGCCCACTAGGACCACATTTCCCAGCTTCTTGCCCTTGACCCTAGCCTTGTGACTTGGTTGCATCAATAAGATGTGATAACAATAAAGCGTGCTGAGCTAGCAGGTCTTGAGTACCTCTCCTTGCCCCCTTCCACCTCTAGTTGTGTGCTAGGGTTTGCATATGAAGTGTCCCCTGAAAGCTGAGGAGACCACAGTGTTCTAAAGTGAAATAATTAGATTATGAGAGTGGGAACCCCATTAGTGGATAAATCCATTTGATGGATTAATAATTTGGGAGGACTACTGTACTATGGTAACTGTAGGCAGGTAAGTTGTATCTAGAGGAAGAAGTCACCAAGGGTGCGCCTTTGTCCCTGGTGAGCGGAGCTCTCTCTCTGCTTCCTGGCCACCATGAGCTGAGCAGCTGTCCTCTGCCATGCCCTTCCACCATGATGCTCTGCCTCACTCCAGGCCCAGAGGAATGGAGTCAGCCGACTGAGGACTGAACCTCTGAAACTGTGAGCCCCAAATAAACTTTTCCTCCTCTAAATTGTTCCTGTTGAGTATTTTGGTCACGGTGATGAAAAGCTAACGCACAGTACTGAAGGAAAGAACTGCTTAGAGGAGCCCACTGGTCCTAGGAGGAGAGAGACCTGTGGAATAAAGCCAGATCTCACTAGCTGGGCCACACAAGCTGATTCTTAGGCAATGCTTAGACAAAAAAAAAAAAAAAAAAGGCCACCTGAGATGAACTGAGCTGAGCTGAAGCTGAGATCAGAGGCCCTTGTGCAAACCCACAGAGTCCCTGGGAACAAATGATTATTGTTTTAAGTCACTGAGTTTTTCAGGGACTTGGTATATAGCTTTTGTGTGGCAATGGCTAATGGGGCCACATGCCAAGAACTTTTCAGTTGCAAATCGGGCCAAAATCCAGGCCAGTCCCCTCTTTCCCTTGGACGCTGGTTCTACTAAGACACTGCTGACACGTCTTGAGACTAAGCACCTGCTTTCAGGACTCAGTCTGGTAATTGAGGCCACATTCACCATGCTCCTTAGCTTAGATCCTAAGCTGAGCCCTGGCTCATGTCCACAGTTCTTCAAAAACTGCGGTCCTGATTCTCAGTACAGTTTGAGAGCAATAAGTAGACTACTACTACCCATGGAAACTCAGGTCCACGGGGGACCCAGCATTGTTATGTGGTGGCAACTACCCAGATTCCTGTGTGAAATCCTGGTCCAAGTCTCGGTTTTCTCAGTTTTTTGTAAAATGAGATAATAATCATGGTAGTTCTCATGGACTTGTGAGGATTTAACACAAATGCTTGTAAAGCACGAGGCAGAACTCCTGGCACATGGTGAGTTCTCAACAGACGTTAGTTACTGTCCCAAAGCGACAGCACCACAGGCCCAAGGTCATTGTCCTCTGGAGATCTATTTGCAAGGTTGGTCCTTGTCTGGTTCTTGGGAACTTGCCCCCTGACCCACTATGTGAGACTCTAACGGTCCACTCTGCCTGTTATTTGTGTAAACGGTAGGTTGTTCTGAACACCTGCCTTCCTTCAGGGAGTCTGGGATTTTGCCGTGTGCTTAGTAAAGGGTGGTTACATGCCGCAAGCTGTGGGAAAGCAGAATAGTGGCCGCCAATGTGTTCCTTCTAATCCCTGGTACTGTGAATTTGTGATGTCCCATGGCAAAGGGGAACCACAGTTGCAGATGAAATTAAGGGTGCTTATCAGCTACCCTACAATAGGGCACGTGTCCTGGGTTGCCTAGGCAGACCCAATAAAATCCCAAGGGTCAGAAAAAGATGACTGTGAAGGAAAAGCACAGGGAGATGCTATGTCACTGCTCAGAAGATGGAGGCTGGGCCATGAGCCAAGGACGCAGGTGACCCCTAGAGGATGGAAAAGACAAGTGGGTTCCCTCTCAGTGTTCCCAGGAAGAGCGCAGCCCTGCTGGTACCATGATCTCAGCTTAGTGAGACCAGAGTAAGAGTTCAGACCTACAAAGTGTAAGATAATAAATTCACATTGTCTGAACTACTGTTTGTCATAAGTTGTCGCAGCAGCAATAGAAAATTCATATCAGCTGCAAACAAAAACTTTGGTCACTGAGTCTGTAGTGGACTTTCCTGGGCAGGAATGCTCACACATATTACAGCAAATTACTTGTTTGTTTCTGGAGAAAGAAGCATACTCCAGTGTCTCCTTGAAGGGAAGAAAAGGGCACAGGAAGATTGTTAAGTGGAATCTTCCAGACTACATGAATTTCCTTTATGAGCCAGCTGCATATCCTCTCTATATCACTGCGATAAATCTTAGCCTTGAGAACAACCTTATTCTAACCTAAGAGTCCTTCTAATGCATCTCCAAACATATGGGTGGCCTTGGGTACTCCCAACGCTGCTCACATCACGAGTATTATCGCTGTCCCTGTTCACCAACAGCAAACTCCTTTATTTACCTTCAGCTGATTTAATCAAGAAAAAAATATATTAAGCACCTACTATAGGACTTTCCTTGCCTTTTAAGCCAAAGATACAAAGTTTAGTTATGATTTCACATGAAATACTGTGAATGCATAGGTCCCCCTCATTCTTCTAGTATTTCCCTATTTTAATTTAGTTCTTTCAAATACTTATCTAAGTCAACAACAGCAACAGCAATCACAAACACACACACACACACACACACACACACACACACACAAATGTAAGATAAATATTCCTTGTGGCCAACATGCAAATGCTTCCAAAACTTGGGACATAATTAAAAGCTTCACTGGTAGTACAAGGAAATACATTAATGAAATTAGCTTAATTCATTTATTAATAAATAAGCAAGATTATCTGATCTTTTAACTCATACTCCAAGTAGTAAGAGCACAAAAAATCAGTAGTTATCGCACTGACACAAGCTCACAAACACTTTTCTGAAGCCTTTGGGATCAGATGTGGTCAAAATTTCAGAATTTTCAGATTTGGGCAATGTACATTAATCACATACTATGTAACAATCCCAAAGGGTCTGGCAGGCCAGGATCACATACCCTGCTATTTATGCAGCAAAACTTCCCAACAGTCACAGAGGTTGGATAGCTGCCAACCACACACACACACACACACACACACACACACACACACACACACACACACTCCACAACAGAGCAGTTCAAGCATTCTTGATGAAATAGGAGACAGACAAATTTCCATAGTTTTGCTATTAGAATCTGCTTGATTTCACCATTGTGGGTAAAGAATTATGGACCTGAAACTCAAACTGAACTGAAAATATCTCCCATCTGCCAAGAGGTCAGCAGACGGTGATATGGAGGATGCTATCTCTCCCTCTGTCCCTCACGAACACTCGCCAAGGCCCAGGGTGAGTTCTCCACTTTAGGTACCTCACTGTGCGGCAAAGGTGGGTGTGAGGTGACATGTCGTTATCCAACACCTGTTCTCCTGTTTCCCATCCATGCACAAAAAATCTATAGAGAGCAAAATGATATGGGTCAAGAAGCACAGGGAAATAGGTGAACTAAGTATGGCTTATGCTTCCGGCACTGAAAGACCCTGTGTCCTCAATAGCAGAAACATTTATAAAATTAAGTTAATGATTTATACATCTCAATTTTGTTTTAAGAAGAAAAAAAACTGAAATAAAAAATAAGCTGTCTGCAACATAAAAGATCAGTTTCCCATTAGTTCCAATGATTATGTGATATTTTTTTCACAATTTATTTCAAAGAAGAAATAATTTTAGGGAAATGTTTATTTCCACGTCTATATCCCTTAAATCACAAGATCTATAATTGTTTTATTTTATAAAATAATATAAAGATTTGTAATATTAATAACATTAATATATACATGGCCTCTCTCTGTACTGTGAAGTATTTTAAGTGAGTTTTCAGGGGTTCTGCTCATACAACTAATGAGCTCAAAAATCAAGAAAGTAATCTTGGTCCTTGGGTCAACTCGTCTTAATAAATAATTATTCCTTTCTCTCTCTCTCTCTCTCTCTCTCTCTCTCTCTCTCTCTCTCTCTCTATGTGTGTGTATATATATATATATATATATTTTAACTTTTTGCTGGGTCAAAAAACAACCACCAAAGAAAGATAAACTAAATAAAATATAATGAGGACAAGAAAGCAAAAATATATTAAAATAATATTCACATAGTTGAATTATTCCCTGATGTAATTATTTTAATTTCATATTTCAGAATAGGTACATTCAATTTTAGCATTTCAAAACTGGATTTCAATAGGAAAAAATATTTCAATTAGCTAGCTTTGACCTTTCAGGAGGAAAAATAACATTGCTTTTGAGGGACATGAAAAGATTTGAGGACCTGGATCATCTGATGGATTTTTTCTATTAACGTAATTATTGTTGATTCATGACCCTCTTCACTGTGCTCATGAGGACAGTTCCTGTGGGGAGATTAAGAAAGCATTTCATTTGACAACCGGTCCAACCCTAATACTGTGGCATGGTCTCATCCTTGTCCTCACTCTTATTGATTTTGTGAATATAGAAACAAAACATAAGTGATATATTTCCAATATTTTTAACAAAAAAGGCAGAATTGGATTATAAATCATGAATTTCCAGCCCTCAAGGTAAAATAGGAGGAGAAAAAAGAAAGACCTACTTACTTTATATTTGAGCAAATAGAATTTTATACACAGCTATGGCATTATGTATAGTTTTAAAAGAAAAAATAAATGTTAAAAGTACTACAACAAAAAGAAAAAGAAAAAAGAACATGTTGTACCCCTCTCACATAAAAGAGATATCTTTTTTAGAAAATATGTTCAGCCCCACCCAAAATATAAGTATCTGCAATTGTTTTTAAGCACAAAAACTGCCTATAATATCAATATCAGGTGATAAGATTACACAATTAAATTTTTTAAAAAGATATAGATGTCAGGAGATAAATTAGGGCAAAGAACCATAACAATTCAAAGTTAAAGATAAACCTCAGACAGCAAAGAATAGAATCAACACAGAGAAAGAACAGACACAGCAAGGTAGAGGACAGTCTTGAGAACCTTCCAGGAGATTTAGAGAAAAAAAAAATGTGATATGAAAAAAGTAAGAAAAGATTGAAATAAGGAAAGAGTCCCGAGATCTGACTGCAGATACACAGTATTCCTAAGATAGGGAAGAGAAAAATGTGACAGAGATAAAAATAAAAGCTAAAGTATCAGTATGAGTCAAGTATACAGTATAATTCCCTCAGTTGGACAAAGGGCATCTACAAAAAAAAAAATCTATAGCTAACATCATACATCATAGTAAGGAACTTGAAGCTGCCCATTCAGGTCAGGAACAAGGTGAGGACTTACCCTCTCACCACTGCATTTTGACATCATACCAGAAATCCTAGCTAATGCAATAAGACAAGAAAAGTGGGGAAAGAGCATATAGACAGGGAAGGAAGAAACAGTCTTTGTTTACAATCAACATAATAAAATATGTAGAAAATCCAAAGAATTGACCCAAAAAACCCTCCTAAAACTAATAAATGACTATGATTATACCAAGGATGAAGGAAGCAAAGATAATATACAACCTACATACCAACAATGAACAAATGGAATTTTAAATTAAAAACACAATACCATTTATAGGAATACCTTCAAAAATGAAACATTTTGGTATAAATGCAATAAAATATGTACAAGGTTTACTTAAAAAACTAGAAAACATTAATAATTTTTCTAAAAAACCAATTAATTAAATGGATAGAGAATCCATTTAATCAGTTGTTGCTGTTTGAAGTTTATTTTTCTTTTTCTATTTTTTTATACCTTTGTTTTATTTATTTAGGTAGAGCTGAGGATCGAATCCAGTGCCCCATGCATGCAAGGCAAGTGCTGCACCACTGAGCCACAACCCAGCCCTGAAGTTTGTTTTTAACTTTTAGATTGTGGAGGCTTACCTCAATTTATATCCTGACCTCTATAATTGTTTTAAACAACCTAATTCTGTAGCCTTATGGTCTCATATTGATATTGTATTTTGTTCCGATCATCCATTTAGTTAGTTTAAGAGAGAAAATTCATTGTTGTCAAGAAATCCCACCAATGTATATTGTGAATATTGAAAAACTGACTCTGAAGTTCATATGGAGCATTTCATCCCCATAACAAATACCAGAGGAAAATCAACTTAATAAGACAAAGGACTAATTGTGGCTCATAGTTGGGGAGGTTCTGTCCATGATTAGGCAAAGCCATTGCTTTAGGCCTCTGGGGGGCTCCAGGTACAGCACATCGCAGCAGGAGTGTGCAGTGCAGCAAACCTCTCACCTCCTGGCCAGGGAGCAAAAGAAAAGAGAGGAGACCAGGATCCTAAAAACCCCCAGGGGCACAGCCCCAGTCACTTATGGGCCTCCACCAGGCCCACCTCTGAAAGCTTCCACCACCTCCCAGTGGCACCAAGCCTTCAACACAGGCACCTTTGGGGATATTCCAGACCAACTGCAGCCTCCAAAGTAGCCCACACAGTGTCCAAGGAGAAAACCAGTGTCGGAAAACGGATACTGCCTGACATGGAAACTCACTCTTCAAGTATCAAGGTACTGTGGTTTGGGCAAAAGGCTAGACTCACATATAAACAGAAATAACTCACATAAACACAGCCTCCTCTGTCCTTTAACAAAGGAGCAAAAACAATACAATAGCACAAACGTCTTTTCAAAACATGGTGCTGGACCAAATAGACATTCATGTGCAACAAACAAACAAACAAAAAAAATCACTCTCTTTACAAAAATTAATTCTAAGTTGAGTGCAGACATAAGTGTAAAACAAAGTTATGAAACTCCTAAGGGATGACAGAGGAGAAAGACTACATAACCTTGGGGTTAATGATAACTTTTTAGGTGCAACGCCAAAAGTATAATCCATGAAAGGCAAAATCAACAAACTAGATTTCATCAAAATTCAAACTTTTCACTCTGAGTAAAGACACTGCCAAGGGCTGGGGATGTGGCTCAAGTGGTAGCGCGCTCGCCTGGCATGCGTGCGGCCCAGGTTCGATCCTCAGCACCACATACCAACAAAGATGTTGTGTCCACCGAGAACTAAAAAAAAAATATTAAAAAATTCTCTCTCTCTCTCTCTCTCTCTCTCTCTCTTTAAAAAAAAAAAAAAAGACACTGCCAAAAGAATTAAAGGATAAACCACAGAGAAAATACTTATAAAGTACATATCTGATAACAGAATCAGCAAAAATGCACAAAGAGCTCTTAAAACTCAACAAGAACACAAATAGCCCAGATAATAGAGGGGCCAAAGACCTGAGCAGACACCTGACCCGAGACAACAGGGCTGGCGGGTAGGGCTATCAACAGACGCTCTGGGTCCTATGCCATCAGCAAAATGCAAGTGACAATACAAGGACCACTAGATGCGAAGGTCCAGAACACCACACCCTGAGAGCCACAGTAGCTCCTTCACCACAGTGGGGTGCCAGATGGTGCGGCCACTCGGGAGGCGCCCAGTGGCTTGCTATGAGACTCAGCGTACCCTTAACAAACGACTCAGCAAGCACACTGCTTGGTGTTCACACAAAGGCCCTGCAGACAGGTGTGCAGGGCAGCTTTACTCCTAACTGCCATCATGGGGAGCAACCCTGATGCCCTTTAGTCAGGGAACGGGTAAATGAACAGTGGCACAGCCAGACGACGGAGCATCTCTTAGATTAAAAAGAAATGAGCTAGCCAGGTGCACAGGTATAAATCCCAGCAGCTTGGGAGGCTCAGGAAGGAGGATAGAGAGTTCAAAGCCAGCCTCAGCAAAAGCGAGGCGCTAAGCAACTCAGTGAGACCCTGTCTCTAAATAAAAAATAAAAAGGGCTGGGGATGTGGCTCCGTGGTCAAGTACCCCTGAGTTCAATCACTGGTACCCCCTTTCTCCCTGCAAAAGAAGAAATGAGCTACCAAACCTGAAGGGACATGCATGAGCTGTCAATGCATATTATATGACTGTATGCAGTCAGAGCAGGTAACGTACTGTATGATTCCAAGTACAGGCTGTTCTGGAAAAGTGGAGACAATAGAGAGAGCCAAAAGATCAGCAGTGGGCAGGGACGAGGTGGGAGGGAAGGATGACAGGCAGACTCAGAGGACTTTCAGGTCAGTGAAAATACTGTGACTCTGCAATGGTGGCTGCGTGTCACTGACCATCATCCCACCCGCAGAATTGAAGGCACATTTTTGTGAACCCCACCCTGTGGGCTTTGGATGACAATGACATGTCTATGTTTATATTGATGGTATAAATGATCCACTAATGTAAAGAGGCATGGCTCATAGGGGAGGCTATTATGAACAGGGACCGGGGAGTCTGGGGGTATCTTTGTACCTTCTGCTCAATTTTGCTATGACATTAAAACGGCTCTCAAAAAATACACCGATTTTTAAAATAGTTAAGCAAAAAAAATAAAAAATAAAAAAAAAATAAAACCAACAAGTAAGCAAGCAAGAGAACACACCAGCTATCTAAGCCACTGGATTTTTTGGATCATGACAAAGGGAGGAAATCATTCATAAAATTCCAGTTAAGCTGGTGTGTAAGTCTCCTGCAGCTGTCATGAAAACAGGGAGAGGTGGCCAAGGTTAGGGATGCATTGGGCAGAGCTGTTCAAGGTGGATATGGCTCTATGATAAGGAGCTGGAATTATACAGGGTGAGAGTTGGTGACCTCCACAAGACACCTGGGGAGACAGCACTGAGACTGAGAAGTCACATGTGGGACAAATAATGTAACGTCACCGCATACAGAAGCATGGCAAGAAAGATCCTCAAGATCACTCCTGCTGGGAGTGGCCACACAAAATACCATGAGACAATCAGGAAGATCAAACCTCCCAAATGTTCACACAGAGCAGGGACTAACAGGCCACCTCTCATGTCACCTTGTGACTACTTGCAAATACAAACTTAAAAAAAAAAATTCCTTGACGTTACCGCACATCATGTTGAAAGTGGAGATGTTTTTGTCAATCGAGATGAATTTTTGCATGGCCAGAGGACGTTTGATTAAACTCAAATATGAATCTTACTGTTTTTTATTACCTAAAATCTTTCATTAGGTTTCGGCCACAGAAGTAAATGTCAGAGTTCAATAGTAGATTTTTTAGAGGTTACATTTGATTGGAGATGCTATGTCAAGGTAATAAAAGGAAATTTTAACATTTAAAAAGCCATTCCAAAAGTCTAGAATAGTACTGATTCAATAACTGATATGATATTCTAGGATAAAAAGATAAAAATTATTGTCATTAGAGTCATACAAAGTAAAAAGTGTTTTTAAAAGTTTGAGCAGGTAGGTGATAACTGATATATAAATTTTTAAAGTATTTTTTACAACCAGTCAGTTCAATGTATGACTCTGATTGTAATTAAAGGTGCTTGTCTATAATAGTCAGACGCTTTCAAAGCTTTTGGTTTGTAAACAAAAATGGTACTTCCTCCAGGCAGAAATATATGAACCTTCCCATCTTTGTGTCTTTTGGAATCTTGTAACAACTCTATTTTCAGTTTGTGAATAAGCAAAATAAATATATTATTAATTGATTCAACCAGTGCAGAAAATGAAACCATTCATCACAAAGAGAAATATTTTTTCGGTACTGAAGGATGGCTGATTGCTTCACCATCCCATTTTACTTATGTAACCTAAGGGCAGAAGTTCATTAACAGGTTGTAACAACGTCAGGCATACACTGTAATATTGACCTCAAAGCCCCCAACTAGACAAAAAGCCAGATCTTCAAATTACCCATAATTGTACTTCCACCTTCAGTTCTGACATGTAACAACCTTAGAAGCCAGCATCTCCATATTTAATATATCCTATGCCAACTGCAGAAAACCAACACAAAAGGGAAAATCATGAAAGAAGCCAGATAAATAAAACACCTTGCCAGGCATATAGTGCACACCTGTAATCCCCACATCTTGGGAGGCTGAGGCAGGAGGATCGAGCATTCAAAGCCAGCCTCGGCAACTTAGTGAGACCCCGAAGGAGACAGGTGTGTACCACCACACCTGGCCAGGTTCTATTTTCAACAAAAAAAAAATCACAGGATTAATTTGATCTTGTTTATTTTTAAAGAAAATCTATCATATTAATTAGTAAGCTAAATAACAGTTTAGCATCCAGAAAAGCAAGACATAAAATAAGAGATTAATCAAGTAGAATAAAAAAGCACAATGAAAACTGAAGACGTGAATGCTACCCTCACCTCCCCCACCATCTGTTAGTGGCAGTGAGCTTTGGCCAAGCAAATACCCGTTCTGCTCCTCTGCTTCCTCATCTGTTAAGACTGTTTCTAAGATTCAAGTCTTTCCATGTTTCTTAACAATTATTTAATTTTAGGCATATGTTCATACACTTTGTAAGGAATTGAGTGTCTTAATTCCAGCGAGACCTCCTCGCCCAGGCCTGCCCCCACGTGACCACGTGGCATCTCAGCTCATCTGCAGCTGCCACAGCTCCTGCTTCAGACTGGGGAATCCATAAAAATGCATTACCTGAGTGATCACAGTCCGAGCTCCAGGTGCCACCAGATTCAGTGTCTGGCAAGGAGTTGCTCTCTGCTTTGAGGACAGTGCCTTCTTGCAGGGTCCTCACAGGGCAGAGTGGCCCACAGGCTCCCTCAGGCCTCTTACAAGAGCGCTAATTCCACTCGGGAGGCTCTGCCCTTGTAACCTGACCACCTCCCAAGCCATCACCTCTTCAGACCAGCACAACTTTTCAGGGACACAAACAGTGAGACCACAGGACATGCTTTCAGATTCTCTTATGCAAACGTCAGCATTATTTTAAAAAACCAACAACAGGCCCCCTTTGCCCACAGAAGGCGGTGCCACTCACCCTCTGTGGATCTCCCTTTGCACGTGCAGATCTCTGCTTTCCTCGTCTTCCCACTTCAGCTCCAGCTCCTGGTCTGCCCGCAGGATGCACCCAGTCTACTCGGGTCTGCCAACTGCTGGGGACTGTTCAATGCTGCAAACCGTGCAGCAGAGAGTGACCTGATCCCATTTCTTCTCCCAAGGTGAGTGTCTCTGTGAAAGGCTGCAGCAGTGGGGTCGCCAGTTCAGTGTGACTTCTGGTTTTAAGGTCTTCCTGCAGGTCGCCAGGCCGAGTCCTCTTTCCTTCATTCAGACCATCACTGAACCAAACAGCTTACGGAACCTAAATGAAGAGTCATGCTTTCTCCACATTCTGCAAATAGATACCTCAAATATCCATCTCTTCATAAGAACTGCTGTTAAACTGCTTACGTGAGAGACTACGGGTTGAAATTGACTCATTCGCTCATTCATTCATTGGTGATGTATTAAGCAACTACTTTAAGTGAATGCACCTGTCATAGTTTTACTATTTATTGATTGTCACTTCCTGCTGCTGACAAGGACATTGTCTCCAATGGTTTTCCCTTTGGGCTTGCATTTCAGATGTGGAATGAAAACCAATCAGGTTTCCTAACACCAAGATCCTATACTATACGGGTAAGCTGAGTTCTCAAGCTCAGAGCTGGCACCAGGATGACACTGTGCTCAGAGGGCATGACATACTAGATCTAGTTTGGGTGCAGACATCTTAAATTTGCTAGTGTAATCAAGGTACCTTCCAGGCGATTGAACCAAGCAATGCTCTCGCCAAAGCATCACATAAGAAGTGTTGCCAAACTTCAGATTTGGCCAGTTTCAGAGATGAAAAAAAAAATGTTTTCTCAATTCAGGTTTGATACTCTGTTCTCTCATCGTACATGACATGGAACACCTCTTCATCTGCTGAAGAATGATTTAACAGTGACCTGCATGTCCATGTTCACAACAGCCCAAGTATGGAATCAGCCTAGGTGTCCACCAGCAGACAAATGGATAAGAAAACATGGTGTACATACACCATGGAGTTTTATTCAGCCATAAAGAAAAACACAATTATGACATTTGTAGGAAAATGGATGGAACTAGAGGCCTTCACACTAAGTGAAATTAGTCAGACTCAGAAGGTCAAGGATTGCATGTTTTCTCTGATATGTGGAAGCCAGAGAGGAAAAAGGAAAACAAAGGTCGGGGTGGATCTCATGAAAATCAAAGGGAGATCAGTAGAAGAAAGAGATCAAAGAGTAGGAGGTGGGTAGGGAGGGGGAAGGGCTGGGGAATGAGGTTGGCCAAATTATGTTGATGCCTGGTGTGCATGTGTCTAGGTAGCAACCAATTCCATCAGTATGTACCACTATAATGCTCCAGTAAATTGTGGGGGAAAGAAGGATTTCTATTTCCTCTCCTGTGATTATAGATTTATTTCTCATTTCTCTGGCCCAACAGCTAATAAGGGCAATAATGTCAACAGGCATATTTACAAATCTTTTTGCTATTTTATTTTTTATGTATTTTTGCATAAGGAACCTGTCATTCACAGTTCAAAAGGCGAGGAGGGACGTGCAATGGTCTCCTCCACAGGCCTGCCCTCCAGCGGCTCGTCTGTGGACTGAGGTGGCCACAGAAGTCCTCTCTCGCTGGTTCTTGTGACTGCCAGAAAGATTTCAGCCATGTCCCTCAGAGTCCCAGGCCTAAGCTTTTTAGAAAGGACATGCATCCTCTCAGAGAGGAGAAGGGTGAAGTGCCCCTCCAGCCCTGCTGTTTTACTGGGGTTTCAGGGAAGTTTCCAGAGAGTCCTGTCCAGGCTTACCTCTTGACTCTTGACTGACAGCAGGTTGACATCAGGTTTCCAAGACCCCACTGCACATGGTGAACATCCAAGGCAACACGGAGCCACTTGGGCCCAGTTTTAATCAGAACTTGTTCTTGTGGATTTTATGGTTGGGGGATTGACCTTCATCTCCCTGAGTTTGGGAACCCAGTCTGTGTAAGAGCCACAGAAGTCCCTCCCTTCAATGTTCCTATTGGCATTCTGGGCCCACATTTCTCCTGCAGGTAACAGGTAGTTTGCTGAGGGATGTGACATATCGGGTCAACTAAGCCAGGATGGGCTGCAGGTAAATTGTGTTTTAAAAGAAAGCTTGTGGGGGCCAGCACAGTGGGCCCCGTTGGAGAATGATTCCCCAACCTCATGTTCCCGCCACTCACCTTTCCCACAGGTAGACGATGCTGCCTGGCTAACTGTGGAATAGCCTTCTGTGATTGATTATTTTTATTCAATTTTGGACTTTATTAGGAGCTCAAGAGATTGCTACATGTACTTTTTAAAAACCATGATAAAACACACGCAGCGTGAACTTTACTATCTTCAGCATTTTTGAGGCTGCAGTTCAGAAGCATAAAGTAAATTCACACTGTTGTGACGCCGTCGCCACCCACCTCCAGAACCTTCCTCATCTGCTCCCACACTGAAGCCCCACACCCACTGGACAGTAACCTCCTGCTTCCCCTCCCAGCTCCTGGCAAACACCATTCTGCTCTCTGCCCCTGACTTTCACTGTTCCTATGAAGTGGAACCACACACACGTGTCCTCTTGTGACTGGATGATTTCACTTAGTCCCAGCTCTTCAAGGCCATCTGTGCTGTGTGTGTCACATTCCACGATGAGTCCACACCGTGGCCACTGTGTGAACACTGCCACCACCATGCAGGTACAGGTACCTTGAGTCCCTGCTTTGACTTCCAGAGGTGGGACAGCTACGCCAGCTGGTCCCATGTTTAAGTGTTTGAGGATCCACCATACTGCTGACAGTTTAACCTCGTATCACCCCCATTTCCCAGGCAAGAAAACCGAGGTGAAGACATACTAAATGGCTTTCCCCAAGTCATTTAGCTACGAGGTAACAGAACAGGAATCCTCACTAGGAGGAAAGCAGCCCCAGGGAGCAAAGGCTGGCCCACAGCTGGCTACCAGGAATAAGAAATCAAATACAAATCGCATGCTTTTCTGAAACACAAAACCTAGAGAAATGGCCACATTTTCATGTTCCTTCTGTTACTTTTATTTTTCAGTAAAATATACATTTATTTCATCCTACCACCCCATCCCTAATCACTGACTTTCTTACAATAACTCTTGAGTTTCTCTTCCTTTCACAGGATTCAAAGTCTTCTATTAATTTTTTTTTTCTGACAGTGTCTTTGTCTATGGGATGAGTTTCTTGCAAACAACATATATTTGAATCTTTTTTTTTTAATTCATTCTGCCAATCTATGTCTTTTAATAGAGGAGTTGAAACAGTTAACTAAAGTAAAGCCCAGCTGCTGGGGATTCCAGGGTAAGCCCCGTCAGCCCCTCTGGGAGCTCTTCCCCAGTCGATCCTCTTCCACAGTGAGAGGAAGCTTTGGCTCGGGTCACAGGGGCTGGCAGATGGGTGAGAAATACAAACAAGTGGGTTTTAACAACCCCAGACCCTGACCCCAGGGTTATAGAGCCTGGGAAGAAAACAAAGGAGCGGAACAGCATACGCTGCACACCCAGCCTTGCCGACAGCTTGACCCCAGGGGGAGCAAGCCCTTATTTCTCATCAAGAATTTTTGCCCAACTCCACCCCCACATTTTTTAATTTTAATTTTACTTTTTTAAAAATCCTTTTACTTTTTTTCCATTTTGTGTGATTTTTTATGTGTGTGTTTGTGTGTGTGTGCATGTTCTTGTGGTTCTGATAAGTTTGAGAATACACACAGACACACACACACACACACACACAATTTTTCTTTCATTTTAAATGCTTTCTTCTTCACCCATGTATTATTTAACCTTGTTTTGACTTTGATGGAATAAAATCTTACCTGGGTTTGTCATGTTTGATTTTTTTATTCGTTTGTTCATACCCTGAATTTTGTTTCTCTTATTATTCCTCTTTTACTCTCTTCCCTAACTAATTGCCAAATTGTCCTGTCCCCTCTCCTCCTTTTTTTTATTATTACGTTTAATTATTTATTTACACCTCCTTTAAAGCTGTCGTTGGCTTCTCCTGCTTCTCTTCTGTTCACTTTCGAAATATCTGGAAGTTTCTCTTGTCTTCCTGCCCTATTTTCTCTTCATTTGAGGAACTGTAATTTCATCACCTGATAGGATTTATGTAGTCGGTGATTTATTACCCCATTCATGTCGCTGTGATTATTAACACAGTGGATGACGTAACGGACACCTGCTGTTCAGCGTCTGATCTATTTCACAGTTGTTCATTGTTGATGCTGATGTTGAACGATGACCCTGTGACTTCTCATCAGGTGGTAATTAGTGTTATACATGTCAAAGTGAACCCTGGACATTTATTTAAAGGCCGTAAATCGGTTGCTAACATTATTAGTATTCCTTGCTCCCCTTTCTCTAAGCGGGGCTGGAAGTAATTGCAACAGTTCAAGTTCACAGATCCTGCTGCTGAGCAACACTCACAACAGAGCCAAGTAACAGCGAACCTTGCTGCACACCAACCAGCCCCACTAGGGTCCAACAATACTTCAACACATAGAAATGAATCAAATTAAAAAGTCACTTAAAAGTATCACAAACAGATTAGATTGAATAGAAGATAAAACCATCGGCCTTGTAGACAGGGCCCTGAAGACAGGGTAGGTGAACTCAGTGTGCAATCAAGGAAAAAACAAAAGGGCATTATGGAAACATACAGGAACTCTGGGACAACATCGAGAGAACAAACATGAGAGTCACTGGAACAGAAGAGAACAGAGAGACACAGGCTGGAGGCGTGAAGGGCCTCTCCAGTGAAATAATAACAGAAAAATCCCCTAAGAAATGAAATCACCAAAAGGTGCATAGAGAGACAATATTTAAAAAGAACCTCTCCAAGACATGTCGTGATCCAAATGCCTAACATAATAAGAAAAGAATATTAAAAACTGCAAAAGAAAAACACCAAGTCACATTTAGCAAATGAATAAAGCTCACTTCTGTCTTCTTAAGTTAGACCCTAAAAATCAAGGATCCCAAGCTCTAAAAGAAAAATAGTTGCTCTCCAAAATTGCCATGTCCAGCAAAGCAATCTTTCAGAATTGATGCAGAAATTAAAAACTTTCTGGAAGTATAAACTAAAGAAGTTCACCAGCATTAGCCAGCACTACAAAAATACTTAAAGGTGTACTACAAACAGAATTCAAAAACAAACCCCAAAGTTTCCAAATGGATGAAACTCTCTAGAAAAGCAACTAACTAAATGAAAACTCAAGACCCAAATAAATGTAGCAGATGAACCAATTTGGTGGGAAATGACAAGCATTTATTCATAGTAACATTGAATGTTAACTGTTTCAACTCCTCTATTAAAAGACATAGATTGGCAGAATGAATAAAAAAAAAGATTCAAATATATGTTGTTTGCAAGAAACTCATCCCATAGACAAAGACACTTATATACTTGTAGTAAAAGGATGGAAAAAAATATTGAATGCAAATGGAGTCCAAAAACAAGCAAAAGTTGCTATTCTCGTATCTGACAAAGCAGATTTCAAGCAATGATTAACCAAAACAGACAAAAGAAGGCTACTACACACTGGTAAAGGGAACCCTGCTACAAGAAGGTACAATGATAGTAAATATTTATGCCACAAAAGTCAGTACTTCAAAAAAAAACTTGTTGACATAAAATCCCAGGTAGAGTCCAATACAATAATACTGGGTGATTTCAAAACACCTTTATCACCAAAACATTATCCAGACATGAAATCAATAAAGATATTTTTGACCTAAATAATACAATAAACCAAGTGGACCTAACAGATATCTACAGAATATTTCACAGCTGAATTCATTTTCTTCTAAGAAGATCATGGAACATTTTCCAAAATAGTCCATATTCTAGGTCATAATGTAACTCTTAGTAAATACAAAACAAAAACCAAAAAAAAAAAAAACAAAAACGATATGATCCCTTGCATCCTATCAGATCTTAGAAATAGACTAGAAATCAACAGCAAGAAAAATTACAGAAACCACATAAACACATGAAGAGTGAATGATAAATACTCCTTTTTAATGAGGAATGGATCATACATGAAATGAGAGAAGAAATTAGAAATTCTAAGAAACAAATGAGAATGAAGAGACAACATCCCATCTTTGGGACGGTATGAAGGCAGATCTAAGAGGAACGTTTGCAGCCTTTGTGCCTACATTTAAAACAACAGGGGCCATTCCAAAGAAATAATCTACTGCTCCCGCTTAAGGCCTTTGAAAAGGAAGAACAAACTAATTTCAAAAATCAGTAGAAGACAGGAAATAACTAAGATCAAAGCTGAAGTTAATGAAATTGACAAGAAATAAATGATACACAGGATCAATACTACAAAGAGTTGGTTCTTTGAAAAGACAAAGATTAATAAACCCTTAGCCAAACTAACTGAAAGAAAGAGAAGACCCAAATCAACAAAAGTAGAGATGAAAAAGGAGATATCAACACAGATATTTCTGAAATCCAGAGGATCATTGGAAACTATTTTCAACATTTATACTCCAATAAACTAGAAAATCTAGAAAACTGAACCAGGAAGATATGGAAAACCTGAACAGACCAAATCAAGCAATGAGACTGAAGTAGCACTTAGAAAAGACTTCAAAGAAAAACCCAGGACCAGGTAGATTCTCATTCAAGTTCTACCAGACCTTTAAAAAGTAACTAACAATCCTCCTCAAATCATTGCATGAAATAGAAAAGGAGGGAACATTGTCAAAAACACTCTATGAAATCGATATAACCCTGGTACCAAAACCAAAGGCACTTTCAAGAAAGGAAATCACCTACCAATATCCATGGTGAACATAGACACAAAATTCCTTAATAAAACATTAGGGGCTGGGGATACAGCTCAGCTGGTAGAGTGCTTGCCTTGCATGCACAAGGCCCTGGGTTCTAATCCCCAGCACCACGAAAATAAATCAATAAACAAAACATTAGGAAACCACATTCAAGAACACATTAAGGATAGATACACCAATGATCAGGGATACAAGGTTGGTTCACCATATGCAAATCAATAAATGTAACTCACCACATAACTAGAGCTCAGGACTAGAATCATCATCTCAGCATATGCAGAAAAGGTCTTTGACAAAATCCAGTACTCATTCATGTTCAAACACTGGAGAAACTAGGAATGAAAGGAACTTACCTCAATATTGTAAATGCTATATGTGGCAAACCCAGAGTCGTCAGCATACTGAATGGGGAAAAACTGAAAGTATTTTTTTCTAAAAACAGGAATAAGGTAAGGATGTCCACTCCCATTCCTATTCAAAGAAAAGAATTCTTTTCTTTTAGATATTGGTCTATAGTTTTCTTTCCTTGATGTGTCTTTGTCTGGTTTCGATAGCAGGATTGTACTGACTTCATAGAATGTATTTGGGAAGTGTTTCTGCCCTTTTTATTTCACGGAATATTTGAGGAAGACTGGTATTAGTTCTTTAAGGTCTGGTACAACTTGACTAAGAATCCATCTGGTCCTCGGCTTCTCTTGGTCTACTCTCACCACTCTTATTCAACACAGTCCTTGAAATTCTAGCCAGAGTAATCAGACAGAAGGAAATTAAAGGGTTATAAACAGGAAAAGAAAAAAAAGTCAAATTAGCTCTGTTTGCTGATGAAATAATCCTATATCTAGAAGAACTCCACTAGAGGACTTCTAGAACTGATAAATAAATTCACAAAGTAGCAGGATACAAGATCAACATTCATAAGTTAACAGCTTTCCTGCACTCCAAAAGTGAATCTGCAGAGAAAGAAATCAGGAAAACTATATCATATGCAATAACCTAAGAAAAAATACTTTGGAAGAGATCTAACCAGGGAGGTTAAAGACCTCTAAATGAAAATTGTACAACACAAAAGAAAGAAAATGAAGAAGATCATAGGGATAGGAAAACCTCCCATGTCCTTAGATAGGCAGAATTAATATTGTCAAAATCCCTATTATTATCAAAAAGCATTGTATATCCAATGCAATCCCCATCAAAATACCAATGACATTCGGGGCTCAGCGGTAGAGCGCTCGCCTCACACATATGAGGCCCTGGGTTCGATCCTCAGCACCACATAAAAATAAATAAAACAAAAATAAAGGTATTGTGTCCAACTACAACTAAAAAATAGAATATTTTTTAAAAAATACCAATGACATTCTTCATAGAACTACAAAAAAACAGTCCTAAAAACTTATTTGGAAGAATTAAAGACCCAGAATAGCCAAAGCAATCCTGAGCCACAAGAATGAGGCTGAAGGAATCCCAATACCAGACCTCAAATCATACCACAGAGCTGGAGAAACAGAAAGGGCATCGTTATGGGCATCAAAAGAGATAACGGAGAGCAATAGTGTAGCACAGAAGGGACAGAGACAAACCCACATGCACACAGTCATCTGATTCTTGACAAAGGTGCCAAAAGTATGTTGGCAAAAAGATAGTCTTTCTGACAAACGATGCTGAGAGAAAGTGTCTTCCTATGTAAAAGAGTGGAATTGGACCCTGCACCAAAGTCAAATCAAAATAGATCAAACACCTAAGAATTAGACCAGAACCCCTGAAACTGCTAGAAGAAAGCACAGGATCAATCCTCCAACACACTGGCACAGGCACCCCTAAAATTCAAGGGATAAAAATGAAGAATCAGTAAGTGGGATGACATTAGATTTAAAAACTTCTGCAGAGCAAAGGAAATGATCAAGAAGATGAAGAGAGAGCCCACAGAATGAGGGACAATATTTGCCACCTGCTTCTCCAACAGGGCATTAATATCCGGAATGTACAAAGAACTCACAAAGCTTAGCACCAACAATAAATAAATAAATACCCAAAAAGTAAATAGGCAAAAGAACTCAATGGATTTTTCTCAAAAGAAGAAATAAAAGTGGTCATTAAATATATGGAAAAAAAAAATGTTCAACACCCCTGGCAATCAGGAAAATGTAAATCAAAGGGAGATTTCATCTCACTCTAGTCCGTATGGCCATCATCAAGAATACAAATAATAATAAATGCTGGTGAGGAGGTAGGGGATAGATACACTCCTACATTGTTGATGGGACTGAAGTTAGTAAAACCACACTGGAAAGCAGTATGGAGAGTCCTTAAAAGAACAGAAATAAAACCACCAACTGATCCAGCTAGCCCACTGCTCAGTATTAACGAAAAAGAACTAAAATCATCCTACTATGGTGTTAGAGGAACATCAGTATTTATAGTAGCGCAATTCACAATAGCCAAGTTATGGAACCAGCACAGATATCCATCAACAGATGAATGGATAAAGAAAATGTAGTGTATATACACAATGGAGTTTTACTCACCATAAATGTATCCATTTTTAAAACCACAAGTACAAAACTAACAGTTACTTATAAAACAATAGCCTGTGGCTAAATGTTGAAGCTAATTTCTACAGATATAACCTGATCTTCCATAAAAGATGCTTATGATAATCTTAATAAATAATGGGGTCTCAATTTAAATATTCTAATAAAATGTATTAGTCTGTTTCCTGTTGCTATAACAAAATGCCTGAAGTTAGGTACTTATAAAGAAAAGATGTTCATTTAGCTCACAGTTTTGGAAGCTAAAGTCTAAGACTGGGTGGCTCCATTGAGGTCTCTGGTGAGGGTCTCATGATGGATGACATTCCAAGGGCAGGATCACATGCTTAGAGAAATCACACAGCGAGAAGTAAGAGAGATTCAGAGACCAGGTTTATTGTTTTATAACAACCCACTCTCACAGGATTGAACCAGGGCCCCACAAGAACTACTTAATCCCTTCCCAGGGCAGGACTTCCAATGACCTAACCCCCTTCCACTAGGCCCCACCTCTTAGAGATTCCACTCCCTTTCAACATCACCACACTGGAGACCAAGCTTCCAGCACATAAAACTGGGGGGAACAACCACATCCAAACAGCCGTACCAAGTTTCTGTGGCCCATTTTATTTAAAGAGTTTGATGATAGTAGGCATCAATAATGCTTAACTGGCTATGAGAGTTTCTGGGAAAGATCTTTTGGATTCTTTGCTTCACATCCTTCGATATTATTAACCAATCACACTTGGGTTCATTAGGCCAGCTCACAAGGCCGCTTAAGGACGAATAATTGTCTTCTGCCTATTAATACCCTTATACCAATTGGATAAAGAACTAAAGATAAAGAGTTGTTTCTCCAAAGGCTGGAGGCTGAGCCACTCAGCCCACATCCATGTCTGTGGAAGCTCAACGGGGAGCTCTGTCGCACACGCTGAGCCAGGTTCAGCTGAGGATGCTAAGCTGCACCCCTCTGGGAGTCTCGCCTTCCGTGTCTCCTTCCCACACCTACGTCGCAACTGGAAGGATGTGGAAGGACAGTGAGTCCTGACCCCCGTGAGCCTCAACAGCTGGCTGGTGTGAGAAGTGTGGGGTGCTCGCTGCAGAATCTCCCCCAAACCTCCCCCTCATCCACCCCTCACCTCTCCATGTACCTGTTACCCACTTCATTCCATCAGAAAGGATTTCCACCTGTGAGGTCTCTGACTTCAGTGTCTGTTTTTTTTTTTTTTTTTTTAAAGAGAGAGTGAGAGAGGAGAGAGAGATAGAGAGAGAGAATTTTTTAATATTTATTTTTAGTTCTCGGCGGACACAACATCTTTGTTGGTATGTAGTGCTGAGGATCGAACCCGGGCTGCACGCATGCCAGGCGAGCGCGCTACCGCTTGAGCCACATCCCCAGCCCCAGTGTCTGTTGTTGTACAATTTGCTTTTGATGCTCTAGTTGTTCTAGACCCATCTCAAAAAAAACAATACCTAAATATTAATTTATCATCCATCAGTGTAGAAATCACATTCTTAAAGAATCTCAAATCTTTTGTTTATTTATTTATTTTTAATTTACAAGAGATTAAATTCAAAACATTAATGATGATTTTCAGAACCTCTAACAACTTCTTTCAGGCTAAATACCGGCTTCTTTTCTGCTCCTGGTTTGATCAGGGGAACATATTTTATTTTGTTAAGAGATAGATTGTTGTCAGGTATTTAAGAGAGAAGTTTTACTCGGTTAAAGGGAATTGACTCATGCTATTAACTCAGAATACAGGACTCACTTCAAGCTAACTAGAGATAAGATCATTGAGAACATTCAAAGGCTGTCCCACCTTTGTGTCACCTTTAAGAAATGACCTGGCCGACCTGCACGTCCTTGCTAACGGGTGGGCACCCCAGGTCTAGGGCATGATTCAGCACTTGGCTTTGGTTTGGTTTTGCTTTTTCCTTATGTAGAAGTACATCATGAATTGGGAAGGCTTTGCTTAGGTTTAGAGGGGGAAATATTTTTAACAGGGAGCACTAACGGTCGGATCCAAGGAAAAGGGGATTGTTTTGTTTCTTTTCCCAAACAAGTTCTCCATTTCTTCCCCTGTTTAGCAGGCCTACAGAGAGGTCACTAAGTCACCCCTTAACTCCACCCACGTTCCAGTTGCTCTGACATAGGAACTTGTCAGTCCACCCATAACGTCACGTGCCACGTGAGAAATGTTTGTGGCCTCTGGTGGCTCCAGCCCCAGAGTAAGGCAGGAGCTGAGTGAGGCCAAGGAGCCCAGAGCCGCCCGCCTGGCCCTTCCCGCAGCCTGCTTTCTACCAAGCCGGAAAGGCAACTGTCCTGGTTGGTAGCTGGGTGCCTTGTCCCTTTGACAACTGTGGAATTTCAGAGAGGACCTTCCTCTATCCTTTCCTTCAAGAATGTGCGAAGGTGAACCTGAAGGATCATTCCAGAATATCAGTGCCAACCTTTTCTTTTCTTTTTTGGTACTGTGGATTGAACCCAGGGGCACTCTACTGCTGAGCCACAACCCCGGTGCCCCTTCTTATTCTTATTTTAAGACAGGGTCTCACCAAGTTGCCCAGGCTGGCTTTGAACTTGCAATCTTCCTGCCTCGGCCTCCCAAATCACTGGGATTCCAGTGTGCTCCACCATGTCCGGCTCCAGTGTCGATCTTATTGCAGATCCATACAGAGAAAAAAAAGAAGAAAATAATATTTTTTCTTTAAGTGAAATCTTCTCTTCTCAGACAGGAGACTCTGGTGTGAAAGGATCCACCAAGAGCAGCCCACAATCTATTGGAAAGAAAGAAACGTTCTCTAAAAGGCCTGAGAATCAAGTGAGCTCAGGCTTCTTGTCAGCAGTGAGGATGGTCAAGAAAAAAGAAGCAGCCTTACTCTCTGAGGGAAAATGTTTTTAATCTAGAAGTGGGACTCGAGTGTAAGAGTGCCATAAAGGCACTTGCAGGTGTAAAAAGAAAAAATGTTCTCTCGGGGTGCACGTACTCCCCCACGATGAGAAAGTGCCTTAAAGAGGGGAACAAGCGGGGTGCAGGAAAGGGGGCCTCCGACTCCAGACCTCACGAGGGGAAGCAGCAGCAGAGCAGCCACCCCGCAGCCTGGAGGGCGACCCAGCCAGAGGGCAGAGACCCCCACGAGCTGCATGCAACGCAGTGTGCAGAACCACTGAAGGACACGGGGACACTTAGACCTAGAGTCCAAGAGCCCGAGTCTAAACTGAGACATTGACTAATTCCTGGAAAACAGCGTGGTGAAACGAAAAGAAATGTCACAACAGCTTACGCTGTGGTTCCTCAGCCAGCGTGCAACCTGGTCAGGGTCAGAAAAGCACGGAATTTTGTGAATGTGACCAAAAAAATGTCACCCAACTAACATGAGCAAGGTGCAGGGCATGAGGGCAGGGGCGGCAGACTAGACTTCTCACCTGCCTGGAAGGAATCTGGTATAAGGCCTAAAAGAATGAACAAATAATAATAATAATAATAATAATAATAATAATTTTTTTTAAAAAAGAATGAACAAGGCGAAGACATGTATCACGTTATTCAGGCAGGAGGAGGTCACTAATAGGGAATAGCCTAAAAGAGGAGCATGGGACGGTGGGTGCTGATTTTATTAACCAACTTCTGAAGTCCTGGGCTTGTTTAACTTCCGTAAAGTCAAAATTATCTTTAAAGAAATCAACAGACAGCACGAAGGTCAGGGACAGGCGAGGTCGCTGCCGAGCACGCTCTGCTTCGGACAGCCCTTCAGCACAGGCCCTGCAGAGCATCGGTGCCCGGCCTCCCTGTAATGAGGCAGTCCAGGGTAGGGACTTGCATTCAGTGTTTCTAGAGACCTCTTGGACTCTTCCTAATGTGGCTCTGAGGCTGAGAACCCCTACTCAGGGGTCCACGGCAGAGCCCCTCGGTTCTATGGACTCCCGAGGCTGTGGGCAAAATGCATGGCCTTTTTCTGGAGGGAGGGTCTAGGCTGCGTCAAGATGCTGCTCTCCACCACTGCCAAACAGTTCCTACTGCATAAAACACAGTTCACAGTCGGCTGGCTTAACTTCCTCTGAACCACACTCTCGGGGACATGCAGGCTCCTCATGCTGCAGTGCCGGCCCCTGTGGCTCTGGGGTCTGGTTTCTGTCTGCTGCATTATTATGGACCCTCAAAAAATAACCATAGTCCTTTGTACTCAGGAGGCCGCAGCAACCGCTCCATTCCAGCCTCCCTCAGCAGCCCAGTACATGTTCTATACCAGCCCCAGATGAGATGTTCCAGTGCATTCTCCAGAGAAGGAGTATGTGCCACCTGACTTAAATAATATAATGACCTATTCCTGCCAAGACAACAACAAATGAAAGGACACGGCCCTTGGCTGAGCTGCCGAGAGCCTGGCCAGGAGGGCAGCCACACACAGGGGACTGAATGACCCTGGACGCTATAGCCTGTAAGGCAGGGCACAACCTCTCACTTAGAGGGAATTTTCAAAATTTAACAAATAAGCATTTGAGCTCTTTCTTCATTGGATTTCACCCCTTCTCCTGACTGATTTAATAATTTGAATTGAGGAAAAATAATAAAAATTTGTCCGGAGTCCTCAACCAGCAATTAGACAACTATTGTCTAATTCTTCCAACAACCCTCAAAATAGCTAGAAGATATATTCTGAAGATGAGAAGAGCAGGGCCCAGAGGGATTATGCTCAAGAGAGATGGTAAAGGAGCAGGACCCAAACCCCGTCCTTGGCACATGGAAAAGGCCAGGCCGGCGGGAATGTCCTTAGCTTCCAGATCTTCTGCTCCTAAGGTCAGGGCTGTTTCCTCAGGTGCGTCAGCCCCTCGTCCAAAGCCCACGCTGATCTTAGAGGTGGTTTTAAAGTAAGAAGCACCACTCAGAACATATTTGGCCAGCTCCCAGTCAAGTTCAAGTGTGTGTTTCCTAACAGGTCTCCCTGAGGCTCCTGGTGTGTCGGCTTCACTGCCAACGCCATGGGACACAACTGGTCAGAGGCCAGCAGGAGCAGGCATCTGAGAGGAGACAGTGAAGACGGTTCTTCTGTCCTCTCCTAGCCAAGGAGGCTACTGAATTCAGTAGGAAAAAAAACTCTTGTTAGGAATTTTGTAATTAAAAAGATGAAAACGAGGCCGTGGGTGTAACTCTGCAAAAGAACATCTACTTGGTTGGTATGTGTGAGGCCCCGAGTTCAATCTCAGCACCAATAAATAAATAAATCAAATAGAAACAGGAGCTGGGGGTTTAGCTCAGAGGCAGAGCACTTGCCTAGCACAAGCAAGGCCCTGAGTTCAGTCCTCAGCCCTGGGAAAAAAAAAATCAAGAAAAATAAATAAATAAAAATAATTAATTAACCAAGGAAAAATAGACATGGATTTTTCTCTGGCAGACCATGAAAACATTGTCAGCAAGGAATGTAAAAGGCCATTTTATATTGTTTGCTGGGGAGGAAAATGGCCTTGGGTGTGTTCTGACATCCCCCTAGTTCGTAAGCACCGGCAGAGCGCCGTCTCTGTGTTGAGTTCTGGTGCCAAAACATGGCCCCGTTCGGTGCCTGGCTGGTGGAAGAGGCTGACAACCTCCAAAGGGGGAGAACGTCACAAACCAGGAGGGAACACAGACAAGGCCCTGGAGCGCTGTCTGACGAGGCCGGGGAAATCTTCCCAGGCGTGGTGCTGTTTGGTCCTTGAAGAACCTGCAGGAATTTTCCACTTGATGGTCAAAGTGTCTAATTTAGCACAAAGAAAATACTTAATTACTCAGTGATTTAAGCAATGATAAGTATGTTCCTGGGCATCTCCATACGAGGCTCTCCAGTTAGTACTGGGCAGGCAACGGTGACATCCCTGACCTGCCAAAATGGGGAGTCCATATGGCCCATATGGAATGTTTGGCGTGGCGTCTCCTAAACACCTGAGAGGTGTGTTCTGGCTCATTAGTAATTCTCTGATTGATGGCTTGTCATAGCAGATGCTAAGGGGAAGGAGGACAGAGGCCATTTCCTTCCTCAGCACCCCCAGCAGGCTAAATTTGGAAGATGGCATTATTATGTCACCACTTTATAAATGAAGAAATGGGGCCCCAGGAAAGCTAAGACTCTGGTGCACAATCACATGCTTCTAACAGGCTTCTCTGGACCCTCCTTTACCTGGGAGGGTCCAGAGAAGCCACCAGCTGCACCTCCCTTTGGAGACTCAGGAGACCTAGAGGGATGGTCGCTACATGGTAAATGGCCCCCAGGTTTAGCAGATTAAAACGAGGGCCTGTTGTCTTACGATTCCTGTGGGTCAGAACTGGTGGGGCTCAGCGCTTGACTCCCAGCCCCTCACAGGCTGCAGTTCAGGTTGGCCAAGGCTGTGGCTGGTTCAAGGTTGAGCTGAAGGAGGCTCCAGCTTCCAGCTGACTCATGGGGCCATTGAGGAGGGCTGGGACCTTGACAGCACAATGCCAGACTGGCCCCTCTCCCATGGGAGGGGACGTTGCTACCGAGGTGCTAAGACATCTCTGGTTCGGGCAGGTGGAGACCGCCACAAGGACAGTAGCTGGTCAGTGTGTACATAGCTGCTCATGTTAGAAGGGGACGTGGGACAGTCCGTCTTACTGATCTCAGAGAATTTTTCATAGAGTTAAAATGCTCAGATTCTGCCCAGCATTTCACCCTTACACTTCCTAAATGGCTCTGAAGACTCTCGTGTTCAATTACAGCAGAAGCTGCAGGGAACTGGGCTAGATTCACTGTGTGAATGGAGACGGGTCCTTGGGCCTCACTCACAAGGGATGAGGAGGAGGGTAAGTACAGGTTTAGGAGTCATGAAGTCAAACGTGCTCACCCCACAAACACACTTTAAAGTGCCCTGAAGATACAGATGAGATGGCTCTGGAACGGACCTTCTAAGTGAGAGGCACAGCAGAGCACCTTGAAGGTTTTCCCCTAGATCATTGATGACTTGGAGAGACAAAGTCATCTCAAAACACAGACATCTTTTCTGACATCTATTTTTTTTTTCACTTCCCTAACCTCCAGGGAGGCCTTTTTCAAAATACAAAGCATTAATCCTCGAAAGTGCAAGGAGATTTCTAAAGAGAAAATAGAAGGTCGTGTCACTTGTGGGTAAGCTTGCAGGTGGCAAGATACCCTGGTGGGGGAACCAGCTCTCAGCACATGGAGGAGTCTCTGGGCCACTCTAGTGAAGTAGCACCAACCAGGGAGCTGGAAACAAGAGGCGTTCCCAGCAGCTGGGAGCCAAGGGTCCAGATCATGGTGTCGGCAAGAGCATGCTTCTGAGGCCCCGGGGCAGAAGCCCTCCTGTCCTTGCCCAGCTTCTGTGGTTCCTGGTGTCCCCTGGCCCCACGTGAGTCACTCCAATCCCACCTTCATGTGGCCTTTTCCTCTGTGTCTGTCTTCTCTTTCAAGGGCACTTGTCCCAGGATTTAGGGCCTAACCTGATCCAGGGTGACCTCCTCTCTAGATCCTTAATTATAGCTGCAAAGATTGTTTTTCCAATTAAGGTCACATTCACAGATTGCAGAGGATAGGATTCAGGCCGACACTCAACCATGTCAGGAAAACATGGATTGAAAGACAACAGGACACAAGGTCCCCCGGGACTGTCTCCTCTCCCTTTCTGCTCCTACTTGATCTCTAGCCAAAGGCTGTACCCAGAGAACTCAGAAATAATCACTTAGGTTAATAACTAATTCACAAATTTGAAGTGTACTTTTGGCAGATCTTATCTTGTTTGGTGGAGCTATTTCAGCTAAGTACAAGTCCTCAGTCCTCTCCAGAGCCTCCTCCTGCCAGCTCTCCTCTGGGTCCAATCCAGGTTTAAACGTGACCAGATTAACTGTGTTTGACAGGCTCCAAAGCCAGCCTGTGCCCAGCAGTGAGATGTTCCTTCTGCCACAGGCCCCATAGGTTGTGCGTTCGCTGCTTGCTGCTGAATCTTCAGACCTGGCTCTCAAAATGCTTACTTCTTAGAGTCTCCAAAGCCCCTCCTGCCCCACCCGCTGCCTGAGCTGGTTTGAGGTCATAGACATTTTGGCCTCTTTGCTTCAAAGTCTCCAGTCCCGCACTCAGCACAGCGGCTTCAAAGATCATGGAAACCTGTATCTGGCCCTCAGCAGCATGATGGGGGGCAGCCAAATGCCTCAGGCAGGTCAAAAGATGCATGAACTGTTCTTCCACCTGTTCTGCCTGTTCTGGTCCTTTTATCCCAGGAACGTGTGCAAGGTGGAACATTCTGTCCTGACTGGGCTGCAGAGACCCACCACAAGAGAGAAGCCAGACACCCAATTCCCACACAGAGCTAGAGTGGGATTGCTAAGAGCCTGGCCAGAAGACAGTTGAACAGAGAAGGAACAGCAGCAGGGAGGTCCAGGTGATTCACAGGTGTGGTGCAGTCTGGGTATGATGTGGTATGTGTCAGTCCCCAAGGTGGTGGCATTGAGAGGTGTTGAAATCTTTAAGCACTGCAAAGTGCTCAGGTCACAGGGACACCACCCTTGGAAGGGATTAACACTAGTCTCACAGAGTGAGTTAATTCTTGAGAGAGTGAGTCATTATAAGTGGAGGTCACCCCACACACTTGACCCCTTTTACCCATGTCTGGTTCTGTTTCCATTTCTCTGTTGTGTTGTGATGCAACCAGGGTCAGAGCCATGCTATTTGGACCATACAGCCATCATTATCATGAACCAAATAAGCATCTTTTCCTTATGAAGTACCCAGCCTCTGATGTTTTATTATAGCAACAGAAAGCAAATGAATACAGGCTCATACAGATGGATTAGGAAGAAGAGAAGCTATTGAAATAATTTTGATATAAGAAGCATTTGAGCAATGCTAGTACCAATGAGAACAAAGGGGAAAATACATTTTGAAGAAAGGGAAGGTTGGTGACTGATTCTGAGCCCCTTTTGCTAGCTTCGGGGACATGTGAGGATTCAGGCACTTGTGAATCCCCAGCAACACTGAAGTGAGGAATTGTCAGGAGTTTTCTAAAATCCACCCAGGATTGCCCAGAATTCAGCTGATGACCATGTGTCAGATCAAGTAACTGCATCTCACTGACAGATTAAGTGATGTGCATCAACGAGATGCAGTTGCTGGAGAGCAAAGCTAGTCACGTGCCCCTGCAGCGAGTCTGACGTGCTGACATGGAAGCAAAGGGGTCCACGAAGCCATGGCCTCCTGCACTCGGGCTGTAAGCAGGTGCTCAGCCTTGGCTTGCTTGGCCACGCGAGCACATGGTGTGATGGGTCATCAGACGTGGCCTGGAGGGCTTAAGACCCACACTCTGCGGCTGTGACATGAGCTGAGTGGCTTTCCGTCCACTAACCTACCTCAAAGCTCGTGCCAGTTTCCTAAGTTGATGGCACGGGGAAGATGCTGGCCTGGAGGACACTCCCCAAGAACTCCAGTCCATAGTGCATGGACCTTAAGATGTCAGCGGCCGTCCAACTTGAACTTGGGAATGAGTGGGAGCCGAAGTTAGTAGGAGATCAACAGAGAGGTGACCACCGACGACTGCACTGAGGACGAACAGACCCGTTCACCAGGGAGGACTAGCAAAGGAGAGCCGGAAGAAAGACAGGGAAGGCACAGGGAGGGGAAATAAGAGGGACGAAGTTCGTTTTTCATTCTTCAGTGTTTTTGATGAATTATTAGCACGCCATCACTGAACACCTGTGAACATTAAAGGAAAAATTTTAAATTGTGGTTCTTAACACACACGATCCACAGAAAGATCCCTGAATACTCTGGCAAACCCTAGGGACTCTCTCTCCAGAAACATGCACTTATAGATGTAAGATATCTGACGGCTTCTGTGGTTCGTAGAGCCAGAGAAAGCAAAATCCAGGGCTTCGCAGACACCCACAGAGCCCCAGCAGGAAGTCCCCACCCCAGAGGACTCTTACTCAGGGGCTTTTCACAGACCTGGGTGCTCTCCTTCCTCTCCTTCTAACCTCATCTATTCTCAATCCTTCTCCAAGGCTTTTACAACACCCCTGCCTTGAGTGGTCTGTCCCTCCCCAGGATTCCTTGCTGGACATGTTGGGTTCTCAGATTCTAAGAGCTGCCTGCTTCTCAGCACCAACGCCCGCAGTGCAGTCTCTCAGTTTGAAAGCTGTTGGTGTATTTGGCTTAAACCCCCCTCCCCACGAACTCCGAGATGTTCTTTTTATATTCCTTTCCGGCCAGCATGTTCTCTTAAACTACCTTGTCTCCTCTTTTTTATGTGAACTACAGAAAATGCTCCTAAGCTTTGATCAGTCTGGGAAAGAGTTCTTAAGATTCATTGTCCAAAAAATTGCCTTCGAGAGGAAAATTGAAACATTAGGTAGGAAATCATCTCTCTTTCATGCAACAGTTAGAGGCAAGCACAGCTTTCACTAACTGAGCTACACCTTCCTTTTCCTCTCCATTCATTGAGACCCATACAGCATTTTCTGTTAGTCTCATGACATATCTGTGAGTCTTGGAAGGCCACACTGAGAGAAGAGTGGACCGCTGTGGCCTGCACAGAATGTCTGGATTCTAAAAGGCTACTAAGTAGGACCAAAGAGAGTGTCAAAGTGGGGATGGTACCGAAGACCAGAACTCCTGACAAGAGGACATCAAGGCAGCTCCTCATGGCACAAAAAATCACTGGGAAAGAAAGAGGACTTAACCCAGCCAAACAGAAAAGGGAAAAGAAGGTGTTAACTATTGGAATCAAGTTGTCATTGTCAAAGAAAAAAATATCTCTGGCCCTGAAGCACAAATGTCAGAAGATTAGCCGTAGGTCCAAGGCAGGAATGTTTCCCTGGCAACGAGAAAAAGAACATTTGATAAACCTGAGGCGGTGGCTGTTTCACTCTGGCCAGCCTCATTGTGTTTGGGGACCCGGAGATATGTCACAAGCATTGTCTAAGAACACACAGCATGCAGATCCCCACTCTCCCACGCACATGGATCTGAGCATGAATGAAGGGTAAAAATAAGAGCTACCATTCACGAAAAGTTTACCAAGCCCAAACACAGCCTCAGCCTTGGCAAGAGGTCCCAGGCCAGGGGACCAGGCTCGGGCCTGCTGGAACCAGCCAGGTCCAAATTTGCATCTCATTTCCTTGACTTGCCAATTGGGTGACTCTCGGAAAATTACTTGACCCTTTAAACTTCAGCTTTCTTATCTGCAAAAAAAAAAAAAAAAAAAAAAGATATTAATAATTACTATCTCAGATGGTTGATAAGACAGTCAAATGAAAATTAGGGCGGAGACCACCAGACCAGAGGTTTCTGACCCCAGGGTAAATGATGTGACTGAGAAATCCAGTCGTAGCTGATAAGGACTGAAAGCAGGGGTCAAAAGCCCCCAAATTTAGTATAAATAATAGAGAAAATGAACAGGGATTCAGCCAGAAAGAAACAAGGATGCACTCGAGCTGGGGAGCCGGATGAGGACCTGACATCCTGTCACTTGTCATCGTTCCTGATCCTCTGTGTGATCCTCACTGCTCTCAAACTCTACCGCCTCCTCTGGACCTTGGTGAGAGTCGCAACTGTTCCCTAGGATCCCCTCCTCAACCGGTCGTCCACTCCCTGCCTTGGTTCGGGACCTGATCACCACAGTCTACGTGAGTGTGCATCCGCTGGACATAAAGCCTAAGGCTTGAGACTTCTGAACTTAGCATGCAGAGGGAATGTCTGCCGTTAGCCTGTCATGATTAAGTGTGTTTTGCTGTGCTTAGAATGAATCTAGAATTGTTTGCTGTGAATTAATTAATCTAGAAGTGTTTGCTGTGAATTGATCATGTCTACTGCAGCGCCTAGCATTAAGGATTGCCATTTTCTTGATTGAGAACCTATAGAGTGAAATTGTATTGAGTAATTTTGAGTGAATAAAGCATTGAAAGGAACAGAAGCACGTGGACATTCTTTATTTCTCCCCTCGACTGCATACGTTGCAATTTTGCCCCCTCACGACACCGGCTCAAGGGCCTTTCTGAGAAGGGCTCACCACTCCCTTATACCAACCCAACCCTTAACTGCCCACATTAGGACCCGCTGGCTCTAATTCAGGAGCCTCCCCCATAAATATCTCAACCCCAAGCCTGTGTTGCCTCTCTCTCCTATAGAGAGATGGCCTTTGTCAGCTCTGACAGATAAACTCTGTGTGTATCTCTGCCTGGGCGCTGTCTTCCATTTCTCACTTGCCCATCTCCTGGTTCCTTGCTTAACTTTCATTAAATATACACAATTTTTATTTTAAAAGGTGTACCTATTTAAATTTAAAAAGGTGTACCTATGTCTCCCACTCTGCCCTCTTACTCTCATTCCCTCCTCCAGCAGCTGCAGGCTTCCACTTACTCCACGGTCCCTGTCTCCCCTCTTCTCCATGAGGCAGTCCAGGGGTGCCTTCAAAACTGAAATCAGGTCACACAGTCCTATTCTAAAACCTTGGTGGCTTTTCTTCATCCTTAGAATATAATCTCAAATGCTTACGGTGGCCTCTGCCTCGTTGTAAAAGGGGTCAATACAATTATGTCACACAGAAGCGGTGAAGATTAATTATCAAAATGTCTAAGACACTCAGAACAACACTCGAGGCTGGTACACAGGAAGTACTACGTGGATTATTCTTATTGCTTCATCAGCATTATTGGCATCAAAGCATGTTGGCATCAGAGTCACCACTTAAGGTTGGGAGTCATTTTATCTAGAGGCTCCAAAGTTTCGATTCTGAGGCAAAGCTGCTTAACTTCTTAAGAACTTGTGCCTACTAAAGGATCAACCTCACCCCAGCTTATGACACAACTCCATGTTGTCAAAATGGCATGGCGGCTGTTGGCAGTGGCCCATGCCTGAAAACCCAGAAGCTCAGGAAGCTGAAGCAGGAGGATAATGAGTTCAAAGTCAGTCTAAGCAGTTATCTCTAAATAAAATACAAAAATGATTGAGGATGTGACTCAGTGGTTAAGCACCCCTGGGTTCAATCCCTTGTATATATATAAAAAAAAGGCACAACCCCTCCATGATTTTCAGCATAAAAAAAAGAAAGAAAAAAAATAAGGTTGGCATGACCGATTCCAACAGTGGGCCCTTCCCATCATACCCCAAAACTAAAAACAGACCTGAGAAACACATCCTTAGCCCTGTCTGTGCCTCTTTCCCCTTCCTGTTCCCCATTTCCTCTCCCAGGCCCCTGCTGTGACCCTCCTCCTCCCTTTCCCCTTCACCCCTGCCCCTTTGGCATTTCCGTAATGGAGACATGGAATATGATGCAGTTGTAACATCCATCATAGAATTTATCTACCAACACTTCACCTTACAATTTGCTTTTAAATGCTCAGGAGCTGAATGAATTCCCCTACAACTAAGCATCTCTTTCTAAATGACCACTACATCAATAACCTTTCAGCACCATTTATAATGAGAAGCCAGGTCTTGGTGTGCAAGTTCAGGGGTCCCTGGAAGTCATCACAAACCTGATCCCAACTCATCCTCTTCACAGCCTACTTTACAAGAAGAAAGAGAGATCCAGGAAAACTGCTGTAGTTCTAAAATTTTATGTCATTTCTACTCTTCCGAGAGATTTCTGCATTCTTTTCTTTTTAATATTTATTTGTTTGTTTTTTTAGTTCTCGGCAGACACAACATCTTTGTTGGTATGTGGTGCTGAGGATCGAACCCGGGCCACACGCATGCCAGGAGAGCACGCTACCGCTTGAGCCACATCCCCAACCAGATTTCTGCATTCTTAGCTTGCAAAATTGGAGGGATCTGAGCCAAAAAGAAAAGGAAGAACTAAAATAGCAAAAGCTGCTCTGTGAGGCTTAGCCAAACCCTCAGGCAAACTTCCCCTGCCTGAAATCCATCTCTCCTAAACAGAGCTGTCCAGGGCTCCACACAGAGGGAAGTCTCTGAGCTTGCTTTTCCAGAAAATACCCTCTGTCATCCTGCTAATGGATTCCCACTCCGTGAGTCCTGACCCCAGTTTTCATAACTACTCATCAGACCTGAAGATCTTTGACTAAGGTCCTCGGGATGATGTTCATATGAGGGTTGAGGATGAGTTGATTCTGCCTCTCTAGGTAATACAATGGTAGCTTTCTGAAGGCACAGTCTCAGAATTTTCATATAAATTTCCTCTTCCTTCTCCTCCACCCTCACCCTTTCTCTCTGGCTCTGTAAGGGGAAAGAGCCCCATAAGACCTATTTCAAGGTGCAGGGCAGGTTGATGGACCTCATAAATGTACTCAGAAACCTAGGATGACCCAGATCCAGGAGCTCTGGCAGAACAAGCTTGGCTCAGGCCAGGCCAGGGAAAGTCACTGTATAAAACTATTTATCTTCCTGACAAACTGAACACAGACCTCTGCCCTCAGTCTTTTCCAGACCACCCACATGTGAACATTTTTTAGCTTGGGCTGGAGCTCATATTTGCAGAAATAGCCACTGGTTTGGCTTCAACACCAAAGACCCAAATCTATCCCCGAACTTGGCCCACGGTACATTTAAACCTTCAGGTTGGGCTGGAGGTGTATCCCTGGGGTAGAGCAGGTTCTTACCATGGGTGGGGCCATGATTTTCAGCATTAAAAAAAAAAAGGAAAGAAAAAATAAGGTTGGCATGACCGATTCCAACAGTGGGCCCTTCCCATCATACCCCAAAACTAAAATTTTTCTTTGAATGATGGAACTATTGACAGCGGTTTCAATGACATTTCTAGACAGAAAACTGGCAGGACATGAAGGTTATGGGCTTTTGTCTTGGCCTAGGGGTTGTTACGTGCCTTTGAACACATGATTCCCTCGGTCTCATTGTTTGGTCTCATGAAATATAAATAATAGGATTATTTCCTTCTCGATGAAATTAATGAACCAAATGTTCACAAAATGTCTTGAGAAGTTTGCTGGCAATTTTAAAACAAATTCTCCCCAAATCATTTTCTCAAAACCCCAGTTTATTTAATTCTTTCATTCTAAAACTAAAAGCAGCCCTAAAATGACATTTAGAAAAGAACAAGATCACAGCTGCATGATTTGCCATGGACGTTGTCAGAATCATTAGACTAAAACCTTGTCTGACTGAATCCAGGAAAGCCATGTCTTATTCAGACGGTGGCTTTTCACTTCTCCAACTCCACGTTACCAGAAACATGCAGCTCATTCCCTATGACATTTGTCCAAGGTTATGATAACAACTAACTGTCTCTGCCGGTGATGCATATGTTCCGGTCCTTTCTGGTCCAAGGCCCACTGCTTGCTTCTCTTCAAAGCTCATTTGCCCTCAGTCATCTTGGCCAGAAAGTTCCTGCAGCAGAGCTGAAGGTAAGTACATTTTCTACTAATTTCTCAGCTTCTTAAGTGCTTTTGGACCATGAATAGAGCAGCTAGGAACAAATTTGAAAAAAAGGTTATAATCAGAATTTCTCCTAATAGCTCATCTTTTTAATTATGGCCTTTTATCTAGCCTGAAGGAGTACATTATTTTCCTAATTAAACTATAACAAAATGTCTATGGCATTTTTGTCTAGCTAAAGCAATTTTCCCTACTAGTGAATTCATCAGCTTCTATATTAGTCTTTACATTAGCATCCAAACTCTATTCAAAGACTACAGCCAGTTTTTCCCAATGGAATAAGGATTAAAAAAAAAAAATCATGTGTCTTTTACCCCTTCATGAAATCAACCTTTCTGCTAATTCACGGTTCTGTGTTTAAGAGCACAGGGGTTTTGCTGCCTGAGGTCCAGGGCCTCTGGTAGGTGACTGGCTCCCTGCAGCTCTAGCATTAGTATCTGAGCAACTCTACCTTGGAACGTATATGTGACACTTTCCAGGCAACGGATGCTTTCTATGCCTTTCTCGTTGGTTCTGTAGTCCTCTGACTTCCTGGCAGCAAGGTGGGTGTGGGGTCAATAAGGATTAAATATCTATAATGTCACACACTCCTCTAAAGTGTCCACCACCGGGGGAAGAGTACGGTCACTGCAAACTTCAAAGGCCACTACCTTTGCTGGTCTGGCTATGGGGACATGTATTACCCAGAAGTCACGGGAGCTGAGACCACCACGTGGCACTGACTCCTGGGTGAGGACTAGGTATGTGAGGGAGCAGAGACATGGGAGCCCCCACTCTGCCTTTTGGAACCCTGCTCTGGAAGTGGGGGTGGGGAGGGCAGGAAGGAGGGAAGTTTCCTTCCAGCAGCTTTGCAGTTTGGTGGATGCCGGATCTGCTGGTAGAGAAACAGGTTTGCTCCAGCAGCAAACAGTCCTCTCTCAGCCTTAAGGCAGTGCTTCCCTTTCTTAAAAAACCGTCTAGTCGGCTCATCAGTTTTTGAGGGTAGATTTTCACCTAAATATTCCATGCCTCGTTACCTTTTAAGGAGATCTTTCTACCCAGTGCAGACAGCCTTCCTTTTCATTCCTTGCACAAAAATAATTGCCCCTGGCCAGATTCTCTGCTCTGGGTAACCCCTTGGAGGGGGGCAGGTCTTATCCTAAGAAATCAGAATCCTTCCACGAGTGTTCCAATGCCAGCGATGCCATCCTAGATACGAGGACCAAGGGCTAGAGGGCCACGGACGGAAAGCCAGCATGAACTCTTTGGGACAGGGGAGGCAGTTTAGGGAAGTTTGCGCTGAGGCCAAGCAAGGGCTGAGCCTCGGAAGTGCGGAAGGTGCTGTGCAGAGGGACAGCGCGCGACTCTGGAGGAGAAGGGAACAGGGACCTGGGGTGTCGGAGGGGACAGACGGGAAAGGCTGGTGCAGGAAAGGATGCAATCGCATCTGAAAACTACGTTTTTATCCTGGCTGTGATGAGGCAGAGTGTTAGAATGTACATTTTAATCTGGTTTTAAAGTGCATGCTCAACTCCGCACACGCCTGTGTTAAGCAAAAGGCCAGCAGCTCGTGGAAGACGCGGAGCCCTGCGTGGTGGGCAGTTCTGGGGGCAAAACGTGGAGCCAGCAAGTGCTCGCGAAGCTGCTAAGCCCGGGCAGGCCGCCGAGGTCAGGGCGGAGACCCCCCCCCCCCCGCAGGCATGCGCTGAGGGGCGGTGAAGCTTCCGGTTGGCCAAGGTCAAGGTCGGGAGAAGGGGCGCGAGGGGAGGGGCTACCCACCGGGAACTTCCTCTGTCGGCGACCTGGGGGGACCCTCTGCGCTCCGCACCTCTTAGCATCCTGGAGGGGCTGCCGCTTCTCGCGACCTTCATTTGCCCCTTGTTCTTCCTGCCTCATTCCCCATCTCCTTGTGAATGTCAAGCCAGAAGTTTAGGGTAAGCTGCGTGCTCTGAAGGGTTGTCCAGCCTACCCATCTGCGGTGTGTTCCTCTCCCTGCCGCCTGGAGGAGACGCCCTCCAAAGCCTGCGTGGGGGCCTCTGCCCGGGATCCCCCCAAGGCCGAGCGAGCCCCCTCGGACTCAGGCTTCCTGGGTGAGCGCACGTGCACCGCGGGTCCTTGGAGCCATAAATGTCTTTTCTGTAAGAACAAAAAAGTTGACAGGAGCTGGTAACTAGCAAAGGAAGCAGTAAAGCCACTAGAAATTCATCCTGGGTTGGACTTCTTTCAACAGAGAATTGATTCATAATGACCATAACTCTTATGAGGCTATTATTTTACTTTATTCTTTTGCACCAAAACAGCCTCAGGGTCCCAGCCCCTCAGTTCCGGCTCCTTCCATAGCTCTGTGCCCAAACAGCCCCCTCTTAACCCACACAGGCTTCAGAGCTGGGCCGGTGTTCTAAAATCCTGCTTCTCCTGCTGGTGAATGCTAAAGCGGCTGGGGCTGCTGTGAACAGCAGGGGACACAAGCCTGCAGCTACGCAGACCTAGCAGCTGGGTGACCCTGGCCAGCTACTTAACCTCTCGGAGCCTCAATTTGTAATGGTAGGAGGAGAACTAGGACTAGCCCTACCACTCTATTTCACTGGAGTATTGAAGAAAAATATCTTTCTCTTGAAAGTTGGAAGCCCCCTCATCACCTGGAGGTAGTAGACAGTCCTCCAACTAGCAATCACCTGTGTTCTTCCCAGATGTGCCTATCACCTCTCCTTAGCCAGACCTGGGAGGACAAGGACAGTACCGTGTTTCCTATATCTTTCTGATTCCCAATGACACATAACCTAAAATTGGATCCTAAAGATGCTCCAAAATGTTTTCAATGTTTGCCAATTTGATCACTTGGGGACAAAGTCCCCAAAAGAATTGAAAGCTTCCCTTCTCTTCCTCTGGATGCACCCACCCCCACATGCCCCGCATTAGCACCCCCCCCCCACCCTCCAGGACTGAGAGCCCACAGGGAGAGTGAAAGTAGTGACCATCACTTCCTGGACACTCCGGAGCGTGACCCGGAAGTCAAAGCTGCCCACAGTACTCAGGGCACCCTGATGCCCCGTGGGGCTGGTTCATGCTGCCACTTGGGTAGTGAGAACTGCAACCAGGTAAGGCAAGGAAGCTTTGGTGTTCATCCGGAGAAATGAAGTAAGCCTGAAATGCTTTCTCTGGAAGAACACGACAGATGTTCATATTGTTCTTTGATGTAAAGGTATTTTTGTCCAGCTAACTGAACCAGTTACAAAATATTTCATGCTTTTTCAAAAGAGGGGAAATTTGGAGCTGCTTCAGGGATGGGACAGAAAGGGACTGTGGCAGTGAATAAGCTAGTACTCACATCTAAGGATTTGTGGGAGGTCTTATCCTCAGAAATCAGAATCGTCCCTCCATGTCTACTGAAGGACAAGGGGAGAAGTTCCAGGAACCCCTACAGAGAGCAAAATCACAGAAGTCCAGTCCCTTACATAAAATGATATTGTATGTGCAAGTAACCCAGACAGTCCTTCTATCTGTGCATCCACATCCACATCCATGACATAAACAAATGATCCAACAAATAAACAAATGAGGGAAGACAGAGAATCTCATGTGCAGGAGAATTCCAAATTGCTTATTGGAGCTATTCCACCCTCCAGGAGGTAGACCTAATGCTGCATCATTCAAGCAGGAGCTATGTGTGGTGACTTCCCTCCAAAAAATAAAGTAAGAACATTATGAATTAAGAATCACTTACCCCTGTAATCTGAGCAGTTGGGGAAACTGAGGCAGGAAGATGGTGAGTTCAAAGCCAGCCTCAGCAACTTAGTGAGGCCTTAAGTAACTTAGTAAGACCCTGTCTCAAAAAAATAAATAAATAAAATAGAATGGTGATGTGGCTCAGTGGTTAAGGCCCCTGGGTTCAATCCCTGATACCAAAAGAAAAAAAGAAAGAGTACCCTCTATCTCTACATGTATATAAAAATGGTAAAGTTTAAGAGTACCTATTTCTTTGATTGCTTTCTTGATTTCAACTTATTTCTATTAGATCAAAACAAAAATTAATTTTCATAAAAAAACTTTTGTATTTATAGGATAAATTAGATGTGGGACTCTTTAAAATTCCCAGAAGGCTACCTGTTCCTGAGGTCAAATGTCTGAATACATCATTTCTCTGTCACATGTGCATACACACACACACACACACACCATTCACTTAGATTTCTCCTCCAAGAATACTGAACTATTTCCAATATTAGAAAATTTTTTAAAGAGAAATTAATAAGCAGTCATAATGATATATCACAATGACTTATCATAACTAAACTACAAACGCTCCCAGAGACTAACCACCACAGGGTCTGGTGGCTGGGACCAGACTTAACATCTTTCAGGTAATCCCTCCAGTGAGCAACTCTGTCCTTAGGAGATCGCCAGTTCCTTTCCCAGAAAAGGAGTCCCTTCTCTGACACAGTCAGACAAGCCAGCAGACCTCAAGACCCCGAAACACAGCTCACCTTCTGCATTTCAGACTTCTATCTTCATTTGCATAGTTCAATATCATTTGAGGAAAATCAATACCCATTTAGTTGTATGCAGAAATTTTAAATTTTCTCTTTTTTGAGTAATTTCACTTGAGTTTTCTCTAGCTGGCAAGGTAACGCATTTATGTCAAAACCTAAGTAAATAAAAATATGAAATCCACCACAGGTGACCGGTGACACTGGGTTAAAACTATTTTACTTTGAAGGGGAAGCAAAAGCTGTAGAAATTAACATGATGGGTTTTTTTTAATGTGGTGAGAAAGACAAGAAAAAAATCCCTTAGTGAAAAAATTCTTGGGAACATGCCTGCCTTGCCTCCAACGCCCCTTAACTTCCACTACTCAGTTCAGCCGCTGTATGTAAATGTGAATATGCCTGTGAAATACACAGATCCAGGAGCTGCACAGCCGAAGCTCTTCACTGCAGTCGATTCTAAGAAGGCAAAAGGCGCCGTGGTAGGAAATCACTCCCCTGACTTCCCTGCCCGTACTAGTGCTCTTCCAAATTGGACTGCACCACCTTCACATCACAGTGGGGAACAGTCAATAAGCAGGCTTGCTTTGGGGCCCTCTGGCCATCCCACAAAAACATCAACTCCAGGAGGCCATGCAGAATAAGACCAAAGAAACGGCAGGAGGAAGGAAGCCTTCACACACCAATTCACAGCCAGCAATCGTTTCCCTGTCTAAAAGGCATCCTTTAAAGGCCAGAAGTAGACTTGGACATTGATGGGGGGTCCTGGAGGGGAGGCTATTAGGCTTCTCGTGGGGTGAAGATTGAGATCTCTTATGAAGTGCCTCATGACACACGCAGGCATCTTTTCAATTTGTTCAATCACTGTTGTTACAAGTCCTTCAAACTGTTCTACTCTGTTCAAGTCAGACATCCGGGGGGTGAAGGGGCAAGCTGGCAAGCCTCAGGTGTCACTCCCTGCAGCGTAGAAACTGTGTCTGGACAGAGCCACATCTCCCGCCCACCCCTTGCCCCTTCTTCACCCCCCTCCACTGTTGAAATTTCTGTCAAAGCCATTAACTTCTAGTGAAAGTCGAGATAACTCTTCCCCTTCCAAAGAGTAGCTTTCAACAGTTAGATGAGCTTCAACCTGACCTACAACTAGAGTAATGGTTAAAAGGCACAGTAGTAATGGTGAAAGACGCCACAGAGTCAGTAAGCTCTCAGAGCAGGAGGCAGTCATCCGAGCCCTGGGCCCAGTGCCCACCTTCTACTGTGCCAGGTAGCCCAGATCCAGCTGAGACTCTGGTCCACCCGGGACAAAGTCTACCATGTGGTTACTTTTCGCTTACGTAAAAACCTGGCCTTCTACAGAGTTTATTTTATTATTGTTTCCTATTTTTGTCTCTTTTATTAGGTCTGCTGTAGTATATTTTGCTGCTCAACTTTTCCGCTCTTTGCTTTTTCTCTTTGAATTCCAAACCAAGACAGAGAAGCACAGATCGGTTACATAGAGAGGTCAGACTCAAAGAGGAATGTGCAGGATGCTGCCCTCAGCCACGTGCTGAGGTGGGACAGGTCTGGGACGCACTGGCACAGAGCAGGAAGCTGAGGCCCGAAAGGCTGAGATGCCTTGTACCTGCCTTCAAGAGCTCATCTTGGTCTCAGAGTCACAAGACAGGGGAGAGCAGAGCTCATGGCTCGTGCACAAACCCAAACTGATGGTCAGACGCCTGCCAGGTGTTTCCTTGGTCATGAACCAAGTTCGATGGCATGCTGCACTAAGAAGACTTTGGGGGAAAGCAGCCCTCTAGAACATACCAAGGAGGACGTGAAGTGGCACAGGTCCTGTGGAAGGCAAGTGTGGTCAAAACTGCCAGTGCAGGCACGTGTTCACTCAATAGGCCCAGGATCGGGGCTGTGGCCTTGGGTGTACTTAGATGATTGTGCATCATGGCACTTTCATACAGCAAAATATTGGAAAAAACCCCAAATAACTATCAACACAAGAAAAGATTTAATAACTTAGGATATATCTTTACAATGGAGCACCATGTAGTGGTAGAAAGAGAGAGAGGGTGGGAGAGGAAGGAGGGGGACAGCAGGAGGGAGAGAAAGGGAAGAAAGGAGGGGGGAAAGAAAGAGGAAGCCATTTACCTACTGTTCGGAAAAGTCTCCAAGATAAGAACAAAGCACAGAACACAATGTATAATACACTACTTTTGGAATCCAGACTGGGTGGAGGTCTGGTCTCCATGGAATGAGCTGTCCAGATCTCCTGCATTAGGATCAGAGTTAACTGAGCGTTCAGCTCTCCTCTGACCTGTATCTCCCACCACATCCATGCCAAGGCCCTTTCCCCCAGGCTGCCCCAGCCCGTGACACAGCCCAGCAGCTGTACCAGCCCCATCTGTTCCTAGAAGACATCAGATTCCTCCACAGGGCAGCTTTGGCAGGTCACAACTTTCCTAGATCTGAGCTGCAGCCTAAAACCACTCAACCTTCTTTTCTCTCCTTGCGCCCTGAGGCCAGACGCCCCTCTGTCTGCAGCTTCTTCATCCTTGGCCTTTTTAATGCCATTGGCATTGGCTTTCTGGAGACCCTAAGTAACAACAGGGAGAAGGTGTGCATATCATATTTACTTGGAAAGGCGTAGAGACTCCAGCAGAAGATGGGTGCCTGTGTGCATGGTGGTAGTGGGGCCTGTGGGATTAAGGATCAGGAGGGAAACGTTTTACTGTTCATACATATCTGCACTCCTGCACCACACACCTGTGCGCACACATGCACACACACATCCATACATACACACAGCCAGGCACCTCACGCACATACACACACCTCCATGTCAACACAGGCAGGCAACAACAGATGGCATAAATGACAGTAGTCCCATAAGATTATATAATAGAGTCGAAAATCATATGATCGTAGTAGCTGTGCAAAGAATGAGACAAAACCATTAATGCTTCCAGTGCAAACTAGGAAGGCAGGCAGTGCAGCAGCCGCATGCAGAGAGGAGGACCCGGGTTCTCAGAATGTCATCCCAGGTCTCCACCCAGGTGCCAAAAAGCTAGATCACAGTTAGGATGACCAGGCATTTCCGTTGTCTCAATTTCTTCAGTAATCCTTGAGAGAGTTGAAAACCATCCTGATTTGGTCAGATAGAAGCTTATGATTTTTGAGATATTTGATTTTCATTTCCTACTGGAGCCAACACCAGTTCTTATTAGGTGGATACTCACGGAAGCTCTGAGGTGAACTGATTTCCCGAATCAGCTCTTCATTTCCAGAGCCAGACAGACTCTGGTTTCAATCCCAACTGTGCAAGTCAATGCCTATGACGTGGTGCCTTGGGCTGTCTCTTCGACTCCTCAGCTACAACTTGGGAAGAATGTGATTATCTCATATTAATGACAAGAGCGTTGTTATGGTTTGGGACTGAAATGTCCCCCGGAGACTCCCATGTGGAAGGTTTGGTCCCCAGAGCAGCAGTGTTCAGAGAGGGTCTTGGGGAAATGGCGGGATCATCAGGGGTCTGATCTTCAGAGCGGGTTAATAACCTGATAGGATTATTGGGAGGTGGCCAAAACTGAACGCAGGTGGGGCCTCATTGTAGAAAGTGGGTCCCTGGGGATGTGTCCTGGGGGACTCTAGCTTGTCCTTTGCTCCTTCCTCTCTCTACTTCCGGGCTGCCATGAGGTGAACAGCTTTCCTAGGCCATGCCCTTCCGCCATGTTGTGTCTGCCTCACCACAGGTGAGCCCTGGAACCAACCATCCCTAGACTGAAACCCCTGAAATCCTGAGCCAAAATACATCTTCTGTCCTCCACACTGATTTTCTCAGGTATTTTATCCCGGTGCCAAAAAGCTAACACAGGGATCAGAATGAGGCACAGCACATGCAACCCACGACGGTACGGTAGGGAACGTCACGGGGTTTAAAAGAAGATATAGCCTTCTCTTTTCCTTTTAGGAACTTTACAAAATACAAAAATCATGATTTTTCAATGTTGGTCAAACACAATAATCAAGAGAAAAATCTCCTGTTGAAGTTGTTTGTGTTCCTAGATCGTTTGTAAAGAGCAGCTTCCAGGTCAAGCTGCCCTTGGGGACACATTTGAGTTCTGGGGGCCACATTCTTTTGCCTCATGATGCCACTAGAACTGATGGTTTTGTATTTCCCCAAACTCTGCCAAAACCTAAGCTTTTCTTTGGCTTTTTCTTATCATCACTATACAAGTATCATCGCCCCAGTTCTCCGCTTTGCCACGCAGGGCAAATGAATCATCCAAGTTTGCTTCTGAATACAGATGTTAAAGCCGTGAAAGACTTCTCTCTTTCCCCTTACCCCATTAACCCTCCCATGTCTGCCTCTGCACCCCAGGGAATGTGTGTAACATCTGGGCAGAGCAACTTTGCTCTGGGATAAGGCCAGAGTGTGAAATCCCGGCTGGTAGGCACCATCCAGAGCCAGGGGAAGGGAGACAACTTGCCAATTCATCTATAAATGGATTTATAGATCTCTTTATTGTAGGCTGATAATTACTGGTGTCATTCTTTCCCCCTTTTCTTTCTTCATTTTTTATTGATTAAAAAAAATGACAGCAGAATGCATTACAATTCTTATTACACATAGATACCACAATTTTTTCATATCTCTGTTTGCGTATAAAGTATGTTGATCCTGGTGTCATTTTCTAACAAGCTTGGTTTGGTTCATTCTAGCAAGTGTTCCAGTTGCCTGAGAGCATCTGGGGATCATCTCCGGGCAGAGTGACTGCTGCAGAGAGATTTGGAAAATCATGGTGTATCATTCAGAATACACTCAAGAATAGGTCCACAGTACTCTGAAAAGCACTTTAAGTGCAAATTATCAAGGACACAAATAATAATAAATGTTGGCCAGGATGTGGGAGAAAGGTACACTCATGTTGTTGGTGGGACTGGAAATCAGTGCAACACCTCTGGAAAGCAGCGTGAAGACTCCCCCCCCACACACCACGACCATCAAAATGGGAATGGAACCACTATATGACCCAGCTATCCCTCTCCTTGATATTTATCCAACAGAACTAAGATCAGCCTCCTACAGAGAGACATGCATTCGAATGTCTGTAGCAGCACAACTCAGCTAAGTTATGGAACCTGCCCCAATGCCCATCAATAGATGAATGGATTAAGAAAATATGATATGATATATATATACAATGCAGTTTTATTCAGCCATAAAGAAGAATGAACTTACGGCATTTGCTGGTGAATGGGTGGAGCTGGAGAACATTGTGCTAAGTGAAATAAGCCAGACTTAGAAAGTCAAGGGTGCAATATTTTCTCTCATATGCAAAATCTAGAGCAAAATAAGGGGGAAATGGGGACAGGAATTACAAAAACATAGGGAAGATCAGTGGAGTAGAGGAAGAGAGAGAGGGAGAGAGGATGAGAAAAGGGAGGAAATGCAGAATTAATTTAACAAAATTCCTTATGTGCACATTCAAATACCACAAGGAATCCACCTTTATGTATATCTACAAAGTACCAATCAAAAATAAATAAAGCGAAAGGGAAGAGTAAAAGGAAGAGCAGCAGGCAGAGGAAGGAGACTAGGGGAGGGAAGAGGAGAGGAGAAGGGACCACTGGGGGCTGCTGGAATGGAGTGAATCATGTTCCACGCATATATGACTTTGTCAAAAGGAACCCAACTATATGTGTAACCAAAGTGCACTAATATACGAAAAAATAAGTGTAAAAACAAAAAAAAATTGTAAAGAAAGCTATTATTACAAGGAATATAAGTACCAACTAACCTTGTCCCAACATTTTGTTAGGCAGTAGACAAAGAACACAGCTGAGTTTTTTTCATTTTCTACTAAATACCCGGTGATCGATTAATGATGTCTTGCTTTTAAGTTCACAAAATTCATTGTTTTTTAAAAAAAGAAGTAATCAAAATTTTTGAACACCCATTAGATTGTCCTACTATGATGAAGAGTTTATCTTGGCCTCTTTTATTGTAAGAGTATTAAACTTGGATAGTCTCTTATCAGTATTTGAGCATCCACAATATCCTATGGCTCTGCCAAATTAAAACAAATTTACAGACACAGTGTTTGTAAACTGAGTATAGTTTCTGGACCCTAAATAGAGAATATGACTATAAATACATCACATTGATACAATGTTTTGTAGCAGGAAAGATCACAGTGGAAGAGACCAGGGGTTAACAGAGGTTGGGTTCTGGCCCATTTTTTTTTTAAAGTAGAACACTGGGCGGGATTTGTAGGGGGAACATTTATTGCCCAGGAAACTGCAAAGCCAGAAAGGAGCAAAAGTATTCAGGAACTGGGTTTCAAGACACAAAAAAGCACATGTGCAAAGGGCGTGAGCATCTGGGTGGGCAAGAGCCAGACGCTCTACAGGGTCAGCAGGGGCAGGTTTGAAGGCAAGGACTTCCACCTGCAGTATCGGATCCGTGAGGCCAGTTGTTTCAGCCCATTTTGTCCCTGTTCTAATCAAAGGACCCAACAAAAACAATTTTAGAGAAGGAAAAGTTTATTTGGGTGCTTATTCAGAGGTCGCAGTCCACAGACGGCTGGCTCCATTGCTCTGTGCTGGAGGTGAGGCAGACCATCATGTGGAAAGATGTGGCGGAGAGAAGTGGCCTCAGGACATGGCCACCAGCAAGCAGAGAGAGAGAGAGACTCCCCTCACCCTGGGACAAAATATATGCCCAAAGCCATGCCCCCATGACCCCTCCTCTAGCCACACCCTGCCTGCCTGCAGTCACCACTCAGTTCATGCCTACTGGGGATTAATGCGTTGGTTAGGTTAAGACTCTCAACCCAGTCATTTCGCCTCCAAGCCCTCTTGCATTGTCTCACACATGAGCTTCTGGGGGACACCTCACATCCAAAACATAACGCCTGGGGCTGGGGCTGTGGCTCAAGCGGTAGCACTCGCCTGGTATGCGTGCGGCCCGGGTTCGATCCTCAGCACCACATACCACCAAAGATGTTGTGTCCGCCGAGAACTAAAAAATAAAATATTAAAAATTCTCTCTCTCTCTCTCTCTCTCTCTCTCTCTCTCTCTCTCTCTCTCTCTCTCTCTCTCTCTCCCCTCTCTCACTCTCTTTAAAAAAAAAAAAACGCCTGTTAACACAGCATCATGGCAAAATTAGAACAAAGTGAGTGTTGCTTTTTCGAGTTGTCACTTAATGCCTTCTGCAAGCAACACCTAAGTGGGGGAAACAGGGATTTCGCCACATGATAGAATTCACCAATCCCGTCTCCCAATAAGGAGGGCACTGGCTCAAGAAGGAAATTACACATGTCAATTTTTGTTGCAGTTTGGACTGGGGTGGGGAGGCTTTGTTTGTTCTCTTGTGTGTATGTCTCAGTTGCCCCCTTGTTACTTAGAGGGCAGTGATGGTGGCAATTGAGAGGAGGACTCTGCTTAGCGCACTGTTGACCTCGCCTCTCTGGGAGGTCTTCCTCAACCATCCAGCTGGAATAACACCTACCTCGTGGAGTCCCGAGGACTAATTAGTTAAACATGTGCAGCCTTAGAATGGTCCCAGCACATAACAGGCATTCACAGAGGCTACCAGTTGGTGTCACTACCCACTTCAACCAAGAACGGGGCTGCATCCCCAGCCTCCAAGTTGACAACAGAAATAGTGGTTAGTTGATGGCCCGTTGATGGTGGGCCCCATGGTCCTGCTCATTTCTGTCGGGTTTGGGACCCTTCCATGGACGGATAGGATTGGCAGCTGGAGATCAGCAATGCACAGGGACTAAAGGTGGGTTTCCATACCACCTGTTTCCAAGTGCCAAAATCTCTCCTTTGTTTTCCTCTTTACCAACTTTCCCATCAAACGGGTTTGAGATAGGAAGTATAGGCCAATTCTGATCACAGTTAATGAATTCCAAGATGGGAGTGTCTGTCCAAACAGAGACAGCATAGGCGGTGCATGCTGAGCACAGCCTTTGCACAAGCTGTAGATGTAAACACATAAAGAGAGTCATTGCAAGGAACAGGCTCACATAATTGGGGAAGCCAATCCCAACATCTGCCTCACCACTCTGGAGGCCCAGGAGAGCCGAGGCAGCTCCAGTCTGAAAGCTGGAGGACTTGCGACCCAAGGAAAGCATGTAATCAAGTCTAGTCCGAAGGAGAGAAAGACCAGCTCTGCTCAAACAGGCAGGCAGGAGGAGGCCCCTCGGCAGAACACTACCAGCAGCTGCTGTCTGCCCAGCTAGTCCTCCCCTAATCATCTACCTCCCTAGCTCAGGAACTGCCCCCTAATGCTTGACCTCTGCCCATCCTTTACAAGGGGACCAGTTCTTTTCCAGGAAAATCCTTAGTGTAAGACAGTGCTGAGCTCCCAGCTGGCTTTGGATCCAAAGCTACACTTCGAGATACACTCTCTCCAGGAGTGAATTCAAAACACGCCCTGAAACCACCTGTGTTCAGCCATCAACACCACCATCTGGAAACTGAACCAGTTGAAGTTCCTCATCCCTCTCCAGGAGAGGCTACCAACCGAGGTCACTGGTTTTCTCTGCCTGAGGGAAACTGGATGTTTCTCCAGCCATAATTCATCTCCAACCCACAGACACTTTGAAAAATATTAGGAGGCTCAGAAGTATCCCTCCTAGAAGTCTTTGAAACAGAAGGAATGATACATCACATGGTCATCGGCACCTCTGAGTCATGCCACAAGTTGTGGGGCAGCAGTGACCCAGGAAGAGTAGATTAATCCACTGATGCGGATGAACTGGGTAGTAACTGAAGGCAGGTGGGGTGTGGCTGGAGGAGGTGGCTCACTGGGGTGGGCCTTGGGGTTTCCTCTTTGTTCCTGGTGAACAGAGTTCTCTCTGCTTCCTGATGCCATGTCCTGAGCTGCTTTGCTCCGCCACGATGCTCTGCCTCACCTTGGGCCCGGAGCCATGGAGTCAGCCATCCATGGTCTCAGACCTTGGAAACCGTGAGCCCCAAATAAAATTTTCTTCCTCTGTGTTGTTCTTGACTGGCCTTTTGGTCACAGTGTTGAAAAAGCGGAGAAAACAGACTAAATGCCTGTGGTTCCTTAACCTCTCTTTCAAGGGTGCCATTGGGGTTCACCCTACTCTGTCACACTCAGAGGCATTCACAAGGACAGGGAGGGAAAGATGTCAAAGGGTCATCTTTACTATGATCTCAGGGCTCAAAATCCCACTAAAAATATTTCCGATATTTGGTAAAAGAGTCTTCCTACAGTGGATGCGGCTGGGTCTTCTTTGTCCTTCGATGGATATTTCTTTATGTTCTTTTGTAGGTCGTCAAGTGGTTTCGACCTCAGATCTCTAGCAAGAGCCACGAAGAAGAAAACAGTCTAAAGAAAGAGTGGGGTTTTCTGGGACCTCCAGAAAACATCCCGGCGCTCCCCACAAGCAGGAGAAATGAAGCCCCTCATCAGTGCACATGGACCCGCCAACGACAGCGCCAGGAACAACTCAGACTGTCCTCACGTGGTGCTGCCGGACGAGGTGTTCTTCACCATCTCCGTCGTGGGGGTCTTGGAGAACCTGCTGGTCCTTCTGGCCGTGATCAGGAATAAGAACCTCCAGTCCCCCATGTACCTCTTCATCTGCAGCTTGGCCGTTTCCGACATGCTGGGCAGCCTGTATAAGATCTTGGAGAACATCCTCATCATGTTCAGGAACACGGGGTACCTCGAGCCACGCGGCACTTTCGAAACCACCGCGGACGACATCATCGACTCCCTGTTCGTCCTCTCCCTGCTCGGCTCCATCTCCAGCCTGTCGGTCATCGCGGCCGACCGCTACCTCACCATCTTCCACGCCCTGCAGTACCACAGCATCATGACCATGCGCCGCACCGTGGTCATCCTGGGGGTCGTCTGGACCTTCTGCACGGGGAGCGGCATCACCATGGTCATCTTCTCCCATCACGTCCCCACGGTGCTCACCTTCGCCTCCCTGTTCCCCCTGATGCTGGTCTTCATCCTGGGCCTCTACGTGCACATGTTCCTGCTGGCCCGCTCCCATGCCAGGAAGATCTCCAGGCTTCCCAGGACCAACATGAAGGGGGCCCTCACGCTCACCATTCTGCTGGGAGTCTTCATCTTCTGTTGGGCACCCTTTGTCCTCCACATCCTCTTGATGACATTCTGCCCAAACAACCCCTACTGTGCCTGCTACATGTCTCTCTTCCAGGTGAACGGCATGCTGATCATGTGCAACGCGGTCATCGACCCCCTCATCTACGCCTTCCGGAGCCCAGAGCTCAGGCAGGCCTTCAAAAACATGCTCTTCTGCAGCAGGTGCCAGTGGAAGTGCTGAGCCCTGATTTTAGGATATCCAGGAGGATTATCCCATCAAGGGACAGAACAACAGAACACCTCCTGCTGCAGACCCTCCTTTCCTTCCCTAACACACATTAGGAGGACCCCACTAGCTGGCGTTCATTGTAGCTTGGTTCTAGGTGAACAGTTTTGTTTCAGGCACAAATTTATATAACTAGAAAATTATGTACTAAAATAAAGGTTAGAATGCAAAAGCACACACAGCAATACAGTGTGAGGGCTTTGGGCCATAAAACAAAAACTCTTTCATGTCTGGATATCTAAAAATCCAGCTTGTCTAAGCTGAGGACCATTGCAACTGATCTCTAGAAGTTCAAGAACTTCCCTGGGCAAGTGTGTTGGTCTGCTTTCTATCACTGTGACAAATGGTATGAGATTAATCAGCTTAAAAAGAGGAAAGGTTTATTTTAAAGGAAATGTTCATGATCCGTTGGTCCCAGTGCTTTGGGGCTGTGGTGAAACAACGTATCACGGCAGGACTCTGTGGCAGCCAGGAAATAAGAAGAAAGACAGGAAGAGACCAGCACCTCACAGTACCCTTTAGGAAAAAATTTCAATGACCTCCTACCTCCCTCTAGGGGCTATCTCTTAAAGATTCCACCACCACATAATGGCATCAAGCTAGGAACCCAACCTTTCACAGGTAGGCTTCTGAGGGCCACATATCCAAACAGCAGCAGCATTCACTCAGGGCAGAAAGTTTGGTGTCTTTGTAAGCCAAAGGTGCCCAATAATTGCTGTGGCTGAATTTGCTTATCTCCCACAGCCATTCAGAATCCCACCCTGCCTCCCACTCCTCCGCCTGCCTGATGTATTGTAAACCACTTCAAATCTTGGAAGCAGCCAGAGTCTCAATTATAAATGTCAAATAACTCAACTGTGTTTCCAATAATAAGAGTCTCTATTTTACCTAGGAGTCTTCTCTGCTTGCTTGGTATCCCACTGGCCTTAAAAATCTAGTCCTGGTTCAATCTCCTCATTCATTAGAAGCAACATTTCAAAGGAGGAAATAAAAATGTAATCTACTTAATCCTATGCGGGAATACATAAAATTTAGGATTTGAAGAAGGCATGTCCAAGTTTTGTGTGCTGGTCCAAATGTGAGATAAAGGCAACAGGTCCCAGTATGTATTTTGTGAAATAAAGAGAGAGAAAGAGAGAGGGGGGTATTGTTATGGTTTAGATGTGGTCCCCCGCCCCTGCAGAAGCTAATATGTGAGACAATGCAAGAAGGTTCAGAGGAGAAATGATTGGGTTACAGTGAACTAACCCCTGATGGGATTAACTGGGTGTTGGCTAGAGGTGGGTGGGGTGTGGCTGGAGGAGGTGGGAACTGGGGTATGGCTCTGGGGTGTATGTTTTGAATCTGGTGAGTGGAGTCTCTCTGAGCTGCTTCCCCCTGGCACCTCTCAGCCATGACGTTCTGCCTCATCTCAAGCCCCAGGAATGCACCTGGCCTTCCGGGGACTTCGACCTCTGAAACTGTGAGCCCCCAAATAAACTTTTCCTCTCCTACAAGGGTTCTGGTCAGGTCCTTTAGTCCCAGCAGCAACAAGGCAGACTAAAACAAGGATCCTGCCTTTGAACTACGGCAAAACCGAGCACAAAGCAACGACTCAAGCAACTGGCTCTTTCTAGAGATGGAAGCCAAAGATCTGAGGAAAAGAATTCTGCCTTCCCCACCGATGAGCCCGGCAGGAGGATCCAGTCACCAGAAAATCTCATCCTACCGTCAGCCGCAGAAAAGATGCCCCATATTGAACAGCGGCATCCCAAGGAGGAATTCAGGAAGCATAAGTTCACCCGTTTTTTAACAGTGAAAGAGAAGGCTTCCGGAAGCACAGACCGGATGAGGAGCCATGGCTGTTGGAGAGTGACCAACTGAGGAGAGAGGGAGGGGACAGCTTGGGGGAGGGCGGGCTTAGGTGCAGGAGCCTGGACGGAGGGACAGTGTCCTCAGGAGCAGGCAACCCTTGGCCCTCTCAGAAAGACCCAGCCCTGCGATTCGGCTGAGCAAGGGAGTAAGTGTCCAGAGACAGAAAGAAAGAATCAGGCAGATCCAGGACTGCAGGCCTAGGGGCTCACTAGGGACTCAGCTTGTGGGACAGAAGGAGGACCCTGCACAGCAGGCCAGAGGGTTTTCTCTACAGCAGGTCCGACATCCGCTAAGGAAGAGTCTTCTAACATTAGCCTGAGTTTACTAACGTATATAAACCTACATGTAAGTATTTTCCACACTCAATTTGAAGCACAGCCCTGGGAGTCACATTTCAGTGCCGTTTCTACCCCTGAGAGACCCACACAGAGCACCTTCCCCCTGGGATTAAACTGAATGTGCCCAGGGAGAGGGACCTGGTCTGAGGTCGCACTGCTCTGGGACACCACAGAGGCCAGGGACAACTCAGCACCGCCAGGAATGCTCCAGCCACGTGGCTGTAGGGCTGAGCTCCTGGTAAGAGCTTTGCTGGTCCCCGTGCCTCCCAGGCTCACGGCTGTCACCACGTACGAATGTGGTCTGAGGAGAACCCCTGGGAGCTCCTCCAGCTCCCCCTGCTCTCCCTGTGCTGTGTCTACAGGAAGCAAAATGGAGAAAGCTGTCCAGACAGCAAGAGGTACCAACACCAGAGAGAGGCCTTTCACTGCCTGGTGGCTCTGCTCAATCCAGAGCAGGGACTTGGACCTCTCGGCGCATGCATAATTCACAACAAAGACAGCCCCGAGCGGCACATGTGTGCGGGGAGGGTCAATAGGGATCCAGGAGTTCCCTCCATGAGGACTTCAGTTCTTTTCAGCAGACTCTTAAATCTTTAAACGCTTGGCAGATGCCCTGAGTATGTGCTCAGTTTGCTGATGAGCTAGCCTGGGATCTCAGCCTGGCTTCCACTTGGCCTTCTAAGAAGGGGAGCAGAGTCGTGGGTGGGACGCGTGCCTCTTCTTGTTTGGAGACAGGTCCAGGTGCTTTTCCTTCACCAGCTTCTCAGAGGAGAAGGAAAGTGCAAAGTGGGAGGTGGCAACCGGATGCCAGCCTCAGGCGACATCTCCAAGTCCTGGGCAAAGGCTCGAGGTCCGGCTTCCTCTATACTAAATCGAGGTTGCCCAGAACCTGCCTCTTCTGCTGACTCTAAGGATGGACCTCAGAGTCAACTGCATATGGAAACACTGGGTACGTCCCAGGTGCTTCTCTTGACGTCCTCAAACAAGGCTCCATCCAAACACACTCCAACTGGAGGCTCTTTCCATCCTTCTGGCAAAGCACCTCAAAGCTAGGTCTCCATCTCCAGGACCCCAGTCACCTGCACAGCCCCCTCCCTGAGGAGCAGAGAGGACCAGGAGCCTCAAGAATCCTGTCATGCCCTAGGGTTCAGAGCAGGACTCTCAACATTCTGATGATTTTCAAGACAAATGTTGTGTGTTGTTTGTTTTGATTCTTTAAAGGGGGTACCCTGTTTATAAAAGAGACTCTGTGAAGTCTGTCCCCATCCACAAGTCCCCGTCTGTCTTTGCCTTCTCCACAGGCAAGGATATTTGTTTCTTTTCTGTCCTTCCAGACTCTTCATGCACATGGAGAAAAATATTGATATTTATTCTTACTGTACTGCTTTTTTACTCAAAACATATTCTTCACCTTGTTTTCTCCACTTCCCAGCCACTTTGGAGGCTGTTCTCCTGCTCCTCTGTGGTGCCATAATACCCTCTGGTAGAAATAAATGTGCCACAGTTCATTTAACTGTTAATGGTCATTCAAACAAAATGCTTTGAACAAATAATCTACAAGCATCCGATGCAAGTGATTCCTAAGCATATGAAAACTCACACATCTCTTATGATAAGAAAGATGCTGATTCAAATGACCTTGCAATCCCATTTTTCTCCTATCAGACAGCCAGAACTGCAAGGTTATTTACCGCACTGCCCCAGGAAGCCACTGCAGAAGACCAGTGTCCTTGGTGTTGCTAGAAGTGCAACCTGGCCCAATCCCTAAAGCAGGACATGCTGATGTCTATAGTTACAAAAATCACAAACACTTGCCCTGGGAATTGGCATTACCCTTTTGGAATTCATGCTCCAAATGTGAAATAGATGAAACAGGTGATATAGATGTCAATGATGATTCATGCCTCACGGATCCTCTCAGCCAGAGACTGGAAACAACCCAAATACCCGTCACATGTTTTCTGACCTTTGTCTAAATACCAGCCCAAGTAATCGTCATAAATATGAAGATCTTTTAGCCCTAGGTTAGCCAGTTGCCAAGAGCAGATGCATTGACAGATTTCTCATGACACCTCACTCCTGTGCAGGGTTAGGACTGAAGTCACAGGGGATTGAATTCAGGGGTACCTGACCACTGAGCCACCTCCCCAGCCCTATTTTTGTATTTTATTTAGAGACAGGGTCTCACGGAGTTATTTAGCGCCTTGCAGTTGCTGAGGCTGGCTTTGAACTCGCGATTTTCCAGCCTAACCTCCCAGCCACAGGGATTACAAGCATGCACCACCATGCCCGACCACAGTCAGCTACCTCTAACTGTATGTTTTGGCACTGATACCAGCAATCCTAGCACCTACTTGAAGATCATGAACATAACTCTAATTGTGGAGCCTAAATTAGCTCATTCTCTCTAAGCAGTGATGGCTGTTTAGTGCCTAATAAATATCCTGGCTTAATCAACATCCACGTTTCCTGATGAGTAGGCGCAGCCCAGGTACAGGTGAGTTGAATGTGGCCCTGGAGAGGAAGGAGCAGGTGCAGAGGTCTAGAGGTGACCCCACCCCGATGGCCAGGTGGGAGCACTCCTCCCACAGGTGTGCAGGACCGTGAAGGAAACAGGACTTCCACAAAGGTGTATTCTCTGTTCTCTAAAAGGCTATACTTTATTGAGCTAAAAGTAGAATGAATAAGATGTCCATATATGATTGACAAATACATATTCAAAATATACAACTGATAAAGCATACAAAACATCACAGTTGTCCAGCCACACCCAAGGAGTCACCCAAAAGCAGCTTAGAATGCAGTTACACCTGCAAAGGTCATGTCTGTAAGGAACTCGTAGGCTTTTTTTCCTTGTGATTCCTTGAACAAAACAGTAAACAACAACTTAGATACTATTTCCATCGTATTAGATATTATAAACAATCTAGAGATGACTTAAAGTACACAGGAGGGTATGCATAAGTTATATGCAGACAATGCACCGTTTTTACACACAGGATTTAGACATATTCTGGTCCCCGCTGGAAGTTCTGGAGCATTTTGGTTCTCACTGGAAGCGCTGGAGCCAATCACGCATGGATACTAGGAGAGGGCTGCATCCTACTGATAAGAGTTCATGATCAAGAGAATCAGGGCCTTGGGGGCAAGTGTGCAGAGATGGAAAGAGCTTCAGGTCAAAAATGGACAATGCATAGGGAGCCTTAGCCTGCCATGTTAAGGAAATCCGACTTCATCTTAATGGGGTGATATTGTAGGGTCTGTCGCCAGGAGGAGAGTCATTGGCAACTTTTCATATTAGAAACATCTCTGGCTCTTGTGTGGCTGGAATTAACCTGAGTCGGGGGATGTCCAGGTACTATTTTTTGACTCTGGGACGGAGCCCCATGAAGGGGAGCAGGGACTGGAGGTGGGACCCTGGGGGCACAATGGACACATAAGGGAAGGGACAGAAAGGAATCAGTCGGAGATGCCAGCATCTGACTCGGGCTGAGGCACAGTGTGTGGAGATGAGGAACATGTGAGGTGCCCAGGAGACAGAGGGGCCATCTCCAGCACGCAGGAGGCCGTCTGGGTGTGGAGCACCAGAGCGAGGGCACAGAGCGGGCAGTGCTGCAGCCACGGGGTGAAGTGAGGTTCGCCAGCTGCTGGGTCTGAGAGGAAGCTCCAAAGCCACCTGCTTGCAGCTGCGAGGAAGAGATCTCTTCCCTGCAGGCGTGGGTGACGCTCTGACTCTGGCTGAGCGGCCCCAGGAGGCTGTGGAAGCCTCCCTCCAACGCGCCTCTTCAATCCCCCCAGGAAGATGCAGCGCTCAACCTGGCCAGAGGTGCTGGCAGAGGCCGTCCTGCTTCTGCCCCCCGAGTCCCCTTTCTCTCATTCTTGTTAACACAAAGTTCCTCCTTCTCTTCAACCCCCAAGAGAAGCCCCCACGAACTGCACCCTCTCAGGAACCCCCCAGGCCCACGTACTCCGCAGGGAACCCAGGTGCAGGGTCAGCTCTGGTGGAGGCTTAGTTCATGCTCCTCGGCAGGAAATACGGCCCCTGCACCACGGCATCACCGGCCAGACCTGCCCATTGCTGTCACTCACTGCAGCAGCAAAGCAATAACATGAGGTGCGCCACACTCATCCCCAGTTTCAGTTACCCACAATCAACAGAGATAGAAAGCCATTATGTGGAAAATTCCAGAAATAAACAAATCCTATACTTATTTATTGCATGCTCTAAGAAGAATGATGAAACATCACATCCTGCTACCCCCAAATGGAGATAGTCCTCCTCATGACACGTACTCAGCTCACGGCAGCCTAAGGCTCCAGCACACTGCCACACCACAGTGTGACGTCACAATGCCACGTCACAGTGTAACATCACAGTGTCTCATCATAATGCCATGTCACACTGCTATGTCACACAGCTACATTACAGAGTCACATCATAATGCCATGTCACAGTGTCACATCAAGTGCCATGTCATACTGCTGTGCCACACTGCCACATCGGAGTCACATTGCAATGCCATGTCACTCTGTCATGTCACAGTGTCACATCACAATGCCATGTCACACTGTCATGTCACAGTGTCACGTCACACTGTTGTCTCACACTGCCATGTCAGAGTCACATCACAGTGCCATACCACACTGCCACATCAAGAGTCACGTCACAGTGCCATGTCACACTGCTGTGTCACACTGCCATGTCATAGGGTCACATCACAGTGCCACACCACACTGCCACATCACAGTGCCACATCAGTGCCACGTCACTCTTTCTGGTCACACAGGCCTGCATCATGTCACGTCAGCACACAATGATGAAGGGGGCATGGCATGGTAGTGGGCACACTCTTGTGACATCTGTCACACCTCGTTTGCATAACATTTCTATTTTACTTATATTTTGTTGATCTTTTACCGGGCCTCTGTGCAGTACAGTGTGCGTTTGTACGTCAAGGGAAAAGGTCGCATGCCCGAGTTCCAAGCCTTCCACGGTGGCCGTCATCCACCGGGGTCCTGGGATTCCACCCCTGGTGTGAGGAGCCCCTGCAGGAGAGACTCTTCTCAGCCCTGGAGCCGGGGCCTGGCTCCTCCTGCTCATTACCACACTGAGCGCTGGCACTGGGCACCCTTCCTTCCCCGCTCTGGCAGGAGTTGGACCGGCCTGTGCTTCTCCCAGCTGGGTGCAGTCCTCTGAGCCCCAGGGACCTGGGAGGCACCCTGGACTCCTCGCTCTCTCCCTTCAGAACCGCAGCCACCCAGAGGGCAGCCAAAAGCCAGCTGGACTAGGATTGCTGAGGTCCTGCGAGTTCTGGAGGGCATGGCTTTGCTTTTCTTCTCTTCATTACAATCCTCATGATTTTTAATAGGAGAGGCCAAGAGAGGTCCGGGACATTGTGACAGTAGGACAAAGAGAAGCCAGTAGGACAGAGACAGCAGAGCTCCCTCGTGAGCATTTTAGCTCTAGATCATAACCCCATGTAACCCCAGGTCCTGCTAGGGGGAGGGAGGGGGCCCATGAGTGATCTGGTAAGCTTCATCGAGACCCTGTCCCAATTCTGACTTAAAAAAAAAAAAATGAGTGACCTGGAAGGCACAATTTCAACGGTGGTTAAGTTTTCTGGTGTCCCTGAATTCATTCAGGGATTTCAGGAAAGTGCACTTCCTCCTGTCTCCACAGAAGGATTCCAGGTGGGGAGAAGCTCAAGTTGAGCAAGTTGAGGTCTAGAAAGACACTTGAATAAATTCTCTAACTTAGTGTTTATACACGTCAACGTAAGACAAATGCCTGGGTAAATACAAATCCTTCTATGAATGTTGTGGAGTATCACAATGGGCACCAATGTGTAGAAGTGCACCAGTGCATAGACGTGCACTTGCAGAAGCCATCTACTCGAGCTCTGGACTTAATGACCCCAGATGCCCAGGCACTCAGGCTTTCTCTGTTCATGTTATCAACCATTTTCACATCTCATATTAGTGGCCAAATGACACTTGACAAATGATATCCGGATGCATATCTAGCAGGACCTGGGGTTAACCCCTCCTCTCCAGGAGATTGGTGAAAATCCTACCAGGAGGGTCTGGTGTTCCATTGCTCCGCAGCCACCTCACCTTAACTGAAACATGACAAAGTAATATTTTGTGGTTTAGTGGTTTCATACCAAGTAACTCAAAGGGAAAATACTATGGCACAGATAACTCATAAGTGCAAATATATACAGTTGACTTCAGAATATGTCATGAGGTTTTATTCCAGCCCAGCTAGGTAGTGCCCTCTCTGAGTGTGACTAAATTGAAGTTGTTTGTTTGTTTGCTACAAGTGATATTTTCTTGGAGCAAAAATGCAAAAGAAGTAGGATCATATCTCTTTGACCATGGAACTTAATCTGGTATTGGCTCCTTTTCCTTTTTTATTTTTACATTAACTAAATATTTCACAGTTCCAAGAACACAAAGCTGATCCTCGATATCACTCAACTTTAACAACTTGCGACCCTGGTCTATAAAACAACAGGCAGATTCGGCCCCATGGTGCCCCTCCCTGCTCCCGTCCTCCTCCCCCTGAGCAGGTTCCAGGGGTCCCACAGGGCTCCACCCGGAGGCCACATCTGGGCCATCAGATGGAGTGAAGCCGGGTGCTTGGGCACCTGGAGTTTTGCAAGCAGTGCAGACTTTCATCATATTTGCATTTTTGTATCCGAGTGAACAGACATGATATTGTTTTGCTTTTTTTTTTTTTGAAGTTTTACGTTGATGGTCACATAGTAAACACATTTTTGTGATTTTTTGCTTCGCTTGTGTTCCTGAGAGCTATGCATATTGATCCCAACAGTTGTGGTTCTTTTCCTCTGTTATCTAAATTCATAATTCCTTGTCTCTTCTGTTGTTGGCTATTTAGTTTGTCCCAGATTGTCCATTACTATAAGCAATGCTTCCATGAACATTCTGGTACCTGTTGGCTGTGAACATGTTGAAGAAATTCTTGAGAATATATCTACCAGGTGAGCACACTTCAATTTACCTGGGGAACACAAAAGGATTTGCCAAACTGGTTGTGGCAATTCACATTCTCAGCCCCATCGTGTGGACCTGCGGCTCACTATCTCCTCTCCCAGTCGTGAAATCCTTTGATGTCAATCTCACGGGTATCTAGTGCCCATCCTTGACCTCCAGGGAGGTGGAGCGGACTCTCACGTCTGCTGACCATTTGTGAAAGCTTGCTGAGGACATTTGCTAATTTCCTTGGTTTATCTTTGAATTCTTTGAAATATTCTGTTGGACTCTGATAATAGTTTCAAATATAGCTCTGATTCTTCTTTTCCTCTTATTTCTCTGGATAGGTCTCTGGGACCAAGGGAGAAGAAACAAATAGTGAGGGATTCTTTATGCTTTCCTTAATTTTAAATGGGAAATGCCTTTTAAATTTTTACCCATGTGTTTATTTTTTGAAAGTAAACTTTTATCAAAATATAGACATTCTTTCCTACCTAGTTTCCTACAATATTCTTTATCATAAATCATGTTGAATTTTACTCAATGCTTTTCCAGCATTTATTAACTGATCTTTTTTTCTTTATTAATGTGGTAGTTTATATTAATAGATTTTTTATATTGAACTATCTTTACAAACTACAAATGAAAACTAATATGTATTATGCCAACTGTGGCCTTGTTTTAAAGCAAAAATAAGTTGTTTGACAAGACTTATTCTGAATTATACTTTTACATATTAAAAGTTAGTTATCCTGACATAACTTAATATGGATTTTATAAATGACCTTTAATGAATTTGGAGAAAGAGAACAATAGCAGAAAAGTTGAAATTCAAGATATATGGTTCCCATAGATATGTCTTTTAAAATAGAGAAAAGAAAAGAAAAAGAACCCCATACCTAAACTTAATAATAGGGTTCTCATCTACTTGGAGCCTATGGGCATCAGCTTGAGACTCTACACTAAGGCGCCACCTCCTGCTGACAGCACTACTGGTCATGAAAGAAGGGGCAAACCACATTTAGCTAACAGGTGCAGATCTAACCATTTGCAAAACAATCCAGTTATTCCATCTGCAAATCTGCATGCATGCTCCTTTATTCATATAGTTTGTATCACAGTTGAAATTTTTGATAGCTTTTTTCTCAAGTCTTTGAGAATCTTTCAATGCCAATATGCGTACCCTCTGTTTTGAATGAAACTCTGGAAATTTCTCTCAAAGCTTTGCTGGTAGTTAGTGTCCCCACCGCCTCCAGCAGGAACAGAAGAGCCTCAGCAGGGCGTCAGCCTGCGTGGGTGGCCCTCAGATTCACAATGATGACGTGAATATTTCAGAGGTTTTAATGCCTGGAGATCCTGGGGAGACCACAGCGTGCCCCAGAGGCCACATACAGAGGTGAGGGGGTTCAGATGGAAGTTGGGGGTGTGGCACCTAGCAGTGGTATATTCAAATGGGACGCGGTCCCTTTAAGGTGGCCGTCAAAGGCCTAATGATCCACCTGAAGGAAGGCTTGTTGGACAGAGGCTTCTCACCCTTATTCTGGCCCTGGACTGGAGCCACTCAGCTGTGATGCTGAACTGGAAACTGTGTCTCGGGTGACAGGAGGAAACGACACTTGTGTTCAAAGCTGGACACCCAGGGCACGTGAGGTTAGGAAAGCACCTCCCTCTCGACACCCCCAATCTCTGGCCACCTCCCCAGGTTGCTGCCAGGTGCAGGAGGGTTCTCCACGAGACCCAAAGCTCCTCCCGGAACAGAAGCCTCTCCTCTTTTGGGTTTTTTTTTTTTTTTCATAAATTGGCCTGACTTCATTCTTTAAGGGCTTTTAGAGCAGTGGAAGCCATTCCACGTCTTGAGGTCACAAATTCTAAGAGCCTATACGTCACCTGTTAGATGTCTTCATTCTGTCTGTCCCTGGGTGATCCCTTTAAGTTGTCAAAAGTTTTAAGTGGGGGTAGGGGGGTGTTGCTGAACAAAGTTGTGAGGTTACCTAGACATTGGCTACAGCATGGCCCAAACGTTTCCCTCTGACACCAGCCTGCCTCTGGGATGATCTACATCCCAGGAGAGTTGGGACAGATAAAAAATTGTCCCAGTGCCATTAAAGTTAAAATATGGGACAAATAATGATGAACCATTTCCACAGAGAAGCAAGGAAAATAACAACAAGAAGAATATAAGTGCCAGGTGCGGTGGCACATGCCTGTCATCCCAGCAGCTCAGGAGGCTGAAGCAGGAGGATCGTGAGTTCAAAGCCAGCCCTCAGCAACTTAGGGAAGCCCTAAGCAATTCAGAGAGACCCTGTCTCTAAATAAAACACAAAAAAGCATTGGAGATATGGCTCAGTGGTTAAATGCTCCTGGGTTCAATCCCCAATATACATATATGAAAAGTCTGTGTGGATAAAGCAAGATGACTTCCTTCTTCTCTAGAGTTGTAGAGCTGTTTATGTTTGAAACACAAATTATAACACGGGCCATGGTTCCAAATGTATATAGAGGAACTATTTAAGACAATCATAATGTTAAGGAAGGAAGTAAAGAAATGTAAGCTGAAATAAGATTTCTACATTTCACTCTAGCTGGCATGATGTTGGCACACAGAAATCATTTAACACCTAGAGCCACCATTAAAAATGTTAAACACAGAGACGGAGTCAAAAGGCTGTAGATAAATCATGGGCTGGGGTTGGTGCTCAATGGTAGAGAGCTTGCCTAGCATGTGTGAGGCACTGGGTTTGATCCTCAGGACCACATGTAAATAAGTAAAATAAAGGTCCGTGGATAACTAAAAAAAATATTTTTTTAGAAAAAGGCTGTAGATAAATCAAAATTAATTTACAAAAAAAACTGTTGAAGAATCTAGCAGGAAGGCAAGAAACAGAAACATAAAAGCAAATAACAGCAAAATGTCAGGCTTAAGCCCTCACTTATCAATCTTAATACTCAGTGTAAATATAAACAATGGGAAAATATTTAAAAACAGTTTAAGTGCTAGCAATTTCCATTGTTCCTATATAAGGCCCCATGCTTTTTAGTCTGATTTTTATTGGTTCTATTTAGTTATACATATCATTAGGATTCTTTTGTTTTGTTTTGTTTTGTTTCTGGTACCACGGATTGAACCCAAGGACACTTAACCACTGAGCCACATCCCCAGCCCTTTTTATATTTTATTTAGAGACAGGGTCTCATTGAGTTGCTCAGTGCCTCGCTGAGTTGCTGAGGCTGGCTTTGAACTCGGGATCCTCCTGCTTCAGCCTCCCAAGTTGCTGGGATGACAGGCTGCACCCCTGCTCCTGGCTAGGATTTGTTTTGATGTGATTATAAAGGCATGGGTCATAATTTGTTCTACTTCAGTCCTTAGCACTTCCCTTTTTCTCCCCTCTTCTCTCTCCTGTTCCTTTCCCTCTACTCTAATGATCTTTCTGCTATTGACTTAGAGTTTTTTGTTTGTTTGTTAGTCGATGTCTTGTGGATGTGCGTGATGGTGAGATTCACTGTGGTGTATTCACATATGTACACAGGAAAGCCAGGTCAGACTCATTTTCATTCCCCTGTTCTTTTCTTATCTTATCGGTCCTCCCTCCCTTTCAATCCTCCTCATCTGCTCCACTTCTCTTTCTTCTATTTTTTATTTTTTAATCTCCTCTCCCTTGGATTAGTTTTCACATACCAGAGAAAAACCCAACTTTTAACTTTCTGGGTCTGGCTTATTTCACTCAGCATGATGGTCTCCAGTCCCATCCCTTTACTGGCAGATGCCATAATGTCATTTTCTTTATGTCTGGGTAATACTCCATTATGTATATACAGCACATTTTCTTTATCCATTCATCTGTTGGAGGGCACCTAGGTTTGTTTCAAAGCTTATTGTGATTTGTCCTGATATAAATATCGATGTGGCTGTGTCACTATAGTGTGCTGATTTTAGATCTTTTGGATCTACGCCAAGGAGTAGGACAGCCAAGTCATATGGTGCTTCCATTCCTAGTGAGGAATCTCCACACTCCTTTCCAGAGTGGTCGCAACAATCTGCAGTCCCACCAGCAGTCACATCCTTGCCAACATTTACTGTTACTTGTATTCTTGGTAATCGCCATTCTGACTGGAGTGAGGGGAAATCTCAGTAGTTTTAATTTGCGTTTCCCTAATTGCTAGAGCTGTTGAACATCTTTTCCTATATTTGGTGACTGTTTGTATTTCCTCTCTAGAGAAGTGTCTGTTTAGTCTATGGCCCATTTATTGCTTGGGTTATTTGGTTTTTGGAGTTAAGTTTTTTGAGTTCTTGGTATTCTGGATATTCTTGCCCTAACTGAGGTGCTGGTGGTGAAGATTTTCTCCCATTTTGTAGGCTGTCATTTCTTTTGCTCTGCAGAAGCTTTTTAATTTGATGCCACCCCACTTGTTAATTTTTGGGTTTATTTTTTCTTGCATTTTAGAAATCTTGTTAAAGAAGCCCATGTAATGCTGGTCTTACATTTTCTTTTAGCAGTTTTAAGATCTAATTCCTAGGTCTTGTGTCCATCTGGGTTGTTTTTTGTGCAGAGTGAGAGATAAGGGTTGGATTTCATTCTTCTACATATGAATTTCCAGTTTTCCCAGCACCATTTGTTGAAGAGGCTATATCTGTTCCAATGTATGTTTTTGGCACCTTTGTCTGATCAGATAGCTACATGGGCTTTTCTCTCTGTATTCCATTCTATTCCATTGGTCTTTGTACTTCTTTTGGTACCAGTACCATGCTGTTTGTGTTACTATAGCTCTGTAGTATAATTTGAGGTCCAGTACTGTGATGCCTCCTGCTTCATTCTTATTGATAAGGATTGCTTTGGCTATTATGGTTCTCTTATTTTTTGAAATGAATTTCATGATGGTTTTTTCTAGTTCTATGAAGAATGTCCTTGGTATTTTGGTGGGGATTGCATTGAATCTGTATATTAGTTTTGTTAGTGTGGCCATTTGATACTAATTCTGCCCATCCAGGAACATGAGAGGTCTGTTCATCTTCTAAGGTCTCCTTCCACTTCTTTCTTTGGTGTTCTGTAGCTTTTATTGTACATGCTTTTTTATCTGCTGCTTTGTGTTTCCTGTCTTTCAAAGACAGCCCACAAGCCAGTTGTTAGCTTCCAGTACCAGGAGGGTTAAGTCTCTGCACCTCAATATCCTCAGCCTGCAGAAACAGTGCCCTGCATACACCCCAGAATTGAGCAGAGCAAGCGAAATGAGCTGAGCCCTTGTTGAGGGCATAGAATGCAGTCTGGACTGTGGAACCTCTGCTTTGGGGTTTCCTCCTGCTGTGGCTGCCACTGATTAAACCCGCTGTTTAATTCTGACTGTAGATTACAGCAGGCAAAGTCTGTTGATGAGATAATCTGCTGCTCATCATGGCTTTTTCTGTCTTCTGTTTTGACAAAAGCTTTGGCTATGCTGTGCCTCTGTGTGATATTGAAGGTCTAAATCAGGGCAATAGGGGCAGAGAGCTCAGATCAGGGCCCTGAGCAGGGCTGTGGCTGCCTGGCCTTTGGCCCGTGGGCTCCCACGCCTGCAGTCTCACATGAGTTCAGGTGACATTACCCAGCTGTGCCTCCCCATGGCTTTCTTAGTAAAGGCGGAGCTGCAGAGCAGGACTAGGGAAAGTGGGGTCAGGGTGTAGCTCAGTGACAGAGTGCTTGCCTACATGCTCCCTTGCACAGCAGAAAGAAAAGAGGAGGAAAGGAAGGAACTCTGGATTTCATGCTTTTAATCATGACTTTGTCCTTTCAGGATATTGACATTGTGACTAAAAGTTCAATGAGTCCTCACACTGTGTTTTTATCAAAGTCGTTGTGTTAGTCAGCTTTTTTTCTGCTGTGACTAAAAGACCCGACCAGAACAACTGTAGAGGAGGAAGAGTTTATTTGAGGGCTCACGGTTTCAGAGGTCTTAGTCCATAGAAGGCCGCTCCATTCCTCGGGGCTTGAGGTATCATGGACATCATGGCGGAAGAGTGTGGCAGAGGAAGCAGCTCACAGGACCAGCAGGAAGCAGAGAGACTCCACTCTCCAGATACAAATAAACACCCAAAGCCACGCCCCCAATGAACCACTTCCTCCAGCCATACCCCACCTGCCTCCAGTTACCACTCAGTTAATCCCATCGGGAATTAATTCACTGATCAATTTAAAGCTATGACCCAATCATTTCTCCTCCAAACCCTCTTGCATTGTCTCACATATAAGCTTTTGGAGGACACCTCACATCCAAATCATAACATATCATTAAAATGAATAGTTAAGACACAGATCAGGAAGAAATGTTTCAGAAACCTATGTCTGACAAAGGAGTGCTATGAAAATAAGTAATACCTACAAAAAAGGTAATTGCTACAATTCAATAAGAAATAGGTGAACAACTCAAAATTAGGTAAAAGATTAAAACAGATGGTTTGCAAAGGAAAATATCCTATAAACATCTCTGAACCTTGCCACCCTGGGGACCATGCTATCAACACGGGAGCCTCTGGGAGACATGGCAGACCACAACACAGACATACTCATGAGACTTCTCACGAGTGGAAAGCAGATCCCTGGGCCACAGGACTCAAAATGACAGCTTTCACTCTGTGTGGGACGGATCTCTCTAAATACTATAAAACTGAAAATCCAATGTGTCCAGTTTCACAAAATCCCAAAGATCTACATGCTTAATTCATCCTAAGGTACCCCGTTGGTCTACCCTAAGACATGAAAAGGTGGAAGGTAAAGGACACCTTAATAATATAAACCTGTGCCTGAAGACAGCCTGGGCCAGTTGGGAGGGATCAGGGAGGCCTGTGGCAGGTGGACACAGGTGCTGACCACAGCCCTTAGAGATGAGGCTAAGAACAACAGGGTCTGGAATTACCCCATGACTTCCTGGCACCATTTCCGGATTTCTCAGATGCTCTCCCTCTCACTTCTGTTTGTGGTCTGATGAAATCAGAGTCTCCGGGCACCCACTGAAACCTCAGGGCACAAGTGCTGTTCAGTCTATGGAAACACTTCTCTGAGACGTCCTGATGCTAATCATGTAGATCAACACTCAAAGTAAGCACTCTGTTCTGACTGATATATTGGGGACAGAAAGACAGATTAAGGTCTCAAGGGGAAAACCAGGAGTTTTCTAACATTGCTACTTAAAAAGATGAGTATTCTGAATCCAAAACACATGGTTAGTACCTCGTGACCTTTGTCAGGGGCTCGCCAGGTAACACACCAATTAATCTGCCCATCTCACCCCCAGTGAGACCGGAGGAGTGGCTGCATGGGTGACCCCCGATGATACATATGCAGGCATTTGCAAAGTAACTTTCTAAGCCAAACCTCAAAAAACAAACAAAATACACCCACTTAGGGTGCTGTTTGAACAGTTTCGGAAATATTGACAGCAGGCAGTAGTGCAAGTTCTGTACTCTGAGAAGCGCGTCAAGACCTCATTCCTTAAATCTAACCACATTGCCCTCTGAAAGACTTTTCCCCGCTGGTACTGGGGATCTCATTATTTGCTTAATATGAAACACAAGCCTTTCAACTCTCCTCAGATTCATCAAATCACTATTTGCACAGCTATCAACCGTGTCTCTATGTCGTGTTCATGAACCTGGAGAAGCACGGGGGAGAGGGAGGGGAGGGATTCATGTTCAAGAAGAGACGCCAACTTGGGGGAGGAGGGGCATCTGCACATTTTCCAGGGCAGGGTGGGAACACTCCAGGTTCTGAAAGTGACCCGTGACTCAACAGGGGCCGAGTGATCCTGCTTTCTGTCCCTCTTTCCCTCTGTCCCTCTGCAGCACATCAGACCTGCTTTCTAGGAAAGCCAGTGCTCCCTTTCTGGGCCCAAGGCCTGTAGGGCCTCCAGAGCGCATGAGCATTGTGGAAGGGGCAAAACCAATAAAGAAGGAACCAGAGGCCACTAGTTTCAGCCTTTATTAAAAACAATGCAGCCCATCGACAGCTCAGGATGAGTGTCCTGGGGGAGCCCAGAAGCTTGAAGGTTTTATGGGATGGTCTAAAGAAGGCTCATCCAAGTTGAGTTTTGTTCCAAGTACTGCTCACTGCTGGAGTTCTTGGAAGGCCTGGGCACTACTGAGGTGGCGCTGGTCAAGGGACAGCATGAGATGGCAAGGCTGGAGCTGCAGTGGAGCTGGTCCTTGGGGTTTAGTGAGGTGGGTGGGGAGAAGCAGTTAGGGCTGAGGTCTCACTAAAGTCAATGGAGAAGATGAGTCACCGTCTTTCCTACCAGCAGGATAGGAAAGAGTTCAGCCGCTTTCTTACTAGCCTGTTCTCTTCCACAGAAAGCAATAAACATTTTAAAATGATAAATTATGTTTCATTAAAACTTAAAATTTCTACTCATCAAGAAGCCCTAATAAATAAATGAAGATGCAAGCCATGGACCAAAAGAAAATGTTCTAAAGAAATATGTGCACTAATGAACTTGTACCCAGACTACGTAAAAATACCTGCAAGCTAAAAATAACAAGACAGGCAGGAGGTATAGTTCTGTGGCACTGGGATCACTTAGCATGTGCAAGGCCCTGGGGTCCAGCCTCAGGACTGAGAAAATAAACAAATAAATATTAAATTTAAAACAGGAGAAGTCTCACACTGGGTGTGGTGGCACACGCCTGTAATCCCGGCAGCTTGGGAAGCTGAGGCAGGAGGTTCCAAGCCAGCCTCAGCAATTTAGCAAGGCTCTAAGGGACTTAGAAAGACCCTGTCTCAAAATGAAATAAATTAACAAATTAGAAGGGCTAGAGATGCGGATCAGTGGTTAAGCACCCCTGAGAACCAAAGAAGGAACTGCTAAAGCCACAGGGTGAGAGGAGAGTACTCCTCCATCCTCAGCCCAAGATCCACAATTGTTGGGGAATAGAAACCAAAGTCAGCTGCTCAGTGGAGGAAGGGGCAGGAAATGTGCTTCAGACCAGGATCCCATATGAGTACAATACCAGAGACCAGCTCCTCCTGAGGAAGGAGAAGGAAACTCACTTTCACACCAAAACTGTCTCAGTGCAAGCAGCATTTGGTTGCCCAGGCAGGAGGAGGAAGAAACAAGTCGTCTTCTAAAGATCGGACTCACAGACCCTCAGGCTGAGCCCGGACCAGGAGAACCCTCCTCCACCCACCAAGCCAGGCCCTGAGGACTAGTCTCCCTCAGAAGAGGACACAAGACCTCTGCAGGACACACATGGGCCTGTGGAATGGCCAAGGGTTGAGCACAGAAGAAGAAGACTGGGAAAAGACCCCCCTAGTACCCAGGTTCAACTGAGCACAGAATGATTATATCAGTACGCTGGAGGAGGTGATGATATGAAGAACAAAATTCAAACACAGCTCCATCCCTCGAGAGATTGATAAAGGTTCTTCTGTGGAAGAAGTGCATTCCCATTTCTGGATATAAATACCGTTTGACTTCAGTCCTCACTATTCCTCAAAATCTATTATCCATCACTCAATCAAAAATCATGAAACACCCCAAAAGGTAGACAGATGAAACAGGCACTGTTGATGTAAAGCCACCAACAAAACCAGACTCAAAGATGATTGCAAAGTTGGAACAACAGGAGTTTAAAATGACCCCAACAGAAGTGTCAAAGCATATGAAGTGAGGAAAACAGAGATGACGTGGATGAACACTTGAGTGGATTCAGAACAGAGAGAACCACTGAGTTGGATGAAAATGTTAGAAATAAAATAGGTATAATCAGATCTTTAGCAAGTTTGCCAGCAGACTGGAAATTGTTGAAGAATTAGTGAACAAGAACATAGGCCTGGCGAAAACTATCCAAACTGACACCTTGAGAGAAGAATAAGTAGAAATATAGAGCAGAGAAATCGTGCAACGATCTGAACAACAAAACTAGTAACCAAAAGTCTAATATATGTACAATTGGCGCCAGGATGAAAATTAAAAAATCAAAATATTCTAAGAGGCCCAGAATGAAAAGAAAGCAGAAGAAGCATCTTAAAGGATAATAGACAAGAATTATCCCAAATTACCAAAAGATAGCAAACAAAATCATTTTTATAAAATGACTTTTTTAAGCCACCTGGACACACCAAAGTAACATGTCAAGGCAAAACAAAGATTAAAAACAAAATGCTAAAAGCATCCAAAGAAGAAAATAGACATTACATAGAGAGGAACAAAGAAATGGGTCACAGAGGATGGCTTTTGCCAGAAATCATTCCCACCATCCCAGGTGCTGCGGTGCTCTCCCATAATCCCAGCCACTCGGGAGGCTGAGGTGGGAGGATCAGAAGCCAGAGGCCAGCCTTTGTGGCTTAGCAAGACTTGTCTCAAAATAAAAAAAGACTGAGGATGTAGCTCAATGGTAGTGCTGGGTTCAACCCCTTCAAATAAAAAAGAGAGAGAGAGAGAGCAAAAGAAGTGAAACTACGTAGACATACACCAAGTGACAACTGCATGTTAGCCTTAACCTACTGAAAGAAAACACACAGGTGAGAATACCATGCCAAAGTGAGGGTGAAATAAAAACATTTTCAGGAAACAGGGCTTGCAAGCATCCACCAACGGCGAACAGGCAGTACAAATACATGAACAAATGCCTATCTCCCCCAGGAAAGCAGCAAGATCCCAGATAGAAAGTCATGTCTACCCACAGGAAACAAGGAGCACTGTGGGCAGTCCAACTGAGCATGGAATGAACACACACAGTTCCTGACTTTAAATGCCTTGCGATGGAGACAGGAGAGCTGCTGACAACACCATCCATGGTGAAATGCAAGTGCAGGTTCTGACCAAGCCCCGCTGGAGAACCGAAATCAGGAACTCTGCAAGGCAGATGCTGAACAGGACCCGGGGACCCAGGGACCACCTGCATGTGGGTGGGCGTGTCAAGGACGCTCTGCAAAGTCACCAGGTAGCATGCTTGGGTAATACTCCTTCTTGGAGGCCACAGTTGCATTTCTGCAAAAGAGAAAGTTCGGCCACGTGACCATGGCTGGGAGTGATGGCGGCTTTAATTGTAACAGCCACAATTTGAAAACAGCACAAATGCCCTGGGGTGGGTAAGTGGATTTCTGGAAACAGAGCCGCCCATGTACTGGAATACAACCCAGCCAGCAATCGAGAGCCAGCCATGGGTACAGGCAGCAGCGTGGATGGATCTCAAGAGCCCGGCGGAATGTAGGACAGGAAATCCAAGGGGTGACAAGCCACATGACCATGTAGAAACCAGAATGCCCAGATCCGAGGTGGCCAGGGGCGATGCAGGGCCTAGGAAAGATAAAATAAGGAGCTCGTGGGGATGGAACAACTGTGCTCTGATTGTGTTTAGGATTACACAGATCTGCACGTGTGGTAAAATTTCATAAAACTGTACACCTAAATAAATAAATAAATAAATAGATAAATAAATAAATAAATAACATCTGAATGAGGTCTGTACCTGAGTTGATGCTGTCATGCCAAGGTCAACTCCCTGGTTTTGATAACACAGTTATATAAGATGTTCTCCTTGCCTTGGGCTCGGGGAGGGTCCGTGGAAGATCTTGGTATTTCTTTCAAAACTTCTCATGTGTCATATCTTTCAAGATGAAAAGTTACAATGAAAAGCCAAGTAAAAAGGTAACTGCTTAAAACAAAATAATAATAATAATGATTACTATAATTACTAATAATTAATAATAATATTCCTCAGGAGATTTACAATGTGTTGGGCTTTCAGTGGAATATGGGATGGGAAATGAGAGCTGTCCTGTTCAATGCTAAAAAATGCTGCTCCCGGGCTGGGGTGGTGGCTCAGTGGTGAAGTACTTGCTTTGCATGTGAGGGGCACTGGGTTCCATCCTCAGCACCACATAAAAGATATTGTATCCATCTACAACTAAAAAATTTAAAAAATTAAAGCTGTTCCCTCAAAGCTGGAGAAATTCAGAACACTGTTTATAAGAACATAAATCTTACAGAAAACAATTCTCTTGGAAAGGTCTTTGAAACATAATGATGGCAAAAACCAAATGTTTTTAAAATTAAGTACCATTTTCGTCATGGGAACTACCCAATTGTTCATTGCACATCATCCCTGAAGATAGAGCTGTGAAAAGAAAACTTTATTTTCATTGATTTTTTTAAGGCAAGTAATACTTGCTTCTGAGCACTAACCACTGGGACATGAACAACTACTGTTCAGAATCGCCCGTATCCACAGTGGTTACCCCATCCCAGGTTTCTGACCCTGGCTGCACCCCAACAAGTCATATTTACCTCTCAGCCACACTTCTGTTAGAAATAAATCTCTTGGTAAAATATATAACCATAGTTGCTAAGGGTTTTAAGTCTAAATTCCTTATGGTAATATAAAAGAAAGAATATGCAAGGAAATATTCTCAGTGAACAGGAATTTTCTGGAAAGATCCACAGTCTCAGGTTTGACTCACACATCTGACATAATAAACTCAGAATCCCGGGGCCACAGGCTCCTGTACTAACTAGGTTCGCAACCCTGATGACCTGTTGCTCTTATCAGTTTTATACAAACCTGTGCTTTTTCCAAGAACTCTCCTGACTGTCGGCATGCACAGCACCCCCAACTCCTTCCTCAATGAGTAGGGTACCATGAAGGCAAAGAATCCCTGTACACAGTAGTCACTCAAAAATGCAGACAATGCCATCATCACTTTGGAATTAATCAGACTCACTTTCTTCTCCAAAGTAGATTCCTTCCAGCTAAGAGAAGGCTCAAAGGCTTAGAGCTTTGACAGTCTCTCTTATTCGGGGCTCTAGACACTTGTCATCAACAAAACAATTTTGAGCAGTTAACAGAAATGCCTTTTGAGAAGATGCTCCCGGGAAAGGAAAATAGGTTTTTCCAACAGTTACAGGATGACTCAATAGCAGAAGTCAGCTGATCTCAAAAACTGACCGTGAAGAGAGCTTTCCCAAGTTGCCTTACAGAACGTGGCAGGGTACAGAATGTATAACCACAGCCGCGTCCAGCCTAGACATTTTTGTGTACCTATTCATCAAAAAGCTAGCTGGCAAGTGGGTTCATAGTTTGTATTCTTACAGAGTACTCAACATTTTATGCCATTAAAGAAATAAATATGCATAGAGAACTCAGCAAAATTCTCTGCAATTTGGAGAAGGAAATTAAGTCTTTTGCAATTAATGTTTCCTCGGAGGTGGTACTGCCCACCTCCACAGGGAATGTGGCTTCTGTTTGAATCCTCAGCCCTACAGAATGTGATGGAAATGACACCTCACCTCTGAGCTAAGTCCTCAGCCTATCTTTTCACCTACACAATCCCCTTGAGTGACGAGACCAAGTCTTTTATTTCCTATCTCCCTCGATGCTCTGTACTCACAACCACATACCTGGAACCCAGTCCTTCCCACTGAATTTGTTCTCAAATGCACCAGCACCCAGCGTGCTTCCTCATGAAGTCCCACACACCAGGTCAGCCTCGGGTGGGCCCCATACACTTCTCTAAGTTTGTCACCCTCCTCTGTGACTCTCAGCATGAAAACATCCCCTGATCACCTTCCTGATGATCCAAGCCTCCCCCTTCTCTGCCACCTCCTCACCCCATGGCCACCAGGCACCAATCGCCGTCACTCTGGGTCTGCCCTGCAGTTTGGCAGCCAGGCTTCCTCCAGCCTCTGCCTCCCAGATTAGCCAGAGACATCTCAGACAAGGCACACCTGATCAGTTTTCTGTTTTATACCCTTCAAACTCCCAGTGCCCAAAGATGGAACATGCAGGGTTCTCAGCAGGATGCTGGTGGCCTCCAAGATCTGCCCACCTCTGCAGCTCAGCTCCCAGCCTCCCTCGCCTGCCACTCACACCCGACCACCAGACCCCTTGGCCTCCACCCACACACCCTGCCAGCCTCCTCTCCACGTGTCTGCTCTCAAGTCACTTCTCCCTGGACAGTCCCTCCCTCCTCTCCCAGCCACCTATGATTTCTGCAAGATTGTGTTCAGGCGCCTACTCTGGGAATCTCTCTTGGTCCTCAACCCCTCCTTTTCTGTGTCCCCCCATAAGCTATGTCCTAGGCATAGCTCTGTCCCTGCTAGACTCAAGCTGCTAAGGACTGGGACTGTCCTCTTTCATTTCATTGTCCCCAGCCTTCCCCTCAGTGCTGGTTAGTGGTACGTGCTCAGTATTGTTTGATGAATAAAGTAATGATAATGAGGCATGTGGTGGGATCAATGGACGCATCCTGTGATCTATAAGAAGATGCAAATGGTGGTTTCCTGCCACTCCCACCTAACAGAGGTGTTTCACAATCTATAAGTAAACTCCCAGTAGTGGCAGTTAGGGAGGGGTCGTGATACCTCCACATATTACCATGTACGATGGTTTTCCAATATGAAGGGCCAGAAGGATGCCTTTTTGCTTACTAGTTACTAGAAATCCTTTTTCTATTCTATGCCAGAAGCTACAAATAACAAAAACAAACTTCTTTTGTACAGTTCTCTAAGTCATTACTTCCTATGGTTACCTGTTACCACCGCATCACGGGGACCATGTGCTGGGCATTGGGCTACATGATAGTGTCTCTGCCCCCCCTATTTGTGTTATTGTTGTTGCTTGGTACAGGAATTGAACCCAAGGGCACTCTACCGCAAGTACACTCCCAGCCCTTCTCATTTTTGAGACAGGATCTCACTAAGTTGCCCATACTCACCTTTGAACTTGAGATTCTCCTTCCTTTCTCCATCTCCCAAGTTGCTGGGATTACAGGCGTGCACACCACACCAAGTTACCCCCACTATTTTATTGAGATCTCACACAGGACACGTATTGACCCATTTAGAGAAGAGGTGTTCAGGGCTGAAAGAGTTACATTCCACACCAAAGATTACAGGATCTAATAAGCAACAGAGCCTGGCCATGAATGCAGGCTGTCTGACTGTCAAAAGAAAAGTCACGGAAATCTTGAATCTCTTTGAAAACATCAAGACCTTAATGGCACTTAAAAGTACACTTTAAAGCAGGGCATGGTAGCACATGCCTGTAATCCCAGCAGCTCAGGAGGCTGAGGCAGGAGGATTATAAATTCAAGGCCAACCTCACAACTTCTTCAGCCTCTGTTCCAAAATAAAAAAATCAAAAGAACTAGGAGTACATCTCAGTGGTGAAATGCCTCTGAGTTCAGTCCCAAGTATCAAAAGATAAAATGAAATTACAATTTTATCCAGAATTGGAATGTATGATATGTTTAAAATACATCTTCAGAAACGTTTTTTACACATATTAATGATAGCATAAAAGTATCAAAATACCAAAACCAAAACAAAAATTAAAATTACCAAATGAAATCATTAAATCATGTTAAGAAGACATAATTCCGAACTCTCTGGTGAACATGAATAGTGTCGTCACCACTGACCAGTCTCAACTCTGAGAACCCCCAGCACCTTGCAGGGGACAGACAATGGCAGTGGGGCCTCCTGTACGAAGGGCCCCCTGCTTGCTAGAGGCTTGCAGCAGCACTTCCGTGGGAACCCAGGCCTGTGGTCCATGGAGCATTGGGGGCCTGCAGGAGAGGTTTCTCATTGTAAATTTTAAAGATTCTTTGAAATAATCTCTAGGATCCCCCAATGATCCTATGGTTATTTAAACGTAAGGGTTTTAACTTGAACCCCAGCATGTCATGCTCACTCTAGGCCAAAAGGGACTGAATTTGACCACATGTTAGTCTTGAGAAATGCAAGACCTCCGTCTCACTTTTATACTTTCAATATAATAATTTCTCATTGATCTTTTTTTTTTTCCTTTTGGTGGTGCTGGGGACCAAACCCAGTTCCTCGTACTCCTCCTTCAGCTTTAAAGAACCATCCAGGTGTAGCCTGAGCAACTGGGCCTCACGAGGGCCGAGGAGATGTCAACCGAGAAACCTTCAAACCTTGTATCGTACGACCCTGTGAGTCTTTACAGATTAATTTAGGAAATATGTTCTTTTTAGGAACAGAAACAATTATATCTTCCAGATGTTATTTTTCCCTACTACCTGTTTTTTGTTGTTCTCTTTCATTTTGTTTTTTATTTCCTTCTTCTATAACATATGGGCCAGAAATGACATCTCTAAACAGAGACAGAAGAAGGGACAGTCCTTGGGTGAAGTCAGCCCAATGGCTTTCATTACTGAATGTCAGGTAAGGCAATGAGGAGAATCAGGGTTCATTTCCCGCCAGCTGATTTTCACTATGGATCTTCAGTGTCGCCATGAACTGAGCAAACATCAGGCACCCACCAGAACCTTCATTTTTAAATATGCTTCCAAGGAGATGGACTACATCTCGTAGCAATGAAATGCCCAGCTATCATTTCTGAAGCTAGAGGCATCCTGGAAGACCAAGATTTCTATGTTGGTTCATATAAATAATGGAGTTTTTAGACAACAGTATAGAAAAAATAGTTGAGATTGATTTTCCATTAAAAGGATCCTGGAGTGGGGATGGTTATCTCTTCACAGGTAACTAACTGTAAGCTAGACACTTGCCCTTTTGTGATTTGATTTAGTTTAACTTGACCCTCTGAACTGCCCCATGCATTTATTGTCACGATTTTTTTTTTTTTTTTTTTTTTTTTTTTTTGGTGCGGGAGGACGTGGGCAGTTAGAGAAGCTCCCTGAGGTCCGGTGGTTGGTCTCAGAGAATGATCTGCAGTGGAGGGACCTGGGCCTGAGCTTGGCCCTCCTCTCCCACCTACCATTCAGAGCTGCTCCAGGGCCCCCCTCCAAGTGTCCCCAAAGCCCCTTCACCTCTGTGATTCTGCCTGGAAAACAGGTGGCAGAGAAACACGTGGTTGAGCCAAGCTTAGACTTGAGCATTACTCAAGGAAGATGCCAGAACCTGGACAATTTTTCTTTCTGCCTTTTTTTTTTTTTTTTTTTTTTTGGTGGTGCTGGGGATTGCACCCAGGACCTGGCTCATGCTACCACCGAGCCACATCCCCAACCCTAGAACCTGCACAGACTGTGGAATTCCAGTCGAGACAGACACAAGAAGCTCCCAGTGACCCACATCCCGAGATTTCACCATCAGTCGCCGCCCAGCCAAAGCCACTCACCCTGCCCGCGTCTTATTTGGTGCCCTGTGATGCTAGGGATAAGGTGGGAATTCACTCTTCTTCCTCTTCTCCCAGGTCAGCTCACCCCTCCCCTCACCATTTTTGGGCTTTTTGAGGTAATTCCTTCACTTTGTTGAACCCAACAGTTCACAGGCTGTTTAACGCATCTAATATTTCACAGAAGTGATGTTTCATGCCACTCAGATGTTAAAATTGTGATGCTATTTCCTCCAGTCAAGCTCCATTTCCAGATACATGCTTTTGGCCTCAGACGCAAGAATTCAACGTGGCTCTTTGCAGACAGGTTTGGCCAACTCACGGACGTCACTATGTTAGCTTCAGACTCAGTGGTGCTCCTCGCCATGTCCTCCCAGAGTGGCATCTAAGAGCTACCAAGGGGTCAGTTAAGAGGGGACATCTTCACAGCCATCAGCTGATGCCAACTGCCCTCCCTGCCTCGCTCTCTGTCACCCTCCCCACATGCCTTCCTTTGCCAGGACCAGGAGGAAGGCTCCTATCAGATTCTGCTCCTGCTCAGCTGCTTGCTGTCACTGAGAATCATACTTATTTTCTGTTCTGTCCCTGGAGAGTGACCCCAGATGACATAAGCTCCCACACCCCTTGGAGTCTCCCTCACTCAGCGAACACAGGAGCAGCAGGGCAGAAGCTGAGCTTCCCGCCCACTGGAAAACAGACGCCTCTTCCCCCAGTCTCTCTGGGCCTCAAGGTCTCTGGTGACAAGGCTGGCTACCAGACAATAGCAAGCCTCATCTGGTGATGGAATCTCTCCACATTCCTTCCACATGCTGTTCTTACCACCATTATTGATCTGATACAATGTTCTGGCTGACATTTGCAGCAAGGTTTCCGGGGACACTTGCTGTCCTCAGTGCCTTTTGTCTAGATGGCTTTGCCACTCCAGTGACTCACCAGGATGAATGCTGTATTCATTCCCGGCCTCAGTGTGAGTCCGTGGCAGGTATGCTGGCAATCCTACTCTCCTGCTCTGCACTGCGGGGAGCATCACCCAAGCCCTTGCCCCTACCTGTCTCATGGGATCCATGGGGACAAATGTTCATCCAGATAGAATCCTAGCAGAACACTTCCAACATGGAAGCTCAAGTAGCTGGCTGTGCCTGGAACCCGCCGTGCCCTCTCTTCATTGCCATTTTGATGCAAAAGCCTGAAATGACAGAACCTGAACCAACTCTTGGTTCAACTGAGCCACTACGTCTGCAATGCATGTTGCCATTCTGTTAGTTGAAAATTGCAACTGTGTGTCAAATCCTTGCATATGTTACTTTTTTTTTAACACCTGCAATGACAGATGAGGGATTGTTTCACAGTTTAAAAAACTATTTATTTTGCACATGAGAAAACTGAAGCTCAAGAACTGTTGCCACGTGTGTGAGTCCATGCGCCCGCAGGCAGCAGGGCAGGATCTGAACTCAGGACTGACCATCCAGCCATGCCCTCTCCACCACAGCCTTTAGACTACAGAGAAACCAGGTTTCCCTGGTCACTTTTTTGCTTGTTTATTTTCTCCTGATATATTCAAGGAAGCAGAGTTAATTTCCGATGTTCTGTGCTGTGTTTTAACATCTGAGCTCCACTCGGCCCTGGGATTTTGAGAGGATGGAGCCCCAGAAGCAGACAGTCCCGTTCAACCAGGGTGCTCTTGAACCTGACCTAGCCCCTGAATTTCCACCTGTTTCAAATGAGAAAAAAAGTTCACTACTTGAAAGAAAAGTCAGGGATAATAGAAATGAAAGAAATCCATGGGCGATTAAAAATATTTATTTCCATCTGTGTATTCTACTTTATCTCAAAGCCTAGGATTGAACCAATAAAATTGCCTAAAAATCATCATTTTGTAATACCTCTATCTCTAGTCTCAATTCTAGCAGAGATTATACAAACAAGAAGAAAGAGGGAGCAGAGGAAAAGCAAAACACTTGCATAACTAGCTCATGAGTCACAGAACATTGACTAACGATTTAATTCAACCACAGAAAGAGGAAATTCCCGGTGGTTTATCTGCCACTGTTGGAAACTAAGAATGATTAAGCATACAAACTATGTTTTCCACATCACAGCAATCCAAACATCTTTAAACCTCCATACTAATCAGCATAATTCACTGGTTTTCTCCCAGGTGTTCAGAACCAGGGCACAGCCTCTGAGCTCAGCCCCTTTGGGCAGCTGGGCTCCTGCAGACGCTCTCGGCTCCAATGGAGGGTTAATTTATGTCCCCGTGGAGCTGGGAATAATGAGATGCTGAATTTCCCCTGAACTTTAAATGAAATCTTTGAGAACAAACACAATTAAATGAGCAAAAGAGATTTTGGTTAAAAATTAAACAATTTTAATAACAAAATAACTGGTGGTCTGTCTTACTAGAAAAATGAACACTAATTTGGGGTGCATTTTAAAATATGTTAAACTACAAGAGAAGTCAAAGAATCATTCATAACCCACAATCCAGACAAATACCATCATTATTTTATAGTGTCCTTATTAAATATTTAGTGGTAGGATAGTCTATCTAACATAACAAATTGCTCCTAAATCTTGGTGATGTAAGACTGAAGCTTTATTCCTGTACCACACCCCTGTCCAGTATTGAGGGATGGAGAGAGCAAGAGGGGCCCTCTAGGAACCCAGCCTGGAGTTGGGGTCCCCTGGGTTTGGGGTGTTACCCTGGCTTCCTACTAACTGGTATCTAAGGAGTGAGTAAAAGGTTTGGAGAGCTCAGACACAAGTCATCTGCCATGTTCCATAGGCCATAAGGGATTCATGGCTGCATCTGACCTCACAAGGACTGGAAAATACATGTGCCCAAGGAGGGGAGGCTTGATGAAGACAAAGCTGATACCTGATGCATAAATAGATGCAGATGTGGGTATGGAAGTAAATGGGTCTAGACATGGGCATGGATTCTGGCTATGGAAATGAGTGTCGGGGTATAGTTGTGGGGATGGATAGAGCCATCAGTGTGGATATGGGCTTTGGGCATGGATATGCATACAGATATCCATTTTTTTCATAAATATTTATTTATATTACTTTTTTAAAAATATATAAAACTGGGCTGGGGATATAGCTCAGTGGTAGAGCACTTGCCTAGTGCCTGCAAAGCTCTGGGTTCAACACCCCCAGATCTGCAAAACAAAACAAAAAAAAACCCAGTATCTGAATGTATAAAAGTGCATCCTAAGTGAGGATAGTGGCTCAGGCCTGTAGTCCTGGGTTTGGGGGAGGCTGAGTGAGGCAGGGGGACTGCTTTGTGCCCAGGCAGCCTGGGCAGTATAGCAAGAGAGAGAGAGAGAGAGAGAGAGAGAGAGAGAGAGAGAGAGGAAGAAAAGGCAAGGCTGCTTCTTTATTTTTCATACTTTAACTTCAGAACAAAACAAACAAAAATACATGATGCACAAGATCCAGTGCTGTTGTCAAATTTGGGAGGGAAGGGATTTCCTTCCTTCGACACAGGAGAGGAGAGAAAGAAGCCACTGCACCTCAGCAGCGGGAGGTGCGGGCAAAGGGAGCAGGGCCACTCGAGGCGGCTGTGGAGCCCTGGGGACCATAGGCAGAGGGTCCGAGGTGCCCAGGTGGAAACTCCTACCCTACCTCTTCCACGTGAGATGCGGCCTCACCACCCTGGAGCTGGGGGTGGGATCTCTTTGGTCTCTCTGGGCATCCTACCTCTTCATCAGTGCTGGCCTGAACTTGATGGTGGGCAGACGCAGCTGGAGTGAACCTGGGCTCCTCCAGGGAGCCACCAGAGGAGAGCAGCGCAGTTTCAAAGAACAGCACCACCAGGTCCTTGACACCTTGTCCTCCTCGGCCTTCTGCTGAGGCTGTCTCCAAAATGGGACAGCCCATTGTAGAGTTGTCTCCAAGTGCCTGGGCTTTCGGACTCACTCCATGTCACCTGGTCATTCTGCGGCAGGGTGAAGACACAAGCCTATTGGAAATCATCACCTGCTCAAACTTCTCAGCCAAGATTCCCTTCCTAAGCTTGCAGAGGTTCTCAAACCTCCACCACACCTCCTCCACCTTCCTTTTCTCATCCTCAGCTAGTCCCAGGACTTCCTTGGTAACAGGGACCAGGATCTTCCCATCAACATCCTGGAACTTCTGCAAGCAAACCCACAGGCTCAGCCCCATACACCACCTCCAAGCCCACTTGCTCTACAGAAGCAGAACAGACCACCTGCTCTTTGCTCTTACCAGTGAGGTTATAGATAGACTTCTAGGGCTTGTCCTCGTTATCCTTATCTCCTTCTTCTTTCTCAATATTTTCCCCCCTTATCTCTTCCTCTGCTTTCTGGTCACTGATTTCCTTCTCTTTTTCCTTCTCCAGTTTAAGGGAAGTGAAAGAGCCCAGCAACTGTGAGTGCTTCTCCACCATTTCTTCAACCCACTTCTCCTGTGCATGCTCTATCTGGGCTCCTTTAAGGCAGGAAGATCACTTTGGCACCCGACCAAGGGGATCAGCCTGGCTAGCACATAAAGAAAACAAAATACCAACAGAAGACCCTAAGCATTCTTATCCTTGTCATGGTGCCTCTGGTCACAACCACTTTCGCTACCACCAGGGAAGAGAGTAAAACCCAAAGCCAAATTGCCCAGTCATGGAGATATCAGCCCTGGCCTGCAGGCCCTACGCAAATGCTGAAGTACAGGACTTGACCATGGCTCCCAAGTTATTTTTGAGATCAGCCTTCATTGACCATGCCAATGCCCATGTCCACCAAAGTCAAGGTGTGCTCCCAAAGGCAGGGGAGGGGTCAATCTTCAGCTCTTCACCAACACCCGAGTTGGAAGAGGCTGTCAAGCTCTCAGCAAATCTTGCCCAAGCTCTGAGAAGCAACAGATACCAACTCCCATCGGGAGATTTCCTCAATAGAAAAGAAAGTGTTTTCAACGATTGCCTCCAATTTTGGTCAACCTCTTATTTATGAGAGATCAACCAAAAATTAGACCTAAGCACCTGTCCCTGTCACCATCACAGCTGGGATATCTCTGTGTCAGCATGGGGCTCATCGAGACACAACATCAGGCTCATTCAAGAAAGATGTCCTCATTTTCGTTGCTCTAATTGTGGCGAGACCATCTGGTGTGTCAGGGATGGTCGCATCTAAGGCCCTTGAGAGAAAACAGCACACAAGAGAGATTATGTGGTTAATCTCAGGAGGACGATATCAAGAGACTGGAGGATGCACCTCAGCCAAGTGCCCACAAGTCAAACCCACGAAAATCAGATAAATCAAAGGATGAAGCCAAGGGGGAGGTTCCTTCTTCATCTTTGGCCTGAGATCAGTCAACAGAAAGCCTTAGCGCAGGATCGTGCATGAGTGCTAGGGTCATGCTCACGGTTGGTGCTCACCCTGGGCAGGCAGGGGAACGAGGCTGCAGGGTCAGGTAGCTTTCCACATCCAAGGTAGAGATTACAAGGTGGCAGGAAGAGGATTTCATAAGACGATGGTCCATTCACTGAAAAATGTTGGACGTGGTCAGAATTCAACCAACTGTCAACAGCGTTTAGACCCAGTGATTTCCTAACACTGGTGCAGAGGAGATTTCTACCCACTTGGCTGCTCCTGCTGTCAGACAATCGGGATGGGTTCTCACCACTGCTTCCAGCTACAGGCTAAAATAAGGGACGGGCCTACACGTAGGAGTTCTTGAGTAAGAACTCGTAAACCCCGGTTGTCACATTCGTGAATGAACAAGGTGAAGGGTTGGTATACTTCAGGAGTTCTGGGGCCGAAGGTTGCTGCACAGCCAGATTTAGTCGGCTGAAGGCCTCTTTGTGATTATTCTTCCCAAGGAAAGACTTTGGGACAGAGATTTTTTTTTTTAAATTCATTCAAGGAAGACACCAACAGGGAAGAATTTGGGACCCCAGACGTACAAGATCCTGCAAGGCCAAAGGCCCAAGGAGACCTCTTAATTGTCTGTTAATCCTGAGTCTGGAGAAATTTTAAATGCTTTTATTCTTTCTAATGAGAGAGAAATTCCTTCTGCAATCAGATTTATGTTGCAAATAATGGAATCTTTTCTCTGAAAGATTGGAGATTTTTCAATGAAGGCCTTATGGCCTTTGCAAGCTAATTTTGTCAGAAGTAAATCAAATTGGTTTCTCAATATTGCTTAGAAGAACACGGCCGTCCATCATCTGCATGTTGAATAAGAGCAGAATTCCTAGGGCATCGTAAGTTTTCCAAATCTTGGTGCAACATCTGAGGAAAATAAGACAGGGTCTTGGGAAAGCCCTGCGGCATTATAGGCCAAGTGCATCCTGGATTTTTCCTACTCAAAGCAAGTCAGTATTCACTCCTTCAATCCATTGGAATACTTAGGAAAGCCGAGCAAAGTTCCACTCTTTTGTGAACCATTTTGGATTTGTGTGTCTGTTAGAAAACAACTCATTAGCTTTGGGAGCATGTAGACACCCTCGGATGGCCAGCGTGGCCACTGCACAAAGGGTTTGAACTCATCTCCAGCCTCACCTGTTGGGCTTTTTGAAAGGTAGGGTTGGTGTGTTAGAAGAGCCGGAGCAGGAATTATAAGTCCACTGCAGCTGTTGAGCGGCCCTGGATGGCCACTGGATTTACTGGGAATAGAAGCAACTTAGGAACCACTTAGAAAGGTCCACTTGGGTCTTAACAAGTTCAGCACGTTTGGTTTTCCTATTAGTTGAGGAGAAAGCTCACAAGTACTCAGATACTTCAGCAAGTGTAGGGGTTTTGTGGGTTTGAGCTATCGACATCAGCCTGTAGGGAACTGTCACTCAGGGTTGGGTGAGTCAGGAAATTCTCAGATGTATCTTCTCTCTAAGGAGAATTTTATGTGGACTCTTCACTTAGAGAACAAGTCTGGGCCCAGAAGTTTCACCTGGGGCAGTATCCCCTAGTAAGACATATTTTTCTGAAAATGGTCCAAGTGTCCATGGGACAGTTTGGGACATGGTGGCCTTTGGACTTGAGTTGATCGCCCCAACATGGAAACATTCCTTTGACAGATGTGTGAGGGTCAGATTTAAGCGTGGCTCTGGTATCCACCAAAGCTGTAGGATATTTCCCATGAATCTTTGTCTTAGTTCCCTCTTGTTCATTTCAAGGTGTTATGGGAAGCGGTCCAGCAGAGCCCCATCCGTGCTGACCATCCCGGGAGTCACGCCCTCGGGGACTTCCTCTAGTGGAGAAATGGCCTGGGCTACAGGAAGTGGCCCAACTGATGGCTGCAGAGAAGCAGACGATGTCTTTCGGGACACCTGGCTGTCCACAGTGCAGGCAGACACCTCGAGGCACAGGGGTGTTAATCTGGGCCTCCTGGTGATGCTTTAAAATCGAAATGAAGAGGTCCTCTTGGTCCTTGTAGCCATCATAGGTATAAGAACATGCACTCATCTGCCTTTGATCTTTCTCTGTTCTAGGGCCCCTTCAGGATGTTCAGTTGAGCCTACTAAGGCAACCAGCTCAGAGGTTTCCAAGCCTAGTTCATGATTTTTAACTAGAATGTTTCTAGGGAAACCTGGTAATTAATAAAGCAGACAGGGCTTTTGTTTGGAGTTGAACCCAGGGGAGCTTTACCACTAAGCTACATTGCCAGCCATTTTTATTTTTATCTTGAGATGGGTCTCGCCCAATTGCTGGGAGTCTTGCTAAGTTGGTGAGGCTGGCCTTCAACTTGTAGTCTTTCTGTCTCAGCCTCCCAAGTCACTGGGACTACAGGCCTGTGTCACCATGCTGGGCAGGGGTTGTGGCTCAGTGGCAGAGCGCTTGCCTAGCATGTGTGAGGCACTGGGTTTGATCCTCAGTACCACATAATAAATAAATAAATAAAGGTTTTAAAAAATCCACCAACCACCAAACACCTTGCCCACTTGGCTTCCTTCTGCTCCACACTAGATGGTGGTTGTTATTAGTTATTATTATTTTTTCAGTTACTGCTATCTATCGCTGGTGCTTCTTGGGGATCCACAGGAGTTGGATTGCACGCAGTGCTAACCTGTGCTCTCAGTGATGGGGGAACGCAGTCCCACTTCGTGTTGAACTTAGAGAGACGCCATCTTTTAGGTATGGATGTTAACCAACATAGTTGAACTGAAACTACAAACTCTGGTGTTCATGTGGACAATCCAGAGAGATTATAGAAAAGGTCCTGTCACCATGGGAACAAAAACGTCACAGCTACCTGAGAATAGGGGAGGTGGGAAGTAAAATCAAATGAAATCAGCCTGCACAGTCCACCCTGGCTTCTGTGCTTCTTTCCACCAAGCCCCTGGGAACTCTTCATGACATCTCACCCTGGAGGCTGGGATGGGAGGTTCCTCGAGAGGAGTCCCCTGTGCATTTGTACAGAGGCTTTCCGTTCCCTAGGAAACGATCCCATGATTGAGAACTGCAGTCAGTTTCCTGGGTAAGTTATATTCCATGGGCCTCTTAACACTGGGTATTTGTTGATGGCTGTGCTAGATACTGTGACTTGGCAAAAGGTTTGTGAGTCTTGGTTTTTTGCTGGTCATCCATAAATATGGAACCATCTTCTATATTGAAGCCCCTGAAGTACAGCTTTTTTAGCTTGGCTGGGGAAATCTGCCCCTTCCATCCACAAGTATCCATCATAGGCATGCTATTCCAGGGAAGAGTGGAGAAATAAAGGCAAATCTTCGAAGATAGGCAAGTTTATGGCTGTGTAGCACCTAGCACCTAGCACCCTACCCAGCTCCTGGTCATCACTCACTATCCACTAAATAAGTAAATAGAGGAAGACACCTCTGCTCCCTGGGGCAGCCAAGAATCTAGCACTTGATGGAGACAATAAAACAAGCTATGCCAAAGCCACAAGTGCTTAGGTAAGGGAAGCACAGGGTACTGGGGAACCCAGAGAAGGGCCGTTTAGTCTGAGATTCTGCTCCCAAAGGGAACCGTGTCATTGAATGTGCAGGAGTAGCCTTGAGGAAGAGGGAAAGGAACACAGGTTCTTCTAGGCAGAGGCAAGGTCTGGAGGCTGAGGACCAAGAACCTGGTTCCAGTTCTGTAGGGAGTAAAAGCAAGTCCCTGGCACCAGAACCAAGAAGCAAGACGTGAGGGCGCAGAGATAAGAAAAACCAGATGATGAGGAACAGCTTGAGTCATTTACGGAACCTGGTTGAGATGGGCCGGAATCAGCCACTGGAGTGGTTGGCCACCAAGGACTGAAGGTCCCCGGAGGTGAGGTTGGCGTCCAGAGAGGACGTGTGTGGAGGTGGCCGTGCACACACAGAAGCATTGCCTGACTTTGCCCGGGCGCTGAGAGCTCTGGGTGCTCTTCCCTCCCAGGCCTGACCATGCACAGTGAGCTCTAGGGATCTCTAGAAAGCAAACGCAAGTCTGAGAAAAAGCAGGCACGGAGCTGCCTTAGTCGGTGGCCAGCTGCACGGATCTGACCAAGGACCCAGAAAGGGGCTCGGAGCGCAAAGGGAGCGCAGGACAGTCACCTCGGACTCGCCTGCTCACACACACACACAGGAGGGCGGGGTGCAGTCGGACTCCTGAAGCAAACTGGACCCACAGAGAGCGGCAGAAAGCCAGAGAAAGCAGATATCCAAGAACTTAAGGCAACAAAAAATGTGGCAACTGTTCGAAGCCCCGAAGCTCAAACTAAGAGACCACTGTGTTGGGAGTGCGGCCTTGAACAAAGCACTTCATCTGTCTCAGCGCAGTCTCGGGGGTGAGTCAGAGATAATATAGTTTATCTGTTTTCTTTTTTTTTTTAAACATGAGCAGAGGGTTGAATACATAGGGCATTGTAGTATATACTCACAACTTTGTTTTTTACTTTATTTTTAAAAATTTTTATTGTTGCATATTAATTACACGGAATAGTGGATTTTGTTAATGCATATTTGCACATGTGTGTAACATGACTGGGTCAATTTCACCTTCCCTATTCCTCCCCCCCTCCCTCTGTTTGGTCACCCTCGTCTATCTACCCTGACAGTCTGTCTCCCTTCTGTTTTCATGAGATCTTCCCCCTTGAATCTTTTTTTTCTCTCTAGCTTCCACATATGAAAGAAAACATACAGCACTTGTCTTCTGAGTCTGGTCTATTTCAGTTAACATAATCCTCTCCAGCTCCATGCACTGCAAATGACATAATTTCATTCTTCTTTATGGCTGAGTAAAACTCCATTGTGTATATATATCACATTTTCTTATCCAGACATCTGTTCATGGACACCTAGGCTGGTTCCATAACCTGGCTGGTGTGAATGCTGCTGCTATACTCAGGGGAATGCGTGCATCTCTGAAGGATGCTGTCTTTAATTGTTTTGGTTGCATATCAAGGAGTGCCATAGCTGGATAACATGGTGGTTCCATCTTTAGTCTTTTGAGGAACCTCTAGCCTGGTTTCCACAGTGGCTGTACTTATTTACCTTCCCATAACACTGCATAAGGATTCCCTTTCCCCTGCATCCTTGCCAACATCTATCGTTATTTGCATTCTTCATGATTTTTTTTTTTAAGCAATTTCCAAGGGATGAGATCTTGGGAAGAATTCTCACCTGGGCTACTTTAACTCCCCGACTGGTCAGAGGGCTATAAGTGAAAGAACCGAAACTGAGATAAGTTCACTGCCACCTGCTGGCAATGAGAAGAGTTGGCCATTTACCTTTAAAAGACCAACTGTGCTCAGCAGATGAAAGGAGGTCTCTCAGCAGGGACCCAGGAAGGTCACCCTCAGCCAGCCAGTCTCCTCAGGTCTGGGTGATGTTCTTTCCTTGAATTAACTGACTGCTTTGTTCTGTCTCTTCAGGCGCCAAGGTAGGAAGAAAGACTGCACAGGGCCAGGATGAGGCAAGATCCCTCCACCTACCCAGCGCTAACAAAGGCTCCTGTCCTGGCCATGGCCACTGGCTTGTAAGTAGAACCAAGGTGAGAACAGGGCTGGAATCCAGCAGCCTCCTGCCTTCTGCTTGGCTCAGAAGGTAGAGCCTGCCAACCCCACACCATCTCCTAGAAACCCATGGGCTGTTCCCAGCCAAATCCCCTTGCAGCAGAGCCTGGTGATTGATGTGCCCACCCACGCACAGAGAGCCACCCAACCTGCGATTTTCATTCCAGGTAGCTATAAGGAAACCCACGCAGCACTGTCAATCAAAGCCACCCCTTCCCTCATAGGCATGGACAGAAGATCTAGGCTCCCTTAGCATGGGAGGGAAATCAACCACGCAAACAGGAAGGAGCCTGAAGACACAATACACTTTGGAGAAAGTAAATGATTCAGAAGGACAGGAATTTTTAAAAAGTAGAGAAAATTAGATAAGATATGGACCCATGCATCCTAAAACAGCTTGCTATGAAAAGAAGGTGATGAAAGGATCAAGAAAATTCATAGAAATTAAACATACAGTTTCCCAGTTAAAGATTCAGCAGAAGAGATGGAGGAGAAGAGACACAATCGAAGAAGTCTTTCAGAATGAATAACCAAAGGGCAAAAGTGAAAAGAATAACTACGAAGGGAAAGAAGAAGAGACGTAGAAGAGGAGTCCAGATGTCCAACATGGGACTAACAGGACTTTAGCCAAGAGACACAGAGAAATTAGGGAAGAAGATAATAACAATCAAAGAAATAAGAGAAGAACATTTCCCAGAGCTGAAGGAAGATATTTATGGTGGAGGGCTGATATTCCCTGCTGTCTCACCTGTTCCAGCCAGGACTTGTCTATGATGGACAGAGTGTGGGTCATGGTAGCAGCCAGGATCTTCTCTCTCTCTCTCTCTCTCTCTCTCTCTCTCTCTCTCTCTCTCTCTCAACTTGTATTTATTTTTTAAAATCTTATTCAAAATAGTAAATAATACAATTTCAGAGGGAAAATGTCATTGTACACGTATATCCTTTACATAAACAACTTCATTCTGGCATAATTTTCATTTGAAAGATCTAGATACAGTCTTATTTAAGTGATAATGGCTCCTAAAATTTACTCAAACTTGCTAAACAGTAAGAACCAAAATGAACGAATCATATAATTTTAAACTCTGCCCTTTGCTTGAAACCTTGGAGGAACCTGTGGTACAATCAGCTGCTAAGACTAATTCTTCATCTGTTTAACATTTTATCAGTTTCTACCTACAAATGAATTCAGTAATTTAGACCAAAAATGATATCTATATAACATTTTATCTATGTTCTCAGCAAATTTCAGAGTCTCTTTTGCCAGAATGTCTAGACACATTTAATATATTACTTAAAACTGCAGTCAGATTGAGCAGTCTCATTATCTACACTGTTTTAATTGCCTAAAATACACAAAGCAGCTTTACTTAAAGTATTATTAACCTTGTACATTTCAGTTTGGGACCACAAAGTAATGTGTAATTTTTAAAAAATTAGTATCTGGATGACTATATAGAATTTAGATCAATAGTAAGTATGCTAGAATTTAGTTACAGGTCTGGGAACTTTTAAAAGTACCATACTTCCAGAAGAAGTTCAATAAATGGAAAATAATAAAAACTACCATTATAAATGGTAATGCTTAACTCGCATTTCAGACATCTGATTGAATGCAGCTCTAAAAATGTAGATTAAAAAATCACATACTCCCTGCTTGTGATGTTCCATTTCCAAAGCACCACGGCAAAAGAGAATCCGCCTCTCATTTAAGTACCAACTGCCGATGGCAAACATCTGCACAGTAACATCTAAAAATTATAAAACCAGCAAACTCAAATCACAGTGCTTTAAAAAATATAATCGTTGGTAATCTTCAGAGAAGCCATGGCCTCATTAACATTCTGGTCTAGACGATGATGTGCCAGGGTTTTGGAACAAAAGCCATCATGCCGCTTCCTGCTTTGAACGAAGAGAAAATCTTCCTTTTGTTGTGATACGTGATGTAAACAATAGCAATACAGAAAGCAAAACCAAGAAGATGGAAACAGAAATGGCTGTCTTCCTTGTCTACATTTGAGGATGGGGCTTTACAAGAATTCACTGACCGCTTGATTTCCAGGTAACCCCTGCTCTCTTCCAAAGTCTCATGGGACTCACGGGCCCTGGGGCTGCTGGTCCAGCTGCAGTCTGGGTCTCCATACCCTCCATTGTCCAGAGTGGCTGCACCAGCCCTCCAGGGTCCTGGATGCCAGGCTCAGGAAGCAGGTGGCTTGCATGGCCCCTCATACTCCCCAGGGCGGCTGCGACCCTGAGGGGTTCAGCCAGAGCCTGTGCTGTTCAGCTGGGGTTCTTTAAGGCACCCAGAATCCCATTCTAGCCTTAAACTGCTGACGTCCAGACTTCTGGGGAAAAGTGGTGCACTTCCGTCCTGGGGGCGTCACTGTTTCTTGCAAATTTTCTCTTCTATATAATGAACCCAATTCTAACTCTGCGTGCTTCAAAACTGCAGCTATTCCTCATGTGCAATTATTTAAATGGAAATATGAATTAAATTAAAAACTCAGCTCCCCAGCCCCACGGGCCACCTTTTTAATCCTCAGTGGTCATAGGTGGCCAGTGGCTACTGCAGTGGATGAAGCACAAATAAATAAATAGGGGGTATTTCTGACATTTCCAAAAGTTCTGTTGGACACTGCTGCCCGAACTGATTCAAGACACTTCCCACAGAGATGCTTCTGCGCTTGGAAAGGACACATAAGCAGCCTTCTCTCTGAAGTGCCTGGCAGGATCAGGACTGTGGATACTGAAAAGGACTCACGGAAGACGAGGCCCCCAGCCTGCCCTTTAAGGGCCGAGCAGGTGTCCACAGGTGCTCCTGCAGGCCAGCAAGCAGAAAGGGCAAGTCAGGTTCAGAGGAGGCTGATGTATTGACATGGAAGGCCACAAGAAGATGAGCTAATGTTTGCAAGTGCTTGAAGAACTAGCAGAACAGCCCTGGAGCGGGGCTGATAGAGGAAGAACCCGCAGGCAGTCTGGATCTTAGTACCAAAATCCAAACTTCAATGTCAAAAAACAGAGCCCATCTGTGACCGAGGGAGTTAAGGATGAGGCCTCTCACCTCGACATCTTGCAGATCTAGAGATGCCCAGGGAGAAAGAGGAGTCCACATACCTCCAGGGCCTCTGGACCGAGAGGCCAGGGAGATGCCTTCACCCACACAGGAGAGGAGGGAGAGAACCCTGTGAGGCTGCATTTGAGAAGCTTGGAGAACATTTCCCTAAAACACCAGGCAGCTGTTTAGAAGATAAGTTCAGCCTGAAGATAACGGGTTTAGGAATTCTTTTTCTAGAGTTAAAAGAAAAAAAGGCAAGTTATCAAAAAAATATGAAAAAAAAAGGAAATGTAAATCAAAATTATGATGAGATACCTGACACCACTCAAGATGTCACTACATAGATACATAAATGTACTTGGGATATATATATATATATAGTTGAGATACACACACACACACAGGTGAGGAAATAGGAACTCTGTGTTATTGTTGGTGGGAGTGAAAATTAGTGTAGGGTCCTCTAAAAACTAAAAATAGATCTACCACATGATTCTGCTATGCTGCTTCTGGGAATATATCCAAAGGAATCGAAATTCGCATAGCAAAGAGATACCTGCATGTCCATGTTGATTGTGGCACTAATCACAATAGCAAAGTTACAGAATCAACCTAGGTGTCCATTGACAGATGATTAGATAAAGAAAATGTGTCTTGTGTACACAAAGGAGTATTATTCAGCCATAAAGAAAAACAAAATGCTTATCAATGGCAGCCCAATGGATGGGACCAGAGGACACTATGTTAAGTGACATCAGCCGCGTGACATCAGCCACACACCGGAAGGCCAGTACCTCATGGTCTCTTTCACAGGGAAGCTAAACCCAAAGTCAACCTCATGTAGGATAATGATCACTAGAGGCTGGGAAGGGATGGGAGGGTGGATAGAGGGAATCTGGACCAGTGCATGCTCTATGCCCATGTGGAAAAGCCACACCCAACCCCATTAATATGTACAATTACTAGAGTTCATAAAAAGTCATATTTTAAGTCAAATCCATGGAAGTGGATGAGATCACTGCAGGAGGAAACCGCCAGGTTTGTGTTGGGAGGGTCTGCTCTCACGACTCATTCATCCCTAGTCCCCTGATACTAAGCTAGACCTGCTCAAGCCTCAGGCAACAGGCCCCCCCTGGCCAGGTCAGCCTTCTCCGTGCATGGCTCACAGACAATCTTATCAGACTCAACCCAAAGCACAGATCACTGGGAAGAAGGCCATGAATATGAGCAAGATATGTGGCCACATCTTTTACTGAATGTCAGCACAAAATGACCAAGCTGGGTACAAATGTCACGGATCAGCACAGCCTTTGTTCAGCGGTGAAGTGATGCACCTGGTGGACCCACTTTCCTGCTGGACAATGAGCCAGTGGCCAAAGGAGGAACCTGTGCTTCCATCTGCCACACCGAGAGGTGACTTGATTATGGACAGAGCATGTCAGTTTGGGCACTCAGGAAACAGGTTTGTGAGAATTAAAATTTGTTTTTACTGGGCAAGGTTTTTACTTAGGGAGGAATGGAGGGTCTGGGCTCAGAGTTCAGTGCTTATTCCTTTCCCTTCAGGATCCCACTGTACTGTCTACTGGGAAAGGATTTATGTGGGGAAGGAGCAATGCTTTGGCTTCCTCCCAAAGATTGCCATTTTAGGTTTGAGGCCTATCCCCTGCCTGGGGATTGTCTTGTCACTGGGAAAAGACGTCTTGGGAAAGAATCAAGGTTATCAATGTGCTGGCTTCTTCTTCACTCCCTCTCCCCAGACCACACTGCTCTGGGGCTTATCATTTTCCATATCTTACATTTATAACCAGCACTAAAAGGCTTAACAAGACAAAAAAGGGGCGGGGGTGTCAGGAGAGGGATGTGAGAGACACACAGCAAGTTGTGATCTGAAAGATATCAGAAAAAAACAGAGTGTGCCCTCCACGTAGGGTCCCAACACTTTGAGCATCATCTTAACTGAACACTGAATGGAGAATCAGCACCAAGTTGGGAGACGGTGACAGGAACAGGAGGGCTAGGGTCTGAGTTCCTTTTTGTTAAACCTGAGGGGTTAAGTGGATCTCCAACCGTGGCATCCTCCCTTTAAAATGGCTTCCTATTCTCTCTGTCCCTGGCCAACAACCTGGCTGCAGCCCTCAGCCCCTGCCCTCAGTTACCCCCCTATCTCTCCTGGCACAAATGTAAATTTTCTATAAAACTAATGTATAAGCACAGATTTTAACAGATTATGCCATGTAAGAAAAAAAGCTCTTAATTGCTGCCTATTCCTATAAAATAAGTGTAGTGAGGTACCTGGACTTCGCTGGTTCTAACACTTCCTCAGCATAGTGATTCCCAAGTGGAGTGGAGGAGCTTTCCCAAGCCCTTCCCCTCAGCCCAGAGCTCTGATCTGGGCCCCACACCACCTGGGAGCTGGTGCTACTCGTGGGGAAATGCAGCAGGTGGATCACTCCTATATCACTCCTATCATGCCAGGCCACATGGGCTCATTCTTGCCTTGCTGTGCCTTTTCCACACACATGGCCATGTTTAAAAGTAAATAAATCATGAAAGACAGTGGAACGAGATGGGTATCACTACCCCAAGTAGACGTATGAAGACACGAATGGTGTGACTCTACTTTGTGTTCAACCAGAGACATGAAAAATTATGCTCTATCTGTGTACTGTGAATTGAAATGCATTCTGCTGTCATGTATAACAAGTTAGAATAAATAAACAAATTTTCAAAAATAAATAATAAATCGACTGCAATGTCTTGGCCAGTAAGCTCCACACAATGACACTGCGTGGCCCATCCCGGCAGGTGCTATTCACCTATCACATCCAAAAGTACATAGTTGGTTGGAATTTCCCAGCCCACTGGGATGTGAGACCATGTGACTGGTTCCAATGAGTGATATGTGGGTAGGAAAAGAGCTCACAAGCTAGGGTGCGTCAGGATGGGGCTTCCTTCAACTCAGAAACCAGAGTAGCTGCAAGGGATATCCCTCCTAATTTGTGCTGAGCATGTGACATGATTGAAATGCAAGTTCTCAGTATGTGAAGTCACTGAGATTTGGAATCTCTTTGTTTCTACAGGATGACCTTAGGTTTTAGAATGAGGCCCTTGGACCAAGAGTATCTTGGAGCTTGTTAAAAATGCAAAATGTTAGCTCCTGCCCCAAGCCCCCCTAACAAACTCTTCTCATGCTCTGCATGGCTATCAGAGCTTGAGAAGCACTGGCCTCCACCACCTGGCAAGTATAGAAATTGTTGCCCCAAAATAGCCAAATCACTATACCCAAAGGTCCTAAAAACAGCAGCCACATCAATGTTTATAGCAGCACAATTCTCAATAGCTAAATTGTGGAACCAACCCAGATGCCCTTCAGTAGATGAAAGGATAAAGAAAATGTGGTGTATATGCACAATGGAATATTACTCAGCAATAAAAGAGAAGAAAATCATGGCATTTGCAGGTAATTGGGTGGAGTTGGAGAAGAAAATGCTAAGTGAAGTAAGCTCATCCCAAAAAACCAAAGGCCAAATGTTTTCTCTGATAAGTAGATGCTGATTCATAATGGGGGGGGTGTGGATGGGAGAAATGGAGGGACTTTGGATAGGGCAAAGGGGAGGGTTGGGAATGGAGGGGGCATGGAGGTAGGAAAGATGGTGGAATGAGATGGACATCATTACTCTAGGTACATGTACGATGACGTGAATTGTATACAACTAGAGAAATGAAAACTTGTGCTCCATTTGTGTACTGTAAATCAAAATGCATTCTGTTCTTATGTATAACTAATTAGAACAAATAAATAAATAACTTTTTTAAATGACTAAATCAACACTAAAACCAGTATGTAAATGGGAAGGATGACTGTGCAGGGTACGTGGTGGCAAAGAAGATGCTTGAAGGAAGGATACTGTGCAAGATGATGCAGGGAAGGTGGAAAGTAGAACAGGGGTCATGTGCATTGTTATCGTCAGCTGCATTTAATGAGATGTCACCAGGAAGAGATGCTAGGGACCTGCACAGGAGGAGGAGCCGCAATGAGGCAGCAGGTGACCCAGCAGGTGGAGGCCCTCCACGTTACCAAACAGAACACGTAATTATTAAGATGGGAATTTCACGTTATGTATGTTGTATCATAAATAAAATAAATAAACCAATGAAATAGAATTCTTTAGTGATGATGCCATTGTGGGGGCGGGGAGAAGACTCGGGAAAATCCAGAAACCACCTTTTTTTTTTAAAGAGAGAGAGAATTTTTTAATATTTATTTTTTAGTTTTCGGTGAATACAACATCTTTATTTTTTTTATTTTTATATGGTGTTGAGGATCAAACCCAGAGCCCCGTGCATGCCAGGCAAGCATGCTACTGCTTGAGCCACATCCCCAGCCCTAAGAGACCACCCTTCTTAACCCAAAAAGCAGAAGATAAAACTAAGAAAGTTGACTAGCACAGGGCAATTAAAACTCAGATTGGGCACAAGGATCAAATCACGCCATGCTCTCACCGATGCTCCTAACTCCTCCAAGGGGATGCTGGAAGTGTCTCAGAGTCAAGTCCAAGGAGGATGCATTAGAAGGGTCCAGTGAACCCTCTCACTGGATAAAATGGCTGGGGGAGAATAAAATTTTTCCTCAAAGCCTGATAGACTCAGTGTACGCACAGTTGAGAGGCACGAAAAGTCTTGGGGACAATAAGAAAGACACAGGATGCCAAGGAACAGGTCCAGATGGGCACTGTCCAGTGTGATTGCCATGGGCCACACAATGTCGGTGAGCACCTGAACATGGCACCGTGTGTCCCCACTCTTCCCCCGCCTGAATGGGAGTGCCTGCGTGGTCCCTAGTCCAACATGGCTTTGGGATAATGGAGCAGATAAGCCGTCCTTATAGTGGATTGGTCTCCAGACATAGAGACAGCCTTGTTCAAAGTTATTCTCCCTCATCTCAGAACTCAGGTGGCACCCCCTGCACCCAGCAGTGAGGTTGCCATTACATTACGTGCAGCATCAGCCCTCGTTGTATAACATATAGTCTGTGGCCCATTGGTTTACATTTAATCCTATGTAGCATCTTGAAAATGTGTTTCCACATGTCTTTGATGGTTATATCCTAATTAACCCACGTTCCATAAGCTCCTGATGGCAGGGATTTTTCTGATGGGCACCATTTTCTACCCCCATACTAAGCCCACAGAACTTGATAAGCTCCAGATATTTGTTTTCTGAGACATAGACTTTTGGACAGTATATAAAGTCAAATGTGAAGTTTTCTTTCATTTGTTAAACCATTTTGAATGGAGAAATGGACATCCTATAGACAATAAATATTTTCAAGTAGTCTTGGTCATAATCTGCCCATCATTGTGCCTACTTATTTTGCAGGAGCTGCCAACAAATTGATAGAAAGTCCAAAAGCCTTCCGAATCCCACACACCCCATGACCAGTTCAAATGGGCACTCTTGTCCTTCCATTTTTTAAAAATATTTTTTTAGTTATACATGGACACAATATCTTTATTTTGTTTATTTATTTTTATGCGGTGCTGAGGATCGAACCCAGGGTCTCTCACGTGCAAGGCGAGCGCTCTATCGCTGAGCCACAACCCCAGCCCCATTGTTAACATATTTTTAAAAATTGATATGTCCTTCCATTTCTTTGAACATATATTTTTACACCAAATAGATTTCCTACAGAAAAGGAAATTTAACCTACAACACCCTTCAAGATTTAAGAGTTACATGTATTTTAATTTTTATTCCTTTTTTTTTTTTGTGGGGTGGGGGTCGGTTGGGTATAGGAGTTGGCTCATTTACAGATATTGACCAAGTTGCTACATACATGTATTCCTTCCAACTGGAGACACATCTAAATACATGGGCTATTACTGTAGTACTTATATGTGGCTTAAAAGACATTGGAGAATTTCCTTAAGACCTTCACATAAAAGGTCGGACCTTGTACCGAGTCATGAAGCACCAGAACCGAGAATTAGCCCAATAAGAACTGAGTTCCCAAATGAGCCAGTTTCATCCCACTTATGGAACTGGAACTCCAGTGATGTCACTTAGCACTCAGGGCTATTAGAAGATTTGACACATTTACTTAGCCACCTAACAAACATTAAATGAGTGCCTACTCTGTACAAGACGGGAGGCCACTGTCACAGAACACAGGGCTGGGTTTTCCATAATCACATTGTGATCACCTGCTTCTTGTTCGTGATTACATACAGGAATTTTCAGCAAAAAGGAACAGAGAACATTTGAAGGGCTAGATGCCCCTTCAAATTCCAATTGTTAATAACTTACTCATTTGCCAGTTTCCAAAGATCTGGGTGTCTTATGCACTTTCCTATTGATGCCAGCACAATTTTACCTCGACTCTGCACTCCCAAGGGTGAGCGTCATACCCACAGGTGATTTCTGTGACTACACCCGGGAGTTCCTCTGCCCCAACAGACTTCAGCAGGAAGGGCCCTCTTTGTTCCAGAACCTCACTGTTGTACGCCCCTGATGATCTACTGCTTTACTTTACTTATTTCCTTCTAGGTGTGAATGTCCAAACCAAAGAGAAAAACTCATACCAAGAAGCCATTAAGAGATTGGAATGTATACTTCACTTCAGATGAGGACCCTAGGATCCTGAGGCCACACAGCAGGTCTGCTGGTGTCCAGGCCACTATTCTGACCACTGACCTCTGCATTCTCCCTTAGTTTTTCTCCCATCTGGTTTATTTTTTAAAAAGAAAAAGAAAATCCTCCTAGAGCTTTACTGTTTACCGGAAGTTCTCATTTTCCTCAATACCATCCTGGGAGAGGTCAGCACAGACACAGAAAGTGAAATAAGATGTCCAGGGAAGGCCACACAGCCAGCGATAGCCGAGCCGGGGCCTGAACTGGGGTATTCTCACTCCACTCCAGGTTAGAGAAGATGGGGCTCTCTGGGTACCAGATTGGGCCCCCGACCTTCAACAGCTGCTAGAGTCAGGTTGAGATAGTGCAAAGTATCCACACACAAGGTTTCAGACACCAAGACTGACCCTGGGTGAGGAAGTTAGAAACAGCTCAGCCAGGGAATATTTTTAAAAATTGATGCAGCAGGAGAGGGGAGGGCCCTGACACACCCCCAAGTACTTGGAAACCCTGGATTGAGTCGGATAAGACAGTACAGAGTCATCACAGAGACTTTCACAACACACAAGGCAAGGTTTGCAGCATCCAGTTTTATGTGTGGGTAAGTGCAAAACCATGACTGACAGAAGCATAGTTAAGGAAATTCCATCTTCAGACAATTATAAATACAAGCCACGAAGCCAGAAGTTCAGGAAAGGAGAGCTGTAGAGACAACCATACAAGTGAACAGGACATTTCAAATGGAAAGAATTCGACCTTCTATTCTTTCCTGGAAAGCATACGTTACTCTTCAGTGAACTGAGCAAACGATGAACCTGCTTCTGGGGCAAAAGAAAAAAAAAAGCAATCATATTTAACCTAGATATTCATACATTTTTAAACTTTTTTTTAGTTGCAGATGAACACAATATTTTTACTTTTATTTATTTTTTTATGTGGTGCTGAGGATCTTGAACCCAGGGCCTCACGCATGCAGGGCAAGTGCTCTACCACTGAGCCTCAGCCCCAGCCCCTAGATATTTATGCTTTTTCTTCCAATAGCAGCCTGTTCTGCAGGCTTAGACTTACACGCACTCTGTATGTTGTGCATTCCCCAAGTCCACACAGAGGGAGGTTGGACTTGAGAAACAGCAGGATGAAAAGGGACAGTGAGAAATTGTCACAGGCCATTTCCAAAACAGAGAAGCAACATGCACACGTTTGACCTGACAGTGACCACAGGAGAAAAGGCGGACACATCTGAACTGGAGAAGAGATAAGGGGATCTCAGTTCCGATTCCTAGTGATCCTCCCTGCTCCTTGGCTGGACCTCACCGGCTCTGCCAGAGGAGAATTGAGAGCCAGAGAGAGGGTGGCGTTGGGATTAATACCTGCTAGGGAGCCTACAGCTCACTCTGAAGCCATGGCAACAAATGATCTCTTTAAAGGTCTTCCGCATTTCTTGGCTGCGGAAGGCATAGATCAGAGGGTCGATCACGGAGTTGCACATGATGAGGATCAGGTACATGTTGAAGTGGGACATGAAGCAGGAGCAATAGACGTTCTGCGGGCACGAGATCATTAAGATGAGATGGAGGAAGAAGGGGGCCCAGCACACGATGAAAACCCCCAGCAGCATGGTGAGCGTGACGGCGCCCTTCATGCTGGTCCTCGGCCGCACAGAGCTGTACCCGGGCGCGGCGGCGATCCGCTTGACGTGGGTCCGCGCCAGGAGGAACATGTGTATGTAGAGGGACACCATGAGGAAGAGCATGGTGAAGAACATGGAGATGAGGCACACGATGACGTACGTGGATTCGTAGTAAAGGATGAAGACGATGCCGCAGCCCGTGCAGCAGGTCCAGATGCACGCGATGATGGCCCCCGAGCGCTTGGCCGTCATGATGTGGTGGTAGCGCAGCGCGTAGAAGATGGTGACGTACCTGTCCACCGCGATGGCCAGCAAACTGCACATGGAGGCCACCACGGAAATACAGATCATGGAGTCAAACACATTGTCAATGTGGCGCACAAAGGCGTCTGCCATCACCAGGTGCTTGTTATTTATCAGGTAGATGGTGATGGTCTCCCAGGCGTTGGACATGCTCACCAGCATGTCGGCCACCGCTAAGCTGCACACGAAGAAGTACATGGGCGAGTGCAAGTTCTTGTTCTTCACGATGGCGCCAATGACCAAGATGTTCTCCAAGAGGCTGATGAGACCCAGGGTCAGGAACACCTCCACTGCAATGCCCATGTCCTCGCAGGGAGACGACTTGTTCTTGACATTGAGTCCTGAAATGTTGCCCTCAGTGGTGTTCAGGCCGAGGTCCAAGAAATGCAGGTGAAATGAGGAATTCATGGCTGGGGAAAAACACCACCTCTTCTTGCCAGTAAATGTACTGCAAGACAGGATTTTTCAGAATCCAAAATGTTAAGGGGGGAGAGAGAGAGAGAGAGAGAGAGAGAGAGAGAGAGAGAGAGAGAGAGAGAGAGAGAGACTGGGGCAGGGAAAGAAAAACATCCCAAAGCAATCACAATGCAGGAAAGGGGGTGAATGAATGAACATTCTGACTTACATTCCTGATGCCCGGGATACTGCCCCTCTAACACCCAGACCTAGAATTTTCACAGCATTTTCTGATCTCCTTCCTGTAAACTGACATTTTTTCACCTACCTAAATGGCGTGGCGTTCATCTCTGTGTATCCAGGGTGGTTTCACTTTTTATGCCTGTTGCCCTGGTCCCAAGTTTACTCTCAAAAGTGAGGTCCCCTCTAGCCTACAAAAATCCCATAAAACCCAACCTCTCTCCAGATTTTCACATTCCTAAGGCGGCTACACCACATGCTCCTCCAGTGAGCACAGATTTCTCAAGACAGACATTTGCATTCTTCACATTGGCCCTGACTGTCTTCAAAACCCCTGCAACTGAGACTGCACAGCTACACCTCCAGAACCAAGACTGTGATAGTGTTACCTTGAGCATGATCTCACATAGAAGTTACTGCCTCCAGCTAGCTCCTAAGCATCCCCGGTACAAACAGGTTTAAAATTGAGAAAAAAATGAGGCTGTTTCCCCCTCAATCAATATTTCCCCCTGTATTCTGCATTATTTGAAACTCCCCGAAAGTCTGAATAATAGCTTTGTAAGTTCCACGGGAGCGCAGTATGAAGAGCCCAGCCATTTACATGAATCAAGGACTAGAGCCAGACACTTCAGTCCCTTTTTATTCTATTTCCCAGTCTTGATCTATATTCAAAAATCCTTTTGCCCTCCAAACTCAGAGCACACCTGGGGACAGAGAATTTCTGTCCTCATTCATACTGACAATCATAAGCATTTATGGAACCGGAATCATTTTTTATATATTTATGTTCAGTTCCATCCCAGAGATATCGACCAAGTATACTATGATATCACATCACATCCAGCTGTTTTAAAAATTCGCCCAGTGAGCTAGCCCCCTCCACCCTGCCCTCCTCCACCTGTGGGGTAGGCACGATTTTGCATCCGTTTCCAAGCAATTTCTAGGAAATAGAAAGTTGTGGCTATTTACCGGCGCTCTCCCTGGGCTCCGATCTTGCTCCGCGCTCAGCCTGGGCACCCGGCGTCCACGCGCGGGGACCGCCTCTGCGAGCTCAGGGCCATCACTGGGACGCGTCTTCCTCCAGCGGAGCGCTAGTGGCGTTTATGCAGCCGGCCCGCCCTTGTCGCCGCCCCTCAGACCTGAGCGTCCCTCCTCTCCACAACCTGTTCTCACCCGGGCAGAGCCCAGGAGTCTCTGACTTTTCGGTACCACCTAGCGGTCCAGCGCTGTAGAGCAGCACCTGCTCCCGCAGGCTGGCGCGGGGCCAGCCTTGGGAACCTCACCTGCAAGCAGCCGGCCGCTGCTCCTGCCCCAAGTGCATCCGCCCACATGCTTTTTGTGTTGTTGTTGTTGTTGTTGTTGCCTTTATTCTTTTTCCTCCTTCTCTAATGCACTGATTAAAATGCTGTCCAGCTCAAAGATCGTCTTGCCGTGTGTTTCTCCGGGACAGGCGTGACTGGTGTACCCTGGTTCTCATTCTCCGGGGAAAGCCTGGAAGCCCTGGACAGGACTCTGCCCCACACACCCCTGGCAATGTAAGTACCATCTAATGGCACTGGGAGTTCTCATGCCAGGGCAGAGTCACAGAAGGGAATCTGCAGATTTCCTCTGTGGAGCTCTGTGCTGTGGGTGCAGAGAGGAAAGAGCTGACAAAATATATCAGAAGACTTGAGTTCCTTTATTTACTTCTTTTTGAAAGATCTGAGAGGGCTCTCTGGAAGATCCTGATTACCCAATAATATGCAAAAAGCAGAGTCTCCTGGGAAAGCAGTTTTCTGAATTATAGACACGGGGCCTTGGGCGCTGGCAAGGGGCATGCATCATTGATCCCAACGTGCAGATGTGATCCTAGTGTTGTGCCCAGAAGTCCCAGGAAGTGGCTACAATTGTCATTCCATCGCACAAAGGAGGGAACCTACACTTACATAGGTCACACAGCAAACCTACCTTCCCAGCCTTGCACAGATGGGACTTAGAATTCCAGCAGCCTGGCCAGGAGCTCAGGCATATTACCTGGGGAGATACTGCCTCCCGAAGGAACCCTGGTGGCTGTCAGGCATTGTTTCTTCACAATCTTGCTGGACTTATTTGCAGTTTTCTTATTTTCATAGTGTCTTTGTCAGATCTTGGTATTTAGGTTACCCTGACTTTGCTAAACAGACTGGACAGAGATTTCAGTGACTTTTTTGTCCTGAAACAGTTTAAGTGGAGGACTGACCAGTTTCTTGCAGAAAAGTAATCAGAAAAATCAAGGTCAATAAAGCTAAAAAGATGTAGACAAAGATCTCCAGTTGTCCCTGTCGTTGGAAACTTTTTAGCTCCCAAATAGCACCCTAAACACTATGTGTAGCACACACAGTAGCTTGGTGCTGATGAGCCCCCCAAATTCCACAGGACACACTGCTTTCCCCCAGGGAGGCCAGACCAACCACACAACAGACCCATTGTCAGTATGCTTTACTTCTGTCTTACTTAGCTTTTCATCTCTGTGACCAAAAAAACTGGACACAAACAACTCAGAAGAGAGAAAGTTTATTTGGGGCTCACGGTTTCAGAGGTCTCAGTCCATAGACCACAGAATCCTTTGCTCTACAAGGTAAAGCAGTGCATCATGAAGGAAAGGCCAAGCAGAGGGAAATTGCCACCTGTGGTAGCAAGGAAACTAGAGTGGTGGTGGGAGAAGCACAGGGAAGGTGTACTCTTCTGGTCATGCCCCTGGTGACCCACCTCCTCCAGCCATGCCCCACCTGCTTACAGTTACCACCCAGTCCAGCCATTAAACTAAGATGGGCTGAGTAGGTCACAGCTCTCATAATCATTTTGCCTCTGAATATTCCTGCATTCAGAGGAGCTTTGTGGGGGGCATCTCACATCCAAACCATGACATCTTCTTGAACAATGACAACAGGGACGCTCCTCATTCACATTCACAGAGAATACCCATGGTGTCGTATCTATGGAGGTTTATTAGGGCACAATCCCCTGGGGCACCATGAGGCACCAGGTTAGGGTCACTGGGAGGCAGGCTGTGAGATGCCGTGGGGAAGCCCTTGCTGACGGAACATTTGTCAGAAGCCCACAGCACACAGTACTGTGGTCTGCACGTCCATCGTCTCAGCCGATTCTCCCAGGAACCCTATAAAGTCAATATTCTTCACACCATCTTTTGCACGAGGAAGTCAAGGCTTAGAGCAGTCACGTGACTTCAGAGTTGCTGAGGAGAACAGGATCCAGATCAGAATCCAAGCCTTCCAGGAACACCTCTGCTTAATCCATAGTCCAGGGAGTTCAATCATGTGTCCTGGCCACATGGCCACAGAGAAGATGGCTGTTTCAGGTTCCCAAGGAGGGTTGGGGAGGAGCAGACGGGATGGGAAGCAAAGAGGTGAGCTAAGCTGGCAGAGAGGAAAGTCAGCGGGGGGACATGTGGCTGAGAACCTTAGGAGAGACATGGAGGGCTGAAGGGGACAAAGGTAACCAGATGGGAGGGGGCATGGGAGACTGTCCAGCCAAGGATGACCAGATCAGAGGGAGCTGGCTTCTTGCCAGAAAGGAAAGAGTGCCAGGGACCTGGCAAGGGAGGCAGGGCAGGGTCACACCACGCCTCTCCAGCACACTGCAGTCAAGGCTGAGCAAACGGCGTGGTTTGGACAGTAAGATGACCATCATGCCAACTAGTATATGTCCCTTCCTAGTAAGAAAGAGAGGACCTGAAGTTTAGGGACTCGCTCTGGGGCTTGGGGAGCTTTTCAATGCTTCACTATGCTTGTTTGTGTTTAATGCTTTGTTGTGACCACCAGAAAGACCACTACAATGTCGTGCCATATCAAGCTAGGTAAGCCAAACTTCTCTCTGTCCTAGGGGAGGATTACTTGCTAAATGCCATCTCTGCACCTCTGTGAAGAGGACTCCATCAGCATCCTTTGCACTCAGTATGAAGCTAAGAATGTCAGAGAGAAAGCTGACTAGAGAGGGTCCTTTCCTTCTAGAAGCACACAAGCCTAATCAGTAAGCTGAACTCACCATGTTCCTCTTGCAGGGTATTGTGTCACTCATTGGAGGGACTCTGAGATTTCTTAGCCCAGGAAGCAGATGATCTTTGGAAAGTTCACCACCACATCTGGAGAGAAAGGTAAGGCACTGACCTCACCTCTTTTTTTTAAGACGTTTCTTCTAGACTAGTTGCTACTTCAGACTTCCCCAAACAACTGCTGTTTTAATAATATGATGTTCTTAAATTCTCTCCTTCTCCTTTGATCATTAAACTCCTGCTCATTCGTTTTTTTAATATTTATTCTTTAGTTATAGGTGGACACAGTGTCTTTATTTTACTTTATATAGTGTTAAGGATTGAACCCAGGGCCTCACACATGCTAGGCGTGCACTCTACCTCTGAGCCACAGCCACAGCCCTCCTGTTCATTCTTTAGATGCCAGATCCTTCCCTCCTGCTGGGAAAGTGTCTGGATATCTCTCTGCATCTGCCCAAATGCCCCTTCCACAGCACCACCCCAGCTCTCTTCTTACCTCGAAGAACCACCTGTCAGAATCTTTCCCACGCAACCCAAGGACTCTTGCCAAGGCCCCCCTTGGTTCCCCAGTGGTCAGTGTTAAACTGACACCCCATGCAGTTAGATCCATATGGACTGTACAAGTCCTTTAGCCATAAGGATCAGTTTGAGGGTGGCCACGTGACCCCATCCAAAGATGAAAGTGGACATTTTTTTAGGAAGCCCTAAGGGGGAAAAAAATCTTACCTTTTTTTTTTTTTGATGATAGCTACTACAAAGCTTTGCTCGATCCCCACCACTAAGCATGATTGAGCAAAACCAGGATTTTACCGGGTTGTTGACCCATTGGGTCCAGCCCTGCTCCAAACCTAACCTTTTCCATACTTTTCTGCCTGAGTTAACATACTTCCTTTGTCATTTAAACAAGTTTGACTTTGGTCTTCTTATACATTCAGATAAGAAGATCCTGCAGTCCCAGAATTCTACTGTATGATCTCTATTTTTTTATTATGTTATTGTATCAGCTCCGTACAATGTTCACATGCTTAGAGAACAACACATGGATGCTGATTCTCTTCCATGTTCCAGAAGGTTCATTTCTGTATCAGAATTGGGAATGTGCTCTACGTTTTTGACAATATTCTTTGAGCATTTTACAACCTTAACTGTTTTCAAGGTGAAGAACTTTTGCTTGGTTCACATTTCACAGTGCAACTCTGGAGGGAGAATGACAATTTGAATTTATCATCCTGTCACTAAATTCATCAACATAATTGACTCAAGATATTGGTCTTCCTTATATTTCAAAATTCTGGTCTGCAAAAAAAGTAATGTCAGAAGACATTGGGGGAAAAAATGCACCACAGATTTGACTAAAGAAGCAGTCCCCTCTTTCTACACCACCTAAAATTCAGTCCCCAAGAAACAAGGAACATACTCCCATGGAGAAATGGGCAAGAGATCCTTACAATTCTAGCTACCTCTCCTCTAGCTTGTAGGGGCCCAGGATGGCCACCCCAAGTAAGCCCAAATGAACTCTCTAAGACTAGAATAAAATTATTACTAGGGTATGAGTCAGCAAACGCTTGACAATGCTGCATAACAAAACACCCTAAAAAATACAAAGGCAGACAGCAAAAAAGTGGCATGTTCTCATGCTCAACCCAGCTGTCACTCAGAGAGGCCACTCTGGACTTCAGGCTCAAGATTTCAGACTGAAGGTTGTTTTGGGTCAGCTCAGGTCATGCTCCAATGGCTACAAGGGGCAACTCCCCACCATACTGGGAGTTCAGTATGAGAGAATATATTTCTTCAGGTTCCAGAGCAAGTGGTCGTTAATATTAAGGTTTGGCCTGTTGCTATTTACTTTTATTTATTCTATTTTTACAAACTCTCTATATTTACTAATTCAAAAGGTTTAGCTATGAGCTCTTTTGCAATTGCTCTTGTAAGAGGGACTCTGACTAATGGCAATAACCCTAGAGCACTCCCTGTCTGCTTTGAGGGTCACATCTGTTTCTGTTTGACTCCTTACCCAGAAAAAAAAAAAAAGCCTGTTAGGTCTTAGCTTTTAGATAGCTGCCATCATGCACCATTACTCAGAACTGTACAAAAATCTCACTTCATTTGAATAGAGATGAAAGGAACCAAGAAAGGATTCCACAGTTCCGCCATTCACTTCTGATGCCTGTCACCACAGGCAGACTTAGACTGACTTACTTATGGTGTCCTTTTTATCACACAGGACCTAATACACACATGAAATTGCTACTGGTCTTCAAAACACTGACATAGCCATGGAAATTTGCTGTGTGAAGAGGCTTTGCCAGATATGCTGTTCATGAGTTCTTTAGGAATGCTTCCTGGTCCTCTTAAGCTCCCGAAGTCACATATGCATGAGATATGGAAGAAAAGGCATGTATGAAAAAATACCTGTACAAAAATGAAGACTGTCTCATTTAAAACCTGCTCATTTCTTGTCTAATGTGTGTTACTATCCAATTCAATGTGTTTTCTAGTCATAAAAATGAAATCCAAGTAAACATTATCCAGTAACACAATCAGTGTAAATCCATTCTCAAAGACCAAAGCAAGCAACTGATTTTTATATTATTGCCACAGGTTAAGCAGCCTCAATCACACCTTTGTGAGACTTAATTTAGGAAAATAGTCCAAATGAAGGAAAAAGATGTAATCACAGGGGCTGGGGTTATGGCTAGCGATAGAGCACTCGCCTCACATGTGCAAGGCCCTAGGTTGGATCCTCAGAACCACATAAAAAAATAAATAAATAAATGAAATAAAGTTATTGTGTCCAACTACTATAAATGTTTTTTAAAAAGATAGAATCACAGAAATTTGTTGCAGAATTATTCATAATTGCAAAAAAAGAGTTGCAATTGGATAATAACAAACTAAATCACACGTCCACCAAAAGGAACATGACCCTGACTGTTGATCAACTTTTTGTCACTGACCAAAATACCCAACAAGAACAACTGAAGAGGAGGAAAAGCATAACTTGAGGCTCCTGGTTTCAGTGGTCTCAGTCCATGGCTGGCCAACTCCATTGCTCTGGGCCCAAGGTGAAGCAGACAATTAGGGAGGAGTGCATAGAAGAGCAAAGCTATTCAGCTCAGGGCAGCAGGAAGCAAGGAGAAGATAAACCCTCCCAGGGAACACCCCCAGTGACTCACCTCCTCCAACCAACCACACCCTACCTACCTACAGTTACCACTCGGTAGAACATTAATCCATGAGCTAGGTTACAACCCTGATAATCCAATCACTTAACTCTGAACATCCCTGGGATGCCACATGAGCTTTACAGGGGCCATCTCATATCCAAACCATAACACCCAGTCACTGAAAATTGTGACAATCATTAATCAGCTTTAAAATGATTACACTACTATACACAAATGCACATTTTGTTATTATGATTGCAATTGTGTTAGAATTTTTATGCACTTGGACAAAAACTAGCAAGAAATAAAAGTGAAATGGATTAGAGGAACTCTGAGTTCAGAAATTATTCGATTTTCCCTATTTTCCAAAACTTTGAACTTACTGATTTTATAATGTCTAATCTGGCACATAATGGCTTCTGGCATTAGTGAGTACCAAGTTCCAGATGACCCCTGGTCCCTTGAAAACTGGACAGTGCTCACAAAATGCTTGATGGTGTGTGCAAATGACAGGACACCACGCAGATAGGGGTCCCCTTTTACTGAGGTGTTTCTCTTCATTAAGTCCCTGAGGATTTTAATTGACATTTGGAACCTTTAAAATTACTATTAAATACAATAAGCAAAACTATCATATGAGATTGTTCCTAATTTTGTCTTTATCACATCTGAAGAGCTCATATTTTATATTAACAAGTAATTTCAACATCTCCACTTGAGTAATAACTTTCCCACCTTCTACCCAGCAAGAGAATCCTTTGCAACAAACCTCTGTAATTCCCTTTTTCTACCCGCCAAGAAATGCCTTAGATGCTTTTTAAATTTTATTTTTAGTGCATTGTAGTTACATATAAGTGGGGTTCATGCTAGTTTTTAGTTTGTTTTGTTTTGTAGTGTTTTAGATAAATATAATGGCTGGAAAAAATACTGGGAGCATCTGCCCTGGGAGTGTTGATCTTAACTCATTCCAATCCATCAGCTTTTGTTTTGCTCATCCTTGCTTCTCTTCTGGAAATACAAACCGCTGATGATGCAATTGCCTCCCTTGGGGTCCAGAATACAAACCGCTGATGATGCAATTGCCTCCCTTGGGGTCCAGCACCACCATCCCCGCCCCCCCCCACTGTTTGCAATACACTTCTGCATGTGGCTGTCCCCCTCAAGGCATTTTCCTCTGGCTGTTAGAGGAAAGAGGAAAGAGGGTTTCTTCTTGCTGGATTTCTGACAGCACTCAGCCCAGAGCCCTGACTTAGGGGACTCTTTGCTGCCCTCTCCTGGTCATAGGGGGCACTTTCTCAGCTATCCCAAGAAAACCTACCAATTCCCAGTATTTCAGACAAAACCTTAAAACATAGGATAATTAAGTAGGATGGTTCCAGAATTCACATGCAAAACCCCTTATTCTATATTAAAAAACCATTGGGAGCCAAATAAAAGTGTCCTGTTTTTCTGGAAATGTGGGGGGGTCTAATTAGCCACAATAAAACTATTACTCATCACAGCAGCAGCTAAGACTAGCATATTTGCAACTTTGGGGATTATTGAAGATGCAATTATTGAAGAACTCAAAACTTCTCTTTGTGTTCAATTTCACCGATGGAATAGAATACCGTAACATTTGCCTTCACATGACAATTTGGAACTTTTGAGAGGCGAAACAAATTGCCAAAGCCCACATTGCTGCTCTCAAATAAACCTCTTGGCAAACCAAGTTTAGCCATTCCTACAGGTCAGAGAAAAGATCCTAATAAGTGATGATACTTTGTCTGATATCTCAGAAGTTAAAGGGCAATGCCTACAACAAATGATGAGAACATCAAAGTGGAAGTCCTTGCTAGGGGTATCCCTTGCTAGTGCCGTGTATAGAACAAAAGTGCCTGGGCTGCACCCCACACAGATCCATTCAGCTGGTCATCGCTGCTCCAATTCCAACTTGCAATGTTTGCAGATGTAAGGGGGTGCAGAGCATCCTCGCTCACGTGGACTTCAGATCCTCTGTCAACGCAGGCTTTGTCTTGCCCAGTCGTCCCAGTGTGGTTCATGAGAGGTGGTGAGGACAAGATAGGAATCAAAGGCACCAATACCGTTAGCTTGAGGGCAGGGATCTTCCTGCTGCATCTGCCCTTCCTCACAGATTCTGGATGTGCTCAGGGATCCCCTCCCTCCTGCCCACTGCACACCTCTGAGCAGCCTGGCTCTCCCGTACCACACCCAGTTCCAAGAGTGGGTCTGACTGGTTTTGCTAATTCTAGTCAATAAGACAGAAAGTGACCCTCTGGATGGTTTCTGGGAGGTTTTTCTTCTCAATTCTCTTCTTCTTTGGAAGCTATTTAACATGCATGAAATCCAAGGTCTCTTGGCCCCTTCCTCTTGCCAGCATGAAGACAAGGCCATCGCTGCGTGTGGCTGAGCAGAGAGCTGGAAATAACCTAGGAATTGGATTCACCCTGAATTAGTGAGCTCTGAGTCCAACTCCACTGCAGGACACTTGGCACAGGCTGGTCTGGTGAGGGTTCTTTTTGCTGGTGGATCCTTCCCAGGTTGTGATGTCCTGGGCTCTACACGATGAGCATGTTTCACAATCAAGACGTAACAGAACCCCTTTAGTAAAAGTCCCAAGTTGTTCTTTGCTTTCTAGTTTCCTGATAGCCTGCATTTTCCCACCCCAGCATCCTCAGGTTGAGAATGGAAACTGAAATCTGTCCCCCTGCAGGGGCCCTGGGTGGGCACCAATGAAATCAGATTTCATCTACAAATTTATATTTCCTGAATTTTATTCCTAAAAATTGTAACATTCCAGTAAGATGAACAGAGGTAAGGTTAGCTACCTTCCCAGTTTGGGTGCCAAACTGTCTTTAAATTCATTTTACTTTTTATATCATTTACTTATTTATTTACTTACCTCACCCCCAGCAAGTGGGGAGAGAGAGAGAGAGAGGAAGGGACCAAGGTCCCACAGTACGTTCAAGGGCACACCTCCAATGACCTCAGGACCTCCCCCGAGACCCCACTGCTGCCCCCAGCCAGTGCGAGCAATTGAACCAAAGTCACTCGTGTGAATCTGAATCTGGGGTGACATGAAAAGACCACACAGACACAGAATACTTTTTATAAGCTTCAGGACGGCTTCCCCAGCTCCCGGCCTCAGGCTCCCACAAGTGGGGCAAGAGAAAGTCACCACAGGCTGATGAGAGAGAGGGAGTGCATGTTCTGGAGTTGGCTTTTATTGGGGGATGCTGTTTCGGATGTAGGCAGAAGGCTGAATCCAGTTCAGCAGCACCCAGCAGGACCTGTGGTAACAGAGAGAGCAAGGCCATGCTGTGAATGAGCATAGTCCCTCGCGAACAGGCTGCCACTGGGGATCACAAGAGGACAGTGCCAAAGCCAGGGTGGGGAGCTGAGTCCCAGTGCCACAGGTGGGGACCCACAGCATGGAGTAGAGGAGCCCAACCCACAAGGCTGTTTTGCTCCATGCTTTAAAGTGCCCACTTACCTATAAAGCGAGAACAGCCCTCAGACATCTCAAGGCACTGGTCACTAAGAAGCCCAGAGCTGGGGCTGGGGGAGTAGTTCAGTGTTAGGCAGGGTCAGACGAATAGCCAGATGGCCTGCATTTGGTGTGACTTGGCTGTGTGGCAAATGGACATGAGAGATTCCACTGGAAACTATGTAGCACTCTCCTGAAACCAGGTTCCTCCCTTCAGTTGTGGGGTTGGTAATCCAGAGAAGGCCTGCATTCTGTGCAGAGGGGCCTGAGGGTGTGGCTCAGTGGAAGAGCATGTGATGAGCACATGTGGGGCCTTGGATTCTACCCCAAAATCGAGAAAGTGGGAGGAAACAAGGAAGGAAGGAAGAAACAGAGGGGTGAAGGAGGGAGGAAAGGAGCGAGGAAAGGAGGAAGGAACATCTTCTTACCTGTGGCATGTGGGTCACCCTTTTCTGCATCCCTAAATTGGTGCTCTACCACCACCTGACTACTTGAGCTATCTTTTATTCTAGTGGTGAAGAATGTGGATCTTGATCCAGTTATTAGAGATCAGTCAGATTTAAATGAGCAGGGGTAGCACCCCCACCTCCCCGGGTCTGGGGAACCAGGCCTTTCTTCTTACAAGAGGAGTAGCTCACAATGAAAATGGCCAACGGATTCACTCCACAGAGCTTTGAGTCCCGACTGTAGGCTTCAGTGACTTGGAGACCTGAGATCAGATTCTAACTATCCTTGTTTAAACAAGAGAGCAGTGGCTGTCAAGATGCTGGTCTTGGAAGACAGGAAAAGTTGAGTTTGCCAATCTCAACCCTGTTAGGTAGCACACCTGATGAGCAGACCCTGGGAGGACAAGACAGGTTGTGATGAACTTACCCCCAAAGACATAGAATCCATGGAAGCATTTCCTACCATGCAGCAGATGAACGATGGGCATCAGCTACACAAGCAGATGGTACAGATTCAGATGCCAGGGTATCCTCCAAGCTGCTGGAGAACCTCTGAAGGAAGGAGCTTCAGAATCTGATGGTCATTAGTTCCCAATCTAATCTGCCAAAGTTGGCTAACTTCATCCTGAGTACTGGCCAGAGACCAAAGACCCACATCCTTACCTACACAGGGAGGGTGTTACAATCCCCATTTCATTTCATAGGTGTGGAAGCTGAAACTCATGTAATTAAGTCATGTGCCCAAGGCCACGTGGCTAGGAAGTGGCAATTCTAGGATTCTTTAAGTCTAATGCTAAAGTTGTTTGTGAAAAAAATCAAATAATTTCTAATAAATAAAAATTAAGAGGGGATGGATTGGGAATCTAAATTTGGGACCTTCTTCTTCTCCTTCATTTTTTTTTTCAATTTGTGTTATTCTGAGCAATCAGTTTTAAATGGAAAGTTGTGTGTCTCTAAGAAGCCACTGTGGCAATCTGCAGGTATGAATAGTTTCTTATTCAAGCAGATAGAAGTTAAAATGGCATGACCTTTGCCATTTGAGTTTATGGCTCTTTTGTGGAGCAAAAAGACCTACATCACACACACACACACACACAAAAATGTAGCATCTTGACATGAATTTCTATTTTCAGAAAATAGTACTCACTGAGGAGGTTATTTTCAGATCAAATAAGGAAGGAACAATGTTTAGAAAATGTCTCCTTGTATTAAAATTTGGTCTTGCAGGCCAGGGTGTAGAGGGGTGGTGGAATGTGTGCTCGGCATGCAGGAGGGTCCGGTCAAATTCCCAAAGCCTGTGTTTTTTAAAACAAACTTGGGGAATCGCTTCCTAAAGTTTTTCTCATAGATCATGTTAGCTGTCCATCACTGTAACAAAATGGGAGATTATTGACTTATAAAGAGAAAAGGCGTGTGTGGGTTCACAGTTTTAGAGATTCCAGTCCATGCTCAGTTGGCCTCACTGCTTTGAGCCCAAGCAGAGGACAACGTGGCAGAGTGAAAGCACTTACCTCACCCCCAGCAAGTGGGGAGAGAGAGAGAGAGGAAGGGACCAAGGTCCCACAGTAGTTCAAGGGCACACCTCCAATGACCTCAGGACCTCCCCCGAGACCCCACTGCTGCCCCCAGCCAGTGGGAGCAACTGAACCAAAGTCACTCATGTGAATCTGAATCTGGGGTGACATGAAAAGACCACACAGCCACGGAATACCTTTTTATAAGCTTCAGGACGGCTTCCCCAGCTCCCGGCCTCAGGCTCCCACAAGTGGGGCAAGAGAAAGTCACCACAGGCTGATGAGAGAGAAGGAGTGCATGTTCTGGAGTTGGCTTTTATTGGGGGATGCTGTTTCTTAGAACATTCTATCCGAAAAAGGGCAAGGGGTAGGATTACAAAGGGACAGGTGAGTGTAACTTAACCCCAGTGGGTGATGCCTTCTCCTAGAGCCACGCCTCATGATCCCAGCGGAGGTAAAGCCCAGGTTATTGTGGAGCGCGATAATTGTTCGGTATCTCTTACTCGGGACTTAAGGATGTGTATTTCCAGAGTGGCTCCGGTCATATTCCGCCTTCTTTCTTTGAAAAAAGTAGGTGATGAGTCACTATCTGGAGATCCCTAATTCTTGTTCTGAAGGCACGACATCCTAGGTTACAAGAGAGGATTAAAAGCAAAGAGAACAGTCCAATAATATACCATGCAGAATGTTTTAGTGTGTTTCCAGAATTAAAATCACTTAACTCTCGAAGTATTTGATCAGCTAAAGAGGTAGGGTCCTCAAAATCAATCTTACTTTTTTGACTATCTTGAATATGATGATGTGACTCCAAAAGATCCAAGCTGTTATTATTGTTCTGCCAAATACCTAATACCTAAAGGTTTTTAACCTTTTAACCTGTATTTGGCATCAGTAACACACACATATTTATAATCAGCATGACATTTGAGCCTTTCCTTGAACCTTAAAGCTGAAAGCCTATTACCAATATTTATGACAGTAGCTTCTAAGGCATTCAGCTTAGTTTAATCCTTTCATCAGTATTTATCTAATTACAAAGAGCTTTTGAAGTGTTCTGAGCCAAATTATTAAGAAAATCTGCATGCTGAATATCTTGAGATATGGCCACCAAAGCTGTGACCATGGAAGCAATAAATGAAACTAAGGCAGCCACTTCAAGTATTACAGTTTAAGAGCTCGTTTAGGTCTAGTCAGCTGGGCATGTATTTGTTATAAGATTTGAAAACCAGCATCAGCATATCATGGCTCTGAGATATTTGCTGGCAATAAGGCAAAAGAGGTCTGATGAAGTATCAGTATTCCTTTCCCTCTATTATATCTGGTGATACAATTAGTTAAATTACATTTATTACAGGCTACAAGATATTTATCATCTTTTCCTTTGACTTTCACATCTCCAGTGATTAAAACATAAGGAGATTGAACATAGGCTCCCAGGCCATAACAAGTACCTTCCTTACAATTTCTGCCTACAAAGTCAGGTAAAGCCTTGTCAGTAAAATGTAAAAATTCTGAGGCTATAATCAAACACCAAACATCTTTCTGGATGCCACCTTTGTTGAAGGTCAAGATGTTACTAACAAATCCTCCAGGGTCATGGCAGCACCCTTGCATAATTGGTTTTTGTCAATCCTAGGAGACCAGTCTAAAATATACCCACTATTTCTAGACATCTTATGCTGTACTGGCAAGGTATTTATACAATCCATCCATTTAGGGACTGCATCGATTTCTATTGTAGAATGATTAAGGCAATAATACATTGGTAAATATTTTATGTAAACAACTGGCCTGTATAGGAAAAATCTATTTCAATAATCTTTCTAATTTGACAATTGTCCAAATATTTAAATATAGTCTTAATCTCCAAGGACCAGCATGATTGGTTTAGGTTTCTATATGGTATCTTTTTCTAAAAAGATACTTTTAGACAGTTAACATGTGTCATGGGATTAACATAGGTAGCTGACCATTATAGTTAGTATAATTAATCTAGTTACACAGGTGGACTTTCCAGTCCACACTGTAAAGTACATTAAAAGTGGACCTGAGAGATGATGGGTTCATAGAAGTCTCTTCATAATTTTAACTTACCTGAAAAGCTCGTGAAGCTGCATGGTTATAAACTCTATAGCTGAGAAATGTACCTTCCTATGTCAGGGTTTTCAACCTTTCCACGATGACTGGTTTAAATTCTATCTTTTGAAATTTGATTTAACTTACTAAATCATGCTCAGCAGCAGTAACACTCTCAGTATTACAATGAAGAAAAACATTTTAAATATTTTGTAAGATCTTGTGTGTGCATATGGGGTCCCTCCACCACACTCTTCCATCATGACGTTCAGCCTCACCTCAAGCTCCAGAAAGGATGGCGTAAGTCATAATATCATTAGTTTTAAGTTATAGAAAATAGTACAAGTATTTAAATAGTAAGAAAACATTTACTATGTTTAGTTGGTTATGAATTTTGACAAAAGTCATCTATCTACTTGCTGTGTTAAGTCCAACATTAATGAGTTGAAGAGGGACTATGGTGAATAGAAAATGAATTCTTACTAGTGTGTGATTTAATTTTTGACTTTAATAGAGTTACTAACAATGAGGAATATAATAAAAATTTATATTTTGAAATTAGCTCTTGGTGAACTTTAAATGATTCCGAGCAGAGCTAAAGCCCAATTCATTGTAGGGCGCAATAATTGTTCAGTATCTCTTGCTCAGGACTTAAGGGCATGTATTTCCAGAGAGGATCCCAACACCTCCAATAGCAGCCTGTGAGGACCAAGCCTTTACCAGTGGAAAGACACTTTAACACCCAAACCATGGCACAGACATTTCATGTAACGTCACAGGTGTCTGTGAGTTAAGCCACTATGTCAATCTCTGTCCTTGTGCATGAATGCCATGGTAGGACTCCTCACCGGGCTCCTCCTGCTGCCCAGCTCAGGGCTGGGTTTCATGAGCCACCAGAAGGTGTGACCCATTCTGGCCTCAGGCACTGTATGATTTAGATGTGGAGTGTCCCCCCAAAGCTCACATGTGAGACAAGGCAAGAAGAGTTGGAGGTGAAATGATTGGATTATGGGAGCGTTAACCTAATCAGTGAATTAGTCCCCTAATAGGGATTAACTGGGCAGTCTGTGGCTGGAGGAGGTGGGTCATTTTGTGCGTGGTGGGGGAAGGCCCTCTCTTTCTGTTTCCTGGTATCACATCTGGAGCCCTTCCCTCCACCACACTCTTCCATCATGATGTTCAGCCTCACCTCAAGCTCCAAGGAATGGAGCCTGCTGTATATGGACTGAAACCTCTGAAACCGTGAGCCCCCAAATAAACTCTTCCTCCTCTAATTGTACTTGTCAGGTCTTTTAGTCACAGCAGTGAAAAAGCAACTAACACAGGGAGTTTATAGCCCAGGGAAGCAAAAAGCAATAAGCCCAGAAGGATAATTAAGTAACCCAAGTGTAATAAAGGAGCAGTTCCCAAGCTGTGGGAGTTGGGGAGGGAAATGGGCACAGGCCTCATGTTCTGCTCGAACTCCCAATGAAAGCAGAGTTCTGTGCCGAAGTATGCACTGAAGAGCCAGGGAGGAGGGGGACCGCTGAACAGGAGGCGGCCAGAACCTGCAACCACAGGAGCCATCACCACCCAGGCCTGCAGGGCCAGAGGAGCCCAAGTGTGGCCTCAGCTTGGGGGAGCCACGTGCTAGAGACACAGAGGGTAGTGTGCCAGGACCCCAGTGGGTCAGAACAAAGGCTAGACCAGGGCAGGGAGGGAGTCCCAGAATCACCAAGGCCAGCGCCTCTCTCCTGTCTTCCCCCACCTGCTGGTGCCTCCCAGCTGGAAAGGTCACCAGGTGAAGCCTCTTTACTAACAGAGCTGGGCAGAACAGGGGAAGACAGGCCAGGGCTGACTAGCACAGCTGGCCAAGACAATGACTGTGCAAGACCCCACCACCGCAGAACCTGCCCAGAGAGGAAGTTTGAAGACTGCATAGGAATTAATTAGATTTAGGAAAAAAAAAAAAAAGAAAAGAAAATCTCAGGCAAAGTAAGCAGCATGGAAAGAGGCTCCTGTCCGAGGCCCAGGCTTAAAAGGAGCAATGTTTAAATGACATGACTAGGAATACACTGGATGGAATAAAACATGATATGGAAATACTCAAGTTCAATGTACCTAAGTCTTTCTACTTTTTAGATATGGCCACTAGAAAATCTTACATGATGTGTGTGGCTCACATTCTATTTCCCTGGGCATCTCCAGGCTAGCAGAAGACCAGTGCACCCTGATAACAGAATGGCAGAGCGCGCAAACCTGGAGGACGCCAGAACAGGGAAGCAGAAGCAAGACCTGTCAGCTGCCCTCGGAGGGCCCTGAGACAGAGCCTGGAAAGGGAGGCTGAGACAGGTGCCTGGCTGAAGGAAGCAGTTGAAATCAAGTCTCAGGCTCTGTATAATGGGACCCTGCAAGAAATGCATGGAAGCAGAGGCCCAGGCCAGCACATCGAGGGTCCCTGCATCTGCTGCACATGGAGGAGATGGGAGAGAGAATGGAGGAGAATGAGGACAGGGTGGCCTCTCAGAGGCCAAGGGAGGAGGACAAACACAGCCCCACAGAAAAGGGAAGCAAGTCACAACAAAGAAGTCACCGGTGGCCTTGGCTGCAGATTCTGCAGCCCCACCCAAGCTGAGAAGTGGATGTGGTGCTCAGACCCTCAGCTGGAGTCCACACCCACCCTTGCTCTCTCTTGATTAACAGAACTCCAGAGTTGGTCATGCAGCAGGACTCTTCCCAAACCGTCAGTGCTACCCAGGAAATTCAGCCTGAGGGAGCAGCCCTAGGTGATGCTCTACCAACCCCTTTTCTTTTCCCTGAGAGTTGGATGAACCATGCCACCCTTAGATGCAGTAATCCCCGATCTCATTGGTGGCCAAAGAATTCTGTTTGGCTGTCTGCTTACCCCTTGCTGCTCCTGTCCAGTTCCTGGGCTCTTTGGTGAGACCAATTTTGGGCTCCTGTTCAGCCCACTCTTCCCATGGCTTTATTTACCAGACTGACCCTGAGCAGTCAGCCTCGCCCACAGTGCAGTGCACAGGAGGCTGTGTGTTCTGTGGTGGGAGGACAATGGGCCATCCTTCCTGGCCCTTAGAAATAATCATTGCAAAAAAACTCTCCTATCTGAAGCTCAGGTGAATCTGCCTGTCTCTGCATTAAAGATCCATTTTCAGAGCTCCAAGGAATAAAGCTTCAACATGCACAGTCTCCACTGGTTAACTGAACTGCACCCAAGTAAATGGCTTGAGTATCTCCTGCCTCTGAAGACTCAAGGAGCTGCATGTTGAAGGAGTATTCCCCGGAGGCTAAGGAGACAGATCCATGCATATGTACTATTTATTTTCCATTGGTCTAGGCACATAAAATATTTCTCTCTCCTATGGTAGTAGGGAAAACATCCCAAAAGTCCTGAAAAAGGCTTGCATTGCTGCAGCTTCTCTACTCAAACATTTCAAACATCTATTGACTCAAAACAGTCATGGACTATATTATATTGAAGAAGGTTCCATAGAATTGGTAGAAAGTTTGACTTAGAAAAACATTCCTCTCCTGAAACTATTTCCAGCCTAAACCATCTCTGTTATTTGTTCTGGCCTGTGCTGTAGTTAAGTTCTGTGACCAGGGACTACCTGCTGAGCAGTTCACACCAGATCATAATCACAGCCCTGGGCCACTGTGTCCTCAGGACATACAGTCAGCCAAGGAGGCAAAACCAACTACAAAAACAAAACCTGTACTGTGCAGTCCAGGGAATAAACCTAGGACTCACTGTGCTGCAGAAGGGTTGGTGGCCCAGCCAGGCCAGAGCAGCAGAATTCCCTGTGGCCTATGGCCAGCTTCCCTGGGGCTGGATCCCAGGGACACAGCCTGCTTCTCTCCTGGGCTCCACACAACCCACAGCACTGCACAGGGGGTTGGAACTGCTCTAGCTCCTCTGCTAGGTGTGGTCTCAGTTCCCAACTCTGTGTGTGCTCCCAGTTCTCAACTCTCAAAGACTCCTAGCCCCAGCCTGGAGGTGCTCCAGCCCCAGCCCTAGAGGTACTCCATCCCCCAGAGCTGGAGATACTCCTTCCTCAGCCCTGGAGGTGCTCCATCACCCAGTCCTGGAGATACTCCTACCCGCAGCCCTGGAGGTGCTCCAGCCCTAACCCTGGAGGTGCTGAGCCACTGCCACTCTGATCACTTCCTCCATCTCCTAGTCCCCAAACAGGTGTGCTCCTGCCATATCCAGATAGGTAGGTCTGGGCTTGAGTCCCAACAATGGAAATGATTAGAGATAAGATTTTAATCAATGACTTAACCTTCCTTGTCCTAGATTTCACCTGTTAAAAAGAGAACAATATATCACTTTAAAAATTCCTGTAAACAAATGACCATTGCATGTGAGAAGAGGTTTCCCTAATCATGATGGATAATGATCAGGAAATGCAAATCAAACCCACAAAGGGATAGGGCCTCACACCCACAAGATAGCTCTGCAAACACAAAACAACAGAAAACTGTAAGTGTTGGCAAGATGCAGATAAAACACACTGTTGGTAGGGATGTGAGATGGTTCAGCTGCTATGAGAAATAACACAGCAGTTCCCGATTCAATTAAAAACTGTCATATGATTCAGCAATTCCACTTGTGGGTATGTCCCCAAAAGAACAAAACACAGAGAACTGAACAGATATTTGTCCACCCATGCTCATGGCGTGGACAAATATTCAGTTATTCACAATAAGGCTAAATGGACATTTGGAAACAACCCAAAAATTCATCAAGGCATGAAGCCATACACAAAAGGCAGTATATACATACATTGAAATATCATTCTGTCTTACAAGGGAACAAAATCCAGACACTTGCTACGAGGATGAACATCACATACTCAGTGAAATAAGCCAATTACAATACGATCCCATTATTTGAGGTACAGAGAGTAGCCCAAGGCATGGAGACAGAGTAAACTGGTGTCACCAGCGGCAGAGAGAGCAGAGGGAAGAGTTCATTGTATCATCGTGTTTCAGTTTTGCAAGATGAAGAGTCACAGGGATGGATGGTGGTGCCGCCTGCACCACATCATGAGTGTATTTAGCACAATTGAACCATACATTTAAAATTGGATAAGAAGATAGAGTTTTGTCATGTGTATCTCACCACAATTTAAAAAAATTAAAACTAAAAAGGAAGCTGTTATATACCTAAAATGAAACTAAATCTTGAATATGCTTCTTACAGTGTCTGGCTCATAGTAGCTGCTCAATAAATGTTAGTGTCCCTCTAAATCCCCTCTCCTGGCCCTGAGGGTTCCTGCCTTTCCCAAAATAAAGGGTATTGGGAAATACGTTGTGTTTCATTAGTTAAAAGCATCAGCCAGCACAGAAATAGGAATTATCACTGATGTTCCAAAGAGACATTGCTGACAGAATGAAAGCCAGTACAGCAAAATATAGTTGGGAAAGAAGGAAAAGGAAGAAGGATCTGTAGGTTGGTGGCTGTCCAAGTCCCTGGGCCCAGGAGTGGGGCTTTGGCTTCCAGAAGCAACAAGAGGCCCAGTCTTGGAGCCTATGAAGGAGTCAAGTGGGTTAAAGAACCAGCATCAAAGAAGGAAGGAGCCTCAGAGGCTGACTCTGACCCCAGACAGCCTCCGCATGGCTTGAGCAACAGCTCAGCCTTGTGGGGGAACAGTCTTCCTTTCCCATGCCACTGAGAAGCCGGGAGAACTCTGCCAATGGCCATGCAGTAAAGGGGCAGCTGAGGACACACAGGGCTTTCTTCTTCTGTGGCTTCAAGTAAAATCAGCCCTTGATTTGAGCCAAGTTGCTCTGAATCAGTTGCTGTTGCCAATCTGGTGAACATGCTAGAGTCTTGTGCAATCTGAGGGCTTTCTGACCCAAGAGAACCCCTAACTCATGTGGCCCCAAACTGCTTACGGCAGGTGGCTCCACTCACAGAGAGCACCTCTCCAGCTCTCCGGTTACCCATGTTGCCAACTGGGTGCTATTAATTATTGCACAAAGTGAGTGACCCTGTGCTTGGTTTTAATCCTTCAAAGAGTCTGAGACAAGTTGCTGTCTAAGTGGGTTGATAAGTTAGCTACTCAAACAAGACAGGACATGAGGAAAGCTCAGGGGAACCAAGTGACCTTTGTCAAGAAGACCTTACCAGTACAAGTGAGGTGATGATCCAGAGAAACACAGAAGAATACGGAGAGAAGGTAACAAAGGCCCAGAGGAAAGGGGACGTGAGACTGGTTGCATCTCCAGCATGGAGGTCACCAGGGGAAAGCCCCAGATGCAACAGTATTTCTTGGACAGGGCTTCCACTTATTGCAGAGATAGGCTTCATTCTGGGGTGTGTCTTAGTCTGTTTTGTGTTGCTAAACAGCATACCTGAGACTGCATGACTTATGAAGAACAGAAACGCACTTCCTCAGAGTTGTGGGGACTGAGAAGGAAATCTAAGTCCCAGGACCTGGTATGGGCCTCTGGCTGTGTCCTCACACAGAGGAAGGCAGGATGGCAAGGGACAATGAATTCAACTTGGCAAGCTCTTTGTGGTGGCGCTAATCTACAAGGGCTCCACCCTCGCCACCTAAACACCTCCCCACAGGCCCCGCCTCCTAACATCATTGCACTGAGGATTGAGGGATGCGTTCAGGTCATAGCTGAATATTGAACCCCCCTGCATGTGGAGTGAAGAAACTGGCATAGTCAACAGGTCTTAGAAACAGGCTTTCAGACAGGTCTCCTCTGTGTTCCCAGAACATTCAGATGGGCTGCATTGTGATTGTTCCCTTTCCACAGTACAGAGTCATCAAGTGTTATGAGAAACACACTTTTCCCATATCAAACATGTTTCTAGTGAGGCAGAGCAAGGACCCTGGAGAACCTGCTCTTCCACCAGCAGTAAGAAGGACGGATGGGCTGGGGATGTGGCTCAAGCGGTAATGTGCTCGCCTGGCATGCACGGGATGCTGGGTTCTATCCTCAGTACCACATAAAAATAAAATAAAAAGATGTTGTATCCACCGAAAACTGAAAAATTAATATGAAAAAAAAAAAGAAGGACAGCTGACCCCGCCAAAGTCAGGTTCTTCAGAACTCTGGAAGTTAGCCACAGGCTTCCCAGAGCCTGGGGAAGGCTCATCCAAGAAAAAAACGGCACGAGCCCAAGAAGGACAGCTTTGTGGACTCCCACTCCCATCCCCCTTCTTAGCCCCACAGATACCGACCTTGAAGCTGGAGAATCTGGAGGCCAAATGACAGCTGTAGAAAACCAGTAGCCAGGCCACCACTGGAGGAGGGAGGCAGACTGGGGTTGGCGCCCCCAGATCTCCAGCCCCAAGGAGTCACCATCTGACCTGTCTGGCAGCTCTAAAAAGCTCTGTCCTTGCAGTTTGCCTCTCCTCGGTTGGACTCACAACTCACTCAGTGCAGACTCCCCTCTCCCCGGGGTGCATACTGACCAGTGCTGAACACCAAAGCTGCCTCACCGAGAAATGCCTGGGAGGCAAAAAATAAAATAAAAAAACAAAAATCCCCCAAACTTAAAAGGATGTCAAAGAAACAGAAAGGGGGTGGGGGGCAGGCAGGGAGAGTCAATAAAAACTGTTCCTGAAGAAGCCCTGACTTTGAATTTATTAGACAAAAATATGAAATCAGCTAGTTTAAGTACACTGAAAAAATAAAGAAAAAAGAAATAAAGATATAAAAATACAGAACGAATCTCACCTAAAAAAGAATACAAATGTCTTAGTTTCCAGCTGCTGCTATAACATTATCACAAGTTCAGTGGCTTAAATACAGACCTCTATTTGTGTACCCATAAAATATAGGTGCAAGAATATGATTTTTATAGCTATAGACACCAGAAGTCCATCATGGGGAGCAGGGCTGGGTGCTTCCTGGAGGTACCAGGGAATCCTCTTTCTTCCAGCTTCTGAAGGGAAGAATCTCTCTTCCTCTCCTCTCCCCGTCCCCATTTTCCTCACCTCCTGTCACCACACTTCCTCCCTCCACATAAGGACCCTCCGTTACAATGTGTCCACCAGGATGATCCCGGATGACCTTCCCATCTCAAGATCCTTAAGCTCCATCTACAAAGTAATTTATAGGTAACTTCTTCATAAATTCCAGAGGTTAAGGTGTGAGCATATTTAGGGGCCCTTATTCTGCCTACCACAATCAGTAAAGAAATAGAAATTGATAAAAGAGAACCAAATATAAATTCTGGATTTAAAAGCAAAATAACTGCAATGACAAATTCACCAGCGGGGATCAAAAGCAGATTTACGCTAGTTTAAAAGAGCATCTGAAAACTCTGAAATGTGAATTGAGACAATCTAGTCTGAGGAACAGGAAAATAGCAAAAGAAGGCCAGTAAACAGAGCCTCCGAGGTTCCTGGGGCCCATCTAATGTACCAATATGTGCCCATAGGACAGAAAGAGAGGGGAAGAAAGGGGTCAGCAAGAATATTCAAAAAATAATGGCTGAACAGTCCACAAATTTGATGAAAAATATTAATTTTCTTATTGAAGAAGCTCAACAAATTCCAAGTTCAGATAAACTTAAAGAAATAAAAATTTAATAAGAATTACAAACAGCTATAGGAACAATCAATAGAGTGAGATGCAACTTATGGAGCGGGAGAGAATGTTTGCACACCACCCGTCTGATAAGGGCTAGAGAGCCAGAGCATTTAAAGAAACACAACCACAACAAAACAAATAACTTGTTGAAAGCAATGGGCTAAAGCCTTGAATAGACAGTTTCTCAGAGAAGACATGAACGGCCAACAAGCATGGAAAGAGCTGGTCCACAGGGTTAATCATCAGGAAGTGCAAATCAAAACCACGATGAGATACCATCTCACAGCTGTTAGGAGGGCCAAAGAAAACAAAGCGGAAACAGAAAATAGCAGGTGTTAGGGAGGGTGTGGGGAATCAAAACTCAGTGTATTGCTGGTGGGAATATAAAATGGCACAGCCACTAGGAAAGATGCCTCAACAAATTAAAAATAGAATTACAATATAATCTAGCAAGCCCACCATCATTGCATAGATCCAACAGATCTGAAAATAGAACCCTGAGGAGACGTTGCACCCCAGGTCCACCTGCAGTGTCATGCATGACAGCCAGGTCAGGGGACAAGCCACTGTCCACCAGGGATAAATGGATAAAGAAAACGTGCTATGCACACATTAGTAATCTCCTTTAGGCTTTTGAAAGAAGGAAATCCTGTTCTATGTCCTTGAGGAAATTATGCTAAGTGAAATAAGTCAGCCACTAAGACAAGAGCCGCAGGGTGCCACTTACACAAGGATTCTGAACTCTCAGAGCAGAATGGTGGTTGCTGAGGACTGGGGAGAGAGGGGAGCTGCTATTCATGGGTAAAAGTTTTGTTTTGCAAGATGAAAAAAAGTTCCAGAGATCTGTTTCACAATAATATGAATACACACTGTTATACTATAGGCTTAAAATAATGAAGAAGATAAATTTGATGGCACATGTTTTTTACAACATTAAAAATAAATAATGAGCCAGGCACGGTGGCACACGCCTGTAATCTCAGCAGCTTGGGAGGCTGAGGCAGGAGGATCGTGAGCTCAAAGCCAGCCTCAGCAATTTAGCAAGGGCCTAAGCAACTCAGTGAGACCCTGTCTCAAAATTTTTTTAAAAAGGTCTGGGGAGGTGGCTCAGAGATTAAGTGCTTCTGGGTTCAAACTCCCATATCAATAAATTAAAAAAGAAAGGAAGGAATGAACTTCTGATACTTCCTACAGTGTTGATGAATCTTGAAATCATTAGGTTAAGTGAAAGAAGCCAGACTAAAAACAAACAAAGCTGGCAGTTGGCGCACACCTGTAATCCTATCTACTTGGGAGGCTGAGGCAAGAGCATTGCCAAGTTCAAGACCAGCCTGGGCATCTTAACATGCCTGTGTCTGAAAATAAGAAAGGGGTTAAGAAAGGGGCTGGTAGATACCTCAGGGGTTGAGCACTGGCCCAGCCTCCTCAAGGCCCTGGTTCAACTCCCTGCACACACAAAAAGATTGCAGATGGCTGCATTTATATCACTGTCTAGACAAAAATGCATGGGTGGCTATACAAGCTGGCGGATGGATGGCCAATAAGAATGGGTTTTCTTCTGGGAGTCCTGAGGCTGTTCCATAACTGACCGTGATGAAGACCACACAAGTACATGTGTACAGACTGAACTCAGAACCAATGGATGCTGGGCTGCATGTGGGTTAATTGTATGATCTGTTAATTCTTAATTATACCCAAAAAAGTGGCTATACTAGCATCAACTTTAAGATAAAAACTGTTGTTGTTGAAGACAAAGAGGGCATTTTATAGTGACAGAGGTGTCTATCAGGATGGCATAAGAATTATAAACACATGTGCACCAAAAATAAAACCCCTGAAGGTAAAAAGCAAAACTGACAGAAATGAGGAGAGAAATAGCTGACTCAACAGTAACAGTAGGAGACTTCCATATCCCAATTTCAATTATGAGCAGAACACCTCAGCAGAAGGTTAAAAAAAAGGTGCAGAAGACCCAGCACAGGGGTGCAGAAGCCTTCACACTGTGTCTATTCACACAAGATCAGTCCACAGAACCTGGTCCTTCCTGCAGGTGGAACGTCGTCCAGCACAGACCACAGCACGTCGTCCATATGCCCTAGAACGAGCCTCATGCCTTTAAAAGGGATCTAATGCTCAAAGCATGTGACCAACTGCAATGGAATCAAACCAGAAATAAACAGCAGAAGGGAATTTGGAGAACTCACAGATGTGCAGAAATTAGGCCACACATTTTCAACTTCCCATGGGTAAAATAATAAGTCAAAAGGAACATTAGAAAGAAGCGTAGGTGAATGAAAACAAAGGCCACACACCAGAACTTAAAGGGATACAGCCAAGGCAGTGCTAAGAATGCAGACAGAATCCCAGTGGTTTGGAGGCTGAGGCAGGAGGATAGTGAGTTCAAAGCCAGCCTCAGTAAAAGCAAGGCTCTACGCAACTCAGTGAGACCCTGTTTCTAAATAAAATACAAAATAGGGCTGGGGATGTGACTCAGTGGTGAAGTGCCCCTGAGTTAATCCCTGGTACAAAAAAAAAAAATTAAGACAGTTATACATGCACACGCCTCCACTAAAAAAGAAAGACCTCAAGTCAGCAAATTTAACTTTATATCTTAAGGAAACAGGAAAAGAAGAGCCAACTAAACCTGAAACATTAAGCAGATCAAGAATAGCAAAGTAATAATTAAGGCTAACATGAAAATAAATGAACTAGAGAATGGAAAAACACCAAAGAAGATCAAGGAAACCAAAGTTGGCTTTTTGAAAGGACCAACAAAATTGACATACTACAGTAGGTCAAAACATTAATACCATATGAAAGAGAGGGACATTACTACAGACCTTACAGGAACGAAGATGAAGGGAGAGAGGAGGGAACACTTCCCAGCTCATTCCATGAGGACAACATTTCCCTTATAGACAAATGGCATCGCTCCCAAAACGTATGACTATTAACACAAAAATCATCTACTAAATATTAGCATATCAAGTCCAGCAGCATATTCAAAGAATATACCATGATCAAGTGGTAGCTATCTCAAGAATGCAAGTGTCTTTCCAAGTATGAAAATCAATCAATGCGATACCTCACATTAATAGCCACAGTAAGATGTTCCACATAAATAGAACAAAGGGAAAAGCCAAAGGACCGTCTCAATAGATACAGAAAGACCATTCAACAAAATCTGACTCCTTTTCAACACCTTTTCATAAGAAAAACACTCAAAAACTAGAAACAGAGGGGCAGCGGGAGTGGCTCCATGGTAGAGCTCTTGCCTGGCATGTCTGAGGTCCTGGGTTCAATCCCCAGCACCAAACACAAAGCAAACCGTGGGGTAGAATGACATTATAGACCTCTACAAAAAACATACAGCAGACATCACAACCACAAATGAGTGAATGCTTTCCTCCAAAGAACAGGAACACAACAATGTTGTGTTAACCTCATTATAGACCTCTACAAAAAACATACAGCAGACATCACAACTACAAATGAGTGAATGCTTTCCTCCAAAGAACAGGAACACAACAATGTGTCCATTCACCATCTCTATGCAAAACTGTACTAGAGATTTTAACCCAGGCAAGTAGGCAAGGAAAAGAAATAAAAGACAGCTAGACTGGAGAAGAAAAATTACATTCTCTCTGTTTATAGATAGCATGTTTTTTTTTTTTAATACAGAAAACCTGAAGGAATTAAATCTATGAAAACACTATTAGGACTAAGAAATATGTCCAGGAAATTTTCAGAATACAAGTCAACATCCAAAATTAAATTGTATTTCTTTACACTAGCAGTTGGTGTTTGAAAATGGAGTTTAGAAAGCAATCTTATTTATAACAACATGAAACAGAAAATATTTGGGAACCTATTTAACAAAAAACTGCAAGACATACTCTGACAACTACAAAATATTGTTGAAAGAAAGTAAAGTCATAAATAAATGGAAAGATACCACAGGCATTCATTAGACCACATGCTACTATTAAAAGGCAACCTCTCCAGATTTACCCATGAACTCAGTACAAGTCCTGTGAAAATCCTAGCCAGTCCCAAAAGGCCACGTACTCTTTGGTTCCAATTACATGAACTGTCCAGAGTCGGAAAATCCCTGAAGATATAAAGTAGATTATTTGTGGGTACTGACGGGGGATGGAGAAGAGTTACTGCTTATGAGTACAAGGTTCCTTTTTTGGGATGATGAAAATGTTCTAAAATTAGATAGTATTCATAATTGCACAACTCTGTCAACATACTAAAACACACGGCTGTAAACTTTAGAAGGGTAAATCTTGAGATATATGAATTATTTGTCAGAAAAATCTTTGATAAAAATATTAAAGATTAAGAATTTTTTTCAATTTAATATTAGCCAACTATCAAAGAAGAAAGAACTAAACATTCTTGAGCATTTTCTATAAGTTGTTACCTTGGTGGACAGAGAGAGATGGTGAAGATAGATTAGATAGATGATCGATAGATGGATGATAGATAGATAACCATTTACTCCTGACAACAGTCTTATTACATAGGCATTACAATCACTACTCTATAAGAAAAAAAATTCAAAGAAATAAATTTGACAAAAATCACTGATCTAGGAAGAGGCAAGGCCAGAATTCTTTTTTTTTTTAAAAGCTCAACACAGTCTAATATTTATTTATTTATTTATTTATTTATTTATTCAGTTTTTCAGTGGACACAACATCTTTGTTTGTATGTGGTGCTGAGGATCGAACCCAGTCTGCACGTATGTCAGGTGAGCACGCTACTGCTTGAGCCACATCCCCAGCTCAGGCCAGAATTCTTAACAAGGTTTTTATTTTTTTTATTCTAATGCACATGCTTTTTATCCTACCACTTGTTTTTATATTTGCATGTTAATAAATTTCTTCTGTTGAACAAGTGTATCTTGAGTCTCATATTCATCTCTCCCCCATATCACATGTGCTCCAAAAATGTTGCCTAATCTCAGTTTATTAAACAAAATATGAAAGAAGCAGAGGAAAGTATCAACTCCGTGCAGGTCACACAAGGGTAAGTGGTTTCCAGTATTCATCAAACTCTGGAATGTTTGAAATCATGGTATACAGATAAATGACAGTGCAGACAATTTTATTTTGCAAAACAATAAAACCAAAATATTTTTCCACATTTTTATTGGTGCATTATAGTTGTACATGATGGTGGAATTTGTTGTTATTTATATATTCACACCATAACAATATAATTTAAAGCCAAAATATTTAAATGGCTATATTCTTCTGAGTTTTTAAAGCACTTTTTTTTTTTTTGTACTAGGGGCACTCAACCACTGAATCACATCCTCAGCTCTATTTTGTATTTTATTTAGAGACAGAGTCTCACTGAGTTGCTTAGCACCTCACTTTTGGTGAGGCTGGCTTTGAACTCTTGATCCTCCTGCTTCAGTCTCCCAAGCTGCTGGGATTATAGATGTGCACTACTGCACCCAGCTTAAAGCATGCTTTTATTCATCTTTTTATTTTATACTATCTCATAAGATTGAGATATTGTCATAAGGGAAAAATGAAATTAAGAAATTGCCACTAGTAAATGACTTGCCAAAGGCCACACAGGTTGTATTTGAAAAATTCAGGACTTAGTTCTAATCTCCTGAGCCAAGTTTTTGCTTTCTCCAAAAAACAGAAATATGCCCTGAGCACATAGGAATCTGAGCCTCAGGTGGAAAAAGCAGGCCCACAGGTGTGACCACCAGCGGATGGCCACACTTGTTTCACTCCCACATGCTCAATGTGTGCATCTGCCTTAGGGACGCTCCTCTCCACACGCGCAGTCAGAAACACCCTGTTCTGGTCCAATTAAAGGAGCACATAAACTCTCCCAGCCCCTCCACCTCATCACAATAATGAAGGAGGGTGATGTTGCTCTGGTCTAGGTGTAACCTTGAAGCCCTCTAATATTTAATAAGCAAATCACACATAGGCTTCTGTACTTCAGTCATTGTTAGATACTTTCAAGAACATGGAAGCTGGCTGACTCCCAGGCAGCAATATGGTGGAAGGGTGTGGTAAAGGAAAGCTTCTCAGCTCATGCAGCCAGGAAGCAGAAAGAGAGGGAGACTGGCAGGAGCTGGGGACAGACAGTCTTCAGGACATGCCCCCAGCGACCTACCTCCTCCAGCCATACCTCGCCTGCCTATAGTTCTCACCACCTCCCTGAAAGTCCATTCAAATCATTACTCCATCAAGTGGATTAATCCACTGATGAGGCCAGAGCCCTCATAATGCAGCTTTCTCACCTCTGAACACTGTGCACTGCCTGACACATGAGCTCTGGGGGATACTCCAGATCCGATCCCTGACAGGAGTTGAGCAGCATGAGCCTCAGAGCAGCTGGTTCTCCAGGTGTTGTTCCAGAAGAGGCTGCTGCGCAGAGGGATCTGGTAACCTGCAGAGCACTCCCCTCAAGCCATGGTGAGATCTGTGCACGTGTGAGACAAAACGGCTTGAAGCCAGGCTAAGAACCTTAAAACAAGACCTAAAAGACCAAATTCTTTCCAAGGAATTTAACCAACTCCAATCACAAATCTCAAAATATGTAAGATATGTACAGGAATACAAAACTACCTAGCACCCAACAAGGTGAAATAGGTACCATTCCTGGCATCCAGTTAGAGAACTGTTAGAGTCTGTAAACAAGTCAGGATGGCGCCTGGCATTTTGCCAGGGGGAGTGGTTTGTGAGGTGGCGCCAGCTAGCCATTAAGTGTGGAGATTTCTTATTGGTTGACTGCTGTATCTAGTTTATGTTAATTAAGATAAGCTGTGTGGAATGTATATATACCTCTCCTGTCCTACAATAAATAGCTCCCGCTCCTGCTGTATCAACCTACACAAGTTGTTCGTCACCCCCCAGTTATTTTGCTGCAGCTGGACTGTGGCAGAGAATAATAAGGAAGGTGAAGAAGGGAAAAAAAATCAACATTGGACTGGGATTATAGCTCTAACCGTGAAGGTGTGAGGCACTGGGTTCGATCCTAAGCACCACATAAAAATAAATGAATAATATAGTATCCATCTACAACTAAAAACTATTTTTCAAAAAAATCAACAGAAACTGATCCAGAAATGACCCAGGTGATAGACTTAGTAGCCAAAGAATTTAAAGCAGCTGTTTCAGCTGTAAACCACGTGATCAGAAGGTAGAGGTGAAAACAAACCTGTCAATTAGTTATGGAAGGTGAGTGGGGGGACAGCATAAAAATTCACTTTCTAGATAGGAAAACTAACATGACCCAAATGAGAGGAAGTTCAATGAAGCTCATGAACTCAACATGAAGCTCAATGAAGCTCAACATGAAGCTCAATAAACTTGAAGCTCAGAAGACATCATAATCAAACTGGCTGAAACTGATGACAAAGAGCAGACACAGACACACAATGAACATGTGGACACACACAGCACACACCCACACACACACCCACATAACCACACATGAATACATAATACACACATGTATGCACACACATGTAGACACTCAAACATGTATGCACACAGATACACAAAACACATAGACACACACATATAGGCAAACAAACAAACACATAGATACACATAAACAGTATGTAGACACAAACACACAGGATACATACCCCTTTCCAATTCCCTCTTTTTGCTTTAATAAGTACATTTTAATAGTTTGATGAGCTCTTTCAACTATGCCTTATCCTTGTGGATTGTATGGGATTCCTGTTATATGAGTAATGCCAAATGATGAGCAAAATTGTTTAAAAGAGGTAGAAGTATAGCCAGGACCATTATCTGTTTTTAACTGTTTTGGAATGCCTACAGTGGCAAAATTTCGTAAGCAATGAGCTACAATATCGTTAATTTTTTCTCCGGTATGAAGGGAGTCCATCAAAAATCCGGAAGAAGTATCAACTGTAACATGCAAATATTTTAATTTTCCAAATTCTGGCAAGTGTGTGACGTCCATCTGCCAAACATGGTTAGGTATCAGTCCTCTAGGATCGACTCCAAGGTTAACTTGTGGTAAAAAGGTCACACAATTTTGACATTGTTTTATTATTTGTCTAGCTTGTTCCTTAAGTTATTTTAAAATGCTTTTGTAAAGTATTAGCATTGACATGGAACTTTTTATGAAAATTTGCAGCTTCTTCTAGTGTAGAGAAAATATGGATGTCATGTGTAGTTTTATCTGCTAAATCGTTGCCCAAACTAAGGGCTCCAGGCAATCCTGTATGTGCCCTGATATGTCTTATAAAGAATGGATCTTTTCTGTCCCAGATTAGACTTTGTATAGTGGAAAACAAAGAGAAAACAGTAGAGGAAGAGGAAATCCTACCAGCATCTTCAAGGGATACTATAGCATTAACTATATACTGACTATCGGAAAATAAATTAAATACAGAATCTTTAAACATCACAAAAGCTTGTAATACTGCATTAAGCTCTACCTTTTGAGCTGATTGTTTGGGTACTAAAAATGTAAAAGTTTGATCAGGAGTAACTACTGCTGCTGTACCATTATTTGACCCATCAGTGAATATATTTGGAGCATTCATGATAGGTGTTTTTCTTGTCATTTTTTGAAAAATTACAGGATGCGATGACCAAAAAGACAATAAAGGATTAGATGGTAAATAGTTATCAAATGAAACATTAGATTTGCACATGATTATTGCCCAAGTATTTAACTCATTAGCTAACTCATCAATTTGATCCATAGTATATGAAGTAATAATTTTATTGGGAGAAATTCCAAACACTCCCTTTGCTGCTTTTATTCCTTTGAGTATTAATTGTCCTACAGCTTCAGGATACCTAGTAAGAATAGTGTTAGCAGAATAAGATAAATGTATCCATAATAATGGACCTTCTTGCCAAAATACTCCTGTAGGAATATTTTTTGTTGGTAGTACAATAAATAATAAAGGCAGACTTATATCAATTCTATCCAAGTGCATATTTTCCATATATGTTTCAATGACTTTTTAATGCCTTTCTTGCTTCAGGCGATAACATTCGGGGTGAATTTGGATCTGATGGACCTTTTAGGATATCAAATAAAGGTCCCAACTCTCCTGTTGGTATGCCTAAATAAGGCCTTATCCAATTTATGTCTCCTAAAAACTTTTGAAAGTCGTTAAGTGATTTGAGTTGATCTACTCGTATTTGAATTTTTGGTGGACAGACCATGGTTGAGGATAATAGAACTCCTAAATAATTAATTGGAAAATTTAATTGTACTTTATCTATTGCTATCTCTAGATTATAATTTTTTAATAAGTTTGTAAGTGTGGCATAACATTCTAGCAATGTGTTTTTATCTTTGTGTGCTAATAATACATCTCCATATAGTGAAATATTTGTATTCAGGATTTTGATTTCTAAGTGGCTGGATTACTTTGTTAACATAAATTTGACACATAGTTGGGCTGTTAGCCATCCCTTGAGGGAGTACTTTCCATTCATATCTCTGATCAGGACCTTCATGATTCGGTGCAGGGATAGCAAATGCAAAACGTAGACTATCCTCAGGATGAACTGGAATTGAAAAAAACAATCTTTAATATCTATAACTAAAACATACCAGGTTTTTGGCAAAGCAGACAATTGGGGAATCCCCGATTGAGCAGGTCCCATAATAATCATCTCATTATTAATGGCTCTTAAATCTTGCAGTAATCTCCATTTACCAGATTTCTTTTTGATGACAAAAATGGGAGTATTATGGGGAGATACAAAAGGTTGTATATGTCCTTTCACTAATTGTTGTTTGATCAGGTCATGGGCTGCTTGTATCTTTTCTTTAGTCAGGGGCCACTGAGGAACCCATACTGGTCTTTCTGATTTCCAAGTAATTTTTATTGTCTCAGTGACCCCTCCTGAAAATCCAATCCATGTGTGTCTGTTCCTTGATCTATTTGTATTGGTGCTCCTATACCTTGTTCATGTTCTCCTAATCTTTTTCCTTTCCTAAAACCTTGTCTAGCCATAATAATGGACACATTTGAATTGATGTTGTTAATGTTAGCCTAATTGATATAGGACATCTTGTCCCCATAAATTTACGGGAAGATGATCCAATACATATGGCTGTACAGTTCCTTCACATCCTTCAGGATCCTTCCAATCTAATACCATTGCACTTCTATGGGGATTAGTCGCCACTCCTAGGCCTCAAAGCGTTTGAGTGGCTTGTTGTAACGGCCAATGTTTTGGCCATTCTTGACAAGAGATGATGCTAAGGTCTCCACCTATATCCAGTAGCCCATTAAACTCATGTCCTTGAATATTTAGTTTTAGCATGGGGCAAGAATCTAAATTTAAAGAAAGCATAGCCCAATCTACACCTGTGGAGCCTAATCCCCTGGAACCTCTGTCTACAGTTCGACTGGAAAATTTATCATGTAGGTTAGGTATTATTAATAACTGTGCTATTCTATCTCCTGGTGAAATTACTGATATAGCCCTTGGAGAACTGGCTATAATTTTTACTTCACCTTCATAATCGGGATATCATAAGTCCTTTTAGAGTAGAAGAACTGCACCCCAATAATAAGCCTACTGTTCCTTTGGGAAGAGGCCCTTTTACCCCTGTGGAAATGATTTGAACTCCCATCTCTGGAGTTAGTACTGCTCTGGCGGAGGCGCAGATGTCCAATCCTGCGCTTCCTCTGGTTTGTCTAGTGAGGGATCTAATGGACAATGTGTCATGGGCACTACCCTGATGGTGTTGCTGGGTTCCTCCAGTGCCCCATATATTTGTGGTTTGGGCCCCAGAGCATTGGGCCCCCCTGTCCTTTTTTTGGCAATGGAGCCCGATGCCTTTCTCCATGATATTGTGGATAGACACCTGGTCCTTGTTCATTTTTTGATAACGGAGTACCCTCTATGGTGGTTTGAGAATGGCATTCATTAGCTCAATGTCTCCCTCTATGGCAACATGGGCAAATACTCGGTATTCTACTCCTTTGATACCTAGTTTTGTTAAACCCTCCTCCTATGGGGCAATTCCTTTTAAAATGTCCTGTTTGTTCACAATTGTAGCATGCTTTTGGCCTGGCATCTAAAGCTTGTTGTACTGCAGCTGCCAAGACTTGCCCTTGTTCATTAATGTCTCTACATAATTTAATATGTGTTTAAATCTTCATGTTTCCATGGTCTGATGACTTCTCTGCACCAATGATTTGCTTGTTCATAAGCCAGTTGTTTTATTAATGGCATTGCTTGTTCTGTATTCCCAAAAACTCTGGTAGGTGTTTGAATAAGCCTATCTACAAATTCAGCGTAAGGTTTATTAGCTCCTTGTATTACCTTAGATAAGTGACCTTGTAAACCTCCATGTCCTTGTAAAGTCTTCCATGCTCTAACCGCATCTACAGCAATTTCTAAGTATATGGCAGGATCATATGTAATTTGTTGCTGCTGACCCTCATAAAGTCCCTTTCCTAACAACATATCTAGATTTCTCTGAGGATAACCGGCTGTTGCATCTCGCCTAGCTGTCTTTCCTAACAACATATCTAGATTTCTCTGAGGATAACCAGCTGTTGCATCTCACCTAGCCGTCTCCTTGCAAAATTCCTCATTGGCAACCTTCCATAACAGGTGTCGTCCTCCATTTAGCACAGCTTTACACATACTAGTCCAATCTGCTCGCGTCATGTTCAAGTTGGTAATGGATTCGACCGTGCTCACAGTGAAGGGTGCTTGAGGACCATAGGTTGTTACAGCCTCTTTTAGCTGCTTCACTGTTTTGAAATCTAAAGCATGGTGAATTCGCTGCCCTCCTGCCTGCTCAAATACAGGGCATGCTAATATTTGAGGTCCTGTTTCAGGATCCCATCTATCAACTACGGGGGTTGGGGGCCTCCCAGCATATGGAGGTGGCGCTATTGGTTGGACACTTACGCCCTCTGGTGATAGAAAGGTGTTAGTAGCAGTCTCCTGTTGTAACTTTTCCCCTGTTGGCTTTTTCTGCTCTAAACTTTCTTCCTCTGACTAGTTCGAGAGACCTTCTCTTTTAGTTGAATCAATGTGTCTTCTCCTTCCTCTACTATTGTCTGAATCGAAGGCTTTGGACTAAGCAAACAAGATACCAACATCCTCAATGGCAATGTGCCAACTGACAGAATTCCTGAGCTTTTCTTTTCTATTCTTTTTAAATCTTCACCATGATGGTTCCATTGTGATATATTTAACAACTCCCCCTTAAAAAGCCATGGGTTACATTTTTGTATTGTATCAACGTATGCTCTGACTGTTCTTGATTTTACTGAGATGCCTCTTTCCTCTAACAATTTACTTAACACTTTTGGTTTGTTTTTTTACTAATTTCTGATCCCATATTTCTACTATAACACAACCCAACAAGATAACACCAAACAAAACCGAAACAGAATGAAACAAAAATGGAACAAAAATTCATTATATCAGCCTGTCTATCCTCCTGAAATGTCCATCTGTCCTTTCTCCCTATTTGTTCCTCAGACGCAAATAGTTTTTCCTCAGATGTGAGTGGTTTTTCTTCCGTCTCACCCATCTCCAGGGACAGGCAACTTAAAACAAAAGCGAAACAAAATGAAAGAAGAATCTTAAAATGGCTACCCATCCTCTCGCCCTGCCCTCAGGGGCGAGCAGTTTACCTTATCACTTACCCTCAGTAGTTCCCCCGTACGGGCCACCAAATGCTGCAGTCTGGCTGGGCACAATTCATGAGCCACTTGTCAAGCAGAAATGAATTTTATTTTTAGAACACAGATGCCACACCACACGAGCTCTTCAGGAATTCCCTCAGAGCCCAATTGCCACCACCAGCTTCTGGCGAGGCCTCTCAACCCCCACTCCTCCTGCTCTTGAGGCCGATTGGCTGGGTCACACGGGCGGAGCCAAGAGTCCCGCAATGAGCAGCTCTGTGGTCTGAAAGGGCGGGGAAACAGCCCAATGAGCATCACCGCAGAGGAGCCAATCAGCTGGCAGCTGGAAGTTTGCTGGGGCCCCTTTAGCTGTGGCTCTCAACAGATTTGTTTTTGCTATTTTGCTTTTGTTTTGTATATGCCTTGTAGCTTTTGGGGTCCATTTCCTGAATTATTGTCATTTCTATTTTCTCATTTTCTTTGATGCATATCCTATGGCTATTTTCTTTGTGATTACAATGTTTTAAACTTAACATCCTAAAATCATAGTGTTTTAATTTTAATTTAGTCAAGTTTAACTTACATAGCATAAAAAAATTCCACTCTTATATACCACTGTCTCTACCCCTATTATTGATGCCAATAATTGTCTTTATACTGGGCACCAAAACATAATCATTCTTTTCTATATCTTTAGTTCCTTAAATTGTGTAGAAATGTTATTATCCATCCTTACAATCATATTTTATAATTAAACATGTATTTGTCTCCACTTTTTAAAAAATAGGCTTCAAGTTACTGTCTATAGTGTCCTTTCATTTCAGTCTGCAAGACTTTCTTGAGCATTTCCTGCAGGGAAAAATCTAGTGATAACAGACTCAGGTCTTTTTTTATCTGGGAATCTCTTTATTTTTCCATCACCTTTGAAGGGCATTTTTGCCAGATATGATTCTTGGTTGAGATTTTTTAACTTTGGAATATATTGAATATATTGTCTTTTAGTCTCCAAAATTCTGATGAGAAATCTGCTGATCTTATTGAAGGCCCCTTTTTTGCAATAAGTATTTTCTGTATTTAGAAAGTTTTATTTTAATGTCTTACTTAGTCTCTTTTAGTTTACTTGTAACTTGTTAAGTTTGTTGGATGTTTATATTCATGTCTTTCATCAAATTTGAGAAGTTTTGAACCATTGTTTCTTCAAATATTCTCCCTACCCCTTGATCTCCTTCTTCCCTTTCTGGCACTCCCAGAGTGCTTGCTTGGCCCACTTGCTGGTACCCTGGTCCCTCAGGCTTTGTGCACTGCAGCTTTTTTTGTTTCTTAGACTTGATAATTACTTTCTTCCTGTTTTCAAGTTCACTGATTATTTTAGTTACTATACTATCTTAGCTCCAGAAACGTTTTCCCTTTACATTTTCTTTTTATCAATTTCTCCATTTTGTTAATACATTGTGTCCCCGACTTTCCCCACACCTTCCTTTTGGTCTCTGAGCACTTTTGTTTTGTTTTGGGATACCTCAAACTCCTAGGTTCAAGTGATACTCTTGCCTTAGCCTCCCGAGTAGCTGGGACTACAGGTGCACACCTCTGCACCCACCACACTGACTCTCTTCTTAGCATCTGTTACATTCATTTTAAAGTCTTTGTCTAGCAGATCTGCACCCCCCTCCCCTGTTGAGGATAGTTTTTAATTTACCATTTTCCTTTGAATGAGAAACTCTTCTCTTTATGCCTTATGAATTTTTTAAAATTGAAAACTGGCTAGTTGCATGAATCTAACAAAGTGGTAATTTAAAATAAGATCACTCTTTCCCCCTCGCCTCCCGGCACCTTTTCTTTTCTTTTTTAAGAGTTTGTTATTTTTGTTGTTGTTGTTCTTTTGAATTGTCTCTGCCCCAAGGATCAACCTGAGGTATAAACTTAAGTTCTTAAAAATTTGTGCCTTTGCCAGGGCAGGAGAAGTTACTTTTCAATATTCTCTATGTATGTGGTTGCTTTTGAATGTCTTAGTAATTTAGTCAGCTTTTTTACTGCTATAACCAGAAGGCCTGACAAGAACAATCAAGAGAAGGAAAAGTTTAGGGGCTCACACTTTTAGAGCTCTCAGTCCACAAACAGGCCAAACTCCATTCCTGGGGCTGAACATCATGGTGGAAGAGTATGATGGAAGGAAGTGGCTCAAGACATCACACCAGGGAGCAGAGACTGCTCTACTCACCATGGATGAAATATATAACCCAAAAGTACACCCCAATCAACCCACCTCCTCCAGCCACACCCTACTGCCTACAGTTACCAGTTAATTCCTTTTAGGGGATTAATGCACTGATTAGGTTAAGGCTCTCATAACTCAATCAATTTCACCTCTAAACCTCCTAGCATCGCCTCACATATGAGCTTTTGGGGAACACATATCTAAACCACAACACTTAATATTTAGTTCTGAAAACTTTTAGAAAAAGAAAAATAAATAGAGTGTTCTGGCCCTTTAATCTCATAGAAGTCTCTTCAACTGCAGAGGAAGGTATAACAGTGGCTGCTCACCTCTTTGTCTACACTTGTGTGAAAAGCAGAAGCTATCAGCTCAGGTCCCTAGTATTTGCAGGACAGAGCCCTTTTTGCCCACTTTGGCTACTACAAGTTGTTCCAGGAACGTGTACATGGCTCCCTGCACATGGTGGTAAAAGCTATGCTAAGTGCTGAAGTTGATCAGAATTACCAGTTTATCACAAGTTTCCCCTGGAAGATGCCATAGACCCCAGAGTTCCTAGGTACTTCTATCAGACATATTTGGTCAGCATCATCTCCAAGTTGCGGGGACAGTTTCCTGATGCTTCTGGCTCCATTCTTCTCTGTTGCATATTCTTCTTTTCCTTTTCTTTTTTAAGATACTAATTTGCATCCCCTTGCTGATGATAATGATACTTTCAATCCTTTCCCCTACCAACTTGAGGCAATCACTAATTTACTTTTTACCTCTGTGGCAGGGTTTTGCAAACTACTATCATGAGCTAACTTCAGTTTGTGGCCTATTTTTGTAAATAACTCTAAGGGAACACAGCCAAGACCATTAATTTACATATAATCCATTGCTATTTTCTCTCCACAAATGCTGTGTTGAGTAGTTGTTAACAGATCCTGCTTTATGGCCAACAAAGCCTAAAATATTTACCACATTGCCTCCACAGAAGTATTTCTACCTCTTTTGTTAGATTTTCATTGCTGTAACAAAATACCTGAGAAAATCATCTTAGAGGGGGGTTTATTTTGGCTCATGGTTTCAGAGGTTTCAGTCTATGTTGGCTGGTTCATTTTTTTCTGGGCCCATCATGGTGGAAGGGTGTGTTGGAAGACAACTCTTCACCTCACAGAGAGAGAACAATAGAGCCAAGAACAAAATATACCCTTCTAACACATGCCTCAGTTATCTAGCCTCTCTAACTAGGACCTACCTCCTGAAGTTTCTACCACTGCCCAGTAGTTCATTCAGTTATGAACTCATCAACTGATCATGAGGGCTCTGATCAAACCCTAACAGTCCCAACTCTGAACACTGCTGCATGAACCTTTTTGAGACAGTTCATATCCAAACCATAACACCTCTGCTTGCCTTTTCCAGACATTTACATGTACATGGAATCGTACAATATATATTCTTTTTAATTTAACTTTCTTCATTTAGAATGATTTTGAGGTTCATCCATGTTGCAGGGATAACAATGTTCCTTTTCATTGCTGAGTAAAATCTCATTTTGCTTTTCAATTGGCCATTTGATAAGACACGGATTGTTTCCACATTTTAGCTACTATGAATCATAAGCTGTGAACATTCATGTACAAGTATTTGTATAGGTATGTATTCATTTCTTTTGTGTAGATAATAGAATTGCTGCATCATCTGATAGGTTTGTCTTTAACATTTTAAGAAAGTATCAGACTGGTTTCCAAAATAGCCACACTATTTTATATTCCAGCAGTAATGCATGAGAACTCCCTTTTCTCCATCATCCCCTACACTGTTATGCTTATCTCGATTATACCATGCCAGTGGGTGAAAAATGACATCATTTTTGTGTTGTGGTTTTAAATTTGAATTTCTGAGTCATTATGTTGTTGATCATCTTCTGTGCTTTGAAACCATTCATTCACATATCCATCTATTTCCTTTTATAAAACATTTACTCAAAAAGTTTGCCCATTTATAAACCATTTCCTCATTGATGAATTTTAAATTTTAAGGAATCTATGAGTCTTTGTCATAGAGATGCAATTTGCAGATAACTGCACATGCTGTGGATTGTCTATTTGGGTTCTTAGTGGTATCTTCTGAAACATTTCCATTTGATGAGGTCTAATTAATTTTTAATGTACTTTTTGCTTTCTTATTTTTTATTGAATCTCTTGGTTAGATCAAAAATTTTTTTGGACACAATCTTTTTTTTTTTTTTTTAATGTGTTGCTGAGGATTGAACCCAATGCCTCACAACTATGAGGCCAGTGCCACAACCCCAGTCCATAGATCAAATCTTTTGACTAACCTAAGGTCAGGAAGGTTCTGTCCTGTTTTCTTCTAGCAGTTACAGTTTCAGTTTTTATGTTAGATCTTGAATTCACTCTGAATTGCTTTTTGCATATGGTGCAAGGTAATGTTTAAAATTGTCCCATCATTTGTCAAAAACATCAGCCTTCCCCTGTATGTCTCTGGAACATTTCCTGACATCAACAGACTAAATCTAAAGGCTTACTTTGGTACTCCACATTCCATCCCCTTGATCTGTGTGGATGTTAATACCACATTATCTTCCTGTAAAACTACATAAACGTTCAAATAAAGAAATTTTTTTCCAACTTATTCTTTGTAAAAATCGTTTTGACTATGCTGGGGTGTCCTTAGCAATAATATACTAAATTTTAGCTTGTTAATTTCTGGGAAAAAAAATGTGCTAGAATTTATTTAGGGGTTGGGTTGTAGACATAGATCACTTTGGGGCGACCAGACATGTTAACAATTTTGAATGTTCCAATGCAAGAATATGGAGTATCCATTTATTTAGATCTTTATTACCCTCAGCAATATTTTGTAGTTTTCAGTGCATAAGCTTCTCATCCTTTGTTACATTTACTTAAGTGCATTTATTATCAACTAACTTTTTCTTAATTTCACTTTGTTTGTTGCCTGTAGAAATACAAATGCTTTTTTGCACACTGATTGGGAAGCCTCTTATTATCCACTGCAATGTTAAACAGAAGTGGTGAGAGTGGACAGCCTGCCTTACTCCCTGCATTATCTTCCCTATTTAGGTATGATGTTAGCTGCAGGTCTTTACAGATGCCTTCTCAACCTATTGAAAAAAGTTCGCTTCTATTCTACCTTATGATTGTTGAAAGTTTACCACAAAGGGTGGATTTTGCAAGATGCTTCATGGAATGAGATGATCATGTGGTTTTGTCCTTTATCCTATCAATAAGGTACATTATATGTATTCATTTCCAGATGTAGAATCATCCTTTCCTTATCACTGCCATAAATCCCACGTGACCAGTGTGTAATTCTCTTTATATGCTGCTGGTTCTGTTTGCTATTTTTTTCTTTCTTGAGGATTTTTGCATCTTTATTACTAAGAGATGTTAGCATATAGTTTTCTGAGGATTCCTATTTTTGTTTGGCTTTGATCAGAAAAATATCGGCCTCATAGGACATGTTAGGCAGTGCTCTCTATTTTTCTGAGAGAGTCTGTGAAAGATTGGTATTATTTCTTTAAAACTTTAACAGAAAACACCACGGAGCCATCTAGGCCTGGGTTTCTCATGATGAAGTTTTTAAGTACTAATTTATTTTCTTAACTAAGATTTTCTAATTCTTCGTGGTGCTGGGGATTGAACCCATGGTCTTGTGTATGCAAGGATAGCACACTACCAACTGAACTGTATCCCAGGCTCTAATTTGTCTTCAATAAATCTTAGAAACTTTTATTTAATCTTTTTTTATTCAAAAATGGGCCCATCTTATCTAAAATGTCTTGTTGCTATGAATATGTTCATATTATCTTCTTATAGTTCCTTAATTTTTGTAAACTTGGCAGTGAATTAGTCTTCTCATTTTGGTTGTGTTCTTTATTTGATCAATCTAGCTAAAACTTGTGTTTTGTTTATCTGTAAGAGCTAAGATTTTATTTCACTGATCTTCACTGTATTATTTTCTTCCTTCTTATTCTGGGTTTAGTTAGGAAGTTTATGTTATTGGTTTGCAGTCCTTTTTTCTTTTCTGAGACAGCAGTACCCTCTTGTTCACAGGGGATACATCCCAAGATCCCCAGTGAAGGCCTGAAGTCACAGGTAGTCTGTTCTATATTTTTTCCTATGCAAACACATCTGTGCTACTTTAATTCATAAATCAGACACAGATTTAAAAAAAAAAGTAGTAGTGAGGTAGAGCAATTTTAACAATATGCTTTAGTGAAAGTTATGTCAATATGGTCTCTCTCTCAAAATGAATTCTACTTATGGCTTCTCTCTAGCATATCAGAACTGTCAGCATCACTGCTCTTGTACTTTGGGGCCAGCATCAAGAAACACAAGGACTTGAAAACAAGCACTGTGACTGTGGTAGTCAACCTGACAACACAGTTGGCTAAGTGATTAACAGCACAGGTTCGATGGGGAAAGGGATGATTCACAACCCAGGCAAGGCAACATTTGACAACAAGAGATTCAGTGGCACTACTCAGAATGGCATGCAGCTTATTTCTGAATTATTTCTCAAATTTTCCAATGCAGTTGATCCAGTAAATGAAACCATGGGATGAAAAACTGTGGATGGAGGGGAACAAACATGTGTTTATAGCTATAAATTTCCTTCTTCAGTACTTCTTGAGCTTCATCCATGTATTTTGATGTTTTCATTTCATACAGCTGAAATTACTTTGATTTTCTTTGTGATTTCTCCTTTGACTCATGGCTTATTCAAAGTGTACTTTAACATCCAAATATTTGTGGATTTTCCTGATTTCCTTCTGTTGTTACCTCTGACTTAATGATGCTCTTATAGTATGAAAAACACTGTGTATCACTTTAATCCTTTTCAATTTATCAACATTTTTGGATGACCTACTTTATGGTCTGTCCTAAAGAATATTGTGTGAACATACTCCTGTGGCTTTCCATGGACTTTGGGGGGTTTTGTCTTGTCATTTAGCGCTGGGGACCCAACTAGGCCCTTGTGAATGCAAAGGCTGCTCTTCACCACTGAGCCGTACGCCCAGCCCCTCCAGTGACTACAGACCAACAACTGGCTTTCTACCCACAGGACCTTACATCAACTGGTCCTGCGCATATCCATGCATTCATTATGTAACCTTCATCATTTCACTCAATTTAACTCTTCCTGTTATTGCAGGCTTGCTCTAAGAGTCTGAATGTACTATTCTCCTAGATTGGGACTCTTCTACCTTATCATTCTGGTCAGAGCTCTAACATCCCCTTCTTGAGGTCTTTTCTAATGATCTCACTTACTTTATATTGCACCTCTGCTAATTCCTTTATTACACCATCCTATTTTCTTCATAGCATTGACCCTATCTAAAACTTACCAGTGATCATTTTGCATTCTGGCCTGCTTACTGGGCTCACCAAGTGATAGTTATCTTTGAGTCCACAACCATAATTGTTTCCAGTATTCCTCTCAACAAGTTTCTGATGGTAATTTTATTACTGCCCTGTTTCTCTGCTGTCTCCTTCCTAAACTGCTGACATTGTGCCCTGGAACTACATCTATTAAGCTTTCCCCCATTACCAACTATTTCACAGAAACTGTGGGTTATAGGCTTCCCTGTTTCCTAGTTAAGCTACATGCATGGGCTATAAGTGGGGTTTTTTTTAAAATACTACTTGATTTTTTATAGTTTTATTTATTTATTTATTTATTTTTATGTGGTGCTGAGGATCGAAGCCAGCACTTTGCACATGCTCTGCACTCTACTGCTGAGCCACAGAGCCAGCCCCATAAGTAGTTTTTATTTACTCTTCTTGTTTGTATGTTTGGGGAGTATGTGTGGACAAATTTTGAATTGCCATTCATTCTAAGGTTATATCAACACATCTTAAAATATATTTAATAAATTATGCTAATATTTTAATAAAGTTGTTTCAATTAGTAAATGAGAAAAAGCTAGAAAAATTCACCCATCTATATAGAAATGATATTAATGACCTTTGTAATAAAACTTTATTAATATGTTGATCTAAAATAAACATATAACATTATTTTGCCATTTATAAGATAATTAAAACTTTTTAAAAAGGAGGAATTTGGAAGGCTAGGTTTCTATACATGTTTAAAAAGTTTAAAAAAGAAAAATTTGGGAAGTTTCCTTTTAGAAAGCTGATCATATAGTTAAAAAAAAAAAAAATCTTGCCATGCACTTTGAAGTTCAGGAGGTAGATCCAGGGCAAATGCAAGTCCTCCTAGGAAAGCCTCCTTACAAACTGGGAGCAGCTCACCAGAGGTCTCAACACCTGTGCTTTCTGACTCTGTCTTCATCCAGCTGCTGGCTTAAGGGCTTCACTTTCAATTACGCCCTGGTAAAACTGTGCAAGACTGATTCCTAAAGGTTTCTGAGGGCTCAGATGACAGCAGACAGTCAACACAAGTAACACAGTGAGGTTAGGCCTTCTGGGTCTGGATGGAAGCCCGGCATCAACACTCATTCTGTGAGCTTAGGCAATTCAACTTCTGAACCTTGGTTTTCTCATCAGTACTAAGATGATGATAGCTACTTTGTAAGATTGTTGGAAAGGCTAAAAAGTTAATGCAAGTGATGGTGACATTAGCTACCACTACTCTCATCACACTGGCTTATTTAGGAGCGGTGGAAAGATACCACATGAAGAGCAAAAGGTGGGAAGAGTTATACACTCAGGTTGCAGTGGTGGCCTTGTTTAATCACCAGCAAAGCTCCTCTTAGAAACGCCTTTCTATTTATGTGATTGCCACCCTTGAGGAAATTAATAAAGTGATAAATAAGACAAAGTTTCTGGAGGGAAAAATGAAATGCAAGTCACTCCACAGCATAGCTGCCCTACTGCTCTTCCTACAGGATTATCATCTGTAGACACCTGACCTTTAAGCTAAATGGCCAAACCACTTACTAACCACTCATCAAGTGGTTGTTTTTGCAAAGCCAGGTAAACTGTCTCTAAAGGATAACCAAAGACATCTACTGAATGCTGGTGATGGTGTAGGAATCCACCCTAAGTTTTGAGAAGCCATGGTCTCTGAAGGTAAAAGATGGCTAAATTTCATAAGTACCTGTGGATTTGTACCTGTTAAGTCCTGCTCATTAATGTGCTGCTAGGAGCTCCTTAGGGATGTCTCAAAAAGAGGAGGAATAAATCACTTAATTATTTGGCAAAAACTGTAAAGGCAGGTTGATGACTATAGAGGGGGAAAATACACTAAGACTGTCCTGTTTATAAGGTGATTTCCAAATTCTTAAGGAGTTTGATATATAGAACAGTGGTAGAAAACTTGGCCAGCATGCATGAGGTCTTGGTTTCAATTCCCAGTACCCCCCACCTCCACACACACACAAATTCCTTTGATCTCAGTGTGGTGGCACATTTCTATAGTATTAGCTATTAGACACTGAGGCAAGAGGATCGCTTGAGCCCAGTTGAACACAGTGAGATCCCATCTCAAAACAAAACAAAAATCATAAGGAAATACAGAAAGTCCAGAATAACCAGGGAAAAGAAGCACTATAAAGGCCTCAGGCCAGCTGACATCAAGAGCCATCATGAGGATGCAGAGATTGTAACAGTGGACACAGTTTCAAAGATTAACAAGTTGGCCAGTGGGTAGAAGAGAGCCCAGAAATAGGTCCCGCCAGGATCCTACACAGGACAATTGTGAAATCGACAGTGAGGAAGGGACAGTTTTTCTCAATAGATAACACTGGATAGCTGGAAATCCATAAGGTAACATTTCTTCCTTAAACCCTACCTCTCATTATTAACACAATTCAGCAAATTTCAGATTTAAATGTGAAAGATAAAAAAGAAAAAAACATAATAGAGCACCTTCATGACCTTGGAGTAGATGGAACACTGCTTATTCAGAACATGCTCACTATGAAGGAGAACATGAGGAAACTGTTCTCCATTAAAATGCAGAACATTTTTTTTCACCAAATATATTCATAAAACACAATGCATTCAACAAGACTTGTATCCAGAAGAGATACATTTAAAGCACCACGTCAATGTTAAGACAATCAATGCAACAGAAAAATGGGCACTTTCACACAAGGACAACCCAGGGCCAATATAGTAGTCTATGGAAAGTGCTCAATCTCATTAACGATCAGTGCAACAAAATCTGAAGCCACAAGATGCCATTGCACACCCATAAGGATAAAGTGAAAAAGACCCACACCACAGTTGGTGAGACTATGGGACAACTGCAACTCTGGAAAGCTGGCAGTAGTCAATAAAGGAAAACATGACACATGTACTGTGGCCCTACAGTTCTACTCTACGGCAGAACTATAAAACTACGTGCACAATAATTCATGTGCTAGAATAATCGGGGAAGTACCAACAGTTCCAAAGTTGTAAATGAACCAAACATCCATCAGATAAATAATATGTGGTTTATTCACAGAATGGAATACTATACAACTGTGAGAATGAACCATGTACAAATACTTACAACAAAAAAATTCACATACTGTTGAGTGAAAGAAGCCAGATACAAAGAATGCATAATGTTCGATTCCATTCACATAACATCTCAAACAAGACAAAACTAGTCTATGCTCTTCTAGCTGGATAGTGGTTATCATGTGGGGCGGGGGGGGGGGGGGGAGACAGTGGTCAGAAGGAAGCCTGAGAGGAACCTGGGTGTGAGTGCATGTATGCATTCTGCTAGTGAAGTGTCACTGAGGTCTGTATAGATGTCCTTCTTCAATAAAAAGTGAGAACAAAACCATCTGCCTCTGCCTGGCTCCTCTGCTCAGACTTGCATTCTCTGCTCAGCCAAGGTCCACTACTTGTGCTGCCTCGCAGGTGGTGTGAGGAGCAGTGCTCCCCAACACAGAGACCTGCAGGTTTGGCTGCTGGCAGCAAGCCTCACCCTGTGAGTCCAAGCCCAGCTTTCCTCCTCACCAGCATGTTCAAGTACTGGAGCATGCTCTCTACCTCTCTCCACAAGCCTCTCCTTCAGGAACCAATGCTCTTCTCAGGAAATTAAGTACTCAAGTTTTGAGCCCAAATGGTGGAGCCCCAACAGCTAACACCTCAGGCTTCAGGTAGTGAATGGGCAAGGATCATCTGGACCACACCCTTGGAGGTTTGTGACATGCAAGTGGACTGCAGGCACATCTTGGATGGGGTGATAAATTGCTGCCTTTGTTTTGGGCAAATCTGTATCCTCTCTAACCCAATTTTCTCACTGAAAGGAAAATAATGGTGCTCACACAGTTGTTGTAAGGATCAAAATGAATTACCATATGTAAAACATTTAGAAAAGCAACTGATACAAGGTAGGAGATTCATAAATGTGAGCTGTCAACTTTGGCTTTGTCTAAGGTGTGCTCTCCCCAAGGAAGGATGACCCAGGGTGAGTCTAGAGAGTAGAGGGCTTGGGGTTCACCCAGAAGTCCCCACAGCCAAACTTTAGGGCACATTTCCAGGTATATTATGTCTCAATTCTGCAGAGAAGCATACAGGTACATGCGTCAGGACTAAATGGAACAGAGAGAAACTGTAAAACACAGCAGGGCAGAAAAGCTGACAATCCCTGGCCCAGTCCCATATGGATCTACTACTAAGTAAACATGCAGTCACTGCATTCAAATAAAGAATCAGGACTATTGCTATCAGAGGGAGGGACATAAAACATTTCTCAGATGCATAGTATTTGATGTAACAGCAGCTAGCGAGGTGGTGCCATCAGACCCAAGTGTAATATGACCACTGGGGCCTAAACATCACAGGCATTTTGGTACAACTTCTATTCCAGGGTCCAGGCCCCTGGATATGGCCTCTACTTTGCAAGCCTAGAGACCTCTGCAGTGACTGGCTCAAGATGACCTGCGTACAAAGCCTGAGGTAGATGAGGGAAAGTCAGCTTGTGAAACAAAACCACCAGAGGAGTCACATTGCCACTCTGAACCTGTGGGTAGGCCTACACAAGAAGCTGCATCTTCATCAAAAGGAAACCTGAGGGCTAGGGAAATAGCTCAGTTGGCAGAGTGCTTGCCTTGCAGCACCACAAAAAAGAAAAAAAAAAAAAAAGGGAAACCTGAATGCAAATCAGAGTATCACACTGGCAACAAGCTAAGAGGCTGAAGGATACGTTCTGCTTTTCACTAAGCAACACTGCACCCTACCTCACCAGGTGCTTGCTTCACTCACACCTGCTGGTCTGATCATCTAACACGTGAAGTCAGGCAGTGATCACACTTCCTAGACTTCCAACATGGGGTGAAGGAGTGGGCCAAGGAACCCACTGTACTGACCATGAACCTTTCAGTCATTACATGCTCATTAACATAAGCGAAAGCCTCTACTCAATGCCTTTTCTCACTGAAGCCAGGCTAAAGTTTTCTTGGGAAACACAGTGGACTCAGGCACAAGAAGGCTCAGCTCACTATGCCAAGTCAGGTCTGCCACCCGCTGCAAATGAGAATGCCAGAGGTGTGGTTGAAACTGCTGGAATTTACTAGCTCCCCTCCCTGAACACTGTGGCCACCACTTTCCCTGAGTAGATTCTAGGCCCAAAGAATTCAATGTTAGTGTTCTTGGTAGCACCACAATGTGGCCATGTTCCTACAACAATTATCTGCTTCTCAGGTTGTGTCTTTCCTAAATAGCTGATCTGATCTTCATTTCTAATTTCATACTTGGAGGATAACTACTGAGCAGGTCTGTGAGTACCCTGGAGCCACTCCCATGAACTGCCTACCTCAATGGTCTCTTCCTGGCCCAAAAGAGAAAAATCAGGCCCCTCTCATTGGATGTGTCTTGAATCAACCATTCAGACTATGGGATGTTCCAGCTTTCTCCTCTGGTGATGGGTAATGATGAACAGGGTGCCTTTTCCAGTCCTTCTCCTAAAGGATCATCCTCAGTCACTGTCCAGACACTTAACTGTTGCAAGGAGAGGTAGGGGAGTGGAAGAACAGGTAAGGCAGAGCAGCACACAAAGCTCATGGGAGAAGGGTGATTGCCTAAATAAGAGCACAGTGTGCTCCTCCCACACCTCCCTAGCACAATTACCAAACCTCTGCTGGCCAATAGTGGTCTCCGGCCAGATACACTAATGCTAGTTTTCCGAGTGACGTAAGGCAAGCCACCATCAAGGCAAAAAGACTTGATTTTTGTAAAACTGACAGATTGCAGAAGGAATAGAAATAAGGAAGGAAATTCTTGCTAAAAAGCTTGTTACTCTAACACCATGAGCAACATATAAACCAATTAAAAGACTATGTTTCTAAAACAAGTACTGTAGATAAATATAGAAAGTAATGTCTTTGTAAGCCATGCTTTAAATAAACCATTTAAAAAAGAATACACAATCGCTCTACTTTGATCTTAATGTTTCTCAGTTCATCCAAACACTGGCAAGTTTCCTGAATGCTGGCATAACATAAGGACAACAGTTCATATAAGCATGTTCTGGAAGAGTAGTCAATTATATAAATGACAATTTTAATGACAATTAAAATGGTTCTGAAATTGCTTACTTCTGCACGGGAACCTGGATCTAACATCAGTGAGGATTAATCTGAAGTCTAAGCATTTACTTCCTCTACAGTCCTATGTGCCTGTTGCAGTTACATATACAAATTTGAAAAAATTTCCAACAGGCTTACAAGAAAGGGACTTTCACTAAATAAATCTTGAGAAAAATTAGTTATGGCATCACTGTTCAATGAAGAAAGGTAAACATCTAATTACAATTTTGACAAATGGATATATTAATGCTATTGTAGGAAATTAAAATTCCAAAATAACTCTATGTTGCTATCTAAAATGTTCTAAACAGTTTCAGAATTGCAACATATTAACAAATAATTATTCATATCAAAATGCAGTTGATAAAAATTCTAGCTAGGCAACTTTTATGACTATCTAAAAATCAAGTTTTAAATTTATAACTTTAGCAATATATATTGAACACTTGCATTCAAATGTACAGAAAGCAATCCATTTAATCTTGAAAACTAATATGTAACAAAACATGGAAATGAGCCCACACTGGTAATCCAGAATGTGCCCTCTCCACCGCGCAGCTGCAGCAAGTATGACATGTAAACAACACTCGACAACCCAGCACTGTGAAGAATTCAGCTGCTTCAACAAGTTGTGTTATCGTTTTTATAAGCTAAGACAGTACAGTCAAATGGAATTCTTAGAACATTACCTGAAAATAGATTTTAAAGACAAAGGTCCCAATTCATTCTTACCTATACACACCAAGTTAATCTGTCACAGACAGCAAATGCTGAATTTACACACTGGAGTTTCCGGCAGCATCCTGTACATTTACAATTAATTTATAATTAAAATAAACAAGAGAGCTGTCATATCTATGAGATGGATTGTTCAAATCTGTGTAGGGTGGAGAATTGCTTTGGGGCCACTGCATAAGTGCTCACTGCTGCTTCTCAAAGGCAAAAACCAAGTAAATACCTAAAGAAAAATAAAAAATATTAACAGTTTACTTTTTTCTCATCCATAGGATAAACAAATCTCAGTCCAATTCATAATCTGGTGAAAATTCTTAGGCTGGCATTTGAAGAAGAAAAACTTCATTCGTTTTTCAGGTTCTTCTATTATCTGAGTCATATTTAGGCAGAGATGGGATCATTTCTATTTTTGCTTTAAAAAAAAAAAATCAACCTGGTACAGTAATAATACCAAATTCCATGGGGAAATCAATTCAACAGCTCTAAAAGCCCTAAAAACCATTTAGGGCAAGAAAAACTAAAAGTATAAAAGCAAAGAAAACTAAAATCAAAACATCTTATAACTCAAATCTTTTTACTTGAAACAAAGTATTTAGACAGAATAATTACATTATAATAAACACTAGTGGCAATGGAAATCTAAATTTTCTGTTTAAAAAGACTCAAAAACAACATGAAGATATAAAAAAAGGGGCATAATTTAAAACTAGTCAGAGAAAATATAAAGGAATATATACAACATGACACATTCAAATTCATCCAATTACCTAATTGTGTTGTAGGGCCCAGGAAGGATATTTAAGGTACTATTTAACTGTCCCCAACAGTAACATTTCTGCATGCATTTATTTCCATGAGAACTTGCTTAAATAAGATATCTTGCTTTGACAAGTGATCACTCGAAGGCAGCTAAATGAATCTGATTCCCTGTTCTGCATTACACTGAAGTCCAAACCTATTACATCTTCTAATAAAATACCAATAGACTGTAGGGCAAAAATACTCCAAAAAGGGGACAAATCCTGAAAACACCACAAGGGATGTTCAGGGCACTAGATACTCAACAGCAAGTCAGGACAAAGGCCATGTAAATTAAGCTGACTCTGGAACCTGCACAGGAAGATATACCTGTCTTCATAAAACTCTACCTTGGTCACATTACTCTGCTGCTCCTTATTTATTAGCTTTGCATTTCTTTCAGTTGAAATGAAATGTGGCTGCCACATGCAGATGCATGAGCAGGAAACAGTCAATGATCAACCACCACACAACCCTGCATGCATAGGCAGGCCAAGAGACTTAGTGGCCAGATGGCTTACAAGGGCTGGTCCCCTCCTCCATGTGATCCTTCTGTAATGTAGCCCTGCCAAGTCACATACCCTGTCCAACTACTGCCACTGCAAGGACCCCTGGGTATAACTATGGCCACTGCCATGACTGTCTGGTTCTCTCCATCTGCTGAAGAAATGCCTTGCTTCAGAGACCTGCCAGACCCCTGGATTCTCCTTTGAAGACAGGGCCGCACTTCAGCATGCTTTCCTGTCAGGCCTGTTTCCCATCCACACTCCTCCCAAGATCCCCGGCCCACTGCGGCTTCACTAAAGGTTCTAGTATCATGACTTCACTGCCATCATTGGAATGGCCAGAACTAAATAAAATACACAGACGTGACATCTAAGCCAAAAATATTTTGAGGTGAAGACCCCAAATAGAGACAGCTGTTTAGTTTTAAGGAGGCAGTGAAAAATGTCTATGCATGCTAGAAAAAGTTAGGGCTTGGCAAGAGCCTGCATATATTTTCTCTAGTTATTCCACAGTTGTGCAGGAAAAGTGGATGGGACATACACAGAGACACAGGTAATTTTTGTGCTGTTTTAAACATCAACACATAGCACCTCAACTGTGTCAGAAAAATTCTAAAATTTTCCACTTTTAATGATCCTTTCAAATAATCTGTAATTATCAGTTAACCAGCTTTTATGATGTACTCACTTGTAGCTTCCCATTCTGATTTACTTAAGGTTCCCTAAAATTAAAAAGAAAGACAATTTTAGATATAACACGGAAGTAAACATACACTGATTTTTTTCAATAGTGGACTAAGAAGGCCACCCACCCTCCCAACTTTCCTGTAAGCATATGCACAAATTACTGAAAAGTATCAAGACCTGAGCACATAAAAGAAACCAATGAGAGTTAGCTTCCCCCACCACCAGGGCTGTACTAGGTATTGATCCCATGGCATATCACATTCTAGGTAATAAGCACTCTGCCACTAAGCTATGTCCCAAGCCTGAGATTAATTTTTAAAAACATCTTTTCACCGCTTGTGTCCTCCCACCAAAAAGGGTGAATGTATCTAAAGTATTTAATTTTTTTTACTTGAAAAATGAAAAAAATTTAAAGTCCATCTTATAACATCAAAGAGCACTTGAAGAATATTTTTCTGTTTTCCAAAAGAACTCTAAAAGAAAGTACAGACCACACAAAAGAAATTATGTTTAGTTATCAAAACATTGAACATTTCAGTCTAAAAACATGTGCTGCTATACACTCATCCAACAAGTGCTAGTGGCAGCTCTTGGACCTAATTCAATTCTGAAGAAGCAATGAATGGAAACAATATTCCAGGACACCAGAGAAGCATGCCATCATGACAACTATAGCTTCCACTGTGACAAAAACACAGCAACAGCAGACACCACCATGGTACAGTTATGTCCACAAGTTAAAAAGAAGATCGTCCACAGAAATGAGAATGAGGATGTCCTTCCCCCATTCCAGCCAGAGCACTCAGCCCTGAGTCAGCAGCACCTAGGGAAGCAGGGCAACCTGTAGACTGTGCCTGTAACGTTCCCCATGTCTACTGTCTCAGATATAGCACTCATGCTCAATTCACCTAAATAAGTTTGATTCTATATTCTGTGGCACCAAAGCCATTATAAATTAGGGGAAGCATACTATGGTATATTCGAGTTATAACTCACTGAACCCAGTACTGTAAACAAGTGGGTTTCCCACTTGTACATGTACACACATCTTAATGTATGCTTTTCCCATTTCCTAGAAAGTACTTCAAAAAATGAACCCTTACCAAAGGTAACCTTACGTGACTGTTCTTCACATACTCTGCTGCATGTTCATAGTCATCCACCTTCTCAGAGATGAGCTTGGAATTCTCATTTGCAGGATAAGGCTAGGGGAACATTAAATTCTAACTGAAAATATCACATTGACATTTACAATTCAGAACACAGTAAATCACTGCAATAAAATAATAGGAGTAATCCAAAAGTGCTACTTCAGGGTTATAAACTACACATATTTCTGAAATATGGAGGAAAAAAGGTGGGGAAGTGTTATGAGGTGGCCACCAAAAGATCATGTGTGAGAATGATCAGAGATAAAATGATTAGTTTATGAGTTGTAGCTCAATCAATGGACTAATCCACTGACATAGATTAACTGGGTGGTAACTGTAGGTAGTAGGGTGTGGCTAGGGAATAGGTCACTAGGGTTGTGACTTTGGGGTTTATATTTTTTCCCTGGTGAGTGGAATTCTCTCAACTTCCTGGTTGTCATGTCCTAAGCAGCTTTGCTCTGTCATGCTCCTCCACAATGATGTTTGCCTTACCTTGGGCCCAGAGCTATGGAGCTGGCTGACCGTGGACTGAATCTCTGGAACCATGAGCCCCAAATAAACTTTTCCTCCTCTAAGTTGTTCTTGTCAGGTCTTTAGGTCACAGCAATGAAAAGCTGACTAAAATGGAAGGAATCCTCTCTTAAAGCAGTTATTATGGCCAATTTTTATCACAATATTGGAATATTCATGGCTGGAACAAACTATATAATTTAATTACAACCCAGGACCATTTAGTGGCACAGACTGCATCTTCTTAACAGCCACTCAGAGATTTCTTCTCTTAGAATACAAATCTTAGAAGAGGTATTACCAAAAGAGCTAAATGTTAATATGATGGCAATGCAATAGCAATTAGAAAAAATACATATAAAAAATTCAAGTCAACAGAAGCCCTTGTTTAGGATAGTAAAACATGTGGCTGGAAACAGTAGCATGTGCCTGTAATCCCATGGACTCAGGAGGCTGAGCTAGGAAGATTGCAAGTCCTATCTCAGCAACTTAGTGAGACCCTGTCCCCCCGCAAAAAAAAAAAAAAAAAAAAAAAAATGTCGAGGATGCAGCTCAGTGGTAAAGCACTTCTGGGTTAATACCCAGTACCACCAAAAAACAAAACAGAAGATGCAAGTTCAAAAAGGTAAGACTTTTATGGCAAATATCAAACTTAAATCTCTTAGACTAAAGCTAACTGTTCTTTCCACCTCTGGTCTCAATGCACCTCCAAACCGTCCTCCATAATGCAACCCAAGTAACATCTTCTTATCAGGTCCTGGCCACTCTTTCAAGTCATTTAGAGGCCATCGGAAGAGTCTTGGTCAAGAAGTAGGAAAAAACTAAAGGACTTTTCCAAGCTGTGTGCTATCATTGCTTATGTTCCAGAGAGCCATCGTGATAGGTCACATTTTCAAGGCAGCACAGGGGAGAAGGAAAAATGGAGAAGAATGTGCTAAAGAAATACGACATTTATTACTACTTGCTTAAGCATCCACAGCTCTCATGCTTCTCAGCCTTTTCCCTTCATGACTTCATTTTCAAGACGGCTAGTACTCTCACATCATGCTAAATTCTTTGCTTGTGTGTATAAGTGCTTAACACACCATAAATCCTTGGTATCTCATACTCCATCTTCTAAGTACATTTTAAATAAGTTACACAAATGAATTCATCACTAGTGTGCTAAGCATAAATAACCATTGGGTATGCAAAGCCTGTCAGTAAGCGCAGTGTGCTAAAGGCATAAAGCACGTGGAGACATAAGATGCAGAGTTTCCAGTTTTCTCCTCTCCATCAAGACAAACAAAATAAGCTCCTGCTCTGAATACAGCACAAACAAAAACATTCCTAATTCTAAAATACAGGAAACATAACTAATGAACATTTGATTGACACTGGGTTGCAAAAGACCACTTAAGACTTAAAGAAAATCTTCTCACTTCATCTTGTGGGCATGGATGCAACTTCAACATGAGACTTTTGACTACTACCTATAACACTAAACAAAATATAAAAGCTAATAGCTATGTGAACTTGAACAACTCATTTTTCCTCTTTGGGCCTTGGGTTGCCCATTCAAGATGTGAAAAGTTAAGATGGGGGCAGATGGCAGGAAAATCAAAGGGAAATCAGTAAAAGAAAGGAACTAAGGAGTAGGAGTGAGGGAAGAAGGAGGGAAGTGCTAGGAAGTAATAATGGCTAAATTACATTCATATATGACATATATGTGTACAAATGTGTCACAACAAATCCCATTGTTATATACAACTATAACGCACCAGTAAAAAATGTGGAAAAGAGTACAGAAAAAGGGGGAGGGGCTGGGGATGTAGCTCAAGCCGTAGCGCGCTAGCCTGACATGCGTGCGGCCCGGGTTCAATCCTCAGCACCACATACAAAGATGTTGTGTCCGCCAAAAACTAAAAAATAAATATTAAAATTCTCTCTCTCTTTAAAAAAAATAATAAGAAAAAGAGGGAAAGGTGACTGCTTTTATTAATTTATAGGGTAATTATGAGAATAAGATGAAGCATGCTTCAAGTAATTAAAAGAATATTCTGATGGGCTGGGGAATGTGGCTCAAGCGGTAGTGCGCTCGCCTGGCATGCGTGCGGCCCGGGTTCGATCCTCAGCGCCACATACCAACAAAGATGTTGTGTCCGCCGAGAACTAAAAAATATTAGAAATTCTCTCTCTCTCTCTCTCTCCTCTCTCACTCTCTCTTAAAAAAAAAAAATATTCTGAATTCAATGAACTCTCTGAACTTTAATGCTATTTTAAGTATACTTCTGGTCTGTGATCCTGGTCAACAATAAGCATCTCACTGAATAGTTGAGATCTGTCCAATTAAACACTGCTTGATAAAGGAAAAAAAGAAATGCAATCAATGACTGTTTATAGTTTGTAGACGCCTTCACTGCTTTATTAGGAGGACAAGAGACCCAGCAACAATAGCATAACAGACTAAAGTCTTGCTAAATAGTTATCAAAGATCAAAATTACAAATGGTGTGAGCTTATCTTACACTTTGGCCAAGAAGGTTCTAAAATTCTGATGTAATCAGGGCAGTGTTGTAAAGAAACCGTTTTCATCCGTGGGTAATTTTACCTGCCAGGGGATATTTGCCTGTGTCTGTTACTGGGGCCCAGGAGTACTATTGGCAGGCATCTAGTGAATAGAGCCAGGAATGCTGCTGAACACCCGAGGGTGCCCAGAACAGCATCTCACCACAAAGAAATATCCAGTCCCCCATGCCAACTGTCCTGAGGCTACTGTAAAACAGTGCACTGAATTTGATAACACCATCATTCATTCATTCATTAAGTAGTTACTTAGTACCCATCATGGAAAGTTTCTGTATCAAGCTCTGTCCTAGGAGCTGAACAGTCCTGAGCAGTTATGACAATCTGTGTAATATAAATATAACATATGACACACCTAACTAGTATCTAAACAGACTTGAAAGTATCTCAAGAGCAGTCAAACAAGTTCACCACATCTGGAATTTTTTTATCTTTTCTAAACACTTACCTCCAGGGCCTGCATTCGTTTTAATAGCATTTTATTTTCATTGTTCTTAATTTTTTCTTCATAGAATTCCAGAAATGTTTTTTTGTAGACTAGTTTCATATTGTACTTCTTTGCCATTCTGTCCAAAAAAGATTAATAAAAAGGCTTTCAAAATGTTCCTCAGCAGCTTACTTTTGCAGTGAAAACAGTGACATCAGGGCTTAACTCTAAAAGTGATTATTTCTATCATAAATTTATAAGAGTTAAAAGTAAAAAACTGAAGAGTTGACATACTGATAACCCCACCAACAAAGACGACATGCATTCTAAATCCTAGTGAGTAGGTTCTGTTTCCTAAAAAGTCAGTCAGGAAATGAAAGAAAGAATAACTTCTCAGGGGCTGCAGGGAATACTTTTTTACCAATTCCATTTTATTTTGGTTGATACACTATGGCTGCATTGAAAACAGCTGCCAGCTGCCTTTTTAAAAGACTCACTCTCATCTCTCTGGCAGGATGCACTATTAACTTTAACACACGTCTTGGACTGCTTCTTTTTAGTTTATTTTATAGGTTTCTTTTAATCTGACTTCTAAGTTTCAAGGGTTTGAGAGAGTGTGGCTCAGAGCCTCTCTTGCCTGTCCTGACTACCCAGCATGCTGAAAGCTGAGGCTCGCCCTCTCCGGTCATATTCCATTACTCCATTGCTTATCAGATACCACTCCCCCGTGTGTCATGTCCTCGAACTTCTCATATCCAAGGCTGAACCTCATGACTGCTTTTCTGCCAATCTCTGCTACTGCAGTAGATCCATGTCTTGGTCTCCTACACGGACTATGCTTGTACTTGACCAACCCCTTTACTTGCCACCATCCTGCACCAATCATCATCATTTCGCTGTTTCAGTCCAGAAACCATTTTACTCGTCTCCTGTTTCCAGTTTTATCCTCTCTCAATAGGACCAAATAAGTTTTCAAAAAGATAACCTTGGTCTTATCACTACCCTCTTTAGCCTCCTTCACTGAACTCCAGTGTACTTGGGACACAATTTGGAAGCTCTGAACATGGCTTCTGAGGCACTCATTTATAAAGGGATGCTGCCATCTCTCAAGTGGCTGGGCCCTGATTCCCTATGATCCAGTCACAGTGGCTTTCCTTCAGTTCATGGCACTAGCCAAGCTTTCCCACTTCCAGACTCTCGCACAGTGTCCTTTATGTTAGAAACATTCTTCCTGCCTTCAACTATCCATTCATCCTTCGTACCCTGACTTAGTGCTCCTTCACAGGTGTCTTCCTGAAATCCTCAAGTGTCTCCTATTACACCATGGGTTTGTTTTCTCCACTCTATTTGCAAAGTTTATAAAAATTATGTAGGTGTTGACAACAATAAGAGCCTTAATGATTTTAAGGAGCAGGTAAGGAGGAGAGGGGAAGCTGGGCATAGTGGTGCATACCTGTAATCCTAGCTACTCAGAAGGCTGAGGAGAAGGATCACAAATTTGACTCCAGCCTATGCAACTTAGCAAGCTCTGACGCAAATAAAAAGGGCTGGGGACAGCTCAGTAGAAGAGTGCTTTCCTAGCATGCAGGAGGTCCTGGATTCAATCCCAGTACCATCAAAAAAGGGGAAAAAGGAGAGAGAGAGGAAGGGGAAAACCCTCATAAGGCAAGTGGGAGGGCTTGAGTGTGAGGGGACAGCAGACAGGTAACTGAGGCCCCTCTGTTATCTCAATTAGCCCTTCTTGGAAAGTCAGCATGAGCAAAGATAAGTCTCTGATTCTATCAATCTTCAAAGAAAGTCTTCAGAAAGGAAACCAGGTTTTAAACCTAAAAATATCCCAATTACAAGGAACCAAATTTGGATAACAAGAATGGGTTTTGCAGTAAAAGCTATTTATATTTTTATTCAGGTTTTTATTGGAAAAGGGCATCTTAAAACTGCTATCATTTTCAGACTGTCTCATTAAGTACCTGTTCGAATAAATTAATTAAGAATTAGATATTAAAACTGAGTACTGTGATTCGTAAGTTTATCCAATTAGGCAACTTATCATTATTAGGCAGCAGGTAGACTGGTAAGTTTGTGTAGCACTTATGAAGAATAAAACTGTTTCTTCTTCTATAAAGTTTGAAGAGTAGTAAATTTCTCCAAAGCTAACTAAATCTTAAGAATTTAAAAAAATGTTATAAATAGCTAATATTTATAAAAATCATACATAGAATTTTCCTCATGTCTAGTCATAATTGACCTTCTTATACCATTGAATAGAACTTGTACATATTATAAACTCCTAAAAACCTTATAACCATAATCTTAAAAACTAACTTGAGTCCCAATTTAAACAATCACCAAGCAAAACTAAGCAGACAATAAAACTTGCTTTTCTCAGTTGATATTTAACAGATTTTTATTTTCAAAAAGTAGGGAACTGAGTTTGGTCAGCTGTCACATGGGTCCATTTAAGTGGATCTTATCTTCTCCCCACCAGGGAAATCACCAATATCAAGACATATGAGAGGGCCTCAAAGCTTTACCTTATAGAGCCCAGCATCACAACTATTCCTACAATCTATAGTTTGCCAGGACTCTTGGAAATTCAGGCACATGGGAGAATACACTCCTAAATCAGGATTTTATTATCAACATTGATGGTAAGATATAGGCAATTGAAAAACTATACTGAAATGCAAGACTTTGATACACAGCTCATTCAAAAGAAGAACTTTTGATTTAATAAAATTCATTTTATACTAGCAAAATTACAAGCAGTTGCGTAAAGAAAAGCTTTTTGCTAACTGTAAAGTCAGCTATTTTCTGTTACAAGGTGAAAGCAACTGGCTCTTTTTCTTAAATAACTACAGGACTAAAGAAAATTTGGGCTATAGGAAGCCTAGGGAACCAATCCTGGATCTGAGGCTACCATCTTGTATACATGGCTAGACCTTTCCTTTGGACCCCATTTAAAATAAAGGATAAGTAGCAATATTGGTTTTACTTCCCCTTTCTTTTACTCATAAAAAGAATAGTAACAGATAAATGACATTCTTACTCAGTTAGCAATGGAAAATAGACCAAGAATTCAGGAACATCCACAACACCTTCCAAGTTGAAGTCATATTTGCAGCCAAATAAGGGATAATGTCCTTTCTTCTCAAACTTCACAGTATAGATTTCATTTCCAAATGATTCTGTTTCTGAAGCTTCAAGGCGTCTTCTAGAAGAGTTATTCCCCAACCCCAACAAAAATATTAAAATTGTGATCACTATAAATTATTTAAACCAGATTATGTATTTGAAAAGCTATATGATGCAATTGCAAAAGACACTTGATTGACTCTGTAACTGGATTCAAGCTACTTTTAAGAATCAGCATACTATAAGACCATTAACAGTCTCACTAATAAAATTAAGCTAGAAGGTATCACTTTCGTGACAGCTGGGCTAAGTCTTTGGGCCTCAGCAGCTGACTGGGGAGTCTGCCTACAACTATAACCTCTGACTTAATGTAAGTAAGTCTCCAACTTCCACATAAGATTTTTAAAAATTCATCTTTGAGCATCTACTCAAATACATTATCAAAGTGGTCAGCATTTGTAAAACTAAATGGCATATTTGTATAAATTTTATTTGTGATCAAAATGTGCTACTTAATTCTGTAAGCTTAATGTTAAATATTCTATAAACTCAAAGTAGTTAAAAATGCTTACATCAGCTCAAAACTGTTAGGAGTTGTACCAATAAAATAACCTCCAGGACCGAGTCTCTCACAGGCATTTCTGAGCATCATGTCAGCCTGCTCAGAGGACTCAAATGAGTAATGACAGACAAACTGACAACTACAGATGTCAAAGCGCACTTCTGGGTCACGAAATTTGTCAGCCAAAAGTTCCTGAAACAAATTAAATGGGTTAAGGTTTTGAATTAACAGCACAGATTAAAAACTTTACCTAAATTAATTCCCAGAATTTAGGATTCTTAAAATATGCCCTGCCAACTAATCTTTGTTCAAAGTCTTCAAACTGTTTTTTTCCTTGTTATATATAAGAACCTTAAAAAAAAAATCATTCTTTCATTCTAGTTTAAAAGACTAACTTGCTTCCCATTTTCAGAATAATTTAAAAATGTAGGCCTTAGGGTTGGGGTTGTAGCTCAGCGGTCGAGTGCTCGCCTAGCACGAGCAAGGCCCTGGGTTCAATTCTCAGCACCACATAAAAAGAAGTAAATAAAGGTATTGTGTCCAATTAAAACTAAAAAATAAATATTTTTTTTAAAATGTAAGCCTAAAAAATCACATTAAAAGTCAATCAAGCCGGGTGCTGATGGTGCATGCCTATAATCCCAGTGGCTCGGGAGGTTGAGGCAGGAGGATCTCGAGTCAGCCTCAGCAAAAAGTGAGATGCAGAGCAACTCAGTGAGACCCTGTCTCTAAATAAAATATAAAACAGGACTGGGGATGTGGTTCAGTGGTCAAGTATCCCCTGAGTCCAATCCCAGGAACCAGGAAAAAAAAAAAATCAAATATGACTCTTAAAAAATTAATCCCTTCATTTGGCTTTACTAAACAGCTAAAGTAAAATGACATTCAATAACAACTTGGGTTAAAAAAAGAGAAAAACCTGACCTTTGGAATCTTAAATAAATACAAGTGTTTACTACATTTCTTTCTTACTTCCAAAATTATAAACAAAATGTGTACAGTGATTAAAGCCACCCAATGTTTAAATGAGCTAACAAAGTCAGACAAGCAGCACCAATTTCACAGTGGATCTTCACTGCTCAAGTACCTCTACAACTCTTCAATCTTAAATAGTTCAGAAATTTCAAAACCGGTGGAAGTGGGCTGGGGAAATAGCTCATTTGGTAGAGTGCTTGCCTCACATGCGCAAGGCCCTGGGTTCAATCCTCAGCAACACATACACACACAAAAAAAAGGTGGAAGATGGAAAAAACAAAAAGATTCTGCTATGCTGGGAAACTAATAAATTACAAAGTAAAGAAAACATACTAGGTTCAATTCTACTTAAATAGCCCATCCCAGCTTCATGTTCTACACAAATGGATTCAACCAACTGTGGGTTGAAAAAAAACACATTTGTTATGGGCCAGGCCAAATGGGTAATGACCAAACAGACTCCATTTTACCCTGAGACTCCATATCATGTAAGAAATGCTTCTCCCATGGGAAAGTCCCACCTCTGTACCCATTAACAGTTATCTAGCATAATATACTAATATAATTGGCAACACAAAATATAACAAAAAATTGTTCTCTTCTTTTTCCATTTTTCTTGGGTGATATACCCTGTCAGAGATTGTCTAGACATTAGTATCCATTCTCTAACCTGTACTCAACTAGGGTCATTTTGACCCACTTCCCTTCTGTTTGCTTGCTGCTATGCCAACCTGGAAAGTCCTGTGGGAAATACCAATGTACCCACTGCATTGCCTCACTAACTGCCCAATCCAGCTTCTGTACCTGCTTGCTTACAGCTACATCAACCTGGATGAGGTTTTTGCCTTTAAATAACTTAAAATGCTCAGGCTTGGGGCTATTCCTTGCAGAGACAGTTATGGGTCCTCTGGGGAGCAGTTGCTGGCTGGCCAGCTAAATAGACTCTTCAATTTGGACAAAACTGGCACTTGGTGCGTTTTCTGAGCGACCTGCACCACAACACATTGAATCTGTATACTTTTCTCCCTGTCATTAGTCCCTTAACAATACAGTTTAAGAACCATCTACATATTTTTTACATTATATTAGGTATTGTGAATGATCTAAAGATATTTCAAGTATGTGGGAGTATGTAAATAGGTTATCTGCAAATACTGTGCACACCTCCCCCACATTTTATATAAGGGACTGAAGCATCTGTAAATTTTGTATCTGTGGGTCCTAGAACCTAAACCCCACTTGGCTACCAAGGGGTGACTATACTAGAAAATAGATCTCGCCTAAATCAAAAGGCAACAAAGTAATTTCAACAACTCAAATTATTAAAAGCAAAAAAAAAAATTACCAGAAGTACTCAATGGGTTACTGAAGGGAATTTATCATAATAGAATTTCTAGATGAAACTGAAATTGTCCTAAAATTCTTAATGTTTCAAAACACATTTTAATAAATGCATTGCATGGAAAACAAGAACAAAAACAAAAACTCTGTACCTTTGAACAGTCAGCAGTTATAAATTCTGCATTAAAAATATATTCATCACGACGATTTTTCATGTCCTCGTACCGCTGCTGACACTGTTTGACAGAAATATCAGCAATATCTGGAAAGGCAGAAGAGTGTTAGAGACCATCAACACAGAATGGCAAAAATCTAGACAACAATCTCAACTGATAAACTTGGCATGAAATCCAGCCTTGGTATCAGCAAGAAGTTCAATTTCATTTAAAATTCTTTGTCCCAGTGCAAAACTCCGCATTATTTCCCAAAAGGATCTAGGTTATGATACAAGCACTTCATCATCAATACAAAGCAGCAGCAGGAAATGCCACTGGCCACACTTCACATACTCTTCACCACTATGAACCAACTGGAAAAAGCCAGTTCGCTTAATGTCCTTGATAAGTCACTAAAACATAATTTTATTAAATCTTGGTTCTTAAATACATGTCTTTTGATATTGTGTGTGATGAAATGGGAAGTAACAAAACTTGGTTTTGTCATATAACCAAGTGTTGCCAGTTGCCTTACAGAACAAGCTACTGTGACTTGTTCTGAGTTGTGAGCACATTGGCCACTTTTCTTACAGAAAGTAATTCTGATGTGAAAAAATGATAGGTTAAAAAAAAATGATTATTCAGACTAGAGTATCTTAGAGACATAGATTCTTGAAAATTAAGTGTCACTTCAAAAACAACAATGGATAGTATTTGTTGCCAAAGATAAAATTTGACTTTTAAGCAAAAATTAAAATTCTGAAAAAGCTGTACTGGCCACCACTGGTAAGCAGCTTCCTAATACTTAGAGCTTTTCTCATCAATGGTGATATTAAACAAATGTGATTTCTTGGTGTCAACACTTAGAACTGCATAACTTTGCAGAATTTCCCAAATATTACAAAACCATGCAGAATGTGCAGAACACACTAATGGATTTTTATGGAACCTAGTATGGAGAACTCATCAATAAGGTAAGAGTTTCCACATTATAACAAACCTTTAAGGAACTACCACTTGTTGAGTTTTGATATAGAATCAAAGATGAATATCCACAATTATCTGAAAAGGCTATTAAAATATTTTTTTCATTTTATAACTATGTATCAACTAAAATAACATAAAATATCGACTACAGACACTACCACAAGTCTAGCTGTCTGCTATTATGCCAGTCTTTAAGGACTAGCAAAAATGTAAAGAAAAATACCAGTCTTCTCATGAAGTTTATTTTAATGAATCAAAACACTTTAAAACTATTTCTAAAACCATAAATATCAACCTATAGCTAGAACCACATACACAAAAGCATTCTAGAGTCCTCAATAATTTTTAAAGTATACAGGGCTCACGAAACCAAAACCTTGGAGAGCTGCTTCTCAGGCAAACTGCAGGAGATACTGCTCTCTTTCCTCTGACTCCTCACATCACAAGGAGTATGGCGTCTGCCTGGCTCACCGCAGGGTCAGACTGACCATGGGCCCAGGTGCTAGGAGAGGAACTTAACAGTTAAGTTCCTATTACCCTTTCACTAAATAGCTAAGCATTTTGTTAAGATTGTGGCTTAGATCTATGATTTTCTAACTCTATCATTTGTCCTCTCTTTATTATGATTTTTCAATAAAGAAATTTCCTTTCAACCATCTGGTTTCCCTGAAATACTGTTCAGGTAGGGAAGAGGTAAGAAAAACATTTTATTCCTTCCTCTTAAAGTACTGAGTTACAAAATATAAATCTCTCAGCAACCTCTAAGAGTGAACATGAGTCTTTTTCATTTGACATGCTGAGTCACTGTTGTTTTTGATGTTCAAATTTCTACCTTGGCCAGTGGAGATCTTTGCAAATTTGTCTTGTAGACATGACTATTATCTTTGATAGCTTCCTTCCTTTGGGGAAGAACAAGTTATCACAGGCTCACTATCTATTACAAAATCATCAGAAAAGTCTTACAATTAATTTTTGAAAACATCCTTCTCATACATAGCCCCTAGACACCTTACCTAAAGATGTTTTATCTCTTGCTAATAAAGAGATCTTTCAAATTGCCCATTCCCCTGACTGATAAGACTGATCACTGGCCATTCCTTCCTAGACATGGTTAACTTACCAGTACAAATGAGCTTGCTAATTCTTCCCTTTCTCCACTTTAGCAAATCTCCACCTTTACCACATCCCAGGTCCAAAACAGTGATATCGCGATTTTTCCTCTGTCGTACCTTTTCCAAAAATTCCCCTAAGAGAAAAATCAGGCATAATAAATGATCTTTTCTTAACTTTTACTGAAGCATAAACTGTTACTTAATAATCTACCAATGTCTAATATGTAATATAAATTATTACACTTCATTTACTTAGTTACCTGTAACTTAACAGTTCAAAATATGACCAAGAATTAACTAACTTGATATATATCTGAAGACTGGCACTTCAGTTTGGCACTTCAGAAAGTTAAGGCAGCTTTTTGAAGGTTACTTTTAGAATCTGAGTCAACATCAAACAGTAAACGTTTCAAATTCTAATTTATACAAGATGCAATAAGAGAAAAAAACTATTCATTCTTTCTAGCTTTCTGTTTCTAGGTGTTCAATTACACATTGACTAATAGTTTCTGATTCACATAAAAGCAATCAGGTTTACCACTAAAAGAAAAACAAAAACTTGTTGAAAAACTCTACTCACCTTTTAAGTTTCCGATCATCAGAATCTTTAAACACCCTTATCTACTGAAATACATTAATAGCCAACAAATAAAAATCATAGGTGCCCAAATTAATAACCAAGTAGAGCAACCTCAGTTAAAGGACTGTTAACAAAGTATTCAGCAATTCCAAAACTTGACATAATAAAGAATCCTAGGATCCACTTTGACTGTTTTTATCAGAGTTCAACACTTTCTAGGTTCATGCATGTACTACTATTTTGATGCTAAAACATTCTATACAAATACTTCTGCCTTTCAATGTCTATAAGATCTGAAAGTAAATTTGAGAGAAGCACAAGTGTTCCATATTTAATTTTGTCATGAATCTTAAAAAAATATGAAAACAACCAGAGAGTTAATAAATAATTATAAAATCTATTTCTATATAGTAAGGCTAAGAGGAAAATTACCATGAAACATTATTTAAAAAAAAAAACTTTATCACATTCAAGAACTATTACTAAGCTATAAGCACTACAAAAGCAAAAAATGAATAACAAAGAATGTGTTCAGAAGATAAAGAAACACCTAAAGGGAGCTTGGCACAGATCACACTAACTGCATTACAAGCAAGACAGGTATGGACCACAAAGAGCTCTTTGAAAGAATTGCTGCATTTCCTAATTATAAAAATAATGTAAATAAAATGTGGCAAATATGGGCTTAAAATATTTATTCAATGAAAAAAATACATGGTTAAATGATACATTGTTTAAAAAAAAATATCCAGTAAGTTACCTGCTTCAATGAGGATAATTAAGACAAAAACATCTGAAAAGAAATTAGGACTAGGTCAGAGCCTAAAGAAGAGAGGCTGAGCCCAATACTTTGGGCTGGTTATGTAGCTTAATGGTGGAGCACTTGCTAAGCATATACAAGGCCCTGGGTTCTTTCCCCAGGACAGAAAAACTAAAAAAAAAAAAAAAAAAATAGAGGCTGAAAATGCCACAATGTTAGCCTTAAAAAAAAAAAAAAAACCCTCAGAGAAGCAGACACTCATTTACCCTAGCCAACAATGGCAGAATCAAATAAATCACGTTTCTATAATGTAATAAGAAAATGTTATTTAATGTTAAAAATAAAAATGACAAAGAAAAATGGTTTGAAATTAGCCTAGTTAATTCCTACTCCTAATGCTTCTCAGAATAGATAATTTTTTTCTTTGAAAACTATTAAGTTATCATCAAAACCAGTAGAAAATACTCATAATTAACACTTTATTCATTCTAATATATTAAGAATGCATTCTTGCTTTTGCTTAAAGTGGCTAAAAAAATAGAACAAAATAACCCTTTTGAAAAGCTTCAAAACACACCAGCCTTCAAATACTCTCTAAACTCGTGTACCATAAGTCTACCCATTAATTATAATTATATTCTGAATTACATTTTGTCCACTCTCTTCCATTTTAATTTCAAAGGTAAGTTTCCATAGATAAAATGTTGGTTTCAAAAAGTTTAATGTTTTTATTAATCCTCAGAGTAAACTTTATTTCTTCTAAGAAATCATCCAACCCCTCCCTTGCAAAAGTTCAATGGACCATCAATGCCAACTCACTAAAGGACCAGAGATTAAAAAACAAACCTAATAACAAATCTCATGACGCGGCCCATTTTCTTTACCTAGTGTAAGCAATGCAGCAACAGGCCAATGCTCAACAACTATTAGAGTCAAATAACCACTTAATAGTACTAGACCACCTTAATTCTAAGTAGAAAGTAGCACACTGCTTTTTGAAAAAGTCTGATCAACTTAACATCAATACCGTAGGTAATCAATCAAAAGTATATAGGAGCCATGCACGGTGGTGCACACCTATAATCCCAGTGGCTTGGGAAGCTAATACAGGAGGATGGCAATTCCAAAGCCAGCCTCAGCAATTTAGCAAGGCCCTCAGCAACTTAGTAAGACCCTGACACAAAAAATTTTTAAAAAGGGCTGGAATATAGCTCAGTGGTTAAACACTTCTGGGTTTGGTCAATTCCTGGTACCAAAATGAAAAAAAGAGAAAAAGAAAGTAAATAAGAAAAAGATTTATCTCAAACGTCTGTTTTGGCTCCAGCTTTATAAAGTCAAGGTTTTAATCACTGAATGAATAAGAATTAAAAACCCAGTAGTTTGAAATATGGTTAACAATGGGAAGGGAAAAAATAAAGAGGAAAGCTAGGGCTGGGGATATAGCTCAGTGATAGAACCCTTTCCTAGCAAGCTCAAGGCCCTGGGTTCAATTCCCAGCACTGCAAAATAATTAAATAAAATTTTAAACAGCCTCCATACTAAAAAGAAAAAAACCAACCATACCTATAAGCACACTTTTAATCCAATTATTAAAGTTTCTTAGGTAAAAAATACGACTTTGACTACGTTTGTCCAAACCAACTTCCTTAAGCTCATTATAGTGGGCAGCTACTGTTGAGCTGTGTCCTCCTTCCAAGTTCTGAAATCAGAAGAAAGAAAATTAAGGTTCAAGGTTCAGAACATGGTATAAAAACAATAACAACAACAACAACAAAAAAAGCCCAACAATAGCAACATAAAACCAAATCACCTCAGAATATCTGACTTATGAAAAGAAAAAACAATTACTGAAGTAAACCTTACTAAGCAAAGGCATTATCCATGTAAATGCCACTAATCATTACCAGACCCAAGGTGTGTTCTCCCCTATTCCCTATGAAAAACAATCTAGGTTTAAAATTTTTATATCGATTTTTCAGCTGTATAATTTTAATGACAATATCTTAATAAAACCAATCTATTGTGTTCCAAGGGAATAAAATAGAAACAAGCTATTACATTTGTTATATTATTATAAAATTGTTATGAGGATTAAACATAAGGTAATGTTTAAAGAGATTAAAAGATAGTAGGCAATGCTCAGTGTCAGTGACCCCCACTATATACTATTAATCTAAATCAACAATTTTCAATCTGCATTCTATAAAGACACTAGACATTATATAAAAATTCCGTAGTGGGTAAAGGACTTCAGATTCTCCCATCTTCCTTATCCTCATCTTTTATCTACCTTACATGTGGGGTTTAAGGATAAAATTTCATTTGGGGAAAAAAAAAAAACATGCCAGTAAATCTCTGAAAAACTACATATAAAATACAAGCTTCCCTTTGTTTCAAGAACACCAACATGAAAAGCGTGGCCTGCCTCTTTAGGGACAATGGCCAAAATTTTGCTCCTCCTTTACTTTTCTCTCCAACTCCAGATTCTGTCTCAACTTTCCAATACTGTAAATGATTTGCTATCCTTTGCTCCCCAATTTCCCTGGCAAATATTAGGGAAATTTCATCAATTGTATTTAAACTACACTAATGAGAAGTTTGGTATGGCTGTAGTTCATAGACAAAGATGGCTATTAATTAAAGTAGTGGAGCCAGATCCTCAAAAGAAGTTGGAGATAAATGCAGTTTAATTACATCAATAAAGGAATGTAGACCAGAGTATGATTTTGAAATTTGTCACTTTAAGTGACCATCTTAATTACCTCAGACAAAACCAAAAGAATGAATACTCAATGAAAAGGGAAATAGTAAATAAATCATGTGGACCTCATATATTCTTCTCTTTTTTAAAAAACAATGGCCTTCAAGTTTCTGGTAAGAATTCTAAAATAACATAAAAATTACCTCATGTGATTCAAGTTCACTCTAACAAAAATTAAATGCTAATAATTAAAAGCCTATTGTGTCTTAAAGCCACATTTAGTAAAACTAGAATATTCTTAACTTATAAAGATTATTTAACAACCAGCGTTAATTCACATCTGCTCCACATTTCCAGCTAACATATTCTACCACAAATAAAACCCATTTCACATACCTTCTGCCTTTCAGGAACATCCTCAAGTTCTACTTTTCTCTTTTTCTGGGTGCCATCTCCAGTCGAAGGTTCATCTTTCAAATCATCAGTTTCCAGTTTCCTTTTCCTTGAAACACCTTCAACATCACCAGAACCTTTTTCCTCTGGGACAATTTCAATATCAAGTTTTCTTTTCTTGGATGGACTGTCTTCCTCATATCTGGAACTTTCCTCGACAAGATCATCTTCAAATTCTTTTCTCTTCTTTGGTGTGTCTACTTGCCCACAGACAGAAGTCTTTACAGAAAACCCAGTCCCAGAAGCTGTTGTGGTTTCATCAATACTGAATGAAGTCTCTGTTTCAGAATTTACTGATGTTTTTGCCTGTTCAAGAGCCATTTTTTAATATTCCTCTGCTTTTGCAGAATTTTCTATTCTTGATTATTTGAATCGATGATAAAACTTCATGAACCAACACTAGAATGGCAAGAATTTTACGTTGTTTACAAACACTAATGCCCAAACTCTAAGACAATTTTAAATAGAAGCTGGTCATTTAATTTCATTATCTCACTGTAGAGAGAATATTGCAAAATGTTAATATATGTGTATTAGTTATGAATTTCTGTAATTATTCATAAAAATCACGATGGTCATTAAAATTGACAAAAGAAGCAAGGATATACAAATAAGGTGGAGCATCCTAATTCCCAAATCCCAAGTTTTTTACAGTACCCAACAGAAGCACACACTTTATTAGTAAGCAACTGTGGTTAACCGAAAACTAAGCACAAATATTACTCTTTTCCCAATTCATGTGTAGTAATTTTCTAAACTAAAATTGATAGAATGTAAATACTTATTAAATCCTTTGGATTAAACTACTTAATAAAGGGAACTGTTAGATATCTCTTCTGGTTTAAGGGGCTAAGTGAATCAAGAAGAGAAAAAGGAATTGAATAGCAAGAACTACTGAAGTACTTATTTCATAATGGGCATTCCAATTAGGTGAAAAGTGAAGAGAGTTGAAGTGGCTCTAGACAAGTTTCAAGATCAGCCTGCAGTTTAATAACCAGTAAGTTTCTTTTCAAATATGTTCTTTGGCCTACGGAAGGGTCAGGGATAGAACTGAAATATCTTTTGGACAGGAATTATTATGGTGGTTTGCTTATTATGTTAGTAAATTTACTGCTCTCCTATTGCAGAGGAGCTCTATGTGAATTATGTGTTCAAGAAACTTACTACATACATACTACTATTAAACTGTTAAACAGTATTATTCAAAGGAAGTAGAAAAGGGAAAGCAAAAGTTCAACCAAAAAAAAAAAAAAAGAAAATGCGAGATCTATTAAATATAGATTAAATTCAGAACCTGGAAATTATGAAGAGGGATTTTTTTTTCCTTTTTTTAGCCTTGTGCACAAAGAAAAAGAATGTCAAGTTGCTTAAGGGAATAGATATAAAGAGTCACTATGAGATCCAGATGGATTTCAAGGAACATTAACTTTCACCGGTTGGGTAAGGTATTTTGTTACCAGTACCAAAAGATGTCAAGCAGGAAGAACTGATTGGGGGGAGGAGGGGGGTCAACCAGAAAAGTAATTTGCAGACTAACTATTTAAAATGATTATCTAGGAAAACTGGCCTCCGAATGATCAGATTTCTATTTCTCCTCCTTCATTTTTTTCTTACAAAGAAAAAGATTTTACGTTCAAATAAAACACTCTGGTTTATCATCTTCCGCTGCAATTATCGCCTAAAATTAGCCCTGGAACTTCAGCGTGGACAGTATTTACAGTATTTACACCGGGCAATCTTTCCACCATGCGCTACATAATCCCCCAGAATAGAGGGCATAGCACCCAGGAGGCCTGCAGTAATGGATAAGGACACTCAAAACCGGGCGTCAACTGGCTCAGGGCTTTGCTGGCACGGGCCTGCCCACCGTGGAGGCTGCACCCCAGAATCTCACAGGCGCACTCTCCAAACCGACTCGAGCTGGCCCCAGAATCCCAGCAGCCGCGGGCCGCAGACGCCGGGGGAAGCGCGGGGGGCCGAGCGAGGCTCTGGACCACGCCTCCGGAGCCGGCTCCGCCGCCGGCCTACACCTCCCAGGACCAGTTCGCCGCCCGGCCGCCAGCTCGCCTGTCAAGCCAGGGCGCGAGACCACGCCACAGAAGGGCTGCCACAGAAGGGCCTCCTCAGCCGCGGTCCCCTTACGTCACCCGAGCGGCCTAACGCTGGACCTGGATTCAGGCTTCTGTGGCGCCGCTCGGACAAAACGAGCCCGCTCCGGACCTCACGCCGGGCCCGCCCCGGGCGCGCGCTGGTGCGGCTCTGCGACGGTCGCGCGAGCCCGCGCGCTGCGGAGGAGCCATAGCCCGCCCGCCCGCCCGCACGCCCCGAGCAGCACCCACTCTGCCGAGCGCCGGGGGCTCCGCGCGGCCGGTGCGGGAGGCGCACGGCTCGTGCGAGGCGAGCCCGGCCTGGAGTCGGCGCGCTCTTTCTGCTGCCCCCTCCAGCCGACAGGCTAACGACAAAACAGCACCGGGCAGCCGCCGCTCCGCCGGCCACACTCACCTACACAGCCTCCCACGATTCTGTTTGCGGAAACGGCGGCTCCGCGCCACGCGAGTCTTGTTACGTCACTTCCGGGGGCGCGAGGTCACGTGTCAGGACGTCCCGGCTGGGAGCGCGCCTCCTCCGCGCCGGAACTACGAGTCCCGAGGTGCCGCGCGCGGCAGCGTGCAGAGAAGCACCTTGGCGCGGGAGGCCGAGCGCATTGGTGGTGGGCGCGGCTGGCGGCCGGGGGCGTGGGGCCGAGTGTCCGCCGGAGCGCCGCGGGTACGCCGGCCTGACCCGCGTCAAGTGGCTCGGCCGAGGACCCCCGCGGCCTCCGAGGAGCTGTGGTCGGGCTGTGCAGCGGGAGCGGCGGCTCCGGTCGTGAGGTAGCCTGGGCCCCAGACCCGTGGGGCCGCGGGAGGGCCCCGGAGGGCACCTTCAGCGCGGGCACGGACCGGGCTGCTGGCTGGCGCGCGCCTCTCCGCTGGCAGGGCGGGGTGGTCCGCGCCCGCCGTCCCGCGCCGAGGGGTCACCTCTGCCTGGCGGCGGTGCACCCTTTCCAGCCCGCGTCGGAACCCAGGCCCTCTGCTGTTACCTTCTCGGGAGCGGGTGGGAGGGCGGCCCGGAGGCGTCCGCGGTGCAGCGTCCTCTGCTTAGGGACGAGCAGGTCGTCTCGTCCCGCGGTACTTGGGACCTTCTTCCGCGCAGGCCCAGCTCCGCTGTCAGGTTCCAAGGCGGCCCATAGGTGCTGAAGGAACCCCTTGCGCTCTGTTCTGGATCGGCTGGACTTTGGCTTGGTCTGGGGCGGGAGGAGGCGACGCGCGGTCTTTCACCATCACCCTGGATTTCCACTGGGGAGTCGGGAGGCGCCTACTGTACTGAAGCCCTGGTTCTGGGCATTCGCCCCGAGATTGGGGTCGGAACTGCCTGTGAATGAGCAGAGTTGTTGATGCTTGTTCGTATTACCATTGCTGAGCCACACCTCCCGCCTAAAGAGGGCAAAGAGTGGATTTAGAATCCATCTAGTATTAGGCTTTACCAAAATTGATCCCTTTAAAAGCGGTCATGGATATGTGTTTTACCAGACTATCTTATTGATTTTGGTACAGTGATATTAATTAATGGACTGGGCTTTGGAGAGAGCTATATTCGCAGCATGTGCCTCCCAGGCTGATCACTGATAAATTGTGGGTGTTAGCCCTTCCTAGGTAACCTGTTGACCCTTTGTAAACTTTGAACCAAGAAAGAGACCCATTTTTAATAAATACGGAAGAGCTATCAATTTTGGAGGACTGTCCTTGTATTATGTGTAAATAGTTGGATTAAGAATTAGCCTTTGAGTTCATGAATATTGGCAACCTCATAGATATAGGTCCTAGAGATTAAGAGTGCTTTTTACCTATTCAAACATTAGAAGTGGGCATTTGCTCCTTCTAATGTTTTGATTTTGGTTTCTTGAAATATTTGCTGTTATAAGTTTTGAGAAAGTGAATCTAATTTTGACCTTAATTTTTTTTTTCTCATTAGATTAAAAGTCTCTTAATACATGCAGACTTCAGGATCAGTTGACACTATACCATGGGATATGTAAAGATCACATTTTTTAGCTTTTGTAAAACTTAACTAGGTATGATGTAAAACCAATTGAAAAGAGAGAAAGAATTCTTAATGGTGAAAGAGAGTAAATAGTCCAGATAAAAATGTTTTACAAGTTACCATTGGTGTTATTTTCCCCTATTATTGCCTGAGTAACCTAATCTCTGGTTCTTTGGAAATTGAATGAAAGTAATAGATAATGCTTTAATAACCTCTGTGTGCCAAACTAAGCACTTTGCACATTTGTGCTCACTCAGTTCTTCTGCAATCCAGTAGAGTTATGATTATCTTTGTATTATAGATGAGGATGAAGTAACTTTGCCAAGTCATGCACCTGTGAGTAGTGGACTCAAGCTGCAGACACTAGAATCTCTACCGGTAATGAAATAGTGCCTGCTCAAAGGCCATATATGGCAAATGAATTTTCAGAGGAATGTTTCCGATACTTAACACTTTGGTTACTATGATCAGAGAGAAAAATAGCTGGATAAGGATGTTGTCTTGCTCGAATATGAGCTCTGCCAAGACAGGGATCATTATTTTGTTCAGTGATTAACTCAGGTTCCTTGCACAGTACCTGGTACAAAGTAGATGCTTATTGAATAAATGAATCTTCACATGGAATTTACTTCAAGACATTTATAACAAAGTGAGAGCACTTTTCTCAGAGATACAATTTTAATGTGTGATTTCTGTTGTAGAGTTGAAGATAATATACTGAAAACATAAAAACTGCTTTTAGAATGAAGATATAGTGTTAGAGCTTCCTAAGAATGGTGGTGTTCTGTGGAGGCAGGAAAGAAAGTTGTTTTTGACAGGTTTGTTTCACCAGATAGTATAGAGCAAGGAGTGTTCCTCGTCTTCTGTTTAATATAGTGTTCATACTGAAATTTTACCATCCTTTTGGAGTAGGTAAAATATTCTTGTTTAAAGCTTTTTTTTTTCTTTTTTACAGTGGAAAGTAATATTTGGTTGAGAAATCTGTAAGTTTACTATATGTATTGATTAATTTGATGTCAGTCTAGCTCGGCTATTTAATGAAATACTTATATAGGTGTTGCTGTGATAGTATTTTGAAGATGTAGGTAACTGTTGAATTTAAGGTGATTGCCCTCAATCTTGTTATATCTATCAAGATATAGTTATTGATACTTAATTTTTGCATCTACATCTGTATATTTTTCTTTTTATTTATATTTCTGGAAAAGCCTGATTCTAGTTGATACTGAGAGGTGCTAGAAAATCTTGAGGATGTTTCTGAACTTGTTCTGTGGTTTCTGAAATTGATTCTTTACTGTCATTATATTCCAAGGATCTAGTGAATATTTCCAGTGGTCAGGAGGACACAATATTGTGTGACATTTTATGGCTATAGAAATATGCAGAATCTCCACTGGTACTCTTATTGGAATGATTATGGAAGGCAAGAGTCTAATTGATCATATATTCGATATCTTAGGATGTTTTTATCTAATTAATGAGTATGATAAGATTAGCTGATTGTTCCTAACTGTACTGGATAAAGTAGGGGAAGAAAAGGACAAGCTCAGGATTTTATTTTCCTAGCTCATATAAATGACCTGAACATGCCTGCCCTAAAGAAACCGATCTCTCCAGTAGCTACAGAGCTAAGATTGCAAAAATCCAAACCCAAAGTGGCTGAATAGAATGCAAATTGAATTTTCAACTTCATGGGTTGTATGCTGTTAAAATGGCATTGATTGGAAAGGAGTGGGGTCCCCATAATTTGAATGGGACATAAGAGAAAATCCTGATGAAACTAGGATATTAAGACCCTAAATTCTGCTCAGTCTTTTTCTCAGTCCTTCCACCTCTGCTTAACAAGGTAATCCTGTTTGACCTGAAGAACCCTTGATGACCTCCCTTGGGGTAGTTGCTTTGCTAAGACACTGCTTGTTCTCCTCAGTGCCTACCCCTACCACCCCTTTGCTTCTAGAACTATATTTAGAATTAAGTCCAGCAGGTCCTGAAGAATGAGCTGAAGAGTGCAATTCATGAGATGTGCTATTTTCCTAAAATGTGCATGGGAATATGTTCGGAAATAGATGTCAAGGGCATGGAATAATGATGGAAGGAGCATAATTTGGATCAGGCTACCTTTCCCCAAAGGATTGTAGAGATTAGTGTACTTGAAGGCAGCAGATGTCATTTCTGCCATATTCTGATTCAGTTCACCTATTTGGTCTACACAAAAAAACAGATTGAACTTGGAAAATAGCAGTGAATTACATAAATTTAATGGGGTGGTGACCAATTACAACTGCTGTTCCAGATGTCATTTCATTGCTTGACCAAATTAACTTATGTCCTGGTAACTGGCATGCAGGTATTGATCTGCCAGATGCTCTTAGTATCTGTTATTAAAGACCACCAAAGGCAGTTTGTTTTTATCTAGTAAAGCCAGAAATTCACTTTCACTGCCCTACCTCAGGGCATATCAACTTTCCAGCTCTGTTGTAATTTAGACCACAAGGACCTTGTTACTGGTTGAATTGTGTCCCTTAAAGATTGAAGTCTGAGCTCTCAGTGTTTCAGAATGTGACTTTATTTGGGAATAGCATTGTTGCAGATGTAATTAGTTAAAATGAGGTCATCATACTGGAGTAGTGTGGGCCTTAATCCAGTGCAACTGGTGTACTTATAAAAGGGAAATTTGGGCACAAACAAGTACACAGGGGAATTGCCTTGTAAAAAATGAAGACAGAAATTGGAGTGATATTTCTGCCAGCCAAGGAATGCCAAAGATTGCCAGCAAATAAACAGAAGCAAGGGGAGAGAGCATGGAACAGATTCTTCCTTACAGCCCCTAGAGGGAACCAACCCTGAGGACTCCTTGACCTTGGACTTCTGACCTTCAGAACTGGAGATAATAAATTCCAGTTATAACAACGTAAGTTTAAGCCACTTAGCTTATGACCTCTGTTATGGCATCTCCAGCAAACTAATGCAGACCCTGGCCAGCTTTCCCTTCCACAAGGCATCACACTGGCACATTATATGCCATGAGACTGATTGGACCTGGTGAGCAAGAAGTAACGAATATACCAGACAAAAAAATCCCCACTCTGCATACACAGAACTTGCTGGTAAAACACGTACATGTCAAATGGCAGGAAATAAACCCTTAAATTCAGGAGCTTCCACCTCAGTGAAATTTCTAGTGGTCCATTGATATAGAGCATGTCCCTATCTACAGAAGAAAAACAGCAAGCAGTAAGGTCTACAGGGCCTCTTTGGATTGTAGAAGTGATAACTTACTCATTTGGTTGTGTTTCTCCAGCCCATTTATGGAGTGACCCAAGAAGCTACTAGTTTTGAGTGGGCTCAAAACAAGAGTGTTCTGCAATAGGTTCAGGCTGCTTTGCAGGCTGCTCTGCCACACTGGGACCTTGTGGTCCCACAGATGCCACTGTGCTGGAAGCATTGGTGGCCGGTTGAAATGCTGGTTTGATCCTTTGGCAGGTTACTATAGGTGAACCAGTACATAGATCCTTAAAATTTTGTAACAAAACTTTGCCATCCTCTATAAAAGTTGAGAAACAGCTTTTGGCTTGCTACTGACTGGGCTTAATAGAAACTGGACGCTTAACCATGGGCCACCAACTTATCATGCACCCTAACTAGAAAAATGAATAGTGCCGTTCGGGGGTCAAGAGCACAGGTGGGTAGCATGTTTTCAGATCCTGATTCAACTTGGTAGACATGGGGTCCTGGACTAAGTTGTCACATCTCTTAATTTCCTCATGGAATCTTTACACAGAATGAATGAATGTAGAGAGCTTAGCACAGAACTATCAGTTTCTAGTTTCTCTTTTCCCAACTTAAACCACTGCTGAGGTGCCATATAAGGTCACTGGTCTATGTCTTTGAATGTGACTATAAAATTTTTTGTCTTGATACAGATGAAAAAACAGTGATTTTATGAATTCATGTAAACCAGGGCAACAATTTGAATAGTGAAAAGTCTCAGAGGCATTTTTTATGTACTTTTAGGTCTTGAGTTTATTTCCTCTGGTAATTAGTGCAGTAGTCCACAGCTTCTGTGGATAGAAAGGGTAGCTGGGCCTTGAACATGCATAGCAATGGCTGAAGAATGACTGAGAAAGGGCAGCAGGAAGTAAGAGGGGTTGGGAGTGGGTGTTGGTTAGTTCAGAGCCTGCAGACGCCAGTGGCAAGATGAGTCCTGTTACAAAAGTTGTTTTGAAGACAGCCTTATGCATTCAAGGTTTCCTGTATTTCTAAATTGCCTTTGTAACTTATTAGATGAGATAAATTGGATAAAATATGATATGTATTTGGTGTCATTGGTTTTTAACATAAATGTGGGTCATAGTGGCTCTTCTTTACCATTTGAAATCCAAAGTTCTTTTAATAGTTGAGCTCCTAAGTAGGCTGCATGGTAATTGGGGTCATTTGTTAAAAGAAGAAAAATTAGATAAACAGTGATGAGCTTGTGGTGTAGTGTTTGCCAAATAGCTGTCAGGCATAAGGTTTTACAATATATATTTGTGTGGCATACCTCATAAAACAAAGCAGATCTATGTCAAATACAAAATTTTTTAATAATATGTTTTAAAATTGAACCCAGAATACAAGAGCTTTATATTACAACATGACTTCTGGGACTCTGAGGATTAAATCACATTTTCTGAGATATGCTTTATACAAGTAAATACTGGCATAACCAGTTAATCCAAAAAAGAGGTTACCGTTTCCTTTTCTCGAAAGCTATACCATGAAACAGATTCTATTGTGGTTCACTTATTGTAAAATAAATGTAGTTTCTCATATGCACTTTTTGGGTTTAATGTACATAGACCTGATTTTCTTTATCAAGTAAATTCTTGCATTTTCATGCATGTTTTCATGTTTCATATAGCAGATGGTTTTGACAGAAGTAGATTTAGCTTAACTACTGTGCTGAAGGCAGAGAGCAGAGGGAAGTTGGGGTGTGTACAGAAAGTAATTGTAAATGATAGAGTTTGTTATGAATGGAATGTTGGTGTTAGGAAGTAGGCCTTTCAAAGTAATTAGGTTTAGATGAGGTCATAAGGGTGAGACCCTGTGATGGGATTAGTGTCTTTATTAAGGAAAGTGGACATACTCTCTCTGCTTCCTCCTTCTGCCCTGTGAGGGCACAGCCAAACAGTGGTTCTCTGCATACACAGAAGAGGATCATCACTGGGAACCTAATTTGCCAGCATCTTGGTTTTGAACTTTTAGCCTCCAGAACTGTGAGAAATAAATGTCTGTTTTTAAAGACACCCAGTCTATGGTATTTTGTCATAGCAGCTAATAATAGTAATAGTGCACTAAGAAAACCGTTACTTATTAGTATAATAATTCACTAGTAGAAACATTGGGTCTAAGCTGGGTGAAGAGGAAAAGGAAGTCATGAAGAGGGCCTGAAGTGGTGAAATGATGGTGGGATTAATAGATGGAAGGGCCCAGGAGGGGTGAAGTTAGGATCAGAAGAAATAAGGTAGAAATGTAAGAGGTGGTAGTTAAGAAGAAGGAGATCTGTATAGTATTGACAGTGACATGGTAAATGTATAAACTGGAGTAGGGTGGCTAAGGTGAGGTATAGGGTGAGGTCATTGAAGGGCAGGAGAAGAGGTCATGAAACTGAGACGCCAGGGTATTTGGAGGGAAAAAAATGGAAATTCCAATTATGGTTCCTTTTCAAAATAACTCTTATAATGAATTATAAAGCTACAGCAGCTTTCATAGCTTGGAGCTTCTATAAAGCCCCATTCCTACTTTAAAGAATTGTCTCACCATCTTCTACTTGTCTATTTCAATAACTTATTACACTTTATTTATGTATTTATTTACTTTTGGTACCAGGAATTGAACCCAGGGGTGCTTAACCACTGAACCATATCCCCAGCTCTTTTTCTATGAGTCAACAGGTTGCTTAAGGCCTCACTAAGTTGCTGAGGCTGGCTTTGAACTTGAAATCCTCCTGCCTCAGCCTCTCAAATCTCTGGGATTACAGATGTGTGTCACTGCACCCAGCTCATGTTACACTTTTTTAACTTGATATTATGCCTTGGGCCCTTCCAATTTTCATGCAGGTTGACTAACCTTTGTATTACCAAATGGCTCACTGGAACATGGTTTTTGTTCTTTGTAGCACAAAACATATCTTCATCTTACCTCACTGTACCTTATCTTTTAGGCAAAGTTGGCATGGTAGATTTCTAGTTGTTTTCTATTTTCTTTTTCTTTGCAGTGTATCTGTCACACAGTTGACCAGCATTGTTAAGTGCAAAGTGCATTCAAACTGAAAGAATTCTACAGAAAATATAGACAAGCGTGGTGAGGTTCAAAACATGGATGTGGATAGCACTGATTTCGAGTTTCAGATGATCCTTTGACAGTTCATGGATGAAAGACTTCATATGGTCAGGTTTGCTGGTACAGTGTGAGAAAAGGCAATTTGATGTGTTCTGGAGAGCCTCGGGAGTACAAGATGATAGCTGTCTACCCACCTGGCTTCATCTGAAAGCTGCAAGTAACTGAAGCTGGACTGGAATTGGCTCCAGCAGTAAACTCACAGGAAGAAGGAATTTAAAGGGGAGCAGACTCTGTGTAGTTCAGCACCTCACTCTCTTCAAGGTTATAGAGTGGCTACTGGAAGCCCCAGAATCCACTTATTTCCCTATTCATCCCCAGCTGTGAAGAGAGAGAGAATTAGGTCTCCACACCATAGAACATAGGTACCCTCCAAGGTCTTTAGACTGCCCTAGGTCATGTGCCTATTCCTGAACCAATAGAAGTCACCAGAGCAATACTATGAGCTTGGACTTTTAATCCGAACCAGCACTGGAGCTGGGGAAGGAGCTTAGCTGCCTGAGTAAAACGGAGCTTCTGGAGAGAGAGGTAGGGATACTTAGTAGGCAACGAATACTTACTACCCATTATAGAGATTAACCAAGCAGTTCAGTTAACACTGTGTGGAAGTCTCTCTAGTTGTCTGTGGCTATTATAATTTAAGGAAATTTTAAAAAATAAAATAGAAAATTTGTGCTTTAGTCACATTAGTCACATTCTAGGTATTGAATAGCCACCTGTGGCTATTCATGAACATGGCAGGTCTTTTCATTTTTTGTGTATCTTCAATTTCTTTCATTGGTATCTTATTATTTTAATTATAGAGTTTCTTCATTTTCTTGGCTAAATTTATTTCCATGTAATTTTTATGTGTTTGTAGCTTGCAGCTGACTTATTGTACAGAGCAGATGTAGAACAATTCCATTATTTCCCAAAGGCCTGTTGAAAAGAGCTGCTCCAAATTATTTATGAAAAGTTTTTGTCTTAAGCATTTAGCCACCATAGAAACAAAGACAGCACATACCTTACTAGGTTTCATCTTATTGTACAGATTGCATGATCTGAAATTTAGCCAGAGTAGGAAATAGAAGATGTTCATCATGAGACTAAACCATATAATGTTTCATGCTAGTTAGGTCTTAAAAATGCTAGAGCTTTTTTAAACCTTTTTTTTTCCACTAAGAAAATATAAATTATTTTTATTTCTAATAATTCTGTGCAATTTTGTGTTTGACCATGAAATTCAGAACATAGACCATAGGATGGAAATAACTGTTAGGTAATGATATTGAACATTTTTTCATATATATGTTGGCCATATGTCTGACTTCTGCCAAGAAATGTTTATTCCAATCATTTACCCATTTTTTAAAATCATGTTATTTGACTTTTTTTAAGTCTTTTGAGTTTCTTATACATTCTTTATCAGATGAATAGTTTACAGAGATAATCTCCCATTCTACAGTATTTCTGTTCACTGTTGATTGTTTCTTTTTCTATGTAGAAACTTTTAAGTTTGTTAAAATCTAATTTATCTATTTTTGTTGCCCATGCTTTGGGAATCTTGTCCAGAAAAATCACTTCCTATATGGTGTCTTGAGGTTCCTAATTTTAGGTCTTACCTTTAGGTCTCTCCCGTTTGAGTTGATTTTTGTGTGTGATGAGAGTTGGTGTCAAGTTTGAATCTTCTGAGAATGGATTTCCAGTTTTCCCAGCACCAATTAAGAAAAGGGTGTCTGTCCTTTCTCCAATTTATATCTTTGGCACTTTTATCAAGAACTGACTGTGGATGCCTGGTTTATTTCTGGGATTTTTTTCAGTTATATTGGTGTCTGTGTCTGCTTTTGTACCGTGCTGTTTTGATGGCTGTACCTCTGTAGTATGTCCTGAAATTGGATATTGTTATATTCCCTGGCTTTATTATTTTTGCTTGTGATTCTTTTACTATTTGGGGTCATTTGTGCTTCTGTATGAATTTTAAGATTGTGATTTCTAATTCTGTGGAGAATATCCTTAGTATTCTGATGGGGATTATTTTGAATCTGGAAAGTTTGGGGGGTAGTGTGGACATTTTAAAAATATTAATTCTTCCAATTCATGTACATGGCAGGTCTTTTCATTTTTTGTGTATCTTCAATTTCTTTCACTGGTATCTTATTATTTTAATTATAGAGTTTCTTCATTTTTCTTGGCTAAATTTATTTCCATGTAATTTTTTATGTGTTTGTAGCTTGCATAAATGGGATTGTTTTCATTTCTTTCTCAGCAAATTTGTTATTTTTACATTAAAATGCTACTGGATTGCTGGGTGAGGTAGCACAGGCCTGTACTCCCAGCTACTTGAGAAGCTGAGGCAGGGGAATGGCAAGTTGATGCCAGCCTCAGCAATTTAATGAGACCCTAACTCAGAGTCTCAAAACTTCAAATAGGGCTGGGGATGTACTTCAGTTGTAGACCTTTCCTTATCCAGTTTGCACAAGGCCCTGGGTTCAATCTGCAAATACAATTAAATGCCACTGATTTTTATATATTGATTTTGTAACCTGCAGGTTTGATACATTTATCAGTTCTATTTAGTCTTTTGATGAAGTTTTCCTATATATAGAATCATATCTGTAAAGGTTTTTTTCTATTTGTATACTTTATTTTTTTTTTTCTCTTACCTGATTGTTCTGGTTAAAACTTCCAGCAGATTAAATAAGAGCACAGTGAGATTGAACATCCATTTCTTGTTTTCTTAGAGGAAATGCATATTCAGTATGTTATGTTGAAGTAGGATTTTTCTTTTTTTCATTTTTTTGTGCTAGGATTAGAACCCCAGGACCTTGCACATGCTCTACCACTGAGCAGCATCCCAGCCTAAGGTATGATCCTTCTATACTTAATTTCTTTATGGTTTTTATTATGGAGGGATGTTGGATTTGATCAGATGCTTTCCCTGCTCTGTTGAAATGATTTTTACCTTTCATTATTTTGATATGTTGTATTACTCTATGGATCTGCAAATGTTGGCCATCCTTGCATCCCTGTGGCTAGTCCTACTGGATCAAGGTGTGTAATGTTTTTGACTTGCTTTTTTGTGTGTGTGTTTAAAGAATGTTGGTATCTATGATCATCAGGGATATTTGCTCTATAGATTTCTTTTTTGTTGTGACTTTGTCTAATTTTAATATCAATTTGCTAATCTTGCAAACTGAGTTTAGAAGAGTTTCCCCTCCCTTTCAGTTTTTTGGAATAGTAAGAAGAAATGATGTTTGTCCTTCCTTTAAAACTTTAATTTGGTAGAGTTTAGCAGTGAAGCCTCCTGATTCTGGGCTTCTCTTTTTTTCAGAGTTGTTTTATTGCTGATTTAATCTCATTACTCATTGGTCTGTTTAAGTTTTCTATATCTTCATTATTCAGTTTTGGTAGGTTATATGTCCAGAAGTTTACGCATTTCTGTTGGGTTTTCTAGTTTGGGCATATCATTGTTCGGAATAGCCCCTACTGGTCCTTTGTTTTCTTGTGGTATCCATGTCTTTTTCTTTTTATCTCTGATTTTGTTTATTTGCATCTTCTCTTTTTTCTTTGTTTAACAAATCTTTGTTTTGACTTTATCTGCTCTGATCTTTGATTCTTTCCTTCTATTAAATTTGGTCCTAATTTGTTCTTTGCTAGGTCCTTGAGAATACTGAATCATTTATTTTAAATCCTTCTGTTGTTTTGTTTTGTTTTGTTAATGTAGGCATATAATGCTATAAAATTTCCTCCTACTCCTGCTTTTGGTGTATCCCATAGATTTTGGTGTGTTGTATTTCTATTTTCATTTGTTTTAAGAAATTTTTCATTTCTTCAGTGACCCATGGTGTGTTCAAAAGTATGTTGACTAGTATCTATGTATTTGTATAATTTCTAAAGTTATTTTTCTGGTTGATTCCTAGTTTTATTCCATTGTGGTCAGAAAAGGAATATGATATGAGTTAGACTATTCTTTCTTCTTTTTTTTTTGTTTGTTTGTTTTGATCTGGGATAAAAGTTCTATCTTCATATTCAGATATGATTCTTTCTGTTTTACCTCATCATTGTTGAAGCTTCCAACTATATTTTTCTTTGACTTACTAAGTTCTTCACCGCTAAGATTTTTGTTTGATTCTTTTTCATGATCTTTACCTTACAAATTTACTTTATAAATTTCCCTTTCATCCTATGAATTATTTTACTAATTTTTTTGAAATAGTCATTCTGTATTTTCTTGAATCTCATTGACTTTTTAAAATTGATACCATTGTCTATGCCTGTATGATGTCTCTGTGTCTCTGTGTGATGTCTTGCTAGGTTCCATATCTCTAAACCTGAAATGCACCTGTTTATTTGTTGTTCTGGTTCATTTTGGAGGAGGAAAGAAGTGCCAGGCATCTCTACCTGGCCATCTTGCCACTCTCTCCAAATTTTTTTTTTATTCTTAGGTCACACACTTTTCAGATTCTTGAGTTATCATCCTGTTGTGTTGTTTTCCGATTCGTAGTAAGGCATTCAGGTCTGAGTTCAGCATGACTGTTATGTCTGTGAGGGTTAGCTGTTTATTCCTGACTGTATGCTAATAGGATGCAGTTTTTATGTAATTGAAACTTTCTCACGCAACACATTTTATTTTGCTTTAAAACATATTGAACCTGTTGCTTTTGTTATCTCAGGTATTTTTCACGGGTATTATTTTTATTTACATTTTTCTAATTTCATTTTTGGCAACATAAGATCTCTTGAATATCTGTCTTTTTTTTTTCCATTCTTATCTTGACTGTTCCTCTTCATTCTTGTGCATTCTTCTCTAATTTGCCTCTCTATGGTACTACTTTGAAGTCCTTGTCTAGTCTGATACACGGTTGCTGGGAGTCAGAAACATGTCTGGAAAGGAAATATGCATTGGTGGGCCCAGCACTTAGTGGTTGTGAAGGCCATTGCCCAGTTAGTTGTGTAGAGTAAGGAGAGAGCCCCTTTTATATTTAGTAGAAAAATAAGCCTATGGATGAGACCGGGAAAGAAGCTGTGCTAAAAAGATCAAAAGGGAACTTGAGTCAGAAATGAGAGTCTTGTGAGCACTTGAACAGACTGGAAGCAGGTATAATTATGGGTAACTGTGTGGCTCGTGCATGGCCTTAATCTGAGCAGTTCAATGGGAAAGCAGTATAAGTGGAACAGAGGAAGCTGTCTTAAGACCCTTGGCTGGTAAAGGAAGGAGAGAGATTGGGCCCATAACCACAGAACAGCCTATTTTTTGAGGCCCAGTCCCCACATTAAAGGGAAGAAGCCAGTGATGAGGGCAGTTGAAAGAATAGAACAAAGCATAATAGTGGAAATGTATGAAGAAAATATGGTCAGTAACAACTTGATTCACTTTTAAAGGGATGAGGGAAATCATCTCATCTAATTATTTATTAGCCAGATCCTTGTTAAGTTCTTCCCATGCGTTGTTTTCATGATTTCATTTGCAAAGCAATGTCAAAAGTACCTGACCAGAGAGTGAACTGACCACTGGAGAAGCTAGGACAGTGTCATATGAAATATATTTGGATTTTGTGCCTGGTTTCTGTTATGAAGCCCCTAAACCTTTGGAATAAATGCATGCCTTTACATTTTCCAAGCCGAAGACTGAATTTGACTTAAAACAGCAGTCACAATGTGATTGGTAGGAGTGGGGATTTCTTTTGGTATTCATAATGAATCCCTGAACACCTGTGTTCATACTGATGAAGTGACTGGGTGGGGCCCCTGTGGAAGGAGCTGCTCTTTAGAAAAGCTGAGCAAGTACAGGATTTGAGAGCTGGAATTTTCATCCCTGCAAGAGAGCAGGCCTGGAGTTAAGCTCTTTAAAATGTTTTCAGCAAGATCCCTGATGAAATTCTGGGTTGCTGAACACATGGAGGTGCCGCCGAGAGGGTGAAAAAAAAAATTTATAGCTGGCCGGTCAGCAAATCACTACCTGTGATTTGCTCCAAAGTGAGGAGTACTTTCGCAGGACTCAGCCTTTAGCCTGTGAGGCCTGACTAGCTTGAGGTAGGTAGTGTCAGAATTGAACTAGGAACACCCGTCAGTGGCCTCTGGAGGTGTGCTTGGTGTGTGAGGAAAAGTGTGTGTACTTTTTGTTACAGAGGTACAGTTGGGTGTGAAAGCAAAGAGGAGGGGAAAGTCTTTTCCCTTACTCTAGGACTTGTATGGGGTCCCCATGTAGATTAGTGCAAAAGACTGGATTGAGGAAGAATATGGGCTTCATTGACCAGGTCAGTAGATGAGAAGATGAAGAAGGGAAGCTAAAAATAAAATTGTTATTGTAAGTGCTAGACACTTTTATGCTTTATTCATTTAATCATCATAAATGTCATGATAAAAATGACATTAACTTCACTTTAAGGGTGAGGAAAAAACAAAGCAAGGGTTAGAGCTCACGTCTTCCAGATGGCAAAGCCTCCATTCTTATTTCCACCTGCCAGAGGGGGAAGGAAGAGGGTGGAGGTAAGATCCTGTGGATTCTGGTCCCATCACAGACCACCATGGCTTGATGTAGGAACTTTGATTCTCTGAAAAGAGATAAAGATGTAAACATCTTGTAAATGAGTATTTTTAACCAGTAATTTTGGAAAAATCATCGATATTTTAAAAAGTTGACATATCTAAGGTTGCCAAGTTATCAATGAATTTAGTGAAATTCCATAGAAATTCACTAGGGGGCATAATTTGACCTTTTTCTGAAGATTAAGGATTTAACAGTAGTCCTCAACCTACCTTGTTTATATGGCTCAATTCTGATACTAGAAAGCCTCAAAAGCAGAACAGATTGAAAGAGATGGATTATATAAGAGAAATTAAATTGAAGCCATCCATATCACTAATGGAGCTCTTAGAAAATTAAGAGCCCAGCGAGTACTATGAAGAAACTTGCATGCCTTTACATTTTCTAAGCCACAGACTGAATTTGACTTAAAACAGTAGTCACAGTGTGATTAAGTAAACATGGAAGGAAATACATCTTAGGAAATTTTTCATATGTTTAAGAATTGTTTAATAACATGAAAGAATTCATGTAGTCAAGAGAAGTCCCTCCTGCCTTTCACCATTTCAACCTGTTGAGCTTTATATTTCTCCCTTTCTCACACCTGCACTGCAGGATGAGTTTATACTAAAATTAGTTGAAATTTGGCAATCAGTGAATCAGTATTGACTATTAACCAAAGCCCAGGTTTTCCATTAGGGCTCACTCTTTGTATTATACATTCTATGGGTTTTGACAACCGTAGAATGGCATGTATCTACCTTTACAGCATAGAGAAATTCACCACCCTAAAAATGCCCCATGCACCACCCATTCATTCCTCCTTCCCTATCCTGGGGCTCCTGGTAGCCATCTTCTTACTAAGTACATTTTTGCCTTTTCCAGAAAGTTATTTCATTGAAATCATATGGTATATGATTATAATAAGAAACACAGTGACCACTTGTTACCAGCCAGGACCTCTGCAGATAACTAGAACTGCAGATGCTCACGTCGCTTGTATGAAATGGTACAGTATTTGCATATAACCTACACATGTCCTCCCACATAAGGATCTTCCCATATCTCTAGGTAACTTTTAATACTGAATACAATGTAAATAGTTGTTATACTGTATTGTTTAGGGAAAAGTTTTTACACTTTCAGTACAAATGGAATTTTGATTTTTCTTAAAATTTTCCAGTCATAGTTGGTAGATCCCAGTGTTTAGGGCTGGCTGTGTATATTTTGCCTTCTGGATTCATAACAGAGATCCTAAATCCCTTGTAATTTCCTGAGTAATAATTGTGATAGGAACATCCTTTGACATAATATGTGGTGTTTTGAAGTGCTCATCAGAACCCTTAGTATTTCCAAGGGATAGAAATGTCTTCTTGGTATTCATAATAAGTCTCCCAGAGCATACCCAAATTAATGCTAATGAAATGACCCTAGATAGCTTCTGGATGGGGCAAATGCCCAGAAAGAGTTGATCAGAGGATTGGAGCTTTCAGCTTCACCCACCAACTTCAGGAAAGGGTGAAGAGGAGGCTAGAGATTATACTCTGTTAAGGCTTCTGAAGATGAGGATTGATAAACTTCCTGGTTGGTCAAAGTGTCCACATAATACACCCAGCTCCTAGGGGGGAAAGCTCCTCTCAGGACTCTCCTGCCTCTTCATCTGACCACCCATGTCCTGTAAACATGTTTCTCCGTTCTGTGAACCATCCTTGCAGAGTGTTGGGTGAGAACCCCATTGGTAGTCGGAAGCACAGGTACCTCCTGAGACTTGCATTGTCCTCTCAGCTGAGGTGGGTTTCCCTCCCAGGCATATACTTCTTTTTTCTTGCCTTGTTGGACTAACTAGAACTTGAACTACTAAGTTCAGTGGGAGTGGTAAGAGGGGTCGTTTTTCCCTGCCTTGTTTCAGTCCTAAGAAAGAAAATGAATAGTCTTTTGCTGTTTTGAGTCCACCTCACCAAGTTTTCTTTAAAAGAAGAGCCTGAGAACTCCAAAGTGTTTCACTCTTGATGGCCCATAATCTCCCTTGAAAAGGTGGCTCTGCTTTACTAAATAAATTTCTGTATTTCTAACTGGTACACACTGAAATTCTTTTCTGTCACCTATGTCAGGAACCCCTCTTGTCCTCAGTTATGGTCCCCTCTCTGGAAACGCTTTTGGAGTAAGGCTGGTCCCACAGAAGGGGCTAGGAAGTCTTTCCTCTGCCTCCATTTTTTGGAAGAGATAATAAAGAGTTGATATTATTTCTTGCATATTTGATAGAATTCACTGGTAAAACCTGAGCCTGCTGCTTTTTTAAAAAATTAATTATTTCCAGGTGTGGTGAAATAAGCCTGTAATTCCTGCCACTTGGGAGGCTGAGGCAGGAGGATTGCAAGTTCAAGGCCAGACTCAGCAATTTAGTGAGTCCCCAAACAATTTGGCAAGAACCTGTCTCAAAAATGATCTGGGGATGTGGCTTATTGGTAAAGTGACTCTGGATTCAATCCCCAGTACCCCTCCCTAAAATTAATTACTGGTTCAATATTTTGAATAAATACAGGGCTGCTTAGGCCTTTTATTTCCTCCTTGTGTGAGTTTTGATTATTTCAGTCTTTTAATGATTTAGATCATTTCATCTAAGTTATCAAATATGTAGCATAAATTTAAAGTTCGGGGCTGAGGATGTGGCTTGATGGTAGAGCACTTGCCCAGCATGGGTTCAGTCCCTAGAATATTTCTTTATTACCTTTTTACTCTTTATTGAATCAGTATACTGTTATGATATTCTTTCTAATATTGGTGATGTGTTGTTCTCTCATAACTTGACTAGAGATAGATAAGTTTTGTGTATTTTTTTCCCCAAAGAACTAGGGTTTGATTTTGTTATTTTCCTCTTTCAATTTTCATTCATTTCTGCTCTGATTGTCATTGTTGTTAGTTTTTTGTTTTTTGTTTTTTTAATTAGTGTGTGTGTGTGTGTGTGTGTGTGTGTGTGTGTGTGTGTGTGTGTGTGCGTGTGCGCGTGCGCATCTTGGAATGGAACTTGGGTGGAGCCTGACAATGTTTTTGTTGGTATGTCCAGTTGAGGTCCAGGTCCTTGACATCCCCAACAAAGAACTGAGCAAAACACACCATAGTAAGAGGCAAAGTACAGACTTATTGAAAGTGAAGGTAGCTAAGGTAGAAGGGAGTGGTCAAGAGAGAGGGGTTTACAACCCTGAGTTCTAGAAATTAGTGTCTTTTGTGCTGAGCCGAGAAGCGTACTGTACATACCAGATTGTAGCCTACCCCATTTGCTCACATTTTTTTACCTTATGGTACCTGGTTAGAATATTTTCCAATTTCCTAATTAGAATATTGCCCACTTTACCCCCATTGATCATTTTTAAAATATCCTGTCTGGGGGGAGGGGGTCATGGTAATAAGTCCTCAGTGACTGTATTTGTCATGGTAATGGGACTTATCCTAAACAAGGACATGACTCCTCTCCCTGTCCTGTCTTTCAGTGGCATCTTTCTTATTCCTGTCTCTGCCACCTTGGCATCCCTGAACTCCTACCTAACAGCAACAGGAGGCACGTGCTGTAATACTGAGCCTCACCCCAGCCCTGCTTTCTCTAGTTTCCTAAGGAGGAATTTTGTGGAGTTGAGATCTTAACTTCTTTTCTAATATGTGCATTCAGAGCTAAGGAATTTTCATTTACTTCAAAATATTTTAATTTTTTTTAGACTTTGTTGATTATTGATAAATGTGTGCTTTTAATTTCCAGATATTTAAGGTGGGGGGAGTCAATTCCAGCTGTCTCTGTTAAGATTTCTAGTTCAATTTCATAGTATTTTGAGAACATTGTATGATTTCTGATTTCCTTTCTTTTAAATTTCTTTGGTAATGGGAATTGAACCTGGGGCATTTTACCACTGTACCACATCCCCTGCCCGTTTTTTAAAATCTGATACAGGGTTTCACTGAGTTTCTTAGGGCCTCCCTAATTTACTGAGGCTGGCCTTGAACTTGGGATCCTCCTGCCTCAGTCTCCCAAGGCGCTGAGATTATAGGCATGCACCACCACATCTTGCTCTTCTGATTTTCTTAACGTGTATTTTGTGTCCCAGAATAGGATATTATTGCTCTGTGTATTTTGCTGTTGTTGCATGGAATATTCCATAAATGCCAGTTAGATGAGTTGATTATTGGTGTTTAGTTCAGCTGTCTCCTTACTGATTTCTGTATGCACTGTGTACTAGTGACTGACAAGGGTGTTGAAATCTCTAATAGTGGATTTGTCTATTTCTCCTTTCAGTTGTATCAATTTTCATTTCGTTTTTTTTGAATCTTGTTAGGTGTATATGTATTTACAATTGTTATGTCTTCTTTACATTATCATTATGTTAACAAAAAAAATTCTGTTTAATGTACTGATTGGCCTTTAGAATGAATGTTCCCATGAGTTGAATAGAGGAGGTTGGTTATATAGACAGAAAAGCATAAATAAAATTAAAGCAAATCGGTGGTTTCAAAGTTACTTTCCTTGTAAATGTTAAAAGAAGGGATTTCCTTATGCTAGCCAAAAATAACTTGTTAGGGGACTTGACCTATGTAGGAAAGATCTAAGTTTACTTTTTGCCCCTGCAGTTTAGGCAGTTTTAACCTGTGTATAACCAAGGATATGCAAACGGGGGGGGGGGGGGGGGGGGAGTAACAAATTTATTAACAACATCAGGAGCACAGCCACACACAGGATGAGACTCAAAGGACAACTAGGCAGAAGGGCTGGGCTCAGGCCTCCCGGAAGGGAGGGTGGTGCAGACTGTGGAATGTTCAGGAAGGAGGCCCACAGGGAGCCAGGATTACAGTATTATTTTACTTTTGGAATCATAGCTATCAGATTTGTAAATTTTCCTTTCCATTGCATCTTTGCTGTTCATTTTTCCTGCCTTCTCTGTGTTTAATTGGGAATTTTATATGATTTTATTTGATCTCTTCCTTCATTGTGTCAAGTGTATTTTGGGGTTTGGGGCGGGGGTGGTGTTTGTTCATTTGTTCGTTGGTTGGTACAGAGATTAAACTTGGGGCACTTTGCCACTGAGCTATATCATTTTAATTTTTTGAGACAGGGTCTTGCTAAGTTGTTAAGGCTGTCCTCAAACTTGTGATCCTCTTCCTAAGCCTCCCAAGTTGCAGGGGTCACAGGCATGTGTGTGTGTGTGTGCACACACGCGCTCCCGCACACGCGCTCCCACACCTAGCTTCAGCTGTTTTTTTTTTTTTTTTAATAAGTTTGTAACGTTTTCCCAAGGCTTGACAATTGTGGTATAATAGAGATATGTTTGGTCCTTATCCCTGGTTCCTATCTAGAGGCAAAATTCCTGGAATTTTCAGAGTGGTAGGAATATCTTCTGTTATTTATACTGAGCCCCTTTGATAAGTCTGACTTATGCTAATGAGCTTCTGGATGGGCCATTCCACTTGTTGGCGACCTAGAGATGATAGAACCAATTAGATTGTTTGAAATTTCAGCCCCACCCTCTTCCTCTGGGAAGGTGTAGGAGCAGGAAAACATGCTCCATTAAATACTCTTCAGATTTGATGAGCTTCCGGGTTGCTGAACACATGGTAGTGCTGGGAGGCCGCACAGGCCCAGGGAAGGCGCTAGAACTCTGTGTGCCCTCTCCCACTCTGCCTCCCTCTACCCATCTATCTAAATGTATCCTTTATAATAAACTGCCAAACTCTTTCCTGAATTTTATGAACTGTCCCGGAAAATAATTCTAACCCAGGAAGAGGGTTGTGGGAACCTAGGTTTACAGCTGGTTGGTCAGAAGTATGGGGGGCTAGGACTTGGAATTGGCATCTGAAGTGATGGCGGTTTCTGGGACTAAATCTTCAACCCATAAGATCTGACAGTTTCTCCAGGTAGATGGTGTCAGAAGTAAATTGGAGGACCTCAGGCTGGAGAATCCACTGAAGGCCAAGCTCACACGTGCTGTGAGTGAGTGGAGAGTAGAGGGTACAACAGTCTGAGTTTTCTTATTTTGCTCTACAACAGAGTAGACCTTTTATCTCCTCCAAGTCAATGATACTGAACTGCTTCCAGTATAGTAGCAGATGGATAGAAAACATTGCCATCGTGCCATCTCTGGCCTTCAAACCAGTTCTGGACCCAGAGAAATGATGTACAAATTCACATTGTCAGGTGTGAGTTGGCTCCTGGAGATTTTGATTTATTAGGTCCAGATGGTGCCCAGGAATGTGTATTTTAAAGCCACTCCTCTCCCTACCAGGCTCTCTTCTTCCCATGATCTGATTCCAGGTTTGGAATCCAATGGCCTAGAGGTTTCCTAAAGAAGAGAGGTAAATCTTAGCTCAAGAGGTAGTAGAGGGGTGAACTTGAAAACAGTACGAGAAACGAAAAGCCAGCCACAGAAGACCACATTCCGTGGTTCCTTTTATATGAAATGTCCAAAGTAATCAAATGGTGTGAAAGAGCTTCTGTAAACTAATGGGTGTCACATAATTCGTGCATCATCATATGTGTAAGGTAGCTGAAAAGTTGGTCAGAGCCACCACTCCATGGTCCCTTCAGACTAAGTGACATTAAGTCATACTTGTTATTAGATGGTGAGAAGAGAGCCTGATGTTGTACCCCCATCCCACTCCCAGGGGTGAAGAGGGAAAAGAACAGCCATTCTTCTTATTTCATCTGGTATCAGGGGTTACTTGAAGGGGAATGGGTGAATGGCAAGTGACTGCTGATGGTTTTAGTTTCCTTCTTGGGTAATGAAAATGTTTTGAACTTTGATTATGGTGATAGTTATACAGGTATGAATTGTTTTGCTCGAATTCGGGACCCCCAAAAGATCACCAGAGACCAGGATTGATGTAAGCAGCAAAGAGGTGTTTATTGCGAGCTAGCTCGATCCTCCGGGCGCACACAGCAACTGGTGATGCTGAGAGGCCCCGAGCCCAGGATTTGCAGCAGTTTTATACACTCTTTAGGGAAGGCAGGGACTTCACATACATCATAGCTTCTCTTAGAAAATCATCACACACCACGGGAAAATCGTAAAACAACTCTAAAACATGATTAGCACAGTCACTGGCGGGAACAAGTTGGGTAGGGGTGATTGGCTAGTACAAGAGGAGGAGTCGTTTGAACTGATTGGTTTAGGGGAGTATGTGCTAAACTGCATGGTTTCCCAACATGTTATCAACCACCATAAACTACTGGGAGGGTCATCTGACATCCCAGGTATTTTCCTGGGATGCTGATGTGCCTAGGAGTGCTCTGTGGGGCTTTCCAAGGACAAGGGTCACACCCCCTTCCTTAGGGGACAGGCTTTGCTCTGAGGTAGAGGCTGGTTTTCCAGAATGGACTACAATTCATTGATTTCTGCTCCTTGGAAGGGTGAATTATATCTCAATAAAGTAGTTTTTTAAAACTAGGCGATAAGAAAGGGAGAGGTTAAAAATATTTTTTAAAATTGGGAGGGGACAGTTGGGAAAACCAGAAAAAAAGGCCGCAAATGGAAGCTTAGAAAGAGGCTCTTTAAAAATGCTTTTTATTTATTTTGTTCGCACATACAAACACACAATCTCTAGTTTTCTGAGAGTTATAATTCTGGGAATTCCAACTCCTGGAATACTGCCCTATAAAAAAAGCAGGCTTGGGGCTGGGATTATGGCTCAGCGGTAGAGTGCTCGCCTTGCATGTGCAAGGCCCTTTGTTCGATCCTCAGCAACACATAAAAATAATAGATAAATAAATAATAAAGTTATTGTGTCCAACTATAACTACAAAAAATAAATTTAAAAAAAAAGAAGCAGGCTTAAGAGAAAAATAACCTTTGGGGTCCCCTCTAAGCCATGGCCAGAACCTATTGGAAGACAATAGTATTAGAGAAAGAACTAAAGACCAGAAATTTAAAGTACAGTGTTTGGAAGGAGTTTCGTAATGAAAAATGAAACTATTTTTCACAAATTTTACATAATGAGTCCAGCTGAGCTAAGGCTTAAGATCAGTAACAGGTGTTCTCTTCCTCTTTGGCACAGGCATGGTGTAGATATATAAATGCAGGTGGAGATACAGTTTGTTGGAAAGCACAGTAAGATCGCCTGTGCCTATGTTCAGTTTCCACAGTAATAATGACACTGTTGGTTTGTAAACATAACCAAGGGCTTCATCCTTTTTATTAATGGCTTTCTGGGTTCTTTGGTATTTGTTATCACTGCAGCTCTTCTTTCTATTTGGTGTTAATAGGTCTGATGTGTCAGATTCTCTCTTATTTGTCACTGACTTTGATTTTGAGTATAGCGGTCGCCAGTATCACTTCTGAAGGCTTCCTGGGAGCCCATTTATTTTGCAAGATTTGTAGTTTCACTTCACGACTCATTTGTATCTGTGAGAGTCTGATAGAAACTGATGTTAATTATTAATTATGGAGGAAATAAGTCAGAGAATTAATCTTATAAGTGGAGACTTTATTAATGAAAGCTTTTATTTAACAGTTCTTGCTTTCCCAGTCAACTGTGTGCCCCAGACGATGAATCTTTGTGCAAAAATGAGGTGTCTGTATTCACTGGGGTGCTAGTTAAATCTTACTGTTTATTATACAATTTTAAAATGTGATCACCTCTTCTAAACATGCCAGAAGTAAAGTAGGGAGGTGAGCAGGATAGAGTGAGGTGGAGATTAGAGGCAGGGGCTGACTTCCTGATAATAAGGGCTCCTTTAATTCCATCTACCCTGGAAAGGGATAGTAATCTCAGTAGTACTGCTAACTTGGGTTGGCTCTGTTACTCCAAAGTCCACAAGCTTCTAAAATTTTATTTTACTGCCTTTCTGGCTGAGGGTGGAGTAGGTGTGGGGTGCAGGGTTTGATATCTAAAGGTGTCTCTTTTTTTCCTTTTTTAATTTTATTTATTTATTTATTTATTTATTTATTTATTTTTTTGCAGAGCTGGGGATTGAACCCAGGGGTATTCTACTGCATCCTCAGGCCTCTTTTAAAATTTTTTGGTAATTTACTTTGAGACAGGGTCTTGCAAGTTGCTGAGGCTAGACTGCCTCTGCCTCCCAAGTTGCTGTGATTATAGGCATGTGCCTCCACATCCTGCTTTTCATTTATCTTGTCAGTCTTAATTCTGCACTGATACCAAATGAAATGTCAAGATATTGCTGTTCTTTTCCCTCTCCACCCTTAATATTGAAGGAGTGGGGGGCAGGAAGGCACAACACCAGGCTCTCTTCTCACCATCAAATAACATAGGTGATTTACAACTTAATGTAACTTAGTCTGAAGGGATCATGGAGTAGTGGCTCTGGTCAACTCTTCAGCAACCTTAATATGTATGATGATAACCGACTTGTGTGATGCTTATTGGTTTACAGATACTCTTTCACACCAGAAATTGCACAATTCCTGTAACTACACTGTGAAAGCCCTGCCCAGTGTCATACACCTGTAATCCCAGTGGCTCAGGAGCTGAGACTAGAGGATCACAAGTTTGAGGCCAGCCTCAGTGACTTAGCAAGGCCTTAAGTAACTTAGTGAGATTCTGTCTCAAAATAAAAATGGCTGGAGATGTAGCTCAGTGACAGAGTACCCTGGATTCAATCCCCAGTTCCAAAAGCAGAAAACCATGTCCTCATTTAACCAGTGTACTTGGGCTTAAGAGTCTGAAAGGGAATTGAATGGCATTATGTATCTAAAACCTTCAGACCCAGGTCTTGTGCTACACTGCTTCTTTTCTTGAAGGACTTCAACTACAGTAGCCTTACCAACATCCCTTTTTTAGTTGTAAGAGAGCCTGTGAACATTTCCCTCCATGATGGCCGCTGGACTGGTTGACTGTATTTAAAGGATATGTTTTAATGACATTTTAAAATCACAGTGCCTTAAAACTATACCATAATATAAATTCCTATGGGTAGCAGTTTTTGTCCTTTTACTTTCTAATAGTTAATTATTAATTTACTATTAATGATTTAATATGGGTTGGTTTAAAATGTAAGCCTATGTATAATCTACCTTTTTTTTTTTTTTTTTAAGTCCAGCCTCTGTACGAAGCTGAAATCCATCACCATCATTCAAAAATGCAATGGAATCTACCACGGACTGTGTCTCGGCTGGCACACAGGACATGCTTGGAACCACAGAAAACTGGTCTCTTTGGACACCGCCAGAACTTAAAGGGACCATTACTTTTGAATAACACTGAATCTAAAGTAGTTTGGGTTGAAGATCCTCAAAAGCAATGGCTCCACTTACCTGCTGCCCAGTGCCTTGCAAAGGAGAGGAAGTCATCGGGTACTCAGATACCCCGACAGGGGGTCCTTTGCCAAGAACAGTGGGAACAGGTGGTTTTGTCCAAGAGGGTTTTGTCGTCCAGTGCCACAGGCAAAGGGACTCCTTCAGAAAAAAAGGAAGAGCTTGATCCTTTACAAGACAAATCTATTAGTCTTTATCAGCGATTTAAGAGAACATTGAGGCAATATGGGAAAGTTTTGATTCCTGTGCATCTAATAACTTCTGGTATTTGGTTTGGAACATTTTATTATGCAGCCATAAAGTAAGTTTTGCTTGATTGACTGCCCTTCACTAATTTATTAGAATGGTCATCTTACTTTTAGTCTTAAATATATATTTTTAATGCTTTAGTTTCTTTCATTGATAGAAGCTAATTGCTTTTTGTAGCTGTTTTTCACATTTTACTAAGAATGACTAATGTTTGCTTTCTTCGCACAGGCATTTTGCTACATTTTCTGCATCATCTCATTTAATTCTCATGGTGATTTAATGATATAAATAGTGCAATTTTTTCCTTTTTATGAATGAAACCAATAACTCCAGAGGTAGAACCTGGACAGAAACCCCAGTCAGGCTCCTCACTGCTGTGCTGACGTCATCTGCACACATCAGAGTCCAGAAGTAAAGTACCAGTCTCAGAAATTTGGTAGCACTATTAGTTCCTTACTTAACATATTTCTTACAGTGTTTAAAAATCTGGAAAGATACCTGTCTTCTTGGATGTGTGGTTTTGGTGGGAAATTCCAAAGCCTGTCTACTATTTGTTGTTTACGCAAAAAAATGGAACCACTGACAGACTTGGGCTCTGACATTACTCATCCAAGTAAGTGTCAGGGAAGGGCATCTTGTGATCAGAAGTGAATCTGGAAGGCATGGCTTCCTCCCAGTTTTGTAGAACACAAAATCTCTTAAGTCCATCATTCTTTAAGTTAAACACAGTTCCTTTTATGGTAAGGTGTATTTGTGGTGCTATGGCTGGTGGTGCATAAGCCACCAGCGCTCATGTCCTGGCAGGGCCATGTGCCTGGCCTCGGGAGCCAGAGGGATGGCTTTACCGCTTCATTCAGCTCTCTTGATGGACTTAGAATTACTTTACCCTTCCCAGAGTCCACTGGCTTTCAGCATTCTGTTTTACTTCATGGTTTGGTGTTGAGGCAGTAATGAGACACAGTGGCTGCAAATGGGAAGCTGTCCTTGGCAAAGCATACTGCCTCCCAAGATGGTGGAATGGAGTCTGCTTATTGGGAAACATGGGGTTCCAGATGCCTCTTAGCACCAGTTCTGAAAGGATGGGCTTTCTTTATCTTGTATAATTGACGCTGTTCTCTTCCTCTTCATAAAGAATTGTTCTTTCTGAAGAAGAACTTTGTATACTTTATGGAATTATTTCTTTGTTTATTAATGACATTTTCTGAACATGTTTAATATTTATAGAACTCTTCAAAACTGCCCTTAGGTTTTTGGCAGAACATAAAATTTATACCATTTTTAAATAAAAGTTATTATAGGCATTCAGTCCCACATGATTCTACACAGTGAATTTTTTTCTTGAGCCACTAAGGATTCTTTTGAAAGAAGTTTTGATACTTATTTGTTCCTTCTGGCCTTAGAGGGAGAAAACCTAAGGTTTTAATTAATTGGATACAAGATCCTCATTTGGGCTAATAAAAATAATTATTTTATTGCTGCTGCTTAAGATTTCTTCAGGTGAGGCAGTTGTGGGGGATGATTCTGTCATCTCTTATGAAATACACCCTCTTAGCTTCATCCCTTCTCCTCTTTTTCTGCAGAAGACTTCTGTCTAACCATGGTGGTCAAACTGACCACTTCATAACTGTATGCCTTAGCCGGCAGTGCTGCCAGCCTTTACTCTGGCTCAGTTCTGGTACAGCCTCCCCTGGCTGAGTGATGGAACCCGGGATCCTGGCTAAGTAACAGGACACGGGGTCTGATGCCTCCAGAACCATCCTCCTTAGTGTTTTTACTAGATACATAGACTTCAAAATAAAGATTGATGTGTTTTAAGTGAAGACTTAATCGCAAGTAATAATTAGAAAATAGAACTCATTGATGAAATTTTAAAAATTAGGATATGTTCAAATTGCAGATTATTTTTCACTGAGAGATTATTTTATTGCAAAATAGAAATTAATTGTATTAAATATAGTTTTTTTAATCCAGCCACCAAGAGGCTAGCTATATTTTAGGAAGGCCCCACACACCCCCAACTGGAAAAATGTCTGTTGTATGCTTGTTACTTAATATTAAAAGATTAGTGGCTGGAAGGATGAGCATCTGCCATCAGGCAGCATTACTGATCAGGTTTGTCTCAGTTACTCAGCAGCCAGCATGCTGCCTTTCTAGGCACCAGAGAGCACAGTGTTGTTCTATATTTAGTTAGAAAGTTCTGAGGCTTTTGAAATACTTTATTTTAGGAGCAGCTAAAGTAAAAGATTGTATTTTGTGTTGAGCTTTGTTGCTGCCTGTGTCCTCTGACCAGCAGAAGAATTCTTCTGATCAACACGACCCAGTAGTGACAGTGTTGCCCCTGCCTTTAGAAGCCTGTATCTGGGGGCTCTTTCTGGTTCCTAAAGGTGCAGATGCACACTCAGCCAGGGTCCAGGCTGATGTGCACTGTACGCTCTCCAGGCAGTGAATGTGCTTTGACCTGTGCGTCTTTTGAGCCACCTGTAGAGCTGCCAGGCTATGGGAGCTTCAGAGTAGAAGGTGACAGTGGGCATTCCTGTTTGACTTGGACCTTCATTAACAATGTGCTTATTTCCTTATCAGTAGCTTGAAATGTTATACCTTGTGCAAGGTGTGTGTTTGTTATCTCATTTTTATGATAAAGGAGTTTTTTTTAATCACTTGGGTTGGTTTTTTTTTCCAATTGTATCTTTTTTCCTTCATTTTATGATGTTAAATGTATAAATTTTATACAATGGGATTAATTGGAAACTAGGAAATAATTAAATAATTTCATAATGGTGTTGGTGGGTGATAGAAGAATAAAAGTAGCTTGTTATGGCAGGATGTTACCACATAGCTACTCTAGTGACTTGGTTAGATCCATATACAAAAGCCAGCTCTAGTGGCAGACCTTACCTTAGTGGGAGGTGTGGTAGCTTTTTCACAGCTATGGCACATACTAAGCAGATCTGCATAGAGCAGGGAAGGTTTATTTTGACTCATGGCTTCAGAGGTTTCAGTCAGTGGCCTGGCTCCAAGGTGGAAGCATGGTGGGACAGAGTGACAAAAGAGGGTTGTTCAGCTCATGGCAGCCACAAAGTAGAGAGCAAGGAGAGACAATCGTAGTCCCCAGGGGCACGTTCCTAAGGCCCTACTCCAGCTAGGTTTCACCTCCCACTAATGTAATCACATTATTAATTGGTCAATGGATTGATCCACTGATGAGGTCAGAGTCTTCACAATGTATTCACTTTCTTAAATCCCCACCCACCTCTGAACACTGCTGCCTTGGAGACCCAGCCTTTAAGAACCAGCACCTGCGTCTTTGGGGAACATTTTACATCCAAACCATAACAGGGTATTATTATTATCTAGAAAGAGATTTGGAAAAGAATTAAAGGTGCAGATAGACAAAATCAGATTGAACTTAAGAGTTGATTTTAAAATTTACCTCCAAATGTTCCTTCCACTGTTCAGATTTCCTTTTATTTTTTATAATAGGTAATTTTAATGGTCCTTCCTTGATGTCCATCAGCAATGTCTACTGAAAGTATTCTCTGGTCACTTAGTATCATTGGTGAAATCACAAAAGAGCTACACCTTTTCTCTAGTTCATCAAATTATTCTTTAATATTAAAAAAAGAAATTTATAATGACCATGATAAGGGTCGGGCAATTCCCTTTTCTGATGAAAGAGGGTAAGACACAATCATAGAGTAGCCATCTGGGGCCCTCCTTAACCAAGAGGAAAGCTCAGAAACACCAAGAGTGGGATAGAGGGACGTTATGTTCCCCTTGCAGTGACGCTCCAGCTGGACACAGTTCCACCTATCAATGTCCTGGGGGAGATGTCAACCTGAGGCCAGTTATGAGAACACAATCACAGAAACCCAAACTGAGCAGTGCCATACCTGCAGCCAGCTGCCTGCTTCAAGTTACCAGTGCCAAGAAAGAAATCCTGGAAACATGTCCGGGAGGAAGGAGACTAGAACAAGGGAAAATAGGACAATTTAGGGGATTTTAATGTAGATTTTGTATTCACTTACCACATACTATTGTGTGTGCTAAATTTCCTAAAGGTGATGATTACGTTAAGTTTACACAGGTGAATGTCCTTGTTCTGATTTGGGATGGAGGTTTGTAGTGTCTGCAAAACCTGTGCACTGAGAGAGTGGGATGATAAGGGCAAGTGAAGTCAGGAAACTGAAAATGCCCATGCTGGTGCTCGACAGCTCAGCATGGAGGCCCGTCTCCCCCTCCCCTCCAAGAATTCATTGCAGTGTGTAGTAATTGTTCTTTACCTGCCTTTCAGGTCTTAGAATAGAATCATCCTTTTAGAATAATTGAGTTTCCGAAAACCCACAGAATCATTTATTCTCTGTGTAATAGCACAATAAGTGATATTAAAATATTCTTTGCTCTTATGATAATAAGACTTGACATGAAATGTTAAAGGTAAAAATCTTATGTCTTGAAATGAGAGTTGGGTCATTGTAAGGAAGTAATATTTGGGTGAGGAAACAAAGATCAAGTAAACGACTCTGAGCCTTCTCTTAATTTACTTAAAGCTATTGATTTTGCTCTAATAAATGCTTCTACTTGCTAAATATGCTAATTAGGACATCTGTGTTTAGATGGTGAGACATGGCACTACTCAGAGGCTTGTGTGGCTACTGTATATTGTGTTTTGAATAAGATGTTGTCTTAGAAGTGCTTAATAATGCAGAATTAGCTTTTAAACAAAATTTATAAACAAATTATGGTAAATTTGTGGTTGTGTGTTTTCAGATAATCTCTGAAGGCTTTTTATGTATAACTTCCTTGTGCTTCTCTCATAGAGGAGTGAATGTCATTCCTTTTCTGGAGTTCCTCGGGCTGCCTGACAGCGTCGTGAACATCCTGAAAAACTCCCAGAGTGGAAATGCCCTGACGGCATATGCCATGTTCAAGGTGGGTGCCACGGCGGACAGCGTCCCTCCCTGTGAGACTGCCTGTCAGCTCTTCATAGTTCTTGTGACTTAAGTTGCCTTTACATGTCTGATGAATAACTCAAGTCATACAGTTTCCAAGTACAAATAAAATTATGGCTCTAGGAGAAGTGCCTAAGAAAAGCTGGACCGTGACCTGCCATGGTAGGCCACTGGACGGCTGTGTGTTTTCAGGGCGTTCTGGGTAGTTCCCCTGTTGACACTTTTGTCTTTTCTTCATCAGAGCTCCATAGGCTACCTGACGTGTTAGCAGGAGTCAGCATGTAGCCTCCTATTTACAGTAACTCACCTTTTGTAATGTAGCTCACCTTTTCTTAGTAAATGAAATAGTGAAGTTTAATTGAAATTGTTTTATGTGAAGAACTTTTCTTAGATTTGTCAGATGTCCTTTTACACATGAATGATCTGTAACTGCTCTGGATTCAGACAACATTGTGACTCTAGTTTCTACTCAAACAGGTCTTTATTTTGGAAGGAAAGGCTCCTTGTAAATTGTGACATTTAGCCAAATTAATCTCATTTTGTTTAGTTCACAAAATCTTATGAGGTTCTGTGATGCTTCTACCTAAGGGAAGAAAACAGGTAAAAAAATGTTTGGAAATTAGATGTTATTTTATTTCTATTGTATAAAAATGCCTTGAATTAGAATTTATAGTATTATTCAAAAATAGCATTGTTTCATTCTGTCATCCTTATTAGAGTCCTCTGAAATTTTAGATTTCCTTTTATAATAATGACTTGAGGGCCAAAGCTTAATTGCTAGCGTTTTTCTACATTAAAATGTATTAAATTCATAAATTATCAAGTTTCTAATTACATGAGTATAATTTAGCCTTAATATACCAAACTAGCATGATGACAATTTAAGCTATTTCCCTGATCCTCTTTGTTCCTTGTCCCAGGCACCTGTATCCTCTCTTTAAGTTCATGTCAGTCTCTGTGAGGTTTTCTTTTTAAGTGCTTGTTTTCTTTATTTGATTATGAGCTTCAAGGAATTCAGGATCATATCTTCATTCTCTTTGTTTTTACTATTCCTGAGACTGCATTTTGTAGGCAGAACCGTGCTCAGCCTGGGTTTAGGAAGCAGAGACTGACTGGTGCAGTGGTGTGAGCTGGGAAATGAGGGGACTTTCCTAAGTGTTTTCTGTAACGAACAGTTTCCCAAAAAGGACAACAGGCAGAGATGTCTTGCTTCCTCCAGTCAAAGCCCCAAAATGGCGTGTGGCCAAGGCGAGGAAGGTGCACACCTGAGCTCCCTCTTGCTCATTAAATGCACCTATAGTTTCATGGGTCAGACTCACCAGCCCCTGCTCTGAACCAAGTGCCATCTTCTTAGGTATTGGGCAAACACCAGTTAAATACAACAGCACAAAATACACCTGTCTGTGCAGAGCATAGACTTCAGTTGTGTGGGGACAGACTGGGGAAGCATTTGGAGAGATGAAAAAGATTAAGTTAAAAATGTAGACACACAGTGTGTGCAGCATTTAGATGGTGGTAAGTGCTAAGAAGAAAGAATTAACCATGAACGGAGTATGTGATGTATTTTTGTGTGTGTTTTTGGAGGCAGGGGTGCAATTGTAGAGGGAAAGTGCCACTCAGAAGTTCAGAGCGTGGTCAGGCAGCTCCAAGGGAGAAGTGTTCCAAGCAGAGGAAACCACAAGGGCCAAGTCCTGAGACTGTAGAGACTGGGGGTGTTTGGAGGCTAGTGGGAAGCCATTGTGCCTGGAATGAGTGAGTGTGAGAGAGATGAGAGAAGCCAGGTCAGTAGGCACTTGGGCACTATTGTGAGGACTTCAGCTTTGCTTCTAAGGGCATGGAAAGTTATTGGGCAAGTTTAAGCACTTGATCTGTTTCAGCAAAATCACTTGGACTGCCATGCCAATAGGCAAGAGCAGGGTGGAGGTAGGGGGAGCTGGCGTGAAGCTGGTGCAGTGGCTAGGCTGGAGTTCCGGTGGCCAGGTACCTGTGGTGGAAGGAGAGGCTGTCAGAAATAGATGGATTCTGGATGTATTTTGAAGGAGCTAATTGGTTTTTCGGATTGTTTGGATGCAACTTACATAAGAGAAAGGGGAGGGTGGTCTAAGCTATCTCCTTGGTTTTTGGCCTCAGCAACTGTGATGGAAAAGACTGAGAGGATCAGGTCTGGATGGACAGTTGAGATCCACAGGTGAGTTTTGAGTATTAAGTTTTGGGATCAAGTCGACATGCAAGTGGAAATGAGTAGAATATACTAGAAATTCATGGAAGGGGTTCAGTCTGGGGATGAAAATTTAGGAATTCTCATTGTACAGATGGCACTAAAGATATGAAAGTGGACAAGTCAGCATAGGGATGAGAAAGGAGAAGAAAGGGAAGGTCTGGGGACCGCGAATTGTCATGCTGTGCTCAAACACAAGTGTACAACAGGCATCCACAAGCTGACAGGAAGCCAGGTGGGGTGGTCCTGGCACTCTGTGCAAGATGCACAGAGGAGCTGCCCCCCGGGGAGGGGGGGTCGTCAGGCTGAGCTGGGGCTGATTATACTTGACAGTGGGTTTGGTTTCCTAGAAGTTTGGGAGCTGATGCAAGTGGGTAGTGGGGAGGCCATGTGGGAGCCTGCCAGAGTCAGGGCAGGGGCAGAGAGCGTTTGCGCAGCTCTCTTGCAGCTGGATCCACATGTGATGGCAGCCCCTTTGCCTGGATGAGTCCCTTCAGCCAATTCATCTCCTGTTTGGTTACAGTCCTTAAATCTCTGTGACCTCACGGAATCTCCTGGCTAGACTTCTAAGCTTTAGGTGAATTGTGAGGAGAAAGTAGCATTCAGCCTGGAAGAGTCAAAGGAGCAAGGAGCAGGATGTGGAGTGAGACTAAATCCAGCAGAGAAACCTTTGGCCCTCACTCCAATCCATCACTGAAGAAGTTGGCCCGGTTGGGAGCATAGAAGCAGGTGTGCCTTTGTTATTGTTTGGGGCACCAAGCCCTTTTTCTGATTTCCAGGTGAACATGCCCCCCAGGCCCACTAGTGTGAGGGTAAGGGCATCAGTACTGTGGACTGCAGTAATTCTTTAAGTCATGGGTTAGGTTGTATAGGAACAAACGTTGGTAAAGTGAGTTCACAGAAGAAACATCCCTTGTTAGGATAGAAAAGATTATAGAATGTTGCTACATTACTCTTGTGAACCAATGAATTATTTGTACATTGGTTATTACCAGGAATGTAAATTTCAACTTAATTTTATTCATAGTCATAATCATGTGTTGATCTGCCTGTTGGCTTTTTTCTTAAGATTGCAACACCAGCGCGCTACACCGTGACCTTGGGAGGAACCTCCTTTACCGTGAAGTATTTGCGCAGTCATGGATACATGTCCACACCACCCCCTGTCAAGGAGTATCTACAAGACAGGATGGAAGAGACCAAGGAGCTCATCACAGAGAAAATGGAAGAGACTAAGGATAGACTCACTGAAAAACTACATGAAACCAAAGAAAAAGTTTCTTTTAAGAAAAAAGTGGAATAGGGTGCCTTGTATAACAAATTATAGAAAGTTCCTGCACTTTAACCCTCTGAAGACTTTGGGCAAAGATAACAAGCTTCTGATTATTTTTTGATTAGTTGCCTAAGTAGACCAGTTCTCTGAGGGTTAAAGAATTAAGATACCTTTTTAAAGTTTTTAAAGTTAAATATCCTACAAAAATCAGTGTTTAAGAGGAAGAAATGAGCCTAGTATAGGATTGTATATCAGTGGCAGAAGGAAGCAGTGGCTACTGTTTTAGAATCCAGGGTTCTCTTCCTGGGTCTTCAGGATCTCTCTGCTTCATGTTCTCCAGTGTGTGCAGACCAGACCGTTGACTTCTTGAATAACCATGGCCCGTAGGCAGAGTGCTGATACTGGGGCTTAGTCTTCGTGTTATTCATTAAGGTTTTAACTATATTCAGTTCTCTGTGGAGACAGACTTGCACCTGTGAATAGGAGGGTATTAGTCTTTCTATGAAAAAGATCTAAAGTTTACTTACTAGTTAAAAATATAATCTTATATGAAGAAAGTGGAATAAAAATTGAATCCTATATATAAATAAGATGAATTGGTTACAGATAAGTGAAAAATGGACCCTTTCGAGATGACTTTTACCCAAAGCTTGTCAAAATCACTTTTTTAAAGCAATTATACAGCCAAAATGCCTTTTCAAAATTGGGTATTGGTTGTGGCCACTTAGAATATCACTTTCCAGTGAATCACTTCCTGTCGTCTTTACCTAATCTTTCAAGGAGAATTGAAGGTTTTATTAAGTTTATGGTTGAAATCAGATCTTCTTCAATAGCATCTCAGGCTCATGATTCCCAGCAGGGAGAGATTTGTGAGACCACAGGTGGGACCAGGATACTGTGGGGACAGCACTGCCCCTGGGCCAGAGGGGCCTTCTCCCAGAAAGGTAGTGCGACCTCCCAGTATCCAATCTCAGAGTTGGTGTTGATTTCATATGGAGTGAATCTTACAATTGTGGCTGCTGCTTTCTCTCACATTGAAGGAAAATACCCTTGCTTTAGTGTTCTACTTGATTGTTTTATATCGAATCTATCACTATCATTAAACTCTTTGCTTAGAATGAAATCTAGTGGTTGTCAGAAACTATGGGGGTGTACTTGGGTATGTGTGTGTTTTCTTTTATACTAACAACTTCTACTTCAGTTGCAGAGGAGGAAATGGCCCTTTCAGAGGCCGCTGCAAGAGAACGTCAGAGATTGCCTCGTGGCTATCCTGCACAATCCCTACTGTTTGGCAGGATTTTCCTATCAAATGTAAAGTTTAGAAAATAGTTCAAGGCTGGGACTATAGCTCAGTGGTAGAGCGCTTGCCTAGCATGTGTGAGGCACTGGGTTGGATCATAAGCACTACATAAAAATAAATAAATGAAGTCATTGTATCCAACTTCAACTAAAGAAAAACATTAAAAAACAAAAGAAGAAGAAAGTTCAAAGGGCAAAAATGTTGCATTTGACACCTCAGATTGCTCTGTAGGAAGTCCCTCAGGGACTGTGCTGTGTGGTTAGAATCTTCTTGGGTTGGGGAGTGGCGCAGGCACAGTGGTGCCTCTGCTTTGCTGGTGCGGGGTGCAGTGGGCTGCCTCATGTTGATGGCACAGTATCAGATTTAAATATGGTTACACATGTGAGCATGTCTGTAAAACAACTGGGATATGAAATGCTAAGATAGTAACAAATTTCTTGTTTCTTTTTATTCACTTTTGAGTGAATCTTACAGTTTCACTGGATTAAAATTGGTGTTACATGGAATTCTTTTTCCTAAGATAGTTTCCTTTTACCTTTCACAGTTTACAGGGGATATTAATTATAGGGATAAGTTGGGTTTATTAGACATTATTGATGATTTTGAGACTAAAATTTGCTTTTCCTGAGTAGGTATCTTTTATTAAGTCTATTTGAGTTTTGTCAGCAGTCCAGTTTCATAATTGTGTTTATCAAGATGCAAAAAATCAGATATTGCTTAGGCATGCTTTGAAGGTATGTGGTTAAACAAAACAAAACAAAACAAAAAACCTCTGAAGATTTGGGAAGTTCTGTGGTCATTATTTAGCATCATGATGGAGTGATAAAAATGTTGTTGCCAGCATATTCTTAATTTCTCCTTAAGGCTACAGAGAGCTTAGAGAGAGGGGCCCTTTAGTATATTGAGTTGGCAATATTTGTTGATAGTTGGCTTAGTACCTCAGGGCTCTGTGAGGCAGAACATCATGGTGGAAAAGTGTGGCAGAGGGAAACAGAGGTCTCCACTTGCCAGCAGATCATAGTAATGTGGCAAGTTAAATTATCTAATGTGTAAAATATACCATGCATTGTGTATAACGAGCCTCTTTCATTTGCAGTGGGCCTTTATGCTTTGGATTCATTCACCTATGGCTGCTTGAGCCGAAAGAGGCCGAGCAGCCTGTGCCTGATGTGCCAGTCCACACTCACTGGGAGGTAGCTTATGTAAAATGGGCAGAAAGGGTTTGCTTAACAAATTAATAATAATTAATTTATTAAAATTAAAAACACATTAGGTGAGAGACTTAGTTTTATTCAAGAATAAGAGCAAAACCAACCTTTGAAAGTGTCACATCAGGAAATGTCCATTACTGAGGCAGCCTTCCTGTTGCTCCTTGCTCTCCCTTCACTCACATCTTCTGTTTTGAACCTTAACCAACTTCAATGCTAGAAAATTATCTTTGGAAAACAGGTGCGTGTGGTAGGTGCCTCTCAGGCCTGGTGCAGGTGTATGTGCAAGTGACGGTGGCAGGGTAGCCTCAGGGCCCCAGTGCTTCTGTGGACTCAGCCTATTCCTAAGGAACACAGGGACACTCCTCTGCCAGTAACTGGTGCTGTCACTCAGCTCCTAGAGCAAGAACTCGGCTTCACCCTTGTTACTTAATGAACTTTTCCTTCACTTTTTAATCAAATACAATAGTGAAAGCTAACTTTTACTCCATTTTTGACAATTTCATAAAGCATGGCACATGAAATAATGACAAATCTGTATCTTCTCTTATACCAATTAGATCTGTAACTCCTTAAAACCAACCTCAGATTCTTTTTTGCTTTTTCTTTTTTACAAAGGAAATGCAGCATTTTCTGTGTACACACGTATTTCAGCTTTTACCTTGTTTGCACTTCTGAGTACTAGATTTGAGATTCTATGAAGGAAGCAAATTTTTACTAATTTGAATTGTATGGAATTTAAATCAATATTTTCTTTTCTCTGGACAGTTTAATATATGACTTGCTTTACTTCTATAAGAACAATGGCTACTCTGATTCTCTCAGGCAATGGGTGTGAGAATCTGTCACTGAGAGTCCTCTGCTATGGCATGGGATGGGGTGACAGAGCTTTGTTGCTCTGGTGCTCCATTGACATGCACTTTTTACCCCTCTATTAAAGCAGAGGCAGGATATGGTAGCACATAATTTGCATTCCTCGCTCTTTTTGGTCCAGAAATAAGAGACATGTCTCTGTCCCCCCACCAAAAGTTGAAAATGTTCTTAAACAAGTATGTCTTTGAAACCTAATGCACCTTTTAATTTTATGTTAATAGTTTTGTTTCTCAGTCACTACTCAAACCACAGTCTAGAGGACTGGAATTGGGCATTGAGGGCCTTACTTTTAGTAGGAAAAAGAGGCACAGAGAGCCAGATCTGAAGTGCAAATATTTACTTCCAGTTTTGTTTTGTTTTCTCTTTGGGGATCCTGGAGATTGAACTCAGGTGCACTCAGCCCCTGGGCCACACCCAGCCCTATTTTGTATTTTCTTTAGAGACAGGGTCTCACTGAGTTGCTTGGTGCCTTGCCATTGCTGATGCTGGCTTTGAACCCACAATCCTTCTGCCTCAGCCACCCGAGCTGCTGGGATTACAGCCATGCGCCACCACTCTAATTCCAGTTTGACAGTCACCTCGTTGCCTGGCATGCAGGAAAGCCAGGCCACTCTCTGGGACTTGTGGGTGCTTTAGAAGATAGAACTTGGGCCGATTCGTTAATATTCCACATCTTCTCTCTTCTGGTACCTTTCTTCTGACTTTCACTTCATTACTTTAGGTTTTTTTCAATCTCAGTTCTCTGTCTTCAAGGCCACAGGAAGAGTGTCACCACTGGTGACCTCAGTTTCTAACTCCAGGAAGGAAACATAAAGCTCCATTTTCCCCCTTAGCCTGGGAAGGAGTATGGAGTGGGACATCACAAGGGCAAGCCATGTCACCATCTGGGTGAGCCTGACCTCAGCACAGTGGTTAGGTAGCTGTTTTTATACATCTAAACAAGGTTAAATATTTCTCTCACCCAAGGAGGGTGTGAACACAGCATATGCCCTGTTGCCCCCTTGGTTCTCAGTGAGTTCTCCACTGCTCCCTTGCCCTGTGCCCAGGGCTGAACACCAGTCATGATGTCAGAGCCTGCATCTGTGGTGTATTTGGAGCCAGCTCAGATTGGAATTTTCCATTTAATTGCTGCCAATCACTAGAGCATCTGAACACCGGAAGCTGGTATTTCTGGAAATTTTTAATGCTGAGAAATTCAGAATATTCTTAAGAATTATTAGATTTCACTAAAATGTAGGCATTGCCATCTCAAGTCCAGTGAGATTAAAACTTGCACCGTGTTGCATACCAGGCCTTGGCCAAGAGCACAGATGTCCTGTTCAGCGTTCTTCCTGCAGTTAGTGAGGAGGGAAAAGGCACCAGGCGCGTCTCCCACTGTGACAGCCCTGACGTGGAGTGGAATGCAACATGGTAAAGCTGTGCCGTGTGCGCTGCTGGACAGCGATACCTGACCTGCCCAGTTGGGCTTGCTGTGCTGCCTCTGAGGCCTCTGCCCCTCGTGTGCATCTGATAAGCCCACGCTCTTCATGGCCGAGCAGCAAGTGGTAGACCTGGTGGGTTGTGCCTCCACATGGACACCAAGGGTGCAGGGGATTGCAGCCTCTTCTGTCCCTTGTCTTTAGCTCCTGGCTGAAACACAGAGGGAGACCAGCTGGGGAAGAAATGTCCATGAGAATTGCAGAAGATGCCTGCTCGCTGAGGGTGGGAGCCAGGTCATCAGCAAGGCGGGACTAGGTGCTGTGGGTCCCATTCCAGAGGCCAGTGTTCCGATAGGATAGGAGCAAGGAGAAGGCGGGTAACGGGCAAGAAGGAGATCACCTCCAGAGGTCACCTCAGACCTAAACTGGGCAAGGAGAGAATGGGCAGAAACAGCCAGGTCAAGAGTATCTCCCCCAAACCCATCATAAAAGAAATCCAGGAGGAGGAGAAAAACAGGAGCAGGAACAGGTGGGGTCCAGCAGTGTGAATAGGAAAGCTAGTTTGAACCTTTTGTTCTCCTTTTGGGATATTAACCTTACCTTACTAAGACTAAGAAATTCCACCCACCCCAATGTGCTTCATTAAAGATGAAAACAAAACCCAGCCCTCCATATTGTACATCTGAAATCTTAAGGTAAGAAGGTGGTATATTTAAAACCTATGGGAAGGAAGTTTGGAGCTGGTGACAGATTCTCCCTTAGTGTTGATTGTCCTAAGCTTTCTAGGGTTCTCATTGCTGGGACAGAAGCAGCACTGCCCATCTCTGCAGGGGCAGCAGTGAAGCACTGGGCAGGCCTACTGCAGTTTCCAAGTCTGCTGGGAAAATGTTGTTTTAAATTAAATCTGGAACATGAAACGTTGAACAGTAACAGCAGTCATTCCTGAGGCAGCCGTGGGCCGGTTGTGTATCTTCCCATTATAATACAATAGTGGTGGAGGTGACTGCCGTTATGCCTGGTTTATAGACAAAGACTTAAAACCATCCCTGTCAGTATCGTCAGTCACTTTAGGTGAAGCTCATGTAAACCCACCCTGGCTTGCAGGCCCCAAGGCCTGTATTGCCTTTAATGTCCAAGTGGCCCCTCACCTGACAAGAGACCCAAGCCAAAGACGCGGCATGGCAAGTGCAGCCTCAGCTTACCTAAAGAAGCCTGGGTTTCCAGCAGGTGGGCATCGGGCAGAGGCTGGGTGGACCTGGGGGTGAGGTGGGGCCTTTTTGTCTGGACTTCAGAACGTGTTTGCTCAATTTGCTAATGTAGATTGCTAGAACTTTCTGTGCTTACAGATGACTGCTAACAGTGGAGACAAATACAACTTTGAAAAGACTTTGTTGGCAGGTTAAATTAAATAAGAGCCCCTGATACAACCGTGGAGTTTTTAGCTTTTAAAAAAAATGTATGCTCTCACTGGTGAGGCCTTCTAAAAGTGTATTTTTAATCGCAGCTATGCTGTGTTCAAATGATTAAAACTGGAGCTTTCGCACTTCTGACATTTTTTTGAAAGTGAGAGTGTAAAGTCGGGTGAACGAGGTTTGCATTATTAGGGCAAAAGCTAATGTCTTGACAGAAACATGGCATTAAACCCGAATTAACAAATGCAGAGGTTTTACTTTGGGGCTGCAGTTTTTAAGTATGCATTTCAATTAGAATTCATTTAAACCAAACAGATCAAAACAGTATAATGAGGGAAATCTAATCATGATGTTCTAAGTCACAGGCTCATTATCAAGTGTTTTGTGTGTATCATCACAGGCAGAATTGCCTTTTATTCCAGAGCCACTCTGGGCTCTGAAAGGTTCCAGAGTATCATCAGCACCAGAACAGGGGAGCCTGGCAGTGTGATTCCTGGTGAATTTGGCCTACCAGACAGGTAGGCCAAAAACAAGCTAATGGTCAGAGTTGGTCAGAGAGAGCCAGGAATTGCTTAGCTTCACAACTGAGAGGAGTTTGGGGCAGGCAGCACTGGGGTCCAGTGGAGGATCCCCCGGGTCGCTAGGCTTGTAGCATAAGCAAGCCCAGGGCAGTAGAAACTTGTCAAGGAGAGGGTGCTGCTGTTAGGCCCTGAGCTTGACCAGAAAGCCACAGAGAAAGTGGACACTCAGTGCCCCCCCTTCCTGCCCTGGGCCTTGTGAGCACCTCCAACATGGCCTGTGGTGGAGGCTGCATGGGTTGGTTCTGGGGGCCTTTCCCAGAGTCTTCAGAACTTGCCCAGTTCTCATTCAGGGTACCTGGGAAGAAGGGAACACCTCAAGGGCCACCCTGGATGATGGGAGTGGAGTCCCAGTCTCCTGTCCTGCAAGGACATGCTATGTGGCTTTTCAAGACAGCTGACCAGAGAACCCAGCCTAGCAACACCTCTTACAATTCTCTAGTTGTCCTTTGGGAGTGGCTCCCAGATCCTTTATGGGACCTTAGCTTTGAGGCAAGCACACACCAAGCCACTCCCAGACTGACAGCATACCCGCTGGCAGAGGGGAGAGAAGGGCCTGCTTCTCAATTGTGACAGGAGGGCCCTAGGGTGACTATCAGGTTGAGACCTAGTCCTAAGCCCCCATTCTTTCCATATAGAACTTTCTCCTGGAGGAAAGTTCATGCTGGCGCCAGTGTGAGCAGTTCTGGGGGTCTATAGTTCCCCTCTGAGCTGCTGCACCAAAAGCTTACATAATTCATCGCCAAGCATAGTGTGGCTGGTGGTCACCAAAAAAAATCTATTCTTACCACTCCTGTTCCTTCTCAGGGCTCTTTTCTAATCCCTTTTCCAAAATATTTTGGAGGGTGAAACTGGGAACTAAGCCCAGGTGCACTTTACCACTGAACTACCTCCCTTTTTCTGCTGGTTTTTTTTTTTTTTTTTTTTTGAGACAAGGTCTCACTCCCTTGTCTCTTGGGATTGCAGGCATGTGCCACCTGCTTGGCTTTCCAAAAGGAAATTGATTCAGAATAAAAAATGGATGTTATAAGTGGGATTTCAGGCCCATACAACTACTTTGATAGTATTTTTTAAATTTTAGTTTCTATTTGTTCATTAAAAGTACATAAAAAGGCAATAATGAATTGTCTTGTAGCCATGCTAAGTTCACTTGTGATGAACTTGGTAGGTTGTGTAGGGTTTTGTGCATTCACAGCCTCCTCATCTGGAATCCACATGCTTATGTAGACCTTAGAACATTCCCATCTCAGTGCAGACTGTGGCCTGTGAAGCCCTGCAGTGCTGAGGAATCTAAACCTGCTGAGGCAGTTTGTCCCATTGCTGAACAGCTCTCGTCAGAAACCTTAATTCCTATTCAGGCCGAGTCTCCTTTGCTCGCTGTGACAGCAATCCACAGTCCCCCGTGGGTCCACCGTTCTCTTGGCAGCCCCCCACCCCCACCCCAGGAACCCTCTCTGAGTGCTCTGTGCAGGACTCAGAATAAGAGAATCTTGTGAAGTGACCTGACCAGAGTTGTTTCTGGCACACTTGTCATTTGGTCAAGAGTGACAAGCTGAGAGGAGCCTGAGCTGGGGACCATCAGAAGTGCTTCTCTGGGCCCAGGCTCCACTCAGTGGTAGAGCACCTGCCTGGCCCACGGAGGCCCCAGGCTCCATCCCCAGCACCAGCACCACGAAATAAGAAGGGTTTCTGTGAGAGGTCCTAAACATGTCAGTTTACACATTTGTTGTGACTGAAAGATAAACAGACAAACCATGGGACAAATGTATGTCACTGATTTTTTTTTTAATGATTTTGTGCTATGGTTTGACCACAGCATTAAGAACGAGCAGAAAAACCTGATTTCAAAAATGACACACAGCATTCGCAGAAGAGCATCTTTTTTTAAGAGCCTTGCTATTACAGACCTTGGGCTTAAGGACTAATCCCCAGTGTTCAGGTGAAGGAGGTGGATACAGGAGAGTCAGGGTTCTCTCTGCACCTGGGAGGTATGTTGAAAATCAAGCACAAATGGTTGTTTTAAAAAAGGACTTTAATGACTTCTGATTATCATAGCTCACAAAGATTGAAAAGTTCAAATACAGCTGTACTTTTTTAGTAGATTGCTTTGTTATAAAAATTAAATGAACTAAATGCTGTGAATAATATTATATATTTTTAAACAGCTTTAAACTAGACAAGAATACAATGACAATGTGAATTTTGAAAGCCATGAAAATAACACAGTGATACAACAACAAGCATGTTAAATGGAACCAGTATCATGGACTAGAAGGTCTCGGCCTCAATTGGGTCTGCAGAAAGAAAGCAATGCTGTGGCTGTACAAGTTGGTACCTCTACAGACGTGTCCAGAACATTCTCACATGCACCAGACCCAGGGTGGCAGCTTCGTTTCTGAATCTCAATGCTGGTCCCAGTGTGCCCTGCAGGTGCCAGTGGTACTGCCTCCTGGGACCCAACACAAATGGGCACTTGTTCATGGCGCTTTCAGAATGCGCTAAAGGAAGGCCAACCTAATCCTAATCCCCCAGCATTTGAGATTTGCATTGTAGAGGTGTTTGGATTAAGGATAACCAGTAATGACATTTTCTGGAAGGTAGAAGGATGATTGTATTGTGACTTTCAAAACTAACATCAAAGTAAATTAAAAATATGGACTCTATTAGACTATTCCAGTAACAGAATAGACTGGGATCATGAATCAGATGGGCAGAACTGTGTGAAGTGCCCTGCTGGACAACACTTGATGCCCACACCAACATTCAGCTGTGGTTTCTATGGACACGGTGTTACAGACCTTTTATTTGTTTGGAAAAAAAAAAAATAGACTCTCTGAAGAAAAACAGGTGACAATGAGACACCAAAAACTGAGCTGAAAGAGGCATGACTTCATGTGCAACTGGAATTGTAACCTCTACCCAAAAACCCCGCTGGCATTTTGGGTCAGGACTGACATAGGACAACCACAGGGATGGCTCGAGCATCCTGGCCTGGCTGGCTGACACTGATTTTCTGATGCTAACCCATGGCACACACTGTTCCTGAGACCAGGGTCCACCACACAGGTTGGTTTTTCCTGAGGTGCTCTCTCCCTACAAAACCCCCTCTTCACTGGCTCCACAGCTTCAGTTCACAAGAGGAAAAGGCACAGAGAAACTCCGGACACACATGGTCACAAATGCCCCAAAGCCCAACAGAGTCCTCTGCTGCAGGCCGGCCCGTCACTCTGACATGACAAAACCCTGTGCTTCTCACTGAGGCCCAAGCCCTTCACGCACCACCAGGTAATGTCTGCTCACAAAGCAAGTTGAAGTCATTTTTTTCTGACTCAAATATAACTAACGCTTGTCCAGCTGAGCGTTTCTAAAGTGACTAAAATAAGAAGCATCTAGTGGCAACCATAAAGCTGTGCGACTTTTAAAAAATATTTTCCAAAGTGTTTTCACAGCAAAGATGCAACTCAATTGCTATATATACGCTGGTCATAAGCTGTCGCTTGTTTGTTCAGACTTCTTTCCCTTGTGTTATAATATTGGTATTTAATAGGAAAATAAACTACATAGACTTTATCTGTATGCATCCATTTGCAAATTTCCTTACAAAAGAGGACCAAGCACATAGGCATTCACAAATTCTATGCCATTTCTGTTAAAATTGGTATCATCTATACATTATAGTACAGTATTAACAATTTTTGTTCTACCCATTGGGTAGGATATGGGCATAATATATTCAACTTATATACAGCACCTTACAAATAAAAACGTAAGAGAAGACAGACAACTGAAGAAGCACCATTTTGAGTGAGGCACAACAAAGGTCAGGGCGTGGAGCGCAGGAGCAGGGCTGGGTTGCTGCATCTGCTGAAGCCAGACGGGAGGCACCTTGACTGCTTAGAGACATGCAGAGCTGGAGATGACAGGGTGTCACACGTGCACACTACTCTGCCCAGCTCAAATGCTTGGCGCAAAGGCCAGGGGAAGAAGGCGCTGCATTCTCAGCAAGATGTCCCCACGCCGGACCAAGCCTCTGCCGTGCACAACTCAGGATCAGGGGCAGCAGCAAGTGTCTAACTCTGGCACTAACATCAACCTGCACTAAGCAAGAGCTTTAGGCATTAAATGACATCTTGAATCCTAACACCTGTGTGCTGCCGAAGGCTAGGAGGGCACATCTCTGGTCTCGGGGCAGCTGACAGCCTCTAACCTGCCACTGAGAACTCACTTGTGACCTGGGTGCAGAGTTCCTTTTTTTCTTTTTCTAATACAGACTGCTTCACAGGGCATGTTGTCCTTGCTCAGGGGCCATTGCCAATTTTCAGCGTTCCAACTTAAGTATGTGTGCCTCCAAAGCAAGCACCAGGCAGTTTCGTGATTGGTGACTGTGTGGGCCACTGTTAACTACTGTTCTCAAGCTGAGAAAAGGATGCTGCCCTCCTTGCCACTTTGTCTCCCAGCAGTGGCCTTTTCCCTAAGCAGGCTGAAGGCATGGCCTTCTACTGCAGTGTGAATAGGAGGATCAGGGGGCTGTGCTCATGAGACTTGGGCTTGGCTCCAAGCACTGGCTTCAGTCACTTAGACAAGAAAAGCAAAAAGATAGCAGAAAGCAAGTATTCTCACATCCCTTCCCTCACACTGCAGAGGTTTGGGGATTTTATGAAAGTGTGATAGTGTGCAAGAGAGTTACACTCAGCAAGCACCAGCACAGTGCACTCGGTGGCCATGATTCCCCAGTAGCATCAGCAGAGGTGAGAGGAGACTGTGGGTGACTACTGCCATGTGGGGCTGCCCTCTGTATCTATCAACAAGTACGTACAAGTTCAAAGCCAGCCTCAGCAACTTACCAAGGCCCTAAGCACATAGCAAGACCTTGTCTCTAAATTTTTAAAAATGGGCTGGTGATGTGGCTTAGTGGTAAATCACCCCTAGGTTCAATCTCCAGTACAGAAAAAAAAAAAAAAAGTATGTGGACTGAGTGTATTTTTTTAAGTCCTCTACCCAGGAGCCTCTCTGAAAGAACTGTTGGATGGACCATGGAGGGTCTACTGGCTCTGAGGGGAAGGCAGGGGTCAGAGTGGAATCCTCTAGATCAGAGCTTTCTGAAGGTCCTTCCTTTTGAACCTCTCTCATTCTTAGAAAGATAAATGTGAAGATCAAGTTCAGGAAACAGTTATCTGGGGACCCAGTGCCATTGCTGCTCTGAGACCTCCCAGGTTATGGTGGGCTCGCATTTGCTCACTCAAGTTTGAGCTTCAGTAGTAAACAGTGTATTCTCATGGTACATCTGTTCTCGGCTACCTTGAGATTTTTCCTGGGCTGGTGTGTTATGATGGGCAGGGGTGTGTGGAAGGACAGAGAGCATGCTTGTCAAACTGCTTTATCAATCAATTATGAACATGAAAAATAGATCAACTAGTTAACTCATTAATTTTCCGCATTGGTGGGGATGAAAGCCAGGCCTTGCCCATGCTAGGCCAGCCCTCTGTCCTGAGCCATGCCATGCCCCCAGCTAATGGTGGAGCTAATGGGTAAATTCACTGGTTTTTCTAGAATTGCAGGCGAAATTTGGAATGATGAAGTCATGAGCTGATCTTCTCACCTGTGTCTCAGGGGACACCTAACTGATAATCCAGCCATCAACTTTTTAAATGTGTGATTTGTTTCACAATCTCTTGCTTAAAGATTGCTTGGTATTTGGAAAATGCTATTGTTTCTGAACAAGCAGAGGTAAGCCAGAAGACAGTTCCTACAGGTGGGGTTCAGCAGGGCTTAGGTTTAGAACTCCCGGAAATCCCAATGACAAGGGACAAAAGTCTCAGTGGTATGCTAGGAGTTTCGCTCTCTAACTGTTGCAGTGTTCTGTGGGAATAATCCGTGATTATAGACCTTTCAGACCCTGAATCGCTGGTTTCACCAGCACATGGGCTTGGCCTGCATCACCACAAACACTGCTTGTTCAACACCTCATGAGCTGGGAGGCCACAACCTTCAGAAGAGCTGCTGATCTAAATCTCCTCCCTGTGTCAAGGGAAATTGACTATTAATCCAATTTATGACCTTGGCTTTTAAACTAATTCATTACTGAGGCCCAGCCTCAAAGACCTTTCAAAGTCAAGCTTTACTATGTTTGTGTCTTTGCAACAACTGATTAACTTACAAGGCAATTCTCTAGGGTACCTGAAGGGTGGGGGACTCCTTTTGAAGGATGATTAAAGCTACTTGAATTAAATGATTGTTTTGCCAATACTATCGACATCTACAGAATGTCCTTACACTTTTGAGGCTACTAAAGAATTTACAAGTCTCAGGCCTTAGCCCTTTCCTGTAGCAGGTAGCAAAGTAAGACTCATGAAGCCATCTGAGGTGGAGCTAATAGGTGGATTTACTGGCTTTTCTAGAACTGCAGGCAAGATTTGGAATGATGAAGCCGTGAGCTGATCTCACCTGTGTCTCAGGGGACACCTGACTGATCATCCAGCCATACCAAGTCCCCACCAGTGAGATCCCATTCTGGATGAGTGTCTCCTCACCTTTGTGTCATGGACCCAGTTTCTCTCAAACACAGGTGTGACACCCAGGGAGTGAGGGACCTTTCAGGAAGCCTCCAGAGTCATGAAAAGGGCCATCTCTGGCCCCAAGACAACCCCTGCCCTGAGGGCTGGTTTCTCCCTGCTTGATAGAGGCCTTCAGAAAGAAGGTCTTTGGAATGAGACTGAAGCCAACCTCAGAATTTCCACTGCAACCCTCAAACGCAGTCCTCCCAGGCAGGGTTCTGGGTATGAGCTAACAACTGCTGGCCATCTGTCTCTCTCCTAGTTCAATGGATGTTACTATGTGAAATGTATCTATCTAAGGGAAGGTCCAAACCTCAAAACAAATGCAGCAACTTACCTACTGAGGAAGCAGCAGAAGCAAGCAGCAGATTGGAATCAGACAGGACAAGGGCTTGCAAACAGTCTCCAGCTCTCAGCAAGCTACACAGAGACATGTGTCTGAGGAATTGCCTCCAAGAACACAGTCACACACACACACACACACACACACACACACACACACACACAACTTGACATTCGAGCCGCATAGCTGGTAGTCACAGGTCACCATTCCATTGGTCTTGTTATGTGCAGAGGCCAGAGAGGCCCAGTGGAAAGCAGCCTGGCCACTGCAGATAAGTCCTTCGCCTGGTGCAGAACATGTTAACCTGACCAGCTGCTGCTGTGACAAAGCCAGTGCTTACAACTGCAGAAGAAAGTTTTTTTGTTTTGTTTTTTAATCTGTGAGAATGAATGTTTGCAAATGTTAGGAATATTAAAACTAAGACATTATATAGAATCAATTTTCTGGTTGCATCTTAACTGCGGGTTGTGCTTTTTGTCCTGTGCTATTACAGTCACACCCCCACCTGCCCCTGTCCTCTAACTGACCCCCTGGTCCTTGCCATCAACAGGGAGGCTGCTGGGGGCAGGGGAGATGGAATCCCTGTGGGAGTTTAGGCAGGTCTGCAGGCTGAGTTCCATGTGACACTTGTGAAATGCAATGGCTTGTTACCATGACTGGTAGACAAGGTGCCCTTCCATCAGTTCCAAGGACCTCTGCCAGCATGGCTCACACAGCAAGTGCTGGGCAAGCTGTATGCAGGTGGCCGCTGGGAGCCTCTGGGTGAACTGACCGGCCTTGCAGAACTGAACTGAGCTACCTGGGAAAGGGGAGAGGCAACGGGACACACTGAGAGTCACATATTTCAGCAGTATGCAAAATAACCACCTTGCATTTTAAACAATTTATTGCAAAAAAAATATGTATCTGAATATATTTCATGCTACAGTGGAAAAAAATCTAAATTACTGGAGGAACTACACTGCTGGCGGGCAAGGGCGGCACTGCACGATACTGGATACATAAATGCATTTGTTCATTTTTAATAAAGTATGCAGCCTAAAACTAGCAGAGTAATTCAAATAAGCCAGAAATGCCGGAACTTAGTATTTCCTATCTTCCATCCCAGTGTCTCCTGGTGCCTCAGTGATGCACCAGGTAGGATGCAAACTCCTGCAGCAAGCAGCACTGGGCTGATTTACAGAATTTGGTAAATATTAGGCTACATCCCCAAATACGCTTTCTTGTGTGATTCTGGGATCACTCTAGGCTGTTCTTCAGGCCTAATAACCACCCACAGGGAAAAGACAAGCAACATACAGAAGTTCACGCAAAACAGTTCCCTCATATATATTTTAAACATCAATAGTGCAACTTTGGAAACACACCATCTCAACAAAGAATAGCTCCTTGCATTCATCTAACTTCTCCACTTTATACCTTGGCACACAAAACAGGAATTTTGCTTCATATTTTTAGAACAAAATAAAAGTTCCACACCTTGGGAGAAAAAGCCACAGGGCTGATTCTTCCCCATGATAATATATCATAACGCTTCCTTCTTTATTCAGTTAGTTACAAAACAGGCCATTCTGGCCTCATTTAAACTATGAAGTCTCCTTTCGGAATTAAATAAATCAAATACCTCTGTGGTTCTTATTTCATGATATCTTCAAAGCATCCCTTCTCTGTTTCCCTGCCCACCCTTTGCCAAAATCTTCCCCCATCCCCACCCTGCCCCCAAATCAACACCGTTGGCGGTCAGACCGGATGGAAGTCCGCATCCTCTCAGTCTCCTTCGCATGCAACTCCCCTGAAAGGAATCAGAAACAAAGACCGTGTTTGCACATTTGGTTTTACTTAGTTGTACCACGTGAAACCGGACAACACCATGCGCCGGAGGGTGGCGCAGCCTCTTCCCCTCCTCGGTTCCTCTCCTCGATTCAAGTGCGCCTGGAGGGGTCAGACCAGGTTCCCGGGCTTCCTGTCTTTGCCCTTGATGGGGACTATTGTGCTCTCTGAATTGTTCTGCTGAAACTGCAGTCTGCTGCCGCCGTGTGTGTTGCTGTGCTGGTGATGGAAGAAGGAGGCGCCTGGGTAGTGGCCCATCACCTCGCTGTAGGTGGGAGGCGGCCCCTCCATCCTCCCGTTACTGCTGCAGGTGGTCGCGCTGATGCCCGAGTTGCTGCTGGGCGGGCAGGGGCCCCCGTTGTACACGGAAATGTCTATCAAATCACTGTCAAATATGGTTCGGTTGGGCGGGGCCCTCACAGACTCTCGGTTGAGTTCCATCTGCTGTTCGGGGTCCCGGAGCTGCAGGGTGCAGGGCCCCTGGTAAGGAGGCGGCTCTTCCCCGTCCGACAGGGAGATGGTGGGAGGGAGGTCAATCTCGTGCTGCACATAGGGGTAGGTGGGCTGGAAGCGACTGAACCGATCCCTCTGGATAAAGGACGGGGCAGTAAACCTGTCCCTGGCCCGAGGGGCGTACATGATCTGGAAGGAAAAAAGGAGAGGCCTGAAGATGCTCTCAGCACAGAGATCAGGGTGGAATGTTCTCACCCCTTGGCCATCCTCTCCCCCACCCTTGCAGGCAAGACAGGAGAAGACTTCCAGGAACCAAAAATAGCTGTCCTATCCCTAATGACTTAGGCCACTCTCTATGCCAAGCTACACTGTATTCGGGACAGTTGTGCAATGGAGAGCCGCAGCCGGCTGGGAATCTGGGTGAACAGTTAATTGTGCAGGTTGGGGCTACAGTTTCAAGGGTTCAAATGGGACCCAGCAGTAACCCCAAGAGGGCGCTGAACAGGAAAGGAGCAAAGAGCGCCCTGCAGTTGGCTCAGGACCTTCTCCAGGCATTGGTGGCTTTGAGCTACGAGACAGCACAGGCCACCAGCTTTCTCAGGTCCCTGCCAGCCCCTGCCAGCCAGTTGAATGGTCTTAATATTTTCTATAAAAACTGGGAAAGTGACCTTTTTTCTTTCAATTTCTAGACTTTCCCAGTTATTTGGATTCTGGATATATGTTTCCTGTATGGCTTTTAGCCACTAATATGAAAAGTGTTTTATATTCAAAGTAAATATGATTATAGTTTTTCCCAAAAAAATAAATCTAGGTAGTGTACGTCTTACAAAATCCTCTTGTTTATTCCACCATCAAAATTTCTTCGAGGAGACAGATCTTCCAGGCACAAGTGTGTGCATGTCTATATGTATACTCCTATATTAATACATACATATATATGTATAGACACAAATATAGTCACTGGTTTCTCTCACACCATTATTTTTAACTTAAAAGGAAAAAAATCATGTTTTAAAATTAAACTTGATGATGGGGGACTACATCAGTATTTGACATGTACAAACTGCCCAGACCTGCCAAGCCACATCACTGGGCTTTCAGGATCATGCAAAGATAAGGGATTCCTGCTCTTTGCAAGTTAGACCAGCATAAATAACGCCCGAGAAGATTCCAGGGGAAATCTCCTCTCCTTCTTAACCAAAGTTATAGGCCATGTCTTAACCCCGGGCTGTGGCTGTGACTCTCCCTCCACCCCTTCTGCCACCCCTTACCTCAGAGGCCCCTGGCCGTGGCACCGAGCTGCCTGAAGGCCACAGGCACCCTTCCTGGAGGTGGGAGGGGAGAGAAGCAAGGAACAAGAAACAGAAGAGAACCATTAGTCTCACCCCAGTGGCAGCAGCACCCAACAACCTGAAACACAACTTACTGAAAGGGGGTCCCCTGGCTGCTTGGACGGTGGTCACCCTGTCTAGAACTGGAATAAGAAAGAACTGGTCCTTGGTACCCCTCACACCCAAATGGAGGGCTGGGACAATAGGAAGAGTTACCAAACGTATTAGTTCCTGGCCACAGTGGACGTGGAGCACATTTGAAGTCTATTACTGAATCTCTACCCTCATGGGCTTCAGAATGACCATGAACCCTGTTCAGCCGCTGCCTGGAATTGGGGAGTGTGGGTCAACTACGCAGGCGGAGGCTGCTCCACCCCATATGCCCACATGCTGGGGCACTCAGCACAAAACCCATTCCCAAAGCCTGAGTGCTCCTCCAACGTCCCCGGTGATTTTATTTCCCACAGGTATAAATGAACATCTAGTTGTTTCATGTATTTCCTTCAAAAGTGTTTGGTGAGGCTGACGAGCAGCAAGCGAGAGTCGCTTCTAACACCATGAACATTCTCTCACAGAGTCCTTGGGCCCAGGTTTTGGTTACTTGGAGGGCCAGCTGGGCTATCAGCTACAGCCCTAAGCTGCCTGTTACTGCTACAGAAACCTGTATTTTTAGATTCCCAGGAATATGTATACTTGACCTTTAGAGATCACTCAGTCTCCCCAGAGCCCAAAAATGTCCCTAAGTAAAGACCTCCACAGTCAAACGCCCCAGCCCCTCAGACGCAAGGCCACGCTGTTCTTTTCTGTGGCCAGCGTCCGTTCTAGTATAAATACCTCCTCCTGGCTAAACAGGGTGTTTGTCCAACTCACACAACCGTTCCTAAGATACTCCAGGCCACTCGGAATCAGCAGCAAAAATACAAACCAACCCAGCTGTGTTTAGAGGAAGCGTGGGCTTAAGGGTCTGACTATAAAGTTACGTAATGGACCATGACAGCTCTGGCGCGGTGACAGGTGAGGGACCAGACTTGAATCAAGTGGTGACCTTGCAGTGAAGTGGCCGGCGCCAGCCCTCAGCTCCTGCTCCCCGACCCCACCCCTGTCAAAGACGGCACTGGATTCCAGATGGCGGTGGAGACTCTGGTGCTGAAAACAGCTCGCAGCGTCCTCCTGAAGTGCCTGGGGCTCCCACTGCCAACCTGCCTATCGGCCACTGTCACTGCTCCTCCCAGAGCTCTTCTTTTCCAGGGACCTCAGTGTTGTACTCTAGCACACAGGGCAGAGAGAAGCCCGGTGCCCTCTGATGGCCAGAAACAAGGCCACCAGGAGTCCCCAAAATCGAGGCTTCTGTTATCTCAAAATGACAGTCCTCATCTCTAGTGGCTTCATCGCCCTAGACATTGGCAGAACCAGCAAAGGCCCACAAGGGCTCCAGGTCACCTGGGCGCTGGCTTGCGCTGAGCCCACTGGCACGAGCTCCCTCCCCCGTCCCACTGTTCCAGAGCAAGTACCCTGGTCGCCTCACCTGCACTCTGCTGCCACTGCGGAGCCTGGGGGCCCTGTCGAGGCCTCCCTCTCACTAGCATTGCCCGGGCCCTCCCCACAGCCACCAGGCCTGGGGCTCCCAAGTCTCCTGTCTGCGGAGTTCGCGGACTCCTCCCCAAGCCCTTGCTCTGCCATGTGGCCAGCCCTCAGCCCCAAAGCCAGTCCTGTGTTCACCTCCAGAGAGCTCTCCTTCCCTGCCCCCAGCCAGGACCCTGATGGCCACAGGGATCCCAGGGCTGCCTCCTTTGTCCCTCCAGGGGGAGGCCCAGCCTGCTTCTCTTCCTGTCTCTGCAGCTGCCACAGTTTCCCTGTCAGTGACGACCTTCCTTCTCTTTAGGACACTCACAGTCCCCAGAACTGGCAGCTGTTGTGTCTTGTCATGCTTGCTTCATCTTTTCCTCTAAATGTGAACTTAAAAAAAAATTCCACAGACATGTGCATGTTTTTCCTTACAACGGCCATCATAGGTGAGCAATACACAGGGACTCGTCCTGCCCTGGGGTCTTCTGGAAGGAGCTCTGGGAGCAACTTTTAAAAAGCAGGAGCCCTGCGCTTGACGCATGGTAATGTGCAATGAATTTAAATTGCTACACAAGCAACCAATTCCTTCTTAAACTTGGCGAAAGCCTGCTCTCTCCCAGGAGAGCCTCAGCAGAATATTTGCACACCGGAAGGTGTGTGAGCCCGTCCCACTGTGGGCCCCTCTTCTCACACCGCACCCAGAGCCTGGCTCTGTGGCTCGCAGGAGAGGCTCTGACCAGCTATGGGGAAACCACCAGAGCCCTCACTTGTCACCTGGTCCCGAGCTGGCGTGGCTGTGGCCTGCCATCTCCCAGCCATGATTCATGATGTACCTCCCCACGGCTGCTCTTGACCAGGCCACCATGGCCAGGTAGGGAGAGGGTCAGGGCACACACGTGTTCCACACATGCCAGTATCAGTGTCCTGTCTGCTCCTGTTGCTCAAAGCAAGTGCACAGCTCTTCCCTACACACTTGCTAGCTTGGGAGAAAACAAGTGTCCTGCCCTGAGGTCCCTAAAGCCAGAGGGCAGATCCTGGAGCAGGAGGAGGGGGACCAACGGGGAAGAGGCATTCAGGCCCCTCTTCTCCAGAATGTCACTGCACGTCTGTGAGCAGGGGTGACTTGGTGGGCGGAACTCCTCCTGCCTAGCTCTTGTTTTTTCAGGAATAATACAAAAGTGACATTAAATCTCCATGGGAGGAAGTGCCTCCATCATCCCATCCCCCTAATACTTTAGCAATTTTCTGATTTCGAACGCTTTCCCAGCTGGACGCTGAGCAGGAGCATCTTCGGCTCCGGCCATGCCTTCCTCTGCAGCAGGCCCAGGCACCACCCTCCACCAGCGCTGTCCCCAGCTTCACTGAGGCAAGATCGAAAAAAACGACACCGTCGCTTCTATTTTAGCAACTACATAACTCAGAATTTATTTAACTGCTTGCTGACAACGGCCCTCTGCCTGTTCACTTGCTCTCACAGAACTCCTTCCCAGCCCTTTCACCCTGCAGCACAGACACCTGCTGTGGGGACCACAATGGGCCAACAGTCAGAGAAGCTGTCACTCCACTCCTGGGCCCAATGCCACTGGGCACAGAACCCAGACCTGAGAGCCACCAGAGCTGGATCCCCCCACCCTGATCGTCACCTGGTGCTCACTCCAGTCTCTGGTCTCTCCCTCACAGTGGTCACATGCTCCATGGGCAAAGTCACCCTAGGGTGGTTGGTGGAGCTGCAGGTTGTGCTCACCCTTTGTGTGGGGAGAACCTCCCTCTGAGTGGTCAAGGAGTGACCTGGCGCTGTGCCCCGTGTCCCGAGGGCCTCACACCAGTTGAGAAACCGAGGATTGCTGGATACGACGATGTGGTCCCCTTGTCCAGTCACCTTGGTTTCTTCACCTCCAAATGCCAGGGAGAAGGGCTTCCCCCCACAGCTGGCACCTGCTGGAATGGCCACACTCCTTGGCACTCCTCGGCACTCCTCGGGGAGCCAGCAGGGATCTGAAGGAGGAAGGTGGGCGCTCTGTCTGGGCTGCACGGCTCCCCTCCCGTCGCTGCCCGACAGTAGCTTGAGGAGTTCACAGAATGCGACAAGAATGGAACGTCACCACGCATCTTACAGAGGTTTCAATGCCTCCCCTCTTTTGCAGGATCATTCCTCACAGGACCCCTGCTAAGGAAGGGAAGCAGGACACGTCTGATCCATGCTACTTCCTTACACCACTACTAGGGACGTCCTTGCCGAGGACCTGGGTCCCTCACAAGGCGGCACCTGAGACCAGGTCACGCAAGCCCGCCAGGTGTTCCTGCTGCACCCTCCTTGGGGTGGGGGTCAGTTGAGAGACAGTCAGGTGTCCCTACAACTCCCAGGGCTCCTGCTGGCACCCTGACCCCTCATTCCACTTCAGGAAGCATTCCAGAATGTGAGGGGGTCGGAGGGATCCTCCTCCTCTGGGACCACTTTGAATCAACTCTGGTCTGTTTGCTAAGGGGCACTATACTCAAATGGCTCACGTCTTACACAGTCTCTGCACTGGCTCCTTGAGCTATGCATCGTGTGTCTGGGCAGGACACCTGCTCCAGGAAGCTTACAAGAGGGCACCCAGTCCTGGGGCAGGGGGCTCCAGCGGAGGGAGCTAGCCTCAGGGTGCCGCAGTGCCCTACAAGCAAGCACGTTCCTGATTCTCTAATATTCCCCCTGGAACAAAGCCATTAACAGACGAGGTAACCACCAGCTGTCGGAGGGCAATTTCACATTACCCAGACAGGTGATAACAATGGTGGGTCCAGGTGTGGAGGGGGCATGGGAAGCCAGACTCCTGGCCCCGAGTTTCCTGTCCATGAGCTCTTGGCTTCTCCAAGCCTCGCTTTCCTTATTTGTGGAAGGAGCCTGTCAAGAGGCTCAAACACCATATATGACAATCCCTGCACCAGCGCCTTGGTGTGATACTCAGTAAATGGCTGCTGTGCCCATCGCAGGCGGTGGTTACCAGCTGTTTTTATGCTCTATTAGAGGGGACCGTTTCCTGTTCTCTCTCTGAAGACATGCCTTTTAAAATAGCAAGTTCCTTAAGTTATTCTTATTATTTTCAAATATTCCAAAGGTGGTGTTTTGAACAGGAAGGCGGGGAGAGGGCCACTCGCGGCTCCCTCTAGAGCTCTCCAGGAGCTAGCTCCTCCTCGGGCAGGGAGCCAGCCACACACGGCCCCAGCAGCGGCTCTTCAGGCTCTTCTCCTCAAGGCTGCCCACCGAGACTCCTGGATGCCAAATCCCCGGACGCCACAGAACAAAAGCCAGCGGTTGCAGGAGGACGCCTGAGCTCTGGACACCTTGGTCCAGCCTGGCAAGTAGCTGCCCCAGAGGAAGCTGCCACAGCTGTAAACCTCGGCAGTGGACAGGGGGAAATACAGTGATTTTATAGTATTCAAGTCTGTGATGAGCTTTGATTTTCCCCTGGACGCTCTTCCGCAATGATATCTTCATTATGGAGGGATCCACGGTTATTCATCCTTCTGCTTAATGAGACCACACGGTCACTCAGGCTTGACCGTCTCGGAGGAAGATGAGAATATTTTTCTTCTAGGCATGCTATGGGCAAAGCCCAGATGGCAGTGGACATGCCAAGGGAGAGGCTTTCCTGTGACAGTGTCCCAACCTACATCCACAGAAGGCACAAGGACATGTGTCTGTGACACAGAGAGACAGTGGCAGTACCTTTATGGATATAGGTCCCATACACTACTACAAAAGATACACACTATCTACAACCATGCATATGTGTGTGTGCGTGTGTGCGTGCGTGCGTGTGTGTGTGTGTGTGTGTGTGTGTGTGTATCTCTGTCTTCTATGCTAAACACACATGGAATCATGAAGTCCAGAGCTCTGGCCCCTCTGGCTTGACTCTAGAACTTGCCTCAGTGAGCAGCCCTGGGGAGCACAGACATGAGGACTCAAGTCCTGGACCACTTCAAAGCCTGGCTGTTCATCAAAAGGCTTGACTATGGCTTAGGTCTGTAATCTCAGTGACTCTGGAGGCTCAGGCAGGAGGATCTCAAGTTTGAGGCCTGCCTTGCAACTCAGTGAGACCCTATCTCAAGCAAAACAAAAACAGCTAGAGATGTAGTTCGAAGGTAGAATACCCCTGGGTTCATAAGGAGGAGGAGGGGAGAAGGAGAACAGAAAGAAAGGCTCTCCTGAGTGAGCATAATTTCTCCCTGCATCTGTGGAAAGAGGCCCAGGGCAGCCTCAGATGATGAGGCTGAAGATGTGAGTTCAACACATCTTTACACTGGAGGAGCTGGGTCCTTATTTCCTTCCTTCTGGATGGCCCACGAGCAGCCATTCCAATAGGGAAACCCCCCCCCCCCACTAAACAGCCACATAAAGAGAAAAAAGCCCCTGATCTTGCAAAGGATCATCTTCAATATGCCTTAATCGAGACGTGTCATTTCCAGATCTGGAGTACAATGGCTGATTTGTTTTCACTTGACATATTTTGGGGGTGGCAGGAGGGAAGTACTACCAATGTGATGCTATTTGGAGGTGGAGTCTTTGGGAGGTGATTAGGATGGGAGGGTTGGGGTCCCCATGGGTGGGCCTAGTGGCCTGGCAAGAAGAGGCCAGAGAGCTGGCCAGCCCTCCCCACCACTGCGGATGCAGGAGAAGTCCACAATCTGCAATCTGGGGGCATCCCAGGACCCAGACAGGCTGCACTGTGACCTCTGACCTCCAGCCTGCAGAGCTGCAGGAAATACATGTCTACTCTTCAAAGCCAACCCTTCCATGGTGCTTGGTCTCAGACTCCAGGCTAAGGTAGGATTTTAGTTTCAGCTCTTAGGGTTCGATTTTTATCCATTTTGAGTCAATTTTTATGTATGCTCAAAGGCATCAACATCATTCTCTGGCAGGTGGATACCCAGGCTCCCTAGCACCAGTTCTGAAAAGCCCGCCCTTTCCCCACTGAATGACCTTGGCACCCGTCTCAAAAAACCACTTGACCATGTATGTGAGCTTCTACTCTATTCTACTGACCCATGTCTGTCTTTATATCAGGACCAACTACAGCTCTGTAGCACGATTTTAAACCAGGAATTGTAAGACCTCCGATTTTTTCTTTTTCAGAATTATTTTGATTATTCAGGGTTTGGAGAAAACATATGAATTTTAGAGTAGATTTTTTTTATTCCTTCAAAAAGCATCATTGGGTTGTAGATGGCTTTGGGTAATACTGACATCTTAACAATATTAAGATCCAATGTAGCCAGGAGCAGTGGCAAACACCTGTTATCCCAGAGGCTCGGGAGGCTGAGGCAGGAGGATTGCAAGTTTAAAGCCAGCCTCAGCAATGGCAAGGTGCCACCAACTCAGGGAGACCCTGTCCCTGGGGAGGTGGCTCAGTGGTTGAGAGCCCCTGAGTTCAAACCCTGGTTACCCCTCACCCCTCAGAAAAGGTCCAATCCACAGCCAGGTGCAGCGGTGCACACCTGTACACCCAGCTACTTAGGAGGTGGAGGTAGAAGGATGACAAGTTCAAATCCAGTCCAGGCAACTTAGGAAGACCCTGTTTCAAAACTAAAACACCAATAACACCACCACCACCAAGAGAAAGGCTGGAGATGTGGCTCAGTGGTAGAACATCCCTGAGCTTACCTGACAGTACCACCATCAAAAAGAGAGATCCAATCCATGAATATGGGACGTTTTCTCATTTATCTGTGTCTTTTTTATTTCATTCAGTTTATAGTTTTCAGTGTACAAGTCTTTAGCCCCCTCTATTAATTCTATTTCTAAGCATTTTTTAAAATTTTTTGCTTATTGCTTTTTGTGGTGCTGGGATCAAATCCAGGACCTCATGCATGCTAGACAAGCACTCTATTATGGAGCTACTTCCCCAGTCCACATTTTAATATTTCTGATGGTATTGTAAATTGAATTATTTTCTTAATTTACTTATTAGAGATTGTTCATTGTTAATATAAAGAAATGCACTTGAACACATTGATTTTGTATCCTATTACTTGGTTGAATTCATTTATTATCTGTGTGTGTGTGTGTTGGTGTGCCTGTGTGTGTTCAGGTTTTCTACACATAAGACTAGGCCATCTACTAAAAGAGATATTATTATTCTTCTTTTTCATTTAGAATACCTTTACTTTATTATTTTTTCTAACTGCCCTGGCTAGGACTTCTTTTTTTTTTTTTTTTTATCAGGGATTTAACTCAGGGGCACTCAACCACTGAGCCACCTCCCCAGTCCTATTTTATATTTTATTTAGAGACAGGGTCTCGCTGAGTTGTTTAGCACCTAGCTTTTGCTGAGGCTGGCTTTGAACTCTTGATCCTCCTGCCTCAGCCTCCCAAGCTGCTGGGATTACAGGTGTGTGCCACAGTGCCCAGCCCCTGGCTAGGATTTCTAATAAACGTTATGTTTAAAAGTGGTGAAAGCAGGCAGCCTTGTTTTGTTCCTAATCATAGAGCAAAAGTTTTCAGCCTTTTACTACCAAGTGTGATGTGAGCTTGGTTTTTTCATAGATGGACCTGATGATGTTGGGTTAATTTCCTTCTATCCAACTTTGTGTGTTTTTATCATGAAAGACTGTTGAATTTTGTCAAATACTTCTGTATTAGAAGAGAGGGGAGAGAGAGAGACAGAGGACCATGAGTTTTCCTCCCCTTCTTTCTGTTAATGTGCTATATAACATGAATTGGTTTTTGTATGTTGAACCATCCTTGCATTCCAGAGATAAATCCTACTTTTCTACCCCCAGTACTGGTGATGGAACCCAAGGCCTTGTGCGTGCTAGGCAAGCACTCTACTGTTAAGTTACATTCCAAACACTTTAAAAATAAAAATTTTTAAGAAGTTTGAGACAGGGTCTCATTAAATGCCCAGGCTGACCTCATATTTGTGATCCTCTTGCCTTAGCCTCCCAAGTATCTGGGATCACAGAAGACATGCACACCATACTTAGCTTAAATACTACCTTTAACGTGTGATGACTGAATCTCATTTGCTAGTATTTCATTGATGATTTATGCATCAATAATCAAGGGATACAGGTTTATGGTTTTCTTTGTGTGACTATGTGTCTTCATCTGACTTTCTTGGCCTCACAGAATGAGTTAGGAAGGGTCTGAAAGGAATGGTGTCAATTCTTTAATTGTCTGGTAGAATTCACCAGTGAAGCCGACTAGTCCAGGGCTTTCCTTTATTGAGGGGCCTTTGATTACTGTTCAATCTCCTTACTAGTTAAAAATCTATTCTGATCTCCTATGACTTCATGAGCAGTTTGGCATGGTGTTTCTAGGTGTTTCTAGGAACTCATCCATTTCACTGCAGAATCCGTTCATTTGCATACAGTGGTTCACGGTCTTCTCCTGTAATCCTCTTCATTTCTGTATCTCCTGGGACACTTTTCACCCAAGTGTACCATGTGTTATACAAGAGGAGAGTGGCCTGTGGTCATGACGTGGCATAGCCTCCTGCCTTGGGTCCACGTGCACTGTGACCATGAATTCGGCTATCCCCAGGCCCTGGACTTCCCTGGGCTCCTGCTTTCAGAGATATGTTCCTTTCCATGTGCGGGGATGACACGAGTCATTGGATCTGGGATCTGGAAACACTGTGGAAAACGCCTGCGACGGTACTTTATCAAACTGTGTTTTTTAGTCTCTTAGAAAACTGGAAAATCAATTTTAGTGAGTCACAGCCAGTTTCCAAAACAATGGAACAGACTAGACACGATCTGTGTACTCCCTTTGAAGGTTTTATTTGGTGAAACATGGTTGAGTAGATGAGGCTTGGCAATTGTGTAAAATATATTTCTTACTATTCTTCATGGTCAAGACCAGTTTGAAATCCTCTGATCTAAACAACTTATCCCTCATTTTAGATGGAAGGGAACTGAGTTTCAAAGAAGGTCTACTACTTGCTGTAGGTGACAGGGACCGTTCGTGGCAAAGCAAGGCTGGCTTCTGGATGTTAGGGCTCTTCCCACTGAGTCAATGGAACCCCGGGGCCTCCTAGACTTGCAGATCTACCCCGCTTATTGCAGGGTAAGAATTTACCTTAAGAGGCAGAGCCTGTCTCTGGATGCCCAGCACACCTTCTCCCCTTCCACCCCTCCGCTAGCCAAATGCTTCCCTGGCTCTGTGCTTTCCAACTCTAGGTGGCGGTAACAGCTCAGGTGGAAAGCCAAGACCTCTAGCAGGCACCCTGCGCTCACAGACTCTTCCTTCCCGGGAATCCATCATCAGACTTCTTCCTGAGACTCAACGATTCCCTCCTAACTCTGCTCAATCTAGGGCACGTCCCTTTAGAGAAAAGCAAATCATCCAGGAAGCTCTGTTGGGAAGAAAAGAAAGGGAATCCTTTCTATTTCTAGAATAATACAATAGCTTAGGGAGGAAAAGAAGCTACAAGGTGCCTCTGGCAGCGTGGTGGTGGTGGAGCAATTAGACCGCAAGAGAAGGCAGCTGGAAGTCGGGGGCTCAGAGCAGCAGGGAAAGGTGGGGTCACACTGCCAGCCTAGAGCCAGGCAGCAACTGGTGCTGGTCCTCACCTGTTACCTTGAGAGAGGGGGACCAGGTACAGGGGTAAAGTGCTTCACCCAGCAGCCACAGGACTGGCAGGGGATTAATTTGCAGCCAGGACCCAGCCCTGTGGAGTCCCCCCAGCCAGGGCACCCAGAAACAGAATCACTGGGAGAAATTTGTATTTTGTTTTTAGAACAAAACCACACCAACTTAAGTAAAAAAATGAACTTTACCCCCATTAGATTATAAATGCTAATGGCCTAGATATTTAAAAGGTTACTGTAAGTTTTTGTGTAAATTTTTTCTTAAATTTTATTTAAAAAAAATATTACATTGGCTTCTTTTTCTGCAGCACAAACCAAAATCAAATGAGTTACTCTGGGGTCTACCGGTGTCAGGACTTTGCTGGAATTGCTTTCAGCACATGTTCCTATGAGCATTTTTCTAATTGTGAAAGGGGCACACGTGAGCTGGGGGTGTGGCTCGGCAGTAGAACACATGCTTAGCATGTGCAGCCCTGGGTTTGATCCTCAGCACCACAAAAAAATATATATATATTTTAAAAAGCAATACATGCATGCATCTTCACCATGAAAGGTGTAGCTGCACAGCCCAGGGACCCTTGGTCCACACCCTCTCCCAGAGCAGCATCAGTTTGCTGGGGGTCAATCCTTCTAGAGCATCAGTTTGTGACTTGGACATCCATTTTCCTGAGACTTTTTTAGCTTAGTGCCAACGGTGACACCTGGCTTTGTCACTCACATTGCCACATGACTTACCCTAACTGTACTGTGGGCAGTGCCAAAGCTCACATCTAGCCTCAGTGGACAAACAGGGAGAAGGAGGATCTGCCATCACATGGATTTTTTTTAAAGACCCGCAGGCTCTTGTGGTACTCCCCACAGTGCTCTGAGAGTAGGGACACCAGTAGACGTCGGCGCTCCTCACGTGGCTTTACAGACATGCCTGGCTGTTAACAAGTCTACCTGCTTCTGTTCCAATGAGAATCCGCTGGGCAATGGTGAAGGTCCAGCATTCTACCCACTTCCGCCTACCACCTTGGCCTCCCGTTCCTCCAACTTGATGGAGACCTTCTCAATGTGCGGTCATGGTCATCTATCGCCTATGCTCGACCACACGAATGCCCTCGCTCAGGCCTGGAGAGAAACACTGTGGCTGGCTGTCAGAGGCTGGTGCTGGGAGCGTCCAGCCAGGCACCGAGCTGCCCAGGCCATCCACCTGGCACTCAGAAATGGAGAATGGTCCCTGGAGGTCGATAGCAGACACATCTGGTCTCACGGTGTCACTGGAACCTGTCTCCCTAATGGGGAAACTGCCCTGCCCCCTCTTCACCCCACAGACAGCACTCTTCTGTAGTCTAGGACGTCACAAGTGGGGCTGTGACGACTGCATCGTTAAGTGGACACTGAGTTCATGTATTTTAACTTTACTGAAAATAATTAATTTCTATCATTTTATAAATTCTTTTCTAAAGTCTGAAGCAGGTAAAAATGAGAAAAGGCACATTTCGGTCAGAGCAAGAGCAGAGGTGGGACCCTCCATTCTCTGTCCCCCTTGCTGGACTCCAGGACTTGGCCTGCAGGACTCTCACACACCCATGGAGTGTCTGCTTAGGGAAGATCAGGAAGGAGTGTGGACTAGGCCAAAAAAGGCACCCACTATATCCAAGGACCCTGGGCAGGTCCCTCCCACAGCGAGTTCTGAGCCTAGCATGGCAGGTTCCTGAGCACAGACGTGTTCTGGCCACTAGCCACACACCCACAACTGCCTCCTCTGGCCACCCCTGCTCCCAAGGCTGAGCTGCAGATGGCTGTAGAGTCCACTGCCACCTCTTCCCTCTCAGCCACAGGCTCTAACCACAGAGGTGGAAGGCTGTGGGGGCCACAGGTGACCGTGTCGGGCCAGGCGCAGGACACTCTGCATCCTATTGACCCGCCCCATGTTTGCACCCCTAAACTAGGAAGAATGGTTTTCACTTCCACAAGAATGCTCTCCCCCATTTTTCTGGAAACCAGTGGTCTTTTCTATTTTAGCTTTTACCCTGTGGCTGAGGCCTCGGTGCCACCGAGTATTTTCTTAAAAGCATGACGATTACACTAGTGACAGTGACAGTCCCCCAGCTCTGAGGATCCACAGAGAGCAACAGGGTACAGCCACCGGCAAGCAGAGGCCCGGCTTCTCAGTGACGGTTTCACTGAGAAGCGGAGAAGATGCCAATTCCGATTTTTATGTCACATCTCCCAATTTTTAAAAAAGTTGATTCTGGTTTTGTCAGAATTCTCTGGGGGGCTAAGGACACACACTGACCACGTTCCTGGCCATCTCTGCAGCTCCCACAGGGGCCGTCTTTGGGTGTCAACCTGCCCCCTGCAGGGCACTTTGGATCTGAGGAACACAGGTTTCTACCTCAACAGAGGGCACAACCACAAAGTTCTGGTCCTCCTGTCCCACAGCCCGGGGGACAGAAGAAATGTCCTCCTTCCTCCTGTGGGCCTGTGTCTCCTACAGAATTGGCCTAAGGCAGGGTTTCCTCGAGGAGGCCCAGGGAGCTGGATTTTCACATCTGATTTAATTCCTGCAGAAGCTGATAAGGAAGAGATGCCAGGCATAAGTGAAGAAATCGCTGGATTGTAGGTCAAAAATGGCTGAGAATCTATAACTGCATGTGTCCAAACTTAGTGAAAGTCCCTGCCCTCCTGCTCCTCAGTGGATGGCCAGCCACCTCTGCCCACGCGCTATCTCCCAGGGCCAGGTCTCTCGGGCCCTGACGCATGCAGGGCTGCCTCAGGAAGGACTGGAGATGCAGATCACGAACCCGCGCGCTGTGGTTGGCCTCACTGAAGCTTTTACTTTTCTTGCAATTTAATTTGAGCCTAGGTGGCTATTTTTCATTTTCACTCAGAAATGGGTGCTGCAACCAAATTCAGGGCCAGGATCAACTGTCCTCAGGTTTCCCTGGAACACATGTGTCAGAGACGCTGGGGGTGAAGGCCGACTGGCCCTGGGGGACACAGATGCCCTCTCTGTTCCTTCCTTTCACACATGGATGGAGACACAATGAAGGGACCAGGGCAGGAGGTGCCCGTCAAGAAAGCAGGGGCTGTGAGTCTGGGGCAGAGTGTCTGCTCTGTGGCAACCGCGTGGTCCCTGTGGAGCCGAGCCGTGCTGGGCACCCCTACAGGAAGGGCCCACAGAGAGCCGCTGACTCTCCCCAGCACCAAGGACCCTCAGGGCAACCGAGGTCTATTTTATCAACCTCAGTCTGGCGTTTTCTTTTGGTCAAAGTGGGAAGCCCATTAATGAGAAGGGGGTAGTGAGGTTTCTGCAACCAGTTTTAAACAAATATGGTTTTTACCTCTGTGCTCACGAGAACTCACAAGGGCCAAAGCCCCCAGATATGAGGTGTTCACTGCAAGGCAATGATGAGCCGGTCCCCACGGAGGGGCCTGCAGGGGCGCCCTGCACCCACAGGCTGCCTGCCAGCAGGGCTCTGGAGCCACCTGCTCTACAGGACTCAGGGGAGGAAAGCCTGGGACTTAGAATCCCCTGACAGGGAGGCTGTAGCAGCTCCCAGGGCTGTGGACAGAGCACACTGCACATACCCACGTCCTCACCAGTCACCTGCCCCAAGGGGCACGGAATGGCACACCCGAGGGGCAGCCTGGGAGGCCCGCCCACATGTGGTCAGTGGGAGCAGAGCCCTTCCTGCCTTGCTGTGACAGCCCAGCCATGCCCCTGCCCAGCTCCTGCTACCTCCTCCAGGGAGGGTGGTGGACACCGGCCAGCACTTTGGGGTGCCAAGAAAGCAACCTGGAAGGGCAACTTGAAAACTGCCAACCAGGCCTGGGCACCAGGGTAGAGGAGGCAACAGGCGTCGGGCCAGTCCCAGATACTTCCTGACACACAGCCCACCTACAAGCTCAAGTGGCTGGCAAGATCCCCAGCGTCCCCTAGGAAGACCGAGACAAGGGCGGGTGGACCCTGCAAGGATGATGGGGGTGGTGTCCTCTGGGCTCTGGTGGGTGTTTGGGGAGTGCCTGGACCAACAGAGGCAGGCGGCAATCATTCCCAAGGTAGGGCCCCAGCTCAGCCCTCCGCTGTAGGCCCTTGTCCACCAGCACGGCGCCTGGGCAACCTGAGGGGCAGACACAGCACGATTCATTTCAGGGGCCCCTTGGTTGGGGCCTCCCTGGCCACTGCAGAATATTTAGATCTTCCCTGTAGAACCGCAATCCCCAGTTGTGACCACGTGGCCTAGCATTACTGTCCAATGTCCCTAGGGAGGTGAAACCAGCCCTGGTTGAGCATCACTAGTGTGAACTAACCAACTGCTGTCCTGATACTGGAGGAAGGGTCCTGGCCATTCTTAAAAATAACCAGGGAGAAATAGGCAGTTAGGGGACAGGAGGCCTGGAGGGGGAGGGCACGCCTCCTCTGGGAGAGGGCTTCTGTGAGGGACTGTCAGGGGCCGAGGGACAGGGACTCGGTAGGTACAGGACAGAGGAGGGTCTGCTTCTCCCTAGTGGGCGCTCTTCCCTTTGGTGGAACCCTAAGCCAGGCTGACAGTCCCAGCCAGGACACAGAGCTGAGGTCGGGAACCCACGCACCCTGGTCACGGTTGAAATGCACCTCAGTTTTATGAGGCACTAAGCGGAGCCCCCTGCCAGGATATGTGGGGACCCGCTATTGCAATTCACCGAGAGGGAATATACCAGCTTTGAGGGCAGCACCCAGCTCTGGGTCACACAGAGAAAGGGAAGGAGAGCGCGGTGCTCAGGAATCAAAGGCCTTGCTGTGTGGGCTGCCCCTGCACGGGCCCAGCTCTGTGCCCGAACCCAGCTCTCGGGGCACAGCTTCCAGATGCCTGCTGACAGGATGGAGCTCCAGGATGAAGACTTCTGGGGATACCATTCACTAGCTAGTGACTGACTTCACTTGCTGCCCAGTGGACAGACTGGAAGGCCCCCAAAGTCACTGAATCACCTTTCCAGTTTCCAGAGAGGGAGGCCCTGCTGGTCAGCCAGCCAGTGTCCCCTGCCCCAGGGGCCCATGAGTTTTGGAGAGGGCTTCGTGGGAACACGGCTCCAAACGAAACAGAAGACCCTTTCCAAGCAAAAAAACGCTGGAGTTCTGCTGCCTTCCTTTTAAAAACTGTCCTCCTGTTTGCTGCTGGTGGTCAGTGTGTGGGGGACAGCTGTAGTACGGCCACCACCTGGCTGACATTCACAGTCCTTTGACTAAGGGAAGGAGGAGATGGCTGATCTTTCTGTGGTTCTCAAATCGCTGTTGTGATGAGATTCTCTTCCTGCTCCCTCTAGACTCAGGAGCATTGTGTGTATTTTATGCTCAGAACAATTGGTTCTCTTCTTTGGATAACACAGCAGTCCTGGGGCACTCAGTGAGTGCAGATGGCACAGTCCTGTAGGTACACATGACAAGCTCCTGGGAACCACCGTGGTGTGAGGAAGCAACCAAACAGGGCTGGAGGGGCCTGGTGGGCGAGGCCGGGGACCAGGAAGACTAAGGGGGAGCAGGTGAGGTTTCAGGAGGCGGGGCAGGGGCTGTTAGGAATGAATGCCATCTCTGCCCATCTCTGCCCATCCAGTGGCAATGGAGGTGGGAGGGTGAGCCAGTGGTACCCACCTCTGCCCTCTACCTGACCTGGCATACAGGCACACCTTACCTCCACCCATGGGGACGGCCAAGCCATCGGCTCCTGGGTGACTCTGTGGCCCCAATGAAGCAGGATCCTGCAGTCCCAAGGGGCCCCAGATGTCACTCCACGATACTTAATGGGACAGCTGTACCTCACACCCCCAACAGACTCCCTAAGTCACCATAGGAGGCAGTTGCCATATGGCCCTAAAACCTACCTCCTGTCTCAGAAAACAACAGAGGCTGAGTACCACGGGGATTCCGCCTCCTGCGCCCACCAGGACTCCACACTGGTCTACATTCTCCATCCCCAAGCCTCTCGCTGAGAGCCATTGGGATCACAAACTGTGAAACAGGCCCAGAATGGAAAGCTCTAAAGCTCCTGGTCTCCCGGGTCTGTCCACAGAGCAGGTGAGCTGGACATTACTGCTTTACCAGGGGAGGAAGGTTCCCAGGGCAAGGAAACTTTAATTAGGGCTCGAACCCTAATTACAGCCGAGCTCACCTGGCTGCGTGTGAGCAGCATATCACCCCACCTGAGCTGGCACCTGCTCTCCACCGCCACACCTGTCTCCTCCACTGACCCACGCCCGAGCCTCACTGGCACATCTTGTGACACAGGAGCATCACCAGACCAAGCCTCCCGGGCCAAGTTGAAGAGCAGATCTCAACCTCACTACCCAAATCTAATGCCGAGGGAGAGCAGCGCCCCCTGCAGGGCTCCCAGGGGATGCAGGGTTCAAGAGCCAGCTGGGCGAGCCTGTGCCACAGACCGCTTCCAGGCAGTGGGCAGCCTGGGAGGGACCAGAGTGGGTTGCCGGGGGACTGTCATGTCTCTTTGTGAAACGGGTGCTGAACACTTAGGATGTGCATGCTTTTCCCTCCGTCCTCAACTTCCCCGAACCACAGCGGCTGATGTGAAAGGCTCACCCCCTTGACTTCTGGAGCCCAAGAAGGCGCCAGTGGCACCCTGGGGCAGCCCAGGCCACACTCACCGGCTGCAGCCCGTCCTCCTGCCTCCTGCTCTGGCTCGGGCGGTTGATGAAGGACCGCGTGGAGACCTTGTAGTGATTCAGCAGGCAGACGATGACCACGACCATCACCGTGACCACCACGACGATGATGATGATCTGGGCGAACTCCAGCTCCGCTGCAGGAGAAGAGAACAGTGTGAGCCTCCGCCCTGCAGGGGACCTGGCCCGGGCAGTTAGCACAGCCAGGCAGCAAGGGCCCCGTATGACCACAGCAAACAAAAACCACGACCCCACTCAAAGAAGAAGAAGAAAATGAGCGCAGTGGCCAAGCTGGTGCATGACTGGGCTGCAGGTCACACCTGGGGCTGGGGGAACACTGAAGCCTGAGCTCCAGCTACACCAAGGTCAGGTGCAGGCCCACTGCCCAAGATCACCTCCAGACTGGCTTCCTTGTCTTGAGGATACCCTGAGACAGGGCTCTTTCCAGCGGCCCAAGGTGCTGCCAAACACTGTTCCCGAACTTTGCCTTTGCAATCTCATGAGGGGCCCTTAACAAAGTTGTCCTGTTGGCTACAGAGCTGCTGCTGCTGACTGCCCTGTGGTCAGGGGAGAGTCCACAGTCAGCCCAAGAGCTTGCCGTGGCAGGCTGCATGGCCACCCCCTGGTGCTGAGCAGTCACCTGACCACCCACCTGCCCTTGGAAGCCGAAGCCCAGGCTGCAGACATCTACACCCCCATCCTGCCAGATGACATCCTCCACCTTCCTCTAAGAGCCAGGCCAGTGCTGCGTGCACCCCAGAAAAGAGCTGGGAGCCGAGAGCTGCAGACGCACTGCATGGGGAGCCGCTGAGGCCCGGGACACAGGCCAGGGAACCCTCGCTGCCAGTGAAAGGCCACAAGGAGTTCAGCTCTTTCCACTGGACTAAGATGACTCCAGGAGGCCAGGAGGCAATGCCCAGAGTGGCTCTAGGGACTGGCAGCCAATGCCCAGGGCCAGGCTCCTCACCCTCCTGAGGGCCTGCCTTTGCTCTGGACCACCCCTGAAGCCTGCCCAAGTGCTCTTTCCTATAGGGAGGAAGCTCCCCAATTTATGTTCCCCTAAAGGTCCAGGGTTGACTAGAAATTTTCATGGTGGGCACCTTCTGGAAAAGACGGAGATTGCCTGCAGGGAGCAGGGCTGGGGTCCACATGTCAAGGGACTCTATGCCCCCAGGCTGTGGGAACCGTGACATGTTTGCTGACTTAGACACACTGTGTCCAGGACTCCTGTCCTTGGCACGTGCCTTCCCAGGTCTGGGACGCCTGGCCTTGACCCTGTGTCTCTCGGGATCCCACTCCCATGCTCCACGTGATTCCCCAGCCGCCTGTCTGCACCCCCTTCACCTCTTCCAACACAAGGCACAGCTTTGTGTGTTTTCTGCCTGCTTTTTGTGAAAGTGTGACAACGAGCTCCTGTTACTGACTCTGTGCTCCTGGTGTCTGGCACCTGGTGGCACCTGGCAGTGGCTCTGAAGTGAGGTCGACGAGCAGGAGCTCGGGCATGTGGCCTGGGGTGGGCTCCCCGAGGACAGCCACCACTGATGGACAGAGAGCTACACTGGCCACACAGGACAACAAGGGTAACTGCGAGGAGCCCTGGGGTCTACGTCAAGGGCCAGCCTCCAACCTGTGGGTGGTGGCACCAGCAATGAGCTAGTTATGAGGCAGGGTGCTCACACTGATCAGGCCAGAGCCATGGACACGGGGACAGATGGAACCCCAACCACATCTGGTTTAACAGCTCCTCATCGACAGGTAAGTAGCAGGAGACTCACAAGCTGCCTTTCAGGGTAAAGCGTGCCCCAGGGTCACAGGGGGTCTCTTTTCTCAAGACAGTTTCACTACTCTGTGGACACAGAGGGAGGGGAATGTGAGGGTGACCGCAAGGGGTCCCACACACAGGCCTCAGGGTCAACACTGTACCCAGAGGACATCTTCCTAGGCCATCTTTCCTTTGACACGGAAAGCTATGCAGAGCAGATCACAAATTTCGTCTCCTTAATTCTATGAGCATTACTTGTCTAATTGTGTCTCCTGTGAAAAGGATTTTTGTTATAAAAATAACCAAACGTCTTGCAAATTCAAACAACATGGAGTACACACTACTGAATCCGGCGCCTGCCCTGTCCACCGAGCTGGAATGGACAGGGACCTCACTACCTACTAGGCTAGTATCCACCACTGACACGCCCCAGTCCCGGCTGCTGCTTTTTAATTACTGGGATCGATGTGCAATGTATTGCTCTGCTTTTTTCCACTTAATCTATCACAGACGTCTCTAAACAAGAACACAGGTAAACCAACCTTGTTCTTGAAGGACGTCGTCCATCGCAGAACACACATCCATGCGAGTTATACTCTCCAGCTGGCCGCTGCTTAGGGGTCTGCTGTTTTTCCTTCTTCTTATGACCAGAAGAAGAGTGTGCATGTGTGGGTGTGCACATGTGTGTGATAGTACACATTTGTCAATATACCCACAAAAAGATTCCTTATAAGTGGAATTTCGCCAGGCAGGGTAGCATAGGGCTGTAATCCCAGCAACTTGGGAGGCTGAGACAAGAGGATCACATTTGAGGCCAGGCTCAGCAACTTAGACCCTATCTCAAAATAAAATTTAAAAGGGCTGGGGATGTAGATCAGTGGTAGATGGTAGAGCACCCCTGGGTTCAATCCCCAGTACCAACACACACACACACACACACACACACACACACACACAGGAATTTTATCTTAAATTTTATCATGGTTTGTCCTGTGGCTTCTGAAAACCTCCGTATGTAAAGGCTACACTGGGTAATTGCAGGAAGAGGGCATGTTCGCACGCCCCCTTGTCATCGCCGGAAACTCGCCCTTTTAATTTATACCAATCTGACAGACAAAAAATACATACCTTGTTTCAATTTGTATCTCCCCAATTACCAGTAATTTCTGATCTTTTCCTATGGTTATGGTAATTTGTCTTTTCCTTTCTCATAATCATATTCGTCCGTGTTAGTTTTACTTGCACTTGACACAAATGGTCCTGACGTTGAATATTTTCCGTCTTTTTCCTTTATGGCTTCTAAGCTTCCTGTTTGAAGTTGTCTTCAATATTCTAAAACTATGTTTTCTTCCAGGACTTCTGTAGTTTGTATTTTTATATTGAAATCTTTATTTGCTCTGAATTTTACTCTTCTCTTGGTTGAAGACAGCACAGAACATTCTGTATGTCTGGGAGATCATCTATTATTTTAAAACTCAAGTGAGGGGGAGAAAGATCTCCGTTGTGTGAAACCGTACGTGGACTTACTCTCTCTATAGACCATCTTTCTTTCAGAGTGGACAGCTCTTCCTTAGGTTGAGAGTCTCCAACTTTCTCACACACCCAACGCACTGGCAGAACTGGCCCTGCTGGGCTGAGATGCGGTATCTGAGCCGTGGCCCTGGGGCATCATGCACGAGGATGCCGCAGCAGCTGCAGCCATGGCACACAGGATGCTCAGCAACCTTGCGGTTCACAGGCTTTATTGGGTGAGGACCAGGCCACAGGTATGCTCAGAGGCTGATGGAAGCAGAAATAAGGTCCCCAGAGGTCCCTGCACCAAGGCAAGTGGCCCAGCTGGCACCCTGGGGAGATAGTCAAACCTGAGCTACCGCAGCACTCGGCCCAGATGTGAGAGGCACCTCTTCCTGCAGACAAGAGGACCCCCGGGGATGCCCGGTGCCCAAGGCTTCCGTCCTAACCACTGAGCATAGCAGCAGCAGGCTGGGTCCCTGTAGCACTCCTCACACCCATCCTGCTGGTGTGGGATGGCCTCTCCCTGCACCCTTGTAGGCCCAGCAGGGACGTGAGTGGCCGCCACCCATCTTCCTGCTCACTCCACACGGGAAAATTCTAAGGGCCTCAGCGGGCAGGGACGTGGTAGGGTGGGGACGTGTGTGGGGACATGGAGAAGAGAGATGCCGGTGGGTTTGGTTTTGGTTCTGGAGGATGGGCTGGGTAAGGAGGTGGTGAAGAGGATGAATTCTGTTAAGACATTTTTCCTAGCCCACAGGAATAGCAGGATCCTAAGAAAATAACAGGATGCTTTGGGATTTCCAAAACTTCATGTGCTAGTGTGGACTCTGAACACACCCCACCGGTCCCATTTTCCTTGCCTTCAGTAGCTACAGGTGTCAACAGAAGAACATCACAGAACAGGCCAAAGTCAGGTTGCTGTGTCCCTCCTCCCCTTGTGGGGTCAGAGTTCATGGTGCCATCATGGGTGAGTCACTGCCATTCAAACACAGACGCTGCATGACGAATTTGGTCCAAAGCTTACAGGAAGTCACCGAGGCATCTGATTTTATTACTGTAAAGCAGTGACGGTGATGGCAGTGATGATGGAAGTTTTGTTTTTATAGAAACATCTCCAAGAAATCCCAAGCTGCACAGGGGAGAGTTACAGGAAGAGAAGAAGGTGCGAGGAGGCTGTGGGTCTAGTCTCCGGTTCAGTGGGAACCGGCTGAATCATACTAGAGGCATGAGCATCCCTACTATTTTTACAGGAGTCTGGGGCAGGGTGGTTGTACCACCTCAGATCCCAATATAGCACCCGTTTCCACTGTGGGGCGCCTGGCACCACCTGCCGCTGGGTCCTCCCCCATTCACACTGCCGTCTCTGGGGGCGCCCCGGTTTCTGAATGCTTCATTATTCCTCAGCTCCAGATGTGTTATGTGTGCCCAGGGGAGCCTGGGTCCCTCATCTGTCCTTCCTTCCAGCAGGCCAAGTAAACACCTTCGCAGCATTTGGAAAAGTTTCGACACAGAACATAGTTGTGTCACCAGTGGGGCTGGCCACTGGCCACTGGTCCCCCTCCCAGGATTACCAACAACACCCCCTGCCAAAAGAGCTGCAATCCCCTGGGAGGACAGAGGCCATGGCTAGCATGTCACCCCCCTGGGAGCCCCTGCCACACAAGCTCTCCTACCCCCACTCAGGCCTCGCAGCTGACCCACCGCATCTGGCTGGCCTGCTCTGCTTCCTGCACAGTGATCTTCTGTCTGCCTCTCCTTCCTGTCTGTGTCCTGCTCGGCAGAGACGGGTGTGGTGATAAGATGACAGCCTTGGGGGTGTCTTGCTCTTTATTTATGGCTCCATGACACTTTTAAAGTGCTGAATGTTCCTAAAGGCTGGTAAATTCTTTCCAAAAATCCTACAGAGACCAGGCGGCGGTGGTGGCAGGAAGACGGATGGGGGCAGGAGTTGGAATCGACTTAGACTATAATTGCCTCAAGTTTGTGAACTGTGAGTATAAAAATACTCTTGGAGATTTTAATGGTTGAATGAAAATTCACACTCATTAAACACCGGAGCTGAGGGGGATGTCCAGCCTGTGCTCGGAGAAGGACTGCATAGCTGGAAGTTCAGAGGACTCGAGAGCAGGACTGTGCTATATCTTCTGAATTGCATTTCCCTGGAGGTAGACTGACTGACACCAATTTTTCTTACAATCAGTAGAACGAAAGAAAGCGGGGAGGGGAGGCCCACAGAAATACCTAGAGTTGGTGCTACCTGTTGGCTGTATCTTCCTTGATAAGCTCTTCTCTACCCCTGGGATGGTGGACCATCCCCTTGCACACTAAAACCTAGTGCACCACTGCTGCTGTCTTGACAGCGCCCATTTTCTGGTCTTCCTCTCCCACAGAGTGACCCCTGGGAGGATCTCTAGCTCTTTCTTCCATCGTGTCCTGGCACAAAGTTGGTGCAAGTGATTTGGAAGTTGACAAAGAAGGGGCTTCAATGGCCTGACTCGCCCGAACAGCATCCAGCATAGAACCACATCCTGCCCAACACTCACTAACGGCGGTTTCCACGTTGCTGGAGCTTTGCCCAAGGTTTTCATATTTTGTACCAATTACCAAGAGTCCTACTCAGGAGGTGTGAACTGTTGCTGAAAACAGAGGCTCATGGTTGCTATAAGTTACCTGCTGATACACTCCTATTTATATTCATGATATTTACACAAGACGGTTGGTATGAAAATGAAATTAGCAGAGACACAGATCTGGAGGTGGAGAAATTAAAAGTGCAGGGCCAGGTGTGGCCCAGACACATCACCTGAATCCAGTCCCAGCCAGGTGCCCCTGATGGCCCTGGCAGGCTGGGAGCAGTCAGCAAGAAGTAGAACTAGACAGGCGAAGGCACTCCTAGAATGCAGACTCTGAGTCCATCCAGGTGGCCAAACACCTAAGGCCCAAGCAATCCGTCCGAAACATCAGCCCTTCGCCACGTATTTTAGAATCTAGAGTTTTCTGAATCTCTTTAGAAAGAAATTTACCTAAACATGTTCCAATCAAAGATGACTGACAGGGTTTTCTGGGGGAGAGAAGAAAAAAAAAAAAAACAGCAGAGGAGTAAGAGCAATTACAAACCTTTTAAAAGTCTATCCTCCTGCTGTGCTATAAATGGAAAAAAAAATACATCCCTGAAACCATGATTCCCCTATAGGATTCATTTAAAATCCACCCTCACCCCACCTCCACGTTATTAATTTAGGAAAGTATCAGGAGGATACAGCTGCACGTGGAACCACCTTCTTCACAACCAGAGCAGTGACTTTGGGGTGCTTCCTGCCCAGCCGTCTGTCTGTCTGCCTCTCCCTTTCCCTGGCTGGCTGTCACCCCCGGAGTCACAGTTCTCTTCCCTAATGTCTGCGGTAACTACCTGGATGACCTGAAAGACTATCCAATGAACGCATCACGTCCTGAGAGAGAGAGACATCTTTAAACACTGTCTCTAACAACTCAGGGTGAAAAATTAAAAAAAAAAAAAAAAAAAAAAAGTGCCCATCAATGAGTAAGAGGATTTCCAGGGGGAGGTTTCAGTCTCATGGACAGAGAATTTGAAAAAAACACACACAACTCCCAACAACAAACCTGAGTAATTATGCAAAACACCTCCAACAGGAACAAGCCAACTGCAGACTCCAAAGAAGATGAGAAAGCCTGAAATGCCTCTTCCCAAGACAGTCCCCGCTCCCCGCCCCAGAAGAAGGTTCCCAATTGACAGACCCCTCAGAGGCAGAGAAAAACTTCTTGAGGACTTGTGTTCTCCTCCACTCTGTCCTCAGACCCAACTTCAGGAAGAGCCACCACAGAGCCACCAAGCATGCATTGCCCAGAGCTGCCTTTGCAAATGTACCTTTTTGAAAGAACAGGTCTTTAAACTGAGACTCCTTCAGTGTGCTGTTGTTCAGGTGGTCACTGGACATAATCAGGTCCTCTGCAAGGGGGGGGGGTCCAACAGTGACGCAGTCCCCCAAGTTCAAAGCATCCCTCAGCTTCAGCAATCTCCTCTCCAGGCAGCTCAGAGCTACAGTTATAGCCGGTGTGGGGTGTGGGAGAGTGTGTGAGTGGGTGTGTGTGTGTGTGTGTGTGTGTGTGTGTGTGTGTGTTTCTGTCTCTCTCACTCTCTCTACTGTATCAGCGGGGCCCAGCCCAGGTGCTAGACTCGAATGCTGTGGCTCCGACCGCAGACTGTGGCTACCAATTATCAACTGCCATCAACAGAAATCAGGAGCTCTGCGCAGGAAGCCGGCAGTGTCACTGAGCAGAGAACAAGTCCAGGGTCTCCCATGTGGAGACCTGGTGTTGTTGACAGCAGCATGTACCAGTGATTAGTCTGCGTCTCTCAGATTTAGCCTCACACCCAGACTCGGCACACACACACACACACACACACACACACACATACACAGGCGAGCGAGACGCAGCCAGACGGTTCGTCTTGTTCTATCGAGTTCAATGATCTTTTTAACAGGCAAATATCAAACCAGACCAGGCAGATAGAGGGAAATCTGCAAATCTAAACACAGGGCGAGTTTCTTTCATCTCTGCTGGAAGCTCTCAGAGCTGAAAAAATGGAGAGGGTGCTTACCGAGGCAGCACACCCGGCAGCAGGGACGTCAGCCTTGCGTGCGTGTCTGATGCGGATCCAGCTCCCAGAGCTCTCGGGGCTGCAGGCTGTGCTCCCTGGGCTCGCCTGTCCCCAGAGTCTAACGGATGGCAGCAGCTCTCCCAGCACAGCCACGGAGCAGGAGACCAGCGCCTGGCGATGTCATAACCACAGCAGGAAACAGCCTCTCCCCTCCCCCTCGTCACTCCCTCCCAATGTATGGCCCTGCACACAGACACAGAGGGTTCTTTAAAGTCAGGACTCTTCCTTCTCACTATGCAATTTTAGTTCATAAGGTCTGAAATTAGAAAAAGGAAGACAAATCCCAGGTGATGGGAGACGGTGATGCCAACAGGAGGGCAGAGACATTTGGGAGTGCTTTCTCCTGCTCATTCTGCACCAGCACAGAGGCACAGACTTTCTCCCCCATCTGAAAGGTTTGTTTCACTCGTGCGTAAAGCACCTCCCGTGCACCCTGAGGCTCCGGCTATGCGAGGAGACTTCAGGACAGGCTGCATGTCTGTCGCAGTTTGGGGGGAAAAAATCACCGGGCAGCCACAGTGCAGGGGCAGCGTGCCATGGAAGCACTGCAAATAACCCCAGCCGAGCTCTGCTCTGAGCCCAGAATAGCCTTTGTTTTTCCTTATTTAGGGCAAATAGGGATGGCATGTGGGCTGTAACAATAGTTTTGGCTGTAGGAGGAGTTGTCAAAGCAAAACTAAACTCTGTTGGTTACTACCAGCATTAGAAACAAGGACAGTGACGTCAGCAGCCATCCTGCTGTTGCCTGGGCGCGTCACCGGGAGGCATGACAGCAAGGGCTGGGCATTGATGTCACCACTGGGTCCTCAGGTGGCCAGAAGACATCACTCACTCTGTCCTAACAATTGGGAGCAGGGCAGGAAAGAGACAGGACAGTCACCAAGGAGACTTTTTCAGGGGTTTACATAGCTAAAATAAACAGATTGCCAGGCATGGTGATACACACCTGCAGTCTCAGTGACTTGGGAGGCTGGGGCAGGAGGATTGCAAGTTCAAGGTCAGCCTCAACAACTTAGCAAGGCCCTAAGCAACTTAGTGAGTCCTTGTCTCTTTCTTTGGGGGGGAGTAGTAGGGATTGAACCCAGAGGCTTTAACCACTGAGCCACATCCCCAGCCCTTTTTTTAAAAATATCTTATTTAGAGACAGTTGCTGAGGCAGCTTTGAACTCCAGATCCTTCTGCCTCAGTCTCAGGAGCCGCTGGGATTATAGGCGTGCACCATCACACCTAGCGAGACCTTGTCTCAAAGTAAGATATACAAAGGGCTAGGGATGTGGCTCAGTGGTTAAGCACCCCTGGGCTCAATCCTTGATATCAAAAAAGAAAGAAACAGGAGAATTTCAACAAGAACATGAACAGCTGTCTACAGTTACACAGGTGAATCAAAACAGTGAAATTTGTTCTTGAGCAATTTCCGGATTAAAAATGCAGCCCCCTCCCCAGTTCTTCTCCCGACATTTTCTCAGTCAGACTTCTGGGTGGACAAGGAGAGTGCTCAGGAGTCGGCTGGAGGGCCACCCCAGCACACAGAAGGTGCCTCAAGAGAAAAGCTAGCTTCCAAAAGAGCTGGAAACGGTTTCCACTTCAAGCAGGGCCTGCCAGGTCTCGTGCTCTCCCTGGTCCCTGGAGCCCAGAGGGTCCTGGCCGGCTGAGGATGGCGGTCCAGGTGTCAGATGGTATGACCGACGCGCAGGCCTGTTCTCTAACACTCTCTTCTGCCCCTTGCAAGTGGACGTACCTGCACCTGGAGACAGATGGTAGGAGGCCGCTCTGGGGCTGATGTTGCTCATAGTGAAGAAATCGTGCATTCTAGAAACCAACAGGCTTTTCACTGCCATGACTGGCCATCCCTGAGCATTTTAATCCTGGGAGCCCATCTTAATTAAGTACCGGGTCCATTTGGTGGAATGTTCTCACTGCTTCATGTGTAAAACTTTTGGCTTCATGGATGAAAGTTTAGCTTTTAAACTGCTCTGCACGCTTTGCCACATGCACACACACAAGTACACACACCCCTCCCCAGCAGCTGCCTCACATTTCAGTGGGTGGCCCTGCACCCTTGCTGCCCACGTGTCCACAGACACCCATGACTCAGCTGAGTTGGGAGGTGCACACCACACTGCCTGGTTCCACCCGGCACAGCGTCCCTCTGCCACGTGCACTGAGGGGTGGGCTCATTCTCCAGGTGGTGCTCCTGGCTTCTGGTCTCCTCCCTTTCTGAGCACCACCTGAAAAGGATGCTTCAGGAAGAAGGTTCCAAGGCCAAGCCACGATGCAGGGGTTCAGACCCCAACACACACCTGGCTCCGGCTGGCCACCACAGTACAAGAACCACTGGGCTTTTTAACGGACAGGTGCCGGTATTTCTTTCCCCTCCACTCAGAGAACCCAGCAGCTCGCACAACTCAGGGGTGTGGGGGACATTGAAACTACATCTTTAAAAGGGCAAGCTCCCTGGTGGGCTGACCAATTTCACTGTGGGCTAACAGTGTCTCGGAGCTTTATGAGGCTCCCCTGTATACAGCAGAAGCCTGGGAAAGGGTGCCGGGTGAGGTCACCCGAGATGGACGTTTGCACAGGGGGTTGCTAGCAGTGAGAGCCAATGCCTTCACCAGCAGGGGGACACTGCCTAGAAGGGCCTTTGGTTCCTTCATCTACCTGACCCATGTTTACTAACCATTTATGGCCCTTAAGGGGAGGAGCACTGGACCTGCAAAGCCCTTCCCCAGAGAAGCTGTCTGGGGGGCCTGACGGGGCTCAGGCTCCATCCGCAGCTCATTGCTTATTTAAGGGACCCAACAGGCTCAAAGGACTGGCTTCCAGCCAGGATCAGAACGGGACCAGCTGAGGCTGCTGGAGCCTTGGTGCCCTGAATGGCCAATAGGGGCAGCACAGGACAGCCAGTTGCTGGGCTACCAGCTCCAGGGCTGGGAGGGAAACAATCAGGGCCCTCGGTTCATCAGCTAGACCTGCCTCTCTCTTTCTTAAATGACCCAGGCAGCATCGAGGCTGGCGCGTGCCATCCTTGATTTCATCACTCTGGGCCCTGGGTCCCACCTGTCCCCTCCCTCCCTCTGCACCCAGCCCTCGACGGGTGCCGGGCTCCCGCACAAGACGTTCTCATAGAAGAAGAGCATTTGAAGAGTTAGAAGAACCTTTCAATGGTCATGCATCAGAAGGCTTTGCAGACCTTTAGGGAGGTTGACCTCTGCGTTCCAGGAACTTGCAAGCACTGGATCTTTCATCTGCACACTAACCCACGGGGCACATTTTCTCGTTCTCACCTGAGAGGTAACAGGACTGAGGCTCTGAAGGTGAGTGTTTTGTCCAAGTCAAGCAGTGGCAAGAGAGGGCAGGGGTTGGGAAGCTCCCACCCGCAGTGAACTCAGACTGAGCCAACAGTCAACAGCGTGAAATCCCCCGAAACTAACCCAAGGGTGTCAGCGGACCAATAAGGACTTACTTTGATTTTTTTTATTTAATTTTTTTTTTTTTTTAGCCTGATGCCCAATTTCTCTGGGGCACTAAGGGGATGTGTTAAGTTGCAGGTCGCGATGGAGCGTGGACATCTCCACCTTGCCACGGGGCTCCCAGGACCACTTTATGTGTCTCCAATGTCTGCTAACGTGACCCCTGTTAAGAATCGATGGCTCTGTCCTCTACACATTCCCATTCTTTGAGGTTAATGGCTATGCTATAAAATTTTGCTCCGAGATGAAATTTTCCACATAAAAATTAAGCTCTGGAATTTGGCCTTTAGAAAACAAAACAGTACATTTTAAGCAAGTTTGTTATGCTTGCAGTCATGAATGAGCACTTGGAAAGAACACAAACTCTGTGTTCCCACAGACCCCAAACAGCATAGTTTGATATTTGTGGACATTAACCTATAAGCATGGAATGGTTTAGTAATGTATCTTTAGTGCTTTAAAAATCGCAACACAGAGAAGCCTTTATGGAGAGAGATAAATGCTTCGCATGTGCTTCCAACCGGCCTTAGTGTGGCCTGCGAATTCAAAAGAGTGCGGCTCTACGGACCCGGCAAGCCAACAAGGTGGATTGAAAGTTTATTAAAGAGCCTTATTTAATAACTTCCTAATCTGCAGTGGCATTCCCTGTATTAACTGGGTTTAGAGTTGATCTTACACATTATCTACGCCACCATGGCATTTTTTTTTCTTCTAAAGGGGAAAAAAAGAATTACATGTTATTTTATGTTGATGGTGGTACAGGTTTTCATGATGGCTAAGCTACTCCCACCAAGAGGATCACACACCTTTGAAAACTGCACTTAGTCTCCCAAACCTCGGAGGAGGAGAGAGGGCGGTAACCGTGGCTAAATTCAGGGGCCACTTGGACACGGTCTGGCTTCTAGTCTTGCCACCTAACTTGCTGGGGCTGGAACACTTTCCTAGCTATAGAATTAGACTGAGAATGTCTACACCACAGTGCTTGGGAGGATGAAGGATGCATTCAATGCTCAGAACTCAGAGGGTGGCCCAAGGACCAGCAGCACCGCACTGGCATGGCCCAGAGTGCTCCGCCCAGACCTCCTGAGCCAGAGCCTGCAAGTTAAGGAGATCCCAGGTTGGCTCATGTGCACCTCAGAGTTTCAGAAGCTCAAGCTCCAGACTCCTCAACTGGAGCAGGTGAGGGAGCCTGGCATGTAGAGAAGCTGTGACTTGTCCACACTGCAGTGAGGAAGTGGGAACAGAACCCAGGCCTCCTGCTGCTGGTGGTTGCTATTCAACAATGATTGTAAGGGTGGTACTCAGCCTGCGAGTGAGGGTGTGTGAAGAGCACAGCGCCCCCTCCTGGCCAAGGGCACAACCGGGAACCACAGGGCAGGTGCGTCCCATCTCCTCCCACCTGTGCTAATGGGCGTTCCTCACCCTCCAGCACCTTTAGGAGCACCGGCAGTTGACAGGCGTTGTCAGGGGCCACGAGAATAGGAAAGCCAAGTGGCTGTGCTAACAGAGATCTGCTGTTGGGATGCAACTTCTAGGAATTTGACCTTCTTCATAAAAAATTCCCAAAGTCCCCGAGGACTTCAGGACAACACATGCAGGAGAGCATTCTGGGAAACTCCAGGGTCGGGAGCAGACGCTTCTTTGCAGGCAGAACTATGACGGTGTCCTGCTCTGTTCCTAGGAGCCTGGCCTTGGTCTCTCCACATCCCCGACCCCTGCCTCCCTGAGAGGGTCACGTGCCAGGAGAGGGGAGTCCTGGCCCTTGAGAATTCTGGAAGCAGCTTTCCACAGCCCATGCGTGGCAGCTGCTGGCACGCCCCACGAGGCTTCCCTACCAACGAGGCTTACTGATGGCATCTTTATGAGGCTGAGCGCATCATCAAGGGGAGGGCCCCTTTAAAGGGGTGGAAGAAAAGGTGTTCCCCCCACCCCCACACGTTTCAGGTGAAACACACACACACACACACACACACACACACACACTCTGTGTGAATATGAAAACACACTGAATATTTTAATATTTAAAATACTTGGTGTGGCTGTTTGGGAAATTTTTATTTTTGCTTTTCAAACATGGTCCATTTCTCCATTTCATCCAAACACTGGAAGACTTGATCCCTTCATGATTCATCATCCCATTTCAGGGTAGGACATAGACCACGAGGCTCCAGATGTTTGTAACTCAGGTCCTAAGCATTGCTACTCTAGTTCTTAGTCCTTAACACCATAAAAACTTAGATTGCTCCAGGCACAGTGGCGCACGCCTGTAATCCCCATGGCTTGGGAGGTGGAGGCAGGAGGGTCGCAAGTTCAAGTCCAGCCTCAGCAACTTCTTGAGACCCTCAGCAACTCAGCAAGACCCTGTCTCAAAATCAAACATAAAAAGGGTTGGGGATGTGGCTCAGTGGCTACGCACCCCTGGGTTCAATCCTGGGTACCAAGAAAAAACTTGGATTGCTTCTTGAGAGATGGCCATCCCACTCTCACTAGCACCATAGTCAGGCCAACGTCATGCATTCTTGGACACGTGTGGCACACGCAAACACATGTGGTAACACAGAAGGTACGTGCTGAGGCTCATGTGCTGGACTACTGTGTGGTCATTCTCTCACAGCTTGTAGGGACGTGGCTCTCAGCTAACACCACTGTTTCCTGGACCCTCTGAACTTGGGGGGAAGGCATGGGCTCTCATGTCTGGAGCTCCTCTTTGTCACCCTTATAAGTTCCAGAATGGGTCCAGGATGTGCCCAAGACATCCTGCCGCTTTGGCCAAAGTATGGGTTTCTTCTAAAGTTGAAATACATCAGGGCATGTTCCAGAGTTTCAGTTACTGCATCAGATCATATGGTAAGGCAAACATTAGAGAAATCACGGGCCCTAAACCCAACGAATCTAAAACCACCCCCTACATACAGCTCTATAAGCACACTGTGAAACCAGCCTAGCACAGATGCTTTAAAAACAAGATTTCACTGCTCTCTGGGGTCAGGTCCTCCAAGACTTCCAGCACGAAGTCAGTCCTCATTTATGTCAGCACAGAGCTACCTACAGCAAACCTGGGGCACCTTCTGTGTGCGACTCACTGAGATCAGCTAGGAGCGAAAAAGCAAGCCAGGAACCGTCCTTGCCCCTGAAATCTCTCACTTACATCCCCAGCACAGTGCTCCGCCAGAACAAGTGGATGCACCAAGGAACTGGGTCCCGTGAGCATGGAAGAGAAGCACTTAACCCCGAAGAGAACAAGCACAGCTTCACAATTAGACTCACTCCATGCCAGCCAGCGTTCAAAGCCCCTCAACTCACTTAATGAGGCCATTTAATATTTGCCACGACCACGGAGTAAGTACCGGTTGTCTTTCCAGTCTCACAGATGGAAGACCTGAGGCCCAGAGAAGTTAATATTAATACCTTCTCCAAAGTCATACAGCTACTAAGTGGCAATGGTGGCACTTGGAACGAGGAAATCTGGCCCCAGCATCTGTCCCTGACAACTACATCAGGCAGACCCCTGAGCTAAATAAAGCCTATTTCTAGAAGGGGGTTAAACTACAAGTCTTATTTAAAAGACCCAAGGGACCAATGACTTCTTGGAGACCAGGGCTCCAGGAAGGGCTGGGAGGGCATGGAGGCCATTTGTCTCTGCCATTAGGGAAGGAAGTCTCTGCGCCTCAGGGGAGAAGCACTCAGTTGCACAAGAGGGTAGATAAAAATAAACTTGAATATTTATCAAAATCAGAGTTTTCAGAACAAAAGGAAACAGCACAGTGAGAAGGCAGACGTCCCCACCGCTCTCCTTCCTCAAGTCCACAACCTTTTCTTTTTCTTTTCTGACTCCAAATGCCCTGTCCATGTAGGGACTCACTGGCCCGTACACCAAGAACGAAATCACAGGGCACCCGGAGGGACTGGTGGCTTCAAGATCTTTATTGGTGAGAACCAGCAAAATATCAGAACCAAAAGGCCACTTGTGGATGCGATATGATGTCGGTCATGTTTCTTTAAGTTTAACTTCAGGAACCTTTCTGTTTGGGTTTAAAGTGCCCTTAAATCATGTCTGTTATTCTCAGCCAGAGTAGCGGTGCACACCTGTGACCGTAGCCACTCCAGAGGCTGAGACAGGAGATGGCAAGTTCAAGGCCAGTCTTAGCAACTTAGCAAGACACTGTCTCAAAATGAAAAAAATAAAAAGGCCTGGGGAGCATAGCTCAGTGGGAGTGGAAGAGCCCTTGAATTTCAACTCGGGTACTGCAAAAAAAAAAAAAAAAGGTCAAAAAAACAACAAAATAAAAATTCCAGAGTTTTCACAAGGGAGGAGTCTTCTAACAGGTTATAGAAATAATTTTTTAAAAATTAGAATGTCAGAAATGGAAATAGCAAATGCTTTATCCATAAATTCTTCTCTGTAATGTGCCCTAGAGACAAATCTCTAAGCCAGCCTCTCCCCACTCCTCCTCCAGGAGGCAGGCATCCCGGCCCAGGGGGCCTCTGCCACATGTCCTTCTTGGTGATCCTTCACTCCAACAGGTGACACAGCAAATGGGAGACCCTCTCCGGCCCCGCGCGTGATAACTCCTAAGTCTGGGGCCACAGACACCCTCGGCTGTCACACCTGGAATAGTCCAGCACTAGCTCCCATCCTGGTGTCTGATGTTCACTGGGAGACCCGGGCGATAGGGGCCCTGCCCTGCAAGTGACCCAGTCTTGCAGATGCTTAGATGTCCCCTCAGATGGAGCCACGTCAGAGTCTGTACACTCCCGTCTCCCTGCATTCCACACATGCTGATGCTTATCTAGTACAGATTTTTAACTGGGATTTAATTCATTTTTTAAAAAATATAACTTCTAGCTGGGCATGGTGGTACACTCCTAAAATTCTTCTAGCTACTCAGGCAGAAGGATCACAAGTTCAAGGACAGCCTTGGAAATGTAGCAAGATCCTGTCTCAAAATAAAAAATAAAAAGTGCCTCAGTGTTTAAAGTGTCTTTGGATTTGCACACTAGTACTGCTCCCCCCGATCAATCAATCAATCAATCAATCTAAGGAACATCAATGAAATCACAGATCTACTATGCTAGAGATTCTAAACATAGCCATCTTTTAGGTAGGTATATTATTAAAAATTATATAGTAGCCAGGCATGATGGTACATACCTGTAATCCCAGCAGCTCAGGAGGTTGAGGCAGGAGGATTGCAAGTTCAAGGCCAGCCTCAGCAATTTAGTGAGGCACTAACGAACTCATTGAGACCCTGTCTCTAAATAAAATATAAAAAAGAGGCTGGGGATGTGACTCAGTGTTTAAATGCTCCTGGGTTCAATCCCAGATGCCAAAATAGAAAAAAACATAAATATATATAGTAACGTTAAATTTTAATTAAAATATAATAAAGTTAAATGTCAATACAACCTATAATGTTCATTCTTCTTCATAAAGAAGACTTTCTTTTGCTAACTTAAAAAGAAATATTTGCTGTATAATTCAGTTTTAATGTAAGGAAATCATGGTCTATCTATATACATATTGTGTTTAAAACAGAACATAATTGTAATGGAATACAGGAGGGTGTACTTGCAGAACAGTGGGGTGAGGCTTTCTACACACCCACTTCTCAGGAAAACAGCCATACTGGTGAAAATTATAAGAAAGAAATCATTCAACGTCTCTGAAAACTTTCCAAAGGGGCCCAGCAGATTAATAAACATTTTTTTAAGAAAATCTGCTAAATATCCATAAGAACAGAGGGCATCTGGGGCACGGGAGCCACACTCTATCCTCCTCTCCCTTACAGGTCAGCAGGATGCAAGCCCCACTCTGGGTGGCTGTGGACAAAACCAGGTTCCTTGTCCCCCAGATCCCAGGGAGGGCTTGGTGTCTCACGGGAGGGCCAGGTGTCGGCAGGCTCTGTTTGGAGGTAGATTACAGGTGACTACTGTGAAGAGGGCTTCCCTGCTCTTCCCTCTTCTCCCTGCCCCCAGTCTTAGGGAATAAGGTATACAGCAGGCATGGCAGTCTGAGCAGCAGGGACCCATCTGCCCTCGCCTTGGTTTGCTCACAGGGCAGCTCTACAGCAGGAGAGACGGGTGGAGAAGACCAGGCGCTCCCGTTCCTGCCCAGTGTCCGCCTCATACAGCCAGTGGTGGGGCCACTCAGAGAAGCAGTGGATTTCCCCACCCCAGCTCTGGAACAGTGACTCAAGAGATCCTTCCCAGGGGGAGAGATGGACTGTGAGGACAGAGAGCTGCCAACTGCCCTCAAAGGAACTGCATATATTTAGAATAGCATATGGGGAAGCACAAGCAAAGACAAGAGTGATTTTGGTAGTAAGCAATTGAGAGGAGGCTCGAAGCTCCAAGAGAGCAACACATTTAACTGCAGGTCAGCAGTGTTACAGAGAATGGGAGAAAGAGACAAGCAAAGCTGAGAAACGCAAATTAAACTGACACTGAGATCCCACCTCACTCTAGTCAGAATGGCAATTACCAAGAATAGGCATAACAATAAATATCGTTGAGAATGTGGAGAAAAGGTGCATCATACATTGCTGATGGGACTTCAAATTGGTACAACCACTGTGGAAAGCAGTATGGAGGTTCCTCAGAAAACTTGGAACAGAATTACCATTTGACCCATCTAACCTACTCCTCATAGACAACCAAAAGATTTAAAATCAGCATATTATAGTGACGCATCCACATCATTGTTTATAGTAGCTCAATTCACAATAGCTAAACTATGGAACCAACTTAGATGCCCTTAACAGATGAATGGATAAAGAAAATGTTGTACATATACATAATAGACTATTACTGACCCATAAAGAAGAATGAAATTATAGCATTTGCCAGTAAATGGATGAATCTGGAGACTATTATGCTAAGTGAAATAAGCCAATCCACCAAAAAACAAAGGCAGAATGTTTTCTCTAATATGCAGATGCTAACACACGGTAAGGGGGCGAGGGAGGGAAAAATAGAAGTTCATTGAATTAGATAAACAGGAATGAAGAAAAGTGAGGGGGAATGGTAATAGGATAGACAGCAGAATGAACCCCGACATAATTTTCCTATGTTCATAAGTGAAAACACGACCAGTGTAACTCCACATCATGTGCCATCACAAGGATGGGACATTATACTCCATGTATTTATAATATGTCAAAATACAGTCTACTGTCATTTAACTAAAAAGAACAAGTGAAAAAACTTAAAAAGAAAAGCCCTCTGAGGTCTGAACAAATCTCAAGGCTAGCCTCAAAAGTACCCCTGCAAAGGGGACTGAATTTAATTGAAACAGACTCAGTAGTAACCTATGCCCTAGGCAGAGAGGGAAATGATAAAGCAACCAGTCAGCAGTTAGCGGAAGCCAGCATCTGAGTGCAACAGCGACCAAGGCAGACAGCTTAACAGAAACAGGAGGGAAAGAGGCTACCCCAGGTAGCCCTGCTAAAATCCCTGCAGTCTTGGGTGACTGTCTTGTCCAAGGCTATGTCCTTGAGGAGTGGTGTCAGAGGCTTCACAGTGTATGATAAAGAGAGCCCAGGGGCAGTCCACCAAGCCACTACACAAAACAAGGGAGCAACAACGGGCCCTGGGAGGAGTCAGAATCCAGATTAATATGCCATTATTAAAATGTCCAGTTGCAACAAAGTAAATGTGAGACAAAGAAACACAAAAAGGGTAACCCCAAGGCCAGAAATAAAATGGGCAAGGGAAATCACCTGTGAGAGGATCCAGGTGTCAGATTTAACAAAGTCTTGACAGCAGTCATTAAGTATGGGCTCAAAAAGAAAGAAAGAAACTATTAAAGAAGCAAAGCAAGGCATGATGACAATGTTGCATCAACTGGAAAAATATCAACGAAGAGACAGAAATTATAGGGGAAGGGAGGGAGGGAGGGAGGGAGAGAGAGAGAGAGAGAGAGAGAGAGAGAGAGAGAGAGAGAGAGAGAGAGAGAAGGAGGAGGAGAGAAAAAGGAAGAAACAGATGGAAAGCCTGGTGTCAAGAATACAATGATCAAATGAAAAAATTCACTAGACAAGCCAAATAGTAGATATGAACTGGTAGGTGACAGGTTTTGTGAATGTACAGATTGATAGATATGACACACTCTGAATAACAGAGAAAAATTGAAAAAAAAATAAGAAGAGCCTGAGATAAATGTGGGACATCATTAAGCATGTCAATGTACAGGAATACTACAGGAAAGGAGAGAGGAAAAAAAGCAGAAGAAAAATCCAAAGAAATATGGCTGAAAATGTCCCAGATTGCACTCAGGAATATCAACAGTCTCTAAGTGAGATAAATGCAAACAGAACAACAGGCAGGCACATGATAATAAAAAAGTTAAAGGTCAGAGTAAGGCAAATTGTAAAACACAAATGACACATCATCCATAGGGAGCCCAATAAGATGTATGGTCAACTTCTCATCAGAAACAATGAAGGCCGGAAGGCAATGGTATGACACACTCAACGTGCTTTAACAAAAAGTTTTTAAAAAGAGCCATCTAAGAATTTTATACCCAGCAAAACTACCTGTGTGTATTTGTGTGCTACATACACACAGGGCTGGCAATGCAGTGCAGTGATAGAGAACAAGCCTAGCACACATGAGGCCCTGGATTCTATCCCTAGCCCTGCAAAAACAAACAAACAAACAAACAAACAAAAAGTGAAGATGAAATAAAGGTATTCCTAGATAAACAAAAAAACAGAATTTGTTGCTGGTGGGCTCACTCAAGAAATACTAAAGGAAATTCTTAATGTTGGAAGCAAGTGATAGTAATGCAACTTCCATGAACAGAGATTCAGTAATGGTGATTATGTAATTTTATGGTAGTAAAATGCATATTTCTCCTACTTTCTTTTTTTAACTGACTTAAAAAGCAATTATATAAAACAATGTATAAACACACAATTGTATGATTGGCCCTATAACATTTAACTGTGATATATTTCACAGTAACAGAACAAAAGAGGTGGCTGGGAGAAAAGCTGTATGGGACAGAGGGAAAGACACCAGATGGTAACGCAAATTAACAGGAACACACAGACCCAGAGAAGGTAAACCAGAAGGTGAATATAGAAAAAGCTAAAAATACAGACTTTGCTCTCCTTTCTTCCCTCAGCTTCTTTTAAAAAAGCCATAAAATGACATAAAGTAGTAATTATAACAATGTCTTGTTGGTTTTGTAACATGTGGAGGTATTACATACAATAACAGCACAGAAAGAATAGAGGGGTATTTGAATACAATTTTTTATATAACACCAGAATTAAGGTAGGGATGGGCTGGAGGTGTAGCCCAATGCTACAGCATTTGCTTAACACATGCCAAGCCCTAGTTTCAGTACCTAGCACCACAAAAACAACAACAAACAGCATTATATAGGACAAATCTTAGATTCTGATAAGATGTAAAGGTTAAGCCCCAAAACAGCTACTAAGAAAATAACATTTTAAAAACTAGAAAAAAAGTCATTAAGATAATTAAATTGTTAAACTAGAAAATATCCACTTGATGCAAATGAAACAAGAAGAAAGAAAAACATATAAAACATCATAAATGAAAAGTAAAATGGCAAATGTAAATCAAATAATATCAATAACATCCAATGTGAATAGATCAAACAATCCGATCAAAAGGCAGAGATTTGCAGACTGGATAGGAAAACAAGATTCAAGTATCTGCCATACACAGGAAACACATTTTCGATTTAAAGATAGAAATAAGTTTAAAGTAAAAGAATGGAGAGATAGATAAACAACAATATGAAGACCAGTGTGGTTATATTAATATTAGCCCACACAGAGTTTAGAACAAAGAAAAACTGTTACTGGCTACAAAGAGGAACACTTAACCATGATTAAAGGACCATTTCACCAGGAAGATATAACAATTGTAAACATATATACACCCAACAACAAAGCCCCCAAACACAGAAACAAATAGAATTGAAAAGAAAAATAGGCCAGTTCAGAATAATAATTGCATAGTTCAATACCCAAAATTCAATAGTGGATAAAATAACAAGGCATGGGTTCAACAAGGAAATAGAAAACCAAAATTATAAGCCAGATAAGCCTAACAGACATCCACAGAACAATATCATTTTCAACCATAGACGGTGAAGTCACCTCAAGTACACATGGAGCTTTCTCAGAGATGGAGATCATTCTGAATAAATCTAGAAGGACTGAAATCATACAAAGCATGTTCTATCATCGTGTGGATCGACATAACAACCGGAGATCTTCACTTGGAAACAGCAGGACATTACAACAGCACAAGCAGGTGCCGTTGTAAAGTGTGAGCGTATCCAGGGAGGCCGGGACAGAGGGAAGTCTGCAAAGGTGAGACCGGGAGATGACATAGGATATTTGAGATGACAATCCTTGGCCACAGGAATTAACAACAAGTTTGCTGGCAGTCAGTCCAGCGCTAGACAGACAGTTGCCGGGCAGCGGTCCCTGCAGGAGTATTTTTTGGTGTGAAGCTGCGGTTCTGGCGGCATCTTTTCTGAAAAGCTCCTGCTATCCCTCGTGCATGAGATCCCCTCCTTCCTGGTATCCCGGCGAGTCCACTTATCTGTTCCTGGTGAGGGCTTGACAAAAATGACTCCATTTTGATACACCTTTCACAATCACAATTGAAGGAAATGAGAAATCAAGACAGAAGGGATTTGAGAAAACTCGCAAATCAGCACGAAATAACGCACACATTTAAAAAAAAAAAAATCCATGAGCCAGAGAAGTCACAAGGAAATTCCTTCCCTGAAAGAGCACATTGGGTGCTGTGGACACTGACTTGAAAAGTGGCTGGTGCTCTGGGGCGCAGCAGGGGTGTGACCCTGGGCTTGGGTGAGGGGAAAGGCGCTTGGATGGGGGGGGGCGCATCTGGGGCTCCGCCCCTTGCCAGGCCATCATAATCTGTAGCTGTGAAGAAGCATCCCTTTAGGGAGCAAACAAGAGAAACCTGAGTTTGAGGATCGCTCACCAACCGGACTCACAGTGACAACAGAATTAGTCAGGAAGAAGTTCCTCTTAGTTTTTGGAAGGACTGGTGAAGAATCCACTCTTCCTGAAGTGATTCGCCATTAGGGCCTGAGGGCCTGAGCTCTTCTTTGCGGGAAGTTTTAAAATAACTGTTTCAATTTCTCTCTCTCTCTCTCTCTCTCTCTCTCTCTCTCTCTCTCTCTCTCTCTCTCTCTCTCTCTTTGGTACCAGGGATTGAATTCAGTTGACAGTTGTAAATCCATTCGGATTTTCTATTCTTCTCGATTCCATTTCAGTAGTCGGTGCCTTTCTGGGATTTGTTCATCTAAGCTCTCTAATTGGCTGGCCTATAGATTGTCCATGGTATCCCATCATAACCCTCTGAGCCTGCTAAGAACAGTATTAAAGTCCCCCCTCTTTCATTTCTGAGCTCTGTGTTCTCTTTTGTTCCCTTTGTCTACTAAAGGTTTGTCAAACTCAATCTTTTCAAAGAAGCAAATTATGTTTTGTAGATTTTCTCTATTTCATTACTTTCCGCTCTAATTCTTTGGCCTGCGATGGATCTTTTCTTATGGTTGTATTTTAAAAAAAGTCATTTGCTCTGCTAATCATGTCTCCCTCTTTTCCTGGCCATCAGAGAGTAAAGAGGAAACTTTATGGTTATTTTCTACTGCATAAGCCCCAACCCATTAGGTCTGTCAATCTATTAATCAGCTTTTAATAAAAACAATAGAACAGAAATATCTGAGTGCATATAAGAAGAAACAGGTATTGTGATGAATTTCCATTTTGATTTCACATGTAGAAGGTTGTGTTTGTGCTGAGTTATGATGAAGGTGTATTTCTCACGGTGCGTCAGGTTTAAAAAGTTCAAAAGCCACCAGCTGTACAAGTGACCAACGGCTTAAACATTTCCTCTCCCTATTAAGCAAGGTAATCACAGTCTTTTCACAAAACCCAGTTCTTCATTGGGAACATACCAAACACACACTAGCGAAGTTCAGATTTAGGATTATGATTTTAAAGACTGAGACACAAGCACACCTCCGGCTGTCTGAGGACTGGGCCAGTGTCTGCGGTTGGAAGACCTAAGGTGGGATCTGAGCTGTTACCTGCAAATCGTGGGGCTGGCTTAGTCAGTAACCCTCCTGAGCCTCGTACTCTGCACCTATACAAATGGCTGGATTGCCCCACCTGCCCTGGGGTGCTGTGAGATTGAGGAGGACACGTATGGCAAGAGCCACAGAATGACAGGGTTGCTTCTCACTGGCCTCACTACGAGGGATGGCTTCACGCTATACTGACTCCATGGCTCACAAGCCTTGCGTTGGACCTGTATTTATTGTTTGGTGCTGTGTTCTCGACTGGCTGTGGATCCTTAACTTGAGGTTCAACACAGGCGCTGCTAGGCCTCATCTCCGGCTGATTCAGGTGTCCGTCGGGCGCACAGCTGCTCTTAGGCGGGAGGACTGCTGGGCTTTTGTTTGTTTGTTAAATATTCTATCTTCTCTCTTTGTACAGACAGACAGGCAGACAGGCAGTCAGGCAGACACACACGGCCCTACGGAATATCTCCCTTCAGGGTGCAGCTGACATCAGGAAGAAACGAAAACCAAACGATCCTACTGGTTACCCTCTCCACTCCCCCTCTACCTATCCAGTGAAACTCAAAAAGTGCTTGGCAGCAAACCAGTTTCCAAAATGAAAGTCTTCGGTTTAAACAAAAATGATACTTTTCATATTCTTAAGGAAATCTCTTCCATGAATTAGATGGCAGCAGTATTTAATAGAGGAAAAGAAATACAATTCTACAGTGAGCCCAGAGTTGGGCTCTTTCATCGTCGGACTTCTACGGGGTGAGGATCATCTGCTGCTTTTTACTTATACTCAGAGAAACATTTAAACACAAGCAGCACCCTGAATCCCAGTGAGTGGGTAAGTGTCACCCCCAGGTCTCCAATTCACTGTGTTCTGTTTCCTTTCCTCCACTTAACAATGATGAGACCCCTGGATTTATTTTTTTAAAAAATTAATGCAAATGACTTTTAAATGTAACATGGCTTATAAATGTGAAAACCTAAGCTCAGCCTGAGTCTCCAGGGCATGGGCCAGCAAGTGCTCTGGTGCTTACAGAGCATCTCCAGGTCTGCTGGACAGGGACGGACGGAGCTGGCTGGGCCAGGGACCAGCTGGAAGCCATCCTGCCCTCGTCATGAGAGGGGCCTCGTCAGCCAGCGTCTGGTTGTGGGTGAAGCTGTGCGGAGAGTATGAACACTGTCGACCATAAGAAGACAAGGATGGGGTTCTGTGGTGGTCAGGAGGGTGCTGTGGCAGAGGTGGCCTTTGGGAAGGGAGGATGCTGCCGGGTGGCGTGAATTCTGAGCACTCCATCACAGACACGAAGCTCGTCAATGCCCGGAATATCAGTTTGTGCCTGAAGTACCGCTGGATGGAATGGCCCTACTCTCGGGTAGAGACTGACCCAGGCAAAGCTAGAATCAGCTACAGCGACAGCCCACGGTCTTCCCTCTGTCGACTACCTTGGCTCCACCCCCCTGGACCTCTGGGGTAGGTGTGGGAGGGAACATGGCCACAGTGCTACCATTTATCCCCAAGAAGGGCATGACAAGAAGCTAGGCTGTTGGTAAGCCCCAAACCGATGGCAGGAGAAACTCTGGTTGAGAAATAAGAACTAGGAGGCTGGTGGGGTGGTGCACCCCTGGGATTCCAGCAACTCAGGAGGCTGAGGCAGGAGGATCAAAAGTTCAGGGCCAGCCTCAGCAAAATGATGGAGATCCTGTCTCAAAATAAAAATGAAAAGGGCTGGGGCTTGAACTCAATAAGGCTCTGGGTTCACATGCAGGGTTCTGGGTTCAGAATCCAGTACAAAAAAAAAATAGGGCAAAGAAAAGAAATAAGAAATACATTTCTGTAAATTCCGTCTAGATCAGCTGGATAAAGAGGAGCTGGCGCTCTCTCAGGAGCCACCACACACATCCATAAAGTTCCTAGCAGAACAATGCAGCCTGCAGGGGCAGCAAACTCTTGTGTCACCTGCCTTCTGCCGCCACAGATTATTTTAAACAGATTACAAGATTCTGGAGGCAGGGACGGACCACAAAAGAACCTGACCACAGGGAGATGGGTGATGCGGCTGAGCTTCCTGCATGAGCAAATGGCAGATCGAGAGCTCCAGAAGCAGAACAGATGCTGCCAGGCCTAGGACAGGGCAGCCACTCCCCACACAGGGTTGGGCTCGCTCGCCGGCCGTGTGGTCAGCATGGCGGTCAGCATGGCAGCGCTCAGCCCCAGGAGCGGAGGCAGCAGGACCCAGCGGTGTGTATAGTAATCAAAGCTGCTGAGAAAGGAAACATCGAGAGGCTGCAGGGGGGGGGAGGCACTTTTTGTTCCTTTACTTGGTGAGGTCATAATCCGACAGGCTGCGCTTCTCCTTCACAATTTCTAAGGGCAAGGGAGGGAACAGAGATTTAAAAACAGTGCATCGTTTGGATGGTACGTTTCAAAATGTCTTTTTCTTGAAGTCCTATCTATGTATTTAATTTTAATATCTTTCTCAAAATACAAAAGATGCAATTTCAAACAGATCCAGAAAAATGAAGAAATCAATAAATAGTCCCATTTTCCAGCTTCTGAAGATTATTCTTTTATCTATAAAATTCCGTTGGAAAACATAATTCTCTTCTGAGCAGAGAAGATCAAGATGAAAAGATGTGAAGGAGAAGGGGGGTAAAGCCCCTACTGGGGTGAGGGGGTGAGAGGCCACAGGCCGTTCCCCACACAGGGCCACATGGTTCTAGTGTCAATGTCACCTGGGAGGTGGCCTTGGCAGGGACGAATCTGTCTCTTCACAGTATTCTCACAAGCTTCTCTAAGTTCTGGGGTGGGCGGAGGGTGGACAAAGAAATCATTCCTGCAAGAACATGTTTCCATAGGCAGATGTCACTGCCACCACGTCTTGTACAGAAACCTGGAAACCAACGCACCTTGGTAAAGAGGCTCTGGATGCTGACATGAGGCATCCCGCGAATCTCACATAGAGAAACTCAGAACAGCCACCTTCCTCACGTGAAAGAGATCCAAGTTCAGCTACTACCATTTAGACTGGTCTTAGGATTGAACTTTCAAGAAGTACAGTGACCCCTACCTTTTTTGTAGATGCCTTTTTTAAAGGTAAGTCTATAGACAAAATATGCAATTTGAGTCAACAGGGCAATGAATGAGCTTGATAACCAACAACAGTCGCTAAATGTTGGCTTGGGCCCGGGCAAGGGCACAGACCATCCAAGACAGACGTTACCGTGCAAAACCTACCATCATGGAGGTTTCCTGGCCCTGGGAAAGGGCCTTTAAGAAAAGGAAGTAATTATTGTGTCTTGACCCATGCCACCCCATGACGCCAAGCATCCACTAGGAGCTAGCGGTCCTGCAGGAGGGCTGCTGGTGATGGTGGTCCTTCTGTGAGGGATGCTGACCAGCTGGCAGTTCCCAGTCACAGGCAGGACCCTGTGGTTCTCATACTCCTTGCATCTAGTACAGCGCCTGGCACCTGCAAAGGGCTCAATAATATTTGCTAAATAAAGGACGGGGAGACCGACATTCAGAATTCTGGAATGCGATGCTTTGGGGCCAGGGTTCTCAAAGTGTGGCTCCTAGACCATCAGCCTCAGCCCCACCCAGGAGCCTGTTAGACCTCTGGTTTGGTGAATTAGAAGCTCCAGGATGGGGGTTAGCAAACGAGGCTGTATAGAGCCCTGAATGAGTTTAAGTGCTGCTGCCTATGGAGATGAGGGTGTCTCAGGACAGGAAATATCCAAGAAGGAAGTGAATAGGTTCATAATATTTTGACATCGCCAACTTTGCAAGCCCATTTGAGTCCTCTGGGTCTCTCATTTGCATGACTCTGGTCTTGCAATCTCTTATACTGTTATTAAAGCTGAAGTATTGATGAGACCTGTGCAGATACACCACAGTGCTTCAAGGACACAAATGCATATTGACCCACCCTGATTTTTAAGGCATCCAGACTGTTTTGAGATTAACTTCTAAAAGTTAGATCCTTGAGATGTGTGTGTGTGTGTGTGTGTGTGTGTTTTCCAGGGATCCAGGCTTCCCTTGCAGTAAGAATTCCATTATCATAATCGGACTTCATTTGGCCAGCAGGATGATGAGGCTCGATAGCTGTCACTCAGCCTCTCCTCTTCCCTAGGTATATTCTCAGGTCCTAAGGGCAGTAAGGACAGACTCGAGGAATTGGCCACACTCTCAACTCACATTCTCTCCAATTCACTAGCTGTCTGGCATTAGCTCACTAGTCGATTATAATATATTTTGATGTTTCTTGAAGAAGCTGGAGAAACCTGAGGTTTTGCTGAACAGGTTCATTTGGGAGGAAAGAAGTTCGCAGAGGCAGCTAGCTTTCGGTTCCCCTGTTTGACTCCCAGCTTACCTCCATATGAAGATAATTTTCTTCCAACATAGGGCTCATAATTCTGTACCCTACTACCAGAAACCAGTCACCTCCATATAACGTAACAGTAGTTTGTGTTAAATAACCGGTATTTGGGTTTATGCAGCAAGTGTGCTTACATTTGGAGAAAATCTGGGAGAGTAGTTGTCTGCATCAGTAAAATTCATCACTAAAATTAAATGCTTTCATTTTCCTAATGGGCTTTGGAGGGGGAGGGAAACGAATGTGCTTTCCAAAGATAATCTCCTGGAGAGGAAGTCCGCACGGAGGCTTAATCAGATCTGGGGCAGAAGTTATTGTTGCCAAAATTACTAATCATCAAAATGACCCTTCTTGCTCATTAGTGCATTAATAAGTGTGGGCACCCTTCAGCCAGAGCAGGCTGCTAATCCCTGTGGTCAGGCATAATCCATTTCTTCTCCTCTTTCTCCGCCTCGATTTTAAAGGCTTAGAGAGAAAAGATCTCTTTAAAAAAAAAAAAATGGAATAATTCTTTTTTTTTTAAAAAAAGAAAAAGCCCCAGAAGGCCCTGTTATTTATTACCAAAGATAATAAATTAATGGAGCTTACAGTTTTCATGCCGGAATAAAGAGGGCTGGTCACAGATTTATTCCTGATGCATTAGAAATGAACCCGAGTGACAAACTCCTGCTCTCTCTCTCCTGCCAGGCTGATGTATTGACTAGACAGGTAGATGTCAGGTCCTCAGGCTGTCTGGGTGCTATGGAAATCGCGTGGAGTGCATTTGACCATCGGCAACGGGGCCAGACAAGACTCATTCCTATTCCAGCCAGGGAAGAGCCCCATCTGCATTTGCCTCCCACCCCCCCACCCCCCAACCCCCGAAAGGCTGCCATATTTGTCAGCTCAGACGTGCGTCAGATAAGCTCTTTCCTCGTTATCTAGTATTTCACCAGGCAGTGGAACCAAAGGATAAGGACAACCTAATCGCCCACGTGGGCAGCAGAGCTGAGCGCCGTCGGGCCCCCACACAAAGCCTGCAGCCCCGACAAGAGGAAGTTTACGGCGGAAGTTAATCACTGCATTTGGAAGAAAAGCTCGGAGGGATTTGGACACACAATTCTGATTTATCCTGGTCCCACGGTGCACCAGGAGACAGACCCTGCACGCCTCACGGCAGGATTATCTCCAGACAAGTTCACTTTCTTCCCCTCTCCATACGCTGTTTTCAACGTGCCCTAAGATTAACCATGATTAAAAGAAGCGGTGATGTGGAATTATTTGCCCAGTGCCAACAGGGATAGGTGCAAGGAAGGAAAGATGAATTTTGGAGGCATCCTGCCACCTAGTCATCCAACAATCTAAACATTTATTAAATCTTCAGATTGGGCACCGTGCCAGTCACTGAGGACAGGATGGACAATTTCCTGTTTTCAGAGAGGCCTGGAATGGCTTGGGGAGGAAGAGGGAGTGAGTTAGAGACTGACAATTGGCAGGGATGGTGACACAGATCTGGCCACAGTGGGAGGAAGACAGGGCTGGGAAGAAGGCTTCCTGGAGGAGGCAGCCATTTACCTGAGGGTTTTTGATTTTTTGGAACTGGGGATTGAACCCAGGGATGCTTAACCACTGAGCCACATCTCCAGCCCTTTTTAGGTTTTATTTTGAGGCAAGGTCTCACCGAGTTGCTGAGGGTCTCGATATGTTGCTGAGGCTGGCCTGGAACTTGTCATCCTCCTGCTTCAGCCTCCCGTGTTGCTGAGATCTGATAATTATCCAGATGAAAGAGAAAGGGGAGAGGGGACAGGATTCTAAAGAGACTAACATGAAACAAAGCCTTAGAGATGACAAAGATCAAAGTCTGGGACAACTCGAGTGATTTGACATGCCTGTTATGACAGAGAGCAAAGGTGGAGACAGACTCCCATCCTGGCCTGTTATCCTGTGAGTCTGGGGAGATACTGGGCTGAGAGGCTGCGACAGTGCTACTGGGAGAGCCGAAGCTGGGAGTGATCCAGGAGAGGTAGAGAGAGCAGGCAGAGCCAGTGTGGCAATGGCACTGAGGGGGCAGGGGGAAGGGCATGGAGTGGCCATCAAGGTTGCAAGTCCCCCCATTGTCAGCCTCACGTGCACAAAGCCTAGTGGTACACAAGGGTGTGGAATTGAGAGGGGTCCCCAGAGAGGCCCAAAGACAGAGCCTGAGACAGGGCATGACCCACTGGACAATGTCCTAGGCCACGGCTGTCCCCAGTCCTGGGCATGTGCTAGGTGACCATCAATCATCAAGTAAATGGATAAGTAGTCAGGCCATCCAGCTTCCTGTGTGAGAGCACCTCTTCAGGCCAATGGCAATCTCTCTTATAGGTCATTTCTCACTCCAAAGTGGTAATACTATGTTCCCTTCAATATCTTTGGGGCCAAACTATTTTCTTTCTCTTTAGAACTCTAAGAAAATTTCTTTCTTTGCAACTTATTTCAGTCTCCAATTCCATGCATCTGGCACTGCTAGTTAGAGTCTAAGCATCTCACAGGCAATGCACAAGCCTCGTCCTCCACAGAGGTCACCATCTCAGTAGGCAATCACCAAACACATGGCAACCAGGAGACCAGGTCCAGCCTTCCACCCAGGCTGGGTGTCCCTAAGCCAGGCAGCCACCCCTTCTGCACCTCACATTGTCATGTCTGCAAACTCAGGCTAAGAATATCTGACCTATTTATTTCATAGGTTGCTTTAAGAAAAAAAAATGAGATAATACAAAAGAAATACTAGGATCTTAAATTATATGTATTTATACGATTCTGTGACTAAATCAAAAAAGCTGCCAGTTTTTGGATAGCAACTAGCCCACTCAGGTCAGCTAATAAACCCAAAAGTGAGAGCCATGATTCACTCACATATGGTATAGGCCAAATCACGTGAAAGAACAATATAAGCCAGAGAGCTCCTCAGAATGAAGATGCATTAGGCCCAGCTGAGGAGAGAGCTGAGAGGACGGGAAGCCACCTGGGGGGTGGGACCCAGGAGCAGAGCCCTGGGGCTGGTGAGGGCCAGGATGCAGGCCATGCCCACTGTCTGCCTTGCTCCTGGGCACAGTGGGTCGCAGGCATTGAGACCCACCTGTGGTCACACAGTAGGCCTCGCCACACCCACTCCACAACACAGTGGACAAGGCAGAGCAGTGTCCCACGTCAGCTGAGGGCCAGCCTCCTCCTCCTGCTCAGCCGGGCCTGCCTGCTGGCCTCAGGACCCCTGAGGGGGTTACATTCAGCTTTGAAGTAACATACTATCTCCAGGGCAATCCACATCCTAAGCATAGTCTAGGTGCCATTCTCTAATCAACGGTGCCCACACCACAGTGCCAGCGTGGAAATGACAGACACAAGCAGCGCCCCTCTTCTTCCCCAGGCCTCCTGCCCTGCAGGCAGCTCAATGCTGAAGGAAGTGGCATCGCCCAGAGCTTCCGTGCCAGGCCCTGTGCTCAGTGCTGCAAGAATTCTGCTTTTCCCATCTCTGGCAGGAACTGTTGTGCCCATTTTCAGATGCAAACACTGGTGCTGAGCAGGATGATGATGCTTGGCAAAAGAAGCAAGGCCAGCCAGTGTTAGCCTCGAGGCCAGGCTTAGAGACCACAGAGGCCATGCTCATTTCAGAGTTCCCCAGTGTGGAATAGATCAAAGGAGGTATGATAGGTGCATTGTATAAAATAGCCCTAGCACACCAAATGCAGCAGTATACCTCCTGCCCCCCCACACACATGTGCACATGCATGCACACAGACACATTTATGTGCACATACAGAATCTTCACAAGCAAAGCCGCTGTGATCAGATCAGATCAGAACACCTAGCTCCAGATGTGTGCTGAGTCCTCAGTCCCTGTCTGCACATCCGCCCACCGAGATGGGACTGCAGTTGGTATTTTTAACCACTGGTAAGGTTTAGGAGCCAGTAGAAATCCCAGAACTAAATGACCAGGTTCAGACTGCTGGACAGACTTCAGAAGAGAATGAGGAGAAAATAAGCAGCAGGCAAAACAGAAGCCCCTGCTGAGAAGCAGCTCTGCAGCTGGATGGCCTCCATCTTCTTTTTGTAATGGCGAATCCCTGGTTCATGTCCCTCAAGACAAGACTCCAAAGAATTTAGCAGAGTCTACCCCTAGCAGACAGGATGCAAGCGCTCATGGTGGCTGCTGGAAATACACAAGACCATCTCCAGACAGTCTAGAAGGAAGACAGGAAATGATAGGCAGGCCTCGGTGGAGACCGCATTATAAGAAAAATCCACCAGAGGAAAAGCGTTACCCAGAACACAGATGCAGGTCGCTCCCAGCCAACCGGCAACCTCGGGGGCATCGAACTGTAAAACCAAGAGCCGAAAACCTAGTTAGAAAAGACGGACTTGTAGCAATTGAGCAGCACTGCTTTCTTCTTTGTTAAAAGCTTGCTTAAAGAGAGAGCTAGAGTTCAAAGATATTTTTATGGCTCCCCAAAGCAGGAAAATACAGAATCTAGTTCTGTGACTATTATGAGGCCCAAAGCCCTGCCTCAGAACAAAGCAAGAGATGGGTGACTGCTGGTCAGTCCTGGGGAAAATCCAGGGACCAGGACAGTTACCCTGTACCTCTGTCAGCCGTAGCACCAGCGCTAGTCCCCCCCACCCTCCAGAAGAGTCCAGCAGGGCGGGATGCTCTTGTCAGCCACGCTAACTCGAGGATGCCCCCCTCGGCAGCCACCAGTGCTCGCTGAGTGGCACCTGACACCACATAGGCTGGAGATCGGAGAAGAGTGAGGCAGTCCCTGACCCTGGGGGAGTCAGCTCCAGGGAGACCAAGGAGAGGCCCCGACAGGAAGGCTGGCCCTTGGAGAAGACTGCTGAGGGTGGAAGGATGCAGATCAGCCAAGGGGCTGAGGCGGGGCCCAAGACAGCAGTGCCAGTGGGGCCAGCTGGCTGGAGGGGAAGGAGGTCAGGGCACCAGGTTCCCCATGGTGTGCCTCGGGCTCAGGAGGTGAAAGTCCAGGCTGTCGGCAGTGAAACCTGCTGCAGCTTTTGCAGCAGGGCTGCCCAAGTGCATGGGGTGAGCAGAAACCAGGGGGGCTGAGTAGGAGTCCCGAGAGACATGTCAGTGGACGTGAGAAATGTGTGAGCACAGACCATAAAAACAGAGAATCACTCACAGCTAATATGTGGTGAGCCAGAGGAAGGAAGAGAAGGGACAGAGGAGAGGCCTAGGGGACTTGCAGCTCCCGGTCCCTGGCAGCAGCCGGGGCCCCACAGGGACATGGGTACCACCTGCACACACAGGACCCCAGGTGAGGGACAGACACTGTTCCAGACGTTCTAATGAGAGGCAGCTACTTAGAACTGGGAGCTATTCTTCCCATTTAAAAAAACACAGTTTGTGGGGTGGTGTCCAGGATACCCCACAAAAGTCACTTTGATCATCCGTAACTGAAATGCTGTAAGCAAAGGGAGTATTTCACCTCTACTGACATAGAATCTTTGGTGACTTTACCTAGGAAACTAAGACCTATGTTAGCATGTCTCCACCAGCTGAAGCCTGAAATTCAGGACAAACCTAGGAACTCTTGAGCTAGATTGGCGCTTCCTGTTCATGGCAATCACCAGCCAGGAGACACTCCTTAGCTACTCCCTTCTAGAAGGAAGAGGTCAGCCACCTGGTGTAAGTTAGAGAGCGTTAGGCTCAGGGAGCAGGGAGGAAGTAATCTCCTATTTAAAAGGAGCTGGCTTCCTAAACACTTTCCATGTGCAATGAGCTGCTACCTAAAGATGCAGGTGACATAATTCGATTGTTATTTGATAATAACAACGTACAAAAATCAAATGACTGTAATGATAATCAATCGTTTCCTTTTATAAGGGTTTCGGGATATTTCCTATGCTTACAAATTATTAATATATTTAAATAAATAGTATCATCTTACTAACTCAGGACAACTTGTGGTCCACTGAAATCTTTGACTCAAAAAAGCTTTGGACACCCTAAGCGGGTCACTGTGTTTCTATGGTCTGTTTTTAGTTTGTTCTCGTTTCATGCACTTTTCCTCTTTCAGTTTCAGGTTGCTTTCCATCTCATTGGAAAACAAAACCTAGGCTGGGTTGTGGCTCAGCAGAGGAGCACCTCCCCAGCATGCACGAGGCCCTGGGTTCCATCCCAAGCACTAAAACCAAAACGTTGCTCCAAGCTAAATAAGTTGCAGTAGTTAATAAGCCCGCAGAACACAGCGTGGCACTGTCCCCCTCCGGGTTGGGAGGGTGACTTTCTTCTCTCCTACACAGTGCCCCTGAGGCTCATTCTCTGGCATCTAGCCCCGTATCTGCTCCAACTGCCTCTTAGAGCGGGACACTCAAGAAGATGTTGGTTCCAATGACATCAAGGAGGATGATGACAATAGCCATGGTCAAGAGGGTCACAGGAAGCCACTCCCCGCTCACAAGACAACCAGGAGCCCAGGTTAGTCAATCTCGTTTTAGGGAAAACTTCAAGGTGCTCCAGTTGTTACAATTAGAAAACATAATAGTAAGGCTGCCATTCTTCAGAGAGTTGGAGCAACCAATTGTGCAAAGGGTCTGTCGCAGGTGCTTCTGGCTGTGACTCCACGGAAGCCTGCAGAGGTGGGACTTGGTTTCTCGGCCATTTTTTCTGGGATGAAGTCCTTTGGCCTGCATCAGATTTCCTGAGGTCAAGAAGCTTTGGCTTTGGGAGTTCAGTTCTCCCCACTCCTCTCCCACCCATCCTAGGAGGCAGAGAGGCCAGCGTCTTACGCCCAGGCCAAGCCTCCCTGGGGTGTGGAGAGTACGCACAGCTTAAAAACAACCACTCTGGCTGAGTTCTAGAGGTTACCAGAGGAAAGCCTGTCCGTGGCTCCAGAGCCAGGGAGAATTTCAGGATGAAAAGTGTGCTATGTCGTTGGTGCTATTTCCATCTTGAAAGCCGGAGTCCATTTGTGGGCAACCCAATTTTGTTTTTTCACAAGGGGTGGGCCTCATGTAGCCAAACCACGTTAGAGTGAGCCTCCAGCAAACCAATTTGCAGTCGATAATGCAGCCAATGTTTTCCTTAATAAGATTCCATTTATTCATCAAAGAGGAGTTGGGCAAGGCCAAGATACTATGCGGCTCCGTCCCCTGTACTTTTCCCTCACCGTCACCAAGAAGGAAGTCACATGTTGTTTTTTTGAGCATAAAAGCCTCTCCATGCCTCTTGTTTTCTCTTAGGATTTTACTCGCAGGTTCTTTTTTCTAATTATAACCAATGGAGTGGTAACTCCCAGTGCCTGCCTTTCCAACATCACTGCATTCACAAAGCCTGGCCTCAGGGAAGCAAAGGTATGCCACGGGCACCTCCAGACATCTCCCAGCAGCCTGCAAGCAAATTTCAACACAAGCCACTCCTGGAGACTCTCGGGACTGCAACAGCCCAGTAGCCAAACCTCAGTCCTTTCGGTTCAAACACTGGTAGACAGACCTCCTTTTTTTTTTTTTTTTTTTTTTTTGCCATTACACAACCACTGAAATATTAGTCGCGATTCCCCAAAGTAATCAGATTTCTTTCCAGGCAATGCAGGCATGGAGCAGCACGCCCAAGGGTTGACTTTCCCACCCTGACCTCTGTTTGTGTTTACTATCGCATCAAATAGTACCAGCTGAAACTTGCAGGAATATGAAACTAGTCTCATGTAAATTCAGATGCTTTAAAAAAAAAAAAAGCTATACCACAAAGAGAAATGAAAACAGAAAACACCCACCAGGAAATTAAACACTGAGAACTTTACTTTCTAAGGGTCAGGTCAAGACACCCCACAATGTTTTTTTTAAAACTTATGGTAAGGATTTCTTTCCACAAAAATCTACATGTTGTGACATCTTCCCCCAAAGCCAGGTCCTCCTGACCGTGAACCCGTGGCTCGCACAGGGAGAACTCAGGACCCCGGCTGCAGCTGCCCTTCTTCCCAGGACCCCCGCACCACAGTCACCACCTCCCATTAACGCCCCACCCTCCACTGCTCTGAACAGTGACTTGACTCCACGGGACAATCTGTGGCCTCACCCATCAGATCCAGGGCTCCCAGGGACAAAAGAGTGCCGCTGGACACAGGCAGCAACCACCTTCTGCTGAGCAAGAGGAGGGGGAAGAGGTGAGGAGCTCAGGAGGTAGGTCAGACAGTTACAGATTCTAACCAACAGGCCTAAAATCAGGAAAACCAGCACATTCCGAAGGAGAGTTGGCAAATATAAATGATGGATCCTAGACCAGACAAGGAACAGGGCAAGGAGCCTACTCTACGGACGCCTGTAGCAACTTCTAGAAGACAGAATTTCCTCCCCGGTGCAATGACCCTTCCTTTAAACTTCTTTGTATTTCTGAGATCTTTGTTTTGTTTGTTTGTTGTTTGCTGTTTTTAAGTATAATCAATGACTTGGCTGAAGAAAGAAAAAAGGAAAAAAAAATGTCATGTCATATCCCCTAAAATAGCCAGTATTAAAGGAGCCTTTAAAAGCGAGAAGGGTCTCCATGCCAATATTCCCATCAGTAACACCCTTGCCAGCTCTGATCTATTTCCCCTGTGGCTGCTGCGTGGAACAGGGCAGAGCCTGGTTCAAGAGAACAGGAAGCTGTTTCTAGAGCTTTCCAGGAATCCGTCAGACTGTTCTGAGGACACCCTCCACCCTGGGATATCCCTTCTAAGTTGTGGCGCTGCAGGGGACCAACCGAGAGAAATGGTGCAGGGCTCCAGCAACCTCCGAGAGGAGAAGTCTGGGCAGCAAAGAAAGTGAGCCTGAGACACAAGCATCCAGGGAGTCATGTCACCCCCCAATTCTAACGTCCTTCTTAGATACCAGGTGCAGGACATGGTTCCCGTCCCAAAGGAGACAGTGTCATGGTGGGGAAGATGTGCCAGCTGAAGAGTCACAGTGTTACCAAAATCTGAACAGGAGTATGCATCGAATGCTGTGGACAGGGAGAAAGTGGCTGGTCCATGGGGGCCAAGGACAGTGCAGAAGTGCCACCATGGTAGCCTCTGTCCCAGAGCTGTAGCCCTGCCATGGTCTTCTGTTTTCCTTGCAGACTTTTTAATGCGGACACAAAGAACCCAAGTAACAGACCGAAGAGCAGCCATCTTTAAGCTGGACACTAGTTAGACGGACCTTTACAATCCAGGTCACCCTACCCCTTTCTCCATCATCGAAAAGGAGAAGTGAATATTTACAATGGCAAAAGACACAGGCTCACACCAGGTCATCAACAACTCAACAGCTCAAAGGGACTTCATCCGAGCCATCCATAAAGCCCACAAAGCTCACTCTGGTTACAGACCAACCTCTTAAAGGCACAGCCTCTCTTTCAAGACGTCCCTGACCAGGGATGCAGAGATGGGAGTGTGAGATGCGCATCCCCCATAAGCACCTGACTTCTATTCCCTATGAAAGGTCTAAGCCTGTGCTTTCCTCTGCACTGTCTGAAGAGGCTCTGAACAGCTAAAATTATATCTGATGTCGGTCTCTCTACCCCTGGTAGTTTTCTGACTTTGCTTCTCTGACTCTAATTGTACCAAAACACTATTGCTCTCCTCCCTGATCTAACAGAAAGTGAATTCTAACCTGATGCTTCTTTGCTTATGCCCCTGTATATTTTCTTGACTTGTTCCTGTTACCTCTGACTCGTTGAGCCCACACACATCTAAGATTTCTTTAAAATATGAGAATTCGTACAGGAGAATCACCATGAAACAAACCTTTTGGAGCAACAATTCCTGGGCTGGGGACGTGGCTCAGTAGTAGAGCACTTGCCCAGCATGAGGAGGCCCTGGGTTCCATCCCCAGCACCAAAAAAGAAAAAATAAATAAAGAAGAAATAAAGAAAAGGGGGGATAGAAATTGGAGTAACAATTCCTTCCCGAATAAACGCTGCAGTTTCCTGATACCCCACAACATGCATGGGGTGCAAGAGGGAGTCCCTCCATCCACACAGAGGTCACATGTGACTCGGGCTTAGCCAAGCTCTGGGATATTCTCTGCCATCGAATAGAATGGAAGTCCTTCAGCTGAGACGCTCATCCCTGACATTGGGAAATAGCCCATTCCATGAGGGGGGTCTGTGTCCAAATAACCACTTACGAACACAAGATGGGTCAAGCAAGCTATTCAAACCCTACCTGCTAGTTGCCAGGATTCAGGGGTCCTATGTTAACTACAAAAGAGTGAGCTGTGGGCACTGGGAAATGTTGGCAAGAGGTATCATTTAGGAATCACAGGGTAACTCAAAGCAAATCTATCATCCTCTCACTGATGGCTCCCTTCTGGGTTCTTGTTTATTTCATTTTTTTTTGTACCAGGGATGGAACCCAGGAGTGCTTAACCACTGAGACACATCCTTAGCTCTTTTTATTTTTTTATTTTGAGACAGGGTTTCATTAAGCCTTGCTAAGTTGCTGAAGCTGGCTTTGAACTTGCAACCATCCTACCTCAGCCTCCCCAGCCTCTGGGATTATAGGAGTGCCGTGTCCAGAAGGGGTTTCTTAATGTGCACTAGATCATGATAAAAGATGTAGGGAGGTCTGGGGTTGCAGTTCAGTGGTAGAGCACCTACCTAGCATGTGTGAGGCACTGGGTTCAATTCTTAGCACTGCATATAAATAAGTTATTGTTTTTTTTTTTTAAAAAAGGCTCATTGACAACTAAAGGAAAAACAAAAAAAATTTAGAGACCTCTTGACAAGGACTAAAGGATCCTAAAGTTTTCCAAGACCAACATAAAAACGAGTGAGGAGGTAAAGGGTTCTCTTGGCTTATAAACTAGACTCTCTTTCCATTCCAAGCCAGGGCACTGTCATTTGCATTTGGATCACTAGCACTGGTAAGATTTCAGCAACCCGAGAATGAAGGCCAGCTGAGAGGTCAGCCAGAGGGAAGACCCCGCTAACAGAAGGCCTGACTTCTGTTGTTGAAAACCCATCAGGAAAGCCCTTGTAGCTAATTCTCTCTCACTACCCCCAACACACTTAAAATGCAGGTCTGACCTGAAGAAAGAACCTCAAATACTCTTCACCCAGGTTGGCGATGATTAATTAAAATAGCTTATGAATAATTGCTCCACTTTTTTTTTTTTTCAGAATTCTGAGCAACACTGGCATGTGAATTGCATCAGGCAATCTCATTCTGCCCAAAGTAGAACACTTTTCTCTGACCCTGATAAGTCCAAGTCTTCATCTCACTGGCTGCCAGAGGAGGCAGTGGGGTATCCAAGGGGCCTTGCTTCTTAGAAATCCCTGCTCTCAGTGTCCCATGAATGGAGACAGCAGAAACTGTAAGGCACTCAGGGGCCTCGGGGCTGAGGAGGCACCTAAGCACCTGCCTGGCATGTGTGAGGCCCTATGATTGATCCCTGCTACCCACCTCCAAAAAAAAAAAAAAAAAAAAAAGTACAATAAGAGGCCAAGTCCAACCTCACAGGTCTTGCACAGGGTTTTTGGAGGCAGCAGGAACTATAAGGAAAGAGCAGCCGCATTTGAACTTAGTCCTAGATTTTGACTCAAGGGCTGAGTCAGCGCTCCACTGATCACAGCACACTTATGTCCCTCAAATAAAAACGTTTGCTTTTCTAACTCTCAGTGAGAATCTGTGTGGCTGGGGACACGAGGTGGAAGGAGAGAGAAGACAGACTACCTCTGCACCGAGGCGGTGCCGTCCCAGGGTGGAGCTTGCCCTGGCAGTGCCACTGAGCCTGGCTGGGACACCCGCTGATCTCCTAGGCAATCAAGGGCTCCTGCCTACCTCTCGGTGCACAAAGTCAAGAGCATGCCCTTTAAAGGTATCAGAGCTACGGCTGTCATGGCATTTTCCCACCCGTTAAGCAACTGATGAAGGAGTTGTCTGGCCAAGAGCACGCTGTGTCCTAGCTGCCCACTTCTGTCTTTCCTCCCCTCCGGTCAGGCAGGAAGGTGATCAGGAAGCCCTGGGGGTGCTGTGACCTCGCTGTTCTCACTGCAGTCTTTGCCCCTCTCCTGCTTCTAATGGCTGTCCACATGCACCAGTGTGTCTGGGCTCCCTCTTGGCCCTGAAGGGCCGACACACAGGAAATGGGCTTTCCACCTGCTGTTGTTCAGACCCTCCCAGACGGGGCCACGGCTCTGTAATTCTTTGTTGTACAACACAAAGTACGAGGGTCAGTGTGCTAAACAAATGAAAATGTCCTTTTCTATCACTATCTTCTATCTTTGCTTCTCTTAGATTGGAAAGGTCTGTCCTGTAAAGACCTGATGGTTTTAAGAAGAAAGAAAGAAAACTACCAGCAAAATATCACCCCAAAAGAATATCACCCCCCCTCAAAGAATCCCTAAACCAAGCAGCTTAACTGTGATGGAGACACAGCCGTCTTCTCTCCCTTGTAAATAGTAAACAAATAACGAATATCTTAATCTTCCAAGAGGCATGTAATAGCAATTAAACCAAGTTTTGGGAAAAATTATCAGTTTATATCAAAAGGTAAATTAGCCCAAACTAATGCTGATCATTGGCACTAAAGAGTTTTGTTTTTAAAAGATTTTCTTCCTTGAAAGACAAAGAAATTCCTTTTCAACCAAGGTGAAGAAAAACAGCATCCAACTTATGAATTAGTTTGATTCCCCACATTCCTTTGTTACTGACTTATCCCGCAACTGAAAAGCTTTTCTTCTTCAGAAACAGGAGTACAGAGATTTATCCCTGGAGAGCTGAGCTCTGGGAGTGAGTTTCCATCCCAGCTCCCACTCACAGCCCCTGAGCCTGCAGGAGGACAGGACAGTCATGGGAGGGTGGGAAGGAAGCTCTGGGGCTCAGACTTGTGGTGGAGGGGCCAAGGGCAGGGAGAGGGTAGAGGGCACTTCTCAGCTCCTATGAGCCAGGCTTCTTGGAAGCACAACATCATCCTAGACGAGTATCAGTGACAATATTAGATCACCCTCAGGACCTTGCTGACTTTCTTAGAATCATTTTTTCCAAATTATGAATTTGCTCATGTCAATCTACAGAAAACGAGTCATTCTGGGTGTGTTCTCATACTGAGTCCCCACAAACAGAACTGTATTACGCAGGGGTGCAGGGACTATGGGGCCAATATGCAGCCTAGGCACCCAGAAGGCAGGAACCGGGGTGGTGCCCCATACCCTCATGACACCCAAGCGGACTAGGTTTGATGTGCTTACTAGAAACACAAGCTTAGTTAGGATGTAAATTTAAATATCTCGTCTAAGGTAAGAGGCAGTTAGACATGAGACCTAGGCCCACCTGACCTCCAAATATGCTCTGTTCTAACAACACACGAGCCCTCAGCCATACAAAAACCACTTGTTCTGATGCAGCGTGAACTTGGCTGGTTCTAATTCCACTTTCCCTTCTTAACCGAATGGGACACCGTGGCTAGGTGTGGCAATATGGTGAGCTCTGGCTATGAGAGAGTGGCAGAGGTATTGGGCTTGTTGTTCTATTTTTTAAATAAGAAAATATTCTAATAGTTTGGGCAGAAAGGTTCTCCTTGTTCTCTGTTAAAGGGAGAATTTTCTCTACTTAACCAACATCCCTATCTCAATTTGTAAGATGAATTGCAACCATCAGGGGAAGTTTCATTGCATCCCAGGAAAAGAGAAAGAGAAGCAGAGAGAAAACTCTTGGTTTGGTCCAAGAGTCAAATCTTCACAGAAGTCCAACAGTGAATTTTTAAATGCTGCAAACAATTCGAGGGTTTTCATCTTTACCTAGGCAGTTGGGTCTTCCACAGAAGTGTGCATTCCTCAGAATGCTGCAGTGAGGGGTGGTGGCAGTGTTTCTGGACACAGGAGCCGTGGAGACGCAGAGGGCATAGGTCCAGGGCTTAGTAATTAAGAAATTGAGCAATATTTGCTCTCAGAGTTCCTGGCTCCATGAAGCCCCTGCAGGTAAAGAGGACTCTGCTCTTAGTTCTTCTACTCAGGGATCTCAAGCAAGGTGGGAATACACCAGGTTTATATTTCTTCTCCCTGGGTCTATTTGTCTAAGTGACATTGTTGAAGGCTTACTGTACCCACAAAGGTACACATCTCGGCTCAAGAAGGTGAACCTTGAAAGGATGAATATGGACCAAGACAAACCAAATAGCAACTCAATGAAGAGGGTCAGTGAAACAGGATCAGCTCCAAGAGGCACCACAGGTCGCTACCCTCCAGAGAGTGGGACTGGCTGACTAGGGGTCAGGGCTGCTGCCGGGCCTCGGTGTTCCCATCCGCTCCAAGCCACACTCCTCAGAGGGACACGGAACTGATTAAGGCTCCAGCATGGTACTCAGCACACATCAGATGATCAACAAACCCAAGTATAGAGAGCCCCAAGACCACGACGTGACACTGCATTAGTTATCTCCACTGTGCAGAGACTCGCCTCTGGTCACTTAATATGGGACAATCGTGACAGGCACACTCCTGTTCTATTGAAAACAGATGAAAATGTGAAGCCATGTACTGAGCAGAAGGCGAGTGTTGGTGTCCCCACTCCAGGTGCCTTGGCCCGATGTGGACAGGGAAGAAAGGAGTCCAGGCGCGGCCTGCCTACCTGCCCGGGCCTGCTCCCCTTGGTCTCTTGCCTTGGACTGAGGTCTCAGCCTCATGGCCTTTGGCCCTGTTTTCACTCCCACCAGAGGGATTAACTGTGGCAGCCTGGGACACTGGCCCCTTCCTACCCAGCCCACTCCTGGGAGCAGGGTCTGGAGAGCGTATCTCTGCATCCCCTTGAGAAGATGCAGGTCCCACAAGGGTCTCGGCCTGGGTCTGCCCAGATGTCCACGAAGATGGGCTGACCTGCCGGAGAGCAGCAACAGGCTGGTTTACAAGGTCACACACAAGGTCACTGTGTTCTTCCAACTCTGACACAAGCCCTCGAAGCTCCATCATGCAGGTGTGGCTCTAGCAGTGAGGAGGAGCTTTGTCCCAGAAGCTACAGAAATGGAAATGGTGACATTGCCCCTGCTCCTATGAAATAAGGTGTAGGCACAGAGCCCTGCTGTGAGCGGGTGGCCACTTCTCCCCCTCTGCCGGGAAGGGTGCTGTCCACTGTGGGAGCCGCAGCAGGGCCAGTGGGCGTTCTGCTTGTTGACTGGTTTGAGAGAGGAGGACAGGAGGAGGGTCTCAGTGCAGCTGGGCTGGCTCCCTCCCCAGGCTTGCGCGCAGCTGTGGTCCAGCCATGAGGCAGGGTGGCTCCTACTGGTGCCACAGACCTGCTGCTGCAAGGGGCTGTTTCTTCCCCCACCCCCGTGGTGGCAGCCCTGGCCCTGGGACCAGCAGGTCCCCTTTGTCCTGCACCCCCAGGCTGCTGTCACAGCAGCACTGCCAGGTGTCTGCCCAGCTTGGCACAGGGACACCTCCGTTCTCTTCCATGCTTGGGCCCCCCAGGGCACAGGCCTGTCATAGGGCAGTTAGAATATGGTAGACATCCTCTCCAGCCATGGCCTGAGCCCCACTCCTGGATGCCCTTCATCCATCTAACTGCGACAGACAGCTGGTAAACCTAAAAGACCACGCAGTGTACTTTTACAAAACCCTCTGGGACATAGCCATGTCTTATGAGGTGCTCTGACCACGGAAGACCTATTGCTTTGGTGGCCTGGCTTTATTTTACGTTGCGGCTTTGAGTTCAAGTTGTGATGGGACTTTATCACCTCTACTTTTCAGAGACAGGCTCGAGGGATACGATGCTCTGTGTTCCAGGGTAGTGCCATCGGCCTCTTGGTCCCCAGGGCAGCTCCACAGGCAGGCCCCTGCGGCTCAGCTTCGCTCTCCAAGTGCTGTCTTCTGGGACAGGGCAGGGGAGGGGCACCGAGAGCCGGGGGGCCTTCAGAGAGGGCAGGGGAGTCAAAGTGAAATTGTCCAGGTGGGGGGTGAGGTGCACCTGGGCTTCAACCATCCCTGGAGCTACAGGCAAGGTGACAGCTGGGAGGGCCACCACTGTGGGAAAGAAAGACAGTTTCCAGCTACCTGCGAGTCAGGAGGATGGGGATGTTGAGAGGGAGAGGGAAGGAGCAGAGGGGAGGCCCTGGGGTCCTGGGTAGCACCCCTTACTGCCACATCTCCACACTTGGGCTACACGAAGCCTTTATTTATTTTTTATTTAGGAAAAAAAGGGAAGATATAAATGATCTGTTTACATCTGTCCCAGCACTGAACATACTGATGTCTGATGGGAAGCCAAGAGGAATGGACGTCCCCGCACAAGCCAGGGCAGGCGCCCAGACACACATAGGGATACTGCCAGAGACATGTGACTTGCTGTCACACAGAACAACTTAGGCTTGTTTCTGACGAGGGCCACTTGAATAGCTGCCACTCTCTAGTCCAGAATCCCGCTCCAGGCAGGGGAAATATGGGACACAAAATTTCTCTAATTATCATCAAAACCCATCAAAATCAAGTCGGGGAATATGGTAGATTGAAAATGGTCCAGTTATGACCGTGCCACAGGGGTTTAAGCTGTAGCTCAGGAAATCACTGAGGGGTCCCCTAAGGCCATCTGCTTCAAGATCCTCAAGGCCACAGAGTGATGTGTGGCTTTCGAATCTCCCCTGGGGCCTGGTGTCTGATCAGCACTTGGGTGTTTACTAAATGCAGAACTAAGAACCCTTCTGACCATGAGCACAGGAGTCGAGATCCTCTGTCCCTGCTGATGTCCCAACATCGCGACTGCTGAGACGTCACGTAAGGAAGCTCAGTGCCCTGGGTTTCTCAGGACAGCTCGAGAGATGCAGGAAAAGCCACACACACACACAAAAAAATGTTCATTCTGCTCTGTGGATTTACCTTCTGCAAATGAGGACCAGCTCCCTCGCCCAGTCTTCCTCACCCCACCCAACCGAGAAAATCATCTCTGTGTGAACAGATTTGGGAGTCGGGACTCTCACAGTCACTCCTTAGCCGTCCTGGGGTCCAAGCACCAGTCCGCCCGCCTCCTCTTCTGGCATCCGCAGGTGCGGCTGGAAAGAGCTTCCTCTGGGGTACCTGAAAGGGCTCTCTAACCCCACTGCCTATCCAAAACCAAACTGGATCTAACCACCAGTCTAAAAAAAGACTATGGGTTTCTGCTGAAGATTAATTGGATGGGAATGTGATTGATCAAATTATGTTCTGTGCATGTACAAATATGGCATAATGAATCCCACTACTATGTATAATTATAATGCACCAATTTAAAAAAAATTAAAAAAGAAAAGAAAAAAAATATAGCACATGGAAAAGAAAAGACTAATTGGGTGTTGTGAACACACTCCTGCTCCCCTGAAGCAGCCTTGTTCTCCCTGAACCAAACAGGTTAATTATCCCCAAAGATGAAAGTATATTTTGCTATAAAATAGAGAGTGAGAAGAAATAGTGCATTTCTTTCAGGTGCATTTGTGGTCAACCATCAGGTCTGTCCTCAAATAGAAATGGAAAACAGGGGGTTAAGTTTCTTTCGTAACCAAAAAAAAAAAAAAAACTCTCTACTAGCTACGGGAGATGAAGCAAAACAGTCTCCATATAGAGGGTAACAGTTGGTTCAAGTTCTACCTTCCTTTCTCAGTCAGGTCTATTTTAAGCCTGCAGCAGAGGAAACTTGGCAGCTCCATGTTTCCAGAAGTCCCTGTGCCACTTCCCCACTTCACATGCGAGGGCACAGCCGGGGACGCAGAGGGATCCTTGGGGAGGGAGGGGGCAGGTGCCCACTCTGGACCCAGTCACCACACCTGCTCAGCAATGCCCTGCCAGTGGCCTTCACTGAATTGTATATGGACCCCCAAAGAAGTCAAAATCACAGAAACAGAGGGTAGCAAGGGGGTTGCCAGGAGCTGTGAGTTTGGGGAAGTCTTAGTAAAAAGATACAAACTTTCACTTCCAAGATGAACAGGTTCTGGGGAGCACGGTCTCTGCAGCCCAGGTGACGGTGGATGCTAACTGGATTCTGATACCCATGATGCGACATCAGATCTTGTGGTATACCCTGGGTGGATGCAACCTTTATTGGCCCATTAAGTATTTTAAAATAAAATAATTTAAAGAAATTCATTGATCACCAGTTTGAAAGTGAAGAACCTCATTCAGCGGTGGGTGAAGAAATGAGGCCTGTGGATTCAGGTCAGCAGAGCTGGCTGGGAGCTACAGCCTCAAGCAGGCCCCGTGGGTCGCAGGGTTCAAGGTCCCCCAGCAGGCGCAGCATCTACTCTCACAACAAGCAGCTGCCCCTAGAGCAGGTTCAGTGGTCACTGAATTACAGATGAGGAAACAGAAACCTGAGGACATTCAACTTGCTCACAGGCACACATCTTAACTGTCCTGGCCACAAGGGTCCCACTCCACCACCCCAGGGGGGAAGGTCTCCAGCGCCCAGGACTGAGAAGAGCTAAAGAACCACACGACCTTACTGGACAGTTTTAAAAATTGTTTTTAAAATTATTACTCATCGTGGGGTTTTGTTTTAGGTTTTCTCTAATATAAACAGAACAATGATTACTGCTGATTCCCGGAGCCTTCGACGATCAGAACAACTTCAGGTTCAACTTCTTCTAAATTGGGTTCAGCTTCACAGAGAGCCCTCTGCAGGCTGGGTCAATGGTGGACACCTCAGGAGTCCAAAGGACACGGGTGGAAGTCCTACATGGAACGAGGTGAGCTCCGGGGTGCTTCCTGGGAAGGAGCACCACCCCATCCTTGCTTCCTCTGAACGCGTTTCTTGAATTGTAATCAGGGCACACTCGTGATGATGAAGCACACTTCCCACAAACGGCTGCTCATCAAAGACATCAGCTGCAGTGTTTAATCACAGAGCAGAAACCATTTATTTTCCCATATACTTCTCTCTTGAAATATCTCTTCATTATCTCATTTACTCCCATATAAAATGGTGCTCAAAAATCTAATTAGGAGTGCAAGATCTTAAGGAGTTTCAGAGTGTGTGCCTGTTTCTCATTGAGAAAATTCCAAAAGTTCAATGATACGAGGACAAGGTAAATTGCTAACCCGCTAAAAAGGGGGAAAAGGACGTAGGCTTTATTAACAGCAGCCCATTTTCAAAGGGAAAAAATAAAAATAATTATCATGTCTATTGCTCCTCAAAATAATTGTACCCGTCTACTTCAAATCAAAATCTTAAAATCATCCAACTTTTCCACCATTCGTGTTCTGGACTGTGGGGTCCCCCGTGGTGGGATGTGCCCTGAGGCTGTAAGATCTGTGAATGGAGAGGCTTTGCACACCCCAAGTGCAGGTGACAGCGCCACAGTGAGGAAAGTGAGGGCCACAGCTCTTAGGAGAGTCTTCTGAGGTCACAAGGGTGGCACATGGCAGACTCGGGACCAGGCTCATTCAGCAAGAGTGGCCGCTTCTTAAACCCTGGAGGCTGAGATCGAAACCAGTGTCCTTTAATTACTGTCCTCCCCATGAAGGCTGAGGGTGAAAGAGAAAGCCCAAGGTCACAGATCCTGCCACAGACAGGTGACGGTGAACTCGGACTTCGGGTCGTGTGGGAAAAGATGAATTCAAAAATAAATGAAGAGGGGAAAAATATTGTTTTCCAAAAATCTCACCACTTTAGGGAGGTAAAGGTCTTCCCGTCAGTCCCTGGGTCATCTGACGTGCAAGGGGACAGTGACCACTGCCGGAGGGACCAGCTCCACTTCTTCCCATTGGCATGGAGTCACAGGCCAGGCAGTGAGAACCCACGTTCTCTCCGGTTCCTGGGTGGTGCCCAGTTACCTATCACATCCTAACACCTGCTCAGAAGCCACAGGGAGGAGTCAGCAGCCTGACAGGCGCCTGGTGATCTGGGTTGTCACATGGGGTCTTTCAGCTGTGTCACCTGCGGCGTTCAGGGGCTATCGCAGGCTGTGCCAATACTCCCGCCCAAGCAGGGATGCTCTTGTAATCACTTCACCCACTGAGGGCTTTGAGTCTCTGAAAAAACAAAAATTCTCTGGTTCCTCTGTTTGATTTGAACAACGTGCATTTAGGAAGAAAAATCAAAAGCCAACAGTAACTGAGGAGATCCACTTTTTCTCCTAATAGTGAGCCTAAAGCTAAAAAGTACCCAGCAGAAGGCAAGACGAAGGGACCCAAGGACTTTGACCAGGGCTTCTTGTAGATGATGATATCTCCAAGGGAAGACCAGTGCTTCCTGTTAGAAGGCACCAGACAGAGATGCCCAAACGTGCAGACTCTGAACAGGAAGAGGCCTCCCAGATCTTAAGCCAGCTCCTGCACCGCGGAAGCCCCCGGAAGCCAAGGTCAGGAGAGAGGAAGTCAAGGATTTAGTCAAGGTCACTGGGAAAGTCATTTGCAGAGCTGCTGTTTAACCTCAGTTTGCTGACTCTGTAGCAGTGTAATCTTGGCCTCCAGACTTTGAGAAAACAATAGCCAAATGCAAATGTATACACACTACACACACACACACACACACACACACACACACACACACCTGCACACACAAAAGTATGCAAATACACATACACACATGTATGCATATATATAAGTGTATACATAAGTATGTATACATGCACATAATTCTCAATTTGAGGCAAATAGAGACTGATAATCCTATTATCTTTTTAGTGGATTGGGTTTTCTACATCATTGACACATTATGAAAACAATCTGGCTTATGCGTCTAGACTGTTTCCACAGATACTGTCAAGGTAGATACCACTTTCAAGGTCTCTGCCACGTATCATCTTTGCTTGTTGGTTGGCAAGGGGGACATGTGACAGAGCCGCAGGTGACATCACAGAGACCCTGTGAGGAAGTAGTCCTGCGGATGCTGTGAAGAGAAAGTGCTACCTGTACGGTCACTAACAACCAGAAACCACCCTTCCGGACTCACTCCTGCCTTTTAGCTGAAGTGCCACTCAATGCGGGTTTCATAGGTGCTAGGTGCTGCTGCATTCTGGGGTGAGCGCAGCGACGCATCTAGTGAAGAAACACATGGACATTCCTGCAAATCAGCAAGACAGACAGCCCTGGGAAGGACGGCATTCACCCACAGGAGGGGCCTCTGACAATCATGTCCCCTGGAGACCTGTGGCTGGGGGTCCTGCTCTGTGGGGAACCCAAGGTTCTCCTGCAATCTGTTCTAGTGATTACACCAGGTAATAGAAAGTGACAGTGGCAGAAGTACTACTCATCAGTAATTCATGGATGGCCTCCATAGATATTTTCATCAGTTATACTGAACTAATACTAACATTATTTTGCATTTCTAAGGGAACAGTAACTGCTGGGGAATATTACCCAGAAACAGCTGAAGTGCCCATGGGGATTTTCAGCTAGCCAGTAAGCAGTGGTTATTGGAGCCATATAAGTACCTGACCTAAAGTAAGACCCTGTTCCCCCGAGCCCAGCTAGCCTGGCCAGTTATTCAGGCTTTCTCTCCATAGGTGTCACTTTCCACTTTGTTACTGTTTTAATGCTTTATGAGTAAGACGGTGTCTGCGGGGCCAAGGTGCAGGGTCCAGAACAGAGCACTCCTGTCCAACCTGGCCCTGATTGTCAGGGAAGGGGGCAAGACCAGAGGTGCTGAGGTGGTGGCCGTGGGGCCTCTGTGCACCTGAGACCCATGTGTTGCCTGGGCCACTCTCAAGATGGGACTTCCTCCTCTTTGGAACCCATCATGACTTCTTTTCTTCTGCCAGAGTGACACCTGCTGGAAAGTATGTCTGGAGGCAGTTCCTGCGGTGCAGTCCCACTCAGTATCCACCCCGGTCTATTTTTGAACAAGGGCAAGAATTTCAACCAGCTTGGATAAACACATAAGTTGTGTGACATGAAGATAAATTTGGCAATGGTTGCTTAGGAACTGACAACACTGCAATCAATAGGCAGTTTCCCAGAACACACCACTCCAATGCCTTTTAAAGTGCCAATCAAAGTTTGCAAAACCATTCATTGTATTTCAATATGTGAAATTTCCTTGTACCTTGAAAAATGATTAGATTTATTTCTGTTCCATAGCTTTCTTTTTTTCTAGTTCAAAGTCAAAGTGAAATATGAAATTAGTCATCAAGATTTTGGTCCTATTGGAGTCAGCCGTCGGGGTTTTTACTTAGCTATCCAAGTAATGACGATGACGACAATGATAGTTTACACTTACAAAGTGATTATTAAATTCCAGATGCTATGTATTTTAAATGTTTAGCTCACTTCTTAATAAGTTTTGGTCTCCCTATAAAAAGCATTGTCTAAAGAAAACCAACTTTAGGTCTGAGTTTCTGAGAAGGTCAAGTTTAGATTAGGATCTTTTTCAAAGTGTGTAGAGTTTGCTTATTGTTTTCTTAAGGCTGATGAAAAGTCTGGAACATCCGTGCTTGGTTGTCATCACAATGCACTGATTAATAGATATTCATCACCCTTCAAAGGATGGTTCTCTGCAGACTCAGGGGAAGGAGTAACCAGAGTGAAGAACCCTGATAGACCTACCTGGGTCAGGTCACAAGTCACAGATCCTGTGATACGGTAGGACGCTCAGGAGAGGACCAGCAGCAGCAGTCCCCCATGACGGGCTTTTCCAAAAGCATTCCAACATTTCCTGCTGGCATTTCATTGTTTACCATTTGAAATTCCTCTACCCTCAGAAACCTGTGCACCCTTACACTACAGGGGTTTAGTCAGGGACCGTGGTGCACACCTGTCATCCCAGCAAGTCAGGAGGCTGAGGCAGGAGGATCGCAAGTTCAAAGCCAGGCTCAGCAACTCAACGGGACACTTAAAAACTTGGTGAGACCCTGTCTTGAAATAAAAAATAAAGAGGGCTAGGGATGTAGCTCAGTGGTCTAGTGCCTCTTGATTGAGACTCCAATGCTGTGAGCTAGTATCCTCTCACCTCCCCCACAAAAATACAGGGCTTCCGTGCCACTGTTTCAGGAGACTTCCCTTGGTCTCTAAGTCAGAAGTTATTTCTCTCTTCTTTGTCTACATGGCCATTGGATCTGTGCTCACAATTCATTCGTTTTATTTTTTAAAAAGACCCTGGCTTAATCCAAAAAAAAAAAAATGCTGAATGTTTTCTCTGATATAAGGATGCGGATATATAATGGGGATGGGGGGAGCATGGGAGGAATAGATGAACTTTAGATAGAGCAAAGGGGAGAGAGGGGAAATGAGGGGGAATGGGGGTAGGAAAGAGGGTGGAATGAGATGGACATTATTACCCAAGTACATGTACAAAGACATGTACTTGGGTAATACATGGTGTGACTCTACATTGTCTACAACCAGAGACGTGAAAAATCGGGCTCTACATGTGTCATATGAATTGACATGCATTCTGCTGTCATACATAACAAATTAGAATCATAACAATAATAAAAAAAAGGCTCTGGCTTCAGGCAGAGCCAGGTACCCTGTCTTGCTCTCCCAGTGCAGCTACTTAATTCCCATCCATGAAATTCCCACGACTGAAGGGACTTCCATGCTGTGGGCAATCGCGTGGCTTTGCCGGATCCCGAGGCTTTTGAAAGCAGAGTTCATACTTCAACAATTTCTGCTCACTTAAAAGTACCCATTCCAGTGGGGCCCTGTGGGCTGCTAATGACATTTAGAAACCACAGTGGCTGATCACAGAGAAGGTAAGCTCTGTCCCGGGAAACATGTTGTTCCCTCATCACTGGGAAAACTGTAGGCCACGGCAGTCTCAGAAAGTCAAAGTAATTAACAAATAATTCATATGCAAAGCAAGTTTGAAGACCTGATGATTCTAGAAAACCACAGACACTGGAGCTAAAAAAGATGGGGTTTATTTATCCAACGGATGCACGTGCAAATTATAGATCTCAGTGACTCTGACTAGTTAGGGCAAGAACCCAGGCACTCCAGGGCCATCATCTGTCTCGTCCTAGAAGGACAAGAGTCCAGGGCTCAACAGGGACTCGTACTTTCTCTATAATAATGAGCTAACTAGGAAGACACTGATGAAGCTGTTTTAAAAGAATGTAAGAATAATTCACACGCAAGAAACTCCTTTCCACCTTCTTAGAAAATGACGCAACTCTCAAACAAGCTCTGCATTGTAATCTAAGTCCCAATTTTTCCTCTCTCTATAAAATAAGACCATCCAATTACATCCTCTATAAGCTCCTTTCAGCCTATGATTCTGTGTCTTTGTCTGATTACTGTGAACTTCTTGGAGACACACCTGGATTACCTAATAGGATAGACTATAATTTTTCAACTAAAAAAAACAACTGAGCTGCCTTTCTTCACACTCTAGGGTAACGATGACTGCACCCCTTACCTTACAGAGTTACACAAGGAAATTTAAAAACATGTAGTTTCCTGTCTTCTAGCCCCTATCAAATAAAAATAACAATCTGAAAACCAATAATTTACCTAATATCAAATTTCACAGGTAGGAAGGCATTAAGATAGGTCATGAGAATTAATCCACAGAATAGCTTCTAAACCCAGGAAGAGGAGAGGGATTCGGGGGGAGACAGGCACACTGGGACTAACGTTACTTTGGTCAGACCTGCAACTGGACTTAAGATTTTGTATTCCAAACATGGAGAACTGCAGTGTTGAGCCACATGACTCCACCATGCACCAGCCTTTCTCCTTGCCAATCACCTTTTTAAACAGGTTTAACCAAAGTCCGTGGATTATTTCTATTTCCTCAGTTTTTGCTTCCTGTCCTTTCTCTGTCCCGGGACCCCATCCAGGACACGTCATTACATTTAGGCATCTCATCTCCTCGGGCTCCTTTTGGCGGTGACTTTCTTTATTTTTGATGACCTTGACAGTGTTGATGACCTTGGTTGGCGTTTTCTCAGAATTCCCTTCTGTTGGGATTTGTCTGATTTTTCTTCCCCCTCTCGCCATTTGACTAAAATTAGGAGTTGGAGAGAGGAAGCACACAAAGCTTAAGTGTGGTTTTGTCACATCTTATCAACATGACATGGTGAGCAGCAATGTCACTCATCCCAGTGGACGGTGACCTCCATAGCTGGCACGACAGTGTTCATCAGGCTTCTCTCTGTGGAGTTGCCCCTTGCCCTTTGCATGCTCCTTTGGAAACACGTCACTAGCACAGTCACCAGCATACCTGGGGAGTGCGGAGATGGGCTCCCCCCCACAGCAGATCTCCTTGAAGTCCTGGTCACCACTTGAAATCTGCACAAGTGGAAATCACTCGCTCAAGTACTTAACACATAAGTTCTGCTACAATGTTCTTGAATATGAGTTTTCCCTAAAATAAATATTATTATTAAAGGTATTATTTATTAGCAGGTCATTGCAGCAAAAAAAATAAGTAGCTGTATGTATTTGGCCTCTGCAGATGGCGATTCCACGTCCCACACACCAGTCTTCCAAGATGACACCTATGCATGTGGAGGTGGAAGGTTGACAGAGAAGGCCCCATTTAAAGTCACATTTTGAATTAAACACTTCACATAATATCACTAGAATATATAATGATTGTATTTCATGTTCTTGGACTCCCCTGACTAATTAGGAAAACACAAAAAGACGAACTCTTCAGTTACATTCTGAGTCATACACACTATCACGATGGGCTCCTTTGGCCTTATTTGTAATGAAGCAACTGACCTTGAGCAAACAGGTAAAATGCAAGATGTTTGCGATGCCTGCATTTCCTGCTAATTATTGATTGATAACATTTGTAGAGCACCTACTGTGTGCCAGGGACGGAGAGAAAAATAAAATTGCTGTATTATCTATTTGGACACATAGCAGACAATGAGCAGGTGACGGGATAAAATTCCAGCAGCTCTGTGACTAGGAATGGTTAGGAGAAATGAGGCATAGAGTGAAAACCGGGCTGGACAGACACCAGGAGGGAAGGCCAAGGACGGTGAGGCTTGCTTCCTGCCTGCTGCAGAAAGACAGCCCTGGTCCAACCTTACAAAGGGCTCCTTCAGCCACCTAAATCTGCCCCCAGGTCTCAGGCAGCACAGAGGAGACCAGCTCTGACAGTGTCCCTCATTAATACCCAGAGGACGCGCACAGCATCCACCTGAACACAGAGGGCTGCTGTGGGCCAAGACCTGGGCCAAGACCATCATCATCTCTAGCTGAAGGTCAGGCAGACTTGACCATCAGCAGGGATGATGGAGGTGTGCCAGGGTGTCTGGGCCAGTAAAGATTTAGATAATGAAGGTACCAAAGAACCCAAGATTCATTAAGTTCCAGGCTATTAATGGGAATCACCCCCTGTTCTTGGCACGGCTTGTGGAACATAATGTTTCAACTCCTGATGAGGGAAAAAAAAACCTGATGTTCACATCATGCAAATAATTATTTTAGAAGAAACAAATCCTTTTAATTTAGGATTTTTCGAGCCCTGTAATTTAATTTATTTCTGTGTTCCAGGGCGGTGTGCAGACATATTTTAAGAACGCCATTTTTTAAAATCTCGTCTCACATCTTCAGACATTTCTCTGTCACTATAACCAGTGTCTAGACACCCAAATTAAGTACTGTAAACCCAGCAACAGTCAAAACGAGCCTTCTGCTTTAGATAATGTGTACACAAGGTCACAAACACACAAGCAGGAAAATATTTTCAACATGCACCCAACAGGAGACCTTTATTTGTAGACAAAAATATTGATGTTGCTAAGTGATACTGGACGAATCACAAGCTTTAAATTTTTTTTTTTATTTCCATCTACTTCCCACCCGTAAACAATTTTAACGCTGCTCCAGATCTGCACATATTGAGTCCCAACGAGAATGTCACACTTACTAAAAACACATAACAACAAAACACTAACCTATTATATCATATTTTCAAATCCTTCCTTGAAAATAAATAGAGGAGAGGTGCAGTCTTATCTAAGCGAAATCATAAAGTAAATGAACCAAACACAGTGACTGCTTGTTGGTTACTTTCAACCTAAGGCCAGGTCCTTTTTTTAACACAGCAAATGCTGAATTTTTTTCTTAACAAAAGAGAAATAAATGCAGGCAAAGAAACCCCACAGGCAGCTCCAAACCTAAACACATTAAATAACTGCACATGTGCATTCTCCATGAGGGCAGCCAAAAACGGTTGAAACGGACCCAATATTAGGTTCTGTTGCCTTTTCCGCACCTTCTAGAAGGATAGCATTGTCTGAAGTTGGGATGCAACAGGGAAGGAAGAAAAGAGAGCAAAGGTCCTCTAAGAGCCACCTGGACAGCCAGCACCGTGGTCAGGAAGTGGTGGGAGAGAGATAAGCGCTTGGCCACCCATCAAGGGAACAAGCCCAGCTACACCAGGAACCAGGCAGGGGCCGGGGAAAGGAAGCTGCCCGGGGGTGCGGCCTCAGGAAAGGAACCGAGATACATTTTCACGGATCCATAAATCCCGGTCTAGGGCTCATTCCCGTCCCTCCAAACCCATCTGTGATAGGGCTAGGTGGCATAAAATATAAGCACAGTGGAAAAAGTGAAGTGTGGCAGGACTCTATGAGATCCACAGCTGCTCCCTAAGCAGGGAGGAGGAAGTGTCATGCAGAGGGCAGGCAGAGAGCATGCACAGGGTCCCAAGTTCAATGCCAGCACCAAAACACAAACACTCTTCACAGGATTCTCCAACACCTCGGGTCTGAGCAGACGCAGCAACAGGTGGGACTCAGCCGGACCACTGTGACACTCTCCAGCACCTGGCCCAACAGTAAGTTCCTGCGTCTCTGTTCTCAACCTGGTGTCGGCTGCATCCTTGTGTGGCCATTATGACTTTAGCAGGTGACAGAGCATGGCTCCATGCTGCTCTATCCTGACATCATCAAGGGCTCACAACCGGCACTGTCCTTGTCACCGCCACCAGGAACACCTCCTTTCTCGTGACTGCGGCCTTCTCCATAGGCCCAGAGATCCCAGCCATTCTCCACACCGCAGCGCTCTGATTATTCAAAGCCCTGTATCATTCCTGGGTTAAATATCTCCACAGGCCCAGGACGGGTTCAAGAGTTTTGTTTCTAACCATCACGGTGGGGGAACATCAATCGGTTGAGGATTTTCCTTCATCTAGCCTTCCCCTTATTATAGGAGTTAACCGATGTGGAGGGACACCATGTCCCTTTTCCATCCCACGCGTGTCTCCGCTCCGGCTCTGTATCTCCTGCGCGCCCACGAGGCGCTCCTTATTCTCCCTCCAAAACCGCTACCACATTGGGTTGGAACCTTTTTCATGGCACTAACTTGTGTTATTAATTATTATAGTAATAAGTTCTCAAGCTCCTTGCAGAGGCAACCGTGACTAATTTCTCCCAGGCCGGTGGTGGCTGGGGGGGGGGGGGTTAGTGGCCAACATTCCAAAATTAAAAACAAAAAAGTCTGCGTTACTGCAGTAAGCAGGCTGGCTGGTGGCAGTGGTTCAGATGACCCACACCACGGGATGACCATCTCTAGTGTATAAATGCACTTCAGAGGAATGAGGTCACGGATCCAAGTTCTGCGGTGGAGGCGGCTGAATTTGAACCTGGTTATGTTCCACGGCATAATCGCCTTCTTGACCATTCTGCTGCAGGGGGAGAAAGAAAAACGAGGAAGCAAGAAGACCAAAAGCTAAAAGCTTTGAAATTCCACAGACTAAAATAAGACCGCCTTAGCTGCCCCGGGCACTGCTGGTCTGAAGCACAGGCGGTGCGGGGCTAATTTTAACTCCTTCTGTTCTCTCTGTTTCTTCCTCTGCTCTTTCCCCAGAACTCTGGTCCCCTTCTGTTCCTGGTCACAGCTGCAGCCTTTAATGGTTCACTGCTCAGTTACTCAGTTTAGTTCCCTTTCTTCAGATATTTAAAACACAATTACAGTTTTGTTCTTCTATTTAAATGCCTAGTGAGTAAAATAAATTTGACAGAACCATTTGGGTTTTTTTTTTTTGAACCTTACACTCAAGAACTCCTTGCCCCCAAGTACCCCGACTGGGGTGTCCCCCAGTCTAGACACTGCCCCAGGGCCTGTGACCAGAACCGCCTCCACCAGCCCACGTTGTTCTAGCCACGTGCACCCTCACTGTCGCTGAGAAACGAAGGCAGCTGTTTCCATCGTGGTTTTAGCCCCAACAAAACTCCAACTTCTTATTAAGAATGTTTAATAAAATCAACAGGGCGTTAAAAACTGCCAGCAGGGAGCTTAGCAAATTAGAGGCTTGCATGGTGGCTCCCTCTGCGCCTGGATGCAAACATTTCTCATCTTTATACAGCTTGTCTGAAACATCATAATGTCATCCCAGACAGCCCCCCCATGCTCTGTGTGGTGTGCAACTGTGTCTGCGTGAGGTGCACATTGGCATCGATGTGTGACGCAAGTGAAACACAACCCCGTCGGGATGGGTGGAGCTGAGCAGCTGCTTGCTTCTGGGGGTCTGGAGACTCAAGAAGTGGCTTCAGGGTGCATGAGATCATTAAGACAGCCCCACCTTGAGATGTGGGTATTTACTAGGTACGAATGAAAAGCGAGCCCACTCTGCTAGACATGGACAGGTTTCCAACCAGTGAAGACAGGGTTCTCATTCTCAAGTGGCTTGTGCAGAAAGCTAACTTTCCACGTCATTTTAGCTTCTAAGGACACTCAGAATCCTCCACCCTAACTTTAAGATATAAGGAATCTCGTGATCCAAAGGCATGCCACTCAAGTAAGGACCAAGTGCTACATTTTCTCCCTCTTTGCCTCCTAGGATGATTTAACTGAAAGAAAGTCCGCGAGGGAAAGCTGATTCACCAAGAAGGATGCAGAGTTCTTGCCTGGGTAGGAACTATAGACACCAGCATCTGGGCCCACTGAGCTCTTATCCAGCATTGATAGGTTTCAAGATGGCAAAAGGGGACCACAGCTGCACAGCCTCACTGCTCCAACCGGAACTGCAAATCTTTCTTTTAAAGTGGCATAAATAAAAGAGAAGGGGCTGGTTCCATCAAGGGCAACGCAGTGGAACCATCTCTTCAGGCCAGTGGGTTCTGCCTGCCAAGAGCCACAGCCTAGCCAGCAAACAGGTCCCCTGTAGGAAAGCAGTGGCTTTAGCGCACACCTCCCTAAGCCAAGAAAACAGTGTGGGGTGGGGAACATGGGCCTCCTGAGCACCTAGGAAGCGCCTACCACACTGACCTATGGACAGTGGGAGGACACACCTCCCTTGGGGCGGGGGTGTGCCAGCATGCCAAGTGAACCACCAGCATTATTCAGGTACATCCAATGGCAGTGGAAATTGTGGTATTAAAAAAATAAATTGCCATCTCCACCTCCAGGCACTGGGACTGTAGCTGGCTGGCGCAGCACCTGCCCAGCATGCACAGGGTCCCAGGTTCAATGCCAGCACCCAAACACAAACAAACAAAGCCACCATCTCCAGTCATTTGTTGCTGAGCTATTTCAGGTATGTGTGGGGTGGGGTGCAGAAGGGAGGGTATGTCTGTGAAGTTCCTCTGCAGGGCTTTGTCACTGACCTCCCTTCTCTCGCCTGATGAGCTGCAAACATCAGATCAAGGTTGACTACACCCATCCTTCCACCTGTGTGTATCAACCTCCACTGACTTTCACAACCTTCCCCCAATGGCAGAGGCTAGCCCATGAGCCCTGATCCTGGAAGCTTCCAGGCACAGACTCCAAAGCTCTCACTTCACAGGCCAGGGGAACTGAGCTCCAGAAAGGGGGAGACCCCGGCTTGAGATCCTACAGTTACAGAGGATGCTAAGAAATCACTCCCTCTCAGCTTTCAGATGATGGCTCTGTGACTTCCCAGATGGAGCCAACCAACTCCCGGCTGGATTCCTCCCAACACCAGGGCTGCTCCATGGGCTTCCCCTGCCTTTCAAGAAGCATGTGCACGTATCACCTCTTAATGGCTCAACATCACTGTCACTGGGCCTTCAGCAGACCCGGCGTCATCATTCAGCCTTCCTGGCCCCATGACATCTCCCTTAGCTTTCCCGCCCTCTTCCACCCGCACGACGACGACTCATTTTTTAGTTAATAAACATCATTACTCACAACTGGCCACAGCGGAGATCATGTAAAAGAATAACCAAAGTTACTTCTGGTCCTAACCACATTACTCCAGAAAGAAAGCCAACAGCAAATCCCAACAGGGATAGGACAAGATTGTACAGAACAACTGTCCCACCAGGCATTGGGGGAATCACTGAAGAGTTCCTCATCTGCAGCTTAACATTTAATCTTATTTGTAATTTTCCAGTACTTCAGCTGAGGGTTCTGCATACATTTTGGTTCTGCCAAAGGATTCATTTACGTGTAATCTGGGCATTAGAACAAGGGTCCCAAGGGGTCCCTTTGCTCTATGCATAACCCAGAACCCTGAGGTTCCAGGCACTTGGTCTGAACTGCAAGGCCAGTGGGCAGCTCATCAGTAAGGTGGGAGAGTCCTGGGGAGCAAAGTCAGAAACAAGAGAGCCCTGGACTCCTGGACCGACCCTCCTTCATGTCCCATCAGCAGCTCCCAGGGGGTCCACAACGGAGCAGCTGGCCAGGCCCCTCAGGAGAAGGGCATACTGCTGCCTGTCCTCTCAGCAAAGGACCTTCCAAGGAACCTTTCTGATAAAATCTGAATTGTCTGGTCCTTAAAACCCCCGCACTGACTTCAAATGATGGCTATTTACCTTCTATGAAAGTATAGATCATGGCCCAGGCAGCAATGCATGCCCGTAATCCCAGCGGCTTGGGAGGCTGAGGCAGGAGGATCACAAGTTGAAAATCAGCCATAGAACCTTAGTGAAGCCGTCTCTCAAAATAAAAATTAAAAAAGGGCGGTGGGATGTGGGTCCATGGTTAAGTGCCCCTGGGTTCAATCCTAGTACCAATAAATAAGTAATAAATAAAAAGTATAAATAATGTTTTGTCTAATAATTCCTTTAGTTACAAAAGTAATGCCTGGTCATCACAGGAAATTTAGAAAGCACAGAGAAGCCCATAGGAAGACCTTTGGCAAATGCCGCTCATCACCCCGCATACCCTGCAGGCCTCGGGAAGCCACAGCCTGTGCCGGAGGCTGCCTCTGAGGCTGTGGAGCCAAACCTCGGGGCCTCAGAACCTCACTCTATGAGGATGGCTCTTCTCCATCCTCTGAAACACCACTGGTGTGTTCAGACTCGAGCTGAGATGTCCACGGGGCCCAGGTCTGGTTCTGTGAGCTTCCAGTGGACTTACCTAATGTCTCCCCTCATTGCTCTGAAACTACACGACTCCACTCCTGCACCCCGGCACCCCATGGAGGCCGCCATTATCAACCATCAATTCCCTCCAAAAGCCCCTCCGGGTAGACCAAGCTCTGTGCCCACTGCCGGGGTGATGGCACAGTTTTCTGTCCCCACAAAACACGTCTTTGTTTTCTTTTTGGATTTGTGATAGTATTTAGCTCAGGGCTCAATTCCTTCCAGCTTCAAATACCTTCCCTGCTCAGGAGGTGGGGCAGGAAGCTCAGCCTCTGCTATTTATGGTGTCAAAGAAGGTTTGTTTACCCTATTAACAGAAATCAACAGTTGGAGTCCCTGGCACCCTAAAAATGTCTCTGGCCCACTGTGGTACCCTAATGAGGAAATAACACTCCAGGAAAACAGCCCCAAGGCAGAGCAGAGCCTGGGGGGGGGGAATCACATTTTCACTGAGATTTCCCAATTTTGCCTCTGAAAGTAATTTTTAAAGAGCAGCTTAGTTCCCGAGCAAGCCCAGTCACTTAGATGGCAGAGTCAGGTCTAGAAGGTGATGTCAGCCTGTCTCACAGTGAGTCAGGCTGAGTGTGCACACACGTGCTCAGAGCGCAAGCCCAGAGCGCCCGTCAGGGGGCTCCCGCTGCCCGCCAGGGCCTGAGCTGGCCCCTGAACACTTCCTCAGTTCCCCCTTCCAGAAGCTCTGTTGAGGTGGAGGAAGGGATCTTATAAAGAAATGAGTTCAGAAAGACTGATGTCCCCTGAGGGCACGAGAAGATGCAGGACAGAATCTGTGGGCAGCAAACTCCACTCTTCCACCCAACACCTAATGTGTGCTGGAAGGATCAAGAAGACGACGTGCAAGATAATCTGTCAATGCTAATCAACAGATGAGATGCTACTTCTAACAATAGAGCATCAGTGCTAATTCTCTCCATTTGAAAAATCCTTTTTCATTTGTTAAACCTCCGTTCAGGGTTCTAAAACTTGATAAGACCTTTAAATTAGACATTTCCCTGTCCCTGGTTCTCAGCCAGAATACCCTCCTGTAAACAAAGGTCAATGCCCTGGGGCAAAATTACAAAAGAAAGAGCCAGAGGGTCTCAGCATTCAGAGGACTCAGCACCCTGGAGGCTGGCATCTGCTGGTGCGGGTGCTGGCAGCAGAAGGCTGCAGATGCGGGATGAAGATGATTTTGGGAGCAAGAGCTTAAGCCCTTCAGTTCCAGCCCTATTTAGATGCGGTGATTGTCCCAGGAAGGTATTAAAGGGTAAAAAAGTCGGATTGTCATCTGTGTGCTTGTTACCACACCTGACAGTGTTCAAGGGAGGATTTAGATTAGTTGGCAGGATGGAACAGGAATAACCCCGTTCAGTGCATCCTGAAGAAATGTAAATGGGTGGTCCCTAAATTGTCTTGCAATGAACAGTGCCTCCCCCCCATCCCAGCACAGGGAAGACACCTCCACAAGCCAGCTCTGCCCCAGACTGGCAATGATGTCCACCCAAGGCTATACAGGCAGCCGCTGTGACCACTGTGACCAGGCTTATCCAAAGGTGATTCCCCTCGGCACCTGGATGATCAACTGAGCAACATGGGAAGGACAAGGCCAGGACTCGAGGGGGAGCCGGTAAAGGGGAGGCAGGGAATCTTTGCTCTTTTCTCAACAGATCCAGCAGCTCTGTGCTCAAAATAGCCCTCCGGGGCCAGGCGCTGTGGTGCACACCTGTAATCCCAGTGGCTCCAGAGTCTGGGGCAGGAGGGTCGCGAGTTCAAAGCCAGCCTCAGCAACTTTGCGAGGGCCTAAGCAATTCATCCAGACCCCATCTCTAAATAAAATACAAAAAAAAAAAGGGCTGGGGATGTGGCTCAGTGGTTAAGTGCCCCTGGGTTCCATCCCTGGTTTAAAAAAAAAAAAAAATAGCCCTCCTTGGCAGGGAAGAAAGCACCAGAGCAAGGATTTATTTAAAAAACACGGAGCACCAAAAGGCCACCCACCTGTGGTGGAGCCTACAGGAGGGTGGGTAAGGCTCATACGTAAACCAAAAGGATGACTGTGGGTGCTCAGGACAGGAATCTGGGCAATGCTCTGAGGAGAAACCAGTTCTGCCTGGAGAGTCAAGGATGGCTTCAACCAGGACAGACAGGGATCGACACAGTGCACCAGACAGAGGAAACGGCACAGGTATGACTTTTTAAACCACTAACCAAGTCCCCAGTGTCAAGTTCATAACGGCTCCATGAACAGAACCTGGCTGCTGTTGGGTAAGTGTAACTGGAGTTCAAAGCCATCTTTCTTCAAGGTGCTAAACTTCTCACACCAGGCGAGGTCCAAAGGTAGTACAGGGTTAGAGAGTATTTCCAAGCATTTGAGTAGGGAATAATGTCCTGAAGCATCACTGTGGCTAGCCGTCATATTCAGACTTCTGGACACTGTAATAGGAAACACCAGCTCTAGTCTCAACAAGCTCACATCTCAAGAGGGGACCTGGAAACACCATCACCCTGGAGGACCCCTCTTCCCATTGGCCTGGATGTTCTTCCTGTCATCTCTGGAGGCGCACAAGTGTGCGCATCCCCCTTCACACAGGAGATCCCACGGTTCTCACTGCCTTTGCCTCGCTCAATAACGAGTACTGCGTCTCTTGCTGTAATATCTTCCCTGTTATTGGCGTTGGCTAGTGCAAATCCAAGTTCTCGGTATTGTGATGGACAACTTCAGAGGAGCACATTTTCACCGTTGCAATGGGCATCCTTGAATATTTATCTTGGTGCATTGGTCTAAATGCTAAGCAGAATGGTGTGCACTTTTACATTTTGTTCTATTTTCCCCAACATCTTCCAAAATGGCAGCACTAACTTACACACTGGCGGGAGGCCTGGCTGGCGCAGACGGGTGTGGAGGTGTAGGACAGGCATCAGCTACTTGCCTTCTGATGGGGCCATGCCGTAGCACTGGAAACTGTCACAGAGACTGGAACAGGAAGGCCTCTGTGAGACTAAACACTCAAATTTCCCACCAAACTCATGGACAGTTGGCTGAGCTCACAGAGAAGGGGCCAAGCATGGTCCCTACTTGGAAATATCCACAAAGTACAAAGGACCAGCGCAGCCAAACCACCCAACAACCCCAAAAGTAAGAAATGAAACAAAAGTGCTTTGGGGGAACACCACAAGAGTTTTCCATCTTAAAAACCGTCATCAGCAGACACCGATTGTCTGTGTATCTCACACCAGATCTTTCTCCTGACCTGGTGTAACTTACAACACGGGTGGCATTTCCTTCAAATTACCTTCCCTGTGGCTCATTATAATCTGAAGCGATTCACAATGTTCCTGCGAATCGCGCCGGACAGATTATTTTCTTTACGTGCCGTCAGCAGCTGTTGAGGTAGACTAATAAATAACCAGCGCAGAACCCCCACTGAACCCTGGAATGGCTGTAAATAAACCTAACAACCCGCAGCATAAACACCTCTCCCGCTCCCAACCAGGATGGAATACCTTTCAGAAACTCTGCTGGTTATGAACGTGTCTGAAGAAGAAGAAAGTCTCTAGAGGACACATTTGGAATGCCTATTTCTTCCAGAAAAAAATATGAGTCCCACAGCTTCCTGTTTCCCTTGGCCCTGCCCTTGACTTGACAATGGCAGACTTCTGCAGACATCTGCAAACCACCGAATCATTGACTTCGTGTCCATTTTAGATACAAATCTACTTTTATCTCAATTTCCTGGCCCATATCTCTTACTATTTAAAAAAAAAAAACTTGTATTTTTAACAAGAGACAGACACAGATAAATTGGAAAGATGTGTTGCAAAAACAAACAAAACACCTTGTTTTACCCAATGGCCACTGGGAGTGGGTTGTGTAATCTGGGACCATATTTCTTACTCATTTCCTTGTTCTTGAGCCAGAAGGAGCATCAGCATGTTAGTGCCTAATGCTCAGTCTGCCCCTCTCTCCTAGAGACTCCCGGGTCTCCAGAGCTGTCCTAGGACCTGACACTGGCTTCCAAGGGCCCTGTCGGCCATAGCTAGCCCAGGGCAGCCACTACCTGGTCCTGCCTCAGGGCATCTGTCTCCCAGCCAGGCACCTCTCCCTCCCCTCGGCGACACTGGTTGTAAATTCCTTTTCATGCACTAGGGGTTTCTTTTCTGAGGTAAGAGTCATGATGAATTCTGTGCCTGTCGAATGTACTTAACGCTGAGCCAAGTGACCAAAGACACAAGCTCGATCGTTAAGTCAGTCCCCTCCACTTGTAAGGGGACCTCTTCCCTCCCACCCAGACACAGCTACGATGCTCCCCGTTTCATCTGTAGATCCCGTTTAGGAAAAGAAGAAAACACAACAGCGATGGATACGGACATGTGGGGGGCAGGGGTGACCGACTGTGTTTAGACAGGCGGAAGTCATCTCTCTGTCTGCAACACCCACCACGAGATTTCTGTAGCAAAGGACCCAAAGCCAAGGGCGTGCATCTGTTTTTCCTATTGGCAAAATAGAATATTAGCTTCTTCGAATTCTTGCTCTGCCCTCGAACAGCTCGTTTTCTGTGTAAATAAAACCAAATGAAATTGAACTAGCGACAGAAAAATCGCCCTCATAAATCCCACCTACTACCAGGACCGTCGCACAAGCCCACGGGTGGGCTGCTCCACACCGAGGGTCCTGCTGCGCCTCCAGTCAGGGGCTCCACGCTCGCTCCTTGGCCCCCAATCTCCCCAGGGGCCTCAGAAAAAGGCGTTGCTGGGAAGTCCTAGGTGATGTCCCTACCAGCTTTTATCACCCCCGCGGGCCTGCCGGGGGGTCACTCTGCTGGAGAAAAGAAGAGCTGGACGAAGCCACTTGTCCTTTTTTTCTTTGTAATAAGGAGAAGGATATTAAAACCCAAATCAAAAGTTACACCAAAGGAAACGGAGTTTCTCATGAAAGGACCAAAGAGGCGCAAGAACACTGGCCCAAATGTCCCTCCCAGGGACAAATACAAAAGGTTAGTCAGCATTCCTTCCCGTAATTCCTTAAGCAGATAAACTCTAAAGGCTCAATCCCTAACCAGGGCCAAACGTCCCTAAAGAAGGCTCTTGGCAGTGACAATGAAAGAGTCAGAGAAATCACAAACGGAAATGATGCTCATCACGTCCAAATGAGGCTGTGGAGGGAAAGCCGTCTTCCCCTCCCACACGCCCTTACTCTTCACAACGACCTTCATGACACGAGAACTGTCCACACGGGATTTTGACACGAGAGAGGTAAAAGGTGCTATTATACCCATTTTACAGACAAGGAAACCCAGGATCGACACTACGGCCAGGGCCATAGAGGCTCAATCCCTTGAAGCAGGATTACAAGGTCAGGAGACCAGGTTTCCTGCAGCAAGTTGGTGAGGGTGGCACTCTGCACCTGACCAATCTGCTGCCTTGGCTCCCCGTTTCCAGCCTTGTCTACATTTCCATGAGGCACATTTTACTTTTCTCTCTATCCCATCTAATTTTTTTTTGGGGGGGGTGGGGGTACAAGAGATTGAACTCAGGGACTCAACCACTGAGCCACACCCCTAGCCCTTCTTTATACTTTTTTAGAGACAGGGTCTCACTGAGTTGCTTAGGACCTTGATAAATTGCTGAAGCTGGCTTGATCATCCTCCTGCCTCAGCCTCCCCAAAGCCACTGGGATTAAAGGTGTGTGCCACCACGCCCAGCCTCTACCCCGTCTAATTCTTTTATCAGCTTTAAGAAATAGCTCCATGGAGGCAGGTGTATTATTAGGCCAGCCACTGAGAGTAGAGTTCTCTGGAATAGGAAACAAAACAACTTTTCATGAATTCTTCAGAGAGGAGAGATGAGAAGGTGTGGGCCAATCATTCCAGCAGATTTATGCAACTGTAATGGACCACACCCATTAATTAAAAAGAAGTCCTCACACTACAGGAAAAGTATCACCAGGGACAAAACAGTTTCACTACCGAAAGTTTCACTAGCGAAAGGGGACTTCATCAGGACAGAGCAATCAAATGGTCATGCATCTAAAGACACAGCATCGGAACACACAGAGCAAAATGGAGGAAACCAGAGGGAGAAGCGGAAAACCCAGAGAGAGGGTCTAGTTCCCCCTCTCCCCGGGGCCAGAATGACCTGGCGGGCGACCAGCAAAGTGCTTCTTCCAAGCCAATAGCAACACTACTGCAGGAGAGCAGCCACAGCGATGTACTAGAGGAGGGGTGGCTGCATTCCATTAAACTTTATCTTAAAAGGCAGTGGCGGGGGTGGGGTTGTGGCTCCGTGGTAGAGCACTTGCCTAGCATGTGTGAGTCACTGGGTTCAATTCTCAGCACTGCATATAAACAAATAAATAAATAAAATAAAGGTCCGTCAACAACTAATTTTTTTAAAAAAAGGCAGTGGGGTAGATTCAGCTCACAAGCTGATCTCTAAACTAATGATGATAACAATGATGGTTTTTTTTAAGTCAGCAAAGACATTAATAGAAGAGCTGAGAAACACCACTGACTCCCAGAACTTATAACTGCAAAGACTGAAATCATATGAAGCTTATTATCCGAACACAACAGAATGAACTTAAAAAGTAAGAGTATCAAGATAACTAGGTAACTCCCAGATATTTGGAAGTTAAACAGTCCTTTTCTAAGAGATGCACACATCAAAGAGGAAATTAGAAAATCCTTTGGATTATTTCAAAATTTGTGGGATGCAAGTAAAGCATTTAGAGATGTCTTGATCTTCAAATCACTGTATTAAAGATGTAAAATCAATTATCTGAATTCCCACCTTAAGAAAGTAGAACAAAATAGTAACTCCAAAGTAAGTAAATGGAAGGCAATAATAAATATAGGAACACAAATAATAATAATAAAGAAAAACAGAAAAGTAAGGGAGAAAATCAATGAAAGGAAAAGCTGGTTATTCAACCAGATCAATAAAACAGATAAGGCTCTCGCTAGACTAGAGAAGAAAACAGCAGACACAAATCACCAATATCAAGAACAAAAGACGAAGCACCACTGCCAATCCTACAGATGCTAAAGGACATGAAAGAATATTATGAACAATTTTGACAACTTAGATGAAAATGGACAAATTTATTGGAAGACATAAATTATACTAATGAATGCAATGAGGAACAGAAAATTGAAGGGACCTATGTCAATCAAATCAATCTCTCTCTCTCTCTCTCTCTCTCTCTCTCTCACACACACACACACACACACACACACACACACACACACACACACACACACACGGGCCCAGATGGCTTCTCTGATGAATTCTAACAAGTATCTAAAGAGGAAATAGGACCACTCTTACCTAAATTATTTCAGAAAATAGAGGAGAAGGGACCACCTCTCAAGTCATTTTATGGAGCCAATATTAATTACTTTGAGGCCAAAACAGATAAACACATCGCAAAAGGGGAAGATAACAGGCCAGTATCTCTTTATATCCAAATGCAAAAATCCTTGGCAAAACTTTAGCAGACAGACACAGCAATGTATAAAAAGGATAATGCATCAGGGCCAATTTGGTTTTATCCCAAGAATGGAAGGTTAGTTTTGATATCTAAAATTCAATCAATATAATCCATCAAATTATAGAATAATTGACACATAAAATTGTACATGTTTATGGGGTGCCAGGTGATATCTGTATAAGTATATGCTGCATCATGTTCAAATCAGAATAAGAGTATCTCCTCAAACATGTATCATTTCCTTATGGAGAGAACACTCAAACTCATTTCTTCTGGTGTTTTTGAAATACACAGCACATTACCATTGTCAGTCTACACTGCACCAGAACACTGCGACCTCACTGACCAACCTTTCCCCATCCCTCAACCCCTATATTCTAGAATTTTTTTTAAAAAAAAAACTGATCATTTCAGTAGATGCATAAAAAGTATTTGGCAAATTTCAACATTAATTCATGATTTAAAAAAAAAAACTCCAAGAAGAGTAAGAATAAAAGGGAACTTCTACGTACTGATTAAAAACAACTACAAAAAGCAAATTGCTAATAATAGGAAACAAGGCAATGATGTCCTGGTTTTAACCACTTTTACTCAACTTTGTACTAATGGTTCTGGCCAATGCCGTAAAGCAAGAAAAGAAATTGAAAGCATAAGGGTTAGAAACAAAAAAGTAAAAGTGCAGAAGATGTAACTTTGTAGTGAAAAAAGCCCTAGAGAATCCACAAAAAGAGCTGCTACAAGAAATATACAAATCTAGCAAAGTCCTAGGACACAAGGTTGATGCACAAAAATTAATTGTATTTCTTTAACAATAATAACTTAGAAATGAAAATTTCTAAAAACTAGCCTTAATTAATGAAAGGTATATTGAAAATGAACACTGAAAATTAAGAAATTTTGCAAAAGAAAACCAAAGGAGATCTTAGTATATGAAGAGAAAAAAGTTAATTGATTGGAAGATTCGATGTTATTAAGATGGCAATTTTCTTTAAATTAATCTTTAAATTCTGTAAAACTGCAATTAAAATCATAGCATGCTTTTTTGAACAAACTGACAAACTAAATTTAAATTTTATATGGCAAGGAATGGACCTAAAGTCAAACGTCTTGACACAGGATATGGATGGAACACTTACACTACCTAATTTAAGAGTTCTTATAACCCTACAATGATCAAGAGAGTGCAATATTAGCATAAGGAAAAATACAGAGTTCAGTGGAACAGAATAGAAACTCCAAAAACAAACCCAATCATATAGGGCCCATTAATTTTCAACAAAGGTGCCATGGTTAGTCAATGGGAGAAAAATATCCCTTCCTCAAGTGAGGCTGGGACTGCGGTGTCTTTACAGAAAGGGAACTTGACCATGAACTCACACCATGCTGCAAAACTAACCTGAAAGAATCATAGAACTAAACAGACGTTAAAACTACTAAACCTATAAAAGAAAATACAGGAGAAAAATCTTCATATTAGATTTGGCAAATGTTTCTTCAATAGGACACAGAACCCAGAAACTATGTTATTATAAAATTATAAAATGGACCTCACAAAATTTTAAACCTCTTGCCCTTTAAAACAGTTAAGAAAGCAAGAAGCAAATCACAGACTAGGAGAAAGCATTTGCTATATTTGTATCCAAAACAAAGGTTTATATCCAGAATACACATAGGTTTCTTACAAAACAATAAAAAGACAAAACAACCCAATAAAACATGAGCAGAAAATTTGAACCAAAAGTAAATACATAAATATTCACGAAAGTAAATATATAAATAACCAATAAACACAAAGAGAAATACTCAATATCACTAGACATCAGAGAAATGCATATTAAAACAACACTATACAACTACCAAGATGACTAAAGGTAAAAAAGACAATAGCAAGTGTTGGTGAGGATGTGAAGCAACTGGAACCCTCATTCTTCATTGATTAGAATACAAAATGGCACTGCCAGTGTGAAAATCATGGCATTATCTTTTCTTTTTTAAGAGAGAGAGAGAGAGAGAGAGAGAGAGAGAAGAGAGAGAGAAAAAATTTTTAGATATTTTTCAGTTTTCGATGGCCACCATCTTTATATTATTTTTCATGTGGTGCTGAGGATCGAACCCAGCGCCCCGCGCATGCCAAGTGAGCATGTTACCGCTTGAGCCACATCCCCAGCCCTCAGGGAATTATCTTTTAAGTTAAACATACACTTACCATATGATCTGGCTGTTCAAATCTTTGGTATTTAACAAAGAGAAATAAGAATATAATCCCACGGTAAATACTTACAGGAGTATAGTCATCTTAGCCCCAAACAAGAAACAATTAAAATGGGTAAGCAATTAGAATGGATAACCAAATTATTACCCATCCATATCACAGATCACTACTCAGCAATAAAATGGAATGACCCACTCAAACATACCATTATTTGAATGGATCTCAAAAATATTACACAAAATGAAAGTAAAACATTTTAAGAGGATTGCATGATGTATGCTCTGATTTTTATTAAATTATAGAAAAGCAAGAAGGAGTTTAACAGAAAGCAGAGCAGAGGTGGCCTGGAGCCTGGGGTCAAGGTTGAGCACTGAGAACAAATGTACTCCAGGTAAACTTTCCAGGTAATGAGATTGTTCTAAAACTTGATTGTGATATAGATGACTTGACTGTAGATCATGCTCAGTATTCACTAAGCTGTATACAAAAATGAGTAACCTTTACTGTTTATTAATTACACCTCAATAAAAGATACAAAAAGACGCTCCACAGCCAGGCAGAAAAAAGATACAAACTGTGAGTATGCTCAAGTTAGCTGCACATCAGACAAATGCAATCCTTAAGTCTTCTCTGTGTTTATTTTGACTTCCTTGTGGGCAGTTTAAGAGAAGATAACGTAAACCAAAGAACTGAGCCCACAGTTCCTCAAAACATGGAAGACAGATGTTAGGAAACAGGCATTTCCTAGTCATCCGTGCAGCACTTCCCTCGACTCTGGCTGATTCATCCTTTTACTAACAGACTCTCCTGGATCTGTCTGAACCTTTCCCTGATCCTTCCTGGGCTTATGCACGACATCTTTCATCTAGGGGTTGTTTAATGAAGTCTCCTCTCAGTGACGCTCCAGCTCACCATGACCTACTTTTCTCAATGGCTTAAACAAGCTATGGTGGGAATGATCGTGTCCCTAAAGCTATCCACATCCTAATCCCTAGAATCTGAGGACACTTGGCTCTATTTAGGAAAAGCCAGTTTGCAGAAGTAATTTGGCTAAAGATCTTGCCCTAAGGAGATGATCCCATGTTATCCATGTGGGTCCCATGTCAGAGAGCCTGGAGAGTAAGTGAGTCTCTCCTTCCTGGCTTACCTTCTGGCCCCTTGGTGTTCCTCCAGTACTCTCAGGCCCCCTGGTGTGAATCACGGGTTGTGCCACCTTTTATTCTCACAGAGCAGAGGTTGGTTTTGCAGCCCTCGCCTCAGATTGATGTCGGTCCCTCTGTCTCCCTTTCCCCTTTAAAGTAGCTAGCCTACACATACCTAAAAGGAACAAGAATCCAGCACGTCTAGCATCCCCCCCCGCCACTGGGCCTGCATGCTCAAAGTTAAAATTCCCCAGGGCCTCACCCATGGGTCCTGTGTGTCCCCCTTGGGCCCACGTCATGCAGCCAGACAGAGGTGGGATCAGATGTTAGCCTAACCTCTAGCTACTAGCACATTCCTGCTATCGTTTAGGAGAGACAGAAATGCTTTCTACACCTTGTTCTTGAAGCCTTCCTGTTCTAACGTAGGTGCCTCCAAACTACAAAGGAAAGTCAGCAAAGCGCTTCATTCATTTAAAATGTAATCAACATTTCTGCTTACAATAAAAAAGTTTTTGTTTACAGGGTGATTCAACGACAGGTCTCATTAAAAATTTAACCAGCTTTCTGAAAATAAAATTTTGACACATGCAGAGCATCTCCAAGAAGCCCAAATACCAAAGATACCCAGGTTGTGCAGGAAGCTAATTACCCTTTAATTTAAAAAGTGTTGATGTATTCGTGTGGATGCCACATTAAAGGGAAAGAGAAGGTTACAGGGAAGTGCAGATATGAACTGCCTTGAAATACCACTCTGTAAAACCTAAAGAGGTGGCAAAATGCAAACCTCCCAGGAGTGCTAGCAGCAGAGACACAGGGGACTTGGCCACATAGAGTTAACAGGAAGCCCCAGAAGGCAGCAGCGCACGCAGCCTGCCAAGAGACACCTCTGAAGATTGTTCTGCTGCGTTTAACTGAACACAAACAGGAAGGCAGTTGCTTTCTGGCCATTCAAATTCAATGCACTTTGTACTCGTGCATTTTCTGGGGTGCCATTCATAAATAAAACTAATATTCAAATTAAACCCAAATATTGGAAACTGATTTTTTGACAGGCTTCGTGGAAAATGCACTGGTGTACGCGAAGAAGATGAAAAACTGAGATCACAACCTATTAACAAATCCATTAATCTGTTTAAACTTTCTTCGACACTCAGCCCTTTACCCCTAAAATACTCTACACTCTCAAGATCTGCCAATTTCAATGTTATTTTATTCCCCCCCCACCTTTTTTTTTTGAATGTAAGCAGGGGAGTTAACAATCAAAAGTTTGATAACACTTGAGGACTGGAAATATATCCAAGGGATCAGATTGTCAGCCTGAAAAATCAGTTTGTAGCAAGAAAAATACCTTTGTGCAGATTAATGTGCCCTGTGTATTCGGACGAGAGCCCTCTGCCCCAGATTGATCTGGAGCCCATCGCAGAACAATTACTGCTGTGAGGGACAGGGATGCCGCCTGTCTTGTTCCCTTATCCTCTGACACACAGTAGGTGTGTGTCAGAGGATAAACATGGTGAACTCATAAATGGAAAACATGGTGAACTCATAAATGGAAAACAATGGACAAATTAATAGATGCTATTAACCAAAGTCAGTGCTGCACACTACCTAGGGCCACGTGAGGCCCATTTCTGCTTTCCTCCTGAGCTTGTTTCACAGCAGCCTTGACAGGGAGTCTCCAGCTCCTGGTCAAAGGTTCCTCCTGCAGCTCCTGCCCAGCATGGGGTCTCCTGGTCCCAGTTTGGGGACTCAAAAGGCCTAAAGCCAGGTATGCCACTAGAGAGTAGGAGCAGGAAGGTGTGAGAGGGCTTCCACCCTAGGGCTAGAAATCCTAAATATTTTACAAGCATTCCAGCTATTAAAAATGATTACACAGATGATCCTGCCTCTGTCTGCCAAGTCAGAGGTGGTGGATTCTTCTCCTTGTACTTAAAACCACAGGTAAGATAAATATCAAAAGACTGGGGTGAGATCAGACTGATTACAGAGGTCATCTAGTTGCCTGGGCTGTTTGGTCCTTACACAAAGGCCTCCGTCTCCCAGCCCTTCAGACTTCTTCAGGAAACACAGAAGACAGGGAATCAAACTGTGCCCGTTTTTCTTTTTCCCCCAATTCCATAGTCCCTGGAGTAACAATTCAGCTCAACCTGCTTGGAAATAAACTCAGATCACCCATTCAGTAACTGGCAGATCTGTTTCCTAGTTATCAATTTAATGCCACATTTAATCCAGACAGAAGACTACAGCGGAAGCTTCAGACTCAAATTTAAATCGATAGGCATGTACTTCTCAGAGGGAGGAATGCTCTACCAGGGACCCTGCTTCACACTGGAATTACACAGTGTGGGCCCCCATCCCGCAGCTGGTGGACCGGTCACAATCCAGGCACTCATGTCCTCAGCTCTGATTCACTGCTCCCACTGAGCGTCGCCCCAGCCCCCTGCCCTTGTTCCCACCTCCCTGAATCGTCACTCTGCCCCACACATTGCCCTTGTTCTCTGCTCTCCAAAGTGACACTACCACAGGACAGGCTACAGCACTCTGCCCAAATCAGGGAGTGGCGAGGGGAATAGGGCAATGTGCAGCTTGGCACAGCAAAACACTAAGTGGCAAAGGTCCTCCCACCGGAGGGTGCCAGCCTCCGGTGCTACAGTGCCTCCATCTCCCCTTCACCTCGCACGTCTCAGGCTGTTGTGCCGCTGCAAACCCCTCAAAGCAAAGACGTGCAGCTCCAGATTATTCCTCCTGCTGAAGGAAGCCCAGTGAGGTTCTGGCCCAAAGAGGAGACCACTAGTTCCCAGGAATTCTGCCTTCCTCCTAACTTGGACAGTCACATTTTTCTCTTCCTGCGCTACCACCGTTCTCCATTACAGTGTGGTTATAAAGTGGGATTATTAGGCTGTAAGACTGGCATTCAGGTAGGATAGCCACACAGCAATCTCGGTATTGAAGAGTCTTTGCATTGAAGGAACATCAAACAGAAGGCCTGATCCTAAGTTGGAACTGAAGCAATCCTGTGCCCTTGCATGACCTTCACTGTCATTGCCCCAAGAGTGGGCTTGTTGTGAGCCCAAGGCAGGCCCTGGAGTTGAGAAATAACAATTGCATGCTCTCACAGGGCAGAAACGGTGGGTCAGTGGCCCAGGCCTGCAGTGGCACAGTTCAGCCAATAGATGAAATTAACGAGAACCACTGTGTTAAGAGGGAACTAAACTCTATTCCAAGCCCAAACTCTGGAAATTTCTATCTATGCTGCTCACCAAAGGCCACCCTTATGCACCTTCCTCTTCCTCCCAACTCAGCTAAGAGCTTCCAGGGATAGGAGATCCTTTTCCCCCTCTGTGTGGGGCCAGGGGGTCCACCCTGGGCCCTGGCCAGATCCATGCACATTATACTTGCTGCCAAACCCCAACTAAGAGCCCATGATTTGTACAGCCAGGGAATGGAAGCTCTCACTCAGGTCGGCACAGGGCAGGTACAGCCCTACCCTGAGCCAACAGACCGGGTCCTGGTGGCCTCCTGCCTCTGGATGATGTGGAGATCATTTTTGGGTCAATCTGTCTCGCTGCAGCTAGAGATTCCACTGATCTTGGCCAGGATAATTCTGGACTCATATTGGAAGAACACTGTGCTCAAGAATATACAACACTGCCAAAATCATGTTCCTCCTTGTCCAAAGTCTTAGAATTTTCCAGAAACACATCAACTATTTCAGAAGCTAAGACTGTTCACTAAATGCCCACAGGACTCAAAAAAAAAGAAAAAGCTAAAAAGAAGAGGGACATCTTTTAGATTCCAATGTTCTTTTTCTGATGGGAGAAAAACAGAGAGACATGTGTTCCTTCTCAATTTTAAAAGTCTGCAGCTACACACAGCATTTTAGCCTAGCTGTATTGATTTTCTTTTCTTTCCTTTTTCTTTCTTTCTTTCTTTTTTTTTTTTTTAAACACTGCAGCAGCTTGGTGACTTTTCACAAATCATCCTTCAAGGAGCCTGGAGATCCATGGCCAGAATCACAGCCAGGAGGCAAATTTCATTCTTTCCAACTAAAACGTGAAATTTATGATCAGGCAATTTGTTTCTCTCTAGAACTTGGAGTCTTAACGACACACATTTGAGGATGAGGTTCACCCTGAAATATCACCTCGTCACCTTAAATTACCTAAGCTATTTCAACATAGAAAGCTTCCCACTAAAGAGATAAGCATATCACTTTCATGAAAGAAAACGTTATCCAAGGACGACAGGACTTCCAAATGGAATCTCTTCTGTCTCGGTGGGAGGCTGCCACGGTTCGCCTCTGCAGATAACGTGATGCGGCAGGACACGGTGTGTGTGGATGACAGATGTGGATGAAGTGCAGGTTTAACGACATCAGTGAGCCGTCTTCCACGCCTGTGGACATTCAAATGTCCTGCCAATATTCAGAGAAGGATTTCTATTGATCCAAAGCTTAGGTTTTCTCTCTCTGTTTTTCACACTGAAGGAACCGGCAGCTCCATTCCCGTTTCTTGGCATGTCCACACCGAATATGAAAAGCCCACTTCACAAAGCGACTTGATAGGCTCCGTATAAAGGCATGGATTATTTACTCGGGCCTCGTGCTCTGAACTCCACGGCCGCCCAGCGTCCTACGGGGCTTTCTGAAAGTCCTGCGCGGCTACAGCCTGCCTTTGAGGCTGCCAAAGTCTCAATATGCATTTTATCTTTTCCCGCACGTGGATGACCTCCTTTTGAAAGGAACTGGCATTCCACAGAGCTTGCAGTCATCGCCACGCATTAGTACTGTCACAGGCCATCCTCGGAATGCCTTTCTATTTGGAACATGGGAGAAATAAATCAAAGGGAGCCTTGAATCTCCCTGGCCATTTAGTTCTTCCTGAAAGGTCACCACTGTGGCACAGTGGGCATCTGGCCAGTGCTGGGCACCTGGAGGGCCAGGGCTGCCAAGTGAGGGGAGGTGGAGGCAACCCCTGGTCTGCCCAGAGCCAGGATCAGGCCGCGTGGCCTTTAGCGAGGTCCTCCCTACACGTCCTTCCCTTCCATATTTTCAAGGATTTCAAGTAGTGATGCTATGTGGATGTCCCATCCATCATCCTTACTGACCTCAGCTGGGCCCCTTCCCTCCACCTGCCTATAACTCAGAGCACTGTAAAGCCAGGAAAATGGTCAAGGACCTAACCTTGCTGCTCAATGTATGGTTCACAGCCCAGAAGCTGGTGCGACTCCCAGAAGCTTGTTAGAAAGACAGATTCTCAGGCTTCACTCTTGACCTCAAATTCAGAATCTGCATCTTCCCCAAATGCCCTGGGACTCAGGTACGCTGCAGTTGGGGGAGCACTGGTACACAGAGCCAGTGGGCATACAGTGGGCATCATGATTTCACTGCAGAATCAGACTGAAGAGCAAAAGCCAGTTCTGAGCAAACTGTTATTTTCTTTTTTCTTTTCTATACCAGGCATTGAACCCAGGGGCGCTCAACCACTGAGCCACATCCCCAGCCCTTTCCGTTTCTTATTTTGAGGCAGGGTCTTCCCGAGTTGCTGGGGGCCTGGCTAAACTGCTGTGGCTGGCTTTGAACTAGTGATCCTCCTGCCTCGACCTCCTGAGCTGCTGGGATTATAGGCGTGTGCCACTGCACCCAGCTGAGCAAATTATTCCTTTGAATATGTCATAATCCAGCTGTTTATATGTTACCCTGGGTAAGTTATATTATTTACCCTTTAAACCTTTGAAAAGAAGGTTTTCAAAAGATAATACTAAAGTCAGTGCTCCGCGTGGAGCTGCGGTGAGGACAAACTGGGTGCCATCTGCAGCGGGTGGCACACGCACAGTGCCACACAGGTGCCAGCCAAGAGCAGCTTGCTTTCCCTTCAGACACAAGAGGTGGGAAGAGCAGCCACTCATGAGCATTCGCTGCCAGGTTTCTGCAGGAAAGCCCAGACCGGCTGCCCTGGGCAACACATAAAGCAATGAGGTGCAAAGGCCAGGTATGGAAGTGCCTCTTTGGGCAGAGGGCAGGCAGGCAGGCCCCTGGACACTGTGAGGAAGTGCCCCAGCCTACTGACCTGCAAGAGCCACCGAGGTAGAGAGAAAGCAAGCCTGGCATGCCACACCAACACAAAGCACAAGGCAGCTGCAGGGCCAGGGTCCCTGGACGGGCAGGGGTAGGCTGAGCTTCGGGAGTGGGTGAGGCCGGGCCGGACGGGCTCTCTGTCCCTTCACCTGCCAGGCCAGGCCACACAGGCCTGCTTCCTCCTCTGCTCCTCGTGATCCTCCCCGACCTCTCCCCAGGCCCTCTTTTTGCTTCTTCCCTCGTAGCCAGGCCTGCAGCCTGGTCACCACCAATCCTCCAGGAGATTGGTGAGCAGCCAGAGGACCATGGTGAGAGGAGACCCTGCAGGCTGCTAGGGAGCGGCTCTCCTGGGGCTGACTGGGAGCCAGTTCTTAGTGTGGGATCCAGAAAAGGAGGGGAGAATGGGCCTCCTTTAAACAAGTTACTAATATAAAAGTGTTTTTGAGGCAACGATGAGGAGCATCGTGGTGTCCTCCCGCTCACTACCAGGAGGTCAGGGGCTATGCAGTGGGCTCTGAGTCCACAGCACCTACTTAAGGGACCAAATGATGCCATGAGTGCTGTTTCCACCCAGCGGCAATGACGACTTCAGTTCTGCCCAGGTGTCCTTCGCTGCATGTCCTCCCAAAGCTCTGGTGTTCTGGCCAGGGAAGAGGGCCTCCCTGAGAGGCAAGTGGCAGCAGCCTCTCTCAGCTAGCGGCCAATCTGTGAGTGTCCCCCTCTCCCCAGGGGCCAGATGGACGGAATACCAGCAGGTGTCCTGGATGCATGCAAGAGGCACAGTCTAACCTCAGGACAAGCTCGCATGCCGAGTGCTGACCCTATCGGCCGTATTAAGACATCTTTTTGTGCACTACTTTCCAAGGTTGATCCACAACGGTTGTCCCCAAGTGTCTGTGGAACTGGCCCTTTCTGAGCACCATTAAACTCATGGATTCGGCCTCCCTGCTTCAGAGCCCTCTCCACTGAGCTGAGTTAAAATACCAGTCATCAAACTTAATGGTGTCTTACCAGGGAAGCTGCACAGGGCACAGAGGCCACCCCACTGCCCCCACTGGCATTATCTCCAGGTGTGTTTTCCTTGCCAAGGGCTGCTGCAAATGACAGGGACGCTTTTCACAGATAACACAAATGTAAAAATAACAGGCATGACCAAAACCCTTCCAAAGAGAGACCAGTGACTCCAGGACAGGAGGGGAAAGGGAGGGAGGAAGGGAAGGGGAGGGGAGGAAGGAATGGAAGGGGAGAGGAGGGAGGAAGGAATGGAAGGGGAGAGGAGGAAGGGGAGGGGAGGGGAGGAAGGAATGGAAGGGGAGAGGAGGAAGGGGAGGGGAGGAAGGAATGGAAGGGGAGAGGAGGGAGGAAGGAATGGAAGGGGAGAGGAGGAAGGGGAGAGGAGGGAGGAAGGAATGGAAGGGGAGAGGAGGAAGGGGAGGGGAGGGGAGGAAGGAATGGAAGGGGAGAGGAGGGAGGGAGGAAGGGGAGGGGAGGGGAGTGAGGAAGGGGAGGGGAGGGGAGTGAGGAAGGGGAGGGGAGGGGAGGGAGGAAGGGGAGGGGAGGGGAGGGAGGAAGGGGAGGGGAGGGGAGGGAGGAAGGGGAGGGGAGGGGAGGGAGGAAGGGGAGGGGAGGGGAGGGGAGGGGAGGGAGGAAGGGGAGGGGAGGGGAGGAAGGAATGGAAGGGGAGAGGAGGGAGGAAGGGAAGGGGAGGGGAGGGAGGGAGGAAGGGAAGGGGAGGGGAGTGGAGTGGAAGTGCAGTCCACAGACTGGGTCTCCTGTTTGCCCACTTTATATCTGAGCAAGACTCCTGCCCTGTCTAAGGCTCAGATCACTCTTATGGAAACGGATAATACCCTTCAAGGATCCTGTAAAGATGAAACAGTAATATATGGAAAGTGCCCTGTACATCATTCATCATGTAGAATTGACATCTTATTTTTGTTCTGATTGGAAGGAATACGCACACACGTACACACAAAGAATACACAAAAAGGGTAATGAATGCACAGGACAACAGGGAAATTTTTCTCTGTTATTTAGTTAAGTGTGATTCACTCCATCACAAGTCATTTCACGGATGCAGAATATAGGAGAGGTTTCCCTTTGCCTGGGACTCGTCCTCTTTGGGACTCCTCCTCTTTTGGCTTTACTGCTCTGGCTAACTCCACCTCCCCCTGCAGACGTGTCTCTCTTCCGCCTTCTCATGCACATAAGCCTGTTTGAAGTGCACAATGTGTTTTCCAATATTATGAAAATCCCTTCCCTGCACTTCAGCATCTGCCCAGCTTATCTGGGATGCTTTCCCTGAAACGCGCAGCTCAAGAAGTCACTTGCGGGCTCATTGGCAAGAGGGGCCTCCTAGGCTCCTGCAGAAATGCCGAAGGCTCCAGAGATGCTGTCCATTCAACGGGGAGGAGAAATAAACCTTCACGGAATAGATTCCATACGCTTCCTCTGGGAGCGTTTGCTTATAACAGCACCATAAAAATCCCACAGGAAATAAGTCTCCCTCCCTTCAAAAGGAAATAAAATAAAATTCCCAAATCGCAGTTCAGTCTCTGAGATTTCAAGCATGTTCAATATTTTTTTAAATATTTATTTTTTTAGTTGTAGTTGGACACAGTAAATACCTTTATTCATTTTTATTATGTGGTGCTGAGGATCAAACCCAGGGCCTGGCACACGCCGGGCGAGTGCTCTACCACTGAGTCACAACCCCAGCCCCCCAGCATGTTCAATATCTTAAAAGTGTTACGAAATGGAAAAAACTGCTCCAAACGTGCAGGCTCCGTTAACATGCATAGGAGGGGCAAGGTGCTCTCTGGAGAAACAGTGACGAGGTGCGGGGGGCGATGACAGCCGGTACCCAGTACATGGTCCTGTAGTAAACACTGTCATAGTCTGGGGGCCCAGGGTCTGGGTTTTCCCTGATTGGGGGAATGTGGGGCAGCAATGTGGGGCTGAGGGTCTGCAGGGGCAGGGATGGACCCTAGATGGGAGTCCAAATCAGGCAGAGTAGCGAGGCCCAAATGGCAGGAGGCTGCAGAGCTCAGGGGTGCAGAGGAGAGCTGAGCTGCCCTGCAGGAGCGGAACAGAATGACCATGATTGTGAGCACATGGGGGACAACCCCAGGAAGCACACCAAAATATGTGAGAGTATTTTACTCCAACATCAAATGGAATGAAATATCACACAAGCAGAGATTTCCAGTGCTCTGTACCCCCTCTTGCTGGTACAGGACCTCCTGCTCCTCTGAGTCCTGCTTGAGAATTTCTGCCAAGCCCTGGTGGCTACTTGGGCCCTGCCATCTTGTACTAGTGCCTAAATCCATAGCCCTGCTCTCTCCTCCTGTCCTCTGCTCCACTAGTGTGGTCACGGCATGAATCACAGGCAGGGAAAACAGGTCTTTGCTTTGTTACTTTCAAGGCCTCTTTCTTCCAGGTATCCATCCGGGCTCAGTGGGGCTGGGTTTCTGATCCCCCAGCACCCTGGGCTCCTGCTCAGTTTCCTCTTCCAGAGTTCCTCCAGCCAAATGAGGAGGGGTCTCTTGCAGGGCCACCCTGCAGACTTCAAGACCCTCTTAGACGCAATGCAGTCTTGCAGGGGGATTCCTGCCACCTGAAACATGCACGTTTCCAATGACATCAGTAAAATTTCTGCACAGTGGAGTAGATGGGAATACACCTGGTGCTCCAGGTGTCCAGAGTTACCAAGATCCAGAGGGAGCTCTGCGGTCTGAAAGCCAGAGGCTGACTCTAACACGTTTAACATCTGAAGGACGGACTGGAGGGACAGGGCAACCAGCTCCCTGAGCACCGCTTACGAGCTGGGGTTCAGGACACAACACGCTTCATTCTCCCAGTGAAACAGAGAGCATATTCTTTTTGCCATGGAAACAACTCAACCTGTCCAATGTTAAGAATTTGTTGAAGGTCAAACAACAGCGAGTAGAAGAGTCAGGATGCAAGACGCAGGTCTGTCGACTCCCTGTCACTGCTCTGCTCTATCACCAAACCAGTTTTCTAAGTGAATTAAGTTCTGTGAATCCAGACCTGACCCCACATGTGTCTGTGCCTGCTCAAGGGTTTGCACACGCGCAGGCCAAGGCACACACCCAGACCGATCACAGGGATTGTAATTAAGCTCCGCTAACACCCGGCACACTAAGGATAAGCAGCTTTAACTAGGGCAGCCTTAATTTAGAACTGGGGTAGGATAGATAGTGACACAAGCCAACTTAATTGGCATTTTAATTCTTTTTAAGATCAAGAAGATCAAGTCTCACTTAAAGCTTCAGAAGCTGAGAATAAAAGGGTGAGCTTAGTTCTGACCTGGGAGGAATGCTGGGCTTCAGTTCTGGGGACCCCACATCACAGCTCCTAGGGTGGGAGCTGGGCACAGTTCACTGCACACGACACAACTGTCGCAGCTTCTGCTGCAGGAGCAGGGCTGTGAGGAAAGACGCACGCAGGGTGGTTTTGGTGAGGATGATTGACGGTTACCATTTCGGGCCACTGAGCTTAGGAGGAGCTGTTACGCAGCATCAGAGGTTCTAACTGACAGATACAGGTGGCACCTTCCCTCTCCAGCAATAGGAGGACAGACAGTTGGGGTCTATTTCAGACTCCTCTATGGATAATAAATACTCAGCTTATTTTTTTCCTTCAATGTCCCAGATCAAAAAAAAATTTGTCTTTATTTCATTAACTTCATTTAAAAAAATTCCTAAGTGTTCCTTTTATCTAGCAAAAAATTAAACAGGTGTAATAGAATGTGAAACTGTTCAGTTTCAAAAGAAGCCTCCAGAAGCAATAAATATAACACATCAACAAAGGGCACTGATCGAGGGTGCATTTTCAAAAGAAAGCATGAAATAAAAACAGCGGCCAGTACTGGACCATGATCAGACCTCCACTCTCTGCATGCTGAGCACCGAAGGGCCACGGGGGTGTTCAGACAGCCCCCATGGTGCGCCCAGGCTCACTCTCATCCTGAGGGCAGAGAGGGGGGACACCAGAGGGAGGTGACCCAGGAGTCCTGGGGCCTAGAGAGCTCTGCTGTGGGTGGCACTGGCCCCTCTCTAGAGATAGGGCAGATGGCACTTCCCCCTCTCACTTAGAAAACTGAAAGCTTATAGGAAGGCGGGGGGCTCAGTGGACCACCACCTGATTCCCACCTAGGACCTGCTGCCTGGCGGGTTAGAGGTAGCAAGGAAAGTAGCTGCCACTGTGTGGGAGGGGGTGGGAGGTCCCCAGAGCCTGCCAAAGCAGAGGGTGTATGTCACCAGAGAGGACTGCTGAAGTGAGTTCAAATCCATCCCACTCAATCTGCCTGGAAAAGCAATCGCATCCCACCAGGAAAGGTCTTGGTGCAGGGTCAGCCATGCACCAGGGGGTGGCGCTGGAGCACACGCACCTCTGTCCAGACACGAGCAGGACATCTCCCAGGGAGCTGCTCTGGAGAACCCGGTGCCACAGCTGCAAGTACCAGCCATGGATCAGCCCCAGCTCCCCAGGTGAGAGTCAAGCCAGCGCAGAGTCCCAAGGGCTGGAAACATGGGGTTGGTCAGGCTGACCTCTCCTCTAGGGCTCAGGGTCCTCTTTCACACCCATCCATGCTGTTGGCAGACCTTGGTTCCTTGCTGTGGCTGGACCCAGGCTCCCCTACTCTTGCTGCTTAGCCACTCCCTTCTCAACAGGGCAGCTAGCTTCTCTCAGGCCAGCAGAGATAGCAATGTGGGCAGGCTGCTACACCTCTCTTCTAGGGACTCACCTGATTAGACCTGGCCCATCCAGGATAATCTCCTGTTTCACTGGGAATCCTAACCACATCTGCCAGATCCCTTCACCTTTGCCAACTAAAAAGAACCTCATTATTGGAGTGCCTGTCCTATTGTGTCCCCAGGTCCTATCTGCCTTTAAGAGAGGGGACTGTCATATGCACACCTGAAAGAAGGACTCATGGGAACTACCACAGAAATCTGCCTAGCACTCCAAGAAAGTACCCGAAATAAATGGCTATAAACACAGGGAGACCCAAAGAGTGTACAGCCACTCTTTGCTGTCACCAGGCAGGTATACAGCACCCCTATTTCCTGAATGGCTGGAGTGACAGAAGAGGGAAATTGGAGGCAGGAGGCTGGAAGGACAGGGGAGCCTCATCTACTTTAAACACCTGATAAATGCAATAAGTACATATTTACATCCTAGAATATCTATTTAAAATAACACTAAAATATCATTATGAACAAGCTATCAATGAATTGTTTACTAAAATCTCCCCCAAAGCTTCTCCAACACTCAGCTTTTAAGTGTCTGATTCACTTAAAGGAATAAAAATGCATTTGGACCAGATTTTTTTTTTTTTAAGGGGGAGAAGGAGAAGGAGAAGAAGAACACAAATCAAAGATTCAGGCACGGCTTTGTGGCCAGCAACACATTGCTCTGTTTCCTCTTCTGCAGTGTGTAAGCAGCGTCTACTTGAATGACATCGATAAGGACTGTTGAGTTTTTCAAGCAGGCACCACGTTCCACGACATGAAGCTTAGTGAGTTAGTCACATCTCCAAAACCAGGTCTCTCATATGTATAGTTCTTTTTAAGTGGAATTAAGCCCTTAAGACTATCCCATGCAGACATGCCAATCTCTAAGGATCTGGGGGAAATAAGAGTAAAAGGCACACTGTCGAGCATACTTAAACAATTAATGTTACAGTGTAACACTACACAAATGTAAACAATTGAAGCTTTTCTAGAATCATTTCTGGATAATGTTCCATTTTCTTTTTCTTCTAGTACCAGGGATTGAACCCGGGGGTGCTCAACCACTGAGCCACATCCCCAGCCCTTTTATTGGTTTATTTTGAGTCAAAGTATCCCTTAGTTACTTAGGGCCTCCCTAAGTTGCTGAGGCTGGCTTTGAACTCGAATCTTCCTGCCTCAGCCTCCAGAGCCGCTGGGATGACAGGTGTGCACCACTGAATGGGTCTCGGACCACTTGGTTCCAAAGCCATCACCTTCCTCCTCACGCCATTCACAGGTGAAGGATGAATGTGATCTGTGGCTCTGGCACCACCTCCCAATTGGAACCGGTGGCGCTATATCCAGCACAGGGGCTCACAGAGGACATCAAGGTAAACTGTCATAATTTGAGGTCTCCAGGCTTGTTTTAGGGTGCCCCATATCTATGGAAAACAAGCACTAAAAGCTCTTAAATGACTCGAGAAAATCTTCCACAACAGGGCAATTTTTATACCTGAATCGAATTACAAAACAGTCTAATCATGTAAATACGCTTAACAAGAAGATAATTAATCTTCACAATCAAATTTTGCAAACACACATTCATCGTTAAGTCAGAGAACAATGCCATTTAGGAGGTTCAGAAAGCACACAGACACGCTCACTGTCTAACTGCAACCTGAACACGTACAGAAGGGGTCAAGGCGCCTGTCCACGGGGACAGCAGTGTCCATTAAAGGCAGGTTAAGTGAAGTCAGGAAGAATGGTTGGCGAGGACAGAAGACAACTGAATGGTCACCCCATGTTTGACTTAAGTGACACATCATGAGATCTCCTCCATGCGGCAGGGCAGATGCTGACACTCAGATTAGTTTTCTCCTCACATTCAAGTAGATCACGACCCAGAAAGCCCCAGGTCTCAATGCCCTCATGATCTGAAAGGCCAGCTGCATCAGTCATAGACAATAAGACAGCTGGTTAGAACTGCATCTTTCCCAAACTGCAGACTGTGGATCCTGCACGTCCTTCAAGTCGCCAATAGGTCTTTTTCAAAAATCAGAAAGAATCAATCGATCCATCAATAATAAATAAAAATCAATCAATAAATACAAGGAAGACCACCAGAATAGTGGAAGGGCTCAGCAGCGGGGGCAGGGGGGAGGGCGAGAGGATGTACTGGGAACTGAAATGGAGAAAACTGTATTATGTGCCTTTGTTAATATGCCAGAACCAACCCCACTATTATGTATAACCATAATGCACTACATTTAAAATATATATATATATAAAAGGAAAGATTCCACAGGTTGATAGGTATGGAGCCCAACTAACTGAACAAGGCGGACTGGCCTTCTGGCTCTTCCACCGGCTGACATGAAGGACGAGTCTTCTAGAAGGACATGAACACAAGTGGCGGGGCCAGCAGGTGGCTCCTTGGTGTACATTTCTCACCACCAACTCCACCCCCCTCGTTCTCTGAACAACTTCCTTGTCTTTTCAGTGTCACATGAAGTTCCAGGTGAGGGCATTTGCAGAGAGCCATAGCCTAGTAGGAATGACACAGGGCATTTTTGGTTGAAAGATGAGGCCAGCAAGCCATTGAGATGATAATGATTATGTTAAGATGTGCATTCAATTGGAGATTAGACCCCTGCTGTCCGCCTCAGCCTGCTACTTTGGAGCTCTGTGTGTGTGTGTGTGTGGGGGGGGGTCCTCCCGGAGAGTTCCCATTGGTTGGGGAAGTGCGGTAGGAGGGATTTCCAGTTGGTGTGGTGTGTCCCGGGAGAAGGCCGCGTGCATGGCGTTCTCGGGAGTTTTGGAAATAAAGTTTGTTCCTGCTTGAGTGGCTCCTGATTTTGTGCCCAGACAGACTGCGGCAGGCATTTTTAAGGTCTCCCTCTGGGTGACCCACCCTAAAGGACACCTGCCCCTCAGCATTTCCTGCGTGGATATCCTGGGCAGCTGAGCTGTGGACACAGCGTTCCCCCACTCTGAAGTATGGAACTTCCGTGTCAAGACAGAGCTACTTATAGACCAGCAAACGGAACACAACACATATGTGAAATGCAGCTGAGGGAAAGTGAGTCTCGGGCTACTGAATGACAGCAGTTCTTTCATACCCCAGTGCCATGCAAGGTTTGTGTTTCTCTGGATCACTTTCTGGTGATACTGGAAGGTAGCATTAGGAGTTAACTGACTCCAACAAGACAGGTTAGAAAACTAGATTCATCCTCACTAATTCTTCCGAGGAATTATCATGTGTTTCATTGCCCACATCCCCGATAAGGGGTTATCAAAACCTGGTAAGTTATAGGGCCCTTAGAGGATGCTCATGATCAACAACTATTCCTTGTTTTCAAACACCATCCCATGCCTCTTCTCTCTTTTCCACGTGTACTCATCACTTAAATGCATGTGTAGCTAGTGCCGATTTTTACCTGGTAAGTTCTAAGTACATTTTAAATTTTACCTGTACAATTTTACCTGGTAAGTTCTAAGTACAATTTAAAGATTCTGCAGATAGAATATCTATTTTGAACAATAGGACTTGGTTATAAAATTACTCATGGAACAATTTGGAGCTCACAACGATTAAAAATCAATATGAACTGGAAAATCATAGTACTTTGGGGCATTTACCAGAGATGGTACAAAGTATGGCAGAAAATTTTATTTCTGCTAATTTTTTGAAAGCTATAAAATCCTTCTAGAAGAGGCTAAGACCCCTTGCCTTTAATCAAAAGAAGAAAATCCCAAAATAGGCAAGGGAAGAGGGGACCCAGGCTTTCTCTGGAGCACCAGGGAGAATCCAGAGCACGGCTCCAGGTGTTTCCGGAGAGGTGAGAATTTCCATTTCTGGCAATACCATGAAGGAGATCCCCACAGCAACCCTCTGCTAGAAGCAGCTGAAGCACTGGATAAGATAAACAATCTCTAAAAAAAAAGTAAGAGAGGGGAACATCCAGAAGCCAAAAGCTAAGCAAAAGCAGGAACTCGAGAAGCACTGGGGGTTTCCACCTTGAAAGTGTTTAACCAAGTGATGAATCTGAGCGTCCACTGTGATGTGTGTGCTCTTCCCTATGGGATCCAGGGACCAGCACTGCTGCTGGATGAGGTGGAGTCTCCAGAAAGATCATGCCCCCAGGATGTTGGTGAACGAGATTCAAATCCACCCCTAGGGCCCAGCCCACTTCAGTGGCCTTCAAGGAAAAATTACTGACTCTTGACCAGATGGGGAAAACCATCTCCTCCCATGGAAATTGATAACCATCAGCCTGCCATTACAAAGGTCTATGATCTAAAATCATTCTCTGGCGGGTCAAAAACACTCAGGCCAATAATAGAAATGGTCCGAAGCTGAGGGTGCTCAAGGCATCTGTGGGCATCAATGCATAGGCCCCCAGAGGAGCATACCTTCAGGCTGGGCCAGGAGCACCCACAGAAAAATAAACTCACACAAAAACATTAAAAATTGAACAACAAGCAATTTCACTCTGAGTGAGATCCAGCAGAGGCCCAGGAACCTGAATGAGAATGACCAAATCTTCAGATGTGAGAAACACTAGATATGAAAGATAAAATGAAGAATGCCTGCCATCTTAAAAAGAAAAGATGGGAATGGAATCTTTGTATAAAGAGCAAGTCACAGTTTCAAAAATGACCGATCCAATTTGAAAGAGTAAGATTTCTAAAGTGAAAAAATACAACAACCGAAATTAAAAAAGCTACTAGATGATTTAATAATGCATTAAACACAGGTAAGGAATGAATTAACCGCTAGAAGAAATTATCCAGCCTCTAACAACAAAGGATGGGAAATACAGAAGAGACATGGAGGATGAAGTGAGAAGGTTTAACTCATAATTAGTCATGAGGAAAGAATAAGAACTGGACAGACAATATTTGGAGAGGTAATGGCTAAGAATTTTCTGGAACCACCGAAAGACACCAATCTTCAGAGTAGGAATCTAACAAAACACCAAATAGGAGAAGAAGAGAGTGGGGAAGGGGAAAAAGTCCATGACTGGACATACTGGGAGAAGAAGACATCATATAAAGACTGTAAAGGCGGCCTGAGAGAAAAGCTCTCCCTGCTCACCCACTGTGAACAACACTTCCTTTCCACCAGGACCACACTCCTGTGTGAAAGCCAGGCATCCACTTGCCACCCTCCCCCAAACACAGGGACTTGCATCTAGAAGTGGTCATGAGAGACACCCAAAGGTCTACCACCAGCAGATCACGTGATTCTCAAGCACTTGCGGAACTCACTCCAAAAGGACGTGAGGCTGGTTCTACCAGGGAGCTCCTTGGAGGGAAAACTGACTCATTATTTTATGTGCATTTTATGTGCAGGCAGATGAACCTAGAAGGGAAGCCATCCAATGAGCAAAGGAAAACTGGTTTCTGAACTTAGTCATCAAGGATACCACCTGGTCTTTGGGAGGCATTCAAGTCGGCCTCAATTCATTGGCCAAGATGAAGTGCGGATGACAGACTTACCCGGAATTCCTCCATGTAGTCACTAAAACATCTGGTTACACCCAGATTAGTGCCCCAGGCCAAGTAGAAAGGTCAATAGAAAAATGTAAGGAAAAGCCACGTGAACTTCTAAGATAGATTTTGATGGTAGGTGGGATTTCTCAGCTGGTTCAGTTTGGGATCTGAGTGGGGGTGAGGGGGCAAGGTTGGTTTGTACTGTAGGTTGGCCTCATTCTGTTGATATTCGCACTGATTGAGTGTGTATGGTTTTGGTCCCAGCCTTTGTGATAGTCAGGATGGTGAACACATGGTCAAATTCACCAGAAGCCAAGTTGGTGTAGCAAAAAAGAGATGGATATTATTGAAAGACAATTTTCCATGGGTCTTGTGTCTCTGCATATCTTGTAAGCAGAGGCAGTGGCCTTACTTTATTCTGGATTATTACTTCAAAGATGTCAATAGAGCAAATAAGCCAATACTGCGTCTCCCTCTAAAGCAAAGATCTAGTTTGTTTACTTCAGCATATAAAGATATCATCTCCCACCAGAACAAAAACCAGTCATGTCTACTCCCCATTATAAAAGATTCGGGTTCCCTAAGCTCAGAGTCTAATAATTCAACCCACCGGCTACACAGGTGTTCTGTACCCTAGTGGGACTTCGGGGCCAGGAGAATTAAATATGCCGGTATTCATGTTGTGTTTTACTCTGTAACAAAGTCCTCTGTCTCTAGTCCAGGAGTCTCATGTCTTCTGCCAACACCCATAAAACTATGGCAGGCTGAACTGTTAGCTTTCAAATAGGATAAAATTCCAGATGCTTCACAGTTCTTGACACAAACAACTCAAGAGAAAATAAATCAAAAACTTAGAGGCTTTTCACAGAAGAAAAATCAGAAAAGCCAATAAATATATCAAGCTAATACAAACTAAAGCACCGATGAGATTTTACTTCTCATTTACCGGTCTGACAAAAATTGAAGTTTCACAATCAAGTGTTGGTAAGGACGGGAAACAACTCAACACACATACTACTGGTAAGAGTGTAAACTGACCCAATCACTTTGGAAAACAATTTGGCCTTCTCATGACCTATCTCATGACCCTGCAGTATCTTTCGTAAGTAGATGCCCGAGTGAAAGTCTAGCACGCAGGCACCAAGAAAAGTCAGGGTGGCACTGTTTACAAAATTAAATATTCAAAGACCATTTAAAGTAATTCAAACATCTACCATTAGGAGAATGGATATGTACCTTGTGGCATATATTTAAGGTAGAAAACCATACATACAACAATATGGATGAATGTCAGGAACATGGCTGAAAAATAAAACAGGCTAAAGAAGATACAAATATTATGGCTCCTCTTTTAAGTTTGAAAATATAGAAAACAAACAAAAAAATTTTTTGAAGAACACATACACAGACAGGCAGTCACGAGGTATGCAGACAATGATGACGTTCTTTGGTAAAGGCAACAAAGGCATCCACTGGATCCTGACAATTCTCAATACCCCACTCACCCTACAAATTCTTGCTTGTATCTACTCAGTTCTGATATAGCACTTTTAAAGGGATGCCGGCTGCCTCTACCCAGCTGTGTGTGTGTGTCTGTGAAGTCTTGCTGCCACGGAACCCTCAGATTTCTACAGCAACCACACTTGACCCCAGCCTCAGAGGAGAGGTGCCCACCTCCTCAATATCATGCCTCCTCAGCTCTAGATACTGAGGTCAACGGACAGAGATGTGTGTGTCCGCAGGAGTACCAAGATTTGGAGCTTCTTGTAGAAGGTGAGATCCTCTGCAGAGCATGGGAAGAAGGGGTCCTTCACGGTTTTGCTGCTATGATAAGGGCTGCTGAAAAGCCTCAACATTATTAGATAGAAGTGTGCTTTTGTAACATGTTTTTTGCAAAACCCTCACTTTTTCCACCTTCAATTTTAGGGGCAGGAAAGAAGGGAGAAATGGAAATGAATTGAAACAGGTCCCAAGACCCACAATTCTTTTTTCTTAAATATGCAGACTTTCAGGAAACAAAATATTTCAGCTTGCTGAAGAAATGGTTCTCATAAAATACAAATGACTGTAGTGATCTTAATTTAAATGTATTTTGGGCTTATAGCCATCTTACATCATTGTCTGATTTTTTTTTTTTTAGGTCCTAAAAAAATAATAAAACAAAGAGGAAACCATTGTTAAATGACAAACTCAAACGCCTGAATGCCTGAGTCCACTGAGATTTCAGGTAAAGCACGTCATGGTCCAGGCATCAGATTTACCTGGACATCTGATTAACTGTCTGCTTTGTCTGACATTTAACACTTGCTAATCTGCCTTGGTGTCCCTGTGTTTTCGGGTTTGTGTTAAGTCACGTGTCCACTCACTGGGGCAGGCTTCTGAGATAAACTCAGCGTTCACAGTGACCAACTGAAGAGTAGGAATGGCCCCAACTCCTGGGCCTGGAACCCTGTCTGCCTTCAGTCCCTTGCTGTATATTTGGAAGCTTTACAAAAACCAAAGTGGAAACTACTCATCTTTCCTTCCCTCTTGCCCAGAGGCAGCTCACCAAGGGGTCTGGTTTATTTAAAAACCAGTGTAATTGCAGGGGCGGGCAGAAGAAAGAGTATGGGCCAGCCGTCCATCCCGCATGTCCCATGGTTGACATGCCTTTCTCTCTAACAGCTGACCCTTTAACACTTATGTTATTTAATTACTTCCTAACTACTTAAATAGAGCAAAAATGCTAAGAAAGAAAAACAGCCACCCACCAGAATATCTTCAGTGCGTAGCCCACAGGGGTAATGTGGAAATGCGGGCCCAGGGTTGGTTGGGGTTTTGGCTAACGTGTCCTTCAATTACATGACAGAGCAATGTTGTCTTCCACTGCTCAGCGGAGCCTTCACATCTGGTTCACCTATAAACGGCCTCATGGGGTGGACTGGAGTGACCCTGAAGCTCTCACCTGCTGACTAGGACATGAGCAGAGGCTGAGGCAGCAATGTGGGGCTGGGTGATACTCAGGGCTTCTGCACGAGTTTAGATCATTTAGCCGCACCACTTAAGGCTGATTCTGGAATGAGCTCAGGCATGCAGCTGTCCCGGTAGAATTTAAAGTCCTAAGGGACCTACAACTCCTTCAAATAAATATAAACATAGACAGAGACACAGACACTGAATGTGAATGGTCTAAAGACTGTGTAACAAGCAGCACCCAATTAGGGATTCCACAGCACCCCAGTTAGAGATTCCACAGCCTCCTGACTCTGCAAGACCCTGGAATCTTGACTCATCTGTGAGCAAGGCCCAGCTGATTCAGATATCTATGTTTAATTCTGTAAGAATGGCTATTTGACTCTGAACTTCATAAAGGGAGGGAGGAAGGGAAAGGAATGGATATTTGTTGAGTCTCTAATTAAATACACTACTGTGCTTGGTGACTTATTTGCATTCGCTTAATTCCCACAGCAATTCTGCAAAATCGGTTTAGCATCTTACTGCACAGATGAGGTTAAGAGAAACCAAGTACAATTCCAAGGTCACACACGCCATTCACAGAAGTCAGAATTCAACCCAGGACTTTGGCACCCCAAAGCTTCTTATTGGATACTTCAAAAATAAGTGAACTTATATTTCAGAATGAGAACTCTGTATGGTTTACTAGACACTTATACAAATGTTAAACTGTGTAACAAACTTGAAATACAGCAAATGAAATACAGCAGTAACAACTCCCATGTCTCCAACTTCCCCTTAGAAAGCAGTGGAATCTTAAACAGTGTGCTGGTGAGAGCCATGATGTTGGGACTATTTGAACTGGCCTCCTCCCATCTCCCCAGTTCCTCACTGCTCTGTAAGGATGCTACGGCCCTGACTACCCTCTGCTGAGAATTCCCAACCTGTGTGTCCGCAATTTCCTCCAAGTTCTGACTTTCAATCAGAGTTTCCATCACCTGGATCTCTCAATGGTCTTTATGCTTCCTCTGTAGGATAGGCTAACGTGTGCCAGGTTAGGATCTGCCTTTTATACTTCTACCTTGGTCGACAGCCTCTAACGCGCTCATGCGGAATCAAAGCCCAACAGATCTCCAAGGCCTAGGGCCCTGGTGATTCCCATATAGGAAAAAAAAAACAGAAAAAGTTCTTAGGAAAGAACCTTTTTTTTTGTTCTTAGTTCACAGAAAAGAGAGAAGTGCCCTGGACAGAGAAGAGCCACAGAGGTGGGGGTGGACGTCTGTCAGGGCCTGACCGCTAGCACACACCTGGACTCCCCAGACTCCCCAGAAGGAAGAGATGAAGGCCCTAAGTTTGAATTTTCCATACTGAAAGATGGGGAAAAAGCATGTAATTTAATTACTTCTTAACTATTTAAGTATGGCAAAAAAAAACCCAAAACCCCCGTGTTGCCCACTGACAAAAACATCTGTGTGCAGCCAACACTGGCACAATGGAAAATGTGCCCGGGGCTGCGGCCGTCTAAATGATTTCAGAAGCTCAGGCCACTCCGATTACTGAGTCTGGTACCAGGCTACACACAGGCCTGGGGACAGGCAAGGTACCGAGATGACACCGAGGACCGAGCAGAAACAGGAGCAGCCCTGTCACCCAGGGAATTCCAACCAGCAAAGGGCAGCGGCGGTGAAGGACATGCTGGAAAGAACTGTTCATCCAGCCACACGTGTCCACGGGGCGTGTGTCCTGGGCAGGCCCCCCTGCGCAGTTCAGGGCCTCCTTAGTCTGAAGGGACCCCCGTGGGCACTAGGGACTCTACTCGGTGTGGCCCACCACACGCATCGCCCGACTCAGCACAAGCCTCAGGTCCCAGGTCCAAAAAGCAGTGACAGAGCCAGACAATTTTCCCCAGCGTAATGGATAAAACAGGCCACAAGAATTTTACTTACCAGTGTTTGTGGTCATTTATGTTTTCAAATTTATTTTCAAGCAACATTTGACACCTCACCATCTCAGAGCCAACGGGAATTTGACTAATAATACCCAGGCTAGTATTTGAACCTAATTATCTTCCACCTCCAAAGTAGATGGAGAATTTTAAATTAATTCAAGCCCAAAAATGCAGTTCTGGTTAACTAGAAGTAGGAGGAGGCGGGAACATGAGGAAGAAAAAAATCAATCTCCAGTTTTCTCAATCAGAGTCATTAATGCAGGGGTCATTAATTTTCTAACCCTACTCCAGAAAGGAGCGATCAAGTCGATTTGACAGAGCAACTATGAACTCCATAAAATGAGTCCACCGATCTAAGGAAATACGAATCTAGCATACCAAAGACAAGCGGGTCAGGGACATAGCACACATTCAGGAGGAGCCCAGTGCCAACACCGTGCGTGAGCCCCAACCTTCTCCACCACAGAAGCTCTTGGTAAGCACACTACAAATCCCACATGGAACGGCCTTCTTCAGAATATTGTCTTACAAAGTTGTCCCCACGGGAAGCAAGGCGACAGTTGAGTAAGTGACTATTAAGTATGTGGGGACCTGGAAAGATCACTGGGGTACCACGGGTCCTCACCCACCTCTGGAGATTTCTTATTTTAGTCAGGTATTTTGTGCCACATAAGCCGAGCAGCTGAGGGGCCGAAGGGAGGTCGAAAAAGGCCTAGCTGACATACGGTCACATTTTCTTGTGAAGCCTATATCCATCCTCTAGGTCAGCCCAAGAAACAACCATCCAAAGAACAGGAAGGAAACCACATTTAAAAACAAAACGTTACATTTTCTCTTCCAAAGCCATCTTTACCCAATCTTAGACGAAGCAAGATGAGCACTCATTGTTGTAAACTAGAATTTCTACGCACAGAGACCAGTCTCTAAAAACATAAGGCATGTGCAGATGTTTGACATCTTTGTGGTGCCTGGAACATTCTGCCCAGTGCCAATGACAGTAAAAACAGACTTCTTGGGACACTTCTTAATGCAGCCTGATTTGAGAGATTAAGTTGAGCAAATTAAGAGGAGCTGAGGTCTTTGCTCTGTTTCAGGCTGACGGCTTTCATTCTTCAGAGCCCACCCTTCCCAATCTGGCTCCTCCACCAAAAAAAGCTGCGGCCACAGCTTTCCCACGAGGGGTCAGAAACAGTCACTATCTTTTCTGTCCCCCAATTTCCAAATTAGTCCCCAAGGAAGTTCTCCCCTCCCCATGAGAAAAAGGTCAGTGCATTCATGCCAGATATTTCCTTTACCCATAACTTCCAAAGAGCATGCCCATTTTGTAGTCAAATAGTAACCTGCGGCTATCTGGATATTGTGCATATCTGGCTTTCCCTTATCAGAAACAGGATGAAAACTCAGTAGAGAAGAGGCCTCCTGGCTTGAGCAGTCCCCTCCTCTTCCTTCCGCCTCTGCACTCAACGTATCCTCACAAACCAGCCACCCAAGTCCATTTCCAAGGATGAACCTGTCTGGGTTCAAAGGATCTTGCTCTCCAAAACTACTTCCACCTCCCCAGCCTCAGTGTGTGAGTTGAAAGAGCTGAATTAATTCCATTTGTTTCCCAAGCAGATGAAAAGATGCCCTCGGCCCCACCTTGACAGTTCTTTCCATTCTTGTTTTTTTAAGCTCTCCCCTTATTCCTCAACAGACTGCACTAATCCAGTGATTGCTGCAGACTCTATCTCCCCTGACCTTTGGGTTACGCCTTCCTGCTCCTGTTCTCTGCAGGGGAGAGGGAGTGTCCATCACCTGCAGTGGGCTGACACCAGCTGTCCAGCACCAGGAGCTCTCCTCTATCCTCAGCTCTTTAACCACCTCCTTGACTTCCTCTGGGAACTCCCTCTAGAGGACCCCTCCCTACATCAGGGAACCAAAAAAGGCTCAGAGGTGGAAAGGACTTTGTACAGTTATCTGGCCTTTCACAGAAGAGGAAACTGACGCCCAAAGAGGGTGGAAAGTGTGCAGAAAGTCACTGGGTGAAAACTGGTCAAATTCCCATCCCCATGAAAACCCGTTGCCTTTTCTGTTTAAGATCCAATTATGTATAGGTTATCCTGGCTTTATCCAGTTCAGATATGAAAATACTTCAATGACTACCTTGGTGTGTGTGTGTGTTGCTGAGGATGGAACCCAGGGCCTTGCACGTGCTAGGCAACTCCTCTACTCATGAACTACTTCCCCAGCCCAGTTACCATCCTTCCGTTAAATAACATCTGAACCTGAGCAGCATGGTTCAAATTTTAGTTACTATAGTATTATGAACAGCAAGTGTCCCAAACGCAGACAGGTAGCTCTTTAGCCCACAGCCCAGTAGGAAAGTAACGGAGGAGCATCAGGTCTGGTGACCAACCAGGTCATTGTTTTCAAAGTCTGATGGGTCACTGTGTAGCGATCATTCACCTACAGACAGCCAAGCGTGTCGCTGGGTTGCTTCCTGTCTCCCAGGGCTAGATATCCAGGATGTTCTTATAAAGATAAGTAAGCAGAGGAGGAACTGGCCCCCAAAGACGAACAGTGCGGCGAAGAAATAAAAGAAGTAGTAATGGTGGAAGTGACGTCTGAATCCACCGTAGATGGAGTTACAGAAGAGAAGAGACTGTGGGACAGTGGCCCTGCTGCTATGTGAAAGGCTCTTGATGTGCCACCACTGGAGGTGAGCTCATGACCGAGAGGAGGAGACTGGCTGTGACAATGGGGACATGCTGCTGGTGAACAAATAAACACATGAGAAATATAATGTAATTCTTCACATCTCTAATGCTTTAAATTACTATATGCTAAACAAACATTAGTTTTACTATTTGTCATTTTCTTATATATTTATAATATATATCATCTTCTTGTCTATTTATATTTATGGTTTAGATACAAAGTGTCCCCCAAAAGTTCATGTGAGACATGGTAGGAGGATTCGGAGGTGAAATGATTAGGGTGTAACCTAATCTGTGGCTCAAGCCCCAGTTAACCGGGTGGTATACTATAGGCGATGGGATGTTTCCGGAGGATGTAGGTCACTGGGATCCTGCTTTTGGGGTGCATATTTTGTCCGTGGTGACTGTAGCTCTTTCTCTCTCTCTACTTCCCAGTGGCCATGTCCTGAGCTGCTTTCCTCCTCTACGCCCTCCTACCATGATGTTCTGCCTCACCTTGGGTCCAGAGCTATGGGATTAGTCATCTGTGGCCTGAGACCTCTAAAACTTGACCCCCAGATAAACTTTTCCTTCTCTAATTGTTCTTGTCTGTTTTTCCAGTCATAGTGGTGAAACAAGCTGACTGAAACAAACAGTAAGAAAATTTTTAAATGTTTTGACACACACAAAAAAGTTCAAAGGTCATTGTAATTTTCCCACCATGAAGATTGCTTTGCTGGTTCACAGCACAGGGCCACTGTCATGGTCCCATACCACTGTGCAAGTGGGTACCATGAGTTCCAGATTGATGACATGTGGTCCACGGCATCAAGGACAAAGTTCTCTCAGTGTGTGCTGTCCCTGTTGGGATTAACTTTAAAATCCCCTTCTTAGTGTTGACAGAAGGCTCAGCTTACGGGTAGCCAGTTCCTATGGCCTCGGGGAACTAAGAGACCATTTCATGTGTATTTATTCAGAAGCAATCACTACCTCTGGGAGTCCCCAGTGTGCCAGGGATTGTGCTGCAGGATGTCATGACAACCCTGAGAGGAGGACTAAGTGAGTTGTCCAAGCCACACACAGAGCTGCAACCAAAGCCAGCTCTCCCCATCTCCACGTCGCACTCTCTGCTCACATCTTTGGAGCCTGTCCTGTGTCCTCTGTCCAGAGGACCCTCTTACTAAGGTGGCTATTTCCGAGTCAGAATTGATCACCAACAGCAATGGCAAGCAGGGGCCTGCCCGCCAATGGCCAGCCAATCACACCTACATTCCTATCGTCTGCGGAAGGGAGAGGATGTGTTCTAGAAAGACAGAAGCACTCTACGTCACATAGTTCCCGTTAGAGTTTGCAACTGTTCATTTGAAGACAATGGATATTCTTTCCATCCAGGCCCTTCCTTCCTTCCTTGCCTTGTGCTGATGAAGAGCCTGTGATCCCTCCCAGAGGAAGACAGGACTCACTTCCGAAAGGCCTCCTTCAAAGTGTGAGTGGGCTTTGGTGGTCTGCTTTCTCTGCGACCTTCTCACGCTCACGTCTCCTGTGCCTGCGGTTCTTCCATTTTACACTGAGCTGCTTTAACCTGACCCGCAGGTCTGTGTCAGAGCAAAGAAGCCCCTTCGGGCCTTCCCCCTATTTCCTTTTCAGATTTTTCCTCTTATCTGATATTTAGATGAGAAAAGCACAGAATGTTATTTTAAAGTCTCAATCCTGTTTGGTCTCCAGGTTCTGTGACTTACATCTGCAGAAAAGGACTTTCAAAGACCGCACATGACAGAGGTACATCAGCCACCGTAGTACAAAGTGTTGCACTTTTCCATGGTACCATTTATAATGGTACTTAGAGCTTTCCTGCACCTAATTGAGGGGAAAATATCATGGAGAGACATTAAACAACAACAACAACAAATCTCTCTCTCTCTCTCTCTCTCTCTCTCTCTCTCTCTCTCTCTCTCTCTCACACACACACACACACACACACACACACACACACACACAGAGACGGAGGTGGGGGGAAGAGAGGGGGATAGAAAGTTTTAAAAGTACTCTAGTACTTAGTACTATGTTTTAAAATTTCCCTTGGTGCTAAGTACTTTCAGTTCTATAAATTTTAAACATTTTATCACATACCATCAATTGATAGTAGCCATAGATAAACCACAAGAGATGCAATTCATGCACAATCAAAAGTTAAAATTCCATGGAATACGGTCAGCATCCCTCATTTGTGTGATCACAATCACATGATCCTGACGGGAAGTCTGTGCTCTGCTGTACTTCCTTCTCGAGCACTGCGTCTCCCAATTCTTCCCACTACATCACATGGTTTCTGCATCAGGACTGACCAGGACCATCTGGACTCAGTACCTATGGGATGGTATGAGTCTGTGGTGAGCTTCTGATGAGAAGAGCTCACAGTCTGTGGCCACCTGCAGGTGAGGCTGCTCTGCGGAGGGCCACACAGTCCAGCCAAGCTCCCAGAGGATGGCCAAGGATAAGCAGAGGGTCCGTCCCAAGTGCTGCCTGGGCAACTCGCCTTCACAGCCTTGGCCCAGTGACACCAGCGGGAAGAGCCTCTTTGGTGTCAAACCTGTGGGCTGGCAGCATCACAGCCCAAGCCAGCTGGGCAGATGTGAGAAGGAGCCCTAGGCCATCAGCCACCAGCTGGGAGCTACCATTTTTCTTCCCATATATAAATAATCTTTTCTTCTAGACAGAGGCAACACATGATCAGGAATTCACTGGATAGCCACTCTGAATACCTGTGGACTCTGGGCTTAATAGTATTTTTCTAAAAATTTTTTAATGACACAATAGCTAGTGTGAACCTCTTACACAAAATTTTGGTAATGCATACACCAATAATTAGTATGCAGTGGTGGGATGTGAAAGAATTAGTAAAATGTAAATCCAAATAATAGCATTTTAGAAAAAACTCACTATAACATCTGGACTCAGTCCTAAGAGCTGGACACAGTCCTAAAAGCTGGTCACTCGAGTGCCACACAAGGTCTGTTGACTCTAGGGCAGGATTTTAAAGACAGACCCCAAGGGATAACACGAAGTCACTCAGTAGTAATAACACCAAAACCCATGTGATACATAACTTTGAGTCAAGAGTTATAAAAACATAAGTTGAGCTGGACGTCAGAGAAGGTGCGACATCAGAAGGCTATATGGGAAATCTATGGAATGAATATTTGGTATTTTAGTGCTAACTGAAGGCCTCTGGGTACTTGCAATGGATACTTGCAATATCACCCAAAGATTTCACTCTCTAACTCGGACTTGTCTTCTGTGCTTCTCCAGAACGTGGGTAGCACCAATTCCACAGAGGTTTGAAGCCAGGAGAGTAGAGATTGTAAATGTTACAGGCCTAGGGTGTAGCTTAGCAGAGAGCTCAGCGTATGCAAAGCCTAGCATCCAAACACCAGCAAACACACACACACACACACACACACACACACACACACACACACACACGAAAAAAAGAGAAAAAGGAAAAGAAAGAGTTGGTTTAGGTTAAAAGCATAAAAACACCTTTCAACACAATCTCAAAAGTATGATAATATTATTTACTTTGCTAAACATTTTGACATAAAACCACCCTCACTAAAGAATGTGTCTTGTATTTACCATGAAGTAAGCCAAACCAAGAAACCTGTCACCTTTGCCAGCCCCCTCGTGGCGGGGGTGGGGGGGGGGTGACGTGAGTACGGGGGCGTCGTGGGAACACACAGCACTCCACAGTCCTCTGGCTCTGCCCTTCCAGCTCTGAGCATGGACACCCACCCACCTGGCTGGCAGCCTCTTGACAATGTGCCCTTCAAGATTAAAAAAAAAAAAAAAAAAGCAGCAACACAGTTTGAAATAGACAATGACAGACTGTGGAGTGCTGGCAAGAGAAAGAAAGGAACTAAGGGCAAGACACAGACAGACAGACAGACAGACAAGACACGCTCAAGGAAACCGCTGCCAGCCAGGGTTGGGGCTGCGCAGCTCCTCAGGCAGGTGCTGAGCTCTTTATGTCTTCAGACTTGCTTAGCACTGCAATCGGCTGTCTGCCCAGGGGGATGAGGTAATGTCTAGGTTTAATGCCAAAATCTCTCTCGCTGGCAGGACACATCGGGTAAATATTTCTACTGCAGGAGACCACATTCATTTGATGCTGCTGCCAGTTTTATTATTGTTATTATGCTCATTAATATTAATACTTAGCCTTGGTACCTGTTTAAGATCGAAGAGGGGAAAGGCAGGATTTTTGCTGAAATTGTGTTAAGCAAGAATGGGGTGAGGGGCTTGCTCCACGCTCTGGCTCCCAACTTTCCAACATGCCAGCTGCAGCCCCAGCCTCCGCAATCCCTCAGCTGCAGAGGCCCCTGCACCCCCCTGCCCAGGTGGCTGTCAATCTGGAACGGCTCCCATTCCTCCCACCCCATCAGTCAGTGAGAGTGGGCTGAGGGATGGCAGGCAGGTGGGATGCAGTCCCCTTCAGCTACCTCCATAGTTAGAACATTTGGAAATGTACAATTTCCCTGGTCAGATTGCCAATGGTTTTCCTCCCTTCTAAAAGGAAAAAAAAAAATTCTAAATTTGCTGTGCCATCTATTTTTGATGACCTGTTCTGTGGCCTCACAAATTGCAGGCGCTACGGTGCCAATGCGCACCGGGTCTCGGGCGTTCCCTGGACGAGCTCTGTCTCTGTGGTTACTGTTAGCAGCCGCCGTCCCCGCAGCAGCAGGTCATCTCACAGAGGCGCTCACAGAAGCGCTTAAGGCTTCTTTCCTTTCATTTAGATTCTGCCTGTTGTTATCAGCCGAGGCCTCTGACATCAGCCTCCATTCAGTTAAAAAGACAGGATGTCTTTCTGGGACTGAATGGTGAGCTTCAGGAGGGTTCTCAAAGCACTACCTAACGGGGGAGTCACAACTGTCACCAAGTTGATCTCTGTCCCCCACCCCACCCCCAGCATTGCTGCAGGAAGGGGCAGAGAACTATGAGGCCAAGGTAGAGTCTTCCCACTGTGGGGACAGCCTGAATCACAGCTGAAGCCAGAACCATCCTGCATGGGACAGAGGTAGCCACCAGCCCGCTCAGCCTCACAGGGAAGAAGATGCTCTAAGGGTGAGCTCGGGAGCCAACAGTGAGAGGAGGGGAGAATCTAGAGGATGCTGTCCCGGAGCCTCAGTTAGGGCCAAGCCACCCCAGCGCTAGCAGTGCTAGCAGCGTCCCATACAGTAACTCCAAAAGGACAGTAAACATTGCCTTAAAAGGTCAAATGAGATGCAAGTTATCCTTAACATTTCCTACTTTCATGTCTTGGACAACCTGACTACACCAAATACGTGCTTTTAAGTCGAAAGCCATGAGTCCCTGTGAACCGGGTTGGTGGCACTCCAGAGAGGTGGAGGGAAGGAAGCAAGGCCCTGGTGGAGCCCTCTGTTGTTAGCAGAGTGGACAGGGACACGGCTGCTTATCCCCAGAGTAATACTGGAAGGACACCTGAGAGCCCCAAAGGACAGGCAGCGTGGTGACTGCCCACAACTGGGCGAGGCATGTGGTCATCGACATTTCCTCAAGGTCACATTCAGCCTGGCTTCCTCCTGCTGGGGCAGCTGTCCCCTCACCCCACTGACGTTTCTCACTGCAGCTGTGGTTTTCAAAAGTCAGCTTATTTCTTCCTGAAAGAGGGGAACTTGGGTCCTATGCAAGAAAATCAGGGCTTCCATAAATGTTGTGACCTGATACTATGACACGAAAGCCCCTTGTGCCTTCTCACAGAGCTCAGCAGACTGATACTGACAACATGGTAACAATCAAGCAGCATTAAAAATATGTGCTATCATCCCTCTTTAAGATGCCACGAGAATCCTCTTTTGTTGTAATAAAGAGAAGCTACATAAAATTCCCAAGAGCTGCAGTCTAAACTTTATTTAGACTGGAAAATGCTCATTATGAGTCAGGCAACAGACTGGATGGAAATTACTAATTAATTGAACATTATAGCTTTAAAACACATTAATTCATCTTACTGCATTTCCTGAATATGTGCACATTTTTTATGTTCTGTTAAACTAATAAAATCAGAATCTCTAAAGATTATTAATGGGGAGGGTCTAACCCTGGGCCGCTCCGTTATCTCACAGCCCACTGAGGTCCTAGACGTGAAGCAGGCTCCCTCGAGATTTTCTGGGACAGATCGACATGCGAGTGTGACATTTGATACTATGTGGTTTTCATTTTGGTTGACATTAATGCCGTGGTTTTGTGGTAACTGCCACAAACCCTGAAATTGCGCCCTTCTCCTCCCTCCTCCCGATGCCTTTATTAACCTCAAGTCTGAGGGACTTCGACTCCAAAATCAAACCCAAAGGTCAGATTTCTGTGATGTGCTCCTCTCTGAAACCGTCGGATGATGTGACCCAGTTCAGTGCCCAATTCTTGGGTCTTCCTAACTCCAGATGCTCTAAATTTAACCGGATGCTTTAAAGGTTGAATTCTGATCTCCGATTCTTCATCTCCACAGGGGACGTGGCTTAACTTCCACAGGAAAAGATTTAGGTCAGATGAAAAGATGGTATTAAAATCTTCAACAAAAGATTTGTTAAGCATTAGACTGTGCTACTGACTGTAGAAACCTCATCCCCTGAAAAATCTTTTAATAGAATCAGGAGGGAGATGGGGTCATCCGGTTTGCTTCCCGACTTCAAGCAAGACCCACTGAAATTCTGGGCAGCAAGGGGGCCTCGCTGTTAAGGGCTGTGTGTGTGTGTGTGTGTGTGTGTGTGTGTGTGTGTGTGTGTGTGTGTTTCCCAGAGGAACACACTCCACAATCTTCCCTAACCATCTCCTCCAGTTCCTGACAGTCTTCAGGACTCAGGATTCATTTCCTTATGCTTAACCTAAATCTTCAAAGCTGCCACCAGCTCATTTCCTCCTGGGTGCTCACTGGTAGGACGGGGAACAGCTGGTGCCCAGCCTGTGCGTGAGAACTCTTCCTGTTCCTCCCGGCACAGCCCCATCTCTTCCAGGCCAGGGAGGGAGTCCAGAAGGGCGGCGGGCACACAGGAGAGTGGAGGTTGGTTATAGAATTTTAAAAGGGACGTGGGGGTCCAGGGTGAAAACTCAATAGGAAAAAGTGTCTCAAGGAGGCCTGCAGCTGGCAGGTGGCTGGGGACCCCCAAGCTGACATGGCAGGGACTTCTGTGGGACAGCAGTGTTTACAGTTCCACCGCGGGATCTAGGTGGGCCTGGATTCCCTCTGAGTTCTGCTTGTCATTTCGACCCAAAATTCATGACCCAACTGCCCAAGTACAAGAGGTCCTTCCTGTTCTGGAGGCTGGGATTTAACGAACCTATTCCTGGCCCATCTTCAGCTACTCTAAAAGTTCCTGGCCAGTTCTGGGAAGCAACTGGATGTATTTCCTCCCCTTTTCCTCAGCCACACCATTGGTAACACTTCTTTCAGGAGAACCATCTTATACTTTGGGGAAAAAATGGGAGAAAAATACTGCCCTTGTATTTCTCCTAAAAGGCAAATAACCAGACTCTGAAGGGGACAGGACCACAGCTGCCTCCTGGCCAGAAAAATGACAACGCAGCGGGTGGCCTCACGGCCTCATGGGTGGCCCACCTTCAGGAGGACTAAAGGACAAGAGGCTGTGTTCAATTCCCTTTTCAACACTCCCCCCTCCCCCGACATCCACCTCTCTAACACTAGAATCGAAAGTGTCCCCAGCGGATGAACTGAGGCTGTCAGAACAAATGATTCTTAATTTCATTGCTATGACGAAGCTCCATGTTCACAGAGGTTCACTGGGATTCTCAGTCTTCCCCCAGATCCCGCCATCTGAACCCTCCTGGATGGCCACACGCTTCCATTCCGAGGTCATCTCCTCGGACAGCAATTTACTCAGTGAAAGACGGGAACCAGAGATGGCTCTGCCAAAGAAGACCTCAGGAGCCACCCTGCCGGCCAAGCTGGGGGCAGAGCCCCAGGTCCAGTGGAACACAGTTGATTTGTACCTTGAACTGAAGATTAGCCCACTCAGGTCACTCCCACTTTTGGAACAACAGGAAAAAGTGCCCTTGAAGGACAACACAGAATTACTTTTAAAGTTATCCTTTTTAAAGACTTGCTTAACACTCGCTTAATAATTCATTGACAAAAATCTGTATCCTGGGAGACAGTGGGGGACCCTCAAACTTTTTACAGTTACACATTTTCTTCAACTTCCCACTGTGAATGTAACTTGATGCACATGTCCTATATAACAGTCACGTGACAATCCGCTACGACAGAAGACGCATTTTAGCTATTTCATGAAACACAGAGGTGAGACTGGAGAGAAGTCCTTTAAGATAGAATTTCAGTGGACACACCTCATCATGAAATTGCCCAGAGCAAAGCTTTTACAGATTCTAGTACCTAAGCTCTTCAACTGAGACCATGCTGGAGATGAGCCACATGAAGCTGTTTTTTCCCTTATTTTTATTTTTTTTAAATAGAAGAAGAAAATGAAGATTCTTTTTCCCTTTCAGTGAATATATGCTTTTGTGTGAGACACGCCAAAGGTAACACAGTTGGAACACAGTCAATGTCAATATTTAATCTGTGCCTTCCTTTTCCATTTTTAAACCACAGTGCATCATCCCAGCACGATTAATAACCATCCTGCTTCTTCCCCCCAACTGACTCCAGCTCTTTGTGTTGCTAGGTAATGTTTGCAGTTAGCTGTCTTCCAAATACAGGAAACGTGGCTCAGTGGTTAAGCGCTCCTAGATTCAATCCCGGGTACAAATAATAACAAACAATAAAAAAATAAATGTGGGTGGGTGGAAAGAGCCCAGGCAGCAGGCCGTTGGCATGTACATTTTATTTCTGAGTCCTGACAGTGTCACGCCTCACTCCTTCCTGACCATTCAAGGGGCCCCTTGCCCTGGCCACGCATGACCTCATGGTGCTACAGGTCTTGAAGAACTGGCTGTGCCTTCCTCTCCCGCCTTGCTGCTTGTCCACCTCTGCTAGTTAGCTCTGTGGTGGTCAGTGCGTGAGGAGCAAGGACCCTGGGCAAACAGTATGAATTACTCCTCACCTCTCTACCCAGAAGCCACAGCCCTGCGGCACTACATACAATAAAGCAGGCGTAGCAGCCATTCACATCTGATGAAGAAACACATCTACGAGTCCTCACGGTAACGCACGCAAGCCTCTCTGTGATGTTCTGAAAATGCCATGAGCCCACAGCCCCGCCACACAAAGCTCTGGCCTCACATGGCACTACCCACTGTCACCTGATGGAAATCCTGGCTTGAGCAACAGGAGATGTGTTCTCCAGTCTCTCGTTCTGGCCTTCTTCGTACACTGGGCTTAAGTCTTGCCTGACATTAACTTTCCTACTGTCACAGGCAAACATCCTCGCTCCAATCAATGTCGCTTCCGCTATAAAATTAAACATTAGCATCTTCAGCATGGGTTACTAAATTACAATTACCAGCACCACATAGAATCTTTAGAGGAAATAGACACAAATTGGGTCCGTTAGTACCAGCTATCCATCATTTTAAGTATAAAGTATCACCAAAAAAAAAAAAAAAAAAGTCAAACTTATTGTCACTTAGTTCTCAATGTGCCTGTCTTAGGACATCTCTCCCTGCATCTTCCTGTCTTTAAAGTGAACGTATGCACACAAGTGCCAAACTGCAGACTGGGTGTCGTGGATGTGCTCGCGACAGCCAGTGACAGAGAATCACCATGTGATCATGGAGGATTAGTCAAGGAGACTCGGGCTCCAGAGATGATCAGCTATGGAGAATAATAATAATAATAATTCTTGCAATGTCACCCCAGCTGCCTTCAGGCAGGCGTGGTTAACATGGTGCCATGATAGAAAAGCAGTTCACCTCTGCCCTCGGCATTCCCAGCAAGGCCTCTAGTGGGTGGAGTGAGTGCCACTGCCTTCTCCATGGTAGGTGGGACTGACCACCCACTATGCCCCACCAAATCCCTCGGGCACAGTGGGCCACTCTAATGCTAATATCCCACATCTGAGTGGGTCAGTCGACAAACAGAACGTGGTCGTTAGAAGAGGAGGCAGAAGACTTCAAGGGGGGTGCAGCATAGGAAGCCACTTGCCTCCTGCTGCCCTGCCCCAAAGAGCCAAGAACTGCAGACCTGGCACAGCCCACATCTGGCAAACTCCGTGGTGAGGCAGAGGACCCAAACCCACAGTTCCCTTCTCTGGAGAGAAAGCTTTGCCAGGCGAGTCTGTCTTGGTCCTGGGAGGGGCTTGCACTCAGGATGGCTCAGGACAGGGGTCTGAGGAGGCACTCGGCCCTGCCCCTGCCCAGACACTCCTTCCACAAGGCCCTGCGGCCCTCACGCTGGGCAGACTGGTCCACAAGGGTGCTGGGCCTCGAGGCTGCTCCTGCCAGCCTGCACAGCTCAGTGCTCTGCTGTGGCAAAGGCCATGCCTGTCAGGACATGGCCAAGTGCACTGCTTGCTCTCTTAATAGTCCCTTTCGCTTTCTGAAAAACACCATTAAAAAGAAAAAACTTTCCCTGGAAACTTTTATAAACCAAAAGTTGAGGCGAGGCTGGAGAGAACCTTAGGCAATAATTTCAAAGATTTTAATTGAGGTAGGATATACATATAGAAAAGCACACATAACCTGCTGCTTTATAAACCGAATTCTCCCAAGTAAGATTTTTAAGTTGGGCTTTGAGAGGTTGAGATAAAAAACACACAAAAGCTTCTGTATCCACAGAAGCTGCAGAAATGTTCATTTCCAATGCAATTCTCTTGCTACCATTCCATGCGCATGTGGATGAAGTCATAAACAAAGCTGAAGGGTCTACGGCCACCATGTCAGGGGGTCAAGGGCAGCACTGGGGTGTGAGCTTTGTGTCCATCATGAGCCGCTGGCCAGGAGCAGCAGGCGCAGACAAAGTGCTGCAGACAGCAGTCGGCCGGTCTATGAAGAATGCACCTAATTTTAATAGCGACCATTCTAGAGATTTAGAGTAAGTCTGCACTCCAGGTCTCTTCCAAGCAGAGATTTGAATTTTATTTACTTAATTATCATGAGTTATTTATAGAAGAAAAAGAGACACATGTGATGTTTGTTCATTTTTCAGTCACTGTCCTTCATCCCTGCACAAAATCCCCCATCCTCCTCTTCCCTAGGTTCCTGCACAGCACTCACATCACAGGAACAGTCAGACACAAGAGATATTTAAATTTGGAAAGTTTTCTGACACCTAGGAAAGGACTCTGACCCAGGTACTGGTTAAAGGCTATCATGACGACACAGTTCCACCTCTGCTGGGAATCCATGGTGTCGCAGCTGGCACCTGGGTGCTCAGGCACGTCAGGGCCACACGTGTCCTCCCGTGGTTCGGCTAGGTCTTCCCCACCCCCCCTGCCTCTGCCCTCTGTCCCCAGCCCTGCCTCCTCTTCACCAACCTGTGGTCGCCTGTGTTTCTGTGTTTACATTCTGGCTCTATGAAGGCAGGAGCTGGTTCTCTGGTGTTCTGTGGAAAACACTGAAGACAGCAGAGGAATTTGGCAAGATTCAGTGGATGAGCAAAAGAAGAAACTAACACCTGGTCATGGACACAAAACACCCTGATGAGGAGACTGGGCAAGGGGAAGGGTCTCAGCCCAGGCAGCAGGGAGAAATGAAGCCAAGGGCATCCTCACCTCTTGTGAAGGCTGTGGCGTTTCTGTCCTGGCCAGGCAGCTGCGGCTCCTCCTGCCTTTGCCAGGTGACACCGCCAGGGAGTCAAGAAGACTCCTTGGACCCTCTGCCTTTGTAGGTCCTCCTGATGGCATCCCTGACCAAGGGGCAAGGGCTGAGTATTCCCGCAGCCAGAGACAGAAAAGGCCAGTCTGGTCCGGCTGGGCTTGTCCCTGGTGGGCCTTGTCTGCTGCTGGAGAGGGTGGTCAGGGTAGGAAGGCACAAGTTGGGAAATGAATAAGGATCATCCTCATCAGCATATAAATTTTATTTAAGGAATAAAAGATCCCTGTTTAAAATAGAATTGCAAAAATGTAAATGATGGATAAACATGAAAAGGGACTGTTCACTAGTCTTCAAGGGAAGGAAAATTAAAGGCACAGCGTGCTACTTCCTCGGACCTGCCAGAAAGGCAGAGGCTGCTGAGAGGCAGGCTCCTGGGTGGCACTATGGGAAACCACATGGCCCAGGAGCTCCCTTCTCCCCTTTCAATGTAGATAGAGCTCAAGGAGCTCTGGGCAGCTGGGCTCATCCCCTCTCCATTCTTATTTTTTTTTAAAGTTAAAACTTGCATTAATATCAAATTAATCATTTTCAAGTTAACAATTCAGTGGCATTTAGCTTGGGTGTTTTAAGGGTGTAAAAAATTTACCACAATTCAATAAGAATTTTAATCAGCCATAAAGAAGAATGAAATTTTGGCATTTGCAGGTAAATGGATGGAATTAGAGAATATCTTTCTAAATGAAATAAACCAATCTCCTCAAACCAAAGGTTGAGTGCAGAATTAATTGGTCCTAACTTCCCTAGCCTTGGATTTGTATAAAAACAATCAGGGTAACTCCACCTCATGTTGACCACAAGGGTGGGAATGTAATCAAATAAGTTATGCTTTATGTATGTTTATTCTGCAAAAATATATTCTACTGTCATGTACAATTAAAAAATTTTAAAAAACTTCAAAATTCTTTTAAAATTAAAAATGTGCTCTTTCCTTGATTTCACTGTTTAAAAGAACCTCTGTTTTGTAACCAGAGAGAAGATGTGTACCCAGCACTCTTTTAGCTCTCTCTATGCAATTTTTCTTTCTCCCTGGTAGAAAGAGTGTTGGACGCCTCTGGTTACACATTATCAGATTCTCTTCTCCTGGATGATTTATGAGTTGTCCATGCATGTGACAAAATCCATCAGTAACCTTTCCACGTGGCTTTAAATCATAACTTGCTATTTGTATTCACAATTAGCCAAGCTGGAACATCCCAACTCGGCAGAAAGAAAATTGTTTTACTCCAAAAAAATGGAGAAGTCATAAGCTAAAAATAAATATGTAGTAAAATAATCTTAACATAAGAAAAATCACCCTAAAATATCACATATCCCAGGGAATCATATCTGCAATGCACCCACCCTGCAAACAGCATTGAGGAACCGGGAAAAGTAAGGTTTGTATTTAGTAGCTGTGTCCTCAGGATGGTTTCTGAAGTCCCAACTGATTTGCATTTGGAGACCAAATAACAGTTTTCACATCCAGCTTCTAAGATTGCTTCTTAGTTCTTTATATTTCCAAACACTGAATACCTTCCAGAACCACAAGTAATCATCAGTCATCTGTAGCTATTTCAGTAGAGGCAGTTTCTGCCTTAGTATAAAACTAATCAAAAAAGAAAAGAAAGGAAAAGGAAACTTACAGAAAGCAATTAATATGGCTCATCTTAATTTTCATTTTCAACCACAGTTGACACTTCCTGTTGTTAGTTTTTGTGGTGGTATAACTTATTTATCCTGGTATCTTAATGTACAAATCGAAACAAGCAGAACTGGGTCCCATCTGACACATGGGGAACATTATTAAATTACTAAAATTGCAGCCCCCTGGCACATCAGCTGAGAGAAAGCAGTGGGTGGGCAGGTGTCCACTGCCACCAAGTCAGGCTGCCTCTCTGTTCCACAAGTGGGTTCACAGTGGTGGTGGCAGCAATGACGTCCGGCACAAGAACAACCACCACTGTCATTTCTGCATCACCAGAACTGAGATCACTGATGTGTCCCTCATCTGTGTAACAGCATGCAGCCACCATCCCCACAAGGAGTCCCCAGGGAGCAGCTAAGGCCTGTGCAAGCTTCCCAGCCAGGACTGCTCAGAGTCTACCTCGGGTCTGCCCGACTCCCAGATCCACGATTCTACTGCTAAATGCTGCCTCACACCAGAGACACAGTGAGGTTGGAGAAAGCCAACGGGGCAGCTCTGAGCACTGACCACCGAGTCCCAGCCCTGCCTTGGACACCCAGCAAACATAGCAAGATGAGCAAAGGGAGTCCTCCTTGAAGGAGCTCTGGTCAGCTTTGAGAGGGTGTGCATAGGGCAGACTCTTGGCACACGCTGAGGGTGCTTCCAGGAGACGTGGGTCTGTGGAGGCCAAGGCCCAGGTGCCGGTAGCTAAAAAAACACGCAGCCAGGCAAATCCCCAGGACCACTGGAGAGAAGTTGGGCCAGCCTGGGGAGCGATGGCAGGTGCAGCCCGTGCCCACCATTCTTATTTTTTTTTAAAGTTAAAACTTGTGTAGACGGCTCTCAGAGTTCTTACAAGACTGGGTTCTGGCCATGGAGGAGGAAGTGAAGAGGCTTCCAGGCCACTCAGGTGTGCTCACCCTCTGCGGAAGCTCTGTCACCCCCTCCAGTACGCACCCTTCACCCTCCCAAACAGATGAGATAGCAGAACAAGGCCTCACTACCGCTGGCACACAGCCTAGGGACACCATGATTTTTGCCAGTTCCCATGGCCTTTCCACCAGCCAATGGGCGTCCTGTTCCCATGGCCTTTCCCACCAGCCAATGGGCATCCTGTTCCCAGGGCCTTTTCCACCAGCCAATGGGCGTCCTGTTCCCAGGGCCTTTCCACCAGCCAATGGGCGTCCTGTTCCCAGGGCCTTTCCCACCAGCCAATGGGCGTCCTATTCCCATGGCCTTTCCCAATAGCCAATGGGCTTCCTGTTCTCAGGACCTTCACATCAGCCAATGAGCTTTCTGTTCTCAGAGCCCTTCCCACCAGCCAATTGGCACCCTGTTCTCATGACCTTGCCCACCCAGCTAATGGGCGTCCTTCAAGCAGGCTCTGTCTTTTCATCTTTGGATGTCCAATGCCTTGCAAAGTTCTAGCAAATCACGGGTGCCCAGTAGGTACCAGATATATGTTTGTGGAAGAATATTGCCCCCTATATGTGAGTGGTGTGTCTGTAGAGCACCACCTCTGGATAATGTGCTTTCTAGAGTTCTCAAAGAGCTGCAGAAGTAAAAATTCTAATATTTAGAATGATTCTTTACCATAAATGTTAAAATACATCTAATTACACTGCTGTATCCAAGGCTGGGCTTTGTATAACTACCAAGGATCTCTAAAGCCACCACCCAAACCTCCCAGTCAACATCAGATTAGCTGACATTCATTTATAAAATCAAAGATAGAGGCACCTGTGCTGAATGTGTGTACTAGAGACCCTCTCAGTGGTGGGGTTATAGCCTTCCAAATCTAATAGCTGGGAGAGGAAAAAGTTCTTAAGAATGTTCATCAGTGAGAAAGTGATTTTAGTATCTTCCATAGATAACATTAAAACCATAGTTTAGAATTTCTTTTCTAAAACTGTTCCAAGTCTAGGCCCACTACTGGAGGACAGGTACCTGGTGAGGCCAGAGAGACCTTCCCAGAACTAGAAGGAAAGGCTTCAGAACAGATGGTGCTGGAGGGCTGTGGGTAGACCCAGAGAAGGAACCTGTCCCCCCAATGACTTCAGGTTTGTGTGGTTTCAGCAAATGGTCTCATTTCTCTGGGTCCCAATTTTCTCATTTGTAAAATGGAGATAACATCTACCCTCACAGAGACCAGGAAGATTAAACATGATACTCTCGGTATTTAGCAAATGCTCAATAAGGGTGTCTCATCCACCTCTTCCTGACCATGGGACCAGGACCATGAACACCATGCGCAGAGCCCATGAGCTGCCACCCCCACTCACAGCAGGCACAAGTGACCCGGGTTCCTTTCCATTCTGTTTGGGGCAGGCTCAGAACACCTCTCCATACTGTGGTAGGCAGCCACATGGCTTCCTGGTGGCTAAGATGACCCCTGGGCTCAGGGTCCATCCAGGAATGGGCCGATGAAGAATTTGACAAAGGTGTCCACAGCAGACATGGAAGACTGGGGTCGGGGACAAGGGACTGCAAGGGAGAAAACAGTTTGGCAAATCAGGCAAAGCTCAGAGCCCAAGAACACAACAAGATAGCCCTTAACCACAGCAGAGTGTCAAGGATGGTCTGCTGGATTTAAGCCAGGGAGCCTGAGACTCAGCACCATCTCTCCGAGGGGAGATGAGTCCAGAGAGGTGTGCTGAGGTTCAAGGGCCCTCAGCTGAGCCACTTACTGCCTCCCCTTCCGTCTCATCACCACCTCCGATCAGCAGAAAATCCTGTGACCTGACGCTCAGCATACAGCAGCACTTACCCTCCCCACAGCTACCGCCCTGCAGGTCCCTGCACTGTCACTGCTTCCTGCTTCCATTGTTGCTGTGGCCTCACAGCTAGATGCTCTATTCCCACCCCTGCCCTAGATACTCCATGCTCAAAACAGAAGCCACTCAGATCTTTTTCAACACAGGTCAGAGCATATCTCATCTCTATTCAGAACTGCTGGTGCCTCCTCATTTCAGAATAAAACTCCTCTTTGAGTGGTCTAGGAAACCCTACGTGAACTGGCCCCTCACCATCCTGTGATTTTCCTCAATTGTATCAGGCAGGCTCTGTTCCAGGGCCTTTGAAAGACTGGATCCTTTCTCTACAGGCCCATAAGTTACTCCTCTGATCCTCTGGATCATCATGCAAATGCCATATCCTCAGTGAAGCTTTCCCTCACCACCTATTTAAAACTGGAACACTTTGACACTTCTGAACCCCCTTCTCTATTTTTTCCAAAGCATTCACTACCCTTTAGAACACCACTTAATTAATTCATTTAGTTTAATAGGATAAATAAACTCTCCCTGAACTAGAGTATAAACTCCATGAGGGAAGGTACTGTCTATTTGGCACACACTCGGTGCTAAATATTTGTTTAATGAATGGATGAATGAATGAATGAATGAATGATGCTTTCACCTGAAGACTCCACACAGGGCTCACATGCTATTGTATTATCAACTTCTAGATCTCTCTCCAAAGCCACCTTTCAACTCAAAGGCAAAATTTAAAGTCCAGATTCATCTCAGCAGCTCAGGAGGCTGAGACACGAGGATCAGGAGTTCAAAGCCAGCCTCAGCAACTTAGCAAGGCCCTAAGCAACTCAGTGAGACCCTGTCTCTAAATACCAAAAATGGCTGGGGATGTGGCTCAGTGTTTAAGTGTCCCTGGGTTCAATTCCCCATACCCCCCCCCAAAAATAGGTCCAGATTTCTCAGTTTCCCCTAAACTGATATTTAACTAGTTTTCTTTCACTTATCTCTTGATAGGTCTTTTTCTCTGGAAAAGGCTGCTCTCTTTCCTCTCTGCCATCCTGTCTACTCCCTGCCTCACCCACCCTGCTTCACTAGCCAACTCTTTAATACATTAGCTCTCGTGGCAAAGATTGCTTTCCACGATACACAGACATACTTATGATGCCTCAGGAAAGACACAAGGAGCTTTGAAATCCTATCTCAGAACTAGTCATCTTTAACAGCTCTTAAAATAGACATATATAGGTCAATACACACACACACACACACATACACAAACCTGGAAGTAGGGCTTGGTCTAATTAGGCACAGCCATTTACGGGCCATTCCATACAGTGTTTACTAGCAATGGCAAAATGTGCTCATTTTTATGATTTAAAAAGAAACTCAAACCTGAGCCATTGGGAAGCATCCAGAAGACCCTGAAGCAATTTCCATCCAGTGATCTGAATGGCAGAGAACTCCTTACTACTTGAGGGGCAGCGGGGTATCTGATATTAGAAATAGCGGTCCTCATTGTTTGAAGGGCTCTAGGTAGTTTTAGAACTTGGGGAGAGTAATTTGCCTTTTGAAAACAGATAAACTTCTGAAGGGCACCTCCAAACATAGCCCTCTAACAGAAAAGCACTACCTCCTCCCTCCGCTTCCCATCACCAGGTGTCTTGCCTTTGAAACACATCAGTGCGCAGGCTTCCTCCCCAGGACAGAGCCTTGGACCCAGGGCCTGGCTTTCCACCCTGTTCACCTCCTTGGATGTTTGAGTCCTTGTGCAGAACCGGCCAAGAGATGTTTTCCGTTTCTGCTCAAGCCTCTCTAGCCTCCTCCCCAGTCTTTCTAGCCTCCTCTATCTTCTCTTCGGCAGCCTCTTCTAGCCTCCTCGCCCTCCTTTCTTGCTTTAACCACTGCCTCATCTCATTAGGTGACTCATTAGGCTCCAAGGAGCTTCTCAGGCTCAGGTCTCCTCCTTTTTGAGACCCTGAGAGTTACAGCTTGTCCCTTGGGTCTTGCGGGCTCAGGTGCATGCTTCCACTGGGATCTGAGAGTCAATTACAGCAGCCTGTGCCCAGGCTAATTATCTCTGTCCCCATGGGAGATAGTGACATGCCCTTCATCACCTTGGCTGCCCAGCAAGCCCAGCAGATGCTGCAGAAACCCTGGTGGCGTCCTCATTGCTGATCACCTACAGGAGCTCTCCCCTCTGCACACAGAAGAGCTCCCCACCGACCAGCCTCAGAGTGGCCACAGTCACCACAGGACACCTGTCCTGGCACCCTGCTCAGCCTCTCTGTGCTTCTTCCTTCAGGCCACTCGACACTGGATTTCTACTTTTGTGTTTGAGGGGAGGTGGAGAGAATGAAAATGTCCAGTTACTTACAAACTGTCCCTAATTACTCAGCGAGAGTGGTGATTTTTGCCAAGCCAAAGAACTGCCGATAGCCACGTGGCCAATGGGAATCTGTTCTGGGGAAGGTGGAAGAAGGACAAGGACATGGTGCGGTCACTGTGGGGTCTCCTCCTGGCAGAGCTGCCTGGTCTCCAGAGCCTCACCTGCTGCAGGCTGAGCAAGCGTGAGGAGAAGGAGCAGGAGACTGGGGGAGTCCATGGGGGGCAGCAGGAGCCTGTGGGCGGGTCAGTTTGGCAGTTCTTCCCTCACTGACTCCAGACACTGGCCCTTCTTGGCAGGCCTCCAGCCTCAATCACAGTCGCGGTCCCCACTGTCCTCCTCCTGAAACGCAGCCTGGACCTCTCTGTGCCTGTCTGTCTCCACTCCTCCAGCTCAGCCACAGACTCTCACCCTCCTCCCTTGGCCAGAGCTTCTCATCACCCCAAGTGCAGCAGGCCCACCACCACCTCCTTCTTGGTCACTATAACTCTCCTCCACTCCCCCCGCCCCAGGAGCATGGCCCTGCTCTCCTCTCCCACAGGCCTCCGGGGGGCCACTCTGCACCAGCGAACTTACTCACTGTCCCGTCCCAGCTTCATGGCAGTCCCTCAGGGAGGCAGGTCCTGATGTGCCAGGCTGGAGCCCTTGTTCAGGACTCCCAGGATTACAACCTAACTGCCCACTCCTCCCTCATGTCCCTGAAGACACACGACAGTCAGCATCTTTGCAAATGCTCATTTTTCCCCCTGCATATTTTCTCTGGTGAGGTGTTGGTGAAGGTCATTGGCCATTTTTTAATCAATTTATTATTATTATTATTATTGAGTTTTAACAGTTCTTTGTATGTTCTAGGTAAAATTCCACTATCAGATATAGCTTTGAAAATATTTTCTCCAGGTCTGCAGCTTGTCTTTTCGTTGACTTAATAAGTGTCTTTCACAGAGCATAAAATTTTAATTGTAATGAAGTCTAACATATCAATTACTTTTTTCATGGATCATTTCTTTGGTATTATATATAAAAAGTTATTACGAAACCCAAGGTTTTCTAGATGTCCTCCTGTCTTCTAGGAGTTTGGCAGTTTTTTGTTCTACGTTTAGGTCTGTGATGGATTTTGAGTTAATTTTCATGAAAGGTGTAAGTCTGTGCCTCAATTCTTTTGTCTGTCTGTGGATGTTCAATTGTTCCAGCACCATTGATTGAAAAGACCATCTTTTCTCCATTGTAATTGCCTTCATCCTGTCAAAGATCAGCTGATTATATTTATGTGGGTCTATTTCTGGGCTTTCTGTGAGGTTTCATTTATCTATTTGTTTTTTCTGTCAGTACCCCACACTGTCGTGATTACTGTGGCTTCATAGTTAGTCTTGAAGTCAGGCAGTATCAGTCCTCCAATTCCGTTTTGTCCTTCAATTCAGTGTTGGCTACATTGAATCTTTTGCATCTCTATATAAACTTTAGAATCGGTTTGTCAGTATCTATGAAATAACTTGCTGTCATTTTGTTGGGATTACAATGATTGCACGGGTGGATCTGGGAAGAACTGACGTTTCAGCAACCACGAGTCTTCCTATCCATGAACATGGAACATCTCTCAATTTAGTTCTTTCATCAGAGTTTTGGAATTTTTGTCATTTATATATTGTGTTAAGTCTGTTTTATTGCCTACATAAGCACATGTCAATGGTTTTACCCTTTTCGTTTCAAATTCCACTTGCTCAATCTTGGTATATTGGCAAGTCATTGTATATCAGCCACATATCCTGCAACCTTGCTATAAATGCTTATTTGGATTTTTTTATACTTATTGGAGCTTTTGACTTCTTATTTGCTTATTCTGACATTTTGCCAAGTTCAGAGTAACTGAATCTTTATACAATTTTGTATTTTAAAAAAAATTTGTGGTGCTGAAGTTTTTTTTTAATAGTTTTATATGGTTTGCTGTTACAACATGATCCCCTCCTCCACTGAAGCAATTGAATAATTCTCTAATGAGAATAAGAAAGCCAATTTCAATTCTCCAAATTATGATTACACAGTTACATATTAGATTCATTTAAAACAGAAATCAACAGCCTCAGCAAGAACACTGAATGTGGCCCCTGGGTGCAGATGCTCACCAAGGTGCACCAAGCTCAAGGAGACACTTTGTTTTCTTGTGCTATGGTCAACTGAACCCAGGGGACATGGTGACAAGAGCCACGTTGGCGCTTATGTGGTTTAACTTAGTGTTTCACCATGAGTTATTCTAAAGGCAAGACAGCACCACCATCTTATCATGAGAGACCATTTTCCTTAAGATGAAGAAGCCAAAAGCAAAGCTTGTTGGGACAAGTATTCAGGGTTTCTTGGTTAGGAATTGCTTTGTTTTATAAATCCAAAATTGTATTATGAGCTCCACTCTTCAAGAAAGTAACCTGGTTTAATGCCTACTTCAGTTCACTTACATTTCCTGTGCTTCGGTTGGCACCCATCTCTTGCCCCCCTTGCCTCAGTGGCCTCCAAACACGCAGCATCGGCTAGCAATGCAGAAATGCTCTCCAAAGCCTCTGAGCACCCCCAAGTTCCCCCTCTCTTTCTTCCCTTCTTCTCCCTCCTGGCTGACTCCAAGCCCCTGTGAGCTACGTCTGACCACATCTCAATCAGAACCTGGGCTGCTTAGGAGAGGAGGGATTCTTTGCTTCCTCCCAACCTTGCTTATCTCCTGAGACTCAGGATCCAAGTTTCTCTTTCTAAAAGGGCAAAATCAGAGGGAATGGTTGACATTACAAGGAACCTTCCATAATCACAAAAGCTCGGGGTGGTAAAGGCCCCAGCTGTCGGAGGCCAAGGACTGTGTGCAACCTTGGTTGGCCACTCAGATGTATGTTCACAGGTCCATGTCACCATATGCTGCTGTAGAACACCCTTCTCTAGAGGTGTTCTGAAGGCCCAGACAGCTTATCAGGCAAAGGAGTTTAACATCAGTGCCCAGCCTCTCCTGCTTGAAAATTAACGCTACATTAATGAAGTTACCTTTTAGATAACCTCAGCAGTATCCCTTTTGAAATGGCCCACTTACTCTATGGTACCTGTGAGCCTTTAGAATACTCTTGTTGAGCCTAGTGTCCCTTTGTGACCTGTGGACTTACCCAACAAGCACTAGCTGAAAAATCTACTGTGTCTGGCACCATGTCAAGAACACTGTCCAGCTGGGGCACAGCGTGCCCTGAGGACTTTGCGGGGAACACATGAGCCTGGGCCTGGTGTGATGCTTCACAGAAAGCGTCTAAGCAAAGCCTTAAAGGCAAGCAGAGTGGACGAGGGCAGAAGTGCAGAGAATGAGAGCTCAGTGCAAGGAATCTGGCAGCTGTCTCGGAGGAGCCTGGGGTGGCTGGGGGTTTGAGGGTGGGCTACACTGCAGAGGGTCCTGAATCTGGGAAGTGATGTGGAGTCAAGCAGGATTTCTAGGTGAATTGTGTTTTCAAATCAGACCTTAATTAATATTCAGAATGGACTGAAGGTGAACAGGTGCTGGTGGGGGGACGACACTTGGAAACGATGGCCAGCAAGGGCAGCACATCTCACAGGCCCAGCCACTGTGTTCAAGTACAGGCTACACTGCAGCAGGGCATTGCTGACAACTCTCCCCCACTCCTTGCACCAGTGCCGCAGGAGCTCAGCTGGGTCTGGGGGAGAGAGGAAGAGTCTGCTCGCTCAAACAGAGACAGTGAAGAAGGGACAGTTTCCAGAGACAGGTACATTTGTTTTGTCACTCCTGATGTCTGTAATGTGCCCTCGTCTATATCAGAGCTGGGTCCAGATCACACAGGATGGGGAGCAAAGGAATCACTGGGCAGATGAATGAAGAGAGAGTCTTTGGTGCCCTTAACTGATCTGAGATGGGTGTTCAGAGCCAGGTACCAAAGGCTCCGGTTCCCCCAACCAAAGGGATGTGCCTGCTGGGTTTGTCCTGTAGCCCGGAGTCCTCAGCTACAACTATAGGGAGGATGTCCTCCACTGCCCGGTAGGATGGGCGTGGGCCAAGGGCCTCTGCTACACCTGCTGTCTCCTTCCTAAATGTGGATACCGCCATTAAAAGAAGCAGTGAGGGGCTGGGGATGTGGCTCAGTGGTAGGGTACTTGCCTAGCATGTGCAAGGTTTTGGGTTTCATCCCCAGCACCTCCCAAAAGGGTGGTGGATAAATGAGGGGGGCATAGAAGAATAGCTATATCATGTCAATGGTTAGACAGCCCCTGGGCTCACGGTTTTACCTTCTAGACTGCAGTTTTCTCAGCTATGAAAAGATAGGGCTGGATCAGAAGATGCCCAAAGTCTTCTTTCCATAACCCACAACCTGAGCCTTTGAAAATGTTCCTATTTGTTCCTAAAGATCTACCTCCAAGCCATTCCACTGCACAGCTGGGCTTTATTTAGGCTCTTGGCCTTCTGCAGCTACTGAAGTAAAATATCACACGCATTTCACGACATGGGGTGGGGGGGCGCTGTCTCCCAGGGCGTCCTGCTTGCTATGGGTTCTATGAGTGGGTGTGGAGACCAATCTCCTATGTCTCCATGAACACACAGCAGGCCTGCACTTCCTACCCACAGAGGACTCTTTTCTTGTTCTTCTGTCCAGGGGCCCCCTCAACAAACAGGTGTACTCTTGGGAAGGAAGGACTGAGGAATTGGAGTCTGGCACCGAGGACATCTTGCTGAGAGACAAAGAGGCACAGGAGAAGTTCCCCTTTGGGGAAAACCGAGGTCCAGTCAGGGTTTCTTATTCCTGCTGTTCCTATCTCTATTTGGTACCTCGAGAAATTCCAGCAAGATTAGTAAACTATTCCTTAACACAAGTTTAATCTCCGTTGTGGGGCCAAATTCAAACACACTTATAACAACTGACTTAAGTAACTTTTCTTGAGACATCAAAAAGGATAAGAAAAAAAATGTCACTAGAGAACTCTTTCTGATACTAAGCAAGCATAATCTAATCTAATTTAAATATTACCATCTCACTCCACTCCCTCGTTCAATATTAGCCCAAGCAAATATCTGCTGGGGACTCTCTACCTAGGGCAGGCAGAATCATGGCCGGGGTGTCCAGCAGGTAAGTCAATGGGCAGAGTGGGCTCAGTGTGAGAAAACAGTATGGCGACCCTACGAGATCTTCAGAGAATGTTGGCCTCTGAGTGGGGGAGACAGGAGGGCTGTGGGGGTCCAGGGGACAGAGTCAGCTGCCACTGGAACCCCCCCCCAGACCACCAGAAAGGTGCTACCGTACCTTCTCATTTTTTGAGAAAAATTTGACTGAATCTTTAACAGGAAGTCTCATTATTTAATGTTGGAAATTTACTCATAATTTTTAAGACGCTGCGGGACAACAGAATACACACCAAAACAAACACGTCTGGACCAGATGTGGCCATGACTGCTAATTTGCAACCTCTCACATACAAAGCACAGCCCCTTCCCTACGGAATCGGCAGCCCACGGAGACCGAGAAGTCCACGTGCTATCCATGTCAGTGTTAGTTCTGCTGAAGATTTTAAAATCCCTCAGTCTGGTCCCCTGGATTAATCTGATTTATACCTTAGCTTTCCCTAAAAAACACTACATTCTAATGAGACCAGTCTCCTATGTCTCCAAGAACATACCATTTTCATTTCCATCTCGTGACCTTTGTTCAAGTTACCTTGTTCCCCTACAAGGTCTATTTTCTCCCTTCCACTCACAACTCACCATTCTACACCATTTTCCTTGACTCCTTGGTGAATGTGGCTTTTATTATCAGAACCACTCAATTTACTGCCATATACTCTGCTGCATACTGAGAGCTAACTGTTTCATATGCATTCATGCCATTTCTGACGAGGCTGGAAGTCCTGGAGGGAAGGGGCCAGGGTGTGTTGGATATTCACAAGACCTCGTGTGTTTTACGTAGGGGAACGGGAGTCCACGCATATCAAGCTATGGCACTTGGGACATCAGCCGCAGCCGCTGCTAGCTTGCTGCTCCTTATACTGGGAGAGAGAAGCGCTGCCTGGCCTCGAAGGTCTAATTAGGAAAGTGCCAAGCACAGACCAAGAACAGCAAACCCGTGTCCACATTCTAAAATTGGCTGATCTGATCTGCTTCCCTTAGTCCTCAAGTCGACACTCGACCAGGCTGAAGCATACCTGGGGGCTTTCCAACACCTGGGGGAGCAATACCAGACCCAGAGCAGGCAATTTCAGGCCCTGAACTGCAGCTTCTGCACACCACAGCACGTGTCTCTGACCCATGATCCCCAGATGCAAACAACCCCTATTCTTGCCAGACCATGAGTTAACTCCAGAGCAATCCTCAGCCCACCCACCACCTGCAGCCCTTTGCTAGCCACCTCCCCAGGGCAGCCTGAGTCCTCGCTAAACTCCACCAGGAAACCTTGAGCCAGACAGAACCAAGGAATCAAACACCTTTAGGATTTTTAACCTGCCTGCGATGTGCAATTCACTCAGAAACACCCAGGCTGCAGGGTCAATGCCCATGAACAACAGCAAGAGAATCCTGGGAGCCTGAAAAGCCCCGTGCGGCCACCTTCTTCCCCTTGCAGGATTTTAACCAAAGCAAAATGAAGCCACATTTTTCATGGCTCTGCTTTGAAGCAAACACAACTCGCCTGGTATCCGATTTTCCAGCTATAATTAGGTTTGCTTTTCGGTGAACTCTATTCTGCCTTGAGTGTCTAAACCCACCTGATGTGCTGGCAGGGGAGGGGAGTTCTCCATACTCCCATAAAGTATTTCCATTTCAGTTGCAAAGCTTAATTAATGTTGACTTCTACCAACAAACACTGTTCAGAGAATGATAATGGCATACCGAGACTATGAGTAAATTAAAAATGAACACTATATTTGGAAGTTTGTGAAAGACAAGCACACAGGGTCTTCTCCACACTAACAAAGGAAAAGGGACACATTTGGGCTCAGGTGTGAACTTAGGGACCAGCCCCTTTTTGTCTATTGACAACACGGTTGTCACAAGTTGGTAGAGTGAGATTATTCATGAGATAATACAAAATTCTGCACTGCGGTAACCAGGGACTAGGTGACTCATAAAAAAGACTGTTTTATTGAACTTGGCTTTAATCTGTCTCTCCATCACCTTTCTGCCACCTTTTAGGGCCAGGAAGGAGCAAATTAAGGTAAGAGAACAGAAAGGGTGGGCGCAGGAAGAGGAGGAGGACGGAGGAGCCGGTGGGAGGGCTCCTCATGAGCCAGGAGGACACCCAGATCCTCAGACTTGGCTCGCTGCCCGTGCAGGGTCGCCCGGCAGTCTCCACGGGGCCGCCCCTTTGTTCACATTCTAATGTGTCTTGAAGACAGAACAGAGCGACACTGTTATGCCGGAACATTTCATGAACCTCAAGTCTTTTATCTGGAAGCGAGGCCTAAATGACTTCTTTTATCTCCTGGCTGGATGGCCGTCCCCTTCGAGTGCCTGAGTGAAAAGGAGGAAGGCAGGGCGGTCTCATTTCCAGGTTTTAATGAGCACTGTGGCACCGGGATCTCAGGGACAAGGGCCTGACTGGGTTCCCCGGCCTTCGGAAGGCAGCTCTCCCAATAGTGGCAGGTGCAGGAGGAAGTGCCACTTCAGCCTGGCCATCGCCTGGGTGGACAGGGTGGACAGGGAGCATCCCTGCCCACCGGCCTGGTCTCTCTCACCCTCCATCCTCACAGGTGGTGCTGGTAGGTGGGTGGCTTTGATTTCAGTAGCAAAGACAAACTCATGAACGGAGTCCTGCCTAAAACCCAGGATCCAGTTTCTCTACACAGAAGGTCACAGTCTGTATTTTTATGATCTGAGCTTCCTTCTCTCAGGCCTCTCCTTTATGACATGCATGTCTTCTCTGGAAACAATGAGGCGTTAATTATTCAGCAATTTTTTTCTATAGTGTCAATGACTCCATGGAAGACTGAAAAAACCCCAGCAAAACTGTCCTTCAGGTAAAAGGTCCATCCTCAGTGAGTGATCAGGGTAGCCTGAGAGGAACCTAGTTTACCCGAATCCTCAGGGGCTGTCCCAGGTGGGGCAGGGCGGTGGACATCCTCTCTGGCACTCCTCCTGGCCACCAAGGGCCCCACTCCCACCACGCTCTCGGGCTCCCAGGGTTCTCCAGTGCTTTAGGCAAGTGCTTCTTCGCTGAACCAGCAACATCAGCATCACCTTCTGCCAACTTGCAAGAAATGCAAACCCTTGAAACACCCCCAGAGCATCTGGATCTCAGAGGAGAGCGTGAGGTGATGCTCAGAAAGTTGGAGAACCCGGCCTGGGCCTCTTCATCCCTCCTTCTCTCCAGTTAGAGAACACAGCACTATCTTCCTTCCTAATGGTGAAGGCCATGCTTACCGCGAAGGACTGAACCAAAGGTTCCACAAAGTCACCTCATCCACCATCCCTGACAAGGATCCCTTGGAAGACACAGGTGGGAAGGCCACAGCAGAGGAAGGGCTCCATAACTTCACAAAGCCCCAACCAGACCCCGGTCCTGGGTCATTCAGGATGGCCCACCTGGGCTGTCTGCAGTTAGAAAAACATCAGATGGATTGGGCTCCAAAAGGACAAACCAGTCAGAAAAGTCAGGGATACATCCTTTGGGTGCAGACCGAGGAGAGGGATAGCTGGGTCAAATGGTGGTTCCATTCCCAGTTTCCCAAGGAATCTCCATACTGCTTTCCTTATTGGCTGCACCAATTTGCAGTCCCACCAGCAGTGTAAGAGTGTGCCTCTTCCCCACATCTTCGCCAACACTTATTGTTGTTTGTCTTCATAATACTGCCATTCTGACTGGAGTGAGATGAAATCTTAGAATAGTTTTGATTTGGATTTCTCTAATTGCTAGTGATGATGAATATTTTTTCATATATTTGTTGATTGATTATATAAATCCTCTTGTGAGAAGTGTCTGTTCAGGTCCTTAGCCCATTTATTGATTGGGTTACTTGGTTCTTTATATACTCTAGAGATTAGTGCTCTCTCTGATGTGTGAGGGGTAAAGATTTGCTGCTAAGCTGTAGGCTCTCTATTCACCTCACAGATTATTTCTTTTGCTGAGAAGAAATGTTTTAGTTTGAATTTATCCCATTTATTGATTTTTGATTTTAATTCCTGTACCAAAGGAGTCTTATTAAGGAAGTTGAGGCCTAATCCCACATGATGAAGATTATGGCCTACTTTTTCTTTTATTAGACGCAGGGTCTCTGGTTTTATTCCTAGATCCTTGATCCATTTTGAGTTGAGTTTTGTGCATAGTGAGAGATAGGGGTTTAATTTCATTTTGTTGCATATGGATTTCCAGTTTTCCTAGCACCATTTTTTAAAGAGGCTATCTTTTCTCCAATGCATGTTTTTGGCTCCTTTGACTAATATAAGATAATTGTAATTATGTGGGTTAGTCTCTGTGTCCTCTATTCTGTACCATTGGTCTGCCAGTATGTTTTGGTGCCAGTTTTGTTACTATTGCTCTGTGGTATAGTTTAAGGTTTGGTATATATAGTGATGCCACTTGCTTCATTCTTCTTGCTAAGGATTGCTTTAGCTATTCTGGGTCTCTTATTTTTCCAGATGAATCTCATGATTGCTTTTTCTATTTGGGGACACAGCCACATCAATGTTTATAGCAGCACAATTCACCATAGCTAAACTGTGGAACCAACCTAGATGCCCTTCAATAAATGAATGGATAAAAAAAATGTAGCATACATACACAATGGAATATTACTCAGCAATAAAAGAGAATAAAATCATGGCACTTGCAATTAAATGGATGAAGTTAGAAAAAATAATGCTAAGTGAAGTTCGCCAGTCCCCAAAACATATGCCAAATGTTTTCTCTGATATAAGGAGGCTCATTCATAGGGAGGTAGGGAGGGGGAGCATGGGAGGATTAGACAAACTCTAGATAGGACAGAGGGGTGTGAAGGAAAAGGAGGGGGCATGGGGTTAGAAATGATGCTGGGATGTGATGAACATTATTATCCGAAGTACAAGTATGAAAACACGAATTGGTGTGAATATGCTTTGTATACAACCAGAGGTATGAAAAATTGGGCTCTATATGTATAATAAGAATTGTATTGCATTCCACTGTCATATATAAATAAAAAAATAAAGTTGAATTGCCTTGTTCTAATAAAAAAAAGTCAGAGATACAACCAATCAATCACTGGGACACACTGAGAGTGCCACCTATTAATCATAACACCATTCACAGTATCTATAGGACTTAGAAAAGAACAACTTCAAGTTTACTATTTCACAAATTTCCAACAAGCATTTGCAATCAAGCCTTTTTTACCCGGCCATCCCAGGTCTGGAGAGGTGAGGGCAGCCTTAACTGTCTGCAGAGGCCAGCAGAGAAGAGGGAGAAATTATGGTGGCTTCAATACCACAGTCACGGGCTTACTAAGAACTGGGTTGCCCAAGATCCTGGGGGTTGAGAGCAGGACAGAGCATTGGGGAGAAGGAAGGTCCTGCATGCGGCCAGAGGCTAGGCCTTAACCTGGGGGAGCAGGAAACAATCTCAGGCCCCCCTGGCACCCGACACCCTGCACCCAGGATGGTAACGGTAAGCCCAACTTCCTACACCAGAACGAGAAAGACAATGCCGCTGATGGGATGGAGCACTGCATTCTTGACCCCTCTCTTTCCAAAGCATGTTCTCGAAAAGCAACCTGCACAGAGCAGCCTAGGCTGGGATGCTGAGGGTGACCCGGCGCATTCACCAGGCATTTCCAGACCTCCCGCCACACAAGAGCAAGGAGACTCATGCACACCTCACGGAGCTCACAGCCAGGTTCCAGGATGGGCACCTTTGCTGTGGCACACATTCGAATCCTACACCGTGAGGACCAGGTCCAATCCCTGGGCTGGGGAGGGAGCCTGCTGAGGAGGGGATGTATAGCTCCACCACATCACTTTCTAGCCATCCTTACAAAGTGCTGGAAAGTTTATTTCTTCCTGAAATGTAACCACTGGTGAGAGGTTAAACTGGAGGGTGGAGACACACTTCTCTATGAAGAGGTAACTCTGGAGAAAGCCAGGGGACTCCCAGACATTTCTGCAGCCTTATTAGAGACTGGTGAAGATCTTCACGTGGGCTGCATGGGACGTCAAGGATTCTGCCGTGAGACATAGTGTTCTCAGAGGAAGTCAATTACACAGTCTCCTCTGACCCCCAGATCTCTGGGCATTCCTCTGGAGAAGGATACAACTTAACATCTTTTAATTCCATTCCAAATAGTTCCATTCCACTGTAAATTCCATTCCAAATAGTTCCATTCCACTGTTTTCTTCTTTATTGTGATAAAAGATAATCCATTTTGCCAGGTGCAGGGGCACACACCTGTAATCCCAGAGGCTTGAGAAGACTGTGAGTTCAAAGCCAGCCTCAGCAATTTAGTGAGGCCCTAAGATATTTAGCAAGATCTAGAACTTCTCTCCTTGTTGAGACTCATAGTGTTTCATTGTATGGATGGATGTACCAATTTTTTATCTGTTCATCAGCTGACAGGCATTTGGGTTATTTCCAGCCTTTACAAATCCCTGTTCCAGACTTTGTTTTCAATTCTTTTGGATATACACCTAGAAGTGGAATTTCTAGGTCATATGATAATTCTATGCTTAGCTCTTCAAATAACCATCAAACTGTTTTCCCCAGTAGCTGCACCCCTTTTATAATCCTACCAGCAATGAACAAAGGTTTCAATTTCTCTACATTCTTGTCCAGGCTCATATTTTCAGATTTTTGTTTTAATTCTTTTTTTAGTTGTCAATGGACCTTTATTTTATTGCATAGAACCCAATGCCTCACACTTGCTAAATATTCTACCTCTGAGCCACAACCCCAGCCCTCTAGTGGGTATGCAGTAGTATTCATGGAGGTTTTGATTTGCATTTCTCAAAGGACCAAAGACATTGAGTATTTTTATTCAAGCTTAGGATCCATCTGCATATCTTCTTTGGAGAAATGTCTCCTCAATTGCTTTGCCTATTTTTTAGCTGGGTCATCGTTTTGCTATCTGGTTTTAGTAGTTCTTTATAGATTCTGGGTTTGAAACCTTTACTGAATATATGATTTATAAATATTTTTTCCCAGCCTATAGGAACGTTTCATTTTCTTAATGTCTTTGAATGAACAGAAATTTTCAATCTGGATAGATTCAATTTACCTATGTTTTTCTTTTGCTGTTCACATTCTGGTGTCATATCTAAGAATCCACTGCCATGGAGGTACTTACCCTCATGCTGTCTTCTAAGAGTTTTATGGGTTTGAACATCATATTTAAGTCATTGGCCCAATTTGAGTCAATTTTTTATGTAATGTGAGATAGAGGTCCAATATCAATTTTTTTGATGTGGAAATTCAACTGTTTCAGCACCACTTATTGAAAAAAACGATTTTTCTCACTGAAAGAACTTGGTGTCCTTGTCAATAATCAACTGGCCACACCCATATGGGTGTTCTGTTTCTCAATTCCATCTGTTTGTGTATCTATCCTTATGGCCATACCACACTGTTTTGATTACTGTACCTTGTACGTTTTAGGAAGCATGAGTCCTTCAACTTTGTTCTTTTTCAAAAAACTTTTGGCCATCTGGGGCGCCTTATGAATTTGAGGACCAGTTTTTATATTTCCATGCATACACATGGCTGTTAGAATTTTGATAGGGGACTGAATTAAATTAGACCTGCCGATCACTAGGGAATAATGACATTTCAGCAATAGGAAGTCTTCTCACCTATGAATGTGGAATCTCTCCACTAGGTCTTCCTCAAAATTTCTTTCAACAATGTTCTATAGTTTGCAGGGTACAAATTTTTCCTCCTGGATTAAATTTATTTGTAGGTATTTTATTTTTTTAGATGCTATTTCAAGTGGAATGACTTTCTTAATTTACTTTTTAGTAAATACTCTTTAAAATTTTTTTTAAATTTTTTTAGTTTTAGTTGGACATATTTTTATGTGGTGCTGAGGATTAAACCCAGAGTCTTGCACATGCAAGGTGAGTGCTCTACCTCTGAGCCACAACCCCAGCCCCCCCACACCTGCACACAAGCACTCTTGATTCTTATGTGTTGATCTTGTTCCCAGCAACTTTACTAAATTCATTTATTAGTTCAGTAGATTTCTGTGGATTCTTTGATCTTTGCTATATATAAGTTCATGTCATCTGTGAATAGAAATAGTTTTCTGTCTTGCTTTGCAAACTGGATGCCTTGTATTTCTTTTTCTTGTCTAGGTGCCCCGGCTGGAACAACTCCTGGCACAGTGTAGAGTATTAGCAGTGAACCTGAGCCCCCTTGTCTTGCTCCTGATCTTAGGGTGAAAACCTGCTGTCTTTGAGCATGGTATTAGCTATAGGGTTCCCATACATGCTCTTTCTACATACTGAATGTTTGGGTTCCCCAAAATTCATATGTTAAAACCTAATTCCCAATGTAAATGTAGAAAGGGGGAGGGGGCTTTGAAGGAGATTAGGGCAGAGACTTCATGAATGGGATTAGTGTCCTTATTTTTTTAAAAAAAAGACTCAAGACAGCTAACTAGCCCTTCTACCATGTACGGAAGGCAATGGTGAGAAAGCATTGCCTATAAACTAGGACTCAGGCCCTTACTGGACAGCAAATCTAACAACTTTGATCTTGGATTTCCAGCCTCCTGAAATAAATCTCTGTTGTTCATAAGCCACCGGGACTATGGTATTTTGTTATAGCAGCCTGGACAAATATAAGTCCCTTTATGTCATTGAGGAAGTTCCTTTCTATTCCTAGTGTTTCTATAATGAAAGAAAGCTGGATTTGGTCAAAACTCTTTTCTGGGTATACTGAGATGATCATATAGGTATTTTTCTGTCATTTTGTTAATTTTGTTTAATTTTTATGTTGAACCACAATCTATTATCTTTAAAAAAAATAATTAGTTAAAAACCGTATTACTACACAAAAACTATTCTGAGCACTACTTTATAAAGATTTGTTGATTACTTCATTCAACATACATTTATTTTACTCCCGGGCATTATTCTAAGTATTAGAGGCACACTAGGCGCATGCCTATAATCCCAGCTGATGGAGAGATTGAGACAGGAGGATAATGAGTTCAAAGCCAGCCTCAGCAACTTAGTGACACCCTAGCAACTAAGCAAGACAATGTCTCTAAATAAAATATTAAAAGGGATGAGGATGTGGCTCAGTGGTTGAGTGCCCCTGGGTTCAATCCTTGGAAACAACAAAACAAAACAAAACGTCAGTCATCCCTACCCCACTAGAGTAACATTCTGAGTGTGGGGGGGGGGATAAGCAAGAGAGATAAAATGTATTGTAGGGAAGTTGGTGATAGTGATCTGGGAAAAAGCAGGCAAGACCGGGAGTAGAGAGAATAAAGATGCTGAGATTTCCACAGCACAGCTCACAACAGCTCAGCTTGCTGAGATAGAGAAATCACTTTCAGTCAAGAGGAAACAATTGCCCTGAACGGACTCAGTGTCTTCCCCACAGTGACCCCCTGCCAAACCGCAAGCCTAACCAGGAAACCCCATCTCCCTTTGGCTCCGTGTTCTGCACCAACCAATATGACCCTGATGCCAAAATTAGCCTGGTTTTACGTGCTGCCAATGAACGAGGACATAAATGGGGCCAAAGGCTGCCCTCTTGAACCACAGCAAGGCTGCAGACTCTGCCAAAGGATGAATGAGCAGTGTTCCGAGATCCAATGCTCCAACTACCCTCCCTCTGTCAGTTTCATCCCCTTCCTTCTTTTTGATGGCCGCAAATATTCAGGACCAGGCACTGCCCATAACTCCTGCAGGCTACCTGCCTGGCGCTGTACGGCTCTGTAACAATCTACAAGAGCTTCATCGTCCTTTCACCTCTGACGCCCCACATAGGCACAAGGTGTGAACCCACTCCTTCGGCCTTCAGGATACCTGGAGGATGCAGCAGGAGACGGCAACTTCAGCACCTGAGCCACCCCAAGAGCAGCCTACCCAACCACAGGCACCCAAAGAGACAGGAGGATCACGAGTTCAAAGCCAGCCTCAGGTTTTTAAACACCAGATATCATGCAGGTTAAATGCAACCCGATTTAAATTACAAGGCAGCAACGTACTTATTAATAGCTACACAGACCTTAGCTACACAGAGCTTCCTAGGGAGGGGCTGCCATCTTGGGCTGAGCAAAGCCTCCTTCAGCCAGTGCTTCCTTCGCCCTCTCCCCTGGTGGCGGACAGGAAGCAGGGTGGAAGCCACAGGAAGCGGCTCTGCCTGCTCTTGTGCACTGGCCAGCCAATTAGCATGTCGCCATGAGGGGCAGATGCACATGAATATGGAGCACACGGCCTCGTGTTCCTGCTCAGTCTGGCGAGCCACGGAGCCACTCATCCGGTTCTGTCCAAAACCATGGGGGTGGGGGTGCAGCCTGAAGGGAAGGAAAATCCCCAAAGCCCCTCCAGAGGGACATGAAACTCAAAGTGGCCAGGCCCCGGCAGCCCCAGAGGGTATTTCTGAGAGGGACAGTTTCTACATCCAGGTGTAGTTTCTGATGGAAGATGCTGGACACAGTGGCCTCTGGAATATTCCACAGAGCAGACAGTGCTGCTGATGTCATTCATTTACATCAAGAAAAGGGAGACTCGGTAAAAGGCTTGTGAGCCTGACGGGCAACAGGCATAACCAGACATTTCCTAAGTAAAACCAAAACACCGAAATGAGATTACGGGTTGGCGTGAGCTCAGATGAGCGTGGGGAGGTGAAAATATGCCATGTCTAATTTTATTTATCAGATTAGAGCGATTTCTATAGGAAATTACTGTTCTTCACTCATCAACACAGTTTAAGGCAATGTAAACACGCTCTCATTGCTACTGTGCCCAGAGACTTCTCCGCTGAGCTATTAGCCATAGTTTCCTTTTATAAAAACCATAATAGAAAATGTGGCCAAACAGATAGATGGAGTGTTCCCAGCAATATGGAGAAACAGTTGTGTTTATGCAGAGATTAGTCTTTCAAATTGAGAGATCTCCAAAGCTCCATTTGTACTTGAAAGGCTTGTCTTTTTGTTAACCAGTAAATAGCTCATTCATATTCCACAAAGAAAACCCTCTAAATTGGGAGAAATAGCCATATTTAACATTAGGTAGGGAAATGGGGCTGAAAGCGAGAAAAGAAGCCTATTTCCCCCATTTCTTGGACTAGATTAAAGCTTTCCTTTATAATTTAAAATAGCCTCTGTTTTTTCCACATGTAAGAGGCAGAAATTTCATGAAAGGCTGAGCAGTACTATCCATAAATGCAGAAATTGTGCCAGAGAACAAGTTAAGAAACACATTTTTAAAAAAGAAATCTTGGGTCCTCTTCTCATATTCTGCAGTATGTATTTCTTAGCTGTTACATCTGCTGCAAAGATGGGGGTGGGGTGGGGGGGTGGTCGTCAAGAGGGCCTGAAACACAGCCTGCTGGGATGGGGCTCCAGGCCAGGGCCAGCTCTCCTGAAGCACGAGGTGTCTGTGGGAGTGCCTGCCAGCAGTCACTTGGGATTCAGAATAAGGATCAGAATCATGTGAGCGGGTGGACACGGCAGGATATAAAATAAAGCCACTGGAAGGCAGGAGGTATTCATCACCAACTCCAAAAGATGACAAGTTGGGAGATGACAATGTGTGTCAACAACTGTTTTTAAGCCTGTTTAACCATAAAAATAACGGAATGGAGCTCTGACGTCCACGGGCAACAGAGGGAGTGAACCCCACTCTCTTTACCAGCCTTGTTTCTAAGGGACGCCGTGGGCTCTGGCCACCACACAGCTGGAGTGGGTCTGATGAGCAGGGTGCCCCTGGGGAAGGTGATGGACGTGAGCGGAAACAGAGGGCCAGGGAGAAGGAGACGCCCGAGAGGCTCAAGATCAACACGAGAGCTCACGGCGGACGTGGCCCAGGAGGAGGTCTGCTCCCTGCATACCTGAATCTGGAAGCCCGTGCACTGTGGGGTCACCAACTATTGTACAGAGACCCTCAGCCATGGGTGTCTGCAGCAGCCATGAACAGGGACATGGCTCCACTTCCCTCCAAATCCATCCACAGTTCCTGGCACTGGTGGTCTAGACTTGCCCGTCAGCCCTCCCTTAAGAGCGCAGGAAGGCTGGCATAGCAATGCCACCAAAGTGTCCAGGCTCCCACTAACATCTCCCTTGAGGGTGCTATTATACTCATGAAGTCCAGGCAGCAAAGTGCTTTCTGCCAACAGGCCCAAACACCTCTGGCTCTTCCATTACAGCTCTGCTGGGGGCTTTTCTGGACTATATCTTTACTGTCCCTGTTCCGCCCCTTACAGCCACCAGGACTGAGCTGCCCTGGCCTTCTGGGCCATCTCTCTGCTGTGCTGACACCTTCCTTTCTTGGGGAGTCTTTAAGGCTTGAGCATGGAAAGACTCTGCATCAGTCAGGTAAAGAAGACAAACCCTAATTATGTAGCTCCCAGAATCCTTCTTTCATCCACCGACTGCCCGATTGTCACAGCTAAATTCACCTTATCTTCTATCAAACTTGGCATCTTAACCAGAAAACCAACCCCTCCCTGACTGCATGGTTTGGGTTGTCACATCACTGTTCACCTAGCTTGACATCTGAACACTCATCCGGGCCTCTCCCCTTGCAGCTCCACAGTCCACCAGGCCTCCTTCTGTGTCCAGGTGACAGCGTGTTCCACTCACAAAGCCTTGCTTCCTGGTCCTACTGCCCCGTCCTCCTGACAGTCAACCCAGGCCACTCCTGAAGACATAGGGGTGCCCATCACTTGCTGTGAGCAGTGCCAACGCTGATGACAACAGACATTGAGCAAGGGTCTCGGGCACCCAGAGGCAGGCCACCCACCTGTCTTTAGAGAAGGGCTGTCCGGTAGGAGCGGGGGGCCCCCCCAGCAGGGTGGCCGGCTTGGCACAGGAAGAAAGCACGGGAATGATTTGATTTTTGTCTCATTCTTTGGTATTCCTTTGATTCTGTACATATAAAGTTTATAATAGTGCACATATATAATATTTAAATAATAAAGCGCACATATAAGAAGGATTACCATTTGGGGGTCCAAAATCTTTTATGAAAAAGGGGCCCATGTTCTAAAACATCAGAATCCATGAATCCTCTGCCTTAAATTCTCTGATCGTTGAGCCTCTTTTTTTGTTCAATCTTGACAGCAGTATCTACTCCTAAGACACACATATGCCCTTTCTTTCTTTTTTTCTACTCGGCACCAAATCAAGTAGCAAATTAAAAAATAACATAAAGTCAGGGACACATATGGCATGGGTCACATGGCAGGGATCCCCTCTCGTGGATTGCTCTGAAATGATCAACTTAGGACAATAACACCAGTTAATCAGTGCTCTCAAATACACTATTCTTCCAGTACATTCTCTGCAGAGCACCTCCCCTTTGTATTCCTCTTCAGCAGGGACTCTGGGACATCATGCAGGGAAATGACCCAGGAGGCTTGCTGAGTGGCACTGAGCAGGTGTCAAAGCTGCATCTCGTGTGTGACTTAAGGCAGAAGCTCAGGGGATATTTATTCACCTCTAAACTGAGAGGTCTCCAGCCAGCATAAATGTTCTATAGCTATCCCTCATAAAGTGTAAACACCACCTGAGAACACACAGAACCAGAAGGTTGCTGCTTTATTTAAAAATGATCTTTTGGTAGGCAAGATCAGTTTCCTATCGCTGCTGTAACAAACTCTCACAAAAATAGTGGCTGAAAACACCAATTTAATAGCTTATAGTTCTGGAGGTCAGAGGTCCAACGTGAGCCTCCCTGGGCTGCACGCTAGGAGCTGGCAGGCCAGGCTGCTCCCAGAGTGGGGATGCATTCTCGACTTTCCCATCTGCTAGATGCCGCCCACATTCCATGGCTTCCGTCCCTTCCTTCAAAGCCAGCAGTGGTGGGTTGAGTCCTCTCCACACAAGTCTGGGGCCTCCCTCTGAGAATAGGAAGAAGGGTCTATTCTGAGGATACATGTGTGAGGCCCAGCCTGGACACTTCAGGGTCACTTCTGTACCTCAAGGTCCTTAACCTTACTCAGACCTGTGAAGTCCCTTTGGCGAGGTGAGGTGACATTTTTCTAGGATCCAAGGACTAAGATACGGACCTCTCTGGCCATGAAAGGCCTGGGACACCACGCATGCCATGAGGAGCAACAGCAGTGCCTGGTGTCAACTGCCTGCAGGTTCCTCTCAGGTTCTCACCCCCCCAGGCGAGAAGCCCAGGACGACGCTGGAAGAACTGCTGCACGCACAGGAAAGACTCCTGCTTGTCCTCAGCCACGGCCACAAAGCTCAGCCTTGCTCCACCGTGCTCATAAATGGCACTTCTAAAGCAAAGTGCAGCTTTCCTTCTAGCTGGTAAATTTATTTTGCACAAGTGGCATTTGAATGCCGCATCCCGCAGAGTCAGCACCACTGCATGGCTTTGCTCCCGTGTTCCTGCCTCAGGACCAGCTCCTCCCTCTCGCTTCCTACACCCAGGACCTTCACATCTGGGCACTGTCGTCGCTGTCCAGTGGAGGACTCACGGTTACATGAGAGGCTCTGCCACTCTTCCCACTAAGGAAAGCAGAGGCATGGTTACAATGTTCACCAATGACAAACACCACGGCTGCTCCACCTACTTGCTCCTCGGACAGACACTGACCAAGTGACATGGAGCTCATGGTGCTGTGCAGGACAGAAGACCTGCAGGGCGAGGCCTCACCACAGGCAGGATGGTGGGATGAACCCTGGATTAGCACCCTGCCCGGGGAAGAGGATCCTCCAGGACGGCAGAGAGCTCATCCTGTAGCAGCACTACAGAAGTTTATGTGGGGAACCAGAGCTGGACCAGGACAGACAGGGGGACGTGGGTCTTGGGAGGCGAGGGAGAAGGCAAAGAGGGACGGAGCAGCTTCAGACAGCCCAGTTGGTCCCGGAATTTAAAGAAGTCACAGTTCTGCTGCCCTTACAGTTTAACAGGACCCGTTGGCTTGGGACTAGGGCCCAGACCTACGCTGATGGGGTACATTGCCTCAGTCTGCAAAAATGCTCCTATTCTCCCATTTGTGTGCAATACTTTGAGACAGTAAAATTACAATAAATGCTGATGTATATGACCAATTTGTATGTCCAATCACATGCCGTGTGATGACATTTTGGTGGACGATAGACAGCACCTAGGAGGTACATACCACACAGCCGAGGTATATGAAGGCTATATCATCTAGGTCAAGATAAGCACACACCAAGAGGTCCACACAATGACAAAGTCCTAGTGACACATTTCTTAGAACATGTCCCTATCGATAAGTACAACACAACTATGTACTCACGTGCACACACTCACACACTCACACACACACCATAAATGTTGTCGAAATAATCACACATTAAGTTCCTACTATGCAGCAGGCTTTGTGCTGGGCATTGGGGGTCCAAAATGAAGGAAATACAGTCCCTCCTTGATAGGGAAAGTGCTGGGGAGTGATATTGGCCAAACTCTCGTAACATGGTGTGCACGTACAAATATGTAACCACAAACCCGAGCATTATGCACAACGATAATGCACTGATAAAAAAATATGGGGAAAAAACATGGTCCGTCCCCTCTGGAGGGATTTCCTCATAATCTAATAGGAGAGACATAATTAAACAAATAATTAAAATCCACCGTGGTGCGCTTGAAGGAAACACAGAGTGATGCGAAACACAATGCAAAGAGAAAGGAAAGCAACCCACTGAGAACTGCACTGATCCAGGTGCCCTGCTGGCCGCCTCCTCCCTGGGGGGCTCTTCACCCACAGCTACTGGAGGAGCCAAGGGGGAGGAGCAGAGAGTGGAGGTGGGAGCGGAGAGTGGAGGAGGGAGTGGAGAGTGGAGGAGGGAGCGGAGAGTGGAGGAGGGAGCCGCGAGCACCAGGATGCACTGGGAGCCAGGGCTCTGAACAAGAAACAGACCGCTGGGGCAGTGGATGCGGCTCAGTTGGTAGAGAGCCTGCCTCGCATACACAAGGCCCTGGGTTCAATCCCCAGCACCACAAAAAGAGGAAAAAAAAAGAAAAAAGAAACAGACTATTAGGGCAGGAAGAGACTGACACATGCTGTGCCCCAGCCACAGGTCAGGTGAGGCTGTCCCCACTCTATCCTCCTCCCTCAAGCATGTGTCACAAGCAACTGGGCCCCCCTCCTCCAGACCAAGCAAAGAGGGCACACCTCAGAGAGGTGACCCAGTCGTGGGATATGCTGATGCCCCTGTGTGTCTCCACCTGCTCAGCAGGAACAGGTGCCACCCCAGGCTCCAGCTCCTTCTGGCCACTGCTGCTCAGGGCCATTTAAGGACCTTCCTGAATCTTACAAACTTCTTTCAAATCTCATAAAAAGCTCCCACATCTCCTGTGAGACAAAGAACTAGAGCTGACCAGAAGATGGCCATTACATGTAATCAACATTTAATTAAATGTGTGCATTTCAATTTGACAGTTTTCTATCTGGGGGACAGTACCATTTTTATCAGGCTTCCTGCCTCAGTGCCTGCATACCCACCAAGCCCGGGAAACCCTGGGTCCTGGTGCCAGGGTGCACCTCAGCATCCTTCCCCTCTGCAGAGCTGCTCCTGGCCCCGCCCACCTGCAGCCACTCCCTTGCACAGGATCTGACTCAGGTGCACACAGGTATCCTGACACCAGCCTCTGCTGGAGGCAACCATGCCCGGCACAGGGGCTGCTGCACTGCAAAGGTCACATCCAACCACTCAACACAGACTGAGCACCTTCCAGGACCCACCCCCCATTCCTGCTGCAGGAATCCAACCCAGTGTATGTCTCACAACCACAGGCTGCTTCTACAGGCTCAGGGGCCTGCGATGTCCAAAGGCCACACGAAGCAGGCAGCACAGCAGTGTCTGTCACAGGAGCAGCATCTCTCTGCTGCTTGGCACACTCTGGACGAAGCCAGGCCCTTACCCACCTCACCTGTACCAGCTGCCTGGATCCGTGGCTTAAGTGGTCTCCCAGTCTGGGCCAGCCACGTCCTCCTATCACCCTCTTTGAACAGTCATCCTTCAGCGTGGACACATGCCTCCAGCCCCGGAGCAGCAGGTGGCATCTGCCCGGCTGCTCACCCTGAGTATGGGTTTCACCTGCCTGATTTCTGCAAAGTGAGAACAGCAAATAAGGGGTGGGTGCCTGGCTACTAGTAAGAATAGAGAATATCAAGAGGAGGGAGCTGCTTGCCCACATGGCCAGGAAGCACATGCAGGACAAAACTGTAGGCCAGAAATTCAAAAAAATCCTTACTATTTGTAGTTTAATGCAATGTATTAAAATGCATTTCCTCTAAATTTGGTATTGTGGAATTCTTTGACGCATTTATACAACACACTGGAAACCTCGTTCTATTGCTTGAAAACTCCTTCTAAATAAACATTAACCACAGACTGTATAAAATCCAGTTTATTTTAATCAAACAACTGCATTTTATCATTGTTGCTAACATTTCTCCTCTGCACAGACACGGGGATGTCAGGGGGGCTCTTACATCATCACAATCCAGAAAGGCAGCTCATCAACTTTAGGAAGGAGGTAGGATTTTCTCTGGAGAACACCACCACACTGAACAAAACCAGCCACAACACTGGGGATGCGAGGAGCACGGCCTCCATCCAGTCCCCGGGCTCTGCAGCAGCCTCAGAATGAACATCTGCAGCGTAGACGCAGTGCCCATTAGCCCTGCAGCCTGTTAGCATATTTTAATGCTGCGATCACAGCTTTCTATTTCTATCAAGGTGCTACGAGGTGCCAGACTCTGGATTCACACATTGCGTCATTATTGTCCCCTGTGAACAGATTACACAGCAATATTGGGAACAGGGTTGAAAGGGAGTGAGCAGGGCTGACAGTGGGAAGGCAGATGGAGCTCAGGCAAGCTGTAAAGAATGGATGGGCCGCCACGCCGGGGAGGCTCTGGGTTTTGCAGACCCTGGTAGGTAGTTTGTGCCCCGATGAACGCCTCTCTTGAAAAAACCTTGAAATAATCACATTATTTACAAAGAAACACCTCTCTTGGCTAAGTGTTGCATTCAATATTTATCTCATTAAAGTTATTAACAGAAGTCAAGTCACTGGTTCAGAATGCTTTTTTGAGTCACAAGGGAACATAGGGATCAAAACTGCCTTCCTTGCCAGCAGACTGAGAAAACCTCGGCCCGAGGTGTTAATGAACCAAGGTCACTGCGGAGAGAACAGAGATGCTGAATCTTTATTTTAACTCATTCTTGTGAAACAAGGAACCCATACATCCAATGTGACCTAGGATGCAAATAAATCTCAGTGCTGCAATTCCAAGAAAAGCATTGTTGCGGATCCCACCCCTTCTGAACCTCACATCCCAAGTTCACACAGGGCACTAAGGCGACTCACAGCCTCCTGATTTCTGCTGTGCCTGTGGGGGCACGTGGACCCACATACAGAAGCAAAGGAAAGCAAAGCAAAGCTCCCCCATCATGTCTTCTCAAAAGGCAAGAGAGCTGGACCCTGCCCCTTTCTTCAAGTCTGACTCTGGTTGTGCCGAAGAAGTTGCATCTGCACCGGGGAAGCATCCAGGGCCTGCCTGCTCCCCGCACGCCCAGCCCTTCAGTGCACCCCTCTGGCCAGAAAGCGGGCCTGGGAAACAGCCTATCTCCATCCCCTTCCCTCCCCCTGGAAATCTGCACATCAGGACAGACATTCCCGGCAGGGTCGGGGGCTTGGTGTCCCTAATGAGCCCTGGGGTCTCCTCTGCCTCTGGCTGTCCCAGAAGGTGGTGGGCAGCCTCCACTCACAGGCGCAGCCCAGACTGCTGTGAATTTCCGTAAAGGTAAGGAGGGATGCTATGTGTTCCCACCACACCCAGCTGTCCCGACCGTTAAATGAGATGATTCCAGCAAAGCGCTTAGCTCACCCTCAACCCAGCGGAGCTGCTGAGGCACGAGCTCAGACCTCTGAGAAGCTCTTGAAGGTTGCAGAATACACAATGTCGACTGCTGTGACCAGACTCCGCCAACGGGCGTTGCTTCCTCACGCCACAGCACCAGCCGGCTCCTTTCCCATCAGGGGGCCATCTCAGCCCAATGTCCCCACCTGCTCACCTCTGTGCTCTGCCCAAGCCCTGAGGACGAGGCTTCTCCCCCTCTGTGCTGAGCTCCTCCGATTCAGCCCCTCTAGGGGGGTCTTCCTCCTCTAGTGGCAGCCACCACCCTGACCTGACCTCCAGGTGACCCCCTTCTCTACTTCTTGTCTTTCTCTGTCACCACCTGACCTGACAAGATAGTGTGGGGACTTGGGAAAGAGAACTGGCCTCTGTGCCCCTCCAAATTCATAGGTTACGATCCTAATCCCAGGTCATCAGAGCAAAGCCCTCATGAATGAGATAATGTCCCCATAAACGGGACCCCACAGAGCTTCGTTGACTCTGCAGCCACATGAGGTCACACCAAGGGGTATGGACTGTGAGCCAGACACGGACTCTGGCAGCACCTGGACCTTGGAACTCCAGCCCCCAGATCTGTGAGCATTAAATATCTGAGGTCCTTAAGCCACCCGGCTTGTGGCATCTTGCTGGACAGACTAAGAGGCACACATGTTGGGGTCTCCACCAAAGACGACGTTTTCTGCCCTTGGAAGAGTTATTTCAACCCTGGGTTCTGTTCTCCTATCACCCCACACTTCCGCCAGGCTGCCCAGGAGCAGAGTGTCCTCCAGACACCCGCACCGTCCAGGATGATGCCTTCCCTCGGCACCCAGGCTCCCGGAGATGTCCCTCTGTCCCACACAGGGGCACTGAGAGACCCACTCCCGTGTGGATCTTCTCAGGTGCTGTGTCCTAGGGCGGGGTGGAACAGGCTGGGAGGCAGGTGGCCTCTGCTCCCGACACGGTTGGCAGGATGCACTATTAGGTCCAACAGGTGGAGACTCTCCTGGTCCTCTGAGGTCAGACTGGCATTGACAATTGGGGTTCCATGTGCCCTCTCTCTCTGGGACACCCACAGTGGACACTTCCATCTTCTCACCACAGGGAAGGGGAGCGGGGAGGGCCTCTCTGAGGGGTGCGTCCTCCTTGGCTGCCCTTCTGTGGGAAAACGCGTGAAGTCAAAGACATAGACACAGGTCAACCGTGGGCAGGTGAGCAGTCTTCCTTGACAGACCCGGTCACGCGCGCCCACAACAGAGCTGCTACTGGACCCGAACCTGCCACCGGCTTCAAACCCAGGCATCTGACCTGCCGGCAGAGGCCCCCGCCAAACTTCCACTCCAATCAGGAGCCATCTTCCCTTCCAAAGGTGCCTTCCCACGTAGGGGCAGGCAAGCCGAGTCACATCCATACCCTTGGTGGCACGCTGCCCTTGCCCAGGGTAGAAGGAGGAAGGGCCAGAGGTCTAACTCAGATTCCTTTTTCTCCCCATTTGTAGGCACAGGAACGACCCAGGAGTCACCAGAGTAAACCTCCGTGGTCTTTGAAATGGGCAGAGGCATGTGATGCTCCTCTTATCACAAGTGACAGAGCCAGGAAGTGCTCAGTCCTCGCTGACATGGCCCCCAGCACCCAGGCGGGGTAAGCGTGGCCAGAGCTGCCAGCCTGGGTGGGTTCCACAGAACGCTCACCCCTAGGGTCCCTCCACCTCTGCACAACCTGACACATCACAAGATGGCCTTGAACTTCAGCTTCGTTTCTGTGACTACCCCAAGGTGGTCCCCTCCGAGCTTCACTGAATACCCTTTTGGGTCATTTTCACAGCCAATGCATGGCCCAGGACCACCAAGCCAAGCAAAGAGGTACCAGGCAAGCTGAGTCACATCCACCCCCTTGGTGGCACGCTGCCCTGGCCCAGCCTCATCCTGGTGGCAATGCCCCCTCCCCCAGCCACCTTCACCACCACACTGAGAGTCACTATGAATGGAAGCTGGCTTCTGGCACCAGGTGACCCCATTCCTGGCCCCCAGGAGACAAGAGCTGAAGAGCCGTCCTGATCATCCACGTTCAGTCGAGCAGGGCGCTTAGGAGATTTGTACTTAATGTCCTCCAGCACCAGGGTAGAGCCGCTCACCACGGGACCCGGCTTTGGAAAGTTCTCAGAGATTCCTAAGAAAAGAAATCCAGCCCAGCGAGACTCTGAACCCTTCCAAATCATGAGGCTAAACCCTAGGAAATGATCAGTCAGGACCAATGGTTTCCACGGGAGCCATCCTGGGTTCTTCAACGCACACGGTTAACGCAGGTCACCCGGCAGCCTGCGTTCTGGGTTTCATGACACTAATGACGTCCTGCTTTTCACCACAGCTCTCCCCTGGCCTTTGAGGATGGGGGCTGAGTCGGATCATTCTGCATTCCGTGCAGGAGCACAGTTTAAATCAATAGCGTTATCATACCGCGACTGTCCCTTCCCGTTCTCCCTAATGCCTAATAATTGTCAAGTTTGCACTAAAATTGATCAGCAACGGAGGCCCTTTCTCTTAACACCCCTCCCCACATGCACACTAGCCCCGCCAGCCCCCGCTCCCCCAGGAAGCAGGAGCGGCATTGATTACAGGAGAGCTTGCCCTGACTTTCCCCAGTTACTTAAGCCGGCGTCTCATTGCGTGTCCTTAGAGACCAGGGCTTCGCTCAGGCAGAGAGCGTCTAGACAGTATTCATGACCCATCTGTCTGGCACGGCCCAGCGGATGGCAAACTCTATTAGAACTGAAACCATTTTTCCCTCCTCCTCCTCCCATCCCTCTTTCCCTTTGCGAAGCAGGAATCTGATACTGAAAATTACTATCATTGTTGCAATTCTCAAAATAGCACCACCAGACTTTCATTAACATCCACGCTAGACTACTAAATATTTAAAGAAGTGGATAAATTTCACCCGAAGTGGGGCAGCCCCACACACATGAAAGCAGTCACGGAATCAAAATGTAAATCTAAAGAGGTTGTTTTTATCTGAGTAAATTTAGTGTCACAGCAGGAGGAAATGAGGCCTAGGGTTTATTAAAACTTTCCCTCCCATTTGTTCTCTGCCTTTGTTTATTTGAAAAGGCAGAATTACTGCTCAAGACCCTGCAAGGTTTTAATTGATCAGAAACCATCTTGGAGAAACAAAGGCACAGACCAAAGACCTCCTTCCCTCCTCCCGACTCCCCCCGCCACCCCACAAACTCCCCCAGGTAAGAGCTTGTTGCCAGTGACAACCTGCTGCAACCTGATCCCGCAGAGTCCCCAGGCCGGCCAGGGACGCCCATCCTCCTCCTCGCCATGTTTTAAATACCATCTTGGATCATTTTCACGTGTGTCAATAAATTGTTTTGCCATGGTTTTCCTTTTTTTTCTTTTTTCAAGTTGGAAAGGGGGCAGGGGAGCAGCTCTGTCAATACACACGGCTCTGCGGAACAGCTGGACGCACTGTAAGTGGCCTCTGCTGTCGGCCTTGATCAAGGTAAGCCAGAATTGAGCATTAGGCCTACGGGAGCTTGGAGCATCCCCGGCCCCACCAGGAGAAATGGGTAACAAGCTGGAAGAGCTTGCCCTCCCCCTGGAGGGATCCTGAGGCTCTGCCCACCCCTCCACTGCTGCAGCTGCAAGAGTCCGGCAGGCCACAACTCACACAGGCCAGGGGATGTCAGGGGCCTAGAGCTGAAAGCTCTTGCCTGGTCAAGGTGGGCTCTGGGTGCCCACAGGTGAAGGGCAGACAGAGCTGGCCCACCATGAGGGAGGGCGCTGGCTCCCCAGGCACGTAACTAGGGTCCAAGGAGGGTCACCTTGTCCATCAGGGAAGCCCCAAGGAACCCAGTGAAATCAGTGACCTCAAACACCTGGGACTCCTGGGTTGATTTTTCCCAATCCACTTCAAAATCCAGCAAGAAACCAAGATTCTCATAATCTACACATGGATTAAAAATCATCACGTCCATCATTGTTCTTGGAGCACCCAGTTCTGTGGCCCTTCAGAATAGGAGACTGCTTGATCTCCACTCCCCAATCCTACGACCTTCCAAGAACTGGTAAGTTGATCCCCTTCTTACTAGAAACACACCATGACGGGGAAAATCCAAAAGGAGAATCAAAACCACATCTGAGTTCAAGACCTCGGAGCAGCATGTTCTGCTGTGTGACTGAGTGAATGGCCCGCCCTCTCTGAGCACCACACGCCTAGGAAACCTGCTAGGCTGGTGTGAGAGACGCGGGAGGTGAAGCGTGTGAAGGCAAAGGCAGCTCCCACCTCGCCTCACGTCACCTCACCGGGGGCTGCGGATGTCAGATAAGACCTGCTGAGTGGTAAGCCCACGCCAGGCGCCCCCAGATGGACTGAGGAGTTGCTGGGTGCCAGGCGCTGGTCTAGCTGCTTGACCCGCAGACCTCATTAAGCGCTCAGAACCACTGTTTGAGGGAGACACCATAACTATACCCCTCAGTTTATAACGAGAAAGGCAAGGTCCAAAGAGCTGAGCAACTTGCCTACAGCCACAGTGACTGAGGACTAGCACCAGAGCCCAGGGCACGACACTCCAGGGTGTGGTTTGAACCACAGCCCCACCTTGTCATTGTTCCTGCCACTGTCTGTCACAGTGTCCACAGGAAACAGCACCCTTCACAACACTGTCACTGTGTCCACAGGAAACATCACCCTTCACAACACTGTCACAGCATCCACAGGAAACAGCACTGTTCATGACACTGTCACTATGTCCACAGGAAACATCACCCTTCACAACACTGTCACAGCATCCACAGGAAACATCACTGTTCACAACACTGTCACTGTGTCCACAGGAAACATCACCCTTCACAACACTGTCACAGCATCCACAGGAAACAGCACTGTTCATGACACTGTCACTGTGTCCACAGGAAACATCACCCTTCACGACACTGTCACTGTGTCCACAGGAAACATCACCCTTCACGACACTGTTACTGTGTCCACAGGAAACATCACTGTTCACAACACTGTCACAGCATCCACAGGAAACATCACTGTTCATGACACAGTCTGTCACTACATCCACAGGAAATATCACTGTTCACGACACTGTGTCACTGCATCCCACAGGAATCATCACTGTTCACGACACTGTCACAGCATCCACAGGAATCATCATTGTTTATGCCACTGTCTGTCACATTATCCACAAGAAACATCACTGTTCACAACACTGTCACAGTGTACAGAGGAAACATCACCATTCATGACACTGTCACAGCATCCACCAGAACATCCTATTCCTGATGCTATCTGTCACAGCATCCATAGGAAATGTCACTGTTCATGACACTGTCACAGCATCCACAGGAAGTGTTGCCATTCATAATACTGTCTGTCACAACAGGTCCACAGGGAATGTCACCATTTGTGATGCTGTTACAGCATCTACAGGAGATATCATTGTTCAAAAAAGTATCTGTTACAGTGTGTCCACAGGAAATGTCACCATTCCTAACACTGCCACAGTGTCCACAGGAAATGTCCTCATGTGATATCGTCACAATGTGTCCACAGGAAAGTCAGCATTCATAACGCTGTCACATGTACAGGAAATGCGTTGCCAGAGTTCTATGAAACTTACCATGCAAGGGTGCACGCCATGAAGTGGGGACCCATTCAGCCAGGACTGATCAGCACCTGAGGCTGCACAAACACTCCTGCACACTCCTGCACACACCCATGTGCACCACACTCTCCAACACCTACACACTTGTGCAGGCACACACACAGACCCACACACACTCAAGTACACAGCATACCCAGACCCACACACTCAGGTGCACACATGCAGATACACTCAGGTGCACACCACGCAGATCCACACACACACACTCACCCTTCTCCAGGGCTCAGTGGGAAGCGTCGTCCCCTGGCTGGACATGAACCATCCTCATTTGTCAGCATGTACGTATCTAGAAGCCAAGGCTGGTCCCTCAAGGGTTGCTGGGCCACGGACCCTCAACTCATTACAAAGCACAAAGTCTACCCTATTGCTGGTCCCAGAATACAGTTTGACCGCAGCAGGATTACACTTTGGTCAGTTTGGGTGTCGTGGTTACCAAGTGCCCATTCTAAGGGCACTTTGGGGGGCAGACCTTATGTCATCTCTTTCTTTGGCCGGGATCATGTAGATACTTGCAGCGCCCACTTCCACTAGCGAGCGGGTAGGAGGCCACACAGACCAAAGGCTCTCCATCTTGTGTTCAGGTCCGAGTGTTCTGAAGCAGTAGTCATCATCACGCAGATGCTGGCAGGACCGCACCCCTCACAGTGCATTAGCCACATGTGGCAGCAGGACACTGGGGCTCGGCAGCATCTTACAGGACACCAAGAAGGCCAGGCAAGGAGGCTGGAGCAGCAGACGAAGGACACTTCCCAAGTGTCCACCATGTGTGGTCAGCGCTCACACAAGGACAGCATCAGTGCCCTCGGGAGTGATGCCTCTCCCCACGTGACACCAGGCAGGACAGGCACCATCCTTCCAGGGGCACAAGCAGCTACAGAGCTCCGGGGAGCAGAAGTGAATTTCTAGTTACAAGGTCGGGTCCGGAGGGGAGACCACCTCACTGCAGATGGTCAGAAGAGCGAGACAGAAAATAGCAAAACAGTTAAATGTCAGATGCTGGGAGTTTGAGGGGCTCGTTAGGGGCTTCTGAGAAGTTGGATATGCAGCCTGGGCTGGAGGTGGAATGTGTTAGTGGCTGTGACACCAAGGTCAAGGCCTGGGAGTGGGAGGTATGGCCAAGGGGAGCGTGGAGGGGGCGAGGGACCATAAGGGGAGGATCCTGCCTCCCAAGGGTGCACAGTCTCAAAAGGGTCAAGAAGTGGGTTCTGCAGAGGGCAGCAGCTCCTTAGGAAGCTACAGGTGGGCAGGTGGGACGAGGGCCAGGGCCAAGCTGAAGTCCAAGGGAGGCTGTGAAGTGGGGGAGGGATGGGAGGGGGGAGGGCTCAGGGCTCCCGAGGGGACAGATGGGCTCCCCTAGAGTTCAGACTCTGCCCAAGTCCTAGAAAGGAACCTGTGGTGGGTATCCACATGGAGCAGAGGGACTTCTCAGCACACATCAAAGTCACCTCAGCTCTTCAAAGGGACACAAATAAAATCTCATGGGTCACCTCTGAAGAGCCACAGGGCCACAGGGGAACTTCTCATACTTTTTCTTTGTACTGGAGAGTGAACTCAGGTGCACTTATCCACTGAGCCACATCCCCAGCCCTTTTAATTTTTTTTGAGATGGGGTCTCACCGAGTTGCTGAGTGCCTCGCTAAGTTGCTGAGGTGGCTTTGAACTCGTGACCCTCTGCCTCAGCCTCCTGAGCTACCGGGATCCCGGGAACTTCTCATTCCTAAATGATCTCATCCCATATAATATTGGCTTCCGGGTGGTCCAAGAGTGGATGGGGAGCTTCTCTTTACAGAAGTGTCCCCACTCTTTAGTGGGAAACAAAGGAGAGACTCAGGTTATGGTTTCCACAGCCCATAATGACTGACCCCATCACAGAAAGACAACCAGACCCCAGGAGCCCACCGGCAGAAGACAACCGCACCGCAGAAGGGGCCCCACAGGCTCCGCAAGTGCACACCTGCACCTCTGCAGCCCTCGGGTTCTCCCTCCCGGGAATCACAGGGGCCAGAGGAGCAGGCTTGGGGACTCTGTGGGCAGGCAGCCTGCCAAGTCCAGACCCTCCCCGCAAAGATCACCGGGGTCGGGGGAGAGGAGGAGAAGAGTTGGGGACAAACGGGGAGAGGCAGGCCTGGAAAGAGAGCTGATCCATCCCTCAGATGCTGCCAACAGAACAAATCAAGACACATTTCTGAGACAACTGGGGAGATGGGCACTCGAACAGGTCCTGGATGGCATTAGGGAATCGCTGTTCATGCTTCCTGAGACAGTGACCGAGGACAGTGAAGGCGGTGAGCCTTGGCTGGGCTGCTAGGAGCCTGGCCTCAGGGTTTGCAAACAAGCTTTTCGGGGAAGTGGGAGCTGCGGTGGATAGAGGGTAGTTATGGCTCGGTGCTCAAAAGTGGCTGGTGATTTGAACACAGTCCCTCTGGGGGGAAAATACTGAGGGAAATGGAAACAGGCAATCAGCTCAGATCTTCATAGGTTGGATTAAATGATCTTATTTAATTATTATGACCCAAAATGGCCTCAGAGGCAAAAGACAAAAGTTTCTGAAAAAGTTCTGAAGCTCAACTCCTGGCTCCGTTGGAGCTCGTCACCAGCTCCAGTTCATTTGGCTCAGAGACTTAGCTTTATGAGGCCACCTAGAGGGAAAGGAGCGACTGCGGCCTCCAGCGGGGTGGGAGCCGCTCCAGCCCCCTTTCCCCCAATAGAACCTTCTCCACTAATTGGAAATTCCACTGAAGCTGAAAGAGAAACCGTTCCAACGACAGCTGGCTTCCTGTCACCTCCGGGCTTCCTTGCGAGGTCCCGTGGCAGCGATTCCGCTGCAGAAGTTGGTGGAGGAAGGTCTGCTCTTGCCAAGACTTCCCGGGCACACAGCTCTTTCCACAATGCAGAGACCCTTGGTTCTGGGAAGTCAAAGGAACCTGCTCCGCCCCTCACGATATGGCCAGGGGATCTGAGATGGGATGTCACCCAGGGTCAGCCGAGCATGCAGAAGGCTCTGGGTGTGCCCTGGCATAGCAGCAAGACTATCTCCAGTTGTAGAAGAGAAGACGACAGGACACTCCCAGCCGGGCAGAGTGAGGCCGCAGGCTCACGGAGCAGAGCCCAGGGCCATGCCCGCAGCAGCCTCCCCAGCTTGGCAGGCGCACAGGCAGAGGCTGTGGCACACGCAGGCTCCTCTCTGCGCCCATTTCAACTCTTCCTCAGGCTCCTCAGCCCCAGCAGCCCCACCTGCGACGTCAGGAAGCCCTGCTCCCATCTCAGGACACCTCACTCACTAGCTGCGCTGTCATCCTGTCCCTGGCCAACAGATCCCACCTCTCACCATCCGGTACACCTTCCCCAGAAGCCACCACGGCTGCAACTGCGAGTCCAACCAAAGTGACCCTACACTCCAGAGCCACACATGCCCTCTCCCGTGTGTCCCCTGAAGTCATCTCTGCTGGGGCAGGTTGAGATCCCCAACTTGACTCCGGCACCCTGACGGCAGCATCTGTTTCCGTCATTCCCCATCATGAGGCTGTTGAGGGCTCAGGAGAACAATATTCTGATCAAGCAGACATAAGACAAGATGTGAGAAAAGCCGGGATTTTTAGCCTGATGGCATATTCTCCCTTCCACAGAAAGATACACACACCAAGCTCTTCCTGTGGAGATCAAAGCCAGCCTCGCCTCCACGACTGGGCAAGGCCCTTTGAGTCTTGCAGCAAAACACAATCGCCCCGCTCAGTGGCTACCTGACCACAGCTGGCAGAGAGGGGCCGATGGAATCAGACGCATCTCCGTCTAGTGTCCAGAAACTAACAGGAAAGGCGACCGGCGTCTACTGCAGGGACCTCAGCTGTTACTGGGGGTAATGCAGTAATGTTTTATTTCTAACCTGAATTCATGCCGAATTTCAGCAAGTATCAAACGAGACAGAGACCACCAACATGCCTCAGCCTGGGTGCTCCCCCAAAACCAATGGCAGGGACAGAAAGTGACCGTAGCTCACTGGGACTCCAGAGGATTCCACCTTGCTTCCCCCTGGGTGCACTCGAATGTCAACAGTGAACATCTCCTTCAGGTGAGCAGAGAGCAGGTCAACAGGGCGACCCTGTGCTTAAACAGGAGCAAGAACGAGGCACTGCTGGTCTCTCCAGAGCGCAGCATTCTAAGACAAGAACTGCAGTACTTCTTTGAGGAGGAGAGGAAGGAGATTTTGGTTTTTTAACCCGGCAAAGAACTTTATTAACCTTGGTTTCAAACTTTATTCCCAGACTTCTTCAGCTTAATTAGCTGCAAAAAATAAATTGTGTCTAAGCAAAAACTAAAAAGAGCTGCAGTATCCAAGGGTCTTGGGCTTAAAAATATTAGAGAGCTAGATTTTATCAGATCCACAAACCAAACAATTTCTAAAAAAGCCCTAGAAAAAAGAAGAACAAATCAACATCAAAAGCAATAAAAGACAGGAAATGATGAAAATCAGAGCTGAAATCAATGAAATCTGAACAAAAGAAAAAAATATTTGACAGAACAAAAAAATTGGTTCTAGGAGCTGGGGCTGGGGTTCAGTGGCAGCGCACTTGCCTAGGAAGTGTGAGGCCCTGGGTTCGATTCTCAGCACCACGTATAAATAAAAAAATAAAGATCTATCAGCAACCAAAAAGTTAAAATCAACAATTAAAATTAAAGAATTAAAATAAAAAATTAAATCAACAATTTTTAAAAAGTTGGTTCTTTGAAAAAATAAATAAAATTGATAAACTCCCAAAAGAGAAAAAAAGAGAGAAAACTCAAATTACTAAATTACAAGATGAAGAAGGAAATATCACAACAGACACATCTGAAATACAGAGGATAATTAGAAACTATTTTGAAAATTTATGTTCGAATGAAATAGAAAATATCGAAGCCATCGATAAATTTCCAGAGACATGTGACCTACACAAACAGAATGAGGAGGTCATACATGGTTTAAACACATCAATTTCAAGTAATGAAATTGAAAACACCATCAAAAGCCTACCAACCAAGAAAAGCCCAGGACCAGAGGGATTCTCGGCCGAGTTCTACAAGACTTTCAAAGAAGAATTAACACCAATACTCCTCAAAGTATTCCATGAAATAGAAAAGGAGGGAACCCTTCCAACTCATTCTATGAGGCTAATATCACCCTGATACCAAAATCAGACAAAGACACATCAAGAAAAAAAAAACCCTCAGACCAATATCCCTGATGAACATAGATGCAAAAATTCTCAGTAAAATTTTGGCAAATCACAAACAAAAACATATTAAAAAGATAGTGCACCGTGATCAAGTGGGGTTCATTCCAGGGATGCAAGTTTGGTTCAACAGACAGAAATCAATAAACATAATTCATCATATTAATAGAATTAAAAACAAGAATCATATGACCATCTCATAGATGCAGAAAAAGCCTTTGACAAAACACAGCACACCTTCATGTTCAGAACACTAGAAAAACTAGGGATAGTAGGAACATACCTCAACATTGTAAAAGCTATCTATGCTAAACCCAAGGCCAACATCGTTCTAAATGGAGAAAATCTGGAACAAGACAAGGATGTCCTCTTTCACCCCTCCTATTAAACAACATCCTTGAAACTCTAGCCAGAGCAATTAGACAAAAGAAATTAAAGAGATACGAATAGGTAAAGAAGAACTCATAAACTATCACTATTTGCTGATGACATGATTCCATAGATACAAGATCCAAAAAATTCCACCAGAAAACTTCTAGAACTAATAAGTGAACTCAGCAAAGTAGCAGGATATAAAATCAACACCCATAAATCAAACACATTCCTATATATCAGTGATGAATTCACTGAAAGAGAAATTAGAAAAACTACTCCATTCACAATAATCTAAAAAAAAAAATACTTGGGAATCAATCTAACAAAAGAAGTGAAAAACCTCTACAATGAAAACTACAGAAAAGAAAGAAAGAAACTGAAGAAAACCTCAGAAGATGGAAAGATCTCCCATGCTCCTGGGTAGGCAGAATTAATATTGTCAAAAGGGCCATACTACCAAAAAGGTTATACAGATTTAATGCAATTCCTATTAAAATCCCAGTGATATTCTTCATAGAAATAGAAAAAGCAATCATTAAATATATTTGGAAAAATAAGAAACACAGAATAGTTAAAGCCATCCTTAGCAAGAAAAGTCAAGCAGGAGGCGTCACAATACCAGATCTTAAACTACGCTACAGAGCAGAAGGAAATTAAACCTGTATCTCTCACTCTGCACAAAAGTCAACTCAAAGTGGATCGAAGACTGAGGTACTAGAAGAGAGACCCTGTGCCTAATAATAATAATAATAAAAGGCCCAAATCTTAACCATGTTGGGCCTAGAATCAGATGAATGGATTAAAAAAAAAATGTGGTATCTATACATACTCAATACTACTCAGCTTTAAAGAAGAGTGAAATTATGGTATGTGCCAGTAAATAGATGGAGTTGGAGAACATCATGCTAAGTTAAGTAAGCCAATCCCAAAAAACCAAAGGCAGAATGTTTTCTCTAACATGCGGATGTTAATTCACAATGAGGGGGGCAGGGCACTAGAGAAGATTAGCGTGACCTTAGATTAGGTAGAGGGACGTGAAGGGAGGGGAGGGGAGGGGATGTGGGAGAGGAAAGAGAGTAGAATGAAACAGACATTGTTCCTGTATGTATATATGTGACTCATGACCAGTATGAGTTTCTCGTTTTCAGAAATTGGTCAGTTCAGTTTGACTCATTCCTTAGAAGCCTCATGAAAATTTTCTGCAAGATCTTGAACTTCATCATTGTCCTCTCCAGTAGCAAGTGCCTTTCCATCCACAGATTGTGTGGGCAGGGTTCAGCCAGTCTCCTTAATCCCGTCAGACTGCCTGCAGGCCTCCTTCAAGCCCGTATTGGGCAGCACTTGGGTCGTGGCTCTGTCTCAGCGTGGCCCGTACAGGTGAAAGTGTTTGCTGCCACAGACACCTGGACTTGAGGGTTGTTAAGGTGGACCGCTGTTCCTTGGTCTGTAAACATATTCCCGTCTTCAACACCAGAGATGTTGTTTACTCCTAACTTCTTTAAGCAGAGTTGAAGTTTTTTACCATCTGCGGTACCTCTTCTTTCGGCAAGCAGTTCCTTTCCCACCAATGCACACGGTGCCTGCAGTTTGGTTTTTCCTGGTTTGTGACAGTTTCTTTCACCTGGCCAGAGTGGAAGTGGGGCCGCGTGGGGGGACAGGGCTGGCGCTTAGCGGGTCTCTGGCAGACCGGCTGAGATTAGGCACACACACATGGGGACACAAGATCAGGAGAATCTTATTAGCACAGTTATGCTCCATGAAAGGGACACTGTCCATCTGTGTAGGAAATGCACCCATTGAGGGTTCAATTTAAAAGAATGCATTGCTAGATGGTCCAGTTTAAAAGGGGTCATCTAGTAAAACTCACTCAGTGGAGCACCTCCAAGATGCATTCCCAATGCTCCTTGTTAGACTAGACTCCTTCTGGGCAGGGTGCAGGGAGAGGGTGCATCTCCCTTCCAGATTAGACCACCCTGCAGGCTTTCCAGGTGACAGAACTGTGTGTCTACCTAAAGGGAGTGTCAGCAAGAATGGGACAGTGACAACCTCGCCAAAAGTTCCTGACCTAAAGAACAGGCCAGCTACACCGATCTCAGAGCAAGTGTCCTTCCAAGTGGCAACTGTCCACCTTGCTCTGGGAAAGAAGCGTGGGGCAGCCGCTGGCCAGGTCACGGCCGGCTGGCACACTTCTTAGAAACAGAATGGGTGGGAAGCACCCAGAGCCTCCGAGGAGCACCCACTAGGAAACCTGGAAACTCCTGGTACATGTGTAGAGTGGCCCTGACGTTGAGGACAGTGATCCAGGTCCCCCAAACTGGCTGACTCACATCACAATGACGACATGAGGTTCCACCACCCCCTCGTGGGCTTCCCATGGATCCTCACGGCAGCCTTACGTGGCAGGAATCATCCATCCCACACTCAGATACAGACACTCAGCTTTGAAGGGGTTTGTCCCTCCCCTGGGTCAGCAGAAGACAGCCAGGGTCCTTCCCTGGGGCCGTCTGCCTCCTGCGTCTCCAGGCGTCTTGAAGGAGAGCACACTGTAAGACATCCCCCATCTTGGCCATGAAGACATGGTCAGTGGTTTCTGAGGTGTAGGGCCACCACTGCCATCCTGATCCAAGACCCCTCCCTTGGGGCCAGATGGAACCACTTAGCGGGCCGCGGCTTAGAATGGAAGTGTGCACATTTGTATAATTAGTGGGAAAGAACCAGAAAGGAATACGGATGAGAAAGGGGAAGAGGGGGGCAGGAAACCTGTGGGGAGAGAAGGAACTAGAAGAGCAAAGGGTCAAAAGTGACAGGAGGACCTTGTGGAAGGACCGGAAGTGAAGGAGAGCATCTGAGATGGGGTGGTGGGCAGCTCCAGGGCCCAGGCCAAGCCCGCCACCCTCTGCCTTCATTCACAAAGAACCTCAGCCATGGAAGAAAGGCCTGTCCCTCATGGCGGTGATGCCCCTCACACTTTGTCAAGCTCATGACCCTTGTCACTCAGGCCTGGAAAAGATAAAATAAGACAGCACTTGTACGTGGCTCTTCTGTAAGATGCCTGTGGAGCCCAGCTGACCCATCTCAATTGCTCAGCACTTCAAGGCCTATTCTGTGTGTTTCCTGTGCCTTGTCCCAGGCAGGGCCCACAATCACCTTGTGGTCCCACTGTGCAGAGCAGGGTCAGGACACAAGACCCAGCACAATCTGTCTAACTGCTGGGAGGTCCCGGGATCTAGCCTGGAGCAAGCACGTCCCCAGCTGTACTGTTGGGTTGTGGGCTCATGAGCATCTTCCCAAGATAAGACAATGGTCCGCCCATGCTCCTGGCCTTCCTGCAAGCACCTGCCAACTCTCAGAGGCTACCCCACCCTGCTCCCAGCCCCACTTCCATGCCCTATGACAATCCTCCCAAGGCCCCTCCCTGTGTGGGCTCCCATGCTCTCAGCAGGGCACCACCCAGCAAGAGCACCGAGGCCAGCCAGACCTGGAGAGAGCCCCAGGCCACGGGCCCATGAGGGAGGCCAGCTGGGTCATGCAAAGGCTTCGGAACCAAACAACCCGAGGAGAACCTAACCCGATGCCAAGAAAGCACACAGTCAATCCTGGGCTTGGAGATCTGGCCTGGCGGTGTGCAGAGGGGACTTGGTGAGCACTCGGTGTGAGAACTGGCAAATGGACGCCACGGACGGTCTTGAGAAAATGGTACACTCCAGCTCTTGAATTGAGCAAGCATAAGCAGCAGACTTAAAGTCCACTAGCACAGACCTTTTTATATTGGAGTACACTTAGCTTTCTCCCAACATGAGAAGGCAGTAGGAAGAGAGTAACTGGTTTCTTATATCCTCACCCACTCTTCTCACATTTGTAGCATTGATATTTATGTAGTCTAATTTCCCCAACACAAAATTTTAAATATAACTCCTCCAAATAATGCAGTAGAACTGGGGTGAGTAGCTCAAAGCACCCTGAAATGACCTCAGTGAGACCCCACCAAGGGGCTGGGCTAGTCAGCGTGCCATTGCTGTTACAAATACATGACATGAGCCACCTGCAAAGAAGGGAAGGATGTGCCCACATCTTCAGAGGTTCAGTCCATGGCTGGCTGGGGACCTTGCTTTGGGGCCAGCAGGGAGGCAGCGCAGCATGGTGAGTCCACAGGGGGGAGCCACACTGCCAGGACTGGAGGACCACCCAGGAGGCCCCTCCTCTTAGAGGCCCCCTGCCTCCCAGGAGCACCACACCAGGGACCACACCTGGGCCTCTGGGGACACTTATCCAAAGCACAGGAGGGGCAGTTCTCCCAACCTGAGGTTCTCAGACAACCCAAGGACATGTAGGGAGCCTAGGTCCTTTTCCTCAGAGAGAAACAGTAGGGCCTAACTGCATTCCAGCCCCTTCCTCATCCTAAAAGCCATGAGATCAGAAATTGATGAATTTGAACTCCAATTTCACCTTTTCAAGATCAAGAAATGCTCACAGCCTCCACCTCTGGGCCTCTCCCGTGCGAAGGCGTCACACAACAGAAACACACGTGAACGCAGCCTTGAAGAGTCTCGTGTCCGTTTTTCTACTTTCTTGATTCGTTACAGACCCTCTGTGTGGCCTTCTTGCCTTATTTAAAATTGCTTGTGAAGTGATGCGCTCTAAATAAAACTCTCTTGACACCAACGTGAAGAACACTCAGCCAACACATGACTCCGAGGGACGGGTCAGCCCTTCTCCCAGGAGCTACCAGGACCTGTTCCAAAGCACAGCGCGGCACCAACCACTTCTGGGAACAGGCTGGGTCTTCAGCCCTCTCTCTCTCTCTTAACAGAAAGAACACATTTCCTTTGGGAAAACACAAGCCTCTTTCCTTAGGCAGAAAATCAGCATCCCACCTCCTGTCCACTTCAAAACCACAACCAGACACCACGGCACTAAGGTGAGTAGAGGGACTTACAGTTGAAGATGCCCGGAGGCGGATGCTCGGTCACCAGCAGACAGTTTTCTTCATCACTGTTGTCCCCACAGTCGTTCTGTTGGTTACAGACCAGCGAACCGAGATATAAGCATTTACCGCTGGTGCAGGTGAATTTGCAGTCTGAAAAAGTACAACAGAAAGCATGAGGAATCAGTACAAGCTGGGTGCTCTTGAGCTGCTGCTGCCACTGGGCTCTCCATCTGGATGTCCCAGGAAGGCACCTCACCTCCAGGTAAGGAGGTAAAACACACAGGGTCGCCCCCGCCACCGCCACGGCACAGGAGCTCTGAGCTGCCTGCGGCACTACCCAAACCGGAGCAGCACATGGACGCCCTCCCTCTCCACAACCTGCCCTTCCTGCAAATGGGTTCTGTGGTTCCACTTGAAAACACCCTTGTCAATCAATTTTCCATACCTTCAAGGACGGGGGAAGCCCCCCAGCAGTGGCGGGGTCTCCAGCAGAACTCAGGAGTTCCTATTGAACTAAAGGGGGCCCATGAATTTTATTTCCAAACTGCCATTTTGTTGTGGTGAAAGTCTGGGCAAAATATTGAAACCTCTCTGGTGTACATGCATCTCATGCCAAGCAAAATCCACTTTACTAGCAGCAGAGGTAGCATTGGTTTTATGATGTGAAACACAGGCAGATTATATGTGCTCTCTGCTACCTCAGAAGCATCTGTGTCAAGGGCCACGTTGATGAATTATAAAAATAGTATGAAGCAGGTCTGATGGTATATACCTATAATCCCAGCCACTAGGGAGGCTGAGGTCAGTTCAAGGTCAGCCTGGGTGACTTAGCAAAACCCTGTCTCAAGATAAAACGAAAAGGGTGGAGGATGTAGTTTAGTGGGAGGGTTCTTTCCTAGCATGTGCTAGGCTTGGGGTTCAGACCTCTGAAATCTGTACAAATCAACATTTTAAGATGGAATTCACCTTAGCAAGACTTTAAAATAAATTTGCAAGCCCAGCACATTACTGTCACCTAGAGCAATTAAGGACAGAGGAAATTACAGCATGATATACAATCGGTCACATAAACATCCACATGGATCCCGTGCTGCAAATCACCTTGCATCTGACTGGGAATTTTCTCCTGGGAGTACCCACAGGGGTTGGCGGGAATCACACAGGACATCCCGCCATAGATGCTGATAGAAAGAACCTCAGCAAGAGCCCTGGGTCCCCGGCTGACACCAACTGTCACAACCACTTCAGCTCCCCAGGCCTTGGTTTTCTCTGTCTGGAATAAGGGCAGCAAACCTGGACCAAGTCCAAGGTCATTTCAACTCTAACATTCCATTATTCAAATAAGAGACTGGGCATCAGCATGGCCAGGCCTCTCCCAGCCCTGCTGACCACGTGTGGGGCTGCACCAGCCGAGTCTATGTATCCCCAAGGGGCTAACTGCAGCCAGCAAAGAGGACAGCCCCTCGCCTGTCCTGAGAGACAGAACTCAGGTCTTCACTGTGTTTCTGGGAACACGCACGAGACGAGGAATTAAAACCTGCCATTTGCTCACATTCTGAAAGAGTGCAGAAAAAGAGACCATGCAGAGCTCCGACCTCATTTAGAATAACAGGTGAAAGCAGCCCAAAAGCCCATCCTCAGGCTTATGGCCGGCTGCACCACCCAGGCCAGAGGACAGTGCTGAGTGACAGGTCCCGTGGTGAAAGGGGGCTCAAGCCAAATCAACTGCCCCTTGAGCTAGCCAGGTGCAGAATCATACTGATGAAGTGATCTTTTTTAACTCAATGGGGGGAAGAAACGAATGTCCGGGAAACAATTTTATCTTCCTTTCCAAAAGAAATACTGGACTTCAGATTAATACCAAACATGAAGAGGACATTAGCCCAAGGCAGGTACTCTCAGCATTACTAAACGATGACTGGGAAAACGGGGTATACCAACATGAAGGAATTTAACTCAGACGTTGACCATCTCTGTGGTCTGAAAGGAGCAGAGAGGCCAGACCACCACATTCGAGGTCACGTGGAATTTTAAATGACCATCTCTGTGGTCTGAAAGGAGCAGAGGCCATGTTCAAGGTCACGTGGAATTTTAAACCAATAGGGAAATGAAGCTGCTTCCACGCTACACTCATTTCAACTTGTTCCAAGGAAGACAAGTCCAGACTAACACGTTTCTGAGGAAATGAATTATGTGATTGATTCATTCACATAATCAATACTTTAGCCCCTTCTATGTCACATGCTAGGTCCTGAGACCTGGAAATGCAGAGTTGAAAGAGTCTGTCCTGTGCACTGTTTGTAAATGTGAACAGTGACTAACTCATCTGCTAGCTCCTTCCCAGGCCACTTTCATATCTGCCACCCAGCCTGAGATGGGGACTCGATGAACCATGTCTTTGTGAGTTATCTGAGTCTCATAAGAACCCCATGAAGTACTTAGGGCCAATATTGCTATTCCCACCCTACTACCTTCTGCCTCACCCCACCATGCTGCCTCAGTTTCCCAACATTTCACAAATGTGGGAGTCTCGCCACGGCCACGGTACACAGTGAAGGGCTCAGACAGCCTGATTCCTTAAGGAGGGGGAACGTCGCTCAGGAAGGCTTGAGTCACGTTCACGCTCCCTTCTTGGATAACAGCAATACCCACATCAACCCATTAACTTTCAAATTCACAAAAACTAAATCTTCTCAAAGGTGAGTCATGAGCCCCACATCAAACTGAAACGTCTTTCCATCACGTGGCCAGCTGAATCAAACTGACTGGGCTGGAAACCTGGATATATTAAACTTCTTGATTTGACACAGAAAATACTAGATATTGCGATGAGGCTATTACGTGTTAAAGATGAATGCAAAAGTTGGAATGGAACGGAAATTGCAGACCATGGTAAAGCAGCTGTCCACATTAACAAAACACGTGTTAACAAAATAAATCCTAATGGTATGTATGACTATTATGAATCCATAGCAATAATTTTTAAAAAAACTGGTGTTGGTAGAGGCAGGTTTCCAATTGGACCCTGACTCATGAAGGCCACCTCCACCACACTTTGCTACCCAAAAGCCCAGAGCATTCGGGTCCTCTGATAAGTAGGTCATTGTGATATTTCCAGCAAGTCAATAACCCTACAAAGAAAGGCTCTTCCCTGAGCTGCCAGGGCATTGCCAGGGCCTCCTTTAGTATGACCCATGCCCAGTCCTAGCCAGGCCTTTGCTCTCACTGGTCCAGGGGCAGCCTGGGCAGCAGAGCTTTCTAGAACTCCTGAGGTGGGTTCCTATGGGCAGCCAAGTCTGAGAACCGCTGACCATCAAGAAGGTGGCAATTCACTTATAAAGTCCCTTCTTTAGCTAATCATACTTTAATAGAACGATCAGATGATATTGCTAATTTATAAAAAGTAAAACTAAAAACCAACCTCTTAAAATATAGGCAGGTATTGAGGGGAGAGGGCCTGGTTGCTGTGGCTCTGTTCTGTCAACGAGATACTTCAGAAGCTGGTGCCAACGCAGTTTGACCCCTACACCACATTTGGACACACCAGAACAGCAACCCTCCTCGACAGAGTCAAACGCAAGTCAGAGAAAGAAGATAGGAAAACAAAGAAGATATTTTTATAATAGTTTGTCCATTCCTTATGGAACCTACCGAGTACTTCCACCGATCCGGATGTTGAGGGATACTAAGGATTGTTACTCACAAGAAACCCTGGGGGACAAAGTTAGGGTGACATCAAGAAGCACAGCATTGAAACAGAACACAGAATGAGCAACTCAGGAACCAGAGTTTCCTTCAGAAGACATAAGCTTACTGAAACCATTGGCAATGTTTAAAAAAGTTCTCCTTCTTTAAAAAAAAAATAGCCAGGAATTAGTGAAAGAAGAAAACAACATTGCTTTCTGCCATAATTTCCTATTTGACTTCTTATAAAAACTGCCAGAATCGACAACGGATTTGAGAGTCACTGCATCTTCTCCTAGTTAAAACAGAATTCTCTCCAAATCTGGGGTCTTCTTTAGCTTCTGTACATTTCGGCACACAGCTTCTGAAGGATCTTTCAGGGTCTTGGAACGACCTCAGAGGCCTCAGGATCAGAGCCAAGAGGGCCCCAGAGGTCCGCTGGTCCACCCCGCATCTCACGGATGCAGAAACACATCTCAGAACCCCTGACCCACCCCACGTGGAAACCAGATTCCCTGTCATGGACAGAGAACTCAAGATTTCCATCAAATGGAGAGAAAAGTCTGCTTGTCCTGAATGTCCTTCTGATCATGCACAAACTAATATTAACCACGTGAGGCAAGCCCTGGGAGAAAAGAGAATGGGAAAGAACAATTAAGAAGGTTTCCTAAAATTGTGTTACCCTTGAAGAAACAAGGAATTCTATGAGTCTTGAAAGCAGGACAGAAGTGGAATATCCTAGTGTTCTCTGTGAATTCTAAACTTATATACCAAAAAAGAAAGCTCTATTTTTAAAATTCCTGAGGACCAGTAGATGAACAATCCGAATATTCTAAACCTAATCTTAGGATTTGAAGATAAATGTTTAATCTTGGCTTGCAGAACAAATTCACCTCATAGAGACTAAATCTAATCCACTTGGTGGAGTCAACATTCTATGAAGTCAAAGGCAAAAAAACCCCATAATAATAACAAAATTAACAAAAAAGTTGTGCTCCGTTGTTTTCCTAAACTCTTCTGAAGCCGTAGCTTTCACAGATGCAGTCTCAGTCACAAAATACGGACCTATACGCAGCATCACATCTCAGCTGTAAAGTCAGCCTTTTTTGTGAATTGGCAAAGTAGTCTATGTTAGTTATTTCTGCTAAAATTCATACAGCAACAGTGACTCATTTAGTTCACACTTCTACCATTCTTAAACCTGGGAGCCGACAGTGATTCTGGCTCCGTTGCGTCTGACATTTGAGTCTGAGAAGCTCTCTGCAAAGGGGGCCTTCCCAGAGCACCGGCACCGTGAAGAGCACAGGGGCGCTGGGTAGGGGTAAGCGAGGAAAGAACCTCGTTCTAAAATTGGCATTCCTCATTCCGTCACCCACGTATAAAGAGGACAACAATATTGTTACTGATTTATATAAAAATCCATACCACCCACTGCTCTACAAGGTACACGATTTCCCATAGCAAAAAATAAAGTTCGATAAAGATGAAAAACAATGAAGGAAACACACACACACACACACACACACACACACACACCAAGAAATGCAGGAAAAAGGGAAGAAAAAAACCACTGTGACTGAAGATGGCTCTAGTGACTGGTCACTAAGCGGTACTCCTACCAATCGGGCCTGGCTGCCACAAGAAAACCCGAGGCCTGGTCAGGAGCCCTTGCTGGCCCGGAGCAGTGGGCATCCCAGTTAAACAGGAGCAAACCTCTCCTGCGCCCACAGTGTGGAGGACCTGTCCCTCTGTGCAACAAGGGGAGGCTGTCTCAGATGGTGATTTCATCACAGAGGGAAGAGGACTCCCGCTCCGTGCTCCCTGCATGAGCCTCCAGTGCTGTCGGAATATTGGAGTGGTTTCTACAAAAGAAGAGCATGCGCAGAGTCAGGACTCGGCTAATCACGCAGGAAGGGATGGATGCTCAGGTGATTCTTCCTCCAGGCCAGCTTTGGTCAGTACGGGAGCATCATAAAGACCGTCCACACACACATTCTGCTATCATGTTTTTGAATGCAAGGTGAGAACTGGAACCTCACAGTCCCAGGGCATCACCCCCGCTCACCCTGTCCAGCCTAGGTGGAGGCAGCCTCTTGGCTAAGGATGCTCTGACCTCACTCAAAGACGAGGCCAATGTTCCTGGTCATAAACTGGGAATAAGGGGAATTTAATTTGAAGGTTTACATGCTGTGTAATGGATTGAGTTACCCCACAAGCACTAATGTGCGTCCTCTCTTGAGTGGTGTGCGTAGAACCATCGCTGCCCTTCAGAAAGACCAACCTAACGTGGCAAATGGGCATAGGGGACGCATCCGGAAGAGCTTCTGACCCAAAGTAGAAATGAGAATTTTTTCAAACTGAATCTATTTTATGAAATAGACTGTCAGTCCCATTCTGGGCCCGAAAGGATTATTTTGATGTTTCTCAAAAAATCTCAGAAAAGCAAGTGAAAAACGTACAATGTGCTCTCAACAGGCCAAAGTGCCCTCGGGGTTCTCATCCTGCAGTTACCCTTCAGAGCAGCTTGAGAAACTTGCCCAACTCTCCATCAGAGATTCCAACTTTTCTCTTTTCCTTTTTTTTTTGTGATGCGGGGGATTGAACCCAGGAGCATTCTACCTCTGAGCTATCCCTACCACACCCCTCTATGATTTTTAGGGTCTCGCTAAGTTGCCGAAGCTGTCCTCACATTTGCCATCCTCCTGCCTCAGCCTCCCCAATTGCTAGGATCACAGGTCCACTGTGCCCAGTGCCATTGGTCTTTTTAAAAGCCAGTAAAAGTCCATTAGGATTCAAAGCAGCATGAAACACCATTTTCGCCCCATATTTAAAACCCAATGAATGAATGAGTTCAGTTTTCTGTATATAAAATCTGAGGAGGTTTTCTCATTAACTTCTTACTCTGAACAGTACACAGCACAAGAGAAAGTAGGTAACAATCAACTTGAAGACTCTTTGAGAAACAAAAAGGCATGTTGATACCTACAGGACACACGGAAAACGGTCTGAAATCATGGGGCCAACGTGAAATCAGTGGCTGTCTCTGGGTGCTGGGGTCCTGAAAACTTGGAAATATCTTATGAATTTTATGTATGGTCTTATATAACTATAAAAAATTTAAAAAAAAAACACTTTAAGGAATGGAATTCCTGTGAATACCAGATGTTTGTAGAATTCTAAATCCATCAATATAATTTTAAAGATACTAATAAAGTGCCTAACTTCCTGTGGCATCATCCAAACAGAAACCCCAGCCCCTTACCCCAGCCCTGCGAGGATAAAGGCTGTTTCAGTTACTTCTCCTTCATCTGAGGCCCTGAGCACCTCTCCCAGCAGGGAGTGCTAGGGATCCAACTTGCAAGGACATTGCCTAAGGGGGCCTCAAGGCAGCCAGGACAGGCCTGCAGGCTGCTGGACCAGAGGTAATAAAAGACTTCATGATCAAGGATGGATACACCCTGACATTTAAACAAATAGCATACAACATGAGCAAGCACATGAGCGTGCACGAGCATGGGAAAGTGCACTCAGTGCGTGTGTGCAAAGGACAAACACACGTGTAGCTGGCCTGTGCCTCAGAGGGAGGATTTGCCTGCCCTGTGTGAGGTCCTGGGTTCAATCTCCAACAACGCAAAAGTAAAACAAAAAACCACCCATGTAGCCAGCACCCTGGTCGATATAATAAACAGGGCAGGAGCCGTCTCCTGGGTGTGCTACCTTGGATTCTTGCAGGCTGACACTGCCCACTGAGGACCTTTGGTGCTCTCAATCTCCAGGTCACATATGAATGTGTTTGGATGTAACACGAACTGGAAGCAAAGTACATATTCATCAGGTCAACCTTGCATAACCCCCTCACGGGTTTGCTCTGCAGAGGACACGGCATAAATGAGAAAGCCCAATGAGAGCTCTGAGTTGTCCCCTAACAGATGTCCTTTCCACACGCATCGGTGGTGTGTATAGGGACCACCACACCAACTGGTAGACCCATGCAGAGGCGCACAGGTGTTGACAGCAGAGACCTGCACCCCAAGGCAAGGACTATGGGGGGAAGGGCATTGCTCTTCAACCCAGCAAACTTTGGGCTCTTTCCCTAGTCGGTGGGTGCAGCCCTAAATGACCAAGTCCTGCTCTGCTCTGGGCCTCAGGCACTGAGGGACTGCAGACAGACGGCAATCCCAGACCCAGGAAACGGGCTGCTTTCCAGCTGTATGTTAAATATTTGGCTTCTCCTCAGGCAAGAATCCTAATCTCTAGATCCTTATTGGTACAGTGAGGTGCTTGCATTAAATAAGCGGTTTTTAATACTTCCTAGGGGAAGTAAAAGACATCTGCTAAAACTGAAAGCCGTTTCACAGCTTCATTTTCTTTAAGTGCTTTCAGGTTTGTGTGTTCGTTTTCACTTTTTGCAGTCCTGGGAATTGAACCCATGGCCTCCAGCATGCTAGGCAAGATCCCTGCCACCGAGTTCCTCCCCGGCCCCCGTTGTCTGCTTTTAGTTGCTCTAAGGGTCATCCGAATTCCAAGTGATTTTACAAACCGATTCCTGAACTCTGGGCATCTTGACCCATATGAGCAATATCAGTATCAATGCCATCTCCATGGGTCCTTCTCTTCAGCACACAAACATGCTATGGCTTTCCCATCTAAAAAACTGCCCTTGGCCCCGGACCCCATTTCTCCATTCCTAAGGCTCAGAACCTCCAACAGGATCTCTTGACTCTCTAACTCTCCACTAAACAAACTCCAGTTGGGCTCTGGCCCCATCACTGCATCAACAACCTCTGTGATAACGCCGTTGTGGTCCATGAAGGCCTCTTTCCCCAGGTTACAGTTGATGCAGCTGTCACTCCCCACCTCTCCCTGGGTCTGAGCCCCTCCGCTGGGTGCCCTCCCTCTCAGCCCTTCTCCTCTCCTGCCCTCTCACCTCAGGAGCACCCAGGCTCACCCTGGGTCCTCTTGTCTTGTCTGCATGTCCTCATTCCTGTGATCCAGCAGCTGGCTGTCCCCCACCTCCACATTTACACTGGACCTCTCCAGCTCTCCTAGGCGCCAGAGTCTTCCAAACACCTGCTCAGCACCTCCATGGGGAACACCTAACAGCCAGCTCAACTTCCATATCCAAAACCAAAACCTCGGGCTGGGTGAGGTGGCGCACGCCTGTCCTCCCAGCAGCTCGGGAGGCTAAGGCAGGAGGATCCCAAGTTCAGAGCCAGCCTCAGCAATTTAGTGAGGCCCTAAGCAACTTAGCAAAAACCTGTCTCTAAATAAAATATTTTTAAAAGGGCAAGGGATGTATGTGGTTCAGTGGTTAAACGCTCCTGGGTTCAGTCCCAGGTACCAAAAACAAAATAGCAACCCAAAGAAACCCAAATACACATATCTCATTTTCCCACCCAAATTTGTTCCATTATTAGTCTTCTCTATCTCAGAAACAGCGTCTGAGAACAGAGAAGTCACTGGAGCCATTTTTAACCCTTTCTCTTACATTCCAAACCACTAAAAAAATTCTGTTGGCTCCACCTTCCAAATGCATCTGGAAACCGGCCCCTCTCACCATTTCACTACAGGAATCCTAGTCCACGGCCAGCCATCTGATTTCAGGGGTCTCTGACTAGTCGCCCTTCTCCCTTCCACCAGAGTCTGGTCAAGACAGTGGTCAGAATGTTCCCGCTGAAATGGAAACCAGATCAGCTCTCCCCTCCACACCGAATTCTACACCGAGTGTGGACGGGACCTTACACGCCCAGGCAGGTGGCCCTTCCTAGCCTTGGTTCCCGCTGTATTTCTCCATTTCTCTTATTTCCACCTAACTTTAAACACGCACCTCATGTTGCTTATCGTTTTTTTTTCCATTAGAACTTAAACTACATGAGGGTATGGAGTTTTGTCTGCCTAGTGTTAATGATGAATTCCCAGACTCTGGCCTGGGATACATAATAAGCATTGGATTAATACATGTTCAATAAGTCAATGACAAAGTAAAAGCCTATTATGAGGTTATTATAGGAGTTAGCTACTGGTGTCCCTTTGCAAGAAGAGCAAATATCTTTACTAGGGGTCTGTCTTTCTGTCGTCTGTCTGCCTATCTATGTATATATACATACATATATATGCTTACAGAAAATGAGGTAGGAAGGAGACTAAGGAAGGAAATAAAGCAAAAATAAACAACTAGCAAGATTGTTTAAAATCAAAACAAGATTTTTAAGGCAAAGAGCTAGTTAAAAATATTGGGCAAATAGTGTTTTTTTTTTTTTTCTTAATTGCCTGCGGTCTTCATATATGGAACTGTTTCCTCTCTAGTCCTCAGTGTCATAAATATTTAGTCCTTCCCATCTGTCCCTTCCAGATATCTGGCTGAGTTCCTGAGTCTCAGTGCTCTGTCCTCATAGCCCGCGGCCCTGTGCTATGGGGAGAACGTGCTGTCTGGCAGCAGCGCTGGGCTGCTCAAGAGTTCAGCAGACAGCCAGCAGCTCCCCCCAGCTGCCAGCACCAGGAACCGGGGGGTGGGCCCTGAGCTCCCACCTGCCCGTTTCCTACCTGTCACCCATCCTTGGTGGGATTTCCTGTCTTGAAAACACGTTCCTCCCGAGACCTCCGCAGAATCAAAATGCTGCATCACTGAGGCACCAGCTCTACAACACTGTGCTCGGGGTCCTCTGGCCACCACACTGGGACTCTGAGAGGTGTTCTACTGCAGGGGAGCACCCCCTACCCCAAACACGGAGAGCCTGTTGGTGAGCTGAATATACCTCACAGCATGGTCTTCAGTTTCCACAATCAACCGACTTCAAGGCCAGGGACCCACATGGGGGAAAGCCAGAGCCATGCGTTCTGTCCCATGCCACCCTTCAGAGGGATAAGCAGGCGGGACAGACTGCGGGCCCTCAGAAGGCCCAGCTCCACACTGACCTAAAACCGTGTGGCCTTGGGCAGGACAGATGTGGGGACCCCTAACCGTGTATTCCAGTTCCAGCTGCTCTAGGGACCAATCACCTATTTCCATCAACCTAAGTCAGGCTAGAATTCCAGGATTCACAGAGAGAAAACATAGGGCTGGGGCTGGGGCTCAGTGGCAGAGTACTTGCCTGGCACGTGTGAGGCCCTGGGTTCAATCCTCAGCACCACATAAAAAATAAACAAATAAAACAAAGGTACTGTGTCCATCTACAACGGAAAGAATATATTTTTTTAAAAAAAAGACAAAATATATTTTGTCCTGAACATTCATCCCCCTTTCAGGCACAGAACCAAGGACCACTTCAGGCTTTTCAGAGTTCCTTTGCCTACTTCCCCAATAACCAAAGAGAATATTTCAACAGACCAAAGAGACCCGATTTTACCAACAGCCGGGACCAGGGTCTTAAAACCATCTCCTCAATGGAATGTGGGGAGCACCTGTCGCCCCTGGGCTGAGCTTGCTCCCCCGGACTTGAGCGGTGGGGGGGTCTGGCACGCACACGAAAGCTGTGCAGGGCAAGTGGCCTTCACCCTGGCTCGGCCACGGAGCCTGCGTCTAGCCCTACCTGGGCGTTACCCAGTGGGGATGGGCAACCCCCTGAAGCCCAATCCCTTGCCTTATTTGGGTGGAACTTTCTCAAATGTCTTTCCCCCAATAAGTAGATGTCGGGTGTGCTTGCTCTCTTGCTCCTTCCAGAGCTGGAGCTGACCCCTGGCACCACTGAGCCGAGCCGAGCCATTCTGCCTTAGAAACTGATATTCATGTGCTACATGGTTTCTTCGCTGTTTTCTGAGTTATGGATACAGCCAGCACCTTTGAACCCAGCTCACATGGCCAGCCCGGCCAGCTGGTGATAATGGGACACTGACAAAAACTCTTACCTCCCCAAGCCGACAGTGCACCTGTCTGTCTGCTCAATTCCCCACCCCCTCCCACCCCAGCACATCCCACTGGGAGCTCCCTCCATTGCCCAGGGTGACCTAAAGACCAGCACCAGAGCTCTATGCGTCCTATGACTCTGGTCTTACTGGCCAGATCTCTTCCCACTGGGTCACTGTGCTCCACCATCTGGCCCTCTTGGAGTCTCACTTCCCATCACAGCTGTACTCAATCTGACCGTCCCCTGGCATTCCACAGGTGCCTTCCAGCAAGGCCTCATCTGCCCCGCAGCAGTGGACAGCCCAGGAGCCATCCGGGAGTGCCAGGGACTCCCCATGGGAGGCCAGGGTAAGAGTGACGTGCATCTGCCCACGTCAGCCGTGCCTGAGCAGAACACTCATGCCCACCCTCACTCCAGCCTCACCCCTGCAAACAGCCCAGGCGAACTTGCTCAGAGAGAAGGAACTGGTCCGGTCACACCTTCGAATGGGGCTCTGAGGTTTCTGGCTTCCTCCTCTCCAACTGTAACCTGCCACGCTTTCTGGAGGGAGGGGCTGCCCTGATGGACAGAGTTTCAATCCTATTTCATGACCGTCTGGACAACTTTGTAAATAACATTTCTGTGAAAAAATTCATGAAAAATCAATAAAAATGGCATAAATGAGACAAATTGTAGCATAGAATCTGAGACCTAAAATGCACATTAGGATTCATTAAAAATACAAATCCAAGTGACTTTTCCCTATATTTATATAACAAATTATTCTATTTAGAAAGGTAACCCTCTCCACCTCCACGTCTGGATCTGTGTTCCTCGATTTATTTCTTCCTGTCGCAGTTCTCACCTGGCACTAAATTGTACAATTAATTTCTTTTTTTTTTTTTTGTTTGCTGTCTCTAATCACCAGGAAGAAAGTTGTCCGGAACACAGGGAATTTTATACCACCACTATGACGCCTTCCCCACATTCCCATCTTCAGCCAGAATTCAGTACAACTGCTTCTCTATTCCCATGGCAACCCGAGCATCCCCCGCTGTACCGCCTATCACCAGGCTACCGTTACTTTATTTGTCTGTCGAGCAGGGTGGCGAGGGCTCTTGAGCCCAGAACACGTCATAATCTTCGCGTCCTCACTGTCTAGCAGAGTAGCTTATTAATAACTGCTTTGATGTAAATTGAACCAAAAGCATTAGGCAGGGAGAGAAGTCCATGCACTTCAGGATGGAGCTTTGTCTTTTTGCTGGCACCTGATATCTGTGCCTTTACCTCAGAGGTCCACACAGATGCACGAGCTAAAGACCATGCCACACGTGGTCCACACCGCTGGTTCCGTCTTGCACCAGACGGCCTGTGTGCCTTTGTTAATTTAGGCTCTAAAAGCTGCGTAAGTTGTACCAACTAGAATATCCTTCCCCTTGCCACTGCAGGGACAAATTAGGAGCCAACCGAACACTAACAGAAAATGTAAGCATACGTGTGTTTTGCACAAAGTGAAAACTACACACAGATTATACCCAGGGATTCTCAGATGTCAATGCATGCCTGTTCTCTGTGAAATAAAGGGCACCTGAGCAGGAACCGCATGAACGGGATTTTCCCTGAATCCCTGGGCACGCACAGGGAGCAGTCACCTTGGACCTCGGTGGGAAGTCCAAGCGCAGACGGAAGAGTGGCGGCCACATTCATGGTCGTGCCCTCCTGGTTCGTGGAAAAGGTTGAAATCACAGCCCAACAGGGAGGCAATGAATGGGGCTTTTCCCAGGTCTCTTTAGAAGCAGAAACTCCCCGCCATCCACCAAAGCTAAACAACTTCAGAATCCTATAGAAGCCGTGACTCACTGTGATGATGGCCATATTGATGACATAAAGCAAAAGGTTCTGGACGCCACCAGGGCTATGGGCCATCACTGACCAGCACAGCCCACACCCCAGAGCACATGCCCTCTCTATCGCCTTTGACCTCTGGTTACTGGAGAGCACGTGCTCTTCCCATCACAGAAGCTGCGTGGCTCACCAGGACACCAGGGATCTGGAAATGAGTCAAGAGAAGCCTCAGCTGCGTGGACGCCCAGGAGCCCAAGCGCTCAAACACCCAGCACAGCGAGGTTCCAACATGGTTACCTGGATTCCATCCTGCGGTTCCTCCTCCCCTCACAGAGACCTATGGGTCAGTCTGTGGTGCTGGACGCAGAGATGTTTGTGCTTCTCTTACTCAATAACAGAGGTGTGCTCTTCTCTGTCGAGTGTGAAGGGCACCGAAGAAGTCCCCCATCTCACCGCTGCACCTGGGCGGCTTTTCAGATGAGGGTGCCCTGCTGACCTCAGACCCCACCCGGCTGCAGTGAGTCCCTGGTGCACCAGGGACATCGGGTACTGAAGTGCCTTCTGGCATCAGTGGCTATAACAAAAGTTGGCCCAGGGTCCAGGCCTCTCTCTCGAGAGTGTTCACAGCATTCCTCAGCCTCAGCCATGTTTAGGAGGCTGTGGGTCCGGGCCACGGGGACTACAGCTGGGCAGGAAGGCCAGGTTTTACCGTGGGTGTCTCTGGCCAGGAAAACCTGGGGCTCCCAGAGGCCTGTGGGGAGACAAGGTGACAACATAGCCAAGGTTTGCCTGGACACAGGGAGGCCTCCGTAGGCGCTAGCTGCTGTTAGTGAGGACAACTTGTGTTGGCCGCGACAGCAAGACTGCATCTTAGTTCTACGATCCTGGTGATTTCCTTCCTACAAACCTCACCCTGGCTGCTGGCGTGTCTTAGGGTGAGGCTTCAAGGCAGTAGCAGCGACCTCGAGGGTGACCTTTATCCGAGGCACAGGAGCAGTGCTTCCTCTGCAACCAAGGATCTTATATGCTGCAGTTTGCTTCTTTCTTACAGGGCGACGGCCGCTGCCTCCACACGTTCACACCACCCGCCGCCAGCCTCAAGTGCCCTTGCTCCAAGTGTACTCAGGCCTGTGTCCTTCAGGCCCGTGAAGAGCTCAGATGGCAAGCAGGTGCCCTGGGCTCTGCGAGGCTGCGTCCCAAGCTCCCGCCTTGAAAAAGCTCCTCAAGATTGCAGGTGCCGTTTTCTCTCATCACAAATCACTCAGGGTGGTCGCCAGCTGACCCGGGGCCCACGGTGGCTTCTCCTCCGAGGTGTAGGCAGAACGGTGCAGCGTCCCCCCTCCACAGCATGGTGCCCACGACCCAGGCCTACACTCGCCCTGCAGGGAACGGACCAGCTCGATGGCTGCCGGGGGCTTCTGTGAGCACAGGGACAGAGAGAGTCCCGTCTCCCACGAGAGGACGGCTCAGAGATCCCAGGACACCTGGTGGGAAGAGACCCTCAAGGCTACGACACCACCTCCCTCAGTTCAGGGTTGAGAGATGTCAGGCCTAAAGAAGGGAGACGCTGGAAAACGGTGGCACCTGAATGAGACCGCCGGGTCCAGTGCCAGCGCGACCTGGGGCCGGTCCTAAGCTTCTCCGTGCCGCAGTGCACACGCCTCAGGATGTAGGCAGCAGCATCCGCACACGGGAGTCTTTTGAGGGTAAACCACGTAATTCACGTGAAGAACGAAAACATCTGCGTCTAACTTTTGGCCAAATCACGATCCCAAACTTTGGCTGAATGATTTCCAAACTAATTGTTTCCCATTGGGGTCATAATTTATACTGTACGGTATGTTGTAAAATGACAACCCTAATAAATATACACTTGTGCTGTGTCTATGTAGAGGTCCTTGTCCAACATCCATGTGGATCCCCAAATGCCATTTCGGCATATAGTGTTCCCAATAAAATGCAGCAAAGTACAATTAAGAAAATGAAGGGCCCCTCCAGACCCTAATGATTGCGTAGACATAGTCTCGAGGTTTTCTGCAAAGGCACAAAATGCGTTCCAGCTGAAGCACTTCCTGCAACCCTCATCGTGGGTGATAAGAGCAACAGGAAGATGCTTTTTAGGGTCTAGAATCAAGCCACCGTAGAATCCAATCATTTATTTCTATTTGCTGGTTTGAACCCCTGACGGACATCTCAAAGTGGCAGGGCAGGGCTGGAGCTTCCTGGGATGGCTTGGCACTCAGTCTCTTGGGAGCACCCCGTGGGTACTTAGGAATGAATGTCGGCGGGAGAGAGGAGTGCCTCTGAAACCAAACTACCTGCTGCAAGCAGAGCCTGCGACCCAGAGCTCCAGGGTTTGTTCATCAGCCGTTACAAAACCTCCACCTTGGCACACCCGCGGCGATCAACGCGTCTCAACATCAATGTACTAAAGTGCAGTTGCTTGAAGGCTGGACACATAAGACCCGAGGAGAGTGCCCACTGGGGACAAATCCCAGAAGCCAGAAGAGGTAGGGCAGAAGATGGCTCCAGGAAAGGGGTAGGAGGAGCAGTTTTAAAGGCCCTTCAGGCAGAAAGAATGCTCCGGAAGAGGCTGGCTCAGCCAGACCCAGGGGCATGCCTCTCCAGATCTCAGAGGCAAGGCGGACAGGGGGGACACAGGCCCAGAACTGTGTGAGGCCTGTGACAAAGACGGACAGTGCCCCCCCTGAGGGCCAGTGTGCAGGCAGGGCTGGTGTGGAAAGCAGATGAGCCCTGAGGTTGTGGAAGGTGGGCATGGTGGACCCGGGGCCCAGGAGGGAGGAGCCCCAGGGAGCCTGCTTCAGGCACGTGGGAGTCCCCCATGCCAGGGTCAGGCTGGCAGCTGAGAGCGCATCTGGGGAGCAGGCCACACGGAGCCAGCACTCCTGAACGCCAGGAAGCCCCACTTCCCACACGTCCACACCTTCACAGGAGGTGAGCCACAGAGCTGGGACGCCGTTAGTCCCCAGGTCCCTTCTCCCTCAGTGGATGGTTGCAATCTACCAACACAGACCTGTACCAGGGGTTGTCAGGTTGACATATGGTAAAATAATAGCAAGAAAGTAGATAAAAGGAATCTCTCTCTCTCTCTCTCTCTCTCTCTCTCTCTCTCTCTCTCTCTCTCTCTCTCACACACACACACACACAGACACAATTACCAATAATAAGTTATTTGAGCAACAAGGAACACCAACATCTCTAGGTCACTGTAATAGCAGCATGATTATGTGGTTTGAAATGCATCAAGCCATCAAATCATTACGTTATTTGCAAATAAATGAGGAGGTGGGTTTAGGCCACCACACCAAAGCAGAACAAATCAACTGGTTTTCCTGGACACCTGATTTTTGCAGTGAATTTCTGTGCAAAGCTTGGGAATCACAGTGGGTAAACTTGAGAGATAAGGAAACAATGTATGCAAATATGTCTCTTAGAATATGTATTTTTCTAACTTTCAGATCTTGGCGTGGTCAGTCCTTTCTATGCTGAGACATGAATTATGGAATTTCAAGCCGCAAGCCATTCTCCATTCATAATCATTTCCCTAATTTTCTAATATGACATTTGACTTCAGCAGCACAGTGTTAAGAGTAGAGATTGTTGCAAGACTCCCCAGAGTTTGAAGCATGGCTCTACTACTTGCTGGCTGTGCAACCTTGGACAAGTCACTTAACTTCTCCGAGTTTCAATTCTCTTAGCTACAAAAAGAAAACAGAAATTATCTACCTCATACAGCTGCTTTGAGGATTCACTGAAATAATATAAATAGCACAAAAATAGTGTGGCATAGAAAGTACTATGTACTGGTAAGTGATGATTATTAATAACACCTTCTATTATAACAAATTTGGGTTTTACCTTTATTAAGAATTTTAAGGGATTAACCTCATGTTATTCATATCTTTTCCCCCATAGCATCTAGCATAGCTTTCTTTTGTTTCTTTTTTGCTATCGTAAAGAACATTTTTTGCAAAAAGCCAGTAAAATTTTGTTGAATGAATGAGTGAATGAATTCTGTTTTGCTAGACACAGGCTCAAATTCTCCAGTGTATCTCTGGGGATGGTGCCAGGAGACACAGGCATCTGAAGCCCATCAGACCTTTCTGTGAGCTGTCCTAGGATTAGACAGCGGTTCCCTGATGAGGTCGGTCTTCACAACACGGACGTGATCATGAGCCCGCTAACCTCGCCCCTGAGGGCAGGTGGAATCGCAGACCGACAAACCAAGCCACTGTGGTTGTCGGGAAGGGAAACTGGAAACAAAACCAGGGTTTCCAAAGGTGACGGCACTGGGAAGAGCCTGCCCACACGGGCCAGAAAGAGCTGAAGAGGCCCAGGGCCATCCCGCTCTGGCCGGAGGATGCAGGACAATCCCGGGTGTCACCTACAGAACTGCCTGAGGGGCCCGGCTTCCTGGGAGCTGCTCAAAAACCACAGCAGGGGGAGGCTGGGGGTGACGGGCCACCACGCAGGCAGCCCTGTGGGGCAGAGCCCAGGGTCCCACGGGCTCAGGCCTCCGGGTTCCTGGACATTCTCAGGACCTTGCTGTCCTTGCTCAGAAGGAAGGCTGGAGACTGCTCGACCAGAAGGTCCCTGGAGAGCTTCCCAGCACTCCGCTCGGCATTCACTGGTGCACTGGCCATCAGCTTCCCACTCAGGTCCCGCTGGTAGCCGCAGGACCCCTGGCCCTGCCTCCTGGCTGTGCCCTCTGCTTCTGGTCCTGCTTTATCTTTCCCCCATCCCCTCCATCACAAAGAATCAGAGCCCCATCAGCCCCATCTCTTCACCCGCCCCTCACCTGCCTGACCTGGTTGGCCAACCCAGAGTCCAGCGCCGGAGATCACTCACCCTGGGGACAAAGCGGCCTAGAGACAGACAGGAGCAAGCACGGCGGCCCACTCACCCTCAATCCTGGAGGGCCCAGGAGGACTGCAACCCAGTCCCAGGAAGGAAACAGAGAGAAGGCAGGGAACAGAGAGAGCTTGGGACAGGCAACTGATGGGAGGCAAACTGACCTGAGAATGCTCACCCCTCGAGCCCACTGTGTGTCTTAAGGAGCAAATGCAAGTGCCAGGTGTTTCTCGGGGGCTCAGGGAACCTGGACACACTCCATTTGTATCATTCAACATTATGTGATGTGGTATCGGAGAGGCGCAGGCAGGCATCTCTGGTATGCAGAGCTCTGTGCTGGTCCATGCAAGGCAGGCCCCCAGTTATCTCATCTCTGGTTCAAACAAGGCAAATTTCCGTGATCCATGGTCACAGGTGAAAACAGGAGCAAAGGTGATCCCCCAAAGGCTCTTTCCTAGGTTTGGCCAAGTTTTTGTACTTCCCTTTGTGTAAAGAGTGTCTGGCCAGGTGCAGTGGCACACGCCTGTACCCCTAGCTACTCGAGAGGCTGAGGCAGAAGGATGGCACAAAGGAGGTCAACCTCAGCAACTTTGTGAGGCCCAGTCTCAAAATAAGAATACAAAGGTCCAGGGATGGTGGTGCCTGCCTGCAATCCCAGCAGCTCTGGAGGCTGAGGCAGGAGGATCACGAGGTTCAAAAGCCAGCCTCAGCCATGGCGAGGCCCTAAGCAACTCAGTGAGACCCTGTGTCTAAATAAAATAAAACATAGAGCTGGGGATGTGGCTCAGTGGTTGAGTGCCCCTGAGTTCAATCCCTTGTACCAAAAAAATAAAATACAATAAAAAAGGCTGGGGACATAGCTCAGTGGCAGAACACCCCTGGGTTGAATCCCAGAATCAAAGGGGGGACAGAAGAGATGTGTGATGTTTGAGGGAGTTTCCTCCACAGCAAATAACGAAGCCACCTTCAGAAGGGGGGGGCTCTGACCATATCCTCCCATGAATCATGCTCTGTGCTCAGGAAACTGAAATGTGATCCCCCGTCCGTAAAATCCAAATTCCACAGCGGGACAGCCAACGCACTTCAGGATCTGAATCCCGCTTGTCCTCTGGCCTCTGGGTGACAGTAGTGATACTGACGGCATAGGACACTACACCACCTGCATGCCCACTCCGTCAAACAGGGTGGGTATCAACAACAGTGTCCTGCAAGATGGTCACATGACTTGCCCAAAGCAATGGCGCCAAGTGCGGTAGTCAGCTGCCCATCACTGCAACAGGGATCGGGCTGGTCCCTCCTGGGGGAGGTGCAGAGCTAAAGAGGCCCACCACGCTGTGCCTCTGCTGCCAGGAGAAACGTCCCGCCCACCTCCAGGGCCACACCGTCCATCTGATTCCCACAGACGAGGAAACTGTGGACGAGGCTGGAAAGGCTTTTTTAGCTATTTTCACGGTGGTTTTTTTCACATGCCAACTATAATTTTTTATATTAAGAGACAATATTTCTTGGAAATACTTACTAAATAATACAAATCATTACACTTCAGGACTCAGCAAACACTGGACGTCTAGAGATTTTTTTTTGGGGGGGGGGAGGGCTGGCTGATTGATTGAGTAGAATTCCCAGATCTAGAAAAAAGTAATATCTTAAAAGTAACTCAATCAAAAATGCTGGTCCTTTTCCCAAACCACATGTCACCATGTGATTTTTCTGTTAAGGACAGTGTTCATGGAAAATTATTTCAAGTGTCTCGTCACAGACCTGAGGCCTCAATCGATCACACTAGAGAAGAGTTAAAAGGAGTGATTCAGTCTACAAAGAACTTGAGGCACATTTAAAATATACGGTGATACAAACTCCTGTAGAAGCTTCATCAACTGGATCCCAATTCTCTATAACATGAACACAAAACAGCTGGAATTTGTGAATCACCAGCCAACTGCATTTCAGTGGGTAGCGGACATTTACAATTCTATTTGCTTAGCTAGCGTTGAAACCTCCTTCCTTCCCTACCCGAGGGGCCCTGTGGCCAGGGCGCAGTCCGGTGACGCAATGCACTGCCCAGGGCTTCACCTGAGCTAAAGTCACCAGACGGTAAGGGCCAGGAGGGGTCCCTCTCCCTGGCAGCGTCTGTGGCTTGCACAGCAGGTCCTGACTGATGCCCAGTCCTGGGCGGTCCTGCCCTGGCCCCCGTGCCACCTTTTCCATGTGCCAGAGTCAAAGGTGGGAAATCAGCAAGGCTTGGCTTGATTAGTTCAGCTTATAACTAAAAAAATTAAAATTTAAAAAAAAAAAAACATTTGAGAAGCTTCTGGGAGCAAAGTGATCCTCCATAGGCATAAATCAGTCCCCTAAGTGCCTACAACCTGCTGGGTGCTTTCCTATAACCCAGGGCTACAAAAATAAGAAAGACAAAACCCACGCCCTCAGAGAGCCAGACCCAGAAATGGAAGTAGGTAAATAGGTCCTTTATCTCAACCACGGCTGCAGAGCTAAGTCAGTCTGCCTGTTCTACCAGTGTGGAGGCCCCAGAGCCGGGGACGTTGCCTCTCCTCCTGCAGCTGTCTCTGCGGTTCCTCAGGTGCCCAGCCCATGGCGGGCACCCAATCAATGGCGCATGAAGGAAAGGGACGGCGAATGGATGAACTGCATTCATTCAGGCAGAAACACACAGTAACCTGCAATGCAATCGAGAAACACGGAGTCCTTATGGTCAGAGGAAATGTTTCTGCCCTAAGTCCTAAAGAGTTAGAGGAATTGTTCAGAGAGAAGAAAGACGAGGATATTTAAGGGCAGGAAATAACAAAGCAGAGAGCGTAAAGGTCATGCCACACTCTGGGAGCAGCAGGCAGTGGGACGTGGCCAGAGTGGGGGTCCGCAGCGGGGAGCATCAGACCAGGCAGTGGGGGAAGCAGAGTCCTATCACTGACCTGCTGCTGCCAAGGGTCAGCACTGCCCTGAGCCAACATGAACTTGAGAGTATGTGGAGATTTCAGCCAAAACACACTCCTCGCTGGCTTATGACCGCACAAGAAAAATCTGCCCTTTATCTAGCAGTAGTCACATGTTGGTTTAGCAATTTTTTTTTTCTTACTAAACACTTCTTATGGCAGATCTATGAACCAGGGGACTAAAATGGATGGTTCTGCTTTTGAGGACTCAATAGAGAGCTGCCACGGTTAACTCCTGCCATCTTCCATGGCCATCAGAAAGCGCCCCTCGAACTCCACCCAGAGGGGCAGCTTCGGAACTCTACCACACGTCTCTCTGCATTCTGTGCCAAATCTCCACAACCCACTAAGAGTAGCCCCCTAGAGCCAAACTAGTCTTTTGGAAGTAGAACTTTCAGCTTCTCAGAAAAGGCTTATGAGTTTTGTGACTGTGTCCAGGCGCCCAGACTGTTTGGTCTCACTTGAGAGTTAAAGGTAATCACAAAGCAGACCTGACTGAGGGGAGGAAGTGACCCAGACACAGTGCACTTCCACCATCTGTGATTATCAGTCCCTGTGCACTCTGTGCCGACTGTGAATGGACGCAGGTCCAGTGTGACCCATGCACTGTAGCAAAACGGGCATAATATCCCCCCAAAATATAATAATATCACAAAAGGTGATTTTATTTATTACTGATGACATTAACCCATGTGTACCCAGAGTGTTTTTTAACTTCTCATTTTGGGACAATTTTAGACTTTGGGAAGAGTCCCTCTCCACCCTCCACCCCACCCCAGTGCCATCCTCTGCCAGTCCTGGCTCAAGGATCAAAACAAGAGGTTGACCCTGGTAGGGTGCTGTTCCCCAAGCTCCCGGCATCGTGTGGAGCTCACCAGTTTCTCTCACTGAGGTCCTTTCTCTGTCCTGGGACCCAGGCTAGGGCCCACGTTGCACTTGGTGGTTCCATCTCCCGGGATCCTCCGTGCTATGACAGGTCCCTGGTCTTTCCCCGTGTTTCAGGCCTTGACACTTTTGAAAAGCCCCAGTCAGGTATTTTGTAGCATGCCCTTCAATTTGGGCCTGTGCAGTTTCATCTGGATCAGACTAGGACCACACATTCCTGGGAAGGATACCCCGGGTCGGGACCCGTCCTGGTGTCACGTCCAGGGCAACGACAGCTATTATGATTACTATGGCTGATAGGAACCATGCATGGTTGGTGTCTCCAGGCCTCCTTCACTGTTAGCTCATCGTCTTCTTTTTGTAATTAATAAAAGATTTATGTTTGAGGAGATCATTTAGACTCTGCTAATACCCTGTGTCTTCCTGACTTTGGCTGACTTACAGACCTTACCTACAGGAGTTACTAGGGTGTTCTGATGGTGATTTCCTATTTCCCCAGTTCCTCTACATGGATTAACTGGAGCCATTCTGCAAGACAGCTTTTCCTTCTCCTGCACCATGATGCTTTATTCTGATGCGAGGCCCACAGTCCCAAATCTAAGACTTTGTAACGATCCATTAAGAATTAGTGTAGGTGGCTGGGGTTGTGGCTCAGAGGTAGAGCACTCATCTGGCACCACATGCTGGGTCCTGGGTTCAATAAAAATAAATAAATAAAATGAAGAAATTGTGTCCAATTAAAAATAAATATAAACAAAGAATGAGTGTAGCAGTGTTCATGCTATAAAATGCAAAACTTGTGAATGTTCTAGAATTAAATGATGAAATACTGATTGCAGGTAGAGACCTTTAAGTCTGGGCATGGTGGGGCACGCCTGTTAATACCAGCAACTTGGGAGGCTGAGGTAGGAGGATTGCAAATTCAAACCCAACCTCAGCAATTTAGTGAGGCCCTAAGCAATTCAGCGGGACCCTGTCTCAAGATAAATCATAAAAAGAGCTGGGGATGTGGCACAGTGATTAAGTGCCCCTGATTTCACTCCCCAGTCCCAAAAGAAAGAAAAAAAAAAAGCAAGTTCCCTATGAGATACAATAGAATAACAGCTTGACCTATCCTAGCTTAAAGTCTTCCTATGTGTATTAGCAATCACTAAGAGGCCAGGTTATTTAATAATCTATAAGCGGGGTAACCACAAACGATCGGGTGAAGAACTGTCGACAGTGAGGTGAGGTCCCTTGAGGACAATCCAGAGTTTAGCACAGCATCCCAGGGGACCCACATGACTTTGCCTTCCCCACCGCCCTCACCCAGGGGGCATGTCCCGGCTGAGCTGGCGGCCAGTCACTCCCCGCAGGTGATTCCCTCATGTTGGAAAGGCAAAGTGGAGGGCAGGTGGAACCCAGCTCCTCACAGGCAGACCTGCATGAGGGCTGGGGGGCTGTGAACCCCACACCTCGGAGCTCCCTCTGCCCACAAATCCAACAACCACTCCACCCAGGGATGAGAAGCTACCTTCTGCTTAAAAAAAGGAATTCACATTCACAGAACATGAGGTACAGAACCAAGATCAACTTCCAACCTTTCAAAAACCGAAGAAGGAGGGAAGGAAGAAGAGAAGAGAAAGAAAAAGGAAAGCGGGAGCAGCCATCTAAGGGGGAAAGAGGAACAGGCGTTCCCATGTCTACGCAGACGCTGCCGAAAGTCAGGTGCCGTCCCCTGACGGTTTTCCCATGGGGTCACACCTCACCAACTCTGTTCTCTGAACACGCCGTATTTAGTTGAATTTAAGGCGATACAAGATGCTATTCTATGTATCAACAAGAAATAGAAAACACAAGTAAGAGCTGAACAATCATGAGTCCTACTCCAGCTTTGAAGATGCGGAAATCAGGGTTGGGGCTGGGGCTCAGTGGTAGAGCACCTGCCTAGCACATGTGGGGCACTGGGTTCAATCCTCAGCACCACATAATAAATAAATAAAGGTATTGTGTCCATCTACAACTAAAAGAAATACTTTAAAAAAAAATACTTTCCCAGAATCACATTTCATGCCTTCATGTTTTCATAGGCACTGCCCAATTACCCCCAAAGAAGTCCACTCATTCACTTATTTGGTCAATATTTCTGGAGCCCCATTTCATGGGAGGTGCTGGAGCTCTTGGGGTACCATCAGTACAGGGGGACTCGTCTCTGCCCTCAGAAACTCGTGGAGACAGACATTAATAAGAGGTACACAGATATATAACTGGAAGTCATGGCAGGGAGTGGGAAGAGGCACAGAGAGGCGGCCACCACCCCATCAACTCTCCAGCAAAAAGGCATGGTAATGTTCCCACAGACCAGACAAGGCGAGGACAGCCGCGCTCTTCCAAATGTAACCTCATGTCACCCAGAACACTCCGCAAAGGAAAACAGAAGAGAGTCTTGGGGTGCCCACCACCTGGTCACCAGGTGCCTTGATTATTATGCTCTTGCATAGCATCAGACTCTGCTGATTTACAGGGACAGTCTATGGCCATACCACCCTGAACGTGCCCCATCTCATCTGATTTACGGGGACAGAGGAAGAAGCAGAGGCCACCAGGCCTGGCCTCCAATGGCCATTCATCAACACTCATTTTATTTTATTGCCGAATCAGCATCTGGTCTCCAAAGGTCAAGGACTCAAATCCACCTTCCCCTGCCACACCACCAGACCGCCACACCCTGGACGTCCTATTTCTGCTCACGGACAGACGGCCTCCAAGGATGCGCACTGTGTCCCATAGGCCTGGGGGGCCCCTGGCCACTCTCTCCTCTCACACAGAGCAGGTGAGGACCAGTACAGGGAAGCCCCACCGTGAGGAGCCACAAGGTGCTGCTGGGTGTGGCTGGCCCCCACTCAGCGCCAGGAGGACCTCAGCTCGGCTGGGCCCACCTTGCCGGGGTTCCCAGTGCCCGGCCCGCCCCGCTCCCGTCTGCCCCTTCAGAGGCAGGAGAAAGATGAAGCATGTCCAGGAATTTCAGAGCAGGCGGGTCCAGCGGGACGGGGAAGCACTTCCCCAGGAAGCAAAGCCATCATGCATTCCATGCCAGCGACGGGGCGCAGAGGACCTGTCCCCCTGAACCATCGCCCAGAGGTTCTGCATGACACCACACACACCATCGTCATCACGTCACTTCTTAATAAACACAGATCCTCCGCCTCTCCTCTGCAGGTCAGGTCATTGCCAGAAACCCAAAGGACTTGCAAAATCCAGCCCTGAGTCCCTCAGCACCCTTCCCCGTCCAGACCCAGGCCTGGAGCTGGAAGGTGCCAAAGCCCGGGGGTGGCCCACCAGGTGTCATCCGCCAAGCGAGCAGCTGGGACGTCCCACGCAAAGGCCCAGCCAAGGCTGCGAGGCGAGGCTGGTGCGGGGAGGTGGCTCTGTTAGGCCACACACTGACATCCACAGGTGAAAGGTGACTTGACCCACCACAAAGAAATACGAAACTGATGCTTCAAAAGTCACACAGCAAGACCACACAGGAACTCTTTGCTCAGTCCAAGGCAGACCTAGGGAGGAACCATCTCCCACAGTGAAGGGGGCCGTGTATGTGGAGGGCAGAGGCAGGAAAGGGGCCAGGGCCCTGGGGCTGCTCCCTCCACAGCTCCTCCTCACTCTCCCAGGTCACCGCAGGCCAGGGCTGTGCGCTCTAGAACTTGTCAGCAGGGGAAACGCTTCAATCGTGAAAATGCTCGTGGGCCAAGTGACTTTCCCGCCCACTTCTCTGACATGGTATGTAGAAAACGGCTGTAGCTGAGATCTAATCCTCGTGCCCAGTGTTATATTTAAAGACACGGCAGTGAGCTTGCCAGTTTACATCCTCCCTTGTGAACACGGTATTCCAGGAGATCTCACGGTCTAGTTAACGGCACAGGTTTGGTGTCTGAATACCTGGGTACAAATTCCAACTCTGCCATCCAACAACTGTCTCTAAGTCCTAGGTTTTTGCATTATCAAATGGATTTATACCTTTTTCTGAAAGTTGCTGTGAAGATTAAATAAGATACTTATCTTTTTTTTTTTAACTTTTAAAAACATGCTTCAATGGCAGGAAGAAGTGGTCAATGCCTATAATCCCAGCCGCTCTGGAGGCTGAGGCAGGACGATCTCAAGTTCAAAGCCAGCCTCAGCAACTTAGTGAGGCCCTAAGCAACTTAGCAAGACACTGAATCTAAATAATATATAAAGAGCTGGGGATGTGGCTCAGTGGTTGAGCACTACGGGGTTCAATCCCTGGTACAAAAATAAAGAAAGGAACAAAGAAAGAAAGACTTTCTATGAAGTGCTGAGCACAGCACCAACTCAAGGCATATAAATAATTAAGTGGTAGCCAATAACATTGCATTTGTTCATCACTATTAACTCCTGTTCATCAAAAACAAATTTGCTACCCTGGTTAGGACATCCATGACCTTTCACAGAGGTTCCCAGGTACCAGGGACAGATGGTACACCTGTGAAAGAAAATCATGGAGGTCACTGGGTCACATCTGCTTTTCTATCAATAATTCTTCACGAGCTTACAATCACCTTAAGTTTTCTTTTATTACTTTAAAGCTCACATGCTAGACGTGTGATTTCAGTTCTTTGCATGGATTTTGGAAGTACCCTAGACAAAGAAATGGACATTAACATAAGTCCTGAATCTGTACAATTACTTTAAAAAAATCTTTAACACAAATTTGAAATCACCACGAAGGCATACTTGCTTGGGGGAAAATCTTCCTTGGCATCAGTTCCCATGAAAAGAGTTAGGAGTTTTCCTTTCTATAAACAGAGTGTGCTCCCCAGCTCCACACAGCCACATCTGTGCCAGGCACAGCACCTGGAACTCGGCTGTGCTAATGGGGAGGGTCACCGAGTGTGCTCATATGATCTCGGCACAGGTCACAGTGTCATGTCACCCTATAGGCTGGGTGTGGCTGCATACCACCCTGTCCACGGCATCCTGTGCACACCTGGACACCGGCCTTGGGAAGCAGCAGGAGCACTGGGTATGCAGAAGGATGTGACAAGGAGAGCAGCCTGCGAGGCAGCATGCACCCTGACCTTCGGGGTCAAGTTCAGGGTGTTCAAGTACCTATCAAAGATGTTCTGGAAGAACCCTGTCCCCAGCGCACCCCTCGACCCTAGGGGACACTAGAAATAGCAGTGTTTGAAATAATTGGCCCTTTTTAAAAATACACTTAGGAGAGGTAGCAGTCCTTTCCCAGGACACAGCAGCCATGGGGTGAGGCTCTTCACCTTCACGACCCTCGGCCCCTGGCCACCTCCTCTGACCCAGACATCGCCATCACCTGGACAGAGCGTGTCCAGATGCCCTTGCTCGGCTTCACCGGAACATCCTCCTCCTGCCTCTGGCCACACAAAGTCATCCTCAGCTACTCAGACAGGAAAAAACCTGCTCCAGGGTCACTGTCCCTCCATGTCCCCCTTGTTAAAGATAAAATGTATCAGGCCCGGGCTGAATTCTCTCCTTTACACCCAAAGTTCTGTCAAGACGCCTGGTCCCATGAAGGTTCTGCAAGGCACTAAGATGGCAGCTGCTGAAACACAAGTAAAGAAGGTCACAACCCAGGGACACAAAGAAATCACATCACACCGTTCAGAAGGCGGTCTCGGAGGTCACCTGAATCCCTGATTCCAAAGAGAAACTGAGGCCCAGAGAGGCGAAGGAACTGCCCCAAGGCCACCCTGCCACATCAGGAAAGACTGCCAACACACACCTTTCTCCATTCCAAGGCCAAAGCAGAGCATGCGACCTCACAAGCAGTAAGCAGTCTTGGTCCCGACACGCCAGGCCAGAACCGGCACAGCCACTGATTTTTTTTATACCACAAAACAACAGTTACTATGGACCCATTATTTTTATAAAGCATTTCGTTTTTACTTTAAAAAAGAAAATGTGTCAGATACAGATAAGCAAATACAAGAAAGCAAAATCCACCTCTAATATTATTCTATCCATCTATACAGACTGTTCTTTGAATATGAATCATCTTCCTATTATTCCATGACCTACTTTTTTTAGCTTAAAAATACACTATAAGAATTTCTCGAAGGCAGGAAATACTCTTTCAAACATCATTTTAATTTCATCATAGGACGTGCCATTCTCCTTCAGCCATGTGCCGTCTGGGGACTGGTTTGCCTATTTGAATGCTGCTATCTTTCTCAGTGCATTGCGCAAGCCAACGAGTGAGCAATCCCTCTCACCTCCTGTCATCTGTAAATCAGATAAGCATGCATTTCCTCGCTTCTTCCAAATTCTGATAAAAGCCCAAGACACTATGATTAGCGGTTTCCGTCCTCGTTCACATTTATCCATTCGCCAAGAATCTCTGGGTTGGCTGAGTTAGAATCCAAGGTAAGAAAGAGTCCCCAGATCATCACAAACATTTGGCATCTTGTGTGCTCGATTTACGCCTCTGATTACTGTCTAAAAACTGTCTGCAAAGTATTTTTAATACACAAAAGGACAAAATAATGATGATGAAGGAAACAAAAGAGATCCAGATACACAGTGAGACATGCCATGGTTGTGAATTTGGAGATGACAGTTGTATCTGCCTGTCACTGAGGTTGTAGGCAGAGCCTAGTTCCTTGCACTTGCTGGGAATGGGGGTCCTACTTCCTTTCTAGCTCTTTGCTGAGAAACAAGCAAAGTATTATGAACAGCTATATAACTGGAAACTTCTGTGACTGCTTGTCACAGGAATAGATTCAGATTTAGCATCCCAAAAGTGGCAGTGTTTTTCACCTAAAAATCTAGACTTTTACATTTTTCATAGATCTCTTTTTAATGAAAAAAAAAATCCTGCAGTGCCAAAAAATGTGTTTTCGTAACATATCTAGATGATACAAATTATTCATGTTACGAGAGATAAAATCCTGTCATTCAGGATTTAGCTACCAGGCAACGACTCACGCCGAGCAGAAGGTTTCTGCACACGGGATGTTTGTACAGAAGCAGGAACTCAGGAGACCTTGGGTGGTGCAGAAGGGGCCAGAGGCTGTAGCTGACTTCAGCGCAAGAAGTTCAGGAAGGTATAAGCCACCAGGACCCCAGGGCCAGGAGCTTGGAGAGAAGGTTGGAAAAGGGAAGAGGCAGGTTTGGGGGTTCACATCATTTCCAAAGGCAGTAACTAATGCTGAAAACGTGAAGGGCCTCAGATGCCCTCAAGTAGGCAGACACAGCACATCAGGGTGACCAACAGACTCGGGAACACCTGCACAAGCCACGCATCCTGGGGAACAGGTTGGTGCAGGTGAGGAGACCCAGGTTGGTGCAGGTGAGGAGACCCAGGCCTGAAAGCAGATCCAGGCTCCAGGTGTCTGGCCCCACATAACTGCAGCCTGCATGTCAAAGACTGAGCAGATGTCTTCATCTCCCCCACATCCCTCAATGGCTGGGGAGAAATGCAGGCTCCCCCAGGCTTGGGGGGGGCCATCATGGGGAGCCAGTGGGAAGACAGCAGGGAGCTCCTGAGAGGCCCCTGTGTCTCACCGTTCTCAGTGACAGTGATGACTTGCTCAGCCACTCACAGCTGTTCCAATCACATGGGTTCCATGTGATGGCCAAGTGCCAGAAAATATAGAAATCGAAGTGAACTTGAATAGAGAAGCCCTTCTGGTGGACTCACTGTTTGGGAAATGGTCGAAGTTTTGAAAAGCAACCATTCCAAAAAAGACATAATATAAATATGCTAAATATAGAGCAAACAGGAGTAGCTCACATTTCTAGCTATTACCAAGATTCTCCCTCCCTTTGGAAAGGACAAAAGCAGAGCGACAGCTCCCTGCCCAGCCCTCTGCTGAGCACACGACCACTTGGGCTGATGTCCTGCCACTCGCTCATCAAACCCCAGGACCTGTTCAACCCCAAGCTCTCTGCCCGTGCTCCCGCCCACCTGGCACTCAGCCCTCCCTCCTCTCTGGCCCCTCCTCTGTCTTCGATGAGGCTGTGTGAAATGGCATGACCTCCAGGTTTACATCTTTATCATCCACCTCCTGGCCCTCGTGTAAATTTCATGGACACAGACATAAGCTGTCCCTTATTCATCCCTGTGTCCCCAAAACCACCACCACGCCTGGTATACAGCAAGTATTCAATAAACGGTGGTCAAAGAAACGAGTCTCGGAGTGGACCTAGGGACCCATAAACAAACCGCGTCCACTCCTCCTTCATCCTTACATAAAATAAGGCTTTCTCCTGGTCCACGTGCTTCCAGAGGAGGAGCAAGCACAGGGACGTGGGCGGCCACACCAGCTCCCCATCCTGGAGGGCTCACAGAACACACATGTGCAGCTGGGGCTGTGTGAGCCTGTCTCCTTTCCAGCCACGGGCTGCGGCCATCAAGTCTGTCCCCATCCTGGGGTGTCTCTTTCCCATTACCTTCCCAGAGTCTTGCCCGCTTACCTGTGAACGGGGCTAGCTACACAGAGGCTCAGGTGGAGGCTCCACCCCAGGACCTTCACCCCTGGACTCTGACCGAAGCCGACTTCCTACTAGAAACCGAAATCCCTTTAGGCCTCCAGGATCTTAAAGGGACACATGGAGGATTAAAAAGCAACTCCGCGGCACATTTCATAGGCAGAAATAAAATCACCTCTCACATGCTTCCCTGTTTTCCCTTATGTTAAAATAATAATTATGCAAACATATATGACAAGGACATGGCCCTGAAGAAGCCTTCCATCCAAATAAATTACATCTTGCCTTTAAGTGAAATGTTTGGAGAGTCATTTCCCTGCACTTAGCTTAGTGCCTTGCATAAAATATCAACAAAAGTCAGCTAGGCGCCATGGTGCAGGCCTGTGATCCCAGCAGCTTGGGAGCCTGAGGCGGGAGGATCACAAGTTCAAGGCCAGCCTCAGCAACTTATTGAGACCTTGTCTCAAAATGAAAAATAAAACAAGCTGGGATGTGGTTCCATGGTTAAGTGCCCCTGAGTTTAATCCATTAACAAAAAGAAAAAAGAAAAGTCAGTAAAGAGCATCCGTGCAGATGGGCTAGAATTTTCTTTCTTCACAACAAGCAAAATCATCACAGGTGAAGAAGAGCAGGAAGGATACAAATCCAAACTGTTTACTACCATGTATGCTACCCTGTGTAACAATTTCTGCTTTGTTACACAGTGTAGCAAAAAAAGAAACTGGATCTAAATGACATGCATGTAATAAAGACACTAGCTGTGGGTAAGGTCAATCTTTTTTGAGGGGGATACCAGGGATTGAACTCAAGGGCACCTGACCACTGAGCCACATCCCCAGCCCTGTTCTGTATTTTATTTAGAGACAGGGTCTACTGAGTTGCTTAGCACCTTGCTTTTATTTTGCTGAGACTGGCTTTAAACTTGAGATCCTCCTGCCTCAGCCTCCCGAGCCGCAAGCTTGATTAATACCTGCAGAACACACATCAGCGGGACCATCAGAGTCCACTTAGGCGGTGCATACAAGAACGAGAGGCTTGTTTGCTGTTGTAGAACATTGACGAATGAGCCAGAGAGCATATGATTGTGAATTCCACTTAGACCATCATCATTGAAAACCTTTAAGAAAGTCCTCTTGGAAACAGCCTCAGAAGCCATCAGCGAAGGGGATGCCTCCTATGGACCTACGGGTGTGGACTGAGGTCTTCAGAGGCAGCAAATGTGCCCCTGGGGCCAACTGTGTCGTGAAGTGAGTCATGGCTACAAACAGCATGGGGCCGTAGTCCTGCTGGGAGCAGCAGGCATCTGTGGAGCAACAGCAGGTGCTTGTCAATGCTCACCTCGTGTCGACACAGTCCTGAGCGATTTATCGGCATGAATTTGTGTATTTTTCCCCAAAAACCTTCTAAACTCTATTATCATTTTTACCCTGTTATAGACAAAAGCAGGGCCCAGGGAGATGAAGTTGTTCACTCCACGCCACACAGGCTGATAGGGCAGGGCCGGGGCGTGAACTCAGGCAGTCCAAAATCAGAGGCCACATGCACTTAAGCACATCTGTCCTCCCTCTCTCTCTCTCTCTCTCTCTCTCTCTCTCTCTCTCTCTCTCTCTCTCTTTCTCTCTCTCTCCAGCAAAATGTATAAAGCACCTTAAAGCTGATTTGGATATCAAGGCCCATTTCTTGGAGCGAGGCCACTTAGCAAGGGCCCAGAGCCCAGGCCCCAGCCCAGGGGTGGGCACAGGTGTGTGATGACACCTGTCAATGGCTTCATGTTGTGGTCTTATGAGAATCAACAGGACCTGTCTGACAGCTAGACAAGAAGCACTTGAGGAAAGGCTAGCCGCCCACACTACCACACTCCACACCACGGCCATGTTCCTGAATTCCCACTAGTGACAATTACCACAATGTCTTCTCTTTAAATATGGTTGCCCACAGAGTGGCCCCTTTGACGCCCATCTATAGCACGCAGGGTTGGGGGTGGCAGCACAGCTGACCCAGCCCCAGCCTCTCCAGATCTGGCTCTTTGGGACCAGAACTGCGGTAGCACCACCCAGCCTCCCAGAATGGGCCATCTACTGTCTCAAGCGTACACGGCCACCGGGGACACACTGTTTACCTGCTCCAAACCCCAGCAGAATTAGGAAAGCCCACAGTTCGAGTCAAGGAAGTCAGACCTCAGCTGAGGTAACAGTGACCCTCCAGGAGGCAGCCAGCAGGGCTGAGGGGCCATGATGGCACACCTGACTTTAGGGCCTGGGCACCCATGCGGTCCCCGGGTCCCCTTCCACCCGTCTGCCTGTCTGCTGGGAAAGCTCTCCAGACTTCAGCCTCGGAGCACGTGTCCACCCTGTCCTTCAACACACAGTCCATACAGCACTGCTCCTAGCCTCCTGGTCAGGCTGTGCACCATCTTTGGCTAAATACACCCCTCCCTTGGCTTCCATTATCATCCAAAAGAATACACCCTAGCTGCTTCCATGCAGAGAGGCTAAAGACAAAGCCACTTTGTGGCCCAGGTTAAAGGAACCGAGTTTACCTGTGACACTCCTGCGGCCTCTGTACACCTGGAACACACGGCCCCTGCTCAGGAAGGCACAGTGACAGGCCCCAACCCTTACGTGTTGGTGGGCTTTGGGCTTGGGCAGGAAGCCAGAAGGGATGAGAGGAGGCCATGATAATGAGCAGCAGCAGAACCTTGGGCCAGGGAACCTGGACAGGCTTCAGAGCCTCCAAGAAACCAATACGTGGGTCCCCCAGGGGCGAGTGAGTGCATGAGTATCCATGAGGGACCGCCGGGAGAACAGGAGACTCAGGAGAACACAGGACACAGCTTTGGATCACACTGGCTAAGAGACCCCACCTTGAGCCACACGCAGACGGACCCGTGACCAGGGGGCTCCTGCGTCCTCGGCTGCTCTGGGAGGAAGGGGCTGGATCCCGCAGCAGGACATGTGAGGAGGAAGTAGGGGAACCCAGAAGGGAGGAAGCTAGGGCCACAGGGAGGACTCGTGACCGAGTTCCTTCTGCAGAGGCAGAGATGGCACAGACTTCCAGATGGGAAGGAAGGGGCGGAAGGTCGTCCCATCTGAGGACTTGCCACAGAGGACTTGAGTGTTGCTCTCCTCTTGAATCTGTAAAGTGACGTATTTGAAATGTCAAGTGTACATTTTAAAAGTCTTCCCCTACCCTGCAGGGAGCTGGCCTGGCCTGGGTCTAGTGCTAGTGATAACGCAGGTTCACACACCCATGGGGGCTGGTCTTCCCCTCTTTAGGAACAGCTCAGCCATGGCACACTCTTGAGGGCGAGCAGTCCCCTGGGGTTGGAGGCTCAGGGTGGACAGGACAGGAGGCACCCAGAGGTCTCAGTGTGCACCAAGTGGCCAGAAGACGCGGGGCTCTGCTCCCAGAAGTCTGCTGCGGGATCCCTCCTGCACACTACCAACTGCTAAACCCCACACCGGGCAGCCCCCAAGGCCAGGCCGATGCAGGACAGCTGCCCTCAACACACACGCAAGGAAGCTGGGCCAAAGAGTCCAAGGCCAGAGAGCAGTTCAGGTGGCCTCAGCCACAGATCCAGGGCACCAGCTAGCCAGTCGGTGGGGCAGAGGTGGGTCCAGCTAGAACCACGTTTAGGGACAAGAAAGAACTCCGAAGACGTTACACAAGAGACGTACCAGGTATAGGAAATGGGGTCTGCTGAGCCAGCAAGGAAAGTCCTGTACCAACTCAGGGGTTTGGGTTTTTTGTTTGTTTGTTTAACAACAGCTGTCCTTTGTCTGTGATGTTTCTGGAATGTCAGCTGCCCCCATCAGGCTGGACACTCTTGGGGAGGTCACAGCAGTCTCTCTCACAGCTACGTGGGCACCTTCTCTATGCCAGTCTCCTCTTTCTCGACAGGCCACACAGGACAGCCAGGGAGGCAATGCATCTGCCAAATCACAACAGAACCCACAATGACCAGAGGAGACCCCAGAACCGTGCAGCCCCCGCCCCACTCCTGTGCTTCCCGTGAGGGGACTTCCGGGGCTTCCCGGCTTCCACGCACATCCCCAGCATCTCCACCTCCACTGCTGCCCGCTCCTGAAGGACAACCCAATTCTGGGCCATGCTGGCTAAGAGTCACCCGGGACGCCAGTCTGTGCCACTCACCAACACAGCAAGAGACTTACCTTCTCAAACACCAAGAGCAGGGGAACTACATTTACCATCTCTTTCCACAAGCATATTTGAGGCCGGAGGCAACACTGACCAATGTTCTATAGGGAAGTGAGTCCCCAGGAATGGCAGATGAGTGATCAGTGGCCTCTGGGGAGGGCAGGAAGGCCATGGGCTTTGGCCTTGCCGAGTGGGACACATGTCCAGACCAGAAGTGCAGGGGCTGCGTGGGCTGACAGCGGCCCACGCACACAGAGCCTCTCCTCAACGCAAGCAACCAAGCGACACAGCGGAGTGCCAGTGGAGCATGTCAAGCTGTTGGTGGAGGGGCACCCACCGCCTTCCCAACAGCCCCGAGGGCCCGGCTCTGCTCTTCCCCAGCACGAGACTTCCCTCCACCCACCATCTTGCTGTCCCTTAAGAAGTCCACCAAGACTACGGCCCAATCTGAGCATTCTGAAGTCAGTGGTATTAGTCCACTTCTCTTTTTTGCAAAATTATTTTTATTGTCGCAGAATATACTGGACATAAATTGCACCATGTTAACCAGCTCTGGCGTCCAGTTCTGTGGCACTGAGCACGCGCACACCAGCGTGCCCCTTGTTGCTGCCACGCCTCAGTGTTCTAAAACCAGGAGGAGGAAAATGCCTGAGCCAGATGTGCAAAGTCTTCTTTCCGGGTTAGAATACAGGGGACAACACGACCAGACAAAGGCTTCAAGTTCAAGTTCAGTTTGGGGCTTCTACTTCCTGCAACCCTCATGCGCTGACCTAGATTCTGAAGGAAATGGCCCATGGTTGTTCTCCCTGACCCCACATCTCGGTGGGAGACGCCGAGGCTCGTGCTCCATCAGAGACTGTACTGCCTTGGGATCCTGACCCTACTGCCACCAGCGAGTCACCTGGGCCCAGAGTAGGGCCAGCCTGGGACGATGTCCTCACCTCCAGGGCCGTTCCAGGACGGCACCTGGCAGAGCAGACAGCAGCTCTGTGAAGTGGTCTAAGCCGAGATCAATGGCGGCCTCATTCCAAAAGGGTGTGGGAAACGCCCTGAGTTCTCTGAAAGTTTATCACACACAAAAAAACTAAGTGTTGATGATAAGGCTGGCATGGCTTCCGTCCTGCTCCTGAGAGGAAGGAGCACTGAGCAGGGCCCCTCGCGGCCGCACACCGTCTGGGCGGCTGGGTGTTGTGGCTCTCCAGTGAGTCCCCAGCACAGGATCCTGTTCCTCCGGGCCAGACCGACTAGATAACAGGAAACAGATGGCGAGATTCTGAAGCACTGACCTTGGTGCGGTATTCTTAGGAAGCCAGACAAACCACCCGCAGCTGAGGCTGGTCTTCCCCCAGGGCTGGCAGAGGCTGAGGAGCCTGGGGAGGAAGAGTCTCCCAGTGTGAGTGTGCATGCCCCTCTCTCCTCTCCCGGGGGCTAGCAGGCCATCCCCTACACGGGCTTCTTGAAGACATTTTCTGAAACGCACTTCAGCCCCCAAAACTTGAATTGACGGACTTTCGTCTGTACAGTCTCAAAATTGTACCAACAGAGAACCAGAGATCCAGTGATGGCATCATGGCATTGCCGTGAGGATATACTCTTTTATTATCATCATCCCTGACAAATCTTGAACCAAGCGATGTCTTTCTTACACCACTCCAGAAATATTTTACTAACCCCCAAGTTAGTTGAGAGAGGGACGCGTCCACGTCGGCCTCTTCACTAGAGCAGGTTAAGATGCTTCCTGGGACCACGACCCCACCCCCATGTTCTCTTGTTTCCATCAGCACCCCATTTGGGGGGTTTTGCATTTAAACATGGTGTCCTGAAATAAGCAGAGGCCTGGTGCCAACCTGAGCCCCGGAGACCTGTGCTGACCGCACAGGATTCTACAGAAAAAGCCGCCGTCCCAGGACCAGCTCGGCACAGGCAGCAGGGACGACTCAAGCACAGAGACAGAGACCTTTCAGAGAGGAGACGGTGAGCGAGAGAGGAAGCCATGTGCTGGAGACGCCCACGGGCAGCACGCAAGGCCATCGGAGCCACCCCAGCCCCGGGTGCAGTCACAGGGAGCATACACTCGTGAGACAAGCCTCTAAGTGAGACAGAGACCACTGCCCTCCCCTGGGTCCCTCAGGATGAAACACCTGCTGTGAAAGCAACCCCTGATTTTTCCAAGGCCAGGATGTGTCCTCAACCTCTTGAAGATGTGAGGGAAGAAGGGCAAGGACATTTATTGAGCACTAGCTGTATGCCAGGCTCTGTCTTGTCACTTCACAATGGTTTCCCTCACTCCTTACACAAACCCTCCCCTTATACCTATCGTAGTGTCCTGAAAGCACGCTTCAGCCAGGTCGGCGAGCTTGTGGACATCAGAGCCGGAACTGCAGGCCAAGGGATCAGCCGGGACTGCCCGCTTCCCGAGGCCCTGTCCCCTCTGGTCTCCAGGCTGATCCTGCCACAGCCGGCAGGAGAGGATCCAAGATGAAGGATCCTGGCAACATCCGCACACCAGCATGAGCAGGGTCTGGGAGCCAGAGAGAAAATACCAGAAGCCACATGTGGGTTCCGCAGAGCCTGATTTCTTCAGAGCCAAATGGCTCCGTTTCGGGGGTGACAGTGATGTCCAGGTGTCGGAAGTAAGATGGACAAACCTGACATTTTCCCAAGAACCTCATGAGACCCTGTAGGCCGTTTGGGCCCTGGATGTTCAGTGACAGGAGATTCACCTTAAACCATAGCGACACCTACCCTGATGGTAAGTCCAGCACCCACACCATCCGTGACGGTGTACAAAACTCAAATGTCCACAGCACATAACCATTCTCACTTTAAGTCTCCCCCAGAAAGAGCTGGGGATGGAAGGTTCCAGAAAAAACCAACTCAGCTGTCGGATTCAATACCAAATGGAATGTTTCTTATTTTGCGATTTTTATGTTTAATTTATTATAATGTCTTAGCTATCTAACGCTATAAGAACAAAGCCTTTATAACAATCCTTATGTTGTACATACGTAAGCAACCCTAAAATAAATAGAGTTTCAAGGAACACGGAAATTAACTCTGGTCATCATTTAAAATGGGTGCGTAGGCTCCTGACAGGAGGCCTCTGCGGTGCCTCTGTAAAGGAAGATGACATTAGGCACAGCGGGAAACCCCTGGGAACAGAGCAGAATAGTTTACCAAGGAAGAAAACAGAGAGGAGTTTGCAGCTCATTTGGAATAATAACATAAATTATGTATTATTTACACACAGAAGCAACATCATTGATTAAACCCGGGTTCATAACTGAGGCCCCGGTGGCAGGTGGCCTGTAAACAGCCTGTCTACCCAGTGCAGCCTGGAAACCAAGCACCCACCTCAGCAGGCTCTGAGGGCCGTCCTAACTCTGTTTAGCAAGAGCAGTCGAAATTTCACAAAAGCCCTGATCCGTGTCTGCATCCACTAAGTTGCAAGAGGGAAGATTTTTCTCCCGTGCACGGTACAAAGGAGCTCATGAACCCGATAAATCCTGAAGATGGGGAGGCAGATGGAAAGATGCAGAGGCTACTTTGGGATGGATGGGGGTCCTCTTGGTCTGGAACTTTGGTCACAGCAAGAGAAGGAAGGGAGATTAACACCACAGGTGGGCACTGATCTCCAGGCGGAGGAGTCTGGACCGTTCTCAGGCAGCAGGAAGAATCCACAGGTTTGGGCACAGGAGAAAGTTCTAATAAAAGCCACACCTTAAAGCTGTTGGTGGGACTTGAGAGGAAGCGGGAAGGAAGACAATCTCCTCACAGGCTTCTCCCCGAGCTCCGTAAAGCATTACCCTCTCAGAGCAGGTCTGCTGGGGATGGCTGCCCGGGCCGCGGGACAGAAGCCCCTCCAGAGGACGCTCTATGGAGAGCCCTTGCTCTGTGCTCTTTTCAAATGCATTTAAGGTCTTGTGATGGGGGAAACCCTGCCCATGAGACCTTCCCATTACATAACCCCATACGAGATACTCTGGAAAGTTCTATAGTAAAGAAACAGGTTCAATTCAGCCACGAATCCACCCTTGCCCATTTTATTGCAAACCGGCTTTTGATCTCTCCTACAGTCCAGGCAGCTTTGGAAAATGTGGGTTGGGTCATTCATGAGTCAGCCCAAGGCGTGACCTTGAAGACCACAGTGGTGAGTCAGAACCTGAGGCCTGGGTGGTAGGCAGGACCAGAAGCCTGGAGCAATCCACTCCTGTACTCATGGAGAGCTGGCCACACCTCTAGTAGACCACATCTGTCCCCACTTGAGGTCCCTGGGGACCCAGACACCCAACCAGTCCGTGCAATAGTTTTTCCTCTTTGGTCCTTAGTGGCTAAAAAAATCTCATCACCAGAATCCACAAAACAGCTCTCTCAGGTACTGAAGACTAAGAATTCAACGCTCTCCTCCCTTAGTGATGGAGTACCTTCATTTATTAACAGATCTGACTGCCTTTTGCGTGGGGAAGACTCAGATCATTTCTATAGGCATTTGATCCATTTGCCTGTTTTGTTTTGTGCTCCCCCTAATATTGAAATGATTTAAAGTGCCCAACAAAATTATGCCAAACCTCTGTGGTATCCAAGGGCAGCGTGGAGGCAGAGAGGAGCCAGGATCACAAATCGGTGACCTCAGGAGCATGGACAGTGCCAGCTCCGGTGGGACGCTTTCCCAGGCCCGGGGAAGCGCATGAAGTCTCAGGCAAGTCTCTGTGGCTATTAGGATGTGTGAGAGGGAGACCTGACTTCACCAGCCTGAGAGGGGTCCTGTTTCCCTGGCCCAGGGGCACTAGGAGTTTGCTTTTTAATGCAGACCTCAGCCACCACAGACAGGCAGCAAGGTGGCCTGGACGGAAAAGAATTGAACTTGGACACTTGAGCTTTCAGTCACTCCACCGTTAGGCATGTTAGCAAGGTCTGCGAGACACAGGGTCCTTGGGCAGCCTCTACTGGGGCGCTTTGCAGGGAGCACTGTAAGCCAGGCGAGGTGGCTCCGTCTCAGACACATGGGACAAAGCATTGATTCTGAGCTCAGCCGCTGTGAAAGGGACACAGAAAGAAATGGATTTCAGTGCAGCCTTCAAGTTAGGATGAACTGATCCCGTCGGAAGTCCAATCATGGCGTTAGTGAAGTTCCCATCTGTAGACCTGACCGTTTTGCTCCTGCATGCAAGTTTAAAATGCACCTACATAAAAAGATACTATGCAAAAGTTTAAAATTGCAGCCTCCTGAGCCTCTACCTCCAAAGAGAATCGGTACATACACCACCACGTGACAAATTTCTTGTTAGTGGAGATATGGTTAATTACATAGTAACTTTGGCCATGTCCCCAAACAAGATTTGAAGACAACAATAAATGCCTCAACCGGGGTTAGAACATTTAAGGCAAGATTCCTTTCCCATTACCCCCAGAAAATAAACAAAATCACTCTCTCTTCAATCCCCAAAACATTTGGAATGCTCGGTTGTCCTGGGATAAGACCTCAATCAACCAAACATGAGAAGAGAAAACCAGCTGGTCTTCAGAGACTACAGCTTCACTCTGCTGCTCAGGCAGGGAGGAACAGCCCTGTCACCCTGCGCCACAGGTCCCTTGTGCAAACTACGCGAACAACAGAAAACACAAGAGCTCAAGCAGTGAGCCAGCTCATAGGGACCCACCTCCAAAGGCCAGGTGATTTATCCTAAGGAGACAGGGAAGCTCAAACCTCGTCCTGCGGGCACTTGCATGCCAGGCTGTGATAAAGAATAGTAAGCACCCAGGCAGATGAGTCTACCTGCACATCCCTGCTGAAGGAACGGTACCGGTCCATTCCTTTTCTTTTTCTTTTTAGATCTGACTCTCCCACCCACCCCGGGCTTCTCCCTTAAACCTGCTCACTGAATGCGGCTGGCTCTCGGGGCTTCCCCAATTCAATGTGCACCAAGCACCTGGGATCTTGTTAGGATAAAGGCCCTGATTCAGCAGGTCCAGGTGATGCTGAGACTAATTAAATCCCAATCTCTGAGGGTAAAGCCCAGGCAGCGGCACAGTTCCCCAGGAGTCCAGACGAGGTCATTCACAGGGCTGGGGCTGGAAAGGCCACTGTCAACATCCAAACTGTGGCTATACCAGTGCGCTCCACAGCCCAGCCACACTAGCCTCAGAGTCATGAGGAATGACCAAGGACACGCAACCAAGGCATGCTACCCAGCAGGCTGCAGGCTCTCTGAGATCTTTGCTGCAGTTACTATCACTCAAGCAGGCGGACACCACTAGGAAGAGACTCAACGATGGGAGGTGGAGCTCTTGGGAAAACTATGAGTTCACCTGCTACGTCCCAAATTTCAACCCCGTGAATCTTGCCACGAAACTGACAAACAGGCATCATAGTAGGTTGGAAATCATAACCTACACTTACACGTCCTTTACAGGTGTGTTCATACGTATCTGTACGGAAATACATATATTTTCAAATGCTCTAATTATTTCACTTACTACTTTTCTCAAAAGAATAAAACTCTAAAAACATCTATTTCAGAAGTTCCCATAAATGGTATATTCGTGGCTCAGTTTAAGTTCTGGTCGGTGGCCCACGTCTGCTAAGATAGGACCTAATGGGCCAAGCAATAAGAAAGTGTGAGCTGGGTGGGGCGGCAAGAGGTTGGCCCTGAGCAGAGATGGGGGGGTTCCAAGGTTGGCCTCAGTGATGATTACAATGACAGCTGTCACTCACACGGTCTTCCTAGGAGAGAGGCATTGTCCTATCTCTAGGCAGAACTTGGGGATTCTGAATATTTCAAACAGAGCTTCATATTAGCCTGGGCTTCCTTTCCTGGGGGGCAGAGGGCCAGAAAGCACCCCAAGGACTGGTGAGGACCTCATGTGGCCAACTGCGAGCCACGGCGACCCAGCACCAGACTCCAGAGGGTGAGGACCCAGGGCAAGAGCCTCGGGAGCTAGCAAAGAGATGCAGGTAGGAGCCTTTGACCCCACGGGAGGCTCCTCCTAGGCCTGGGCTGCTCTTCCTCAGGTTCTTCTCATCCCATCTGCTCTTCCTTTTCTTGTTTCCTCTGTTTCCCAGAACTGCCTTCAAGAGCCTCCTTATAGGCACTTTCTGGAGGCCCGTCCTCTGGGCTACCTCCCAGGAGCGGAGAGGCTGAGGGGTGCAGCTGGCCATTTCACAGAGGTGCTGCAGGGCACAGCGCTCCATCTGCAGGGGAGTGGGGGGGTCCACACAGCAGCAGCTCAGGAGGCCAAGGCAGCTCAAAGGTACCTGCTAAGTGAGTCAAGACTGGAAGTCTGAAGATGGATCTAGAGGGCTCAGGTTTGCTCTGTACTGTTGAGCGTATTTTCACTGGGCCACGCATCCTTGGACATCGTCCCCAGAGGGGGATGCTGAGAAGTCTCTAGAGTTGACCCACATGCCCACAGTGAGGGCACGGAGCAGCAGGGTCAGGCCAGGCAACCGGACTCCACATCAGGGGAGCTGAGCTGGACGGACGCTCAGCCCTCCTGGGAGCGGTGTAGCCAGAGGGCTGCCTATCCACTCACAAACGATCAGAGGGAAATGGAAGGAGCTGGAGGACCTGCTAGGGCAGAGATCAAGCCAGTGGAAAAGCGGTTCCAATCCAGATCCACATGGTCCCCACGCCTGAGCCTCAGCCCCTCTCTCCAGGCACCCCAACAATCTGGCCTACTCTCTTTGCAAAATGTGAAAAGTTAACATCTTTTAGGAGTCTCATGACCGGAGAATGTAGTCTTTTCCTAGCATCTTTTCTTTTAAATAAAAATATAAGCTGGAAAAAAAAAATCTCCTTGGATTCCTTGAGGCTTCCTTAACTTCTCAGTCCCCAGGGTGTAAATTCAGAGTCAGAGGCCCAAAGGATTAAGTGGCTTCCTGGGATGTTAAGTGAATCAGACAAAGAGCCAGGATCCAAATTCAAAGGCCTCTGTGTCTCAGGCCATGGCTCTGGGCACCAGCCAGACCCAGTGGTTCCCTGCAAAATGTGCAAACTGGCAGCCAGGGGGCAAATCAACATTCAATTGTGATGTCCAGCTCCTCCCCGAGCTCATTTACAGGAGAGAGATGCAGACGGCAGCTGAGCCCTGCCAAGTCGCCCCACCACCTCGGTGGCCATGAGCACACAAACTCACCAGGGGAAGGAAACCGGAGGTGCAGGGGGAGGGGCTACTCAGCACCAATTAGCTTTTCTCTTGGGAGAGTTTTCCTGGCTCCATCCCCTCTATGTCACCTGCAGGTGACACAGTTTCTTGGAGAAGGGGATGGAGGACCTCCACAAGACCGCCATGCATTCACACAATCACACTTGTGAGATGTCCACGCTTTGTCCAAGTGCCTACTGAGTGAGAGACAGCAAACAAATCATCATTCCGTCACCCCCGGTCCCCAAGCGGCCTTCCTGCAGCTGTGAAGGTCTCGGCTACCAAGTAAAAGTCCCCAGGAAGCTGCAGACTCCGGGGGAAGGGTTCTCACCTGTGAAAGCATTTGTGGCCTGAAAACCAGCTTCCTGCATACTGCTCCCCAGACAAGCCTGTGTTCTGACTCTTAAGCTGTCCTGTCGCAAGGAAACCGCCCGGCGAGGCCTCAGGTCACTTCCATCTTAGCCTGTCCGAGTCCATCGCTCCGCCGGTCCAGCGTTTGGGAGCATCTGATGCCCACCAGCCCTGCTCCCACGCCCTGTGAGCGGGTGGTGCACAGACTGCCCGCAGTCCAGCGGCGTGCGGGGCGCACGGTCCTGTCAGCCGTCCAGCCAGAGTGTGGAAGCCATGGTGACCGGGCGTGGAGCAGCTGTCCCGCAGAGGCCTGCCTCCCACCTCAAAGCGAAGACCTGCGCAGCCGTGCCGTGGCCAGCATCGTCCACAGGCTCAGCTCTCCAGGGGAGTCTGGAGACTCGTCCTCATCTGCTGCTCCCTGGGCTTCAGCTCTGTCCTTGCTGAAAGTAAAAAGAAAGAGGTCACTTTCTGGGAAACCATTAGGGTTAACAGACCCACAGAAGACCAAAGGAAAAGCCACCCGGAGCCACGCCCACAGCCCTCGTGTGGGCACTGGGGAGCTTCCCAGGGACAGCAAGGAACGGGGGCGGGGGGTGTCATGGTTTGGATCTGGATGTCCCCTGAAGGCTCAGGTGCTCAGGGCTTGGTCCCCAGTACAGCAGTGTTCAGAGGCGGGGCTCCTGGGAAGTGACTGGGCCATGAAGGCTCTGACCTCTCCAGTGGATTCATAATCAGACTCCTGGGAGGTGGTGGGGACAACAGGAAGTGGGGCCATCTTGGAGGAAGTAGGTCACTAGGGGATAGATCTTGACCCTGGCCCCTTCCTTTCTCTTTTTGCTTCCTGGCTACCACAAAGTAAGGTATCACCTTCTCTGCCACATGCTCCCACCACCATGATATTCTGCCTCACCTCAGGACCAAAGCAATAGAGCCAGTCAACTTGGGGCTAAAACTTCTAAAACTATGAGCCAATCCTTTAAGTTGTTTTTCCTCAGGTATTTTGTCACAGTGACAGAAAGCCGACTAACACAGAAGAGTTCCCCATTACCACCAGAATATTACAGATTCTACCCCTCCGCAGCTATGAAGAGCACAATGCTCAAATGTCCTTCCTAAGTTACTCAGAGCTCATGTGCATCCATAAGAAGAAATTCATTTCCCAAGCTGGTTCCTGAGGTCTTAGAAGTGAGATCTTTGGTTTAGTCATATATTGCTGATGGGCTGCAAATTGGTACAACCACTTTGGAAAGCAGTATGAAGATTCCTCAGAAAACTTGGGATGGAACCACCATTTGACTCAGTTATCCCACTTCTTGGTTTATACTAGAATGATGCAGCCACATCAATGTTTATAGCAGCTCAATACACAATATCTAAGCTATGGAACCAACCTAGGTGCCCTTCAACAGAAGAATGGGTAAAGATAAGGTGGTATATATACACAATGGAATATTGCTTGGCTATAAAGAAGAATGGAATTATGGCATTTGCCAATAAGTGAATGGATATGGAGAATATCATGCTAAGTGAAATAAGCCAATCCCAAATAACCAAAGGCAAGATGTTCTCTCTGATACGCAGATGTTGACACACAATGTAGGGAGGGAACAATAAACATTCCGTGGATTAGACAAAGGGGAATAAAGGGAAGGGAGGGGAAATGGGAATAGGAAAGACAGTAAGTAGAATGCATTGAACAAAACTTTCCTATGTGAATACACCACCGTAAAACTCCACATTGTGTACCACCTCAAGAACGGAATCCTAATTAGAATAAGTTATAGTCCATGTGTGTATGTCAAAGTACACTCTACTTGTTAAGGATATCTAAAAAGAACAAATTGTAAAAATTTTTAAAAAGAGGTAGGATCTTTGGTTCCTATCCACTGGCATAAGTGCTCCAGGAAGGGAAACCCAGCAGTTGGATTGAGCAGTTTCTCCAAGTGACTCTGACACCATGATCAAATGGGATTTATCCCAGGGATACAAGGATGATTCACCACACACCAATCAATAAACACAACACACCACATCAACAGAATGAAGGACAGAAACCACATGATAATCTCAACAGAAGCAGAAAAGGCCTTGGATAAAATTCAACATCCCTTGCATGATAAAAAGTGTCAACAAATTATCGAAGGAACATACCTCAACACATATAGGATACACGGGGCCACAGACAACATCACACCAAATGGAGAAAAGCTGCAGACTTTTCCTCTAAGATCAGAAATGATACAAGGATGTCCACCTTCTCTACTCTTACTCAACATGGTGTTGTTGAAAGTCTTTTCCAGAGAGGTAGGACAGGAGAAAGAAATAAGGGATGGCCAAATTGGAAAACAAGGTCAAGTCATCCCTGTTTGCACATAACATGATTCTCATATACAGAGAAAAACCTAAAGATGCCACTCAAAACTATTAGAATCGAAAAACAAATATGACACAATTGCAGCATATAAAATCAACATGTAAAAACCAGCACTATTTTTATACGTCAAGAACAAACTTACTGAAAAGGAATATTCCTATTCACAGTGGCTACAAAAAAAAAAATATGTGGATGAATAAAAAACAGAAGGTGAATGATCTCTACAATGAAAATTACAAAGCCCTGATGAAAAATATTGAAGAGTACACTAAAAAAAAAAAAAATCCCACGTTCATGGATTGGAAGAACTAATATTATCAAAAGAACTGCATTACCCAATGTGATTTATCGATTCAATGTGATTCCCATCAAAACATCATGAATCTTCACAGAAATAGAAAAAAAAATCCTAAACTTCATATGGAATCACAAAAGATGCCAAATACAACTGCAAAACAATCCTAAGCAAACAGATACACATGGAGGCATCTCAGTACCTGACCTCAAAACATACTACAAAGCTACAGTGAGCCAAACAGCATGGTAGTGTCATACAAATAGACACACAGAACAACGAAAAGAATAAAGAACCCAGAAATAAATCCATGAATTCATGAGCAATAGATCTATAATGACAGCACCAACCACACACATCAGAGAAAGCATAATCTCTTCCATAAACAATCCTGGGACAGCTGGATAGCCAGGCGCAGAAAAACGGAACTAGACCCTCGTCTCTGGCCATGTACAAAACAAATTTGAAATGGATCAAGTGATTAAATATGAGACCCAAAACTAAGAAACTCATAGAAGAAAACACAGGAGAAACACTTCAGGACATTGGTCTGGGAAAATATTTTTTAAATATGATCCTAAAAGCACAGTCAACAAAACCAAAGTTCACCAACAGGATCATATCAAACTAGAAGGCGTCTGTCCCACAAAGGAATCTACCAACAGTGGAGAGGCCACCTAGGGACTGGGAGAAAATACCTGTCAACCGTGCCTGTGATGATGGATCGACACCCAGGATACACAAGGAATTAAAACAGCTAAAGAGAAAAAAGAAAAGAAAACCCACAAGTAACCGGATCGAGAAGTGGGCAAATGGTGTGAGATTTACCAACAGCCAAGCAGATGTGAAAACGCTCAACGTTACTAATCGTCAAGGAAATGCCGATCAAAACCACAATGAGATATCCTCCCCCGCCCCCAATAACAAAGGATAAAGCACAGCCGCTGAGGACGCAGAGAACAGGGAACTGTCATACACTGTTGGTGGGGAGGTCCGTTAGTACAGCCGCTAAGGAAATCTTCAACAAACTAGAAAAAAAAAACTAGCGGGATCCAGCAATCCCACTTCTGGGTAGGTATCCAAAGGAAATTAAGTCAGTGTGTTAACGAGACACCTATACTCTCGTGTTCATTGGGGGATTTATTCACAATAGCCAAGGTACAGAATCCATGGATGGATGGATGGGTAAAGAAAATGTGGAATATATACGCAAGGCAATATTATCCAGCCACGTCAAAAGAAATTCTGTCATTATTAAATATAGAGGAATTTGGAGGACACATGCTAAGTGAAATAAGCCAGGCACCGGCAGCCCCAAGTCCCCCACCAATTTTTTTGTTCGTTTGTTTGGCACTGGGGATTGAACCAAGGGGCTCTCTACCCCTACTACAATCCCCTTTTTATTTTTCATTTTGAGACAGGGTCTTGCTAAGTGGCTGAGGCTCGCCTCTCACTTGCCACCTCACGCCTCAGCCTCCCGAGTAGCTGGATTGCCTGTGTGCACCCCCACTCCTGCCTACACCAACTTTTTAAGGACACTAATGTCGTACACGATAGTCATTGATTTTAGAAAACAGAACTTATCCTGTCAGATTAAAACAAAGGGCCCCCCCTTGCCTTAAAGATCTTGTTTTTTCTCTGTCCTTTTCTATATAATTCTTTTGGTGCTCCAAAATACCAAACTTTGTTTTCTTTCTCCAAACTCCAGAGAGACAATGGCACTGTGGGGAGGTTTTGGTTGTGGTGGTGGTGGTTTTATGATAGGGCTTTCATGCATTTTGTTCCACTGAAGAAGTTAAACTGCCTCGTTTCTTTGACAATCAGTTATCTCATGGAAAAACCAAGACAGCCCACAGGAGGTGTGGGACCTGGAACTGCTTCTCAGTGACGGGACCCCCAACCCCAACCCTCCAGGAGGGACTGAGACCAGCTTGTCCAGTGAGTGTGACCCCCAGGCTGGGCCGAGGTGGGGGTGACGGGGACTCAGAGACCGCTCCACCAGGCGGCCCCGTCAGCAGAGGTGGCAGGCCCTGTGGTCACAGCGCATCTGCTTCCACGGCTCAGGAGCCGGCTGACCATCGCCACGGCCAGGCGAGGCATCCTGGGAGCACGTGCTAGAAATGGAAAAGGCGGGAAGGTGGGAACCGGCATGCTGACGCCCCTGTGTCTCTCGGCTCTGCTCCATGTGCCTCCTGCTTGTGACTTGCCACTCAAGTACTCCAAAGGCCCTCCCAAGGGAGGGTCCCTGATGGTCCCCAGCCTGCAGTCTGTTCAGCTTCTCACTACTTTCCACAGGTGTAGGTCCCTAAGGGTGTCCGGGTCACCCTCACCCACCTGTCCCTTGGACCGTAAGTGCCACCAGGACAAGGTCCTGGGTCCCCAGCTACCTGGTATCTGGGGTCTCGTGAAGACAGGTCTCCTGTCCTGCTCATGTGCCCAGCAGAAGGGCAGAAGCAGGTACAGAGCCAGGCTCAGCCAACGCACAAGGTAAACCCGCCCGAGCCCTGAGCCAGCAAGTGGTGCTCCCCAGGGCCAGAGGCTGCTCCTCAGCTCCAGGCGGCTCTGATCCCGCTCCCCCGCATAGTTGAGATGAGACAGGGACTGAGCCATGATCCCATGGGCTCACACTTCACTGGAGGTCGCCTCTGTCCAGGGAGGGCTGTTAGAGGCCAGAGAGCAGGCTCTACCCAGCCAGGTTAACAGGAGAGCCCAGCAGCTAGTGTGCAGGAGAAGCAGGACCCACGCCAGGCCTCTGGCCCTCTCACACTGTCCTCCCCCGACTTCTGAGTCTCAGACCCCAATGGCCGAGGATGCTCAAATCAGGAAAAGAAGAGAAAAAGAAAAACGAGAGAGGGAGGTGACTTACCCAGGTCAAAGGCAGCCTGAGCCACGCAGTCAAGGGCCCTCCCTCCACAGCAGGGCCCCCGCCATCACTCGGTCCCCTCCACACACTCACACTCACTCACTCACACACCCACACTCGCACGCACAGATGTCCCATTTATACTGGGAAGATGGGCAGGACCAACCAGGAAGTAAATTAATTCAATACTGCACTCGAAAAATGTCATGAAGTCCCTCCCATAACACAGCAACAGTTACTAAGGAAATAGAGCGCCTCACGCGGAGCAACGCCCCCACAGGAAGGCACCTCTCTAGAAACACCAACCCCCCCAAAACCCGAGCAGAGAAGTTGTAGGATATGTTTGTGTTACTAGTTGTTGGTGAAAACTTATAGGAAATGCAGTTCCCCCCCGGGATCGTTCAGGAACAAACACTTGGCAGCATTCACATCACAGCTCATGGAAGCCACCCTGTCAAAACAGCCCTGTGCGAGGGGCACCCGGGCCCAGAGGCCAAAGCCCCAAGGAGAAGTGAAACACCTTTTTTTTAAAATCACATAACATGAAAAAAAAGAACTGTAGCGCATCGAGAGTCAACACTGCAGTTTCGTATTTTATTTCCTCTCGCTGGGGACAGACTGTTTGGCAGGCAGAGTGTCTGTCACCTAGGTGACGGCTAGACTGCCAGCCGGCTCCAGGCCACAGGGACTGAGAGCCCAGGCCCCGGCCTGCGCCTGCCGATCTCCTCTCCTCTCCCGACCAGGAAAGTGCCAGGGAGAAAGAAGCACCGAGAAATGAAGAGGTGGCTCCGAACCTTGACAAACTCTTGCAGAACTTGAAAAGGAGCCCGTCGGAGATCCGAGCTGCCCGACCTACCGTGCCATCTCCACCCGTTGCTGGCTCGGCGTGGTTCCCAGGGGCAAAGGGCTTTCGGTGAGATGGGAGAAAGTGGGTGGGGGAAAGCGGCCCAAGGATCCGCTTCCCACTTGCTGGAATCAGGGGTGCCCTGGAGGAGAACCAGCACCCTTTCCACAATGCCCTGTTCTTCTGTCCTGTTGGACACACAGCTGAGCCAGTCTGCCCCAAGATTTTGTAACAGGAAGAAAAAAAAAAGCAATCCAAAAAAACAAGAACCAAGACCCCTGCCCTCAAGGCAGCCATGGGCAGAGAGACCTGCCGGCCTCCCACCCCATGTATGGGACCTGGTCAAACCACTTGGCCCGTCCAGGCTGACCTGCTCAGGATCCCATTTCCTTATTTGTAACTGGAGGAAGTGAAACCGCTGGGTCCTTCCAATCTGCACATTCCCATGCTGTGAGCCTGGCCACGGGAGGCAGGACAGACATGCCTGAGGAGGACGGTGCACAGCAGAGCTGCCTGGACACAGGCTCAGATGTGTCCGAGGCATGGGCTGCCTGCCCCAGGGGACACTGAGTTGGGGGTGCCGGCAGTTCCTGCTACTTTTCCATTCTTAGATCTGGGGGTACAAACAATAGGTAGCTTCTGTGGTCCGCTCTCAAAGCCATCCCAGCTAGTCGATGGGCTTGGGCTAACTTTTCAGCACGAGGAAGCCCCTGCTTTAGGTCCGCAGTTCAGAGACCTAGAGCAAATCCCAGAGCATGTGATTCAAAGACACAGACGGATGCAAACAGGGAGAGCGGCAATTATATCAGAGCGTCACCTTGGCAAAACCAATCTTTTTTTTTTTTTTTTTTTTTTTTTTTTTTTTTTTTATTGTTGGTCGTTCAAAACCTTACACAGTTCTTAATACATCATATTTCACAGTTTGATTCAAGCGGGTTATGAACTCCCAACTTTACCCCGTATACAGATTGCTGTATCACATCAGTTACCCTTCCATTGATTCACATCTTGCCTTTCTAGTGTCTGATGTATTCTGCTGTCAGTCCTATTTTCTACTATCCCCCCTCCCCTCCCCTCCCCTCCCCTTTTCTCTCTACCCCTTCTACTGTAAATCATTTCTTCCATTTGTATTATCTTGTCTTACCCCTCCATTACATATTTCTTGATATATCATATTTCACATTTTGATTCAAGTGGGTTATGCACTCCCATATTGCCCCTTATACAGATTGCAGATTCACATCAGTTTCACTTCCATTGCTTTACATATTGCCATCCTAGTGTCTGTTGTATTCTGCTGCCTTTCCTATCCTCTACTATTCCCCCTCCCCTCCCCTCCCCTCCCCTCTTCTCTCTCTACCCCCACTACTGCAATTCATTCCTCCCCCTTGTATTATTTTTCCCTTCCCCCTCACTTCCTCTTGTATGTAATTTTGTATAAACCTGAGGGTCTCGTTCCATTTCCATGCTATTTCCCTTCTCTCTCCCTTTCCCTCCCACCTCTCAACCCTGTTTAATGATGGTCTTCTTCTCGTGCTCTTCTTCCCTAGTCTGTTCTTAATTACTCTCCTTATATCAAAGAAGACATTTGGCATTTGTTTTTTAGGGCTTGGCTAGCTTCACTGAGCATAATCTGCTCTAATGCCATCCATTTCCCTCCAAATTCTATGATTTTGTCATTTCTTAATGCAGAGTAATACTCCATTGTGTATAAATGCCACATTTTTTTTATCCATTCGTCTATTGAAGGGCATCTAGGTTGGTTCCACAGTCTTCCTATTGTGAATTGTGCTGCTATGAACATCGATGTAGCAGTGTCCCTGTAGCATGCTCTTTTTAGGTCTTTAGGGAATAGACCCAGAAGGGGGATAGCTGGGTCAAATGGTGGTTCCATTCCCAGCTTTCCAAGAAATCTCCATACTGCTTTCCAAATTGGCTGCACCAATTTGCAGTCCCACCAACAATGTACAAGTGTACCCTTTTCCCCACATCCTCGCCAGCACTTATTGTTGTTTGACTTCGTGATGGCTGCCAATCTTACTGGAGTGAGATGGTATCTTAGGGTGGTTTTGATTTGCATTTCTCTGACTGCTAGAGATGGTGAGCATTTTTTGGCAAAACCAATCTTGATAAAGGACCGACTGAGATGCTCAGCTCACATCAGAGTTGGAAAAGAGTCTCCCCCAAAATAAGCAGAATCACTGTCCTGAGGGCATCCCTAAGGATCCAGGAGGGAAGCAAGTCCAGAGGGTCATCTACCCAATCCTTTCATTCCAGGAGGAGGAGACTCCAGAGGCTCAGGGAGGAGAGGAAACACATCGAAGGTGAGTGTGGTCCGGAGCCAGGACCAGAGCCCGGCATCTGGATCCAGACTGAATCAGCCAAAGGAAGACGCTGGCTCAGTGAGGGAGGGGCCCCCTGGGCTGGAGAGGGGCACAACGCACACCTCCTGATTCACTGGGAATCAGGGAACACTGATATTATGCTCTGGATATGAGGTGTCCCCCAACAGCTCCTAAGTTGAGATTGGAGGTGAAAGGATTCCACATGGAGCTGCAACCTAATGGGCCCGTCCTAGCCTGAATGCACTAATGTGGTAACTGTGGGCAGGTGGGCAGGCTGAGGAGGGGGTCCCTGGGCACTGCTCTGGCAGGGTGCACCTTCCCTGCAACTCCTTCCCCTCTCTCTGCTTCCTTGATGCCAAGAGCAGGGTAGCTTCCCTCTGTTATGCCCTTCTGCCAGGATGGTCTGCCCACCTTGGGCCCAAAGCAATGGAGTCAGTCGGTCGTGGACTGTAAGCTCAAAATAAACTCTCCACCTCCGCATTGTTCTGGTCCAGTATGTTGGTCACGGCAACATAAAGCTGATGAACACAATGAAATGATCCTCACTGCCCAAGTCCCAAAGAGGGCCACCCCGCGATCCCACGTGAACACAAGAGAGGAAAAGGGCCAAGCCTTGCAAGGCAGACCATCACCTTGGATGGAAGTGCATCTGTCCTGAGCACCCCAGATACCTCGGTCGTGGGTGTCAGCTGGGCCAAGGTGGCTGCTCGGGACCCAGTCACGGGGTCTGGGGACAGGCAGCGCCCATCCCTACACCACTCAAAACACACTCCAGTGAGCGCTTCCCACACCCAGGGGCCAGGCAACCCGAGTCCAGGCCCAAGTCGGCCCCCTCCAGGGCTGTGGGTGAGTTTCGTGGTTATTGATGCTCTCTGAGCCTTGGGGTCCTGTGCTATAGAACAGAAGTGACGAGGACACCTGGCCCATGGAGCTCTTGTGCATTTAGTGAAGAACACATAAAAGCCCCGGTCAGTGCGAGGGAGGCCACAGCTGCTGGTCATGACAGCTCACCTCAGCAGAGGCCTCTAGTCGTGTCTGAGAATCCGCCCTAAGCCGCTTCCCGCCTCCAGGTCTTAAGTGACCTAAGTGGATAGAAGCCGTGGTATTTATCCTATGGGTTCCCAGTTGATTTGTCTTGATTTTCAAAAATAAAAAAAAAAAAAGTTCTCCATAGATAAAAATCAAAGCTCAGAATCATTCCATGTCAGCTAAAATTAACAACAGGGAGAAACAGGGTAAAGAATACAGAATTAGAGGAAGCGCGTGGGTGTGGGTATTTGGTACAAAATGTGGTAGAAGGAAAAAACGACAAAAAAGAAATTTGCCCTTAAAAGGAAATGAGAGCCTCTGATATCCCTTGGTATTCGATCTTTTTTTTTTTCATGTTTTCAAACTGTGATACCAACTTTTAAAGGCAGCAAAGAAAGGAGCAGGGACAGGTGACTGGCGTTCACCTCTCCTGGTTGGGGAGCCCGCGTGCAGGTCCAGGCTGCCTTGCTCCCACCTCTTCTGTTTGGTTTGTCACCTTTGGGATGTGCTGGCGCTTCTCAAGCCTTCACAAAGCCCCAGAAGGAAACTCCAAGGTGGCCAAGCACGGGCTTCGCGTGCCCAGGACGCGCGGCGTTTCAGGGCTCCGAGCTGCCACTTCCCATCAGGCTGGCACCCCCAGGAGGAGGTGCCCATCTCTCCTGAAGCCACCTCTGCGCAAGTCCCAGCCCCATCAGGTGTCAGCGATGGGCCAGACCAGTCAGGTGACCTTTGGATGCACTTCCCCAGGGTGACTCAGGGCCAAGCCCTGAGCGGGTGGGTGCCGCGCTCCTCCACACTCCAAGAGGTGCCGGAGCGGAACAGCCAGCCCTTGAACGCTAATAATAACTGGTCAACAGAACCACAGCCAAGGCTCCCCGTGGGAAGGAGCGAGCTGCCCGATTTGAGCAGCTGGCCTGAGCAAGGGTTTCCTAGGTGCTCCTTGTTTATAGAGCTCCCGACCAGCTCCACATCCGCCTCTTCATCCAGACGTTCAGGGAGCACCTCAACGGTCCTTGTTTGCTCACACTCGTTTTTTGAGAAATATATTTCTTCAGGAAAAAAAAAAAAGTAACTTTCCACTTTATAATTTTCACCACTCAATATCCGGTCTGCGATGGGTGATGGATAGAAATACTCCATTAATATTCATCTTAGGTATTTCCAAAGGACAAGTCCACGCTGTCTGGGGCAGGTGGGAGAAGGGCGATGGACAGCAGCAGTGAGCAGTGATGGATGCCTCCTGACTCTGGGCCTGCCCGGCTCTGACCAGTGGTCGACGGAGGCCACAGTCTGGCTGGGCACAAATCATGAGCCACTGAAGCAGGAACAAACTTTATTTCTGAACTCCACCAGCACACTCCACACACGCTCCCTGGGAATTCTCCCCGAACGCCACGTGGCTTCTCCAGGAACCACCACCAACCGGAAATCCCTCCTCCGGAAATCCTTCCTCCCACACTTCCTCAACCAATGGGAACTCTCCGGGAATCCCCACGAGAACTCCAAAGTAGCAGGCTGAGGCGGACAGCAGGGGTCTAATATACAATTGGGTACACAGCTTAACATAACCATTATCATCTCCATGGCTTGCTGGGGTCACCTCTCAACCACTCTTTCTGGCAAAAATGCCATGCGTCATTCCGACTTGGCTATGGCTCTCAGCATACAGAGGCCCCTGCTCAGTCCAGTGTGGGTACAGCTGGAGGCCACTCCCATACACCCACTCGCAGATCTTGGGTGTTCACTAATGTGCCCTCTGGCACACTCCTTGCTGCCCGATGCCCACAAAGACAAAGCTGGGTGAGGCTGTGCTCCCCTCTGGAGACAAGAGGAGCTTCCCACTTCCTGAGGAGCAGCCGCATCCCCAGCCCGTGTCCTCTTGAAACTGCTGTCTCTGCTGGACCTCTCTGCACAGTGCTGTCTCACTGGCTGGAACCAGAAGTGACCTGTGATTAATTATGCACCATCCTCAGAAGATCAGGCTTTCTGCAACCATCAGGGAGAGACGCGGACTTTGAAGAATCAAATGACCACCTCCGCAGCAGCCTTCCCAGAACAGCGTGGAAGTCCATGGGCAAAGCCGCCCTCTGAGGCACAGTGAGTGCTGGGATCAAGTCACTGGGTCCAGGCAGCCAGAGCTGGAGAAGCAACTCAATCTGACCATGGAAATCCAAAGAGGTGACCATCTCGGCTGATGTCTGAAGGACATGACACGAAATGATGGTCCTGTGTGAGGCTGGCCCCCCAGCTGAGGTCACCGGCTGCAACTGCATGACAAACGAGCCCTTGGTGGCAGCTATGCACGACGAGGAGGCGGCATCCGTGAGTGGCCCCGGCACACAGGGCCACTGGACACGCAGCCCTGACTCCACACACACTGAAGGAAACGCGACAGTCTGGCTCTTCTGGAAGGCTAGACGGGGCGGGGCTTGGAAAGTGCATCTGTCCTGCAGAGCGGCTGTGGAGGAGCAGAGAACTCAGGGGCATGGATGGCTACTGGCCTTCAACTGCAGGGGCCACAAAGACCCCGTCCCGGGTGTTCTGGAGGCCTCCAGCCAAGCAGAAAGAGCTCATTTCTGCTGCCTCAGTAGCAAAGGCCTAGGTATGTGCTCTGATACCCCAAAAGCCAATGAGGGTTGTCCATGGAGAGTCCCCACAGCAGCCCAGGCAGTGATGGAGAGGCAGGCCCTCCTTGGATGCAGAGCCTGGTGGTCACAGCGAGGCCCAGGCTGGCTGAGTCCCTGAGCTACAGCAGCTATAGGAGCAACCCCATTCTGAATCATGGACCCAACCCGGCAAAAGGGATCAGCAGTGAACCACAGTGAGGGTCTGTCTCATCATCCATCATTAGATGGAGGTGAAAGGATTCCTGAGACCCAGCCAAGGAAAAGCACAGGCTCTCGCAGCGAGAGCTAATGAGGACCACCAGATCTGACCTGCAAGCACCACTCATGTGGCCACCCAGGGTCAGAGCTCACTATCCAACCTGAAGCCCACTTCCCCCACGTGGAAGCCATGTTTCCTTTAAAGCTTCCCTTTTCCCTTTATAATCGGCCTTATTTATTCCCTTTCCCTGTGGAGTTGACAAGTAGGAGCAGACCTATCTTATTCCCAGCTCCGCAGTGCTGACCTCAGCTGAGTCCTTCAGGGAGAGGCCTGAGAGGCTGGATGGAGGGGCAGGAGCAGCAAGGAGACCCTACGCCCATGGACACCACCCTCCTCCCACCACCACCCTCCTCCTACCACCTTCTTCTCACTGGCTGTCAAAGCAAATGCAGTCCCTGGAGTGACAGAGATGAGCACCTGACTTCCGTTCCCATGGGGAAGTGGGCCATGGCTGCTTGTCACCAATGCTCTCCCCATGTCCCCAAACATCCCAAACATCCCTCAGAATCACCAACACCACCCACCAGCATCCCTGTGATCTTAAAAGAAAACACACATCCATAAAAACACTGAAATAGGAGAGAACACATATTTAAACCCACAAGACTAGCATCCGAGAGCAAGGGGCTGGCTGGAGGAGATGGTGATGGGGACACGGGGGCAGCTCTGCCAGAGGGGCTCCATCAGGCGGAAGGGCCCTTCAGGTCCCCTTGGCACTGGGGTGGCCCCACAGCCTTGGGGAGGAGCCCGGGGCCAGATCGCCAGCTCTGAGCTGCTCACCTCGCCCTTCTCAGGCACGTGCCAGCACCTGTCTGAGCCTCACACTCGTCCTCCCTAAAATGGGGAAGGCCCTGGTGACGAGACAGGACCCAAGGCACACGCGTGGCTCCGACACCTAATGGCTCCCCGCATCAGTGGCTGAGGCAGTGAGGGGAGTAGGGGAATGGCCAAGGAGCCACTGCCTGCCATTGACAGACCCTGAGGAGGAGCAGCGGGCTTGCTGTTGGCTAGCCAGGCTAAAAGGGACAAGAGGGGGAAATAACCGTCCTTTGCCCAAGTTAGGGGACAAAGGGAAAAAGGACCTCGTGACCCATCCTAATGAACTCCACTCCATGGCCAAACCCCCAAGGAGTTAGATCTTAGGTCCGTTTAGAGCACAATTTAATATTTTCCTCTTCAAATAACCGCTCACGTAGATCAGCACCGGGAGGGCTCTGCTTTTCCCTTACCACTGACCTGAGCCTCCCCACCTCCCTCCAGCCTCCACCCCCCCCCCCCTGCTAACGCTGACCGGGCCTCCATTTCCCCCAGGAGGCCTCCTTCCCACCCGAGGCACAGAGCCGTGCACCGATCCATGCAGGGTGACTCACTGTGAGGGATTCCCCACAGAGAACACACTCCCAGTCAAGTGACTCATCTCCACACTTGCTTTGAGTGAAAACATGTTATTATGTTCAATAAAACCATACAAGAAATAATAGCTAAAGATGGCATTTAAATAACTTCTACCAACACCTAAAAATGGCTTCCTGGAGGGAAAAGGGAATCGTTGGCATTTTCAAAGATATTTTCAGAGCTCCCTCTCTTCTCCTCCTCCCCGGCCCACCTCCCCTGATGCATGAGTCATGGCCACATCCCCAGCTGCAAGGACCCCTGGCCCAGGGTAAGCTTGGGCCAAGTGGATTTGTCGTGAAGATGGAGGCCACCATTGAGATCTAAAAGCAGTCTAGCTACTCCACGACCATCCCTTCCCCTTTCGGTTCCCATGGAAACAGACCTCCGATCGCCAAAAACAGGGTAAAGATAGCACCATGCCCAGTTTTCCCCACAATCTGTTTCCATGGGAACTGGAAAAGAAAGGAAGGGAGGCTGCGTAGCCAGACTGCTGAAAACCTCCGTCCCCCTCAGCTGGAGTGGCGGGCAGCACACCGGTCCCAGCAGCCCACGGGCCTCTGTGGGCTCTTGAGGAATGAAACGTCCACCCAGGGATGGAGTCTCAGGGAAAGCAAGGCTCACAGCAGGCTGGACCAAGTGCTGGAAGCCAGCTGTGGACCTCTCACCCAGAAGGCAATGTCCCTTCAGCCAAGTTGAGAGGACCCACTTCAGACCAGCTGGTCCCACACCTGGCTGGGAGACAGAATCACCCCAGACCTTTGGAATCAACATTTCTGAGGGCTGGGACCGGAACTGAGTAGTGTTTCATGAGCTCCAAAAGTGATTCTCAGGCAGGACCATTCTGGGAACCTGATGGTCTAGACGGAAGCTTCTCAAAGTTCCACATCCATGCAAAATTCTGTGGGGATTTTGGTGAACTGGCAGATGGGGGTCCAGCAGGTCTGGAGCAGGACCTGAGGTTCTGCATTCTAACCAGCATCCAGGGATGCTGACTCTGCTGGTCCAGGGACCACATTCAAGTAGCAAGATTCTAGAGTCCAGTGATTTGAGTCTTGCACCTTCTTTAGAAACCAAAGATGAAGATGAGAGTCATCTCTGCAGCAGCAGCTAGTTCCTACCTCCAATCGCTAGTCCACTACCCATGACAGGCTCTGGAGAAGACTGGCGTGGCGTAAGGGCATTCACGGTAATGCTTCAGATGACCCTCCCCTAAGTGTTTCCTCCACCTTCGTGAGGTACGATATCCAGGAGGATCAAAAGCTAACAATGTTCAAAATCCATGTGTGATCATCAGGTAAATGTGATTACTTCCTCCAAAGCTGATCTCTCTGAGAAAGGTAACAGCAAATTCCACTCATCTGAGGATCAAACCAGTGATGGGAAAGGTGCAAAACGTGTAGAAAATATCCACAACTATGGACATAGAAGAATGCCACTGTCCACATGTCATTTTAAAGAAAATAGAGACACTTTGGAGGAATCTCGGGTATTTATGACAAAAATAATAATAATAATTTAGGTAGCCTTAAAATCCCCAAAAGAAATTCTAAAAGAAAATTCTAAAATTCTAAAAGAAAGAAAAAATTGTAAAGTATCAACATGATTTCCATGTTTTAGTTAAAAATATGCAGGGTAATAGAAAGGTAATATTTATTTCCATAGTGAACCATAAAATGATTTTAAACCACGTTAAATGCTGGCATATTATTCAAAAACAAATTACTGATTTGCTATTTTAAGAAGTCTCCATTTTGCTGATATAGAAAAGGCAAGCTATTTCAGTTTGTTTCACTAAATACACTGTATACCTCATTCAAAAAGCATATGAATCTTTGAAAATTACAGTAAGAACAAAGATTTCAACTATAAATCACAAAGCCATGTCATCAGCTTTCTTGAAAAAAAATAACATGATTCTAAAAATGTGGAAGGAGAAAAAAATCAATTATTTGATTAGTCAGCATACAAGCAGCAGAGCGAGCTGAGTGCATCTGCACAGCGGTGTACCGCGGGCAGCTAAAGGAAGCACTGAGCCTGGGTCTCACCCTCTTCATTGCACTGAAGCAAAAATACACAGACAGATATTTAAACATGCGTGGAAAATGCCACACACAAACTTTGTTTAAAATATGAGTTAATATTGCGATTCAAAGCACACAAGCCAGAGTGTGCAAAAGACATATGCACACATACGCATGCACAATGATGAAGTAAATGGCTGTGGCAGACGATGCCAAAGGAGTGGGAGCTGTTAAGTGCTCCATCAAAAATGATAAAAATGATTGGGAATAAATTCAGAGGCCTGCTCACACCCAGACCACTAAAATCTGCTAGTCTATGAGACTCCAGGCAGAAAAATCCATTGTTGGTATTTACTGTGTGCACGTGTGCACTCTGTGTAACACGAGGAGCAACCACAGCTGAGTCGGCAAGCTTCCTACAATGAGCCAGATGGCGGGAGGCTTTGCACAAGGCCATGCAGTCTCTGTCCCTGCTCCCCTACGTTGTCAGGATGGCCTGAAAGCAGCCATGACAAACAGCACATAAGCCCACAGGTGTGGCCATGTTCCAATAAAACTTTATCAATACAAACAAGCCCTGGCCAGCAGGTGGACCACAGGCCATAGTCTGCCCGCCAGTCGACTGGAGCACACAAGGCTTTCCTTTTTTGGGGAAAATGTCTTATTCAACTTCGACTCCAGGACTCCAGAGAAAGGCGGGAAAAACCCTCTTCAATTCAGTCTCATTCTGTTTTCATTTGGACTCACAACACCCCAAATGCTCAACATTTCCCAACACCTACCACCTACCTACCAGCTCTGCTCAGCTGCAACAAATTAACGCACTGTAATCATTTCTTATGTGTTCTCTGTATTTTTTTACAAACATCTTGTCTCTTTCACTTCATCCTAATAGTTCCAAGGGCAAGACTTGATTTGCATTTCCCTTTAGAATTGAGCTTAGTATTCAGCACTAACACAAAAATATCAAGGGTTCTGCTGACCAACCAGTTCCCCCTTCTTCCTGAGAGGTAGGTAAAAAAAAAAAAAAAAAACAAAGAAAAACACCATCCCTGATGTCTATCACAATGAGATTATGGCAAAGAAGAAATTCTCCAGGTCTACGCTAGGAAGGCCAAGCATATAAATGAGTGTGCTCACTAGAATTCCTGAGGTAAGGGCCCCTAGCAGATGCACATGGCGATACGCACTGAATTCAGTAATATGTAAAAGTGGAATGAACTATATGGTGAACAAATTAATTGTTCATATTTGAATAGAATTACAGAATTTGGAAACAGGAAGTGCTCTTTAGGTATTATCCACTTCAATGTACTATCCTCCATAAGAAGAAATCCCAGCTCAGATATCTCCAGTAGTTATGCACATCGGGGCCTCAAACTCAGAGCATAAAACTGGGATAAATCTAATGATAGAGAAATTTTTGCACTTTAAAGAAATCCTATAATGAATCTTTCCTTGCTGATAAAAACATGCACTGGTAAAAAGATGCTTGCCCGTCATTTAGCCGTTCCCTGACTCCGGGTTTGGATAAGAGCAGCCTTCATGGTGGAAGGTTTGGATAAGAGCAGCCTTCATGCCTGGGACCACACACAGTGCTTATGCAGGAGAGCATGACAGCTCGGAGTGCCACGGCAGAGGTGAGTCACACCTGTGACTAGGGGTGTGGCGGCAGCTGGGTGTGAGCACGGCAGCTCCCGTGGGAGGTCACAGCTGTTTTCTGTGACCTGGCTCTCTGGGTCACTGGCACATCAACGTGAGATGAGATGAACAGCTATCTCTGGAGCTACCTCTGTAGGAAGGGCGCTTCTCTGCAGCCACTGTGAGGTCCTACTTCCCATGGCCTCGCGGCCTCCCTGAACCTTCCTGCCCACTGAATTCCTTACCAAGGAGAAAACCTTCCTGGATCCAGTGGCTTAGTCTGAAAATCCCGGTTGCATTTTCTAGAGAGAAAAGGTAGAGATGGAGAAACGGGAAGGCAGCATTGCCTGGCGTGAAAGGCCTGACGTCGGGAAAGGTTTGTGGCCCCTCTGGCAGAGCGGGAAGTGGAAGGAGCACAGTCTAATGCACGTCTAAAGCTGTGATCATAAAACCTGCCTATCTTGGGTGGGTCTCTCATCTACAGAGATCCACCTGGGGCCACAGAGCGGGGCAGCCTCTCAGAGCATTGCCCTTCTGCACAGAGCAGGGTCACACCGGAACCACTGAGGACGTAGCAGTGTTGACTCAAACACAGGCAAAGGGACAGCGACTCTGAAACCACAGCATCCCAGGCCCAGCTCCCACGTGCATCCCTGGCCGTCTCCCTGTGTGCCCACCCAGCGCAGGAATGGAGACCACGAGCCACATCGCTTGTACCCAGGGCCATGAGATCCCACAGGACAAGGGTTTTCAAACTTTGGGTGGTAAGTCATTACTAAGCTGCAAAATTAACAAAGCGAGCCAAAACCAAACTCCTTGGGAGACCTCCCTAGAGTGACATACACACGTGCAGCAGCGCCTGTGAACCTGGTCACAATGCGTCGTTTATTTCTTACTGTGAATTATGGTCAGGATATAAAATCCACTTCTTACTGAGAAATGCTATGCCATCTGCACGGCTCCCTGCGTGAAGGGCCATTTGCAACCAGGAATTTAATTAGTGCATTGGCTGAGTATTAAAGATGTCCACACACCAACCACTCCACACTAATGGAGATGGACTCCAGCGACTGGTGCTCAAACCTCCCCAGAACCCACTCCAGCTGGCAGGTGTGGCGGGGCAGCGGTCAGGTGGGCTGACCAAATCCGGTGACCTTGGATTTGGAGATGAAGTGGAAGACAGGGGAGGGGGCCCGTGGGACAGCGTCAGCCCACACAGTGTCTGTCATCAAAAGAGAGGACACTTGAGGAAAGAATATTTACCTAAAGAGCCTGACGTTCATTTTCACTATGTCCTAAGAGGGGATCAGCATTTATCTAGGTGTGGTGGCACAGAGGCACTCTCAAAAATGCAGATCCGAGACAAGTGCCGCTCTGCCTGGCTTCTTCCATGGCCCCCACTGCAGCTAGGACGCGGCTCAAGCTCAAGAGCACTTGTGCCCTCCCACGGTCCAGTGCCCCCCTCCACTCCCAGTGCAAACCTCACGCTGCTGCCATCTGAGAGTGCCCAGGAGGCATCTGCAGTCCCCAAGCTATCAACTGCCCACCCACAGCCAGCCTGGGCCACGGGTCCCACAGACTCCCCTGGTGCAGCCTCAGGACACCCGTCTCTCAGCATCGTTCCCTTATCCATCTGCACCGGGCTGGGGAGCTCCCCAAGGGCAGGGAGTGCATGGGGTTCCTGCGCCCCCAAGAGCAGACACAAGTACACCAGAAGCAGTCCCGGAAAGAGCAAAGATGGAAAGAGAACAGTGTCTACCGCTCCTGAGGTCACTGCCCCCTGCCTAGGAGGGCTGGGCCTCCTCATCCCGTGGACAGCCGTGGTCCTCTGGTTCTCACCTCGATGTCCGCTCAGTTGATACGCATGCACGCCGGATGAGCTTCCTCAGGCAAAAAACAAAAACAACAAAAAAGAAAACATGTCCCTCCTTCTCCACCACCCACTGCCCTCTAGGCAGAAATCAACACTAGCCAGCCCAGCGGACAGGATGGACAGCAGACAGCTCCAGGGACCGCAGTCAGCTGGGAGAGGGATTCGCTTCATGAGGACCATTACAAATAACAGGTGAGCTTATCTCTGAGATATACGTTATACATAAACTATATGTACTGTATATGGTATATATCACACATCTGTGTGCATTATATTATATATAATTGTACACATATAGAATACATTATTTGCATACATATATCTGTATGTGTGTGTATAAACATACATACATATATATACACATATTAGCATTTCTAACTCAATGCATAAATTTGTCCAAGTCAGGAAACAAGGAATTCTGTAGTGGCTTTGCCCACAGAGGTCTGGAGCACTCTGGAAATCTTATTAGCCCCTCCTAGCATTTCCCAATTGTAGCACCTCAGACTTAAAGAGACAGAGTTTTTCAAGGAACATGGCTATGTACCTGATTTTTTCTTTTTTTAATATTTTTTATAGTTGTATACAATACCTTTATTTTGTTTATTTATTTTTATGTGGTGCTGAGGATCGAACCCAGGGCCTCACACATGCTAGGCGAGTGCTCTACTGCTGAGCCACAACCCCAGTCCTGTACCTGATTCTTTTGCACACTACCGTATCAGGGTGGACACGTGTCACGTGTAGGCATTTCTCTGTATAATACTGATTCACATCTATTATGAGGCTGGGTGTTTTTTGTTTGTTTGGTTGGTTTTGATACCAGGGATGGAACCCAGGGGCACTTAACCACTTGGCTACATCCCTGCCCTTTTTACATTTTCTTTTGAGACAGAGTTTTACTGAGTTGCTTCGGGCCTCGTTAAGTTGCTGAAGCTGGTTTTGAACTTGTGACTCCCCTGCCTCAGCCTCCCAAACTGCTGGGATGAGAGACGTGCACCACCACACCCAGCTATGAAGCTGGTCTTTTCCCAGGGTCAGGTAATTCTCTCCTCCACAGACAGGTAAGGCCAGAGTCGGAGAGGCTCTGTGATGGCCGCCAGATTAGAGGGAGACAAAACACAACTTGGAGTAGCCCTGCTCACCTGAAAGCCAGAGGGGCAAGGCCAGAGCTGTGCACCCTCGAGACCTGCCCATCATAGCAGAATGAGAGAAAGGACCCTTCCCTGCCTGGGCCCCGCCACTGTGTCCACGCAGCAGCTATGCAGCTGGACCCAGCACTACAGTAACCAACGACCAACAGGAGCTTGTTGATAGAATAAATGACCACCACACACAGCAAGTCCCAGCTCTGCCAGGTGAACAGACTCTGGTCAGAAGGGTGAAGAGACATCTCAGTGGCAGCGTGGATTCCCGGTAAGCTGCAGGCTCTGGGTTCCATCCCCAGCGCCATAGAAAACAAAATAAAATAAAGAAGAAGAAGAAAAAAAAACAAAAAGTGGTAGGAAGCGGTGACGCCTGGCTAATCGGCACGGCGGGCACTGAGTTCTTCAAGGCCTGGGCTCCCGCTGCCCTCCCTGGGCCTAACTGGCTTTCCCAGTCTCCAGTTTCCACGGGCAGTGAGAGAGTCGGAGCTGGTCATCTTGCAAAGTAGCGTCTAGCTCCAAAGTGGGTGGAAGAAGAGCCAGGTGAGATGACGCTGGGGACCTACTGTTCACACAAGGTTCCAACAGGCCTTGTCCAGGGGCACCTTCTGCAGCTGCAGGTGTTCCCCAAGAGCCTGGTATCCATGCCCAGGAGCCAGGGCGTGGAGAGGCAGGACAGATGACAAGAAAGCAGGCAAGCACCGTGCAGACATCCAGAAGGACCTGGCACCCAGCAGGGCCCTCCCCCTCTCCAGGTGGCTCCTGACAGGTCTGCTCTTTCTCTCGTTTGTTCCCTCTTCCTTCTGAGCCTGGCCCCGAGCACTGGTGTCCCAGAGTCCCACAGTCATCGTCTCCGTCTACAGACCCATCTTGACAGCCACCTATGTCCTAATGACCCCAAACCTATAACTTTGGGCAGGATCCCTTCCCTGAGCTCCAAATCCTTCATTTCTAGCCACGGTCTACAGTCTTAAGTGCAGAGCCCCCCAATAACACCCAATTTTAATACACCATAAAGGGATCTGTCCTCCCAGACCAGCACCTCCTCTTCTTGTAGTCTTGGACTCAAACAGGCGTGGCCACCCCAGTCCCTGCACTCCCATCCCCCACATCCTTCAACCCACCAGTCCCTAAAACACCTCTGGCCAGGACTGAGGTCCCTGCACCTGTGGGGCGGGGGGCAATTCCTGGGCATGAACACCAGAGCCCTTTACAACATGACCGTCCAGCCTAATGGCTGACCTCAACTCAGGTCCCTACGACAGCCATTTCCCAAACCCACAGAGCTCCTGCCCGCTTCTGAGCAGCTTATCTAAGATTCCCATCTCCCAGGTTGGGATTCCATGGGGACTGGGTGAGGATTCTGCCTTCTTGTTCCTGGAGGACCTGCGTGGACAGAGCCGTAGTATTCTCACTCTTGGTGGCTCCGATGGCCATGGCTAGGACCCGAGTGTGAAGTGTGGGCACAAGGGTTTTCACTCACGTGCAGGAACTCCTTGATGTTTCCTGGGCTCTTCAATAATTAAAAATCATGCAAATCTGAAATGGGCTGCCTCGTGACACGGTAAGCACCCACCACCGAGGCTGCTGCCGGGTGCTGGGGAGGAATTCAGCCATCAGACAGGACTGCAGCTGACAAGCAAGAAGAGGATTTGACAGACACAGAGACCACATCCGGCTGAGCCACTCTGCTCCTCACTCAGGGTCCTGTGGCCGTGGCAGCCTCAGGGACACGCCCGTCATGAAGATCAGCCGTGACCCACATGCCCCCGAAGCCTTTCCAGAGCGTCAGGAACTAGGGGCAATGGCCATTGAATCTGCCTTAAAAATGGAACTTGAACCCCACGTATTCTTGCTACAGGAAGCAGGAAGTTACAAATTTTGTTTTTTGTTTTTTTGTGTGTGTGTGTGCTTTGCTTCACTACAAGAGACATTAAGTGAACGAATTCAGAAGACAAAGATCAGGCCACTCTCACATTTATTCAGAAGGATTTTTTTTTTCTGTTGAAGTTTTCAACATCAAACAAATATATTCCAGATCCTGATCTTTAATAAGAGCTTATATCCTACCCTGGTCAAGCCAGGGGTAAAGAAATACAAATCTTCAAAGGATCAAATACTTCATTTTAGCCGAACTTTCGACATGACTCTGAGTCGTGCCATTAACAGAAGACCATGCCGGGAAGAAACCAGGCTCCGGATCAGGGCCTAGTCCAGAACGTCTGCTCACTGTGGGACGCGCACACAACATCGTGAGTTCAAGACTTACAGAAACAAATATTTACTTTAAGTTTCAAATCATGTCTATAGGATGCTCATTAAAAAAAAGGTCAAACCGAACTAGGAAATCCTGGTGACTTTGAGACGGCACCCCTCTGACTGAAATGACATCTATCTAACGGGCTTCTACAGGAATGACATTCAGTATCAAGACCATTTACTCTTAGGACATTTCTCCACATGGAGACACAAACAGGTACTATCAGAAAAGGCAAATGTCATGGAGGGAACTCACGCACAGGCTACGTGATGCTGACCAATGCTCGTAGGAGTGCGGGGTGGGCAAGGTTGCTTCACACAAACTGCACGGCTCTCCATGGACTGGACAATTCAGCAGCAGGCCACTATGTGGTCCTCAGGATCCTTTCCTATCTCCCCAGCTAAACTGTTAATGGAGTATTACGCAGCACTAAAAAAATGACAAAATCATGGAATTTGCAGGAAAATGGATGGCATTAGAGCAGATTGTGCTAAGTGAAGCTAGCCAATCCCTAAAAAACAAATGCCAAATGTCTTCTTTGATATAATGAGAGCAACTAAGAACAGAGCAGGGAGGAAGAGCAGGAGGAAAAGATTAACATTAAACAGAGACATGAGATGGGAGGGAAAGGGAGAGAAGAGGGAAATTGCATGGAAATGGAAGGAGACCCTCATTGTTATACAAAATTATATATAAGAGGTTGTGAGGGGAATGGGAAAATAAACAAGGAGAGAAATGAATTACAGTAGATGGGGTAGAGAGAGAAGATGGGAGGGGAGGGGAGGGGTATAGTATGGGATAGGAAAGGTAGCAGAATACAACAGTTACTAATAGGGCATGATGTAAAAATGTGCATGTGTAACCAATGTGATTCTGCAATCTGTATTTGGGGTAAAAATGGAAGTTCATAACCCACTGGAATCTAATGTATGAAATATGAGCTGTCAAGAGCTTTGTAACGTTTTGAACAACCAATAAAAAAATAAAAAATAAAAAGCAAAAAAAAACTGTTAAGTTGCTTGTGGACAAGGACACTGTCCTGGGCTCCTTGCTCCACGCCCTCATAGCACTTTGCTCGCCCAGTGTTAGTCAGTTCTCATGACTGTGACAAGATACCTGAGATAATCAACTTTGACAAAAGGCAGGTTTACCGTGCCTCGTGGTTTCAGAGGCGTCAGTCCATGACTGAGGAGCTCCACGCGTTGGGCCTGTGGTGAGGGCCACACAACGTGGTGGGGAGTGCAAGGTACAAGCAAACTGTTCCACTCATGGCGGCCAGGAAACAGAGATGGAGAGGGGAGGAGACCAGCTTCCCACAATTCCCTTCAAGGTCATGACCCAGTGACCTAAAACTTCCTATGAGGTCCCATCTCTTAAAGGTTCCACCACCTTCCAACAGCACCATGCGGAGGCCCATGGAGCACATGGGCCTTGGGCTCAGATCCACACCGGTGCTCCAGCCCGACCCCAGCAACACTGTCAACCCTTAGTTTATCACTTCTGCCTGCTGGGCTGGTTGCCCCTCCCTTCCTGCCGTCCCTCTTTCTCTCATAAGGAAGGACTGAAAGACTCCCAGGCATATACTACTCGAAGCATCACCGAGTTCAACTCCACCGTCTTCGCATGTGCAGGAAACAGAATAAAGTGCTTCCACAGAGGATTTTAAAAGTCATTTTCTATTTGCATGACATGTGCCCCTACTCAAGAACTCAAATAATATCTGTCACTAGAGAACATTTTTAAGAGGCAGTAATGTTCACTGTGAAAGAGATTGGAAATAGAGATAAATGAACTAACCAACATTATAACCCTCACTGCCAAAGTTACCCAATATTAGTGGCAAGTATCTTGCAGATCAGATGATTAGGCATGTTTTTGTAAAAAAACGGAAAAAAAAATCATATTACAGATTCTGTTATATAAAGTTTTCATTTAATATATATTAAAACTCATTCTATGCTAATGACACTTTTCCTTTGGAACAGAACGTCTACGTATCCACAGTATACTTGAGACCAATCTTTAATGTTCACAATCGCAGTCATGTCTGCTAAGGTAGAATCTCTGATGACAAGACCAGGTCTCGTAGAGATGGCAGCAAAGACTGTGCACAGTATCTGGAACTGACTGTAGACTTGTGACGAGGACAAGGCATTGCAAGATACCAAGGTTTGCGCTGTATTACCACTCCACCGAGGAGCGCCTGCTAATTTGGCAATGAAAATGTTTCACATTTTTAAAAATGAGACTGAGTAGAAAGACTTAAGGCACCTCTGAGACCACAACCAATATTTATTTTATTTTTATTACAGTACTGCTCCTGACACTACATATTTTATCATGGAAATGAGAACTAGCATTATCATCGTCAGCTGTCAAAACAGTTCCTGAACGCCAAGGTCATAAGCCATCACTAATTCAAAGACGACGTGCGGTCGTTAAGAATGCAAAGCTGTCCTCAGAGCTGACTCCCAGACTCAGCCTGACACTGTGCATGACAGGCTCCGCTCTGTTTAGACAAAGCTCTTTTGGGCGCTGGGATAATTAAAACATACACACATGCACTTGAGAAACCTGCATGTTAATTCCCAGTCTCCTTTTCCTCGGGTGCGGTCCTGGAGATTTTCATTAAGGGAAGCAGAGTGCAGCTGTCAGCAAACGCCCTCCTGCCCCCATTCCTATTATCCTCCAGCCCTGGCTGCCAGTCGGCATTTTGATGAGTAACCTGATAACTACATCACACAGTGCTGGTTAGACACATGATTAGCAAAAGACGAGTCAGGCTCTCGTACCTTAAGCAAAGAAGAAAAAAAAGTAGCTTTCCACTTAAGCTCTTCCACGGAGGCCTGAAGTGCCCACCAAGCTCACAGCTGGGATCCACCTCCCTCTCGTGTAATCTGCATAATCGGAGTCCAAAGGAACCTTCCTGCCCATAATCCAGGTACCTACAAGCCACGCTCAAGGACAACTGGATGTGTCACCTTGGCCTTCCCTTCTCACTCCTGGTAAACTGCTTTCCATACTCTTGGATCCAGCAAACCATCTTTGGCTGTTGTAACCCTTCTAATTTTCTACCTGTTTGATTCAACTTGGCTTCAAAAATGTGTGTCTGTTTCTGTGAAGATCCAGCTAGAAACATTCGGATCACATCTGGAGCCGGGAGACCTCGATGGAAAGGTCACCCAGCTGCAACCTGGGGACTCAGAGGTTTCACCGCCAGACAGCGGCACCTATGGGCTTTCATTTTTTTTTTTAAATATTTTTTTAGTTGTCCGTGGACCTTTATTTTTCTTATTTTTATGTGGTGCTGAGAAGAGAACCCAGTGCCTCACACGTGCTAGGCAAGTGCTCTGCCCCTGAGCCCCAGCCCCAGCCCCAGCCCCGTCCCCAGTGGCCTCTCCAAGTCATTAGCTCCACCAGCTCTCTGTCCAGATCTGAGCCTGGGTCTGCAGGGAGCCTGCTCAGACTGGCTGCAGGCAGAGCCCAGCGGACAGCACCAAGGAGAGGAACACAGGCCCTGGAGGGGAACCACGCCGCCCACAGCCTCATCCTGCCACAAAGCCCTGCGTGGACCAGGCAGCCTCACCTTGGCCACGACACCTGACAGGGATGAGGGCCACGGGGAGGCATCTGGACCTCCTTGGATGACCTCACTCAACTGCCAGGGAACCTGCTCGGACAGACCCAGCAGGGTGATGTCCTGACCTTGAGCAGATGGGACAGCGCAAACCTGGCTCAGGGCCGCAGTGGAACTGGCCGTCTCGCTGGGGTGGGGGTGGGGTCAAGCCATGCAACCACCACCCAGAGGGAGGTGCAACAAGTTCCTGGGGTCTCTGTAAGGAAAGCTGCATCTCCTGCTCTCCAAACCTGACGTCTCCCCTTTCCTCGAGATCATCACCACCCAAAACGTCAGTACATCATACACATATAAGTGACAGAAAAATGGGGACGGGCATTCTGAAGCGTATTTGGAGCGAATGACAGAGTGAGGATCCTGTGGCCACATCGGGGGTCTTCTCAGCGAGCCACAGGCTCTTGCAGAGGATGCTGCTTTGGTGCTCAGAACACTAAATGTGTGCCGCTAACTCCTCTCCCTCCGCTGCAAGCTGATGCTTCAACTCACAAGTACTTGGGGCAAACCTCAAAGGCCATTCTCAATGCAAAACATGGTGGGGGTTTTATGTTCCTTCCCCACGCCCCCTCCTCTGAGGAAAAACAGGAACACCGGGGAGATCAATGGAGATCAAAGGGGGAAAAGTGGGACACAAAAATACAGAAATTCTCCCGGGGCCAGGAAGGGACCTTCCCACCACTCAGGCTGGCCTGGCGAAGGAGCCGTGGGCGTCCACCTTCCTTGACTCAGTTCCCCCAGGCCAGAGGCCTTATGTAAGAAAGTCCAGCACGCCTGCATCTCATATTTTACCTTGTTGAAAAATATTGGAGATTTTTAAGCAAATAAACGACAACAGCCAGTGCATTTGAAGACAGAAATGGGAAAACCCACGCTCACCAATGTCCTTCTCATGACCATTCATGGTGACTCTGGATAACCTGGAAATGGCTCAATCCCCAAATCTCAGGGATGTTTTGTCATACTGACGCTCTTGAGTACTGATACCACAATGGAAGGACGAGGTCTACCAGGCAAGGCCCAAGGCAGCACGGAGAACAGAATCTAAGCAGGATCATCACTGGTGGACACTGTTGATGTCCTCGCTGGATACAATGCAGCACGTGCGTGTCCTCGCTTGTGTTACCTTGCTATACCCCCATTAGGTTACAACTTCCCAAGGGCAGAAGAGACCCTCCACAGGACCCTATTCTCAGTCTGACCCTAAAATAAACCCGCCTCCAAAGTGCCTTAGAGGTGTGATTTTTTTTTCCCTCCACTGATAACAAGAGACAACCGGCAAGAAGCTAAGAGCCTGGGTCCTGGGTGGCAGGAGCTTGGCTGAGCCCTGAGGTGTCCATCACTGGAGAGGGACTGTTCCCCAAGACCTAGTGCAGCTTGAGGCTTATCATCTCTCCCTTCCAGGGCCCACTTAGAGCTCCCATCCTCTGCTCCACCAAAAGTTGAGAAAACTTTACTTATTTCAAAAGCCAAAGATGGCCAGGAATAACAATAATCAGCGTCCAGCCGTGCCTGGCCGCAGGCCTGTGGATTGGAGGGAACCCTGTGAAACACACAAGCCAAGGCCAGGGTCACCTGAGGGCAAAGCAGGGTGAGGAATCGGGACCCTTTCTGGTCAACGCAGAGGGCCTGTCACGGTGGGCCTAAGGTAGCTGTCACTGCCAAGTGAGCAAGGACCAGCCTTCATATCAGTCATCACCTGTTAAATTTCCCCAAATGAGTTCACAATCATGTTTATCTGTCATTAAAAAAAAAAATGTTGGTCCCTTTTTGCAGTGGTTACCCAGCAAATGAATCGGCAGAGTACTGGACCTGGCAGCTCTCAATACAGCGTGGCTTTCCCTTAAACAAACAAGGAAAGTCCTGACTCAAACAGCAGACCATCTCATCGCTGGACAACTTCAACCTTCAGAAACTACCTGCCACTGATGGCAGGGGACCTTGACCCCCGGTACCTTGCAGCCACAGGCTCCCAGGGGATCATCTCCAACAGTGCACAGCCCCACTCTCCTCCTCCTGAGAGAGCTTCTCCACTCATTGAGGACCTTTGTCTATAGGATGGAGTCCTCTCTATCCCTGAGCTTCTCCAGGTCACTTAATGCTAAGACTCCTGGCCACTGGAGTCCCTACCTCTGACCCATCTCTGGGGTGTCAAACCTGAACCTGAGCAGGGGGACGGCCTGACCGTGTGGGATTCCACGGAGCAATGGCACGCACTGGTGCAGGCTGAGGTGATGCTGTGGCCTCTCCATTTACCTCTGCCCCAGCCCCTTCCTGGTCAGCAGTCCAGCTTCCCTCCCTCAGCAGGAAGCAGACCGGACCTAATTTGCAACATTAACATGTCTGAGGGCGGCTGGAGTCTCAGTCAGCAGCCCAGCTCAGATCCCAGGCTAGGAAAAACCACAGGAAACAGCAGTGAAAACCACAGCAAAACTACAGACCCCCAGACACCAGGGGCAGGAGGTCGTGGGCAGAGGAACACAATGGAATATCTGGCCTGTGTGCCAAAGAGAGACTCAGGAAGATTTTAAAACGGCAGGTGAACAGGGGAATTGAAAAACATGTACACAGGCCAGGCCAGGCACATCACCAAAATCAGGAGTAGAAGGACCTAATCCTCCCCAGGGACTGATTTCAAAGCCCAGCCAAGCAGTGGAGTCTTCCCCAGCACAGAGCCACTCCAGAAATACAGGGGGAAGGTGGCTATTTTTTTTTCCAAATACCTAAAATGTTCATCACAAAAGCACACGGCATAACAACAATAACAACAACAACAAAAAAAAAAAACATATAAAAATAAGAACCCTCAAAACAAAAACAAAACACAGGAAAACATGAACCTAAGGGGAAAAAATAAAGTGGTGGACACTGTCGCTGAAGAGGCACAGGTGTCGGATGTACAGACGAAGACTTAAGGAGTCTTTTATGCTGAAAGAACTAACCTTTTTATATAGGAGCTCAGAGCTATAATCTTTCCTCTTAAAACTGCCTTCACTGTCTCCCAGATATTTTGGCATCTTGTATTTCCATTCTCACTTGATCCTAAACATTTTAAAGTTTCTCCCTCTCATTTCTTTGATGAACCACTTGTGATTCAAAAGTGTAATGGTCATTCTCCATGTGTTTACACCATTTCTCTAGTTTTTCTTGCTGTCGATTTCTAATTTCATTCCATTATGATATGATAAGATTCCAAGAAATTATTTCAAATTTTCTACATTTGTTAAGACCTGCTTTGTGGCCTAACATATAATCTATTTTGGAGAAAGTTCAATGAGCAGCTGAAAAGAAAGTGCATTCAGCTGTTGTTGGGTGAAATAATTGTAGATACTCATTAAGTTCAATTAACTTATAGTATGTTCTAACTTTGTGGTACCTTTGCTGGTTTTATGTCTGGATGACTTATCTATTAGTGAGAGAGGCATTGAAATCACTCAGTATTATAGTACTGTGGCCTGTCTGCATCTTTATGTGGAGTAGTATTTGCTTAATACAACTCATTGTACCAATCTTTCAGGCATAAACATTTACTATAATTATATATTCTCTTTGGTTTGTCCCCTTTACCAACGTGTACTGAAATTGTTTGTCTCTTCTAATTTTGGCTTAAAATTTGTTTGGCAGATATGAGAACAGCTACTCCTGCTTGCTTGTGGGTTCCATTTGCATGAAGTATCATTTTCCACCCATTTATTTGCAACCTGGAAATGTCTTTACCTGTGAGACGTGTTTCTTGCAGGTAATATATAGTTGGGTCTTATTTTTAAATCCAACCTGTCAGTCTGTGTCTTTTAATTGAAGAATTAAGATTTATTCCTTCCCAAGCTCTTGGTTGCTCTTCTCTTCTTCTCTGTGTGGGATTCCTTTAAGTATTTTCTGCCACGCTGGCTTAGTAGTCATGAATTCCTTTAAATTGGCTTATTGTGGAAGGTTTTAACCTCTTCTTTGATTGTGAAGGATGGTTTTTCTAGATAGAACAACCTTGGTTGTCATTATTTTCTTTCAGGGCTTGACAGATCATCCTCCTTCTGGGTTTCTTGTAATCAATCTACTGTTATTCTAACTGGTTTTCCTTTGAATGTGACCAGCATTTCTCTATTACAACTTTTAATTTTTTATTAGGGGTTTTTGGCATTTTAATTATAATGGTGTCACAGAGAGGTTCCTCTCAGGTCTTGTCTACTTGGGATTGTAAATGTATCCAGTAACTGGATGTCCATCTTATTCCCAGGGCTTGGATATTTTCCTCTATTATTTCACTGAATAGGCTATCAATGTCATTAGCCTGTATCTCTGCTCTGTCCCCAATACCCATGAACCGTAAGTTTGATCTCTCGTAGTTGTCCCAGAGTTTTTCTACATCCTGATCATAGTTTCTCATTTTTTCTTTAATACTGTCTGAATGTTCAAAGGTATCCACCTCACTTCAAGCTCTGAAACTTTGTCTTCTACTTGATCTAATTTATTGGAGGGGCATTCAACTGAGTTTCATATTTGACTTATTGTGTCTTTTGCTTCCAAGATTTATGTTTGGTTCTTTTTCACCATTTCTATCTCTTTATGGAAATGTTCTTTTATATCTTGCATTTCCTTCCTTCGTTCATTCCTTAGCTCTCCTTTTAATTTGTGGATCATTTTTAATAACCAACTTTTGTAATTCCTTGTCTGGCATTTCATCCATTTCAAAGTCTGCGGGTTCAGTTATTGGGGGATTAAAAACTTTTGAAGACGTCTTATTGGTTTATTTCAACACATTTTCTGATATCCTATATTGTTTGTCCATCTGTTATGATGGATTCCTCTTCTTCTATTCTGTAAGGGTCTTTTAATGAGCACTTGTCTCTTATTATAAGCCCTGATCTGGGGTTATGTCTTATTGTCAGCCTAACTGAGGTACTTAAGTTCAATCATCAGCACCACTTTGAGAGGAGACAGTAACACCAGTGACAGTGGTAATTTCAGAACAAATCATAATATGGACATTTAAAAATTTATTGCTAATAATTTATACCATTCTTCTAAACAATGAAAAAAGTGGGTGAGAAATAATATCGTAGGTTGAAAAGTTAAACATCAATGACAATAACTTAAGACTAACATATATGAGAAGAAGAAAGAGAAGAGAAAGGAAAAAAAATGTGTGAGGAAAGGGAGACAGAAGGAAAAATGAGGAGAGAAAGAAAGAACGGAAGAGGAAAGGAATGAGAAAAAATTTTTTTTAAAAAACCAATTAATTGGAAGAATCCATAAAATTATATGGAATCATGAAAAACTTTTAATGAGAAAAGATATAACCAACAAAACACTCTACAGAAAAGAAATATTGCAACCTAAATCATAGAAAGATTCTGTTTTCTCCTTGCAGTGATATTTAAAATATAGACACTTCTCTCTTGGACTCTCATAGGCACACAAGCAGGTGTGAGCTTGCTTTCGTAGTTTACAGTGCGTGGAGAGCAGTGGCACGTGGTAGGGGCACGGGGTGGCTCAGCACTAGGTGCAGAGCAGCAGCAGGAGGACCAGTGGAGCTTGAGGCCAGTGTGGGCAACACAGTGAGACCGTTATCTCTTAAGCTGAAGGAGGGGAAGGGGAGAAGTAGGAGAGGGAGGAGAAGAGGACAAAGAGACAGATGAAGAAGAAAAAGAAAGAGAAGGATCTCAAATTAACACCCTAACTGTGTTTCCCAAGAAGCCAGAGAAAGAACAAATGAAACTCAAGACTAGAAGAAGAAAGAAAAGAACAAAAATTGGAATAGAACAAAACTAAAACAGAGTCTAGGAAAAATGAGAGAAAAAAATAATTTCTTAAAAGATCCAAAAAATTGTTAGGCATTTAGCTAGACTAAGAACATCAGAATTGAATGTGGAGACATTACTACTCATTTGACATGAATTAAAAGTACCAGGAACAATTTTATGCCAACAAATTTTCCACCTCGATGAAAAGGATGAATTCCTAGAGTCACACAACCTACTAAGGCTGAATCATGAAGAACCAGAAAATCTGAGTAGACCTATAAGTAGGAAGGAGGCCGAATCAGCAAGAAAAACCTCTCACAAAAGGAAAACCAAGGACCAAGTGTTTTCATTGGTGAATCCTCACCAAGCCTTTATTTAAAAAAAAAAAATCAATACCAATTCTTCTCAAACTATTTAAAAAATAGTATTATTTGATGCCAAAGTCAAATGAATACATTACAAGAAAACTACAAATTGCAAACAAACGTCCTTATGAATAGTTGGTACAAAACCTCCAACAAAATACAGTCACGTGCCATTTATGATGGGGATGTGTTCTCGGAATGCACTGTTAGGTGATGTTTGTGCAAACCATAGAATGTCCTTTCACAAACTAAGATAGTACAATATCATAAGCATTAGAGTCTTATGCCAACACCATCGTATTTGCAGCCCATCCCTGACCAAAACATCATTAAGCAGAACTTGACTATAATAGTACATCAAATTCAGCAGCACGTTAAAAGGATTATACAACATGAACAAGTGGATTCATTCCTGGAATGAAAGGAGGTTCAATGCATAGAATCAATAAATATATCCCATTAACAGAACAAATGTGGGGGAAAAAACCCACAATTGTCTCAATTGAAGCAGGAAAATTACCTGGCAAAATTCAACAGCCATTCAACAAACCAGAAACAGAAGGAAATTGCCTCAACGTTCTAGAGATGATCTATAAAAACTCTACAAGTAACATCACACTCAAAGGTGAAGGATTGAGAACTACTTCTCTAAGATGAAGAGCAGAACAAGAAAGCCCATTTTTGCCACTTCTACTCAACATAATACTGGAAATCCTACAGAGGGCAAAATCAGGCAAGAAAGACAAAAAGTATACAAATAGGAAAGGAAGAAGTAAAAGTATTTCTGTTCACAGCTGACATGATCTTAAATGTAGAAAATCATAAACGTTTTACACACACAGATGCCTGCACACCAAAACTATTAGAACTAATAAGTTCACCAAAGTTGCAGGAAACAAAATCAACATATAAACACCCATGTACTGGTATGAACTAACAATGAGCAACCCAGAAAGAAATCAGAGAACAATTCCATTTATGATAGCATAAGAAAGAATAAAATAGTTACAGATAAACTTAATTAAGGAGTGTGCAGAAGAATCATGCATGGTAGAATCTTAATCAGCTATGAAAGTGAAACCTTATTATTCACAACAACATGAATGGAACTGAGGATCTTTATGTGTACTGAAGTCAGCCAGACACAGGACAGTACATACTGCATGATCTCACTCACACATGAGCTGTGGTTACCAGAGGCTGGACAGACAAATGCACAGGGAAGGATGGTGAAAAGACAATCATTGGTACTAGGCCAGAGCTCTTCGGAGCCATTACACAGTAAGTAGGGTAACTACAGATAAGATAATGTACCATATGTTTCAAAAGTCTAGAAGAAAAGATTTTGAATGTTTTCACCATAAAAACTAACAAGTGTTGGATTTAAACATTGCACAAAGGTTTAATGATTTGAACATTACACAATGTATACACATATTGAAACATCACATGGTGATTCAAATATATTTAATATTATGCTTTACATAAAATGTAAAATAGACGGATATACTGGAAACCAAAAACATTGCTTCAATGCTTTAAAAATTAATAATCTGTTTCAATAAATGGAAAAACATTCTATTGACTCAAGGACTGGAATACTGAAGATGGCTAAGATGTCAATACAATGCAACATGACCTACAAAGTCAATATATTCCCTATCAAATAAGTGTTTTGAAGACTGATAAATCCATTCTCAAATTCATATGGAACGAGCTGGAGTTGTGGCTCAGAGGTAGAGCACTCGCCTACCATGCATGAAGCACTGGGTTGGATCCTCAGCACCACATAAAAATAAAATAAAGATATTATGTTCACCTGTAACTAAAAAATAAATATTTTTTTTAAATCATATGGAACATCAAGAGATCCTTAAACAAAGCAAAACAAAAAACTTGAAAGAAAGAACAAAGTTGGAAGACTCAATTTTCCAATATCAAAACTTGCTTCAAGTCTACAATAATCAAAGCAGCACGATACTAATAAGGACAGACAGACACACAATGGAGTAGAACAGGGACCTGGAAATGAAACCCTGCACATATGATCAGATGGTTTTTTACAAGGGTACCAAGACCCTTCAATGGATGAAAAACAGTCTATTCGACATGTAAGTCGAGAAAACTGGACACCCACATGCAAAACAATCAAGCTGGTCGCTTGCATCTTATACCAAAATAACTCAAAATGGTTAAAAATCTAAACATAAGGGCTAAAACTATAAAAACTCTAAGAAGAAAAGCTTCTCAACAATGCAACAATGACAGGGCAATGAATTCTTGGATAGGACACCAAAAGCAGAGACCTTCAAAAAAAAAAAAAAACAGGAAATTTATGCTTCATCAAAATCAAGAACTTTTGAATATACAAAGACATTATCAAAAAAGTGAAAAGCTACTCCCAGGCACGGTGGCACATGCCCATGATCCCAGCTACTTAGGAGGCTGAAGCAGGAGGATCACAAGTTCAAGGCCAGCCTCAGCAACTTTAGCAAGACCCTGCTAAAAAAAAAATTGGGGTGTAGCTCAATGGCAAAGACCTCTAGGTTCAGTAGGAAATGGGGGCTTGCTCAGTGGTAAAGCACCACTGGGTTCAATTCCCGGCACACCCCCCACCAAAAACAAAAGTACTAGGAAGTAAGACTGAGTGATTTTTATGTCCTTTTTAAAACTGTTGATTGTCTCTTTTCAAAATGTTCTTCATGATCTTTTATTACCATTTCAATAAAAAGATCATTTTATCTAATCTTTAAAAAAGAGGACATTACCATTGCCCTGTCAGACTCTTCCTATTTTGGTTTCATTCATGTATTTACACTAAATTTTTACTTTTACCTCTGAAAAGAACACAAAGCTTAATACACATACAGAAGGGGAAAAAAGACCTAAGAGATAATGTGTTCACCACACAACACATTACTTTTTGCAAAGCCAATCTTTTTAATAAGTGAATACCCTTCTCAAGCCACAAGAAAAGGCAGCCTCTAAATTGTGGGAGGTAAAATTACCAACACTTTGCCCTTTCCTACCCAAAGAGTCTACCACTTTGCTCAAATTGCACATCACAGATATCACAAATGAAGCAAAAAGAGAAATGTAAACTGTTTCATGAATTTCAGCAAAGAAGTAACCTCCTCCTCCCTCCTCTACCCCAAGAGGGCAAACCTAAAACAAAAGACGCCCCCGACTCACGGCTGTCCTCTTGGCAGGAGAGCATCACGCTAAAACACGGACATCTCCCTCCTCCCCGCCTGTCCCCCAGTTGAAACCAACACAGACCACAAACCAGGCTCCCAGGTGCTCCCTCCAGCCACGCCAAGTGTGAGCGACTGCGCCTTGTTTTTTACGTTCAGAGGAACATCCACCAACAATTCTTGGAAACTGCACTGTGTTCTTCACAGAAATGCAAAGATGGAGAACACGGCCCAGTTCAGTTCTATTTTCACCAGAACCTTATCTCCACAGAGTAAACATATGCGTGACAGTAACCTTTACACTCTTGGAAACATTCACAAACAAATCCACCAACGCGGCGCTGAGGAAGGGCACAGCTCGGCTCAGCTCGGGGCTGGGATCCGCTGTCACAGTCCAGAGCGGCAGGTGCTGTTTTTAGATCTGTGTCTGGAAGCACGACTGCTATCAAAGTGTGAGACCAGAGCGGAGGGGGGAGAGATCCGGTTTTCCCCACTCTCCTCTCACCTCCCTAGGATGTCTGTCGCAAGGACCCCTTAAATAAAACAAAGGGAGGACACACGTCAGCAGGTGCCAGTCTAAAAACGAAAACCCAAGGGGGGGGGGCAGAAAGGAAAGATGGCAGAGGACGCGAAATGCCAATCACAGTCACAGAAGTTGTAGGAAGGACGAGAGATGAGAATAGAGAGTCTCGTCCCACCTACAGATCCCTTTTCTGGTCCCAGAAGGAGGGAGAGAGGGGCAGAGAGAAGGAAGGAGATCGAGCAGAGACAAGGCTTTGGTGGATGATGAAGTCCCCAAATGCCCAACAAGACTAGGGTCGCTTTGGTTGTATAAGGGATCTACTGTGCCCAGTACTGAAAAAAGACCATGGTACTGTGATGGAGCTTTGCACTCAGTTTTGAAGCCCTGCTCTACCTTTTGGTGGATGGCAGGATCACAAAACTGGATCTTTGTGAAACTACTTTGCTCATCTGTAAAGATGGACGAATGAATGGCTTTTTCCTTCTCCTCCCTATAAGAAACAAAAGCAAACTGACGACGAAAAGGTCTCATTGAATTTTCAAACTTGATTTTCCATGAAACTGGAAGATGGATAGAATTGAGAGAATTCCAGCTACCTGGATGGACGGCCAGAGGTAGCTGTGCCCGGGCAGAAGCCGCACGGAGGGGCAGAGAAGAGAGGCACCAAGGAGGGAAGGGGCTCGCGTCCTGAAGGACACCAGCGGCATCCCGAGTCTGCCTAAAGAAGAAGACTCCCTAAAACGTCAAGCCAAGAAGATGAACCAGTAATCTGCCATTAAAATTGTTAAACTTGAAGAGGCAGTCACAAGGGAAGGATGGAAAAGAGGAGGGAAGGAAGGAGAAATGAAGCACAAGTATAAGGAACACCAGAGGACACAGTGAGAAAAGGGGAAAAAGTACAACAGGGTCCAGAAGAAATCAGAAAAAAAAAAACTGTTTTGAGGGGAAAAAAAATATTACAGAAGATAAGTTTGAAACGAGCACAAGTTAGAAGAGATATTGCAGGAAACCAAAGAAGAGATGGTGATGTGGATTGGGCGGGGGCGGGCGGAGAACGAAAGGATTAGAAAGGATCAGGAAGAAAAATGACAGATTTTGAAGAAGAGCAATGAGATTCCAAAAAATGCATATTTGGAACCCCTAAAAAAAATAAAAACAAACAATGGAATGAAACAAATATAGAGAGACATTATTTAAGAAAAAGCTCCATAATAAAAAAAAAAAAAGCCCTAAATCTATCAATAGGGCACACTGGGGCTCTGTATTAAGACATTACCTCAGTGACAAAGAGAACTGACCCAAACAGTCCACAACCAGAACTATCCTGGTAAAACCGGACTCATAAAAGTCTGACTTTAAAAATAAGGAACAGGGGCTGGGGATGTGGCTCAAGTAGTAGCGTGCTCACGTGGCATGCGTGCGGCCCGAGTTCGATCCTCAGCACCACATACAAAGATGTGTGTCCGCCAAAAACTAAAAATAAATAAATAAATAAATAAATATTAAAATTCTCTCTCTCTCTAAAAAAAAAAATTAAAAAAAATAAGGAACAGCTCCTTGGACACCTTCACAAATGGAAAAACAAAATCCAGTCGGAACTACAGTAAGCAGAACCTGCACTTCTTCACAGTAACAAGGCACACCATGAATCATTGGAGCACGTCCTCAAAATACTTAAAATACTAAACAAATAAAGCATAAGTCGAAGATTCCGTATCCCACAGGCACTCTTTCATGGATAAAAGCCACAGACTAACTCAGGACTATTGTCAGAGACTCTGGGCTCAATGACTTCAAGAGACAGTCAGGGAGATGAAGGCAAAAGAACTAGAAATTGAATTCATGTAACTGTAAAACTAAGATGAAAGCCAAGGAAATGATCAAAGTAATAAACCAAGTCTAAGTGTAATAGTGCACATCAATATAGAAACTAAACAACCAGCAAAAATCAGGGCAATGAGGGACAGGGACCAAAGACGGGGAGACAGAGTAACACTCCTGACACCTCATCCCTAGAGGCTGCGAACCCACATGCAGCATCCAGGCTTGGGGGCGGCTCAGTGGTGGAACATGTGCTTAGCAAGTGTGAGGCCCTGGGTTCCATCCCCAGCACCACCATCATCCTCATCATCATTCAAAGGTGAATGGCAAAAGTAGCCTATGTAGAGACATATCTGAGAGTGTGAAGGAAATGCCGCAAGCTACCGCAAGCTGCTCCCCCTCATGCAGGGCAGGAGAGGGAGGAGGAAGAGACATGTGCCAGCCATTATCAATTGCGCCAGCAGCTTCCACCAACAAACTGGAGAAGTCAAGGTAATTCATAAAGTTATCATCAGAAAGTTTGCTAGAAAAAAAATGTATTCACAAACTCACAAACCAAACACAAACTAAAAATAGGTCCCATACTAAGAGTTTGAGGGAGAGAGGAATAGGAAAGACAGTGCAATGAATCTGTCATAATTTCCCCACACAGTAAATCCCACCATCACATACGTCCCTAAGAATGGGACTCTAACTAGAATAAGATGTATTCCATGCTTGAATATCAAAATGGATTCTGCTGTAATCTGTAACTAAAAAGGACAAATAAGTAAAATAATATCAGATAGCATGGACAAACCTGCATAAAACATTTAAGTGTAAGTAAATTATAAGATGCATAATGAAAAAAGACTTAATAATAACATAAAACGTGACAAAACAAGACTTTCATAGCAATAATGTAAATAAGTTAAATTCACCAATTTAAAAAATTTCAGATGAAGCCATGAAGCGAAATTTAACCCAGTCTCAGCAGACTAGAAATAGAGGGGAACATTCTCAACTCAGTAAAGAACATCTACAAAAAAAACTATAGTAAACATTATACTTAGTGATGAAAAACTAGAATATTTCCTGCTAAGATAAAAAAAAATAGGGAAAAATGTCCCTCTCACCACTTATTTTCAACATACTATAAATCCTAGCTAATGCAACAAGACAAGAAAAGGAAATAAAAGTGTACTGATTAGGAAGAAATAAAACTGACTTTGTTTGCAGATAACAAGATTGCAGAAAATCCAGAAGAATCAACCGAATGCTGGAACTGATATAGCAAGGTTTGCAGGATACAAAATCCATACACAAAAGTCAGTCTTTCCTACCTACCAGCAATAAATAAGAGCAATGGGAAAATTAAACACAACTCATTTACAGTAGCACCTCCAAAAACTGAAACACTCTGGTGTAAATGTAACAAAATATGTATAAACCTTTTCAAAGAAAAACACAAAATGCTGATTAAAGAAATCAAAGGGGAAGGGTTGGGGTTGTGGCTCAGCGGTAGAGCACACGCCTAGCACATGCCAGGCCCTGGGTACAATCCTCAGCACCACATAAAAATAAATAAAATGAAAGTATTGTGTGCAACTACAACTAAAAACTAAATATTAAAAAAGAAAGAAAAAAATCAAAGGGGAGGGCTGGGTGTGCAGCTCAGTGACAGAGCAGAGCACTCATCCAGCACATGCCAGGCTCTGGGTTAAATCCCCAGCACCACAAAAAAAAAAAAAAAAAAAAAAAAAAAATTCTTTGAGAAAACAAGAATTCCAATCAAGACCCCAGCAACTTACTTTGTGGATATTAATAAATTGATTCTAAAGTTTACACTTAGAGGCAAAATATCCAGAAGAGCCCACACAATTTTGAAGGAGAACAAAGTAAGAGGGTTGGCACACAGCCTAACTTCCACATTGACAAAAGAATACAAAAACAGAACAGCACTAGAGGCCACCTACCGGGGACACGGGCAACACAACGGAGGAGACGTAGTCTTTCCAACAGGTGGTGCTGGAACAGCTGGATGCACATGCACACGATAAATAAATAAATCCGGACACGGGTGTTACAAAACTGAACTCCAAATGGATCACAGGCCTGGATGTAAAACTCCTAGAAAAACATCTAGATGACCCTCAGGCATGGCAACAGCTGTGTGGATTCAACACCAAAAACACAACCCATGGGAAAATGGAGGAACTGTGATTGGGCAAAGGGGAGGGAGGGTGCGGAGGAGACACGAGGTCAGGAAAGATGGTGGAATGAGATGGACATCATTACCCTAGGTACATGTGTGACTGCACAGATGGTGTGACACACTACATCATGTACCACCAGAGAAGTGAAAAGTTGTGCTGCAATTGCGTTCAGCTGTCATATAGACCTAATTAGAATAAATAAATTTTAAATAAATAAATAAAATTTAAAAAATAACCCATGAAAGAAACAACTGATAAGCTGAACTTCATTAAAATGAAAGACTTATGCAAAAAGACAAAGCCAAGAGACGGAGAAGGCAGGCCCCGCCCTCGTCAAGAGACTGTGCTAAAACACTGTACCCAGAACACCCTGAAAACTTGACAATAAGGAAACAGACCAATTGAAAAATAATCCAAAGTTCTTAAAAGACACCTCATCGAAGGAGATACACAGAGCTCTGTCATGGGGAAAATGCAAATTAAAATAACAAAGAGATCCCACCGGGCACTGATTAGCACAGCCACAATCCAGAACATGACACTCTGGTGAGGAGCTCTCCAGCCTTCTGGGGGCATGTGAGATGGACAGCCACGCTGGAAGGCTGTTGGACAGTATCTTCAAAGGCCAACCACACACTCACCCTATGACCCGGCAGTCAGACGTCTTGGCATGTACCAAAAAGAACTGAAAAACTATGCCCCCCAAAAGTCCTGCACCTGGACACGTAGGACGGCTTTATTCATATTCACCAAAACACTTGGGAGCAACCAAGATGCACTTTGGTAGAGAATGAAGAGATGGAACTGTCCTGTGTCTGGACAAGGGAATAGTATTCAGCATTAAAAAGAAATGAGCTATCGAGGCGGGCCTGGAGGAACTTTAAATGCATGTCACGAGTTCGAAGAAGCCAATCTGATAAGGCCCCATGCCTCAACGCCTCCAGACAGATGATATTCTGGAAAAGAGGAAGTTCTGAAGACAGTAAAATACTCAGTTACTGGTGGAAGTTGAGGAGATGGAGAGATCAACAGGAGGGACAGAGGGGTTTAGGGCAGGGAAATGACTCTGTGTGACACTATACTGCTGAAGACGCGTCCTTACACACTGGTCCAGACCCACAGACGGCACAGCACCCAAAGTGAACCCCAAAGTAAACTGTGCGCTTGGGGTCATGATTTCAGTGCAGGCTCGTCTATTTTAAACAGTGTCCCACTGGGGCGCAAAGGGCAGGGGAGGGAGACCTGGGCAGGGGACACCTGGGGAAATCTCAGTAGCCTCTGGGGAATTTTGCTGAAAACTTAAAACTGTTCCAAAAAATAAAGTCATTTTTTTTTCTTTCAATTCAATCCATAAAGGACTATTTTGTTCCACTTCATACAAATGCATTTTAAATTCTGGATGAGATGAAAAGTTTCTAGGAAAAATACAATTTACAGCACCAAAACATCCTATCAAAGCTACCTGAACTGACGAAATTTCACAGAAAAAAAAAAAAAGATCTTCAAAGAATCACCCCTCAAAGAGCACCGAGCCGGTTCCACGGAGGTCATCAACTATGGCCAGTAATTCCAAAGCCATTTTTATGCTTTCCCAGAAGAGTGGAAAACAAAAATACATGATTCTTTAGAAGCAGCAATGTAACACTGATACTGAAGCCTGAGAGAGAGGAAGAGAAAGGTCAGCTGTGTGCATAAGACATTCGGTACAGAATCCGCTCGCAGCGCAGGCAAGGCCAGCATCAACCAAGAGAGCAGCGGGATCGGGGTGCTTTAATTAGGAAGCGTAAATACAGCTCAGGATCAGAAATTCGTTGTCATTAATTATCCTGACCAGGCTTCATAGAGAAGCACCAGATGGAAGGCCCAGAAAAGACATGGAGAGACCCTTGCTTCGACTCCACTGGAGGTACTAGCTCGAGTAGCCAGATAACAGATTCAGAAAGGACTAGAGACTTCCTCTTAATGGAAAAGAGGGGTACAATAAGGGCTATCTGCAAATAATATTATTGCACAATGTAAATAAGAGCCTAGTTACTGTAGCTCCTAAAAAAAGATCAAGTTTCCAGGAATAAATGCTATTGCAATTTGTAAAGTTTTCTGCAGAAAAGTTTAAAACCAGGCTGGACACTAAGGAACACTTGACCAGTGGGAAGATGTATCATGATCAGAGACAGGAAGATTCAACACCAGGAGGATGTCGAGTCTCCCCAAGGTACACACTTTTCATGCTCTGAATAAAAATACCACATTTTTTAAAACTAGAGAAGCTTAATTCTAGAACTAAAATGGAAAAATTAACCAAAGAAGTAAAACCAAAAAAAATCATGGAGAAGAATGAAAAATCATATTAGATATAAATGAATATAGAAAGCATCAATAATTAATAAATCATTTAAAAGAATAATAATTGAAAGAATAGGAAGATAGGACAATGGAGTCCAACAGGGGGCCCAAATGCAAGTGGGGAGCTAGTGCAGGATAAAGGTGGCACTTCCAATCAGGGGTAAAAGATCAGGCAACAAGTGATGCCAGAACTGGGTAAGTCTCTGGGAAAACACAGCTAGATCAACAACACATCAGAGGATAAATTCCACCTGGATAAAGGATGCAAACATTGTGTTTGGCTTTTATTTTTTTCTTAATATTTTTTTTTAGTTGTCAATGGACATTTATTTATTTATAAGTGGTGCTAAGATTCCTAACCCAGTGCCTCACACATGCTAGGCAAGCGCTCTACCATGGAGCTACAACCCAATCCTGGTTTTTATTAATTTTTTTATTTATATATGACAGCAGAATGCATTATAATTCTTATTACACATATAGAGCACAAATTTTTCATATCTCTGTTTGTATATAAAGTATGTTCACACCAATTGGTGTCTTCATACAAGTACTTTGGATAACGATGTTCATCACATTCCACCATCATTTCTAACTCCATGCCCCCTCCCTTCCCCTCCCACCCCTCTGCCCTATCTAGAGTTTATCTATTCCTCCCATGCTCCTCCTTCCTATCCCACTATGAATCAGCCTCCTTATATCAGAGAAAACATTTGGCATTTGTGTTTTGGGGATTGGCTAACTTCACTTAGGGTTATCTCCTCCAACTCCATCCATTTACCTGCAAATACCATGATTTTATTCTCTTTTATTGCTGAGTAATATTCCATTGTGTATAAATGCCACATATTTTTATCCATTCATCTACTGAAGGGCATCTAGGTTGGTTCCACAGTTTAGCTATGGTGAATTGTGCTGCTATAAACATTGATGTGGCTGTGTCCCTGTAGTTTGCTGTTTTTGAGTCCTTTGGGTATTGACCGAGGAAAGGGATAGCTGGGTCAAATGGTGGTTCCATTCCCAATTTTCTAAGGAATCTCCATTCTGCTTTCCATATTGGCTGCACCAGTTTGCAGTTCCACCAACAGTGTATGAGTGTACCTTTCCCCCCACATCCTTGCCAACACTTATTATTGTTTGTCTTCATAATAGCTGCCATTCTGACTGGAGTGAGATTCCTCATAGAAATAGAAAAGGCAGTCATGAAATTCATCTGGAAAAATAAGAGACCCAGAATGGCTAAAGCAATCCTTAGCAGGAAGAGTGAAGCAGGTGGCATCACTAGACCAGACCTTAAACTATATTACAGAGCAATAGTAACAAAAACAGCATGGTATTGGCACCAAACAGACTGGTAAACCAATGGTACAGAATAGAGGATACAGAGACTAATCCACAAAATTACAGTTATCTTATATTAGACAAAGGTGCCAAAAACATGCATTGGAGAAAAGATAGCCTCTTCAACAAATTGAAGGTAAGCCAGGCTCATATGCAACAAAATGAAATTAAACCCCTATCTCTCACCATGCACAAAACTCAAACTGGATCAAGGACCTAGGAATTAAGACTCTGCGTCTAATAGAAGAAAAAGTAAGCCCTAGTCTCCATCTTATGGAATTAGGCCCCAGCTTCCTTAATTAGACTCCTATGGTGCAAGAATTAAAATCAAGAATCAATAAATTGAATGGATTCAAACTAAAAAGTTTCTTCTCAGCAAAAGAAACAATCTGTGAGGTGAATAGAGTGCCTACATCTTGGAAGCAAATCTTTACCCCTCACACATCAGATAGAGCACTAATCTCTAGGGTATATAGAGAACTCAAAAAGCTAAGCACCAAAAAAATAAATAACCCAATCAATCAATGGGCCAAGGACCTGAACAGACACTTTTCAGAAGGTGACATACAATCAATCAACAAATATATGAAAAAATGTTCATCATTGCTAGCAATTAGAGAAATGCAAATCAAAATACCCTGGTTTTTATTTTTAAGTCCTAAAAGTAACATAGAGGAGAATTCCTTTTTAACTTTGGAATAGCCTCCTAACTATAACTCTAAATCCAGAAATTGCAAAAGGAAAGGTTGATAGATTTAACAGCATGATCCAAAAGATGATCTGACAGGAAAGCAGGAGAGGAGAATGAAGAGATACAAAGAAATGAATGCAAACAACTCAGATACAATATGGGAGAACATATTCCGTTTCACCAATAATAAAAGAAATGCAAATTAAAATGACTATAGGATATTTTCTTACCTAGTACACTGGCAGAAATCTAGAAAAAATGTTGACAATATACTCTGTTGGTCAAGTTGCAGAGAAACAGGACCCTGGTGTATGCTGATGAGTGTGTTCATTGGCCCCATCGTCAGGAGGAGCACTGGCAATAACCACTCAGAATTGCAAATGCAAACCCCTTAACCCAGCGGCTTCACTTCTGGGAATTCATCTTACAAATGTATGATCACATGTGTAAAATAGGCACATATAAGGGTATTTATCCCTGGATCGTTCATACAAAGTGACAAGAAACAACACAAATATCTATTTATTGACATTGAGTGAAATACCTGGTAGGTCTGTTCAGTCCAGTCAAAGCTATACAGCTTAAAAAACAAAAACAAAACAAAACAAACAAACAAACTGAAAAAAAAACACTAGCCCACTCCCTGAAAACTGACACTGGGGAATTCCCAAGACAAACTATGAAGGAAACAAAGCAAGATGTAAGATAATGTACCCAGAATCTACAGCCTGGGCATAAAAGGTAAATAATGATATATTTTTCATATGTGATCATACATGCTTAAAACTTTGCAAAGTGTATATAAGAAAATAATAAAAGTGATTGAATATTGGAGAGTGGGAAATCTGTATAAATGAGGACCACAGATAGTAGGAAATTTTTCAATAAATCTTTTCATATGTTTAAGCCACCTGCCCAACATTTTGGAAATGGAAGGTAAGCCAGGTTCAGTGGTGAAACCTGTGTTTGATCCCAGCAACTCAGGAGGCTGAAGCAGAAGGATTGCAAGCTTTAGGCCACCCTGGAAAAGTTACTGAGATCCTGCCTCGAAATGAAATACAAAGACCTGGGATGAAGCTCAGCGGTGGAGAGCTTGCCTAGCATGCACAAGGCCCCAGGATTGATCCCCAGGGGGGAAAAAAATGAGCAAATCATTTCACAATTCTCGTGCGGCTCATATAAGACCATCCTAATTCATGCCTAATACCAAGTAGATGTTCAATAAATGTCCATTCCCCTCTTCTAAAAGAGTAAGGACAACACTAGAAAGCACACTGATGTGCCATCCTCACACTGGAACCCAGAGAGCCCCAGTACACCTCCCTCTCTCCATGCTCTGTCCCTGGGGTCCCTGAACCCTCTCAAGAGACTGGTGCCCCCCACCTGCAGTTTCTCTAATTCAATGGCCACTCCCTTCTTTTAAAAAATGAGCTCATGTCCCTCTGTCTTCGGGAACAAATGCAGGCACCTCTCTAAAATCCCCAAGTCCTCTCTACCTTCACCTTCCAACTTCCTTGAATCTGATTCTGGTTTTGCAGACCTGCCCCGAACAGGACTCTCAGAGAGTTTTCTCAACAGTCCTTGTCCAGTGTTCTCGGTTCCACAGGGTGAGGCTGCTGCTTGGCCATGGCTTGAGGTTCCTTCCCTAATGTCCGTGGCACCCTGTCCTTCAGTGGCACAAGCCCCTGTTGCCAATGAAGGGCCAGCTGCTGCACCGCAGAGATAGGGCTCACACAGCCGTGCTGAGAGTTGACAAGTCCAACCTCGCAGGAGGCTAAGGACAGGCTCCCATCACCATCACTGTTACTGTCACTGATGTTTGCTCAGAAGACCAGGGGCCAGCTACTCAGGAGTCCCGGAAATACAGCTGTGCATGGAATGACCGGCCCAAGAGACCGCAGTCATAGAAAGCAACAACCCAGGACAAGACGCTGTCTTCTAGACAGCCCACAAGGGGGATCCCTGAGAAAGGAGAACCAGAAGTGAAGGAAGTGGCACGTTAATGGCAGGAATAATAAAACCTACCTTTCCCTTAGCACCTGTCTGCCGCATTCTCTGTAAGCACCTACTCTCATTCGACCACATATGGCCTTGTAGAACACGTGGACACTCTCTCCTTTTGCAGATGAAGAAACTGAGGTTAGCGCCAAAGAACACAGCAATTTCCAGATAAAGTTTTCTATGTTGTGAATTCATATTTTCTGACTTTTACTAAAAGAACAAGCACAGCCAGACTTTTGTAAAAACTTTGAAATATAACGACACTGGTTTTCTACTGGTATCTTCACAATGATTTTAAGTTTTTGTGTAGATCCTGGATATTATTTTTAGAAGATCATTGCCATTATAATCACCCACATCTGACAGTTGTGAAATTGTATGGAAAAGACAAAAAAAAAAGAGAGGACACAAAGAAACTAATTCAGAGCTGTAAACCGCCAGTTAAAATTTGGGGAAAATTAACAGATTACAAAAGAGAACAATTAAATAGTGACAAAAACTCAGATAAACCCCGATTTTAAGACATCACATGGCTGTAAGCCTATAAATGGGTTTTGAAAATGGCTACTGCTGCCTCTGAAGTCACAGGTAATGACTCAGAAACCAAATGATGAAGAGGTTTCCACGGGCAGCTGCAAATCCTCGGGTGCAGGGTAGAAAACAAACCCTGTCCTCAGTGAACAGTCTGCTGGGCCAGATGAGAAAATGGGGCTCCATCTCTCAGGGCCTGGAGGATGCTCTGGATGGTACTGAACCAGCCACTGCTCGCTCACCTTTTGAACAGGTTAGAGAAGGCAGGGGACGAAAGTTCACTATGAGAAAGAAGTCGCAAAGCCACATGTCTCAAGTCCGGTTCTCCACCCTGAGCTCTTGCCGGCTCACTCAGTCCGTGACCTCACCAGCTGCAATGTACCTCCCCCACTGATTTATGGAAACCAGGTCACTGGAGGACACAGGCCAGGCTGGGTGGGTCCAGGAACAGAGGAGCTCCTTCCTGGAGGTGCCCATCTGGGAGGGAGCCCGCCACATTCCTGGTAGGCTTCAATTCCTGAGTCGAACTTGAACTCGGGTCTACTTGATATCCTGGGCACTCATACCCTGTCGACGGAAATCCTGAGGTCAAGGAAGAGCCTCCTCAAGCCCAGAGTCACCCTGCTTCTCCCCCATTGCTAAGCCTCCTCATGCCCCGTCACCTCTGGCAGCAGAACCCCTGGAGCTGGCTCTGAGCTCCTCTGGAGCCAGATGCAGACACTTAGCAGAATGTGGCATGCACACCTGTCATCCCAGTGACTCGGGAGGCTGAGGCAGGAGGATCGTGAGTTCAAAGCCAGCCTCAGCACCTTAGCAAGGGCCTAAGTAACTTTGCAAGACCCATTTTCTTATCTCAAAATAAAAAATAAAAAAAAAGGGGCTGGGCGTGTGGCTCAGTGGTTAAAGTGGTTGAGTGTCCCCCTGGGTTCAGTCCCCGATACCCACCCCCCCATGCAGATATCTGTCACCTCCACATAAAGGTATCCAACAGGGAGGCTGCCCAGAAACAGGATTATGCTGCTTTCTTAGGTGGTAAGTTCTCTGTTACTGGAAGAATCCAGCAGAGTCAGGGGCACCACCACCTGTCGATGGACCTCACCCATCCCAGGGAACGGCCCGAGCTGTCAGGAGCCCTGGTCCCGCAGCAGTTCTGAGGCTGAGGCAGGAGGGAAAGCAAGCTCCTCCCTAGAACGGACAAGGGCTCTGCAGTCCTCCCACAAGGCTCCACCAGTCCCAGCATCCCCTCTTGTAAACAGCAACATGCAGGACTGCAGTCGGATTTCTAGAGAAATATGCAATAAATGTCACCGCATCCTGAGGCTGAAATCTCAGGACAGCATCAGGAGTAATCATGGTTTCTGTAGGTACCACAGTGCCCAAGATGTTTGTGGTCTGCAAATCTGCCCTAGGGCTCCCACCCGTCTTCCATCTGAGGGTCTACATCAAGAACTCCTCTATTATAAGTAAAATCATTATCGAAATTAGACACAGTGACTCTGAGCAATGTCTCAGGACCCAAGCATTAAACCCTGCAGGTCTCAGACCTAGAAGACAATCATATCTAAAATGCATACGATGACGGGGGGTTTCCAAAACTTCAGTCACTTCAATGCCCTCTGCCGCTTTGCCTCAACCACAGTCTATCTATATTATTTGCTGCTTATCACTTTTGTTTTCTGTCAGTTAAATAATACAAAATAAGTTTAGTTAAAAGAATTTCTGTCGGGCATGGTGGCTACACCTGTAATCCCAGTGAGTCTGGAGGCGGAGGCAAGAGGATCGGAACTTGGGAGGCCAGCCTCAGCAACCTAGCAAGACCCTGCCTCAAAAGAAAAATAAAAAGGACGGAGCATGTGACAGTTATAGAGCACCCCTGGGTCCAATCTCAAGTACCATAAGAAAAAAAAAAAAGGAGACTATCTGTCACTAAAATAGAAAACTAGTATCAGTGGTTAGAAATTAAAAGTAAAGAAACAGAGAGGAGCAGGGGAAAGGGCAGGAGGAGAAGAAGGAGGAGCAGGAGGAGGAGGAGGAACAAGAACATTTAGAGAGAAACAAATTGAATTGAACAAGTGCCTCAAATGACTAATGAAGCCGGGCACACCTGTAATCTCAGCTACTGAGGAGTCCTAGGCCGAGGGAGCACAGGTGGGAGGCTAGCCTGGGCAACTGAGCAAAGCTCGACTGTAAAACAATTGTTTAAAAGGGCTGGGAATGTAGTTCAGTGCTTGCCTGGCATTTGTGATGCCAGGCTTCAATCCTCAATACAAGAAAATCAACAACAAAAAAAGACTGATGAACATGAACTGGGCTTCCCTGCAGGGAGAGAGTTCAAATCCCGCTTCCGTTGACTTGTAAAACTGCCAAAGCCCAAGCAGCAGGTGGGAAATGTGAAGAAGGGACCCTCAATCCAAAATTAAAAAAAAAAGCTCAGGGGCTGCCTCCACCTACTGCTCAGCAGCTGGCGACCGAGGGCCAGCCATCCACCTCTGCACACCTGCTTCCTGTCAATAAACCAGGGTGACAGGACCCCCCGTGGCTACTGCACAGAACCAATCAATCCATGCTTTATAAACTGCAGACAACGGTGTTTTCGTTTGTAAACACAAGGAAAGCCGGTGTCACTGAGAGGAGGAGTACATTAATCAATACCTATAAAGCGTTTAACCTGGATAAAGGGTTTATAAAGAGTAAGAACGGCAGCGGCATTGTTAAACAACGCCTTACCCAGCGAATGACCTCTCACTCTGCAACAGCCTCCACATTACAGATCCGTGAGCTCCGAGCTCACCAAGGCGCACCAGGTGTGAGTTCATCGTGCAAGTATCGATCGTTCCCTATTAATCCTTAGCCTTCCTCACTTTCAGCTTGAAAGGCCAAGTGGACCACGAGAGCCTCCCGAAGTTCCAAGCCAGGGTAGGTGAACTCCAGGCCAGGGCAGGCCGTTAATCAATAAAACTATTAATTTGCAAAGGAAGTGACTTACTTGCCAGTGCTCTCCATCATTTGCATTCAGAATGAGCTCTACCTCCGCAGCATGCGGGCAGCCCAGACAGACACCTGAAGATCCCCCTTCCCTCCAGACACCATCTTTGGAATCCCTGGAATGTCTAATGCTGTACTAAAGCCACCATGAAGCTTCCCACCATCATCCAGCACCACTTTAAACCCAGACGAAGAAAAAGGACAGGAAAGTGCAGAATACACTGGCAGCATTCAGCCAGGATTCATCATGAATTAGCCAGGTCCAGTGGTGCACGCCTGGAAGCCCAGTGACTCAGGAGGCTGAGGCAGGAGGATGACAAGGTGGAGGCCAGCCTGGACAACTTAGCGAGACCCTGTCTCAAACAAAAAAATGGAAAGGGCTGGGGTTGTGGCTCAGTGACAAAGTACCCCTGGTTCAATCCCCAGCGCAAAAAAAAAAAAAAAAAAACATGAACTAAAGCTCCAGGGAATGGTATCTGCAAAATGGGGGTGCCCCAGGTGAGCTGTGCCCAGCTGAGGGATGGCTCCCACAGCACACAACGTTCCTAGCACTGACGACCACGCTGAAGGAACAGCGCCTCATTGAAATGGGCACAGGAAAAGCGAGGAACGACACAGAAATGGGCCAGATCACTCAAAATAGCAGACACTCCGCTACACAGGAATATAGAAAATTCTACTCGAAATGACATTCAGAGAAGGATATTAAACGCCATGTGAAATTCAATTGGATATGGATCAAGATTAAAAGAAGGCACAGATTCCTCTGGTAGAAATAGCTAGTATCATATGACGAGAATTTTTTTTGCCTCTTAAATAGCTTTTATTTGTATGATATCAGCAATAAATGTTCATTGAAGAAAAAAAAAATACCGATAGGATAAAAATCACCCATTATCCCATGGCTCCAACAACATTACTTATATTTGGGTTGTATTCTTCCAAACGTCTTTCTGCATGAATGTAAGTCTGTACGTTTTTAACTCAAGTGGGATCACAGGGTACAAGCTGTTCCGTAACTTTCTTAACTCCACCGCCTTTCTTGAACATTGTCCATATTCAATGAATACACTTCGACACGTCGTGAGGTCTAACGGTGGCACCACAGAAACACACAGGCACACCACCAATTATACAACACACTCCTCATTGTTGGGCCATTTCTTGAAAAGATGGAAGATAACCAATTACAACTGCTAATTTTTTGTTGTTGTTGTTTTTTTTGAGATGGAGTCTCCCTGTGTTGCCCAGGCTGGTCTGCAGCTTGGGCTCAGTGGTCCTCCTGCCCCAGCCTCCTGCGCAGGGAGGACTACAGGTTCGAGCCCACCACACCCGACTTCAACTGTTAATTTTTTAAGTGACAGATGCCTCTTAGTATAAATGCTATTTGCAAATCCATCAAAATGAATCCAGACAAATGCAAAACAGTCGTTCTTTTTTTTAAAAAAAAAGAAAACCATCCAAGTAGCTCAGCAGCCAAGCAGCTTTCATCCAAGCTTCTGGGGAGGTGTGCACCGTGCCTAGGGGTGGAGGAAGCTGGGAGCCCACTGATGAAACTCCCTGAGCATTTCGGCGGTGTGAAGAGGCAGCCCCATCCCTTCGTGGCTGCCTTCCTAGGACCTGCCTTTCCCAGGAACGGCTCCTTGGCCCCTGTGAAGAGTCTGTGTGCAGTGATGCTCTCCGCCTTGAGCCTACTGCACCTGATGCTGGCGGAGCACTACCCCGGCCTCCTCGAGCTTGGCAGGTCTGCGTGTGTCTCTCTCCCATTCCTTCACTTCCAGCCCTCTGTGTCTGCATTCCTTCCTCTAAGGAATGAGTTCACAGGAGCTTTTGAGGGACACCCTCATATTCCAAACCACGACCACCCTAAGAAGCCTGTTCTAACTGTCCAGTTTGCCGATCCTTGCCCATGAAGCGGAACAGCTGGTTGTGTTTTATAGACGTCATGTTGCAGTGGAAACTAGCCATGTTACTATTTTCTTTCTATTCAATCCACCTGTTTTGTTCCCTCTCCTTTCTTGCTTTCTTGTGGATTCGTCAAGTACTCCTTGTCATTTCAATCTCCCCTCCGTTGCCACATGAATTACACATTACTATTACTTAGGGGTGACTCTGGAGATGACAGTGTGAATTCCAACAAATTACTGCTTTGACAACTTCTCTAACAATGGAAGGACCTGCACCCGGGCCTCCCTGCAATGCCCGTCTTATGACGACATTGTGATTCTGTCTAGGTAGAACCCTACAAGGTGTTCTGATTGTCATGCTGCCAACACCCCCTTAGGATCATCCACATCTCTACTGTCTATCTACCTTCACTCCTTCCTCCATTTCCATTTCCCATCTAGGACCATTTTTCCCCACTGTCTAAAGAATACTAAGTTATTTCTTTTAACCTACATCTTTTGGTGACAAATTCTCTCTGCTTTTCTCTGTCTGAAAATGGCCTTCGGTCACCTTCATTTTTCAACATTTTTCCACTGGGAATAGACTGGAGAGAATTCTAGATATAGACAGTCACTATCTTCTGTTGTTTTAAAATTGTCATTTCATCGTCTTCCGATTTCTATTATTTTGTTAAAAAATCAGCTGTCGGCCATGGAGTTGCTGCTTGACCACCGTTTTTTTCCTCCGGCTGCTTTTTAACATTTTCTCTTTCTGCTCTGGCTTTACGGTGTGGCGGCAGGTGTGGTTTTACTTGCATTTGTGATGTTTCTCGAGTTTGCAAAGTCTGAATCTCTGAATTAATGTCTTAATTTGGACCATTCGTTGCCAATGCCCCTTCAAAAAATGCTTCTGTCCCAGGCTCTCTGAGTTCCACCGTTGTTACTTACAGTCTCCTTTTCCATTCTTTTTCTCTGTGTGCCTCACTCTGATGTCTCCTATCGACCTACATGGAAGAGTTCAATAATCATCTATTTTCCAATCTGCTATCAAAATCACCTACTTCACATTCTTCATTTCTTTTATTTTTCATTCTCAGAACTCCCACAGAAATCCTTTTTTTTTTTAATCCATTCCATTTTGCTTGTTCAAATTTCCCATTCTTCATCGACTTTCTTGAATATATTAATGACTGGGGCTTTTTAAATCTGTATCTAGTTATTCCAACATCTAGACCACCTGTTCCTGGTCCCTTGGTTGGTTTTCACTCCCTTTCTTCTTCTTTCAATCATTAAACCCTACTTCCTTGCATACCTGTTAATTTTTTATGGAATGCCAGACATGGTGTATCAAAAATTAACAAAACAATTTGAGGCTCTGGCTGATGTTATCATCCCACGCAGGGTTTATTTCTGGGTTTGGCAAGCAGTTGGAGCAAGAACAGATTAATGTAATCTGCTTTGAATTAAACTGGTTCAAGGCTGAGTTTCCACCTTTCATGAGGGCTGCCCTATTTCAAATGTACTCTTAGGCTCAGTTTGGGACCAGGCCCTAACAGAAAATCTGAGATGCTTATCAGGCCTTGAATTCCTATTTTGGCTACTGCTGAGCCCTCACACTGACAGCTCTCAGCCTTGAAGGATAGTTTTCTCTTTGCTTCAGTGAATACCTTGGAGACGGTAGCAGAGGGGTCTCAGGGCTCCCCTTAACAGTCTTGCCCCCTCCTCAGGTCTTGGTCTCCCATGCACGCTCTGCCTTCACAGCTGTCACCTCAAGCCCTGTCTCCCTGCTCCACAAGATGTGACAAGCTCCACTCACAGCCCCAGGTTTGGGGATGCCATTTCTGCAGGGTTTCTTTACCTATCCACCCCAAGTCTCTTATGAACCAGCAAATTCCCCAAAAGGAAAAGCACTACAGAACATCAGGTTTGACCAGTAGGTTCCCCTTCTCCTTCAAGATCCTGGTCCGTTGTCCCCCAACCCCTGCCACCAATTTTTTTTTCTTGGTTCAGCTTTGATAGATCTCTTTTGTGAAAAAAAAAATTGTTCTCAAGCTACTCCACTTTCACTAACAGCAGAATCCCTTTAAGGTAAGTTAGCCTCTTGCTTTTATCTTTGGAGCCTCTGTGCTATCTAGCTAATTTCTCTATTTTGTGAGAAGCTGCTCAAAAAGCCCTTAAAGACACTTCATTAAATAGCAGCTGATTTAACAGCCCAGATAAGCGACATCCAGTCCCCGCCACAAATATCCATCAGAATTTTGCCTGTACACAACATACACTCCTCTGCTCCTGTGGTGATGGTGAACATTTCCTGGGCTCTGACCGGCTTGTCTCTGCCAACTCCCACTTCTCAGTGCCTCTTTATGCATGATTGCCCACAGTGGGCCCAACCTGTTTGGTCTCATGGGAAAGTCTTCCTTCTGAGCCAGGCTGCTCACATTCCCAGTCACTAGCCATGCAACCAGACCCAGACAACTTTCCGTCACCCACCCTGATGACAGATGCACCTAGGGTTCAGCCCAAGTCAAGCACAGGGCAGTGTTTCTGTCCCAAGCTTGAAGAACCCCCTCCAAGCCCCACCTGTGACTCTGATAGCAGGTTTAACTTCAGCTTCAGGGGAGAGACCCCAGGCATTCAAGCTGATTCCCAAAGTAAACCCAGCTTCTCGAGCAGCTGACTATCGACCCCTTCGGGACAGTATAGCAATGTACATGCAGTCACCTGCGTGACCATCTGTTGCCTTTCAGGTGGTCCACATGGATATGCTCACCTGATAAGAAGGCCCTCTGTGCCCTTTTTTCAGGATTTAGGGTTACCCTGCCTCCCACCCTCTATCACTCACTCACCAAGAAGAAGGAACCCTTGCTGGGAGTGATGGCACACACATGTAATCCAGTGGCTCGGGAGGCTGAGGCAGGAGGATCGCAAGTTCAAAGCCAGGCTCGGCAACTTAGCAAGGCCCTGAGCAACTTAGTAAGACCCTGTCCCAAAATAAAATATGCAAAGGGCTGGGGGGTGTGGCTCACTGGTTAAACAGCCCCAGGTTCAATCCCTGGAATCAAAAAAGAAGGAGAGAAGGGGGGAGGAAAAAAGAAAGTGGAACGTTCAAACAACTGGGGTACAAGAGAGATGCATGTAATTTTAATTATAACTATAAACACTATTAAAAGACACTAAATCTTTCCCTCAAAAAAAATAATGAATCTCAGATCAAATAAAATAATTTTATATTATCCTCTCTTACATGTAACATAAACACAAACGTATGTTTTTCTGAAAAAATAGGGTATTTTTGACCCCAGACAATATGTCCTTCATACTGTACATAACATACTGAGTAGTCGATGCATATTATATGGCAACTGGCTTTAGCACTATTACATTTAATACAGGAGTGTGCCATCAGGCCCAGCTTAAACTGATGTGCTTTTTGTTTTGTTTGAATGGTGCTTTCCTTTGATTAAGTCCATAACTATTCCTATGGATTTTTATTTTCCAGATGAGCCAACAGGCAGCCTGCATGAAGACCCAAGGGATTTTTCTAAAGTGACATAGGTCCCTTCCAGCAGTCAGACCTAGGAGCATCATTTCCTCATACCAGGCTCATGTACCCCATCCCCTGCCAGTTCTTCCTGTCCCCAATATCTATGGTCAACCTCTGAAGACTTCTAGAAATACCATTTTGAAATCTCTCGAGAACACCTGTAATGACCAACCAGGAGGAAGCCTCACCCAGCGGCTGGCACGCTAAGGCTGCACTGGAGTGAAAGTTTCCTCTGCTGGGCTCGGGTGGGCAATGCCACCTACAGCCAGAAAGAGCAACAGTCCCCGAAAGACTGATGAAAGCCACCTAGGGCTGTCACCAGGACCCATGAAGCTCTCTCTGTCTCATGCTGGACGGAGCTGTGGGCAGCGTGCGGAAGCCTGTGTGCCTCTGTTGCTCCTCACAAGGGCTAAAGTCTCCCTGGTGGCTCTGTGAGGGTGGCATGGAATCCGTGTATGTGTGTCCCGCCCGTTACATGCCCTGGCATTCAGGAAGCCCCCAGTAAACTCAGGTGGACAACAGCTGAATGGGTGGGTGGACTGATTCGCATATCAAATAGCTCTGTCCTCCCCAGGAACAGTCAGAGCTTTTAATTCAACCTTATCTCCAGCACAGCCCTTTGAAGGACACAGGTATTGTCCTCCCCACCGCTCAGAAAAGGTTCAGAATTGGGCTCCATGAGTGACAGGAAAAAAAAAGGAAAAGAAACTCGCCTACAGCCACAGGAATGCTCTGGATCTAGAACCCATAATTTGCCCACAAACCAAATCACATCCTTAATCAACGTCTGGACGCTGCACAATCTTCCAAAACAAAATTCCAAAATAAGGAAAAGTAAATATGCTGATTTATGGGTAAAAATAAATACTTCTCAGGCTATCCCACTGCAAACGGTCAAACCAAAACGTGACCAAACGTAAAACCGAACGGAAGACCCCAGCCCACCTGGAAGCTGTTACTCCAGGTGGAAACAGCACATAACGTTCAGAAACCTGGAGCTCGAGCCAGGAGGAAACAGAGGTCAAGGCCAGATGAAGAATAGGGCTTGCTGGGCGGGCAGGGGGGGGGGCGGTGCTGCCAGTCGGCCACCTCCTCCACGCCGCCCTCCCTTGGGCAACGACAGGGCCACCCAGCTTCCTCAGCCACCACACACCAGTGCCGCTGGCCTCTCTGAGGAGGTCATACTGCAAAGTCTCTGGGGACGAGCATGTGTGCTGGCTTTGTCTCAACCGCAATTCTGCCTATCACCACTCCAAGCGCAGTTATCAGACGACAAGCCCGAGCAGGCCTACCAACGGCTCCCGCCTTGGGGTTCTGATATTAAAGAAGCAGGGAACACCAGGCCCCGGATTACCAGCACTATCCTTCTGGCCACCCATCGAGGTCTGTCATTTGTCCTGATGCGTTTAGGGATTGAAGGATTGTATCATCAGCCTTAGGTGCAGCCATGGGTTCTCTGGAGAAGAACCCTGCAGATGGAGGTCACGTGGCGTCGGTACACTCCACCCACCACCACCGCCACCACCAGGCCACTCCTGGCTGTCCTGGTGGCTCTCAACCAGAAAGTACTGTCTTGAAAGTCCACGTGTTGCAGTTGGCTGAGGTAAGTCACATGGGAAGTGAACGCCACGCCAGCAGATACAAGGACAACTTTGTCTTAGCTTACTAGGACATCCGTGGGCACACAGCCCTTGAATGAACAGTGGTTCCCCATGGCTCAGCCTCTCCATTCAACACTGCCTCTCGAAACCGAGCAAAACGCTCCCCTCTCAGCCCACAGCCAGGCATCTGAACTGGCCTTGGCAGACTCTCCGACACCCTCTGGAGTTCCTCATCCAATGAGCATCCCTTGGCCTCCAGCTTCCGTGGCCTTTCCAAAGCATCTGGCCCACTGGCAGCACCTGCCCATCCTCTTCACGGTTACCAGGTATATCTCAGCTTATTATAGCTGTGACCAAATACCTGACAAGAACAACTTGGAGAAGGAAAGACTCTTCTGGGATCGGCCTTGGAGGAGTCAGTGCATGGCCCACGGCTGCTCCAGGGCAGAAACATCAAGGAAAGATGCTCACTCATGGGAGCTGGGAAGGACAGAGAGGCAAGGGGCCAGAGAGAAGATAACCACACGCGGCCAGTGACCAGCTTCCCCCAACCAGGCCCCCTTCCCGCAGTTCATCCAGCCACCTGTGGTCCAATCCACTGGGGATGTCAGAGTCCTCGTGAGCTGGTCATGTCCCCAAAGCCCCACCTCTTGACACACAAGACTCTGGGGGACATTTCAGGTCCAAACCACAACACCAGGACCTCGCTCTGGAGCCTCCCTCTGACCACTGGGCCCCATATGGTCACTAGCATCTCTTCCTCCACTGAGTCCCGGAATTTGTTGCTTCCTGGTCACCGTCCTGAGCAAAGCTGTCCATCCTGAACTTTATCAGCTTCACCTCAACTTGCTCCCCTCTGAAGAAGTGATAAGGGAAGAAACGGTGGGGGAGAGGGAGTAAGAGGGAGCAGGGTGAAGCACCGGCGTGCTCATCTGCACTGCGTGGCTGGAAGATAAATAAATACAGGGTGCTGTAGAGCCCACAGGGGACGGGCTCCGCGGGACCTCTCCCCTCGTACCAGTCCCCGAGTCCCCGGAAAACACACAGAGCAAAACGATTCTGTGAGTAACGAGCACGAGGCTCGGCACATCTAATAACTACTTGCCAGAGAAATTGGAACCAGAAGCACAGAAAAGCATCTGTTTGTGATTTGACTTTCAGTGGCCAAGTCATCCTCATCTGAGTCACCAACTCCCACGGTCACTGGACGGGCATTCACTACCCGCATTCTGACGCACTCAGGGGCACTCTGAGAAACTGAAGATCTCTCCCAGGACAGTCCACAGTCCACACCACGATGCGCATGAGGGAGCAGGCCCACAACGCCACTCCCAGGCCTCTGATGAGTCTCATCATCCACGGAGAACACGCACTCAGTTCCTCCTTTCGGGGGTGATGACAAGCCTCTTTCCAGTTATGGAACATGGAAAACGTAGTAAGTGCATCTTGTTGCGTAAGCAAAGAAGACAGGACCAAAGAAACGTACATGAAAACGATAATCTAGTGTAATTTGAATAATCTGGATTGGTTTTCCTTTTCCAGCTGTATCCAAAATCTAGGAAACAGAAAACCAACTGAATCTTAAGCAACAATTTGATTCTACAGCCGCGTTGGAAATTCCCTCCTATGACTCAAAATTCAGAGGCCACAAAGCAAAGATTGACGTTCGACTGGCAAAAATCAAAGTTAAAAGGCAAATGGGAAAACAAGCTAAAAGATCCCCAAAACAGAAACTAAGACCTTGAAACCGTATTTGCAAGTTTTATCAAAAGTCTATTTCCCTGATAGAGTGTTTCTGGAAGTCCGTAGGGAAAAAGTTCAACAATCCACAAACTCAAATAGCTCTTATCACACAAAAGGTGCACCACCTCCTTCATAAGCAGAGGCCTGCAGATTAAAGCCACACTCAGATACCGCGTTCCACCCGTCTGGCTGATAAGACTCCAAGATGGAGTCACAACGTCCATGGGAGAGGATGGGAAAAAGGAACAGGCCCCACACTCACACCAGCGCACCCTGGTGGTGCTGAGCCCGGGGTGGGGCCGCTGGGTGACATCAACCTGAGCTGAAGCAGCACGTACTCTGGACTTGATAACTCCGGTTCTGGGAATTTATCTAAAGGTGCTTTTGCATGTTCGTGAATTGAAATTATGTGAAATGCAATATGTGACTCATAGTGTTCTGCTTATAAAAGCCAAATATGCAAATAGATCAAATGTTCATCAATAGAAGACTGTTTAAATCAACTATGGAACATCAATTAAATGGGACACCAGACAAGTATGAACAAGGATGAAGGGGGGAGGGGGAGGGAAAGGTAAGGAACCTTCTAGTGCCCATGTGGAAGAATGTCAAGACCTATTAAATACTTACAACATGGCACAGGAAAGTGGATATGATGTTTTTAGTAAATGGAAGACAGTCACGGTTAGTAACCTATTTTCAAATTTGTTTATAAATACGTGAAGAAATTCTAGAAAGACACAGAAAATAACATAACTGAAAGGAGAGAATGCACAGCAGATTTCTGAATGACCATCTTTGGATTAATGGATTTTACTTTCAAACCATGTGACAGTACAATTAAAATAATCTTAACAGTTCCTAACTACAGTCTGATATCTGTCTTTCTTACCCATCGCTACGTCAGCAAGCTGACAGTTCTTTTGTCTCCCAGATCACTAGCCTTCTCTGTCCCTACGAGGTCCTTAGTGCCCACCAACAACACTGGGTCCAGCGGTCCTCTCTCCAAGGTCCGATTTCATGACCAAGCGGTTCAGAAAATGGAAATTATTCTTGAATATAATTGGAAACTGAAACAAAGGAACCCCTTTTCCTAGACCTCAGTGGGCTGGCTACAATCCGCAAGTGCTGATGTGGAGGTGGGGGACTGAGCCTCTGGGTCTAATCAGGCCAGATGGCTGGCTCAGGGTCCACCGCCGCGCCTGGCCCCTGCGCTGGCACCTTTCCAAGTGGTCTCATCTGTGGCCTGTGCTGAACAGACAGGTGGGACTCCATGTGGTCAGCCAGTCCTAGGCCCTGGCCCTGAGCACAAGGCCACTCGGACCAAGCCAGGCCCGGCACCAGGAGATCCACCATGTGCACTCAGCCGTTCCCACCAACTGAGCTGCCGAGATCTTCCCTGAACGCTAATTCCTCCTCCTCCTCTTCCCGCCTCACCCACCACGTACACTCCAACTATCAGAGGAGACCAGAGGAGCCAGACCTCCAGGCGGTCAGGTCAGGGCCAGTCAGCTGTACCCACTGCGACAGATACACCTGTCACAAACCCCTGGAGGGCACGGGCTGATTTGAGCTCCTGGTTTCAGATGTCTCAGCCCATAGCTGGCCAGCTCCATTGCTCTGGGCCTTAGTGAGGCTGAACATCATGGCAGAAGAAAGCTGTCAGGTCATGGTGACCCACTTCCTCCAACCAGATCCCAGGAGTTAGTTCAGCCATCAACAGAGAAGCCACTGACGAGGCCTAAGCTCTGCTGATCCAGTCATTTCTCTGGACACTGCTGCCTAGAGGCTAAGAGTTTCAGTACCTGAGTCCTTAGGGGACATTCCAGATTCAAACCATGACAGCGACCAAGATTGGTCCTGAGTGTGAAACCCTCAAAACACCCATGGGAAAAACCTCTAGATAAGACAAAGGGAAGGGAGGCGAAGGGAAGGGACACGGGGGTAGGATGGACAGTGGAATGAGATGGACATCATTACCCTAAGTACATGTATGAAGACACAAATGGTGTGACTCTACTTTGTGTTCCACCAGAGACATGAAAACTTGTGCTCTGTTTGTGTAAGAGATATTGAATTGTATTCTGCTGTCATATATAACAAGTTAGAATAAATAAAATTTAAAAAAAAAAAACACAGATCCTGGCATGAGCCTCTATGCTGAAGCACAGGACAAAGAGAGGGCCACCCACTTCCCCAAACACAGACCCAAAGGACCCCGCTCTACCACTGCATGGGGTCAGACTGGTGCAGGTCCAGACGGTGCCCAAAGCTTCCAGCTGCTCACTGGGCCTAGAAACTTCCAGAAAGGACTCTCCACGCTGCACTCCCGGTGCTTCAGGCTGAGGTTTTAGCACAGCTCCTCGGCCTCTGTAGAGGCCACTTAGCCACTTTCTTCTCGTCGTAACTTACAGACAGCTTCTCTTACCATCAGAACCTATTGCTTCTCTCTAACTCCTTTTCTCAAGAGACCCCTACAACAATACAAGCACTTCCTGTTCATAAGAGTTGCGTTTTTTTTGGGGGGGGGCAATTTTAGCTTCTTTTCTCTTCTTGGGGTGCAAGAGGCAGAAGGATGACTTTAAGATTCACCTCACATATAAAATAACTCCCTCTTCACTCACTAAAAGCCAGGTCTCCGTGGGGCAAAGGTAGCGCACTTGCCCCCAGGGGCTATGAGAGGACACTAGGGGAACCTGGTGACAAGGGGCCAGCCCGGCAGGGACCCCTGGATGGCGGGCAGTCCAGCACGAGCCGACCTCAGCTGCACTCACGCCCTCCTGTTGGCAACTGTAAGGTCAACTGAGCAGCCAGGGTGAGATGGCCCCAGGTCGCTGAAGAAATCGAGAGAATCCATCTCCGCATGAAAGGTGGCCCAATAAATCTTCCAAAAGGGACGGACGGACCCAGAACCTGTCCTTCTGGACCCCAGCCAAGTTGCCACGTCACCGTCAGCGGCAGGGCGCTGCACTCCAAGACAGAACGGGGACTGCGCATCCTCCTCTTGTCCCTCTGCAGCTGGACAGTGAGCTGGGGACCTCACAGAGGGAGCAGGGGCCCCAGGACCCCCTCCCCAGCCCACCGCAAACCCAGGGGCAGCACAGGCCCATGAAAGGCACTCGGCTGCCTCTGGCTGCCAAGCACCTGGGTGACACACCTACCACCCGTGACACTGAGCCCGGCAAAGCCCCGGGTCTCCTTCAACCTGCCCCAAGTCCATCTGTCCTCCTGACCCACCACACTCCCTGGGTGAGCATCCTGCCTCCCTGACACAGTTTTTTCACGGTTTGTCTCCTAACAATCTGCTTCTGTCCCCAAGGGGCTGCCGGAAACAAAAACACTGAGCTTCAAGCATCAGGCTCGACAAACTGGCCACAGAAAGCCCTTACTCGCTTGATGGCGTCTGGAGGTCACCACAAAAATCACATTTGCCCAGTCCCCCAAACTGGGCTGCAAGGGAACCGGGAGCCCACACCAGGGACAGCAGGGAATCACAATGGCGCACTAATGGCCAGTCCACACCCCGGAGCAGCTGAAGACGGCAGGGGTTTGGTTGCTGCTAAAATAACGACAGCCTTTATTCTAGGGTTGAACCGAAGCCTCCGACTCATTTCAATGCTTCAGCTTCTATCCATGAGCACATTTAGGTGCTCTTTTGGGAGAGAAGAGGGCGGACAGGGACGTCCAGCGCTGGGACCAGTGGTGACCAGGTGAGACGGCCCAGGTCACTGAAGAAATCTAGAGAATCCGTCTCCTCCACCAGCATCAGCGCTCTGGCCTGGGGCAGCGGAGGGACTCCTGCTGCCGGCTCAGTGGCACCCAACTCGGACCCACAGACAGAGAGGACAGAGGACCAGGTCCCTAACACCACCTCTAACACTGCCACCACTTAAGCCCAGTAGGTGGATGTCAGGCACTGCGCCGGTCACGGCTACTGAGCTAAGGTCAGAAAGGATGTCACCTAGAGGCACCAGTCTGCTGAGAGGTGGAACGGGAAACGCACCAGAAGGTGGTCACTTCACCCGAGGACAGGATGGCACCTCCCACACACAAGATAAATGCCCCGCCCAAGGTTCCTAGTGGTCCTCTGGCAGGATAGTTTATAAAACTTAATCTCAACCCCGTCTAGACATAATCCCCACCCCAAGCCCCACTTCTATCACCTTATTGTCACACTAAGTATGTCCCCACCCATCCTCTACCCAGTTCTCCCTGCCAAAGGACTTAAAATCAGCATACTCTAGTGACACAGCCACATTAATGTTTATAGAAGCTCAACTCACAATAGCTCAACTGTGCAAGCAACTCAGATGCCCTTCAGTATGTGAATGGATAAAGAAAATGTGGTAAAAATACACACAATGGAATATCTCTCCGCAATAAAAGGGGATAGAACCATGGCATTTGCAGGTAAATGGATGGAGTAGGAATGTAATGCTAAGTGAAGTGAGCCAATCCCACAAAACCAAAGGCTGAATGTTTTCTTTGATATGAGGATGCTGATCCATAATGGGGGTGGGGGGGAGCATGGGAGGAATGGAGGGACTTTAGGATAGGGAAAAGCGGGGGGCAGGGAAGGAAGGGGACATGGGGGTAGGAAAGACAGTGGAATGAGATGGACATCATTACCCTAAGTACATGTATGAAGACACAAATGGTGTGACTCTACTTGTGGTACAACCAGAGACTTGAAAAACTCTGTATGTGTACTAGGAATTGAAATGCCTTCTGCTGTCAGGTATAACAAGTTAGAATTAAAAAAAAATATTGATTATTGCAGCAGGAAGACCCCTTCCAGGTCACCTGGGCCAGCACAAGTTCCTTGGGCTTAACAGAACTGTGGGAAGCGTCTCCTTAGTTCAACTAAGTAAGCTTAGGAAATTCTGGGTTAAAGGACACTAAGGCTTTCTTGGCTGCAGAATTCAGTGCCTCTAACATTAAAAGTCTCCAGCCAGGGGCAGTGTGCAACCTCTAATATCAGGGGCTTGGGAGGCTGAGGCAGGAGGATCGAGAGTTCAAATCCAGCCTCAGCAAATTAGAGAGAGGCCCTAAGCAACTCGGTGAGACCTTGTCTCTAAACAAAATATATATTTTTTAAAAGAACTGAGGATGTGGCTCAGTGGTTAAGTGCCCCTGGTTTCAATCCTCAGTACCAAGGTAAAAAAAAAAAAAAAAAGAGTCTCCAAGAGAGGGAGGGGACAGGCAGTACTAATAAACCCAGGGGACTGGGAAGCTCCTTCAGCTCCTGACACTGATGTTCCTTTGGATGTCCTGGCCGGAGTCCGAACCCACCTTCCCCTGTAACTTTTGGACAAACGTGCTGCCAGTAAGTGCCAGGTGCTGAGGATCTAAATGTGGAAAAGATGCCCAGGTTCCTTGAGGGACTTGTGGCCAGGGGTGCAGACTCCTGAGCTGACCAGCGACTGGCTCAGAGCTCACCACACTCCCTTCCCTACCACACCCCAACTCCCACCCCAGGAGGACTCTGCTCAGCCTTAGAAAGGGAAGATCATGGTCAGCCTAGACCCCTGACTTAAAGATCACACAGTACATACGGACAAGGAGTGAAATACCGGGTTCCCCCTCGCTGCTGTCACTCAAGCCTTGTCTCATGGCCAATTCTCACTCCCCACTTCCAAAATAAGCAAGGACTTAGTTGACTGAACAATTTTTTTTTTTTAATGTGGTGCTGGGGATTGAACCCAGGGCATTGTGCAAGCGAAGCCAGCACTCTACCAACTGAGCTATATCCCCAGCCCATCACAGAAATGCAAATCAAAACCACTCTAAGACTTCATCTCACTCCAGTCAGAATGGCAGCTATTAAGAAGACAAACAACAAGTGTTGGCGAAGATGTGGGGGAAAAGGCACATTCATACACTGCTGGTGGGACTGCAAATTGGAGCAGCCAATACGGAAAGCAGTATGGAGATTCCTTGGAAAGCTGGGAATGAAACCCACTCACCATGGTGAGGTAAAGAAGAGTCAGGTGTTCCAAAACCAAGACTCCAAAGGAAAATTTTAAAATCCTTTTGCTTTGAGATATCAAACAGGTACACTGCACACTTGAAAGGCTCCCCCACAGTGTTCAAATTGCAGGAAGAGGGTCTTCCCTCACATTCACCATTCACAGTCACCCACAACACTGGGATGAGTACAGTTGAGGGGCAGGTGGCAGCACCCCACTATCCAGGGGCTGGTTTATAAAAATGATGCTCAATTCCAAAGGAAATCAAATCTCCAACCCTCTTCAACCCAACTACAAATGTCACATAAAATGCCCACGAGATTCACAAAACCACAAGTCTCAGTTTAGCCTTCCTGCCTAGTCACAGAGCATGATACAACGAAAGGTTCCCCCGGAATTTCAAGAAGAGAGGATTTGGAAGCCCTGATGTTCAGACCACACAGGACTCACCCATGGCCGCCTTCCCAAAGTGTGACAACTGGCCTCACCATCATTCCCACCTGTCCAGGCCTCCGATAAGCCCTAACTGAGGAAGGACAGACTTAAACCAGGTGCAGTACCCCACAGACTCAAGGCTGTCCTGATCCAGGAGCCACAGCCTGGAGCTGTTCTGGTCTCAGTGCATCTTCATCCGAGCTCCCAGGCTCCACGGGCCGCTGGGTTTGTACCGTGAGCAGAATGCCAGTCTCCTACGGACAGATGCCGCGGCCTCGGTGCCTCTAAAAGCTGACCCCTCCCCCTGGCACCATCCCACCTGGGACCAGTCCTGCCCCTGAACAGTGCCAGGGACATCACCCTACACAGCTTCCTGGCCTCCCCCCTGTGCCGGGCCTGTCACCCTGAGATGAGGCATCTCAGTACGGCTAGGGACCCACTATACCCCAGGCAGCTCATAGGACAAGTTCCAACCTCTACTTGGAGCCATGGCCCAGTCCCTGACCCTACCCCACATGCCTTATTCTCTGAACAATCAAAGAAAGGCCTGCTCCTTGTCCTAGATGTGACAGATAGGCCAATGCAGACTTCAACGTTGAGCTTCAAGTGTGGGCACAAACCTCAGGGCTCCGGAGCTCAGGAAATGGTGTTTGGATAACAAACAGGCACGTCTCTTCCTCCTGGTCCCTGTGTAGCTCAGTAAAGAGGTTAAAATTGTCCCAGCCCTCTCAGAGGTAGCACAGGGCAACAGACAGAAGGCTGTGTCACTCCAAGGGGCCAGAAAACACCCAAAGGCACAGTGCCCTCCTCCACCACTCCTGGGAGCCAGAGGAAAGAGTACCCTCCAAGACGTAGAAGCCCCTTCAAATGGAAGGTCCTCAATTCCAACGCAGACCCTTCTGTAAACAGTGTCCCACAGCCAGCAGGTATCCAGGACCTCCCTTGTCAAAGAGGGTGGCGATTTCCTTTCACGCAGCCGTGAAGCAAACGAAAGACAAACACACGGGGGAGAACTTTAAGTAGTGGCCGGTACACCACGAAAGGCCACGAAAGGCCAGCACTCTCTCACAGAGAGCAGAGCCCCCTTCACCTCTGGGCAGGCCCTTGAGCTGCTGGGTCAAGGCTTTCCAGTGTTCTCTTAGAAACCCTGGAGGCACGCGCTGAGATGTAGCCTCCCTGCCGGGGTCCCAGAGTGACAACCAGGGCAGCACAGCCGCACCAGCCTGCACATGTGGCAGGACTGAGAACCCTCATGTGGTGAGCCTCTCAGATGCTGGGCTACCTCCTTCTGCACCCTACCTCCTGGGATCAGCTGAAGTGTGCCCCCCCAAAACTCAGACGTTGAAATCCTAAGCTCCAGTGGGACTGTATTTGGAGAAAAACCCTCTAGGGAGGTGACTATGGTGACATGAAGTCACAAGGTAGGGCCCTGCTTAGCCAGCTTTTCACCACCATGACCAAAACACCTGGCAGAACAACTTAGGAGTAAATGGCTTATTTGGGCTTGTGGTAGCAGAGGTTCAGTCCCTGGTGGGCTAAGTCCCCTGCTCTGGGCCTGACGTGAGGCAGGACATCATGGCAGAGGGGTCCAGGGGAGGAAAGCTGTTCAGTTCATGGTGGGGTCAGGAAGTAGAGAGAAGTGGGGAGGAGGCCACAGGGAAGATGCACCCTTCGATGGCTCCCCACAGTGACCCAGCTCCTCCAGCTCCGCCCCACCTGCCCACGGTGATCACCGGCAGTCCATTCAGACAGGGCCCACTGCTTAGGTCCCAGCTGTCACAATCCAGTCACTTCCCCTCTGAACAATCCTGCATCGACACAGGAGCTTGTGTGGACGCCTCATATCCAAACCATAAAAGGCCCTACCCAATAGGGTTGGGGTCCTCACAAGAAAAGGGAGAGATACCAACGCAGAGTTGTCCCAGCCCCATAAGTGTACACAAAGAAGGCCACATGAGGACAAGCTGAGAAGGTGGCCATCCACCAGCCTCACCAGCAGCCAGCCCTGACAGCACCTCCATTGGACTTTGACCCTCCAGTCTATGAGAAAATAAATTGCTATTGTTGAAGCCACCCAGTGTGCGTATAAAATACACCCAAGCCTCTCCTGACACACCGAGGATCCCCAAACCTTACCAAACCTGTGTTTCAAAGTCACGGTTTGATTTGGGAGCACTTCTTGCTAAGTATACCAAAGTGTCTGTCTGTCTGTCTGTTGACCCTAAAATCCATTTTACTTCAGCCTACGCATACAAGCCATCGGCATGTGTGAGGCTGTCGAGTGTTACTAATAACCACAGGTGACGCACACAGTGCAGGCGAGCTGTGACAAGATGGCACCAGGCCCTGTGTCCATAGCCGGGCTATCAAACACGGAGCCTCTGGCATCCCTGGGTTCAGGCTCAGTGTGACCTCCACACACATGGCTCCCTGGGGCAGTGAGTCCACAGCAGGAACTGGACAAAGGAATCCGCTTTGAGGTTTCCCGAGTCACAAGGGGTGGCCCAGCCTCCCAGGATGGGGCACAGTAGGCAAGGATATGCCTCGGCTGGCCTGTCAAAGGCAAACCCTGTGCCACGGGAAATTCCAAGCAGGAGAGAAAATATCCGGAGTTTCTACAAAGTCCAGATGCCAACGGGGGTCTCAGTACTGTCGATATTTGTGTTTAAGCAACTTCCCTTAGGAAATCTGTCGGCTAAAATTTCTCAAGTTTGCAAACAAAGATTCCACAATTAATTTCCTTCAGGGCAAGAACAAAATATTTATACACGTCCCTGAAAGTTTGATCAGCCGACTCCCACGCCACATCCTGAGCCCATTCTAATTCTGGAGTTCAGTTTTGTGTCCATTTGAGTGTTGACAACCCCTCAGCTTCACCACTCACAATCTCAACTAGCCACGCAAAGCCAAACTCCAAAGATAACCACGGTTTTCACCATTCTGCAAAAGGGCTGGTACCCAAACCAGCAGGTAGGCTGTCCTACCCTCACTTTTGAAGTAAGAGGTGTGCAAACAGGATTTCCCGAGCAACCCTTAAGACTCTCGCTGCCAACTGGCCTTACTAGCCCCTGTGCACATCCTCTGTGCGGAACGGGCTCAGGAAGGGTCACCAAGTGGCAAGAGAGAGTCCTCACGTCACAGCCCAATGAGCTTACGAGAGGGAAACCTTAGGTAGCTCACTAACCACTCTGGCTTCTACTCCCTCACCTGTACTGAAGGGCTTTGATGACATTTGACAGCTTTGGCCCCTTCAGATTCTAAAGAAGAAAATATAACTTGCTCTTCTAGGATTATAGCTCTGTTTCAAGACCCCAACCTTCTGGTGGCTAAATCTTTTGCTACGTATTCAGGTTTGAAGCCTTTTTCAGAAGAGGCTGTTTTTCATCATTACGTCTGTTTTCTCATGTGTTTCCAGCCTACAGGTGTGGCAAAGCAACATCACCTTGCCTGCCACCAGCCCTTTCATTGTGGCACAAACTACAGATGACATTCCTCGGCTTAGTGTACAGAATTACACTGAAATGGTCAGAGGCTGAAGGGTCATCACTGGGACAAACCTCTCACACCAACCTCAGAAGTGCTCTAGCATGAGTTTGGAGAGCGCTACCTACCCCAGAGCTTGGACGACAGGACACGGCCAGCCCACATGAGACTGAGCCTGTACAAAGGAATCCATTTTTTTAATATTTATTTTTTAGTTGTAGTTGGATACAATATCTTTATTCATTTATTTATTTATATGTGGTGCTGAGGATCGAAGTCAGGGCCTCGCACGTGCTGGATGAGTGCTCTATCTCTGAGCCACAACCCCAGCCCCAAAGAATTCCACTTTGAGGTTTCCCGAGTCACAAGGGACACTCCTGGCTTCAAACAGTGCTATCGACCAGTGGTTTTTCTTGAACTTGACACAAGGTGAAAGGCAATATTTAAATTGAAAATAAAACTTTAAAGATCTATTTTGCAAGTAGCTTCGGAGGGTGTCAGTGGAAGTGACAATGACTAACGAGGCAATATCACCACCTGAAAATTCACGTGCAAAGTGGAAAAAACGGAGAGGGAAAGTGACGCTGATCCAAGACTTCAAGGGAGGCAGTCAGACATTTTTAGAAGAAAAAGTATACTGAAGTCATGCTTTAGCCTAAAAGTCAACCATAGACGGCCGTTCTCCCCGTCACCCTCCTCCTGAGACGGCAGCAAGGGCCAGTGTGGCAGAACATTCTAGTCCAGCTCCAAGGCCAGCAGAGCCTGCTTGTTTCTTTACAGTCTGCATAGATTTGCATGACTACACGAGGAGGTGTCTGCTCCATGCATCTAAACCTGATTAATTAGCATCAGTATCTGTTCAGAGACGGTAGAGGGGAAACAAACCATGACGTCCTCACCTCAGATACTGCTGATTTAGAGGCAGCACAAACACATGAGATCAGCTAGACTGTCCATGTGGCAGAAGCTTCCAACAACAGCCTAGAAGTGATGTCTAATCTCCTGGTCCGTCATCCCAGCACACACGGAATTAACCTGTGCAGCCCCAGAGGCCACAGGAGGGACGTAGAACTGATTACAAAGAATGCCAACCCACGCTCCAGTGCTGGAGAGACTCAAAAGAGCTGTAACTGGGCCAAGATCTGAACCCCTCGGCTCCAGTTTACGTTTTCATCACATGTCCACCTCGAAAGTTAAGACGCCAACATGAAGGTTCACAGCACTCCCCTGACACCGTGTCCAAGTCCCAGACCCAAAGAGAGCCTGCCTCAGGAACATCCTCACCAGAGCCAGCCCTGAACTGCCTCGGTCATCCTTCCCTTCCCAAGCGCTCCAGGCAATGGAAAAGTCCTAGATCTTCCCCAGAAATACAGGTGGGAGTCAGGAGTTCAGTCCTGCTCTCAAAACTGTCAATCATCCACCAGGCAGAAGGCCACTGACTCCTGCCTCGTGAACTACACAACAAATCCTCCAGGTGACCACCAGAAAACAATGTCCTGCTAACTCCAACGCAGATGGCAGAAACCAAGGAATCCCCGGCTCCAGTCTCACAAAATTCAGTCCCTCCTGGGTTGCCACAGGCTTCCACCTCTTCACTGGGAGACACCAGCTGTAAAGGCTCCAACATCCCCACTGGAACTTCTGGAGCAAACTGGGCGTGAGGAACCTTCCACCAAGGGCGTCCTCTCTCCTCTCACAATGCACTGGAGATGTCACATCTCATGTGCTGCTGTCCAGGTGGCCAAAGCCTGAAGATGGGAGAAGGGCCAGGTTCTTTTAGACACTGAAAACATTTTACAACTCAAATGTTTCTGACCTACGGTCATCTGAGTCAGTGGGAGAAAGTTGGGGAAACAGAGGGTGGGTTGGGGATTCACAAAACGTACAAAGCACATCCAGAAATATCATCAGCCCGTGACTCACAGGTTAGCACAGATGTTCTCATCACGGTGCACCCCAGTGTCGCCACTGTCTGTCACGGGCTTTAAAAACATCTCAGACAGGAGCTGGGGCTGGGGCTCAGTGGTAGAGCGCTCTCCTAGCACGTGTGAGGCCCTGTGTTCGATCCTCAGCACCACAGAAAAATAAATAAAATAATAAAACATCTCAGGTCCTTGGAAACGCTTTATCGACATCTCATCCACCCCACCATTCCAGTAGCTGGTAACGTCTCTGAGCCCAGGAAACTTCTGACTCCCCTATTGCTTCCTCGTTACCCAGCTGAGCCCTCAAAAGACACCCAACAAATGTTTGAGGGCTGAATACACTAAAGGCAATGCCTAGTGCCTCTTTCTGATAGCCTTAAGGGGAATTTTTTTGTTTCACTGAGGTGTTTTTCAAAATTTAACCTGATTGATTCAAACCTCATCTGTTGGTCCAATAGATTTAGGTGCCGTATCTCCCTAGTAAATGGGAAGTTTCCCATGCCGTGCGTGGCCTCCGCTGGGACACCCAGTCCGTCTCAAGCAGAAAAAGCACAATTAAAAACAAATGCACACATTTTAATCTTCAAAATCATTGCTTTGTGAAAATTCAGGGGACTTAAGATAAATCACCTTTACCTCCATCGAGACCCTGACTTCTCCTGAGCGTTAAAGACACAGTTGATAAACTCTGGAGGGGTGAGCTTTCATCTGGCCTGTCTGCAGAGGGCCAGTCTGCACAGTGCTTCACAGTGGGGGGAGACAGCGGGCTGAGCCTGCACTGGGACAGCCAGTACACGGCACCCCCAGCCCTGTCAACACTGCTCTGTGCCCACAGATGATCGGATCCTTGTCACCAGCAACTCCTTTCCCCTACTATAGAAGCCAACCTGTGACTCAGGGGCACCTAACCACTGAGCCACATCCCCAGCCCAATTTATGTTTTGTTTTGAGACAGGGTCTCCCTGAGTTGCTTGGGACCTTACTAAGTTGCTGAGTCTGGCTTTGAACTCACGATCCTCCTGCCTCAGCCCCCTGAGTCACTGGATTTACAGATACGCCCCACCATGCCTAGCAGGACCATATTTTATGGTTTCAATCAGCAATTACTCAATTATTATTTCCTGAATGAGTGAGTGAGTGAGTGGATTAATATACAAAAAAAAAAAAAAAGAAACACCAAAACAGTTGATTTTTGCCTTCTGAGTCCCCTCTCGGCAGCAGAGAGCCGAGTTCTGGTCGTATCCTTCATAACCTTCATCGTTTGGTTTCCTGGAGCACAACAGATGGGGCCTCCGTTGGAGGGGTGTAAAGACGTCAGTGGACACAGCGGGCTGGGGCACTCGAGGGAGAGAGGACGCGGCCACGCCCTCCGAGGGGCTGCCCTGCTGTGACTCAGACCAAACTCCATCCAGCCTGATAGACAGTCCGTTTCAGTTTTGGGTTATTTTTTTTTTTTTTATTGCCTGTAAACAGAAATTTTCTCCTAGTTAAGTCAGCATCAGGAAATTAAAATCCCATGTGTCACCCGTGTTGAATGGGCCTGTGGGTCGGCTGTCTCAGGAGGCCAAGGTGCCAAGCAAGGTCCCCAGATCTGTCGGCTGGCACTGGCAAGGACAGTCCCCAGGTGGTCTGCACCCTGAGGTAAAGGTTTGGTATAGATGAACTTTAACTAACAGGTAAAAGGCCTTTCCATTTTTCTGCTATACTAACTTCTTAGAGTGATGATGTCTCATTAATATGTTAGAGAGTTGTATAGTTTTATATCTTACCAAATGTTTTGCTACTGCCCACAGTTAAGGAGTTGGTCACACATCTGAAAAGGGAAAACAAAATTCTTTCAAGATACCCTGCTGTTGCTTCTTAACAAAAAAGAAACTGTGCACATTCTCACCGCAGGATTTAAGATACCAAAAAATTCCTGAAACACATCCAGATTATTTTTTAAAGAATACTTGTCTGGAGAATGAAAAAAGAAAAACAGGCAACCAAAGAAAACAAATAAATGGAAACCTTAAATAGCTATCAATTCTCCTGGCTGAGCAAACATTGAACAATTTAGTATTAGAATGGTTCCCGGATTGTTATGCCTAGAAAAAGTTAAGACACACTAAGATAGCAGGAGAATGCTTAGGATATAAACAAAGATTAATGTAGATTAATTTTAAAGATTAATTTTTAAACCTACTACAAGCCAGGCACAGTGTTGCATGCCTGTAATCCCAGCAGCTCGGGAGGCTGAGGCAGGAGGATCTTGACTTCAAAGCCAGCCTCAGCCACTCAGTGAGACCCTGTCTCTAAATAAAACATTAAAAAAGGAAGGACGGAAGGAAGGAAGGAAGGAAGGAAGGAAGGAAGGAACGAACGAACGAACGAACGAACGAACGAACGAACTCACTGCAAGCTAAACTTTTAAGGTACCCAAAGTGTTAACACTTTTCTGTGGAGAACCGTGAACAAGAAGGAATCTCTAGACCCTGATTTTAAGGACCAGGAAATGGAGACCTCAGGCCCAAGAGACTCTCTGGGAAACAAAGTCATGCAGTCTGATGGTAACATGGAAAGAATGGATGTCCACCAGTGAAGGGAGGCACCAACCACCAGGGCCTGCCTTCTGCAGCCATGCTCCTAAGCCAGCCCTGTCTGCCCACACAGAAGAACTAAACACCATGGGAATTGAGCATCTTGGCAGCCGGGGGCTTTTAGAAGCACCCATCAGGCCCCCTAAGCACCCGGGACTCAGTTTCACTTTGCAATGATTCAGAAACCTCCACTGAATGGAAGGCTTACAATCAGGGTGTGAGATAACACAACGGGCAATGGGTCTGCACAGCCCACTCCCTACAGGAAGGCCAGAGTCAGCGGTCCTGCACTGAACATCCAAAATGCCCCAGAGGCTGCTGGGCCTCTCCCATGATCCCCCGAAGGCTGAGATACAGTGATTCTTCTTCAGCTACCTGAAAGCCTGTCCTTGAACGTGAGCTTTCACCCCAGAAGCTAAAGCACCCGACTCTAGCAAGGAAGGGCTCACACCTGGTAGTTGCAAGCCAGCCGTCCTTCTCCACAACACCCCACCTCTCCATGCCGGTCCCAGAGGCTCAGCACTGGGCACAGCAGGGGTTGCAGTTGAGCAGAGATCTCTAAGACAGGAACAGATGGACCCCAAGTGACGTCACCAGTGACCCATGTCTTTCTTTTTGCAAAGTATTACAACTAGCATTTTTTTTTAAATACCAGGATTGAACCCAAAGGTACTTAACCACTGAGCCTCATCCCCCACCCTTTTTTATATTTTATTTAGAGACTGGGTCTCATTGAGTCGCTAAGTGACTCACTGAGTTGCTGAGGCTGGCTTCAAATTCATAATCCTCCTGCCTCAGCCTTCCAAGCTGCTGGGATTACAGGTGTGCCCCACTGTGCCCGGTACCAACTAGCAATTCTTAATCACAGTTTTATTCATGCTTTTTCTACTACAGTGACCAAAAGACGGATTCGGTGTTTTTTGTTCAACTGTAAATTAAAGACACTCCTGAAGAAGGTTTAAAGTTAAGTGATTAGACAACTAACTAGCCATATATACTAACTTCTACTTACATTAACACATTTGCAAATCCTTAAACAAGTCTAGGCCCTGCAATCTACAAAAGGCTTTTAACCCCTACTGCCATAAAGGTCATCAGAAGTAATATTATAAGCTTTATACAATCTCCCATTCCCTCAGATTATCCACACCGTAAGAGGGAGACAAAGGAGAAAATGACTACAATGTGATTTAAGTCCCTAAAAAGCCAACCACTGTGCACCCCAGAACTGAACTACTTTAGTTTTAGAATTCAGAAAACCACAATACACGCTCGGAGCACATTGAACATAATTGCTAACAAACAGGTCTAGTGCAGGGACCCTACAGAGAAGTGGGAAATACCAAGCAGTGGGGTCCCTGAATCGCTGCTAAGTAGAACTGAGCCCCAGTTCCTAGGGAGGCCTAACCGGTGCTTCCAGAACCCCAGCTGCCAAATGCCCCAAGATGTGGAGGCTGCCGTCTCCTTGTGGTTTTAGTGCCTCTGCCAAAGCTCGCACTTGTTCACTTTTTTTTTTTTTTTAAGTTGTGTTTTAAATGCTTCTAAGTAGGGCAGTCCTATCAGTAGGTCTTATCCACTGTGGGTGTTTCCAAAGTGCAAGAGGTGTGCTCTATCTCCAACGGCCCCTGACTCACCCTTTAGCCGTGGCTCTTGAAGAACTCCCTGTTCACCTACCTTCACAATATGGTGCTGACTCCTGTCAGGACACTTCCTTTTTGGCTTTGGGTATTAAAATTGTATTATTTCAGCAATATTTCTATCCAGAAGTAGCCAGGCTATGTATCTGGCCCTATCATCAACTAAATGTTCCTTTGCTGTAAACCTAAGATAGTGTTAGTATCCACAACTGGATGTGAAATAAATAATTCAATTTCAATAACCGCTTTTTCCTTTAAAGAGATACGGCACAGACCTTTATCAGTGTAATTCTGGCTAAACTGATGGAAGAAGACCAGAAAGAGAGGACTCTATTAATCTGGAATTGGGAATGCAGCATTTTCCCGTTTTATTCTGGGTGACGTTCTACTTATTTTCAACCGGACAATTATAAAACTGCTCTATGTTTAACTACCTCAAAAACCCCACAAATCACCATAAGAACTGCTGCAAAGGAAATCTTCAGCAACGTAGAGTGATCGTTATGATTCTTCCTGTGGTCCAGAGAGATGCTTGGGAGATGTTGACTGTACCTTGTGCTTCTCTGATGACTTCTATGTCCATATGAAATTTCCAAAAACCCAAATGATTGTACTGAACCTAGTTACACAGTAACTAGGTAGATTTTGCCTTCATCTCTTTGCCTCCTTTGACACAGGATCATAACATTTTTCTCTGTAGGGAACCATTTCGTCATATTTCTGTAATTGGTCTTCCATTAATTATTCCCAGCTGCAAGGAGTTTCTATTAATTACCAGAATTTCCCCTGAAATAAACACTCCATGACCAAATGGGTCCTGGAGGGAGTGCTCCTCACACGTGCTCCCCTCTGCACTCACCCTATGGCTCCGCGTGAGGTCGGTATTGTACGGCAATAGAATTAGACCCCCCCCCCCGTGATGGGAGGCTAATGGTGGAGAGGCTGTGAGCCACTGGACCTCAGCATCGTGGTCAGGACACCAGGCGGGAACGCGTCAAGTGGGCCTGAGCCAAGAGTTGATGATCCCACACAGAAGGCCCCGCTCCCTTCTAAAGTGAAGTGTGGAGTCGCCTTGCATGTCTCCATATGGGGCCCCACCCGCGGGACACAGGTGGACACCCAACTCCCACCAGCACACTTGGGAAGACGGTAGAGGCTCTGCGTGTCCCCAGGGCCTAAAAACAACCAGGGCAACCCTTCCGACTGCACGAGGTCTCCTTAAAAATGCAAGTGGCTATGGAAAGAGAACAAGACGCTGGGTAGGGGGACCAGGTGAGCGCACTAGCCACATGCACACGCTGAAGGTCGTTATTTTTTGAATGACACATCCAAGAGTGAGTGTGGGCTGCAGCAGCCCCAGGGCCTCCAGGTAGAGATGGAAAACGGTCTGAGCAAGGGACAGCGCAGAGTTTGGCAAATCTCTAAGGTTGACCACTAAGCTGAGAGACTTGAACACAAAAGATGATCGTGATGCTAAGATAAAGAGGACTGTACTAAGACAAAACCACCTATTCAGGTGTGTGGCACACCCCTGTAATCCAACTACCAGGGAGGGCAAAGCAGGAGGATCAAAAATCCAAGGCCAGCCTGGGCCACTTAGTAAGACCCTGCCTCAGAGAATAACAAGGACTGGAGATGCCACTCGTCCAACAGGGGGGATGCTCTGGGTTCAATCTCTAGTAGCACTCGCGTCCGCGCACACACACACACACACACACACACACACACACACACCAGTGTGTCCTACTGAACATGCGATGTAGCAAGGCACACAAAGACTTCACGCACTTTGCCTGCTCTCACACTTGCTCTGTATTCTTGGAGTGATCTTGCCTGATGCTAATTACTGCCCCCGTTTTAATCAGCTTTTTCACTACTAGAACTAAAAGATCCTACCAGAAAAATTTTAGGGGAGGAAAATTTATCAGAGGGCTCAGGGTTTCAGAAGCCTCAATCCTTAAGACAGCAGACTCCCCTCCTTGGGGCTCAATGTGAGGCTGAACACCACGGAGGAAGGGGGTGGCAGAGGACAGCAGCTCACATGGTGATCAGAAAGCGGAGAGACTCCACTCTCCAGATACAGAATATACACCCCATGGCCAGGCCCCAATGCCCACCTCCTCCAGCCACACCCCACCTGCCGCCAGTCCCATCAGAGATCAATATACTGATTAGGTTAAGGCTACACCCCAATCAGTTCTCCCAGAACCTTCTTGCTTTGCCTCTCATGTGAGCTTTTGGGGGACACCTCATCTACACCATAACACCCCCACATCTCCGTTTTCAGTCATGACCTCTCTAGCTCACAGTGTCTTCAGACGTGCTGAGCCAAGGCACCTCCAGCCCAGACCCCTCATTCGCACACTGTGAGCCCCTTCTCCCCGCTGCTGTCTCTGCGCACGCCAGCTCCCCACTCACCCAAGACGGAGGCCCGAGAGTCATTTCAGAGCCGACCTTGAGCTCCACACGGAGTCAGTCAGCCCACCCGACACTGCTCCTCTGCAGGCCCTCTTCTCTGTCACTGCCACCTCATTTGGGGCCCAATCACTGGGGCCTGGAACGAGCTCCTTGCTCTTCTTCCTGGCTGGCCTTCCCAGCTCCTGAGTGTCCCCTCCACTCGTTCCCACCCTTGGCTACCAGACTCGGGTCCCTGAACACATCACATAACGACCTCGTCTTCCCTGAAGAGCCCCAAGGCGCTCCACGCCCCACAGGATGATCTGCGGGGGCCTTCACACACCTTCCCGGCTTGGCACTGCTTTCTCAACTTTCTACCTCACCTTCCTTCCCAAGGTTGCAGGTCCGTTTGCTATTTCTCCAGCACACGGCTGACTTTCACCCGTGGGAGACTCTCCCCGAGCTCCAAAGGCTCTGCCCGGGGGCAGGCGTGTCGCACAACAGTGTGATTGTTCCTAATGCCACAGGACTCTACCATCAAGGACGGCCGCGAGGTGGTCTTCCACCGCACGGAATCATTCCACTGCCACCAGCGACGCGCCAGGGTTCCACCGTGCTAGGTATATTTTACCACAACTCTTTTTAAAAGGTAGGGCAGAGCCGGACACGGTGGCACACGCCTGTAACCCCAGCAGCTCAGGAGGCTGAGGCGGGAGGATGGCGAGTTCAAAGCCAGCCTCCGAAACTTCAAGGAGCTAAGCAACTCAGTGAGACCCTGTCTCTAAATAAAATACAGAATAGGGCTGGGGATGTGGCTCAGAGGTTGAGTGCCCCTGAGCTGAACCCCCAGTACCCCCTAAAAAAGTAGGGGGAAATCCTGAAAACCACTAAAGATGAAAATGTATGTAACCGACTTAATCATCCCAATACCAAGTGGTAATGAGTTCATTGAAGGGCAACTCAAAAGCACCCTCACAGCCTGGAAAGCACCAAAACCCACTTGGCATATGCACCTGAGCCTGTGGCACGACTCTTTCTGAAATGACTCAAGAATCAGCACATCTTCTCAATTTTCTAAGCTCAGTGGGGCTGCATAGACAGGAGGTGATGAGGGAACATGACCCCAAGGCCAGGCGAGCAGAGGTCACGGGCCTCCCACCCAGGCATCACCCTGGGAAAAGGCCTCTGCCCAGACCCAGAGTCGAGACCTGGAAGCAGCCTTGTTCTAGTACACGATGGCACAGGGAGAAAGTGAGCACAACACCACCGAACCCACAATACAGGCAGGAACTCTTCCAAAGTAGGGGGCTGGGGGCGTGGCTCCATGGTAGAGCGCCTGCCTAGCATGCACGAGGCCCTGGATTCCACCCACAGCACTGCAGGAAGAAAAATATAGGCAATGCAGACTCAGGTCCACAGAGCTTTTAGGAAAAGCCTCCTTACCCAAAGCCCCATCTCCACATGTACCCTTTACATTCTGCTCTGGAAAACCAACAGAAGGGACCATGGCTTCCTTGTTCTTCCACCTACGTTTGTGGATTCAACAGAATGATTCTGTTCCTAAGTGGATTATGTGGCCCAGAAAGAGGGACCACCACTCTTAGCCAGGGCAGTCCCCCGACAGGACACCTGGCAGCTGGGATGCTTCGTACTTGTGACCTGTCTGTCCATTCACTCAGCAAATCCCCCTCTGGAGTGTGACTGGCCGACTCAGACAGAAGGTACCCAAGCAGCCCCAAGCCTGGGTGTGCGGGAAGGCCAACAGGCCCTGGCCTGAGGTCTTCTGCACTGTCCCCCAACCCATACACAGCTCAATTGCTGTAGCACAGCCCCAGGTGCCAGAAAGACATGCAAAAAATGAGGAGAGCCACTGGCAAACCAGACCCCAGGAAAGAAGGAGGAAGTTGTTGATTACACGTCAGGCTGAGCCCAGACAGACCCCAGACGCCCCGAGCACAGCAGGCCCTCTCCCAAGCACTCAGCTTGCGAAGTTAACCAAGCGTCACCAAACAGCCTTTGGCAGGAGTCGCAGCCAACACAAAAACAAATATTATATAAAGCTGAAGTAGACAGCCTGGGCAGAAAAAGCCCAGTTGACACTTCCAACGGTCCCCTTTGTGTTGCAGGTCACACACTTTGTGACCAAATCCCTCCCCTCCCCAGGCCTGTCCTCTTCAATCCCGCCCATGTGGCCCTGAGCTCCACTCATTACCCTTCCAAGTTGACCATCACTAAGAAGATTTCTCCCAGTCAAACGAACCTCGCATCTCATGCTCTACTGCAAACGCTCTTGACCTTTGGGGAGGTCAAAACCTTACTGAGAATCCCATCAAAGCCCTGACATTCTCCCCAGGAGCAAGCGTGATTGCAGGGAACTCACAGATGCCCTGAGCTGCCTGGGGTTACAAGCCTCGGTGGCCGTCCCCATGCCCATCTCCTCCCATTCCCCTCCTGCACTGAATTTGAGAAAAGCTCAGTAACCAGCCTCCGTTTGGAAGAATTACATAACTCCAACAAATGTCAGGAATCCATAAGGACTCTTTCTAGAAGGCTGGCCATGACATAAGGTCTGCAGGAGAAGGTCCCGTCCCTCATCTCAAGAGCTCTGGCCAGTCGGACTGGCAGCATCCCTGAAGGACACGCCCTCCCGGCGACTGCCGCGCAGATGTACCAACGTGACTTGCTGGGACTGCTGAGACTCAGTCTGTTACAACTGGCATCGGCTGCCACGGGCAAGTCATCAGAAGAGCCTGACCTTGGCAAAGCACATTTTACACTTGAGCACAATTCACTGGGTGACACCCAGCGGGGCGCAGGGAGGCAGGAAGAGGGAGAAGGTGCTGGAGTGTGCTGCCTGGCGCTGCCCACCCCACTGCACGGCACAAGCCACCTCACCCACACACGCAGACCCAACCCACGAAGCCAAATTCTCGAGCTGCTGCTGAGAATCCCATAAAAAGCAATGCTATTTCTAACCTCCCGCACCATGGAAAAATACACCCGCCACCAAGCAACCCAGAATCTCTGAAAGGTTTATTTTTATACTCTTTTCCCCACGCCCCCACCCCAACCTCCCCCACAAAAATTTAGGTGGAAAATTTGCTAGCTTTTTAGCAGCTTAACAATACTGTGCTAGGTATCAACTGAAGAAGTTGCCAGCACACTGGAATTGAAAGCAGAATGTTCAAGGTGCTTTTCTGATAGGACTCTGCACACTGACTTGAGAAAATAATATAATCTAATAATAGGAAGACAGAAACCATCGAACAGACAGAGAAAATCCCCCAGGTCCCAGACCAGGGGGGAAGCAACAAAAGGAAGAAGTTTCTCTTCCGAAAGCCTGTCCCCGCTTGCTGACCCTCCTCCCTGCATTGCCCATTGTCCTAGTCCAGCCCATAGATAGAGGCGTCCCGCGATCGTGACGCCCTTGCTGGGCATCTGTTTTTCTCAATGCTACTCTGAACCTGAATCTGAAGGGTGAGCTGGGGCTCCAGACCTGACTCCCCAGTGCTGCACAGAGGAAGGACTCAGGCAGGGGCAGGAAGGGGCAGGAAGGCACTGGAGATGAATGAGGACTGCAGGACCCAGAAACTTCCAGAAGCCAAGAGAGACCCTTGAACCAGGACTCCTGGCACTGGCAGCCATGGGGTCACCTCTCTGATGACAACCTGGAAGGACAGCAGAGGCTCTAACCCGATGCGGTCCAGCTGCTCATGCAGACAGGACATCCTGGTGCAGCTCTGGAGGAACCTAACCTGAAGGCAGAGTTCACTCCCAGAGTTGGGAGCCCAGACCCTGTGCCACACGCCCAGCCGTTTCTGTTGGGTCACGTTCTTCACAGTTAAGTCCGTTTCAATGTCAAAGATGACTTTGTACCGACATCTGGTGAAAACAAGCATTAATTTACTTAGCGGAGTAGAAAGCAGGAACCCACATTTAAAGGTGATGAGCGCTTATCTCAGTTCTATACTGTTCTTCTTTGATTTTACCCTAAAAGTTTTAAATTTAAGGCAAGAACAGGAAGATCGGGTCCTAGGGATGCATGTCGGTGGAGAGGGTTGTCTGTTAACTGCCGCGGGTCACTCTACTGGGACCACAGATCCCACGCCGACTCCCTGTCCCACAGTCTATGAAGGACGTTGAAGGGAACCAAGACAGGTGGGATTCTCCCCACCTGCATCCTCTCGTCTGCTGAGCCAAGAAGATCCAAGGCTGAGGTTCCATTCTCTCAAGAAGAGAAATGGGTGAAAAGAGGTCAGGAGCAACTCCCTGGCCTGCATCTCAGAGGCTACACCCCAGCACGCCTGGCACTTGGAAGACACCTGTGAAGTTCTTCAGGAATTCTCCCTGTGCTGATTGAGGACAGACCTCTAATCCTCCCACCTACTGTGTACCAAAATGCTGAATTGGGCATCTACTAAATAATTCTTCAAGATAAATAACATCCTGTTAAAAGTCAAAAAAGTTGAGACTCAGAGCTAGAACCTGGTGTGCGTCACAAAGTGAATAAAATCCACGGGGCGAGAATTCAACCCAAATTCCGTGGCTTGTGACTCTGCTTTACAAATGCCACATGCCAAGGGGCAAACCTTGAGCTCATCCAGGAGGCCCCAGTGATGAAGCACATTAACAGCAGCCTACACATGCAGACCCACCCCCATTTCAAAGCCAAGTTCAAACGAATCCATGTACAGAAAGAGGGTCTGTGCAAAACGCAGACCTCCGTGGGCTTCCCAGACAGGCAGAGCACTGAGCCATAATGCCACCTGTCCACTGCATCAGCCCTTAGGAATGTCTCACGGCCCAGCTGTGAGCTGCTTAAGGGACCAAGCTTTACAAGTAACAGAGTGAATATAAATTCCGGGACAGTCAACTGTAAGGACCTATTTTAGAGGTGTGAAAGTTCTTACGACACCTTGGAATCTAAGTCTGTGCTTGAAAATTACCCGTGATGCGTGAAGCAGCATGCGGGTCTGCAGAGACAGCCTCGCTTCTCGGACCTCTGGGGGGAAGGGGGGGCGGGCAACTCGGCTTTCCATCTAACCTGAAAGCCACACTCAGCAACTGCAAGTTGAGAAAAAGTTTTCCATTACCAGTTTTGAAAGTTGCTTAAAATAGCTGACAGAATGAGGTAATCCCATATAAGGAGGAAAATCAGATACTTATGTAATTTTCAAGAATTATTTCTACTTTTGCCAAAGTTTTGCAAATCAAGTTGGGCAGCCCTTCGGGGCACAGGCCAGTGGGTGCATTAGGAGAGTTGGTGAACAGCGACTTGGGGCAGCTTTAGCTTGGGGTGGGTAAATTCAAGGGGGAATGTATTTGGAATGAAGAATGCAAACAGAGCTGCACCCCCAGTTTGTAGGCCCTGGTGGGGTCGAGCAGTCACCTCCCACTCTAAGCTGGTGGTAGGTGCCAAGTTACAGAAGTAACCTAGTGCAGCTCACCAGCTCTCACGGGGCAGCAAAGATGGGAATTCTCAAGCCTCATGCTGCTCCTTTAGGATCTCAGGGGCCAGATGAACCCTTCATCAGTCCCTGAACACCCAGGAGATGAATGAAGGCTTATCACGCCCCGTGAGTCCCCGTGCCTTGCACTCCACGTTTTCAGACCTCTGAACCCTCAAGGCAGCAGTAGACAGGAACCCACTGCATTCAATCAGCCAATGGCCCACTGTGCGACGCACGCTCTTAAGCACCTGCCATGCCAGGAAGGGTCCAAGTTGTGAAAAGCCCTTTAAATTCAAGCACCTGTGTGCCTCGGTGAAGAAGCACCCTAAACCCCCTCCCCAGTCCCCAACCGTCATCTATTGCCAATAGCAGCCATAGATAGAAAGGTCTGGGTGTGCTGAGCCCCTCCAAACACACCTCCATCCATGTCCTTCATTTGACGAGTTCCCTGGAGCTCCCTGCTGTGGACACTGTCCTTCAGCACAATGCAGTGGGTGCGGGGACAGGGGACGGGGCTGGGGGTGCACTGGCCCTTAGAAAGTTTCCATTCTATCAAGGAATTTGCCACAAGCAATGAGCATACCACCTGGCACATTAAAAATTTAGGGGAAAAAAATTACATCTTGTATTTCACAGAACTTCCTCCTTTCCTCAAGATTCTCAAGTGCGCCCCCAACTGAGGTTCCCTGCTGTCAAGTGAAGCCTGACAATCAGGCAGGACAAGACTCACTAACGCCACTTCAGAGTTGACAAAATAGAGGCACAGGGAAGGGAGGGGGGCATGCCTAAGGGGAAAAGCGGACGGTGGGCAGGTGGGCAGGCTGGGGGGGGGACACTCCTGGCAGCCTCCAGCACCTCCCCTGGCTGTCCCCCAAGGGGGCTGGCTCTGAATGGGGCTTGGGCCTGAGGATATTAGAGGTGACTCAAACACATATGTGTCATCTAAGCTTCTGATGAAGACACCCCAAGTCCCAGCCACTTAGCCCCCCCCACACACACACACACACAAAGTGGCATATACACACAAACATAAAACCAAATGCAGTAACTCAGGAAGGGACCATCTCAGAACGGCTGGTGTTTGACAGTCTTTGTGACAAAGAAGAGCCGGAAGCCCCACTCACCTTTACCACTACGAGCCGACAGGTATCAGTCCGTGGAAACGGTCCAGCGGAGGAGGAGGCAGTGGCGTGAGATGGCAGGTGCAGAGCTTGTGCTACAGAAAGGAAAAGAAGGGCCGTCAGGGCACCAGTGCTTCCTTTCCCCTGGAACACCCACCCCCAGACACACCAACTTCCAGAAAATGTCTGAGGGCTGTCAAAACAAAAGGCACAAATATCAAAATAAAGCAAATAAAAACGTGAAGATACGCAGCAAGTGTTAAAGGGAAGGAAGAGGGGATCTCAGCAGAACCTCTGGAGCAGGGACACGACCGGCCCGCCCCACCTCCGACCTGCAGGGAGCAAGACCAGCTGCTCCGGTTCCTCCCTGAAATCCCGGCCTGCTTCTGTGCCCTCCTGAAGCTCTGGCCTCTCCGCCCGCCCTCTGTCCCGTCAGTGATCCATCCTCCACTGGGTGCTGCAGATTTTGTCCAGGCCACACAACCCATCGCCAGGCCCCTCGCCCCAAGATGGTGAGCTGACTCCACGCACACAGGGCCTCGGAGGCTGAGCACGGTGCCTCCTCAGGAGACCTCCACGCACCTTTCAAAGCAGCTTCGGGAAAACTCGGTAAAGCTCTGCCTCGGATACCACAAGTGCCTCTCAGCACCCGGCCTGCCAGTGGGTCGGATGCTCCTGTCCAAGGCTGAATGAGCCGCCATCTGTCTAGCTCATGTGCCGCGCCCCCTCCAGGAGACTTGTCCCTCAAAGCACAGTGCTGCCATATGTCACTCCTGAGTGATCCGCCAATGCTAAGGCATCTAGATAAAAAAAATGACTGCACCTAGCTCGAGGGCCCCGTGAGAATCCCACAGAGGCCCACCCCAACACCTGAGCCAGTGCCTCCCTGTGTCTGTTCAACTCCCCCTGTCACTGCTGTGGGGACATCTCTTTTTTTTCCCACATTTTTTTATTGATGCGTTTTGGTTGTATATAACTGAGGTGATCTGTGGTTACATATTCGAACCTGCACACAATGTAACAACATAATTGGGCCATTATTACTCCCCAGCACTTCTCCCTCTTTGCCCCCTTCCACCCCTTAATCCCTCTCCTCTACTGAGCTCTCTTTGATTCCCATAAGACCCGCTCCCAACCTTCTTTTGCTTTCTCCTCTCTGACTTTCTTGTATGAAAGAAAACTTGACTCCTTGACCTTCTGAGTTTGACTTACTTCCTTTATCATAACGGTCCCCAGTTCCATCTATTTTCCTGCCAATGACATAATTTCATTTTTCTTTACGACTGAATAAAAAACTCCATTGTATATACACACCACATTTTCTTTATCCATTCCTCTCTGATGGACACCTGAGTGGGTTCCACAGTTTGGCTCTTGTGAGTTGGGATGCCATAAGCATGGGTATGCAGGTATCCCTGGAGCATGCTGACTCTAATTCTTTAAGATATAGACTGAAGAATGGTCCAGCTGGGCCATATGGTGGTTCCAGGCCTGGCCTTCTGAAGATCCTCCATACTGATTTCCATGGTGGTTGTCCTCATCTACCATGTCCTAGTCCCGCCAACTGTCAAAGTGTTCCTTTCTCCACATCCTCTCCAGCACGTATTATTATCTGTATTCTTGATGGCTGCCATTCTGACTGGTGTGAGATGAAATCTCAGGGTAGTTTTGATTTGCATTTGCCAAATTGCTAATGATGTCAAACACTTTTTCGTATATTTGTTGGCCATCACTATTTCTTCCTTTGAGGAGTTGGACATTTCTTTCTCCTCTCCTTTCTTCTCTCCAGTGAGAGAAGAAAACATGCACTTCTGATTCTCCAGAACTTAGGAACAGGGATCCCTCTCCTAAAGCTTTCTGGGACTCAAACGCTGCGATCTCTTGGGAACAGAAGTCAGTGAAATGACATAAGTGTCCTGGTTAGGGCAGAATCCCATGTGACTCCACAGTGGATGGTGTCCTTGTATAATTCCCTTCCCTTGAGCACAAAAGTAACTTGCAACTTGTTTCTCACCAACAAATGGCACAGGTGCCACTCCCTTGATCAGGTTCCCCTGTGTAGGAATCCAGCTCAGTACTCCAGTGAGGTGCCCTTGCTGGTTCTGAAGAAGGGAGCTAACAAGACAGGGTCCTGTCTGTGAAGGGGCCACGTGGCAAGGAGAGCAGGGACCTCTGAGAGCTGAGAGCAGTCACCAGCTGACAGCCAGCAAGGAAACAGGGATCTCAGCCCCACAGGGACAAGCAAGCTTGACTCTGTCAATAACATGAATAAGCTTGGGAATGGATCCTTCCCCCACCCAAACCTCCAGATGAGAACACAGCCCCTGAGCTACGGACACCATACGAGAATGAGCATTGTGCTTGGCCTCCGGGCTCATGACAATTTGCTATGTAGCAATGTAAAATTACTAAATCTAGTTTAGTGATCAATATGTGAAATATGGATCTCTTCAGTGCAAACATAACCAGCCCATCAGAATAGCCCTCGCTGGCTGCAGCATCAAAGGTAAACCTTCATTTTTCCCACTCCGTGTGAGCAAGAACTCATCACCTCATCCTGGCACCCCAAGACTTTGCAGAGCGAACCACTCATTGTTTTTTTTTTTTAATGAGTCAAACTAAAAGCATTATGATCTGTGGATCTCCATACACTATGATAAGGCCACAGCAACTGAATTGGTCCATCCTTCTAGCCAAGTTTGTACCTTCAAAGTAAATTTCAAAATCGCTGGCAGATCTTTAGCTCCTGCTCGAGCCCAGAGGCTGAAGGCAGAGCTCCCCCTGGTCCCATCTCTTCATTCTACCTGGGAACCTGAGTCCATGCTTAGAAATGTCACTCAGTAGTTACAACTTTGGCCAAATATCCTTGCTGCTTCTCTGGCATTTTAGCTATGTAACAGCTCAAGGTTTAAAACAAAAACTTCCCTAAAAAATCTGCAGAGCAAGAACTTGTGATTCCTTCTTAAATTTTCATTTGTATCAATAAGTCTTTCATTCTCCACCAAAATGAAAAAGTCCTGAGCGGGTCCAACAAACGGGTTCTAATTCTGACACTGATTCTGAAGCGACTTCCTGGCAATCTTTTTTTTTTTTAATATATTTTATTTGTCAACAGACCTTTGTTTTGTTTATTTTTATGTGGTGCTGAGAATCAAACCCAGTGCCTTACACATGCTAGGCAAATGCTCTACCACTGAGCTACAACCCCAGCCTCCTGACAATCTTTTTTAAAAATTCTTTATTTTGTTTTTTATTATTAAATTGGTGATTTTTAATTCTCTGAATTAAAATTTTTATCTAAGCTCTGTTTAAAATAAAAGTTGGAAGCCAGGTGTGGTGATGCACACCTGTAGTCCCAGCTTTTCCTGAGGCTGAGGCAGGAAGATCCCCTGAACCAACAATTTCGAGACCAGCCTTAGCAACATAGTGATACCATGTATTAAAAATAATAATAGGGCTGGGGATGTGGCTCAAGGGGTAACGTGCTTGCCTGGCATGCGCAGGGCACTGGGTTTGATCCTCAGTATCACATAAAAATAAAGATGTTGTGTCCAACAAAAACTAAAAAATAAATATTAAAAAATTCTCTCTCTCTCTAATAAGAATAATAATAATCAAAGAAAAGTAGAATGTCTAAATAAAGTCAGTTTCTGTTACCTCAAGAGATAAATCATTGCTCTTATTACAAAGAATACTGTGACTAAAGTTGTGTCTTAGATTTTGAAAAGGCTGATTTTAATAACAGACATATTTTTAAATATTCAAATTAGTTAAATTACATAAAAGGTACAAAATAAAAACTTCATCCATTACAGAAACTTGTCACATTCCCCCAAAATCCATATTCAGGAACTCATTCTACATGCCCATTCCTCCACCAGTCACTTAGTAAACATGAACATTATCTCCAAGGTTTATCCCTTATCCTCAGCTTCTCCGACAGAAGGATGCTCACACCCAAGCCAAGAAAAACTACAAACAGCCGGCCCGGAATTCGAGGCAGAGAACTTCAACAAACTCACCTCTTCCTCCCGGCATAACCTGCACTCCCTCAGGCCCATCTCTAGCTGTGGAAAACAGCCAGTGGCCCACAGCTCAGAATCCTCCTGGACGGGGTGAGGCAGGGAACCGGAGCCCACGCAGCAGAGGAAGCCGGCCCAGGCAGAGAATCAGCCCCAGGTCACAGCGCCACCTGACACCCCACAGCTTCTTTCCCCCTGTTCCAGCGACAGTGAGTCTTCTCCACCGTCTCACATAACACAGCTCAACGCAAAGTCCAGCAAGGGCTTCAAACCACAGCCTGGGTGTGAATGTCACACCTTCACTTGGGACATGAGGGCAGCAGAACTGTGCACTCGGAGACAGTGGAGCACCAGGTCAGCACTGCCGCTCACGGAAAGAGCTGGCTGCGTCCTCCTGCCATACCCTGCTGCTGCGGCCAGCATCTCAGGAACCGACAAGTGCCTTCCAAAGTGATAAGGGCAGCCTCCAGGTTCTGACCAGGTCCCCAACCCAACCATCTCCTGAAGGACATCTCCCTGGCATGTTGGGACCCGTGAGCTCGTGTGAAGCAGGGCAACCAGAGGGAGTGGGGGTGCTCCTGAACATGAGCAGGTCACGGGTGCATGAGGGCAGAGGACACAAGCACCCAAAGGACGGGAGCCACGTAGGCCACTTATCTATCCAGAGGTGCCAGGCAAGCGCTGTGCCACTGAGCTATTATTCTTCATCCTCACAACGTTCTCACTTCCTCTTGAGGGTAAATGAAGAATTTGTTCCTGAGAAGGGTTCAGAGGAAGCTGGCTGCAGACTTCCTTCCTTTCTCTGCACGGGGACACTCTCCAGCTGGGGACGGGCCCTGTGAAGCAGGGCCATGGAAAACACAGCCAGGCGGAGGGACAGGACCCGGGGCCGCTCCGTGGAAACTATAACTCGGGATAAGAAAAAACAGGCCGTTTCCAGAACGTTTAGAAGCTGAGAATAAGGGGAAAAACCTTGGAGATAATGTTCATGTTTGCTAAGTGATTGGAAGGAGATTTCCAAGAAGAAACCATTCTCGCTCGATGGTATTATTTCAGGATGGCTGGAGGTGGGCCTCCGTTCCCCTCCGACACAGCAACACCTGCTGTTCCCGTCAGGGACACTGCACCTGCGCTCAGGAGAGGCACAGGTGCATTATATAGTCACTCCCCCTGCAGAGCCACAGGCTTTGTTCTGATGCGCTGGTCGCATCCTGGTGGCCAGCACTCCCGCATGATGTCTGCTCCCACTGGCCGCGTGGCTTCAGAACCAGCTGATACTGATCATGGGGGGTCTTCTCTGGGGCCCGAGGTCCCAGCACCAAGCTCTGTCACATGCACAGAGTCCAACCTCAGTGGAGTGCCAGCGGCCAAGGTGGCCAGAGCCACCTGACAACAGGAAGTAGACTGGTGGCCTCCTGCAGAGCCCAGGCCAGCTCTGCAAGGCCACCCCAACCCAGGGACCAAGGAGGCCACAGCTCCGGCTGCCCAGCCCACCACGGCCTCGAGTCTGGTCACCTGTTTCCCAGCCAACCTTGGCGGCCACTCTACCGAGGCACCTGGGGCTCAAGGGACACACCTGGCAGACGCAGCCCAGCCAGGAGGAACCAGAGGACACAGGGCCAGACGCCGCCTGTCAGCTGTCTGGCTTAGATCAAGTTTTCTTGTCCCAAAATAGAAATAAAGGGCCTCTTCAAAGCAGACGCAAGGGCGAAACCTCCCGTGGTGCCCACTGGGGGGGAACACAGCATGGCGGCCGCTCGGGCAAAGCATTTCCTCCGCTCAGAGGCCTGGCACTAGGCCTTTGCCAGCAGACAGGGAAGAGGCTGGACTCTCCCGAGAGCTGGCATCTTCCGGGGGCTTCTGGCCCAGCTCAGGAAGCGCAGACTCCGCCTGGCTCCCACACACTTCCTAGCCCACAGAGCTGGACTGTCAGCATGGAGTGGGGGCAGAAATGGAGGCTCCAGCAGCCTGCAACCAAGGTCTGTCAATCAGGGAAAAGCCGGGCATCTGCGTAAAGCCAAAAGGCCTCCTGCCCTCCTGCGCATTTGGCTTGAGCACTTCATAGGTCTCCTGTTTTCTGGGTTTTTAAAAATATTCTGGGCATCCCCCTCGACATTGCCATAGCTGGGGTTCCCAGAAGAGCAGCTTCAGAAGAAAATGCAAGGCACAAGACCCCAGCTCTCACATCTTATCACCTCTCATCTTCAGACACTCAAGTCCCATCCACTGGGCTAAGGAAGGAAGACACGGGGAAGTGAAGAAGGGTCATGGCTTAGTGACACAGAGAGGTCAAGACGTTGGCCTCTGCCTCATGCCCAGGTGATAATAATAATGTAAACAATTATAATAATAAGGTGACACTCATTTAGCAAAGGCCCACCCTGGCACTTGACATGTCAGCTCAGCTGATGCTCACAGCAGCCCCGTGGGGATGTTGTTATCCTCAGCTTACAAACGAGAAAACCAGAGTCCAGAGAACTGAGGTAGCTTGCCCAGGTCACACGGCTATTAAGAGGCATGGCTGGGACTTGAACCCTGTTCCACCCTAGAGTCAGATCTGCACAGCCATCAAAACAAATAGTTACCATAAGTAAAGCATAAATGAGATAGCAAACATGAATGTGCTTAGTTCTTGGGAATTACTATCATTATTATTCTATTGACCTCTTAAAATTTTGCATTGAATATAGGCCCAGCTTTCGACAGAGAGCCGTTTCCATGTGCTGAATTCCCTGGAACCATGATACTTGGTCATTCTCCGTTGAATTATGTGGACTGTGACATGTTTTGGTTTTTTGTTTTGTTTTGGTTTTGGTTTGCTATGAGAATTGAAACAAAGGGCACTTAATAACTGAGCCACATCCCCATCCCTTTTTATTTTGAGACAGGGTCTCCATAAGTTATTGAGGCTGGTCTTGAACTTGTCATCCTCCTGCCACAGCCTCCTGAGTTGCTGGGATTATGGGTATGTACCACCACACCCAGCTAGACTCTGTAAGTCCTCCTGGACCCTTTGTACTTTCAAACATCTTTTGTACAACATACACATGAGTATTATAAATACACAAATAGAGATCCATCGTACACATAGGGTTATGATATTTAAATACACACATAGAGAGATCCCAGGTATAACTTTTTAAGATTCTGAAAACAATACTCAGCCTTACTGTCTGAAATACATCCCATCTTTTATTGCAAATGACTTTTCTAATGTTGGGTTTTGACCTTCAAAGATGATTTGGGAACTAGTGAGTTTGGACCTGCATAGAAGAGCAAACTCCAGCTACCAATAAAACTTCCCGGATGTCCTAAAGGGTGATCCTTTCCAGCACAGCCTGCAGGACTCAGGAACCAACCGGAAATCACAGAGGAGCTCAGTGTTCTCTGCTGGAGCCAAACGGAGCCCACCCCGTCTGTACTATCTGTGCATAGACTTTGCAAATAAAGCCTGGAATCTAATATTCTGAAATAACTTAATGAAAACACATTCGACTGCTAAAGTGTCTTTGCCTTGGCTTTCATGGCTTCGACACCCTTGTAAACGGTCATTCCAACAGGCCTGGCACAAGCATGGCTTTGCACTCCAGAGTAGGCTGGCTGCATTCTGCAGGTCAGCCATGAGCCCTGAGCTCACAGGCTCCCAGGATATGGGGGGCCCTGCAGCATCCCACAACAAAGCGCTAGGCAGCCCTGACTCCTCTGCAGACCAAGGCACCTATCCAACTCCCCTACAAGTGTGGTTCAGATCTGACCAAGGTGACATCTATCAGATGTTAACAGAGATGTTCCTGGACAGAACCAGTCACCTGGGAAGAGTAGCATGCAAAACACCCAAGGGGATACTAAGAGGAGGGAGAAGAAGAATATGGAGAGGACACCAACTTTGAAAGCAGCAGGCCTGGTGCTGGAACCAACCCTGAGCAAGCGTGAACCACCAACAGCCGGGCCGTTTGCAGAAACACCATTCAGATGGATGAAAAGGCAGGCATGTGAGACACACAGGGCGTGGGTGGGACACAACAAGGTCTCAGAACCCGTCATTTCTACCGCCTCGTTAGGGCCCAAGGGCAGGGTGCCACATCCACGTACAGACTGTCACTGCTGCACAAGTGGACGGCCGGGTCATAGGTTTTTTTAAAAAAATTACCAAGCCCCTCTTCATTCTGCCCCCTCTTACCAGACTCCCCAGCATCTTCTCCATGAGGCCATCAGAATAATAACTCTTGGGAGCCCTGCCCGTCTCAGAGGCCAGTGTTAACCAGCTATGGCCTGGGCAAGCTGCTTGACCTACTGGGGGCTCCTAAGGGTAAACCTAAACTCCCAGGAAAGACAGGCCCTGCTCCAAGACAGCTTTCTCTTACTCGAAACAACTCCTCCTTTCCTCATTCTTGTGGGTTTCATGAAACCAAGAAGCCCAGGACACTGTAAACGGATTTGCAAGTTTCCATACTTGCTGCCAAATTTCCACTTCTGCAAAACCAATTCAAGAGAGAGAGAGAGAGAGAGAGAGAGAGAGAGAGAGAGAGAGAGAGAAGCTAACTGTCTAGTTCTCCACATGGTGCAATTTATTCAGAACTTGGGGTAAAAAGTTGGAAGGCAAGAAATCAATTGTGGGCAAATAATGTCAAGGTAAATCTACTGTCTTTAGTTTTCAAGTGACTATTTGTCTCAGAATCACTTCCTCTTCCAATTTCTGGAAAGTTGTTTTTTTTTTTTTTTTTTTTTTTTTTTTTTTTTTTTAAGGCAGACACTGCCAAACAATGGCCTTGTTAAAAGCCAAAGTTTGGTTATTTTAAGGTAATAGTTTCACTATCTTTTAGCTGAAAGAGTTCTCATGAAAATCCATCCAAACCACTAACTTTGTTAAGAATTTTTACGGGTTGACAATATAATACCGCATGCTTCCAGACGTTTGAGGGTTCTATTTTGTGCATTGCTGTGGCTTTTAAGAGAGCAGTTCAATCTGAAGTCAGTGGCAGAGGTGAGGGACAGGGAAGGCGAAGGGGGGAGACACTGGAGTGACTCAGGAGAGCAACTCTCCACTAACAGGAAACCAAGCTCCAGGCAGGAGAGGAGGCGTCAGCCGCTGAGCACTAGGTGGAAGAGTTATCTGGAAAGCACAAAACATTTTGTATCTGCTGACTCATTAAAATAGCTCCCTTTCTACGCGCCTTCAGGAGTCAGCTCAGGGATGCACTCAAACACCAATAAGTACTGTTTGATTTCAGATCCTGAGATAAATTCAGCCTTCCGTGAGCCAGAATCCAAGCAGCTGAGAAATTCAAACAACGAGAATTTTTGTGAGAAGCAAAACTACAACCACACAAGGTGACTGGCCGGCTCCCTAAAGACAAGGGCACTGCTCAAAAGCACAAGAGTATAATTTTTAAATACAAAAAAAGATAAAGGCTGGGGTTGTGGCTCAGCGGTAGAGGGCTCGCCTAGCACGTGCGAGGCCCTGGATTCGATCCTCGGCACCACATAAAAATCAATAAATAAAAACAAAAGTATTCTGTACAACTAAAAGAAATAAATATTTTTTTTAAAAAAAATGGTACAAGAATGCGTTGGTCTCCCACACGACCGTAACCCAACACTCAGAAGGGACAGTGGGTGATGCAACTGCATCCGTTCTCATCACATGGAAGTTTCTACCAAAGATCCTCAGGAAAGCTGCTGGACACAGCGAGTTCCTGATCAATCCACCTGAACGAAGCTTCTACCTGTGGCTTAAACCTTCCAGAAAGGCAGAAGATGCGAACGAACCAGTGTAGCTGAGCTACGCGTGCCATCCACAGAGAACCTTGTCCATCTCAAGAGTTCTGCTCCTGGAAAACCTCACAGTCCTGATAAAACTATCCTCCTTTTCAAATTCCACCACAGCATGTGACAGGTGAATCTGGTGCAGGTGGGGTTTAAAATAAATAGGATGGACCACCCTTCCAGTGACTGCTAACACTAAAGGCCTGGATGCTAACACACACATACACACACACACACACACACACACACACACACACACACACACACACACACACACACACAGACAACCCTGGAGATCTTAATAGAGTTTTCAGTTTTCATCCCAAACATTTCTCTTAGAAGTTAAAAGAGCATGGCAAAAAAAATAAAGTTCACGCATGGCTGCCTAGAGAAAATGTTTCTAGTGGAATTAATTATTTGGTCCTTGCAAGCAAAAACACATTTTACAAACATTCCTGCTAATTTTTCAGAATGGCAGCATGAGAATATTTATGCCAGCCTCCCCCTTGCCACCGCTACCTTACCAAAACCCAGGCCAGAACTCAGAGAATGTTACTACCCCAAGAGATGCCATGTGAAATCGGACCTATGGTTCAGTTCACATAAAAGGTTTCTAATCTCGGTCTGGGGTGGTGGTTCAGTAGTGGAGAGCTTGCATCACATGTGAGAGGCACTGGGTTCGATCCTCAGCACCACACAAAAATAAATAAACAGGATAAAGATATTGTGTCCATCTATAACTAAAAAATTTTTTTAAAAATGATTTCTAATCTCCATAGAACATGAAAAATGCAACACTTAGTATCACTCACAATCCTATCTATTTCCGTCTATGGGTCAGTGATTTGCCACCAAAGCTAGAGTGGGGGCAGGGCTCCAGGGGTCTGCCAGGAGCTTGGCCTGGACTGCAGGACCTCAGGGCTGGGCCAGGCAGGGCCAGCGATGCTGGGCTCACTCTGAAGCAGTTTCCCTCTCCTCCAGGTGAAATCTATTACAAGCTGCTGTCAAATATGAAAGCCATTTTGGCAGCTGTCCTTCAATCTAACATGATCAGTTCACCAATTAAAAAAAAAAAATGACACTTTCAGCCACACCCACTCCAAGCCCAGAACTTCAGAAAGCAGCCTCCAGAGACTGCTGGAATCCTCCCACCTCTAGACACAGGAGTATCAGGCCAGAAAGAAGAGAAAAGCCCCGGGTCTGTCACCTTCCTATCTGTCGCAGGCATTTGTCCCCAAGGCTGATGGGCTCACGTCATGTGGAGCTGGGCTCCAGGCTGTGTGTGCAGGACAAGGAGCACACTCCCTGACCTGGAGGAGCTCTGGGCACCCCGGACACCCTGAAAGCTGGGAAGCAGAGATCTATGAAAACTATTTGCAGCAAAATGGCCTTCTGTGTTTCTGGGTCCAAAGGGAAAAGTAGGGAGGAGACCCAAATAAGTCTTTGTTTGAAAAGTCCAGGCAAGTGCTACCCTTTGTCTCAGCTACAGAGCAACTAAGTCCAAGGACCCGGCACTGCTTTTGGTCACGCTCATCCCGCCAGGCAGCCCGGCACTGTCTTTGCTCCTCTGTGTCAGAATCTTCCGGCGGGGGGGGGGGGGTGTGTGGAGGGGTCAGGACTCTGCATCGGAACCAACTCCTGGAATAATTCCTAAAACACACCGACTGGAGCTCTAAACCCGGATCAGACAGACCTATGTGGGAAGCAGAGACGGTTTTCAGAGCTGGAGGAGAAAAGGGGCCCCATTCATGGGACAGCGGAGATCCTCCAGAGACAGGAAGGAGGTTCCACAAGGCCTAAGCTCTGGACAACCGAGCTGAAGCTGACGGGCCACCCCTGGGGGAGATGACTTCAGCAGCCCTGACCCGTCGCCAAGCCAGCAGCCCTGCTGCGAGTGAGTGGCGAGTCCTTAGGCACACACCCACCGGGGAGAGGAAGCCACCTCCCCTCTCTGTGAGTCAGTGCAGATGAATTTATTTAATTGCTCTAGAAAAATGAAGGGATGTGCATGCAGGCTCCTGGTGCCATGGAAGAGTTCATTTCCGTTACACATTCAACAAAGGACAAGGAGCCCAGAAAGAATCCATCTCAGCCAGCGGAGGTTTGCCACCCTTCCAAGGAGGCCATGCTCCAGGCAGGGGACCCGGCAGTATGAGGTCACTGGGAAGCTGCAGATCATTGGGGGTCAGAAAAACGGAGAAAAATGGGGGGCCAGAGGGAGAGGGGACAGGAGACAGGGAGCCTGGCCGGGCCACACAGACAGGCCCAGCCTTCACCTTCTAAAGCCAGAGGGATGGGCCAGCCTTGCAGATGAGGCGCTAAGGTGGTTCTCAGGGAGGGTTCTGGACCAGGAGCATGAGCATCCTCTGTGATCTTGAGGAACATGCAAACAGGCTTAGCTCCACACCTGCCCATCAGAGCAGCGGCCCGTGAAGCAGCCCGTGCGTGGGCCATCCTGACCCACACTCAGGTTTGCACAGGGAACGGGGGACAGACCTGCAAGAGGGAAGAGAAAAAGCACAGTCAAGGCAGAGAGATGGCCGAGGACGTCCAAGCACAGAATGTGAACAACCTCAGGCAGCAGCTGTGAGGACGGGGAAAGGAGTGATGTGAAAAAATACACAGCAGGTAAAACCCCAGGAGTTGGTGAAGTGGAGATCTGAGAGCCGGGAGGGGTCCAAATGGGTGCAGCTTCATGGCTTGGGCAACTTGCCCTTAAATTAGGTAAAAGATCTAAGAGCTCTTACGTAAGTCACAGATCGATTCGCCCGTGCCTGCCTCAACCTTAAAACACTCAGTCTGTTCCTAAGCCAACTCCGAACCTTCCAGACTCAGAAGATTGCATTTTAAATGCTTTTATGAAACGTCACGGCTGTGAGATACGCCCATGCACCTTCTCAGACACAGTCCTCAACCACTCTTCTCGGCAGTGCGTCTCGGAAAGCCTTATGAACAGAAATCATATCGGGATTCAAAATCTGGGAAGAATAGGAAGGTTAAAGAAAAATTACTTCTCACGATCCAAAGCGCAGCCATTTGCTGGGGAAAGTATAAACAATGCTTCAGCACTCAGAAGGATTCCAAAAGGAAAGGAAGCACAGTACGGCGACTAATGTAAAACACATGTCGGTGGCTGTGCTGCCCAACAACGCTGTTTACCAGGGTTACCGGGCTCAGGATATCTATGGGAAAAAAAGGCCAATACTTAATTAGCTGTGCTCACAAAGAGATGCTGTACACTGAACCATGGCAGATTCTTCACAAAGCATGCACTCTGACTCTGCTTTCGTACTTATCATTAACTACGGGTGTGTCTGACGTCCTGGACAAGCAGCCCACTCTGAGGATGTGACTCAGGGGAACTGGGAAGCACCCCATGTGCAGCTCATGTTTTGATGGCCAGTAACATGGAGCTCTGCCCAGCAGGGCTGCATCCTGGAAGGTCCCCCGCTAGGCCATGCAGGAGCATTAACCGTCTCCTTCATCCCTCCTGCCTTTGAAATCGCATCAAGCAGCCCACAGCAACCCAGGTTCTGGAGAGGAAGAGCAGGACCTGACTGCGGCAGGGGGCAGGGGGCAGCACACATGCTTCCCTGAGCCTGTCTGCACCTGAAATCCTTGAACAGACTCAGGGGTTCCACTATAATTTCCCCCCCAAAATTCTAAAGTCAGGCTGACTGTACCTCATTAAAGAAAATTAGCACAGGAGAAGCTGAAATGTGGCTACTGCCCAATAAGGACCTGCACTCAGCCGGGTAATGTAGCTGGACAGTCCTGGGTCCAAGAACTGACCCCCAACTTATGACCATAACAAACACTTAGGCTGGCCTCCTGTGTTTGGAGCATGTGGTGTTATTGGTTCTTTCCATCTTTATAAGAGGTGTGTGAGGTGGTGATACTATGACCAACATCTTCCTTTTACAGGTGTGGAAATAAGGCCCAGGGTGTTTGACGAAGCATCCAAGATCACACAGCTGGTAAGGGGCAGAACTGGGACTTGGCCTCGGACACGGTGGCCCAGCGGCGAAGGCTCTCCTACTGCTCTCCTCCAGAGAGATGCGGCCTGGTGGGGCTTGGTCTCTATCTGCAGCCCTGGCTGTTCCCACCAGCACTCAGAAGGCTGGCATGCACGCTCAGCCCGGTGTACAAGGGCCCTGCCACGCCCCAGGTCCCATCTCCTCACACTGTCTCTGCTCGCAGGCCCTGCAACCACCACTCTCGCCCTCTTGGGCATGTTGCAGGTACTTAGTCCAGGCCTGGAGTGACACCTGTGGCCAGGCAAGCCCTGCCTGTTGGGCAATCTTCAACACAGATGTCTCTATAAACCTTGGAGCTTCTCCAGGAATAGAAGTTCTGCCCCTTCCAAGAACAGTGGCTCTTTCTCACCATGAGGCTGAGTGGCCAAGTGGGCTCATCACCAGTTTGGTGGATCTCATCGGCACCGATGGGCCCTGGCTTTGGGGTTTAGGAAGACCTCACCTGTTGAAGACTAACGATGTTTCCGCTTCAGAACTTTCAACTTGACAGTGGCGCAAAAGCCAAATGTATCCAAATTTTGAATTCTGATCTTTTCCCAGACTAGGAACACGTGGTCTGATCCCTTCCACCACCCTCAGGGTGCCCCAAAATCACAGGGGAAACAACCAGCACCCTCTGCCCCGTGCTGCTAAGGCGCGTGTGTTCAGTGTGTTTTCAACTCACACTATTTCTACCTGACGGTGGGCTCGTGGGGACATTGCCCAACATGGATATATGGTGTCCACCCCAGACAGCAGAGGGGCAGAGGCAGGGCCGCCGGAATCTCTGAACGTCTGGGGTTGGAAATACAAAACGCAACAGCAAAGACGCTTAGCCCACCACTTGAACTGAACTGGGGTTTGTACGGACATTTGCTGAAAGCGGCTCCATCCCAGGCAGGTACCGTGCTGAGCAGTCCCTCAGAATTATCTTTCTGACGACGAAAGAGACTTGGAGCACGTGAAAAATGGTTCATCAGGAACCAGGAATCAAGGTCTCTGGCTCAGAAACCACATTCTTTCTTGGTAAACAAGATGAAGGAAATCCATCATCTAGCAAGGAGAATAGCGAGAACCCCGTAGTCTCTTTTTCCACCACTAAATGGAATGTCGGCATGTCGGCGGGGCGGGGGGGGGGGGGGGGGGGCGGGGGGGTTCTGCTCCTCACAGAGCCAGGCTGGGGTGCCACGGTTGCTCAGCCTGCCAGCGCTCATCTCTTGTTAACACCCATTGCGCTGGGAGTCGGTCCTGGTTGCTGAGCTCTGGAGGTACCTCTGGCCACTATACGAACACAGGGACGAGAGGGGCTGTCCTGTGCCAGGGGAGGAGTGGGGGAAGCCACCTGGACCCCTCTACATGGAAGGAGGGGTTCAGATGGTCATGTATAAAGCCCTCCTGAGTACCCAGGTCCGCGCCAGGGCATCAGGTATCTGTCTACCCAGCTAAATCGTGGCCAGGGACGGTCCTAGGGAGGCACGTTTCAGCTGTGTCAAGCAAGGTTTCTAGCAGCTTCTCTGCTCTCAGGATGGGCTGACTTTAGCAGCGACAAGCTCCTCCTCCCTCAGGAGGTGCCGTCCAGGGCTGCACGGTTCGGGACAGTCGAGAATGGACTGATACGAGTGTCTATGAGACAGAAGGTCAAGATAAACAAGGAAGGTTCTAGAAAGACAGACATCTGCAAGGAAGAAAGGAACAGAGGGAGAAAAATAGCAACAGCAGAAAATGAAGCAACATGAAAAAGGAAATCATTGGCTGAATACGAGGAATGTTACGTTTTAGAATCCTGTCATTTCCTACCAGTGGTTCTGAGCCCCCATTCACCCCAAATACGAGCAAATTTTGCCAAGTTCATGTAAAATCACTACCACTCAGCTATTTGTCAAAACAGATTAGAGAAAGATTTGCAAAGCTCTCTCATACACATAAGTTATTTATGACAGTACATGAAAGAAAATCTTCCACAGTCAGGTTCTCAGACAAAGAGACCTGAGGGACCTCGACAGAGCTGCTGCAGAGCCGAGAAGGGGCAGGGTCACCCATGTCCAGGAGATGGCACTCGGGGTGGGCGGGAAGAAGCACATGGCACCAAGAGGGCACTCCCAACGCCTTGGCGCGTGGGCTGCTTGCCTGCCATGAAAATGCAGAGTTCACAGCAGTGACCTTCAGTAAAAATCTCCCACCAGCTCTCAGGAAATGCTCCGAGAAATAAATAAGAGTCATCTCTATTGGAAGCGACTGAGCTGTGATGACTGCCTACTACAATGAAAAAAATAAAATAATACACACACACACACACACACACACACACACACACACATATATTTGATGGTGCTGGGGATGGAACCCAGGGCCTCTCGCAAGCTAGGCACGCACTCTACCGCTGAGCCACATCCCCAGCTCCTACCCTGTGAAATTTCCACTCAATGCCTCCCAAGAAATCTTGAGGGATTCTGTTACATCCACTCTAAGGAGAGGGAACTAAAACCCAAAGATACAGACTGAGGAGACAGAGTGCAAGAGAGCAACTGTGCCAAGAAGAGGCTTCTCCAAACCCATACGGGCTCCTGTCTCCTGCCTGGTGGCTTCCAGGGGCCAGTGAACACCAGGTTTGCCCACCACACACCAAGCGAGGCTCCCCATCAAACATCCAGCACAGCATGGCGGTCTGTCCCTTCTCAAAGAAGCCACAGGGTGGCTGCGAAAAACGACACTGTCAAGAGAGTGACCCATGAGTCATGTGCATAGGACAGATAGATACATAGAAGGAAACAGGTCAGAGAAAAATCTGGAAACGGGCTAAAGAAACAACTGGAAAAATGAATCGAAACCGTACAGGGACGCACGACATACGACATTGTCCCACTTAGTGCAAATGTAGGATGTCTTAGTGTTAACATTCATTTTACCTTGCCAGGCACGGTGGCGCACGCCTGTAACCCCGGTGACTTGGGAGGCTGAGGCAGGAGGATGGTGAGTGCAAAGCCAGCCTCAGAAACTTAATGAGGTACTGAAGAACTCAATGAGACCTTGTCTCTAAAAAAAATATAAAAAGGGCTGGGGACATGGCTCAGTGTTTAAAAGCCAGTGACCAAAAGTCAGTCAGAGATAAGGAGGTACCAAGAACTATACTGTCCCCTTGGGTCGGAAGTGCTTTGAGGCTGGCCAGGAGGGCAAGCACGGCCAGCACCAGCATGTTCCAGGAACATCCTGGCATCCAACCTGTGCACAAGATGGCCAGCTACACCCCTGACCCGGCTCTGCCACCACCCTGGGCAGTGACAGCACCTGACCCTTCCTGATTAAAGCTATGAGGCCCCTCTCAAGGTCGTTTTCTGTGGAAACTTTCATAGAGGGTGAAGGATCGCTGTCTCGGCCTCCTTTTTGCTCTGTCTCAGTGGAACGTCATCACTTATCTAGCTTAGGAAAAGTGAATCTCTGCCACGAGAGATCACCACTGCCCGAATGCTGAGCTAGCAAGAAACATTAGCAGCCCAAACACCGAGGAACAAACTGACCAACCGCAAATGCCTGTACGTCACAGTCCCATCTCAAAAGCTTGATGGGACTGGGTGAAAGAACAGAAGGCAGTTCCTTAAGGGACTCTCCAGCTCACACTTGATAGCTTATTCCACTCCCTGAACCTCCCTCTAGTCATTTCTAAACGTTTGTTCAAGGAAATTTGAATTTTGAAATCATGAGAGCAAAATGTAAGTAAGTAGCCAATTTGGTGACCATGAAAGATCTTCAATGAAATGATACCTGCTTGTGGGCACTTCCAAACATTGCTCCTTATCAGTAGATTCTGCTTAAATGCTAACCCAAAAAAAAAAAGTTTCATAAACTTCACTGATTAAGACTGATCAGGAGTTTAAAAAAGAAAACTCCAACCATCCCTTAGCCACGTGCTTGTTCATTGTCAAGCAAACAATCTGGGAGCAGAGGGGGTAGCAGGGCTGCTGGCGGGAAGAGGTCCCTGCCTGCTGCAGAACTCAGCACTCTTCAGCCATTTGTCTTGGTTGGGAAAAAAAAAATAGATTTGGGAGAAGGAAGTTTCTTTTCTGAACAGTAGGTAAAAAGGAACAGAAGCTGAGGCTGGGAATGAGACGCCTCTCAGCCTCCGTCTGGCCGCTGTCTGTTCCCTGACCTTTACCCATCATCGTCCACCTACCACCACTGCCGCTGCTGCAGCCCGGGGCTTCTCAACGCGGCCAAGTGGACATTCAGGACTAAGTGAGCCTTGGCTGTGGCTGTGCTGGGCACAGCAGGGTGTCTGGCAGCATCCTGGACCTAGACGCCAGGGGCAGCTCCTGCCTTCCAGTCATGACTACCAAAAGTGCCCCCAGACCTCCAGCGATGTCCCCTGAGAGGTAAAACTGCCCCTCCTTGAGAATTGCTGCCGCAAAACAGCCTGAACAATCCGTGATCATTAATTTTTCACAGTCCAAGTCCACAGGCTGCACGTCCGACCCCAGATGTGATGACCACAGGGCACAGGTCTGCCAGGAGCGCACGGCAAGGGGACCGGGCAGCTGGGGCGGGTGGGAAGGCGACCCACAGCTCGGGGCCAATCACAGCGTCCCCCTGAGGCTGCAGACATCATAAAAGAACAAATGGATTGGCACTGCAGTCCTCTCTCGTGCCATCCCAGGAACGGCGAAATATCAAACTTGCGCCTCATAATGAAGCTCATTAAAAGGGAGACGACTTCCAAACCACAGCTTTCCCACAGGAAGCAGGCCGTTTTCACCCTTTAACAATCGGGCCAGCAGCACGTGGGCAGGGACCCTCCAGCCGCAGCACGAGGACGTGCACACACACACCCCCCTCCCAGACGCCGAGCGGCAGCACATTCTAACTGGAAATGATTTGTGACAGCTCATAAACAGCCCTGGATGCAAACCATTGTCAAAGGAGGTATTAACAAATTTGCACTTCTCCGGTTCCCACACAGGCAATTTTCTCATCACTCTGACAAGAGAAATGTTTAAGGAAAAGGCAACAAACAGTTCTGAGATCTTTGGGCAATGTTTTCCAAATAAGTGCACGCTTCCATCAAACAGCGGCTCTGTCTCCGCAACGTGATTCTCCCTCCCCTGCACGTGCACCTGCTCCTCTGCTCCTCCGAGCCCAGCCACCTGGGCTTCCCCTCCACTCACTTCACCCCTGCTTGGGACCCTCCCAGAGAAGCGGGGAGGCTCTGATTCCATGCCAGCACCCACACCCACTTGCCTGGGGTCTCGTTTTCAAAGGGCTCTCTGAAAAAGCATGGATGGGGTGCCACCCCACAGGAGATGCCACAGGTTGACTTGTAACTCAACCCAAGCATCCAGCGCTATTCACACCTGCTGACGTTCATCGGATTTAAACCCAGCTGCCCTAGTAAAATGCTGAACCCAAGGCGAGAAGTCTTCAGAACCCCTTTAAACTGTGCTGACCCAGTATTTCTCAAACTCTAAAATGCACTCAAATCCCCTGGTGATCTTGATAAAAGGCGGGTTTTGATCAGGGGTCCGACCTGGGCTTAGACTACATTTCCAATCTGTGCTCCAGCTGATCTGTGATCCCAGGAGGGGCACTTGGATAATAGAGCTGGGAAAGGAACCCTAATTTTTTTTTTTTAAAGATAGAAGGACTTGCTATGTTGCGCAGTCTAGCCCACACTCCTAGGCTCAGGAGATTTTCCCAGCACAGCCTCCGGAGCAGTTGGGACTATACACAGTTTAGGGACCTTAACTTAAAAGAAAAGCAATTTCTACTCCCAACATGGAGAGGAGACATCTCAAATATCAAGAGGATGTTTTTAGAGAAGGGAACCAGATTTGGATCCATGCAAACTTCCCACTGCATCCAGGGCAGTTCATGGATCTGTGTTCTATCAACATACATAATCTCTGTTCTAACTTTCAGTAGAACGATAGTGCATTCAAACCTTGTGTGAGCCGGACACAGTGATGCATGCCTGTAATCCCAGTGTTTTGGGAGAACTGAGGCAGGAGGATCCCAAATTCAAAATCAGCCTTGGCAATTTTATAAGACCCTGGCTCAAAATAAAAATGGGCTATGGATGCAGTTCAGTGGTAAGGTGCCCCTGTGTTCAATCCCCAGGACAAAAAAAAAAAAAAAAGAAAAGAAAGAAATCTTTTATGTACACAGCACCCTTTCCCTTGGGGAATCAAAGTGCTTTAGATACAATCTTTCTTGGAAAGGAATTCATTTGATTTCTGGACAACCATTAATACTTCTGATGTCCTAAATAAGTGATACATTGTTTTCTAAAAGGTTAGCAGGCACAAGGGTGAGACAGGAACAAGATGACAACGATGGGAGAAAGGCCAGAATAATACTGATACTAGGAAGAAATTCTCTCCCTACAACAAAGACAATGATCAAAGCTGCTGCCTCCCTAACCTTCCCCACTCTGATAAAATCCAACAGCACCAGGTGCTGGGGCAGAAACCTGAACACATCCTCATCTTCCAGGGCCCACCTCTCACCCTCCCGCTCCTCCTTCCAGCTTTAGCACCCTGACCTAACACCGCAGCAGCCCCAGTACCTCATGTGGGAGCACAAGGTAGAGGAGCACTGTTCCCCTTGTGGTGACCGGGAAGCAAAGAGAGAGAGACAGGAGGCGGCTGGGTCCCCACATCCCCAACGACCTAACTTCCTTCCACTGGGCTCCACCGTCTCCAATAGCGCCACAATCTGGGGACCAACCCTTTGACACAGGGGCATCTGGGGGACACAGGGGCCTCTAGGTGACACTCTGGTTTCAGAAAAGAAAACCTTTAACTGTCTACAGGACCCTGGCTCCTCACCCCAGCAGCCCTGGCCCTCCATGCTCCCTCCTGTCCAGCTGCCCAGGAAGGGCTCTCCATCTTCATTGTGGGACATCTGTTTCCTGTCAGGTGGCAGCCCCACCACCTTCCTCTGCAGGTGACCCCAAGCCATGACATCGCCCACGTCGGCACCTCCCTGGGGCCTCGGGCTTGCGCTCCACAGCTCCCTCCAGCAGCAGGTCTCCCTGGGTCCACCCAAGCTCTGACTCCTAGGAACCCCCCCACAGCCTTCCACCTCTTCACAGCCAGCCCGAGGACAGAGCCTTGTCTCCAGGGCCCAGCACGCACTCCATGCCCAGCAGGCAAGCTGCCCAGAGGCCTCTCTGTCCTCCTAATGGAGATTTGCTGTCAGAAACTCCCCGCAGTGAGTTTCCTATTCAGTGACACCTGAGAGAACAGGGGCGAGGGCAGCCCTGGGCCCAGCGATGCCCTGATCTCTTGAGAGAGCTTGTGCTCACCTCGAAGGAAGAGAAAGCAAAGCACCGTCAGTTCTGACCATCAGGCCTTTAAGAGAACACGAAAAAGAGGACTCCAAATTCCAGACTCTTCTGTTTTCTTTCAACACATTTCTGTCCCCCCACCCACTGCTGCCCGTGTGCAGAACTCAAAGGGCAGCACACCCTATGCCTCCGTGACAAATGAACCCCAGCTCACAGCTGCACCCCATCCATCCAGGCGGCCTTGTCTGCTGGTGTGCGACCAGGCACAGGACAGAGCGTCCAGCCCCCCTGGAGTTCGTCCACCAAACAGGCTCAGGAAGTCCCTCCAGAGGGTCAGAGGGGAAGGAAAACGGAACTCCTAAAATATTACTCTTCCTAGATTGCTATGACGCCTCTAAAAAAGAGGGAGAGTACGTGGCACATTTTCCTAAGCAGCCGAAGCCTGTTTGCGCCCTGCGTGGCAGAGCACAGCCAACTCTGTCTGGCGTCCCCCATGACAACTGCCTGTCACGTGTAGGCTCCAGGCGAGAGCCCCAGTCAGGCTCCTGCTGCCCGTTTTCCCAGCATACAGCTGCTGGCAGCCTGTGGGCAGGTGCCATGTCTGACACTCGGCCCGGCCCGTCCCCTCCCTTCTGCTGTCGCCTCACGGCTTCTGACAGTGCAGCAGGACTGAAGGCGTCCACCACAGCAGGACTCCTTGGAGACCAGGGCCAGACAACTTGGTCACGCATCTGCAGCCCAGGCTGGCAGAGAAAACCCTTCCGACTAGGGAGGAGGAGCGAGAGACGGGAGGCAGGCCTGCACCTTGGACCCTCAGGCCCGTCTTCTCGGCGAGCATGCGCCTATCTCATGCCATCTGCTCACTAAGCCTCGTAGTGCAGCCAGTGGTTTGGAAAACTAGCAAACACCAAGATGCAGTATAAAGATAGGAAGAGCATGTGGCGACTACGTGGATCCCGTCTGGGGACAGGCATCCTCTGCACGGGACCTTAGAGCCAGACATCCAGTGCAGAAACTGCTGTGGGTGTGGTGGGATGATGGCAAACGCAGCCGTCTCCAAAGCTTTGCACAAGGAGGTCTCAGCTGTCATAGAAGCCAGTGGCATCTTAGTCTCTCGCACTGGCTTCTCACTTGCAAGGGTCGGACCCCTCGTCCTCCATACCCACAGCAGTCCCACCAAGCCCGACCCTGCACTGGGGACCCACCCATACTAACATCACGACTGCAGGGCTGCCTCATGGTCCCTCTCACTGCTTCTACTTGTAATTATAGGAAGACTAACCAACGGCCACCAGCAGCCCACCCTTGTGCATCAGTGCCACCTGTAGTCGGCCACCTGATGGACACGGGGTGGGGCCTGCCCTGTGTGGAGCATGCGCAGTGGAAGGAGCATCGAGCTTTCATTCAGAACCTCTTGTACAGCAAGGGGCCATTCTGATGCTGACTGGAGGACCCACTGCCCTGCTAACAGTCTTCTTTCACAGAGCCACGCAAGCGGCATTCTTTTCCATTTGTTTCTTTTAGCCACTGGGGTTGAGTTGTCATGGAAGCACTCGCTAGTTTTGAAGACCAGTACCAGATGCAACCAAGGAACTGAATTCTACCTTCAGGTTAAGCCACTGTTCTTCAAGATACCAGCTCCTTAACATGTAAATAATTCTAAGGGCTTAACGCTGGATGCCAGGAGGAGCCGTCCACCCTGGTGTTCAACGCAGAACCCAGTGTCCATCTGTCCATCCCCCCATCCACTCCCTCGCTCATTCAATGCTTTCTTCCCAACAACACCTGCAGGGGTAACTCTTTGCCAGCACCGGCCAGAAACCAGCAGAGACACGAAGGCAGAAAGCTCTGGTGTGGGAAAGGGGGACAGTGAGTGGCTCCCAGCTGACATCCAGGAGGTGACGGGGACCGGGCGGGCCCTGGGAAAAGCAGAATGTGGAGAGAAGGCCATCTTCCTCCTGATCCACGTGGCTGTAGTCTGGACCTTCCCATCTTGTATCTGCAGAGCAGTTGAGCTCTAAGGAATTGGAGGGGTTTTTTAAAACATTGGGTCCTGCTGAATAACAACTAGGTCAGGAGATAAACAGAGGATCCAGAGTGAGTTTTCTAACGAACCCAATGGCACACCCCCTGCACCGGAGCATTTTTCCTGGAAAGCCAGGGAAAGATCAGATCCAATTACTTAAAGGGGCTCACGACAGCAACCTAAGAGCATTACCAGGAAGAGACGGTGCGGCCAGAAACACAGGGAAGCAGGTGAGCAGTTACAGCTGCAGGTCTACACAGGCGCACAGAGGGCACTGCTGGGGGTTGCACGTGCGAGGACCGAGAAGTGAGATCAGCCGCTTGTTGACCACGGTCACGGTCACGGGTGGGTGATCAACTGGGACTCACTGGAGTGGTCACTATTTTTATGGAGTTTGAAGTCTTACCACGATATAAAGTCAGCAAAGAATTTTTTTAAAAAAGTGACAACTCAAATGCAACCGTGTAGACCGGACTGGCCCCGAGACCAGGAAGAGGACATCAGTGGAGGAATGAGTGAGACCCAGATCAGGTCTGTGGCTGGGGTCAGCAATCTGTGCCAGAGCTCACTCAACTATGAGAGTGTCACGGTCACTGGGTCACTCGAGTCGGGGAAGGCGGGGCAGGGTGCGCGGGGCTCTCCGCACCATCTTTGCAGCTCTTCTACAGTCATTTCAAAAAAAAAATTTAAAAAGCAGTAGCTTAGCGATAGAAGGGGGAAAGAATGCAGATTTAAAATCCTGCAGCCATGTTGAAAATATAACCCAAAATACCTACTCCTCCTGGCACCTAAAAAGCTAGCCGGCTTGGATGCAAGAGAGTGTCTGGTAAGACTGAATATGTTTCTAATTATGACTCGCAGAGGCCTCCAGTTTACCCAGGATCATTTTTGTTCTTAACACACCATCACTATATCTGAATATGATGAATATTCATTTTCTGTTAGGAAATTTTTTTAAAAAAAAAAAAGTCGTAGATGAAAAGGCATTACAGAGTATCTGATATAAAATTAATCTAGCATTTAAAGACCCCTTGTTATTGCTTTTGGGATCTACCTGCCCGACTACAGCTGGCCCCTGACTGACTGCAGTTCAACCTGTGATTTTTCAGCTTCACGATGGTGCAAATGCAATACGAATTCAGGAGGTACCGTGCTGTTTCTAACTCTGATCTCTGGATGCCACTTTTCCAAGGGACTGACAAAATCAGGGAATTCTATGTCCACAGATCACCTTCTCGTTACAGTGTACTGTCCACTCTGTAGCCTGCTGCAATCCATTCGCAGCTGGCCGGACACCCTCCAGGGCGCATTTCACACAATGGCCGAGCCAAGAGATGGAAATGTGGGCAGCCCTGAGCTCTGAGAACACCCATTCACAGTCTCCTAGCAAGCACGCCATGGGCCACTGTCCCTCACCTCAGCTGCAGCCAACACTGCACCGAAACCCGTCCACGGATTCCCATGGGAGACAGCCAAGGGGCACAGGGTGACTGGTAAGTGGTAACCTGATGGGTTTGGGCCTGTCCAAACTCAGGACTGCAAAAATGCACCCAAATGCCCATTCCCAGGTGCCAGGGCAGCTGAGGGCCCCCAGCCACACCAGGTCCTGAGGGCACAGCGCCATCTCCACACAGTCAGAAGCCTGCAGAGCCTGGAGACAGGGCCGGCCGGCTGCAGACCACCCGAATGTCTGCAGGCTGCAGTTAGCTCCTCAGTAATGCTTTATGGTGATTTCAGATGATATGGGTTATCTGAATTTATCATTGTTCATGCACTTTAATTAGCCTCTAAAAATACAAGGACCCAACCTTCATGCCAATCTTTGTTCACACATCGGATCCATTTTTAACAATGCATTTTTAATTTGCTCTTGAGCATCTACTTATACATCTGTCAGTGCCTGCCTTCAAATTCCAGGCAGAGACTGACTCTGGAGAGAGGAGGAATAAGAGGCACAGTGTTCTGAGCCTGAGCCCCACTCCACGGAGACACACACGGGTACTTGGCACGCCGGTTTCCCATAACCTCCAAGCCACAGGCAAGTGTCATCACCCTGGAGCAAGAGGAAGAGAGGCTGAAGAACCGCCTGTCACAGAGGCCACATGCAGAGCCTTTGCCCCTCACTTCCTGCAGGAGCTGAAGCTGCCACCCTGTGCTGGGTGACCTGGGAAACGTCGCCTGTCTGCATCCACACTGAAGCAGAAATGACGATGTTGTCTAATTTCCCCTCTGCTGGAGAAAGTCTGCCATTCTTATTCCTTAGGGACATCTGGGCCACAGAAAAATAAGAGTCAGATGTAAAGCTACGGACCCAAGGAAGCCCCAGTTCTCCACTGACTTGGGCATGTCACTTAATCACTGGCCTTAGTTTACATTTGGAAAGTGACAATCACCATAATAGCCAGTACAGGAAGCTGGCCAAGACCCAAATGAATATTAATTAGGTGGAGTGGTATTTTTCTGCCGGAATAAACTTCACACAAACTTTAGGCCACTCCTCAAATCGGCATCACTGAAATTCAACGCATGGATAAAAACATCTCCCTCACTGGCCTGACTTACCCCGAATCTCCCCACGCGCATCCCCAGGAGCCAGGCACTCCCACCTGGGGCTCTTACAGGTCCAGGAGCACGTGGGTCCTGAAGATGGGGACCTCCTCTGCTCACGCGTGTCACACATACGGGTGTCCCACGTCATTTCTCCAAGTTTCCCCCAGAGCACTGACGGGGACACACGTAGGGGAACTCACTGCTTCTATTTGAGGGGGAGGGACACGGAAGTGAGGCCCTCAATGCACCCTTGAAAAGGACTGTGAACACGCCAGCCCAAGGAACAGCAGAGAACAGGTGACACAGGTGCCCCATCCATTTCCCCAGACGGTCAAACCAAGTTCCTGATGAGGCACTTGATACACGCTGCCCGAATATTTACTAAATCTAAACAAATGTTCCCACCTGACCATAAAGACAGAAAATCCCCACCATGGGATCCATTAATCCACAAGCTCCACCAAAGTGTCACATGGACACATTCAGAAGACCTGCTGGGTGTGTGTGTGTGTGTGTGTGTGTGTGTGTGTGTGTGTGTGTGTGTGTTAGGGGAAGGGAGAAGGAAGGCCCAAAGCTCTTGGTGGCAACATGGCAGGTGTGAATGCAAATGGCTATGACAGGAACAGGAGGGCACTCCCCATAGACAGATAAATACAGGAAGGTTTAAAGGTTAATTAGTCATTATAATAACAAAAAGAGAGGCCTGGGTAAATAGAAAGAAAAAAAAAACTGAGGTCCCAGAGTAAGGCAAAGGCCTTAACATTAACATATATTTAGCAACTGTTGTGGTTTGGATCTGAAATGTCCCCAAAGGCTCATGCATCAAAGCCTTCCTTTCTAGAGCAAGGTGTTCAGAGGTAGGGCCTCTAGAAGTCCGTCAGAACCTTAGGGCTCCAACCTCCTGCATGGATTAACCCGCTGATGAACTTGTACCTTAAAGGGCTACGGGGAACTGGGAGGTGGGGCCTAGTTGCCTGTCTCTTTGTCACTTTTTCCAGGTCACCAGAGATGAGCGGCTCTCCTGAGCCAGGGTTGTCCACCACAATGTTCTACCTTGCCTCAGGCTGAAAAACAACTGGGCAGTAACCATGGATTGAAACCGTCAGCCAAAATGACCCTTCCTCCTTTAGCAGACTTTCTCAGGTATGTTGTCAGCCATGGAAAGCTGTCTGACAAGCACTTAATAAGTGGCAGACAGGTAACGGGAAGGGAGAAAGTGGTGGAAGGGAAGGAGAAAGGGAGGTGGGATGGCCGCGTGCTGAGGCCAAGCCGCCAGTGCTGTCTCCACATTCTTGAGAGCTGTTGTTGCGTCCACTCTACAGAAGTCAGTAGTGTGTCCAAGGTTCACAGCCAGAAGCGGCAGAGGCTAGGGTCAGCTCCATCTCCCTCCTCCTGTCTCCTGGGGCCCTGCCCCCATGCCCTGCTGTTCCTGGAGGCCGGTGACCTCCTAAGTGCCCTCCAGGAAAGCTGGGCCTGGTTGGGAGGCCCAGGTCCCCTGGGGTCAGACACAAAGCCAGTCAGAGCGCTCCCCATAAAAGAGCCCAGAGACACTCAAACTAAGGGACATAGGAACAAAGGTACAGGGCAGGGGCAGGAGCCCTGGAGATCAGAGCAAGCTGGCCAGGGGAGGGGCCAGGCCAGGGAGCTCCCCACCAGCAGAGCTGCCCAGCTGTTCAACAGCAGGGATGAAGGTGGGCCAGCTGAGGTCAGAGCTGAGCAGGAGGCCAAGCTGTCAGAGGCACCCGATAGACTATTGGAGACCACATCCACAGGGTTCAGTCAAGCAGCGCAACCTCCGCTCTCGGTTCTCTTCTCTCTTTCCACTCACTAGACAGACTCCATGGTATACTAAAGGGTGAAACATTATTACTCGGTATTAGTGTTCTAAAAATTCCATTTCTTAATGAAAATCCTTAGTAAGTGCTTGAAGGTGTATTTTCCGAAGAGGAATACATTCTAGAAAGCTCTTGCCTGCCTTACCTTAATGAGATGTCACTAATCACCCCCACACAGCCCCAGGCCTAAAACCAAACACCAGGGGGAATGAGATCACTCTTCCACAGCTTCCTAAAATTTCTACCCCTGAACCCTGGAGGAAATGTGAATTATCAAAGCCAGAAGTCGGGAGACTGGTTTGGAGGTTATCTGAAATCTCCTTCTGGGTGAAACTTGAAATGCTGAAGGCCAAGCTTGTGAAAATACAGGATTCTAGAAGTCGGCCTATCCACGCACTTCCCGAGCCCGGAGAGATGCCTGTGTTACCTTCTTCCTAAGGCCTTGCGTGTTCTATTACTATCTTGGCACTCTGCATATATATATATTCCCATCCACAGCCGTCCCCCAGTCACTTCTGGAAGGAGGATGGAGAGGCATAAAGAAATAAACAGGACCAAGGCAGCCCAAGGAGCAGGGAAGCCCACAGAACCCTTCTCTGCTCGGACACTGGTGTGAGCTCATCTCACACCTGCAGACTCCAAACTCCAGAGCCTGAGCCCTACTCCCCACCAGGGGGTGACCCGCCCAGACACCAGGGACCACCCTCCTGCAGATGGCCACTTCTCCAGGAACCCACTCCGCAGTGACCTCAGCAGCACCTCAGAGTCTCTAGACATGAACGCTAAAGCATTTATTTTCAATTACAGAAAAAGATGTTGGAGGCACTAGACGATGTAACCCCAGCCTCGAGCAAGAGGGATGAGAATCCTGGATGGGTGCCACGCAGGGCTCTGCTACCAAGGTGGACCCTGCAGTGCCCAAGTAGGAATGGTCACCCTGTCACCAGCCCGCCATCAGAACGGGGGCTGCCCACCAAGGCTACCTCAGCAGCTTTTGGCATGAAGGCCTCGGGCCTTTACCTGCTGCCCCCACTGCTCCCGTTGGTCCCTCAGATACACCTGTCCCACGAGACTCAAGCCACTTCAGCCAAGGCTTTGGTGTCCATGGGCAGGACCTCTGGCCCACCCCAGTTCTCCAAGGTTCAAAGCAGTTATTTCTCAGTACAATGATAGACATTAGAATCGCTAAAGCCACCCCTACCAGTCTCTCTGGGTGAACGTTTGAACGCACACAAACCACATGGCGGGCGCTAGGAACAGGGATGAGCGTGGCATGCCCTGGAACCTCATCAACTATGGTGTCAGGAGGTGACACGTGAGGTGCCCCACAGTCTCTAGTGGCCGGAAGTGGGGCAATTATTCCTCAGGCAAAACTCGTGAGACCACATCCCAATCTGTCCTTCTGCCCTCATCTGCCCACTTGCCTGGAAAGCTGAAGACTGACTGTGTGCGCCATACTGGGCACCTGCGATATGCAGGTGGGTACAGTCCAAGACTGCCTGGCATGTGGGTCCCTCAGATACACCTGTCCCACGAGACTCAAGTCACTTCAGCCGAGGCTTTGGTGTCCATGGGCAGGACCTCTGGCCCACCCCAGTTCTCGCACTGGGCGAAGACAGCCTCGGAGTCAGAAAGGAATGGGACACACACACACACACACACACACACACACACACGTGTGCCATGACTGAACTCTGAGGAAGCACCTGGGACATAGGCTCCGTCCTGCAGTGCCTGGAGGGCAGGGGGAGGTGTAGCAGCTGCTCCCAGTCCAGAGCACCCCCAGGACAACTGAGGCAGCAGCCAGGAAGGGCCTGGGCAGGGCACAGGCACACAGGAGGGAAGGACAGTGTGAAAGCTACTCCTACTGCCGGGTCCGTGGGGCCCCAGGGGCACTGGGCCTGCAGAGGAGCAGCACCTTCCGGAGTGGGTGCTGGTCGTCCAGCCAGCAGGACCACGCAGGGCAGGGGACACCCTGGGCTGTTCTGTCTGTAGAAACCTGAGACTCTTCTCGAAGCACCTCAACCTTGCGTGTGCCTAACTCCAGCACTGAAACGGGTCAGGCATGGGTCTTTTCAGAGTCTAGCCTATTTGTTAAGTTGTCGATGATTTTCTGTGTCCACGGCCATGAACGCAAAGCCAAAGAAACACTCATATACTTATGAAGTCCCTTCAGGACCCCCTACAAGTGGTGTGAGGAAGCTCACCCTGGCCAGTACAGCAGCAGGACGTCCCCAGAAGCACCCAGACACGCTGTCCCAGGAGCCAGGTGAGACAGGCCTGACAGGCACAGCCACCATCACAGCCTTGGCGCCATGGGGGAACAGCTGGGGCACATCCCAGAGGTACCTGCCACCGGATGCCCCAGCCGGAGGCCAGCCAGCCCTGACTTCAGGCCCTGCTCCTCCCAGGGCCACCTGGGACAGCTGGTCGCCTGCCTCCTGCCCCAGAGCACCCTGTATCCAGGGAAGCCTTCGGAGCCCATCTGAAGTCTCCCCAGGCCCAGGGACAACCGCTGCTGTCAGGAGCTTGAAGACTGTTGGCACCTGTCATTCATTCTGACTGATCAAAATTCATACTAGTTAATTCACGAGCTAATTAGAATTTAAAAGGGTGCCACTGCCATTCAGGCAAGCTCATTTGGGAGCTACTGAAATCCCCCACAAGGCGTAGGTGAAAAGGGAGAGCAAGTCTGTGTAAACTTCTAAGTGGTCCCTTCAATACCCTTTGTTCCCTCAAATCCCTGAGCTCAGGAGGCTAATCTCATTGGATTAGCTGCATTAACATTTCCAGTATCCTCTCCCCTAGGACCAGCCCTCCCACCAGCAAGCGAGGTCCAAGGACACAAATGTTCCATCAAATCCAGTTACAAGCCCCGATCCTCATGCCAACGCTCTGAGCCAGCTCAGAGGCCAGGGCTGACGGAGCGGGCAGGATGCTTCTGCGTGACACTGACCCAGGAATCCACTCCATAAACATGCATTTGCACACTTAAAACACAGGCACGGTTACCATCCGGGTAGTACCCACTACGGCGTCATCTAAGGGAGTCTCTTGAGGAATGCACGGGCCACAGATGCGTGAACCCAGGCGGCTCCGGAGCCCACACTCTCTCCTCCTCCACACCGGCCTCTCCTGGCTGGGGGTACAGTGCCACGTTGGCCCACCTTCTCCCTTGCTCATGGTTTGCTCTAAAGAAATTGAGCTAATCGTAGAAATTCAGCAAGCAAAGTAAGATACAGAAGGCTTCCTTTTGGGATGAACAGACAGCCCAGACAAAGGCGGCTTTGGTTCCATCCAGGAGAGCCTGGTGTTTGGGAATCGGAAAACACGCTGCTAGTCTAAAATGCTTCCAGTGGAGCAAAGGAACCACCGTCATGAAGTAACATACAGAGGGGACAAGCCCACAGTGATAGATGCTTTTGAGAGGTGGCTCTACCTCTATTGACACTAAGCTACGCCCAATCACTGGAAGTTCTGTCTCCAGTTCCTGTCCCAGAAAATAAGAGACAAAAAGAAACCCCTGGGGCTGAGGTTGTGGCTCAGTGGCAGAGCGCTCACCTAGTATGTGCAAGGCACTGGGTTCGATCCTCAGCACCACATAAATAAAATAAATGAATGAAATAAAGGTATTTGTTGTAGTTCAATACAAAAGAAACCCCATGCCCACTGGCCAACGCTCTTCATTCTTGCCTCTTTCCAGCCTCTGGCAACCATTATTCTACTTTCTCTCTGGACTTGCCTATTCTGAACGCTTCCTATAAACAGAATCACACCAAATGCGACCTTGGGTGACAGTTCTCCTTCAGCTAGCCTCATGTTTCCGAGGTTCACATTGCAGGTGCGTCAGTACTTCACTCCTCTCTATTACTGAAGGATATTCTATTTTGTGGATAGGCCACATTTTGTTTAGTTGACAGACATTTGGGTTGTTTCTGCTTTTTGGCAATTAAGGATAATGCTGTCGGGAATATCAGCTACAGCTTTTTGTGTGTACATGTATTTTCGATATGTCTAATAGTGGCTTGTTGGGTCATACCACTCGGTGTTCATCATTTTGAAGACCTGCCAAATTGTTTTCCAAAGTGACTTCAGAATTCTATCAGTAATGTTCTGGCTTCAGTGGTGCACACCTGTAATCCCAACGACTTGGGAGGTTGAGGAAGGAGGATAACAAGTTCAAGGCCAGCCTCAGCACCTTAGCAAGACCCTCAGCAACTCAGCAAGACCCGGTCTTAAAAAATAAAGAGGGCTGGTGATATAGGTCATAGTTAAGTCCTTCTGGATTCAATTCCCAGTACAACTCCCTCCCCACAAAAACAATTCTTCAAGTAGTGCATGAGGGTTCCAGTCCCTCCACATGGTGTTTTTGGTTTTGTTTTTGTTTTTTTCTGGTACCAGAGATTGAACTCAGGGACATTCGACCACTGAGCCACATCCCCAGCCCTATTTTGTATTTTATTTAGAGACAGGGTCACACTGAGTTGCTTAGTGCCTCACCATTGCTAAGCCTGGCTCTGAACTCAGGACCCTCCTGCCTCAGCCTCCCGAGGGGCCTCCACATTCTGACACTTGTCATCGTCTGCCTTTTAGATCACAGTTGTCCTGGTGGATGTGAAGTGATAGATACACTGTTATGCGTTTGCTTCACAGTTCCCTGTAGGCTCATTCCATTGAGCACCTTTTCATGGGCTTATTGACCATTTGTACATCAGCTTTGGAAAAACCCCTATTCCAATCCTTTGCCCAATTTTCCTTTTTTGATGCTGAGGATTGAACCTGGGGCCTCACATGTGCTAAGCATGTGCTTTACCACCAAGCTATATCCTGAATCCATGGTGAATTTTGTGTTAGTTGTGTTTTTTCTATTTTAGTGAAAAGACTTTATTTGTGTCTAATGGGATTATTGATACAACTGAGTTAAATGAATCATTTTGCTATTTGTCTTCTATTTCCTTTATTTGTGTGCTTTTTCTTATCTTTTCATAGAGAGTGTTCTTGTATTTTACTTGACACCCACTATTCGTTTTTTTGTGACAATGGCACTTTATTTTAACTGTTGCCCTGGTATTTAAAATGTATATCTCTAATACAGTATACCTTTAAAATATATTTTTTAAAAAAAGAAAAGGAGAAAGAGAGAGAGAGAGAGAGAGAGAGAGAGAGAGAGAGAGAGAGAGAGAGAGGGGGGGGGGGGAGAGGGAGAGATCCTGCATCTCTCCAGGTTGATGTGATGTTCCCTAGACTTGGGAAGGGCAGACCTTTGAGGCATTATTCTTAGAGTTTGCAGTTCCCAGTAGTTCCTGGGGTTTTAGGTGACTTTCCAGAGCACATGCTTGGTGAGTATGGATGGGCTGAGCGCAGCCTTGCTCCACTTTCTGATTCCTTCTACAACCAGCCCCACAGAATGGAGACTCTCTGTGGAAGGAGAGTCACTGACCCAGAAAACCCAGGAGGGCACCAGGCCCTACCCAGCCTCTCATTTTAGAGACAAAATTTTAACAGCATTTGACCTCAGACAAGTCACTAAAATTCTCTAGTCTTCAGTTCCTCATCTGTGAAATGAGAGTGATCATAACATCTCCCAACCCATAAAGGAGTTAAATGGATTAACGAAATAACACATAAAGTATCCAGCAAAACTATCCTTTAGAAATGGAAAAGAAATATCAAAATTAGCATTTCAATGTTGATTCCTGAGTAGTAAGTAAGTTTCTAAAATTTTTGAAGGAATTCTAAATATAGGTGAAAGTGATCAAAGCAAGGAGTGATAAAACATTACGGTAACTTGCAGACAGTGAAGGCAAATCATGATGCTAAGCTCATCTAATGAGGGAAACAATCCTAAATGTGGTCGCCTGAGAAGACTGCTGTATTCTAATGCAAAGTCATCGGCATAAGAATGGGAACACCACGTGGGAAGCACCAAAGAGTCCTAGCGTAGGAGGAAGTTTCTGGAAGGGACCCTGAAGCTGAAGATCCTGAGTGACTATGGCCCCTGGGACAGGCCAGTCATGCAATCGTGCACCCTGAGGGAATGGACCTGGAGTTGTTCTGGGGACATACTGACTTGGAGACAGAGCAGGAAAGGAGAGTCCCTGTTCCCTGAATGTCCACCAACTGCTTTTTCCATTAAAAAGAAATACTCTGGAGTCAAGACCAAACTCATCACTCCCATCTCCAAGGCCAGAAGAAATGAGTGGTCACTGTCCACCAGCCCACAGGTCACAGCAAACTTGACACCAAGCGCGTGAGCTAGAAGGTACCGTGCCAAGAGCACATCCGTGGTGGCTTGTAGAGCCTCGTCCAATCAAACCATGGAGGAAGTGGGCAGAACACAGCAGGACCCTACTGATCCTACCAGAGGTCAGGACACGGGAGATGCACTGAGTCCTCCTATTTCAAAGTAGACTCCAGCACTGTCCTGATGGTCACGGTCACAGTAACCCTGCAAGCCAGGCGAGTATCATCGCTGCCATTTTCCAGAGATGAGAGACCAGGACTCAGACTGGCCTAAGGCCACACAGAGCCTAGTGGCCACACATGGGCCCTCAGAGCTCTTCCACACTAGTTCCCTCAGTGGAGGCTCCCCAATTCTGACACAGTCTTCAGGGACCCCAAGTCATATCTCCACCTCATTAGTCCCAGAGAGAGTCCCCACAGATAATCTGAGATGCAAGAGAAAGTCCACTGCTTTTTCTTTCTCTCTCTCCTTCTTTTAAACGTAGGGCTGAATGTCATGGGCCTGTAGCATGTCCCCCACCAGGCCCCTAGGATGGAACGTCACGACCCTGTCTCTAAGTTGATCATGTGCTTCCAAGCCAGCATATGAAGGGAGATCACCGCTTCGAGGGCCGAGGCGCATGAAACATCATCACCTCCAAGAGGTGTCAGCACTTCCACGATCACCTGCAACTGTCAGAGCATGTGACGTGGAACACACGGTGCAGGACAGGCCCCATTACACCAAGATGGGGTGCCAAGCCACACGCTGCTCGTGGAGGAGCAAGCAAGGCTGCAGAGAGGAGATGGCAGTTGTTCTGGGGTTTGATCAATGCTGAACGGTGATTTAAGGGGGAAAGACGGAGTCAGGATTGTGCATGTAACTGTTTCCACCACGAATCAGGAATTGTGCTCCGTGCAGTCCGCCGGCTGGGCTCGGGCAGCGCTGCCGGGCCAGATGGAACCACCCTCTGGAGAGTCAGCCTTGCTGTCCCCATGGCAACCTCCTCTCTGTTTCCAAAATGCCGAAAAAGACACACATCTGATCGTTTTGCACAATTTTTCAGAAACTTTTGATTCCACACCCTTCATTAATACAGTTCACTGGGAATTTTCTCATGAAAACAGATACCCTTGGTCATGATAGGACAGATGAAAAGGTGGGCTTTTTTTAGATGGCCCCTAACTCTCCACCCCAAGACCCCTATTTCGCTGGGGTGTGTTTTCTTTGTCTGTTTTTCCAGGTGGAGGTCTATGTGTCTGTGTCGTTCAAAGCAGAGGTTCCTGGCAGAGAGAAGGAGCACAGCTCAGCTGGGAGGAGGGCTGCCCAGGCCCCGCAGGGGACAGGCTGGCTGCTGTGCCCTCTGTGTGGACAGAGGAGAAATCCCTGTGTCTGAGGCTCACCTCCCCAGGTGAGTGTGGCTGGTGGCCTGATGACACCGTCAGTGGAAATGAACTGCTGCTCTTTGGGAATCTGTCTTTCTGGGGATCCCCCTCCCCAGCCCCCCATTCCCCTAGGTAGCTAGTTTCACGGTCCTTATGGATTTTAAATGCAAGGCGAGAAAACTAAACTCGAGAAGTTGAAATTCCAGAATATAAGGCTGGTCAGATGTGAGGAAAAGGAGCCAGACTGCTGGGTAACTGCTGCTCACTTAGTCTACTTTGAAAACTCAGGAAAAAAGACCCAAAGACCATAACTTCCTCGGCTTTGAGCTTTTCCTGATCCTGGGAACAGAGAACATGGAAGGAAAGCTAAGGTTCACAGCAGACGCATCTTGTCTACAAACAAGGGTTTTACTAACATTAATAAATCCGATGGCCATTCCCAGCTTGATGAATTTGCCTTAAACATGTAAATAATATCCAATTTATTGTAATTTATTAAGCCCAGCAAGTTAAATTTGAGAGAGAGCAGGGGTGGTCTGGAAAACAGTGGCTTCTCCTGACTTCTAGAAGGCAGTTCTCTTTGGGGGATAAATAGTAAAACAAGAATTTCATGGAGGGCTGGGGCTGGGGCTCCGTGGTAGAGCGCCTACACAGCATGCACAAGGTCCTGGGTTCAATCCCCAGAGCTATGGAGAAAAAAGAATTTAATATAAGCGAGTAGAAACCTACGTGGAGGGACAAGTGGGGTAGTGAGAGCTGAGGGACACGGAGAAGGGCTGGCCTCCCCTGGCTCGTCCCCTTCACTTGTGCAGCTGTACTTTAGCCCTTTCGGCAGGACTTTCTATTTGCACTGAGGCCTAACCTGACCCACCAGCAGCTCTGCTGAGAGCCCTGCACCCAGCGCTGGCAGGCACCCAGAATCAGCAGGAGGGAGGAGCCCACAGACTGCTCTGCCCTGAGCGCCCAGAGCCTCACCCGGGAGTCCTGCAGACCTGCCCATCCTCCTGCCCAGCAGGGCTGCCCCAGCTTCCATGGTCATTCGTGCATTTCAACTAACGGTCTGGGTTGCTCCTGGGGTGGGCAGAACAGGGACAAGAGGGTGACCTCAGAGCTCACTTCCTAGGGAAGACAACTACCAACGCTTGCAATGGGACACAACAGAGGACAACAGCACAGGTGTGGCCAAGACTCCCCAGGAGGGACCCCTAAGCAGGGCCTGAACAAAGCCAGGATCTCACCCCTGCAAGCTTCCAGGGAAATCACAAGGGTGAGCAGGGATTCGTCAGGTGAGCAGCTCAAAGGGAGGCGGCCCAACCCGAAGCTCAGGGGGCACAGGGTGCAGGATCCACAGGAGCAGGGGCTCCCACGGTCACTTGCTGCTGTGTTCAGCTGGGACCACAGAGACGCAGAGGAAGGAGGTCCAGGGGGTGCCTACGGAAACCCAGGGAGAGAGACACACCGAGCACTAGGGAGAGAGACACACCGAGCACTACGGGTGGTGACCAGGAAAAAGGACAGCACTTGGGATGAACTTTGAAGGCTAGAACAATGGGATTTGTTCACAGACTCCATGGGGGTGGTGGAGGGTGGGGGGTGGAAATTCAAGAAGGTCCAAGATGTGTGGCCTGAATCTAGGCAGACAGGAAAGCTGACTACCAGTGGGACAGTGAGAGAGTAAAGGACAGGAGGGAAGGGACCAAGGGCACAGAAGAGAGCAGGTAGGGGGTCAAGGGACATCGGGGCAGATGGGGGAATTAAGGGGACAGTGGTTCAAGGGGACATCAAGAAGGTTTGAGGTTCATATATGAAAACACAACCAGTGTAACTTCACCTCATGTACAACCACAAGAATGGGAAGTTGAAGTCTACCCATGAATAATATGTCAGAATACATTCTAGGAGGCTGAGACAGGACAACTCTAAGTTCAAAGCCAGCCCTGGCAAAAGCAAGGTGCTAAGCTACTCAGTGAGACCCTGTCTCTAAATAAAATACAAAACAGGGCTGGGGATGTGGCTCAGTAGTTGAGTGGCCCTGAGTTCAATCCCCAGTACCCCCCCCAAAAAAAATACATTCTACTATCACATATACCTAAAAAGAACCAATAAATTTTTTTTAATAAAGGTTTTGGTTGGGGGTAAAAAGTGTGTGAGTATGTGTGTGTGTGTCTGTGTGTGTGGGGGGGGGTATGTGTGTGTGTGCGTGTGTGTGTGTGTGTGTGTGTGTGTGTTGCTGGGGACATATCCCAGGACCTTGCATCTCTAGGCAAGTGCTCCTGAGATACACCCCCAGCCTGAGGGCTCTTTTCACACATTCTGGCTTGGGGTGACGGTGCCCAGCAGGCAGCCAGGTGTAAGAGCCTGGAACAACACAGAGTCCAGGGCAAGACCCCTTACAGAAGCACCTGGCCAGTCTTTACACCTGCAAAATACTTCCACCCCACGCTCTCCAGATGGGTCCACAGTCCTCAGCAGAACTCTCTCTCCACCCTCCAGGAGAGACCCACTTCCCTCTAGCTCTGCAGCTCACCTTATGGCCACTCCTTCTTTGGCCAGCCATTTCACAGACAGAGGAGACCAAATACCCAAGGATACCTTTGCCTGGAAAATGCTGTCCTAAACCAACACCAGACGATGACACACAGGTCCCAGAGTGGACAGCTCAGCCAGGATGGTGCTGGCTCTCCAGACAGTTTTCCAAGCACTCCTGCTCCCTGTCCAGGGCTCTGCCAGGCAGTCCCCTCTGAGGGCTCCAGGAGCACGCCCCCAGTGCCCCTTGAAGTGTCGCCATCCCCACTAACAGGAAGCAAGCAAACTTACAGGTCACAGTACCAGGGGACCAGCCCACAGTGGAGAACATCTCAGCTACACAGCTACTCGCTGAGTCTACCCATGAATACTACTCGCCGGCGGCTAAGGTCAGGGGCACGTTTCACCCTCCGTTTCCTTGGGGCAGACCCGTTTGAGAGAGACGGAGACTTCTGTGTCCCCCTGGACACCCAGTAGCGCTGCGTGTCCCTGCAAGCAGACCCCCTCCACTGCCATCCCTTAGAACTTATTGATCACACAAAGTAATTAGTGACAGAGCTCAGAAAACACTCCATTTGCCACCTAACCCTGGAGCCACGACCTGGAACACGAGCTGCGAGGGGCCCGCGCAGGGACAGGGGCGCACGCTGCAGCCTCGTGGCTCCTTGCGGTGGGCCTGGACCCGGAGGGTCTGTGCCAACCCCTGAGGACCTGGGGCTCCGGCCGCACTTGGCGCGTGCGCAGCTCCCACGGGCACGTGTCGGGAGAGTGCGTCGAGGCAGCGCCTGGGAAGGCTGCGGAGGACCGAGGGCAGGAAACGGCGGCAGGAGCGCTTCCCTGGGAACACCAGGCGGGATCCGAACACTTGGCAACCCAAGCGGAAGAGGCAGAGCCGCGCACGACCCGTAAACAGCTGAGCAGGAACAGGGGCGCAGCGTCCAGCAGGAAGGGAGCAGCGTCCAGCAGGAAGGAAGCAGCACTCAGGCGGCGCTGGACCCAGCGAGCCCCGCGGGCATCAGGAGGAGGGGCCGGGCGGCCGGGAACTTAAGTCCTCCTGCACCCACAGCTGAACAAACTGGACCAGGGGAGAGCCAAGACCATGGTAAGAAAGGATGTGGTCGGGGGTAGGGGACCCAGACAGAGGGGCGGTGTCTCGGCTGCCACCTGGCCACCAGATCTTCATGTCTGCAGAACCTTCCAACATCCTTCTAAGCCATGAAGGGTTCCCTAGCGAAGCCTCCTGCATCAGGGAAGAGGCTGTGCCAGCTCCCTGCAGGGGCATCTCCCTCTCCATAGCCCCCAGGAGAGCACTTCACAGTTTGCCCTCTTTAGTCTCAACTATGTATACTTTCAAAGGTAACTTCTAGTGCTTCACCCTAACCTCTCAAAAGTTCCACCAACTGGGTACCTGCCTGTCCAACCAGCTGCTGGGCCTTGGACCTGGTGGCTCTCTGAAAATAACCCAGCCTGGCTTGGTCAGGGGTAGGACTTGGCTTTCCAGTTTGGTCTTACACATTGAAATAACAAACTCCAAACTGTATTCCACCTTCAGCTAACAGGCACGTGAGAGGAGGAGAAGAAATAAATCCATTAATTATAGTTCTGTGTACTTTTCATTAATTATTTGTTCCTTAAAGCCAAAGAACACGAAATTAGACGTTGTCTGTGAAAAGCTTTAAAAAGTTACGAATGTTTTGCAAATAGAAGGCATTATATCCCCACGTGAAAGGGATCACCCTGGCTCCTGGTGGGAACTGCGAGGAGTATGGAACCTTCGCATTTTATGGAACGGAAACAGAAAGCAAGTATTAAAGAGCATCTCCAAGGACAAACTGGGAGATTCAAAACAGATCCAAGGTGTTAGACTCGACTGTTCCCCAGAGGCCCATGTGTGAAAGGCTGGGTCCCCCCGGTGTCACCACTGGAAGTGGCAGAACTGTTAGGAGGTGGGGCCCAGCGTGCGGTCTCTGGGTCACTGGGATGTGCCCTCGAAGGGGGCAGCAAAACCCAAGCCCCTTCTTCTTCCTCTTTTGCTTCCCGTCCATGAGGTGAGCTACTTTGCTTGGCCACCGGCTCCCATCAGGACATGCTGCCTCATCACAGGCCAAAAAGCAGAACTAATCCATCCTGGATGGAAACTTCCAAAACCATGAATAAAAAGAAAAGAGAGAGAGAGAGAGAGAGAGAGAGAGAGAGAGAGAGAGAGAAAAGAAAAGAAAAAGAAGAAACCTTTTCTCTTTGTAAGTTGATTATCTCAGGTCTTTGTTACAGTAACAGAAAGCTAACGCTGTCGGTGTTCTAACAGGATCACTTTTCTTCACCATTTTCTTCGCAGCTTGATGTGGTTTTCAGCAAAGAGGAGAAGAAAGTCCAGGAGAATTACCACTTCAGTCCAATCCATGATACGGCCAGAACAGCCATGATCAAACAAAGGCTAGCCACCACCCGTGTTCACCAGACACGTGCCCCGTCCTTACTCAGCCCTTCCAGCAAGACCTCCTCATCCTGTCACCCCTCTGGGAAGCCAGCCTTCCTGCCTCTGAGACATCTATCTGCTGCTGCTCCTTTCACAAGTCCTGGGCAGACCTCCTGTGCCCAGCCACTCTCCCAGGAAGACCTCCTTCCTCCAGAACCATCTGGGCCTCTGGTGGAGCCCTTTCCTCTCTCCTCAGGTGGCTCTTCTGTGTCCCCCACAGGAGAGGTGACCAACCCCTCAGGCATCTTTTCTAAGGGCACTAATCCCACTCCCTACCCAAGGACGGCCTGAGGTCCCCACCTCTTAGTACTACCAAAGGGGGGATGAAATTTCAATGCACAAATTGGGGGGTGGGCCACAGGCATTCAGACCACAGCATGCAGCCTCTCCCTGAAGTCTCCCTCTGTGACCAAAGTAGTCTGAGCTCTGCCTCCGTCTCCTCGCTGGGGGCCGTCCCCCCAGTGCAGCAACTGGCACGCCCCACCTCGCCCAGTGTGGGGAGAGAGCTGTGTCTTTTGATCTCTGTGCCCCAGGGCCAAGTGCTGGATATCTGGGGAGTTTAGGAGGAGAGAAAGGAGGCAGGGAGGGACAGGGGCAGGACAGCTCACCACCCTTAGGACCCACTGACCTCCTTGTGGAAGCTTTCTAGAACCAACGGCCCAGCCCAAGACTTGATGGCAAACCTGCTCTCCATGTGCTGTCCTTGGCTACTTGCTTCTCATACACACCTTCCATCTTCTCCTTAGTCCCCAAGTCCCCCACGGCAGGCACTGGGTCTCCGACCACACCTGCCCAGCACCCAGCTTGGCAATACATACACTGACATAACAGCTTCCGTCTACTGAGTGCTGACTACGGCGCTGGCCCCCTCCCAGCTGGTGAGCATCCACGTGACCTTACCTGATCCTTCAGAAACCTAAGAGGTGAGCAAAGAGTTAACTCTAGAAAAGAGCAAGCCAAGGTGCAGAGAGTTAGGATCTCCCCGAGGTCACTCAGCCTCACAGAGCTGGACCGGAGCCCAGGAGCCCAGGAGAGACATCGAGGAGTGGCAGATCAAAGCAATCCCCAAGGGCAAAGACTTCCTGACAACCAGCAGGCAACACATCTAAAATCCTTCCAAACACAGACGGACGGGACCCGGCAAAGGAGCCCACAGAGGCTGGCGCTCAGGCCGCATCTCTGCCCCAAAGGGGCCTCCCCAGTGGTCCCTGGGCAGGAGGCAGCCTCCTCCGTGCAGTTAGCAGAACAGGGGCCTTTCCCTGGGGCCCAGATTTTAGAAGCTCAACCAATAAACCATGTTACCCCAATCAAAGGGCATGACTCACACTCCAGAGCTGTGCCCTAAGAGATCCATTATGTAACTCCATCTCCATTCAACGTTCAACTTTATCAGAACACAAATGCCAAGATCTTCCTGGACTAACTGACTATGCATAGCCAGTTGTGAATCTACGTAAGCTTTTTATTTTTTTATTCCTTTTCAGATATATAAAAATATTTTAGGGCTGGGGCTGTAGCTCAGCGGCAAAGCACTTGTCTAGCAAGCGTGAGGCACTGGGTTCCATCCTCAGCACCAAATAAAAATAAACAAATAAAATAAAGGTGTTCTATCCATCTACAACTACAAAAACATTTTTTTTTAATTTAATCCACAGACCTCAGACTACTTCTATCTAGTTTAGAAGTAAAAAATTTGAACCTTATATTTCAATAGGATTTTAAGGGTTTAAAAAACATAACATCTGCCCTACATGGTGGTACACACCTGTAATCCCAGCAACTCAGGAGGTTGAGGCAGGAAGATCAAAAGTTCAAGACCAGCCCCAGCAACTTAGTGAGGCCTTGTCTTACAAAATAAGATAGGGCTGGGAGTTCATCTAATCCTCATGCTCCCGACCACCACATTATGAATCAGCAGCCTTAAATCAGAGAAAACATTCAGCATTTGGTTTTTTTTGGCTAATTTCACTTAGCATTATATTCTGCAACTCCTGCAAATGCCATGATTTTATTCTCTTTTATTGCTGAGTAATATTTCATTGTGTATATATATATATATATACCACATTTTCTTTATCCAGTCATCTACTGAAGGGCATCTAGGTTGGTTCCACAGTTTAGCTATTGTGAATTGTGCTGCTATAAACATTAACATGGCTATATCCCTATAGTCTGCTGTTTTTTAAGTCCTTTGGGTATAAACCAAGGAGTAGGATAGCTAGTCAAATGGTGGTTCCATTCCCAGTTTTCCAAGGAACCTCCATACTGCCTTCCATATTGGCTGCACCAGTTTGCAGTCCCACCAGCAGTGTATGAGTGTGCCTTTTTCCCCACATCCTTGCCAACACTTATTGTTGTTTGTATTCTTAATGGCTGCCATTCTGACTAGAGTGAGGTGAAATCTTAGAGTAGTTTTGATTTGCATTTCTTTAATTGCTAGAGATGATGAACATTTTTTCATATATTTGTTAATTGATTATATATCCTCTTCTGAGAAGTATCTGTTCAGTTCCTAGGCCCATTTATTGATTTGGTTATTTGGGATTTTTTTTTTTTTAGTATATAGATACATCAAAAGAGAAAAGGGGAGGGAGAGAAGGGGGGTAGGAAAGACAAGGGAATGAGATGGACATCGTTACCCAAAGTACATGTATGAAGACACAAATGGTGTGACTCTACTTGTGTACAACCAGAGACATGAAAAAATGTGCTATGTATGTGTACTATGAATTGTAAAGCATTCTTTTGCCATACATAACAAATTAAAATAAACAAAGAAAATTTAAAAAAAAAAAAAAAAAAAGATAGGGCTGGGAACGGAGCTTAGTGGTAGAGTACACCTGGGTTCAATCTCCAGCAACAACAACAAAAATGTACTATTTATCTGAATAGCCAGAGAAGAACAAAAACAAACTCTCAACCAAGTCAACTGTCACTGTCACCTGCACCCTGTAGATTCTGCATGTACAATGTCCAAAGGGAAGCACAGGGACACTGTATGGGAGCAAGACACCTGGCAAAGGGCAAACCAAGTGAAAGCCCGGCAGTGTCCCATGTGCCCACCAATGACAGGGGGAGGCACACAAGGTGCATTTTCTAGACACTCAAACTCGTCCCAGTGAACGTTCCAGCACCCTCCACACCACCGCACACAGCTCCCGAAGGAACCGCCCCTCCACACGACTGCCTCATTTCAGAAACAGAGCCCTGCTAAGGACCACAGCATAAGTGTGCTCTCCTTCAGAAGACACGGAGGGACCCAGCTGGAGGCCACCACCCCATAGTGGTCCCCAGCAGCCTCCAACACCACGGCCTTGGCACTAGCCCCACTGCCTGGCACAGGTGAGAGAAGGTGTGTCCCTGGAACAGGGCGAGGCAGTGACTAAGCGGCCAGGCAGATGGCAAGAACCCAGACACCCAGACACCAGACACCCAGAGCCAGGGAGATGGGGCATGACATCGCCATGAGCAAACCACCACCGGCTGAGCTGCCCTCTGCCCTGCATGTCTGCACTCACTCCCCTGGGCACCTCCATGAAGGCTGTGCACAGACAGAGAACGATGTCCACCTGTGTCATGAACCCTGCTCACTGTCTACCAGGCAACGCCAGCCTGAGGAGCACCCAAGGGCAGGGGAGTGCCACCCAGCACACACCACCCTGAGACGAGCACCCCACACCATACTTGGCTCCCCACCCAGAGGATGCAGGTGCCTGTGGACATGACCACACTAAGTGCCACCAGGCCTAGGGGCACTGGTACATCCTGCTCCCGCCAACCAGCACAAAAACAGACTCCACTCCAGTGGTTTCCAACCTCTGGGTGAAAGGCTGCCTTTGATTAGCTGATCGCCACCTACTGAACTGGTTGTCATCTCTACAGCTTTAGGGGCAATCACTTAGGAGGCCAGGCGGTGCTGACAGTGGCCTGAACCCTGGAAGGGCCAAGGCCCTGGCTACAAGGGGAAGACTAGAGGGCATGTGCAGAGGGAGGGCAGGACCTCCCTCCAGGGCACAGGCCTACAGCAGGAGCGTCCACTGTCGGGTGAACCATGGGCACATCTCCCAATCTTCCATCTGCATGCTCAGGCGTGGGACCACAAGCAGACCAGACCCATCGGTCTCATAGAGTGGTCATTCAGAAGGGACGGAGCCAGGTAGCACATGGATATGGCAGCAGCCAGTTGCTCCCTGTGCTGGCCCTCATTCCTCCACTGTGACTCCAAGTGTGCCCCAGGCAGGAGGTCAGGACAGTGAGGGAGAGACCAAGAGCAATCTATAGTCATAAATCCTGGGAGTGCAGCTCCATGGTAGCACTCGAGAGGTTCTGGGTTCAATACTCAGCACCAAAGAATGAAAATAAAACTGTGTGTGTGTGTGTGTGTGTGTGTGTGTGTGTGTTTATCATCAGACTGTTTATTGCCCTTAATCTATTAAGTAGAATTTAATTCCTATATAAAATAACACAAAGGTCCTATACCTCCTGATGAGTCGGTCCATTAACGTAGCTGCCTTTGCCCTGAATGACACTGTAGCAAACAGCAACTCTCCCCACCTAGGATCAAGATGATGCAAACCCAGATTTTTAGAATAAAAGGATGGGAAGGGAAATGAAAGCACCATACCATTTCAATGCCAAGTTCACAAGGCATTTTCACCATAACATTCGTCCCACTGTCTGTGGGAGGGGGAGTAGCCTCCATCCCCAGGGCCCCAAAAACCAATATGGCAATACTTTTGGAGGACCCTAAAACATTCTCACACCCATATTGGCCAAATTATGTTGGCATATCATGTACATGTGCAAATACGTAACAATGAGTTCCACCATTATGTACGACTATAATGCACCAATTAAAAAAGGTAGGAAAAAGGCTGGGGTTGTGGCTCAGCAGTAGAGCACTCGCCTAGCACATGTGAGGCTCTGGGTTCGATCCTCAGCACCACATAAAAATAAATAAGTAAAACAAAGGTATTGTGCCTGACTACAGCTAAAAAAATATTTTTTTAAAAAAAGGTGGGGGGAAAATTCTCACACCAAACTTCCCTTTAGCAATCAAATAGAATATAATTTTTAAAAAGTTCAATGTAGTATTATTGAAAATAGAGAAAACTAGCAGTAGTCTCAATGTCCTGAAATTGCTTTAAAAAAAAAATCACAATATAGCCACAGAGTAGGATATTATACAGTGATCAGAAGTAGTATTTGGGTACAATATTGAAATCACATGAAAAATGTTCATGATAGAATACTTAAAAAGAAACAGTATATAGATTCTATACATGATTCAAAATTAATCCATAAAATTCTACATATGATTTTGTAATTAATCAATCAATAAGTCTGGAAAGAATTTAATGTTTACACTGATCATCCCTAGAGGTAGTAGAATGTAGTAATTTCAGTCTTTTATTTTCTTGTGTGTGTGTGTGTGTGTGTGTGTGTGTGTGTGTGTGTGTGTGTTAGTTACTGGGAATTGAGTCGGGGATGCTCTACCACCTAGCTATATCCCCAGCCCTTTTTTGGGGGGAGTACCAGGGATTGAACTCAGGGGCACTTCAACCACTGAGCCACGTCCCCCAGTCCTATTTTGTATGTTATTTAGGTCTCACTGAGTTGCTTAGTGCCTTGCTATTGCTAAGGCTGGCTTTGAGCTCAGGATCCTCCTGCCTCAGCCTCCCAAGCTGCTGGGATTACGGGTGGGTAGGGCCACCATGCCTGGCTCCTCTTTGTTTCTCTTTGTATTTCCTAATTATCTTCAGGAAGCACATAATCAGGAAAAGAAAACTATTTAATCTGCAGGTGCCAGTGGGAGTGGCCCCTCCAAGCCAGGCCCCAGTCCTGGATGCCAACTGTGCTTGGAGATGGACAGGAAAGACAGAGCCCAGGCCAGCCCAGGAGTGGCCTCCATCTCCTCAACAACTCACCCACCCCCTTCCCAGCTGGTGTGTGACTCAAATGCCACAAAGGTTCCAAAGCGTCCTGCCACGGAGGGTATTTATACAGGAGACTGCACAGATCCCAGCCACCAATTCCAAGGAAACTCCTGCTGGGGCTGGGGCTCAGGACTGTGATGGGCTCTTTCTCTGCCCTGTTGCCATGGAAGGTTCTCAAGGAACAGAAGGTCTGTCCTGCCAGGCACAATTACATTTGTGTCTCCTGGGAGCTCTCTTTAGTCCCCATGGACAGTGTCACAGGAAGTATATGTCAATGTGCGGCTAATGATTCTATGTCATGAAGCCAAAGAGAGAAATCTTCGAGATCAAATGCAATGTTTTTTTCCAAACATGAGAGTCACAGTCTTGTTCTCTGGATGACCTGGACCCTGCTGCGGGAAGGGACACCTGAGGAGAGGCCTTCCCAGCCTCCCCTCAGCCCCACGCGGACAGCTGCTGCTGCAGGCCTCGGCTTCACCCCTAGGAGATGGGCGTACACTCTGGCAGACCCACCCAGAGACCCTGCAGGACACAGAGCAGAGGGGCTTTCAAGGGCCTGTGTGGCAGAACTGCCATGGGCAAGACAGGCGCAGAGCAGGGAGCAGAACTGAGAGCAGAGAGGAGGTCAGAGCGAGTGTACCACAGGCCAAGCTTGGGGTGTGGCCGGCCAGAGTCCCTCAGGGTCCTGTACAGAGGCAGGGAGAGGAATGTCACTGTCCTCCTTCACTAGCTCCTGAGTGGTCCTGATGAAGAATTTCAGACGTGGGCCCAACCTCGGGCAGCTCCAGTCTCTGGAGCCAGACTACCGGGGGTGGTCACAGGCCACTGTGTGACATGGGACAACTTCTTTCCTAGTATCTGTGCAATGGGGACAGCAGGCCCATCTATGTCACAGAACTGCTAGGAGGATGAAATTCGTAATAGATGTACAGCACTAAGGCCACAGCCTGGCGCACAGTGAACAGCCCTCTGTGTTGGGAACTGCTGTTGCTATGAGCTGATCAAGGGCCCTGGGTTAAGGCAGGTCTGGCCAGAGGTCAAGGAGCCAGAAGAAAGCAGCCTGGCCTCCTTCTGTGGGCTCTCCTGCTCTTTCCTTAGGACAGACCAATGAGCCTGAACCATGGAAATCCCGGCCCAGCTCTGCACAGGTTGCCAGCCCTGGGGCCACAGACGATGGGAACAATGCCTAGTTGTGCCCCTGCCAGCTGCAGGCCCAGCCCATTTCTGGAGAACAGTGGCCAGCCAGCACACAGGAACCACAAGCCTCCATCTGCAAACCCCAAGGCAGGAAGTCCACGCACACCCAGAGAGTCCCTGACACACCCAGTGTGGAGGAAGGACTGGCCAGGGTGGGTGGCGCGAGGCTATTTCCCCCCTGAAGTCTCACTCAGACAATCTCCAGTCCCTTTAGGACCCGGGTAAAGAAGTCACACACACGTTGCTCACAACACCCAATTCCTGACCTTAGTGCCACTCCAAGAGGCCAGCCCCGGAGTCCTGTCTGCAAAGAGAAAAGCGAGTCATTTGGCAGGGGCCCCACATATGAGGTGGCTTTGTAACATGAGCAGCGTGTCCACTAACAACTAGAGCACGACCATTAAGTTCATTACACCTGTCACTCTGCCAGCTGAGTCTCCAAATTGCCCACGATGAAAGTACATTATGCCCAAGGAGTGCCACCCAGCCTCCTCCTCCCAGGGCAACACACACTTATCTAGTGCAGACAATTTGTTCCCAGTGTGTACACCTGCAGAAGGAACACAACTGTCAACAGTTTGGAACTTGGCTATGGGACCTCGGGCTCTGAGCAGCTCAGAACAAAGTGTAGGTCTGGGAAGAAGACTAGGTACCATATTCCCTGGTGTGCGGGAAGGAATGTGGGTGTGGACCAGAGCTGGGGCCTGGGAGCAGCCTAGCAAATAAAAGGACTCGGACTCGGAGTTGCTACGTGGATTCTGTGGCCCTGCAGCACAGCCAAAAATAAAAGCAGGAGACACACCCTTTTCATTTCCGAACCAAGTCCCAGCGTTCTAGGCAGCAGGCGGAGACCTTGCCTGCAGCTGCACAGCCACCAGGCCCCGGGAAGCAGCGCCCGCCAGCCAGGGCTGCAGAGCACTTGCAGTGCTAGCTGTTGCAGACAGCAGTAATTTATTTATCCCTGTCATGTAACATTAACAATCTGTCTGGAGCTTGGCAAGCACCAACTTGCACTGTCATATAAACTGTCTGCCAAACTTAAAGTTTCATAAATGCTTCTCTTTTTCCAGCAGACAATAAAGCATCATTAAAAAAAAAAAAAAGTTGCCATCCTCTGTGTTCCCTTCCTCTCTTCCTTTTCCAAAAATAAAGGTGGGGGGGGGAGGTGGATAGAAAACCAACAACAAAAGAACCAAGAAAACAGAAGAGATCTCTCAGCAGGATTCTTAACCTTGAACATCTAAATAGATAGGGAGGGGGTCTGTTGTAGCAGGGGTCAGTGGTGAGGGGAGCACTAAGCAAAATTTGCAAAACAAAAGTACAGTCATTAAAAATTAATAAAGGGTGTGGACATCCAGCGCCCACCCCCTTCTGCTCATGGGGACTTGAGCCAGACTCTGCGTCCTCATTAAGTGCAGTCTGGCAGGCTGCCGGAGTTTTAGTGGGTTCTGGGAATGCCAATATATTAACCAGAGGACTTTTTGCATACCCTTTAGAGTTTTTATTCTAGAAAAGTCAACCATTTGGCACAGTACAGCCTTATTTTTGTCCGGGAAAGCTCTCAGCTGCCAATCAAGGGAGAAATTATAGCTATGTTCTTCGTAATTTCCAAGACCTAGCTGGAAAACAGCTTGGTGGAAAGAAAAGTCCTCAGAAAAACAGCTTAAAAGGCCAAAGTACCATTTTTAGTGAGAACTCAAAGAAAAGCAATCCATACTTAAATCACACAGAGATGCGACAACACAGACATTGTTTCAAGTCTTCCTGTGTCAGAGGGGGAAAAATGATATTAATTAGGAACCTAAACCCAATATTTCTAAAGCAATTAAGAGTACAGGTGCTTGCTTTTTGCTCTGAGTTTCTTAACAAGGAACAAACGATGGCCACAAAAAAAAATCTCTCCCCCCAAAAGTGGCAGGTCTCGTGGCCTACATTTTCAAAGTAGGCAGAACTTTTACATTCCCATTTTAAAACTTAAGATTCACTTTACATGGACATCATCATATAGATCAAGATCCAATTGCCACTAACTCAGCCCTTGTTAGTGGAGAGCCATTTTGATATCAAAAAAAATAATGGCACCGCAAAAAAATGAAATGGAGATATTGTGTCCACCTACAATCAAAAAAATAAATATATTTTTTAAAAGGGTCTGCTCTTCTTTTACAGCTATGACTTCTTTTGTATTAATTCTTGCCATGAAGGACGGACACCGCACGGAGACTCCATAGGCCCAGCTGCAGAAGAAAGAAGAGAAGAAACAAGCCAAGGGCTTCCGGGAACATCTGGGCAATCTGCACTCCTGCCCAGAGCCCCAAAGAGGCTTTGGTTTTACATGATGGCACAGAGAGTGCCTCCTATAACACCACCACAGGTGACTTCTCGCAGGGTAAACGCACAGGGATCTGGAGGGGGCTCTATTTCCGGCTGGCCAGAAATTACTCACAAGAGCAAAAGTCACTCTCCCTTTTCTTTCGTGCCTTGTCAGGTTGGGCAGTTACCCCTCCAGCAGCCCAGAGAAAAACCAGACTGTGCCCCATGAGCCACAAGGCTGCTCTGCCAGGCTGCTAAGTCAACCCAGCCTACAGCACAGCCCCAAACTGTAAACACCTCTGCAGACGGGTCCTCGCTCTCCCTGTGCCAGGCAAGAAAACTATTCTTAGAACACTGTCAGCAGTTGGGGGGAAATAAATATTTGTCTGTGTATGTATATATTCTGGTGGGGGAGGGTGAGGAGAGGACTGTTGAATCTCAAACGACGTGCCAACAAATTGGCACAAAATCCCTTAATAAGCAGCTGGCACTGGCTGGGTTCCACTGCAGGATTGTGGTCATGCAAACCAAGCCCCCAAGAGGATTCAAGAGACAGCCCTAAAAACCTGCTGGCAGGAGTCTTCTCCAACATAAATACAAATCTACATGAACTAGAACCATGGCCAAGGACAGCAAACTCTTCCAAGGGTAACAGCAGAATGTTGAGAAATTAGAGAAGTCTTTTCAAACAAGAGAGGAAGGTAGCTATGATGCCGTTACAGCAAACCCCTTACTGGCATTTACAGCCTCAGCCCTGATGCCTAACAGTAGGTTCAATGTCAATAGCAAAGCGAAGCTCCTAAAAGAATTAAGCTTTCAAAAATCATGAGGAATTTACCCCCCCATGTTCTAAAAGCACTGCTTTGCAAGGTCCATCAAATACCATTTCATGGGGATGACAGAAACCAAATATTATCATCCAATAAGTGCATGTGGGTCACATTCGGGTCTACCCATTGTGTATGTAATGACTCAAATTTGATACTAGGATCCTTTATTGAACACAAAGAAGAGAACCGTGCAGAGTGCAAAGGCAGATTCACAGATGACAGGAAGCTCGATTTAAATACTAGAAAAAGACTAACTGCAGGCGTGACCTGATGCACTGGCAGATTATCCACACACTTGACAGAACCTTCCGGGAATTCAATACACAGTCCTGGAGCTCCAGGGGAGGGACAGGCCAGCAGTCAAACTAGTGCAGAAGGCTGTTTTGAAAGGGAGTTTCCCAGCCCCTTTCCTGGGGCAAGGCATCCACCCCCATGCTAGCCATAGTTCCCTATGTTGTGTGTGTGTGTTTGTATGTGTGTATGTGTGTGTGTGTGTGTGTGTGTGTGTGTGTGTGTGTTGCTTGGAATGAACCAGGCTTCTACCACTGAGCTACATCCCCAGCCCCCTATTTTTAAGAGACAATGCTACTCACCATCTCCATCCACCTCTACCTAAAATAACTTAGGAAGTGTAGCTCTAGGGATCACCATCTCAGCTCACATCCGACAATGCCTAGCACACAGTAGGCCACCAACAAATATGTATCACAATTCAACCCCCAAGAAAGCAGCACTGAATCTTAACTCAGGAGTCCAGGGATGGGAAGATGCCAAAATAATTAGAAGAGGGGGAAAAAAAGAAGGGAGTAGACACAGAGGAAAAGCAAAGCAAAGCAAAATGATCCAATTCTAGCTAATTAAAAGATTCTTTGGGGAAAACAAAAATATTACGCTAGTTTATGTGGCCAGTGCCGCTCAGCAATCATTCTTCCGCTCTGCTGGAAGCTAGGAAGCCCCACGCGCTTCACGGAGTTTCTCGCCATCCTGACCGCCAGGGCAGTGGCTCTCCAGGTGACCCGGAGCCCAGGTGCTCAAGGAGGCGCCTTCCCCAGGTGCCGCCCACCCACCACGGGTCCCTGCAGTCCCGAAATCTCTGCTTCACCGGGAAGCCCCCTCCTTTACCAATTAAAAAAAAAAAAGTTTACGAAACAAGCCAACGTCTTCCCGCCACCTTAGCGACTGACCTAAACACAGCCCACCGACTCCCACCAACCTGCTCACAGGGCGCGCCCCCAGCCCCACCCGGGGCGGCGCATCGGGCGGGGGTCCGGGGCAGCCTCCTCGGGGCTGTGCAGGGCAGACCCCTCAACAAAGGCAAGTGCGGGCCGGGCTGGGTGCTCTTCGCTTCCTGTTTATTCCGCCGCGAGGGTCGGAGAGAATTCCACACACGCCGGCTTCCTCCGGGACTCGAGACCCCGCCGAAGGGTAAAGCAGCCGCCCAAGACAATCGACTTCCCAGCCAATGCCTGGAGCTCCGGGCGGCCCCGCGACGACGTCAACGCGCGCGGGGGGACCCGGGGAGACGCCGCTGAGGCGGGTCCGAGGGGCTGGGGAGCCGGGAGCGCGGGGTGCTGGGGCGCGGGGTGCAGGAGCCCGGGGAGGGGTGCGGCCCGCCCCCGCCCCACTTCCTTCCCGCAAACTCCCTGGCAAGGTCCTGCCCGGTCTTCCCGCTTCCTGCTGACCTCCAGTCCCCCTGCCTGCAGCGGTTCACCGAGAGGCCTAAGAGTGCAGACACTTTGGGCAGCCACCCCCGCGCCCATCCCGGCCTCCGGGCGGGGCGGACCCGAGTCCTGCAACAGCGGGACACAGGGTGGGGGTGGACGAGGTTCTGGCAGCCGAGCACGCTGGCCCCCCAGCCAGCGCCTGGGACGCCCTGGTGCCCACCCGTGACACAGCCTCACGGACCTCGCGCAGGTCTCGGGGGGACGCGCCGCGCAGGGAGGGATCGCGGCGCCGGGCCGCTCCCTCCGGCCCCGCAGACGGCGCAAGCTGGCGGACGTCTCGGTCCAGGAGCGTCCTGTCCGGAGTCCCGGCCCCCCTCGGCCGCCCTCCTCCCGCCCCAACGCGGCGGTGAACTTCAGCCAGCCGCAGCGACCACAGCGGCCACCCCGGGTCGGCACTCACCTGCGGCCGGCCCTCGGGAGCGGAGGCGGGGGACCGCCCGCAGTGCGGCTCGCGGGGCCACCGGGGCCTGCGGGCTGCGGGGGAGGGGCGCCGGGCCGCCGCGGCGGGGGTGCGCAGCGGGCTGGCGGGGAGCGCGGCGCGGCGCGCCGGGTCTCTTTAAGAGCCGGGGACCTTCCACCCGGGCCGCCCCCGCGCTCCCCGCCCCCCTTTCACTTTCCCAGGGACTCGCAGCCTGTCTGGCGGCGGCGGCGGCAGCTCCTCCCCGGCTCGCCGAGGATCCCCGGCCGGCCGCGGCGGCGCGCGGGGCGGGCAGGGCCAGCCGATCGCGCCGGGCCGGGTGTGCAGCCTCGGGCGGGGGGCGCAGGGGAGCCGGAGCCCGGACCGCCGGGGAGGTGTCCCGCCTCCAGTCGGCGGGGGAGAGGCCCGCCTCCGGCCGCCGCCGGCCTCCAGCCGTAACTGTGCGCGCCGAGGCTGTCTGTCTCCAACTCCGCCAGCCTCTGCGCCCTCCTCCTCCCCGCGCTGCGGCGGGGACCCGGCGCGCGGCCAGGCCGCGGGGGCGGGGGAGGGGTCCCCGCCCAGACCCCGCGGCGCGCAGCCCGCACCGACCTCTGCCGGCTGCGTGCGGGGAGGCGAGCGGGCGCCCAGGCCGCGGGACCCCCGGCTCGGCGGGGTGACCGGCCGCCCTCCGGCGCAGGGCTCCGGCTCGCGGGGCGCGCGCCCACCGCCGGCCGGACCGGGAACTCCAGGCGGCGCGGAGAGGCGGTGGGCAGGGGCGCCGAGGAGCCGGCTGGCGGTCTGCAGAGCGGGGACAATCTCGGGAGGGCGTGCTGGCCTGTTCAGTGCACCTATTACCGGCCGCGGGACTTGGGCACCAGCTCAGAGACACGCAGAGGGACCGCAGGACACCTAGTATGAGGCCAATACTCTGTGAGCCCGCGGGGCTGGACTCCACTCGGAAGCCCTCTTAGGATCCCGCCCTCTTGAAGGACTGGAGGTCAGATGGATTTTTCCTCTTGAAGCTGTGACCCTTTCTCCTTGAAGGCCAGGACTTGACCTCCACTTGGGTGCAGATAACACGTCGTTTTGTTCTCCAGGTATACAAACATTGACACTGACCACCCCAACCATGTTGAAACATGGTTGGGGTGGTCAGTGGTGGAGATGGATGACCGCGCTGGCACACTGGTGTCTGAACAAATTAGGAAGTCCCTTATGCCAAAATTAGGAAGTCCCTGTGCCAAAGCAAAAGCCCCCTCAGGTGTACTACACTACCTGGATTTTCAGGCTGGGTTTAACAAAGATGCAGCTCATGAAAGGGATAAGGATTTTCAAGTCTTTCCCCGGCCCCCTCCAGAAAGTTGACCAGCACATACTTCCATAATACAAGAGAAATGGGTCTTTGGAAATGTGAGCATGCCACCCTCGATCTAGGTTTACCTCAGTGTTCCATGACAAATGAGTGAACCAGTAACCTTACAGTTAGTGGAATGTTGGCTTTGTTCAATTTCCTCTCAGTCTTCAGCTAGTCTAGTCAGCAGTCATGATAATCACTCTCATTTGGTCAGTGCTCATATGTAAGGTAATAAAAACTACCATGATTAAGAACACGTACTAGGCTCTTTTCACTGGTTATTTCAATCTTTGAAAGAACTGTGGAAGCTACTCTCTGTTTTACAGATGAGAAGTTGAGACTGAGACGATGAACGATTTCACAGTTTGCTCCCAGACCACAAAGAGATGGTTAACAGTGCTAACTGGGTACATTTAAAGCTGGGTGTTGAACCAGCATACCACACTGCCACCTACCTACAGCAGTTTTGACATCCAGTTCTGTGGACCAAAGCCGGAAGCAACTGACAGCTTCTGCTCTTTGCCAGGCACTGCACGGGTTCCCTTGGGAATGCCCTGGTCCCCAACTAATGGAGAAGCATGTAGACTAGTGGGGGAACTGTGGATCTGGCTGCTAGGGCAAACTTTTAAAAAATGAGCAGTGAGTTGGTAAGTGCTTAATTATCTGAACCTGATAAGCATACACTTTGTTTGTATGTTATGTACACAAGTGCACACTACACTGACAGCCGCTCTCATGCTACAGGGCTGGAGGTACTATGCTTTTGCCCTATTTGGGTGGAAGGAAAAATGGCCTTTCTTTCTAACCCCCCCCCCTCCCATGGAAGAAGAAAATGCTTTTCCAAATCCTCAAGACAGCTTGTCTTCTATTTCAGTGTATATAATTTAACTCCTTTAAATTGAAGGCTGAGTTTTAAAATCATAACCTCTTTTACCATTTGAGAGGAATCTTCATCTCGAATTGCCTTTTCTTGTCTTCCATGTTTTTAACTGAGAACACAGACCTCTATTTCTATTTCTAGAACAGCTAAGGGAGGAAGGTCCCTGGATTTTCCACTCTGTGCCCCCTGTATTTGTTTTGCATTTCAGCTGTTCCCTTCCCTTCTAATCTCTCTCTCTCTCTCTCTCTCTCTCTCTCTCTCTCTCACACACACACACACACACACACACACACATACACACACACATGCACAGACAATGACAGTGGAAGAGTTTTTGAGACACACATTTTCTGTCTGTGAAATTCACCACAATTATATGTCCGCTTCCTCCTGACCTTGAGCAACCTGTAGTATTCAATCCGCAAACCCAGACTGAACCTCAGGAGAGCAAGAGCTTTCTTTTGCTCAGTCTAGAAGCGAATCTCTACCCCCCAGTACACAATAACAGAGTCCAAAGCCCACTAAAGGCTCCAAGGATTTTTGTTGAGTGAGTGGAGCCTGGTATTGAGATACACGAGTAAACAATACTGAAGTAAAATATTACTTCACTGGTTAGAAATCAGCTAAAATTGGCTTCAAGGAATAGGAAGTGAAGTGTTTTTTTTTTTTTTCGCCGTAAATGTATTGTTTTATTTCATGTCAGGTATGCCCCGCCCATGCTTGGTCCATGGAAGGTTACTAGCCAGTCATCTAAGGAAACAAAAATAAAAAAAGGCAAACATGAGCAGTTATTGAAAAAAAAAATGAATCTGAGGGCCCAAAGTGACCACAAGATAAATGTGAGTCTGAGGACATAATTCCTCTACTTGGATCACACACATAACATTTAGATGAAATTTAAGCCTTCCAGAATGATCTATCCTTCTCTTTGTACCCTTTAATTTAAATAAGAATCAGAGGAGGAAACAAGATGGAGAAACTTACATCGTGAGTAATTCTGGTTCTAGGAAAAGTGAGACCTCCAGCCTAGATAGATACCCAGGATCAGAATCCACGGATGAGCATCTCCAGGAGACGTGCCTCCACAATGCCACGGGTACGTCTCATCCTGTTCCCGGCACCATTTTGCCTCAGTGTTCATCTGTAAAGTGGAGACAACACTAAGTCCTGTCTCCTGGGATCTTTTGTGACATTGGCCATCTGCCCATATATATGCTCCCAGGGATTCTGCTACTCCTCATGCTCCAGGACCCACAAACTGCATTCCTCCTTCTTTGGGATGAGGACTAAAATCATCCAGAAGCACTGGCAGGTGCCTGTGATCCCAGCTACTCAGGAGGCTGAGGCAGGAGGATGGCAAGTTTGAGATGAGCCTCAGCAACTTACCATGAGCCTCTCTTAAAATAAAATAAAATAAAATAAACAAAAAGAACTGGGGATGCAACTCAGGGTAGAGAACCCCTGGGTTCAGTACCCAGTACCAGAAAAAGAAAAATTAAAGAAGGCAGAAAGAGAAATGTTTGGAACAACTTCTTTGCCTTGCTACAAAACTCTTCCTTGGGCAAAAACCGAAAACATGGTTACCTGCTCTCTCTTGAAGGAACAAGGGTAAAGGAAAAAGAAAAGACAAATTACTACCTCAAACATTATCAATCTAAACCCAGTTACATTTACTAACTGTACATGAGTGATGAAAAACTTCAGAGCAAGGACACATGTCTTTTCAAATGACTTATAAACATTCAAAAGGTCACCAGTGGTCCTGGGACACCTGCATCTCATCCGTCTGTCCAGGTCCAGCTTCTGCCTCCTCTGGTACCTGGTTGCCCCCAAGTAACCCACATCCTGACAAAGAGCCTCTCAGGGTTCACTCCCTCTGCAGTGACCACTCGGGCCTCCCTGCGGGCCCTTTCTTTCTGGGCCTCGCCTCGCCCGAAGATTGTCGGTGAGTCAACAAGCATCAGCACAGTAACTGGCCCCAAATAAATGCCCCCTACCTTTCAGTTCTTTTCACTTCCTTACAAGCAAGGAAGGTTCTCTGGGGACTTTGTGATGTGCCCAGCTGGCCAGACTGGACCCCTGATTCCCAGGGGTCTTTTCCTGGAGGGTCCCAGGAAGCATGGATAGACCACAAGAGAAATCTGTGAAATTTGGGAGCGGAAAGTCAAGTGGGAGCCATCCTGCTCTACAGGACCGGACTGTGGGGCTCCGGGCTCCAGGAAGCCCTCCCTTCCCCTTGGCTTGAGATCCCTTTGTCCCCACCAGGCCGATCTCATCAGTGTCCCCGCGTCCTGGTCAGGGTGTGAAGGTCCCCAGCCCCTCCGTGGGTCCTGGCTTGTTGAATTTCAAGGGCAGAAAGCAGTCCTGCTTGGTGAGTCCCTGCGGCTGCCCTTGGTGTGCAGTTTGCCCTGCCCCCTCCCCATGCCACAGCCAGGCTTTCTTCCCATGGCTCAGACTTGCCAGTCCCAGAACCTTCCTTGGCTTTCCACAGACGACTCGCCAGCCCCCAGCTGCCCATACAGTCTTACCAAGGTTCTGTTTTTCTGACCAAATCCGGACAGGATCACACACCTGTGTATGTCCATCTTGGCTGGAGACTGGTCATCTGTAGAGACCATGCCACCTCAATCTCCCACAGTGTTCCATCAAACATGAGCGAAATAGAAGCCAGGAACCGTGGCACATGCCTGGAATCCCAGCAGCTCAGGAGGCTGAGGCAGGAGGATCACGAGTTCAAAGCCAGCTTAGCAACTTAGCAAGGGCCTAAGCAACTCAGTGAGACCCTGCCTCTAAATAAAATATTAAAAGGGCTGGGGATGTGGCTCAGTGGTTAAGCACTGGGTTCAATCCCTGGTACCAAAAAAAAAGAACTACTTAATAAGGTACTTAACAAAATCCCTAAATTACAGAACTTACAGAAAAACACTCCCACTGGCTAAAATGGAAAAGACTGACAATTCTAAGCATCAACAAGGAGGGGGAGCTACAGGACTGACACAGGCAGCAATTCTACTCTTCGGAGGGCAATGAGAAGTGGGGGCAGGAGGCCCTCGATGCAAGGAGGAAGGTGTGTGTGTCCAGTTTGTTCACTGAAATTCTGAAGAAAAAAGTGGAAACAACCCAGTGTCCATCTGTGGATAAAGGAGAAATAGATTTTGGTTCATTCACACAAAAGACGACCATGCCACCATTTTAAAATTGTTAAACTGCTGGCATTCACAACATGGATCAATGTCCCAGAAACTTGAGTGGCAGAAGACAGGCACAAAAGAAGAGTTACGTGTGGTCGTATGGGTATGATGTTCCAAAGCAGAGGAAGCCAACTGATGGTGACAGAAGTCAGGACACTGGTATCCTCTGGACAGTAAACAGAAAGGGCAAAGGAGAATACTGAGGGCGGGGTGGGAAGTGGTCTGGGTGTGGTTGCAGGGGTATGTACATTTAGAAAACGCAATAGTTGCACGCCTAAAATCAGTGAACTCTATATGTCGTGTGTGTGTGTGTGTGTGTGTGTGTGTGCGCGTGCGCGCGCGCGTGTGTGCAAGGAGAATTCGTTGCAAGTAGGAAGACTGTTAGGCAAGGTCACTCTGCACTAGGGACACCTGTCTCAGAAGACTAGCAAAGAGGAACTCCATCCAGTGCTTTAGTGGAGACCTGAAAACTTCTAAGGCTCACGAGTTAGGAGCGTGGTTCCCAGCCGATGGTGCTGTTGGAGGGGGAGGCGGGGCCTGGGGAGGCGGGGCCTGGGGAGGCGGGGCCTGGGGAGGCGGGGCCTGGGGAGGCGGGGCCTGGGGAGGCGGGGCCTGGGGAGGCGGGGCCTGGGGAGGCGGGGCCTGGGGAGGCGGGGCCTGGGGAGGCGGGGCCTGGGGAGGCGGGGCCTGGGGAGGCGGGGCCTGGGGAGGCGGGGCCTGGGGAGGCGGGGCCTGGGGAGGCGGGGCCTGGGGAGGCGGGGCCTGGGGAGGCGGGGCCTGGGGAGGCGGGGCCTGGGGAGGCGGGGCCTGGGGAGGCGGGGCCTGGGGAGGCGGGGCCTGGGGAGGCGGGGCCTGGGGAGGCGGGGCCTGGGGAGGCGGGGCCTGGGGAGGCGGGGCCTGGGGAGGCGGGGCCTGGGGAGGCGGGGCCTGGGGAGGCGGGGCCTGGGGAGGCGGGGCCTGGGGGAGGAAGTTAGGTCATTCGACCTGCAACCAAGGATCAGAACCTCTAAAACCATGAGTCAAAACAACCCTTCCTCCTTTTAAACTGATCATTATCAAAGTCATGGAGAGCTAACACAGCCACTCTGCCATAGCAAGTCTTCCCCCTCACACACAGAAGGTGAAGCGCCCTTTACTTTCTGGAAGCCGCCCTAGGAGAGCCTCTCACCTCATCCACCTCCAGGTGCTTCCAGGTCCATCCAGTTCTGTGTCCAAGTTCTGGTCACAAGATTCAAGAACTACTTTTTTTAAAAATTTTTTTTAGTTATAGATGGACACAATGCCTTTATTTTATTTGTTTTTATTTTTATGTGGTGCCAGGGATGGAACCCAGGGCCTCACTCATGCTAGGCAAGCGCTCTACCCCTGAGCCACATCGCCTGTCATTTTACTTTTTATTTTGAGGCAGGGTCTCACTAAGTTCCCCAGGCTGGCCTCAGACTTGAGATCCTCCTGCCTCAGCCTCCCAAACATCTGGAATAATAGATGTGCACCATTCCCTTTGGTTAAAAGCTACCACTTCTTAATACCATCACATCGTGCATTGAGTTTTCACATGAATTTTGAAGAGACACAAACTTTCAGCCAGAACACTGTATGTGTTTTAGTATTGGGTTTATTAAGACCAGACCATAACACGTGCACACACATGCACACACATGTCTGAATCTTCATGTCTGTACAGCTCTCCTGGAAGCCTAGGATTCAGAAGCCAGAGAATACATCTCACAGATCCTTTCGGTTTCCTGCCACTCCACTTTATTAGCATTTTTCCTGGGACACTTGAGCATTCTTCTTACTTGGGGAATATGAACCCCGGCCCACAAACCAGATATAAACAGAACCGTATTTTCTGTAAGTCGGTGTAATCTCTGATCCTAAATTTCCATTCTGCAGAGCTCTGGGCAACTTAACCTCAGTCTTGGGGCTGCCATGTCCCCAAGTTTGGGGCCCCCCTGGGATGTGGGAATGTCAGGGTGGACCCACACTCTTTCACTGGGATGTCATTTCACTGTCTGTGTGGCCACCCAAGACGCAGCAGCTTGCCACCACCTGTCTCTTGGTCCAGAAGCGTCCCACGCAGCCACTTGTAATGCCACTAGCTTGGCTGTTTCTCAGGATCTGCCACCAACGGGGAGGCTCTGCCAGGAGGCAGGGCGGGACAGCGAGCTCAGTGTTCTCCTGCAGAGCCCTTCCTGCTCCTGACCACTGATGCATGTCCATGAGTCCCTTCCCCTCCTATCTCCTCCCAGGCACCCCCGAGCTGAACTCTGGGCCCAGGATTGTCGCCAATCAGAAGCCAGAGAGACCCATAGGCCATTTCTGGGTCCTGTCACTCCACAAGCCTCACGGGTGCACGTATCGAAGTACCAAGCAAGTCCCCCATGGGAGCGAAGGAGAGGGAGAGAAAGAAACTCCTGAACGTGTTTGTGAGATGCCATGCGTGTGGTGGCAGGATTCTGGGTTGGCACCTGTACCGCCCTGCCCTCCCTCTGCATGAGTGGCAGGTGTGCCCGGCGTGAGGCAGCATCTCTGTGACCAGGTGACACGGCATGACTTTAGGTGAGCTTGGAAGAAGGCTCAGGTTTCTGACAAGACCCTGGCCCCAGGACACACCCCGACTGCAGCCTCAGGGAGAGCCAGTGCAGACCCCAGCACACGGGCCGTCTGCCCTACAGGACCAAGAGGAGCCCGGCAAGGGTGTCACCCCTGGTCAGTGGGTCTGTGGTCATCTGTTACTCAGGGCTGGAAAGCCAGGACAGTAAGTCAGCTGACAAAAACATGGCCCAGCCAAATGTGCTTCGTCTTGCCTGGGGTAGTTCGGTTCTGTGTGGCCTCCCTTTTTCTCCTCCATCATTTCCCAAAGGAAAAGAAGATGGTCTGAAGGCCCAAGCTGGTAGCCCCCCAAGGCCAGGTGTAAAGACATTCAGGAAGCTCTTAAGCCAACGTCTATTGACTCCCAGAGCCCTAAAATGTCTCTCCTAAGGGAAAGATCCAGATTCAGATGTGTTGATGAATAGACAGCAGATGCAGAAGACAACATTTTAAAACTTGGTCATTCTTTTTAAGACTCTATTGCTCAGCTTTTCATTGCTGCAGTAAAATGCCTGAGATAATCTACTTAAAAAGGAAAGATTTACTTTGACTCAGTTTTGGAGGTATCATTGGTTGGTTGGCCCCATTTCTGCTGGGCCAGTCGGGAGGCAGTGCATCACAGTGGGAGCAAATGGCAGAGTGAACTCTCGTTTCATGGCAGCCAGGAAACAGAGAGAGGAGGAGACTGGTGTCCCCTAATCCCCTTCCAGAGCAAATTCCCAATGCCCTAAAATCTCCCACTAGGTGGTGCCTTTGAGAGCTTCCACTGCCTCCCAGCAGCACCAAGATGAGGACCACGCCTTCAACACTGGGCTCCTGGATGCTGCAGGTTCTAATTAATAAAAGTAATAAAAAGGAGAAAACCGAGTCAGGACTCTCAATTCTGCCATCAGGCAGCTGTGCAAACCTGGGCAGGTCACTTCACCTCTCAGCCCCGAGGCCTCATGGAGAGAACGAAGACCAGATGCTCACATGGCCCCTTCTTAGAGGGCCACTCTTTGCTCTGAGGTCCTCAATAGGCCAGGCCTGGGGGATGCAGCTGCCAATCAGACCAAGTCCCTGTGCCCTGGGCTTATGTTTCCCACGGAGTGGGCGAGAGGACAAGGAAAGCGGGGGTGCTGCAGGGCCCAGTTCCTGCTGGCTGCCTCCTGACTCCTCTGGGTGAGTCTCAGGTCGAGGCCCACCTGTCCTCCATCCCCGAGTCCTCACCCACAACAGGCGCAGGAGAGCCAGACAGCCACGTGTGTTCCAAGTTCCAAGGCCCGTTCTATTGTGGCCTTCTGGGCACAGCCCTCCCTCCAGTCCACGTGGCCACCGAAGGAGAGAGAAAACCCACTGAGAAGTAGAGCCAGTTGTAAAGTCCTTGCTTCGCGCCTGGATGGCCATTGTAAGTGACAGCCACCATTTTAAGAAGAGTTTTGCTTTCCCACCCAAGGGCCTTTCTGAGAAGGGCCCACCACTCCCTCCCACCAACCCCACCCCTCACCTTCCACACACATACACACACATGCACACACACACACACATGCATATACACATACACACACTCACATATACATACACACACACACATACATATACACATACACACACTCACATATACATACACACACATACATATACACATACACACACAGATACACACAAATGCACACAAACATGCATATACACATACACACACGCACACACATACACACAAATGCACACATACACTCTTCTTGGAGAAGACAGCCAAGCCTTTTCCCACCATAAGCTGTCTCCTTCAGTGCTCTGGTCACACTGGCCACTCTTCCCTGGACACTTCCAGCTGACCAGACCCCTCCCAGGAGTGTGTAGATTAGGCCAGTCACCCTCCTGGACACGCAGTCAGTGCACGCAAGCCCGTCCTGTCTTCCTCCACTTCAGCTGCCAGTCGCAAGGAGCCCACGGCCACCGTCTGCAGCCCAAGCCTTTCAGCAGGTGCTTTTTATTGCACGTGATAAAGTGCAACTCCAGCTGGCTCTGAAAAGGGAATTTCTTGTCTCACTCTACCTGTGAATTCCAAGGCTGGGGTGTGGCTTTAGGCAGGTGTTTTTGTTGGTTTTGATGAGAGCATGATAATCAACATGGTATTTGGATGCCTTCTGACAAAATCATATATGCAAGGAATTTGATCTCAATCCCCTTCCCTCCCCCTCTCCCTCCCACTTTTCTCTTTCTCTACTGATCTTCCTTCCTCTCCTTTCTTTTTGATTGGCACCTTTGGTACATTTACCTCTGCATACAACATGGTCTTATTAAGTTCACTCCACATTTCTTCCCCTTTCCCCTCCTTCCGTCTTTCCTCCCTCCTTCTTGGACCTCATTGATCCTCCTGAGATCTCTCTCTGAGATCCCATCCCCTACTCCACTGACTTCTTTTCCTTATTCTGCTCCTGCTTCCACATTATGAGAAAAAATACTGACCCTTAACTTTCTGTGTCTGGCTTATATCACTAGCATGATTTTCCTCCGTTTCCATCCATTACCTGGCTAACACCACTGTTTCATTCTTCTTCATGGCTCAGTACGATTCCATTGTGTACACACCACACTCTTCATAGGACTAGAAAAAATAAGAGACCCAGAATAGCCAAAGCAATTCTGAACACGAAAAGTGGTGCAGGAGGCATCCCATACCTGGTCTCAAATTATCCCACAGAGCTAAACCAGCGTGGAATAGGCATCAGAACAGACATGAAGATCCGTGGAAGAGAAGGAAGACACAGAGACAAACCCACGTACTTACAGCCATTGGATACTTGACAAAGGTGCCGAAAATACTCGTTGAAGACAAGACAGCCTTTTAACAAATAGTGCGGGGGACACTGGGTATCCGCATGTGGAAGAATTCCACCCCCTATGCAGGGTGTACAACTTCACTCTGCAAAAAAGTCAAATCAAAATGTATCAAAGCCTTGGGAACTAGACCACAAACCTTGCCACTGCTAGGAGCAAACAGGGTCAACACTCCACCGTGTAAGCAGAGCTAGGTTTTTAATGAAGGTTTCCATCCTTTGTCTCCTCCTCTGCATTCCTGCTCCGAGTCCTCCATTGGAGGAGCTCATTCTCAGTGGACACCTCTCTTTGGGGCACAAATGGCCTCCAATTGCTCCAGCCTCCTGTCCTGCAGAAAGGTTAGCACCCCAGTGAAAGAGCACCTCCTTCCCAAGAAACCTGGTGGGAAGGTCCTTAGGGGACTCACGCTTCCCCAAGATCCAGTCACCAGGGCAGGAGACGGGATCCTCTAATGCATCTAGACCAAGTCCCGATCCCACCCGACATAGGGCCTCCCAGAGGAAAGAGTGTCTCTACAACCAGAAAGGAAGAGTCCTCAGGCAGGGACAGTAAGAACCCCTTCCCGTCGTGTCCAGCATGTTTAGATCTTGGCCTCCCCAGGCACCCTCTTGGACAGGGGTAGCACCCAGCACTGGCCACGGCTGCATAACAGCCCCCTCAACAGAGATGACTTCATATGGAATAAAATTTCACATCTGTGATTTAAGTTTTTAGGTAACATAGTAATAGAGGCATTTCCTCAAGGCATCAATAATTCTTTGACACATTTTAAATACTAAGTAGTGCTCTATTTCATGATGTAGCATAATTTGCCTACGTGCTCCTCCTCTATAGTTAGGCATTATGTTATTTACCAGTGTAAACAGTTTTCAAATCTTTTTTCAAAATCTCTAATTATTTTCTTGGAAGAGATTCCTACAAATTGAATGAATGTGTCAAAGGATATTTCAGTCCTTGATACATATTACCATATGCTTGTTCAGAAAGATTGTTCCCACCTGCACCAGCCATGTATAAACTAGACCTTGGAGACTGAGGTGCAAGTTACCCGTAAGCCCACAGGTATTGACTGGCCATTTCCAGATTTCCATTTAGAGCAGGGTGAGCAAGAGCAACCTCTCAAGAGGGTCTGATGGCATTCGTGAGGACAGAGCCCTTCTCCTGTAAGACCACCCAGGCCAAAATGGCCAAGTAGGAAACTTTGCATGGGCCGCGGTGTCGCGGTTCTTTGGGGCGGCATGACAAAATACCTTAGGTGGGATAATTTATAGAAACAGAGACGGATTGCTCACAGCTCCAGAGACTGCAAAGTCCAACATCAAGGCTCCGGCAAACACGGTGTCTGATGAGGCTGCTCTGCCTCAGGATGGCGCCCTCTGGCCTCATTTTCACAGGACAAATCCCTTTGCTTGTCCCCAAGCAAGGTGTCCTCAGGAGGCAGGAGGGCGAGAGCACTCCCCGCAACCTCTCAAGAGGGTCTGATGGCATTCGTGAGGACAGAGCCCTCCTGATTTCATTGCTTCCCAAGGGGCCCACGTCTCATGCACCCACACTGGGAGTTAGGATCCAAGATCTGAATCTGGGAGGACGTGGACATCTGGGCTCCCTCTTTCCTGACAGGCCTCGGTGTTGCCCCACCCTCCACTGCCTCAGGTCTGTGCTCAGACGTCACCTCGGCCCCCTGACCAACGTAGATAAGCAGGATGCACAAGGCTCTGTCACGACCCTGTCACCTGGCCTTTACTCTGTCCTCTGCCCAGCACCATGGCTGCCTGACATAGAAGGACATGCTTGTTGTCAATCTCTGCCCTCGGCAAACCAGAGCCCTGAGTTGTGCTGCCGGGGCCTCAACTCCAGGTCCCCAGGACACTGGACTGCAGGGTGACTGCTTGCAGAGTGAATGGCGGAGAGGGCCACAGGAAGCTGTCGTGCTGGGCCAGGTGCCGAGTCTGGGGTCCTGGCCAAGGGAGCAGGGCTGAGGTGGATCCAGGAAGAAGACCTGGGAGCCGTGCAGGGAGAAGGGCCAACACCCTGCTGTGGGGGGCAGCATGAGATGGGCAAGGGGAGGCCCCGGGATGCCCTCCAGGCCTCTGACTGGCCCTGCATTTCATTCCCTGGAGCTACCAGGGAAGAAGAGAGGGCGGGGAAGACCTTGAGTTCAGGTCTGAACTTGGCCGTTGAATAGGAAATTCCACCTAGAGAAGTGCCAGAAGATCTTTCCAGGGTGTAGAACTTCGTGTTCAGAAGAAAGGCCCCAGGAACTGATGCCAACAAGGTGCCTGGTCTTGGGCTGGCAGCCTCTCCACCCCATGTCAACGTGGAGGGCGCTAACAAGAGCCGCCTCTCGGGTTCCACGGAGCCTGCACCCTGGGCAGTGGGGGCTCCAAGGGGCTGGGGGTGCCAATTCAGCAACCATAAGACAACCACGCCCTTCAAAAGGTGAAGGTTTGCTTCTTTAACATCCGGGGCTTGGCTTTTCCGAGGAAACCAATTCAGAGCCCTCCTGTTTAGATGGCTGATACCACTCAGAAGGTGAAAGAGAGAAGAAGGAGGTCCCCAGATGTCAGGGGCATTGACATCTAGCTGACCAGGAACCTTAGAGGCTTCTAGAAAGGTTTGCACAGTGGAAGGAGAAAGACGTTCCCTGAATGTTTTTTGATCTAGATGTACAAAGAGATTAAAAATGAGAGTTAACCAGGGGCTCACCGTCCTGAGACACATGACCTCGTGACAGGGGAAGTCACAGCATGGGTGACAGTGAGCCCCACTCTGCCTCCAAAGAGGCTAAGGTTTCCCATCAGCCAGGGACCTGCCCACAGCATGGCAGAGTGATGAGAGCCCTCAGTCGAGAGGAAGAGAGACAAGAAGGCTTTCTGTGCCCAGAGATGAAGTCCTTCCCAGGGACCACAGGAGAGGCCAGTGACAGGGAGACTGCACTGGAACGGCCACTCTGGTGGACCATCACGGCCACGGGCTGTGAGCAGTTCCGTTTCAACACGTGTGAACCACACCCTCTGCTTTCGCAGGCGGGAATGCTCTGGCCGATGAGCGGTGGCTGGAGCTGTGTGATCTGTGAAAATGCGTTGTAATTAACTGAGCTCTAAAAACTGGCTTTGAAGATCTCAGTCTTGGAAATAAATCGCTGTTGACTCGGGGAAAAAAAAAAGGCACCTTCTAAGAAGGTGATCTAAGCTGCACGAGGCTTCTCAAAATTCACCTTGGAGAGGTGATTTTTTAAAAAATTCTATATGTGTTCAAAGGGGATTCATTTTAACTTTAAAAATATGTTAGTACTAATCAAAATAAAGAAAGCCTTGGCAAAGTTCAAGTTCAGTGAGAAACATCGGTATGAGCTCGTGTTTTGTAAGGGTTTCCAATTCTGTCACTCCCAGGAGCACAGGGCTCGCCACACCTGTCTGCAGGCTGTACCCACAGAGAACCCAGGGCCTAGACTTTGGTCCCCAACACTCCTGTTCAGATGGCGTGATAAAACTGCAAGCTGAGATATGGAAACTAAAATGGGCTCAGCATACCTGAGTACCAGAGAATGTTTTCCAAACTATGTGAGACATTGCCAAATGAAATAGGAACCCCCCTGGCCCAGCTGTTCTTATCAAAAAGAAAGGACACACTTTGTTCCCCGGAACACACTAATCTACGGGAAATCACGAGGCCAAAGGAGGTTGAAGGAAAGGAACTGCAATCTCAGCCAGACCTGGTAACAATCTCAAGAACATAAAGATATAATTGCAAGAATCACAGCTTTGGGGACAAGAGTCCCCTATATTTCTCCTTTGCTAGCAAAGCAATAAACCATCTTTTCCTTTTTCTCAAAAAAAAAAAAAAGATATAATTGGAGTAAGCTTGAAAAAAATCAGTGTTTATGTCCTTTCTAAATATTAAGATAAAGAGATACAATGTGTTATTTAAAAATGTGGAGAATGTAGAGATGAAGTGACCTGAAAACTAAAGTGGAAACAAGTATAAAATAGTAGCTAAATGAAACTTCTACAATTTTAAAAAACCAAGACCACGTTAACCACAGGGCCCAACAGTCAAGCTCTTTGGTATTCACTCGATGCATGTGAATGTTTGCAGCCGCTTTAATCATAATTGCCCCAAACGGGGAGCAACCAAGATGCCCTTCAGTAGGTGACTGGGGTAAAGTAACTACAACACACACCAATAATGGAGTAGTCTTCAGCCACAAAAAGAAATGATGGTGATCCGCGATGGGAGCAACTTGAGGCATGTTACTAAATGAAGGAGACAGCCTCAAAAACCCTACATACTGTGTGATTCCAGCTGTATGACATTCCAGAAAAAGAGAACGGTAGAAATCATCAAGGAAGGAAGGAAGGAGAGAGAGTGGTTTCCAGGAGCTGGGGAAAGACAGACAAATCTCAGTGGGCAGAGGGTCTTTGGGGCGGTGGAATGCCCAGCACAATACTGTAACGGTGGACACTTGGCGTTATACACTTGTCCAAACCCGTTGAATAGCCAACACCTCGAGTGAACCTAGTCTCAACTGTGCACGGTAGTTAGTAATAACGTATCAGCGCTGGCGGGTCTAGTAACTTTAGCATCTCACACCAACGCAAGACCTTAAAATGCAGGAGACCGGGTGGGGTGAGGGACCGTGAGAGGAGCCATGGGAATCCTCTGTGCTTATCACTCAGTCTTTCTGCAAACCCAAAAGTGCTCAAAAAGATAAAGTTTATTCATTAAAATAAAACTGTTAATTTCTTATCTATCCACCTACGAAAATGGACTGACAGGAGATGAAGCCTGTGCTTCTGTTACAGATGTAACGCCAACTTCAGAGCAGTCCAACAACCCGGGATGGATCTGTGCCTCACAGGAGTGATGAACCAAGGGGCCGTCTTCAGCAGTCTCCACCAAACCCAGGCGCGGATCCAGTGATACCAAGGTTGGTCCTGGTTATTCTGCCATTCTGATGGGCTCACAATTTATCATGCCGTATTTGTTGCCTCAATAATCAAATTTGACAAATGATACGTGGTTCTTAAAACGTACTTTGTGGGACAAGAACGCTCTTGGGCCTTCAGTCGAGCGGTCAGATTAGCCTCCTGTGTTCATTGTTCCCTTTCAAAACTCCTGCTTCAATAATGAGAGGGGAGACAAAGTGTAAAACGCACACCCACATCAAAGACCCAAGGATTTGAGGATCCTTGGAGAGTGGGAAAAGAACGGGGGTCACTTAGAGGAGCACCCGGGGTGCATGAATACATAGGCCATGGTGTCAAGATGCCCCAGCCCTGGGGACATCTGGAGTGGCAGAAGGGGAACTATGGTGTGGATGTGGGATGTCCCCTAAAGACAGAAGTTTCAAGGCCCGGGCCTCAGCATGGCACTGCTGGTACAACCACTAAGAGCTGGAGCTCTGTGGAAGATTTAGGTCACTGGGGGACCTGCCCTGGAAGGGGATTATGGAATGTAGTTCTCTTTCTTTCTGCTTTTGATCTCTGGTCATGAGATGAACAGGCTTCCTCCTCTACATCCTCCTAATGATGTATTGCCTTGTTATAGGTCCAGAATGCATGGGGCCAACTGACCATAGACTTAATATCCAAAACTGTGAGTCAAAATAAACCTTTCCACTTTTTAAGTTGATTATCTCAGGTTATTTTGTTACAGTAATAGAAAACTGACTAACACAGGAAAGGTGCACATCTGGGAATAAAGCATGTGTAAAGACTGGTCTGGTGACTTACTCCCTCCCAGAGGTTGTAGATGAGGAACATGAAAGTAAGCAGGAGGCTCAAGGCAGAAAGGCAAAGTGGGGAACCGGGAGCTCTCTGCTTTGCCTTCAGGCATTTGTTCAACAAGGATTAATTGAGTGTGATTTTGTACCAGCTAACTTTTTTAGGGGATTCACAGTGAATCAGTGGTAGAGCACTTGTCTGGCCTACACCAGTCCTTGGGTTCAATTCCTGGCACTGCAAAAACCAAAACAAAACCAGAAAACCAGACAAAACCCTTGACCTCATGGAACATGTGTCCTAGCAGGCAAACAGGAAATAAACACGTATGTCTGTGTTCAGGTAGAGCTGGAAGAACACGGAAGTGCCCTTGGGGCAGAGAGCAGGGGACTTCTGCTTTAGAGAGGGGTCAGCGAAAGCACTGCAGAGCAGGTGACAGGAAGCAGAGACTGGATGAAGGGAGGATGGGCCCAGCCAGGACTCAGGGACAAGGACTCTGGCAGGGGACGACAGAGGCGGAGGCAGGATCACACGGGCACAGGGGGCGCCAGGCATACAGGATCTGGGGGGACATAGGGATGTCGTGGAGAGGAGGATGGGGACCTGATCCTTTAGGGTCTGAAGGCCATGGTGAGAACCTGGGATTGGATTCTACCACGGCTTGAAGGTGCCCCAGGCATTGGTGTGCTGCAAACTTACTCCCCAAAGCAAGAGCGTTGAGAGGTGGGATCCTTAAAAAGGATTGGGTCAGGAGCGTTCTGCCAGGATGAACGGATAAACTAATTGAGATAAAAAATATACACCTCCGGGCACGTTGGTGCATGCCTATGATCCCAGCAACTCCGGAGGCTGAGGCAGGAGGATCATGAGTTCAAAGCCAGCCCCAGCAAAAATGAGGTGCTAAGCAACTGAGCAAGATTCTGTCTCAAATAGTTAGAAATAGATAGATGGATTGATAGATTTGCAAAAGGAATATATATGAAAAATATATGTATAATATATATAATATATATTTTATATATATGACATAGATATATCTGCAACAGAATTTTTTTTCTTTCCTCACAGTAAACATTACTGTGAAGATTGTATCAAACCCACTTACGTTTTTATTACCCATTATTTCATCCATCAACAATCAGAACTATTGCTTTGTGTTTTTAAAGTTACATAAAGACTATCCTACCATATATATCATTGCATCTTTCTATACTCACTCAGTGTCATATATTTGAGATATCTCCAAAGATGAGAGTGAGGATGTTCATTTTAATTGCTGGAGAGAATGGCATTAAATGAACAAATCTCATTTTTTAGATATTCCTGTGCTGTAATAAAAATAGCCCCTCCCATAGCACTTTCAGCGCACCATGTACCACCTGAGCACTTGAAGTCCTTTAATCCACAATATAATGCATGATGTGTGCTTTACTGTGACGGTGCTTTCGGGGGTGAGAAAACCAGAGAACTTCAGTGAACTTCTCAAGGCATGCAGCTGGAAAACGCCTGAGCTGGAATTTCAACAGATGTTTGACTTCAGAGTTATCTGTTAGCAAGTACACTACGCCGAAAACAAGTTATTTCCCATTTTCACTACCAGACAGAGTGTCGCAGTTACCATCCTGGAACATATATTTTTGTACAAATATCAGAGTCTAAGGCTGACAACCGTGAGATCGCCGAGTGGTAGGATGAGCACCTGCTTGGTTTGGCAAGCCAATTAATGACACCCCCCCCAAGACATCCGTGCCCCGATCCCCACAATCTGTGACTATGCTGTTTTATATAGGAAAAGAAATTTTGCAGCTGTGATTAAATTGGGGAGTTTGAGATGAGATTATCCTGGATTATCTGGGTGAGTCCGATGTAATCCCAAGTGTCCTGATAAGGAAAAAGCAGAGGATTCAGAGTCCTATGAGGAGAGGTGACGGTGGAGAGAGAGAGAGGGGTAGAGGAGAGATCTGAATGTGCGACGTGACCGACAACAGAAGCTGAGAAATGCAAGCAGCTTCCAGAATCATGGAAATGGAAGTAAAAAAGAGTGCTATAGAAAACTCTTACCTTGAAGGGAATTCCTAAGAGCAATAAAGAATCTGAAATTTTACCTCACTTTTAAACTAATAAGCTGGCCTGTTGCTGTTCCTTAGATGCTGGCAGAAGACACGAGATTCCTGGGTCAGAGACAAAAGACAATTCTTCCACAGCAACAGCAGCCTCAGCATTTCTGCACCAGTATTCTGAGCTCTGATTCCCAGGGTGATGTGAAGAGGTTCCAGCGGACACCGACCTGCACAGGGGACTGCACTGCAGGAAAGCAGCCCAAAGTTCTGGGACTCAAGTCTTTTATGCTGGACAATCAGCATGGCTGGGCTTTTCCCCAACGGGACAACATCTGTATCTTCCAAGTCTGCTGAATATACACACGTCCTTCAAAAGAAGGCCCAGAACAAAGGGCATCAGTAATTTGTAAGACATGCTGACACATTAAGACCAAAGGAAAATCATCTCCCAACAGTAACATATTTCTCGCTGCTCAAGTCTGTGTAGTTACGCTGCATAGAACATGCTCCTGAGCCATATATTTGGTATTGCTTTCTATGTTTCTCAACCTTGCATGAATGGTATCAATGTATGCATTCGACCTTTTCTACCCTCCATGACTTTATTAAAGCTCACTCAAGTTGACACCTGTAGTTCTAGTTCACTTAATTTAACTGGCAATAGTGTACTTACCTGTCCTCCCCTTCCAGACGTTACGGTATTTCCAATTTTTTCCCACTTTTACAACATTAATACAGTGAACATCCTTATTCATGTCTCTTTGTACGCAAATGTGAGAGTCTTTCTTAAGTGTCTGTATCAGAATGAGATTTCTGGGTTTTAGGGTATGTTCATCGTCAGTTTTTAATGACTTCTTTACTACACAGAATCCTGATGAAATTGAATTTGTGGTGGCCATGTATGGGCAACACCCGAACCTTTCCTACCAGCAACCCCATCTCCTTCCCTATAATGTTCCCTTCTGCTCATTCAACAGGAGCAACACGGAACCCAAGGTGCTCAGCAGGGCTCAAGCAAGGGGCTTAAGGAAGTGGCAAGTACGGGAAGACAAATTCATCCAAAGGGAGGGACAAGCCAGATGAAGTGTGCGGTGTCTGCCTCTGGAGTTCCCTTCCTCCCAGAGAGAGCAAGAGTCAAATCCTGTCCCTTACCCGAAACACCTATGATTGACAGATTGTGGGGGGAAGCAGAAGAGAGTAGAGGGGAAGCGGAAAGAAGAAGGAGTAAGGATAAAGAGGAGGGAGAGAGAGAGAGACAAGAATGAACACAACCCTCACTATTTTTTTTTTTTTAATTCAGAGAGCAAACTTTGCCAACTAAGCAGGAAAATTGTCTCTTCAGCAGTGTTAGGAAGGCTTTGCTGGCCAAATTTAAAACATGTAAAAGGATAATAAAGACCAGCAATTACAAGGTACTACCTACTAAAATAAGAGACATTGTAGCTTATTTTGCAAAAAAGGAGATTGTTGCCTGAGGTTATAGTTTCCCCCACACACAAATAAATACCAATATTATAAAACTTAACTCTTTATCTTTTGGATCCTATTTTAAATTGCTTATTTGAAGTCTGTCAACAAATGGAGATAGATTTGCTTTTAAAAAGAGCAAAATACATTAACATTTTATATAAAAAGGAAATAAATCATGTAAGGCAATAGCAGATGAGACTTTTTTTGAAACCAAGGCTGCCAACGTGTATTTTCCTTATGATTGCTGCGTAACAAACTGCCCTAAGACTTGATGGCATCAAATGACCACTTTATTTTGCATCCATATTTGTGGGTCAGGAACTTGGGGAAGTCTGAACGGCGTGGCAGCCTCTGCCCACCGACCATCAGCCAGGGTGCCTGGGGCCAGCATCCAGCTCACTCAGTTCTCCGTGGGCTCCAGGCGCTGGGGCTTCTCCAGCAGCAGCCTGGGTGTCTCGGCAGGTGTTTCAGGGTATTTGCATTCCTTTCCCCTGGTGCCCAGCTTCCGGAAGGAAGGACAGAGACAGAGCTGAGGCAGGCTGAGGGCTACTCCTGTGTTTGGCATAGGCCCGCTTTGCCATAGCTAGGGGTGGAGAAATCCATCCCACTTTTGCTTGGGAGAGGGTGGAGTTTACACTGAAAAAACCAGGACAAGAGATGGCAGATCTGGTGCAGCCAATTTTAGAAAAAAAAAAACCTTCAACCACATTGTGAAGTTAAGTATTCCATTTTATTAATTGATATGGCCTTAGGGCCAAAAGATCCTTATCTAGAAATGTCAAGGATTTTCCTTTATTAACTTTTACATTATGGTCTTTATATAACTTCCATTTGAAATTAGAAAAGCCAATAGGCTGTTTACAAGTGTAACTACCCAAAGACAAAATCTTCCACTACGTAAAATCTCTCCCAGTCCTCAGTCACCCTGATGGAAGCAATGTGTCCTTCCACACAGTTCTGGGTGTGCAGAGAAATAGAAGCAATTCTGTGTGCAGAAGGCTGTGGGCTGATGAGGACTGCACAATACGACAGGGCTGAATAGATTTTCCTGCTACCCTCTGGAGCACAGTCAGGGGCTTCCATTCCAGGTGAAGCCTTTTCATTGTAAGTGCAGGGCAGGATGTCTGCTCCCCCAGTGTGGTGAGCGTCAAGGTCCATCCAAGGGGAACCCTCTCAGCCCCGCCTTCCTGAGCACGTGTGATGACCACAGCGACCCTACAGTCTTGCATTTGCTCCTATTGTGTGAGCAGAAAACAAGCTTGCTGTATTAAGCCAGTGGTTTTTTGGAGCTCTTTGTCTATGTCCTCTGGATAAGCTGGAACATCCTGATGTGTACAGCCCGAATGGTAGACATCGGTCGGGACTTTTGCTGTGACAATAAGGTGGCTCTCCTTACATATAGGTATGTCTACCTAGGGCTGCTCTTGTTGTATAGGACAGAGTCCTGAATATGATGGCTAGCTCAGAGGATTTTCATAGTTTACAAGTACTTTTAGATCATATTCCCCAAAAGTTTAGTGCTTCATAGTCCTACAAGCCACGTAAGGATCTCTGCCTCATTTTAATTTCTGTTGATTTGATGAGTAAGAGAAATATCTCCCTCTTGCCTCGTCTGCCTTCCCCACACCTGAAATCGCAATTCACACTGCAGCAGCAGCAGGATGTGACTCAATTTGGTTTCTGTCAGTCGAATGGGTCAAAAAAATGGCACTTCACTGTGACGTCACCTTGCAGTAGGCCCCCTGACCTTCAGATTGTGTGAACACCATCCCCTCCTCCGCTGCGCTGTCTCTCCTGTCGATTCACAGCAGAGCTTTGTGGGTAGAAATAGTAAGTGCTCCAGAGTCCTCAACAACTCTCTGGTCTCTTGCCTTTGCTTACGATACCTTGGCTGTGCAAATGTGAACATTAGGTGTTAAACTGGATCAGCTGGGAAGACAGGAAAGTTCTGGAGTCAGATGATGGTTTCAGTTATGCAGCAATGTGAAGGTACCTAGTGCCCCTCAGCGCTAAACTTAACAGTGGATAAAAATGATACATTTTATGCATATTTAGTTCAGCATAAGTATACACATACATGCAGGTGTGTGCACACACACACACACCACCCATATATATGCATATTGGCTGGGTGTGATGGTGCACACCTATAATTCCAGCAACTTGGAAGGCTGAGGCAGGAGGATCACAAGTTCAAGGCCAGCCTCATCCACTTAGCAAGACTCTAAGCAACTTAGCAAGACTCTGTCTCAAAATAAAAATTAGAAAGGAAGCTGGGGTTGTGGCTCAGAGGTAGAGCACTTGCTTCGCACGTGTGAGGCCCTGGGTTCAATCCTCAGCACCACATAAAAATAAATAAATAAAAATAAAGATATTGTGGGGGCTGGGGATGTGGCTCAAGCGGTAGCGCGCTCACCTGGCATGCGTGCGACCCGGGTTCGATCCTCAGCACCACATACCAACAAAGATGTTGTGTCCGCCGAGAACTAAAAAATTAAAAAAAAAAAAAAGAAAAATAAAGATATTGTGTCCAACTACAACTAAAAATAAATAAGTAAAAAGGGCTGGGGTTGTGGCTTACCTGTTAAGCACCCCTGAGTTCAGTCCCTGGTACCAAAATATATGTGTGTGTACATGTGCACACACATATACACACACACACTTTTTTTTTTCTTTATGGCTTCTGGATTTACTTCCCTGTTTAAGAAGTTCTCTCCTATGCAAACATTCAAACTTAGAGAAATAGTTTTAAAATTTCTTCTTACATGACTAGTATAATTCCATAACACACACAACCACAAGAATAGAAAATTATGCTCCTTATATGTATAATATGCCAAAATACATTCTACTATTACATATAAATAAAAAGAACAAATAAAAATTAAAATAAATAAAAATTAAATTTCTTTTAATGTTATGGTTTAATTTTTTTACACTAAAGTTTTCAGCCAGTTTGGAATTTACTTTTTTAAAAAATATTTTATTTTGTAGTTGGACACAATACCTTTCTTTCTTTATTTTTATGTGGTGCTGAGGATCGAACCCAGGGCCTCACCTGTGCTAGGCGAGTGCTCTACCGCTGAGCCACATGCCCAACCCTGGAATTTACTTTTGAATATGTTTTGGATTCAAAAGCCAATGGGTTTCCAGCTGTTGACGTGATGATTCTATATTTATGTTTCTCTTTTATTCCCATTACTCACCTTCCTGCTTTTATTTTTACTTAGTAATTAGAGATTGGCGTGTTCATGTTCCCATGTAACTAGAATGGAGTTGGAACCTGGCATTAGTCAGTCATATGAACACTGAGACTCCTCCATGTTGACTGATGTGTCATGGTCACAGGCACCCAGGAGAATTTGTACAGTGTAGACACCATATGACAATTCTTGAACATTAGCTTCAGGTCTTTATTTTCTGAATTACATTGTTTCATATAATTGGAGACACACAGCAGCCAGGACTGTGTGCAGGCCTATGTTTTCTAGAGATACCATTGTTCATGAGTCACATTTGCTGGTGGGCACTTTCAGTGAAAAGAGCTAGAAATGTGGATTTCTTGAAGTCATGAGTGTAAGTCGATAGCTCTAATATAAATTTAACTTCAAAGAGACTTAATATCTTGATTCTATCTTTTATCATAACATTTTATCTTCTCAAGTCTTGGTTGCTGCTGGGCACGGTGGCACTTGCCTGTAATCACAGCCACTTAGGAGGCTGAGACAGAAGGATAGCAAGTTCAAGGCCAGCCTCAGCAATTTAGTGAGGCCCTGAGTAATTTATTGAGGCCCTAAGTAATTTAGCAAGACACTGTCTCAAAATAAAAATTAAAAAGGTCTAGGGATGTGGTTCACTAGTAAAACAGCCCTAGGTTCAATCTCCAGTATCAAAAAATAAAAAAAAAATCAATCTTGGTTGCTGTGTGCCCACCCAAGGATGCCAAACAAAACAGACCATGTTTGGTTACAGGATCTGCACCTCAGTAGCAGAGCATGTACTAAGCATGTGTGAAACTCTGGGTTCAATCCCCACCGCCCCCAAAAGAATCTTGATTGCTACGATCTTAACCTCATTACTTATTTACTTTAGTCTGGTACATGCAGAAATTGAAAAAGAAGTTCAATAATCATATATATGTAATATGCATTTATATATTTCATACATAAAATAATTTATCTGGATTTTGTTTTGGTGCCAGGGATTAAAGCCACATCCATAGACATTTATTTTTTTAATTTTTTGAGACAGGGTCTCACAAAATTGCTTAGGGCCTCAATAAACTGCTGAGGCTGGCTTTGAACTTGGGATCCTCCTGCCTTAGCCTCCAGAGTTGCTGGGATGACAGGTGTGCTCCACGCCTGGCAGATTATCAGTTTCATATGTAAAACACTTTAGCAGTTGACACTCCCCTGTCACCCTGAATGGAGTTGGAAACCTCTCTGCACTCTCCTGCTGTTCAGAAGGTTCTCCATTGGGGCTGGACAGAGTCCGGAGTTCTCTGATGGAATACCAGTTATATGTTAATAAAGCTTTCAAAGCTAACAAACAAAAGATGCTAAAAAGAAATCAGTAATAATGACCCCATGTCAGGTCCCAGAATAATGATATCCCGTTTTTCCTAAAATGTAGCTGGACGCTCTAAGAGAGCCCCTTTGCCTACGTGTCTTAACAAAATAAAGTGTATCAAATATTTTGTTGGCAACAGGCCTCGTGCCAGAGCAGAATGGAGGGTGGATCTCAGAGAGGGTGGGGCACCTGCTGACAGAGAAGGATACAAAGTGCCCAACACACAGGCTCTTTGTTGTGCCCACTGAGCCAGTGGGGACTTGGAGTGGCCCTGTGCTATGGGCCACCAACCCTGGGCCCTGGAGCAGGTCCAGGGCTAAGCTCTTTACTTGTGAATCCACCCCACAGTTTCAGGGACAGATACCAAGTTATCTAAACCTGAGGGAAAAAATCAGTCCCTAACATTTATAAACAAGTAACATCATGTCTATGTCCTTCTATGTGGCTTGTCCGACAGCCTCATCTGTGAAAGTTAACACACTCTAATTAACAGATGCTAAAAATTTACAGCTGGCATTCAAATCAGTGTCCTTTTACATAGTCTAGTCCGGGAGGTAATTATTATACTCCAAACAAAGGGGAACAGCACGCCATTTCCTCCAGTGGCCGTTAGCCGTCTGAGTTTACCTAAGTGCCTGCACAGGGCTGGCACAGTGGTGAGATCATCTAGCGTGTTTCTCAAATTGTGTCCCCGTGTTAAGAGACGCGGGCGGCCAGGCATAGTGGCACACGTCTGTGATCCCAGCCACTCGGGAGGCTGAGCAGGAGGATGGCAAATTCGAAGGCAGCCTCAGCAACTTAGTGGGAGCCAGTCTCAAAACGAAAACTAAAAAGAGCTGCAGATGGGGCTCAGTGGTGGGGCGCTTGCCCGGCCTGTGCCAGGCCCTGGGTTCCATCCCCAGCACCAGAGATGAAAAGGGACTAGGAAAAATGCCTTGTCAAAGCCCAATTGACAGGTTTCTGAAAGTCCCTGGATTCTGGTAAGTGTAGTGACACCTCGAATACAGACTGAGAACTGTCTGAACTCCGGTGCTCCAGTTCCACCCGTCAACCCAGGCTGGTGGCTCAGCTTCTCAGAGGTTCTGTCCCTTTCTCTATAAAAAGTCACAATGAGGTCGGCTCTGCCATTGTTTCACAAACCAACCAGATAAAGACCTTGGAGTCAAAGTCCTGGTGAGGTGTAAGTGCCCCTCCCCCAGGCTGATGTTGGCGGAGAGGGTCAGGGGGACAGGGAGAACGGAGCAAGGAAGGGTCGCCATAACAAATGAGAAGGTGGCACGTGTCCTACACACGGAGAAGAAAGTAACTAAAAACAAGGTTTTTAAAAGTAGACATCTTGGTGAGACGTCCCTCGTCACAGGGAGAAGGGGAATGCTTCCGATCACCGTGTCCCTCCCCGGGGCCCGTCCAGGCAAAGTGGAGGTGGCAAGAGCTCAGACGGAAAACCTGCAACTCTGTTGTGCCTTGAAGAACCAAAGAATAGAAAGTGAGCAGCCCAGAAACCCCAGGAGGAGGACAGCTAGAGAGGGGCCTTGGATTCTGTGGTCACCCAAGCTGACGGGGTGGGGACTCCAGCTGGGCTAGAGAGCAGGCGGACACCCGTCATCAGCCACGTCCCAGGAGTTTTGAGAACCGCGTCAGGACATCGTGATGTTGTGATGCTGCTTATTGGGAAATAAACCCAGCTGAGGGAAACGGGTTATCTGCAGAAATTGTATTGTCGCTTTTAATTCAGAGTGAACTTTTCAGTAACATTTTGCTATGCAAACAAAACAAGACCCTCTGCCCTGGTGGAAAACAGTGATCTCTGGGGAAGAAAAATGGAATTCTTTTTCCTACCTAACATTGTAGGAAAGGAGGGAAGACCTCCGTGGACCTGCTGACAGAGGCTCACCAGGCCAGGGTCCCTGATGTGATGGCCACAGGCTCCCTGGGCTCATGGCTCTGCACACAGCAGATTCCAACCTCAGAATGCCCACGGGCTTCCCAGGACCAGGACTGGTCAGCAGCTGACTGCCCAGAGGGACTGACTGTGTGGGCCTCTTGTTTCTGTCTGGGGTCAGGGACATCATCAGTCCCCTGTAGAGGGCTGTAGCCAAGGACCTCAGCGTGTCCCACCTGGAGGAGACTGGGATGACTTTCTCTTACGGCTTGGCTCACCAGAGAGGTGTCTCGAAAGTGACCAGCTTCTGTCTGCTCTGGCTCCCTTGTTAACCTTTCAATAAGCTGGTGATATCTTTATATTTGGAGGAAAGTTATATGTTTTATCTATTTGCAGATTAGTTGGATAGTTTTGGAGCCCTCCAACTACAGAGCCAACGGACTCCATTTGCCCAGAGTGTGCCTAATGGCTATAGAGACAGGGACTCTTTTTTTAAAAAAAAAAATTTTTTTAGTTGTAGATGGACACAATATCTGTGTTTTGTTTATTTATTTTTGTGTGGTACTGAGGATCGAGCCCAGGGCCTCATCCATGCTGGGCAAGTGCTCTGCCACTCAGCCCCAGCCCCACAGAACAGTGTTACAAATTTACAAGCAGCGTGACGGACACATGGCGTGGTAAACACGTCAGGGCTTTTACCCACCCTTGACCTCAGCATTTGTCATTTCTTTGTGGTGACAAGGTTCAATGCTGTTGTCTTTTCTGAAATCCTGGATTCCCAGAGTAGATCTCAAACAGCTTTCCCCTGACTCCTGGCTGGGGGTCCAGGCTTGTTTCTGGTTTGGGCCAGCACTGGTCTGGTTCTGGTTTGGGACCATACATGACTCACTGTGGCAGCCACCATGACTGACCATGGGCAGGCCTTTCCATCCCCCATGCCTGTGGGCAGGCCCTTCTATCCACCATGACCATGGGCAGGTCCTTCCATCCACCATGACTGACCATGGGCAGGCCTTTCCATCCACCATGACTGACCATGGGCAGGCCTTTCCATCCACCAAGCCCATGGGCAGGCCTTTCCATCCACCATGACTGACCGCGGGCAGGCCCTTCTATCCACCAAGCCCATGAGCAGGCCTTTCCATCCACCAAGCCCATGGGCAGGCCTTTCCATCCACCATGCCCATGGGCAGGTCCTTCCATCCACCATGACTGACCATGGGCAGGTCCTTCCATCCACCATGACTGACCGTGGGCAGGCCCTTCTATCCACCAAGCCCATGGGCAAGCCTTTCCATCCACCAAGCCCATGAGCAGGCCTTTCCATCCACCATGCCCATGGGCAGGCCTTTCCATCCACCATGACTGACCATGGGCAGGCCCTTCTATCCACCAAGCCCATGGGCAAGCCTTTCCATCCACCAAGCCCATGGGCAGGACTTTCCATCCACCATGACTGACCGTGGGCACCATGATGGTTTGGGACCATACATGACTCACTGTGGCAGCCACCAGGGGCTGGACCTTCCATCCGCCATGACCATGGGCAGGTCCTTCCATCCACCATGACTGACCGTGGGCAGGCCTTTCCATTTACTCACTGGGTTTCCATCCATGGGCCAGCAGGGCTCCGTCTATGCTGGGTCACAGAGGACAGAAAACCTGGCTTGCTCTTTTCCTTCCGTCTGTGAGTTGTGCCCCATCCAAGGACCACGTGGAAGGAGAACGGGTTTTAGGACCTGGATGGTGAGGGGCTGGGCCTCTGCACTGGCCTGTGGCTAAGGTGGTGGAGTGAGGGTCGAGGTGCTGTGGTCCCCGAGTGCCCGACTGAGGAGAGCCTTGGCTCTCGTGTGTCTGTCTGAGGTATTTTCTTATGTGGAGCCTACTAATAACTTCAGTTACTTCATTGCAGAAAAGGAGCCTCTGTCTCCCTGGCACCCAGGAGGCGACACGTGCCTGGTGAGTTTGGCACCCTCAGAACTGCCAGAAGGTTCACAACTGAACTCGTATTTTCAATCTCAGGCTTTTTAAAGAAAAAACTACTACTTCTTGGCATTTTTTTTTTCTATAAGAAACGAAGTTAACATAAAGTGCTTAAATAGAGAAGTTTGGTTTAAAACAGCTAATAAGCTTTTTCTTGATTTTATTTATGTGAAATATAATGTAACTATATATTTTTACTTTTCAATTTTTGATTGACTCACAATATTCACACTATTTACAAGCTACAATGCTATGTTTTGATCAGTCATGTGATCAACAGGGTAGAGTGTTCCCATCACCTTAGACTTTTATCACTTGTTTATGATGTGTTTGTTCAGATTTCTCTCCTATTTTGGGACATGCAATGCTCTATTGAAAACTATATTCACCCTGCTCTACCATGGACCAAAAGATCCTCCTCATCCTCCCAAACAATCAATAACAGTGTATCCAACGACTCTGCCCCTTCTCCCACCCTCTCCTTCCCCCCAGTTTCTGGCCCCCACTATTCTTATTCTCAACTTGTACCTGAGTTTGCTTCATCTTAGCTAATCTAGAAAATCTGGTCTTCCTTAACTTCTTCTGTTGGTTTTCTAAGCAAATAAGCTAATATTACTTTGATGTAAAGTTTTAAATTTAAAACAATGTAACATGGTGCTCAACTAAATTGAAGAATTCTAACAAATTTTGTGATACCAATGGTAATTATTCTCTGGTTGACATATGATTTCCAAAGACCTTAATAAACTTTAAGATTTACAGTGAGTCAATCAATGGATAATCCTTAAATACTTAATGTTGCTTTTACGATCTACAGAGAGGCTGTACCTTTGGGCCATGGTGACAGTGGGTTCACTTTTGACTCATAACATTTACACCATCTATGGGCTGCAGCCTGAGCTGTGTGTGCTCTGGGGTCCTCGCCCACGTGCCCCTGAATGCCTCTGGTTGTGGTGGACTCAGGTCCTGCTCAGGGGCAGAGAGGTGCACCACCTGGGCCACACCTGTGACTAAGCCCCACCTGTCAGCCAAGGGACCTTCCCACTCTCACCTTTGACCTAAGACCCCTGCTGGCTTGGCCTACAAGTGGTTGACTCCTCCTTCTGCTGACCCTTCTCCCTCCCCATTGTTCCCAAGTGTGGGGCCTAAAGGCCCAGCTCCATCTCTGTAACTGTGTCCAAAGGCTCTCACCTGCCACACGGCACTTCTGATAAAACACCTTGTACACAGTCCTGTCCCCACCTCCCAGTTCTGTCTGTGAGGTGGACGTTACTGACTTTAACATTTACAATTCACCCTGGGATTAAGTCTATACTAGAAGTGCCAGGTACAGTGGCACACTTCTCTTATCCCAGCAACTCGGTAGGCTGAGGCAGGAGGATCACAAGTTCCAGGACAGTCTGGGCAATTTAGTGATACCTATCTCAAAAAATAAAAAAATGCTGGAGATACAACTTGGAATGGAACCACCATTTGACCCAGCTATCCCACTCCTTGGCATACACCCAAAGGATTTAACAACAGCATACTATATTGATGCAGCCACATCAATGTGTATAGTAGCTCAATTTACTATAGCTAAGCTATGGAACCAGCTTAGGTATCCTTCAACAGATTAGTGGATAAAGAAATTATGGTACATATACACAATAGAATATTATTTAGCCATAAAGAAGAATGAAATTATGGCATTTGTTGGTAAATGGATGGAACTGGAGACTATCATGTTAAGTGAAATAAGCTAATCCCCAAAAAACCAAAGGCCACATGTTCTCTCTTATATAACAATGCTAACACACAATAAGGTGGAGACAGAAGAAAAGAAGTTCACTGGATTAGTCAAGGGAAATGAAGGGAAGAGACAGGGGCTGGAAATAAGAAAGACAGTGGAATGAATCAGACATAACTTTTCTATGTTCATATATGAATACATGACCAGTGAAACTCTACCTCATGTTCAACAAGAATGGGACGCTACACATACACTTCATGTATGTATAATAGGTCAAAAACATTATACTGCCGTGTTTAACTAAAATGAACAAATAAATTTTTATTTTAAAAAAAAGGATGGAGATATTGCTCAGTGGTTAAGCACCCTTAGGTTCGATCCTCAGTACAAAAAGAAAAAAAGACTATACTAGGAGCAAAGAAATATGTCAGCATACAGTGGCATATGTATACAGTGGCATATGTATACAGTGGCAAAAATTTAACAGCATATTTGGTGGGAGGTGCCTTTATCAGGGAAAAAAAGAATGTTTTTTGCCTAAAGAAAAGTGTTGGGGGGTCGGGGCTGGGGCTCAGTGGCACAGCACTTGCCTCACACATGTGAGGCACTGGGTTTGATCCTCAGCACCACAAAAAATAAATAAATAAATATATATATTTTTAAAAGTGGTGGTTTTCTGTAGAATGAGAGAGTATAGTGAAAGACACAGGTGAATGAAAATAGGAAACTATGACATTGCTGAGACACTGCCAGATGGTATCAGGGCACTGAGTCAGGATCCAGAACGCTTTAGTCCAGAAGCCAAAAACTCTGGGTACGAAAGCCTTGTCGTGATTCAGGAAGAAAGACCGACTGGATGAAGGGGAAATCTGATTTTTGCTGACATGAACCATGTGTTCTTTGGCCGGTGATTCTGATGAAGCCCTTTCTCCACTTCTCAATCTCTCTCTCTTCCCTTCAACTTAGCCAACAATGTTTTTTCAAGATGAACATTCTTCAGTATTTTATTCTTAACTATCTCTCTGGATTCATAATCAAATATCGAGTTTCTTTGCTTTCATTGGCATTATTTGCACAGGTTCAATAAGAGTCGGATCTCCTTTTGATAAGGTTTTAATTGGACAAGTTGATTATGTGACCCAATTGCTTGAATTGTCAGTAGTGTTATATCAGAGTGTAACTTCTCCTTGAGCAGGTGACGGGCACATTGGGCCCTGGTGGAGGGACAAAGTTCAACTTTGGATGTGGTACTCACTTCCATTGCCCTGAGGGCCACCGGCACACAGCCTGCTGGGGTGGCTGGGGATGTTTTGCCTTAGTGGTGAGGGCAGGAGTGACAATGTCTCGGGGTGTAGAGCGGGGAGGACCCTCTAGTGCTGTCCTTAAGCCTGGCTTCATTCCTGGCTTCTACAAAGTCGTCCTGAGGGTGCATGACCATGTACCCAGAATGGTGCTGTCCCTGAATGGTGCACAAGAGGTGCTCAGCCCTGGCTGAGGATCTGCAGGTCTCCGGAGCTTCCCAGAGCTATTCTGGGGACATTTTTCCCAGCGTGGTGCGTTCTAGCCAGCAGACAGCTCGTTCTTGTGGTCTCCCAGGCACAATGTGTCAACTGCGACATTCCGATTCCAGGGCCCCAGCAATTGGCACTGGGCAGACGGCTTCACTGTGGAGGATGGGACAAGGGACGGTGCCTCTCAACAAATGGGATTCACATAAACACGACATCTGAACCCTCTTCCTGGCGTGCTGAACCATTCTCGTAGCTGGCTAGAACTGAAGTGGGGCTGCCCGGGGACAACGTGTCCAGCTCCCCTGGCTCAGAGTCCCGTCGCGGCTGTCACCTGTTGGTCACCAGCTCTGGCACCTGTGCTCCTCCTGCGAGGTAATTTTGCACACAGCAGAGATACTCGGTTTCAGGACAGAGGCCCCGGAGAAGGGGGAGAGCAGAGGCTTGCAGGAGGCCCGCCTGCCCCGCCTTCCAGTGGGGCAGATGGAGCAGGCCACTCACCAGACCCAGGGCTTCTATCTGGGAAACGGGGATGTTACACTGGCTACTGTGCACAGTGTCGCTGCTTCCACCACACTACAAACAACGCTTAATTCTTCACAGCTTCATTACCTGTTCACTAGCCCCCTGCTTTTTACCCCTGAAAGGATTTCAGTCCTTTCATTGAAATAGCCTGCACTAGATTATCCTTCCCAAACTAAAATCACTTCTTGCTCAAAAACACTCCTGGGCTGATGTCACTGAACTTGACACTTGAGAATTGCTGAAGCAGCAAGTTCTATATGTATATTTACTCCCCACCCAGCGCACGCCCATCCTCCCAGCCCCACACACCTGTCAGAGTCCCTCCCAAGCAGCCCAGCCCACCTTCCCACGGTGTCTCCTCTGACCTCCTTTTCTCCCTGCTCATCAGGACACCTGCTCCTCAGTAGCTGTACCAACTAGGGACATTTTGCCTCCCCAAGAAGCTTCCAAGACCGAGACAGAGACCCCAGCACATGGCCAACATGTGATAGAGGAGAGGGGCTCCCAGATGCTAACTGGCTGACTTCTCTGTCCACGGGGAAGGGAGGGAGGTGAGGCATCCCGCAGACTTGACTCCTTGGTGGGAAGTCACTAGTCCTCCAGCTCCTCACAAGGTGGATGTTGCTCACTGTGTCCCCGTGACTCTGACATTTGCTCTCTATTGCTGTCCTAACGAGCCACCACAGTGACGTCCTCAACATGGAGGAACAGGAAGCCCCAGATGTCACTCCTCACCAGAGACAATGACTGCACCATGATGCATGGCCAAAAACCTTATGGAAGGTCCAGAAACCACTTGAGCAGTTGTGGTCCCCAGGCAGCTCAGAGCCCAGGACACACAGGTGGGCACAGGTAGGAGAAGCCGTTCCATCTTGGCCCTAAAACGCCACTCTCCAAAACAGCACAAGTGGGAGCAAGCACCTCACTCACAGCTTCTCCCTCAAGATGGGAAGAAACTGGACAGGTGTCCAACAATCTGACTCTCCAGGGGCTGCTCAAAGCACCAGCTTCGGTCTTGCTTGGTGGAGCGCTGAAGGACTGTCATACAGCTGCTCCTTGATGTATGCAGGGTGACATTCTGGCAAGCCCATCTAAGCTGAAGATGCCACAATTCAAAATGCATTCATTGCACCTGACCAGCCAAACGTCATAGCTTAGCAACACAGACACCGTACCATGATGTATTGGATGTTTGCATTGTGACCTGGCTTGCTGCCACTGGCTGGCGTCACCAGGGAGAATTAGATTGCATATCACTAGCCAAAATTCAAAACTTCAACTTATGTTTTTTACCGAATGAGTATCATTTTCACACCACCATAAAGTAGCAAAACTTGAAGTAGACCCACTGTAAATTGGGATGGCCTTTACTGGGGATGCCTCAAGCCAGAGAACAGAAGAAAATCCAGTAGGAGTTTGTAGCAGAGGATCTGCAGTAACACATACAGACACAAGGGGGAGCAAGAGATTACAGCACCTGAGAAAGAAACCAGCAAACCTCTCGAATAGGAAGACATCTCCCCAGAAAAGATTTGAAAACCTGCCTAGAATTTCTGATCAGAATGATTAGTGAAGGTCTTCCCTTATAAAGCTTGTCTTTAAGGACTATGAGAGGTGGCTGGTTTTTCAAAGCATAAATCAAAGCCAAAACAAAAAGACATATGATGAAACAGGAAAACATAGTATAATCAGAGGAACAAACAAACCTCCAGAAAGATAGGCCTATTAAATATTGGCAAATGATTTAAAATATTTGCCTTAAAGAAGCTCATATGAAGAGAACACAGATAAACAACTAAAAGAAATCAGGAAAATGATGCATCAATAAAATGAGATTACAACAAAAGGAGACTACAACAAAAGAAACAAACTCTAGAGCTGATGAATACAATAACTAAATTTAAAAATTTGTCAGGAGGTTTCTATAGGAGAATGATCAAGTAAAAGATAGAATTAGAAAACTCAAAAGACAAGTTATTTGAAATCACTTAATAGGGAAAAAAGGAAATTCTGAAGAAATTTTAGAAATTATCAAGCAAACAAATATATATATATATCATAGAAGTCAGAGAGAGAGAGAGAGAGAGAGAGAGAGAGAGAGATTATTTTTTAAAACAATGGTTGAAAACTTATCAAATCTGGAAAGAAAATAGACATCCAAGTTCAAGAAGTGCAAAGAATTTCAACTAGAATGAACTCAGAGGCCCATCTCAAGACACATTAAACTCAAAAGTCAAAGATAGAGAAAGAAGCTTGAAAGCATTAAGAGGAAGTAACTTGTTGTATACAGGGGAACTCCCATGAGACTTTTGGAAAATTTCTTAGCAGAAACATTAGAGACTAGAAGGGAGTAGGATGATATATTCTAGGTACTGAAAGGAAAAGATAACTCTGCCAACTAAAAATACTATTATACAGTAAAAATATCTTTGAAAAATGAAGTTGAAATTAATACCTTACCAGAGATACAAAAGCTGAGGGAGTTTAATCGTCACTAAACCTGACTTACAAAAATTGCTAAAAGGCAGTCAGAGAAATGCAAATCAAAACTACCCTAAGATACCATCTCACTCCAGTAAGACTGGCAGCCATCATGAAGTCCAACAACAACAAGTGCTGGAGAGGATGCGGGGAAAAGGGTACACTTGTCCATTGTTGGTGGTACTGCAAATTGGTGCAGCCAATTTGGAAAGCAGTATGGAGATTTCTTGGAAAGCTGGGAATGGAACCACCATTTGACCCAGCTATTCCCCTTCTCGGTCTATTCCCTAAAGACCTAATAAGAGCATGCTACAGGGACACTGCTACATCGATGTTCATAGCAGCACAATTCACGATAGCAAGATTGTGGAACCAACCTAGATGCCCTTCAATAGATGAATGGATAAAAAAAAATGTGGCATTTATACACAATGGAGTATTACTCTGCATTAAGAAATGACAAAATCATAGAATTTGGAGGGAAATGGATGGCATTAGAGCAGATTATGCTAAGTGAAGCTAGTCAATCGTTAAAAAACAAATACCAAATGACCCCTTTGATATAAGGGGAGTAACTAAGGACAGAGTTGGGACGAAGAGCAGGAGAAGAAGATTAACATTAAATAGGGATGAGAGGTGGGAGGGAAAGGGAGAGAGAAGGGAAATTGTAGGGAAAGGGAAGGTGATCCTCAGGGTTATACAAAATTACATACAAGAGGAAATGAGGGGTAAGGGAAGAATAATACAAGTGGAATAAATGTTTTACAGTAGAGGTGGTCGAGAGAGAAGAGGGGAGGGGAGGGGAGGGGAGGGGGGATAGTAGAGGATAGCTTAGAGAGCAGAATTCATCAGACACTAGAATGGCAATGTGTAAATCAATGGAAATGTAACTGATGTAACTGATGTGATTCAGCAATCTGTATACGGGGAAAAATGGAAGTTCATAACCCTTTTGAATCAAATTGTGAAATATGATATATCAAGAAAGATGTAATGTTTTGAACGACCAACAATAAAAAAAATAAAAAAAAATAAACACTAAAAAAAATTGCTAAAGGGAGTCCTTCAAGTTGAAATGAAAGGATGCTAGAAAGCAACATAAAAGCATAGAAAAATATAAAGCTCTCTGCTAAAGGTAAACATATAGACAGGTTCCTATAATACTGCCATGATGGTACACAAATTGCTTTTACTTCTGGAACAGAACTTAAAAAATGAAAGTACAAAAGTAACTGATATAAAACTGTATCAATGGATACAAAATATAGAAAGATATAATTTGTGACCTTGATAGCATAAAGGAGAAAGATCTGAAGCACAAAAGTTTTTATCTGTGATTGAAATTAAGTTGGTATCAGTTTAAAACAGATCACTATGATGACATGGTCCTTATGGTATAATGTAATCCATGTGGTAATCACAAAGAAAACACTTATAGGAAATGCACAGAAGAAAATGAGAAAGGAATCAAAACATGCCAATATTAAAAAAAAAATCAATGACCCACAAAGGAAGGCTGGAAGAGCAGGAAAGAAGGACAATATAACTACAAGATATATAAAAAAACAATAAGATGGCAGTAGTAAGTCCATCTCTATCAAGAATTACTTTAAATATAAATAGATAAAAGTTTTTAACCAAAAGATGGAATGGATCAAAAACCTAAGCAATATACTGCCTACAAGACACGCCAGAGATAAAGATACACAGGCTGAAAGTAAAAGGATGGAAAGATACTTTGTGGGTACTTCAGGCAATTAGACTTTAAGACAAAAACTGACATGAAGGATAAAGAAGGATATTATACAGCCATAAATGGATCAGTGCACCATGAAGACATACCCTTTATAGATGTCTATGCCTCCAACAGCACAAACCCAAGTGGAGGAAGCAAACAGTCAAAGAACTGAAGGGAGCAACAGTCACAGTATTAGTGGAGATTTCAGTAACCCACTTTAAAAACAGATAAAGCATGGGCTGGGCTGTGGCTCAGTGGTAGAGCGCTCACCTAGCAAGTGCGGGGCCCTGGGTTCGATTCTCAGCACCATATAAGAATAAATAAATTTATTGTGTCCAACCACAACTAAAAAAAAATATTTAAAAAAAAGATGAAGCAGAGAGAATACCAACCCGTCATGGGTTACAACCAAAGCCACCAACAACCTGCACAATACCATTGACCAACCAGACCAGACAAACACATATAGAACACACCACCCAATCTCAGAAAAATAGATGTTCTTCTCAAGAGCACCCAGCTCTAGGATATGCCACATGTGAGGCCACAAAGTAAGTCTTCATATATTTAAGAAAATTGAAGTCATACCAAGTATCTTCTCCAACCATAATGAAATGAAACTAGAAACTAGGAGCAGTAGGAAAATTGGAAAATTCACAAGTATATGGAAGCTAAACAACACTCTTGAACAACCAGTGTAGCAAAGTAGAATCACAAGGGAAATTACAAAGTGTCTTGAGAAAAATAAAAATGAAATTATAAAAAATAAAAACTCATGGTATGTAACAAAGACAGTACTAAGAGGAAAGTTTATAACCCTGAATAAAGAAGAAGGATCTCAAATCAACAATCTAGCTCTACACTTCAAGGAGCTGGAAAAAAAATAAACTAAAACCAAACTTAGCAGAAGGAAGAAATTATTAGCGATTAGAGCAGAAATAAATGAAATAGAGAATAGAAAAAAACCTTAAAAGTTGGATTTTTTAAAAGATCATCAAAACTGGCAAAACTTTAGATGGATTAACTAAGAAAAATATGGAAGAAGATTCAAGTAACAAAAATCAAAAATTAAAGAGCTGTTTTAATTAGCTTTTTTTGCTTCTGTGACTAAAAGACCCAACCAGAACAACTGTGGAAGAAGAAAAATTTATGTAAGGGCTCATGGTTTCAAAGGTCTCAGTCCCTGAACAGCAGGTTCCATTCCTCAGGACTTGAGGTGAGGCTGAACATCATGGCCAGGGGAAGCAGCTCACTTGATGATCAGAAGGCAGAGAGAGAGACTCCGCTCTCCAGATAAAAAATGTATACCCCATAGCCCCCGCCACAATGAACCACTTCCTCCAGCCACACCCCACCTGCTTCCAGTCACCACCCAGTTACTCCCATCAGAGACTGATTTGCTGATTAGGTTAAGGCTGTAGCCCAATCATTTCTCCTCCAAACCTTCTTGGATTGTCTCACACGTGAGCTTTTATGTTATCTAAACATAACAGAAGACATTACAACCAATGCCACAAGAACGAAAAGATCATGAGAGAATATGATGATCAGTTATATACAACAATTTGGATAACCTAGAAGAAATAGACAAATTCCTAGAAACATACAACCAGCTATGACTGAACCCTAAATTAGTAAATAAACAGATAAATAAAAATGGAACAGATCTTCCACTGGAAAGGCGACTGAATCAGAAATTAGAAACCTCCCAACCAAGAAAAACTCAGGACCAGATGACATCACTAGACAATTCTACTAAACACTGAAGTAAGAATTAACATCAAAACTTTTTGAACTCTTTCAAAATACTGAAGAGGAAGGAACACTTCCAATGTCATTTTATGTAGCCAGCATTATTGTGACACCAAAATCAAATAGATACTACAAGAAAATTACACATCAATATTTCTGATAAATGTGGATGCAAAAATACCAACCATATATTAGCAAACTGAATTTAATAGCACATTAAAAGGATTATATTATTACCCCTATGTATGGGTATGATTGCACAAATGGTATGGCTCTACATCAAGAGAAATGAAAAGTTGCACTCCATTTGTGTAAAAACTGAAATTAAATTAAATAAAAAAGGATTTATTCTCAATGCAATAATGGGATTTAATCTCAGAATGCAATAATGTTTCAATATATAAAAATCAATTAATGCAAATTAACAATGAATTAACCAAATTAACAGAGCGAAGAACAAAAAAAACACGATCATCTCAATTGATGCAGGAAAAAATACACAATAAAATTTAATATCTTTTCATGATAAAACATACCCAACAAACTAGGAGTAGAAAGAAATTCACTCAACATAATGAAATCCACATATGGAAAGTCCACAGTGAACATCATATTCAATGGTAAACAAAGATTTCCTTTCATACTGGAAGCAAGCAATGATGGCTTCTCTTGCCACTTCAATACAACATAGTACTGGGAATGATAGCCTGTGCAATTAGATAAGAAAATAAATAAAATGTGTCAAAATTGGAAAGAAGAAAAGGAACTCTGTTCACAGAAAATACAATCTTATATGTAAAAAACACTGAAGACCCACCATACCCTCACACACATAACTGTTAGAACCATTTACTGAATTCGGCAAATTTCCAGGACACAAAATCACATACAAAAAAAACTTGTGTTTCTGTACATTAACAACAAACAATACAAAAATCTAAAGAAAACAATTTATAGTAACAGCAGAAAGAATAAAGTACTTACAAATAAATTTAACCAAGGAGGTAAAAAGCCACTGAAAATTAGAAGGCATTGCTGGAATAAACAAGAAACAAATAAGTGAAAAGACATTCATGTTCATGAATTGGAAGAAAATATCCACAATCCGGGGGCTGAGGATGTGGCTCAGCAGTAGAGCACTCCTCTCACATGTGTGAGGCCCTGGGTTCGATCCTCAGCACCACATTAAAAAATAAAAAGGTATTTATTGTGTCCACCCACAACTAAAAAAATTATTTTAAAAAGGAAATATCCATAATCCCCAAGCAATCTACACATTCAATGCAATCCCTATCAAATTCCCAAAGACAAAATTTTTGTGGAAATAGAAAAAAATAATCCTAAAATCATATGGAATCTTAAAGGACCCCAAGAGCCACAACAGTCTCAAGACAGAAAAATAAAACCATAGGCCTTACACTTTCTGATTTTGAAACTTACAATGCCACAGTAATCAAAATAGTATGGTGCTGGCATAAAGACAGACATATAGGCCAACAGAGCAGACTAGATTTCAGAAATAAGCCCTCGTATTGTTATAGTTAAAGCTTCATCCCGGGGTTTCATAAATTGATTTGCAGACCACTCACGTATAATCAAATCAAGCCTTTATTGAAGCACACCGGTGGCGGCTGACCAGAACATAAAGCTGTTCCCCTGATCTGCCCTAAACAATTGCAAGGACACTCCTTATAAGCCTGAAAACCGCAAAAGGGACGTTTGGGGATCCAGCCATTGCAAGCAAGCCAGGTTACAGAAGCGGGAGAGTGCAGTCAAGTGGCGGGAAGCCTAACCAATCACAGTTAGCTCAGTCACCCCAGTGACAGAAACATAGCCCAGTTAACCTAGTTCAGAAACAATGCCCCATTAGGTAGTTTCTTTTCTTAAAGGTTTCTACAGCAAAAGGAAAAGAACATCTTGCCCCAGTCGTGACCCTTCTACTTGGCATGGTTGTTTTACAGAATGGAGTTACTAAATAACATGGAGTCGCTGTGGCTTGACTATCACAATATGTATGGTCAAATGGTCTTTGAGGGGGGTGCCATGGCTATGTAATGGGAAAAGGGAACATCTTCAAATATTATGGGGAAAATGGGATATTTACATATGAAAGAATGAGGTTAGACCTTTATCTTACACCATATACAAAAATTAACTTAAAATGGATTGAAATTATAAACAAAAGACTGAAGTTATAGAACTTTTAAAATAAGAAGGGCAAAGTTTTGTGACAATAGATTTGTCAATGATTTCTTGGCTGTGACACCAAAAGCACAGGCAACATTAGAAAACTTATGTGCAACAAAGGAAACTAACAACTGAAAAGCAAACTGCAAAATGGAAGAAAATATTTGCAAATCCTTCATCTGATAAGGCATCAGTGTCCAGAATTTATAAAGAACTCTTAAAACAACAAGAAACAAATAATCTGTTGTATTTTTTTTGTACCAGGGATTGAACTGGGGGGCACTTGACCACTGAGCCACATCCCCAGCCCCATTTTGTATTTTATGTACTGACCGGGTCTCACTGAGTTGCTTAGTGCCTTGCTTTTGCTGAGGCTGGCCCAAAACTTGTGATCCTCCTGCGTCAGCCTCCCGAGCCACTGGAATTACAGGCATGTGCCACCAGGCCTGGCAAATAACCCAATTTTTAAATGGGCAAAGAACTTTTTGACTCAACATTTCTTCAAAAAATATACACAAGTAACTCTCAAGTATATGAAAAGATGTTCCATGTCACTAATCATTGAGGAAATGAAAATCAACCACAGTGCAATTACCTGATAACCATTAGCATGATCATTCTAAAAAATGAAAAGTGAACTAAATCTAAAATATAGAAATAACAAGTATTGGTGAGGATGTAGGAAATTGGAACCCTTGTGCCTTGCTGGTCAGAGTGTAAAATGGGCCATTATGGAAAACAGTATATTATCTCATGGTGGCTTTCATTTGCACAGCCCTAATGAATAATAATTTTGAGCATCTTCTGCCATGTTTACTTGACATCTAGCTCTTCTTTTGATGAAGTACCAATTCACATATTTTACCTATTTTTAATTTCCTCCCTTCTGATTCTGAGTGTTGAAATTTTCTTGCTATATATCATTTGTCATATATGTGATCTGTTTTTTCCTGTTGATGGCTCATTTTTTCATTCTCTTGATAAATGTCTTTGTAAAATAGGAGTTTTAAATTTTGAGGAATCCAACTATTTCTTTTATGGATCTTGAAGCAAAGAATTCTTTGCTTATTCCAAGATCACAAGATCTTTTTCCTTTCTTTCTTCTAAAAGTTGTGTAGTTTAGATTTTACATTTCAGTCTAAGTTTCTTTTTATTTATTTATTTATTTTGTTTTGTTATTGGGGCAAGGATAAGTTTGCTTCTTTCATGTGGACAAATAATTGGTTCAGCACAAACTGTTGGAGAGGTTGTTCTTTTTTGGTTGAGTTGCCCTTCTATCTTTGGCAAAAGCCTTCTGACCATTTATGTGTGGGTCTATGATAAATTCAACTCAGTTTTGTCTCAAATGTGAGGTATGTGGCTAGTTTCCTTCTTTCCTTCCTTTTTGTACACTACAGCATTGTTTTGTTGAACAGAACACAATACCATTTTTCCATACTTGCTTTTGTAATCAAAATCAATTGACTATATTTTTGAATGCCTATTTCTGGGATTCACAGTCTGTTCCATTGATTTATGTGTCTTATCATTTTGCCATACCACATCAATCACTGTGGCTTTGTAATAAGTTTTAATATCAGTGTAATCCTTCAATTCTGTTCTTTTCCAAGGTTGTTTGGCTATTCTATTGCTTTCGCCTTTCCATATAAATTTTTGAATCAACTTGTCCATATTTATTAAAAATTCTGATAGGATTTTTCATTGGAGTTGCATTAATTCTAAAGCTCAGTTTGGGCAAACCAGCATTTTTTTGTAATATTGATTCTCCCAATCCATGAACATGGTGCATCTATTTGTTAAGTTTTTTATTTCTTTCATTGTTATTTGCCTTTTCTTTCTTTCTCTCTCTCTCTCTCTCTCTCTCTCTCTCTCTCTCTCTCTCTCTCTCTCTCTCTCTCTCTTTTGGTGGTATTGGGATTAAACCAAGAGACACTTTACCACTGGCCTATGTACCCAGCCCTATTTGTCTATCTACCTATTTATTTTATTTATTGGTAACTGGGGATTTAACCTGGGGGTGCTTTACCACTGTGCTACATCCTTACATTTTATTTTTTTGAGATAGGGTTTAACTAAGTTGCTTAGGACTTTGCTAAAATTATTAAGGCTGGCTTTGAACTTGTAATTTTCCAGTCTCAGACTCCTGAGTTGCTGGGATTAAAGGTATGCACCACCATGCTCAGCTTATTTTTTATTTTGAGACAGAGTTTTGCTAAGTCACGTGGGCTGGCCTCAAACTTGTCATCCTCCTTCTTCAGCTGTTTGAGTTACTGAAGTACAGGCATGCACCACCACATCCAGCTAGATTTTTTCTTTTCCTAAGCATTTGTAGTTTTCAGCATATATATCTTGCACATATTTTGCCAGATTTAAGTGTTTCTACATTGAAATGCTATCTCAACGATTTTGAAAACTTTAATTAAACAGATGAATATGTTTATATAATTAAAATATTATTATAGAATTTTAAAACATCACTGTACTGTAACCCGTGTCAGCCTAGGTATGTCCTGGCAGGTTGGTGAGCAGAATTACCAGGAATCCCTGGTACATCATGAAAGCTGAGTAAGGGAACAGATGTTTACATGTTAAGTTCCATGGCTATTCAAAGAAAACTGACCTATCTGCTGAAATGAAGTTCTTACATAAGTACAGACTATGAATTCCATTAAGAGCAGGGCTCTGAATGAATACATTTGCCTTCATCATTAGATAAGAGGTCTAAGCAGGAGCATTTATTATTTCATGCTGGAATGAGTCCAGAAAAGATTGTGTTATAAACATGATCTTAAAATAATTGTTTAACATAAAAATTACAATTTTACTTAACATTTTTACTCACACAAAACAATGGACTAAAAAACTTCTAATTATGTAAAAGTTCGCCTTAAAAAATAAGTTAGCTATAACTTTCCAGGGACTATGACCACTGCCTTCAATTTGTATGACACGTTGGCTTTTTTTTTTTTTTTTTTTAGAATTAAACATGCAGTGATGTGCACCCAGGAGTGCAATTAGGACAAGTTACCTGCATTTTTCCAAGAAGCATTCCTATATGGGCTTTAAGACTGAACATGTGCACAAGTTTCTGGAATGTTAAACAGTGTTGTCTCCCTGAAGAATAATACATTTTTGGAGAAGTCTTTGGATTGATATGCATTTGCATATCATAGTATTAATAATAAATAATAATCCCAAGAATTCGGAAGGAGATAAACTTACAAAATCATATTCAGATTTAAATCAATATTTCTCTGGGTGGATATAACTCAGTTTTAGATAAAATAAAGTCACAAAACTCAGCTCTCTGGGAAAAAAAAAGGAGTGGCAATTTTATTATAGTTTTAAACTAAGTTCTTGTATGAGAACAAATAGTGTGATAAATAATGAAATTGGTGCAAGAAATTGGTGGGTATCTGGTGCATAAAGGGCCTGGAGAAACGGTGAGTGAAACAAGCTACTACCACTCTAACTGCATTCACTGGAGGTCTTGGGAATTATTTTTATCTTACCTACTTTTAAAAGTTCTTCCTGAATATAATATGCTATGAAAAACTACTTCTGAGTGACAAGATAGAAGGAAAACCAAAACCAATATTTACAATGTCGATGTGGGTGTGTTATCACGTCATGTCATTTGAATGACCTGTGAGGGACCTAGGTATGCGGGGCCCACATCCTTGCTGAGTCCAGGAGAATGCGAGTTAGGACGGGTGAAAAGACTCAGCACTCACCACCATGACAACGCAGCCAGCGTGCAGTGCCCCAGGCCCCATGCTGGTGACTGGGCAGTGGGCCCAGGACCTTGAGAGGACAGGTGGCATCTGGTACCTGGGGCCCAACCCCCAGTGAGCTCTAGCAGAGGCTCTGGCTGAGCCCACACCCCAGCCCAGCGTCCCACCTTCACTTTGGTCCTTGCGGCTGCAGGTCCATGGAGTCACTCTCAGGCTGGTCAATCACTCTCAAACCTAGAGCTGGAATTTGGAGGCTGTTGGAGCCAAGGGTACCCCAAACTCCCCACATCGTGTCCCTGGTGGCTCCTTGGCCCTGGTCCAGCACCCAGGAAAGCACGGGGCCTCCTTTCCAGGGGTGGAATCAACAAGCCCCTTGCTTATCACCCCCATCATTTCAGATTCTGTTTATATAATTAAAATATTATTATAGAATTTTAAAAACACACATTTCCAGTGCTGAATACTTATTAAAGAAGTCTCCAAGATGCCCTTGATTGATATCCTTACATCTATTACAGGCCCCGTCCCTCTCTCTGCTCTTAAGGAAACTCGCGTTCCTGGTGTTTTCATGGATGGCGTAACTTAGATGTTGGTCACACACAGCCCCACCTTGCTCTTCCTGGCGCCCGTTGGCCATGGTTCTAGTGCATGAATCAGCCAACACACACCCCCACATTGCACCCTCTGAGCATGTGTAGGCCACTCTGTTGGGATGCCGTGTACTGAGTGCAGTAGTGCTCCCTGCATGTGGGTCCCCGCAGGCCGTGTGAGGGCAGAGATGGATAAGCTCCTAAAGCAGGGGCTGGTGTTGGCTGGTGCAAGTGGCACTCACTAGTTCCACTCAGTTCCAGACACCCAGTTGCTACCAGTGGGCTACAATGCTACTGACTTCTCCACCTCCGAGACAGTAAAAAAGGGCAGGGAGCAGAGGGGTAGCCGAGGGTGGCTGGGTGGAGAGTGGTGTGGATCTACAGCCCTCCTGAGCTTGTCTCAATCAGGATCCAGATGAGGTCTGCATACTTGCTTTAGTTGTGTCCCTCAGTCCCTTGTGACCTGGATTCACTCTTTGGCATTGGCCTTTACACCAGCGTGCTGAACATCTGTCCTTGTCTCCTTCCAGGACACCTGAGATGACATCCTGCCACCACACATACCTGGTACAATCAGCCTTGTGAATGACCACATTTTTATTTCTGCTCTCAAAGACTGGACAACACACATAAATTGGGTGGCCAGACTGACCACAAACCAAGATGTGTACACACCCACAGCCCAGCAGAGGCTACTGCAGCCCAGTGTGTGGGTCCTGAGCCTGGCAGGAGCGCAGCATCAGGCAGGGATCTTCAGGGATGGGTCTCTCTGCAACTCCTCAGGCAGCTCTTGCAGACCAAATGAGCAAAACCCAAAGAGAGCACCACACTTCTAGAGGTGAGACCCCGGCAAGAGCTGACCAACATGACCAACCCTCCTGAGACGGATGCACACAGGGATTCATGAGATGGGAGGGTGTAGCACCCAGCAATGGCCACCTTCCTTGAACCCCTTTGCTGAATAAGCTCGTGCCACTCACCTCCTGTGAGGTCAGTGAAATGATAAACCCTATGTTTAGATGAGGAAACTGAGGCACAGAGTGGTTAGGTACCACGGTCTGGGAGGACAGGCAGCTGAACCCAGGCAGTCACCACTGTCCTCAAGCTGGCACTGCTCGCCACACCCAGCTCAGGAGGGTCAGTGCATATATTAGCTCCCTGGGGAATCTAGGAGAAACAGATGGATTCGGGAGGCAGGGGAAAGAAGGTAGAGGGTGAGGGAGAGGGGCTGTGGTGAGGTGAGGGGAGCAGACACACAGGTTGGTGGATCAGCCATGGTCTGGGAGTCCCAGGGACAGGCACCTGGGGCCCATGTGAAGGACCAGCTTCCTGCATCGCCCCCTCCACGGTGTCTGCCTATCAGGAATGTGCCCCATGCCAAGCCTCCACTTGGGAACCGTATGAGTGCCAGAGTGGTGGGGAGCTCTGAACACAGCTGCAGTATGTGAAGAGCCCCACGGCCCCACTACCCTGCAGCGGCCAGACTCTGAGCTCAGCAACACGTTTCATCCTAGTGACACCTGGCCTGCCCGGCCTCTGCAGAAGACTGAATGTCCTGCTTTAGCTAAAATATGATGTAAACAAGAGGGGATCTTCTTATCCTTTCAAAATTCAAGGTGTACCTGGGGGAAGCCCATGAAGGACCACCCCCCTCCCTGCCACCTGCCCTCCCGCCTCACGGGGAACCTCTATTTCCTCCTCTCACCCCTCGTGGAAGCCGTGAGTCCCTGACCATTCTAGCTGCCCCCTTTGCGAGCCTCCCTACCTCTGGCTCGTGTCCCCTCCCTGCCCCTGACTCTGAAGCCACTCAGGGCCTGGGGGGAGCGGGACACCCCACAGGTGCTCGGGCCTCCTGCAGCAGAACTCCTGCACCCACTCTGCTCTCTCTTCCCTGGGCAAGTCAGCCTTGCCAGCCAGGTTGGCAGTGGGGTGCAGCCAAGACAGGGGCATCGCTGCCGGTTTCCCTTTGCAAGGTGTCATCTGTGGTGCTTTTAGATGCACTGAGGCAGAAGGACAGAGGGACATACTGAGTCATTTGTGATGAGACTCAAGACACTTGAGGCAAGGTCAGGGCACCATGCACTGAAGCGAGGCATCCTGGGAGAAGGGACAGGCTCCGGGGGCACGGCTGGCTCCTCAGGGCATTTCCCACCCCGAGAGTGGAGAGCAAGTGGGATCGCTTAATGGGCTCAGAAGAGGGCACTTTAGCGAGAAAGGCTGCCCCTCCAATGTGAGCGCGGATAGAAGCCTCTAAATGGGACCCCTGTCGTTTTTTGTCTATAAAACCTGCAGCGCATAAAAGCTTGAGAAACTCACAGGGGTTTCTGCAGCCGGTTCACAGGCTCGTGAGTCTGTGTGTGGTTTTGAGGCTCACACGGTTCTAGTCACCGGAACTTTAGAGATGCCAACTGGAAAATAAAAAAGAAAGAAAGCAACTTTGAGGGACTGATAAAGGAGTGTGATGAAAATGTGAGAAACGGAATTTGTCAGCTGTCAACGTGTCCAAAGGCTCGATTTAGGATGTTCAGAGACAGAGAGAGAGAGAGAAAAAAAAATCACACACAAAAAAAGAAAGCAGCATTTGGTGAATGGTCTTCAGCATGGAGGCGGGTCAGGTTTCCTCCTTTGCCACAGCAAGAGCTCCACACAGGAGCAGCCCTGGTCCCGCAGGAGTCACCTGCAGCCAGGCGCACACCTGCAGCCTGATGTCAGTCTTCTCTCAATGAGACACTTCAGTCAGGGCACCTCCCGCCGCTGATGTCACTCACTCAATGCTAGAAAACAGGCTGATGGTCTTTTCCCCGCGGGGGCGACTGCAGACTGCTTTTGTGTCGTTTTCTTCCCTTTTCATCTCCTAAGGACTCCCAAGTAGGAGCATCTCTTTTACAGGGACGATGGGTGCTCACACTTGAACCTGCACCTGTCCCCTCCCCATGAACCTCTGGGACGTGCCTGGAAGGGGCCTGGGGCGCCTGTGCTGTCCCCTACAGTGACTCAGGTGGCACCCTGGCATCCAGGCATTCCTGGGCTGTGTGGTGAGCTCCTGACAGCACAGGACGGGGCTGGAATGTCTCAAAATGGCCAATGCAAATGGCCCCACTGGAAACGGTTATCTGGTATTCACAACACAAAATGAGCATTTGAATATTTATTGTGAGCATGCAGCATTTTTCTGAGAACATACAAAGATCTCTTACCACAATTATCTTGTTCCAGCTTTAAAATATGAGCTGTCACTTCTTTCATGGGTCTGTGAGAAAGGAAAGTCTGTCTTTCTTTAACGCTCTTTTCCCCCCGAACGCAATTACCACCTCATTCATGGCTCTTTGTGGCCACCTAATCTCGCTGATTATGCCGGTGACACGGCCACAAAGCAGCATGACTGACACACCTGACAGCTCTGGCTGGTGACAGGGCAGCCACAATGCGGGTCGGCTTTGGTGGGATGAGCCCCACCGCCCGCTGGCCTCACAGGGAAACAGGACAGGAAGGTGTGGCTCTTGCTTTAACTTGAGAGCCCAGGGTACAAGGAGCAAAACCACCTGACACACCCACCTCATCCCTCCCTGCTGCCCAACAGCAAGCTGGGCACCCTGCCCAGCTTGGGAAGTGGGGAGGCTACAGGACAGATCTCACGGCCTGACCGTGCCAGCCCCGCAAGGTGGTCTGTGCGTCCTGTTCTGTCTTGGCCAGGCGGGTGGCTCTACAACCCCTACCGGTGCCCTGGGCATACCACAGGCTGGTGCACAGCACATGCAGGAAGCCATGTGCAGGCACAGACATTCAGGCACACGCGGGGCAGACACCCTGTGCAGACACACTATGTGCAGACACACTGTGTCAGTAGAAGGTGCACTAAAGTACAGATGCACAAGACCTACAGAGAAGCCCCAGTGCTGCTGAATCTGACTGCAGCTGGACCCTGGGCAGCCTGTGGGAACCCACGCTGCGATCAGATATTTAGATGGCTTCCTTAGCCTCAGGTGCACTGGATCGGTTGGTTATATGCTCTGACTTTTGGTCTTTGTCTCTTACTTTTCTTTTCAGGACACAGGAAAAAAAAGTATTGATTATTAAAAAGACAGTGTGACAAAAATAAATCTGTGACCATTCCTATGATCCCCTTCCTTCCCCAAAGCAGGAGATTCTGTGTTGCTGCAGGCTGACGTGACGCTCTACGGGAGACCTCAGCCCGCCTGCTCCTGGGTCTTGGCTTCTCTGCTCAAGCTTTAACTGGCTTTAGGAGGCAGCCTGGGCTTAGGCTTGGGAAGGGACCTGGCCCGTTGCCCTCCCCCTCAGTACCCAGGAAGACAATGGTCTGGAGATTTGAATGACCAGACACTTCTAAAAGCTCTTAGGTAGCTTTAAGATTGACATTAAAATAGCACAAAGAGGAAAACCAAACCTGTGTGCGACACAGCAATGTGCATGAGGCCAGGACGGCATGGCCCCAGTCAGCCCCACCACAGCGTGGATGCTGGAGCAGGGGACTCTTGGAAGTCCAGAAGGCAACCAAACCCCTGAGTGGGCTCAGCCTGTCCTGCAAGTGCCACAGTAGAACGTTTGGTGAGCAAAGCCAGAGTCCCAGCCAAAAGCCACCTGGCTAAGTCGGCTGACCCGCTGCACTGGAGGGAGATGTCACCTGGAACTCAGATGACACCTATGAGATTATCTAGGGATTCCAAACTCAGGGAAAATCAGCCCAGAACTTTACCAGGAGCTGTGATTTCAAAAGCCCTCTGAGAAACACCCCCAGCAACAGGCAGCATTTGCCCAAAAGACGAGCTCAAACACCTTGATTAATAGCACCTTGTGTTCTTATCAAGCTTACGGAGTATCAGCAGGGATGCTCAGATTTCAAAACCTCAGTGAAACAATCGTATTAATGTTTGCTTTAAAAACTTATAATTACAAAGACAGTTACACTTGACCACGGCCTTCCTCCTGCCCTGTGGGCCTGCCTGAAGCCCGGCTGTCACATGGCCTTGCTGACAGGGTCCCCAAAGAACAGCACCTGCGCTGACAGCGACTCCGCAGATCCGACTAGCCACTGCCGTAAGGGGACAGGGAGGAGCACTCACTGAGCCCTCTACATTTTATACCAGTGCAAAAGCTACTTGCTCGGCCCGGTCCACTGACTTTCCCGTTCATTTTGTCCCAGCAACACACCTGCTGAGACTGAGGTTGCTTGAAAGTTAATGCTCACATTTTTAAATCAATGTGTTATTTGCATTTCCTTCCTGTTAACTGCCTGTGCATGTGTTCTGCCTATTTTTTGATGGAGGTTGGTTTTTCCTTATTAAAATCTAAAGCCATTTTTCTTTACTGTTACAAATATTCTTCCCAGTTTGTCATCTGCTTTTGGACTACGGTTGTTTTTTTTTCCACTATAATAATTTAAACGTCCGTGACTGAGTTTATATCTTTCTTATACGACTTCTTTTTGTTTCTAATTGGAAAGGCATGAACTCTTGCAGTGATAATCCATCTCTTTTTCCACTAAAATGCCATGTTTCCTACGTATTAAATTCTGTGCGCATTGACCTTGCTGGATTCCACTTAGTTTGGTTGATCTTTCTGTACACGCTGGTTTCACGTGAATCTCTTTTATCTGGATGGAAGTGGCTGGTGAGTCCATCCCTGGCACTCTCCAGCACCATCAACCGACTGAAAGAAGACACGGGTTCCGGCAGAGGGAGGCTGAAATCCAGCTTGACACCTCTGTGGCCGCTAGTGCTTCCTCTCCCGAGTTAGATTCAACTACCAGGGGGAGCGGAGATGGGACTCCTGAGGCCTGGTTCCTCCCAGAGGCTGGGGTGAGGCAAGGCAGCCGCAGCCTGCGGCTGCCCCAGCTTGTCCTTGTTCCCCTGGGCATAGCCCTGGACTCCCTCCTGGCTTGTTCCTTCCACTTCAGAACTACTTCTCAGCTGTGAAAGACCCCTGGTAGGTATTCTTACTGAAGAGGCACTACAGTGGAGGTCAGTTCAGGGAGAACTGGCAGTTCTAGTTACTGGATCTTATTCAAAAGTAGGTTCTAGTATAACGTGAAATATGCCTTCCTAATGACCCCCGAGACCCCACACTGCAGCCTGTGTGTGGGACACCTCCTCAACAACATGGCAGTCAGACTCTTGTGACCTAATCAGGCAAGTGGCATGTCCACCAATGCTGAGGCACTCTCCTGGTTAGAGACAAGTTACAGAGGGGGTTACAGGAGGCTGGGAATGCTGTCCAGTGGGGCTCACCACGCACCATCTGAGGCTGCCTGCCATACCCCACCATGCTCTTTAATGATACTCACAGGGACTAGTTTTAGAATAGTACAGCTACAAACATTTTTAAAGTTACCTGCTCACTCTTCTACCCAGACTAGGGTAATACAGGAAATGTCATATGGACAAAATATATGAATTAACTAATCCATCTTTATGGAAAATAAATTTAATACTTGAAATGTTTAGTTCACTATTTTAATGTGTCACTGGCCTCTTAATAATGACAGGAATCCCAGCAGCTTGGGAGGCTAAGGAAGGAAGATCACAAGTTCAAAACCAGCCTCAGCAATAGTGAGGCATTAAGCAACTCAGTGAGACCCTGTCTCTAAATAAAATACAAAATAGGGCTGGGGATGTGGCTCAGTGGTCGACTGCCCCTGAGTTCAATCCCTGGTCCCTATCCCCCCCCAAAATGACGGAGGAAGTAGTAATGAAAAGAGTTTCCCCAAACATGGTCCTGTGGCATATGGATTTAAGAAGAGGTTCGGGGACAAGGAGCACCATATTTGTAAGAATGACCACATGCATGAACTGGCCAGAAGCAGGACCTAGGGTTGGAAGGATTCATAGCGACACATGAAATTCAACAGTCAAGTAGAAAACCTAAAAAGCTACAGTTTGCATAAAATTTGGAGAGTGAAACTATCAGAGAGCAAATGAATCTGCTGCTGTTTGTGAACAAGCGCAAAGTCAATACATCCTATCCAAAATGTGTAGTGGCTGAGAAATTCACCTTTTAGAGAACTGACATGGTAAGTTTTCATTAAATGGAAAAGACATATTTTTCTAAGATATGATTAACTGGAAAGATAATCTCATCTGGAAAGAGGCTGGGCAAATAGCTTTTGACTTCAGAATGAGGTTTTTAATCAAACCTTTATAAAATAACCTACCATGTTAAGCATTAAGTTAAAAAATTAATACCAAACAGACAAGGGAGTACAGTCACTCAAGGAACAGAGCAAATACAATGTTATGGCCCTGATATCCAAGCTTGGAGTCTGTTCTCAATTTTTTTCTGCCCACATTAACAGCACACAGAGAGCCAAGTTCCATAAAGCATATGCACTGCATATCAGGTAAGATCATCCCAACTGACTACTAAAAACAGACACATTCTTACTCCATCTCTTTTATGGATAAACTGGATCAGTTAATGATGCATATTCATCATCACCAAGTTCTGTGGAGGTGCAGGTCTTGCTTGCTGAACGTCCCACCTGGTTGATGAGAGAGACATCAACTTGTGTGGACTCCAATGAGCTCAACCGGCAAAACACATCCATCGGCAATTGGAGGGCTGTTTTATCATCAGAGAAGAATCAGACCTTTAAAGCAGCCCCACAAGATGTTCCATTTTCCTCAATTCTGCCCAGAGTCATCTCTATTCTCTGCAACTGGATGCTAAAGTCAGGAAAAGTAGGGTTAGACTTTTTCAACTGATTTTTGTGTGACTTCACCTCTCCAAGTTTAGTTTTTCCATTGTTAAAGACAAGTTTCAACTTCATAAGCCAGGCCAGGCCCACCTCTTGCCCCTATAAACCTGTCTGTCCAAGAGGCTGCTGCCGAATTTGGAGGCTGTAGCCGAAGGAAGGGCTCTGTCCCAGCCTCCCTGCCATAAAAGGCCCAACATCTATCAAGTTATTGAGAACTAAGCACGACTAAGTGGCATGAGGGGCACTCCTGGCACATTGCAGGTACTCAGAAATCAATCACTTCTTACAATCAGGAAATGTGTGTGGAGGACATTGATAAGAAGCTAGGTAAGAAATACTTGAGGGAAGGGTGGAGACCCTCCTAAGAAGCATAAACTTGCTGGCAGTGGAGAGAAGGAGCAGCTGGACACCTGCATCAGGATGGTGAGCAGAGAGCCTTCCAGAATGGGGGAGCACAGTGAATGTGCTGGACGCTGGCAGCCAGCGGCAGTATCCGTGCTGTGCAAGGTGCTCTCCAAGTGCTGGGAGTACAGGTTGGGCAGAAGGCCAGGTCTTCTTCTTCCAGGGTTGTTCCCTACAAGAGACAGACAATTAACTAGCAAACAAGTCAGCAAGAAAGGCATGAGGTGGAGACGAGGGATTGTACACAGAGCTGTGCCACACGAGGAGGGAAAGGAAGGTACTGCCTTGGAGAGGGTGGTGAGGGTGAGTCAGCCTGGCAAAGTTCTGGAGAAGAGCTTGGCTCCATTGGAAAGGCAGGAGGCTGGCACAGCAGGGGATGGAGGGGGGGGGAGGGGATGAGGGCCTCCTGGCCCCAGGAACTTTGTGTGCACCTCTGCCTATGATGGAGAGTGTTCCAGAGCCAAGGAGTCTGTCGAGATGCTGCTGCTCAGACTGCTGGGGCAAATGGTGGAGACAGCTGTAGGACACGGTTCAGGGAGCCAATGTGAGGGACAAGGGTCAGACACCCAGCCAGGGCTTTGACTAAGTCACAAGACAGTGGTGAGGCAGCATCTGGGACAGGCAGGGCCTCTCAGGTCTGAGAGGTTTCCCTGATGGCAAAGTGGCCTCTAAGGTAGAGTGAAGACCTCCACGTGTGGAGGGACAGGAGAGAGCCTCCGGGCGGGGGGCTGGAGGGCTGCCAGCCTGCTGGAGGGCTCCACCCACCCCTTCCCACCCCTGCTCTGGAGAAAAGCAGCTCTGAAGGTAATCTGTGCTTTCTACTGTGGGCAATGAGCTAAAGGCAGAAGGAACCAAGATGAGGCTTCTCAGGGGAGAGGAAGCTGTGACAGAGAAAAATCGAGAACAGATTCGAAGCTTGGATATCCCTAGCAGGATGAGGCGATACGCTAATCTTTATGACAGCACACAAAAAGGCTCAATGGAAATTAAGTTTATTTTTGGACTTATCACATTAAAATATATGCCATATTTATTAGGAATATATCATCAATGCAAAAATAGAACTCTCTTCTCCCTGAAAAGTTAATACAATTCTATGGACTGGATACATGATATGTTAGTCAGGTCTTCAGGGTTAACTTCTCAAAACCAAGAATATCTACAGTTGTACACATCAATTTATCATACAAAATATATACAACAGCATAATCGTAGTGTAGAAAAAAAGAAGTTGCAAAAATATAACTTATGTAATTTACTTTACAAAAAAATGAGTTCTTGTTAATCTTTTTCAAGGGCTTCACCAGTCAGTCGCACAGCAACACTCTTGCCTTCATCTGTCTGAATAATGAGCAAAGCTTCAAATTTGCCAGCGGACTTCGGCCTGAAGTGCACGGGGATGTGGATGTAATGCCGGGCTCTGCAAAGGAAGGAAACGGCAGCAGTGAGGTCAGCAGGACCAGCTGTCTGCATGGCCCAAGCAGCACCAGCTTGATGAGAACCAAGTCACTCTCTGCAGAAATCCATTTCTAATTTCTTTGATTTATTATTTAATAAAACACTGGTACAAAGGAGAGAAAGAACTAAAATTGGTGTAGCTGGGCTATAGAGAGCTTGTCTAGTATGCATAAGGCCCCTGGGTTTGATCCCTAGCATCATAGAAAGGTAAAATAAAATGGGATTGAAATAGTGTCACATCTATATTCCTGGCTTTTCAACAGAAAAAGGGAAACGAGATCTGACTTCTTACATGTTGAGCTTCCTGCTACCTGCAAAAACAGGTCACTGTCCACCTGAGGAAGGGTGAAGAGAAACTCAAAGACCCAGAGCTCAGGCTACTCTTAACTTGGGAGCACGCCACACCGGAAGGACAGCTGGCTGTCCCTGCATTTCCATCACTGTGCAGTTTTGCTCTAAGAATCACATGAAACCTCAGTCAGAGCCTTAAAACTAACTTATTTTATGCAGAGTCAGACAATAAGTGTCCACATTTAAAAGCTATATTGTGGGGAGTTTATGTCCACAAAACTGTCCCCCCAAATATGCCTTCCTGGCCGCACAGGTACTTCACATACAGCCTAAATGTTGTCGTCACCTTTCTGTCTCCATTGTCTCAAGAGCCTTCAGACTTTTCCTCACAGAAAGGCACCTCACCCTAGTGTCCTCCCAGACCACACATCTTCAAGTGGGGGGGGGTCACAGTGACATATGCTCTTGTTTGTTGTCTTTCCCGACATCGACAAAGCCCATATTGAGGGATAGAGATTTAGAAAACTGACTTCCAGCCCTTTTCCTTGCATAAGGACATATATATATTTATCTTTACCTACCTATAGCAGGGGCAGGCATCCCTCTGTCTCCAGGGGCTGGCTCCAGGACCCCATGGACACCCAAGCCCAGAAGCTCTGGAGTTCCTGCTATAGTGTCATATAGTTCTCACATGTGACCTGTGTGCATCCTCTACTACGTCATCTCTAGACACAATGCAAACAATACGCACACACGTAGTGGTTTTACTGAGCTGGTTAGGGATCATAAGAGGCCTGTACATGTTCGGCACAGTTTTTTCTGAATATTTTCAATTCATAGTTGGTAATGCATGGATTCAGAGGGTGGACTTCACGTGTGTCTGAACAGCAAAGACACAGATGTGTATCTCTATGGCTACCTGTACATTCTTTCTTACTTATTTGTGGAGCTGTGGATTAATACCAAAGCTTTCTGCATGTGAGGCAAGTGCTGTTTCACCCAGCTTATCCCCAACTTCCATAGTTTTACTTAAAGTCTGGGTTATTTTCTCCAAACGCATATACTTCACCATATCAAAGCTAATGTGCTTTTTATTTTTTAAATGAAATCTAGTCCATGCATTAACTACAATTTTTGTCTGTCATGTTAGCATTTCAGAACTCAGAAGTTGCCAACTTAAGAGACTCTCTCACTAATAATTCATTGGAAATAATGAAGTAGCCCAAAATAAATCTCTCAAAGAGCCCATTATTAATGAATTTTAATATAGGACATAGTAGTATCCTATGTTCAACTAAGAAATGGTCTTTAAAAATGTACTGTGATAAAATGTGTCACCTCCCTTTGGTACCTGATAACCTAAAGTACAGATATTTGAATTAACCAGAATATAATTCAGAAAGAACCATGAGCTTAACCTCTCTCTTCGATACCCCCAGCAAGATGGACATATTTAAGACACTACTTTGTACCATTATTAACTGTTTCATCCGCCTCTTCACATATGTGGGAAAACAAGAAAAGTATGCCAAGCTCACAGGAAGCCTGGTTCAATCTTCTTAGTAGCTCATGACTGACAGGACAGCAAACATACACAGAGCCGAAACTTGGAGAGCACCACACACACCAGCCCATCTCACTCCCCACAGGCCCTGCTTACGCAGAAAGGGCTTAGCAGAACCTAGCAATTCTATCTATTTAATTTGTCTTCATAAGTTTTCTCCCCCACCTCTAATTTCAAAGGAGCACTTTTTGTAGAAAAAAGCTAGCAATATTAGTACACTCAAGGTACCATCATTATCAAAGAAACCGAAAAAAATACAAATGATTTGTTCCTGTGCCATCAGCAGAGATCCAACAGCTCACTGATGATTCCTGACTGTGGATTCTGTGTGAACCGTCCTTCCCTCTGAAATGACACAGTGGGGCTTGCCAGCTCAGAAGGAGCTCGCCAGCAGCTTGCTGTGGGTGTGGACATGGGGCACAGACCAGTTGAAACCCACTGGCTCCAACTCTCATCGAGGACAGATGTGCACAGAACCACCGATTACAAGGGGGATCTGGGGATTCAATGGAAACATGAACAAGTTTTTTTCTAAAGACACAAGAGATGCTCAATTAAGGGCCCCCAAAAGAATCTTTATCCAAGAAAATGTTACCAATGTTTCTCCCATTCTGTCACTTTATGGGGGTGAAATAGCCCCGCCTTTGCACTGGGCCTAACTCCTGTGACTTCCGGGATCTCGTCTGCCTCTGTGTGCTGCAGTCAGCAGATAGCCCGAGGGACACACCACTTGTACCCATGAGTGCAGGGACTAGCCAATACAGCCCAGCAGGCCCTGCGGCTGTGGCCAGCGTGTGCCGTGACCTGCAGATCACTAAGCCCTCTTCATTCTACAGCGTGCTTAGAAGTGTCACTGAGGAGACCATGTGCTAGTAAGTAGAAAACGTGATCAGTGAAAGACGGGCACTGTTCCTCAGGGTTCTACGAACACAGCTTTTGCTCCACTTGCCAGAGCAAGCCAACTGTCACTCTTAGCAATCACTTTCTAGGAGTACCTTTGTCCAGCGTGTCCAGTGTTGGGGATAGACACAACAGCCCTCAACCCACAGGAAGAATGAGTGCCCGCTGCTTCATTTTGTATGCTGCTGTCCTGCTGCCCGGAATGGGGAGAAAGCCGGCCATTCCACCTGATCCACGCCACCTATGGGTGTGTCATTCCTCTTGGCTACACAGGTCATTCACTCACTGTGAAAGCCCCTGCTGGGGTATGTAATGCTGTGCACCCACCCCATGGTCACATGGTGATGGTGAGTGTTGACTAACACTTTCAGGAAACTCTTGACTTGAACAACATAAGTACTTGGCCACTAATGAAGTACAAAACTATCTCATTTTAATTTGTCTTCAGGGTGTTAAAGTCTAAAGGCAAATTTAAATTTAAGTATGCTTGAAGTGGACAGACAAAATGTATCTTGTGATGCTATTTAAAACGCTGGCTCATCTGAACTGCCCATGGTCTGCTGAACTTAGAAGTCTGTTCTTGTGTGGAAGTTTCCTCAGAAGCTGTCAGCATGGCCCAGGCTCTGACTTAGGGCAGCACTGGGTCAGCAAGTCCACAGTCACCCCCACAAACACCTCTATTTCCAAATGATGACGACTTCCATTTCAAAACTCGAACAGGATGAAACTAAAGAGGTGCTATCTCATGCCAAAGTTGTGGATTTCTCATCACTCCCACCATGTCTGTAATGGAGCAGGTAGAATCTACACGAAGAGCAGAAAACCACCATCATATCCAAGCAGCTTCACACAGAAAGAGGGAGCCTGCTTAACGATTGATTCCATTTCAATTTAGATACCGACCATGTTCCATAAACATGAGACCTCAAATGACAGCCAACTGTAACTGTAGTAAATGCACTCGAGTGAATGTTTGTGTGTTTAAAAATTTCAACAAACTTTTATGTTGAAATCTTCCGGTCACAGGTGAGTGCCCACGGGAGGCCCCAGGGAGAGAAGGGCCAATGGGCAGGAAGAGGGCCTCACCAGATACCAAATCTGCTGCCACCTTGATCTTGGCCTGCTGTTATTTGTGAGCTATCTGTGATGGTACTGTTACAGCAGAGCAAATGGACTTGGCTGGCACAGACGCATTATCCATCCCCAACCCACCTCCCATCTCTCTGCCTGCCTGGTTCAGCTCCCACACTCCACTGCGACACTACCGCAACGGACCAAGACCAGTCCTTCTGCAAAGGCCAAAACACAGCTGATCTGGCTTACAGATTCTAGCTGAAGAGCACTGTAAAAACATCTATGGGAAAAAAAGTAAACAAATATACAATACACAATATCTAAGGAGAACCACAATGTGTTCAGTGACGAAAGTTGCAAAGTGTCTGTTTAATTAACTCCTGGTAGGTTCTGACTTCCTCATCCTCTAACCTTGAAGTAGAAAGCAGTGACACAAAGCTCAGCAATTTAACCAGCCACTTTAAACATGATTCTTTACCAAAACTACAGATGAGGTGAATGTAATTATTGTTTTTAAAAAGGTTGATACTAAGCTCTTCAAGAGGACTTTTTTTTGAAAATGGAACTTTTTTTTAGAAGCTTTTTTCTTGTTGTTGTTAAAGTCATTTTTCAAAAATAAGAAGCTGAGCATGTTGGCATACACCTGTAATTCAAGAGGCTGAGGCAGGAAGATCATAAGTTTGAGGCCAGCTTTGAAAATTTAGTAAGACTCTATCTCAAAATGAAAAATAACACTAGATAGGGATGTGGCTTAGTGGTGAAGCTACCCCTAGTTCAATCCTTAGTACTGCAAAACAAACAAATCAATCCTGGAATAAATAGAGGCACCTACAGAGACCTGATGAGGAGCAGGAGGACACTAACATCTGCTTATGTCCACACGCTCTGACACTGTTATCCCCCCCGCCCCCCCTCCTCTCCCAATTCCTTGCTGTCAGAAGAAGCATCATCTCCATTTTGCAAATAAAGAAACTGAGGCTTAGAGAGATTAAACACATGATAATTTTCTACGTGCACTGACTGCTGAGTTTGCAGAAATGAAATCTAAAGTTTTTGCCTTTATGGCAGTCTCCCAGGAGGGAAAGGAAGTGTTCAGCCCACAGGTAGATAGCAATGTCTGACAGAACAGAGCATGGAAGGGCACTGAAGAGAGGACAGCGAGAACAGAGGGAAGCAGCACAGAGAAGAGTCCTTGACCAAGCCATCTGTCCAGCCTCTCTCAGAGAGCACTGCTGGTCAAAGGGAGTCCTGAAATGCTTGCAGAATTGTTTTGTACTTTCACAGCACAGGTCATGTTTCTGGAATAGCTCCCTAACACTAAAATGAGAGATTCTTTAGTACTAAGCCCAATGGAACCCTACTGTTAAATTCTAGAAAATAGTGATACCCCTGTTTGAGATTTCAACTTAAATGTACAAATAGAAAAAGAGAAATCAGCAAGAATGATAAGAAATAAGGCTGTGTGGGAAGAGCTGAGGGAAGTTAATCTGTTAAAGGCTGCAGACCAACCAACAGGAGAGTTGCCACTCCCCAACACACACTGCAGCCTTGGCTACCCTCATCACCAGCAGGGCCACGTGTGGTGTTCATACATGGGCTTCCCCGACTTTCACCCCAAGCCATCCAGAAGAAGCAATTACTCCTCCTTTGGACCACTCTTCTATCCCAGAGCTCTGCTCACTTTCTGAATTCTGCCTCTCTTATCTACAGCCTACGTGGTTCAATGTAAGCAAAGCTTTCCTTCCTCCAGAGTTTATAAAAATACTCTAGGCTCTAGAGTTGGTAGACATTTTCTAGCTCTATCTGGTCTTACTGCTGGGGATTTATGAAAACTTGTACTAGGACTTGGTCCTTTTTCTGACTAACATTTATAATAACTCAATAAGCCCATTTACTTCAGAGGTCAGGGGAGGGAAGACAAGAAGTAGGGCCCTGATATAAGAATATTACAAGGTATCTGAAGAATGATAAATGAAAAAATACAATAAAAAGCTTTACCAATTAACCAGAAAAAGTTTTGTCCTAATTAATGAAAATTTAAGTCTTTGGTTCTCAGTATACCACCAGTGAAAACATCATTTGAAGCATGAATTCTAAAAGTTAAGCATGAGATCATTAAGATATTGATGAAGTGGCAAAATCCTTAGTGAGAGAAATCACATGCTGGCCCAATACTGCCAGGCTGCCACGTGCCAAGTGCAGAGCACCCCGACACATGCCCTCGCAGGCACCTTCCCTTTTGCTACTTGTGCAGATGCATGGGCTGAAAGCTCTGTGCTACTGGTATTGACAACAGGGGCTAGGACAGAGGAGGCTCTTTCGTACCCTACTCCCCGGACACAAGTCCTGCACCACAGAGAACATTACGATTTCTGACAAACTCACCTCAAAGAGTATTTGGAATGTTTGATGTAGAAAGGCTCTTGAGGAGTCAAAAACTTCAGCTGGAATTCAACAGGAAATACTTCATGAAGTTATGCAAATTAGGCACTTGAGCATATATCAAACATACTCTATATTGCTTTAACTGAAGATACATTGTACAGAAAAAAGTTAAAAATTAAAATATTAAAACAATTTTGATTTTTAAATACAGGATCCTAATTTCAATTATTTTTTTTCCAATACAGTATAGGGCATTTAAGAAATTAATTAATTAAAACCTAAATGTACTATCTAGAGTACTTTTAATCAACAGGAAAATGTTTATCCAATAGCTGAATCTATCTTTTCCCAAACCCACTGGAATCTCCCAACTTACTGCATGTGTAATGAAAGAATTATTTCGCAAATTGACTTTTAGTGTCCTTGATTCTCCAACTCTGGTTGGCAGAAATGTGTACACATCTTCTGGGGCATAGACTCCTCGGTGATTCAAGTCCACTAGCCTGTTTTGGAAACAAGTTTGAAAGGTAACTATGTGAAACCTATATAACAAACTCTTTATCAAACTTTGTGGTGCTGCCTTATAATGGCACCTACCTGATCTACATGAGTGATGTCTACAGGGGGGCTCTCACAATAGTGCCGTTAGGTGACACTCTTGGGGCGCTGCTTTTTCCTCCCCTCCTAGTAAACCTGGCTCACCTCTCTGCAGTCCTTCCCCAAGGGTCAAGTGACCCTCCCTCCAGGCAGTCCCATGCTGCAGGGAGCTCCTCAACACGCTGACTTGTATGGAGGCTCGGGCAGCCTCTGGCAGCATCCCCTATCTGCAGTCGTGACACCCTCCCTCCCTCTGGACACCTCCAAAACATCCCAGGTTCTGCAACACAAGACTAAATCCATGATGTCTACTCAGACCTGGTCCTCCTACAGTTCCTGTCCTAGGGATGGTTCTGACAGCCATCCCGACATCCTCTTCCCTCTCACATCCTTGGGTCTACACCATGGAGGTCTCATGGTCTCCCTCCGAGTTTTCGCACCCCCTCAACACCACCTCCCTCCTGGACACAGATATAGCGGTCGGCTCGTGTGCATGCCTAGGCTTGCTATGACTCAGCCCACACTATGGCAGAGGAAGCTCTATAAACACAGAAGACCATGTCACTCCACGGCTCCCAGCAGCTCTCCAGAGAAGCAGCCCTGCTCCCGCTCGCACAAGGCCTGCTGCGGTCTGCACAACACACACATCGAGCCTCCTGTCGTGCCTCTCCCTTCCCACATGGGCTCAGAGCCCACAATCTCCACTGGTCTCTACACAGGGGAACCCAGAGACCAGGGGAACCCGTCTGCCCCTTTCACTGGGCCATGTCCACCCATCCTCCTTAAGTGTCCCTTTTCAAGGAAGCTCTTTCCAGCTACCACAGACAAGCAACTTCGGCCATGCTTCCCATTTACTTCTCTCCGGTCCTCTCCATGGTTTGCAATCAAATGTGCTGTGGCTCCTCCTGCAGGAGGAGTCCCCGGAGGTGGGACCAGGGGAGTCCCTCTGAGTCCCCCCTCTCAGCCCACCAAACAGCAAGTGGAGGGAGACGGGTGGAAGTCAGTGCTGTGCTGGGAGCACAGTGTGCTCTAGTTAAGGTTTCTAATTTCTCCCAAAATATATTATTACTCCTATTAGAAAATAAGTGACCAAATTTATAGTAAATTTAGCAGATGCTTAACATATTTTTTCTTTTAAGCACCTTATTCCAAAACTAAATTAAGCTTAATTATTAATTAGGATAAATAGAAAAATTTCATTAGGTAGGATTTTTTTAATATCATTATTAAAGGTGTATAAATTTTAAAGTTTTTAAGAATATACTTGCATATTCTACTTGTGGGGGTGTAAAATGGCAGTCATTGTGGGAAAATGGGGCAATTTATTTTAAACTTAAATACACACTAAGCAGTGATCCACCAATGTGAGTAAAATCACGTTACGCTTACTCCAAATAAAAACATATATCCACAAAAATGCCATATAATAATGTTAATATATCTTGATTCATAATAGGTCCAAATTATGAGACACCTAAGCGTCAACAGAAAAATGAATAAATTGTGTTGTGATCATATAAAGGAATACTAAACAATAAAAAAACTATAGATATATTCGATAGCATGAATGAATCTCAGAAAACTCTCTGATGGAAAAAGACACGAAGAGTGTATGTGTACATGACATTCAAACAAAACTAATCCGTGATGATAGAAACTGGAGCAGAACAAATCTGGACCACAAAAGGACACACTGAGAACTTTTTTTTTAGGGTAAGGCTAGGTTGGGGTGTAACTCAGGGGCAGAGCAACTACCTAGCATGTCATGAGGCCCTAGGTTCCAACCCTAGGACCCAAAAACAAAAACAAAAAAGAACCTTCTGAGGTGAGAGGCACACTCTGTTTCGTACCTTGACTGGCATGGTAGAGGCCCATGTGGAAACACAGGTGAAGTCACTGAGCCTCTTACTGACCACAGCAAGCCTCTTACTGACTACTGACCCCCAAGATGACCACCAACACACCTGGGCAGGACACCAGAGGTCTCTGACACAGCACGTCTTCGAGGAGTGAGTGCATTATCCACTTTAATGAGGGTGTCTGTGGAAGGGTGTGCATTTTCAGGCTTGTTTTCAGCTCTGACACTCTGTGTGAAAAATCACAAGGTGGGAAGGAGAAATGAACACTCTAGAAAATATACATTGACATTTTGTAATTCTATCATTTCCTTTAAACTTTTTAAAGACTTATGATTTTAAAAACTTCTGAACTACTAGTTCTAGTAGTTTGTCTAGTCTGTCTAGTCTGTCTAAAAGTTTGTCTACTTTGTCTAGTCTCCCTTTCTTCTTTCCTTTTTATGCGTATGCACACATACACACAGATACCATCATATAATGAAGTCAAACACTAGTTTTATGAAGTTTATGAACAAGTGAGCCAAACCCTGACTTCAAACGTATCAATTAATACAGAGAAGAAAATTTAAAAATTAGTGAAACTGAGCAGGGTATGGTGGCACACGCCTGCAATCCCAGCAGCTAGGGAGCTGAGGATCGTGAGTTCAAAGCCAGTCTCAGCAATTTAGCCAGACCCTAAGCAACTCAATGAGACCCTATCTCTAAATAAAACACAAAACAGGGCTGGGGATATGGCTCAGTGGTCAAGTGCCCCTGAGTTCAATCCCTAGCACCAAAAAAAAAAAAAAAAAAAAAAAAAAAGAATTAATGAGAATGAAATAATATCAGAAAAATATTCTCCATCTTCAGAAGTTTTTCACCCAGGTTTCACTTTAATACACAAACAATTTGGCTAACTGCAGTTTAATACTCACTTGTCCTGAGAACTGGACTCTTAACGTGTGCTTTTTGTGAGGCTCTTTAACAGGATGACACTCAACATCCCAAAACTGGGCATAATCCCCTCTATCTCTGGGCAAAAACGTGATGGAGACCTATAAGACACACCCAGAAGAAATGTTCATACCCTGAACACCACACACATGCAGTTAGATTAGCAATACAAAATTTTGGTATTAAAAACTAAAGGAACAAATGCTTTTGCAATGGTTAGTTTGCTTAGTAATTCAAAGAGAATTTGAACAGTTTTATTTCCACTGGGCTCAGTATTTACACCAGGTACTTTTGTTTAAGGCTTTATACAACACATTCCTCAAAATTCACAGTATACATTTTGGAGAAAAAGTTTCAAAGTACTAGAGCAGTCAAGCACAAGACCCCGGGGTGGGGAAAGTCCTACCAGAAAAACAATCTGGCTTTTGACCAACATGCTTATGGCCCCCTCTGCTGGCCATAATGCACAAGGACAAAGCTGCAGAGATAGGGTTGGAGGCTACCAGGAAGAACAAGGGAAGAGCTGGGACTCAGTGATCAGAGCACCAGCAGAGCCAGCTGTCCTGATGACACAGTTCAAGGTCACACACAAACCTGCATGTGTACAACCTGTGAAAAGCTCAATGAGAAGGCTGTGAAACACACACACACACACACACACACACACACACACACACACACACACACACAGTCCTGGGGATTGAACCCAGGGGTGCTATACCACTGAGCTACATTCCCAGCCTTTTTTTTTTTTTTGAGACAGGGTTTTAATAACTGCCGAGGCTGGCCTTGAACTTCAATCCTCCTGCCTCTGCCTCCCAAATCAAGGGGATTACAGGTGTGTGCCACCACACCCTGAAAAGAAGTTATGAATATTTTTGAAATGGTATTTTATGCCATTTACCAGTGTCAAGAGCTTCAGCTTTATCAAAGATTTCAGCGTTGATAATACTGATCACCAGTTCAACTAACAATGAGTCAGAATCTGTGTTTGAACCTAAATGTGATATATGTAAGTGACCTCATTTCTACCCCTGAAGAACACAAGAAGCCTCCAAGCAGCTGGAGGTGAAGGCTTCTGACAGACAGGAGGATAGGCAGGCCTGTCAGGTGATGGCAGCCCAAGGAGGGGACTAAACTCTAAAGAGGGCCCAGACTCCGATGAGGAAGCAAGGGCGGAAATGCCAAGGAGACTCCTAACCACAATCACACCTGTCAGACACCCAACACAAAGAGCAAAGAAAAAGACGGATAACATTGCCTGTAATATTAGGTAACACTGAGAACTCTGATGCTTACTATCCTCATATCACACAACCAATGTTTCAAAAAAAAAATATTGTGTCTGCTACTTTAAGAACAAGGTTGTAACTACCTTTCCCCCCTGCCGTTCACTATTATATACATAGGTGATTGTGCCATAGGGTAATACTTTCCTAAATGGACTCTGAATAATGTGTTTTGCTAATTTCCTTAATACAAATTAAGTGATGAGGCCTAGAAGCCATCTGACACATTTACCAACTACCTGCAAAGTGATAAATAATAAGTTCAACCCTTGATTTTTGTTGTTTGACATGCCAAACAACAAAAATCAAGACCCTCACAGAGCTTATGCTGCTGTTACGTATTTTATGAAAGGGATAAACTCTAGGGACACAATCTAGCCCACACCTTCTCTTTCCTACAGCTTTCCTGAGACACAATTCACATGCCATACTTTATTTATATATTTATATAAACACCCCCAAGCATACAATGTCTTGCGTCTTAAACACCTTCTTTGGCTGGGCTGCCCAGTCCTTAGAGACAGCCAGGGCCTGGGTAGGGGCATGCCTTAGATATGCAAACTCACTCACACAGAACCCATCCTGAGAAGCAGGGCTTCCCTCTGTCAATCAGCTGACACTTGGCCAAAATTTATCAAGCTAGCCAATCCCAACCTGCTCACTTGCCCTGCCTTGTTTTCCTATGGGAATCTCACGAGCAGCTGTGGTATGAGCTACCCCTGGTTCCCGTTTTCTGCCATCTGAACACCTTGCTGACTGCTCCTCCTTCCAGCTTGGCATGAGTAACCTCTGAGACCAGTGAGAACAATAAACCTTGATTTTCTTATGCCTCCCTTGTGTCCCTTTATAGCAGCAACTGACTGTGGAAGAACACAGAACACCGCACAGGTTACCCAGGCCAAAGGCAGTCAGTGGTTTTCAGTGCATTTAGACAACTGTGAACCATGAACCAGTCTTAAGATATTTCCAACAATCCCAAAGGAAGTCCTACACCATCAGCAGCCACTCCCCATCCTCCCATGGTCTAAATGGACTTCAGCTCTTGGGATGAACAAGAGCACTGCTGAATCCCAGGGGCTGTCGAGCACCACGGGGGACATCTGAAGGGGCTGGGTCAGGTCCAGAGATGAATGAAGACCACAGAGATTCACAGCAGCTGGAAGACACACTGGGGACTCAGCCACGAACACAGAGCTCTTCCTGAGCAGCAGCAGGTTTCCCTGGCTCTGGCTGGTAGGCACAACGTTGTGTAGGCAGGGACATGCACTGGAAGTGCTGGCAGCTGAGGCCCTTACCCTGAGCAGGGTGCTCGTTTAGCTGCCAGTTCCCTCACAGCGAGACTTCCTGCCCTAGCAGTGGAAGGTGCTGACTGCAGCGAGGAGGCCCCTTTCCCTGAGGCCAGGGCTGGGACAAGGGAAAGAAACATGTGGCTAGTTCAAAGGAGCAGCCTGAACTGCCAACTAGCTATAAAATAACTCCCAACTCACCTTCTGGATTCCACTGCTTTTCAAAATCCCAGAAATAGGAGAACATATGAATGCTGCATAGGTAGCTCTAAAAACATCTCCACTTTCGTCAACTCCCTGCAAAGTGGTAATTTAAACAATTAAGCAAAAAATTGAAGGAATGAATGGATCACTTCAGAGACACAATTACCTTTCCGGTTATCAAGGACAGAGCAGCCCAGGTCGCAGCAGATGAGGAGGGCGCAAAGCACTCCCAGAATACGGTGCGTCCCATGGCTGGGCCCATCATGATGGCTGTCCTCACCACACAGAGGCCATGCGTGGCAATCTCTAGAACCTCCTTGGCCCCAGTGTCCTTCATGATTCTGTTTACAGTGTCAAGTGACTGCCTTCCCTCAAAGGCCAGGACCTACACCTCAACATCCCAAACAGTACCAGTTCGTCACATCTCTGCATTAGGTGTGAAAACTATCTTTTGCACACATTTTATTGTTTTTAGTTTATGGCTCAAAATTAATTTTCACGAAAAATCCAAGGCAGAGAGGCTCCAGTGTTGTAACAACACAGATGACAAGCCTGCTCATTTCAGGCAGTGCCCCCTCCTGCACCACAGCCACATCAGCATGGAGAGGAAGCCAGTGAGCATACCACAGTGCCTGATAAGACGACCCTGAAATCATTTCAGATAAAAATCAGGACTCAGAGACACAATTAAATGGAGCTTGCACATGTTTTTACACAAATTATTTTAATCTGTCAGTTAAAAAGATATGTATCATCCCATCTACTGGGAAAATCAAGTAAATGAACTGGTGGGACAAACAACTGGAGCATCAGCTCGTGCTCCAACACCCCATACAGAACTAAGGCAGCGAGACGGGTGCATTCGAGATCATCATGACTGACCTTGACATATGGCGGAGCAAAAGACGACAAGTGCCACCTCGCATCTGTAGGGCCGTGATTCTCGAGCTCCAGACAGTTCTCTAAAAGGAACAGACATACCACAACTCACTCTGAGAGAGTCCAGTGATGAGTAGCCCTCTGTGACAGGCCTCGTGACCTCACTACAAGGAGGGAGCCCTTTGTAGTCCAACAGGAGCTTCAGAATTTTCTTAAAAAACTCAAGTGGTCAGATACTTATTGATCCTATTTTAAGCCTAAGACAAAGATGCTGAACGGCCACAGCAAGGGAACAAGATGACAGTGAAATGGAAAGACAGCAGTGCCACTCACTGACATGGAGAGACTGGGACAGGAGCAGGCCTGTCCTGGGCACGTTACTCTGACACACCTGAAAGATGCTCAGGTGCAGGAGCTGAGCCAGTGCTAGGCAGGTATCTCAGGGAGCTCACCTGAGTAGAGAGTTAAGGAATGACAGGAAACTGCTCAGAAGAACACAGAGAGAGAGGGGCATGGCAGGTCCAGGATCCAGACATGTCAAGCTTTGGAAGTTGAGGCTAAAGTTCACAAAGAAATCTAACAAAGAGCAAGTGAGGCTGGAAAACCTGGAGCATCAGCATCCAAGAGGCTATGAGAGAGGTGTTCTAAGGAGGAAGGAGAGGCTGAAACTCAAATGGAAATGGGGCTCTACAGTGACCTTCACAGCTGGAGCAGTTTCAGCAGCTCTGGGCCTGAGGAAGGGAAGGTAGGCAGCACAACCTGAGAGCAGGAGGGACGTGGAAAGCGGGCAGCTGCAGGGAGAGGCGGCAGCCCAGGAGGCACCTCCTCGACTGTGGTGGCACAGGTGACCTTGGGGCTGATGGAAATAGAGGCACTCATGACCAGGAGGCATGGAGAAAGTCCCTGAGCAGGCAAGAACAGGTGGTGAGACTCCAAGCAGAGGTCCTATTTATGAGAGAAACAGAAGCCTTCCATTCTCATTTAACAGCTTCCCGATTCCTGTGTGGGGCACCACTGAGAGCTGGAAAAGCGAGAGAAAGTACAGATGAGACAGACCTATGAGGGAGAAGAGACACATGCAGCTGGGAGGTTGGGTCCAAAGCCTCGGGATAAAGGGGCATCTGACCATGAATCTGTCAGCAATGGCTATACCGTTTTGTCTAGGACTGTTCCGTGCTAGGGACATGGAATACAAGACAGGTGGATTGAACCTGGGTCAGAATGTAGAGGGAGAGGCACACAAGACAGTTAAGGAAGGATGTGAGACAGTGGCCATGATGGCAGAGCATAGGATCCTAGGGGCCTAGGAGGAGGGGATCTGAGCAGGGTGGTGGGGAATGCTGAGGCTGCAGGGTTTCAGACCGTAGGCCTCAGCAAGGTCAGAGAACTGCTGCAATCCCAGAGTGAGTGAGCTGGAGAGGGTGGTGACCAACAGTCAGCCAAGAGTCAGGCTTGACACTGTCTGCAAGCAAGGTGAGCAATCAGGGGTGAAGGGCAAGGTCCAGGAGAGGCCCAAGGAAGAAGGAAACTGAGGCAGAAGGACAGAAAAAACCAGTGAGAGGCCAGAAGCCAGGGGCCCAGGGAGGGCTGTTCTGTGTCCTAGCCACCATTCCTTTCCACTAGAAAGGAGGAGAGACAGAGGTAAAGGAGAAATGACCTCAGGATATCTGAGGGGTATCCTTGACAACACAGTTATGTGGCTATTGTACAGGTGGTGTGTGAACCCGGCTGCACCCACTTTCCTTCTCTACCTACTCATTCATCAATTCTGGTGAGAGTTGGAGAGGGATGGTTCATCATCAAATAAAATGTACGATTCTTGGAATGCACAGAGTTACTGAGTGCCTAGATTTCATACTTTAAGATTACATTTCCAAATCCAGCCCACCACTGAAATGACTGTCAGTGACCACTGGATTTTCTCCTGAAGCTGGGGAGAAATTTACACTCATCACTATGCTAAGGTTACCTCAGAAGAGAGCATTAGGGGCTGGGGGCGCAGCTCAGTGGTACAGTGGCTGTCTCCCTATGCGAGGACCAGGATTCAATGCGCAGCATCACAAAAACAAATTAATTTAACTAAAAAACAATTGAGCATAAAGACTCGATAGCCATAGACATTTGACCCACCTAATACCGTGATACATACCTGAAGTTTTACCAGGTTCTGTTGTGGGAAAAGTAACAGTTTTGCTTCTTATTTCGATTTTCGTGGAAGGTGGCTTTGTCAATGGTTTTACCAAATGACGAAAGGAAGGCTCAGGTGCTGGGGTAAGAACTCCAGATAGACCAGAGGCCGAGTGAGGTAAGAGTTCTCTTTGAGTCAAATCTTCTCGAATTTGAACTTTCACAGTTTTCTGAAATGAGCCAAATAAAAGAATAAGAGACAAATAAACCCATCTTAAAAGAGACAATTCTGATTCTAAATTTATGGTAGAGAAAAGAAATGCCAAAAGAATGAAATGCTGACTTAGAAATTAAAGTTTATTCAGACCTCAACTTTGAGTCTATCTCCCCAACCACCCTTTTTTTTCAAGGAAAATTTTGCAAATTAGCAATGGCTTTTAGGCCTCACTCTCAACCCCTAAGAGAATCGCTCAGATCACTAAAGGCAAATTCTGTACTAAGTGCTCCAGCTAAATAAACCTCGCTGGGCTGGAAGAACACCTTCACAGGACTTCTGAAATGTAAGGGTTAATATGGATTATGAAACTGAAGCTACAAAATGAATGTTGTTCAGAAAAACACTTTACAAGTACCTTCTGTCCACTGTCACAGTGTATATAGATCAAACCACTCCATGGGAACATTGTCTGCTTTGTGGATAAGGAGGAATTAGGACTCACAAGAATTTGTAGTTTACTCCTTAAAAAAAAAAAAAAAAGAATTTCTCAACAAAAACCATGAATATCCTGTACTTCCATAGCAGACTGATAAGAGTCACAAATACTGTTCTACCAGCGACCGACTATTTCCTGTGTCTGGGAGACAGCAGAGAATGAGGTCAGCTCCCCACATTCCCATGCGCAGCTCAAAGGCTAACAGGTGAATTACAAAACCCACCAGGCATGGGCAAGGTGCAGGTGAAAACAACCATGCCAGAGAAACACCATCTCAAAAGCAATTAGAACAGAAGGTCTCACTCTACAAATGCTCTGGGCCTCTAGATAAGAAGACAACAGCTGGAGAGCAGACTGGAAGAAAGGGTTTGAGGAGATGAGGGAGAGGAGACGTGAAGTGGGAAATCAGTTTCTCTGTCACCCACTTACTGATCTTTCCTGAGCACAAAATTCTTTAATACCCACGAGTGCCAAAAAGGAGTTTAAATGTAAATCACATGATCAGACATATGACTAAAAGAAATCACTAGTTACACATGTCAAAAATGGCAGAGTGAGGTTATTTTCCACTGCAATTGGTTATATATACAAGGCCGTGGAGAAAGTGAATTGTGAAGAAGGCGTTCTCAAGCACTGGTTAGAAAGGTCCTGTTGCACATGGTGCGTAGGAAACCTCGAGTGCATGCTGAGCTGACTGCTCAGGTCCCTGCAATGTTTCTCTGAAGTGTTCCTGTCCCTGCCTTTGCTCAGTCTCCGCCAGGTAAACTCTAAAAAGTACATTCATCACTTGGGCAAAAGTAAGTAAACTCCATTTGTTCTGTGGATCTGCTAATCTCAAGTGTGAAGCAGCTTCCAGATGGGAGAGCTCTGGGCTAGCCTAGGTAAAGTCCCTGAAAAGCTGCAGAGTTGCAGCTTTACCCACTATTGGTAATTAGCTTCATACAGGGGGAATTGTGCATGAACCGCCTACCCTGAAAGACTTCTCATACCATTCTGTGTAGAAAATAATCAGCTGGGTATGGCTTAGCTATCCTATAAGTCAGGAAGCTCTGAGTATAAAGAGTCCTTCATAAACAAACAGAATATATAATCCAAACCAAGGAGGTAAAAGGCAGACCATCTGGTTTTAAGATCCCTCTATCCTTCATCCAGTGCCCTGGTTTATCACTGCCAGGGGATTCTGGGGGTGGAGTGCTGCATCAGAACGTTCTTCAGTCTTCCATCCCAGGGTCACTGTTCCACCTCAAACACGCCTGTCTGCCACGTCAGGCCACCAGCCCTGATGTGTATGTGATCTCTTGAACCCCCTGATGCCCCACAGAGCCTGCTGCACTCTGTAGTCAGCAATGTACAAACTGTCACTGAGCACGGACATTCATCACTTATTTTTGCAGTGCTAGGGACAGAATCTACCATCATACATGGTAGGTAAAGTACTTTACCACTGAGCCACACCCCCAGCCCCTGAACAAATTTAAGTAATCTATTATCTGACCCATGATAGCACCTGAAGAGCACAGAGATATACTTACTCAGGGGCAATAAACCCGTGCTGTGGTGTGACTGTCAGGCAATGTGCTGGCCAGTACAGCTCAAATTTCAGCAACCTGACGGAATGATTTGCAATCTGGAAACATCCAGTTTTTGCCATGTCATCTGTTAGCAAGAGATAAATGCCATGTGTTATCTACTGAACTAGATTTAAAAAAAAAAAAAAGACATGTCAGTAATAAAAGTGAATCCTAAATAAATAAACTAGTAGAGCGGCTTATTTTGCTCTTCTCCAACCACTCATAAAAATTTCAAACCCCTGTTAAAATAAGTCTATCTGATAAACCTTAAAAACTAACTGGCAACACTAAACAACATTAAGAGAAAAACAGACGTGAAGGCTGCTCCCGGCTGGTGTACACTCTGGTACATGTGCATGTACCTACTATGTTCCTATTACAAATTACATCAGTGTCACAGGAAGGACAGGCCAAGTGCCGGGTGAGCTCGTGGGGTGCACTGTGGCTCTGCTGAGCACCGCCTCAGGGTGAGGACCACACCCCAGTCACGTCGGAGTCAGGTCTCAGTGGCAGGAGCTGGTCCTGGATAGGCCATCAGTCCAGAGTGCACAAAGCCGTGTGTACCCTAGCTGAGCCCTGGGTGCTGGGGTGCAGCTCTCAATTCCCAAACCCACTGCTGACATGCTGTTGCCTCACTACTCACAAGAAGAAGGTGCTATCAGAATCAAGTGCTCTGGCTGGACAGTCCAAGTCTCTTCAGAGGCCGAGTTATCTTGAGGTGGGTGGCTAGTTTGTGAGAGAAAAGGAGAACCCTGAGGACCTCTAACTGGTAAAACATCCAAAGAGACATGGCCACTGTGTTTTCCAGAAGTCCCCAATTCACTAGAAAAAAAATTTTTTTAATTAAAAAAAAATCAGAGAAAGGGGAAAAATTATGAAAAGACAGTTTGTTTCATATATCTTATATTAATTCTTCATAATTCTAAAAACATTAAGACAAATCTAAAAGGGTTTTTCATGGGTTTTTCAGTGAATAAAAATCCACCATATTTTAGACACTTAAAAGTAGCATACAGGCTTGGGGATGCAGCTCAGAGAGCTTTCCCAGCATGCCCAAGGCTCTGGGTTCAGCATCCAGCACTTTTCGCAAAAGGAAAAGAAAAACAAAAGAAAAAAAACTGAGAGAAAAAGAAGAACAGTATAAAAAGTCAAGTACAGTGTAAGTCAAACAGTAAATACGCTATAATTAGAAAATTCAGTGATTTCTAATCTTTTTCTGGCTGACTTCTGCATGTGAAGTCCCTTAGAAGATTCACTAGGAAATGACTCAACACTGGGACTTGAGGGAAAACCAGACTCTTGATGTCTGGCTAACTGCACAGGGTGAGTGGCCACAAGAGGCAGGAGGTACATGTCCTGGACAGAGGACATGCCTGTGGGGGCCTGGGCCTGGCAAGGGCAGTGTCTGGGGCAGTATGCTCATGACTACAGCATGTGTGTGCTGTTTTCTCCTTCATGTTTTCTACATTTACACTAAAGACTTATCAAATTGTCTGTTCAGGTGGCTCAGAATTATATTCATTGTGCTTACCCTGTGCTCTTGAGTTCTATGGCATTTCTTTTCTTTCTGGTACTGGGGACTGAACCCAGGGTGCTTAACCACTGAGCCACATCCCAGCCTCCCAAGCTGCTGGGAATACAGGTGTGTGCCACTGCGCCTGGTTGTTCTATAGCATTTCAATAATAACAAAAATAGTGTTGTACTGTAATCTTTTATATAAAGCTATATGTATGGAAAAGTCTGATCAGTTTTTTAAGATACATCCTATTTGCAAAGGCACAATGAAGTTGAGTCTTACAGATTATAGGCAATAAAGCTAACAATAAGCCGCACTTCTCTCTCTCTCATACACATACACATACATACACAAGCAGGAGTCTTCTGGGAAAAATGCTAATATAATTTAGAAAGACTTTCTATTAGGTGTTTTCTAATAAACCTTAGATTTTTAAATATATTTAGTTCAAATGAATTTTGTAATCACCAAACACATGATGTAATTAAACTTTATGCAGTGCCCAAATTCATCCACCATGTGGCAGAGCCTTGTTTACTTCAAGTCAACACACGGCAAAGAAAGGAACCCCTGTCTCTACCTCTTAAGCAGGCCCTCCCTCCCCTGCTTTTCAAATCTGACTTCTAGCTAGGCACTGGCTCTAGCCTGTAATCCCTGAAACTCTGGAGGCTGAGGGCAGGAGGATGGCAAGTTTAAGGCCAGCCTGGACAACTTAGTGAGACTCTGTCTCAAAAAAAGCACCTGGCATGTAGCTCAGTGGTAGAGTACCCTAGGGTTCAATCCCCGGTATGACAAAAAACAAATAGAACAGACCTCTAGAGCTCCAGAAAACAATGCAGCACTGGCCACAAGTCAGAAGCAATATTTAAACCATAACAACATTTAACATTCTTGACTTTTTTGCTAATTAAGCATTAGTTCCTCATAAAATAAAGAGTTTCAAGGTGATTTTTAAACGTATGTAACTATTACCTTTAAGTCTTCCCGTGAATGTCTCTGAATGAAGTTCAGCACTGAAAGAACAGGAAAGAGAGCAGGCTGGTGGCCAGGGTGCAAGGTAGGTGGGAGGGCCCTGGAGCACTAGCCCTCACGGGGGCTCAGCCAGGACTCATTGGCAGCACTGGGCTCAGGAAGACGGCCCTTGTGCCAGAAAGAGCAGTGAACAGCAGGGGATGGAGGGAAAAGGTAAACATGCTAGGGATAACAGGGACAGGATCCTTGGTACTGGAGAAAAAGGGTCCAGAGTTCAGGAAAAGAGCACTGTGGCAAGAGCAGAATTGTAGGGTCTGGCAAAACTCATGGCTTCAACATATTTACAAACAGGAACAGCATCGCTGTGGTGGACCTGTGTGTTGATTCACACACGAGCTCTGCGCACTGTGCGGACTAGGGCAGTGACACCATAGGAGTGAGCGCTAGTCAACCTCCTGGCTCCCCGTGCCAGTCTCTGCTGAAAGAAGCTATGCCCCCCAGGAGAATTAGCTGCCCTAGGGCTGGTGGAGGAGTGGGGGGTGCGCCTAGAACATGTGTGGAGCCAGAAAGAGACGGAAGGGATCAGGGAGGCGGATATAAAATCCAAGGACAGTGAAGAACAACATGGAACCCCTGAGTCCATCCTAATGTAAGTGAATAAAGACACGAAACCTCTTCCTCAGAATGCAAAGCCAGCTAATAAGTGGAGAACAACAGAATTCTAAATATCATCCCTTGGTGACTGTAAGAGTAACAGTGTGACTCAGGCAGCTACTATTGATGGATATGAAGAATATGTTAAGCAACAAGTCAATTTAGTATCTCCTGAGTATAGCTGCATGAGAAAGCTGGTGTGTGAGACACTATTTCCAACTACATGATAAATATCGTGAGCAGCAGGACAGACCAGAACTGTGCACCACCTGAGAAAACGCACCAAAAAAAGAGTAGCAGCACTTCCCGGGTGTTCTGCCAAGCATGAGACCTGAATCTGTAAGGTCTGGAGGCTGCCTCAACCCTCAAAGTCGCTGCAGGACAAGGGTGAGTTATCACAGCTAGCTTGGAGCCTGTTTTCTCCATGTCACCAGCAAAAATTCAGAGAAATGAAAGGTGACTTGGAAAAATCTGGAAATCCTGCCAATGACAGATCTCCCAGCTCATCTATGGAAGGCTCTTAACAGGATAGACCTGATCTCTCCAGAACTGTGTTGTGATAAGGAAACCTGAAACTTACAGGTTTATGGATACAGTCCTGTGAAGAACTATCACGTTACATAATTTTCAAAGTATAAAACAGAACTTTCAGGCTTGAATAGCTGCCATTCGTGTCATCCAAAGACCACAGGCCCAACCTGGAAAACTTGTGTAAAACTTGAACCAGAGCACAGGTAAATGAATGCTGTAAAAAGTATCTAGAAAGTGCCATAGGCAGCTCCAGACTTCCCCAGGCTTTGCCTAAAATTATTAGTAAAGCCGAATGTCTTTTGAATCCACAGATCTGATTTGGTAACCCAACCCTGGTAGCTCACTTGAGAAAGGTGAGGAAGGACGGAGAACTCTTTCTATACTGAGAGACAGTACAGAGGCATGTGAGCTCAGATTCAACTTTGAACCACAGAGGAAAGAAAAAAAGGAAGTTTTTTGCTTTGTGGTTTGATTTAAATATAGAGAATATTATTCTAACAACTGGGAAATGTGTATGGGATCCTTAAATGATACCACTGTATTAGCATGACATGTTCTGATTCTGTGGAGTTTACCATGACTACACAGAGGGTGGTTTCGCAACTTCAGGGCTTACTGTCACCGTGCCTACAGCTCACACTTAATGATTCAGGAAAAAGATCTATTCAAATCAAGATGACAAGGCAGCGAGGGAGGGTGGCACACACTCAGGATCCCAGCGACTCAGGAGGCTGAGGCCCTGAGCAGTTAGTGAGGGACTAGGGACAGAGCTCAGTTGATAGAGGGCTCATGTGCACAAGACCCTGGTTCACTTCCGGTACCACAAAATTTAAAATAAATAAATAAATAAGAAAGGGCTGAGGATGTGCCTCAGTGGCTAAGTTTGCTGAATACAGTAAATTGCAAATGAGGGATACTGGGGACAGGGTTTGAGTTCTCTGTTCTCTTTCTAAACTTTCCTGTAAGTCTGAAATGATGTTTAACTTAAACTAAAAAATAAAGGTGAAATAAACATTTTGAAAGAAGTATAGGGGAAAAACATCAGTTCTACTATAAACCAATCCTCAAATCTGGTCAGAGTTACATTTGTTTTACCTTTTAGATTCCAAGTTAGCTTTAGAAGGTGGCTGAAGAAACTCATGGCAGGAGACAGAATCTCTGAATTCTCCAATTACTGAAAGGGTAATTTTTCGCATGTTTCCATAAAAGAGTTGAATATCAACAGGCCATTGGGGAAGATCATACACTGAAAAAGAAAACAGTATTTTGAAATTACATCAATCATTACATAAATACAACACAAAATACATGTTTATATACTAATAGTCATAGAATGCTATTTTCCTAGGTTGGGGTAGGTGACATTCTGATTTTAATTCAACAGGCTGGCATGAAATTACAGGCAGTTCAGCATCAGTGGTTGATGGCTCTGGCTCTGAGTTGAACATTTACTACCCTTGCTTCTCATTAGCTCTGTGACCTTTGGCAAGTTACTAACCTCTCTGAGCTTTAGTTTCCTCTATTATAATCTGGAGTAACAACCTCTCTCAGGTGGTATTGTGATCCTCTCAACAAAAAATGTTTTGGAACATGACAACAACATTTATATAAAACTTACTGTGGGCCAGGCATCATTCTAGCCCATTTATATTAACTAAAGTTTCAGAACAATTCTTTGAGGTAGGTATTATATCTTCCTCAAAAAGAGGAATCTGAAGTACAAAGGGGCTAAGAATGCACAATATGTAAGTGAAGGTCACACAGACAGCCAACCAGAGCACCCAGAAACACGAAACACGCCTAGTTTAAGTAAAAATTTGCAGATCAATAAAATACTACTCAGACAAAACACCTCTAGATTAGGTCAGCTGAATTTTCATATACATTAAACTTTATAGAATGTACTTATATTTTATGCAAAATATGATAATCATTATAAATTATATATTTTAAATGGGAAATTATATTAGCCAAGGTATTTGATTATAAAAATTTAAAAATCTATCATGAGAATATTTGCTATAAATCAGTTTATAAACGTGAGATCACTATCATCAATACTTGTAATATGTACAAGCAAATGTCACTTAAAGTAATCCAAAAAGTGCAACTGCAGCGTCCTCACAGGAGTGTGTGGCACTCACCAACATGAAAATGTGGGATTACTGCCTTTATTCATGTGGACAATAAACATACCACTGTACTGAGAGTTGATGTCCCAAAGACCTGATGTCCCAAAGACCTGGCCAAAGTCCCAGCTCTCCCCTACCTTGGATGGGCTGCTGCAGTGCTTGGCTGGGTCCCTGGACAACCCTGAAAGCACACTCCTCTTGAAGTGTGGAATGGGCAGCTCCCTGTCCAGGCCTGCCCCTCCCCATCAGCACCTCGGTCACCTCATTCTCAATGGAAGGCCGCTCCTGGTGTTCTCCTGCATTCTTAAACATGCTCTAGCAAGCTTCAATTCTTGGCCCTGTGGTCAGGACACATCCTGCTGTCCACACCCTGAAAGGCAAGTGTCCATCCTGCTTGTGTAAGCCCTTGCTACCTGCCTGTGACCTCGGTGCTCAACACGCTGCAGTATCACTAGAGTCTGTGCTCCCTTGCCAAAGCACAGCTCAGGTCCGCTCTGACTTGGACCCTTCCTAGAGAAGAGAAGAAGGGCAGAACTGGCAGAGATGGCCCTGCCTTAGCTTCCACCACCAAGGTTTGTTCTCCATGCCCTGCTCCTTGGCACACTGAGGACATACATGTCCATTATAAATCTGTGTATCACTTTTGTCTAATCCATGCCTGCCATCCCCTGGAGCAGATGAACTAGACTCCTAATTTATGGAAAAGATCAGCCTATTCTATATCACCTGTTTAGAGGCACAAATGTCCTTTTCCTTTGCTGTACTATATTTCAGAAATAATTCCATCATTAAAAAACTAGGAAATAAAGGGCAAAAGCTATCACCTGAAATCCTACCACAACAAAAACCACCTAATATTCAGTTTGGAGAGCAAACTCCTGCAATTTTATTTGCATGAATATTTACATATAATTTTTGTCAAAATGAGATCATATTACACAAAATTTTAAAATAATGCTTTCCTAAATAGATGAAGAGTTTTCTGTCATTTATATATTCATACCACTTAAAACTGCAAAATTAAACCTAAATGCCTAGTCTTACTTCTTTTATAAATAGTACTATGTTGGAAATATGTACATATATTTTTACACCATTTGCACATCTTGGTACAAAATTTATTTTATATGAGAGCAGACATTATTAAACATTTTTAACTGTTTTTCTCAAATAGGGCCCACCACCTAGATTACAGTCAGTTCCCATGCCTTTTTTGAATGTTTTGCTACCATCAAATTCTTCATAAATCTTACAGTAGGCACAGGAGCCCACAGCCTTCAACATGACCATAAGTTCACACTTATGACATGAGATAACCTGGGCTTACCAATGGCTCTGCCCTGTTCACAAGCCTACCCACAGAACATGTGTGGGGACATATTACTAACACTGATGAGGCAAAGCTCTTCCACGATCCTCAGAACAACTCTCCATGGATGAGAAGCTAGATGCCATCTGTCGAGTGGGAAACTCAACAGATGAGAACTAAGTCTCAGTGACACCATTTGTTCCAAGTCATTGTAGCACAGCTGTGGCTCAAATTCAGCCTGATAACACATCCAATTAACATCTTCCTTCTTTGGCCACATCATGATGCAGATGACATCATGAAGTGACCAAGAGACTGAAGACACACTGAGACGCTTACCTTCATTGACTAGCATCTCATCTCGGAACACTTCAGCAAAATTCACGCTGTGCAGCACGCTGTGTTCTGGAAGGATCTGTCTTACAACCCCTGGGTTATCCAACAGGGCTCTGCCAGGGAAGAGTTTTATTCAAAATAATTTGATGTATTAAAATAGTCTCTTCATTTATGCATTGGCAAGACCTACTAACAGCACATCACATTAGTTTAGAGATCTCATATTTTAATTCCCTACACAAGTACTTTTAAAAGAAAAATCTGTTTTGTAAAGTACATGTGGTAGTAAAATCACTAGCTTCCATTAAAGATTTATACCAAAACAAGAACTCTCTAATGAAAGAATAAAAAGAATAGTAAAATTAGATTCTTTTCAGTTCTTACATTTTCATTATTTATGATAACAATAATTTGTCAGAAATCTGTCTCCAAAAAAGAACATGGGGGGAAAAAGATCATGGAAAAACTTAACTATACCTATTCTAGGCTCTTCTAGAGATCTCTGAAGTGAAAACTCAACTGTAAATTATTTTATAATACTCCCAGATGTTCATAACTGAAGGAAATCTCACTGCTGTAAATTTTTGGCAAAGAAAGGTTTGAAACAAATACACCAACTTCTATATCCCACTGGACAGAAATTTTAAAAATCCAGAAAACTTGGCAATCTTACTTCTCTAAAAGTCAGTTTCTATTTCTACAATAATAAATAGAGCCAAGGTTCCAAGGTGAGCTTTTCACATGTGGCCTGTTCCAGCATCCTATAGCAAGTCACCACTAACTACTTGTTATCAAACATTCCAATGAGCCCGAACAAATTAAAAATTAAACTGTTTCCCAAACTATCTTGAGAAGAAAACAAAGCAGAGTACAAAGGGCTGGAAGGAAACCTGCGTATTTACTGCATGTCATACTGCAGCCAATGACTTCTACTAAGAGATGAGTGTCATGAGCGCCACATGACCCATAATCAGGTCCTCCAGGCTAAGAAACAGAATTTTATAATAAAATATTCCAGAATTTAACACCTAAGGATGTAACTTATGTTTAAATCACACCTAGTCCTAGATCAACATCTTAAAATTTGTCAGAAGTTCAGCCTAGTAAACCATATTTAGATATATCAAATTCTACAAAAGTACATGCTTTCAACAGCTTGAAGTTCAGACATCTTACACACTTCTAAAATATAATTCTTTCAAATAATTCACAGAATTCCCAGAAATATTCCAAATTGGTATGTTTATGCAGTATACTCTCAGTGGTTCTTAAAATCTCTGACACTGATCTATTGTCACTTGCCAGTTCACTAGCACACAGTGAAGTATGTTAAAAATCCCAAATATTATATCATTTACACCTTCATTATTTCCACTGAAAAATTCCCAACATTGTCTAAAGGAAGCAATCTACCTTCGATACTGCTGTCTGGAAATTTCATCTCCACCAAAGAAGTATATAGTTGACAGTTCTGTTGCAGTTTTACAGTCATTCTTTCTGTCTGGAGGATTATATATTATAGTAACATCCTAATGCCAAGAAAAATCAGAAGTGAATATTAAGTATTTTTCTTGAGTAAGTCAGTTCACTTTGGATAAACAGTCTTAGGAGCCTAAATGTCCAACACAGACACAACTGCATACATGTGGCACTTCCAAGAAGACTGGACGAGCACTTCAACTCCTACATTACTTCCAAATACTATTTTAGCTTTTGACCATAAAATACAGCATTATTAATCTACAAATGAGTTGAATTTTTTAGGGCAGAGACTTTTGTACTTACTTCCTGTGTTCTTTCCTTGAGCACAAATTTATCTGGAAAAATCTTCAATACTTTGGGATCCAGCAAAACTTTTTTCTGAGAATCCTTAAAACCTATTGCCTTGACAAAAGCTGCCCGAGAGCCGGTGTTTCGGACAGAAACAACAACTTTACTTTCTTTGCCAGGTATTAAGTCATTCACTGTTACCATGTAGCTATCAGTTAATTTTTTAACACCTTCCAAAATAAGATTACTTGTTCCTCCATATCCAGACAAAGGTATCTAAAAGAATATACACATACAAAATTATTTTTATGTAAGAAAGCAGATTTAATTATAGTCAGAAGATGATACAGAATGATTTCATGTGTCTCTGCGTACTTGGGCTAGAAGTTACCTACCCCACTTCCAGTCCAGCATTATATAAACCCCTTATCTGGTTTTTTTAATTAAATATTTTTTAGTTGTAGACAGACACAATACCTTTATTTTTTTTTTATGTGGTGCTGACAATTAAACCCAGTGCTTCACATGTGCCAGGAAAGCTCTTTACCACTGAGCCACAACCCAGGCCCTAAAAACCTTATCATAAAGGAAAAATAAAGAGTTGCAAAATTACATGCCCTTTAGTCTGTTAAAAATAATCATTTCACTGTTACAAAAGCCAAGCCTAGATGACAGAGGAATGATCCAAGGATTAGAGTAGACATGTTTGCTTAAGAAGTTTTTAGGGTTCAACATACTGATATTTGTAATTTACCCTGAAATGCATAAAAAAGATGAACTGCAACAGCCGAGTGTGGTGACGGATGCCTGTAATCCCAGTGGCTTGAGAGGCTGAGACAGGAGGATTTCGAATTCAAAGCTAGCCTCAGCAACAGCGAGGCTCTAAGCAACTCAGTGAGATCCTGTGCCTAATTAAAATACAAAATACTATGTACAAAACACTATGTACCTGAGTGCATAGCTCTCTAATAATTAAAAAATTAACTGATAGCTACATTAGGTAACAGGGCTGGGGATGTGGCTCAGAGGTGGAGTGCCCCCAAGTTCAATTCCCGGTATCCAAAAAAAAAAAAGATGAACTGATAGATGGTTAAATACGGGAAAGAGACATAGAGTGAAATATGATTTTACAATCTAAGTGGTAGGGTATGTGAGTATTATTGCATAATTCTTTCAACTACTAAATAATTCTGCAAAAAAAAAACTGGGATGACAAGTTGCTGCATGTCAGAGAAAGTGAAGGGACTGACTCACGGTGAGTCTAAGTGACAGACAGGGATGGCTCCCTGGATTCCCTTGTCCAGGGGAGAAGTGTCAATGAAGTGTCGTCCACACACCCTGTTCATGGTCTTGATGCTCCTGTGAAATAAAGTCCCCGGGGAGCCCTACTCAGCCCACCTCTGTGAAAAGACGAGGTGGTCACTGACTTTAGTAGAAACCCCACAAGGACCCTGGGTTTCTTTAAGAGTATGTCAAACCCAAACATGGGCTTGGTGACTGTCAAATCAAATGGTTCTACCCTAAATCACCAGTTATTAGTTCTCTAGGGAATCTTCTTCACTAATAACCTCAAACATTGGCTAGTAAACCTGAAAACTATTCAAAAAATAATCAGGATAACCTTAAAACACAGCCCATTTGGTCTTCTCCACTAACCAAATTTTATCTTTACATGAAACCAAATTATTAGAGAGCTATGCACTCAGGTACATAGTGTTTTGTCACATTTACAGATGCCATGTTTAAAAACAACCTCTTAGGTCTTTAAACAATTCTGCCCACCGTGGGGCCAATCAAGTGACTCCACACAGAAGAAGTCAATGCCAGAGTCAAACAAAGCTATCCTGGCCAATCCTGTAATCATCACATGCCCTCTGTGGCTGGCGGTCCCAGCCCCACTGCCAGGTGACTGTGCGGTGTGAAGGTGTGCAATAGCATGCAGCTCAAGTTGCACTGACTATTAGGCTCTTATTTTCTTTCCTCAATAATTTATTCCTTTTATCTCTAGTTGCTCTGAATGTAGTTATGTAAACAGCCTCAAATCGCTTTTAAAAATTATGCTGGGAATAGGCAAAATCTAAAAACTTGTCCTTGTATCTCTATATTTACAAAAGAGTCTAGCAATTCTATCAATAGATATTTGCTATGGTCTGAAGGTCAGTGTCCCCACAAATTTGAATGTTGAAACAATCTCCAAATGATAGTGTTAAGAGGTGAGGTCCTTTCAGAAGTGTCTGAATTACGTGAGGGCCCTGTCCTTGAAAATGGGAATAGTGCCCTCATTAAAAAGCGGATGAAGGCAGTACAGAGATATAGCTCAGTGGTGGAGAACTTGCCTCGCATGCACCAGGCCCTAGGATCCACCCTAGTACCACAAGAAAAATAAGTAAATAAAACAAATACAAAGTGAGTGTCCTTGCTCCTTTCATCATGTGAAGACCCAACATGATGGCACCATGTCTGAAGCAGACGGCAACCCTCTGAAGACAATGAATCTGCTGACACCTCGATCAAATTTAAATGTTTATAAATTTACCCATTTGGTTACAGCAGACCAGACAGACTGCCAATTGAAAAGATAAAAATTTTTTATCTTTTTAAAAAATTTTTTAGTATTTTTGCCCAATTGAAAAGATAAAAATTTACTTGGAAAGTCAGTATCTTAAACAAAGCTCTACCTGGATTTACCAAAAAATGTGTTCCTAAAAAGTCAGAATCATTTCAAAATCCTCAAACTGAAATGACACCTAAAAACGTTAGAAAATACAAATACTTAATTGGTTGCTTTTATAACTTGACAATTGTCCCTAACTTGCTTGTAAAAGATGGATGATATAACTTGCCAACCAATAGTTACAACTTGTCAAAAACTGCTTGTGAGGAAAGAAGCAATGGAGTTATCTTACCATGAACTTAATGCCTGGCTGTGATTGATTTCCAAGCTGTTTGATTTCCAGTTTAGCCAACATACAAGATAACCGAGTAGGTGCAAATAATACTGAGATTACAATGTCTTCTTTTGGCTGCATTCTGATCTCACAGTTACTGGTCAATCGCTCTTCTAAGCCAAAAGTGTTCTGAAGCTATAATTTAAAAATAATCACTGCATAAAACAAAATAGTAGCACAAACAAAACACACTACTAATACAAAATGTAAAAAACCTGCCTGCATATGTGACTGTCTGGATGGAGACAAAACACAGGGCAAAACAAAGGCCATGCATTCTACAGACCTGAAAGCAGTCCTGGTCCTGTCCTTTGATAAGCAGCCGCAAGTGCTGGGCCATGGATGTGGAGTTACTTCTCAATGCCAGCTTCTGAAGTCTGGAAACAATTACATGTTTCAAATGCTACAACTATCAAAAATAAAGCCAGTCAAAACCAACCATGGCATCTGCAGACCTGGGCTGGTGGCATACACCATCTTAGCAGGCCAGTGTCGTCCTCACAGTCTTGGGCCCTCGCTTCTGAAAACAGAAGGCGTGGGGGTCACCTTAGCAGATGAGCTTTTTGGCTTAATCTCTCTCCAATTACAGCTCTTTAGCGGGCCTTATTCTCTGTCATATTGTCTGCCTTATAAAAAAAAAATCAATGAACATCACTGAAGAAATTGAGTCATTAAGTCAATGCCACAGCTAAGGGGAATATCTGGCTCAATTTAGCTTTCAGGCAAACAAGTGCTCCTAGCAGTGTGCTGAATTCATCCTGCTTTTAAAAAGTTCCACTGCAAGGAAAATAAACATGTGAGTAACAGCTGGCTGGCAGGAAACCCTTTGAATTTCTGAAACCATGTGACTTGCCTCTCCATTGGGGAATACTGAGTATGTGGGCCAAGTCCTACTTCACCCAAAATGTGAAGATGAGCAGTTCAACATGGAAGCTGTGGTCTAGGCCTTGTCCACCTGGTGTTCAAAGGGAAAGACTGAGCTCCAGCTGTCCACACCCCTAGGAAAACAACCCATAGCTATGTTGCCTAGGGAAGACTGACTTGGAGGAATGCTACTTGGTAAAGCTTTCATTTTTACTTATTTTTTAATTTTTAAAGAAACAGTTATTATTTTAAGAAGTAGAGTTATCAAGTTGAGGGGAAGAGAACTCGGTTTCCAGTTTAAAATAGGAATTCCACAAACAAAAAGGATTAATATCTTTATTCTTCAAGGAATTCACAAAAATTAATGAGAAAAAATCTAAAGGACTGAAGTGTTTAAGCACACATATAAGAAAGAAACCAGAATGAATAAGCAGATTGTGGAAAAATAAAGATTTTAAGTAGGAATCCAAAATTTGATATTAAATACTATCTTTGCATCATTCTATGCTTGGAAAATACAACTGTAATTTATTATCATTCCTTTCTGCAACAGAAGCGAAGTCCATTAATTTAATCACATTTTCCCCAACATTATCATTTATTAATTTGTCCTCTGTACTCCACATTCTGCAACAGGACCTTCTCCTACAAGAGGGGAGGCATGGGGGTCCCAGCAGACACATGATCTGCCCCCTCTCAGCACAGCCTCAGCTGCCTCCTAGGACATTTCATGGGGGGGGAAAAACAGGAAGTTTCCTTTCTAAGCAGATAATAAATGTGCCTCTTTATCCTGAATTCTATCATAAAAGCCTCACAGAGGGGCAGCATGCACCATTTGTGATGGAAAAACTCTTTTTTTTCTATGTAGGACACAAAAACGGGGTGAGGAGAATTACAGAATCCACAGATTCACTAAGTGCAGCACAAAATACCTTGTGCTTATTAGCTTCATGTCCACTAACGCTTGGGATGTTGTTTTCAGAGCCCAGCTTTCACCAGCCTCAGGTAGAGCAGTTCCCACAGGACTGGCACATTCCTCCAGTTGAGGCAAATTTATCTACTCAACTATTGTAAGTAAGGGACACTCCTGCATCGAAGCTCCCTGCACCTGTCAGAGCACAAGAACTCTCCATAAGGAAACGAAGCCATGAATCGAGGAGAGTCTGAAGGCCTCTCACTCAGGAAGACACTAGGGCAGAAACACCAGTGACAAGGACAAAAGCACGGGCAACACACTGCTCGTATTCAATTTAACTAATTTTTTATAGTTATTTTTTTAAATATATTTTTTAGTTGTAGTTGGACACAATATCTTTATTTTTATTTTTATGTAGTGCTGAGGATTGAACCCAGGGCCTTTCACATGCTAGGTGAGCGCTCTCCCGCTGAGCCATAATCCCAGTCCCAATTTAACTATTTTTTATTTTAAAATAACTCAGCACACATTAATTCGACTTTTGGTAAGCTGAAAGTGAGGTTTCAGGAAGGCATGGCATCTGAGGAGAGGCTGGATCTTAAGAACAGCCATCCCTACCACAGTGATTATTTATTACAACCTTTCTCACAGGGCAGAAAAATCTTCAGGATCAGTGCAAGAATGATTCAACTTTTTTCTGCCTTTTGACTTAACAGATAAGATCAGTTATGAGAAAAGCTGTGTGTCAAAATGGACACTAGCCTTTTACAGCCCCCACCTTAACTCAGAAGCGCATTAATAAGTACAGTTGTCAGGTAGCATCCCTCGTCTTGATGTTTGTAGTGTACAGTTAAACGATTTTGGTTGCCTTCCATAGCACAGAACTTACTTAAGGACCTCAAACAACTGTGTGTACGTGTATTACAGCAGACCACAAGTCAACATCTGGGGAAGCAAGGGACGTTCTGTCATGTAGGCACTGTTCATGCTCAACTGCAGAGAGCTAGAAGAGCTTTCTAGACAGGCACATGGCCTTGCTCAGCCTTGCTCTCAACATATTCTTCAGTTCTGAATCTAGCTGGCTGCAAAAGCACAAGGACACACATGCTCAGCAGCAAAAGAGCTGCTGGAGAGGGATCATTACTTCAAATTAACTGCCAAAAGCCTGGCTGAGAGAAATGTCTACCGTGAGGTGCTTGAAGAATACACAGACTGCCCGTTCTTGAAATGACCTGAACCATTTCAAGCTGCAATTACATGGATCTGGCAAGGCCCAGATAAATGCTTTGCTGTACCATGCCTGGGCACCCCACTATCAGACCACATGGAAGCAACTAAGTGGGAGAGGGGTCTCTGGAAATGGTATCTGAATCTGCTGTTTATCTGTGAGATTCACTGTACTGCACAGATCTATGGGGAGATACATCTCAAAAGCTGGGGCAGGAGGAGTCATACTTCTCCCAGGCAGTAACCAGTCTGTGCTTCACTTCTGCACACTGGGATTCGGGTAACTGATGGTGTGGTTCTCCACAGTGCGGGCAGATTGTCAGCGCAGGCCTGAGCCCACCAGGGGTGGGGACACACAGGGCCTCGGCAGGCACTGGGGCTCTCCCTGTCTTTGTACATCACCTCCTCCTACTTCCCACAGGAGTCACTTTCCACTTGTTCTCATCTTACTTGTCTTTTTGAAAGCTGCTTTGGTAACAAGACAGAGACAACTAAGGCATGGATGAACTCTGCAAGTGAAAAGGTTCAAGCAGACCCTTTCAGAACTAACGAAATAAGTTTTTAAAAAACAATTTCTTCACAATCAGAGTAGAAGTTCAGCCAGGAGTTTCTTATCTCTCAGGTACCATGGAAGCGTATGTGTAAGACATTTAAGGAAAAACACAAAAGTACAAAATATGGAAGAGTAAACACTCAGGCTAGTCATTATTAGGTCATTATAAGTATTTGTTTACTAATTTGAGGCTTGTAAAAAGAAAAGTTGATTATATTGTTATGTTTATAAAGGGAAACACTTAATATACTAAATATATTACATGCAAATTAATCTTAATTATGATGTGTACTAGTTTTAATTTTATTCTCATAGTTGTATTAATTTATGTATTTCTAGTTGTTTCTTTACAAATTTATTTAGAATCAAAGACAGAGATTAAACAGTGTGCATCTGCTCCACTAGAGACCCCTTGCAGTCTTTAACACTGGAGCACCAAACATTCACAAACAAGACTGTAACAAGTTGATAACATCTCTACTTTTCCCTTCCTTCCTTTCCACAGAAGAAACCCACAAGCTCTTAACTGCTTACATTTGGTAATCAGCAGAAAATTTGCTGAAGAGCCAAAAAAAAACCTCAAACCTATTTCTTTGGGATGTATTTTAAAAAGAGGAAAATTTTGTACTGCAAACATGAAAATTCAGAGTAGAAAGATTAAGTGAACATAAGATAGCTTTATCAACTCTAGAAACAATAACACGGTCATAATCACCCAGGAGAGAACAACATTAATCAGCAATCCTCAGCAACGTGGATGGCCACGTGCACACTTACTGTGTTCTGCCGAGTGGGACACCTCCCCAGGCCAGAAACTGCCTGTTGGACAAGATCAATGGAACATCTGAGGCACAAGGTCCTGGCAGCAGAGGGTTACCTCCTGAAGAAACCACCTCACCCTTTAACACAACTTCATACTGGGGTCCAAATGGCTGCACAAATATTTTCAAGATCCTAATAAAGAGAAAAATCTATGTCAAATGTCCTGTATCCGTTCTTTTGTTTTCTAAGTGCTTCTTTATCCAAGAAACACAGCTAGGTGCCAGGGGTACCATGACATTCCTGCCGTTAGAGCTCATAGTCCAGAAAAGAGTGCAGACAGAGGAAGGGGACAATCACTTTCACATGGGGTGACATGAGACGGTCATGGTGTTATGGGGATACAACTTATGAGAAACTTGGGAAGTCAGGAAAGTTTCCCAGAAGGGACTTGCCCAGGGGAGTTTAGGGCAAGCATTCCAGATACAAGCTTCCACACTGGTGCAGCCAGATTGCTCTCTTCTTCTGCAGGGTCCTAACAGCAGACTGCACCCCAGGCAGGTGGCAAGCAATGAGTCTCAGAGGTGGTATGTGTTAAGCTAGGTTTATGCACTCAAGTTCAAATACAAACAATAGTGGTATTCTGGCTATAAGTTGATATTTGCTTATGATTTGGGGGCCAAAAAAACACAGGCCTGGAAAAGGGACTGGAAATAGTACTAAATTAATAAGCAACAAGGTCAATTAAAGGTTTCCTGGGAGAAAAAGAAAAATTAATGAGAAACATCAAAATTGATAAACAACAATATTGATGTTTTATCATTTACTTTTGTCACAATATACTTCAAAATAGTAATTTCTTAATTTCTATTCAGTTGGTTTAAAACAAGATTTTTTGCAACAACAACAAAAATCTGAGGCTTAAAGAAAAAGAGGTAGAGCTCTATCAGGTACGAGAAGTCAGACACATACTTCTGCATTCAGGCCCCAGGTGAAGTATGTCGGAGCAAGTGGCTGTTGTGACATGAGTAAGGGCTTCACATAAGTATGTTCACCTTACCTTTCCTCACAGACCTTGGGATCCTTTGGCATAAATGAAACTAGGACTTCATGTTCTTCACCAGGCTTAAGGAATAAATTTTCTGGATCCACTGAAAAGTGACTTCCTGGTCCTGGGACCTGAATAATCATAGCCATCCCTCAGTGTTGACTCATCCAAGTGCAGCCCACCCTCAGTCAAGCTTGTCCTATGTGCACTACTCACTATGACAGGTTATTTGTCCCTTCTTCCTTGTCCATCACTGTCCCAACTTATTTATTCTTTTGAAGAATATATATTTTTTTCTCCTTCTTCCTCCATAACAAACCTATCTCCCCTCTATCCCCAAAGCCCAGTCCTTCCACCCTCTCCCAGATCTACCCACAGGTCTCAACTCACGTCCACCGTGGGGACCAATCTTCTCCATCCTATCTCACCACGAGATGACACACACATTTTTTTCAGCACTAGTCAGAAGCCAGTTCTTGAACTCAGGACATCAGGCTCTGACACAAGAGCACTGGGGCATGATGCCTGCCAGAGGCACCCAGCTCTCACAACAGACGATTCTCTAGTTTGACCCTTAGGCTCTGCCAGGACAGGAAGTCCTGCAGCCTTCAGAAGTGAGATCTTTACAGTCAAAAGAGAGATCGAATGAAAGAAACTCTTACCTTGATATCTAAGTAAACTTCAATATTGCCAGCATTTTTCAAAGGCAGGTACTGCTTTGTTGAGGAATTCACACCAGCCAGCAAGTGCACAGTCTAAAGGACAGGACAAAACCCACGCTTACAAAATGGTCCTGATTCAGTGCATCAGCCGGCACACAAAACAGCGACAGCCAGGAACTGAGGTACCTGTAAGTCCCTAGGAGCATGGATTCGAGCCACTCCTGCTCTTGCTCGGAGACCCACACTGCTAAGAACTGGCGTAGGGTTTGGGCTGTCAACTTCTATATCCACTCTCGCCAAGAATTCTTCTGCAGGGTCTAGAATCTCTACAAAAGTTCATTCTTTTAGTTCAGAGACTAGAGTTATTTAATCCTAATGCCCTCATCAGCCAACACAATGCCCTTAGGGGACACAAGAAGATTTAGACAAGAGTTTTTTTTTAAGAATTAAAGGAGAAACATAAAAGATTGGAAAGGGGTGGGGGGGTGGAGAGAGAGAGAGAGAGAGAGAGAGAGAGAGAGAGAGAGAGAGAGAGAGATGAACTCCCCCACAGGTTTTCTGTGACATTTGGTTGGGTTACCCATAAATACACAGGTTTGACCCAAAATATCATACCATCTGCCCATTTTCTAAACATAAAATTCTTTACAATTGTCAAAATAGTCACTTTTAATGAGAGAGAAAATAAGTTTGAAATTTATAGTTTATTTAGATATAAGTAATTCCCACAAAGTACAAATGTGATACCTGAAGAAGCAATTTGTTTCTTTGGACTATGAAAAAGAACCCAAATTATCAAAAATTCAGGATCCTACAAAACAGAAAAAAAAAAAAGAATTATTATTATTATTTTAGTGTATACTAGTTAAAATAAGAATAAAGTCTTCATGAGAGAAGAGCCAGTCCTCAACCCGCCTAGCCTACCTGTCCTTCCTGATTGGCAGGCATCACATGACTGACCACAGAGGGGGCTGCCAGCTGAGCAATCACATCGGCATAAGGAGCAGCTTTCAGAGAAGCATGGATGGGTTCCTTGGAAAAGGTGAAGCAGCACCAGGCTAAGGCATTCTATTCAGAAACAGAAGGGTCAAGTTCAGTAAAGCCACAGCACTATCTCTCGCAATAGAACCCTCAACAACACAATTTACTTCCACCAGAAAAAATCAGCCAAGGGTATCAGTAGTCTACAATTCCAAACCACGTCCTCTGTAACGTTTCCTACTCTGTTGATACTCACAGCATTAATGGTCAGTCTGACCGGGACAGTGGCATGTGTCCTGTTTATCAGCTTTAGCGGTAGAGCCTTCCAGCCACCATAAGTCAAGTCACCAAAATTAAGAACACCTTTCTCTTCTGTTTCTACCTAAGTATGAGAAAAAACTGATTTATGAAAAACATACATGAATAAAGACCATACCTTATGTACATATCACTGCCTCTTCTGACCACAGTCACTACTCAATGTTGAAAGTGAATTTAGACCTAAGTTTTTCCTAAGCTATTTTATAATTGCTTATTTTCAACAAAACTAAATGTTAAATTCTTCTTTTTAGGGAGTTCATGTACATAAATTCCTAAGATTAGCTGCTGCTATTCTGAAAAAACTACTGGATCTTAAGAGAAAATGAGAATTTTATAAAGTATATAAATCTCCCTTCAATGAATTCAATTCTTAGAATATATACTTCTCAGTTCAAAACTATCATGAAGGCCTGGGGTTGTGGCTCAGCAGTAGAGTGCTTGCCTAGCACTTGTGAGGCCCTGGGTTTGATCCTCAGCAACCACATAAAAAGTAAATAGATAAATAAACAAATACAATAAAGATATTTTTAAAAAAACTATCATGAATATCTTAGTATTTTCAGATTGCATCCAGACTTCTGATACTATGAAAATATTTAAAATGACATTTAGCTAGATATATCAAAAGTTTAAAGCAGGTGCTTACTACATGACAACACAGACTTTTTCAAACGTGGAAGGACACCTAGTAGATGCTCATAGCCTGACCTATATAGAAATGCTGGGCAATATTTAACACTTTTTTTCTTTCTTTTTTTTATCTAATCAAACATAAAATACAAGAAAACCAAAGGCAGACTGCTCAGTGGGAGGGAACTGACTCTGGTGTCCCATGAGGGTCTGGGGTCCAGAGTCAACCCCAAGATGGTTGAGCTTTAATACCCTTGGAAGACAGGACTTCAAGCTTGCTTGCTGGGGGCAGGGTGGGACAGAATGGAAATTGAACTTCATGCAAAAAGCCCCAAAATTAAAAGAAGTGTCCTTTTTAGAAATTAAAAGGGAACTGGAAAAAATTCTGATCCCATGCCTGGAAAAATACCAGGGGGCCTGTCTAGGCATGGGGGTGCCTGAAGAATCACATGGAGAACAGGAAAACCTGAACTTGGGCCTGAGGAGCCCCAGCTCCTGAGACTCTGCAACATGATCTCCAGGAGTACTCCAAAGACCAGGGCAACGTGGGCCCCCTACAGCAAAAGCAGCCTAAATGAATGTGCGCTTATGTTAAAACTTGCAAGTATCAATTAAAAAAATCAGAAGCCACGTGAAGAAAATAATCAAGAAGACTAAAAAAAATAATAAGTAAATAATTAACAGAAGCACCAGTACCTCCAGAACCTGAAATAAACTAGAGGGTCCCTGACTTTATTAGGGCTAGGGAAACACAGTGGTCTCTCAGTGCCGGGCAGTGGTAGCCTACTATGGCTCCTCTAAGCCACGTGGCCACAAAAAGAAACAGTGACAGTATACCCAGAGCACACTGCATCTGTATTCATGAGAGAGCTGACACGAGTAGAAAATAGGCTCTATGCTAGATAGTTCTGCCCAGCTGCAGGCTAAGGTAAGTGCTCTGAGTAGTTTAAGGTAGCTTAGACTCAGCTATAATATTTGGTAGGTTTGAGGTATTAAATGCACTTTCCATTTATAATATTTTCCACTTATGATGAGTTTATCAAGATACAACCCCATTGTAAACTGAGGCACATCTGTACAAGTTCATCTTAAATACAGATATACAACAGGATCCATGATGGAGGGGAAAGCAGAATATTCATAAAGCAATGGTGAGCAAAACCAATGTATGCACAGCTGGATTGACCTATTATATCTTAATGTTGAGATATAAAAAGCTATTTGGAACTAGAAAATTAAAAACAGTAAGAAAAAGATGAGTGCTAAAACGATCAAAGTGTATTGTTTGGGGGATAGAACAGCACTCCTGATTAGCTTTAGACCTAGGTAACCAATGTGATAAAAATAGAAATAAAATGTATAATTTCCAAAACTAGACCAAAGAAGGGCAAGAAAAACACTTTGAATTTTTAAAAGGTACCATAATAAAATATATGCTGCATACTGAAAAATAGAGAGATGGAAATAGATATATAAGAAATTAGTTAACAAGGGGCTGGGGCTGGGGCTGGGGCTCAGTGGTAGAGCTCTTGCCTAGCATGTATGAGGCACAGGGTTCAATTCTCAGCACCACATATAAATAAATAAATAAATAAATATCCATCAACAACTAATAAAAATATTTTTTAAAAAAATAAATTAGTTAACAAAAGATGATAGAAATATTAACTCCAGACAAAAGAGACTTTAATACAGAACTGATAAAAAAAGCATTGCTGCTTAAAAGGAAGCATTTCATGTAAAAGATAAAGCAATTCTGAGCCTAAAACACATGTGACAATACAGCTGCAGGACACCAAAGACAAAACTGATAGAAATTATAATTCTCCATATGGGAGAAATCCCAAATCTACAGCCACCTCTCTCAGAAGCTGAAAGTCTAAGCTAACCAACGTGTTGGCAAGGACACAGGGAAAGGAAAAGAGCTCCAGGACACATATGCACTCAGGACTGAAGAGAAGAACCACGTGTCTTTTAGACAGGTAGGAGCAGCAGGACTGAACACACACGGGCTTCAGATGATCTCCATCTTGTATTTGAGCACAAAAAGGAAGGGGGGCATCCCAACACCCCCACACAGCTGGAAACCACAAAAGCATTTAAAGACTTTCTAGGCAACTTTAGTACACAAACTTCAGCAATGTGGATCAAACAGCTAGCTAATTACACTCCCTGGTTCTGGGATGTACCTATGAAATACAATATTCTAAAAACCATATAATTTAGAAATATTGCTATCTGTACTTCTGATTTGAATCTAGAGCTCAAAAAATATTAATCAAGCCCCTGTGTGCCAGGCACATTCTGGATATGAACAACAGAAATACAGATGCTGCCCACAAGGGGCTCACACTCTAGTAGGGCAAAGAGGGTAGACAGCAACAACACACAAGGAACAGAGGCTATAACTTAGTGATGACTTATGCTGTCAGATGATGAAAGGTGTCCAGTGAAAGAGCAAAGTAAGCCAAAGAGAAGGGGAGGGTGGGGTGAGAGGCAGGGGGAACTGCCAATCCCTCCACCAAGTCAGGTGACATCCCTTCAGAGGCCCAGAGACGTGAGAGTGAAGGCTGCCATCATCCGTGGGAGGAGGATCCTACTCAGAAGGTGAAGGCACCCAAACTGAGCCCAGCAACAACAACAGCAGGGGCTTCTCCACCACTGAAGCTGCTCCTGAGCTGTCCATAGGTGTCCAGAAAGCTCACTCCCACAGCACTTTTTCATCTATGTGTCATGTTGTCACTGAAAACTATTACAAGCTGCACTAATTCATATAACAAAGAACAGCTGTTTGCTCTTGTGGTGCTGGAGATTATACCCAAGGCCCTGTCATCCTAGGCAAGTGCTCTGCTACTAAGCTGGACCACAGTTCAGAATATTTGATTTTATTTATTCTATACACATATATTCAAGATTTCCCCCACTGCTTACTTACCATACTGCTTCTTAAAGTGATACTTAAAAGCTAGTGTATAATTTACTTACATAATCTGGTTAAATTTCAATGTCCTTTTTTACCATCAATTATGCCAAATGACTGTTCAAACATATCATACTAATATCCACTCAAGTAATAATGCATTTCCGAAAGGAGAGAATATGTAGAAAAGGACACAGCAGGACCCAGATTCTCCCCCTATTCCCAGAGATATTTTTATATCTGGTATATAGAGTCCTACCTGACTATGTTATATTTAAAATTTCAGCCCAACTAAAGATAATAAGTTGAAAAGGAACAAGAATGGGAAAAAATAACCACAAAGCATAATAATTAGCAAACAATTATAATCCAGAATTTAAGGAACATCTACAAAAAATCAATACTTTCAAAACAAAAGAAAAATGGGCAGAGAAAGGGAAAGCAAATATAGTTAACGACAAAGAGAAAAAGACGTTAAATGTAACTAGTAATCCAAGCACACAAATTAAAATATAAGCCACATCCAAGAAATAAGCAACCAATTTAAAACAAGCAAACAATTAGAAAACTAACCCTAATGTTAGTACTAATAGGAGCTCTCATACATTTCTTGTGGGCATATAAATTAAGAGAGTAAATTGGCAAAGATACAAAAATAAAGATATACACACACTGCTACGTATTGTATGTTTGCTGTAGTACCTGGGAGATCGCTCTGTTTCTGTGGGTGGGGCCTCTATACCATTCTTGAACCATGCCTCACACTCCCGACTCAACCCTGCTTGTCCCTCAGGGCCCATGTCCACTCCTCTAAGAAATCAACTTTAATTGGTCTGGATGATGCTGAATGATCTTTACTTACTCCAGTGGTCCCCAAAACTGTCGGGAAGACTCAAAGCTCTGACACAAACATCGGGATTTTTGAAGTTCATCAACTGATTCCAATGCACAACCCTGTTTTGGAACAATGCCTTACACTGCTCAATGCCACTGACTTGAGCTGCTCACGCATGACGTGACAACTTTAAATATGGCCTAGTAGTGATTTTCATGTGTGTTACAAAAATTTAAGCTCCTTAAGTGCAGGTTCAAAAGCCTGGTGTACACATACTGACATGCAGATGATTAATAGCTATGTTCTCAATTGGGGGGCGGTTGAGAGGGGAATGTAACACCTCCCGGAGATGTTTTAGGTTATCAGGTCTGGGAAAGGACTATTACTGGTATCTAACAAACGTAGATCAGGGACAACACTCAACATCCCACACAACAAAAGACGGGCCCCTCACCTGTAAAGAATTTGAGCCCAAAATGTCAATAGTGTTAAAGTTGAAAACTGATCAAGAGAAAAGCAATCACAGCAGAGTTGATGGAGAAATACATAAACTGGCACTTCAGAAAAAGATCATTAACAGTTTATAATAAAGAGAACATCTACAAATTCTACTTTCTCCTCCCTGCCCTAGAAATTTTCGGGTGAAGTTAATAAGCAAATTCCTCTGGGAAAGTGTACTGTGAGAAAACCCTGGGATAATTTTCCTCAGCCTCCCAAGAGGCTGCCTTGGCCCTCACTCCCACATCCCAGCTCTAAACTATAAGTCACAGCTACGGTTTTGTTGAACAAAACAACAAATTAGCTTTAGTAGAAGCTCAGTAACACCTGTGGGTTAAATAAACATGTTAGGTTCTGTTAAACTTTTAGGAATCAACTTGCTTTAATGAGCATTCCTGTCTGTGCCCTCTCCTGTTCCTCCATCCTGCCCTGTTAGTTCTAATTTCACTATTGCTTAAGAAGAGGCACTTCTTGGAAGTACCTACACTGTAGCTAAGGCTGCCTTCTGACTGTAATCCCTCTGACTGAGGGATAGGTCTTGGGGAGCCTAGAAAGCTCCCCGTGCCATTCCAACGTGCAGCCAGGGCAGGAACCTACTGTCCTCAACAGGTGTGTCATCCAATGAGCATTTACATCATCCCAGTTTGGCTAGACTGATTTTTCTTTCACTTTCAGAAAATGGATGACTGTAGAAGAGGAAGGCTTGCAGCTAGCAAGGACTCTTCAGGCACAGAGAAAGGAGAAGCAGCGTGTACCTAGTGCTCTCCTAAGTGTATGTCAAATACACAAAGGAATCAGTGGGAAATAGGGTTTAAAACTCTGCTTTACAAACATCTTAGTAAGTGTATTTATGTTTCCTGTAATAAAAAACAAAATAATTTCAAATTCTGGAATACAAGATTCTAAGAACTTATGTTCAGCTTGAAATTAACTTTGTGGCACATTGGCCCACATTTGTTTTTCCCAAATATTACATCTAAGGCTAAACAGCCTATATTAAAACATCAGGAATGACAAGACTCATTTACCTCAATAACAGGAGTCTCAGCGATAGCAGTGAAAATGACTTTGCTCGCCAAAGCTTCTGCTTGTGCTATTGTCTCAGAATCTGCTGAAAATGGCCAAGAAGCAACACTGAACATACATCGGAAAATCCCAGGACTGGATGGTATGAAAAGTACTTTTATCTCCTCTGTGGCATGAGGTCTTATGATGACTTTATTCTTGAAAACTAGACAAGGACATGTTGAAAGATCCACCTTAAAAAAAAAAAAAAAAACCCACAGGATTTGTTAAGAAATGGCTTTGCATTGAAAATCAAGGAGAATATCCAAGTTTAAAATTCCTTTTCACAGTTACTTGAAAATCTAGACATTTATTATCTCTTCAAAAATACCCACATTTTACAACTTACTATCTGTCAACTCGCTCCCCAGTTTGAACTGCTCTTACTGCATCAAGAATGGGTCTCCTAGCCTATTTTAAAGCAAACACATTTATCTATACTCTCACTCTTCTTAAAAGAGGCAATAAAAGTGAAGCACTTGGCCCTGGAAAGCTCTTTGGAACATGGCTTCTGCATCTGCACCATGTGGGGCAGGGAGTCAGGCTGATCTCTCAGGGCCTCAATAAGACCCCAGTACTGCAATTATGGCTCCCATCAGACAGTTCCTCCTCACTGTAGATGGGGATCTTCTTCCCACTCCCACATCCACAGACAGGACTACGCAGACTCCCAGATGCCCCTAATCAAATCTCACCTTCCACTTTCAAGCCTTCCTCCAATCACCTGCTTTTCATGACCAAGGATCTGAAAGCAGGGAGGAAAGGAAGCGGGGCAAGGTAGAGACACTTTTACTTTAGGAGGAAAAAGGGAGCAGCAAGCTCATCTGCCAACGCTGGCTAGCAAGCAGTATTGTAGACAAGACACGTCAGAAGGCAGCCATGGACAATATTCCCCCTTCCCTGTTCACTCTGTTCAAATGAGATCTACATCTGGAATTAAAGCAGCTGTCACTGACCATGTGGGAGACCCAGACCATGCAAGTTAATGTTAACTTCTTAAAACTGGGTTTTTTGGGGGGCTGGGGCTAGGGCTCAGTGGTAGTGCTCTTGCCTTGCATGTGTGAGGCACTGGGTTCAATTCTCAGCACCATGTATAAATAAAATAAAGACCTATCAACAACTAAGGGAAAACATACTTTTTTAAAAACACTGGTTTTTTTTTCAAGTATTTCAAAAGATCATGTAAGAAAATGATCAGATCAATTAGTAAAAAGACTACCCTTAACTCAATAAAGACATAACCCCAAGGGTTACGTGTTTCTTTCTTTCCTTTTTTTGGATATATGATAGCAACTTATAGCCAATCCTATCTCAAAAAACCAACAAGTAGAGACCAGAAACTCAAAACATTCAGTGATTTAACAGCACTAAAAGCAACCTGACATACTTTAATAAATAAACGATAAAACATAATGATTAATAATAGCCAATGGAAAACGCAAAACACGTTCAGATGTCACTTCTTCCACTGTGAGTAAAACAACCAAAAGGGCACTGAAGAAGGATCCCATTCCAGTGCATGTGCGCAGGGTGGACGAATCCAGAGGGAAGTCAGTGCTTCCCCATGCATGGCTGTGAAGCCAGGAAGTCGCAGAAAGCTTACCTTTTCACCATTAACGCTAACACTGAGAACCCCAATGCTGACTTGTAGCCAACGGCCAGTTGGATTGAGTACACTAAGGTAGGTCTGCGAAGCAATACTGACACAGCAAGCATGAGGAAACTTCAACTCCTCAGGCACTCTGACGCTGTCTGCATGAGAAGATATCAAAACACGCATTCAGATCAAACACCTGGTTAAAAGCAGGAGAGGTCAAATGGAATTTATAATATAAGACTGCCTACTTTACGAGTCCCAGGACAGTGCCCTGGGTGTGCAGGAGTCCTTGATGCTGCACAAACCTGAGTGGAGGCCTGCTAACAATTTTTCCTCCTCTATCCAGACCAGGAGAAGAAAAAAAAAATTATAATTTATCAAACTCACAACGTACAGCCAATTAACTCACTCATGTTATTATCAGTTGGAAATCTGTCCTTTTTCCTCTCCCAAATTATAAGCCACTGCCTGAATTAGAAAGAAACCACAGAGGCTCTAATCTTCAGAAGTGCCATCTTTCCCCCATCTTTTCCATCCTCACGCAAATACCTTGAAGGACAGAGAAGACAGTACTATGGTGGACGGGTACAGTGCCTAGTCCTGCTGAGCAGACCACTGTCAGGGAGAGACCCATCCCTGTGGGGACAGCAGGAGTGCTGTCCACCACCACATCCCCTCTCTGAACTCCTAAGGTATGTCAAGGACTCCTAAAGTGGTCACTTCCTAGTTGAAAGAACAAAAATCCAAGCATAGAGCAGAAGAATGAGGAGAAAGACAAGGAAGCTTTCCACCTGCGTAAGCTTACTATTCTAAGCCAACTTAAGGGACTTCTGTGTAGAAATATTATTCTGTTCTCCAAACAGAGAACAAAACTGGTAAGAAAGTATGGCCAGTATCCCCTTGAAACATTGGTTTGACAATCCCATTTGACAAAAAGCAACCTTTAAATAGTAAAAGCAACAGTAGAAAAAAAGAGACAAGAAGCATCTCACCAAATCCTGACATGGTTCCTGAATCCCAGGACTCCACTCCAGACTGCACAGTAAAAGATGGTACTGAGCTTAGCACGTTCTGATGTAAGGTATTAGAACACCGGGTATAGAGCGAAGTGGGACCCATCAATCCAGGGGTGAGATCGGGACCCAGGTAAATCCCCATAGCCATGGAGTTCTGAACGTGGTCTCCTGCGATAGCAGGGTAAGTAAAGCATCCTGAGAACCCACAGGCCGAGGCGCTGCCTGAATGGCACTGAGGCAAGGCAACATTCCCTGCTGAAGAGAGTGTACCCACATACTGCTGTTTCAAGGGAGCGGTGCTGAAAGAATGTGCCGTCCAGAGTGTGGGGTGCACAGCAGGAACATTCTGTACCTCCTCAGCAGAGCCGTGAGCCATGAGTTGGGAGACCGGGCCTCGCAGGTTTCCAGAGGTGTTCTGATTAGGAATCTGGCCACTGAACTCACTGTTGGTGCTCGAGGTGTCTTTAGAAATGACTCTCTGACCTTCTTCCATGGACCTCAGGCAGGACACAGCAAGGTGAGATGAGGCTAGCCCCACCTGATGGCTCAGACCTGGCTTGCTCAGGAGAACCTCACTGACTGGATCCAAGTCACTGCGGTTTGATGTCAAACGTTCTTCACTGGTTTCCAATGGCTCTCCTCTTTTGGAGGTAGGATCTTGACTTGATTCTCCACCCTCAGGTCTGCTACTCAGAGAAGTAGTTTCAGTCACACTTTTCAAATCAGACTGGTTCTGAATAAGAGATGATGAGGCTCTTTTTCCTCTATTCTGAAATGGAACCTTTTTTCTCAGCTTTTCCATAGCATGTTCCTCCAATGGTGCTAGGCTTGATTGAATAATTGTGGTGCTCAACTCACTGGTGATATCACTCTTGAGTGTGACAAAATAATTTTCAAAATTATCCACAGATAGATTGAATATAACAAATTCAAACCATACTGTTATAATCTCACACAAAATCAGAAAAGGATCTGACATTATCTTTCTGAAAAGGAGCTGGTTTACACAAAGAAAAGTAGCCTGGAAGCTGTGAAATGTAGGCATGGAAACCTCCCCTGGACCAAAGCTTTAAAAACAAAGATATTGATAAAGAAAGATTATTTGTTGGTTATTAACAATAACAATAGATATTTCGGGGCCAAGTAGTGGGCGACAAGCACTGCCCTCACATAGTATTCCTCCTCAAGGGTGAAGAAACAGGTTTAGGAAGGTTTAGTCTGTCTGTGGAAGCAGCAGAGGACAGGCTGTCTGACGCCATCACTCAGTTCTTAACCACTAGGCGAAGAACATAGAGTCAATATCTACCACCACCAAAAAGATAGCATTCAATGAAATGGATGTAATACTTCACCTAACACTGCACCCTGTATTTCACAAATTGGTGGAGGAAGTCTACACCACAGGCCCACAATAGTCAAATTCAACTCCTTAAGAAACTTACTTCTGTTACACTCACCACACACACACACACACACACACACACACACACACACACACACACACACTTCCTCAAGACAGGCTCATACTGTCTCTTACCTGAATGACTACAGCAGCTTCATGTCAAACTTCCCTGATTTTAACCTTGCTCTCCCCGACTCCCTCCACCACACTGCTACTGGAATGAGCTTTTAAGACATGAAAACATATCCTGTTGGTGTCCACCTTAGAAGCCTTCACACTAAGTTATACATCCAAGCCTCTCTCCCTTGGGCCCACCTTCTTTCCTACCCCTCTCCTTTCCCATGTGTGAGATTCACTGCCACCCTACACACAGCTCCCCATTCCCCATCTTCCTCCATCTGTTACCTGCCTTCCTCCCTCAACTGCAAGTAGCTCTGCAAAATCAGGCTTCACCAAACTCCCTCTCATAAACCTGCTAAACCACCCCCACCCTGTGGTGAGACTTTTGGCCACCTCTCTAGGAATCCCCCCAGCATCTGGGTGCCCCGTATACTTTGGTGCAAATAGCACACAATATAGCTCTTTGCACCAGACAGAGAGCTTCTGAGGGCAGACTCTGGAGCTCCCCGTACGGACTTCTAGTGCCCACCAAGCATGAACTCATATGCACATACACATGCACACACTAATTCATTTTAAAGGTAAATCAGCAACGCAACATTTAAAGAGGCCTGAACTCAGTCGGAGTCAAACAGAAGGACACAAAGCCTTACTAAAGCAGCAGTCCAAGTGCCGCCCACCTTGCAGTCCTCTGGGCCACTGTCAGCAGTTGTGGGAGGACAGGCGCTCTCCTGTTCAGAGACGTAAGTCAGCCTGCTCATATCAGTATGGGAACACACCAACTGAGACAACTCGCTCTCAGAAGAAGATTTTTGGTGACAAGCTGCAGAATCAAGAGACTCCAAAGCACACCTGAAAAGGAAATGAATACCTCATGTTGGAATCATCTACGCTTTGCTACTGCCTGCCTATAAACTTGGAAGTAATTCAACCGTGGGTTCAACATTTACATTTAATTATCTAAAACTGTAAATTATTACAAACAAAAAAAATTATAAATTATACATTCCTACTGAATGACCTATCTGATAAGCTACTGTAAAATAAAAATGTGGCATTTTCATTACTAAATACCACATGCAGTCACATAACAACATTAGCTACTTATTTAAAAGAATGTATTGAGTACCTGATATAAAGCAATTAACAAAAGCATTAAAACTTCCTGCCCTCAAAGAGTAAAGCCAACTGGGCACAGTGGCACACATCTGTAACCCAGCAATTCAAGAAACTGAGGAAGAAGATCGCAAGTTCAAAGCCAGTCTCAGCACTTAGCAAGATCCTGAGTAAACTAGCAAGACCATATCTCAAAATAAAAAAGGGCTGGGCTGGGCTGGGCTGGGCTGAGGTTGTGGCTCAGTAGTTGTGTGCTCCTGGAAGGAAAGAAAAGAAGAAAGAGAGAGGAGTGGGAGGGAGGGAGAAAGGAGGGAGGGAGAGACGGACTAAGGAACCAGAGGATGGCTGGGAGCACAGCTCAGTCAGTGGAAGAGCCCAGGCTGGGGCTGTGTGAGGAGGTCCTGGTTCCGATCCTCAGCAGCAAAAGGCAAAAGGAAACACAGCAAATCCTGTAGGCTTTCCTCAGAGGAGTTAGGAGAGCCAAGCATGTCAGTACAAGCCTGTCATCCCAGTGTATTAGAGACTGAGACAAAGGATCATATAAGTTCACAAGTTTAAGGCCAGCCTCAGCAACTTAGTGAGACCCTGTCTCAAAATAAAAAATAAAAAGGACTGGGATGTGGCTTGTAGTTAGAACCAAAAAAAAAAAAAAAAAAAAAAGGAGAATTACGTAGATGAGGGCAAAGAAATGCCCTTATCAAGTAGTACAGCTGAGCAATTAAGTGACATGTTTCAAAAACCCCTCAACTCAGATGTTCTGCATCTATGACTGCATCCTAAGGAAAAACTAAAGATAAAGACTCCACAAAGAAAAAGTCATCACATTGTTATTGATAACAAAATAGGCAATCTTAATTGTCTCAGAGGAGGAATCAGGTTTGGGAAATTATGGCAAAAACATACAATAAAACATTGCAACCATTAAAAAAAAAAACATGCTAATATAACTGGGAGTTAATTCAGTGGTACAGCAGCTTGGTTTGATCCCCAGGACTGTGAAAATAAGATGAAAACAAAAACCCAATACCCGTGCTGTTCAATACTATCACTTGGCTCACAAAGATGTTCATGATACACTGAATTTTAAAAAAGGATTAGAAAACAAAAAAATTTGAGAACCCCACACACATTTACTATGTACAAATGCATTTAACAGATAGAAATATTACTTCTACTTCACTTTGGTTTTTATTATCCACCAGAGCCTCTAGCTAAGATGCAAAGACAGAATAAGCTGACTGCACAGTCCCAGGCGGAAGAGCACAGGAGACGACAGGAAAGCTGTCAAGCAAACTCTGTAAACAGTTCCCACACATCCAGACACTCTACCACTCAATTTCACTTGAGTCCTTGACCTGAGAAGATTTTATTCCCCACTATTTTTTTTTTCAATTTTGCACAATGTCAGAATACTCAGCTAGGCAAGGAACACACAGAGAAAACTGATATTTGAGTTTTAAACATTTTTTAAAAGCCCCACATTAAGATGGCATTTTCAAAACCCTTGTTAGTTTTTTTTGTTGTTGTTTTTTGTACCAGGGATTGAACCCAAGGGAATTTAACCGCTGAGCCACATCCCCTTTTATGTTTTATTTTGAGACAGGATCTTGCTAGGTTCTTCAGGACCCCAATAAGTTGCTGAGGCTGGCTTTGAATTTGCAATTCTCCTGTCTCAACCTCCAAAGCTGCTGGGATTACAGGCAGGCACCACCATGCCTGGCACTGGTTATTTGCTGTCTACCCTATTCCCTTTTCTCTGTCTTCACTGGAACCAATGGAAACAAAATATTATTAACCAAACTGCTTCAGGCCTACTTCAGCTACTGTATGACGTGCACTTATATGGGTTCCCGTATGCACATATGCATGTAAGTGCACGGCCATGATAAGGCAGGATAAAAGTTCTAGGTCACGGATCCCCAAGATGGCCGCGAATAGAGTGCATCACACCCCGTGTACCACTCCACTGCGCGGGTGAATAACGAGTTAGAACGACAAAAAACTATCTTGTTAGGAACTTACAGCACTGAAACCTAGAGGAAGGATTTCCAGCACCAAGGTCCAGTAATTGAGTCTCATACACAAGCCAACTGTGCGACCGGAGATCCGGGCTGACTGATCTGCACGGCCAGCCCCGTGGCTACAGACGGCGGGGAGCCGCTGAGAAGTGACCAGCAAGCAGGGAGATTGCTGCAGATTCCGTGGAATCCTGCTGCCTGAGCACTCACGGAGCCCCGGGCTGAGTTCGGGATTTCAGACGGGGAAGGAAACGGGACAGTTCTATCCCCCACAACGGAAACTCCACCAAGGAAACCAGCAGCCACCATCTTGGAGAGCTGAAGTAACCACCGCCACTCTCCGACATATTGCAACTATAAAACAGGTGCGTATTACTCAGCTCATCTCCCATACAGCGGGGAATTCGCATAAAATCTCTCCTAGGCTCTCCGGGGGAGGGATTATCAGAGCAAGCCTGTATAAAGACAGGAGAAAACTAGAGACACCCGACCTTCAACTCCTGCTCCCATCAGCGGGGAAAACAAAACCTGTATTGCCAGTGCGGGTGGAGGGGCAAGCAGAAAAAATCAAAACAATAGAGTGGGGGGCGGGGCGGGGTTCTCAATAGCCACCCTCCACGCCCAACAAACGGCAGGCTCAGAGTACAGTTTGAACTACCAAGAGGCATCACTCAGGGGAAATCTGGTCTAGCAGGAGAAACCAGGGGACTAGAGGCCAGGCCCTCGCGGCTGGAGTCCTCCCCCCGCCAGCGACTGACTGCACGACTGGGCATCTAGAGATTGCCCGCCCACCAGCAACAGCCGGCCCATTGCCCCTGCGACTGAGCAGCTGGAAACCGCACGCATGGCGACCAATCGCCTGCCAGCTGCCCGCGCAACTGGGCAGCTGGGGACGGCCCGCCCGCCTTCGACAGCCGGCCCATTGCCCCTGCGACTGGACAGCTAGAGATCGCCCGCCCACCAGCGACAGCCAGCCCATTGCCCCTGCGACTGAGCGGCCGGAGACCACATGCCCGGGGGCCACCGATCGCCCGCCAGCTGACCGCGCGACTGAGCAGCTGGAGATCACCTGACCGACCGCACGACTAGGCGGCTAGAGATCGCCTGCCCACCAGCGACAGCCGGCCCATTGCAACTGCGATTGGGCAGCTGGAGACCGCACGCCTGCCAGCGACCAATTGTACGCCGGCTGCCAGCGCGACTGGGTGGATGGAGACCGCCCGGCCGCCGGCGTCCGGAAGCTGAAACCAACCAGAGACAGTCCAGTCCCACCCCTCCATTCGGACACCCCAGTAAGGAACCTGGGGCCCGCCATAGCAGAGAGGTGATACCACTGGAGCTCGGCCATCGGAATTCCTTCCCAATGGAATCCACTTTAGCAAGCATAGCCTACCAACAACACAAAGGAGAGACAACAGAGATATAAAAAACCAAAACAAATTTATAGAACAGAGCAGAAACACAGCAATCAAATAGAGCTGGAAAGTAGCGTGAACATCATGAAAAAAAAAGGGAAAAAAGGAGTACAAACAATGCAGGACAACTTAATTCTATAGGAGGACCTTGAAGCATCAGAAACAGGGATAGGGAAAGAACTCAAGGCATACCTAACTCAGATGGAAAGGAATATTAGAGAAGACATGAGACAGCAAGTCCAAGCAATAAAAGTATATTTTGAAAATGAATTAAACAAACAAATTCAAATGGCAAAGAACGAGCTTCACAAGGAGGTAGAGATCTTAAAAAAAATCAAACAGTAATCCTAGAAATGCAGGAAACTATAAACCAAATTAAGAACTCAAACGAGAATATTACAAATGGACTAGATCAAGTAGAAGTCAGAACATCAGATAATGAAGACAAAGTTTATCAACTTGAAAAGAATATAGTCAACACAGAAAAGATGCTTAAATCCCACGAGCAATCTATTCAAGAAATATGGGATGTCATAAAAAAACAAATTTGAGAGTCATCAAGATAGAAGAAGGCATAGAGAATCAAATCAAAGGAATGGACACCCTATTAAATGAAATAATTCTAGAAAACTTCCCAGAGATGAAAGATGGAATGGACTGCCAAATCCTGGAAGCCTACAGGACACCAAGCATTCAAAACCGTGATAAACCAACTCCAAGATACGTAATTATGAAGATAGCCAACATACAGAACAAGGAGAGAATATTAAAAGCTACAAGAGAAAGGAGGCAGATTACATTCAGGGGTAAACCAATTACGTTAACCACTGATTTTTCATCATAGACTTTAAAAGCGAGAAGATCCTGGAACAATGTATTTCAAACGCTGAAAAATAGTGGTTTCCAACCAAGAATACTGTATCCAGCAAAATTAAGCTTCAGATTTGACAATGAAATAAAAATCTTTCACGATAAACAAAAGCTAAAAGAATTCGCAGCCAGAAAACCAGCACTGCAAAGCATTTTGAGCAAAATACTACAAGAAGAGGAATTGAAAAATAGTGCCCAAAACTAACAGTAGGAGGTATCTCAGTAAAGGGGGAGGAAAATAACCAAAAAGTAAAAACTAGCCAAACTAAAATAAATAAATAAATAAATAAACATGACTGGAAGTACAAATCATATTTCAATTGTAACCTTAAATGTTAATCGCCTAAACACACCAATCAAGAGACATAGGTTAGTAACATGGATCAAAAAAACAAATCCAACAATATGCTGCCTTCAGGAGACTCATATGATAGGAAAAGACATACACAGGCTGAAGGTAAAAGGTTGGGAAAAATCATATCACTCACATGGCCCTCAGAAGCAAGCAGGAGTGGCCATACTCATATCGAATAAAATCAACTTCAAACCTAAGTTAATCGAAAGGGATGAAGAAGGACACTATATACTGTTAAAAGGAACCAGCCACCAACAAGACATAACAATTACCAATTTGTATGCACCAAACAATGGAGCTGCAACGTTCATAAAACAAACTCTCCTCAAGTTCAAGAGTCAAATAGACTACAACACAATAATTATGGGTGACTTCAACACACCGCTCTAACCATTAGACAGATCCTCTAGACAAAAGCTGAATAAAGAAACTATTGAACTCAATAGTACAAACAATAACCTAGACTTAACCGACATATATAGAATATATCAACCATCATCGAGTGGATACACGTTCTTCTCAGCAGCACATGGATCCTACTCAAAGATAGACCATATATTATGCCATAGGGCAACTCTTAGTAAATATAAAGGGGTGGAGATAATACCATGCACCATATCTGATAATAATGGAATGAAACTGGAAATCAATGATAAAAGGAAGGAAGGAAAAATCCTACATCACATGGAAAATGAACAATATGTTACTGAATGATCAATGGGTTACAGAAGACATAAAGGAGGAGATAAAAAAATTCATAGAGACAAATGACAATACAGACACAACATACCGGAATCTATGGGACACAATGAAAGCAGTTTTAAGAGGAAAATTCATTTCTTGGAGTTCTTTCCTCAAAAAAAGAAAAAACCAACAAATAAATGAACTCACACTACACCTCAAAAACCTAGAAAAGGAAGAGCAAAACAACAGCAAATGTAGTAGAAGACAAGAAATAATTAAAATTAGAGCAGAAATAAATGAAATTGAAACAAAAAAAAAACATTGAAAAAATTGAAAAAACTAAAAGTTGGTTCTTTGAAAAAATAAATAAGATCGACAGGCCCTTAGCCATGCTAACGAAGAGAAGAAGAGAGAGAACTCAAATTACTAACATACGGGATGAAAAAGGCAATATCACAACAGACACTAAAGAAATACAGAAGATAATTAGAAAGTATTTTGAAACCCTATATTCCAATAAAATAGAAGATAGTGAAGATATCAATAAATTTCTTAAGTCATACGATCTGCCCAGATTGAGTCAGGAAGATACACACAATTTAAACAGACCAATAACAAAGGAAGAAATTGAAGAAGCCATCAAAAGACTACCAACCAAAAAATGCCCTGGACCGGATGGGTATACAGCGGAGTTTTACAAAACCTTCAAAGAAGAATTAATACCAATACTTTTCAAGCTATTTCAAGAAATAGAAAAAGAAGGAGCTCTTCCAAATTCATTCTGTGAGGCCAACATCACCCTGATCCCGAAACCAAAGACACTTCAAAGAAACAAAACTACAGACCAATACCTCTAATGAACTTGGATGCAAAAATTCTCAATAAAATCCTGGCGAATCGAATACACAAGCATATCAAAAAATTGTACACCATGATCAAGTAGGATTCATCCCTGGGATGCAAGGCTGGTTCAATATACAGAAATCAATAAATACTATTCACCAAATCAATAGACTTAAAGACAAGAACCATATGATCATCTCAATAGATGCAGAAAAAGCATTTGACAAAAAAGAAGCATCCCTTTATGTTCAAAACACTAGAAAAACTAGGGATAACAGGAACTTACCTCAACATTGTAAAAGCTATATATGCTAAACCTCAGGCTAGCATCATCCTAAATGGAGAAAAACTGAAGGCATTCCCTCTAAAATCTGGAACAAGACAGGGATGCCCTCTATCACCACTTCTATTCAATTTAGTTCTTGAAACACTAGCCAGAGCAATTAGACAAACAAAAGAAATTAAAGGCATAAAAATAGGAAAAGAAGAACTTAAATTATCGCTATTTGCGGATGACATAATATATTTAACAGACCCAAAAGGGTCTACAAAGAAACTGCTAGAGTTAATAAATGAATTCAGCAAAGTGGCAGGATATAAAATTAACACGCATAAATCAAAGGCATCCTGTATATCAGCAACAAAACCTCTGAAATGGAAATGAGGAAAACCACTCCAATCACAATATCCTCAAAGAAAATAAAATACTTTGGAATCAACCTAACAAAAGAGGTGAAAGATTTATACAATGAAAACTACAGAACCCTAAAGAGAGAGATAGAAGAAGATCTAAGAAGATGGAAAAATGTACCCTGTTCATGGATAGGCAGAACTAACATCATCAAAATGGCGATACTACCCAAAGTTCTCTACAGGTTTAATGCAATGCCAATTAAAATCCCAACGGCATTTCTTGTAGAAATAGATAAAGCAATCATGAAATTCATATGGAAAAACAAAAGACCCAGAATAGCAAAAGCAATTCTAAGCAGGAAGTGTGTATCTGGAGGTATAGCAATACCAGAGTTCAAACTGTACTACAAAGCAATAGTAACAAAAACAGTGTGGTACTGGTACCAAAACAGGCAGGTGGACCAATGGTACAGAATAGAGGACACAGAAACCAATCCACAAAATTACAACTTTCTTATATTTGATAAAGGGGCTAAAAGCACGCAATGGAGGAAGAATAGCATCTTCAACAAATGGTGCTGGGAAAATTGGAAATCCATATCCAACAAAATGAAACTGAATCCCTTTCTCTCGCCATGCACAAAAGTTAACTCAAAATGGATCAAGGAGCTAGATATCAAATCAGAGACACTGCATCTGATAGAAGAAAAAGTTGGCTATGATCTACATACTGTGGGGTCAGGCTCCAAATTCCTTAATAGGACGTCCATAGCCCAAGAGTTAATAACAAGAATAAATAAATGGGACTTAATTAAACTAAAAAGTTTTTTCTCAGCAAGAGAAACAATAAGAGAGGTGAATAGAGAGCCTACATCCTGGGAACAAATTTTTACCCCTCACATTTCAGATAGAGCCCTAATATCCAGAATATACAAAGAACTCAAAAAATTAGACAATAAGATAACAAATAACCCAATCAACAAATGGGCCAAGAACCTGAACAGACACTTCACGGAGGAGGACATACAATCAATCAACAAGTACATGAAAAAATGCTCACCATCTCTAGCAGTCAGAAAAATGCAAATCAAAACCACCCTAAGATACCATCTCACTCCAGTAAGATTGGCAGCCATTATGAAGTCAAACAACAATAAGTGTTGGCAAGGATGTGGGGAAAAGAGTACACTTGTACACTGCTGGTGGGACTGCAAATTGGTAAGGCCAATTTGGAAAGCAGTATGGAGATACCTGGGAAAGCTGGGAATGGATCCACCATTTGACCCAGCTATCGCCCTCCTCGGACTATTCCCTGAGGATCTTAAAAGAGCGTACTATAGGGATACTGACACATCAATGATCATAGCAGCACAATTCACAATAGCTAGACTGTGGAACCAACCTAGATGCCCTTCAATAGATGAATGGATAAAAAAAAATGTGGCATCTATACACAATGGAGTACTACACAGCAATAAAAAATGACAAAATCATAGAATTTGCAGGGAAATGGATGGCATTAGAGCAGATTATGCTAAGTGAAGCTAGCCAATCCTTAAAAACAAATGCCAAATGTCGTCTTTGATATAGAGAGAGCAACTAAGAACAGAATACGGAGGAAGAGCATGAGGAAAAGATTAACATTAAACAAAGACGAGTGGGGGGAGAGAAAGGGAGAGAGAAGGGAAAGCATATGGAAATGGTAGGAGACCCTCAATGTTACACAAAATTACATAGAAGAGATGTGAGGGGAAAGGGGGGGAAACAAGGGAGAGAATTGAACAACAGAAGATGAGGTAGAGAGGGATGATGGGTGGGGAGGGGAGGGGGGATAGTAGGGGATAGGAAAGGTAGCAGAATACAACAGTCACTAATATGCCATTATGTAAAAATGTGAGTGTGTAACCGATGTGATTCTGCAATTTGTATTTGGGGTAAAAATGGGAGTTCATAATCCAATTGAGTCAAATGTATGAAAGATGATATATCATGAGCTTTGTAATGTTTTGAACACCAATAAAAAAATAAAAGTTCTAGGTCACTGGAGTGATGTGTTATTTAGCTTAGCTCCATTGACTGACAGGAACAAATGCACTTAGGTTAAACTACCTCAAAGAATAAGAAGTGAATTACAAGAACATGTGGTATGGGAGGAAAGAGAGAAACTTCCGCAGAGAGGCCAAACTTCAAACAAATCCAAAAGCTGCCACGTGGCTGGCCATACTGAAATTCAACGGCAGTTCTGGAATTAGAAGTTCTAAATCAGCTCAACTGAGTGCTGGAAACTAGCTAGAAGCCAGAAGATCATCTAGCAGGAATGACACCAAACAAGAACACTTACCAGATAAATTACATTCACCAGGGAACGTTATCACTAAAGATGAAAATGATCAACATTTTGCCAGAAATATAAAAATCTGATGAAGCAATCACCTCTGAGAACAATGATCACAAAGCAGAAATATAAATGATCAAGGAACAAATAGATGAGGCAAGAGAGACCATGAAGAGAAATTAGGAGGAAATAGAATACAGATAGCAGAAACAGGAAAAAGGGTAGAAATATCACATCCATCTCATCAGTAAAATAAAAAATATAAGGAGGCTTTCGAAAAAGATAAATATAGGGCTGGGGTTGTGGCTCAGGGGTAGAGCACTTGCCTAGCACCTATAGCTCTAGGTTCAATTTCTCAGCATCACACATAAATGAATAAATAAAATAACAGTCCTTCAAAAACTTTTTAAAAAATGAAAAAAAAAGATGAATCTAAAATTAAAGTGCACATTAGTGGCAATAAAAAGTATAGTTAATACAATAAGAAACCAGTGGTGGAAAAGATAAATACCTAAACAACCATTCCTTTAGAGGCAAGGCAGACAGAAATGAAAATGAGGGAAAAGGGAATATGGTAGACCAGCCAGTGTATTTCCTTGGAGGGAAGAGTAACTAGAATACAAGGACAACCAACAACAGAAAGCCAAACTTTCCCTAGAAGACAGAACTGTGCATGCTGTGGTCATGGTGTCCCAGCAAAATCAACCGAAGGAGACTGATACATTCATTTGAAGTTCATGAGAGAAATCAATTTAGGCTTACACAAAAATGCATACTGTTCAACAGAGGAACTGGTTATCAGAATTGGCACACTGGAGCGCTGGAGTGCTGGTTAGCAATAAACATGCTGCACTATTACCACACGCACCAGGGACACATTGTAAAACTGTGTTCAGTGCAAGAAGCCACCACGACAAAAAGAACACACTGTCTGGTTCCACTTACATGAAACCCAAGAACAGACGAAATTAAACCATGGTGACACAAATCAGAGAGTGGGTTCTAGGGTGACAGAAGGAGAAGCAGAACTGACTATAAAAGAGCAAGGGCTAGTTAAAGGGTGGCAGAATTTCTCCATATTTTTTAGGGGCAGGTGTTTACATAGGCATAATATGTGTCAAACCTCATTGACTAAAACTCCTAATAGTTGTGCATTTTATTGTATTTTAATTAAGCTTCAATTAAAAAATGTGACGAAAATGCATACTGGGAAATCATAAAATTGGGTCAGCAGTGGACCAAAATTTGTGCACTTCCCTGTCCTTGGATAATTCAGATTGATCAACATGCAGACACTACCCAAAAGATATCAACTAGCACTTGCTTTAGTGAGCATGGCAACAACAACAAAAAATGATTTGCCAACAAAGCTGGCAACACAAGATCACTCTCCTGTGGTATTCCTCAGCAGCTATAGTTCAGAATATACTGTCTTATAAATTGACACTTTTCTAAGTCCCATGGTTCTACCCAACACTGAGAAATAAAGGGTGCTACTGCTTGGCTAGTGTACCCATGTGGAGTTAGCTGACCAATTTCAGAGTCACTTCAGAAAGGTAAAAGCATGTGACCACACTTCAAGTTCCTGAAAAAGGTCACTATTCCTCAAGTTATATCACCTACATTAATGAGTAAGAAGATTTTCTTAAAAGTACAATTTGAAGGAGAAAATCATAATAACTTAAGTCATTACAGAGTATTTAGTTGTTTCTTTTGAGGCGGGGGACCAGGGATTGAACTCAAGGGCACTCAACCACTGAGCCACATCCCCAGCCCTATTTTATTTAGAGACAGGGTCTCACTGAGTTGCTTAGTGCCTCACAGTTGCTGAGGCTGGCTTGAACTCTTCGTGTCTCAGCCTCCCAAGCCACTGGGATTACAGGTGTGTGCTACTGCACCCAGCAGAGTTCTAGTTTTTATTAAATTCCTTCTAAAAGCCCATATCAAAGAAATCAAGATGAAACTGCAAAGTACACAAGGGAAAAAAGACTGCAGAAAATACTGCCAGGAGTCTGGAGATCAGAAATGTGAAATGTAAACAATCAAAGAGAAATGAAAAAAGAGCCAGTGCTGACAGAAGCATTCAGTAACTTTGTGGGGGCTGCAGACTGAACCCACACCTGTGATAAAATGATGCTGACCCCTACCCACACTTGGCTCCTATGTCAAGATCCTGGTTGTGAAACTGCCCTATAATTATGTATGAGGTGACCACTGGGAAAAACTGGATGACGGATTCTTTGATCTCTATATCATCTTTGCAACTTCCTGTGAATCTACAAATATTTCAAAATCAAAAAGTTTTTCAAAAATTGGGAGAATATAAATGCAGAAGTCAAATAAAATAGATTCTTCATATGCATCACCAGTGTTGGCATAACCACAGCCATCTCCCTTTTCCCATCCCCACTTTATGAATACTGTTTTTATTCTCCTCTCCTTGTGAGATAAAGGCTTGCCAGTCTCTGTTCTCTCCTTGAAAGATAAAAGACTTGACCCAGCTATCCCACTCCTTGGTCTATACCCAAAGGACTTAAAAAGAGCATTCTACCATGATGCAGCCACATCAATGTTTATAGCAGCACAATTCACAATAGTCAAACTGTGGAACCAACCTAAATACCCTTCAATAGATGAATGGATAAAGAAACTGCGGTAAACATACACAATGGAGTATTATTCAGCAATAAAAGAGACTAAAACACGGCATTTGCAGGTAAATGGATGGAATTGGAGAATATGATGTTAAGCGAAGTAAGCCGATTGGATGGAATTGGAGAATATGACGTTAAGCGAAGTAAGCCACAAAACCAAAGGCCAAATGTTCTGATAAGTGCATGCTAATCCATGGGGGGTGGGGGGAGGGGATGGGATCAGTGGAGGAATTTTGGATTGGCCAAAGGGGAGGGAGAGGAGGGGTGGGGGCATGGGACAAGAAAGATGGTGGAATGAAATGGACATCATTATTCCCGGTACATGTGTGATTGCACGAATGGTGAGACCCTACTTTGTGTACAACCAGAGAAGTGAAAAACTGTACCCCATTTGTGTACGATGAATCAAAGAGCACTCTGCTGTCATGTAAAACTGATTAGAACAAAGAAACAAATTATTTTTTTAAAATCGTAGTTTAAGCCAGGCTGGTGGTACAGGTCTATAATCCCAGTAACTCAGGAAGTTGGGGCCGACTCACCAACTTAGCAATACCAACTTGTCCCAAAACAAAAAATTTAAAAAGAAAAAAAAAAAAACAGGAGCTGCCCATTTCTGTTCCCAAGAAACAGAAACTTGCTTTCTGCAAAATCAGGTGATGCTTGCAATGTCAGTCACAAGGGCTAAACCTGCCCCTAATGGGGCAGCCATGATTCTGGCCTGTAAAAGATAATGCTCAAGGGGGAGCTGCTGTTGCTCCCTCTCTCCTGCTATTTTCTGCACGACACAGCCTTGCCAGGTGCCTGACAATAAATCTACTATGCCTGTCATTGCTGTGCCTATGATCAGTCCTGTGCCAGTCTTCTTTCAACCAGAGTTGGTAGGCACAGGAGGGAATGGAGCAGGGCAATGCCCAAATCCTCAGTGAAAGAGTACATACTGTGAGTAATAGGGAAAAGCAGCAATGGGAGTCAACAAAGAGATGCAAGTTAATAAAATTACTAGACTTGAAAAACAAAGAATCTTTTGCCAACCCTTGCAAAAAGATCAAGTCAATTCCAAAGCAAAAAAAAAAATTAGACTAGTCCCAGATTTTCCTTCAACTTTCATAGAGACAGAACAGCAATCACTCTAATAAATAAGGGAAGGTGGGCACAGTGGCTCATGCCTGTAATTCCAGCTACTCAGGAGGCTAAGACAGGATGATCACAAGTTTGAGACCAGCCTGGACAACTCAGTGAGGCCCTGCTTCAAAATAAAAAAGGGCTGGCGTGTAGCTTAGTGGTAAAGCGTTTGCCTAGCATATTCAAGGACCAGGTTTTATCCTCCATACTGGGGGAAAAAAAAAAACACTACACTTAGGGGAAGAAAGTATAAAGCCAAAGATTTAAAACTTGCTAGCACATGTCATAGACAGATGATGAAATCTGTTGGGCTAGATGACTTCTAATGTCCTTTAGAGCACAAAATTAACTATTAAATAAGACGTAGATGTGCATATGAAAGTGTTTCAAAATAACGGTCCTACAAAGAGTCACTGAGGGGCTGGGCTTGTGGCTTAGCGGTAGAGCACTCGTCTAGTGCGTGGGAGGCCCTGGGTTCCATCCTCAGCACCACATAAAAATAAATAAATAAAAGCAGAGGCATAAAAAAAAGTCACTGAAACATGGAACTAAGCTCTCCATTGCTATTTAACTCTAGCCAACCCATCCCACATTTCAGATAAATATGAAAAACTTCATTGGCAACTCAGGAAATAATTATTAGATAAATTTGAAATCCTGTATTTTGAAATAAATAAAAACTATAATATTTTGATTATTTTACTAGTTAGGCAAAAATCTTCATTTATTTTTTAGTTTCTTTCAACAGAGAAACTTATCTTATGTTTTCTTATTTTATCTTACGTTTTCTTTGGTGACTTATATCTTACAAAGTCACCAAAGAAAACATAAGATAAAATTTTGAGAAAAATGATTCATCTCAATGTCACTGAAATAGCGAAACACAGATACTAAGTATCCACCAGAAGTATTAAATAAACCATGAAAGACCAATTATGCAGTTTGAAACATAAATTACTTTTCTTTAAAATTCAGAAAATAATTGTAAATGAAAAAGCACAAAACAAAAGCTTGAGCAGAAAGAAATTTACAAAATATTTACAATGGTTACCTTTGAGAGATGAACTATAAATGGGAAATGTTTCTTCTTTATACCTTTTTCTAATATTCCTACACATAGCACATAGTTATTAAAGAAAAAAAGAAAGAATTTAAGTCAACACCTACCCTGATAAACTTGTTCCAGAAATTTCACCAGGAGAAAAATGACTGAGTGGTGAAGTAGAGGGTCTGAAGCTCTCCTGGTCCTCTGAGCCTGATCCCCCATGCTCAGGAGAGGCGTTTTTCAAATCTATCAGAAAGGTACATTTTCCAATGAGAACAGAACAAGACTTTACTTCTATAAATGTGGTCAATTACACAGGCACTTACCAACATTTTTAGGTGAGACTCTGCAGTGCTGATCAAAAGTCACACGTCTGTCACTGCCGCTTGTTTCACTGACATACTCTTGCTGCCTCTGATTTTCTCTGCTAGCTTGTTTTTCTTCACATTCTTCTAAGAGGCACAGGGATGTCACTATGGGGTTCCTTACTGATGAATAACTATTAGAAGTTGAAGTGGAAATGGAGGCAGCCTTCTCATTGCTACCGATGTCTGGTAATCTGTGGTCAATGGAAAGTGTCTTCATACCAACTACCACACTCTCATTCTCTCTTCTATTTGTAAGAACTGAATTTGAAGAGTTTACTGCTTTAAATGATTCCTGACTCTCACCATTTTCAACACAAAAAACAGCTGCTGTATTTTCTTTTGGCTCTGTAACAGTTGTATTAGTAGTTCCAGAGTCAACTGTGTGGATGTCTTGAATAGTCTGTTCTTTTGGCAAAGATAAATCCCAAATATCAGACATGCCAGCTCTTGAAACAGTTTCCAACCCACCTTCATGTCTACTGATCTCTGTTTTTGTAAGATATTTCTCCATATCAAATACACTGGATCCATTACTTTTTTCAGAATCATTAGGTACAAAATGAGACACCGTGGAAGAGTCCTCTTCATCGTCTTCTTGTAAAATTTTGTCCTTTGCTTTATTTGTAAGTGCCTTCAACATGGCAGCAAGCTGGGAAGGCTCCGTGCTAACTGAAGCATCTGCAATGGCTGAAGCAATGGTGCTTATTCTGAGTACAGAATCACCACTATCTTGGAGCTGGTCATTGCAGACTGGGAGTTTATTTTTCCTGCCTGTGCCCTAGAAATGAGAAGTTACATCATGTAGATTGACCCAATTCCACAGACTTGTATATTCTAGTTTAATATTTATTTACAGAATCCCCTTTACACATGAGGTATGTTTTAAGACTGTCACTAGATGACTAAAACCAGTGGGCACTGAACCCTCTATATACTAAGAACTGTGTTTTGTCCTACATACACACACACACAATAAAATTTAACTTATAAAATAAGGCACAGCAAGAGATCACTATAGAAAGAGGGAGACACATATAATGTTATGTGAGAGATCTGATTTCCAGAGAATACAGTCTCAAAAATACAGTCTCGAGAAGTTTCAAGCAATATAGACAAACCCACAATGAATAACAGGCAAATATGCTGTCTTAGCAAGAAATGTTAAAACCTAACTGAAAGAACAGCATAGTAATTTTAAGAATGCAAGCAACCTAAACATCCTAATTTAATAAATCTCTTCTACATGAAACACAAAGAAGAGCCAACAGTCACTGTGACAGTCTCTTCAAGTGCATAAAAAATGAACAAATGCTGAATCATCCATCATGTCTTAACAAATTTTAAAGGACTAGAACCAAAATCCCCTGATCAAAGTACAATTTTAGGCCTAAAATCAGTATTTAAAAATGGGAAAATCTCCCAAATGCTTAGAAACTAAACTATAAACTTACAAAAAACTCACGGGCCTAAGAAATTAGAAAACATTAAACAGAATGATAATGAAAATATAACACATCAGAAAATAAGTGTCAAAAGGAAAAAATATATATAAATCCAACCAAAGCTCTGCTTTCAGGGAAATTTGTATTCTTAGAGGCATATATTAGGAAAGTAAGACAAAAAAATTAGTGGGCTATACACTTATCTCAAGAAGTCAGAAAAACAATAAATTATAACCACAGAAAGCACAAGAAGACCAGAAAGTATGAAACAAAAACACAGAATAAAGAACAAATCAAATTGATAATTTAATAAAACTGAGAACTATCTGGTGAGACTGACCAAGAAAAAAGAGAAAGTGGCAAAAAATCAGTATCATAAATTAAAAAGAAGACGAAGTTTAAGAACCAAAGATAATAAAGGATCCCAAGAGAATATTACAGTTTCACACTGGTAAAGGGAACAATGCAATGGGAAGACACAGTGACAGTAAATATTTATGCCCCATTATTGGTGTACCTGATTACATAAAACAGATATTACATGAATTAAAGACTCAACCAGATCCCAATACAATAATACTGGGAGATTTCAACACACTTTTCTCACCAATAGATAGGTCTTCCAGACATAAATTCAGTATAGACCTTTTTTCTTTAATTTTTTAAAGCTATAGATGTACACAATACCTTTGTTTTGTTTTTATTTATTTTTATGAGGATTGGAACCCACTGGCACGTGCCAGGGAAGTGCTCTACCACTGAGCCACAACCCCAGCCCTCAGTATAGACTCTTTAGTCCTAAAATATATTGTAAATTAAATGGACTTAACAGACATCTATCGAATATTTCATCCAACAACAGTATAACATACTTTGTTCTTAACTGTTCATGGTAACTTCTCCAAAACAGTCCATACTTTAGGCCATGAAACAATTCTCAGAAAACAGAAAAGAAAAAAAAAAAAAGATATAATTCTTTGCATCCTAACTGATCATAACAGAATGAAATTAGAAACACCACCAAAAAACCCTACAGAAACTACATAAACACAGGAAGATTAAACAATACACTCCTGAATGATAACTGGGTAACAGAAGAAATCAAGGGAAAGATTTTAAAATTCTTAGAATCAAACAAGAGTGATACAACACACCAGAACATCTGGAAGAAAGGGGTTCTAGGAGGAGAGTTTGGGTATGAGTGCCTACATAAGAAAATCAGAGAGATCCCAAATAAACAACCTAAGGATACATCTCAAGGCTCTTGGAAAATAAAGAGTAAACCAATTTCAAACTAAGCAGGAAATAATTAAGATCAGAACCAAATGAAATTGAAAATAAAAAAATACAAAGGATCAATGAAATGAAGAGTTGGTTCTTTGAAAAGATAAAAAATGCTGGATAAACCCTCAGCCAAACTAACCAAAAGAAAAAGAAAGAAGACCCAAATTAACAAAATTAGAGATGAAAAGGAGAAATCACCACAAACATCACAAAAATCCAGAGGATCTTTAGGGACTGTTTGAAAACTTAATATTCCATTCAACTGGAAAACTCTATAGTTTTCATTGTAGAGATCTTTTATCTCCTTGATTAGATTTAAACTAATAATCCATTAAACCTAGAAAAAAATGGATACACAAGTGACCTGCCAAAACTGAATCCAGGACACAGAAAACCTAAACAGACCAATAACTAACAATGAGATACAAGCATTAATAATAAAAAGCTTTCCAAAAAAGACCAAGCCAGAGCCAGATAGATTCTCAGTTGAATTCTACCAGATCTTGAAAGAAAAACTAATGCCAATGTTTCTCAAATTATACCACAAAATAGGGATAGGACACTTCCAAATTCATTCTCAGATACGAGTATCAACCTTATTAAAAAAAAAAAAAAAAAAAGAATAAGGACTCACCAAGAAAACTACTGACCAATATCCCTGATGACCTTAGATGCAAATATCCTTAATAAAATATTAGCAATTACATTCAATTACATATTAATAAGACTGTACATCATTACCAAGTTGTTTTCATTCCAGGGATGCAAAGATACAAAAAAGCTCCACCAGAAGACTTGAAAATTATAAACAAATTCAACAAAGTACTAGGTTACAAAAGCAACATAAAATCAATAGCTTTCCTATACACCAATAATGAATATGTCGAAAAAGAAATCAAACAGTCTCATTTACAAAAGCCTCAAAACATAACAAAAGACTAGAAATAAATCTAATCAAGGAGATAAAAGATCTTTACAATGAAAACTATAGAACACTGAAGAAGTCCAAAGAAGATAGAAAGTTCATATAGTTACAATCAGTATTGTTAAAATGGCCCTATTCCCAAAAGCAAGATAGACATACAACATACAGATTCAATATACAGATTCAATGCAATACAAATCAAAATATCAATGATATTTTTCTTGGAACTAGATAAAATACTCCTAAAATTAATTTGGAAAAATAAAAGACCAAGAATAGCAAAAGCTATAACTGTGTAAATCTCTCATAATAAAGAAATGCAAATCAAAACAACTCTAAGATTTAATCTCATGCCAGTCATCAAGAATACAAACAACAATAAGTGTTGACAAAGATGTAGCAGGAAGGCACACTCATACATTGATGGTGGGACTGCAAATTGGTGCAACCACTCTGGAAAGCAGTATGAAGATTCCTTAAAAAACTTGGAATGGAACCACCATTTGACTCAGCTATCTCATTCCAAGGTCTATACCCTAAGGACTTAAAATCAGCATACTATAGTAACACAGCCACATGAATGCTTATAGCAGCTCAATTCACAATAGCTACACTGTGGAATCAACCTAGGTGCCTTTCAATAGATGAATGGATAAAGAAACTGTGGTATAAATACACAATGGAATATTACTCAGCAATAAAAGAGAATAAAATCATGGCATTTATAAGTAAATGGATGGAGCTGGAGAATATCATACTAAGAGAAGTAAGCCAATCCCACAAAACCAAAGGCTGAATGTTCCTTCTGATAAGTGGATGTTGATCCATGATGTGGGGAGGTGAGGAGAAATGGAGGAACTTTGACTGGGCAAAGGGGAGGATGGGCAAAGGTTATAGGGGCAGAAAAAGATGGCGGAATGAGGTGGACATCATTACCCTAAGTATATGTGTGACTGCACATATGATGTGATGCAACATCATGTGCAACCAGAGAAGTAAAAAATTGTGCTGTGATTGTGCACAATGAAATCAAAATGCATTCTGCTGCCATATATTCCTAATTAAAATAAATTAATTTTTTTTTAAAAAAGAAATACAAATGGCCAATAAATTTATTTTTAAAATGTTCAGTATCATCAACAATTAGGGAAATGCAAATCAAAACTGCACCCCGATTTCCTCTCACTCCAGTTAGAATGGCACCCATCAAGAATATAACAATAAAAAGTGCTGGAGAGAATCTGAAGAAAAAGGAACACTTTTACACTGTTGGTAGGATTGTAAATTAGTACAATCACTATGGAAATCACTATGGAGACTCCTCAAAAGACTAGGCATGAAACTTCCATATGACCTGCTACATTATTCTTCCTGAAGAATTAAAGTCAGCCAGCTAGTGTGAGTGATACATGTGACCCATGTGTATAGCTGCAAAATTCACAGCAAACTATGGAATCAATCTAGGTATTCATCAATGGATGAACTGATTTAAAAAAAAATGTGGTATATATACATAATGGAGTTTCACTGAGCCATAAAAAAGAATAAAATTATGTCATTTGTAGGAAAATGAATGGAACCTGGGAACATTATGTTAAGCACAATAAGCCAAACTCAGAAAGTCAAGGGTCATATTTTCTCTCATATGTGTAAGCAAGAGAGGAAAAAGAACTAGACAAGTGGGCAGGATGAATCTCATGAAAACTGAAGGGAGATCAGCAGAGTACATGAAAGGGAGAGGGAGAAGGGAAGTGCAAGGGGAAAAACTGGGGAGTGACACTGGCCCAATTATACCGGTACATGTATGAATATGTAACAATTCCACCATTATATATGACTATTGCACCAATTAAATGGGGAGGGAAGTCAAATTTGCTGGATATAAGGTGAGAATATTTAAAAAAAAAAAAAGAAACTATACTTTGAATAGTCAGAATGAACAGAAAATGAAGCTAAGTAAAACACTAAAATGTTTCAACAATTCAGAGAGAGGTCTAACAAGAGACATAAAAAATCTGCATGAAGAATTATAAAATACACAGAGATTAAAACAAATAAATTGAAGACTTTAATTTTCATAGAGTTCAAGTATCAGTATTATAAAGATGTCAATTTTAATGTTCTATAGATTAAATGTAATCCCAACAAAAGTCCAACAGGGTTCCTGGTGGATTAGTTCATTGGTGTGTGGAAGCTGACAATCTGATATTAAAATCAGGTATGAAATGTAAAGGATTTACTCTATGGATACCAAAGTTCATTATAAAGCAAAAATATTTACCAAAGTCCTAATGACACTAGGCTGACAAAGAGACCAAAAAAAACCAACAGAGAACGTAGACAAAGATCCACACCACCACGGATATCTGATTTATAACAAAACAAGAAAGCAATGATCTAATCAATAAATAAAGATAACATTAAATAAGTGAAAAAGCAAGTCAAGAATTGGGAGAAGATATGTGAAACACTCATAATGGGCAAAAGGATCCTATCCAGTATATGTAAAGAATTCCCACATCAACGGGAAAAACATTCCACTAGAAAAATGATCAAGAGACTTGAACAGGCACTTCACCAAAAAAAATTTTAAAAGCCCATTTGAAAACAAAAGGCCAGTAAATGTACAATACTCAACTCTATCAGCAATCAGAGAACCACACACCTACAAAGTGCTGTGAGGATGTGTGGTAACAGGAATCAAACACTACTGGAAGGAATCTACACTGGTACAACCATTCCAGAAAAAAAAATGAAGGAATACAAACTCTACAAGCTATGAGTTCCACTCGGTGAACACCTCACAAGTGTGCACACTGCCAACAAAACACAGGCACAAGGTTGTTCAGAGAGCATCATCATATAATTGCCCAATACAAAAACATAATGAAAGTATATCGACCATAGAATGGATATATAAGCTGCAAATATTCATACAAAAGAATATATGGGCTTGTTATAAGCATAAGATGAAGTGAAAACAGTTAAAGAAAAGGAATAAATGCTACATGGTTTCTTTTATATAAAGTTCAAAAGCAGACAAAATTAATACAGTGCTAGAGACATCAGGGGACTAATGAAGGGCAGAGTGTCTAGGAGGGGGCAAAATGTTTTCTGGGCTATTGGCAATGATCTCTTTTCTTTTTTTACTCTATTATTATTTTAAGTTATGAAAAAAAGAAGTTTATTTTGGCTCCTGGTTCTGATGCACAAGGTTGGGGGTTGCACCTGGCAATGGCCTTCTTGCTAGTCTAGTCCTGAGGTGGCACCAGACATCAACTGGCAAGATACAGGGAGTGTGTCTATAAGTGTCTCTCAGTGTTCTCTTCCTTGCCCTGGGGCATGCACAAGTTGTGACCATTAATTCATCAACTGTAGATTTGTTTTATAAAGTCTTTCACATGTATATTAAAAATTGATGGAAAAAAATTAAAGGCATTTGTAATAAAATTGAATCCAAGAAAATAAAAACACATGTGAAGCCGCATATATTCTTCGCAGGTGATCTGATCTCAGACCTGTGATAAGATAATCTTAGCTTTCCTTCAGGAAAAGCGTGAACTACTACCTCTGTTTTGTCTTTGTTGGCCGTTAAAGTCACATCACTTTCATCCACTAGAGAGGTGCCCTCCAGGGCTTCAACCTGAAGTGTAATTGATCCTTCACTTGGCTGTGTCTCGGACTGTTCGTCTAAATCTCCTGCAGAAAACAAAGGATACTTGAATTATAAGATGCACTCCCTCACAGAAACAGTCTGGGATCGGACTAGTCAAAATGATTAATTGCCAAGGAATAATCTTCATACCTCAAACATGGGTTCTCCTTACTAAGACAGCAACCATATAGCCACCTAGACAAAGAACAAACTTGGAAGAAGACTGGATTTTAACTTCTGCCTTACAAATACTCATTTAATTTCACTTAGGAAGAACTGGGTCTGTATATAATGCAGGCTTCATACTATATGTCCAGTCAATATATTTTTAATCAATCAATAAAATGAAAACATTAATTTTTTTCAGCTTTTAACATTTCACATTGATTCAAAATAGGTACTACTTAAGAGAAGTAGGAAATGAACCAACTACACACACAGGCCTTTTACCCCAACACTCCTATTGGAATATAGGCTCTTTAAGAAATGAAGCAGACTTCATACAACCTCATATGATATGTAGAAAAACATATTGTATTGGGGAAAAAGAATGGCTCAATAATTGTAAGTTAACCAAGAAAATTTGATTTAAAATATTTATCATAAATGCTTTTCAGAGATATTTGTCATATTTAGATTACCAGTCTAAACTTCAAAACACCTTTAACTAAAATTTATTGAAATAACATAATATCTTTTATTCATTAACTTTGTAATTTAATAAGCCAAAATTAACTCATTCTTTTAAAATTATTTAATTTACTGTGGGTTTTTTTTTTAAAGGATTTGGGTGAATTTGGGCTGACTCGTGTCTACTTTAGAAAAGTAGATTGAGTAGGAAATATAGGGCTACATATAAATCAAATCTGCAACCAATAATGAAAAATTATGAAGTAGTATCCATGTTTTCATTCATAAAAAACATTATCACACAAGTACTAAGTTGTGGTTTAAGAAAAAAGTTTCCTCTAAAACACAGTTCACTTTATCCGTACCTGAAGACAGGTCCTGGTTAGGATGAGCCACTCCCTTCTCCAAATCACTTCCTGACACATCAGATTTACTTATTAAAGCAACAGGTTCTCTCTTCTCCGGTGAGCTAATAAAATAACCAAATGATGGCTACAAAAATAATTAGACATGAATTAATTTTCCTTAATTTTCAACTGCTTTGATAAATTCTAGACTATTTTATCTAATACTGGTAACACAGCTAAGTGAGTTTGGCAAAACTCTTCTTTCTTCTTTTTTTTTTTTTTTTTAAAGAGAGAGTGAGAGAGGGGGGAGAGAGGGAGAGAGAGAGAGAATTTTTAATATTTATTTTTTAGTTTTTGGCGGACACAACATCTTTGTTGGTATGTGGTGCTGAGGATCAAACCCGGGCCGCACGCATGCCAGGCGAGCGCACTACCGCTTGAGCCACATCCCCAGCCCCCTTCTTCCTTCTTAATATCAAATAATTAGAGATGAACTTCAGAAGTCCAGAGAAAACCTTTTATTTCCTTAATACCAGTTAGCTTTTAGACGTTAGCAGCAATAGTGTCAAATAAGTTAACCTTACTAAAAAATCCAAATTAAAACAACTTCATTCTTTCAGTAACTGTTGTTAGCAACCACTAAGTGTCAGGCACTATTCTAATCTTCAGGGACAAATCAATGAGGGAAAAAAGATAAAAATTCCTGCTTCCTTAGAGTATAGGACATTTGTTTTATACAATAAATACACCCTGGGGCTGGGGATGTGGCTCAAGTGGTAGCGCGCTCGCCTGGCATGCGTGCGGCCCGGGTTCGATCCTCAGCACCACATACAAACAAAGATGTTGCGTCCGCAGATAACTAAAAAATAAATATTAAAAAATTCTCTCTTAAAAAAAAAAAAAACAACAATAAATACACCCTCAAAAATAAGCATTATGGCTGGGCACAGTGGTGCATGCCTGAAATCTCAGCGGCTCGGGAGGCAGAGGTAGGAGGATGGCAAGTTCAAAGCCAGTCTCAACAATCTAGCCAGGCACTAAGCAACTCAGTGAGACCCTGTCTCCAATAAAATACAAAACAGGGCTGGGGATGTGGCTCAATGGAGGAGTGCCCCAGAGTTCAATCCCCGATACCAAAAAAAAATACGCATTACATTAGGTGTATTTCTGCTGACTTGAAATGAGAGCTTTAGAAAGATCTGCATTCAAAGAGCTAGGTCACAGCCACAGAATTCCCACTCATCTTTCCTATGACTTTCAAATGACAAATCTAAAACAAGAATTCAGTTTTTGATTGGTCTTCACTTGGGAATTTCTTCCCTTGATCCAGTAAATTTAGTACATATAAAATATCATAACTCATAACTAATAAAAATAGATATATTTTTCCATGATCCAGTGCTCTGTTCACCTGTTTAAGAAGAAATTCAGTTACTCTTCAACTTCTCCCAAAATCTCAAAAGATCCCAATCAATCCAGGCAGGAAAATCCACCTCTTTCACATATTTATTATTTTTCCTTCATCACTCACTGCACAGATGAGACAGGAGGGCGGTACAATTTCAAACTTAAGTTCTGTTAATCAACTGTGATTTCTAGTACTACATCAATTATTTCAAAACTATTCCCTATCTAAGCATTCAAGTCTCAGTCACCAGCCAGTATGAGGTGGAGCCCAGTGGAAGGAAGTTAGGTTATGGAGGACATGCTCTTGAAGGGGACATTGGGACCTGACCACCTCTGGTCTTCCTTTGCTTCTGGGCTGCCATAAGGTGAGCAGTTTCCCCTGCCATGACGTACTGTACTGCCACAAGGCCCAAAGCAACAGGGCCAAACCACCATGGACTGACACCTTTAAAACCATGAACCAAAAATAAACCTTTTCTACTAAATAAGTTGGTTATCTCAAGTATTTTGTCACAGTGACAGAAAGCTAATACATACACTTCATGAAATCCAACTTAAATACTCTCTAATTACCCTAATTCCCCATGTTGAGTTTATCAACAAATCCTTGACTTTACCTTCAGAACAAATCTTGAATCCTTATACTTATTATGTTTCTGCATGTCAACCTAGTTCCCAATCTTCATCACCTTTCTTCCTGTTCACTAAGCCTCTGCCTACTTTTGTTCCTCTATGCTTCAGTGACTTTCCTCACCCAGGGTCCCAAGAAAGATGGCTGGATTTGAACTCGTGATCCTCCTGCCTGAGCCTCTTGAGTCACTGGGATTACAGGCATGTGCCAACCCACTCAGCAAGAAACTCATTTTTTAATGCTCAAGTTATAAAAATGGTGGCATGTTATTGCACCTGGAGATGGGCCCCAGCACCATGACAGAGTTGCTCCCTGCCTCCAAGCACTTCCTGCTTGTTCATGTGAGATACAACCCCACTCCTACAAGGAACTCACATGACTGGGCCCTTGGAACTGAACATCAACCCACCCTACCTGCCACCACTGGCCCCTCACATTAGCTCTGCCTGCCTTCATCTTACCACTCTGGCTCCAACTTCCAGGACGCTCATGGATGGTCTCCCTTTGTTGGGACCACTGGGTCTCCAGAGCTCTAAGCAGCTGCCTCTTTGTCATCCTTTAAGCGCCTGCTCAATGTCATCCCCTCGGACATCATCCTGACCAGCACAGGAGAAGCAGTGCCTTCCTTACACTCATTCTTTGCAGCAATAATCATTTGCATTTAAAAATTTGTACACGTACTACCTTTTATTAAATCAAAATACTCCACATTTTGAAATATCTTTTTATACAGGTTTAAAAAGTGAATCTTAGAATTTTCTTCCGACCTGTTAAACATACAACGATAGAGACAAATGCCACATGCTGGGGCTAAAGGCTTTCTATGTACCAATGTGTTTACCTCTGTAAAACAAACTCTTACTTTTAGAGTTGGGGAAATTAAGCATTGAAGAGCTACATGCATTCTTCAAAGTCACAGAACTAGTTGAAAGGCAGGGCTAGCGAGGAGTCAGATCTAACTGTGACTCAAAAGCTCAGTCTCTCCATTGTTCTATCATATTCCTATTCTGCCCCTGCTTTAAAGTTACTATGCTCTAGCAATACCATCATGACAGTCAAAATTCAAAGTATCGTTTGTCCCCACCAAAATTCACGTTAAGGTCACCACCTAAGGGTTCTGAGAGGTGGTGGGGGGTCTTTCAGAGGCTTCTGGGTTCTGAAGGGTCCGCCCTCACGAAGGGCCTAGTGCAACTCTTGCAGAGCAGGCAATGTACTGCAAAAGGAAGTCTGGCACCCCTTCCCAGTTCTGGCACGTCTGCTTCTCCTTCTCAAATACATCTCCTTCTCCACCATGAGGAGCTGCAGCACCAAGCCCTCATCAGAGGCTAACCAGATGTAGCCACCTAGTCTTAGACTTCCCAGACTCCAAAATCGTAAGCCAAAGCAAACCTCTTTTATTTTATCCAGTGTTTGGTGTTGTGATAAAGTAATTCAAATCATCCTCAGATGTCAGAGACTTTAACCACTTAAGCATGTTCTGTACTTACTCTTTTTACGCTATTTCCACCACCAAGGCAACCAAGAGCTTCAGATCTTTGTGCAAAAAACTCTCCTAATGACAGACGTATGTAACTGGCATCATCTCTGCCCAGCTCTGATGGGCTAAGTGATTTCCTCAACAGATTATAATTAACTGTAGCAACCCAGGATGTGTCTGCTAGTGCAACCGAAATATTCTGAGCTTCTATGTTTTCTTCCTAGGAAGAAAAAAAGTCATTGTTTCATTCTTTCCCCCAGCAAATCTTCTGTTATTCTAATATGTGAAACTAGATAAAAACAACAACAACAAAATTAACTATGAAAACTTAAAAATTAGGAAAAAAAATAAACAAATTCAAGCATAAGCAACTACTAAAACTAATGAGGTCCAAAAGAGAGAACTTTTGGTGGGGAAGGTGGGGGGGCACCAGGGACTGAACTCAGGGGCAATTGACCACTGGGTCGCAACCAAATAGTAACTTTTTAATATTTTATTTAGAGACAAGGTCTCACTGAGTTACTTAGTGCCTCACCATTGCTGGGGCTGGCTTTGAACTTGCGATCCTCCTGCCTCAGCCTCCCAAGTCGCTGGGATTACTAGCCTGTGTCACTGCGCTCAGCAAGAAACTAATTTTTTAAATGCTCAAGTTATAAAGTGCATTGTCCTAATATACTGCTTAATCAAACACTGATCATAATGAGCAAGAATTTTTAAAAAGCATACATCTTCACTAAAAGAAACAGGATTAAAAGCTACAGAAACATCCATGAAGGTATTTAAAGCAGTAAGCGAATTAAAGCCATATTTTACTTATTAATCTTTTTGTGGTACTGGGGAATGAACACAGTGCCTCATGAATGCAAGGCAAGCACTGTACCACTAAGCTGCACTCCTAGTCTGAAGATTTATTTTGGTAGGCCAGAGTTCTTCAATTAATAATTGAGAAGGAAAAAGCAAAAACTGTCTTAAGAAAAATAAATGATTCTATACTAATCATTCAAAAAAATGAACATTCTGCCTGTACTTAAATGTAAGAAAAGTTTAAAAATTTACTTTTTGTAAGTAATTACAAACCTGTATAAATTGATGCTCTTTATTAAATTTTTCCTCATCTTGTGCAATCATATTCAATGCTTCAGCTTTAAAAAAAAGAACAAGTTTATATAATTACATTATGCTGGTAGACAAGTAAAAGTTAGTTAGGAAAATGAAATATTGAAGAAACACATTTCTACAAGTAAGTGAACGCTCCCATTCACATAAGTTATGCATCTGTAAGTATGTAAATCTATGATTATCGAACTTTGGATAATGAACACAATACTACTGTGATTATTCAATCACTTACTAATTTGCCCCAATTTGCCCAAAGGGGCTTTATAATGCAATTTTCATGATGGTACACTCCTATAGTCCCAGCTACTTGGAGTCTGAGACAGGAGGGATGTTTGAGCCCAGGAGTTTATGGCCAACCTAGGCAACATCCTACCCAGAAAAAAAGAGAGTTTACACATGCCTATAATCCCAGTGGCTCAGAGGCTGAGGCAGGAGGATCATAAATTCAAGGCCAGTCTCAGTAATTTAGCAAGACCCTGTCTCAAAATAAAAAATAGGAAGGGCTTGGGATGTGGCTCAGTGGTTAAGTGCCCTGTGTTCAATCCCAGGTGCCAAAAAGCACCCCAGAATGTGGACAATTATTTTAGTTTGAAGAATCTGGCATACCTGAGTTTAGGTACTCACCACCCATGAATACACACAGAATTTCACCTGGCACCACCAGACAGACAAACCTCTCTATAAAGTAGTCACAAAGACATCTAAGGTAGGATTCCAAATCACTTGTGTGCCAAGGAACACACCAGTTTTATAAAATCCTACATTCTAGGAAGCCTCAGGGACAGGTGGGCCCCAAGTCCCCACAGAGCACCTCCACTCCAAGGTAAGATGAATGTCAGCCCACTCACAAAGGTTATCTCCACATCAAAGCCTCAGAAACTGGGGGCCAATGAGCAAAGAAGGCCAAGAAGCATGTGATCTTGACAAGCATGTGAACAGAAGGAATTTTAAACATGCTGCCAAGTCTGCCGTCCACTCTGGGCCCCTGCAGGCACTAGAGGGGCTGTGCAGAGAGGAGCAGAGTGGCCCAGGAAGCTGATGTTCACAGATAGCATCAACTAAACTTCCACGGGGTCCAAAAGCACCTCATCACGGGGTCCAGTAGCACCTCACCCAATCCCTGGTACTTGGAAGGCAGAAGGAGCGTGAGACTGCTGTGTTCATTTCCCTAGTTCTTTCACTGTCCCACCCTGTGCCTGAACACTTCGCCCAAGATCACCTTCTTTAGCAACTCTCCAAGGTTCTTACCAAAGTATAACTGCTCTCTCTTTGCCTTCTGAGGCCTAGAGGTAATAATAGCTTCTTGCTGCTATTATCCCAGGGATACACTTCCTGTGATGAACTTTATTAACACTGATCATTCCTTTGTAAGTAATATCTTTGTTGAAGTCACTCCCATTTCCAAGTTCCTACTGGGTCTTAGGTAATATACTTTCCTATGTAAAACATGAATACACCACAGTAAATCTCACCACCCACAGAACTGGGATCCTAATTAGAATAAGATATATTCCATACTTGTATGGAAAAAATAATATATAATATACCCTATTAACCAGAAGGAAATCATGTTTTTCAAGGCACTAATCTTACCCTTAGTAAATCAAAGGGAGTTCTATCTGGAGACCTCAAACCTGGGAGGAGACAACAATGAAAATTCACATGTACAGACAGTATTATCCGTGAATGGAATAATATCCTGTAAACTTCCATGATTTTTTAAATTGGAGATAAGTGCCTTAGTGAGTCACAAAATAAGATTTGGAAATGTCATGAAGTTCATTAAAAAAAAAAGACGGAAGAAGGGTGCAGAGTGAAGCCAGAAGGAATAGTCCCTGCATGGCCTAAACAAGGGAGATACTCTCCACTCTCAGATGGTCATCAGGGACTAACTAGATCCAAACTGCCCCTTCAGAAACCTGGACCATCTATATTCACAACCTGAGAAACTCAGGGTAATAGCCCCAGTCAGGAAAAGCAGAGTACCACAGACAGCGTAAGGTCCTCACAGAGAGAACAGTCCAGTGCCCACAGGCACTGTGGGAAGCAGTCACTTCTCACTCAAAACACATTCTTTACCCAAGGGCATTCGACCTATGGCACAGCCATCGAAATTACACGCAAAACAGCCATTCCACATAAATATGTTCTGTGGGACTCCTGTGGACCTCAGACTCAAATAAGCTAAAACCATGATCATTCATATGAAAGTTCAACCAACCAGCTCCAACAGCCAAGAGAAGGAAGGAGGAAACTCAGTCTCTTAAAAGGTCACCCAGAAAAAAGTTAATTTACTCAAGTGTCACATGGTTTTTCTTTTATTTATTTATTTATTTTTTACCTTTGAATCAATTGGGATATAATTTCTCATTTATGGTTTTTCAATCACTGGGCAGATAGCTCAACTGGAAGGGACTGTTGAGAGTATCCTGTTACTTTAGCTGCTCATCATCAGTCAGTCACAGATGTTACAGAAGCAGAGTTTCGTTTCTTATAGGAATCCTTGCTCAATTATGTGCCGAGCCTCGAACTAACTGTCCTCTCATTAGCCGCCTGAAGCCTTCACAGGCTGGACTTTAAAACAACCGTGTGCTTCCCCCAGCCCCAGTGCTTAAATCTTGGCGGAAGGCAGAAGTAATGCAAAACTCAAGGCCATCAGAGAAGGGGCGGGAAGATGGGAAAGAGGCTCATTTCTCTTAGGTAACTCTTCTGACGAAAGTCCATAAGTAGGGAAGTTTTATGAAATTGAGCCCTGGATCCAACCTTTATGCTCTGAACATCACCTTCTTTTACATTTAAGCAATTTCCCCCTCCCTTCCTATAAAAAGGCTGCTTCACCCTGTGTGTTTATCACATACCATTTGTGCAGGAGTGCCTGAGAATGAATTCCCCACGTGGAATGGCCTGGTTGTTTGGTGTGTGTATTTGCAACTTTGTTAGATGCTGCAATACTGCCACTGCTAGGGCACCAACAATGGGCTAGAATACATGCTTCCCTCACAACCTTGCCAACACAGTGTTATTACCAACCTCTGGGATTACTGCCAATAAAATAAATGAAAAATATTATCATTGAGTAAATTTACACTACATTTCTCTCCATGAGTAAGAATGAATGTTTTTGCACATCTGAAAACAATTTTAATTTCCTTTTCTATAAACTGTTTATAACCTTTATACAATTCTATATTGAGTAGCAGGTGTTTTTCTTATTGGATTTTTGAACTATCTACGTATTAAGGAATTGGCCTTTAACCTATAATATAAATTGCAAATTAAATTTTTTATAGTTAGGGCTGGGGATGTGGCTCAAGCGGTAGCGCGCTCGCCTGGCATGCGTGCAGCTCGGGTTCGATCCTCAGCACCACATACAAAGATGTTGTGTCCACCAATAAATAAGAAATAAATATTAAAAAAAAATTTTATAGTTAAATCACTAATTTTTAAAAACTTTGCTTACTATAGGGAGAGGAAAAGAAAAATGGGAGTGTGGGGGAAAATCCTATGAAAATGAAGGGAGATCAGTAGAGTAGAGGAAAGAGATAAGGGGAAATGAGGAAGGGAGTGAAAGGGGAAATACTGGGAATGATTACTGGCCAAATTATATTGTTTTTCTATGCACGTGCACAAATATGTAGCAACAAATCTCACAGTTGTGTACAACTACAATGCATCAATTTAAAAAAAAAATTGCTTACCAAAGTATAATATACTTTGGTAAGTATAATATACTTTGGTAAGTATACATCCTACAATATACTTCATAAGTGTACAATCTTATTAATTTTTACACTCTGTCACATCACATCACATGACATTATAGGGTATTAGTTAACCTGCTGATAAGAACTAGGGAGCTTTCCAATATGGGGGCTACTACAATCCATGCTGCTATAAACATTCTAGTGGGTGTTATCTGGTTAATAGATACACCCTATCTGCTAGTATATTCTTGGGTTTTGAATTTTTAGGTCATGTAGTATGAAGTTCATAAAGTTCACCTTTACAAGATACTGCCAAACAGCCTTCCAATATGGTAAATCAATTTATATTCCCAACAGCAATATACGAGAAGCTCATGAATTCTGACTTTTTAAGTGACAAAATAAATATTCACTGCTCATGCTCTGTCGTCGTTGTTCTTTTTATTTTTATTTTAAATATTTATTTTTTAATTATAGGTAGACACAAAGTCTTTATTTTATTTTATGTGGCACTGAGGATCAAACCCTCATGCATGCTAGGCAAGTGCTCTATTTCTAAGCCACAACCCCAGCCCTCATTGTCCTTTTTAAATCAAGATGTACTGACCAAGTCCAACTATAACTTTCCTACAGATTTCTAATCCATACTTCCAACTAGTAAATACCTCCATCTCAAAACACAATAGCAAAAACCAACAATTTCTTCTGATATCCCCATCTCAGTTAATGGTATTGCCATTTTCCCAAGCAACTCAAAACACAATCCTCTCTTTTTATGCCTTTCTACCATCTTCTGAAATCTAGCCACCAAATCCTAATTGCTCTATTTCCATGTCTTTCATTAACTACTTTGTTCCATTTCCCATTCAACCAATCAATACTGCCAGAAGATGGCTTACAGAGCCAGTTAAGAGGAGCGTCTGGTCCTATTGCTTACCACAGAAGTGAAAACTCTCTGACACCCTGGCCCTGCCTGACCTCTTTTGTTACTCGCCCCTTATTTTGGCCTGAGTGTCAACACACTAGACCATTCACCTTCTCAAAAAGTACCCAGACTGTACCAGTTCAACTTGAGTTTTTCCTTCCTTTTAGAATTTTTTAATGTCCCCAGATGACTATCTATTGTAACTGTACCACAAAATGATCTCTATGAAATCCTTTTGCTACCCACTCATGCAAGTTATTTCTCCTCTAAACTTCAAAGGCATTTGGTTTGTGTCTGTTATGCTGCTGTGTGTTTTATATTCTTAAATTACCCTTTCCAGCTGACAGTGTCTCAAGGGCTGACATACCACATTATTCAACTGTACTGCTGCATTGCTGGACCTTTAGGAGAAGCTTGGCACAGGCAGTAGTCAGCATACTTGTTCCTCTGTTGCCTGGGAGACTACCAGACTACTGAAAACAAGTTGGCTTTAGAGGCCACTGAGTGCCTCTCCTCATACCAGCTGCAGAGCTGCTAAGGCACCGAAGGTTGCAGCATAGGGATGCCTTCCCAGGGTGAGGTCGGACCTGTATCTGCAGACCTAAACCCATACATTTCCAACATCAGAGGGTATGTAACCAACAACTGCTTCTCTTACTGCTCCTATCCTCTGAGATTTCATTTATCTTTTTTGTCATTTCCATCATTTTCACTGTCATTTCTTAAGTTTTTATCCAAAATGGACTCTGCTGTTGGTAACTGTACACTTATCAGAACATTTCTTTTGCTCATGACAGAATTTAAAAGTGACTACGTAAGCCTAAAGTCTTTTTCAGCCCTACAACCCCACAGGTCCTAAACAGAAGTAGAAGCGTGCTAGTCTGACCACTGTGCTTGCTTGAGGAGGTGGTTAAGCCTGACCAGCTCAAGCCTTTGTTCCTATAAAAGCCAGTGAAGCACGTGCACAACACTGCTAGGTTTCAGAAGGGGTCTAATGTGATACGGCTAATCAGCATACACAGAGTGCTCTCAGAACACCACCAGAAACAACACAATGGGCACAATAAAAGGGGCTGTCAAATATACTTACAACCAGATCTGAAGTCTTCATTCATCTCATCAGTTAGAGAAATATTCACATCCTGTTCGTTATCAAAAGATGTGTAATAGGCAAGGTCAGTGACCCACTTGCCCTCCTCGTTTTGATAGATCACACTCTGTAGGAGATCCGGTTCTAGAAAACAAAATCCCACACAACACATGCAGAACTGCAATGGTGAATCCATCTCAAGTAAGTTAACTGCTGTAGTCACAAGGAGTATTGAAGTCTGCCCTTCTTCTCAGAAAGGGAACATCCATCTCCCTGATGGCGGGAGTCAGCCTCACTCACAAAAGTCCACAGTGGAAAATGAGGGTAAAGGAAAAGGGGATTAGGACCTCTCCAGGCACCTGCACAAGAGCTCTGATTCTGCTCACAAATATTATTTCTAGGAAAAATCCTCTAATATTGGTATATTTAAAAAACCTTTAAAATCCATTAAACATTTACATACTTCAATATGAAAGACTGGAAAGTCCAACATAGAAACTTAACCTATTAAAAATGCATAGGGCTGGGGTTGTGGCTTAGTGGTAGAGCACTTGCCTGGAACGCATGAGGCAATGGATTCGATCCTCAGGACCACACAAAAATAAATAAGTAAAATAAAGGTACTGCATCGAACTACAATTAAAAAAAATATTTTTAAAAAAGTGTAAACATCTTACATGTTTCTTTAATTCTATTCAAAAAGATAAAAGAGTCCACTTACGGTCTTCATTCTTTTCAACAGACTTGTAACAGTCACGTGTTCTCCTGTCACAAGTTGGTGACCACAGAATATCAGTGGAACTAACTCCATTGTCACTGATGGGCTTCAAAGATGCTATGCAAACATCTTTTTGAACGGACATGGTAGAATTCTCTGTGTCTAAGCATCCATCTGTGTGCAAAATTGTTTCTGAATCTGATGCCATGTGCTTATTTTGATAAGGAACCATTGCCTGCTGATTGACGGAGTCAGTCAGATCAAAACCACTGTTATGAGTAGTTTTGTCAGAAAGACAAACAGGGTTAAGTTTCTCATTGGTAGTGCTGACAGTCTTCATCAGAACATCCTCTCTTGCACTTTCCTTTAAAAATCAGGGACAGAACAGAGTTTTTCAGAACTCATTTTATAATAGTATAGGAAAAATTGTACCTTTGATATAAAATTATATGAAGGAACAGCTTATATGTATTCACTATAGTCTATATATGAACCAATGTTAAGCAATTTACCAAACAACTTTAAAATGTGGTCATGGCAAAATAACATCAACAGATTTAGAAGCCAAAAGTGGATCCTCGCCAGGCACAGTGGCACATGCCTGTAATCTCTGCAGCTCGGGAGGCTGAGACAGGAGGATCACGATTACAAAGCCAGCCTCAGCAACTTAGAGAGGCCCTAAGCAACTTAGCGAGACCCTGTCTCTAAATAAAATACAAAATAGGGCTGGGGATGTGGCTCAGTGGTTGATTGTCCCTGAGTTCAACCCCTGTATTAAAAAAAAAAAAAAAAAAGTAAAGTAGATCCTCTGTCTTGTTACATTACAGGACAATAAAACTGTAAATCTGACTTTCGTAGTTACCAATAAGTCTCTATAGGTGTGGCTAAGTCCTATATGACCAGTCTCGTTAATATGAATAAAAACCAATGAAAACACTCATTAATATCTTTTAATAGGAGCAAAACATCAGGTACTATAAATGCCCCTAAAGAACCCAATAATAACTGTATCAGTTAAGCCAGTGACTTAAAATTATGATCTCCAACACTTTCCCAAAATGCCATTTATTCTTTTCTATAATTACAATCACTGAAGAGAGGCTCAACTGCCTGTAATATTATTTTTAGACAGTCAGCTACCACCATGATCTCAAATGCCAATGAAACCTGTAACAATAGTTCTTGTTATAATATGATGTATAATAACAAAACAGTCTGATCAGCAAAGTTTCAAGTTAAAATAGTAAGAGGGGTAGTTCTATATAAGAGAATACATGGTGAGTTTGGAAGAAGAAAGGTTCAACTGTTAGCGCTGTCACTGAATAACTGAATGAATTTACAACATTATTATACAAAATAAAATTACCTCTCTACCCTGTATCAAAACAAATTCTACATGATTTAGATGTAAAAGTATAGGACAAAATCCACATAAGTTTTCCATTCATTAGTAGACAGCAGTTTCTAACATAATACTATAGTATTTTGAACTGTGTTCCCCGCAAAAGATATACCCCAATCCTAAACACAGAACATGTAAGCCCTGACCTTATTCTGAAACAAGGTCACTGCAATGTAATTAACCTAAGGATCTTGAGAACAGATGATCCTGAATTTATCATGGGCCCTAAGTACAAAGACCAATATTTTGATAAGAGAAATGAGAAGAAAACTACAGATACACAGAAGCCAAGTGAACACGGAGGATGAGTGCAGGATGCCATGTTAAGGCAAGGAATGCCAAGGGCCACCAGAAACTGGGAGGGGCCTGGAGGACTCTCCTCTAGACCCCCCTGAAGTGAGCACTGCCCTGATAAGACTTTTGGCCTCCAGAACTTGAGGGGACACATTTCCACTGTCTTAAGACAGCAAGACTGAGGCAATTCACTCTGGCACCCTGAGGAACTAACACAAATACTGAAGTCCAAACTACATAAACATCACTATATTTCCATATCACAGAGACTTTATAAAATCAGGAAAATATTAATCCTCCAGAAGGGAAAAAACAAAGATGACCAGGAAATGACACTTAAAACTAGATAACTGCTTTTCATATATGACAAGAGCAAAGACTTTTTAAAAAAATGTAGAAAGGGGCTGGGGTTGTGGCTCAGAGGTAGAGTGCTCACCTCGCACGTGAGAGACCCTGGGTTCGATCCTCAGCACCACATAAAAATAAACAAACAAAATATAGATATTGTGTCCATGTATAACTAAAAAAAAAAATTTTTTTTAATGTGGAAAACTAGCTATCTTACCCATGAAACAACTTAAAAATAATCCTGACTATGTAATACAGGTATGATTTCCAGTTTCTGGATCTGCATGTTAGGAATACCAACAAACTGACAAATCAACAGTGTTAATACCACACTAACAAGACATGTCATACTGGATCTGTGAGAGAAGTGAGATCCCAAGACAGAATGACTGCCTCCAACCTGGAGAAACTGTCAGGCAGAGCGAACACACATGCTGAAGCACAAACTCCTGAGCAGAAGCCTCCACAGCAATGAAGACCTGCACAGAACACCTGAACGGCAGCTGAATTTGCAGGCTCAGTGTGGATAAGCCTCAGAGGTTTTGAAAACTCCAGGGGACCCTCTCACAGGGGGATTCCCACACTTTTTTGAATTTTACTTCCAGCAGCTCAACTAGGTTCTCAAAACAAATACTGGAGAAAAATCCCTCAGGCTTCTGGCAAGAAGGGAAGAGGAACCTTTTTTTTAACAGAGTTACACCTCAGGAAAACCAGTTACCAGAACCTAACCTGCTAGGGTTTTCTCAGAGCCTAACTAACTTGGGAGAAACTCCAGCTTCCTCTAGCCATCTTGTTGAGAATGAAGCAGAGGAAAATAACTGAGAATCACCTGTAAAATCCACAGCCCAGAGGTACAAGCACTCTAAAACACAAGACCTAATTGTAGAATGGAAAGCTCCTGTCCCCAACACCTACAAACAGCAGCTCTTTTTGATTTTTCATGCCCAGCTACCAAGAAAAAAAAACTACAAGGTATACCAAAGGGCAAGAAACACAGTTTAGAGGGGAAAGAACAAAAAGCAGAAGCAGAGAAAACAGGATGATGAAATTACCAGACCCAAAATTCAATTATGATTATGATTAATTATGATTAATGTGCCAAGGGCTGCAATGGATAAAATGGAGAGAATTTCCAAGTTGATCTATACCTCTGATGTAATCCCAACTTTTGGATAACGACAAGATGATTCTAACATTTACATGGAAAGGCAAAAAACTCCGAATGGCCAACACAGTATTGAAGAATAAGAATAAGGTGTGAAGACTGACACTACCCAACTTCAGGACTTACTACTATAAAGCCACCGGAACAAGACAGTGTGGTACTAGTCAAAGACTAGATCACATGTCAACTCAACAGAACAGAGGGCCCAGAAGGAAACCCACGAAACATCACCAACTGAGCTTTGACAAGTGAGCAGACAATACAATGGAGCAGAAAGTCTTTTCAACCTAAGTGTTCATCAAAGGATGAACAGATTTTTTTTTAAAATGTGGCAAGTATTTAGAATGCAATATTAGTCTTTAAAATAGAAAATTCTGTCATTTGTGAAAACATAGATGAAGCTGGGAGACATTAAAATGTCTAAATGAAGCTAGACACAGAAAAAAAACTGCATGATCTCACTTACATATGGACTCTACCAAATTCAGACTTATAAAAGCAAAGAGCAGAGTGCTTTTACCAGAGGCAGGGGAACATGGCAGAAGGAGATGGTGTGGAGCTGTTTGTTGGTCAAAGGGTTCGAGGTTTTAGTTAGACAAGAAGAATAAATTATGAAATCTACACTGAATAATATATATATTATTATTAACAATATTATATCAATAAAAATGTAATATAACATACATTTCAAAATAACCAAAGGAGTAAACTTCAAATGTTTCACCACAAAAAAAGGAAAAGTGAGGTAATGGATATGTTAATAACTTCAGTTTATCATTCCATACTGTATACAGATATTAAGCCAGGTACAATGGCACGTGCCCATAATCCCAACTAGTAGAGAGGCTGAGACAAGAGGATCTCAAGTTCAAGGACAGCCTTGACAACTTAGCAAGACCCTGTGTCACAGCAGAAAAGAAAAAGTGTAGCTCAGTGGTAAAGCACCCTTGAGTTTAAGCCCCAGTACTGAAAAAGCAAAAGAAAACAAACAAAAAAAATAACAAAACCTCACACAGTGTCACATAAATATATACAATAATGATTTGTTTATTAGTATTTTAAAAATTTTTAAGATAAAAATTCATTTACCAAAAAAAGATGCACATCTGGCACATAAGCACATGAAAAGACGATCCTAAAAAAATGCAAGTTAAAGCAATCAGGTACCATTACACACTTTATTAGAGTGGCCAAGCTCCAAAACATGAACTCCACAAAGTGCTGACAAAGACATGGAGCAAAAGGAACTCGAATTCACTGCTGGCTTGAGTGCAGCATCCAGTCAACATGCTCTAGGGCCAGACGACAGGCACCTCCAGGCCATCAGTATGAGACAGGGCACAGAAGACAGTACATTAAAAAAAAAATTAATGTGACAAAAGTGTGGTGTTGACAGGCAGGACAGAGCACTAGAAACAGTGTAAGTGGGGCAGTAAATCAGATGGAGGTAAAGGAATGAAACAAAAAAGAGTAAGTCTAAGACAGGCCAGGACACACCAATGGGTGCCAGTCTTCTGGACTCCACCTCTCTCACAACAACAACCCCATCACTCGCTGCTTTGATGCAAACAAAGGATTAATGTGAGGAGAAATGACCATCTCTTTCTATATGTAAGCAAACACACTCCCTCTATATTAAAAACCACTGAGCAATGCTGAGGCATACATGTTACTAAAGAAGAGACAAAGAACAGGCAAGAGTCCCGAAGTAGTGATCTGTTTCAAGCACAGGAAAAACAGGGTGCCATTAACTAGCAGGAAAAGCTGAAACTATGAAACAAAGATGTTGAGTAAGGTAAAAGATGATCAGTTTGCTTTTTACTTAATGGTTACATATTGGGCTAAGGAACTCAGCAAATGCATCTAAGTCAGTAAATGTTTAAATATAAGAATACATACAATAAATGTATATTTACATAATCTTAGTGATACAGATATCTACACACACACATACACACACACACCAACATCATCAAGAGTGATTCTGATACTTTATCTTTTTCAAACACCAACAATAATTGTTTCTTTAAAACAAAATGTAGTAGGTGCTGGGACTGTAGCTCAGTGGTAGTGTGTTTGCCCAGCGGTAGTGTGTTTGCCCAGCACATGTGAGGCACGGGGTTCAATCCTCAGCACAACATAAAAATAAACAAAAAAAATAAAATGACTTTTAAAATGTAGTACATACAAACACAAAAGACTCCTTATTGTTTTCCATATGAATGAAAATAAATATATAAACTTACTCTGCTATGATCTGGAACCATACCCTTCAAACCTTCTACCTTCTCCTTCTCATTTTTCCAGGAATTACAGGAATTACAGGAAAACAGTAACATACCATCTACATATCTTCTGCTATCTCTAGTACCTCCATAGTTACCTGAAATAAAAAAAAAAGATCACAAAGCAATGTCAACATTTTAGTACTCTAACATAACTGCTTCTTGCCAATCCAATTACTTTATGTGAACCTAATACTTAGCATTCATGTGACAAGGTTAGCAAACTGCAGCAAGAGAAAATAAGCATGGAAAGGCAATAAACAGGACAAGCTGCCACCATACAGAGAATCAGTTTCCAATTCTCAAATGACTGAATATCATCATTCATAACAGTGAATCCAAAAAGTACATACTGTGGTATTTCTAACAGCACCAACTTAACAAGGTATTATTTTTACTTTTAGTGTCTCTTTAACAAATAACTATGTTAAAAATAATTTTTTTAAAAAATCTCATATTTAACAACATACAATACAAAACTACTCAGGAGCAAATTTAACCTGGGAGATGAATGATACACTAAGGTATTACGAAAGCTCTTTTAAAAAGTTTTAGACTATTCAATGATTTGAGGGAATAGACAGTAAATATATAATAACTCAAAACAAAGCAATGATTTTTTTTTAAGATAGTCAACACAAAATTTAAAAACAAAGGAATCATATTTCAACACTCACTGGTCCCAGGTGAGCAGACAACCCAGCCTTCCTTGCCCTCTCCATGAGTGGTTGCAGAACTTCTTGAAGAATGTGAGCCACAGGAAACTGGAGAGCTGTTATTTTCTGACTGACACTTGGAGTTTGAGCTACTGTTTTCATTTGCCTGTTGAAAGAATATCTTAGCTGTATTAATTTTTTAAATTAAAATTAAACATTTTGAGGAGGAAAAGAGGGGGAGCACAGGAGGTCTGATTCCCTGAAGGATGCCAGGTAACAAATGTAGAAGCAATTAGAAAAATCACCACTCAACACCTACTTCCAAGAGGCTTTAGCAATGGAACTAAGTGACTCAGTTCATAAAGAGCTGTTGGGGACAGGATGTTCACAAAACCTTGATGGGTCATCCTACAATGACTTAATAACAAAAGGTTAAGGTAGCTTTACCAGGAGACATCTGGCTACCATCAGCTTAACCAAAACTATCAAACAGCAACACCATTTGGGACAAAAAGCCATGTCTCTTGATGTGAAGCAATGAGAAAACACAGTATGGTCTTTTAACGTGAATCCACACACAAGAACGACACTCCACCTAAATGCTTACCAAAATACTTGGTTTAATCAAGGAAGCAGGGGAAAAAGTAAGCAAATGTATCTAGATTATGGGTTATTCTAAAAAAATCAGGAGCCCAGGAAACATTCATGAAATAATTTCAAATTAAAAGAGCACAAACAAAAATGACAACCACAAGCAAATATGATCTCTCAATAAATTCTTAAAGAATGTGTTGGGGACAACAAGGGCAAATTTGAACAAGGACAGTATATTAATCTAAATTTATACATCGAAATTAGATAATAAAATTGGATGATGTAGGGAAAATGTTCTTATTCATGAGATAAATGCTGAAGCACTGGAGTGAAATGTCATAAAATGTTGGTAACTTCCTTTAAAATGATTCAGAAAAGTACTTACAGAGAAAGAAATGCAAAGGTAATAAGATGCTGACAACTGGTAATGTACAGAAAGGAAAAACAGACAGCCATTTTCTGTGGGTGAGGGCAAATAAGAGGAAGAAGAAGTGGGAAAAAAACAGACATTGCTCATCAATTTGTATCTGGTTAAAAATAAGAGTTTAAAGAAAAACAAGGCTTAAATTTAATGTTAATATCCAATGAGATCAAGAGTAATTTTTAAATGTCCAATTTATGAAAAATCATCAAGACCAGAACATACCTGACTAGGATCCCTTGAAGGCAACTTAAAATCCTTTTCTGGAGAGTCCTGTCCTCCTAGATCTTCATATATCATTCCTGGAATTGCCAGCTGTTCAAAGTAAGCCTCCAAATGATCATCATAAAACTCTTCATCATTAATGTCATCATCTGTTGATAAAATGGAGCAAAATACAATGTACTTTAGAGTAGGAACTGAACTATACATAATTTTAACCAAAAGGCTATAAAACAAGTGGATGGTATGATTTTATTTTCACATTTGACATGAGAAAACTTATAATTCAGTCATTTATTAAGTCACTTATGAACACTTTTTAAATACAATATTTAACCTCCTTGAGAGAAAAGGATAAAAACAGATCCTGGCATATCACAGAAAGTTAGGTAGGATATGATACATGTGACATCACAAACCAGTGGGAAAAGAGTGTAATATTCTGAAAACAGTGTAGTAAGTGGTCAGTGCTACCAACAAAGGCTGGATAAGTCTATCACAGAAGTGAAGAAAAAGAGAGATGACACTGCTATGACTTAAGTTTGGCAAAGGTTAAGACAGAGAGTAACTCTCAACCACAGTAATAATATAAGGTGGCACCGCCTCTTTGTTTTACAGTACAGAAGTTTAAATTTAGGGATGCTCTACCACTGAGCTACAACCCCAGCCCTTTTTATTTATTTATCTTTTTAATGTTTATTTTTTAGTTGTAGTTGCCAATACCTTTATTTTATTTATTTTATTTTTATGTTAGTGCTGAGGCTCATACCCAGGGCCTTGCACATGCTAGGCAAGCGCTCTACTGCTGAGCCACAACCCCAGCCCCTTTATTTTATTTTTTTATCTGGAGACAGGATCTCACCAAGTTGCCCAGGCTGAGCCTTCTGCTTCAGCCTCCCAGGTCACTGGAATTACAATGTGTACCACCACACCTGGCTTTGACTTAGCAATTTCATTACCTTTGACTTAGCAATTTCCCCTCTAAGCAGGCAGACTACTAAAAACAACGAAAGATCTGATAAATTCATATCATTAAGTCCTTATCCACAATTCTATTTTAACTCGTTTTACAGTGATCTTTGCCCTGAACTGTGCAATGTGTTTTTCCCACTCAGCTCACGGGCTTGCCTTTAGGCCCAATGCAGCCTCCCATGGGTGCTGTAAACCTGCCACACAAAGTCACTGCCTAGTTCCCACTCGTGCCCTGTGTGTTGTAGGGCAGAGCCTTGGCTAAAGCGGCTGCTCCTTCCTGAAACACACTTCTCCGCCACGGCCTCACCTGGGCCCATCTTTTTGCAGGGAGCTTCCTTGGTCAGAATTAACTCATCATCCCTAGGGTTCCGAAGCACATCTTGATAGTGTAGAAGGAGACCTCACACAATCTGAAGTGTGGCTGTGCAGCTCTTTCCTGCACTTGGCTGAGGTCTCTTAGAGAGCTAAGGCTAAATATTTTATTGTTCCCCATTTTCTTAACACAGTGTTTCACAATAAGTACCACCTTTAGGTAGATACTTTGAACCCTGATGTTGTTAAACTAAGGTATTAGGATAGATCATAAAAATTTTTTAAAATCCTATCACTCAATGGAAGTGCTGCTGGGTAGGAGAAAAAGAGAAAGGCAAAAATTCCCCAAATTGGGCATAATAATGATTGCAACAGTGGCATGGCAAGGTAAGGACTAGGAAAACAAAAGTTACTTCAGCAGTACCAGAAGAATCTTCCAAACTTGTCAGTGACATAAGTTTCTCATTTTCTAGTAAGATATGGCTGAAGTCATTGTTTGGAGTCCTGTATTCAAATTGTTTTCCAGCATCAGGCACAACAATCTAAAAGAAAGAATAAGGTGTGTAAGGGAGAAGCACATTGCTTTAAAGAGCACAGTATAAGTCTACAAAAGGGATCAAGTATTTCCTCAATCTATAATGTGCTCAGTATCTGAAATCAAAATTTAGTCAAAGAAATGAAAACTGTTTTACATGTATTGCGTGCCCTCACTCCATTCCCCACCTCCCACCACCGGTTCAGAAAGACACTCTTAAAATTTAAGGCATCTACCATATTGCTTCTACATGCTTAGAGAACCCACTTAGAGAACCCAGTAAGAAAGTCACTACAGAAATGCACAACTAAACCCTGAGCAGTGCGAGGCTTGCTTCATTGGTGAAGGTAACAGAAAGTTGGACAAGTAACCCTCACTGAAGTGACTGATCTCCGCTCCTCAACACAGGAACCACATAACCCTGAAGGTATACAGCAATTTACTACTCTAGGCCCAGAATGAAAATGTAACATTTCCCTCTAAGATTCGATTTTATTTTACACTATAATAGATAGCTACATAGATTGCAAAATATATACATTTTTATTATAAAAACATGAGATCTTAATGTAATTTTACAGAAACCAGTACAAAGCAAGTCATATAAATACCTAAGGCACTGCATAGTACCAGTGCTACCCTTGAACTTTCTTATTACTTGAGCTAAACTCCCATTTTTGCGGAAGCTGGGTCAACTGTAGTTATGCTGTACTATCAGAAGGTCCCTAGAGGTTAGAAGGGTAGTTAATCTTAACTAACACACTTATGAAACATGACTTTTGCTCTCCCATGACACTCCAGAAATCAATAACACATAAAAATTTACCTTGTCTTCCTGATTATTAATCCATGATTGTAAATGAAAATCAACAGATGAGTCTGTTAAGAAAACAAAAACCAAAACTGAGAGCACAAACTATTTTATCAACCAAATACCCATACACCTAAAAACAGCAAGTTAATGAACTCAATGTTTTTATCATGAAATAGAAGCTCTTTCAAACATGGCACAGGAATCCATCATTGGTCAAATTCTTAAGTTTGGGTGGAGAATCATAGAGGCATTCAGAACTTGAGTATGAATCTCAAGACTGCAACATGAACTTCTGCCTGTGGGTAGGTAGGGAGAGATGACAAAGAACCAGCCAAGTGCATAAGTCCAACCAGAGGGGCAAATTACATGTGACAGGCATTGCTTACTCCAGGTATGCACATTAGAGCTGTAATGAGTGCACCGTGACACAGTCATCTTCCTCACACCCCACTCAAGCAAAACAACTGCCATACTAGATGAACAACTGTCAGCTGTGTTAACAGCACTGTGGTCACATAAGAAAATAAACATACACTAAAATATATAGAAATGAAATGACATCTGGAATTTTGGAAAAAAGAGAGAGAGCTGGAGGTGTATCTCAGAAGTGAAGCCCTTGTCCACTATACATGAGGCCCTAAGTTTAAGTTTGACTCAGGAGAGAAACTGAAGATAAACGAATCAAGATTGACAAAATTTTATTTCAAACGAAACTTAGAGTATTTATATGGGAGGGTTTTATAAAATATATAATCTACATATTATAAAATTCACCCTCCTACTGCCTACAATTCAGTGGTTCTGGTATATTCACAAGACTGTACAGCCATCATCACTTTAACATTCCAGAATATTTTTTTCATTCCAAAAACACTAAACCTATTAGCAATCTCTCTCCCTCCATTCCTCTCTCTCCCAGCCCCAGATGACCATAAATCAATTTTCTATCTCTATGGAAGTGCCTATGGATAAATAGAAACATGTATTTTGTGGCCTTTTGTGTCTGATATTTTCAAGGTTCATCTATATTATAGCACATACCAGTATTTTGCTCCTTTTTATGAATTAGTAATACTCCATCATGTGAACTTAATACATTGAGTTTACCCTTTTACCACTCATAGATACTTGACAGTTTCTACTTTTAGTCTATTGTGAATAATACTGCTATGAACATTCATGCACAAGTTTTTGTGTGGGCATGTTTTTCCTTCTCTTGAGTGTGTGTGTAGAGTGGAAGTGCTGGGTAATGTGGTGTAATGTTTTAAGAAACTACCAAACTGTTTGCCATAGTGGCTGCACCATTTCCCATTTCCACCAGCAATACAGGAGGCTTCAATATCTCCACACTTTCACCAACGCTTGCTGGTTCCAGTCTTGGTTCACCATGTGAACTGGCACTGTGATTGCTGAACTACATTTTCCTCATGATAACGACATTAAGTATCTTTTCAGGTGTTACTGACCATTTGGAGAACTACTATAGAGAAATGTCTTTTCAAATCCTTTACCCTTTTGTCTTTTTAATGTTGAATTATTGGAGTTCTTCAGATATTCTGAATACTACTTCCTTTCAACATATTTGATTCACAAATATTTTCTCCCATTCGTTTTTTTTTTTTACTTTCTTGATAAATGTCTTTTGAAGCCTTAATTTTAAATTTTGATGAAGTCTAATTTATTTACTTCTTTTATTGCCTAGTATTCCACTTTAATACTATTTGCCATTCTTCATTATGAAAAACACAAATGAGGCTGGGTGTGGTGGCACACACCTTTAATCCCAGTGGCTCAGGAAGCAGAGGCAGGAGGATTGCAAGTACAAAGCCCGCCTCAGCAAAAGCAAGGCACTAATCAATTCAGTGAGACCCTATCTCTAAATAAAATACAAAAAAAAAAAAGGGTGGTGGAGCTGGAGATGGGGCTCAGTGGTTGAGTGCCCCTGAGTTCAATCCTGGTACCCACCCCCACAAAAAAATTTAAAAAAAAGAAAGAAAAACACAAATGTCCATTAAAATTTTTTACTAAAACACATGAATGTGCATTCATTCATCAATTTTTTTAAGTATTTATTGTTTAGTTGTAGTTGGACACATTGCCTTTATTTTATTTATTTCTATGAGGTGCTGAGGAGTGAACCAAGTGCCTCACGCATGGTAGGCGAGCGCTCTACCACTGATCCACAAACCCCAGCCCTCATTCATCAATCTTAACTGATCAACCAAGGTCTTTGGGTATTGAACTACAGTTTAGAATCACATGTTATTGCTATATGACCCAAAAGCATGCAATTTTCCATTTCTAGTTTTGAAAAATAAAGAAAGAAATGTAGTTGGGTGCAGTGCTGCACACCTGAAATACCAGCAGCTCAGGAGGCTGAGGCAGGAGGATTGAGAGTTCAAAGCCAGCCTTAGCAACAGCAAGGCCCTAAGCAACTCAGTGAGACCCTGTCTCTAAATAAAATACAAAATACGGCTGAGGATGTGGCTCAATGGTTGAGTGCCCCCGAGTTCAATCCCTGGTACCCCCCCCCGACAAAAAATTTAAAAATGCAGAATACATAAAAGAAATCAGAAGGCTGGAGACATAGCTCAGCACAGACCCTGGGTTCAATGGGGTTACAGTGGCAAAGCAGAACAAGATAAAAACCTGTAACTCTTTTTCCTAACAATTTTCCCCACATTCTTATAGTTTCCCCCCAATATCTAAGTTGGTAACATTCCCCTCACTCCTTGGACTAGGACTAAACACAGGAGTGCTCTAAACTGAGCTACATTCTTAATCCTTGATAATTTTTATCTTGAGACAGGGTCTCACTAAGTCACTGAGGCTGTTGTCTTCCTGCCTCACCTTCCCAAACTGCTGGGTGTGATCCACCATGGCCAGCTGGTAGCAATTTTTTAAATGACTCACTTTTTAGTCTTTCCAAAGTATTCACCTTGATTTTCCTGGAAACAATAATTTCTTTTAGAGTTCATATTTCACCAGTTACATAAAAATAAGTTTAAGAACAAAAATGACTTGATGAGAGCAATTAATTGTTGGGACAAAAAGAGGTATGGTAGAAACAGGCTCCTTGTCTTGAACATAAAACATATTGTGGTCATCTGACAGCAAAGGAAAGAGGGTTTCAGCTTAATCAGTGAAGACAGTTATGAGATCAGTGAAGAGGCCATTCCCTATGAAAGTACTATAAATATTAGATTATTGAGAATATAACAAACCAAAACATTTTCAGTTTTTCACACAATAGCATAAGATAAATACCAGTCCAAAGAAAGGGAAATGAAAAAAGAAATTAAATGGTCTGCATTAAGAAATAACTTCTAACACTTCAGGACCTTGTACTTGCTCCAGTGGTGAAACCCGGTCCAAAAGATCCTGACCCTGAGAGGAAGCTGAAACTTTGGCCTCTTCCTCTTGTGCTCTTGGCATAGCAGTGTGAAAAGCTGACTGTTCCATGAGAGCATTGGACAAACGTGGACTTTCCATGTAGTTCTTTTTCCTAGAGACAGAACTTTTATTAGAGAACAGAATAAAGACAAAAATGTTAGTCACCTTGGGTAAATCTCTAAAATGTGTATTTACCAGTTACATATTTCACCTTTCAAAAAGAAAAAAAAAAAGATATAGACAATGAAAAGAAACATCTCTAAGTACGACTAGAACATGCAACTGGTAATACTGTTGTTACTCGAGGAACTGAATCAACAGACTGGGTCCAGAAACCAGTCTACCAAAACCAAGGGAGACATGGTACTGCTACTCTGTCTCTCAAGGGATAAAATTATATTTTTCTTCTTTCCTACACTAAATATTCCTGAAACTATTATGTCCAGAAAAACCTCAGCTTTCTAAAAACAAGAAAGGTTTAAAGAATACTGGTATAACTGCCAAAAGAGCTAAATCTCTGAATTAATAAAGATTTTAGAATTCTCCTTTTATCCATCCGCACCTACTGTTAGCCCTAACTTTCTACTTACCACTGCTTTTTTATATGTAAATGAAAATATTTTTCCTTAAGGACAATTTTCCTCTGAATCCAGTAAAAGACCTCGGTTCTGTAGCAGCTTACCAAAGCCAAACGGAAACGAAACTATAGGAAAAAGCCTCTTAGTGCAATAAATTCACCAACTGACAGAGATACCTAGAGCCAGACTTAAATTCAGTCCTGAAGGATGAAGAGAAAAATGATCTTTCCATATTTCCCTAACCTCTGTGGCAGAAGCAATTCTGCAACCTTAACTACAATTTATTTCCCAGTCTTTTCTGGGGCTACAGTAAAGGTCAATAGCTTAAGCCAAAAGTACACTCATAAGTAGGTACAGGAAAATGTCACCCTCAGTAAAAGTGGGCAAGGGCAGGCAGAAAGAGTATCTATGGACAGAAAGCCATTTGTCAGAGGACAGAAAGAAAAGGGGGAAAGATAGTGACATGAATAAATAAGAAACAAGTCGAGACATTCAGGTTAACTTCCATGTGTTAGAGTCCTCCCTTGAGAAAAGCATACAGTATGACCAAGAGACCATCAGAACTTTAGGTTAATAGAGAGTGAAGGATGGGGCATTCTAAACTCACCAACACCCCTGAAAACAAATCCTTCCCCAAACTACAGCCATCCTTTGTTTTCATTAGCCCATGAAAACTTTTCGGAATAAGTCATGAGCTTCAAGTCAAAGAAGCAAAAGCAACTTCCAGGAGTCCAATGAATAATGATAAGGAAATCTATAAAAGTTAAAGCAATCTGCATGAGATTCACCTCCTGTCCTAAGCCAGGCATACCCTAGGTTCTAGAACCTGAATGGTAGATGGGATGTGCAGGAGAAAAGAAGCCACAATGAGAACTATAATAAAAGGGCCCAGAAGCACAGGAAAAAACAAACCTGCCAGTGAGAACCGCAGAAATGTTTCATTACTACAGCTGGAATGAAGAAGGGCAGGAGAAAGTCTACCAGGCAGGCCAAACAAGCAAAATGGATTTGTAAACATGACACAGAACACCAGGCAAGGGGGCAGTGCAAGGACTCCCCAGTTGACAAGGATATAAATGCCTGTGGGGACAAAGAAATGCAGAACATGGTTTAAACACTTGGCTTAAGTTTAAGACTCCCAATCTTCGAATTCATGTGAAAGTCTAAAGGATATGAGACCTACCCATAGCTGCCAAAGATGCTGAACAGTTTAGATGTGGTGTCCCCCAAGAGCTCACTTGTGAGATAATGCCAGGAGGTCTGGAGGAGAAAAGATTGGGTCGTAACCTTAACACAAACAGTGAATTGACCCCTGATGGGATTAACTAGATAGGGGCCAGAGGCTGGTGGGGTGTGTCTGCAGTGTTAGACACGCAAAGAAAAGACCACTCACTCCAATTAAAATCAAATTAAAGCAAGCTTATTATTTCAACCGGCTGGGCTGCCTCTCCCAACAAAAACCAAGGGAGCCAAAGCCCGTAAATAAACCTTTCCTCCTCTACAGTTGTTCTCGTCCAGTTCCTTTCATCACAGGAGCACAAAAGTTGACTGAAACAGAAATTGGTACCAGGAATGGGGTCATTGCTGTGACTAACCTGACCATGTGGTTCATAAGCATTTTGAGCTTCCTGGAATTGGTGGAAGGAATTCTGAGATGTTTAGCAGTGCAAGCTGGAAATGCTTTAGGTTGTTACAAGCCATGCTTAATGGCTGATTCTGGTGGGAGCTCAGAAGACCGGAATGCCAATAGAACGCTGGACAGTGAAATCAGGGCTCAAGATGGTTTAGAGGAAAAGGAGAACACTCTTCTTAACTGGACTAGAGGCCACTCAAGTTATGTTCTGAGTGAGGAACTGTCTGCATTTTGCCCATGTCCTGAGACTTTCTGTGAGGCTGACTTTAAAAGCAATGGACTTCTTAATATGGCAGAAAAATTTCTAGGCAGCATAGCATTCAAGTGGCATGGAAATTGCTGGTGACTTTTAGCCAGATTTATTGTGAAATTCAGGAGCAGAAAGCAGAGCATACTGGGAAAACCTGAACTTGAAAGGCAGGAGTAAAACTGAGGCTAAGGAATTTATAGTTGTTAAAGTAACAATACTAAGCAAATGCTAAAGACTCTACCTAGAGACAAAGAGAAAAATGGTTTGGGGGCATCTCAGGAGCTGAAAAGACCACACCCATCTCAGGCTCAATGCAGTTAAAGTAAAAATTCTCTTGAAATGACCAGTGGGGCATCCTTCCTATACTAGAGGAAGGTTTTCCAAAATACTTTGTCACCCAGACCCTCAGAGACTACTGCAGCCAAGGAACCTGGAGGTTTTAATCCTATTTGAGATGATGGCAGACCTTTGTGTAAACCATAAGGTGCTGGTTCTGCAGAAATGCAGGATACTAGAGTTAGGGGGTCATGGAGGCTTCCAAAGGAAGGCCTGGGAGGCCAGGCAAAGCACAGCAGGATCAGACTAAGAAGGCAAAGTGTGGAGATATGAGGGGGAAGATGAAGCTGCTGTGAAGCCCCTCAAGATTAAGAAATTCCAGTTACATGGGACATCATTCTAGGGAAACTGCAAGAATTAAGCAAAGACAAGCCAACAGAAAGACCGCTTGGGCTGGAACCAACAAGGCCAAGAGGGCAGATCCACACAAGTCCTTTGGAGAGAACATCACGATGTTATATACTTAAGATGACAGACAAAGAACTATAGGACTTGTTTGCCCAGCCAGATTTCAGTCCTGCTTTGGTTCTGAAGCCAAAATTAGACAGGCAGTCAGTATAGATAGGTAAATAAAGTTGGGTAGGATCAAGGAGACCAATTTTGAGTTAATCTCCAAGGCAAGTTGGAGACTGTCCCCTGAGGGATTGAAAAATTAATTCCTTCAGAGCCCTTCCTCCACCCTTATCAAGAACCTGCCCCTGGGCTGGGGATGTGGTTCAATCGGTAGCGCGCTTGCCCGGCATGCGTGCGGCCCGGGTTCGATCCTCAGCACCACATACCAACAAAGATGTTGTGTCCTCCGAGAACTAAAATATAAATATTAAAAATTCTCTCTCTCACTCTCTCTTTTAAAAAAAAAAAAAAAAAAGAACCTGCCCCTGCTACAACCTGTTGCCAAGGTAACCTGTCCTAAGAATTGCCTCCCTACAGGGAGCTCTAAGGTTATTAATGCGTCCTGAGGCCCATCCCACCAAGCATTCCTGGGCCTAGTCACGGAGACAGGACCCAGGAAGGAGAAAGATAAGGAGGAAAGGCAGGAGAACAAAGGAAGCCTAGGACATATAAAAAGGGCAGAACACTCTCTTCTGGGGATACCAGGTTACCAGCTATGGCCCCCTTCTCCTTCGCAGGAGGGGAGAAATCTATGTTAACCTTTTTAAATAAACCCTGCTTTGTATGCTTGCCTGGGTGTGCTTCTCTAATGTTCAAATTTCAAGGTGGGGAAGCAGGACTCGTCACTATAAGGCAGTATCAGTTCCATCCCTTCTTTTTATGCTTCTATATCTTGAATATTCATAACTCATTTTTTTTTTATTTTTACAGGAACTTATGATGCAGGCTTGCCCTGAGCCTCAGGAAATTTTGAACATGAACTTTTGGGTACTCCTGAAAATTTTGAGACTATGGGGACTCTTAGAAATGGACTAAACATAGGGCTGGGGATAGAGCTCAGTTGGCAGAGTGCTTGCCTTGCATGCACAAGGCCCTGAGTTCAATCCCCAATCCCCAGCACCATTAAAAAAAAAAAAAAAAAAAAAAAAAAGGAAAGAAAGAAAGAAAAGCAAAGCAAAGAAAAGAAAAGGACTAAACATATTTTGTATTTTGAGATGGCCATGAGATTTTGGGGGCCAGGGTGGAATGTTACAGTTTGAATACAAGGTGTATTCCAAGAGCTCACATCATTTCTCAGATCATAGCCTTAATATAATTGGTGGATTAATTCCTGATGGGATTAACTGGGTGAGGGCCAGAGGCAGATGAGGTGTGGCTGGAGGAAGTGGTTCTTTGGGGGCATACCTTTGGGATATATATTTTGTATCTGAAGAGCAGAGTCTCTGCTTCCTGATCATCATGTGAGCTGGTTCCTTCTCGCCCTCTCTTCCATCATGATGTCTTGCTCACTTCAAGCCCTGAGGAATGGACCTTCTGTCTATGGATTTAGGGGGTCATGGAGGCTATGAAACCCAGAGTTTTTAAATAAACCTTTCCTCCTCTGTAGTTGTTCTGGTTGGGTCCTTTTACCGCAGCGGCAAAAAGGCTAATAACTAAAACAAATACCCACACTCACAGCCCAGAAGACAGCCACAAATCAGACACAAGGAAAAAAAGAACAGTTCAAGAGATGAAAGCGAACAAACTAAATAACATGACATAAGGAATAACGTATAGTATTTTGAAAATTTTCTAATTAGAATCCTCGAAAATATTCAAGTAGCCATTTACATCCACACACACAGTGGCCTTTAAAATATTAAAAGACAAATAAGCTCTCAAAAATATGATTGCCAATTGATTCACTAAAGAGAAACAAAGAGGAGAAATTTATCTAGAACATTGTCTTTTTTCACCAAAAACAGAAAAAATAGAAGAAAAAAATGGAAAAATATTAACCCAGGAAATTCAAACCTCTCTTTCAGAAAAAGAAAGAAAATGGAATCAACTGCTGAAGAAATAACAATTATCTAGAAAAAAAACACAAATCTCCACACTGATGCCAAATAGAAAATACCTCCACCTACAAGGGACCCGAAAGATTCTAGAGGAAAAAAATTATTCAAATGCAAAAAAAAGTAATAATATAGCCTCAGGCCTCAGTCCAGGGATGGTGGCAGGCCTATATAATCCCAGCAACTTGAGAGACTGAGACAGAAGGACCAAAAGTTCAAGGCTAGCCTCAGCAATTTAGGGAGGCCCTAAACAGCTTAGTGAGACTCTGTCTCAAAAAATAATAAGGGTTGGGGATATAGCTCAGTGTTACAGTGATCCTGTGTTAAATTTCCAGTACACACTCAAAAAATAAAATTAAAAAGAAAAAAGAAATGGCATCAGGCTTCTCTAATATGCCTTCAAAATTTTGTTAAGCTTATTTTCATCTTCTGCCATGATGTCCCGTCCCACCTAGAGTCTGTTAAAGCATTTAATCCAGAGCTAGAATAAAGACATTGTAAAACATATAAATCTGCGTGCACACCCTCCAAGAGTCAAAGAAGCTGTCCCTTATAAGACCATGCCTCTCCAGTTGTCAATTCTCCATTAGTGGCCAAAGGAAGCCCTTGCACCCGGTCTTCAGATCATTCAAGAGTGAAGGGATAGCCTCAAACACTAATCTCTTCCCTGATAGAGTCAGTGAGAGAGGCCACACACTGCATCCAAGATTACCCTCACCATGCCTCCTGTCCATCAGCAAGATACTCTCTAGACCTCCTGATTCCCATCAAGAATCAGGTTAATCCAAGATCCACCCCACCCCTCCTGTCACTGTCTCCCTACCAACATCAGTGGAAGAGGGAGTCTATGATGTCGTTCACTGATCTATTTCAGTTCCTACAACAAGCCCAGGACCCATCACTGCCGGCACCCTAGGCCCCATAAAACTGTACATCTCCCTTTCCTCTCCATCAAACAGAACCCTTCCACTGTGCCTTCTGGACCAGCAAGGTCTGTTATTTCTGAGTCTCTTCCTCACAGTCCTTTGGCTTTACTGCCTTAATGGAAGCAAGGATATCCCAGGAGGTCAGTACTTTCCCTGAGCTCTGTCCAAAGGGCCACTGTTCCTCCTGCAACCCTGGCATCACTGGGCATGGAGACAGAATGCATGTGCCTTCCTTGCCCCTCATTACCACCTCCAGGTAACTCTCCCAGAGCCTCACAGCTTTGAGTCCCCTGCCACTCCTCATGTCACCTGCCTCTAGTACCAAAACTCTATAATCCTCTGACCCACCTGTGCCTCCAACCCTTCCCCACCATCACAAGCCATGTTTCCTCACCCTCTGCTACGGACTCCTTCCTCCTTAACCTGAATCCCATGGCCATGACACATCCTCAGCTCTCCTCTCTCATCGCCTTCATCAAACCACAGCTTGGTTAAATCAATTCTCACCTACTCCTCACCTGCACCTCTGCAGCTCAATGTGCAATCACACTGGTGTCACGCTATATTCCTGACATAAGCCCTCAAATGAGCCCTCAATGCTGTCCAACTCTTTTCTTTACTACCATAGGATTATTTTACTTCTTTTTTTCTTTTTCCAAACCACAAACTGCTCTTTTTCTACCCTCACTCCGACTTGATGACCACATTTCCTACTTCACTGGGCAAGATTTTAACCTGAGGCTCTGAAGAGGGAATGCACAGATTCCTACCACCAGGTGCACCAGAGAGCACATAGGAGCTGTCCATGGTCCAGCATCTAAAGCTGCTCCCTCCGGGGCACTCCAGACCCAGCTGTGGCTCATTTACTCTTTCTACATAATGAAGTTTTACCTATCCTGGAGATCATTCGTATTATCATGCAAACATGCAGTAATGTCTCCTGCCTCAAAAAAGGCAAAAGGTCTCCTGACCCACTACATCCAACAGCCACCACAGACCCACTTTTCTCCTCCTTTGCAGCAAGATGCCATGTGCTGTCCTTGGCCTCTAAATCAACTTTCCATTCTCTTAAACTCATGCTCAGCAGGCTACTGTGCCTCTCTCTATGTCCATCAAACTGCTTGTGAAGGTTACTGATGGCCTAACCTATGATAATCCTGGCGGGTGATTTTTACCCCCCTTTTCTGGTGCTCAATTCTTCCTCGTGTTTTATTTGACAGTTTCTTGTGTTTTCAATTGCAGGGGGTTTTTTCCTATCTTTTTTGGATTTTTATTTTTGAGATGTTGCCCAGGCTGGCCTCAAATCCTAGGCTCAAGTGATCCTCCTACCTCCACTCCTGAGTAGCTGGGATTACAGGTGTGTACCACTACACCCACTATATACGTACATGTTTTTGACACAGATTTGAAGACTGTTTTCTTCCTGCCTCTGATCACTAATTCTTAGTCTTTGTCTCTCCCTCTTGTCCCCATTTTCTCAATGCTGAAGTACCTAATAACATGCCCAGTGCATTTCTCTCTTCTCCATCTCCCCCTCTCCTTGAAAGCCAGCCTCCTTGGTGGTCTTCCTGCTCCCATCTCACCACTATGGTCTATTCCCCACACAGTAGCCAGATGAGAAACATTTTCTTTTCAAAGGTAATTTGAATGAGACCCCTAATGGTTTCTCATTTCACTTAGGGTCAGAATCAGGGTTCTGCTCACCTGCCTTGGCCCCTGCTGCCCTGTGGACACAATGGGTGTGCTCCAACCTCAGTGTCTTCAGGTGACCCTTTGCTGAGGTCCTCTTCTTTCCCCCAGTGTCCACGGAGCAAACATTCTCCCTTGAGTTCTGGCTCACATCTTATGTCCTCAAGGAGACCCACACTGACAATGCCTTTGGCCTTTCCAAAACCCTCTTTATCATGATTTAATTTCCTCTAGCACATTTTCCTTCTAATATACCATGAAACCGGCATATTTTTATAATTTCCATTAAACATCTGTTTTGTTCATTGGTACTTCCTAATGATAGAATAGTGCATACTAGGCAATCAATCAAAAATACACAGGGAGTAAATGAACATACAAGGAGTTGATATCTTTAACATACAGAAAATATTTATATATACAGGCTACCAATAGGTAATTCACAACTGACACGTAAGTAATGAATGTTAAAGTATGTGCAGTCCTATAAATACTCAAATATGAATTTAAAACACAGAAAATCTTAAGATTATAATACCGCAACCAAGAAGTAACTTCCATTTACATTTTGATTTTATGGACTGACAGACTTTCTTCCATGCATATGGGCACATGTATAAATTATTTTTATCTCTAAAATCAAAGATTAAAAATAATAGTAACAAATGTTGGGTGGGGCTCATACAAATAGGCATTCTCATATACATCTAGTGAGCAGGTAAACTGGTACAAGCTTTCTAAAGAGTAATGTGTTGATAACAATCTTTACAATGAAAACACTTTTAACTCAGCAATTTAAATCCTACAAATTTATCTTAATAATGTCCTAAGTGTGCAAAATGTATGTATAAAAGTATATGTTTAAAGAAGTCCATTATAGGGCTGGGGATGTAGCTCGGTGACAGAGTACTAGAGTGCTTTCCTAGCATGTGCAAGGCCTTGGATTGAAACCCCACTACTGCCAAAAGAATTCATTACTTTTAATAGTAGCAAAACTATAATTTTCTAAATGCCCACAACAGACTTGAGTACACAGTCATAAACACTATAACAGATTTATATTAATTATAATAAAAAGATGAATAAAATATATTAATTTTTAAAAGTTAAAAACAATAATTTAATCTTATTTTGTAAGAAATTTTTAAATACAAATATGCACAGAGAAAATAGTCTTGAAGATTATAAGTGATAATGTAATCAGTGGCTATTCTCTAATTAACAGGATTACAGGAGTTTTTCTGTAACAGTTCTATGTACTTTCTATTTTATTCCCAATGAATATATATTACTTTTAGAATCAGAAAAAATGTTTTCAAAAGGCCAAAAATATAATTAAAACACATGAAAAAAACTCTTAAAAATGGTTATAATTAATCAGAGGCACAATTATACTTACATTTTTTAAAAATTTTTTTTGGTACAGGGGATTAAACCTAGGTGTGCTTTACCACTGAGCCATATCCCTAGTCCTTTTTTTTTTTTTTTTGTGAGATGGCATCTCCTCTACATTGCCCAGACTGATCTCAAACTTGTAATCCTCCTGCCTCAACCTCCCAAGTAGCACAGGTGCATACCACGATACCCAGTTATACTTACATTTTCCATAGAGTAAGACCAACGTCTAATGTAGTGAAAGGTAATAAAGATATGAACTTACTCATCATCCCGGAAGCTAAGCTGTAACCTCTCTCTTGGTGTAGCATCACTCTGGCAACTGGGAGATGATGAAGATGGAACAGAAAACCTCCCATCTACTAAGTAGGATGTCTGGATATCAGGATACCTACACAAATTTGTCAAGAATTAAATTAGATACATTTAAAATTCACCATGACATAGTGCTACATGACAGTAAAACCAACCACCACCAAAACCATAATCCTCTGTGAAAAGCACCAGAAACCTATGGATCTGCACTGGGATATTCATCTGTATCAATAACTGAGTTGGCTCCTCATTCTACAGATAGCTGTGCAATCGAGTGTGTAATCCTTACTTTCCTAAATAAATCTCTGTGCCTCAATTAAAAACAAAAACAAAAATACAGACACAGAAATCTTTTTTATAATTATTTTTTAATTGTAGTTGGACACAATACCTTTATTTTTATTTATTTTTATGTGGTGCTGAGGATTGAACCCAAGGCCTCGCACATGCCAGGTGAGCACTCTACCACGCTGAGCCACAACCCCAGCCCCAGTCACAGAAATCTTAATGCTACATCATGTACAACCATAAGAATGGGATTCTAATAAGTTATAGTCCATGTATGTACACTATGTCAAAATATACTCTGTCACGTATATCTAAAAAGAACACACTGGGCTGGAGATGTAGCCCAGTGGTAGAGCTCTTGCCTAGCATGTGGGAGATACTAGGTTCACTCCTCGGCACCGCATAAATATAATACATTAAAAAAAATAAAGGTATTAAAATTTTTTAAAAAGAATCAGATTAAAAAAAAAGGAAAAAAAGAAATCTTAATGCTAAGTTTTTAGAGAGTTTATCTAACCCTGTTGGCTAGTTTGAGAGATGAAAGAGTGGTCAGTTAAACATGGACAAGCTTTATATGTTACTAAAGATCCTACATGTAATGATACATGTCCATTCCAGCTGGCTCTGGAATGGACACCTAAACTACGCTGGACCAGCAATTCAAAAAATGCAATTCACAGGTGCCTTTTCAGTTTGTGTTGCAGTATTCTGCAACACTATTCTGCAACATGGAATAGGAAAGTAGTGAATTGAGAGAAAGAATAGCAAACAACAGAGTTTCAGAGAGAGAAGCACACAGAGAAGTGGAATGACAGAAATCCAAGTCTTAGCACTTCCTGGACCCTGACTCACATCCCTTCAGGAAAAACAGTTCTTCTGTGTATTAGTATGTTATAGACCTGAAGAAAATATAAGTTCAGATAAATCTTACCTGTTATCAGTGCTGGTTCTATTCCGAGCAAGTGTGGAAACAGCAACAGGCAAGCCGAGATTTGAAGTAAGAGTGACATTTTCCAAAATCCCACTATTACCAAGCAATGAATTTGTTAAAAAGCTTGGAAATGACTCTTCTGCTATACCTCGAAAATCATCCATCTCACTGCAATAACAAAAACATTTTTATAAATCAAGTATTACTATAAAACTTTTTCTAATGATGAAGAGTACAAGTCCCATAAATCTTAGAAAAGTAATACCCTTAGAAAATTATGTTTTTGCAACATCGCTAAAAGGGAATACTATTCTGAGGTTGAGTAAGACTCAGAATATCATGCTACTTTAGAGCTCAGAATATACACATCAAACATTAAACTTATCTTCTTAACATAGTAGTGAAAATACAGGAGTTTAAAGTACCATTGGCTTGGTATGGCCAGAAACATGAATTACCACAAACTTATCTAATAAAGAAAGCAAGGATCAGGCATAATACAGATGGCATACACAGATGATTATAGGGTGTGTTTAAAAGTCTAGGGCTGGGGTTGTGGCTCAGTTGTAGAGCGCTTGCCTCACATGCTTGGGGCACTGGGTTCAATTCCTCAGCACCACATAAAGAAACAAAATAAAGGTACTATTGTCCATATACAACTAAAGAAATATAAAACTAAAAAATTTTTTTAAAAAAGATTAAAAGTCTGGCAGTGGGCCAGGCACAGTGGGAAACACCTGTAATCCCAGCAGCTTAGAAGGCTGAGGCAAGAGGATCAGGAGTTCAAAGCCAGCCTCAGCAAAGGCGAGGTGCTAAGCAACACAAGGCTGAGGATATGGCTCAGTGGTTCAGTGCACCTGAGTTCAACTCCCGGTACCAAAAAAAAAAAAAGTCTGGCAGTAGACTGAGACCATAGCTTAGAGGGTAGAGTGCTCGTCTAGCATGTTTGAGGTCCTAGCACCACAAAGAAAAAAAGAAAAAAAAAAAAGTTTGGCAATTTTATAGTCATTTTTAAATAGAATAGACAAATTCAAACAACAAAAGCAAAACTCTAGTTTCAGAAAATACTTTCTAGGTTTTTGTGTTTTGGTGCTGGGGAATGAACCTAGAGCCTTGAGTGTGCTAGGCACACACACTAAAACTGAACAATACCCATGCTCAGAGTATACAGTTTAAACAGCAAACCCATTCAAAAAAAAAATTTCAGTTAAATAAAGTACAACTGGAACATGAATATAGCAAAGTGACCAAGAAGTGGTAAACAAATGATCAAGTCTGGAAAACACTGACATAAAATTTATACCATCAATAGAGAATCTACAAGTTTACATTGGCCCTTGGTTCAACTTGACCCTGATCACAGTACTCAGGAGATGCTACTCAAATTCTTCTCCCAAATTTCTTCATAGCTGGTGTCTTCCTTTCATCTCAACTTAAATGTCACCTTCTAAGAAAGTTTCTCCCTTATCATTAAGTCAAATGTAACCCCACAGCCTATCACATCCATTCTACATTTACCACTACTGATTTTTTTATGTCTGTCTTCTTCCACTGAAACCAATGCCATCAGAGTGCAGGGGCCTGCCTATCTGTCCATCACTATTACCCAATGTCTAGAACAACACCTAGCAAACAGTAGCTACTCAATAAATATTTGTAAACTGAAAGAGGGGCAACATTCTTGGCATTTGCCTCATCTTTGACTTTAATACCTGTATATTTAGAAGGTCCATTTCTTGGGAAATTGTCTTTTTTGTTCAAACATATTTCCAGAATCTAATATACAAGCTGGGAATACAAGTTGATATTCCATGTCTACTTTATTATCAAATTATGTGTTTGATATTTTATAATTTTCCTAATCCTTTTATCAAGTTTATAAAGTAGCCATTATCCCTACTATCAAGGAAACAAGAGAGAGAATCTAGATACTTTTCCAAGTTATAGGGTGCAACTGAGACAGCAGGGGGATTCCCACTAAGTAAGTCTGATCCTAGAGTGTTCTTTCCTCCCTCATCTTCAAATCACCTTCAGCCAGGACCTCTATCCTGAGATCTAGATCCTGATTTCCAAATGGCTCTATGACAACTATACCTTATCCCTGAATGACCCTCAGGTAATGCAAAGCCAACAAATACAAAACCAAACTAGTACTTTCCTCCACCAACCCCTCCAGTTATCTTCAGTCTTGATGTCATCCTTATTCACTGCCTATTACCAAAACACCTAGGACCATTCTGATCTCTCCTGCTTTCAATGAGTTATCAGTTTATAATAGTTCTAACTTCAAATACATCTCTGGAGCTGAGGCCCACTGCTACATTCCCCATGCCTGCTACTTCTTACTTCAAAATTATTACACAAGACTCCCAAGTAGCCTGCCCAAGTCCAGTTTTATAATTACTAAGATATTCATTCATTTCTAAACATGCAAACTACTTAAAATATATAGTGAGTGCTGGGATTGTGGCTCAGTGGTACAGCACTTGGTGAGCACATGTGAGGCACTGGGTCTGATTCTCAGCACCACATACAAAAATAAATAAAGTTATTTAAAAAAAAATATACACACACACACACACACACACACACAGAACTCTTCAATGGTTATCTCTACATAGAAGGGGTCAGATCCAAGGAAACTTCTGTTATTACTCAAAGATCACACATGCAACAATCATTATCAAGCAAAAACCACTGTACTTGGGATCAGGAATGCAAAATTAAATATGGTGGCCTCCTCAGGGAGCTGATAATCCCTGTCAAAGAATAGACAGCTAAGTGCTTCAGCAGAGATTTGCTATGGAAACATAACCCATTAAGAAATTCCTCAAGCTGGGCTGGGGATGTGGCTCAAGTGGTAGCCCGCTCCCCTGGACTGCGTGCGGCCCAGGTTCGATCCTCAGCACCACATACAAACAAAGATGTTGTGTCTACCAAAATCTAAAAAAAAAAATATTAAAATTCATTCTCCCCCGCCCCCCTCTCTCTCTCTCTCTTAAAAAAAAAGAAAAGAAATTCCTCAAGATGTAATCTAGTACCTGTCTGTCTTGTTTCCAGAAAGGATTATACTGTTCTAGATCATTCATGAGCAAACCCACATTCCTAAAGCTTTCCTAGAGGGAAAAATTCCCTAACTTCCCTCTGCATTGCATTATTCACACTTCCTCCACCATTTAAAGTGAACACACTGATATCTTTTCCTCTGCAATATTTGAAACAAGTACCCATCTTAACCATTTCACATATGGCTTTACTAGCATTAAATCAGTTTAATAATATTTCTGGATACATAAAAGGTCATTTTCTGCAGTCCTTAGCTGTAGATCAACATATCCAATTGAACATGTTTAAAAGTGCATGCTGTGGAACCCAAAACCTAGTCAAATTTCCCAACATTCATCATTTACTCTTGGCACCTTGAAGATAAAATTCAGAATTAGCTAAACATTTAACATGTTACTTTTCAAAGCTTACCTCAAACTTCGCCAGTAATATTGAAATCTGGAGAAAAAGTTGATTTTCCAGCAGATAAAACTCCAGTAGAATGACTTCAAAGTGGTAACCACAGATGGAAACACTGTCCTCCAAACGACAGCATGGAGAGGAACCTCATGCTTTGCTAAACAACGACTGAAATGAAGAGCAACGCAAAAACATATTGATATTAAACATTACCTAATTCAACGTTCTGTTCCTAAGAAAATCATAGGTAAGAAATGGAAGGTTTTAGGAATGAAGGTGCACACAGAAGCCTAAGGGAGTGACTGAGTGACTGGGTATGCCAACAGAACCCTCGACGTGAACGACGTTACCACTCGGGTCAGTTTAGACAGAAAGAAGCCAGAACCGCCACCACAATGCCCACGAAGGCAGAGGCCCTGCAGGCAACTCCAGAACAAGGCGTCTGTCCCTCCGCAGGTACCAGACACCAAACGAGGGGTGGGGAAGCAAGGGCGCCACCCACCAGAAGCCTACCTCAAGGCCCAGAATCCCGCTCGCCCTCCCGCAGTGGCCTCGCAGGGCCCGAGCAGCCCGGGGGCCGCGGCCCGCCCGCCTCCGGGCCAACCGTCGCCACCCCCCAGCCCCGAAACGAGCTGCCGCCCCGGGCGTGGGTGCACGCGAGACACCGCCCCTACTCACCCAGCCCACCCCCAAGGCTCCGGGAGCAGTCACTGCTGCAAAGACGCCCAAGGAGGGAAGGCGCGTCCAGCGGCACCGCCAGTGCGCGTGCGCATGTGCGTACCGCCCCCAGCCGGCCTTACGGTGGGCCCTCGGGTTTACGTCAGTTCGCGTCAGAAGGCGAAGGGCGGGGGAGCAGAGCCGGCCTTGGATTGGGTGGCGCGGGGAGACAGCGCGGCTGGAGCCGCTGATTGGAGGGGCCCGCGCGCCCTGGGTTTGAAGCTGCGCGGCCGCAGCCGCGGCCGCGGGGTAGCGGAGTTGGGGTGCCGCCCCTGACGCCCTGGCCTGCTTGGAAGCGGAGCTCACCGCGCTCACTTTGGGACCCCAGGACACTGGCTTTCGCCCCCGCGAATGATATCCTCCCGTCCTTAGCAGCCGCGGACCTTTCCTACCACCTCTTGGCAGGCGCTGAAATGTAGCAGTTTGCTTTCAGTCATTCAGACCAAAAAGGTCTTGCGGACCTTTCATTCAAAATTTATCGCAAAGTTTTCATACAGTCCTTTACCTCAAAATTTCTTCCATATAGTGTCAGGTAAAAGAGGTCCCTCTTTCCCAAAGCTAATTCCTTAACTTCATTCAGCAGTTACTGGATATTTTTTAAAGATGCACTTGGGAGGAATGAAGAGGGGGAAACACCGAGTTGAATATATAGTTTAAACTTGATCCATTTATTTGATTAATTTGTTTCCTCAAAAAAAAAAAAACTGCCTAGTTATTAATCCTGTTTACCCTTTCTACTGGTTCCCTTCTCTACGAAAAATGCTGCTCCTCTCTATACATACACACACCTTCTATTATTCTGCTTTATGGCCTCTTTGCACCTCTCTTGATCTCTCCTCTTAAAACCCTCCAGACCTAGTAGCATCTTCTGAGTACTGTGATCAGGGTCAAGTTGAACCGAGGGCCAACGTAAACTTGTAGGTTCTCTATTGATGGTATAAATTTTATGACAGCGTTTTCCAGACTTAGTCATTTGTTTACCACTTCTTGGTCACTTTGTTATATTCATGATTTTCTAGTGACAAAGAGATCTGCAGGCAGTAAAGCCAAGCTACCTACATCTGAGTGCTGGCTCTCTCTTGTTTCATCCTAGCTTTGTACCTTGGATGAGTAGCAATAAGCCCAGTTTTCTCATCTGTAAAAGCATATTTAGATGACTGGCCCCAGAGGCTTGCTGTGAGGATATAAAGCAGTTAACTCATGTAAAGCATCTAGGAAAGAATTGGTACACGACCGTACTCAACAAACATTAGCCATCATCTTACACCTCAATATCTAACCTTCTTGCCCACTGAAAAGGAGGAATAGAACTCTTGACTCCAAATCTCCTTAGACATTTAGTAGAGCCAACACAGGCTCCACCCCATAGTAATGGATGCCTCAAATTCAAACATCTCCCATAGCTTCTTTACCAAGTGCTCTAAATGTTACGCCTCAGCCACAAATATTCAAAACTTTCCACAATGAATGATTCCAGATTAATCTCCCACTGGCTCCTTAAATGTTCTCTGCTCTTCCATCAGACTTTTACCTATTTCCTAAGCACTCTACCCTGTTTCACCTTCCTCCACCTCAACTCCACCTGTTGAAATCCCACATCCCTTCCAAATCTTGCCAGCTCAGTTAAGTAAATGGTTTTTATGCCAACTATACAGTTTCTACCTTTCTTACAAAGCAGAACCCATTTCCTTTTATAAACTGGAAATGCCTTCTCCCACCAGAATGTATGCAGACTACTTTTCTATTTCTTGTATGTCTTATGGTGTTTTGCACATAGTAAGTGCCCAGTATGCACTAAATTGGAGAATGGTCTCAACTCTTTGTCACTCCAACCCCAGTTAACTCCAAAATGATGGAAACCTCAAAGACATGAATTATTAATTCTAAGCTAGATCCATCCTTAAACTGGAGTCTTTGCTTTGATCCGACATAATCTAAAAGTCCTTTAACAAAAGGAAAACCATCAAGAATTATTTGAAAAGGATTTCTTTTTACACTGGAATGCTAACTTTACAGATAAAACATCTTAATTAAAAACAAAATTCATATATTCCGTAAACTAAATGTAGTATATATTCTATCTGCTCTCTATCCTATGAACATTAAAAACCTATGGGGCTGGGGCTCAGCGGCAGAGCACTCACCTAGCACATATGAGACACTGGGTTCGATCCTCAGCACCACATAAAAATAAATAAAATAAAGGTATTGTGTCCAACTACAACTAAAAAATAAAAATATAAAAAAAAAAAAACAAACTATGAGGCTGGATGCAGTGGCACATGCCGGTAATCTAAGTAACTTAGAGAGTTGAGGTAAGAGGACTGCTAGTTAAAGGCCAGGGTCAGCAACTTAGCCATATTTGAAATACTATTCAAGATACATCTCCTTTTAGCCCTGAAGGTTAAATTCTTGCCAGATCCTAAGAAATGTGAACCTATAAGAATATTCCTAGCCTCATAGTTTTAATCACTTCACCATATTATCAAGTGTATTCTTATCTCTAACTTTAAAATATTTTAGAAAATAATCTGTTCCAATGTTGAATAACCAAGTTAGTGATAATCAACATCTCTCAGTTCTAGATTTAATTTTCATGTTGGCATCCTAATCCCTTTATTTTCCTTTTGTTTGGATTTTTTGGTTTCTGTGACGTGGTAGAAGGAGAGTAAGTCGTATGAACAATCTTAAGTAAATTACATTCTATTTTTATAAGGCAACAGATTCATGTCTTTTAAAATAGATTTTATTAAATAACTACTTGGATAATAATTACAAAGGCTTTAAATAGAAATTCCAAGTAGTGAAAGACAATTTCCTTAAAAAAAAAAGACAAAATATCCATATTGTTTTGCTGCTTTATACACAGGAATGATTTATTTTACACATTAGTCACAACATTTAGCCTGTAAAAATTAAAAACATTTCTTAATATGTCTCAAAGGCAGAATGAATTCCATAATGATGTTTTCACATTAACCAGTATGACAAAGCAGAAAAAATTTAAGACTATGATAACAATTCAAAATAAAATTTACAAAACAGGCACTTGGAAGTCAGCTACTGTGTAATTTTCACAGTTGATGTTATCTGTACACATTTCATCAAAGGTTATCAACCAGTGAAGCCAATGTTCCTTTGATGCAGACTCACAAACAGGTTTAGGTTCCAAACACTGTGTTCTGGTTGTGATACATGCAAGACAGACCCTAAATAAGAAAAGTCTTCTGAAAGAAAAAGAAGAAAAACAAAAAGCAGCCAGGAATGAAAGCATTTACAAGCATTTGAATAAGGCCTTTAAATATTAAGTCAGTGTTTTAAACCCCTTCATTCTCAGGTAAGGGATTAAGAGGCCGAGAGAGAGATCGTCTGCGAGGGTGAGGATACTGGAGGTTGGCAGTGTCAGCATCGCAAGAGGGCTCTAGCAGAGGAGGAGGAGGAGGAGGAGGAGGAAGGAGCTGGGCATAACTGGACCATCTCGATCCAGCCCGTGGGGAATCCAGAGGGGGAAAGAAATACCTGAAACAACGGAGACAGGAACAAAACACCAAAACAAAACAAAACAGGAAAAAAAAAAAAAAAGAAAAGAAAAAACAAAACAGAAGAAAAAGAGAAAAGTAGTAAATACAAAGAGAACCAAAGAGGAGAAAACACATGCTGGAAAAAAAAGCTTTAGTATATTCATGCCAAACTAACAGAACATAATAGCACAAACCAAGACCCTTACTCAAATCAAGACTGCTTAAGCAATTATAGAAACTTGAAGGAAAGAAATACAATCTGTTAAAATATCAAAGAAATTATCAGTATGAATGTTACAAAGACATTAATTTTATAAATTTAAAACGTTGTCTAACCTCTCAGAAATATGTCTGATGCCATTCTGTAAACTGGCAATCTAATGTGCTTTCTCGCTAAGAGCAGTGCTCCATCTGTAGCAGCAGCAGGCACACGTTTTTTTAGTGCATACATGATACTGAAAACCAATTTGAATACACTTTCACATTGTATTTCCGGCTATTGCAACATACTTTTGAAGAAATACAATCATTAAATATACTTATTTTTCTGCAAAAACCTTAAAATAGCTACAGAATTTTGATATGTAAAAGGACTCAAAGAATTATTATGCCCTATTATCATTATTGCGCCACTGTATAACTTACCCGTAATACTTATGCATTTTAGCAAATGTAAAGATTTATAGCTATGTCATCAAGATCAGAGCCTTAGAGGACATGAACAAGCTGAAACAGCAAACTAAAGGAAGTCCTGAGACATGAGATTTGTAAGTTAATTTGCATGCACACTTTTAGCAAAACTATAACTGATTATATTTCCAAATTGTGTCTTGAAGGAAACTTTAAGCCATGAAATCACATCACAAAAATATACATGCACATATCAGAAACATTTAAGTCTTTAGTGAATATGAATTGGAAACATATAAAGCTGTTTCCATTTCCCACCAAATTATGAATAAAACAATACCAAACACTCCACTTGGCTACAAACTGTACAGTCAAATTACTTTCATCTTACTTAATACTACTTTGCTAATTTCCTCATTTACTACTACTTTTTAAATATTACAAAGGAATGACAGTTGTATGAAATAATATCATTTATAAAACAATTCTACAAAAGGTAAACAAATTAGCACTCAAAACAATCTTTATGAAAAATATTTATTCAATCTTCGAATTAAAATTATAAAAATTCATCATGTTTAGCTTATTTAGAAAACAAAAGAAATATATCTATATTCTCCAAATGGAATAAAATGGTATCTTCCCTCCTCCCAACCAGTTATAAGGATTTAACAATCCTTTAATTTTCAAATCCAACTGAGTTTCAGCAACATTTCAAAAAATTGTTTTGGTGACAATGTCTCAACAAAAAGCCTCTCCATTTAAATCTCAAGAGTTTCAAATAGTGTCAATAAACTGACTATACAAAAAAAATGATATCAACTGCATTTCTAAAGGCCTTTGGGGCTGCGTTTAGTAGTAAGCAGGCTGCTGGTGTGTCCTGGGAGAGGTCAAACGGCGCTGGGGAAGGGGGAAAGGAGCTGGCGTCCCATTCCTGTGTGCATGCAACAAGCAGCAAAACAGCAGAGTTACTCCAGTTAGCTTGTACTCAGCTGTGCTTTCTGTTAAAGGACATAATGCAAATGGAGAAGGGAAAATGCATCACAGATCTAACACAGATGGGTATCGGCACAATAAGAACACAGATCAAACACGTCAAAGCTATGTACGAAAGAAAACCGGCAGTACAGGCAGCCTCCTAAAGCCAGATTTAAAATATACACTCTAGTATTCTTTGCTTCATGAACTCATCTTTATAATCTGCCATCTTATGTGGCAACCTAAAATTGTTTTAATAGATGTAAAACTAAAAATCTCAGAATCAAGTAGCAAGACTTTCTTTTTCCTGTTTTTTATTTGTTTGTTTTGTTGTTGTTTTGTTTTGTTTCCTTTTTCTTCTGCAGTGCTGGGGATCAAACCAGGGCCTCATATTCATGACTTCTTTATAAAAATATAACAACATAATAATACTTGAAGAAACTTTAAATACACTTTTCTTCTTTTATTTAGGATCTAGGATGACAATAAGGGTAATGTGCAGAACCAAGCTACAGCACAATGACAGCACAAATCAGTTTGTGAAGACTTAGTTTTGACATTTCCTAAACTCCATTTCAAATTATCCAAAAGGGTATATTTAAAATAACTTTCTTATAAAGTCACATATTTGAAATTTGAATATGAAAACAAAATGATTCTTAGGGTTACATCAAGTTTTCTTTTGTTCTAAAGATTCTTTATTACGAGAAGCAAGAATCTAATAATATGCTAAATATTCTAAAAACTCAAGACCTGGAGTGTTATCATTTCCTCTTATAATCTACTTTAAAGTTTTAAACACAAAAGCCAAATCATTTAACTCACTCTCTTTTACAAAGCCTTAATGCATTTTATTCAAAATTTGTTTGACCTAATGTGAAAGCAGAAACTATATGCTCTAAGCACTAAAAAAACAGTGCTTATCCAGAACTAAAACCCTCACTATTAAACTATTTATTCTTCCTCTCACTGCTGCAGAGGCAAGGTAGAATATGAAAGCTGCAAACATTTCTCCTAACAGACCATTCAATTCAGAATATAGTTTAGTTTAATGGCCTCCCAACCTACCTATAAAAATTATGACCAAGTAAGCCAAATTCAGAGCTAACAACGTCAATTTTTAAATTCTAACACTAATAATTTGTACATTTTCTCATTCATCCTATAATTCATAAAACAGCATGCCTTTAGTATGATGACCAGAATGATTTAAAAAAGAAGACAACTTCTGATTTTTCCCACAGAACAGCCTACCTGCTAGTAGAAGATCCATTTAATGAGTTTTGAAGACTTGGAATATTTGAACCTAGGGAAGGGTTTGAGTTTCCTTGCTGAGAACTCCCATTGACTGGGCTCCCATTACCTTTCAAGATGCCAGTGCACTTCCAGTTGTCCATATAATTAGCTAAAAGAAAAACGGTCAAAGACATCAACATGAGTGATACCTGTGCACAGTAGCACAAATCCAGATTCATGTCCTCAAACGGAAATTAAAGAAATGAGACAGAAACTGTGGGCTACATTTCTTTCCAGGTAAGTATTAAAGACCTTTTGTTTTAGGTTCTGGGAATGGAACCCAGGGCCTCAAGCATGCCAAGCAAGTGCTCTACCACTGAGTTACACCCCAGCCCATTTTCTACTTTGTTTTATTTTTTTTTACCACATCATCATGTTATGAAGTTAATATCACAATAAAATCTCCATCTCTGTTATAACGAATCTGCATAAGGTAATGAAGATATCTTCTTGGTTATGTGGGGACCTGCTATCTTCACAGATGGATGTGAGCAGCAAACCCTTTGACTGTAGGTTGGACTGGCTTATCCAACATGGCCCTACAGTCAAAGAGCCCAGAAAATTCAAGTGAGGCTGCAGAGTCCTGACTGAGGCCCAGAGGAAAAATGACAGCACAGTTCTTTTAAAATCAAATGACACTGAGGAAAGGAAAATCTGGGCTATTTCTGCCACGGGAGGCCCAAGGTTTAGCCAGACTGCACTTCGAGAAACAATGGCCATTCAGTGTAGTGACACAATATGGCTATGCCAAGTACAGCATGCTGCCCACCATCGTGGTGTACAAACCACAGACTTTTCTCCTGCTGGATAAACAATCGTGGAAAAGTGCAGAACCAAGCTACAGAGACAAGTCTTGTCAACCACCCAGACCTAGCTCCCTCTCAGAATGCTACATGTAAGAAACTAAGAATCAGAGCCCCAGGACTGGGGTTGTTGCTCAGTGGTAGAGTGCTTGCCTAGCATGAGTGTTAGGCACTGGGTTGGATTCTCAGTACTACATATAAATAAATAAAAGTCCATTGACAACTAAAAAAAAAAAAAAAAAATCAGAGTCCCAAGAAGTCCCAAGAAAGGAGGTGGAGAGGACACTAGATTTAAGGACTGGTTGTCTAATGTAATTATGTAGTAAGAGATGACTTGAGTCCTATCCCAAGTTGGTAGAAGAGCCACACAAGTTACATATGTAGTAAATGGTATCTGTTTATTGATGATACTACATACTGTTACCATTATTTTTAAAAGTTGCCATGTTTATATATAAAGAAACAATTCCATCAGTCATTAAGTACTGTGAACTAAGTAATAAGATACTGATTTTAAAGGTGCTATAAAAGGTAATTCTTTTCAAAATATTTCAGAATTTACATTCCTCAATGAAAATTCTAAAAGCAAAATATAAAGCAATAATTACCCCTCCATGGAACTCTTCCTACCTTTCCACAGTCTTACACAGCCATCATCTCCTGAAGACGCCAGCACTGTTCCAGTTATATTCCAACTCACTCGCCAGACCTGAGAATTATGATTATCAAACTGAGCCACTATATGGATTTCAAATTTTGTTGGCCCACCAGAGGAAGTAAGTTCTTTCCTGTTAATTAAGGGAAAAAAAATTTTTTCTGAGGAATTCTGAAGGAAATTTTTAAATTTAATGATAAATTATATGTACTGTCCTAAATAAGAAAGACAAATGATCTCATGTACTTTATTTACCACATAATTTTATAGTAATTTGCCTATCTGTATACTCCCCTACCCCAAGCCCTTGAGCTGGTCAAGTGTGGCCATCTTTTTTTTTTTTGGTACTTGGATTGAATCCATGACACTTTATTACTGAGCCACAGCCCGAAGCCCTTGTTATTTCCTGTTTTGAGAAAGGGACTCACTAAGATGCTTGGGGCCTCACTAAGTTACTAAGGCTAGCAGCAAACTTTCAATCATCTTGCCTCAGTCTCCCAATTTCTGGAATTATATACCACACTCACTGCACCAGGCTGCTAGTGCCATTTTCATTTGATTCCCCCACAGGACCCAGAGTGATCCCAGCCCATAAATGATACTCAGAGACAAATAAGGATATTATTCCCCCAAATAAGGCTGAGGAATCAAATGCTTGATAATAATTAGCTGAAAAAGGAAGAAAAGCAAGAAGGGAAGAATGAAAAGAAAAAGAACTAAAACATTTCAAAATTAAAACTAGCGAGATTATTTGCAAAATGTCTCAATCTCAATGCTAATTTAGTTTTTCCTAAGTAGATGGCCACTTCTCATCTTTGGAACATTTTGTAGGGTACCAATTATATTTAGAGTACCAATTCATTGTACCAATTCATTGTTAGTATTAGCCTAAATAAAACAGTTGAGAATGTAAGTCTCCTCTCTTGACTCAATTCCCTATCCCAAAGAGTGACACAGTTACATATACAATGTTCATTAAAGAACCATTCTTCATTCAGATCATAGTTACCAATTCTCTCTTCCAAAGACAATTAGGGGGCAAGAGTATTTTCAAATGCATAATTGTTTCTAAAACTCACCTCACAGGCTTTAATGTAAAAATTCTGACATCTTTGGTTGCTATTGCTAGAATATGAAAAGATCTTCCCAAGTTTGGAGCAAACGCAATATCATGTACAGGATCAGTGACTGTCATGAGAGTTTCGGCTTTTGCATATTTCCTAATGAAAAAAACAATTTACATTAAAATTTCTGAAAATAAAATTTGCAAAACTCCACATCAAAGTACCTCAATTTTTTTCATTCTGCTCATAATCAAGGCATGTTCACCTCTGCAGTGGGCTTAATAGTGGTCCCCAAAAAGGGACTAAATCCTAACCCCCCAAACCTGTGAACTGGCCTTATTCGGAAAAAGGGTCTGTGTCTAAAGATCTCAGGATGAGTTCATCCTGAATTTAAGGTGGACCCTGAATCCAGTATTCACTGTCCTTTCCTAAGACAAGAGAAGAAACAGAGATGCAAAGAAGGCTCTAGTGAACAGAGGCAGAAACTGGAGTTACACCACCACAAGCCAAGAACTCCTGGAGCCGCAAGAAATGCCAAGGAGAACAGGTTTCAGGCAACGTACAGCCCTGCCAATGGCTTGATTTCAAATGTCTGGCCTCCAAAACTATAAGCAAACAATTCTGCTGGGCTGTTACTCAGTTTGGGGTAATTTGTTCTGGCAGCCCCAGGAAACCAATGTAACCTCCCAGGTTTACTCCTTTGATAATTTAACTTAAAACAGTTTAATAAAAATTTAACTAAAATTAAGTCTTGATTTAGGAACCATTGATATAGTTTTTAAGAAACAGGCCAGGAATTAGCTACATGCGTGAGTGTAAATTTAAAAAAAATAATAATAAAGCTGGGAGCAATGGGAATTTTTCACAAGGTGACTAAGGGAAACTGCCCAAGTCTAGTTCACTCTTACAAATCTATTTATCTACAGATAAAGGAGAACAGTGAGGAGCTGGCAGGTCAGTTTTCTACATACCCTCCGAAACAGCGGTGCTTCCCTGCCTTCTATACTTAAACCTTCTCACCCTGACACCTTTCAGAATACCTACCAAGCTAAAAAAACTCTAGTTCCTCTCTTTGAGCTCCTCTTTTTATAGACACAATCCCCTAAGCAGTCTCCACCATATGCTTGCCTCTACTGTGTGAGCCAATCATCAGCTGGCAGCTGGAAGTTTGCTGGCAGCTGGAAGTTTGCTGGGGCCCCTTCGGCTGTGGCTCTCAACAATCACCTAAGCAGTCTCCACCGTATGCTTGCCTCTACTGTGTGGTCCGAAGCTGCCTGGAAGCTTCTGAGAGATGTACACTCAGCACCACCACAAGCCCAAGCAATCAAGAACATGCATTTTAACAATATCCACAGATGACCTACCTGGACAGCAAAGTTTCTATGCTCATAGCTTTACTACCCATATACCAATCAATTCCCATATACACATATATGTGAATGAACATATGCGTGTATACATGTTTTCATATTCAAATTTACACACACACACACACACACACACACACACACACACACACACATGTGCATCTCACCTCCAATCCAGTCCCTTCTCCCAAAGACCAGATAAGAGGGAAGCATAGCACTAAAGAGCACACACATTAAGTCAGAGTGCCCATGTCCAAATCCCAGCCTGTTCAATCATGGCTATACTGTGACATTTAGTAAGAAGTCCTAAGGTAGGAGTGACACCAGCTTTGTGGCAGATTGTAAAGAGCCCAGGACCCCACTTTCAGGTGGTCTGGCTTTTGGAGTCTCCTCCCGACAAGTGCAGGCAAAACCAGCCCATGACTTGTGTTTAACCAAGGGAAGGAATGTGGAAAATTAACAGGATTACACTTGTGTGATCATATACACAAGCTAACAGTGCCCGTCTTGTGAGGAGACTCCCCTTGTCGCCTTGAAGAAGCATCTGCCATGCTGTGAGCTACCCCAGAAATGGTCCATGAGGGAGAAACAGTGACACTGTCAACAGCAAGTGAGCTCCCAAGTGTAGCCTCCCTGAACTGGGCCAAAGCAACCATGAGCTCATAAACACTACTAAGAGTGTGAAATTGCTGTGTAGCAACAGGTAACTATCTTAGCTTTCATGCCCATTTGTTCTTTAGATACTCCCACCTGGATGTCCCAAAGAAACCTCAAACTAAGTACTTCCGAAGTGAATGACCTCTCCCCTCATGTCGCATCCCATAGGCCCATCTCAGCAGGTGGCACTAACTATCAGCCACATTAGAAGAACTCATTGGAGCTGAAAGGGTCTCAGTAGTATCACTACACATCTTGGATGGGTCTCCTTAGGCCCTCCTCTCCACCACTGCCTTAGTACACACTCTCATGCTTTAACACAATGGAGCTATTTCATTAATTCCTCAATTTCCCTGGCTCCTGGTCTCTCTTCTAAACAGCTCCCAAGATCATCTTCCTAAAAGTTAAATACATGTGCCTCTTCAAGACCCTTCAGAACTAAAAGGAAAGAGGCCATGCTTGCCCTGGCCTGCTGGCATGCCTCTTCCACCCTGAACTTGCAGTATAATCTCTCACCGTGTTGTGCCATGCTCCTGATCTTTGCTCCTACTTCCCTTCCTTGTCTGTCTGCAGATCACCTTCCATCTTTCAAAACTGAGGCTTCAACACAATTCCTCCCACTTTACCTCTCTCAGGCTCACAAGACCTTCTTTTCTGCTCTCCCTGGCACATGCTTCAACCATCACAGCATCTTCAGCACTACACTATGTTCATCTGTATGCTAAAGGCTCTGAGCGTCACACATACAGGACTGTACTGTATTTTCTTTGGCTTAGTACAGTCCCTGATACTTGTAAAATGTCCTTGCAAAAATCTGACTTTTGATGATTCTGTTGTTGTTTAATGGACCTGAAATAAGCTATACTTCATTAATGGTTATCTAATATTTTTCCTATCTAAAGAAACCAAATGAGGGGCTGAGATTGTGGCTCAGCAGTAGAACACTTGCCTAGCACAGGCGGGACCCGGGTTTGATCCTCAGCACCATATAAAAATAAAGACCCTGTGTTGTGTCTACTCCTAAAAAATAAATGTTAAATAAAAAAAAAAAAAGAAAGAAAGAAAGAAACCAAATGAGTCTCAGTGGGAGTGAACAAAGTAATGAACAAAAAAAGACCTTGTTTCTGGTCTGACTCCCTATAAACTGGTTGTTTTACAATGTTGGTCTCTGTTTCTTCATTTGTAAAACAGTGCTAATAGAAAAGATGCCAACACTACTCATAGTATTCAAATTTCATAATGTACATTAAAGTATCCTGATCCTTTCCCCTTCTCCCTGACTACATTCAATCAGCCACCTGATCCTCTTGATACCACTCATCTCACACAGGCCATTTCTTTCTGTCCCAGGGCCACTACTGTACTACAAAGCCACTATAAATCCCCCGCCCTGGACTACTGAATCCATTCATATTGCCCTCACCTATGCAGATACTCCCATTCACATGACCACACGATTCTGGAAACCTAGACAGCAGGTCCTGCAGACCTGTGTCCTGCCTCCTCCTCCTTACCACCTCTCCCTTGTGCCTTTTGTGATATGTTGGCTCATATGTTGATTCCTGGGCCTTCCTACCTGCACTCTTCTCCACATGGAGGGATTCTGCCCTTCTTTATGGTTTTTTTTTTTTTTTGAGAGAGAGAGAGAGAGAGAGAGAGAGAGAATTTTTTTTTTAATATTTATTTTTTTAGTTATCGGCAGACACAACATCTTTGTTTGTATGTGGTGCTGAGGATCGAACCCGGGCTGCACGCATGCCAGGCAAACGCGCTACCGCTTGAGCCACATCCCCAGCCTGGGATTCTGCCCTTCTTATCTGACAGACTATACTCAGCCTGCAGATGACCCTTCCTGGCCCCCAAACTGGATTAGGGCTCCCCAGGTATAAACTGCTCAAACTCTAATTCTCTTAGGTCATAAAATTCGCCCTCTTTCTCAGTATTATTTCTGTTTTCCCTGCAAGATGCTAAATACTGAGAGAACAATTACCTTCCCCTCATGAACCTCAGATCATCAAATCCTAGACAGAAGTTGGCCTAATTCAGTTAATGAATAAAGGAAACATACTCTTAAATATTAAAGGCAACTCTGAACAGTAATTAACATCAAAGCAGTACTGACCTGGTGTTTTCGTTGTACTCAAAAATCTGAACCTTGGCCATTGCATTTGGACTACTGTCATCGCTGCCTACAGCAATCATTGGAGAATGAGCACGGGAGCTGAAATGAAGAGTAAAAACACTTCACATCATCATCAGGACAGTGGATTCAAGAATCACAAACTCAAGACCAGCTGAGCATCTGCACCTCAGTCTGGCCCTACTGACTTCCAGCTCCCTGCCACTCACCTCACAGCCACACCTTGCAGTATGTGTGTTTAAAGATGTCACACAGGGGACTGATGGGTCAAGCTGTACTGAATTATTTCTAAAAACACATTTTCTATTGCCTAGAAAGGAGCTTTTTTCCCCCAAAAGAGAAAGTTTCAAACATTCAACAGATTAAAAAAGATACCTAAGATGCCTCAGCAGTCTGTCCTCCTGCAGACATGCAATGAAGAGGTACCTACTATGGTGAACCTGACAACACAAAGTTCCAAATGCTTTGTACAAAAGGAAGAAACTCAGGCAGAAGGAGGAAGAGTAGGAAAGACTACCTCCTGGAAATCATGCTCCCATATCAGGCTCCCCTCAAAATTTGTGTGTAGGCAACTTCATTTTAGAAAAAGCAGATGATGAGTAATCAGAATGGCTCTACTAAAGTGAACTATAAACACTTTTCATTTTTATACCAAATTATAGTAAGGTATCAATTTCTTTTGCCTCCCTCAGCCAAATTAAACAATATCTCAGTAATACTCTTGCTTAACCTCTAGCCTCACTATTGTGATCGTTAACCTCTTCAAGCCAAAAGCAAAATGTGGTCATTAGGGGAAAAAAAAAAAAAAAAAACATAGTTCTTCATTACTAAAGCTTCAGGTAACTAGATCAAGTCTTCTAATGTAAGAAAATTAACAGTATACTACAAAGTGTTATGGTAGGAATTTAGAGTATTCCTGAGAACCAAACATGAGATTATTTTGCATAAACAACAAAGTTTTCAAGAAACAGATTATTACATCTGCATCTATACTGAATATATTACATTTGCATCTACAATGAATATTTACATAACCTAACGAAGAAAATCTAGCTACTACTTAATTTTTAGAATCAACTAGTAGTCCAAGAAAAAATAATCATACACATATTAAATGTTTACATAATATGTTAGAATATCATAAATCTTGTCAGTTATAAATAATATAATAAATACTAGAAAATAAAGGATCATGTGAGGTAGAAGCAAAATAAACTAACTTCTTTTTTAAGAAAAAAAACCAATAATGTATATCTAAAAAGAACAAATAATATGGGCATGGTAGCACACACATGTAATCTCAACGGCTCAGGAGGCTAAGCTGAGACAGGAAGATCAGGAGTTCAAAGCCAGCCTCAGCAATGGCCAGGCACTAATCAACTCAGTGAGGCCCTGTCTCTAAATAAAATACAAAATAGGGCTGGGGATATGGCTCAGCAGTTGAGTGTCCCTGAGTTCAATCCCTGGTACCAAAAAAAAAAAAAGAACAAATTTTTAAAAAGTGAAAACAATATATAACCTAAAAACTCATGTATCAGTAAGGAAAGATACAAATTTGAGATAATAATTACCAATATAACTAAAACAACTACCAACGTTACCACAAATAAAACATCTAATATTTACTAGTCTTATCGTGGGAGGTGGAAGGTTTTATGAAGGTGCTACATTCATCTTTCACAAGTGAGCATGAACACTGTCGCAAGACTACAGAGCAGGAGACTGGGTATAAGTAAATCATTTATAATGTAATATGACCACCAAGATTAAAGTCTAAAAACATAACTTCAACAATTTATTTTTAGAGGCCAAAGGAACTTTTGTACTCCTCTACATTACTTAAAAAATTTTTTACCAAGTGATTCTTACAATTTTTTAAAAGGTTACACACTACATAGCAGTTAAAAAGAAATGATATAAAAGAGCTTAATATACTTGTAGATGGGAAAATGCCCATGATGTACTTATCGTGTTGTGTGCCTACTATATCAGTGTATCTGGATGCATCTGCACATCTGTATGTTTATCAATACACCAAATATTTATTTGTATATACTCAGAAAATGCCCAGAAAGTTCAGAATATTTACAATGGCTAGCATCCTCTGTGGGGTAAAAACACAGGGATGAAAGACATGGCAGGGAAGAAAAGGGAAAATTTTAATTCAAGATCACATAGTTAAAAAAAGCATTTTTGAAAAAAATAAATCATCAAATCATTAGCTTAAAAATTATTAGCCTGGGCTGAGGCTGTGGCTCACTGGTAGAGCATGTGCCTAGCACATGTGAGCTGGGTTCACTCCTCAGAACCATATAAAAATAAAGAAATATAAATAAGTAAATAGGTATTGTATCCATCTACAACTAAAAAATATTTTTAAAAAATTACTATCCTGTTTTACTAGGATTATATTATCAGAGGTTTGATGGAGAAGCTTACCTTGAAGGGTTCCAAGAAATACAACTACAGCTTAGCTTACATGAGATCTCATGCTGCAGCGACCACTGGCTGAGATTCATAACGTCTGGTGCCTCGTATATTCTTACTATACCATCTGCTGAACAGGTCGCTAACATAAGACCCATATGTTTAGGAGCAAACTTCACATCAGTAACCGATGTTCTGCTGTCCACTAGAGTTGTCCTCTTCACCTGAAAAACAGTAATTATCAACCTAAATTATACACAAAAACAAAACATGGTACAGTGGAAAGAACATAGGCTTTAGAATCACATACAAAGTCCTTTGCAATTTACTAGCAATATAAACTTGAATAAGTTAGTAAAAGCTACCTGGGCCTCAATTTCCTACAAAGCACTTTGCAAAATACAACACACAAAAATCACTAACAAATTAATTACTATCTTTAAGGCAAAAGAAAGTCTGCCTTAGAAAGCCTAACTTTAGCCAAGGACACTAATGTATGCCTGTCATCCCAGCTATTCTAGAGGCTGAGGCAGGAGGATCACAAGTCAGAGGAAGAGCAGCCAGAGCAACTTAGCAAGATCAATTTTAAACAAAACTTAAATGAGGGACGTAGTTCAACACCAGAGCACTTGCTTGGAACGTACCACACTCTGGGTTAACTGACACAGTGCCACAAAAAGACAAAAAATGCCTAACTTTATTTTGTAAGCAATCTCTCTTAAGCACATTGTTCACAAAACTAGAAACTGTTAGAATTTACTATAGGTCACTTTGTCATGCAAGGCATGCTGCAAACAGTAATTAAATGAAGTAAGATCCTTAAACTATAGTAAATAGAAGGTTACAACATCTCTCAAGCATAAAGGACAGGTAACCCCACTGGACCAACCACATCTACTTTTAAGTGAAAGTATTTAAAAAACTAAGAAAATGAAGATGACATCATGATAATTACAGAATTCCAACATCACATTTTAAAAGCTATTTTCTGGAACCTAGATTACACAATATTTGCCCAAAACCATCAATAAAATTTAGAAAACAGTTTATTGTCTGTGATTATCAAAATACTTCTTAAAGACTCCCAATACTAAAAATTTCTAAAAAACAGTATCACATAGAAATCAAAGATAACCTCTTAGCAAATTCTTGTCTACATATTACTAAATAATTTATATCGAGACAAATAAAAAAAACTAAGTATACTAATTATAGTTACTTTAAATACAAATAAATACTCTGAAATTAAAAGAAAAATCCTTCAGATGCTAAAACTCCTAAAATTCTTTCTCTCCTCCTCAGTAGGCAGTCATTTGCCTTAGGAAGGCCCTAGTGCAAAAGCAATCAGAACAACCCCTGTCCCTATAGGAACAGTTGTAAAAAGAATATTGTTCAAGCAACAAAGTGACAGTAATTAAAATAGAGTGGTAAGAGCATAAGGAGACAGACAAACCAAGAAAACAAAATTTAGTTCAAAAACAAATCGTCCTTATAGGGTCAACTGATTTTACAAGAAGACTGCCAAGACAATGTAAAAAGAAGAAAGGCCAGTCTGTTCAAAAACTGGTTTGGGGGAAACTGAATATTCACATCTAAAAGAATGAATGTGGACCCTATCTTATACCGTATTCAAAAATTAACTCAGCTGAGTGTGGTGGTGTACATGTATAGTTCCAACTACGCAGGAGGCTGAGGCAGTAGATTGCTTGAGCACAAAAATTAGAGGGCCCTGATCTTAATCCCTGGTTTAAAAAAAAAAAAAAAAAAGAGAGAGTGAAAAAGCAACCCACAAATGAAGAAAAATATTTACATATCATATATCTGATAAGGGATTAATACCTAAAATATATAAATAACTACAACTCAGTAACAACAAAATGCATTATTCAATTAAAAAATAGGCAAAGGATTTGACAAATATTTCCCTCTGTAAGATATACAATTAGCCAACAAGTACATGAAGATTATCAACATCATTAATCATTAGGAAAATGACAAAAAAAACATAATTAGACACGACTTCATATTCTCTAAGACAACTCCAACACTTATTTTCTATTTTTGTTGTTGTTGTTGTTCAACTCTCTAACAGACTGAGGAACTTATTAAGCAGCCCACAGATTATGTTCTTGTCCAAAATCAATTGTCCAATCAAGGCAGAGTTAGAATTTAATTGATGCACATAAAAGAGAGTATATTTTGTAGAGCAAAAACAACCACAAAAGAGAGAGGACCTTGGGGTGTGGCTTAGTGGTAAAGCACACGCTTATCACAAGTAAGGACCTAGATTCAATCCCCAGCATCAAACACACAACAACATACACACACACACACACACACACACACACACACACACACGTAACCACAAAATAGAAAAAAATAAATTTTCAAAGATTTTAGAGTGTGGGAAAAGTTATATACTAATTACCATATGAAGCACAAAATCAAACATAAATCAAGTACTCTGGCTTCATCATCATAATTATAATTAATGCCAAAAGTGCTCCTAAGTATCATTTCAGGCCTAAGATAAAATTAAATAAACAAGTAGGAGAAAAACACAGAAGAAAAGACAGTGGAACTGGTAAATATAGAGGAAGGGGTGGGGTTTTATCAAGTACCCAAGATATTCTTAAAAGGTGGTCTCCACCCCAGGAACACCACCAGGAGTCTTACCCAGTGACTCTGTCCTCGCAATTTGTCATTGGATTCTCCTACTATTTCTTCCCATACAGCAGCTGTTCGGTCAAAAGAACAGGAAGCCAAAACCTGTCCAAATTCAGGATGGGCCCATGTCACACGCCACACCGATCCACTATGTGTCTGGGGTATTAAAAAAAAAAAAAACATAGTTAATTCATATTTCATACAAAGTTTGACAAGGCTTTACTTGAGAAAACAATAGATATTTTTACTTTAGTAAGAGGAAAAAAGCTAGTTTATTTAATATTTTAATGAAAAGTTAAGTTCTATAATTTTTTAACCTTTAGAAGATATTCTTTACTTGGAACAGTGGCCCCTAAAGTTGTTCTCCTAATATTTTACTAATAAAGACAAACCCAACTGGACAAAGTTCACTGTTTCCTGTGTCCATAACAGCAGTCTTGCTTCAGAGGTTGGCTTTATGAAGTTTAGAAACAGATTCTACCAGTCCACAATTTTTTACTTGCCAATTCTTTCTACAGGACACATCAGCCTAATAAATAAAATGGGATTAACCAAAATTATCTGCTACACAATCCATAGAAACAGAAAGTAGATCAGCAGTTACCAAGGGCTGGGAAAGGACACAGGGTTTCTTTTTTTTTTTTTTTTTTTAAAGAGAGAGTGAGAGACAGAGAGAGAGAGAGGAGAGAATTTTTTAATCTTTATTTTTTAGTTTTCAACAGGCACAACCTCTTTGTTTGTATGTGGTGCTGAGGATTGAACTCGGGCCGCATGCATGCCAGGTGAGCGCGCTACCACTGAGCCACATCCCCAGCCCCCACAGGGTTTCTCGAGATGATGAAGATGGACTGGAATTATCAAGTGGTGATAGGTGCAGAATTCTGACTATCTCTAAATTTACACTTGACACAGGCTTTTTTCCTTCTTCTTTGTGGTAATGAGGATAGAACCCAAAGCCTATTTCATGCTAGCCAAGTGCTCTGCCACTAAGCTATACCCTCAGCCTCCCGGAATTGTATACTTTTTAAATGGGTGAATATTGTGGCATACAGATTATAACAATAAAGAAAACCACTATTCTGGTTTAAAAAGAATTATTTGAGGCTGGCTGTGTAGCTTAGTGGTAAAGTGCTTGCCTAGCATGTGCAAAAGAAAGGACCTGGGGTGTGACTTAGAAAAGCCAGGTTCAATCCCCAGTCCAATAATAATAATAGCAATGATAATAAACTTGATTCAAAAGCCTAACAGTATATAAAGACTGTAGCAACAAAATGTTTAAATGATTCTAACTGATATCTGGTTAAATATGAGAAATCAAAATCCTTAGACCCTGAGAAAATACAGATAGATGTTCATCAACCTACAGTGGTTCAAACTGATACTTCAAACTGTGAGGTTTGATCTTTTCCCAAAAAAACGACACATAACATCAGCCTCTTAAGACAATACAGTTACCAGTCAGCCACACCATCCAGAAAGGAGATAACAGACAGTTTACAGGGCACTCGCAGCCAAGCGAGGATGTCAGGTAGGCTGGGTCTATTCGTGCACTTTCTATAGTCAGTAGCAGAAGAACAGCTACATGGTAACAGCTGTTGCAGTAATTCACTTGCAGGTCAGCATGGGAAAACAAAGAAGAAGAAGAAGCAGAGCAAGCAAAGCAGCAGCAGAAAAAAAAGTCCTTTATTGTGTACAAGCAATCTTTTTATAGTATTGTGAACAAAGAAGGCAGCCTTCCAACATCAATGAATCAGGTCTTTCAGCTAATTAAACTTAGCACACAGAAGTTTTACTTTCTAATCAGAAGTGACCCGCTTCTCATGGCTAATCTACTCTCAGCCTGGAGTATGCTGAGCTCTGCTCTTTGTTTTGAACAGATAAAAAATTTTTCTCAGCGCCCTCCTAGCCCACTTGGCAGAACATCCCGTTTGCAGGCAAGTTCTCCCAAGGTCAGCAGACACCTCGTTTTTAAGCATGTCTGTGTTACCTATCTAAACCTTGAAGAAGCCTCTCGTTTGTGAGCAGACTCTCCCAGGGACAGCAAACATCTCGTTTTCAAGCATGTCCGCTATTACTTTATCTAAACCTTGAAGGAGCCCCTCGTTTGCGAACAAGCCCTCCCAAGGACAGCAGACACCTCGTTTTCAAGCATGTCCGCTGTTGCCTTTCTATATCTTGACAGAATATCCTGTTTGCAGGCAAACTCCATCAAGGACACTAATAGTAACGCAGTCACATCTGATTCTCTACAAACAGCAATTGTACACTCTGCACCCTTCTCATCCAGCTTGCTCTAGTCCTTTATGCTTTACCTTCAATTCTCATTCAGAGTTACTATGGAAAAAATGCACTAACACAGAGGATTTTATTAAATGTTAGGTTCCTAATAAACACATCTAACTAAAGAATAAAGTGTGTACAAAAATATTCACAATAAAAAAAATTCATCAGTTAAGCAAAACAGGTAATATTTATTATTTATACAGCCTTTAAAAACATAGGGAAGTATTTTTAAAACATATTATTAGACTAAAATCCCAGAGACTCAGGAGGTAAGGCAGGAGAATGACAAATTCAAGATCAGTCTGGACAACTTAGTAAGACCTTGTCTCAAAATAAAATAAGAAAAGGTCTGAAGATGTACCTTGGTGGTAGAGCACTTGCCTAGCATGCTCAAGCCCGTGGGTTCAATCCCCAGCACCACATTAAAGTGTGTGTGTGTGTGTGTGTGTGTGTGTGTGTGTGTGTGTCTCCAAAGAGATAGCACTTCATGCCCACTAAAAAAGCTAATAATAAAAGAGAAGATGGGTACTGCAGTACCTGCCTGTAATCTCAGATACTGGGAAGCTGAGGCAGAAGGACTGACAATTTGAGGCCAGCCTAAGGCAATTTAATGAGATCCCATTCCCCCCAAAACAAGTAATAATAACAACAACAACAACAACAATAATAATATCAACTGTAGGAAACAATGTAGAAACTATAACCCTCATATATCATTTGTGGGAATATAAAATAACTCAGTCACTTTGGAAGATTTGGCAGCTAAAATTAAACATATACAGCCTAGCATCTGCTCAAGAGAAATAAACCCTAAACATCTACTCAGGAGAAATAAAAACATATATCCACACAAAGGCCTGCATGGCACATTCTTAACAACACTATGGTAGTCTGGATCTCAAACATCCCCAAAAGCCCATGTGCTGGAATGGAAGCCTGTTCCCTCAGAGGTGCTACTAGAAAGCAGTGGAATTTTAAGAGGTGAGGCCTGGTGTGTGGCCCTTCTGTCACAGAAGGTATGCCCTGGAGGACAACCTCTTCTCTCTCAATTTGCTCCCTGGCCTCAAGATGGGTGGCTGTGCTCCAATATATTTCCGTGCCATGATCTACTGCCTCACCACAGGCCCAAAAACAATGGTCCAACCAACCCCCAGAGCCAGTTACTTTTCTCTTTTGTTCTAACTAGTTATACCTGACAGGAGAATGCATTTTGACATTGTACACAAATGGAGCATAACTTCTCATTCCTCTGGCTGTACACAATAATCACACCAGTTATGCAATTTTTCTCTTATTATTACCTTAGGTGTTTTAGTATGTGTTGTGTTGAATAAACATAAATTATTCATGACAGACAAAAACTAAAAACAATTCAAATGTTCATCAGCTGATCATTAGATAAACAAAATGTAGCATATTTACACCATCGACTGACTATTCAGCTTTAAAAGGAACCAATTACTGACACTACATAATGCAGATGAACCTCAACAGGCTAAGGGAAAGCAGTTACCCACCAAGAAAGCAGTTACCCACCAAGAACTAAATATTTAAAGATTCCATGTACATGAAATTTCTAGGAAAGATGAAACTGTAGATCAGCAGTTGCTGGGAGTCTGGAATGGGACTAGGGACTAACTGTAAATGGGCAAAGGGAAATTTCTAAGCTAATGAAGTATCCTAAAGCTGGACTGTAATGATGGCTCCACATTCATTTAAATTTACTAAATCTCACTGAATGTACATTTAAAATTGATGACCCTTTAAGTTATGAAAAACTCTTGAGTAAAAGTGTTTTCATTTTTTTTAAAGAGAGAGAGAGAGAGAGAGAGAGAGAATTTTTTTTTTTTAGTTTTCTGCAGACACAACATCTTTGTTTGTATATGGTGCTGAAGATCAAACCCAGGCCACACGCATGCCAGGCAAGCATGCTACGCTTGAGCCACATCCCCAACCCCAAAGGTGTTTTCATTTTTATTTTATTTTTTTTTTTTTTTACCGTACTGGAGATTGCACTTGGGACCTCAAGCATGCTAGGCAAGTCCTCTACCGCTGAGCTAAACCTCCAGCCCTTTTTTAATTTTTGAGATAGGGTCTTGCTATGTTGCCCAGGCTGGCCTCAAACTTGCAATCCTACTGCTTGGCCTCCCAAGCAGCTGAGATTACAGAGATATTCCACCATCTCCAGCTAAAGGTGCTTTAATTGAAAAATAAATTTAAAAAAAAATCAATAAATAAAACTAAGCCAGGTACGATAGCTCACACCTATAATCTCAGTGACCCAGAGGCTGAAGCAGAAGGATCTCAAGTTCAAGGCCAGCCTCAGAAATTTAGCAAGACCCTAGCTATTTAGCAAGCTCAGCTATTTAGCAAGACCCCGTCTCAAAATAAAAAATAAAAAGAGCTGGGGACATACCTCAGTGGTAAAGCATCCCTGGGTTTAATTCTCAGTACCAAAATAAATAAATAAATAAATGAAAACTACATATAAAACATCACAACTATTAAAAATATGTCAGGGGCTGGGGTTGTAGGCTCAGAGGTAGACTTCTGGCCTAGCACATGTGAGGCACTGGGTTGGATCCTCAGTACCACATAAAACCAAATAAATATTGGGCTGGAGTTGTGGCTTAGTGGTAGAGCGCTCACCTAGCACATGTGAGGACCTGGGTTTGATCCTCAGCACCACATAAAAATAAGTTAATAAAATATACTGTGCCCAACTACAACTAAAAAATAAATATTTTAAAAAATAAATAAATAAAATAAAGGTGTTATATCCATATACAACTAAAATATTTTTAAGAAAATATATGTCAGGGAGAAAGGTAAAGAAACATGCTGAAATGCTAATACTACTCATGTAGAATGAAAGAGAATTACATATTTTCTTATTCCTAAATTCTCTGAGGGCTGGGGTTTTAACTCAGTGGTAGAGCCCTTGCCTAGCACGTGTAAGGCACTGGGTTCGATCCTCACTACCACATAAAAATAAAATAAAGACATTGTGTCCATCTATAACTTAAAAAAAAATTTCTCCAAAACATATTTCTAGTTTCTACCGGAGCTACTCAGAGCCTGCATTTTTAAAATGCCCACCTGTAAATGCTAACCAAAAATATCTTTTTCAGACAGAATTTCATTCCACAGGTTTCTACATTGTAGCCCTAAATTTAAGTTATTTTTTGAGTTGAATAACCTGACTTTTCTCTATAGAGTTGTGTCACTAGATAATGTTCTATTAATGAGAGATATCAAACATGCTTCATTTGTATTTGACTTTTAATTCTAGAGGTTATGGGGATGCATTTGCTCGCCACAGGAACAAAAGCCAGCAATGTTCCTGTGATGAACAAAAAATCCTTACTCTCATTCCTGACTATGTAATTACAAAAAATAAATATGTATGCAAAACATATTTATATTATTTTAATAGTAAAAAATGAATAAAATATATTTCCAGGAAAAGAACTATGCATAAATTTTATAATTTTCCCAAAGTTGAACAGCAACTCATTGATACAACCAAATAGTAAATATTTCTTTTTCTTTTTTTTTTTTTTTTGTACTAGGGATTGGACCCAGGGGCTCTTAACCACTGAGCCATATTCCCAGCAATTTTCTGTTTTGGGATGGGGGTTGCCAGAGACTGAACTCAGGGGCACTTGACCCTGAGTCACATCCTCAGCCTTATTTTGTATTTTATTTAAAGACAGGGTCTCACTCACTTGGGGCCTCACTAAGTTGCTGAGGCTGGCCTTGAACTTGAATCCTTCTGCTTCATAATCCTCCTGCTTCAGCCTCCCAAACTGCTGGGATTACAGGTGTACACTACCACGCTCAGCTATTTCATTTTTTTAATTGCTATATTTTCACAGTAATTAAATACTTACCTTCCAGCTAGCAGTACAATGCCAATCTCCACTTTCACTTTTATCCCAGACCTATGAAAAACAAAAGGCAGATATTTTATGCAAAGAATTTCCACAAATAAGCTATATGACTGAATCAGTGACTAGGCAAAGAGGGGAAAATAAACTTCACAAAAGAATAAAACCTGTAAGGAAATGTTCCTTCAATCAACTATTGATTGATTAAGAACCTTGAATGTGTCAGGCACTGGGCCAAGCAAGACTGAGGGATCCAGGAACCCAAGCTCTAACAGGTAACAGAAACAATTACCATTACAGTCAATTTTCTTTTTTTTTTTTCCTTTTTGTTGATGTGCCAAAGATTGAACCCAGAGCCTTATGCACTCTAGGCCAGCACTCTGCCACTATGTTACACCCTGGGCCCTCTGTTCTCATTACGAACAGTAGTTACATTCTGTAAAGTTGCCTTGACTTCTGCATCACTGCTCCTAAGGGAAATGCAGGGTCAGGCTTCTGCTTGCCTCTAGTCTTAACATTTTCATCAACTAATCAAAATACATTGTTGATTCATCACATTGCTCTTGGCCAGCAAAAACACTGCAATGTGGGCCTGAGGGAGGCTTTTCTTGGTAAGGTTTGTCACAGCCTGCCTGCGCTTAGGAACAGTAAGCAGCACTTCAACACTACACCATTTCAGGCTATAAGATCACTAATAAAGAACAAGACACACAAAAATCATGGCACTAAAGGAACATACTAAGAATTTGTTCACAGTGTGAGTCAAAACACAAACAAAGTGTCTGTCACCTTGTTCTACCTCAGCTAAAACAGTATGTCTAGGAATTTAAACATTTTACCATTCTCCAAGTCTGTAAATGAATGGAAAAGCACAAGTGGGTACAAATAAATTTTAGTTAATAAGAAAATTCACAAATAAAGACTCCATAAATAACATGGATCAACTGTTTATATAACAAAAGTTAAAGTAAAATATTGAATTTTATTATACTCTAAAGTTATAGATTAGTTTGAAAAAAAAAAAAGTGCCAATTTAACCTGTGGAAAAAAATGTAATAGGAGGCTGAGGTTGTAAACTCAGTGGTAGAGCACTTGCCTAGCATGTGTGAAGAAGCACAGGGTTCAATCCTCAGCACCACATAAAAATAAAAAATAAAAATAAATAATACAAAATGTCGATCTACAACTAAAAAATATATATTAAAAAAATTCTATCAAATCAATACTCACCCTAGAAATGTAATGTGGGTTGGGAATATAGCTTAGGGTTTTACCTAGCATGTGCCAGGCATAGATCTGAGCTCCAGCACTACAGGGGGAGAAAAAAACGAGGTGCAAAAAGGCAATTTTCCAGTAATTTTTAAAAACTTTTAAAATATTTGCTAACTTCTTTTAGAATATTTGCTAACTTCTCTTCTGGAATTAAACTAAAGAAATAATTCAAAATACATAATATGCTAAGTTAATGAAGTTTTTATTGACATCTGACAGACAACCTACAAACTGAAGGATCAACTAAAAGATCCAGTACTAAGCAGATGATGAAAAAACTGTATGGTCTGTTCAGTTAACAGATATTACTTATGCCATTAGGAATGGTAATGGTTGAAACAGTGCAGCAATAATGGAACAAAAATTTTTTTACATTAATTTTTTAAAATATCAAAAGAACAGAGACTACCAATAAATATTAACAAGTGTTGAGATAGCAATGAAACTATAAGTAACACTTTTTTTTTTTTTTTTTGGTGCCAAGAATTGAATCCAGAAATGCTAACCACTGGACCCTTTTTATATTTTGAGACAGGGTCTAACTAAGTTGCTTAGGGCCTAAGTTACTGATGCTGACTTTGAACTTGTGATCCTCCTGATTCAGAGTCCTGAGCAGCTGGGATCACAGGCATGTGCCACACTGCACGTAGCTATACGTAACATTTCTAAAAGTGAAGTATATCATTTTCACAAATAAATTATATGTGTGTATATTGATATGGCTCTTTAGTAGAAAAAAAGTACTCTGGAAAAAAAAAATGGGTATTAGGCCAGAAAATAATGAAAAGAAAAAAAAAAACCTAAAAACTCATGAAATATAAACCCCTGTACTTTGCTGTTATTTTCAGTTAAGACTTTCTGTAAAAATAACACCCTTCCCACACAACCTTTCTATAAATCAATAAAACAAGGCTGTCTGTTTTATTCTGAGGCTGTCATACAGAGCATAAACTCTCTCCCCTATATATTTAATCAATATGCCTACATTATTCATATCATCCAATTTATGACAGCTATATACATGAGGATGTATACCCAAAACAGGAAAACAGGAACTAGGAGATAGTTGCACATCAATATTCACAGCAGCCACATTCACAATAGACAAAAAGTGGATGGATGAAATGAATAAGGGAAATGTGATCAATACACACAACAAATTATTATTCATCTTTAAAAAGGAATGAAGTTCTGACATATGCTACAATATAGATGAACCTTGACAATACTATGTTATGAAATACATCAGACATAAAGACTATGATTCCATTTATATGAGACACCCAGAATAGGCAAGTTCATGAAGCAGAAGGGAGGACAGGAGTTGCTGGGAGCCTAGCTCCTGTCAGGATGGTGGAGAGCTTCTGCAGCGACAGCGGCTGCAGAACGGGAACGCTGTTTAATGTCACCAAACTGCACGCCTTGAAATGGTTATATTGTTAACCACATAGACACTTCTCCCAGTGATATTAGACCGTTCCAGTACTGCAACACTGGCTCCTCGATGGGTAACTGGGTGTTACAATTTGACCTTCAAGAGATCACTGGTATCAAACTTGAAGGCGAAAAAGGAGGAAAAGCTGTCCTTAGATTTCCAGGCACTCTGGAGCTGTCCAGAATGCAAATAACCTACGCTCCACATTTTATCTCCAGGACAGTACCCTTGATCTCCAGGGACCCAAGTCCCAGAGCCCTGCGGACTCTGAGAACGGTGTCCAGGGAACGTGGAGAAACACTACAACTCTGGACCCCAGGAGGGACCGTGGCTGGGACTGCAAGTGGCTTTTCACGTTTCTTTCTTGGGAAACAAAGCGAGCACTGATCCGAAACTCGCTGAGGACCAGGTCCCCTGGTGAGGGCCACGGCGGTGGAGACTCTCCACAGACGGACCTCGCTACCGCAACGAGGCAGGCGCCAGCCCAGGCCCGGCCTCCCCGCTCCGAGGCCGCCCCTTGACGCCGGAAGCGCGGCCCACGCCTGCGCCCTGGCGCCCCGCGGCGTGAGCGCGCACGTGGCGAGACACCGGCCTGCGCAGGCGCGCCGGAAGCCCAAGGACAGAGCGCAGGCCTACGGCGCGGCCGGGACTCCACAATACCGGGCGCGGAGGGCCTTCGCCGCGTCCGGACCCCCACGCAACCTGCCCGCCGCCCCGGGAGCGCCGGGCCTCGAGCTGGGTGGCGTGCCCTAGAGTTGGGACAAGTCCCCTTTCTCCACGCCGGTCTCCCTCCCTCTCCCGCTGGACGAGGCGCCGCGCGCACCTTGACGCTCTGGTCGCTGGAGCAGGTGGCCATCCGCCGTCCGTGGAAGTCGAAAGAGACATCGTGGATGAGATCCTTGTGGTCCGCCGCGATGCTGCGCGCCACAAACATGGCTTCCGACGACGCGCCTCCTCCGCCAGCCCCTCCCGCCTCCGAAGAGGGCGACGGCGGCGGCGGCGGCGCGTGGCCCGCAGGCTCGGGGACCTAGCCGCCGAGGCGCCTCCTTCGGCCCGCTCGCCCCGCCCCCACCCGCTCGGTCGCCTCGAGCTCGGCTGGCTCACCTCGCCCCTCGCCGGGCCGCCCCTCGCCACGCCCCCGCCGCGCTGGCCACGCCCCCGCTAGCCACGCCCCCGTGACGGACACGAGACAGAGCCTGCCTCTGGACGGTGCCTAGAGCCTGCGGTGAGAGCAGTGCGAAAGCTTGGATATTAGTGCGAATTTAGAAAATGAAAAGGTGAAAAATATCATCCACAGCCTTCAATTTATTTAGGTCAGCTATGGAAGTTTCTCCCCCAAACACGTAGAGACTCGGATTTGGACAGGAAGGATGGATAGAGGAGGGATGGAGTTGAAGGGAGAGGTGAGGAGCTGGGGAGATCCACCAGGAAGGCAGGGCTCCACATAGTGGGAAGAGTGTGCAAAGACCTCACAGGTGTGATGGGGCAGACATGCCAGTGGTGGGAACACGAGGTAAGGAAATAATTCTATAAATTCTATACTTTCTTTTTCAAGAAGCAATTTACCTGTACCCCTCCTTGGCTTAAGTGAACAGGATTTGTTGGCTTACTGGTCACTCTTCTGTTATCTGCAGGGAAATAAAGAATCAAAATAATGTTGGTAAGAGACCCTATTCATAGACCAAATCCCAAAACTCCCAGAGATAAGGATAATTCCTCCTAGCCATAAAATGTGTAAGAATTTATGACTCAGAATCCAGTTAGAACCTGTCAGCATGGGCCAAAGTGACCTAGAGTTGTCATGGCAGCAGGCCACGAAATGTGATGCCATCCTGATGTCAGTCAGAAGTCAAGAGGTGGACCTGGGTGAGACTATCTGGAAACTTCTCTGGGAATCCCCAATAAAACTGGAGTGCAGGAGAGGCACCTATTCCTCTCCTCTCTGAGAGGACCCACTCTGTCCCTTGACCATGTCCCCTTCTCCCCTTTTCCATCCTTTCTGATAAACTCATTCATTGCCTGAGCAACATGTCTGAAATCTGATTGCAAGAACAGGGGTGTGAAGGGGCCTTTGCACTGCCTCAGTTTCCTGGAAGTCCTCAACCCTGGAACAAGTGAACAGGGGATGAGGAAATAGAACAAATGGAAGGTTCTCCATAAGACATCTACGGGGGTGGCAGGACCCCCAAATGAACCTGAAGTCCCTCAATGGTGAGGTGATGTTAAGAACACTGGCAGAGAGAGACCTGTGAAGGGTAGTGCTCAGATCAAGGATTCAGTCAGATCAAAAAGCAGAGGAACATTCTTCAGGGCATTTAATGACTTTTTTTTGGGGGGGCGGTGTTTTTGGTCAGAAAAGGGGGCTAATGGTCAAGTTAGGGAGAATGGGAAAGCAGAAACCTGGGTCAAGGGAGAGAAAATATAGACAAAAATTCAAAAGTGAGCCTGCAGAAGGGGCTTGCTCTTCCTGTTGTGCCCAGGAATGGCAAGAATGTGGTACAGCGTAAATTAAACAAATTAGAAAGATTTCAAAACAGGTTGTCCCAGCTGTCCCCTAAAGGATTGCATAGAAACAGACACAGAGGAGTGGGGAAACAACCTGCCTTTTCTGGGTTTGGTTTTGTTTTTGAGTGAGAGATCACACTGCCAGACAGAAAGCCAAAGACCTGCTTTCCCTTTCAAGGGCACATTCCCAGTAACCTAAAGACCTTCCCCTAAGCCCTACCCTTTGAAGGTCCCACTCCAAGCTGAGGACCAGGGCTCCAGTAACCTTTGAGGACAAATCACATCCAAACCGTAGCAGGTATTTTATTTTTAAAAATTCAAACAAAATTTCTGCATACAAGACACACAAATTCTCTTTATATTACATAAAAGTACAAAGAATAGTGCAGAGAGGTACAGAGTAACAATTTTTATCCTTTAACAGGAGGTTAGATTGTGGGGGAAAGGCAACTTTAACTTTCCACCTTGTATGCACAGCCAAAAGGGCCTCACCAGAGCTAAGCTAAGCCAGTGGCAGGGCCACGCCCTTGAACCTTGTCACTTCTTTGTCACTATGACAAAATAACTGAGAAATACAACCTAAGGGAAGAAAGATTCATCTGGGTTCATGGTGTTGGAAGTTTTAGTTTATGCTTGACTGGCTCCATTCCGTGGGCCTGGAGTGAGGCACAGCATCATCCTGGACAGGCCCAGCCAAACAAAGCTGCCCACAAGAAGGCTGAGAAGCAGAGAAAGCCCGGAATGAAGGGCCTGGGGCAAGATACACCACTCCAGGTCACATCCCCAGTGACCTATTTCCTCCGACCATGCTCTGCCGCCTGCAGTTCCTATCACCTCCCAATAGCCCATTAAATTATGATCTGACACTGGACTAATCCCTTGAATGAGATCAGAGCCTTCATGAGCCAGTTACATCCCAAAAGTAGCACCCGTGAACAATGCTACATTAGGGTCCAAGCCTTTAGCACATGAACCCTTGAGACACACTCCAGGTCCAAACTCTAGCAAACTTTCAAAACTGAGCTAAATAAGCCTTTTCTTTATAAAAGTTACTCATCCTCAGGCATTTCGTTGTGATAATAGAAAACAGACTAATACAAAATCTATTGTTTTGATTATTTAAAAAAATCTAAATCATAAAGATATTTTTATGTGGGTCTCATTCATTTTTTATTCTAACCAAAATATTTTATTTCTAACCAAAATACAAACATTTTAGTTTATCCATCATCCCCCTGCTTATGCACTAACATACAAAGATCAACATAGGCCTGCTTCCTTTCTTTTATGCATATAGCTTTTATTGTATATGTTTCACAATATTTCTAAAGTTTTCCTTTATAAAGTCATGCATATTTCTCATTAGGCTTTTTAAAAATACTTTGTTTTTTATACACTTGTGAGTGAGGTTTTTTAATATTGTTTATAAAAAACTTTTTTTTTTGATACTGAAATTGAACCCTGAGGCTTTTTGCCACTGAGCTATATCCCCAGTCCTTTCTATTTTTTATTTTGAGACAAGGCCTCACTACATTGCTTAGTCTGGTCTTTAGCTTGTGATCCTACTGCCTTAGCCTCTGAGGTGTTGAGATTACGGGCATGCGCCACCACACAGTTGAAAGCTATTAATTTTGCTTATTTACTTTTTTTTTTCCTGTTCCTTTACTGCACACTGATTCTTGTAGGTATATATATATATTGTAAAAACATAATCTGCAAAATATTTGTATATATGCTTTGTATCAATCAATATCTAATCACAAATACAGTTTCCCCTTCAGTTATTTCAGATAATTTAACACACACATATAAAAAATTGGTTACAAATACATTGGAAGAGTTAACTATGGGCAAAATGGGAACATGTGAGATTACCCAAGATTAATAAGAAAACTGTTCCCCGTCTTCAGGTTGGAAGAATAAAAGAAAATATAGTTTTCCCCAGGGACCGCCATTTCTGACCCTCTGAGGTGGCTGTTGGGACTTATGCTGTCATGAGACAGGAAGCTAGGAGCCAGTGCCCTGGCTGACTATGGATGTCTAAGGTTAGCAATGGCCAGAGGAGCAAGGACCCACAAACTCTCAACAGCTGAGGTTCCTGGAACTGCTGCTGGTACTGCTTTGGCAGCCAGAGCTGAGTGAAGCTGCAGTGGCCACTGGTCAGAATCTACTTCTGAGCAGGCAGCCAAACTCTCCCAGTGTCACTGGGACTGCAGTTGTCTGAGCTGCCTGTTCTGAGAGGCAAAGGTGCCTCTGTTTCTCCCACATTCCAAAATCCTACCACCACCTCTTGTAGGCAGAACCTAAGAGCTGGTAAGAGTCTGGGAAACGAGTTTGGAGACCTTCAGTTCTCTGTATTTCAGAAAGGAAGAGGGGGGGAGGATAAAGCCCAAACTAACCCTAGCACATTGTGGAATAATAGCTGTGATCATAGTTGTCCTCTTTCTGATATTAATGAAAGTGCTTTTACTGGAGTGGAATTTCTTGCAAGGTTAAGTTTCTATTTCCAGCTTTTGAACAGCATTGTTAGGAAATACTGTTTTACTGTATCCCCTTTTTCCCGCCAGTACATTAATAACATTCCTAATGCTGAACCATTATTATTTTTATTTGTTCGTTTTGTTCCGTTTTAAAGACAGAGTCTCACCATATTGCTGAAGCCCTCCGTGAACTCCAGAGCTCAAGTGAGCCTCCTGCCTCAGCCTTCTGAGTAGTTTGGACCACAAGTACACACCTCCACATTGCGCTGTTAGAATTCAGAGTTCTGGAAGCCCCAAGACTGGCATCCAAATTGGATCTTTCTAAGCATGTTGCATCTAGCAATTAGTTCAGAGGACTGAGGGTCCCTGAGGGTCCCTGAGGGTGACTGAACCTGATTAACCAAATGAATTTTTAACTTCTCTCTCATTCTCTCTCTCTTTTCCACTCCTGTTGCTCTACCACTGGTGGTTCGCTAATATTTTACTTAAGATTTTTGCTTATATTTATAAGGAATATTGGTAGATAATTTTTCCTTGTTTTTGTTTTACTTTTTTGTTCTTTTTTTTCCCTTAAAATATGTGGTGGTTTGTGTATACCTTGCTTATGTGCTGTTCTTGTCCTTTTCTGATTTATGAAATATATTAACCTACAATGAGTTAAGAAGGGTTTTGTTGTTTTGTTTTGTTTTTGGCTGCTCTGGGCCAGTTTGAATCACATAAGAACTACTGTTTTGTGAATATTTGATAGATGGCATCCATAAAATTAAACAGGCCTGAAGCTTTTGGTAATAAGATGGTTGACTTTTAAGCACCTTTTAAAATTACTTTAATATTGGTCTCTTAATGTTTCTGCCTTTTGTCAAATCAGGTTTGTTTTTGTTTTTGTTTTTGTTTTTTTAAGCAGCAAAGAGGTGTTTATTGCGAGCTAGCTCAGTTCTCTGTGTGCACACAGCAACTCGTGACACTGAGAGGCCCCGAGACCAGGGTTTGCAGCAGTTTTATACATTCTTTGGGGAAGGCAGGGACTTCACATATATCATAGCATCTCTTAGCAAATCATCACACACCACGGGAAAATCATAAAACAACTCTAAAACATGATTAGCACATTCACTGGCGGGAACAAGTTGAGTAAGGGTGATTGGTTAGTACAAGAGGGGGATTTGAACTGATTTGTTTAAGTCACGAGGGGTGTACGTGCTGAACTCTATGGTTTCCCAACATGTTATCAACCACCATAAACTACTGGGAGGGTCATTTGGCATCCCAGGTATTTCCCTCATCTGGCGCAGCAGATCTCTCCTGTTATTTGTAGATAAACAACTCTGCAGGGTGGGTATGTGCCTTGGAGTGCTCTGTGGGTCTTTCCAAGGACAAGGGTCACCCCCCCTTCCTTGGACAAGCTTTGCTCTGAGGTAGAGGCTGGTTTTTCATTCCCCCCTTTGTCTGGAAACTTGGGAACCAATCATGGTTCCCTCGGTTTGGGATCTATTTGGGCAGGCTCTACATCTTGGTAAACAATAACCCTCAGGGGACAGTCTTCAACTTCCCAGACTCACTCAAAATTGGCCTCCTAGATCCAACCTGACTCGATTTACCTATCTATACTGTCTGTCTATTTCTGGCTTCATTCCCCCCTCTAATTTTAGGAACTCCTTATTGCTGTAAGGAGAAGGGGCAATGGCTCGTTCTGGCTACTAAAGAGCTGAAAGAGGGTGTCGAACTCGAGGGGGGCTCGACGATGTGGGGGACAACATGGGGGATGAAATGGGGGACATGAGTTCCCTTTTAGAAGTCAGTTCCATTTGAAGTCTGGTTGGAGAAAAACAGGTTGACATCTGGGGATGGGTGCTTCAGCCGGGTTTTCATCACCTCTCTATTGGGGTGTCTTGAATAGGCTTATAGGGGGAATCCCGGATGAGCCCCCATATGTTATGCTCAAATTCAGGACCCCCAAAAGACCACCAGAGACCAAGATCAATGTAAGCAGCAAAGAGTTTTTATCTCGAGCTAGCTCAGTCCTTCGCACGCACACAGCAACTGGTGACACTGAGAGGCTCAAATCAGTTTTGATTATTCATATTTTCCTTAAAAAATCAATCATTTTACCAAGATACTTAAATATATATATCAATAAATAAATAGTGTATTCAGACATAATATATACATTATATGTGTATATATATAAATAGTAACTTTTTATAATTAAAAATGACATCTAGAAAAGGGAACACTTACACTGTTGGTGAGACTGTAAATTAATAAAACTAATATAGAAATCAATATGGAGTTTCCTTGAAAGACTCAGTATGGAACCACCATATCATCCAGCTATATCACTCCTCGGTATTTAGCCTAAAGAATTAAAGTCATCTTACTACAGTGATACCTGAATACCCATTGTTTATAGCAGCATAATTCACAACAGCCAAATTATGGAACCTGTCTGTCAGGTGTCTTTCAACAGAAGAATGGATAAAGAGAATGCAGACACCATGGAGTTTTATTCAGCTGTGAAGAAAAATGGAATTATGTCGTTTGCAGAAACGGATGGAACTTGACAACATGATGTTATGCAAAATAAGCCAAACTCAGAAGGCCAAGGGTTGTGTTCTCTCATGTGAAAGCTAGAGAGGAAGAAGAAAGGTGGGGGGATCTCATGAAAATCAAAGGGAGATCAGTAGAGGAAAGGGATCAATGTAGAGGAATTGAGGAGGGAGGGGAAGGTGCTGGGGGTGATACTGGCCAAACTATATTGTTATATTGTGTGCATGTATGAATATATAACCACAAATCCCCAACACTGGGTACAACTATAATGCACCAATAAAAAATTAGAATTTTTACATATCTAATGTAATGTCTTTCTCTTGTTTCCATTAGTTTTTGTCTTATTACCTTTATCTTTACCATTTTAACCCTTTTTAATTACGTATAATATGCATTCCAAAATGTACACATATCTTAAGTGTATTCACTGGATATTCACAAACAGAAACACCCATACAATCTTTATTCGATGGAGAAACAATTTCACCACAAATGAGAAATAAACAAGAGAGGGAAACCCCTGCACCCACAAAGAGCTCTGGTGGATAAACCTCTGAGTGGGCTGGAAAAAATCCCATGAAAATATTTATGTCCCACATGAATGCTCACCTAAGGGTCACCTCAGCAGAGAAGGACTTCAATAATTGAGTGCATAGGATGTACCCATTCTGTGACTAACAATGAGTCTCCTTCTGCAGCCACCCTGGTCACCACCCACTGAGCTCATGAATAAAGTGGCCATGGTGGTAGTAATGAAGGTTGTACAGAGGCTCAGCAACATGGATTTGCACTCACTGAGGCTGACCTGGCCATGACCACCATCGAATGCCTCTGTCAACAGCAGAGATTGACACTGATTCCTTAGTACAGCATTGTTCCCCAGTGTGGTGGACTGTTTCCATCGTAGAATTTTATCCTTCTTAGAATTGACACATTCCATATGTGGATGTGCCTTCACCCTCCCTGTATGCCATGCTTCTGCCAAAACTACCACCTGTGGACTTGCAGATTGCCTGGTCCACCATGATGGTGGATTTCACATAGCTGTGCTTCTGAACAAGGAACTCACTGCTCTGTGTGCCCACACTCATGGAATCCGTGGATTTAACAACGTTTCCCTCCATTGACTGAAGGGTGAAATGGCCTTTTGAAGACTCAGATGTAGCACAGTGACGGGCTATATCTTGCAAGGCTGGGACAAGGTTCTCCAGAATGCTGTATATTCTCTGAATCAGCATGCAACATATGGGCTGCTTCTCCTGCAGCCAGCAAATGCAGGTCCAGGAACCAAAGGGTGGAAACGGGAATGGCACCAGCCACAATTACCCCTGGTGACCTACAAAATTTTTGCTTCTTGAATGGTGACCTCATGCTCTGCTGACCTAGAAGTCTTAGTTTCAAAAGGAGGCTTGCCTCTACCAGGAGACACAGCATCCCCAATGAACTGGAACTTCAGATGCCACCAGGTGCTTTGCTCAGGCCTCTGAACCAACAGATGCTGTGGGAGGACTGATCCTGGCTGCTCAGGGCAGACTGGGCAGCCACTCTACAGTGGAAGCAGGGGATAGTACATCTGGAGTGCAAGAGCTCCTGTGGGGCATCTCTTACTGTTACCATGACTAAGGTCCATGGAAAACCACAACAGTCTAATGCAGATGGGAACAATAATGGCCCAGACCTTTCAGGGATGAAGATGTCATCATCTCACCAGGTGAAGAACCACAACTATCTGAAGTGCTTGCTGAGGGCCAAGGGAATGTGGAATGACAGTGGAAGAGGGTGATTATTACAAATACCAGCTAGGATACTAGCTACAAATCCCAGCCACATGGCTGGTTACAGAAATTAAGACTGTCACGAATATTTCTTTTTTGGTTACAAATGTAATCCTTATACATAATATCTTTGCTTCCCTTCCCTCTCTTATTCCTTTATATAACCTAAGATGTACTAACTTTCCATGGTAGTTTTTAAATTTCAGGATGTCAAAGAGAAGAGGGCTGGAATTGTGGCTCAGTGGTAGAGCACTTGGGTTTGATCCTCAGCACTACATATAAATACATAAATAAAATAAAAGATCCATTTACAACTAAAAAAGAATAAAAACAAAAACAAAAAAGGGAAGATAAGCATTGCCCAAGGATTTGCCTCCTCTTCTGGGAAGGAGTGAAGTTTCGTACTCAGGATAGCTGTATCAGGTTAGGTGGAAATTTGATGTTGTTATTGTCTTTATTTGGAGGAGATTAAGTGTGACTTAAGAAGTTAGGTACAGCCAGGCGTGGTGGCACACGCTATAAACCCAGTGGCTCAGGAGGCTGAGACAGGAGGATCTCAAGTTCAAAACCAGCCTCAGCAATGGCGAGGCACTAAGCAACTCAGTGAGACCCTGTCTCTAAATAAAATTCAAAATAGGGGCTGGGGCTATAGCTCAGCGGCAGAGCACTTGCCTACCATGTGTGAGGCTTTGGGTTCAATCCTCAGCACCACATAAAAATAAAATAAAGGCATGCTGTCTATCTACAACTGCAAAAAAAATTAATAAAAATAAAATACAAAATAGGGCTGGAGATGTGGCTCAGTGGTCGAGTGCCCCTGAGTTCAATCCCCAGTACCTAAATAAAAAGTCAGGTACAGTAATGCCAAATCAATAAGGGTTGCCTGTAATGGTTCACTTTATGTGTTACCCTGACTAGGCAGTGGTGCCCAGCTGTTTGCTCAAACACTAGAGTAAGTGTTGCTGCAGATGTAATCAGCATCTACAGAAAATTGCCTTTGATAAGATTAGCCTTGGGGCTGGAGTCATGGCTCAGTGGTAGAGCACTCGCCTAGCATGTATGAGGCACTGAGTTATATTCTCAGCACCACATATAAATAAATAAAATTTTTTAAAAAAGATTATCCTTGATAATGTAGATGTGTCTCATCCATTCAATGGAAGGCCTTAAGACTAAAGTTTTACAGGGAAGGGGAAGGAATTTCACCTCTAAACTGACACAGAAATTCTACCAGAATTCCTATCTTGCCAGACCCCACAATCATATGAGCCAATTCCTTTAAGTCCCTTTAAAAATATATCTGTGGGGCTGGGATTATGGCTCAGCAGTAGAGGGCTCGCCTAGCATGCGTGGGGTCCTGGGTTTGATCCTCAGCACCACATAAAAATAAATGAATGGAATAAAGGTATTGTGTCCAACTACAACTAAAATATATATATCTGTATCTATCTCCTGTTAGATCTGTGTGAGTGGAAAACTGCTTCAATTAGTTTCTCTTGTTTTTTGTAGTTTCACACTTAGAAATACAAAGGATATTTCCCTTAGGAGCAAAATATCCCTTACCAAATATTCCTTATCAAATATTCCTTCCCTTGCCCCTCTCCCGTTATAATTGAGAGATTCACCTCTATTTTGCCCAGGTGTAGCCATTCAGCTACTGATGGACTTTAGAATAGGTCGGCCCATGTGCCCATCTGAAGGTCCTTATCAGACATCACCAGTAGGTGGCGCTAAAACAGCTCCTATAAAGCTTTGAAGGGCTCTAACTTCAAAAGTCCCAGGTGTAAGCAACCTCTGAAATTTTCTGTGGACTGCAACAGCAGCAGTGTCTTGTCGAATTGGAAATGAAATCTTTACATTTTAAATCTGACACTATTTGACTGAATCAACTTGGCCTGTTTATTGAGGACACAGGAGGTCTGGATGTGTTGCTTTGCACTGAGTCTAGCACTAGGGAGCATAGACGCCTTAGAAGGGCCTGAGGCTTCACCCTGTTTGCTAGCTAGTGAGTTGGGCTGTCAGTTCCTTGGGTACTGGAAGAAGCTGTGCAATTCTTCCCAACAGTAGTAGTAGCCAGAGTATTCGTATTTCTTGCCCCTGAGCGCAGGCATAATGAAGCTGGACAACACCAGCATACTTAAGGTCTTATAATACAAGAGGATCTCTGAGTTTGGAGACCCTGAATATTTGGTAAGAGATATTTTGCTCCTGAGGGAAATATCCTTTGTATTTCTAAGTGTGAAAGCAAACTGCCTTTGAGTTGGAGAAAGACACCATTGTTTGTCTTCCAAGACTTGACTTTACGTCCTTGAGAAGATAATCCAGAACAAGGGAAAACCAGTTCCTTGCTTGCAAGACATGCAGAACTGCAGGACATCCACCCACTGAGAGTTATCTCACAACCAAAGGAGTGTGGAAGGCAAGGGAAAGTTGGGAGGGCCAGGAAGAGCTCTAAACTGGGAAGCCACTCTTATGGACAAGCAGTAACTTTGGGCTGGGGATGGAGGACTTGATGTCTTTCCTTTGAAGGGGTCAGATGTGGCTGCAGAATGACATCTCTAGCCTCTTGAGCACTGATCTTGATCCTCCAAGCCAGGAGGCTGCAATCTGGGCAGTAGTGGATGCCTGAGGTCTGCAGTCTTGGGGGTGCTCCTGTCTGAACCTATGGGGAGCAACATTCTCTCTCTTCTCCAGCAGGCTGTCACACAGACACCCTTGGGCTCTCACTCTTGAGCTTAGAGGAGAGAACCTATCTCACCAGGAGCAGCCCTGGGGCATGTTTTCCTTTCTGAATGAAGCAGAAGAAGAGGGAGAAGGTGGTGCTACAGCTCCTACAAAGTCCGAGTTTCCTCATGGAGGCATGAGGAAGCAGCCCTTGAATGGGATGAGGGGTGAGCCTCATCCCATTCAACCACTTTGAAGCAAAGTGGTTGTCTTCAAGCTACTTCAAGACTGGCCAGTCTCAGCCATAACCTGCAGGAAAGACAGGCCCTTAGTGACATTTATGACAAGAATTTAGTGCTCAAGCAACACAACAGAAGACAGTTTTGTGTCCCTCCTTAGATTGGTTGGGCTGGAGTGTGAGGTTCAGATGATGGATCCCGGCCAAGGATGCAATACAGACAAGACCAGGGACCTTTGTGTTCACCCCGCAGGCCGAGGGGAGCAAGTCCACCCGTGGGGAAACAGTTGACTGCAGGAACGTCCTGGAAGAAACCAGAAGACTGAGAGTGCAGGGAAGAATTAACAGCCCCTTTCCCTGTGTTCTTTACCATGTAAGCTCTTGGAGACAGAGAGTGCAGGCATAGGAGGGGCTGTGGTGGGTCCTCCAGCACACGTTATTCCAACTCTGCTGGTGCCCACTTCTCATCCTCACATACTAGGAGAGCTGAGAACACGAGCCTCTAAAGTCTTGCTCCCTGTCCTCCACCTCCTGTCCCATTAGTAGCAAAGGACAGTGGCTGTTCTCAAGTTCTCACACTGTAACGGGGCTTGCTGTCCTGGGACCTGAGAAGGGAAATTAAGTTCTCTGTTAATGCGATCACCACCCCTGGGCCTGGTTATCTGGGACAGCTGATGTAATGCTGTCATCTGGGGAGATGACAAGCATTTTGTAGGTCACTTTTAAAAAATCGTTTGAGACAAAAGAGGAAACTTTCTAAGTCCTTTGGGTTGCAGTGTTTGGCATAAGGATTTTGTTCTCTTTTTGACATCTGAAAAAAGTACATTTCCCAAAAGGACAGTGAAGTAAGCTGAAAAATCATCCTCTCAAATACATCCCCATCCGAATTCCCAGGACTGGTGAATGGGTCACCTTATGTGATGAAGGAACTCTGCAGGTGGGATTAGGACAAAGATCCTGAGATGGGGATGGAGGAGGATCAGAGTCAGAGAAGAAGGTGATGTCACGAGAAGCAGAAAGTATAGAGAAGCGACCATGAGCCAAGAGATGTGGCCAGTCTCTAGAAATTGGAAGAGGCAAGGGAGATACTGTGGTCCAAGTGATTGTATCCTCCAAATTTGTGTGTTCCATTTGAACCCCCCAAAGTGATGGCATGACAAAATGGAGCTTTAGGGACGTCAGGAGGGTGGAACCTCATGGTTGAGATTAGCATCCTGATAAAAGACAGCCAGCCCTCTTGTCTACCATTGAAGTTACAGGGAGAAGACGAACCCCCACCACACATCAAATTTACCTTGATCTTGGACTTTCCAAGCTCTGGAACTGTGAGAAATACATTTCTGTTGCTTATAAGTCGTCCAATTGATGCCATTTTGCTGTAGCTGCCCCAACAGATTATGAAGGAAAGATGTTCTCCTGGAACTTCTAGAGGAACACAGTACTACCAGCGTTTTGGTTTTTAGCCCCTTAAGACTAACTTTGAACCTCTGATGTTCAGAATGTAAAAGCATAAATTGAGGTTGTTCCAAGCTACGTGTGTGAGAGCTTGTCACAAGGCGAGCACTGGGTTTTAGTGAAAGGGGCTCCGGAGTCCTCCCCACCTTAGGACCTTGTGCCGCCTGAGCCCTGCTCCTCAGCTGCACTGCTCACTGGACATGCGTGGGGGAAGTCGTGAAAGTCCTCTTACCCACGATCTGCCCAGGTCACCCTGCATTGTCATCATGGATGAGTTTTTTCTGTTTTCGGACTTGATGTAAATGGTATCACAAGGCATTTCTGGTTTTGGTGGGTCTGCTTCTTTTGCTTGAAATTAGGTTTTTGAGATTCTTCCATGTGGTTGTATATCTATTTTTACTGCTGAGTAATGTTTGATATATGGATATATCACAACTTGCTTATCCATATCAATATTGATGTATTTGGGAGTTGTTAGCAGTTTGGGGCTGCTATGAATAGAACTTAGAGGGACTCTACTTATTTACTTATTTTTACCAAGTTGAGGATCCCCTCCAGGGTCTTGCTCTACCACTAGACTCCATCCCAGGCCCTGCGTCCTGATTTTAAAGCATGGCTACACTGTCTTTGACACGCCTGCATCAGACGTGGTCTTTATGTCCCCTCCTGCCGTAGCCCACAGGCTTGTGATTGCTTCAGTTCACAGAGAATAGCGGCAGGGACAACATTGTGGACTGAATCCTGCCCCCCCACCACCACCATTCCTATGTTGAAGCTCTACCCCTCAGTATTACTGTATTTGCAAGGAGAGCCTTTAGGGAAGTAATTAAGGATTAACAAGTTCATAGAACAGGACCTAATTCAATAGGCCTCATGTTGCATAAAAGGAAAAAAAACAAATATAGCACATTCTCCCTCATTTGTGGAAGCTAAAGAAATTTGGCCACTTACAAGTAGAGAGTAGAATAGAGGTGACTAGAAGCCAGGAAGGGGAGTGGGAGGGCACAGTGACAGGAGGATCATGGGTACCACTGCAGTTAGGGTGGAAGTAGTTCTAATGGAATAGGATAACTAGGGCTACAATGTTACCCATTTCAACCTAACTAGAGGAGAGCGGTGTGAAGGGTCCCAACGGGCAGAAATGTTACCATCCCAGGAAATGGCTGTGCTAATTACCTGATTATTCATGTACTGAATTACAATACGTATCCTATATGTACAAATATTATATACCAATTAAAAATTAGAAACAAAAAGAGAGATCTCTCCCTCTCCCTCCACATGGAGGGAAAGACAAAAGTAGACATCCGTTAGCTGCCACCCCACCCTGGTGGCACCTTGACCTTGGACTGCCCAGCCTTGAGAACTGTGAGAGAGCAAGTACCTGTGGCTCATTCCCAGCCTGCGGCACAGCAGGATAACCACACAGACTAGCATGGACAGTGTGGCTCTTCAGGGGATACAATCCATAAGGCCATGTAAACAAAAGGGCCAGGCAGCTCTTTGACTGAGCAGCCATGGGAAAAGTCTGGGACCCTGAGACCACCACAAGGATGGACACTGGTTGAAAGTCCTGGCGCAGCCTTAGGCCAGATGGGTGAATGAGCCATCTGGGGACCAGCCATGGCAGACGCTGGCCATCCTGGGGCAGATAAAGACTGCTGCACTGTGGCCCTTCTCTGTTCTGACCACAAGATCTGTGAGCAGGAGAAATGTTGGCCGTCGCCCCTGACCTTGGGAGGGTGTCAGTCTTTGGGAAACTGTACAGTAACTTCCATGCCCACTCAGTAGGTGGGAGTGCAATCCTTCAGGCGACATGTTGACCTATGTGGACTGGCCACAGCTCCCTGGCACAGCCCACTACCTGACACCCTCCACAGCTGGGAGTGACAGTTTCAGTTGCTCTGCATCTTTGCCGACCCTGGGGGTGCTGGCCTCTTCAATGTTAACCCTCCTGGTGAGTATGAAAGGACATCTCTTTGTTATTTTATTTTCAGACTTGATGACAAGGACATCTTTTGGGGGGCATCTTTTCAGGTATTTATTGGACATTTGTGTATTTTTTTTGTATGAAGCATTTGTTCAGGCCCTCACCTATTTTTAGACTCTAGGTGAAATGTCTTATTAATGTTCATTCCTGGGGATTCTTTTCTTGTTTTTTATTTTTAGTTGTAGATAGACACAACACCTTTATTATATTTATTTGTTTTTATGTGGTGCTGAGAATGGAACCCAGTACCTCACACATGCTAGGCAAACACTCTATAATTGAGCCACATCCCCAGCCCCCCTCCTGGGGATTCTTTATAGATTCTTGACATAGGACATGTCAGATAAATAAACTGTGGATTTTCTTTTTACTGTAATATGTATTTTATTTATTTTTCCTCTTTTTCTTTTTTCACACATTTTTATTGGTGCATTTTTAGATGTACATAAAGGTGCTATTTGCAGTTACATATGGAGACATGCACTCAATATAACAATATAATTAACTGTGAATGCTTTGTCCCAGTCTGTGGGATATGAGTGTTTTCTAGAGTGCCCATGGTGATTCCAATGTGTGGCCAAGGTCAAGACCCCCAGCCTAGGACTCATTTTCTTTTTCTCCTAGGATGACAAAGGTGGGTTCAGTGCACAGGTATGGAGTCAGACTGCCTGGCTTTGGCTGGCCTTCAACACTTGTCTGCCATGTGATGTTTTGCAAGTCACTTAATAATTTCTTAGGAGGCCAAGGCAGGAGAAGCCCTTGAGCCCAGGGGATCAAGATCAGCCTGTGCAACATAGCAAGAACCCGTCTCAAAAAATAAGCAGGGTCTTGTATTTCTGATACACTTCCAGGAGGTGCTGACACTGATTGCATGGAGCATATTTTAAGCAACAGGCACGTACCCTCCATTTTAATGAATCAACTAGCCACATGTCTCATTCTTCAATAGTCATTATTTTATTCACAGATATCTGAGCAGAGAAGTTGGCTGATACCACCAGATACCACCACCTAAGGGTAAGTCTCCCTGATCTGCCAAATCACGGCCCATTTTGCCTGAGATGCGGTCCTCTTTTCCTAGGAATAATTAGGGGGGTAGAGCTAAAGAACACAGGTGAGAAAAACGTCCTTGCACCAGAAGAGGTCTTCTCCTAACAGCCTCCAAGACAGGCAGCTGGAGAGGTGGTGGGGAGTCGGCCTCAGGTTCACCAGGACTTCTGTCTTGGAGGAAAGAAGAAAGTGTGACAATGTAGAAAGTGTGACTTACAGCCTGGGAGCAGGGCTCCACTGTGGCCTGGAGATTGCCTCTCGTTCTGGACCTATCTACAAATGTGTCGGTGTGTGTTGGTGCCACGGTAGGGAGTGATTGAGATGCAACAGGTGCACTGGCCTCAGGATGTTCCACAGGCAGCAGGGCTGAGGGACCTGTCCACACTGAGACATTTGCCCACAGGAGGAAGTGGTGTGGCACCTTCCAGCTGGGCAGGAAGGTTCCGGATTCCCCAAATCCTCCCTGAAACTCAGCTGTCAGTGAAACTCCCTGAAGAAGCAAGAGAAGCACACCAAGTGGACATGCTTAGGGGCTGTCCTCTCTCTGGACCACTCCTGATTTCTCCCATGGGACTGTGCTCCAGACACAGGTGTGTGCAAGAGCAGCTGTCTCTGACTGCTCCCAGCCGGCCAGCTGCAGAGATCAACTCCCAGCCACCCATCAGGAGACAGAGCAGCTCCCAGGAGTTGGGAGAGCTAGTCCTCTAGCACATGTGTCAGTGGGGCATGAGTCTGTCTTTTTTCTATTTTACTTTCTTTGGTACTGTTCTCATCTCCTATCATCTTGAGGCTCATTCTACTCCATCATTTGTCCAGATGAGAGCCCAGTTCCCACATTTCTTGCCCTAGACCATGTCTCCTGAAGTGTTCTGGTTGCTTTTTGGTATCTAGAATCACTCCCAAGGAGCAGGGGCGTGCGGAGGGAAGGAGGCAGGTTAGGGGTCCAAGCAGGCTGACCTTGAACTGGGAAGTACCAGATCAGACCCCTGACAAGTAGTTGTTCCAATCATCTGTGCCCCGTGGCCTGACCTTTGTGTATTGGACTGTCTCTCCTAGGTTTGAGCCCCCAGAAGTGCAAACAGTTCCATATTGAACTAGGAAGAGCCACACTGAGCAGAGACCTGGCAGAAGCTACCAATGCCCCAGGTTTCCTGCTGCTGGGTGCCCTGTCTCCCCCTTAGCCTCACGTCTGTTATTCTGCTGCACAAAAGATGGCACCTTTGGCCTGAGTACAACAGAGAGATGGGAGTAAACCAAGCTATCACAGACAAGGTCAGGATGGTAAACGTTAACTCATTTAAGGTCCAAATTTTGGGAGAGAGATTGGAATCTAGGCCCACTTTTGGAACAGAGAGAATATTTCCATTCAATCTCCTGAGGTTTTCCTGCATCAGGACCCTCCTGACGACGATGAGAATAGCATAAGAGGATAATCTGCCAGGCAATTATTAAGTGTTTTCCGAAAGTGATGCTGCTTTGCAAAATGTTTTAAAATAAATTGAATGTGCTCTTCCATTTAGAGATGAGGAGAAGCGTATCATTTGGCTTCATTTAATAATGACTTAGATGATGGTAAGAAGAGCAAGTAAATTCAAATCAGATTATTGATTTTCAAGACCATAACATAGAACTCCATCCAGAGGAAAAAAAATGACATATATTTGTCTATCTGAAGAAATTTTTATTCTTAGAAAGTTGCATGAAAAACACACATCAGCCACTGCTCGTGATGAATGAAGAAGTCGACTTTGTTATTCATGAAGTCCTCCTGGAGTCAGGACCTTCACAATGAATTACCAGGCAGCCATTTTTCTCCAGTGACGCTGGAGGGTGACGTAATGTGCTTTTATGCACAGCTCCTGTTCCTGCCCGTTAATGCTGCACCACCTCGTGACGGATGTTTTCCAGGCAACTTATAAAACTTGCTAATAATAACTCAGTATCCATTATGTGACCTACAGCAATGATGACATTAGATTCAAAAGTGAACCTCAGTCTACAGATATTTTTGTGATTCACCCATTTTGAGACTGATTCCATTCCTCACGTCAAATTAAGGGTGTTTTACAAGTGATGAGAAGGGATAGCTACCATCTTTTGAGCAGCATGAAGGCAATTGCTTCCTGGCTGCACCTACACCACAGTTTTGTCCAGGTATGCTATTATTAAAATGTATTATATACATGTATGTTACGTGGAAAGTCCTGCATAATACTATAAATACTCCCAGGATTCTCATAACTACCTCCTCCTTTACCTTTGCAGGCTCTCCATCATCCAGACGTAATGGAAGACCCAGAACCCGTGGCAGATCCAGCTGACCAGCACCATGTCAGACACTTCCCAGGCCCCACTTTCTGTCTGCCCTCCTTCCATGTTTCAGGTTCCAGCTGCTCTGCAGGAAGCAGCTCTGTATGGCTTCAGCTGGCCTCAGGCAGGAGCAGCCAAGCAGTGCTTTGTCTCTGTGTGCCCTCTGCCTGGGGTTCTCAGTCGGCTGAGGCAGGTTGCACAGATTTAGTCCTCTCAGTGCCAGGAGGATGGAGCATTGCTTCCTGGGAGGTAAACTTCCATCTGGTAGGACACAGGGTGGCCGGCTGGAGGCCCACTGTGTCACCTTAGCTCTTCCTTTTTTCAGTCTTGTGTCCTGGATTGCACTCCCTGTGAGACGGGACCCGCTGGCTCTGCTCAGGCTCTGCCTTCTGGGTCTTCCAAACGAAAACAAGTGCACACCACTGGTGGATATTCCATCTCCCTGCTTTCATCTCCTCGTGAGGGTGCTTGGAAGAATAAGCACAGATCGTGTAGGGGACAGCATTTGTGGAGGGCAGCGTCGCTGCATTATCCTGTTCCCCATCAGGGCTCAACTTCAGGTTCCATACTTTTTGGGTTTCCTACCATCTATTATGTGCCATGCCCTACAGCAAAGCAACACTATCTGCTAGCCTTGACTCCTTGCAGTTGTTTGGTATTTTTTCTTCATTGTCGTACTTGGCTGGTCCTCCTTGCAACTAAGTCAATATGCACTTTGTGCATCTCACTAACTCTTACTGGTGTGCCCTTATTCGTTTTGTGCACACTTGGGACATGTCTCTGTCAGTTGAAGCTTATCATCTCTGAGAAGTCTTCTTAATTACCAGTGCTCCATTACAATACCCAAGTGATGAGATCTCACTTTATTTTCAAACCATTTATGGGCTGAAGTGGGATTTGGTATATGAGCAAGTGACCAAAGTAATTCAAAAGGTATACCTTTATAATTATATCGGAACTGAAATGTTTGCTATAAGATAGAATTTGGTATTTGTCACATTTGATGCATGTGTCACTTGGGTTTTTTTGGTTGCCATCTTAAGCATAGGCAGAATTTATTGGAAAGTTATTGAGACTCAGAATCAACAAGAAGCTAGATATCTGACTTGGAAAATGGGTGGGAAGCAAGGGAGTGTTCTAGGCAATGGAAACTGTACCATTCATTTGCTCAATCAATAAACATTTAGTGAGCATTTACTATATGCCAGGAATTTTTACTAGTTTCCTGTTGGTGGTCATTTGGATTTCAATCTGTTGCTGTTATAAACAATATAATAACAAAATAAGAAATTTAAAAATTCATTTTCTAAATTGTATTTCTTTAATGAAATCTTCTTGACTAAGCTTACTGCAATTAAGCTCTTCATTTGGGAGGTATATATTTTCAGTACAGGTTTTTTGAACAGTATATAATCCTGCACTGTACAATGCCCACCTTCTTCCTTTGAATGATGTATTGACTTTTGAAAATGAGTCATTAAAGCAAGATATTTATGATTCGTGGAAATGTCTCAAGGTTCACTTTATCATAAGCAGTTAAAATGTAATCTCAGATGCTTAGAGAAGCTTTTTGGTAAATATCTGCCTATTTCACAGTTAAAATAGCTAAAAGGTTTTTCTAAAAGTGGAAGTTTGAGGGTACAAATAAGATCTTTTCCTGCTTTCCTAATCAATGTGATTTATTTGGGAAATAATAAAACTGTTAGGTACCAAGTGCCTTGTGAGAAAGGCTTGGGCACAATTGATTGTGTAAATGGCTACTTTGGGTCATTTTCCTTGACAACATAAAGACCTCTGAAGCCATCAGGGAGACTTCTGTGTGTGCCAAGGCGGAGAGGAGAGTCCACATAAGATCACTGGGTGCAGCCAGCAGGCACACTGCCCGTCCAGCATCCTCTGTGGTCCCACATACAAGGGGTGAGAGGCGTGGCGTGGACCCCAGTGGCCCCCTCCCGGGCAGTCCTGGGTGTGACTGTGAGGCCTGTGGGGGGCGGTGTGTGCTTTTCTAAGGCCTGTGGTTCGTGCTGCTTGGCGAAGTCTTGGCGTGTTTATTTTGTTGGACTTCTCACTTTGCTGTTTTGCGCTTTCAGATCAGCTTGTGGTTTGGCCGGGAAGCCTTTCTTCAGCATTCTCCTTGACATGTAGTTTGGCATGCTGTTGTAAGTGGTATGAGGGACACAAGGCCCCTTTCTTTATGAAGCAGTCTACGTGATCTCCGGGTCTTTGATGAAAAGCCATTAAGTTTCTAAAAGTTTAATTTCTAAAATTCCTTAATTTCAAAAATTCCTAAAAAATTTAATTTCTAAAAATCACAGTTCATTGTAACTGTCCTTCCTTTAGTAGTAAATTTGAAAATTAAAGAGCAACCTTTAATTTATTTGTCCTAGCTCTAATAAATTTTACAAATTCAGTATCATTGGTTGGGCCCAGGCTTTTGATCAAACAAATATCCTGCTTGAATTCATTAATATCAGCCTCTCCTAGTGTCTACATAACGTCAAATAACTCTATTTCACTTTAAGGGCAACTCTGAATTCAAACAAGAAGTTCAAACATAAAAAGCACCTTGTGAGAAAGAGCTTTCTCAAAGAAAGAAAAGGTGTGATTTCCAAGAAGAAGGAAAAATATCACTTTTTTCCTGGTTATTACCTGGCACACCATGAAAAAGAAAAAAAATGGGAATAATTGTTCCATTATCAGCATGCCGTAAAAAAAGTTGAGGAGAAAGGAGACGAGACAGCTTGAGATGAAGCCTTGACATACCTTAAGATACAAAGATAGACATGGAAAGTCCAGGCAAATACCTGGGAGTAGGAAACAATCCATATGATTTTCTTTTGAATTTTTTTTCCTACTACCCTGAGAAATTAAAGCTTTTGAGAAGAAAATATGACCTTCTAGGCTAATAGGCTAGTAGAATCAGAAGGCACCTTCAGAATGACATCACACCTTCCTGTCTTGAACTGTGGTGAAATTTCAGAGACAGGAAACCTGTTGCTCTAAGCCAAAATTTAAGAACACAGCATTACAGAAATCCATCCCATGTGGGACGAGTCTCACTTCTTTTTATCTTAGGCTATGAAAGTCTGATTATAGCCTTGTATAATCAACACTTTTTAAAACCGAGCACAGTTGGTGTATGCGTACAAGTTATATTTAAAACAACAGAAGAGAAACGTGTGATCTGGGAGAAATTACTCTCTCTGAGCCTCAGTTTTTTTTTGTTTGTTTGTTTGCAAATGGGTGTAATCATTCTTACCACAGAGTTTCAGGGCAAGATTTGGTGAGATCAAACACGTAAGGTGTCAAGTACAGCTTTGTCACATAGTGAAATCTTAGTAGCAATTCTTGTTAAATACGTCAATGACAAATACTCAAAGCCTATGTGAACATGTGTATAATCACAAGTTATGTATCATAGTGGTTGTTAAGCTGGCAATTTCTCTAAATTGTTGAAAGAAAGAAAGAAAGGAAGGAAGGAAGAAAACACATGCTCCAGTTACAAGATATATTTACAAAATCAATAGTTTTCTTGTATATCAACATACCCAGTTAGAAAATGCAAGGGAAATCATCCCATTCACTCTGGTGATAAAAAAACATCAATTATTCAGGAATAATGTTATTCTGCCTATCTATAGGGTTATTGCATGGATTAAATTATGTTAATATACTCATAGTATTTTTTTTAAAAGAGGGAGAGAGAGAGAATTTTTTAATATTTTTTTTTTTTAGTTTAGCAGACACAACATCTTTGTTTGTATGTGGTGCTGAGGATCAAACCCGGGTATACACATGCCAGGTGAGCTCGCTACCGCTCGAGCCACACCCCCAGCCCCATACTCATAGTATTTTTAAAAATTCCTGACACATAATAGCAGCTCATACGTATTAATAAGAAAATTTATGTAGGATTTATGTGAGGAGAACTCTAAAACTGTACTGAAATACTGCACAATACACAGATGACTTGAACAAATTGAAAGAAACACTAATTATCACAGGGCAATTCAATGTTGTAAAAACAGTTTTCCCCAAATTAATCTATATGTTCCACCAAAATGCCAACAAGATTTTGGCATTTTGAATGGCATTTTGGCATTTGGCATTTTGACCTCTAGAATGTATTCTAAAGTACATTAGAGCAATAAAAATTGTATATATATGTTAGATTTTTAAAAATAACACTGAAATTTCATCATGTAGGAACATGTCATACTGAACCCCACTATTATGTATAATTATAGTGCATCAATAAAAAAATAAGTTAAAAATTAAAAAAATACTGAAGGAAGAATTTAATCCATCAACTATTATAAGCATGCAATAATTATATTATAAACATGCAATAATTAAATTGATGTATTATTTGCATCTTTCTTATTTGAATAAATATTTGAGCAGTTAAACAGGATAGAAAGCTTGATGACAGATACAAACATGTGAAAGGATTTAGTATGTGAGGAAGGGATTGGTGCAAACAATGTGGGAGGAGCAATTTTTCAATAAATGGGTTTAAGCCAGTGGCTATTTAATTTAAAAAATCTACACCTATCTTTGACATTATATAAAACATATTTTGATGGATCAAAATGTTGATAAGAGTTTAAAATCACATAGAAAAAAACTTTCATTTGATCCACATGTGTTTGTTGAGGTGCTACTAAGTTGGAGATATCTCATTCTCAGCGTGAGATGACAGCCCCCAACAGGACTCTCTTGAAGCCTGGGTTCTCTCGGGAGAAGAGGGCCAATGAGGTGAAGTGAGTGCGAAATGTCCAGTCACTGGGAGGCCACCGTGGCCAGGACGGTCAGTGCTACAGTTTGATCTTGAGTATCTCCCCAGGTCCATGTGGTAAAGGCTGGCGGTCCCCACTTTTGCTGGGAAGAGGGGGAAGCTTTAGGAGGTGGACCCAGCGGCGTCTGTGGGCCACACGGGCATGCCTTCCAAAGGGAACCGTGTGGCCCTGGGCTCTTCCTTTTCTCCTGTGTCCCATGTGCGAGGTGCGTGGTTTTATGAACACTTCTGCCCTGATGTGCTGCCTCTCCACAGGCCCAAAGCAATGGAGTCAATTGATCAGGAACTGAAGTCTCCAAAACTGCAAGCCGGTGGTCTCAGGTAGTTGTTACAGTAACACGAGGCTGACTAACAAAATCAGGGGGGGGTTTTCTGAAGAGGTGAGTGAGCTCAGTCTAGGATGTTGACACACTGCCCAGGGCAGGAGCCAAATTCCCTCAGGAAAAAAGAACTCATGCCAGGTAGTTAAACAGAGGTGTCAGGAGAGCCCTCACTCAAATAGGGTGTGGTCCAGCATCCCAGAGATGAGCAGGAAGGAAATCACTCCTAACCACAAGAGAGACAAAGGAGGTGCTCCCGAGAGCCCAGGCAGGGCCTTGGTGAGAAATGGAACCACAGAGAAGATGCAGGTTCCGGTTAAGAGCCCTCCTGCAGCAGAGGAGAGGGACGCCCTCCCTCCTCACTAACCCCTCACAAGTGCCTGTCCTTGGCTGAAGCCAGCCAACCTCTGGAGGGCGAGGGAGCCTCAGGAAGAACACTTGCAGGTTTCAGGCAACACAGAGAGGATGGGGGGGTGTGGTCTGAAGAACACAGAGCCAACACCTTCCCAGCAACTAGGAGCATTGCCAAGGCCAGCAGGTGGGGAATCAAAGGAAACACCTGGGCACCTGGTAGCAAAGTTAGCAAGCCAGTGCAGGTGGCAGTCTCTGAGTAACAGGAAGAGGCTCCTGAGACAGGACAGAGGTGCATGAGGGGCCAGATGCTGTGGAGAGCTGTGGCTGATTTGTCAGCTCTGTATTTATTTGTTTGTTTTTACTTATTTCATGTGGTACTGTGGATGGAAGTCAGGGGTGCTTTACCACTGCTTCCCCAGCCTTATTTTTTTGGGGGGGTACTGGGGATTCCACTCAAGAGAACTTAACCACTGAGCTACATCTCTGGCCCTTTTTATTTTTTTGAGACAGGGTCTCCATAAGTTGCTGGGGCTGGCCTTCAACTTAACAGCCTCCTGCCCCGGGGTCTAGAGTAGCTGGGATTGCCCTAGGCCTGCGCCACCACCCCCAGTTTCTGATTTTTATTTAAGTGAGCATTCTGACTTCTCTATGGACAGTGAATTAGAAAGCGGTCCAGAAGACAAACATGGAGATGAGTTAGTAGGCAAGTGATGAGTGACAGGTGCTGCTCTCTGAGGAGGAAGCCCGGGAGGCAGAGACTAGGGGGTGTAGATGTGGTAGTCAGAGTTTGCAGAGAAATTGGATGGGAGAAGTGAAGGAAAAAAAGATTCAAGAAAATTTAAAACACACAGTCTGATTCCTGTCAGGATGTAGAGGGACATGAAAACACTTCCTTCCCATAGTAACAGGACAAACAAAATACTTTTCTGTGTAATTGCTCTGCACAGGCAGTACGCCTCCGTGAACTGAACTTAGGGGAAGGTCTTCAGAGGTGGCCTGAGAGCTGCACCAGCTTTCCTGTCTGGAGGCAGCGACCCAGTTGGCACAGGGCAGGAGAAACGAGCCTGTCTAGATGAGGAACTTGAAGAGGAGACACTGCTAAGCCTCAGATGACAGGGGCTGGAAGGATCAATTGGAATCTGTAAGAGTTCCCAAGCCCAAATACATACAACTTGGCTAATAATTTCCCACCATACCCCCCCCCATTTTCAAACTCACCTAGGGGTGCTGAATGAATAGGCAGCAGTGGAGGAAGGGTTGGTGGGCAGGGGTAAAGTAACTGCATAGTCCCAGGCAGCCCTCAAAGCTTTTGGGGCCTGGGATCCTGCTGCAGTTAAGCCAAAGTTCAGTAAAAAATATCTAAACTGTAGTCCAACTCTCTTCAATATCAAACTGTGAGAGGATCAAGAAAGTGCTTGCTACAGGGGAGCTTAGGGGCAGGCTAGTCACACACGAACTCAGTCTAACTGAAGTAGTGGCCTGATGCCAAGTCAACAACTGCACAAGGACCCCGGTGGTCAGCCTCCACCATCACCACTGGACAAAGTTAAGGAATTGCACTGGCCAGAAAACAACACACACTACAAAGATATGTGCAGACTCCACTGACCTTTTAAGCACCCTGTGATGTATATGATAGAAAGATAATGATACACGTGAAGAAGAAGAAAAATGAGACCCACAACCAAGGAAAACCGTCAGTAGAAACAGATCCATAGACAACTGGCTATTGGAATTAGCAAACAGGAATTTTAAAAATTCATTATAAACATGATAAGAGTTTTGCAAAAAACATATACAGGTAGAGAGGGGTATTTCAAGAGAGAAGTGAATCTTTAGGAAAAAAATGGAAATTTTAGAACTAAAAATATATACATACATATCTATCTCTATATATATACACAAACACACACACATATATGTGTCTGTATACACAGATACATACATATATATATATATATATATATATATATATATATAAATTTAAAAATTCACAGAATAGGTTTAACAGCAGATTGGACACTAAAGGAAGATATAGGGAACTTGAAGAGAGTTCATTGGAAATTATCCAGGCTGAAATGGGAAAAAAAAAAAAAACAAGACTGAAAATAAATAAATAAATACAGCACCAGTAACTTCTGACACCAAGCAATCCAGTATCTGTGTAATAGGTGTGGCACAAAGAAGGGGACAACGGGTGGGGCAGAGAAAGTCATGAAGAAAGTGGCCATAGATTCCCAATTTTTCTTTTTCTTTCTTTCTTTTTTTTCTTTTTCTTTTTTTGGCACTGGGCATTGAACTCAGGGGCACTCGGCCACTGAGCCACATCCCCAGCCCAATCCTGTATTTTATTTAGAGACAGGGTCTCACTGAGTTGCTTAGCCCCTTGCTTTTGCTGAGGCTGGCTTTGAACTTCAATCCTCCTGCTCAGCCTCCCAAGCTGTTGGGAAGATTCCCAATTTTTTTTCCCCTGGTGCTGGGGATTGAATCCAGGGCCTTGTGCATGTGAAGCAAGCATTTTATCAACTGAGCTATATTTCCATCCCTAAGGTTGCCAATTTTAATGAGAAATGTTAACTGTAGATTCAAAAAAGTCAACAAGCTCAGAAGGAAAAATACAAATAAAGTTACCTTTATGTGCATTATCAATTCCTAAAAGCCAAAAAGAGAGAAAATGCTTAAAAGCAGCCAGAGGAGAAAGAAAAAACACAACAGGACAATGATTAAAAAGTGGTAGTTGACTTCTCATTAGAAATAACGCAAGCCAGGGCTCAAGTCGGCAGCACATATTCTAAATTTGGAACCATACAGAGCAGATTAGTGTGGCCCCTGCACAAGGATGACACACAAATTCATGAAGCATTCCATATTAAAAAGAAATAAGAAAAATAAAGCAAGAAGACTGTGAGATGACATTTTTAAAGTACAAAAAGGGAAAAAACTAGCCACCTGTCACCCTCTATCCAAAAGTAAAATAAGACATTTCTAGTTCAGCAGTAGCTGAAGGAAAATCATACCATATGGAAACCCAGATCTACAGGGAGGGATGAGGAATATGAAAAAGTACAAAGAAATTAGTGAATATAATATTTTTTCTCTTAATTTCTTTCATGTGCTGTGTAAGGCGACAATAGTAACAACTTAATATCATGGGTGTTAGGAGACATATTAAGTCAGCAATAGCACAGGGCTCCTGGGGGTTGGTCTTGGACAGCTGGGACGGTGGCAGTGCCATTCCCCAGAAGGCATCTATGCGTGCCACTAGACCTATGTATTCAAGCCACTGCCATTTACTAAAAGAGAACTAGGAAGGAATCACTTGGAGGGAGGGAAATAACAAACAAACACAACTCTTGGGTGGTCTGTAGGCACTGAGGACTGCCTACCCAGCATCCCTTTCAGCTGGCCTGATGCACTCTGATTTCATTCATGAATTTACCAGTTTCTCATATACCACAAATGACTCAGGAAGGCTGACCGCATCTTCTCAAGAGTGGGCCAAATGGGCCTGAAGGTAATTGGATCTCTCCTTTCTATGGAATGATTCAGGAATCCTGGCCTAAGTCAATCAATGTCAGGCATCCCCTTGGCAAGAGGAAAGTTCAGAAACGAGAATAATGTTTATGAGAATATAAGAATGAGTTATGAGAATAATGTTTTTCTTCTTTGAAAGGAACCCTCCAAAAACCAATGCGCCTCTTCCTCTGAACACTGTGGTGTGAAGAAGCCCACTGGTGCTCTCACAATCACGTGGAATCCAACTGGAGGTCAAAGCAAACCTCACAGAGGGGTGGCAGTAAGAGCCTGGAGCTTACTGAACTGCTGCTGATCCACAAGCTACTTCAGGACTTCTTCATTTACCTACGTCAACGGTTACCTGAGTTTAAACTGGATTTTATATGACGTTGTTGTGGTTTGGGTCTGGAATGTTCCCTGAAGGCTGGTGTGTTGAAGGCTTGGTCCCAGTGCAGCAATACTCAGAGGTGGGGCTTTGGGTAGTGACTGGATCACGAGGGCTCTGACATCATCAGTGGATTTATCCATTTGATCGATGAATGAGCTACCAGGAAGTGATGGAAACTGTAGTTGATGGGCCTGTTGGAGGAAGCAGGTCTTCCGGGGCAAGCACTGGAAGGGTATTTCTTATCCCAGCCCATTCCTGTCTCTGTTTCCTGGCTCTCATGAGCTGAGCAGCTTCCTCTGCCATGCTCTTCCTCCACCAGTTTCTGTCTAGACTCAGATCCACAGCAATGGAGTCAGCCAACCATGGACTGGAACCCCTGAAACCATGCGCCATAAATACTGTTTTTCTCAAGAATTTATCACAGCAACAAAGAGGTAGCTGACACATACCCAGAGCCAAAAGAGTCCTAATGACATAGGCATGTTACATTTGAGATGGCTTTTGGATATCAATACGGAAACATGTGCAATTGAGCCTGGAGTTCAGAGGAGAGGGCATCTGTAGAAGACAGAAGTTTGAATATCATTTTGAGATCAGAAGTATACAAAGCCACGCAGTCAAATGGCTTTACTAAAGGGGTAAGTGTTCAAAAGAGGCTCCAAAACTAACACTGCGGGCATTTAGTGTAACTGGAAGAAAAATCTACAGAGTACAATATAGAAATTACAGAATAAAAATATTATGCAATCTTGGTATGAGATTACTTGACATGAGATTTTCTTTGTGCATTTTTTGGTATGAGATTTTCTTTCTTTCTCTCTCCCCTCCTCTCCCCGCACCCACTTCCCTCTCTCTACTCCCCCTGTCTCATGCTGGGGATGGAAAACCCAGGGCCTTATGCATGCTAGGCAAGTGCTCTACCACCAGACTACATCTCCCCATCCAACTCTTTAACTATGCAATTTTAATTAGTAATACATTGTCATATTTTAAAAATCAAATTGTGAAAAGTTGTCTTAAAATGAAAGGCAAATCTCCCTGTTCCTTGGGCCCTTTCTTGGGAGGCAACTATGTTTACAAATTCTTGAGTCCCATTTGAGATGGAGATACATTATGTATAACAAAGACATATGTGTATAAAAGTACATTTTCACACCCATACAGAAATAGTGGCTCTGCATAGCGCAGCATGCACTCTTCCATTATTCTCCATAGACAAGGTATGCCTCTATAATATTTTACTACTACAAATACTGAATTTTCCTGCCCAGCATCTTCCCACACCTGGCTAGTGCATCTTCAAGACATATTATTACAGCTGGGGAAGCCTGGGATGTACTAAGCAGGATGCCTATATCTGCAAGTAATGAACTCATTTGATTTAAAACACAAAGAAATGTGTGATCATGTTTCATTGAATCTAAGGTCTAGACTTTTTTTTAAATACATACATATGTATATATGTAAGTATATATTTTAGTTGCTGATGGACCTTTATTTTATTTATTTATATGCAGTGCTAAGAATTGAACCCAGTGCCTCACACATGCTAGGCAAGTGCTCTACCACTGAGTCACAATCCCAGCCCCAGACTTTTTTTTTTTAAGAGAGGGAGAGAGAGAGAGAATTTAATATTTATTTATTTATTTATTTTTTAAAGTTTTCGGTGGACACATCATCTTCTATTTGTATGTGGTGCTGAGGATCGAACCCAGCGCCACGCACATGCCAGGCAAGCGCGCTACCACTTGAGCCACATCCCCAGCCCCAAGACTTTTTTTTTAATAACTGATATGAGATATTCTGATTTTTTAAAAATTTTTACATGTTAAAGTCCCTGAAGTTAGGACAAGCCCGTCAAGTCACACCATCTGATAGTTAATTGGCAGCAATTTCTTTTCTTTGTTGCACAAAAATATAATATTGCATCTTATGATCAATGGTGCTTTAAATTAAATGAAATGTGGCATTTTCTATAATAACCAAGCAGAAAACTGTCACAGAAATTGAAACATGAAAAGCAGCTAATATTGTGAAAATATGCTTCCCTCACTAATCACTTCACCAAGAGGCAATATATCCGAAGCTAGTATGTTCCACAACTTTCCTTCTTCCTTGCTGATGTTTGCATGGGATTCCAGTACATGTTTTCCCATAATGCATTTAAACAGTTCCCTGTTGACAGACATCTCCGTTAGTCAATGTTTTGCTGTTACAAACACTGTTTTATTAAATGGATGTAGAAGTACATATCTGCTCTTTTTACCTAGGAGATCAAAAACAAGTAAGAAGGTTGATAACATCTACTGAGGGACATGGGTTCTTTTATTCCCAGTTGGCAAAGGAAATGTAATTTGGTTTAGTGGTTTTTTCTTCTTCATCTAGCATTTCTAAAGGATAGTTAGTTCAAAGTTTTAAATGTATCCATTGATCCAGAAATTCCTCCTGGTAATCTATTCCATAGAAATGCTCACATAAGACACAGAAGTACTTGTATAGTCGTGACTATTGCTGTAATGCTTATTATTATTATTACTATTATTATTGTATTGAGGATTGAACCCAGGGGTCCTCTACCACTGAGCTACATCCCCCGCCTCTTTATTTTTTGAGACAGAGTCTTGCTAAGTTGCTGAGGCTGGCTTCAAAATTGCAATTCTCCTGCCTCAGTCTCCTGTGCTAGCTTGCCGTATTGTTGATGGTATTAAAAGCAGCCTAGCTGTGCGTGGTGGTGCATCCTGTAATCCCAGAGGCTCAGGAGGCTGAGGCTGGGGGATCACAAGTTCAAAGCCAGCCTCAGAAACTTGGTGAATCCCTAAACAACTTAATGAGACCCTGTCTCAAAATAAAAAATAAAAAGGGATGGGCATGTGACTCAGTGGTTAAGTATTCCTGGGTTCAATCCCTGGTACTAAAAGCAAACAAACAAAAAAGCAAACTGAATAGCCTAAATGTTTATCAATGGGTTAGCCATTACATAAGCACAAGGCGTATGCATATTATGTATTTTTAAAAATGAAGTATATGTTTATTACTGACTTGGGAAGTTGTCTATAATATATTCTAGTATGTAATTAAAAAATAAGTTGTAGAATAATATAATGATCTCATCTTTGTTTTCAAAAACTCCAAATGAATATGTCTATCTTTGTTTAGAAAATGGTAAGATACGGGCTGGGGATATGCTCAAGTGGTAAAGTGCTCGCCTGGCAAGCAGGGGGCACTGGGTTTGATCCTCAGCACCATATAAAAATAAAAAAATAAAGATGTTATGTCCATTGAAAACTAAAAATAATAAATAAATATTTTAAAAAATAAAATGGTAAGATACATATCAGACATCTGCTGACATTTACCTCTGGGACAAGGTTTAGATGGGGATTTCACAATTTTTAAACAAATGTACTTTTTTATTGTTTTGGTTTTTTGATAATCAGTTTATTTCCCTACTTTAAAAATGAGTGGGGGATTATGAAACTTCTATGTCAAAACACAAGATTTTTAAAAAAGCAAGCAAGCAACCCAAAAAATGTTCAAGCTATGATGACAGATCATTTGAAAATATCTTACAAACCAGTAAAAAAAAGTTAACCATAGCTATAGTAAATAAATTCATAAACTCCAAATATGCATAAACAAATGTGTACCAACATTTGGGGAAAGTTTCAATCAATAAGATACAAATTAACAAAGAAGTACTTGTTTTCAACCTAATATACTGGCATGGAAAAGAAAATAAGAATTAAGATATTTAGAAGTCAGGTTGAAATAGAGTTGCCATATACCCTGTTTTGAGTAGAAACTAGTCAAACCAAAAGCAATAAGCAATACACATCAAAATATCCATTCAGTCCAGCACCTTGAACTGCATCTCTAGAAAAAAATGGACACACAGATATAAAATAAAAAGATGCTTATAATGCAAAATGTTGAAAATAATAGGGGAATTATTCAATAAGCCACAGATTAATTCATAAGTGGGGTATGTTGCCCTCATTATGAACTATTGACTATTTAAGAGTGTTTAGAAGAATTTGGTTGTTCTAAGCCAGCATAACCAAAAGAAAGAAGAGCTGTAACTCTCTAATAATTAAGGACTTAAGGAGTGACACTGGCCACTGTGGGATTCAAAGATTCTGCAGAGGCCATCTCTCTGTGTTTCTGGGGGTCTCAGGGTCATTCTACAGGCTCTGATCTATCCTCTATCAAGATCAGCCTCCTCGTGGCTCCTTGCTTTCTCTTACATATGGCTGTCACTGGCTGGTGGCAGCTCTGCTGGACCTTAGAGCTCCAGGGTCTTACCCTGTGTGATGAGCTCTCTGGTAGCAATGTTCAATTTCTTGAGAATGACTAGCTTAGCCGAGCTTGGGGATTGGTTTTTCTGGGTGAAACGTGTCAGTGCTGTCCTCGTTGGCTATAACCTGGGGTAGGGTCAATTCACTGGGCTCCAGTATCACAGGCTCTCTGCTTCTGATAGTCCTTGATGTCCCTAGTGGGTGCCCCGAACCCTGCCCACACCTCTGAAAATAGTTCCTGCCCTGACTCCTCTTCGCAGTTCCAGGGGCAGCAGTCTTCTGCCGTAGGGCTGGTAGGAATGTGGATGTGATGCTTTCTGGAAGCTGAGTATCTGGAAAGGCACGGGCACTCCTCGCCCTCGGAATGGCAGTGCACCTTCCAAGCTTGGCTACTCATCCCCTGTCATACCCAGTGTTCTTACAATGTAATGCAAGATCTTGTTGGTAGTGAAGATCTTTCTTGGAAACCGTGTTAGTTTCCTGTTCCTGGGAAAAATAACTAAGATAAGGCAACTTAAAAGGAGGAAAAATTTATGTTGGCTCACTGTCTGGGAGGCCTCGCCTGTGATCTGTTGACCCATTGCTTTGGGGCCTATGGTAAGCCATCATGGTGGAGTCTTTGGCATGAAAGCTGCTTACCTGGCGATGGCTGGAAAACAAAGAAAGAAAGCCCGAGGAGAGGCCAGGGTGCCCATACCTCCTTCACAGCCACCCCCAATGACCTAAGGTCCTTTAATGAGGCCCCGCCTACTAAAGATTTTACTTCCTCCCCAAAACAGCACAGGTTGGGAACCAAGGCACCAACCCAAGAACTATGGGACATGAAGACCAAACTATAGCACTCTAAATTCCTTCCTTTGTCCCAAGCATGAATTCTTCTCTTCTTTGGTGAAATAGTGAGTTATTAGAATGATAAAGCTATTATAAGGGAACTTAGAATACACAAATGCCATCATATATGCAAAACATACTGAAACTTAGGACCAGACTTACAGAGGGACTAGATATCTTTTTTTTTTTAAGATAATCTTTCTGATACCAATACTCTTGGGTTTTTTCCACATGCTTAATTAACATATTCCTGAGACAAAGGAGCGGCAAATATACAAAACCACAACTGCACATCTTTTTTAACCCTGATTCTATATGATGTTAGAATAGAGAGAGGATCATCAGGCTTAATCATTCGAAACGAATACAAATTTTCAACTTGTAGTTAAAATCTCAAACCTGAAATAAATCAAATACTGATTAGCAAAAAAGTGTAACTTATTGGAAATTACGATAAGGGGAAAGTGGCATTCCCGGGTGGTCAGAAGCCTTCTTAAGTGTGGCATGACTCTGGCAGTCCTCCTGGTTGTGGGCTGTTGACACAAGAGCGTGTTTAACTGGGGAATTAAGCAGCTCAGCAGTGCGGGAATTACTTCTGTGATATCATCTGTGTTATGCTGCCAGGAAATGTTCTGAAAATACTTTGCTCTGGAAAAGCTATGTCTGAATGAGAGAAGTCAGTGTTCCAAAATCATTCTCACCAACTCCTGTACCCATGACAGCCATGCACAGCAGCTGGCCATGTCCTTTAAATGGATGTGTGCTATTCCCCTTCCATAACTACAGTGAAATACCTGAGATAGTCAGTGCGGTGGTGCATGCCTGTAATCCCAGCAGTTTGGGAGGCTGAGGCAGGAGGATCGCCAGTTCAAAGCCAGCCTCACTCATTTAGCGAGGCCCTAAGCAACTCAGCGAGATCCCGTCTCTAAATAAATTTTTTTTTATAAGAAAGATCTGAGATAATTAACTTAAAAGGGAAGAGGTTTGGGGCTGGGGATGTGGCTCAAGCGGTAGCGCACTTGCCTGGCATGCGTGCGGCCCGGGTTCGATCCTCAGCACCACATACAAACAAAGATGTTGTGTCCGCCAAGAACTAAAAAATAAATAAATATTTTTTAAAAAATAGGGAAGAGGTTTATTTGGGCCCAAAGTTTTAGAGGATGCAGTCCATGGTCAAGCAGACCCATTGCTTTGAGTCTCTGGCAGGCATACTGGCTAGCCATGGCGGGGAGTGCATGACCAGGAAGCAAGGGACGAGAAGGTGGCCAGGACTCTACAGGGCACTTTGGGAGCACATGCCCAGTGACTAAGGCCTCCCACTTGGCTTCATCTTCTACAGGTCCCACCACCTCCCAATGGTGCCAGTCTGGGGACCAAGTCTTTAACATGTGGGCTTTTTGTGGACATTCAACATGATTAGACAGAGGATTCATAACTATGAATCCAGAAACTTCTATTTTCTTTCTCTCCTTTTCTCCATCTTTCCTTCCATCCTGCTTTCTTTTATTTATCACTTTATTATTTATTTACTTTTGAATGGTGCTGAGGGTCAAACCCAGTGCCTCACACGAGCTAAGCAAGCTCTCTACCACTGGGCCTCAGCCCCAGCCCTTCCATACCCCTTTCTTCTTTTCTCTCTTCCTTGGCAGAAAGTTAGAAGGGCAGAACTGCTTACATCAAAAGCTGTTGCCAGAACCTAAAAACCCAGGATGATTGAAAACTTCACATTTTATCGAGTTTAAAATCTATGTAATGAAGGCAGATAACTGTTGTTCACCCTTGTAATACAAGGGAAATTTTGACCAGCCCATAAAAAGATTTTTTAAATCAGCTTAAAAATTCCAACAGCCCACACACAATCCTTTAAACCATGTCTTTTGGTTCATTAAACCATTCTTTTTTTTGCTTTAAAAGCTTCCCAAAAATGTTATAGCTAGCATCAGGACAGCATTTTTCACAAATCCACATTCTAAATTCTTTGTTTAAAAAAAGTCATTCCATGTTTCCTGGAACTGTTATAAAAAAAGAGCTCATCCCTATCTATTTTGGCAAGGCTTAGGAAAACATTAGCCTTCCTTTCTACAACATTTAACAAAAGTTAGTCTCAGAGCTCAGCGAAGGAGAAAAGCATCCAAAAACCCTATGAAGCAAATTTATAGCTGGAAGAGTATTACTAAAAAAATAAGCACTGAGGGTTATTTTTAGTTGACGAGAACTGTGTGTTCCCTACTTCCCCTCCTTTCTTCTATAAGCCTTTACTGTACCTTTGCCAACAATCTGGCTAACAGAGGGCTGAGGTACCCCTGGTTGGAAAGCACAAGATTTTCCGCATTTGCTTCCTACCAGTCTTAGACTCACCACCAACCCTGAGAACAAAAAATAGTTCCACTTTCGGTGAAGATTCTGTGGAAGTCGTCAGCCGGTGACTGCTGTGGGTGGGGGTCACCACTCTGCCTTGGCATCTAGGTGCTTTGTCTCAGAAGCCCACCCTGTCATTTCCCAAGTCTCCCACCTGGATCGGAGCACCTAACAGGCCCCTCGGGCTCAGGCCAGACTCCCCCAGAGGTATCAGTACCTTTTCTCTCCTTCACACTCTGCCCTCCACTTCCCACCCTGAGCACAGCTCCTCATCCCAAACAGCTGGCCAGCAGTGCAGAGGTGGCCAGAGGCGAGGGAAGGCTCCCCGTCTCTGGAGTACCTCCAGGGCCTCGTGGCCACTGCAGTTCCAGCAGATGGATAGATTACACACCCTCACTACGATGGGAATTCCTTTCCCTGAATCTTGAGAGACTGGGTCATCGGAGTGATGCTAAAATCCTGGTTTGGGTGGTCCTCAATCACTTTAGACACATGACAAGCTTGCCCAGTTACTACGTGTGGACCAACCTAGCCCACCTGGGTTGAATGCTATATGGTTGATAGAATGAGGGCAGCAGGGTCCTTTGGCACCTGAAGTGGCAACTTTAATGCCCCTTCAGACCACCTGCTGTCTCCTCAGCGAACTTGCCTGGCCTCTGCCATCCAGTGCTCATGGGACCTGCAATCTCTTCTCTTGCTTCCAATTAGTGTGACCGTGTCTTGTTTTCCCAGGATGAGCTTCTTGCTCAGCCCATGGGCTCCATGTCTACCTTTCTACCCGACCTTGGCAAGATGTGGAAGGCAGGGAGGGGTCAACGGTGACAGATCATATTCTAAGGTGCAGTGATTATGCCTTAGGGTTCAGAAAAAGACATGGATGGAAGACTGTTACTTTCCCTTAGTGCTAAAAAGTCCCAAAACTAAAGCTGCTGTCCTGTAGCACTCATTATTCTGTTGCAGTCCTGTTCATGTATCTCCGAGGTGGAAAGCAACAATCTTCCAAACAGGTTTTTTCTTGAATTCTAAGCCATAATCACTGCAGTGATGAATTTACTAAGATCAGAACATGAGTCATCCTTTGTGATTTCTGGCATACTCTTGCATCTGTGACGTCATCAGTGACGCACAGCAACAAAGTGGAGTCACAGTGTTCAGCCTTCACGGCAGCAGGTGGACACTGTGAGCTCACAAGTGCGGCTCCCGGGGAGCTGCAGAGGCAGGAAGGTCCACGTTGTTCCAGCACAAGTGGCTCTAAGAGCCAGGCCTGGCAGGCTATGACAGTGTTGCTGCCTTTTTTCTCAGAATGGGAGAGAGAAACCTACACAGGAAGGAGCACTCAGAAAAGAGCACGAGCAGATGGAGCCTGGGCTCCGCCAGGCACCCTTGTGTCCACACACTGGAGGACAAGGAGATGCAGAACTGCAGCCTCTGTCTGTTATCCTAAATCTTTATCAGTCAATTGACAAGTCATGGGGCCAACAATTTTGTTACACAATCTTAAAACAAATTGTGTGCGTTTTTGCTTTAGAACAAGTTGTGTTTGTTGGTCTGGGACACTGTGCACACCAGGACAGTCTGGGCATCAGATTTATGTATCCAGCTCACTTGCTGCAGTCAAACAAAGAGTTTGCCTTGGGGATTATATATTTTGTCCCTGGCTCCTTGTATGCTTCTCCAACCCCTCTCTGCTTCCTGAACTGAGTATCAGGAACTGAGTAGCTTTCCCCCACCACACCCTTCTGCCTCACCTTGGGCCCAGAGCTATGGAGTCAGCTGAACATGGACTGAACCTATTAAACTGAGCCAAAATAATTTTCTCCTCATTTAAGTTGTTTTTGTCACCAGGCACAGTGGTACTGACTGTAATCCTAGCGGCTCAGTTACCTAAAGCAGGAGGCTCGAGAGTTCAAAGCCAGCCTCAGCAACTTAGCAAGGCCCTAAGCAACTTAGTGAGACTCTGTCTCTAAATAAAATATTAAAAAGGGTTTGGGGATGTGGCTCAGTGCTTAAGTACCCCTGAGTTCAATCCCTGGTACCAAAAAACAAACAAAAACATTGGGCCGGGGTTGTGACTCAGTGGTAGAGCACTTACTTAGCATGTGTGAGGCTCTGGGTTCAATCCCCAGCACCATGTACAAAATAAACAAATAAAATAAAGGCATTGTGTCCATATATAACTAAAAACATTTTTTAAAAAGTTTTTGTCAGTTATTTTGGTGGCATAGTAAGAAATCAACAACTAGTGATAATTAAATAGAGCAATTATAATAATATGCTGCATTAGACATTATTTAAAACTTGTGAATTTTAAAAAAATTTTGATTCTAATTTGTTATATATGACATCAGAATGCATTACAATTCATGCTATACATATAGAACACAATTTTTCATATTTCTGGTTGTATACAAGTATATTCAAACCATTTGTGTTTTCATACATGTACTTTGGATAATGATGTCCATTTCATTCCACCATCATTTCGAACTCCCTGATCTCTCTTCTCCTCCCACCCCTTTGCCCTATCTAGAGTTCATCTAATCCTCCCATGCTCCCCCTCCCTACCCCACTATGAATCAGCCTTCTTATATCAGAGAAAACATTTGGCATTTGGTATTTTGGGATTGGCTAACTTCACTTAGCATCTTCTCCAGTGCCATCCATTTACCTACCTGTAAATGCCATGATTCTATTCTCTTTTATTGCTGAGTGAAATTTCATTGTGTATATATCCCACACTTTTTCATCCGTTCATCTACTGAAGGACACCTAGTTTGGTTCCACAACTTAGCTATTGTGAATTGTGCTGCTATAAACATTGATGTGGGCTGTGTTTCTGTAGCATGCTGTTTTTAAGCCCTTTGGGTATAGACTGAGGAGTGGGATAGCTGGGTAAAATGGTGGCTCCATTCCCAGTTTTCCAAGGAATCTCCATACTACTTTCCAAATTGGCAGCACCAATTTGCAGTCCCACCAGCAGTGTATGAGTGTGCCTTTTTCCCCACATCCTCACCAACACTTGTTGTTATTTATATTCTTAATAGCTGCCATTCTGACTGGAATGAGATGAAATCTTAGAGTAGTCTTGATTTGCATTTCTCTAATTGCTAGAGATGATGTGCATTTTTTTCACATATTTGTTGATTGATTGTATATCATCTTCTGAGAAGTGTCTGTTCAGGTCCTTGGCCCATTTATTGATTGGGTTATTTTATTTTTTGGTATTTAGCCTTTTGAGCTCTTTATATACCCTAGAGATTAGTGCTCTATCTGATGTGTGAGGGATAAAAATTTGCTCCCATTCTGTAGGCTCTCTGTTCATCTCAGTGATTGTTTCTTTTGCTGAGAAGAAACTTTTTAGTTTGAATACATCCAATTTATTGATTCTTGGTTTTACTTCTTATGCTGTAGGAGTCTTATTGAGGAAGTTGGGGCCTAATCCAACATGATGAAGATTAGGGTCTATTTTTTTTTTCTAGTAGATGAAGGGTTTCTGGTTTAATTCCTAGGTCCTTGGTCCACTTTGAGTTGAGTTTTGTGCATGGTGAGAGGGGTTTAATTTCATTTTGTTGTATATGAATTTCCAGTTTCCCAGCACCATTTGTTGAAGAGGCTACTTTTCTCCAATGTATGTTTTTGGTGTCTTTGTCTAATATAAGATAATTGTAATTTGTGGGTTAGTATCTGTGTCCTCTATTCTGTACCATTGGTCTACTCATCTGTTTGGTGCCAGTACAATGCTATTTTTGTTACTATGTATGTTTTGTTACTCTGTAGTATAGTTTAAGGTCATGTATAGTGATGCCACCTGCTTCACTCTTCCTATTTAGGATTGTTTTAGCCATTCTGGGTCTCTTATTTTTCCAGATAAATTTCATGAGTGCTTTTTCTATTTCTATGAGGAATGCCATTGGGATTTTGATTGGAATTGCACCAATTCTGTATAGTGCTTCTGGCAGTATGGCCATTTTGACAATATTAATTCTGCCTATCCAAAAACAAGGTAGATCTTTCCATCTTCTAAAGTCTTCTTTAATTTCTTTCTTTAGGGTTCTGTAGTTTTCATTGTATAGATCTTTCACCTCTTTTGTTAAGTTGATTCCCAAGGGTTTTTTTGTTTGTTTGTTTTTGTTTTGTTTTTGAGGCTATTGTAAATTGAGTAGTTTTCCTCATTTCCCTTTCGGAGGATTTGTCACTGATATATAGAAATGCCTTTGATTTATGGATATTGATTTTATATCCTACTACTTTACTGAATTTATTTACTAGTTCTAGAAGTTTTCTGGTGAAATTTTTTGGATCTTCTAGGTATAGAATAAAACTTGTGAATTTTTTATTTCTGGAATTTTTCATTTAATATTTTCAAGCCATGTTTGACCCATGGGTAACTGAAATCTCAGAAAGCGAAATCACAGATAAGTTACCACTGTAGTGCAGCTTCCCCAGAGAGAAACTGGGGATCATGAATCTAAATGTTCTTTCTTTTACTTTTATTTATAATAGTGAGAAGTTAGAAACAATAAAAACGTCCAATAATAGGGGACTGAATAAATACATTTTAAATGGGACATTTAAATGGGACTATATTAAAATAAAATTGAAATCTAAAGAACAGCTATGTATTTTTAAAATATTTTTTTAGTTGTAGATGGGCACAATATTTTTATTTATTTATTTTTATGTGGTGCTGAGGATAGAAACAGTGACCTCACATGAGGCAGGTGTTCTGCCACTGAGGTATTGTATTTTATTTTTTAAAAATATTTTTAGTTGTAGATGGAAGCAATATCTTTATTTTGCTTATTTATTTTTTTAAAGTGGTGCTGAGGATTGAACCCAGTGCTTCACATGTGCGAGGCAGGCGCTGTGCCACTGAACCCCAGCTCCGCCCCACCAGCTGTTGTATTTTAAAATGAAAATTAAGTGAATCTACATTTTTTTTTCATGAGGACCAGCATGAAAACTAAGATTTCCAGTAGATGGTTTCTCTAAATATTTTCCAAGGAGCCAGATGCGTTGGCACATGCCTGTAATCCCAGCAGCTCAGGAGGCTGAGGCAGGAGGATTGAGAGTTCAAAGCCAGCCTCAGCAACATAGTGAGGCCCTGAGCAATTTAGTGAGAGACCCTGTCTCTAAATAAAATATAAAAAATGGCTGGGGATGTGGCACCATAATTAAGCACCCCTGGGTGTAATCCCCTGTACCAAAAAAAAAGGACCCTTTTTTCCCTCAGAGCATCCATATACATCCAATGCTCTTAGTCCTTCTGCCAGCTTAGATCCCACTGCAAAACCCTGTTTGAGCCAAGAATCTAGAACTTGTCGAAGCAGGTCCTCAGTGCTGGGCGCCATGCCAAGTGGGACCTGCAAAGATAAATTCCACACAATTCGGCCCTGAGGAGTTGAGATGCAGAGCGAGGAAGCAAACAGAGGAGGGGTGCTTCAGGGTACTCTTGAGGGGCAAAGGAGCAAGGATAACTCAGTCTTAGGGAGCAGGGAAGCCTTCAGGATGGAGCAGTACCCCCCAGGGAAGCAGTGTCTAAACTGAGACTCGAAGGCTGAGGTGGTCACCCAGGCCGTGAGGGCAGAGGGCATTCCCCAGGGCCTCAGACTCCACGCAGGCCTTGGAGTCAGTTGGGAAGTGGCCTCGCCCACTGAGTGCTCTGTCGTGGTGACTGCCACCTTGCTAGCACCCTTGGGGGAAAAAATGCAATTGTTCCCATTTTTGTTTTTAAAAATATTTGTTAACTATTATAATTTGATTATTAAAAAAAAATAATTGGGGGCTGGGGTTATGGCTCAGAGGTAGTGCGGCTTGCCCAGCATGCGTGAGGCACTGGGTTCAATCCTCAGCACCATATAAAAATAAAATAGAGATATTGTGTCCACCTATAACTAAAAAATAAATATTTAAAATTAAAAAAAATAATATTAAAAGATAATAATTTAAGACATAGGGTTTTTATTCTGGTTAGAAATTCTAGAAATAGAGATGGTGGTTGCATGACAGTGTGAATGAATCATTTAACATCATGGAGTCTGCACGTCAGCAGCCTTAGCAACTCAGCAAGACCTTGTCTCAAAACAAGAAACAAAAGGGCTGAGAATGTGGCTCAGGGGGTAGGCACCCCTGTTCAATCCCTGATACCAAACAAATAAATAAAATAAAGGTTATCAATTAAGCAGAACTGAAGCCTTTGTTTCAACTGGGGCCTTGAAGAAAATATACGCAAATGAGTCTCACATTCCAAATTAAGATCATCTGTGCAAAGTAGGAAGCTAAAAATGAATTTAGTGATCCTTTTCCCCTTTACCCACAGTAGGGAAATGAAAAAGTAAAAGTGGCCAAGGTGATGAATATCAGAGAAACATTTTTGGAGGCAACTTACCTCCTGGATGGGAAGGTGAGGGTAGATATTTAGAAAAGGGATTTCAACAGAAATTCTCTGAGATTTTGATATGGGTTTCCTGGAGCTGGGGAGGCATGGGGAACTCGTACCTGAAACCATAACACACCAGAACCTTTGACTTGCTAGCCGCTCTGAGGATATTTTGCTGTGTAGAGCATGGCTGCCTGCCCAGGTATGCTAGTCAGGATTCTCCAGAGACACAGAACCAATAGAATACACATTTACATGTGTATGTGTGTGTGTGTGTGTGTGTGTGTGTGTGTGTGTGTGTATTTACACATAGACACATGTACATATATATATACACAAAAGTACATATGGGTATATATGCATGTACATATCACAGCATGCATAAACTCCCTCCATACATGCACACACATTCATGCATGTACATATAAAATACAAATACATATACATGTACATATATGTATATGAGAGAGATTTATTATGAGGAATTGGCTCCTGTGCCTGTGGAGGTTAAGAAGTCCTATAATCGGTCTTGTGCAGGCTGGAGAACCAGGCCAGGCAATCATTTGGTCTAAGTCCAAAGGCCTGAGAACTAGGGGAATCAATGATGTAGATACCAATCCAGGGGCAGAAAACTGATGTCCCAGCTCAAATGGTGAGACAGGAAGGAAAAGGGACAAAATTCCCAGTCTCCATCTCTGTATTCTGCTTAGGCCCTCAGCAGATTGGAGGATGACTACCCACACTGAGGAAGGGCACTCCACTTTACTAATTCCCATTAATGTCATCCAGAAACACCCTCAAAGACACATCCAGAAATGTTTAGCATGGGTTCCTCATTGCACTGTAAGGTTGACACAAAATAACCCATCACATCAAGCTTGTCAAGGCAAAGGATGCATGGTTGATTCTTTTTCTTTTCTTTCTTTTTTGTACTGGAGATTGAACCCAAAGGTGCTTTACCACTGCTTTACCACAATTCCAGACTTTTAATCTTTTTTTATTTTGAGATAGGGTCTCACTAAGTCACCAAGACTGGCCTCGAACTTGTGATACTCCTGCCTTAGCCACCCAAGGTGCAAGGATTTCAGTTGGGTGCCACTGTGCCCAGATGCATGACTAATTTCTGTTAGAAATCAGATGGTGGGCCAGGTGAAAAGGAGAGCTGGTTGGGGTGGTCTTAGGTCCTGTCTGGTACAGTGAGGAGACTCCAGAGGCAAAGATAGATGTCTATTGATATGAAAGCTCTCAAATGCCACCAGAAGGAAGGTATGAAATCTCCAGAGTGAGAAGAGGGGGCCTAGATACAAAGAAATCCAACAGAATCCCTTGTAAGAGAAGGGACCGTATCTCCATCCATTCTATGAGGCCAGGATAACTTTGATAACGAAACCTGACAGAGACTTTATAAGGAAATTTCAGACAAACACTCATGAACACGGAAGCAGAAATCCTTAATAGATTTTCCCAGCAATGACAATCTCCCTGCAAGAACATGCTCTTAAAAGAATCTCCACCCCTTTCCAGAGGAGGAGGAAAGGAAACACAAAAAGAAGCTTGTGGTGCAGTGACCCAGCCCTGACCTCATGGATGTGAATTCCCAGGGTGTTGTAGAATCACCACAGTCTGTAGCCATGGTAGCTGTAGGTGGTAGCTGCTCCCCTATTCTCTGCTGGCCTTCAGGAGGGAAAGCAAAGCTCCTAGGGCCCTCCTTCAGGAGGAGGGAGCATCAAAAGCATCATGAGTCAAAATGAGAGGGAAACCATTCCAGTAAACACATTAGAAGTTAAAAGAAGGAGGAGAAGAAATCCTTAATAGATTTTTATTTTGTTGGGGGGGGCACTGGGATTGAACACAGGGGCCCTTTACCCCTGAGCCACATCCTCAGCCCTTTAGATGCTTTATTTTGAGACAGCGTCTTGCTAAATTGCTTAGGGCCTCACTAAGTTGATGAGGCTGGCTCTGAACTTTCGATCCTCCCACCTCAGCCTCCCAAGCCACTGAGATTACAGGTGTGTGGTAGTCACATATCTTTTAAAATATGAGATGCAACTATCATATTCAACACCACTCATGATAAAATCTTTACGTCAACTAGAGTAGCTAAGAGTTGCAAAATTTGATAAAAGGTAACTACCAGGACTGGGGATGTGGCTCAAGGGGTAGTGTGCTTGCCTGGCATGCGCGTAGTGCTGGGTTTGATCCTCAGCACCACATACAAATAAAAAATAAAGATGTTGTGTCCACCAGAAACTAAAAAATAAATATTTAAAAATTTTCTCTCTCTCTCTCTAAAAAAAAAGAGCGTATCTACCAAAAATACTACAGCTAGCATCATATTTATTAGTGAAAGGCAGAATGCCTTCTTCCTAAATTCAGGAGCAAGAGAAGAATGAACACTCTCACCTCCTCTACTTAATCTGTACTACAGATTCTGCTATTGAAAAAAAGAAAAGTATTCAACACTGCCTTTAACAACATGGTTGTTTACATAAAAAATCCTAATGAAACCACACAAAAACTGACCATAATAATTGAAGTTAGCAAGGCTGCAGGACACAAAGTCAATATACAAAAATCAATTATATTTCTATATATATCAATATCAAACAATTGGAAAATAAAATTTAAAAATATAAATTACAATTGTACCAAAAAGGATAAAATACTTACAAATAGCCTTAATGAATCATATATAAATGTCTCATTAACTCTGTAAAACATTTCTGACCTCGGCTGCAATTGTGGCTCAGAGAGCGCTTGCCTTGCCTCGGCACTGGGGTCGATCCTCAGCACCACATAAAAATAAAATAAAGATATTGTGTCCACCTAAAACTAAAAAATAAATATAAAAAAGTTTTAAAGATCTGTATCTGACAGATATTAAAGACTGAAATAAATGGAATGATGTACCATATTCATGAACTTGAAGACTCAGCATTGTTAAGATGTTCACTCTCCTTCTAATTTGAATTTGCAAACTCCATTCAATCCAAGTCAATAATTTAGAAGTTTTTTTTTTTTAGAAACAGAAGTTGACACATTAAATATTAAAACATTTAAATGGAAATTCAAAGGCTCTTCAATGGCCTAAACAATTTTGAATTCCATGAGCAAACGTGAAAGACTTATCCTGCGTGGTACTTTAAATGAGCCCCTTACAAAACATTCCGCTGGTTGATTAGGCCACTTTGGAATGAGAAGGACTAAGGCACCACCAGGGAACCTCATGGTCCCAGGCCTACAAGCACTTTTATTGCCATATGATTATTAAGCAATGAGATCTGGAGATGGATAACCGATGGTGCTTACCCAGAGCAATTTTACTCCCAAGGGAACGTTTGGCAACATTTTTGGCAGTTACATCTAAGGAGTTGCTATTGGCATAAAGTGGATGGACCAGGGATGGTGCCAAACATCCCACTATGCACAAATTTGCTTCCCCAAAACAACAGCAAGTCATCCAGTCCAAAATCTCAATAGTTCTGAGGTTGGAAGAGCCTGAGGTGGAGAAGCCCATGAAATAGAGAGTCTAGAAGTGAATCTACACATATCTGTTCAATTGTTCCTCATCAAAATTACTGATACAATGTAAACGGCACTGAAACAACTGGACATCCATATGGGGGAAAACGAATCTCAATTTCCCATACAATACACAAAAATTAATTATGTTAAACTAGATCAGGGACTTAAAACTTATAAACCTAGTTGGAATTATCTTCACCTGGCTGCCACTGAAAACAGATCCTGAGACAAAGGTTTGCATATAAGCAAATCATTTCAAAAGGGGCCTGAAGGGGAAGAAGTGCAGAAAAGAGGGAGTGAAACAGAAAGAAGGAAAGCCCAAAAAGAACACATTACCATAAGCCACTGGGGCTCAATTGAAATAGCATTTTTTGAGGAGCTTAATGAAATGTATCTTAGAATTGCATGCCCAGATAATGAAAAGAGAAAGTATTTATCGGTCCTCTCCTAACCCTCCATGGTCAAGGGTGGATCTACGGCGTCCATTACTCAGCACTTCTGGGTTGCCCATTGGTGAATGAAGGGTGGGTTCTTACAGTCATTCCCTAAATCCCCAGGGAAGGAAGCAAAAGGTATGTACGCAAGAGAGGAGGCACTGTTCATTGCTCTTGTGCAGACATGTTTAAAACCTTTAGTGGCTGGAGCAAGAGATAAGAAGCACAAAATACAATGCACTCCTTACACAATTCAATTTACCTCTCTTACACAACTCATTTCTCCCCAGAACTGAGTTGTGCAAGGAGTTGACAACGGATCCAGGTGGCTTGACTGTGAACATTCATCCCTGTAGAATCTATGACCTTATTTGTCTTGCTTTTGTTATTCTGTAGTTGTTCACTGGCCATTATCAATTGTGCACAGAACCACTAAAAGATACTGCAGGAAATCCCTTGGGTTTCACACAATCCTCCAATGCACTCCACAGACACGAGGAGCCCAAAGTGACCAGGTGATAGTTGTAGTTTTGAGTTCGGAGAAGCATTATTTTGTTTCTAATGGAAGCATTTCCTGGCCTGAGAATGAATACTTCTGATCAAGCAGAGCCACATGGTGTGTACAGGAAACACACAGTTCTGCAAAGAGGTTACAGGAAATACTGATGGTCTGGACCTTGAATTCCATCTACTGGAACACAGTACCATATATTGTACAGTGGTTCAACATACTCACCAAATTCTTAAGGACAGTGTTCAAATCCCACAGAGGGTCATCCCTGGGCTGGCACATTTCAAATAAGCCTTTAACATGAGATCCTATTGCTTTATTAATCCAACTGCCTCTGAATGATAAGGCATATGGAAAGAAGTATGTGTCATAATTCCATAATCATTACCAATTCTCCTTTACCATAAAAGGCGTCCCTGGGTCTGAGACAATGTCATGCAGGACACCCTGCTGATAGATCAGCCATTGCTGTCCACTCTAAGGTGGAGGAATTCCAATGTAACAAAGCTGCCCCAAATTGCTGGCTATTGTCCTCATGAGGGGGTGCCATATTGAGGGTTCAGTGTTGGGTTGTCTCTGGCAGACTGGGTGGTCAGCTGTGGTAAAAGCTAGGGAAGCCTTGGTGAGAGAAAGCCCACTCTGCTGGAACCATCTGGAATTTCCATTCCTGCTACCATTCTCATTATGAGTCCATTGAGCAGGGCTCAGAGGGTCTGGGATCAAGGCCAGCAGGTGTACACACTCGTCCTTTCCACCTGGCCATTCGCACCTGTTCTTTAGTAGATGTTGCCTGGTGCATGTTTACATGAGGCACAACTGTCTGCTCAACTTTGAGCCTACCCCTCCAGGACCATGCACAGGCTTCTTTCCCAGCCTTCCTTGTCTTCAATCTGTGAATTTTACACACCCTAGGATCTCAACAAACTAGTTACTAACCAATCAACCTATTTTGCACAGTGATGGAGTCAGACACCATTCTCTTTATTTAAATGAATTGCCAAATGTATTTCCTTCCAATTTTACCCACTGGGACATCATCTCAGAGTGGGGCCGTAAGGTTGCAATAGTCCATTTACCACTGGCACCAACCTGTAAGCCAAGCCAAAGTTCTTTCCTCCTCCATCAGGTGGTGGTAGGAAACTTCCCAATGAAGCCGAACATGAGAGATAAGGAAGAGGCATTGCCATGGGAAATCAAGACACCTGAGTATGCAATTTACCTGTGCCTACATTCCTCTTGGACTCCTCGAGCCTAATATTTAAATGTTCTTTTTGTAGCTCTTGACCTTCTGACTCAACATATCTGATAATATTCAGCTACTGAAGGGCAGTTCTGTTTGCACGGCCACTCTGGATCCCACGTTCATATGCTCAGTCTACTAGAGCCCAGTAGCATCCTGGGATCTATTTTCAAATGACAAGTAATTCTCTGTCACAGAATCCTAAGTGTCTGCACGATGACTCTGCTTTTGGGGTCTGTCAGAGACTCCAAACTGCATCTTTTTTTTTTTAATTTTATTTTTTAGTTGTAGGTGGACACACAATCTTTATTTAGTTTTTTTTGTATGTGGTGCCGAGGATCGAACCCAGTGCCTCACGTGTGCTAGGTGAGCACGCCACCACTGAGCCACAAACTGCATCTTTTGAAATCATAGATACTGCTAGAATAAATGGATCTTCCAGATCTTCCAGCCCAGATTGCACAATGACTTTCATTCTGCTCTGGGCTTCACTCAAAACTGGAAGTTATCTGAGAAATGGATTGAAGCAGAATTTCTAAGTAGAGTATATGATGCTGCCAAAATTCAAAGGTGACCACCAAATGCTGTGCCTGCTTCTTAATGGTAGGTAGATGCAAGGTACAATAATTAGTCCTTTACTCTAGAATGTTCCATTATGTCCAGACCATTGCATCTTTAAAAAATTTTAATATGTGGTGAATTTCTTAATATTTCATTTCTTAACATTTATAGTTTACCTCCTACACGCTGAAGCATGTGTCTTACCAAAGCTTTCAGAGAACTTGCTACTCCCTGCTCACCAGGTCCAGTTCATGGTGGGTCCTCAAATAATGGGTCAGTGTCCTACTCTGCAGATGCTGAGAAGACCAAGATCCCTGAGAACTGCATCGTGTCTGAAAGTCAAAGTCCTGGGGCAAGACAGTGAATGCACTTTGCTGTTCACTCCAAGTGAAAAAGAACTGCTTTTGATTCTCTTTATTGATGAGTTTTAGGAAGAATGATGTTAATGGCCCCATAGCCATTCCATGAGTTCTGAAACCAACTATGTTGGTTGGTCAGTCCAAAACTGCATCAAGCAGGACACCCATGGATGGGCTACAGATTAGTTAGGTTTATAGTAGTGTGCCAGAATCTACCATGATCCATCTGATTTTTATAAGGCCCATCGGGTAAGTTGATGGGGACCACTAACTTCCAACCTCGAAGTCTCCTATGGTGGTGCTCAATTCTGCAATTCCTCCTAGTAACACTTCTGATTTTTCTCTTGGTTGGGTTGGGGACAATTTCAAGGACTTGTCCCCTATGTTTCCCATTCTACATGTCAGGAAATCATTGTAAGTTTTAAGCCATCTAAGAATATATCCATTCCAATTGTACATATGGAAACTGAGAAAATAACCCCAGGGCAGGTCCTTGGACTCAGGGGACGCTTGTAAAGTAGCTTCAGTCAGAACTCCATTTACTATCTTCCCTTCATAAGTCCTGACTCTAACTGGAGGAACATAATGGCATTTCAAGTCCAGTGGTAACTGTCGACTCAAGTTTTCTATCCATTTCTGTAGGTATCATTATGCTTGCTAAATGGTAATTGGTTCCATAAGGAAGGATTGGGTAATATTTATCATTTTTACCTTTAGTGTGTCACAGAGTCCTTCTTCTCTAAGAACTGGCCGGCTTCCCATCAATCTGCTTCAAGTCAGATTTAGCTTTGGAGATTGAATGATTTTCCATTACAGTGACTACTTTCAAACTTCAGCTTTCCATCTTTTGGTTTTTAAGAATAAATTATCCAAGTCAAGTCACATCCTAATTAGCTATCCATCTACCTCACCCTCTAGAACAGAGCACCACCACAGATCCCTGCAGGTCAAGAGAGTCTAAATGCCATTCTGGCCTTGCTGCCCATTATGGTAATTCCTTCCCTTTTTGCTGCTACCTGCCCTCAGCTATTTCAGAATTCTCCCATTCCCACTGATATGTGGCATCCTGTGGGAACATCGCACACTGATCAGCTCTAGCCTGCAAAGGACAGTTCTTACCAGGCTTCTCAAAGATGGCCACAACTCCCATGCCAGTATAGTCTTTATGCTTTAAAAAGAGAGTCCTCCTGAATTCTCTCAAGGAACATAGCCAGGTGGTGGGTTCTATGATCAATCCAACATAGTAAGTCCAATCTAACTTCTAACCTCCCTGAGCCTTTCCAGGCTTCTGCCAAGGAAATTCAAGCATCTCTTCCTCACTAACTGTAAGTCATCATCCAAAGGCTACCTCAGCAGTGAGTGAGAAGCAGATTCAGACGTCTTCACTGGAACTCACAAGCCAGTGGGGTGTGTTCCTACATCAGTAAATTCTCCTCTACTCATATCTGCACTTGCCTCTTCCTTGATCCTGAGTTTGAATATTTACAATTGTCCATTTCCCGCTCTTTTTCTGTTAGTTCCTATCACCCAGGTCTTATCATTCTTTCGATGTATGATCTTTCTTCCTGGAGTATGGACTATTTTTTCCCCACTCAAGCTGTGACCCTGATTCTCAACCTAGAGGTAATGAGTGGTGGCTGGGGTTGATCTTGAGAAGTCAGTATCAGGAGACACCTTCTTAGGTGTGAAATCTAACAGAATTGATACATCAGTTGGCCTCCAGGGCCCCAAAGCATCCAGAGTTGCCAGGTCTCAGGCCAGTCCAAGTGCACAATGATTTCTCAGGTCAATGATTTTCATGCAATCATTCTCCTTTACGTCCATTTTCCTGATGTGCATCTCTGTGCCTGATTACTATCTAGCACATTCTGTGTCATGGAGGCTCCTTTGCTTCCTTAACCTGCCTTTTATTGACAGCTGGCAGACAAAATTCTGTGTTTTGCTTTTCATCTGCAAAACTTCTAAAGCATTTGACAAAGACCAGCAACCTCCAAAATCTTCATAATTACCATCGACCAACACCACTTTAGTGCTGGGGCTGCCACCAAGCCCAGTACTCTACCTTCCACCTGTACCTCATCCCAAGCTCCAAGTGGGTCCTTAGCAATGGTGCTGTGACAACATGCCACTTACTCCAGCAGTGCATTCCTTATTGCTGGGTGACTCAGCTTCAAAACCCTAACCTGAAAGACTTCTTTCTAGGACCACATCTGAGACTAAATAACTCAGCCTGAGTTCCCTGAAAGCAGCATCTGAGACAAAGGCTTATGTGCTGGTGCTTGTTTCAACCACCTTTTCATCACTATGACCAGAAGACATGACAAGAACAACTCAGGGGAGGAAAACTTCATTTGGGCTCCTGGTTTCAGAGGTTCAGTTCATGGACCACTGACTTCGTAGCTCCGAGCCTGAGGTGAGGCCCGATGGTGGTAGGAGTTGGAAGAAGATGCTCAGTTCATGACAATCAGGAAGCAGAGAAATCTCTTTTCCCCAGAAACAAATTATAAACCCTAAAGGCACACTCCTGGTGACCTACTTCCTCTAGCCACCTCCTACATGCCTACAGTTACCGTCAATTAGTCCATTCAAATTATCAATTCATCAAATGGATTATTAATCCACTAATTAGGTTACTGTCTCAGGAGAGGAGATGTCGCTGGAAAAGGGCCCAAAGAGTTCCAAGAGAGAAGGGGAAAATGGATCCAGAACCAGCAGGGTTTCTGGCATACATGTTGGAAAAAAGAATTTCATCATGCACTAGACAGAGCTTTATTTAGGAAGAATGTGGGGGCTCCTTGAGAGTGAGAAGCATTGCCTTGGGCTGGGGTCTGGACATTTATATAAGGGCTGTATCAGGGCCAGACTCCTGGTGGAGCCAAGGTGAAGCTACACAATTTCATGCCAGTTTTCCCTGCACTTGAATATTTCCCTCATTTTACAAGGGAATGGGCCGAGGGCCTGTTGCTCAAAAACTGTTACAACTGTGCTTTCCGCATCTCAGCGGCTCATGGACCCTTCCTTTAAGACTCTATCTCAGTTATAGCTCTCATAGTCATTTCATGTCTGAACGATCCTGCATTGTCTCACATATAAGCTTTTGGAGGACACCTCATATCTAAACCATATTAATACTTTATTTAAGAAAGTGGAATCACCCTTTAATTAGCCAAAATTGATCATAAATCCTTCCTTTAGTCGAGTGCTGTGGCTCATACTTGTTATTCTCAGTTATTTGGGATGCTGAGGCAGGAGGATGGCAAGTTCAAATCTATTCTAAGCTTAGAGACACCTTGTCTCAGAATAAAATAGAAGGAGTTGGGGGTGTAGCTCAGTGGTAGAGGACCTTTGGATTCAATCCTTAGTAACTCTTCCTGCAAAAAAAAAAAAAAAAAAAACAAAGCAAAAGAAAATGATGGTGGAATATGATGGACATTATTATCCAAAGTAAACGTATGAAGACACGAATTGGTGTGAATATACTTGTATACAACCAGAGATATGAAAAATTGTGCTCTATATGTGTAATAAGAATTGTAATGCATTCCACTGTCATATATAAATAAAAAATTAATTTATTAAAAGCAAAAGAAAAACAATGATGTGCATTCCAAAATTGTATTTGTTAAGAATAATTATAATTACCCAGGTTGTAGGAGTGTAGACAAACTCCCTCAGTTTTGAATTGCTTCTTATAGTACTCATTGATTATATTCTTTCATAAAGCAATTTAGTGGTATATTACAAAAGCCACTGAGCATCTTCAGCAGGGCCTTTCCCATATACCCTCTGTATTCACCTACATACTTTGAGATTATTTTCTGCTTAAACCTTTCTTTTCTCCTGGCCATGAAAACAAACTCAGCTTATACACAGGGCAAGCTAGAGCTAATTAGCTAGAAACATCCTTTGAACCACAACTGTTGGGGAGTTGGTGGATGATACCCACTTCCTTGCCCTTTGGTTAGACAGTATATTCTGAATGGCCTCCTGGGTTTCCCCAGGAGGATGGTCCAGTTGCCACATGGTATCTGGTTGCCAATGAGCCCTCCACTGGCTTCCTTTTTCCCCTCTCTCCCTTCCCTAATCCCTTCCCAGCGTTCCTGGCCTCACCTCCCACATAGAATACTTGTGTTCCAATCTCCATCGCAGGGTTTGTTTCTGAGAAAACCCAGAGATAACAGCGATACCTTTCTGTCCAGTGATTCTACTCCTGGGTATTTATCTAAAGGAAACAAGTTTTTAAAAGGAGGGGAGGAGTTATAGCCATAAAAGACATTACAACATTTTCCTGTAATAGGAGAATTGGAAACAATTGAAGTAATCCAACAAAGATCCATTCAGCTGTTCTTTCAATGGCATTGATTTTTCCATCTACGTTATTCTGGGCACTGCTGGCACTTGAGGTACCAAATAGAATGTTATGAAATGGGGCAGAAAGGACACAGGAACAGGACAAACTAGGACACCTGAAATAGGACAGCAGCAGGGGAGACAGAAGAGCTCAGGTGGGAGGGATTCTTTGAAGGCAAGAATCAAAAGAACCAAATGCCCCCGTTAGATACAGAGGATAAAGGATAGGTGTTACTGAGAACTTTCCAGTTTTTGCTTGGGAAAATGAGTGATGTCACTAACTGGAATAGAGGATTCAGGAGAAGCAGATGTTAAAGTATTGAATTCAGATTAGGATACACCAAATTTGAACTTCTACAGATTGCATCAACATCATTTCACTTCTACAGACCCTCATATGACTTGAAGATAAGCCAAGGCTCCAGGACCTCTGTCAGTATGAAAATTTACCCCCAAACAGCAAAAACCTAACTACAGAAACCCTGAAGAAGGTCTTTATCATAGGAATTTTTTTTTTTTTTTGAGGTGGTGGGAATTGAAACCAAGGCTCATGTATAACACAAACGCCCTCTACCACTGGACTGCGTGCCAGACCTCGGGGCTTCTTAAAGACTCATCCAGGAGTTTACGCAAGACGAACAACAGAACCCTTCCCAGGAGTCCTCTGTGGACATGGCTGCTTCCCCTCAATTTTCCATGGTCACGGAATTTCTGTGTTTGCTCAAGATATACTTCTCTCACCACGATGCCACTCTTTCTGTTTGTTTTCCCTCTGCCACTTGTCCCCGTCCATGGGCCACCCTATTCATCTCATGGTGGCTGAGAAGCACAGAGAAAGAGAGAGGAAGGGGTTGGGTTCCAATATCTTCTTTGTCCTCACTGACCTAACTTCCTTCCCTAAAAGTCCCCCCCATCCCACAACACCAAATAGTGGCACAGGCTGGGAACCAAACCTTCAGCAGGCAGACCTTCAGGAAACATTTAAGATCCAAATGATAGGGGTCCTAAGCCAAGGAATACAGACCTCCCATGCCATAAGGGATTTAACCCAGGGGTGCTCTACCACTGAGCTACATCTCCAGCCCTTTTTATTTTGAGATGGGCTCTTGATAAGTTAATGAGGCTCAGCCTCCCGAGTTGCTGGATTACAGGTGTGCCGGGCTAATACAGGCAGTCTCTAGAAGCTGGGAAAGGCAAGAACAGATTCTGGAGCCTCCAGAAGAAATTTAGCACTGCCACTACTTTGATTGTAACCCATAACACCTGTTCTCAGCCTTCTGACCTCGAGATCTCTAAGATAATAAATTTGTGTTGTTTTAAATCTTTAAGTTTGTAGTGAGTTGTTACAGCAACAATAGGAAATTAATACACGATATATTCCTGCTCTAAAGAAAGCCAGCCCCATCCTTCACTCTCTCCTGCCTGTTCTCTGGGTCTCAGTGACTGCTCCCTTCCCTCCACTTCAGAACTTTGGATGGTAGGATTTTCCCAGTGAGGCTAACTCAGGGTTTTCACTCAGTTTTATTGATTAAAAAAAAAAATCTTGCCTGTAACTTCATAAATTGTTCTCTCTTTAAATTCTCTTGGATGATCCTTTTTAAGTTTACAATTATATCCTAGTGGGACATTGATAGCTGCAGAGCTGTAGTATCAAAATAAATTGGAAGCCCCAGATGTCAATGATTAAGAAGAACTGAGAACCACCTAACACATCCAATAGGACACGACTGTAATAAAGTATCTGAGAACTCATCTTTTAGACTCCCGATCAAAGTGACCCAACTGGATTGCTCGCTGGATTTTCCTTTCTCTTACTCTTCTTTCTTCCCTTCTTTCATTCCTTCCCTCTTTCCCTTTCATTTCCTTCTCTGTGTTGTTCAGGTTGGTCTTGAATTCCTGGACTCAAGCCATCTTCCTGCCTCAGCCTCCCAAGTACTTGGGATCATAGGCAGGTGTCACCTAGCTTTCATCTCCCTTTACCCATTATTTTTTCTTCCTTCCAACACTGACCAAGGCAAAATTGTGATAGTTATTGTAACAAAGAGGCAAATTACATATTCATGTCTCCTTGGCAACTTCTGTCCCAGCAGACTTTATGCCACCCTCTGTTCTCTGGAATGATTCAGCACGGCTCAATTTGCTAGAATCTTACCTCTTTCTAGTCAAAATATACCTCTCCAGCGGGTACATGTGCTAAAGGCTTGGCCCCTGGTTTGGTGCCACTGGTAGGTGACAGAACCTTTAAGAGGGGACCCTCAGGAGGTCTTCAGGTCACTGTGGGTTTGCTCGTGATGGGGACTGTGAGAGGTCAGTCTCTTTCTCTTTCTCTCTTTCTCCTCTTAGCATCAGGTGAGTAGTTTTTTTTTCTTTTTTTTTTTTATTGGTTGTTCACAACATTACAAAGCTCTTGACATATCATATTTCATACATTAGATTGAAGTAGGTTATGAACTCCCAATTTTTACCCCAAATGCAGATTGCAGAATCATGTCGGTTACACATCCACAATTTTACATAATGCCCTATTAGTAACTGTTGTATTCTGCTACCTTTCCTATCCCCTACTATCCCTCCTCCCCTTCCCTCACTTCTTCTCTCTCTACCCCATCTACTGTATGTCATTCATTTCTCTCCTTGTTTATTTTCCCATTACCCTCACAACCTCTTATATGTAATTTTGTATAGCAATGATTTCATTTCCATGCAATTTCCCTTTTCTCTCCCTTTCCCTCCCATCTCATGACTCTGTTTAATGTTAATCTTTTCTTCCTGCTCTTCCTCCCTGCTCTGTTCTTAGTTGCTCTCATTATATCAAAGAAGACATTTGGTATTTGTTTTTTAGGGATTGGCTAGCTTCACTAGGCATAATCTGCTCTAGTGCCATCCATTTCCCTGCAAATTCCATGATTTTGTCATTTTTTTAATGCTTCGTAATATTCCATGGTGTATAAATGCCATATTTTTTTTATTCATTCATCTATTGAAGGGCAATTGGTTGGTTCCACAGTCTAGCCATTGTGAATTGTGCTGCTATGAACATGGATGTGGCAGTGTCCCTGTAGTATGCTCTTTTAAGGTCTTCAGGGAATAGTCCGAGAAGGGCAATAGCTGGGTCAAATGGTGGTTCCATTCCCAGCTTTCCCAGGAATCTCCATACTGCTTTCCAAATTGGCCGCACCAATTTGCAGTCCCACCAGCAATGTACAAGTGTACCCTTTTCCCCACATCCTCGCCAGCACTTGTTGTTGTTTGACTTCATAGTGGCTGCCAATCTTACTGGAGTGAGATGGTATCTTAGGGTGGTTTTGATTTGCATTTTTCTGACTGCTAGAGATGGTGAGCATTTTTTCATGTACTTGTTGATTGATTGTATATCCCAGGTGAGCAGTTTTAATACCTGCTCCCACAATGATGTGCTGCCATGGGCCCAGAGCAAGGGATTAACCAATCCTGGATCAGAACCTCCAAAACTGTGAGCCAAAATAAACCTTTGACTGAGTTGACCATCTTGGGTGTTTGTTATTATAAAATGGGTGGTATCTGCAGTTGCTTCCCATTCATACCCTCCTGCTGGGGTGAGGTGATTTTAATTTGCATTCCCTGTGACTGAGGACAAGGTTGGTGTGTCCTGCTGGCCATTTGTACTTCTTCATGAAATCCCTATTTGAATGGCTCCTCAACTTTCCTATGGAGCTGTCTCCACAGCATCCCTTATAGCTTTGGGGCCTGATTCCTTTTTTGGATTGTCCCCTGCAAAACTTCTACTTTTTGGCTTGCCATTTCTTTCTTTCTCTTTGTTATGATAACTATCACAATTTTTTAAAGGAGAATTTCTTTTCTTCATATAGAATTATAAGCTAAGAACTATTATTTTGCTTAATTCTTTTCACCACCAAGTGAGGCAGACAGGCCAGAGGATATGAGCTCCAACTTACAGGCAAGAGCAGAAACACTGTTCCCATGTATATTTTCTTAATATTTTGTTTTTTAGTTGTAGTTGGACCCAATGCCTTTATCTTATTTTATTTTTTATTTGGTGCTGAGGATAGAACCCAGAGCCCCGCAAGTGCTAGGTGAACGCTCTATTGCTAAGCCACAACCCCAGCCCCTGTCCCTATATTTAATATCTGACAGATCTGAGAGATAAACTCTGGGCGTCAGACCCACAACTGCTTTTCCATGACTTCATGATACATCATTTTAAAGTAATCTGATTTCATAATGCTTTACAGTACAAGAGAAGCATCCATAACATCTAGTCTTCGCGGAGCCAAGCAGCCTAATTAATTACCTCACAATCTGGCACATTGAAGGCATTGTGTACTCTAACTCAATTTCACAGCTATGTTTAAGAATCTGACAAGCCCAAATTGCAGCAAGGCTGATGTGAAAGGCCCAGGAACACGACGGTTAATTTTCGCTGCTGTGAACAAAAGACCTGAACAAAAGACAAGAGCAATCTGAGGAGGAAAAGTTTATTTGGAGGCTTACGGTTTTAGAGGTCTCAGTCCATGGACAGCCAGCTCTGTCACTCTGTGCTCGAGGTGAGGCTGAACATCATGGAAGAAGGATAAGGTGAAGGAAAACAGCTGGGAACATGGCACCAGGAAGCAGAGGGGGTAGGGAGAAAGAGAGACTTTTTCTGCCATGACAAAATATAAACTCAAAACTCACTCCCCCCATGACCCACCTCCTCCAGCTACTCCCTACCTGCCTTCAGTTACCACCTCTGAACCTTCTTACACTGTCTCATCCATGAGCTTCTGGGGACATTTCACATATAAAGCGTAACACTGTTGAGCATATTTTCAAGTTTAACCTGGTCTGGCCAACTTCACCATTGCTCAGGTGGAGGTTGAGGCTGCTGAGTGAAGAGGGCAGAGGGACACCCCCTAAAGGGTGGACACTGATGAAAAACACAAGCAATATCACCTCCATTTTCTTTGGGATTAACATCTCCAGGAGCCTTATTTCTGGTCTACCACATCATTACTGCATAACAAAGAGCAATACTTTTGAAGTCCAAACTATGCAAGGAAAAGGTCTAACTACACTGCTGGCCTAGGACCCTAGAGGCCATATAGTGCCAATTTCATCCATGCTAAATGGTTCACTCCTTCCCGACGTGTTTTTTTCTTTTTTCTTTTTAATTTGGGGGCAGGAGGGTGGGCAAGAAGTGTGGATGCTGGGTATGTTACTCTGCTTTTCATTGCTGTGACTGAAATACAAAATACCTGACAAGAACAACTTAGAGGAGAGAAAGCTTATTTTGATTCATGGTTTCAGAGGTTTCGCCTATGGTAAGCCAAGTCCATTGCTATGGGCCCAAGATGAGGTAGAACATCATGGTGGGAGGGCATAGCAGAAGAAAGCTGCTCACCTCAGGATGCAGAGAGGAAAAGGGAGCAGCCTTGGAGAATATGCACCCCTCCAGGGTGCGCTCCTAGTGACCCACTTTCTCCAGCCAAGCACCACCTGCAGGTAGTTACTACCCAGTCAGTCCATGTAAATTAGGATGGACTGAGTAGGTTCTAGCTCTCAAAGTCCAATCATTTCACCTCAGAACAATCTTTCATTAACACAGGAGCTTTGGGGGGATGCCTCATATCCAAACCACGATACTGGCAATTGAACCCAGGACCTCCCACATGCTAAGCAGGTGCTCTTCCACTGATCCACATCCCCAGCCTGGGCTGGATTGTAAAAGAAGGGCCTATCATCAGAAAAACCAGGAAATTCCACCTTGAAGCCTGCAGGGTAGGGGGATTGCAGGCACTTCCTGGAGTTATAGATGGTACCGGAATCTGCTACATATTCTTAATTGTAAAACCCAGTTGGACTGAAGGGGAAAAGCTTGGCAAACTTTGGTCTTCCACAGCACATGGAACCAGAGCAACCAGCAAGATCAAGGCCTGGTGACTAATCCTGACAATAACAGGACTTTCACACACAAGGTGCGTGGGTCCCTAAGGAGAAGGGCATATGAACTTCATATACACAAAGTTTTTCATATACACAAAATTTTGCATATATGAATTCCTGGCAACGGGATCTTTCTATTCTCAAATTTTGAGCTAGAAAAAAGGACTAAGCCAGTAACAGGCTAGGTTACAAAAGCCATGGTTACACTCAGAGCTGGCTGAGTCTGAGCACTTTCAGGGCCCCCTAGGAAAGATCGGGCTGTGGATTCAGGGCAGACCCACTGAGCCTTTGTTTTTGTGTTCTTCCTAATTTTATTTAGGAAACAAACAAGCCCTAGGAACTTCCAGGTTCAACTATGCCCCTGAGCCTTGTGCACATAGTTGGGTCATCTATTCACCTACATTAAACCCCAGGATAGATGGAACAAAGGGGTGGTGATGCCTCACAAGCTACTCAGGAGATAAAGGCAGGAGAATCCCACATTGGAGACAAGCCTCAGCAATTTAGTGAGATGTGTCTCAGAATAAAAAAAAAATACTGGGGATATAGTCCGCGGTAAAGCACTCCTGAGTTTAATTCCAAGTACCAAAAGAAAAACAAAAAACAATGCAACAAAGCATATTCTGGTTTAAGAGGAGGTGGAAGCCAATGTGGGAAACAGTGGAACTTTTCCTTGGAACTGTGGTGTTATAGCAGTTTTGTCCCTGTCCCTTCCCTTCTGGTTTCTAAAGAGAAGGCAGAAAAGAATCTCCATCCCCCAACTCCTTGACTGAGGCTTTAATAGTCTATGTACTCAACAACCTGCAGAAAATCCAAGGTGTTTTATGCTGCACCCCTGTGAATCGAATCACCCTGCTACCTTTGCCCTCTGCCTTGGACTGCCACAGGTACCTAATAAAACCAAATGCGAGGTCCAAGACACAGCCTAACCTGACCTCTCCATTCCAGGAAGCTTTTCTGGCTGTTTCTTCTCCTAAATCCAAGATTCTTGATGATAGTTCCAGAAAACAAAACCACAAATGCTCCCAGTCACTGTGCTTTCAGATGTTCTGGGTCTAGCTCAGCCTCTGGGGGACCTGACTGGTGCTTCTCCCAACAGCCACCTGGGCCCACCTTCTTGAGGAAGCCCACTGTATTCTTGTTGGCATGGCCACTATAGAAGTGGAAAGGGCCCGACCCCATGGGAATCACTTTAGTTGCTTAAACCTGAACCTTTTTTCTTCTGTCTGAAGCTTCTTTGCCAAAAGTGCCTGCTCCACCTGGGTGGCTGAGGTCTTGGTAAGCCTTCCTCTTTTTTTAAGAGATGACCCAAAGGATCTTCTTTCTTTGCCCTTGCTTTGATGTCTTTCCAGTGCGGCTGCTGTTTCTTTCCCTTCTTAATGCATCTTTTGCTGAACAGAAATTGTTATTTATTTATGGTACCAGGGATTGAACACAGAGGAGCCCTACCACTAAGTTAGATCTTCAGTCTTTTTTATTTTTATTTTTTTTAATTAGTTGTTCAAAACATTACAAAGTTCTTGACATATCCTATTTTATACACAAGTGGGTTATGAACTCCCCTTTTTACCCCAAATACAGATTGCAGAATCATATCGGTTACACATCCACATTTTTACATAATGTCCTATTAGTAACTGTTGTATTCTCACTAAGTTGTTGAGGCTGGCCTCTAATTTAGTAGTGTTTCTGCCTCTGCCTTCAGAGTTGCTGGGATTATAGGTGGGTGCCACTGCACTGGTAGAAATCATTAATTTTAAAATAGCCCAATTTACATTTTTCATGGTTTAGTTATTTTTGTGTCTCATTAATAAAAGTCGTACTGGGTTGGGGGTATGGCTCAGTAGTAGAGCACTTGTCTCTTGTAAGCAAGTTCCTAAGTTCAATGCCTAGCACACACACACACACAAAAAGGCTGTAGAAATATTCTCACATTTTCTTCTCTAGAAACTATTAGTTTACTTTTTATTCGGCTCTCCAGTCCATGAGAATTGTCTACTAGAAATGGTCTAAGGTAGGCAGTGGTCAGGATGAGTTCTTTTCCTTTGCATAGCCAACATACTCAGCATCACTGGCCTACGCTTGTCCCTCTGTCCTACCTGGAAGGGTTATTAGGGTGGAAGGGATCTGCTGAGGGGAGGTGAATTCCATGGACATGTATATCATGATTTCATTCATTCAGTAATTAAACATTTATATCAAAATACCAAGAAAAAATATGGACCTTTCTTCATGCATGAAGTTAAACTTAGAGTTGTCATATTTTTTAGTTTTCATATTTTTCAGAGCATCAGTCTGGATATAATTAGAAGAGAGAAACCACAAAATACAGACAGGGAAAATTTAATAATAAGAATTATTAACTACAGCAGGTTGGACTAATGAAGGATTTACAAGTAAAAACTTTAGAGAGGTCTAAAGGATGTGGGAATAATGGGCACAGGAACAGCTGTCACTCTTCTCAAGCCCCCTTGGAGAAGAACATTGTTGGCTCACTGAACTCCAGATGAGTTGCTGGGGTGCTCCCCTGGTTAGAACTTGGCAACTGACTGCCGTAACAAATCACAATAAACTTGGTGGCTTAAGATAATAGTAGTTTATTCTCCCACAGATCTGCAGGCCAGAAGTCCAAATTCAAGATGTCCGCAGGGCTGTGTACCCTCTGAAGGATTTAGGAGGCACCCTTCCTTGTCTCTCCCAGCACTGGGGCTCCAGGTATTCTAATCTGCCTGGATCTTCCTTTTCCTCTGACTCGCCTCTCTTTGTGCCCTTCTCTTAGAAAGACACTTGTTATTGAATTTAGGGCCCACCCTGATAATCTAGGATGATCTTCACTTAAACTACTTAGCTTAATTACATTTGCAAATACCCACCACAAGTTCTGGACACACGTATTTTTGGGCACCATTCAACCTACTATCCTGCCCTCTCTCTCAGGGGTATGGGAAACTGTGCAAGTGGAGATATCTCACTGGAGGTCCTCTTCTATGCCGCCTCCCTCCCCCCAGGTGGCTATTGCAGGAAACTTCTGGGCTGAAGAATCATGCTGAGCAAGCACACACCAACCAGGAAGCAAGCCCTTTTATCCTACAATGTCTGAGTTCAATGCCTAGCATTAAAAAAAAAAAAAAAAATAGCTGTAGAAGTATTCTCACACGTTCTTCTCCAGAATTAGTTTACTTTTTGTTTGACTCTCCAGTCCATGGCCAGCCTGCTACTGACAAAGCTTATCATCACAGCAATAGGCAAAAGAAAGAATGTTTACAGGGCCCAGATCCATTCTTATAGAGAAGTCAAAAAGGGAAGACTTTGGAGCTTAAATTCAACAATTAGTAACCAGCATACTGAGATGCCATGAAAGTCCACTATACATGCTGTGTAATGGAAAAGGTAGTTTTTTAAAAAGTTTTTTTTTAAGCTATAATTTATTTGGTTTTTTACTAAAGCCATTTTGGAGGCTGTGCACAAAGTTGAATAAGTGTTAGCATTTCTGTTAGATACATTAATTACATTTGGTATAACCTAAGCAGCAGATACACTTCATGTCTCCAAAATATGGAATGAGTAAAATTGCTATCTTAATCCTGTGTGGTTCTTATCTATACTTTGTAGTGGTTGGCGATTTCAGAGAATCTAGGTGCATTATGTAACTTTGGATATATAGTTTTACTATATTTACTAGGTGGTGTTAGCTCATTAAATACCATGTGCGATACTATGTGTAGTTTCCATTTCTAAATGAAATAGCACCACTTATTTAGTTTTATTATAATTTTGAGGTTAGTACTAACTTTATAAAGTTCAAAAATCTTAAATGTTCAACACAATGATTATAGACACACAGAATATATCATGTAAAACAGTGCACCCATCACCTAGGCTAAGACAGCCGATTTCCAGGATCCCAGAATGGTCCCTCATGCTCCTTCCCAGTCAATACCTCACATCACCTGTGCTGCCCCAATCAGTCACTGTTCTGTTGCCTGTTGTTGAAATTCACGTGGATGGAAACAGGCAACGTGTGCTCTTTTGGATCCAGCACCATTTGTGGAAGATGCCATCACTCCCCTTTTACCAGCACCAACCTTGGGGAAACACACATCTTATGTGGCTGTTCACATGCGAGCCTTTTCTTTGCTTTCCTTCCTTTATACCACACCACCTTCACTGCAGGTTTTGGCATTTTTAAGTCCTCTATGTCTGCTCTTGTTGGCTATTTTTGGTGGTTTGTTTTTGGATCCTATTCTGTTCCATTATTCTATTTGTCTATGCTTGTGCTATAACACACTATTTTAATTACTATAGCTTTGAAGTCTTAATATCTGGTAAAATCCTATTTCCTCTTCAAGATTATTTTGACTATTCTAGGCCCTTTGCATTTTTATATAAATATTAATTCAGTTTGTTAATCTCCACTAAAAAAAATCTCTTGAGATTTTGATTAAGATTGCGTTGAATTTATAGGTTACTTAGAGAAGTATTGGCAACTTTAACAATACTAAAAATTTCAAGCCATTAACATCATATAGTCTTCCATTTACTTGGTTCAGCTGTTTCTCTTTGAAATAGTTTGTAGTTTCATTTTAGAGTCTTGATGTTTTGTCAAAAATTTTTCTGAATAATTTGTAATTAAAATTTAAAATGTTCTATTTGGTGCTGCAATGTAAAAATACAATTGATTTTTCTTATATTGATTCAGGATTATTGCTAAAGTCATTTATTAAGATAAGGTTTACCTGTAGATTACTTTGGATGTTTATGCATTCAATATAGTAATAGCAACTTTGTTTCATTCTTTCCAATCATTATGCCCTTTCTCAATTTTCCTTACTTGTCCCTATGGTTATATGTTGTTGAATAGAAATGACAAGACTGGGCATCGTTGTCCAGTGACCAATTTCAGAAAACTGTTTATCAATGTATAATAAAGTGGAACACACATATACACTATAATTCAGCAATCCCACTGAGGCCAACAATTGCGGGGAATTCTTGAGTGTTTAATCTAAATACTTAGTTTCAACGACATAATTTCAGAAACCAGGAAAATTAAAGGTTTTAATTTAAAAAAAACATTTTTTAGTTGTTGATTTTTTATTTATTTATATGCGGTGCTGAGGATTGAACTCGGTGCCTCCTCACACATGCCAGGCAAGTGCTCTGCCACTGAGCTACAGCCTCAGCCCCTAAAGATTGTGATTTTTGAAGGTGATTTTCTATGTGTCCTAAGTTACAGATATAAGTAAAAAGAACCTGTTGACATCTTCTATTACAGATTTCTTCTAACTTCTACATCCTGTGTTTTTTTCCCCCCCTGGTTAGTGTTTTCATTACTTTACGTGATTAAAGTCACTTTTCTGTTCCCAGTATCTTAATCTTCTCAGTTCTATCCCAAAGAATTTTTTTGATAACATAAATATCCTACCTAAGCTCGCTGTGATAATCAGCCACTAGGCACTTGTGGACTACTGCGCACCTGAAATGTGGTTAGTCCACTAAGGAACTGAATTTTTCTTCTTCTTCTTTTTCTGTGGTACTGTGGCACCAGGCCATCACTCATGCTAGAATGAGCGCTCCACCATTGAGCTACGTCTCCAGCTCCAGTGAATTGTTAATTTTGTTAAGAGATAGCTAAAATGTAAATCTTAACCCTAGACTGCACAGCTAGCATTTTCTTATCCCGCACATTTCTTGATGATGTAGTAAGATAAAAGCAGGTAAGCTCCTAACAATGAGCTCTCTCAAATCCGAAGCAAGGGGACTTCCCTCGCTAGCGCATTTGGGGACAGAGAATTCGCTGTACAGGTGACACTAACTTTTACCTGCTGAACTTCCCTTAACAAGGTGCTTTCCCCCCAAATTCCGGGAGAGGTGTACCGAGCATAGTAAGCCGGCTGGCGTAGAGCGGCTGACGTGAGATGGGGGCGCGTTCCAGCTAGACACCGACCCAGTCGCCGGCTAAAGAATGCTGCCTTTTAAAGAACGAAGACTAACGAGACTCGGGCCAGCCGGCAGAGAGGCGGAACGTGCCGGGGTGTGCGGCGGCCCCTCTCTGCGGGCGCCGCGCCAGTTGGCCGCGCGCTGCCCCACCTCTTCCCTCCCGCCGCAGCAGCTGGTGGTCCTCTGGCCCCGCCCTCTCCCACCTGGGCGCTCTCGGGTCACGCCTCCCGGAGCGCCCCGCCCCACCGACGTCCGGCCCGCGCGGCCCGCGCGGCGCTCCGGCGCCCAGTCGGCGCGCTGACGTCCGACGCTCCAGGTACTTTCCCCAAGGCCGGCCGGCCCGGCGCGGGGGCGGGGCGGGGCGCGGAGCGCGCATGCGCCGCAGCGCCAGCACTCTCCCCGGATCGTGCGGGGCCTGAGCCTCTCTGCCGGGGCAGGCTCTGCTCGCGCCACCTCGCTCCCGCCGCCATGTCCGCCACCGTCGAGCGGGAGTTCGAGGAGCTGGATGCTCAGTGTCGCTGGCAACCGCTGTACCTGGTGAGTCGCTGGCCCGCGCGGCGGCTGCCGTCCTCCGGGGACCCAGGCTCGCGCCCGCCGGCTCCCTCCCGCCTCCCCCGCTCCCGCTCAGGGCGGAAGTGGCGGCGCGCGGGCCGCGTCAGGGGCGCGCCTGCGCCGACCGCTGTCGGGCCACTTTTGAGGAAAAGACGTGGTGCGAGGCCTCCTCGTTAGCGCAAGCGCGGACGTTGTTCTGGAGGACGGCTCCACAGCGGCGCCTGGTGGCGGCGTGGATGGCGCGGCGGGGCTGGGGCCGGTGGGCGCGGGGGGCCTGGGAGTGCTCAGGGAACTGGGGCACCTGTGGGGGCCCCGGCGCGTGCGTGTGGACCGGGCCCGGCGCGATATGTGCGTGTGCGCGTGGACTCGGGGAACCGGTGTGGGCTCGGGGGGACCGGCGTGATCTGTGCGTGTGCGCGTGGACTCGGGGGACCGGTGTGGGCTCAGGGGGACCTGGCATGACCCGTGCATCTGTGCGCGGAGGGACGCGGGGTCCCTGGGGACCCGTGTTGCCCTGGAGGCCCCTCGTGTGCGCCCGGGACGCCGGCCGCATCCTCCAGTTGTGCCCACACCCCGGTGCGAGGCGCTGCTCTTGGACACCTGCTGGTAGGTGTTGTGGCATGGCGCGGTCGGGGTCGCCCGGCCCCCTCGCGGAGCCTGGGTGGGTTGCGGGTGGCCTGTGGGCTCTGACAGGCACCGCCACTCTCCGGCCCCGGAGGGCCTGGTGTCTCTTGCTGGTAGCTCTCCCGAGGAAAAGGCTCTGGCCGTGATGGTGCAGTGTGACAGTGTCTTCACCGAGGCATGCTTCACTCCAGTGAGCCTCACAGCTCCCAGACATTTGAACAAGTTCCACGGCTACATGTGCTTGTGCAAGCACAGCCTTGTATAGTCAGCCCTTCCAGAAGATGCCCTGATGCCCACAGGCTAGCTCTGTTCTCTTGTCTCTAACCACAGGGTAATTTAGCTCTTAAAAATGCAACCCATAGTATGAACATTTGTGACTAGCTTTTTCTTTTTTTTTTTTTAACCTATCTTTTTTCTTTTCCTTTCTCTTTCTTTCTTTCTTTTTTTGTACTGGAGACTGAACCCAGGGCCCTTTTTACTTTAAATTGAGCTCGGTTTTTGGTTAAGTTACTCAAGTTGGCCTTGAACTTGTAGTCCTGTCTCAGCTACCCAGTCGCTGGGTTTATAGGTCCTGAGCCACTGTGCTAGTTAAAACGTTATCTTTTTTAGAGGTGATTTAATTGCTTATGCTGTAGTGTCTAGTCATTAACATATTATTCCAAAGATTAAGTTTACTGGTTGAGTGTTTGTTATATGCTGCTCCAGGGGATGTTTGCCTCACGGTGTGTGTGTGTGTGTGTGTGTGTGTGTGTGTGTGTGTGTGTGTGTGTAGGGGGCTTCCTGTAATTCTGAGTGATCCTGGGTTTTTCTCCATTCCATTTAATTAGATGACAATAAAAAATATTTCCTTTATTGTGATGTTTGGAATGTTAAGGTTCTTGAACACATTAGAGGCAGTATTTTAAATACCCTGATTCACATTGGTGAGAGTATGTTACAATAAGGCACTAACTTTTTAAAAATATTTTTTATTTTTAGTTGAGGGTGGACACAATGCCTTTATTTTATTTATATGCAGTGCTGAAGATTGAAACTATGACCCCAGCCCCAAGGCACTAGCTTTTTAAAAGATGTACTGATAAGGACTCTTCCTATTATAGAGAATCATTAATGCAAATTCTAGTAGGAATTTTTATGTGATCTTCCCAGCTGTATCTTAGTTACATTTGTCTTAGACTGCTGTTTTTAAGGTACCAGTAATAAAACCATTAAGAGGAAAAAGGTGAATGCTACAGCTTTTACAGCTTTTTTTTTTTTTTTTGTACTAGGAATTGAATCCAGGGGTGCTTTACTATTAAGCCACAACTCCCACCCTTGTTATGTATTTGTTTTTATTTTGAGACTGAGTCTTGCCAAGTTGCTGAAGGTTTAAATTGGCTGAGGCTCGCCTTGAACTGAGATTGTCCTGTCTCAGTCTCCCAAGACTCAGATTACGGGCCTGTGCAGTTTAATTCAGCTTAACATTTTGGTTAAGCAGTTTGATTAATTATTATTTTTTGAGGATTCAATGAAAGTTGTGACCCCTTTTGTCGGAAAAAAATGCACATACTTCTTAAAATTTTACATTTGGTTTGAAGGTGGTTTAGCAAACCCTTACATAGTCCAATTCCTAGGAATCTTGTAATTTACTTGATTGGTCAATGTGTGTATCATTAATTTTTCCTAATGTAAGAACAAGAGCATTTGTTTGGTTAGTAGACACCATGCTATATGTACTAGTGTTATAATAAGGTCACAAACAATTAAAGTTAATAATGAAAGGCAAGTCAGGAAGAGTTTGGGTTAAATATTTTCCTGTGATTCTAGAAAATCCATTTAACCATTCTATAAATAGGTACTGACCAATGGCCTGCCAGCTTTTGCTCTAGGACTTGAAAATTCTGCAGGGAATGCCACTGACAAGTTTCTGCTCCTGACACATATATATTCTGGGACTTTCTTCCTAAAGGGCTTCATTGCAAGACCATATTTTCTTTTGTTTTCTTATAACATCCCTGTTATGTGCCAGTGTTAGGCACTGAGGTTACCTACCTCAGAACTGTCCCTGTTCTTCAGGAGACAGCTAGCTAGTGAGAAGCACTGAATGGGGAAGCAAATAAAAAACGTAAGAGTGATCTAATTAGAACAAATTTTAAAAAGTGGTCTGTGTAAAGTCAGTGTTAAGCACAGGGTGCTGTGACTTAGTACCTAAGAGCCCAGTGTTCCCCCCAGTAAGGAGTACCTGGGAGCTGCAGTGATGCTTTTTGGAGATTGGAGGGTCTTACCTAAGTCTTGAAGGACAGATTAGATTGCCTGTTGAAGAGGACAAAGAATCGGGAGAATCAGGTTTCTTCCAAGAAGAAACACGTGTGCACAAGGCACAGAGTGGAAAGCTGAGAGAACTACCTGCTGTTATTCTTTTTTTAATATTTTTTAGTTGTTATTCATTTATTTATATGTGATGCTGAGCATCGAACCCAATGCCTCACACATGTGAGGCGAGCACTCTACCATTTTGCCACAACCCCAGCCCCTGGCTGTTATTCTTTGCTGAGTCTGGTAAAGTTGAGCGGCTGGAGAATAAGGTAGAGCCTAGAAGCCCTTGTAAATCAGAATTTGAACTAATTGATAGGGACTCATTAAGGAATTTAAGCCTGGAATTCCCATGATCATATTTTTTTAGCAAGATTATCCTGACTGTTAGTGGGTTGGACAGAGCTAAGTGTATACAGGTAGCACTGGGTGAGTCTTGGCGTAACCGGAAGAGAAGTGTTGAGCTCCTGAACTTAGGTTGTGGAAGGCAGAATGAGTGGGAAATAGATTTGAAAAAGAGTAATGTGTTTGGTTTTGAAACTGTTCAGATTTAGTTGAAGTACCTGAGAGATATTGAATAGAAATAGTGGAAGGTATAAATCTGGAATTCAGAGGAGAGGTCTGAGTTGTAAATGTAATTTTGAAAATCCTGAGCATACAAGTGGTGTTTGAGGTCCTAGATGTCAAGATCACCCAAGGAAGATTTAGAAGATTTGGATATGCTGGATGCCATGGATGGAATATTTATTTTTTAATTTATTGATTTTAATGTGTTCTTTTTAGTTATATGTGACAGTAGAGTGTATTGTTGATATATTATATATACATGGAGTATAACTTGCCATTCTTGTGGTTGTTCATGATGTGGAGTTATACTAGTGTATTCATATTATGAATATAGGAAAGTGACGTCTGAGTCATTCTGTTGTCTTTCCCATTCCCAGCCCTCTTTCCCTTTGTCTAATCCAGTGAGCTTCTGCCCTCCTTCCCCCATTGTGTGTTAGCATTCATCTATCAGAGAATATGCAGGCTTTGGTTTTATGGGGGAGTGTCTTATTTCATGTACAGTATAAGAGTAAATAGGGGGCTGAGGATTGTGACTCTGTGGTAGAGCACTTGCCTAGCATATGTGAGGCACTGGGTTTGATTTTCAGCACTGCATATAAAATAAATTAATAAAATAAAGGTCCATCAACATCTAAAAATATTTTTTAAAAAAAGAGTAAGTAGGAGAAAAGATGCTTGCATTAAAGACTGGAGAGGAACAGCAAGGAAGTGGGGGAGAAGAGGTAGAAGACTGTAGGGCGTTGATAGTCCTCAGGGCCACATGCTGCAGATGCTACCAATAGGGTCCAGGCTGCAAGGGCCCACTGAGTTAAGCAACCAGAAGATAAACAGATACCTCATTTAAAAATAGCAGTTTCAGTGTCTTACAGATGCCCAGAGTTGAGAAGGTGGGAAGAAGTACAAATGAGTAAGTGCAGACTTTTTTTAAGAAGTCCAGCTTGAAGAGATGGAGTAGAGAGAGGAACCTAAGATAAAGCATGATTATTTCAGCCTCTGTTTAAACCCTTGCATGGCTTCCCATTGCTCACAATGTAAAATTCAGTTCTTTCTTCTACTCATAAGACCATATGTCCTGCCTATGTGGTATCATTTTCCATATTATTTTCCTCCCTTTTCCACTATATTCTGTTCCTGGAAATGTGTGTATCTATTCTCCCCTTAGGGCTCTTTATAAATGTAGTTCCCTTTTGCCGTGGTATAATTTCCCCCCCTTTTCTTCCCCTCTTGCCTAATACCTCCTGCTCATGCTGAAGTCTCACTTCTCTGGGGAGCCTTCCCAACCCACCCGTGCTGAGTATGAGTCCTTACAACCTTCTGTAGCATCCCATGACTTCCTCTTACATAGTGGTGAGTTATTTCGGGAATACAGTTTGCATTAAGCAAACCACTATTGAAAGTAACACTACTTTGAGCAAGAGAAAAGTGTTAAAGTGGGCTTTCTGCCTTGTTTTTCACAGCAGTGGGTTATGTTCATGATAATATTTATAAGGAGTTGTGCTTTCTTGGCATTGCTGCTGGGGCTAGAAGACCGACTTTGCCATTGAACAAACATCAGATGTAACTGAAAGCTGGATTGGATGGTGTGAGAGAACCTTTGTAATTTTATTGTAGAAATTATCTTACAGGAGAAAGGAATCTAATATTTTGAGTCTGAAACTCTCTGGCCACTTCTCTTTTTACCTTTTATGAACAATTGCTTTAGAACGTGACTTTTGGTAGTAGAAGTTTTCTTACAAATGAATCCTTGAGTTGGAGCAAAACAGGCTTTGTTAGTCCAGGTTAATCTTCTTCACTCATAGAGCTTCAAGAAGGCAGCCCCAGTGTTTTGCACAGAACCAGGCACTTGGTAAGCCCTTGATAAATATTTGAATACATGACTTCTTATGAGAAAAGGGCTCTTGATGTTTATGGTACTGCAGGGATGAGCCTAAACAAAGAAGTGGGGTTTGAAGAAATAGAAGAAATGATTGTTGCAGAGAAAAGGCAGGAACCAGTGATAACAAGAGGACGTAGGTGCAAGAGTTAGCCTGGAAAGCATGCAGTTGGCAGAAGTGAGATTTCTGGAAAAGTTAATTTGGTCTTATTGACAAACTAATAACATTAATGGAACCTGAGGTTAATTCCGGCTTTTTCGTCAGTGTTCATGATTGCTTTTTTGCCTTTAATCACTGGCAATTGCTGTCTGACTCAGCTGGGGCATAAGAAGGACAGAGAAAAGAAATGGAATTTTGCAAACCTATGGAATATAGCCATAGGGAAATGGTTAAAAGTTAAGTTGTTGAATGTTTCTACCAAGTGATGGCTCATAATTTGGTTGATTAATCAGGGTTATGAACCAAGGAACTCTTAACAGATTACTTATTAGAAATTTGTAATTCAAATATTGTCAGAATGAGAGTAGATTTTACCATTTATTAGTGAATTTTTAGAAGCCAGATAACATAACAAGTGCACTCTGTTCTAGTACATGTTGAGCTTTCCTCATCTGCAACTCCAGAATGCTTCAAAATCTGAAACTTGCTGAGTGCTGACATATCAAAAGTGTCAAATTTGCCACTTTTGATCTAATGTGATGGGTCACATTCAAAACACAGGCACTGTAAAACTATTGTATAAAATTACCTTCAGATTTTGTGTATGAAATAGATGGATTCATGTTTGGACTTTGGTTCTGTCCCAACACATCTCATTATATATGCAGATATTTCTAAATCCTAAAAGTCCAAAATTGGAAATGCTTTTGCTAAGTGTTTTGGATAAGGGTTACTTAACCTGTATTTGGAGTGGGGTAGCAGTTTGGCAGGTGAGTCAAAGCTGTTTTAGTCCAAAAAAATTCCTTTGCCTACTAGTTACACATTCTTCTGACTGTTGTCTAATCTTAAGATCAGTTATTTTACATGGTTGCACAGGCATATTGAATTTTTTGGAAAATTGGCTGCTTTCTCACCTTGGAGCATATGTGGAATGTATTCTATGCCTACCTTACCTATCTGGGAAAGGTAAGGTATGTGTTCCAAACAAGACCATAGTCTCCTTAGGCAAAATTACCTGCTCCTTCTTCAAGTGTGGACCTCATTGTTTTAGAACTATCTACTTATCCATCCAGCTCCTTGAGGATGGCCTTGTTTTTCTGTTTCCTACCATCTACCTATAGAGTCTGAAGCATGTTAAATGCTCAGTAAGTGTTCACTAAACAGGGATATTGCTTCCCTCTTTAAAAATAGAGTACCTGGTTTATTCCAAATTCCTCACTTATGACAGAGGAAACACTGGTCAGATGAAAGATTGTGATTTATGTAGTGTTATAGTGTCTGTTAGTTAGATGTCACGATGGGGACCCAAAGCCAGTCCTTCTGATTTTAGATTTAGAACTGCCCTAATTTGCCAATATGACTACTTACATTACTCTCTTCTTACAATCTACTTGAGGTTGAGGGCTCTGAGAGAATTTTTGATGGCAAGGAGGAAGTAAAATGTGTTGTCATAGGTAGGGTCATTTGGGGACTTGAAACCTTTAAAACAGTGTCTGGGATCAGACTTGAAGGGATTTTCAGATCTCCTGAAATGGTGTACTAAATCATGTGCATGCATGTTCCCGACTATTGATTTTCTTAAGTGATTGGATAGGTTTTGTCAATCTTTTGTTTTTTTTGGGGGGTGGCACTGGGGATTGAACTCAAGGAGTACCTTACCACTGACCTACATCCCATCCCTTTTTATTTTTTTATTTTGAAACAGGTCTCACTAAGTTGCTGAGGACCTCACTAAGTTGCCAAGGATATGCTTGAATTTATGATCCTCCTTCCTCAGCCTCTCAATTTGCTGCTTTTGTCAGATTCTTAACTGGGATCTGTCTCTGCCTCTGCTCATGATTAAGGACCATTACTTGAAGGGAACTCAGCCTTGGGAATGGTGGCCCAGTAGAGAATATTTATGTTGAAATCATATTGTTTTGCCTTTGATCTACATTCTGTAGATTACTGGTACCTGTAAATATGGAAAGCCCAAGCCTTTATCCCCTAGCTGTTCTAGTGAGTCTTTAATATCCAGGGAATTCCTGAGCCTCGGTTGTAGAACCTGTATCGATTTTTCAGTCTGATGTTGCCATGCCTCATTTTTATTCAGATATTCTGCTCACTCTTTTCTTCCTACTTTGTTTTCTTTGGCTCTCAAAATATAGCCTGGGCAAAACAGAGGTATGGACAAGTGAATTCTAAGTAAACAAATTTAAATTAACATAGGTGTCCTCTTACTTTCTCAGATAAATGTAGGTATGATTTGTTTCCCCTGGAAATTGTCATCTGGATTCACTTTTCTCTGCATTTTGTAGTTCTGCCTAATGCTCTGGTGCAGTCCTTGTCTCTTGTTGGACAGCTGTGAGAGTCAGAACATTTGTGTCAACAAGTATATAGGACTTGTAGTTACATCTGCCTTACTTGGTTGTATATTAAAGCCTAACTTTAAAAAATATGTATTTTTTAGTTATAGTTGGACACAATACCTTTATTTATTTATTTAGTAATAAATTTATTTATTTGTTTATTTTTATGTGGTACTGAGGATTGAACCCAGAGCCTCGCATGTGCTAGGCGAGCACTCTACCACTGAGCCACAACACCAGCCTCCCCCGCAACTCAGTTTTGCAAGTAAAATTTAAAACATAGTATATAACTAAGGAAGAGGTATACTGTTCAGCAGGCCAATTTTAAAGAATAAAAATTCCTCCAGTGGCTTGGAGGCTGAGGCAGGAGGATCACGAATTCAAAGCCAGCCTCTAACTGATCAAGCACTAAGCTACTCAGTGTGACCCTGTCTCTAAATAACATATATAAAAAGGGCTGGGGATGTGGCTCAGTGTTAAATTCCCCTGGGTCTAATCTCTGGTACCAAAACCAACCAAACAAAAACCCTTCCCAGGTTCTGGGGATTTAACCCAGGGACATACCTCTGAGCTAAGGCCTGAGCCCCCAACTCCACCCCACAAGCCCTTTTTATTTTTGAAGCATTGTCTCTAAGTTCCTGAGGCTGGCCTTGAATTTGTGCTCCTCCTACTGCTGCCTTCTAAATTGCTGTGATTACAGGCATGGGCCTCTTTGCCTGTTATTATTTATTTTTTACTAATTGCACAGAATAGTTGGCTTCATTGTGGTTAAAGGGTGCATGCATGTAACATAATTTGATCAATTTCACTTCCAAGTCCTTCCCTTGTCCACCCCTCCTCCCTTAAATAATATCAATCTGAGTAGACTACTAACCTTTTATATTCTTAATTGCAGGGCTGTTGTTTGAAATAGCTATTAAAATGAATGTAATACCATTTTAAATGTATTGATATAGTGCTATGTGATACCCTAGGTTCAGGAAGTTACTTTGACTTAATAGTGAGGTTCTAGCTTTTAAAGATCATAGGTGCGTTTAGACACCTTTAAGGTAAACCTGTGTATGATAGAAATGTCTTCATATTTAAAATTCCCCAAAATGTAGCATGTGATTTCAGATAGAATCATAACCCTCCCTCCCCCAAAAGACTGTTGATGTTGATGATCCCCAGGATAGGAAGTCCTGGTCAAGAAATTGATTAAAGCTTGAGATGCTTTGATTATGGATTTCTGATATCATTTTCAATGTGAAGTTTGTGTTTATTTACGTGCCTCTGGATTTCTTCCAAATCTCAATATTTCTAATTTAATGCATTTTTTGTTCTGCCAGTTTCATTTATTCATGTCGCTGATCCTTCATACCCTTGTCTCAAGTTGCTTTCATTCCTTTGGAGAAAAAATCTCATACTACATCATTTTGTTTCTTCTTTCACTGTATTTGAGCAGTTTTATGTTATGAGAGCTGTTCATTCCTCTTTCTAGTTTATAGTGCTTCTAGGAATTCATAGTCTGAATAGGTTAAATTAAGGTTATATGGCTCCTGTAGTTTGTATTACTCTGACTAGTGAAGCACCTGGGACTCTAGAATGACTTTAGAAAATTGCAGTTACCAGGAAAAAAAAAAGTTAAGTACTCCATGCCAGTGGCACCTGCTTCTGCTCTGCTTTTTATTTTAACAAGCAAAACTATACAACATAGACCCATTTCAAACTTTATAAACAAAGAACATTTTTTAAAATCTCTGTTATGGTCATAGCACATCATGGTCAGGGTAAAATATAATATTTTATCATATCAATATTTTAGTATTCAGTATGTAACTTCATTCTGTATGTAGCATACAGAAAAATTTACACCCAGTGTAGTTTATTCCCCCTTGAATTATTATGATAGAGCAGGAAATAACAATTTAGGAAATCTGAAAAGAATAATCTGATTCTATAAGAAAAAATTAAGACTTTAAGATAATCCCAAGTGGACAGTGAGCTTTTACTTGTTGTAGGACATACCTAAATTTCTTTGTTTATACTTAAGTCCTGAGGTAAATCCTAGATTATCTGGTGAAGTGTTTATTTTTATTAGTCAGATGTGCATATACTCTATTAAATATTGTGGAAGGACATGATGAAGTGTCTTGCATTCTTTGAAAACCCACTATTATTTTAAGATGCTCAGATTTGTTACTGCCCTTAATGCAGGCCTATCTTGGAGGTAACTGTTGATTAATTTCCAGACCACTGCAATAGGGCGGATCTTGCAGTAATGTGAATCACATGAGTTTTTTTGTTTGTTTGTTTCCCTGTATAAAAGTTACATTTACCCAATATTGTACTCTATTAAGTATGCAATAGCATTTTGTCTAAAGGCTCAGTGGTAGAGCCCTTGCCTAGCATGTCTGAGGCACTGGGTTCGATTCTTAGCATCACATATAAATAAATGAATAAAACAAAAGTCCAACATCTAAAAAAATATTTTTTAAGAATACACATACCTTAGTTGAAAAAGTTTTATTGCCAAAAAGTGCCAATGACCTTTAGCTCTTAGAAAATTGATGATGATAGACTTCCTCCATGCAGGGTTGCCACAAATTTCAATTTGTAGAAAGAAAAAGAAAAAAAGCAATATATTTAAAGTGCAATAATATATTATAAATCAAGTTATGTCTGTGTACCTGTCACTCATTGGTTGAGGAGACAAAATCCCTGATGGACTAAGTTCTCTGAATCACAGTTCTCTTTGAGAAGCTCTCTTTGAAGAAAAGAGTTTTAAGAATAAAGTAGCTAATCTTGACTGAGCTCCTACTGCATGTCAGGCAAGGGCTATGTACTTCATGTGTATTATTTTCATATCTACTACTATGATTATAGATTGGAAGATATCAGCTGTTAGTGAGGATGTGAAGGAATTAGAATCCTGGTCAGTTACATGATTTGTAGTTCTTTTCTCCCATACATTTTCTTTTTATTCTTTTGGTGGTATTTTTTGATGTTAAAGTTTTTAATTTTGATGAAGGCCAATTTATCTAGTTTTCTGTTGTTTGCTACATTTTTTGTATCACATTTAAGAAATCATTGCCAAATCAAAGTTTATGAGTATTTTCATTACCTGTATTTTCTACTGTTACAGTTTTAGTTCTTATTTTAAGTCTTTTGTTCATTTGAATTAATTTTTATATGTTTTAGGATAATGGTCCAACTTCATTCTTTTGCATGAGGATATTTGGTTTCTGCAGTACTATATGCTAAAAAAATTGTCTTTTCCCATTTGAATAGTCTTGGCATTCTTGTTGGAAATCAATTAACTAAAGATGTGACAGTTTATTTTGGGGTTCTCTGCCTGCTATCCCATGGAGGATCTGTTTATCTGTCTTTATGCTATTACAGAACTGACTTGATTATTGTAGCTTTGTAATGGGCTTTGAAATTGGGACCTTGGAGTCCTTAGGGTTTGCTCTTCATTTTCAAGATTGTTTTGGTTGTTCAGAGTACATTGAAAGTTTAGGATTTTTTTTTCTGGTTTTCAAAAATTGTCCTTAGGATTTTGATAGAGAGCACATTAAATTAGTGGTTTGTATAGTATTTCCTTCTTAATACAGATCCCTATAAATATGACACATCTTTTTATTTAGGTCTGTAATATCTTTCAGTGGTGTTTTGTAGTTTTCAGTGTATAAGTCTTTGCCTCCTTGACTAAATTTATTCCCATGTTTTGTTTTGGTTTTTTTTCGGTGCTCTTATAGATAGGGTTGTTTTATTAATGTCTTTTTTTGAGTTGTTCATTTCTAGAGTATGATTGGTTTGTATGTTATCTTGTAACTTTGATGAATTTGTTAGTTTTAACAGTTATTTTGTGAATTCTTTTTAGGGTTTTTCTGCTTATGATACCCTGTCATTTGTGAAGAGGGAGTTTAACCTCTTCTTTCCTGTGTGGATGCCTATTATTTATTTCTTGTTTAATTGCTCTGGTTAGAGCTTTTCATATTGAGGTGATTAAATCAGGCATCCTTGTCTTGTTCTTGTCCAGTTAATTTTTTCTAAATAAGTACCTGCTTATATTATGCTATTTGTTGAATAATCCACACCTGCATTTACAATGCCATCTTCATAATTTATACAATTAAACTTAACGTGTGTTGAGTGAGTGACAAGTGGACAATAGTTTACATAATCTGTTCACTCTCCATCCATTCATACTCATTCCCTTCATTTTACTCACTTGTGCACATCTTGTGTTGTTGATAGTTCTTGCAACATACCAAGTTATTCCTCCTTTTGTTAATATTTTTTAGTGTACGTCCACCTCCTTGTTGCTTCCCATAGGCTGACTGTTTGCCTGGTCCTGCCTTGCCTTGTTCTTCATAAGCATGCTTCTGCTCAGTCTTCAGGCTTACTAATATTCTGTGTGCCTCACTTCCTCAAGTTTACTTATGGCACTTATTAGATTTAAGGAAAATTCTGAGGCCTGTTCAAAACATTACATAGCTCTTGACATATCATATTTCATACATTTGATTCAAGTGGGTTATGAACTCCCATTTTTACCCTGTATACAGATTGCAGAATCACATCGGTTACACATTCACGTTTTTACATACTGCCATACTAGTGTCTGTTGTATTCTGTTGCCTTTCCTATCCTCTACTATCCCCCCTCCCCTCCCTCCCCTCTCTCTACCCCAACTACTGTAATTCATTTCTCTCCCTTGTTTTTTTTTCCCCTTTCCCCTCACTTCCTCTTATATGTAATTTTGTATGACAATACTGGTGTCCTTCCATTTCCATGCAATTTCCCTTCTCTCTCTCTTTCCCTTCTACCTCTCATCCCTGTTTAATGTTAATCTTCTTCTCATGCTCTTCCTCCCTGCTCTGTTCTTAGTTGCTCTCCTTATATCAAAGAAGACATTTGGCATTTGTTTTTTAGGGATTGGCTAGCTTCACTTAGCATAATCTGCTCTAATGCCATCCATTTCCCTGCAAATGCCGTGATTTTGTCATTTTTTAGTGCTGAGTAATACTCCATTGTTTATAAATGCCACTTTTTTTCCATTCATCTATTGAAGGGCATCTAGTTTGGTTCCACAGTCTAGCTATTGTGAATTGTGCTGCTATGAACATCGATGTAGCAGTATCCCTATAGTACGCTCTTTTAAGGTCTTCAGGGAATAGTCCAAGAAGGGAAATAGCTGGGTCAAATGGTGGTTTCATTCCCAGCTTTCCCAGGAATCTCCATACTGCTTTCCAAATTGGCCGCACCAATTTGCAGTCCCACCAGCAATGTACAAGTGTACCCTTTTCCCCACATCCTCGCCAGCACTTGTTGTTGTTTGACTTCATAGTGGCTGCCAATCTTACTGGAGTGAGATGGTATCTTAGGGTGGTTTTGATTTGCATTTCTCTGACTGCTAGAGATGGTGAGCATTTTTTCATGTACTTGTTGATTGATTGTATATCCTCCTATGAGAAGTGTCTGTTCAGGTCCTTGGCCCATTTATTGATTGGGTTATTTGTTTTCTTAATGTTTAATTTTTTGAGTTCTTTGTATATTCTGGATATTAGGGCTCTATCTGAAGTGTGAGGAGTAAAAGTTTGTTCCCAGGATGTAGGCTCCCTATTTACCTCTCTTATTGTTTCTCTTGCTGAGAAAAAACTTTTTAGTTTGAGTAAGTCCCATTTGTTGATTCTTGTTATTAACTCTTGGGCTATGGGTGTCCTATTGAGGAATTTGGAGCCCGACCCCACATTATGTAGATTGGAGCCAACTTTTTCTTCTATCAGACGCAGAGTCTCTGTTTTGATATCAAGCTCCTTGATCCATTTTGAGTTAATTTTTGTGCATGGCGAGAGAAAGGGATTCAGATTCATTTTGTTGCATATGGATTTCCAGTTCTCCCAGCACCTTTTGTTGAAGATGCTATCCTTTCTCCATTGCATGCTTTTGGCACCTTTGTCTAATATAAGGTAATTGTAATTTTGTGGATTGGTCTCTGTGTCCTCTATTCTGTACCATTGGTCTACCTGCCTGTTTTGGTACCAGTACCATGCTGTTTTTGTTACTATTGCTCTGTAGTATAGTTTAAAATCTGGTATCGCTATACCACCAGTTTCACTCTTCCTGTTTAGAATTGCTTTTGTTATTCTGGGTCTTTTATTTTTCGAGATGAATTTCATGATTGCTTTTTCTATTTCTGCGAGGAATGCCATTGGGATTTTGATTGGCATTGCATTAAACCTATAGAGTACTTTTGGTAATATGGCCATTTTAATGATATTAATTCTACCTATCCATGAACAAGGTATATCTTTCCACCTTCTAAGGTCTTCTTCTATTTCTCTCTTTAGGGTTCTGTAGTTTTCGTTATATAGTTCTTTCACCTCTTTTGTTAGGTTGATTCCCAAGTATTTTATTTTATTTTTTTGAGGATATTGTGAATGGGGTGGTTGTTCTCATTACCATTTCAGAGGATTTGTCACTGATATACAGGAATGCCTTTGATTTATGCATGTTGATTTTATATCCTGCCACTTTGCTGAATTCATTTACTAGCTCTAGAAGTTTCTTGGTAGAACCTTTTGGGTCTGCTAGATATAGGATCATGTCATCCACAAATAGTGATAATTAAGTTCTTCTTTTCCTTTCTTTATGCCTTTAATTTCTTTCGTCTGTCTAATTGCTCTGGCCAGTGTTTCGAGAACTATGTTGAACAGAAGTGGTGAGAGTGGGCATCCCTGTCTTGTTCCAGATTTTAGAGGGAATGCCTTCAATTTTTCTCCATTCAGAATGATGCTAGCCTGAGGCTTAGCATAGATAGTTTTTACAATATTGAGGTATGTTCCTGTTATCCCTAGTTTTTCTTGTGTTTTGAACATAAAGGGATGCTGTACTTTGTTGAATGCTTTTTCTGCATCTATCGAGGTGATCATATGGCCTAGTTTTTTTAAAAAAGAAAAGATTATTAAGGGGCTGGGGTTGTGGCTCAGCGGTAGAGCGCTTGCCTAGCACAGGTGAGGCCCTGGGTTCGATCCTCAGCACCACATAAAAATAAATAAATAAAATAAAGGTATTGTGTCCAACTATAACTAAAAAATTAAAAAAAATATATTTTTTTAAAAAGAAAAGATTGTTAAATACAGTTGTACAGATAGCAGCAAAAATGAACAATAAGAAAGTTGCTGGGGCTGGGAATGTGGCTCAAGCCGTAGCGTGCTCGCCTGGCATGCGTGCGGCCCTGGTTTGATCCTCAGCACCACATACAAACAAAGATGTTGTGTCTGCCGAAAACTTAAAAAATAAATATTAAAATTCTCATTCTCTCTCTCTCTCTCTCTCTCTCTCTCTCTCTCTCACAAAAAGAAAAAAGAAAGAAAGTTGTTGATGTATGTATGCATTTTCTTTCTGTAAAGATAACCAGATAAATGTTTGATGTGAAAAATTCACCTCAAGAAAGTGAGATGAGATTATTTAGGGCATGTGAAATACTGTAAGAAGTAAAGAAAACTCTGATTTAGTTTCCCAAATTGCAAGAGTAAGTTGGTAAACTTAGAGGGCTAGGGGTGTAGCTCATTGGTAGAGTGCTTGCTTAGCATGCACAGGGCCCTGGGTTCAACCCCCCAGCTTCACTGTGAATGAACAGATGAATGAATGAATGCATGCACAGAATTGTAAAGCATTCTTTAGATTTCAGGACACAATTGTTGAAATAAAAATTTCAGGACTAGCAGATATCACAGAATCCCAAGGTAGCTTAAGAAAAATCTCTCAGATTTTTAGAGGGAATGCCTTCAATTTTTTTCAGGAAAAAGATGTTAAAAAAAAATAGGTTTTTTGAGAGATTACCTAGAACACAAAGATTTCAGATCTGTGTGATAAGGAGTGCTGAAATGACATAGACCAATGAAATAGTGAAGAGAGAACTCTGAGCTGAAGAGAGCTTGGATCCCATGGATTAAAAAATACTGCAAGGATGGCCTGGGGTTGTGGCTCAGCGGTAGAGCACTGGCCTAGCACATGCAAGGTCCTGGGTTTGATCCTCAGCACCACATATAAATAAATAAAATAAAGATATTGTGTCCAAGTACAAATAAAAAATAAATATTAAACAACAACAACAAAAACTGCAAGGAACACAAACCAGTTGCGTTTAGGGAAGAACAAATTCAGATTAGCATCAGATTTACCTTCCCTGACACTGAAGATGGTGGAGCAGTGTCAGTAAAGTGTTGGGAGAAATGGAACAGGTGTAGAAAGTAGGTTTGGACAGTGAAACAGATAAAATCTACACTTAACTCATATTATGATTATAGTTGTGAAACTTATTGCAAGCAATAAATATTTTTAAATAATTTGAAAAATGTAAAAAGTATGGATCCAAAGTTCTAGATTATTTGAAGAAAATAAGGGGCATTGTGCTGTAGGAAGAGGTTTTACTAAAAAGACTTTATTAAAATATGTTTTTACATTAGTAGAAAAATACTAGTTCAAAATTTTTTTTCCTTTTGGTACTTGGGATTGAACCTAGGGGTGATTAATCACTGAGCCATATCCCCGGCCCTTTTATTTTTTATTTTGAGACATAGTCTTGTTAAATTGCTTAGAGCCTCACTAAGTTGCTGAGGCTGGCTTTGAAATTGGGATCCTCCTGCCTCAGCTTCCCAGGTTGCTGGGATTACAGGTGTGCAGCACCACACACGGCTTCAAACATGTTTTTTTGTTTTTTGTTTTAATTTAAAACCAATCCTTAGTAGACTAGAAATGGTATTTTAAATTCTAAAATAGAGAAACAAAGAAAACTTTATTGATATAGCAAATGATAAGGGGAAAGGAAATATAGAAAATAGCCGTCTTTAAATTGGGTAAAGAAAAAAGTCAATGGATTTGGTCACAGTTTATAAATTAAAGCAAGAAAAAAAGTATTAATGAACCAAACATTTAAAATAACAAATGAATCAAAGCTTTGTAAGGAAAGAATGAATAAAAACAAAAAGTAGAAATAAATGAGATAGCATGCCAATAAACAGGTCAGTTTGACCTGTGATAGTCTAAAAATTCTAATATCAACAGATGTAATGGAGAAATATAAAACAATGGGCTTGGGCTGTGGCTCAGTGGTAGAGTGCTCACCTAGCAGGGGCGAGGGCCTGGGTTCGATTCTTAGCACCACATAAAAATAAAGTAATTAATTAAAGATATTGTGTCCAACTATAACTAAAAAATAAATATTAAAAAAAGAATATAATATAAAACAAAATATCATTCCCAAGTTACTTCTGGGGCTATAGAGTGTCCAGTACAAGGGAATGGAATATAATTTGCTTAAGCAACTGAAGGAAAAAAACAAAATTGATAACCGTTAAATAGCCACAGAAAATTTTAAATACTTAAGAATTAAATACTTAAGCTTAACAAGAAATGTGTTGAATTTATTTTAAGAAACAAAGCTCTATTGAGTGAAAAGGAAGACTTAAATAAATGGAGAAACAAATTAATTCTTGATGGAAGATTAAATATTGTAAATATTTCAGTTCTTTCCATATTGACATATTTATAATGTGATTTTAAAATGTCAGCATGAAAGTTCAAATTTAAGATTCCTTACTCTTAAGAAAGAGTAAGCAGTACAGAAGAATAAGACAATGTTTCACCACCCCTCCCCCCCAAAAAAGCTAGGTGTTGTTGAAAGTGAGACAAAAATCTCATTGCATCTCTTGACAAGAAAGGCCCTTAATTTAGGAGATTGTCAAGAAGTATTTTGAAAAATATGTACAATTTTATTAAAGAATATTCATCACATTGCTTTAACAATTGTGCAGTTTTGGAAATCTAATTGTCTAGGGATAGGGCAAAATACTATGTATCTATTGCAAAATGTACTGCATTTTGTAGTTTCTGTTATTTGAATATGTGTGTCCCTCCAAAACTCAGATATTGAAACCTGTTCCCAGAGCAGTAGTGGTTAGAGAGAGAGCCTTTGGGAGATGATATGGTCATGGGGCGGAGCCTTATGAATGGGGTTAATACCCTTTTAAAGTGACTTGAGGCAGCCTGATTCCCCTTTACCACGTGTAGACTCAACAAGGTGGTGCCACTGTTGAGGCAGAGAGCAAGCCCTTGCCAGATTCCAAGTCTCCTGGTACCTTTGCCCTAGACTTCCCAGCCTCCAAAACTGTGAGCAATACATTTCTATAGTTTATAAATTATCAAGTTTAAGTCTGAGGCACAAGTTCAAGACCAACCTCAGAAATTGAGCGAGATCCTGATTCAAATTATAGATAAATAAATAATAAGGTTGGGGCTCAGTGGTAAAGTACTAGCCTAGTATGTGCACGCCCCTGGATTCAATCCCCAGCACTGCAAGAAAAAGAAACAAAGGGGGAAAAAAAAAAAAAGGAGTAGGCATAGTGCAGCAGCACATGTTTGTGGCCCCAGCTATTCATGAGGCTGAGGCAGAAGGATCACACCCGTACCTAGGAATTGAAGGCCATCCTGGAGTAACATAATCCAAGGTGGTGATAGGGATGTGTTGGCAGAAAAAGATATTTTAAGAGATTGAAGCAGGTAATATATAATATTCCTGTATACTCCTGTGTTTGTAAACAAATTGAAATACGGTAGTCCCTGTGTCTGGTTTTGTTTTCCATGGTTTCAGTTACTTGCAGTTAACCATAGCTCAAAAGCATTAAGTGGAAAATTCCAGACACAATTCGTAAGTTTTAAATTGCATGCTATTCTGAGTAGTGTTTTGAGTAGCATAACAAAAAGTCTTCTGCTGACCTGCCTGAAACATGAGGCATTCATTTGCCTAGTGTGTGTACACACTGTATATGCCACCCTGCCCTTGAAGCATTTAGGCAGTGCACTGCTTGCATTCAGGCAGCCCTTGTGTTATCTCATGGCTCCAAAGAACAAAAGTAGTGAAGCTGACAGCTTGGATATGCCAGAAAGAAGCCAGGAAGCTCTTCCTTTAAGAGAAAAGGTGTACATTCTCAAGAAAACCGTCATGCTGAGGTTGCTGATATTTATGGTAAGTACTAATCTATCTGAAATTGTGAGACAGGAAAAAAGAAATTTGGACTAGTTTTGTGATTGTATCTTAAACTGTCAAATTATGGCCACAGTGCATAAGTGCTTAGTTAAGATGGAAAAGCTTTAAATTGTAGGCTTCAGTACTATCCGCAACTTCAGGCATCCACTGAGTGTTTAGGGATGTGGCCCACAGATAAGGGGTATGGTATCAACTGTACATACTGTACATAGCAACTCATCAGGGAAGGAAAAGCCCACAAATTTTTAGGTTATTTTTGAATTGTGTGGTGGTAGACTCTTAATTTCCCTTTCTACTGATCTATAGAGTCCTACATTCTGACAGTGTGTATATATTAATTTATTAAAAGGTAAAAATAGTTTCTTCTGTCCAAGCAAAACACATAAAAACTCAAAGGCCACTTAGTATAGAGGTAAAGGGCTATATTTACCGAAGGCTCTGATTGTGTTGTAGCACAGTAAATTAATTTTTTTTTGAGACAGGGCCTCACTAAATTTCATAGGCTGACCTCCCTCAATCCCACCTGTATGTCTTGAGTAACTGGGTGTACAGATAGACACGTGACACCACATCTGGCATAGCACATAAATTAATATTTAGGATCTCATGAAAAGGTTAAATGTTGTTCAGGGTATTACTTATTTTAGAAGTCATGCATTTTAGAAATATTTCTGTTAAAATCTAAATATTTTGCGCTTTAAAAGTTTTGGTTTTTCTAAAGTTTTCCTTTAAAAATGGTACCTGATAAGACTGCATTAATGAAGTCAGCCCATTTAAGTTAAAATGGTAGAGGAAATATTCAAATCAGTTATTTAAGAGGCAAATATTTTTATAAAAACATCCATTTAAAATTAAAATTTGCTATGTGGTGGCTGCATGCTTATAATCCCAGTGACTTGGTAGGCTGAGGTAAGAGGATCATGAGGCCAACCTGGCAATTTAGTGAAACCTTGTGTCTAAAAAATAAAAAGAACTGGGAGTATATGCAATCCCCAATACCACACACATCAAAAAAATTTCAAAATAGATAATAAACCATTCATGAAGATATTTAGCAAAAAGTATTTGTGTATTTCAGTTCCAATAACTAAGCACACTGCATTGAAAAACTTTTTTCCCAAAGAGTTTGTAATTTAGACCAGACTTTACTTAATTTAAATTCTCCAGGAGATTTGTGTATGTGTAACACTCACCCACACAGTACTGCTTGGTTTTTATAGTTAAGGATTTCTTATTCTCTTAACCCTATAAAATGCATTGCTTTTCAAACCATCATTTCCTTTTTTGTCTTACACTTGTTACCGTTTTATATCTAGGAAAGTAAACGTTTTATTGAGTTGGATGGTTTTATGTGGGACTTTCAAACTTTTATACATCAAGAATAGATAAATTGTACTAGCTATTAACGAGTCATAGAAATTTTATTACACTTTTAAAAAGTTTGTGTCACTCAAAGAACCAAAGGAATTTGACAATGTTGGTGTGATGGGAGCACAAAATGATTGCCTTTTTTTGCAGTCAGTAGGATTGTGACCTGTTTTTTGAAATATTATTAACTTTTTTTATTGAACCATAGACTAGAAAGAGTTCAAAAGCAAAGATACTGGATGTTGTCAAAGCCTGCATTTTAGCTCCTGACTTTTTTTCAGCCTCATTGAGATGTATTTCACACACTGTAAACTTTTCCCATTAAAATGTACAATTTAGTGGGTTTTAATGTATTTACAGATGTGCAACTAAATCTTAATTTTAGAATATTTTCAACCGTCCAGAAAGAGATCATATATACATCAATTGTGAGTCCCTGTCCACAGCATCACCTCCAGCTGTGGACAATATTTTCTGCCTCTGAATTTGCCTGTTCTGTACATTTTATTACAGAATCATAACATAATGATTACAATCATAACAACATGTGTTCTTCCTCTTAGTGTGATATCTCTAAGGTTCGCTTGTGTTGTTGCGTGTGCTATTCCATTCTTCCTTACGGATCAGTAAGTTCCATCATGTGGAGCTATACTGCATTTTGTTTATCTGTCATCGGCTGATGGACATCAGTTGTTTTGAGCACTGTGCACAAGAATTGTGTGCACATAAGTGTCCATTTCTATGGGTATGTGTCCTGGGTAGAACAGCTGGTTCATGTGATCACTCTGGTTAGCACTTGTTTTCTCACAGTGGTTGCATCACTTAACCTTCATTTATTTACTTATTTATTTAGAAGCATAATATAATTACACAAATTATAAGCAAATGCTTAATAAATTTTTATAATATATACATCTCTGTAATAAGCCCCTAAATCAATATATAAACATTTCCCACACCACAGAAGGCTCCCTCTTGCCCTTCCACACAGACAATCATTGTTTTGATCTCTGTTACCACTGAATAATTTTGTGGCATGTTTTCATAAATGGAAATTTCAGGTATGTTCTTCTTGTGTCTGGCTCACCCTTCTTGCAGTCTGTAGCAGGATTGTTCTTTTTTATTGCTGTGTCATATTCTTTTGCTGAGTGTTCTGCAGTATCTTTGTGTTCATGCACATTTGACCTCTTTTTCCCCCCATCAGGCTTTTTGGTGTTTAGAATAAATCTTTAGGCTTGTGTCTCTTTCGACGGACATCCATGTTCTTGTTTTCCTTTGGAAATACTAGGAGAGTGATTACTCAATCCAATGGTAGACGTGTTTAGCGTTAGTACTGATTATTGCTTTTTAAATGCTGAGTCTTTTAGGGAGAAAAAAGCAACGCTCTAGACAGACTTTCCTGGAGACCATCCTATAATACCAAGTTGTTTTGAGGATTTTGTAAGTTATTGCTTGAAGTAGGCTACCTCAATTCTGTGAACCTCATGGGAAAGAGTTGTTTGTCTCGTCTCTTGCCATGAAAACTGAAATTATGCTGGTGACTTTTTATGTGAACTACACTTTTGAAATTTCTCATGCATAAATCCTGAGTTTTTTGGGAATCCCAAAATTCTTAGGTAGTACTTTTAGGCACAGTCATTGCTTATTTAATGAAGATTAGCTGAACTGATTAACAAGAAAATATCTTAAGAACAAGTCTTGCATTTCAGCCCAGAATTACTGGAGCATAGCAGAATTGTTTCTGTAATTGAGTCAGTATAGCTCCTTACTTCAAGACAATGATATAAAAATAAATTTCAAGAGGGAATGTTATGTGTATAAAAATAATAAGAAGCAAAGTAATAGAAGAAAGTAGATCCGTTAAAAGTAGGCACGTGCTGGGCTGGGGATGTGGCTCAAGCGGTAGCGCGCTCGCCTGGCATGCGTGCAGCCCGGGTTCGATCCTCAGCACCACATACCAAGAAAGATGTTGTGTCCACCGAGAACTAAAAAAAAAATAAATATTAAAAATTCTCTCTCTCTCTCTCTCTTTAAAAAAAAAAAACTAGGCACGTGCTGAGTGGCACACACCTGTAATTCTAGCAACTCAGGAGGCTTAGGTAGGAAGATTGCAAAGCCAGCCTTAGCAATTTAGTGAGACTCACCCTCAAAATACAAAATAAAAAGGGTTGGGGAATGTAACTCAGTGGTAGAGCACCCTGGGTTCAATCCCTGGAAACACCCCTCTCCCTTCAAAAAAGAGCTAGATATAACAGGAACTGAGAATCTTTGTCCTAGAGGTAAGCTATAGGACCACTGATTGGAGTGGATTTCTTCATGGTATCCTGAAAATTAGGCTTTTGAGGAAAAGAAGTGGATGCACATTGTTAAAATAGGCAATCCGTGTATATGTAAAATTTAAATACAGCTAAGGAGCTAAGTGAATTTTTTTTCTACCAAATAGCAACTAATAGTTCAGTTCCATTTTCAGATGTGATTCCCTTGTTTATGTTGTACACTATCATTCCAAGAACTGAGTTTATGCTAATGCTGACATGAGAACTTGTGTTTTTTTTTTTAATATTTTGCAAAAATGTACCATGATTTATTCAAACTGTCTTTTCTCTATCATTAGGCATTTAGGTTATTTCTAGTTTTTCAACATTGTAAATAACTCTGAAAGATATTTTTGTGGGTGTATTGCCTATGTTTTGGATCATTGCTATTAAACGAGAAATATCTAGTGACTCAATTATTCCTTGCTTTTTTGAGTAAAAATTATATTTTCAAAATACTAGATTTAAATTTTTTGGTTGAATTATACTTTAAAACAAAGATTCTTGTCATTTAAGTTCAATTTTAATGTAAAGGTATCAGTGGTTTTCATCTGGGTGTTGATGGGGGTATGTATGTTTGTGGTAGATTTTGCTGTCAAGGGACATTTGGCAGTGTTTGGAGAGATTTGGGGTTCACAGTTGGAGAGTTGCCACTGACAAGTACTGGGGAGGACAGGGATGCTGCCCGTTAAACACCATGGAATGCACCAGACAGCCCCCACCACAAAGAAGGACCTAGCCCAGAATATCAGTAGTGCTGAGGTTGAGAAACCTTGGCCTAGCAGTTTTACTGCTGACGGGAAGCAATCTTGATGTGTCTAGGAGCACTGTTTGTGGGTTTTCTGCTGTAGAAGATGACATTTTTAGCATCAGAACATCAGTAGAGCTGGTTTTGCAATGTATGTGATTCCTGGTGAATAACTCAGCTCTCTGCCTTGAGAAGTACCATATCCGTATTAGATGTATTTACTATTGAAGTTTGGTTGTGCTGTGTGTATTAGTTAGAAGACCTGATTTAGCTGTATGGGAAATAAAATAACAGACTTAGCAGGGGTTTATATTTCTCATGAGATGTGATTTTTGGAGATAGGAATTCAGGGCTGCTGCTCTGATTTCCTGATGTCACCAAATCTGACCCTGTTTCTCTTTAGCTTTTCTTGGAATGTGCTGTTGACATTGTGGTCACAAAGATGCCTCGTCCCATCCCTTTACCCTAGGACATCAAAACCCGAATTTCAGGCAGACCTTGATGAGAGGAACAAGGGTCTGCTGAACCAGTTTTTTGTTAATGTTTTGAGACAGGGTCTTCTGTGTTTCCCAGGCTGGTCTCAAACTTATGGGCTCAAGTGATCCTCCCACCTCAGCCTCCTGAATAGCTGGTACTGAATAGCATCTTCTTTAGCCCAACCTGGTGATCTTGCTTATTCACATTAGCCAGACTTTGTCACAGACTGTCCTGTAAGGGAGGCTGGGAAATAACAGGTTTTTAGTTGGGTCCGTTGTTCATGAGAAAATAAAATCAGAAGCCTTTAGTGAGAAAGAAGGGATAGTGCAATAGGTAGCTAGTGTGCCTTCTAAAGCTTTGATTGAGGTTCCTTATCTTTCCAAGTTCACAGAAATTAAAGAAAGGTATGGAGAACAAGTGGGAACACTGGAGGTTTAAACAGTGGACTCACTGTAAAAGTTCTTTTAATTATTAACCTGGAAAAATAAAACATATTTATATTATGATTATTTCTTCAGTCCAAGGACTTAGAACAGGATTTGGCTGTTCCATTGTTTTGTAAATTTTAAATCTCTTCCCCTCTGCTATATTTGGAGCCCTTCCTCTTTTATTTATTTATTTTTCAACACTGGTAATCTTTTGTTAAAGGGAACACAGCTAAGTGTGCTTTTCTAGGCGAAGTATAATAATCAGAAACTGACACTTGGGATTCACTGTGGAAAATGGGTGTGTTTGTGTAAAAGAAGTATTGAAGAAGGGCTGGTGTCCTGTCCTGCTTGTCCATTGCTTTGTAGCCCCTCAAAAAATATCTTCCCTAGACAGAATGCAGTGTCGCACACTGGAACATGGGAGGCTGAGACAGGAGGATCATGAGTTGAAAGCCAGCCTTAGCAAAAGCAAGGTTCTAAGCAACTCAGTGAGACCCTATCTCTAAATAAAATACAAAATAGGGCTGGGGATGTGGCTCAGTGGTTGAGTACTGCTGAGTTCAAACTCTGGTACACCCCCCCACCCCGCAAAAAAATATCTTCCCTATACACTAGCAATGACCAGGAATTTTTTAAAAATTCCATTTGCAATAGCAACAAAGGCTGTAAGTTTTGTCAGAATAAACCTTTGGCATATCTTTACTAAGAAAAGTATAAAATGAATTAAAATATCATGAGTTATAACACAATGGAAAGAATAAATAGGGCAACTTGCCTTTCCATGAATTACAAATTTGTAGTAACTAAAATTTGACTCTGTCTCAAGGGTAAACATGATTCTGTGAAATAGAATGAGGATCTAGAAACAGACCCCATGCATGTGTGGAAATTGGTTTATGATAGCAAATATTACTGACAAATCCAAAATCGAGTGATATTAAGACAATTAACTTTCCATTTTGAAAGAGTAAAATTAAATTCCAATTGTTACACTTCAGGCTAATAGAGTGTTGTATATCTTACAAGAGTATTCTTATTATTTGTTAGCTTACAGAAAAATTAAGTTCAGGTTAAAAATTTGTGCATCGTGTTCCATCAATAAAAACTTGGAAGAGGAGGAGTTATAAAATGTCAATGAGATTAACCCCAAGAAAGTAGAGGGAAACAAAGTCAAGAACAGAAACAATGAAAAGAAAATAATGGTAAAATAGGTTCAGCAACTATTTTATGGGAAAACTAATGAAAAATTTTTGCAATAAAAATAAAACTTTACTCAATTTGTGTTTGTCTTGGATTTATGGTGTGCTTACAGTTTATAGGCATCCTGTTTACACCATAAATCCCATGAATTATTATAAATCATAAATTTTTTTCTCTTCTTTCTCTTCAGTAAAAAAAATTTTGAGTTACCAGGAACTCAAAATTGAGTTTAAGTGCTCCTTGAAGTTACGTTGAAGTTTAACAAAATGTATGCAGAGAATATTTTGACTCTTACCGTCGAATTTCTGTACTAGGCCAAAAGGGTAAAGCTATGAACTAGGAAGTTACCTACCCTGGGGCTCATGGGGTAGATGTTGCAGACGAGAGAGTAAGGAACCCTCCATAACAGTGTCCATCATAAAATGAATAATTTATTTATTTATGCTTAATGTATGAAACTGTCAGCTAACCTAACTTTTAAAATGCCTGTTCTTCTATGTACTAGTATGAGCAAAATCCCAATTTAATTTTTATAGTTGAAGCATAGTTTTGTGTGTGTGTGGGGGTGGGGGGCTGTGTTTGTTTTCACCTGATGATTCCTGGAATAACGTTCCTTCTGGAAGGTAAAAGCTGGCAGTGCTGGCTTTGCCAGGTGGCTTAGAGGTTAGTGCAGACATACCTCATAGATTGTCTTCCCCAGTGGAATACAGAGAACCTTAAAGATCTAGGTCTCAGGCCTAGTGGTTATTGCTCATCACTTAACCTTAATGGCTCTAGAAGTAAATTTGAGAGTTGTTTCTTCTCTCAAATTAATTATGTAGCATTAAAATGAAGAAATATATAAGGATTTTAAAGATGAACACTCAAAGAATTTAGCTAGATGTAATAAGATAGTTTTAGTAAGAATTCGAGTGTGAGATATCAGATACCTCTATTGCATTAATTCTGTACATAAAGTGTTTTGCACTGAATAGAGCCTGTACTAAGCAGTTAGTGGACAGAGAGCACAGGCTGCGGCCTCTGGAGGATCTTGGTTGGTTCTGGGGGCTGCCACTTGCTAGCTGTTTGACCTTTGGCAAATTGTTTAGATCTCACCTATGAAATGGGGAAGAGGATTATTTCTTAGTGTTGTGAAGATTAAGAGAGATGACAGACCATGTGCTTTGCACAATGCTTGGCATACATAATCCTTAATAAGTGTTATTCTACACTGATTGGGAAAATATGTTTTTCTGTATAAAATTTAAGAGGGATATTAAAATATATTTTTGTTATTTTAAGGAAATTCGAAATGAGTCCCATGACTATCCTCATAGAGTGGCCAAGTTTCCAGAAAACAGAAATCGAAACAGATACAGAGATGTAAGCCCATGTAAGTACTCGTGGGTTTGTGTGCATGTATATGTTTTTTGGATTGTTTTAGGAGGCAGGATACAGTGAAGAGGAGGATTTGGGGTCAGGGATGATAAGTTCAGTAATTTTAAAAATTTACAATAATCCATTTTTTTTTATTTTTCCCTCCTCTGCTTCCCCTCTCCCTCCTTCCTTCCTTTGCTTGCCTTCTTTCCTTCCTTCCTTCCTTCCTTCCTTCCTTCCTTCCTTCCTTCCTTCCTTTCCTTCCTTTCCTTCCTTCCTTCCTTCCTCTACTAAGGGTAGAACCCAAGCCCTTGCATATGCTAGGCAAGTGCTCTACCACTGAGTCACATGCCCAACTACTAATTTACATAATATATATATTTGAAGGCATAGTATAGTAGAAGAAAAAATAATTACCCATAATTATTTTATCCTTCAAACACAATTGCCATTATTTTGGTGTAATTTCTACAACTGTTTTTTTCTTTAAAATAGTCATAATCATTATACATATGTCTATATGATGTATTCATATATATGTTTCATTTTTATATTGTTCCATCACCTTTGTAAATATTGCTTAAAATATTTATTGGTATAATTTTTGTTCCCCCTTTTTCCTAATTACAAAAGTAGTGTGTACTTACCAAAGAAAACTTACAAAACAGAAAAGTGTAAAGGAAAAAAACTAATTTAAAAACAATAATTTGCGGGTTTATAGTTTTTTAGGGTTTTTTTCTGAATAAGCTTATGTGTATCATTTTAAATTCAAAATTAGAATCTTGTGCATACTGATTTATCCCTCTTCCTACTTAGCAGTACGTGGTAGACAATCCCCATTTCAAGCAGTTGTTCAGTGGTCTGGCTGTACCATTCTGTTTGATAGTCATTCCCCATTGTCATACCCTTAGATTGTGATGCACGGGTGCACACACGCCATTTTGTCAACAACTACAATTATGGAGTTTTTCAGTAATGAGATGACTTTACTTTTTTGTTCTATTGATACAACTATTTCAGATACTAAATTAGGTTGCCTTCCTACTCAACTTGTTCACTTTTGTTTAATTTTAATGGTATAACCATAGATTTTTTTCTTAAGGCTCATTGTTAACAAATACTTTAAAAAACATCTGGAATTGGTTTCTGCTTGTTTCTGGTTCTTCCCCCTAGTTGATTGGGATATGCTGCTGATGTGCCAAACCTTCTTGTATAGGCTGAACCACACTGTGTTCAGGGCCACACACTGTACAGCTTCATAAACATTGTGTTCCCTGATTATAAATATAAGGATAGATATTTAACGTCTAGATATACCTCTGAAAATTCATCAGTTATTGGATGGAAAAAACTTATACTTTAGTTCTTACATGAACAGAATATTTTTCTTTATGTTGACTAAGTACATTTCCATAAGGAATGATTAATTTTGGGCAAATCAATGAGAAGTTTATTATAAATTACTTGTAAAATACCATGTTACTCTTAGATGCATTTTCCTTGCCAGTTAGAAGTGTTTGTGAAGATAAGTAGCTAGAAATGTGGTTTTCCACTTTCTTAGTTGTAGTGCACTTGATGATAGATAGACTTCCTCTGAAATCTGTGGTTCATCATGGTGACAGTTCTGGTGTGAGTGTGTGTGTATATTCAGGGAATGGGGATCTGGGCAGTAATTCTAACACCCTAGGTGTTCCCTCACCCCTCTGAGTCTCTGGTTAAGAATCATCCGAGTTAGAGAGAATAGTTCTCTAGTTAGAGTTTCAGAGAGAGAAGTTTTGAAGGTGATACTTTCCAGTTGTACATTTTGCTTTGTTGCCTTTAATTTTTAAAACCCTTTTTATTTTGATGATTGTAAATTTGCATGCCATTGTAAGAAATAATACAGAGAAATCTGGTATTCCCCTTCCCCAGTTTCCCCCATGGTAACGTCTTGCATAACTACAGTACAGTATAACAACTAGGAAAGAGACCTTAATACCATCCATCCAGATTCTCAACCAGTTTTATAGGCACTTGTATGTAGGTGTGCAGTTTCATCGTGTGAAAATTCATGTGGTTGCCACCATCCAGGGCAATAGTTGTATCATAAGATCACTTGTGCCGCCCTCCCGTGTCCATAGCTACTGTGCTCTCCTTCTCCCTTAACCCTGGAATTGCCTTTAATTTTATGTATTTTTTATAATTGCAGTCATTGTGTATGCTAAACTACATTTGAGTCCTTTCATTAGCTTTTGCAAATTAATCTAAATGGAGAAATTTATAAAATTGGAATTGAGACACTTTTTAAAAGGAAGATATTGTAATTTAACTATCAGATATACAAGTAAGTAAAACTCCTTCACTTATCACCTAACTTTTACACATATATTCCTAACTGGCTGTTGGATACTTGCAATTGAAGGCTGCAAGGAGACCTCTGTTTAAAATATGCTAGTCAGTGCTAGATTTGGTAGTGTGCACCTTTATCCCCAGGACTCGAGAGACTGAATCATTAGGATTACAAGTTTGAACTCAACTTCAGTAACTTAGTGAAATCCTAAGCATTTTAGGAAGACACTGTCTCAAAAAATAAAAAAGGGCTGGGGGTGTGACTTAGTGGTTAACACCTGGGTTAAATCCAAAACATTGCTTGTCAAGGGCTGAGGTGTAGCTTGGTGGTAGAGAGCTTGCACAGCCTGTGCAAGGCTCTAGGTTCAACCCAGCACTGCAAGAAAAAAAGAAGTGCACATCAGCTTTCCATCCGCTGGTCATTGTACCAGGCTCTGATGCCTGTAGGCTGTTTCAATGAAGAGGAGGGAGCCTTGTGAGGGCCTAGTATTAGGAAGAGGCATTTCTTGCTCAGAGGAGGTGCTCCTCTGTCCCTCTATCTCTGTCCCTCTATCCCCTGCTGCCCTTCCTGCCAACACTTCTAGTCTTCTGGAAGCAAACCCTCAGTGAATGCTTTTTCCTTTTTTGCCATGGTTGAAGCCTGGCGCCCTGAGCAAACATCTCATGATCTCTCTTAGGTAAGGGCTGCTTACTCTTGCTTCCCCGTCACACTAGGATCTCCAGCTCCAGTCCACTGCCCTTTGGTGGTCTGCAAATGAAAAGGATATCCTCAAAGATTTGTGCCATCTGAACATCTGTCAGTACTGCTGTGGCATTCAGCTTTCCTTACTTCTGGTGTCTTACTGTCTTGCCAGTCACCCTCTTCTCCTCACCAGTACCACCTTCATCCTGGTGACTTCATGTCTCTGTATAAGCACCATAGACTCCCCAGCCTTAGAGTTCCTACATCTCTGCAGTTTTCATGACTTTGACCTTCAGTCATTTTCCCCCCGTTTTGGGGGATTGAACTCAAGATCTTACACTAGGGAAGTGCTAGTGAAGTGCTGTATAACTGAGTTGTACCCTAACCCTTTTCATTTTAATGAGATGGTTTCCCTGAGTTGCTCATGCTGACCTTAAACTTGTGATCCTCTGCCTCAGTCTCCTGAGTATCTGGAAAAACAGGGGTATTCCACTGTGCTCAGCCTACCCCTGAAATCTTAGACTGTGCTAGAGTGCTACTTTCTGTCATTCCGGCTCTTTCATTCTAGTTCTTTGACTTCACTAGGAGTTTTAGTTCATTTATTGTAACATATTACTTAACTGCCTTGCTGTTTTTATTTTTTTTTAAATCTCTTCAGACCTTTAATTCTATAATCAGTCTTTGGTTTTTCCAGCCTTTGGGCCCATGTGTGCAGACTATCATCTTTCCTTAAGTTTTCAATTTTAAAAGTCAAGAAACAACTCTTCAACTTATATTCTACCACCAGGAAACTTCCTTCCCTCTGTGTTCATCCGTTGCAGAAATCCCTGGTGAAGAGCCTTCCCTCCTCTCGCCCCAGGCTAGTTCTCTGCCTCAATTCCTTGGTCCTCCTTGTGGACCTTACTCTGTCATTACCACTCTTCTTTGTGTACTTCATTCTTCCCTCTAGTTACTTTTCTCCTTTATTATCTAGACATGCTCCCGTCCGTGTTATGTCAACCTTCATCTCACTGCATCTCCTTCATTCCCTACGTGGATGCTTGCATGTGTGCACAGGTACACATAGGGTCTTCAGAGAACACTCCCTGCTGTTTATTTCTCTCTCCTTACCACATGTGCTGCCTTTTGCCCATACTTCTATCTTAGCCTCCCCATTGAAACTTCTGCTCTCAAGTGCTGTTAGCTTTCTAGTTTACAGAGGCAGTGAGGGGCTTCTTACTCTTCTTTGACCTGTGACATTATTGACCATGCCTTTCTTCCCTCATACCATATTTTCTTGTATTGTCCTCTTCTCTGGCTGTTCACCCATTTTTAGGGCTTTTCTTTCTCAGATTGCCTTGATTTCTTCAGGCTCGCTCTCTCCTGTCTCCTCCTTCTAGCACTTTTATGAATGATCTCATCTTCCATGGCTTCAACTTCCGGCTCTGCACCTAGGATTCCCAGTCTCATCTACAGTCTGCTTCTCCCAGCTGCAGACACCTTTGTGCGAGTCATCTCTCTCTGCTGAGCATCCTTCCTCCACCTCAAACTCAGTGTGAAGATGCTTGGACACTAAGTCAGCCTTCCTCCCCAACAGCCCATCAGCGCACCCTATACCTGTTTGTTCTGCCTTGTTCCCGTGTTTCAAGTGGTACCACCATTTACACTTTTGCTGAAGCCAGAAATAGACCCCTCCTACAACTGCCACATCTGGTTAGTAACTAAAGCAATTATATTGCCATTTCTGTGTTGTATTCCAAAGCCGTCCTGTTTTTGTGCATTCTGGCTTGATTCAGTCCTTCCTGCCCTTTTCCTGGGTTATATAGTAGCCTCTAAATTATTCCTTATCTCCATTCTTTTTCTACTTCAATCCATGCTCAATCGATCTAGTGTAACCTTTACGTAATGCAGTTTGGTTTATCTACTCCCCTCTCCTATTAGTGTTCTACAGCTTTTAGGAAAAAGTTAAAGTTCTGTAGCATTATCACTCTAAACCTTTTGGGGATTGATGATTTTTATACTTTTGCCACATTTTTTTCTAGCTACTTTCCTATAAATTATTCATTTTAGTAAAACTGAATCGTATGGCATTCTTTTAGTGTGACTATTTTTAAACACCTCAGTGCCTTTGAATATGTCTTTCCCTTTTCAAAATTTCCTATCCCTCCTCTCTCTGAATTTCAATCAGATTCCTCTTCCTTCAAATATCAGTTCAGCAACCACTTTCCCATGGGTGGTCCTTTCATCCAAAAGAGTTGGTCATAGAGGTGGCTGTGGTCTTTTTATACATGACAGATATTTGACATTTGTTGGAAACCAGCTACATATCTGACTCTGTTGTGTCTTGGGAGTACGGTGATGAATATATGTATTTTGTCTCCACTAACTGAAAGTTGAGCAGGTGTGTATTGATAGCAGAGAGACCACCATGTGGTGGAGCTGAGAGGAGGTGCTCAGATCTGCCTCAGGAGTTGGGAATGGCTTGCTTCACCCCCCACCCCCCCACCCTCGAACCCTGGAATGATTTTTAAGAGAATAGATGGTAGCTAGTTTAGAAAGAAAGGGGAGGGCTGAGGTTGTGGCTCAGTATAGAGCACTCGCCTCAAACTGCAAGGCTCTGGGTTTGATCCTCAGTACCACATAGACATAGATAAATAAGATAAAGATGTTGTGTTCCACTACAACTAAAAATAAATAAATATTTGGGGAAAAAGGCGGGTGGGAAAATAATTAATAATTTTTCATTAAAATTCAGGGTTTCGAATATTTTTTTCTATGCATTACAATATTATTAACTGTATCACACTGTTGTACAACAGATATCTAGAACTTTCCATCTTACATAACTGAAACTATACCTATTGAGCAGTTACTCCCCATTTTCTTCTTCTACCTCCTTGCTGTTACTATGAACTCAGTTATTTTAGATACCAAATACATAAGTGGGGTCATGCAGTATTTATCTTTAAATATCTTCAAGTGATTGGCTTATTTTACTTGGCATAACGTCCTCCACATTTATCCACGTGAGCAGTTGAAGTTTAAAGGAGATTGACAGATTTAGTATTGCAGATCATATAATGATCCATAGTTTATTGCTGCCCCAAAGAGGATTCTCAGTAAACATACTTTCTTAATGAGTTGCTGGGTGGGGAAGAAAAACTTACAGGCTTCCTGTCTATCTTCCTCTTTTCTCCCAGAGATCTCAGTGAGTGCACTTTGAGTGCAGATAGCTGTATCAGCTCTGAGGTTTGTGCATAACTAATAAAGTAGTCTCGAGATACATTAAGCATACTGAATAGGATTACAGGGGAGAAATTGACAATCTGTGGTTATGAACTTGGGGGGGTTTGGGTGTGGCAGAGGGGTACTTGGGATTTAACTTGAGACAGATCTTGCTGAGTTGCCCAGGTTGATCTCAAATTCAGTCCTCTTGCCTGAACCTCCTGAGTTGCTGGGACTATAAGTGTATGCCCCTGAACCTGGCTCATGGACTTATTAATGACAAAATATTTGTAAAGAAATAGAAGATTTGGACATTATTAAGCTTAATATAATAAGAAAAATATATAGAACCCTATATCCAACAATTTAGAGAATGCATTGTTCTTCTAGGACTTCCTTAAACTCAACTTATTTAATAATAATCAAAATAAGTATGGATTTAATGTAAATTTTATGGTAACTATTTGCTAACATTTTTCTTATCTCATCTAAAGTTTGAAAATACAGACTAGGTATCAATTTATGCTTCACTTTCTCAAAAAGTCATTGGTTTGTTTATTTATTTACTTAATTTTGGTGCTGGGGATTGAACCCAGCTGAGCCACATCCCTATACCTTTTTATTTTTTAATTTATTTAAAATTTTTTTTTTAGGGTTTAAAAAATGGCTTTAATTCATTAAATACCAGGATGAAGCCAGGTATTTAATTCATTAAATACCAGGATGAAACAGGCTAGGGAAGTGGCACCACACTTCTTATTTTTTATTTTGAGACAGGGACTGCTAAATTGCTGAGGCTGGCCTAGAACTTGTGATCTTTCTGCCTGAGCCTCCTGTGTCCCTGGGATTACAGACATACATGCACCACTATGTCTGACTCTAAATCATTGTTGACAACTTCTTTATTTAGGTTTTCTCCTAACTTGTAGGGCTTAACTTGTTGGGTTTTGGTTCTGTCCTCAGTTTTTTTCCCTTTATTTTTAATCTTCAGTTTTAATCAAGCTATTTCTGCTTTTAATAATTTATCTTTATAGACCATTGATGCACTGGGTTGGGTCTAAGGAATGAGAACTAGAGCTCACAGTGAAGAAGGTAGAATTGATTTGCTATGGAAGGAGAAAACCTAAACAGCTTGCGTGATAGCTCATAGATACTTCAATTCTCATAAGGAAAAAAATTATTTATCCTGTGTTAAGTCCAAAATGTAAAACCAGGGTTCACAAATGAATAACACTGTTGTCCAATTTCACATGAGCATAGGCAGGGTCTCTCCAAACTAAGCTATTTAAAGGCTAGGGCATAATGGCTCAGTGGTAGAATATGCATGTGTGAGTCTCTGGGTTGGGTCCCTGGTACTGGGGGGCGGGGGAACTGTTGAAGCATGAAAGTGCAGACTCTGAACCCGTGCACTCATTGTATGTCTTCGTGCAGAGTATGGGTTTCCTTTCAGAGTCCTCTAGAGAGCTCTCTTGTGAATGAGTCACAGAAGATCATCAGGTGACTTTGAAACATCACTCTGTGCTTCATTTCTTCCCCTATTAGTACCTGTCCCTCAGGGTCTCAAATCTTTTTTTCCATCTTTAAGACTGAGTTAGGTTATCAGTCTTCTGAGAAGATTTCCCTGTGTGCCCTCTAGAAGGTACAGGTTTGATTCTGCTTCTGATTTTATTTACTTTCTAGAGTGGTGGATCTTAATAAGGTTGTTTATCTATCCCTAGGGGACATTTTGGAAGCTTATGGGAGGTTTTTTCTTGTGTATTTTAGCTCAAATATTTACATAAAAATTTTTAAAAGTATTTTTTATAAATTACTTTCCATTTATTTTTCTTTCATATTACAGTTAGGGGATTACCGAACTTAATATTTGTGTGTGATTTCTGTCCCTGAACAGTAGGATAGTAAGGAGAGTATTAATAAGCTTCCCTTTTTCTCTCCAAGAATAATTGAATCTAAAAGCCTTTGGGGTTGGGTCAACTTGTGAAAGGCACATAAATAAGGGTGGTGGTGTCCTTGAAGGGGGTCCCCTAAGTGATGAGGGTCAGCATGCTGTAAATGTATGGTTTCCCGCAAATACAGACCAACAGGTGCACATGGAGATGTAAATATGCATGCATTTTCTACCCTGCCACTGAGAAGTCTGGGTAGCAGTAATACCCAGCAGTATTGGGCATGCTTAGCTTTTGATACCCAAATTTCATTCCCTTCTAAGAAGAAATAGGACTCCTTAGTGAAGTGGCTGATCCTAGTAGCTAAAGGATAAAGAAGAACCTGGAATGTCTTATAGTGCCATAAAGTAAGAATATGCTCAAAAACTGATGAGGGTTTGTCAGAAGGACACAGAAACCAACCTGAAGCTCATTGGCTAAGTCTGGACTGATTTTAGCATTAAAATAAATAACGATTATAACTTATTGAATAAAATAGGAGTTTACAAGTCTATGCTGAGATTAAGAAACATGAATAAGTGGAAAATAGGGAAAGTTTTAACTTCATATATATAGGATGACAACTAATGTAGAAATGGATGGTAAACTTGGTGGGTGAAAATTTGATGAGGAACAAGATATTTATAAAGTCTTAAAGTATTTCTCTACAAAATATTTAAATACAAGGAGAGGATAGTAATGGTACAAGAGAAATGAACAGGAGAAAAGTCAGAATCTAGACTAGATGAGAGTTCTCAGAAATGATCCATAAAATTCTTTTAAATGAATGAAATGAACTAAATCAAAATTAAAAGCTTTTACTTTGTGAAAGACATTAAGAGAATGAAAAGATGAGTATAGACTAGGAGAAATATTTGTAAATCACATATCTGACAAAAAAAAACCCTCTTACCTGAAATTATTTATAGAACTCTTACAATTCAATAGTAAATAGAAATGACCCAGCCAGAAAATAGACAATAGTCAGGTGCATTGGTGCACACTTGAAATACCAGATGTGTAGGAAGCAGAGGCAGGAGGATGTTAAGCCAATGTGGGTTGCTTAGTGAGACCCTGTCTCAGAATAAAAGGGCCTTGGATTGTAACATAGTAGTGGAGTGCTTGCCTAGCACATGCCAGGCCTGGGTTCAATCCTTGATATGCCAGAAAAAAAAAAAAAAAAGAGAGAGAGAGAGATGCACAAATGACAGATAAGCACCTGAGCATATGAAAAACATCATTAGCTGTTAGAAATACAAGTTAAAACCATGGTGGTCAGATATCATTAAAACTAAAATAAAGAGGCTACACAATACCCCAAGAATGTGGAGACTCTAACTAGGTATGGTGGTGCATGCCTGCAGTCCCAGCAGTTTGGGAGACTGAGGCTAGAGTATTGCAACTTCAAGTCCAGCCTAGGCAATTTAACAAGACACTGTCTCAAAATAAAAATTTCTAACGAACTGGGGATGTAACTCAGAGGTAAAGCACTCCTGGGTTCAACCACCAGTTCCAAAGTAAAAAAAACAGAAACTGGATCTCATACATGGCTGGTGGGAATTGAAAATGATCTAGCCACTCTGGAAAATAGTTTGACTGTTCCTTTAAAAATTAAATGATACTCTATGGTCCAGCAGTTGCACTCTGGAACATTAATCCCAGAAAAATGAAAACTTGGTCTATTTAAAAAAAAATGTGCACGTGAATGTTCATAGTGGCTTTATAACCCCAAATTGGAATCAACCCAAATGTCCTTCATTTGGTAAGTGATTAACAAACTGTGGTGTACTCATGTCACAGAGTACTATTCAGCATTAAAAAGGAATGAACCATTGATGCACACAACAGTTTGGGTGGATCTCAAGCATTTATGCTGTGGGAAAAAAATCCAGTCTTGAAAGATTCCTTACTGAGTTTATTTATATAGCATTCTTGAAATAAAATTATAGTGATGAGAATAGATGAATGGGTTAGTAACGGTAAGGAAAGAGATGCCTATAAAGGATGGGACGCAAGACTTTTGTGGTGATGGAGTAGTTTTGTATCTTGATTTTTGTGGTGGTGGTTACATGAATTACATGTGTGTTAAACCACTCAGAACTGTACTCACAAAATGAGTGCCTGTAAAACGGAAAATTGGAATAAGATCTGCGTTGTACTATGGCTCCATGTTTCTTTACTTGATGGCCTTTTGAACTGGGTCCTGGGCAGCACATGGGGCTGGGAGCAGAACTCCATGGTGAACTAGTGGTGGTACCTGGTGCTGCTCCCTCCCTACTGGCTAAGAGTTAAACCTCAGCAGGCAGCCACAGCTCATTGTGTAGGAGCTGGCTGTGGAGCAGGTGTCCTGGAGGGTGGAGCTGAAGTCACACCTGCAGAATAGGGCACCTCTTCCAGGACCATCAGTGTGCTCGGAGTTAGGGGGAAGATGTGGTTGTTTATATATTAAAATACAGATATCTGATGAAGTAGAATTTTGAAATTCCCATATAATCTTCAGTTAAAACAGGAATGATCAAGGAGGTTCTGTCAGTGAACATAATCAAGGAGGACTGATCCCGTCTAGCCATTCCATCCTTTTCCCCCTTGTGCCCTGTTTTGTTGTTTTGCAGCAGACTGCCCAGCAGAGAACACAGTGGCAAATGTCATGCCAAAGAGAAGCTAGTCCTTGAGTACAAGTGGGAGTCCTGATTCTTTTGTTTAAAATAAATACTTACATATCTCAGGATCTACAAGCATCTGGACTCAAGGTTAGAGGAGCAGAGCTATCTTGCCACAATAAAGCCATCTTCTTACCCCATAATCATTAGGTGGAATCAGGGTGCCAGTGGTTGAACGTGATCACAATGAGCCTCTTTTCTGGAGCCTTCCCCAGCCCTTTACAGACATAATCTAGCTAGGACAAGGAATGTTGGAATCTCTTGAAGGCCTGTAGTCTGTAACAGAGAGTTACTCTGTGTGATTCTCTTGGCTCCCAACCCATTCTATCTCACAGACAAGAAAACAGACCTGAAGTGACTGGGCTGTTACCACAGGGCTCTGTGTCTCAGGAACTTGGACACCAATAATGTTCTCAAGTCATAGATTACTCCTTTCTGTGTGATCAGTAATTCTTTCCATTCCCACTGCCCCTGCTTGGTTCAGTGCTTGTTACCCTTGACTAATCTTAGTGTGTTTCTCTATGAGATTGCCTTTCTCCTTGATCTGGTCGCTCCTGTCTTAAATCAGATGTGCTCATTCTATGCCTTCAGAGAACTTCCTCAGGGTCCTGGTCATTGCTCAGGCCTGTGGTGTGACCCAGGCCTTTCTGTCTGTCCTCTGTGTGTTTCGGGACCTCTCTCTCACCTGCCTAGCCCTTCGATCTTCCTGAATTTGCCACTCCTGCCTGGTGTGTCTTTCTCCTTAATTCCGCCACCTGCTGTAATTTCCCCACCCCTCCTTCCCCTGTGTAGCAAAGCCTGATCAGCTGAGGCCACTCAGCATTAGCTGAGGCTTCTTCCCAAGGTACAGAGTAGTACAGCACTAGGAGTTACTACTCTCCCTCCCCCACTTGTAGAAACCTTGAAACAGATAATGTCTTTATGTCCCTGTTGCCTGGCTCTTAAAATACACTTGCTAATTCAAAATTGTCTATGACTGCTGAAGTACCAGTATCAGATACAAAGAGCAGAGCCAGACCATAATGGAGGGCTCAGTCAAGGCTGGTCTTCAAGGAAGTGGGCTTTGTGTGAGAAATGAGGTGGAAGTCACACCTGAGGGGAAGAACACTATGAAAGCTGATGCAGGAAGAAATTTAGGAGGTTTGGAAAGAGTGGTGAAGGCACCGGCCCGACTGCACAGAGAGGCCATGTGAGATGGGAAAGGTCAGTCCCTTCCGCCTCACAGGCTTGGGTTTGTATCCCCGTTTGTGCTGCTCTCATGTGCCTCAGCTGAAGATGCTGCTTCCTGTATGCCAGCAGCATGGCGTCATACTGTCCACTTTAGAAGGTTGTGAGAGTGGAAGGTGGGGACCACTAAGCTGTGCCCTCTAGTATCTGGCATGTCACAGGCTCGTTATTGCTACCAGAAGTTCTAGTTGGTTATATGGTCAGTGAGGAGCCATTTATCAAATAGAATTTTCTTTGCAGAATGAATAGTTGAAATGTTAGAACTCTGTGTGCTAAGATTTGTGGTTCTTCTCCATAATCTAGTAGTGTCTATGCGTTGGGCTCATTGCTTAATTTATGAAAGAAAACTTACAGTATTTGTTCAATTGTTTACTTTGGGAGCTGAATAAGATTGATGAGTCTCTGAAATGGCTTGAGTTCTTGGCAGGGAAGTACCACATAAGTGTGGATATCATTACCTGAACACTTACTTTTTACCTCTGAAACCTAAGGGGAAAGTCAACTGTTAATTCTGCACTGATAGAATTGGTCTTCTCCTTGCTTTATTTTTAAGTTCATTATTCTTGGTCTTTTGATCTGTGCTGTGATGAATGTGAATTCTCCTTCCTGTTTGACCTGGAAAACTTTCCAAAAGGAGATCCTTTACCATAATGATAAATTAGGTGAAACCTGTGGGGGTTTCTTAAAAGCTTAACAGTGTTGAAAGAGGAAGCTATTCTGTACTGACAGTTCAGGCCACAGCTAGAGCAAGTCATTTCTTGAGAGATGAAACCATTTCTCAGAAAATGTACAGTTTGGGGAGGGGAGTCAAAAGCACCCTTCCTCAGAAGTGGGCTTCGTTCATATCTGATCATCATATAAACTAAAGCTCTGTTGGGTTTTGAGCTTCTTCATTAACTCAGTGACAAACCTGATTCAGAGCAGGTAATGCCTTGGAGAAAACTGTCTATGGTGGTGTCGTTAGGTGTTGAGAAGTAAGAGTTCCTGTGGAAGAGTGGTTTTGTTGCTTTTTTCATGCAGTACAGTTGGTGTGTTTTCATTTATCTCCCTTTTTTGGATCTGTTAAAAGATAGGCAAGAACAATAATAGAAAGTACTTTTGCCTTAAAAAGTATGGTATGCCAGAGATAAGTTAGTATTTTTTGGTATTTGGGGCATTTCACATGCTTCATGTGTTGTACTTAACATTTGTAACTGAGCATAGGCCTGCCTGGGTCTGGTGCAAGAAATGGAACCATTTAAAGTACTATTGACTTTGGGACTTATATATAGCCCAAAGATTATAGGACTCTCATTTTTATCATCTCATTTTCAGAGGTTCCTGGGCAGAATTAATTATGGAAGAGGAGAAAACATGTAATTTCTGATTTTATTCCTAATTCAGAAGTCAGAAGTTTAGTTTGGAAAGAACAGTTCACAGATAGTAATGGGGCAGGGAAAGGAGGCATTGAAATCCAGGTGGTTGGAGGACCTGTGTCTGCCCTCAAGATGCTTCGCACTGAACCAGTATATTAAGCAAGTCTTGGTTGGTAAAGAGGCAGTTTCCTTCTTTATCTTTGCTAAAGAATATAAAGTCACAGTTTCTCATAAAATAGCTTTAACAATTTCACTTCCTGAAATGTGTATATTTAGTATCTTTTTATATAGCTATTTTAAGGTGATGCTTTTTCCTTTTGGAGTCTCTTCTGAATCAAAAGTTTTATGTTTTATTTTTATTAATCTTTTTTAATAGGAGAACTAAAATAAATACTTAGTGGTGTGGCTGTGTGTTTGAGAGTTTAGTTTTAATCAATCCTGAGAAGAAAATATAGTTTCAGCCACAATTTGTAGGCAATTCTAAATAGCTATAGAGTTTTCCCAAGAATTACTTTCATTTTTTATTGTCACCTACCAGCAAAATTTTTAAAAAATTATTTTATTTTATTTCCCCCTGAGAGAAGTTCGTGTCCTTTGCTTTTAATGTTAGACAGGAAGCCAGGCCTTGCCTGTGCCTAGGCTCTGCAAAACTCTAGTGGTTTTCCGGTAGCACCCTGTGCCTCCTGGCTCCAAAGAGTGGACCTGTGCTTTTAGCCAGGTTTGTGATTACTATGTTGATAAAGTTTGGGAGTAACAAATATTATATAGATGTTAAAGATTGGGGGGAAATCACAGTGAATTTGAATACATAGACCCAAGGGAGGGGTGTTCTACTGCCCACACAGCATGCCTTCTACCCAGCTGTGTGAGGTGTAGAAGGGTACCATGTTGGATAATCAGATTTCTCGTGCCCTGGGAAGCTGACCTTCCCGGTTGCAGGCTGGCTAGAAGGTCGTTTTTCATTGTGAAATGGATGAGTAGTAGCCTTGGGGTTTGTGTTCTTTCTGTGATTGCAACATGAGGAAATACATTCCTTTGGCATTGTATCTTAGGACACTTGAATTTTTAGGACTATGTAGCTTTCTAAAAGAATGCATTATTTTGTTGATATGTCTGTTATCTAGGAGATCTATGGTCTTTTTTTTGTTCTTTGAGTAGCTGATCTTTTTACTATCTTGTACAACATAACAGTTAAAGGGTGATGAAACTGTTAAAAGAGAGACTGTACCGTTAAAAAAAAAAAAAGTGCTTGCTGACATCATCTTTCCGAGAACACTAGTATATGTGATTTACTATAACAAGATCTTAGTTTTTCCTGTTGGCAAATGACATGTAATATTTACAGAGGTCTTGGGTTCATTCCAGCAGAAACATCTCAGATAAATTGATGTGTGAATCTGAAGCCATCTAACATTTTCTTTCGTATGGAGATGATAGAGACAGGTTTTAGTTTAAATGTGGAGAGAGAGAGTCAATGTTCAGTGCATACTTCCTTGAGGGGAAATGTAGACTATGCTCCAGGGTCAAATGTGCAATGTGCCTTTAGTCCATACCTTGGTTCTGTGCTTCTGACATTTGTGTTTAGGGCTGTCTGTTCACATTCACCTTGGTGTGACATGCTTCTTCTCATTTCATGCTTTTCTTCCTTTCTCTAAATGATACAAGGTCAAGTCTTATATTTCAAATATTTAAATTTTAAATCTATGAGATTTTTACTTTTAAAAACTATAAATGTGGGCTGGGGTTGTGGCTCAGTGGCAGAACACTTGCCTAGCATGTGTGAGGCACCGGGTTCGATTCTCAGCACCACATATAAATAAATAAAGGTCCATTGACAACTAAAAAATTTAAAAAAAAAAACTAGAAATGTATACAAATGGTTAACAGTCTTAAATAATAAAGCATTTTCAGTGGTCTTTAAAAAATACAGTTAAAGTATTCCAGTTTTTAGCACTCCACCTAAACATAGTTAAGTGTTAAAAATCTTAAATACAATTGAGTATGTATCTGTTAAGAAATGAAGAAAATGAAACCTGGTATCATCTGTTTGAGACCAGTTACCTTTTTGTAGGTAGACCAGTCCCTCCTTAGGCCCCCAGAATCTAAACAAACCTTTACTTCTAGGAAGGTAAGTTCTTTGTTTGTTCTACTGTGTTTCACGCTTCAGTTAATTTTTCAAGTTATAAAGGTTCACATACTACAAACACACACTTTTCTTCTAATGCTGTAGTAGCAAACAAGATGTTTTGTACTTCCTTACAAAAAAAGGGAATAATTTAGGACTTGTCTCAACTCTTCTATGGAGCTAATTTATTTTTTCTTTGTTTTATTCTTTATGAATACCTTAGAGCATAAATATTAAGACCAAAAAAGAATCAATGAATTTGAAATGACAGTTATGGTTTATCACTTTGTTTTCAGATGATCACAGTCGTGTTAAACTGCAGAATGCAGAGAATGATTACATCAACGCCAGCTTGGTTGACATGGGAGAGGCACGGAGGAGTTACGTCCTGACACAGGCAAGTCTTGTGTCTCGCAGAAAAACAGAGTTGGAGCTTGTGGCTCTACTTCAGCTTGGCCAAAAGTTTAGCTTGACTTCTTTTGTGAAGTTGTGTTTAATGTTAATATGTCTATGAAAGAAAATTTCTACACAGTGGCTTACACTTACCCGTCCTCTGCAGGCACACTGTCTTCTCTGCCTTCTCTCTGACCCAGGCTTCTGCTGCTGCTTACTGTGGGTTTACAGTTCTCTTCACCTGACCTGGAAAGCGTAGCCAGAGGCCCCTGCAAGCTCTTCTCTTTCGCCCTCACCTTCAGAATGTACTCGTGCCTTGGGTGGTGTTGGTGCTCTCCAGTGCAGAGGCCAGGTGCCCCAGAGTCCAGGCCAGGGTGCCCGCGGGCTCCCCATGGCATTTTACCCCACAGCTTGAGGCCTGGGCCACACCCATGCACCCATGATTTGTTTGTCCACACCAGCTGCTCTTTATCAAATAATGGAGACTAAATTAACCACCTTATCATTCTCCCAGTTACAGATTTTTAAGTATTCAGAAGATAAGCCATAATATTTCAGAATTTTAAAATCCTAACCTGGATCAGAATGACCTGTCATTTGAAAAACATTTGATGTAGTTAAAAAAAAAAAGTATTTCAGATTAATATAACTGTGAACTATTAGACTATTTCTAATTCACAGGAAGCTAAAATCAGTTTACTTGAGATGAAGAAGCTCCTATAATCAAAAAGAAATAATCTGTAAGAAAAAAACTGTCAAAGAACATGAAGTCACAGTTCTAAAAACAAAATAGGGTAGCATATCTATGAAAAGATACTTCATTTGGAAAGTATTTATGGAATGCAAATCTAAACCAGTAATCAGCTACCACTTTTTACCTGTTGGGACAGCAGAGATTTACACAGTGTAAAATACTCAGTGGCTGCACACCCTGATTGAGAAAGACTCCTGAGTAGTACCAACAAGACAGGAAGATACAGCTGCATGTGTTGATTGCAACTTATTTTCAGAGCATAGGGCTAAATGGGTTAAATAGATTCATCACATACACACCAATAGAGGTGGATATTTCTGGGTACTGGGAATAAGACATTCATTTGCCACATTCAGCCTTTGTGTAATAGTTGAAATTTTTTGTTTTTTTTTTTTAGTTGGACACAATATCTTTATTTTATTTATTTATTTTTATGTGGTGCTGAGGATCAAACCCAGGGTCTCGCACATGCTAGGTGAGTGCTCTACCACTGAGCCACAATCCCAGCCCCATGAAGTTTTTTAATAAAGCAGTATTTTAGCTGAAATATTTACTTTAACTGCATTTGGTGGCACACACCTGTAATCCCAGTGACTTAGGAGGCTTAGACAGGATGATCCCAATTTCAAAGCCAGCCTCAGCAACTTAGAGAGGCCCTTTCTCAAAATAATACATAAAAGGGGTTGGAAATGTGGCTCAGTGCCACCCCTGGGTTCAATCCCAGGTACTTTCTACTTAAGACAAGAGTAACATGAAAAAAGAGAAAAGAATGGTTACCCATGACCCTAATCACAACCCTTTCTTCCTCTCTACCATTTATTGGTTCTTTCTCAGTCCTTAAAAATGGATCTTTTCTTCAGTTTCTAACTTAGTTTTTTCTCCTCCAAGTTCACTTCAGCTCTTGGGAGCATGGTTTTCATCCTCTGAAACCCAAGACAGGGTACTCTGTCCCCCAGTATCTGCTGAGATCCTGGTGCCAACACCTCATTGTTCATTCATCCAGCAGATTTAGTGAGACCTACTCTGTGGCAGACCTTGTTTGAGTAAAAGAGACTTTACTGAAAACTCTTGTCATTATGAACTTTATATTTTAGTAAAGTGAAAATAATACCAGTTAAAATAATTTTGTAACATTGTTCCTTATTTTACATGCCTTATTTTACAGAACAACTTTCTATGGTAAATACTGTTGTCTTTTCTTTTTAGTTGTTAATGGTTCTTTTATTTATTTATTTATTTATTTATTTATTTATATGCGGCGTTGAGGATCGAGCCCAGTTCCTCACACATGCTAGGCAAGTGCTCTATCACTGAACCACAGCGCCAGCCCAGTCCTTATACTTATAGAGCAGAAATCCAAAGAGACTCAAGAGATTAAGTTTACCAAGGTTGTACAGCACAGTAGGTCCTGCTCTTAGTCATTCTACCCTGCTGCCTTAAGATTGCTGTGCGAGGGGCTGGGGTTGTGGCTCAGTGGTAGAGCACTTGCCTAGCAATAAATAAAATAAAGGTTCATTGACAACAAAATATTAAAAAATAAAAAAAGATTGCTGTGCGAGGCCAGGTGCGATAGCGCATGCCTGTAATCCCAGTGGCTCCAGAAGCTGAGGTAAGAGGATCACGAGTTCAAAGCCAGCTTCAGCAATTTATTGAGGCCCTGACTCTAAAAAAAAAAAAAAAAAAAAAAAAAATGCAGTGTTACCATGGACAAGTGCCTTCCCTCCCCAGGCCTCTTCGTCTGTGCAGTCTGTGATCTGTACAGGGTGTGGTGAGACTCTGCAGTGCCTGGCACTGGTAGATGCTCCAGGTGTTACTTGTTGAGTTGTTGCTTCTTGTCAGTTGTAGTAACTGTAGTAATAGTGACCCTTTAGAAGCCCATTCCACTACCCCATTGGTTAGTCGTAGACTTTGTGACCCCCCAGATAGAGCCCACTCATCTAGAGTGTGATAACTTAGAAGCCTTTCTCCAGCTTTTTCTTCTTTCCTGGATTCCTCCCGGCGTTGTCCAGGCTGTGCTGGATGCGATTGGCTAGATCGCAGATTCTGCATGTTCTGTATATCTTCTTCCTGCAGCCCCACTGTAGTTTCCTTTCTAGTCGTCTTCTTCCCTCAGACCTGATGGTCTGCCTTTCCCCTTGTGGCCCTTGACGGTAGTCCTCTCTGCACACTTCTTCCTGGAAGGCTGAGATTGCACCTCCTTATGCTTTTGCCCTGGTACCCTGCACATTATATGAAACAAAGTACTACTCAGAAAACAATTGACACGGTAGAGAACATCAAATGTTCACTACTTCCACTGTTCTGATTGTTCTTTGTGATTGTTAATTGAATCATTTCTCTCTCTGTTTTATTAGCAGTAGTGTTTTAGAAATCAGCCCCTTGGTATATTAAGTCTACTTTTCAGATTTAAAAAAGTAGTAGCGTTCTGAGTACATGGGAGAGCTGAGAGATAAATTTGTCTCTGCAATTAAAAAAGCTTGGTCTTAATTCAGTCACAACTGTTTCCCTGTTTATTATTTAATCTTCAGAGGCACTAATGGAGTTGGGGTGTATGTGCACACTAAGGGGTGACCTCACTAGTGAATTGCTTTGTGTTTTTCTTCAAACTGGGGGTTTTCTTATTGCTTTTTGTTACCTTTAGGCTGTATTTTTTGTTTTGCTTTAGAAGTAAAGCAACAGATACATACCTTGAGTTAGAAGAGTACCCTTAAACATAAGATCACAGTTTCTTGGGCTGGGTTGTGGCTCAATGGTAGAGCACTTGCCTCGCATGTGTGAGGCACTGGATTCAATCCTCAGCACCACATAAAAATAAATAAATAAATAAAGGTATTGTGACCATCTACAACTAAAAATAAATATTTTTTTAATTATAGTTTCTCATAATTCTTTTTTTCATTTTTTAAAACAAGATTTAGGATGGTTTGTCATAGAGCAAAATCTAAATGTTAGATAAGTTTTTATTATTATTATTATTGTTATTGGTATTTTTTAATTTTTTTTTATTGGTTGTTCAAAACATTTTACAGTTAACAATAGAGTTTCCTTACTTAGGCAATAATTATTGAGCATCTGCTACATGCCTAGGAATATTCCTGCTCTAATGATGCTTTCAGCGTAGAGCCATTTGAATCCCTTTACTACATGTGGGACTGCAGCTCTGGGCAGCCTTGGCCCCCAGTGTCCTACTTCTACCTCTGTTCCTACCCCTAACTCTCACCACTATACTATACTACCCTGTGAATCGATTACATGTTGAGTTATGTGGAGTACAATAAAATCCATTTATTTGAATGTTCACCCACTTGAAATTAATTAGGCTGTTGCAGCACAGTGGAGGAGTGTTAACTTGGCCCTGGGATCCATCTCTGCCTTGACAAAAAATCAACAATTTGTGATTTGGGCATTGCCTTTCATCTGTTACTTGTCTTTCCTTTTGCCCTATACCATCATTAAGTAAAAGGGAAAGGTAATTAGAAATACATATGATTTTTCTCCCCCAGTGTCATTATTACAGTATGGACTATTGCTCCTTTTAACTCTCCCAAATACTTTGCCATTGAGGCTGAACATATTGTGCTTTTGTAAATTGATAGTTTCAGAGTGATTTGCGTATGTACATGATTTCCACTTTGTAGGGGGGGATTCTTTTGTAATTGACTTGGGCTGATTGGCTCGCCTCTTGCTCTCAGATATTTCCTTTGCCTCCAGCCTTTGCAGCTAGAACCTGAGCAGTCAGATGGTCTCAGTCATGATTTTGTCTCTGGTTCGCATATAGATTATGCTTGAATACTACAGCCACTTTTGTTTAGCTTTGGCAGCAAAAGCCAGGTAATAATCCTATATCAGGAGCAGTATCTCAACTTGGGTCTCTTGGGGCAGATGATTGTGCTTTAACTCATTAGTCTCCAGCCCTCAACTCTGAAAACCACTTGATATCCTAAACAAAGTTTTTTCCTGCTTTACTTAGGTAAATGAAAGATTTTGATCATTTGTGCCCCAAATCGTAACTAGCACAGACTGGTTTTTTAATTCAAGTGGATTTAAAGTTTAAATGTATTTACTAGGACCCAACCCCATTGACTAAATTCAAGGCACACCAGAAGTACTTTTGAGGGAGCTTGGCCTGGATGGAGACTTGTTCTTTTCTGGTCCCCTTTCCTGATCTGCTCTCTCTCTGTCCTTACAGGGTCCACTTCCCAACACATGCTGCCACTTCTGGCTCATGGTTTGGCAGCAGAAGTCCAAAGCAGTTGTCATGCTGAACCGAATTGTGGAGAAAGAATCGGTGAGTGAGTCTTACAATTGAGTATACTGCATATGATCTTTAGCTTATAAAGGTTTTCATGGAGGGTATTCATTAGTTTGGGCTTTAGTTGCTAAAGGCTGGTGGTCATGATGTTTCTGACCAGAAGTAATGTATCCCCTTCCTTCCTTCCTTCCTTCCTTCCTTCCTTCCTTCCTTCCTTCCTTCCAATATATATTTTTTAGTTGTAGTTGGACACAATACCTTTGTCTTGTTTTGTTTGTTTTAGTTGAACACAATATCTTTATTTTATTTATTTATGTTTATACAGTGCTGAGGATCAAACCCAGGGCCTCACACTTGCTAGGCGAGCACTCTACCATTGAGCCCCAGCCCCAGCCCTTCCTTTTCCTTTCTTACCTTAAATATTTATAAAACAATTGGTGACCTTTGATCTCTGAGATATAAATGTAATGGAACAAATACTGAACTGGTGGTGATAATGGAGCTCTTTGGAATTCCTAGGCTTTGTTAGAATTTTCATGATATTATTAAAATCTTGGAAGTTTTCAAAAGGAGTAAAATGATGGTCTTTTGATCTTTATAATTTATAATTGACTTAGGTCATAATGAAAGTGGGCAAATATAAACTTATTGAAATTTCAGATTGCAGTTTAAGCATAGTGCCAGTGAGTGGTAGACTTTAAGGCTTCTGACTTCTGTAGCTTTAGATTACATTCCCATTAGACAAGCAAATTGGGATTTATTATCAACTAAAGACTCTCCCAGTTTTAAGATTTTGTATTGTTCTACTTCTTCAGATACCTGATGCCTACTTTTTCCTAAATTCATAGGTACTGGTTTTCAGTAATAGTATGATTTTCATTTGTTTCTACTCTGAAGTGGTACTGACAAACCAGGATTTCCAGTAGTGTCAGCATCACCCTTTATAATGGTCTTTCATGTCTCCAAACTCATTTAGAAATTAAGTGATGGTGACATTGTTAGTTTGAACAGCATTGCAAACTAGATGATTTATAAGTTCCATTCCTTTCATTTTGGAGTGCAGTTGCTATATTAATAGGATAAGAATACCATCAGAAGTTAGACATCACTTTTATGATTCAGGTGCAGTTGTTTGGGGGTAGATTCCTTCGTATAATGTGTTCCTTGTCAAGAGACTTATAGTGTCTGATTGTCTTTTTATGACCTTAGCAATCATTGTTGACCAGTGCTTACCTCCTTAATTCATATGGCTTACAAATGGTAATTTTTCTTTTTCTCCTGTTCTGTTTTTGTTGGAATTCTACAAAAAACACTTTCTATTCCAGTTAAATGACCACTTTTTTACAGTATAAAAAAAGCAGTTTTCAGAACAGTTCATTCTCTAGGATCCTCAAAAGAGGACCAGTTGTGAGGAGAGGATGAATTGTTATGTATTTAACATATTTGATTCATCTCACTCCTTTGCACTTACTGGTAATCAGATCATTCTTTCATCGACTAGCAGAAATCTCTTTAGGTTGAACCCTGAGTCATTTTAACACAAAACTAAGGGTCTTTTATAGCTTTCTTGCTCTCTGGAATGATTACCAGTTTCAGGCTCATTTTAAACTTTTCTATCCTGAATCTGGAGTTAGCCATTTCCCCAAGGAGCTGTGTTACTCTTAAAAGGCAATGCTATTTCAAGAGCACCACAAAAATAAGGATGTTTATTGTTACTGGCTTGCTGGTTGTTTTTAAGGCTTTTTAGTGGACAGAGCTAGGTACAAATATGTTTGTTAAGATACAATACGTCTGATGAGTTCACACAGATTTCTAGCTCAGATTTGGAACTGCAGAGATTGTCTTAACCCCTTCTATCATAACCTGCTACTTTTTTTTTTACAGCAAGAATCCTGGTATTCAAAGATATCAGGGATGCCAAATATTTTAGACTCATTTACTTCATACCATATTACACAGAAAATAAGAGTCCCAATAATGACATCATCCCTACCACCAAAATAATTACTGAAAATAGTTGAGCTTGCTGTGTGTATGTGTGCGCGCATGCAGGTATTGCAGTACTATGGATTGAATCCAGAGCCTCTTGCCTGCTAGACAGGTTCTCACCCACTGAGCTACATGCCTGTGCCTTTTTAAAATTTTTTGTTTTGAGATAGTGTCTTGGTAAATTGCTGAGACTGGCCTGTAATTTCTGCTTCAACAACCTGAATAACTGGGATTATAGCCATCCCCCATTACATGTGCTTAATTAAACATTTTTAAAATGTTTTCCCATTCTCTTCCAGGTTATTTATTTATTTATTTTTAGTTGTACAAACCTACATTGTCAGAGACTGTAATATACTATAGTCTCTCCCTTACATGTCTTTTTAAATTTAGTTCTCCCCTCATCCTGTGGGGAGATCAGTATCAGAATCCTCCACTGATACCAAAATCTACAATGCTTAAATCCCTTACATAAAATTGTGTGGCATTTGCTTATAAATTGTGCACATTCTTCCTTATACTTTACTTTTTTTTTTTTTTTTTCTCATGGTTCTGGGGATTGAACCCAGGACTTTGTGCTTGCTAGGCAAGACTCAACCAACTGAGCTATTTTCCTAGCCCCTTCCTTATACTTTAAATAATCTCTAGATTATTCGTTAACAATATGATACATTGCTGTGTAAATAGTTAACACTGTTTTTTATTTAGGAATAAAGATACCCCCCAAAAAAAATCTTTACATATTTAGTACAGTTGTTTTTTTCTTGAATATCTTTGATCCAAGGTCAGTGGAATTTAGGTGGGCAACCCATGAATAGGGAAGACCAACTATATGTATTTAACATTTATCACCAGTTTTGTTGATGCCTCTCCAATTTTGACTAATGCTTTTTCTCTAGTGGGTTGCTAAGGAAGGATTCCTGGATATTATATAGGTTCTGTTTTGTTTTGTTTTTTAACCTGTCACAGTTTATCTACTTTATAAAACAAAACAAAACAAACAAAACCCCTTAGAAGTCAGTTAGGCCAGGCATCAAATTCTTGGCTCACATTTGCTTTTCTTTTGAACAACTTAAATTATGTTACTTCATTTCTCAGCTTCATTGTTTCATTTCCTTTTGACATTACAAATTGCTGTCAAATAGACATCTTATTTTGTTCCTTTATAAGTCTGTTATTCTCTTTGCCTATATTACTTAAATATTTTTTTTCTTTTCTTGAAATAACATTAATTTCACACTGACTTCTTGTGATGGGTCACAGCTACAATGCACGCAAGCTAAAAATAGTGCATAAAATTGTCTTTAGGCTATAGATGTAAGGTGTATGTGAAACATTAATGAATTTTGCCTTTAGACTATTTCATTCCCAAGATACCTCATTATGTATGTGCAAATACTCTAAAATTTGAAACAAGACTTAATATCCGAGCATTTACAATAAAGGATGCTCAACCTATATTAACCACTCTAGGTAAAAGAGGCTTATCTTCTGATTCTTTCCCCTGATTAAATTTTAGTAAATTATTAACTTTAGTAAGTAGAAATATGTATGTAATATTTCTAGATGTGTAGTATTAATTGCAAATTTATAGGTAATTATGAAAATACTTGCAAAATAAAGCCTTTTTAATACAATTTGAAGGTATTTTGGGGATAGTTTGATAACTTTTAGAAAGTGAATGCTATGTGGTGTTGTAATATAGATTATTGTGCTTTAAAAATAACAGATTTCAGGGCTGTGGTTGTGTCTCAGTGGTAGAGTGCTTTCCTCATATGTGTGAGGCACTGGGGTCAATCCTCAGCACCATATTAAAAGGTAAAATGAAGATATTGTGTCCATTTATAACTAAATGTTTTTTAATTCTAAAGTCAGATTTTATTTTTATTTTTGTACATGATATTTATTTGTGGCTTTTTTAGTTTAAAAGTTATAGGAATATTTTAGAAAGCTACTTTATAAAATATCAATCTTATTAAAATATAGTGATGACTCTTCTTAGGATTTGATACTTGAAAACATAGTATATGTGTGCAGTTTGTTTTCACTTTTCAACTTTTTATGGTTTTATAATGCTTATATACTGCTGTTTTCAATTTTAGGTTAAATGTGCACAGTACTGGCCAACAGATGACCGAGAGATGCTGTTTAAAGAAACAGGATTTAGTGTGAAGCTTTTGTCTGAAGATGTGAAGTCTTATTATACAGTACATCTGCTACAATTAGAAAATATCAATGTAAGACTTTTCTTACTCAAAAGTTTGGACTTTTTTATAGTGGTTTTAAGAATTATTCTAGCCAGGCACAGGGGCACATCTGTAATCCCAGTGGCTCAGGAGCCTGAGGTAGAAGGATTGTGAGTTCAAACAAAAAAGGTCTGGGGATGTGGCTCAGTGGTCAGACACCCTTGGGATAAATCCCCAGTACTATATATATATATATAATTATTAGATTTGGAGTTTGAGGCACCCATTTGGTTTTATTTTAGATTATGCATGTAGTAACTCTGAGGACTCTGTTGAGGCACCTGAGAACTAAGAATTTCAAAGTTCAGGTTAATATTTGAGGATTGAAAATTATTAAAAGTACTTTGGGATCCAGAGGTATAGCTCAGCAGTAGAATGCCTGCCTACCACCCTGACAGCCATGGTTTCAGTCCCTGGTATCAGAAAGACCCTGAGAAGTAAGAGAGGGCTTGAGAATTAGGCAAACCAGGATTCAGAACCCAGCTCTGCCACTGAGTGGAGGTGAGCCCTACACATGCTGCTTTGCCTCCCAAGCCTTCTCTCTCTGTGAGGTGAACGTGCAATGGCCCCTCCCAGGGCTATAAGGAGAGCTCGTGGCAAGCATGTGGATAATACTTGGGGCAGCACTTTGCAGTATAGATAGTGCCTGAGACTGATTACTGTTGCGAGTGGCAAAGTGTTGAGAAAATGACATATTGTTAGGTAAGTGCTTAACCTGAATGGGGTAAATATTCTTATTACCCTCACTTCATTTTTTTCAATACCCTTTTCCTATAGCCAGATTACCTATCTAATAAGTGACAGACCAAAGTCAAATGCAGGTCCTCTAACTCTAGAGAATAAGACTTTTTTGAAAGATGTTAATTCTTGTGAAGGAAGCTTCTCGATTCCCAAGCACCTCTCTGAAGTGGAGACCATTGTGAGAGTTGGCCAACCTCTGTGTTTTAGTTATTAGCACCTGTGTGGTATGATGAAAGGGGCTTTTTGACTGGCCTGGGTTTAAACTCTACCATGATCAAATAGCAGCTGTTTGTTTTACTTTACAATTTTGATTAGGAACTAGAACTGTTCCATGGGTGAAGTAGCATTTCCTTTTGAGAGGCAGAATTGCACTTGCTAAAGAACCAGGTTGCTTAAGTTTAGAGGCTGACTGTGCTTCCCCTGGCTAAGTGACTTGGGTTACATTAATTACCTGTGTTCCTCAGTTTTATTATCTATAAAGTGAGGATGAGAATGGGTCTGCCTCATAGGGTTGCTTTCAATATCCATCCAGTCAACACCATGGCTGTGGCTAAGACATTAGAGGGAGCCCCAGTTACTAGCTTTTGCTGGGTGTCCTTTGCACTGGGTCGGGGCCTTTGAGAGGAGCAGTGGAGTGATGGAAGACTATAGCAGAGCAGGGGATGGTAGCCCACTGCTGCCTGCACACCTCTCTCTAGCTCCCTGAACCATGGAGACGTGGCCCACTTCCACAAGAGTAGGACTGTTTAAAAGTTTAGGGCCAAAGCTGTAGACCTCTAGTCTAATGAGCAGCCAGACCATTTATCAGAAGCCCTTTATAGTGTCTTTCTTATAGCTGAGCGAATTCCAACTTGTGCCTCTGAAAGAAGGGGTTCCATCTGTGTTCTCAGAGGATTCCTGGACTTAAGCTTTGGAGATATTTTTGAGGGGCTTTAAAAATATCAGGTCATGTGGAATACTTATTTGTCATTCAGATCTTTGTTTTCAGTTGCCCTGCACTGTTTTCCGTAAGATTGTTGGCCAGCTTTTATGTTTCTCAGGTTCCAGGAATACTATTATAATGCTGACTCTTCTATTTCCCTGTCCCTGTAGATTTACCCAGAACAGGATGAGTGTCTAATTATTATGATGCTCAACTGGGATCTAATTCAAAATAGTTTAAGCCGTTGATCCCACCTAGAATGTCCTCCTTTTTTCTGTGCCTGTTTATTTGTATTCTGCACATCTATCAGCATCTCCATGTGGCCCATTTCTTACTTAGGTCTGTCCTAAGGTAACTGTGACACATTCATTCCTAGCAGCTATGAGTCTTACACTTCTTCCTGTTTTTTAAATTTTACTGGCTTCTTCAATACGTGTGTGTGTGTGTGTGTGTGTGTGTGTGTGTGTGTGTGTGTATTCTGACTCTGTAACAAGGTTTCTGCCACCCCCACCCATGGGTAGAGTCCATATTTGCTTCCTTTATACTCTCCTCTGTCACCATACCAATGTATTGTTAAGCATACTACACCTGAGTGATTGTCCTAGAACACAGGTGTGACCCCTCTGTGCTCTAGAGATCCTTCCCTGGTTCCCATTAGTTATCAAGGAAAGTTCACGTCTAGTACAGAAGTCCATGACCCACCCAACTTGGTCCTCAACTCCTTCTGTGCCTTTTTCCTGCAAGTACCAGTTGCTCCTTCTAACAAACTTAGACATCACAAAGAGGTCAGTTCCCAGGGGCCTCTGCTTCTGCACATTGCTTTTCCCTGTGCCATCTTATACTGCCACTCTTGATCTGGCGAGTTCTGTCCATCTTTCTCAGTAAATTATAGTCAGTACTGATCACTGGTGATGAGATTCTGGCAAAAGTAGGTAAGGCAGTGACAGGGAGAATACAAATTTGACCTCAGGTTAGGAAGAGGGCTGGCACACTTTGTCAGTCTTTAGTTTTAGAAGAACAGTTCAGTGAGGAGGTTAAAGATTAGCAGATTTGATAATTTATTGGAGCTGTTTATGGATTTCAACAAAGGCAGTTAGTATAATTGTTTTAGAAATAGCCAGTTTACCACATGCAGGTAAACTTTACATTCATCATTTCATTCTTCACAACAGCCTTGTAAGGTAAGTACTGTATCATGAACTCCATTGTCAATTACAGAACTAGGGCTTAAAGAAAATCTTTTAGAAACATAATCTTGGTACCTTCGATATATACATAAAATATGAAAATAATTGGGCTGGGGCCATGGAGCTATGATTTGAATGGGCTTTAGGAAGGACATATACTTAAATTGTCCTAAGCCAACAGCTCCCCATTGTCTTATGCCTACCTAACTTTTTGGTCTCCAAATGTAGCAAGTTTGACATCCACATTCAAAGACCTTACATGGAGAATTCTCCCTCAAACAATGTAAATGTTTTTTGTTTAAAAGAGCAATAAGCTGGCAACTTTTTTGGTTCCAGGGTATAGTATACATGATGTAGTTTGCAAGGAATGGCTGCACCAGGACCGCCATGTAAATGTAACTGTGGATGTAATATGGGTATGGTGGGGTGTGTGAGCTGGAGCACAGGGAAAGGTGGAAAATGACAGGTCAGAGTGGTAGAACTGGTGTGCCTTGGTGACCAGAAGGGGACCAGAGTAAAGATAGATTTAGTTTTAGTTCTCTATTCTTGGGCAACTTTTTTCTCCTCTTATATTTTTCCCCCAGCATGAAAAAGAGGGAGAGTGGTCCAGTCATGCACACGAACACTTCCATACCAGAGTAGTGAGCATGTCTTCATCTTTCCTGTGGTCCTTTGTCGACTCTGAATTATATCTTTTTTTGAGCTGCATCTTTGAATCTTGTTTCAGGAAGAGTAAATTAATCAAAATTAACCTCTTAAAAATGTCCTTCAGTCTGGTTTTGCAAGGCGTGAAAAGCGCTGGTTTTTAAAAATCTCTTGGCGAGGGGGAGACCATATTATACAAATAGTTGAGTGTTTCTGGGAACTGACTTTGAGTATCCCAGACAGCATGACCAGAATTTGAAAAAAGAGAGATCACAAGCCTTGAACCAAAATGATGTTTTAAAAAAAAAATCAGTTGCTCAAGATCATGGGTAACTGTGATGCATTTAGAGCCAGGAAGTGATGCAGTCAGTAGTTGAGCATAAGCAGGATGGGAGCATCGGGCCCTTCCTTGGGGAGCACAGCCATACACTTGCACATGAGCACAGTCCCTGGGAACTTGGGGTGGTCCACACCAGACCTGGTTTAGGCTCTTGTGAACCAAGGCCAGTCTTGCAGCGCGTGTTAGTTCTGCATAGTGGCTGATGGCCATAATAGAGCAGCTAACGGGAAAAAGTGGGGTCAAAAACACCCACTGGCATTTTACACCTCATTTAAAGGAAAATATGACAGTTAACTATATCCCTTGGCTAATCAGGAGTCAGTCTCTTTGGCCCATTCCTGTGTGAATATTGCCATGTTTACTATGAACTTATGGTTTTGTAAAAGGAAGCTACAGTTAGCCTTCATGATTTAGAATGTATAGATTTTTTTTTTTTTCTGTTTACCTACAGTAGGATTGGCTCTTCCTGGTGTGTAGTCTTATGACTTTTCAGAGTGTGTTCAATTGTCTAAATGAATCCATAAAGAAAACATGGGTCAATTCTGTTACCTCTCAGACTTTCTTGTGCTACCTGCATATAGTCATTCCTATCCCTCACCAACCACAGATCTAGTTTTTGTTCCTGTATATGACATTTTCCAGAATGTCATATAAATGGAGACTTTAGAATCTGGCTTCTTTCACTTAGCATACTGAATTTAGGTCATTTTTATTAATTTATTCATTCATTTTTGGTGCTGAGAATTGAACCCAGGGTACTCCACCACTGAGCTACATCCCCAGCCCTTTTAAATTTTTTTATTTTGAGAAAGACCACCCAGGCTGGTCTTGAACTTGGATCCTCCTGCCTCCACCTCTCCAGTGACTGGGATTATAGGTGTGCACCACCAAAGCCAACTACGTATTTTAGAATTTAAAAGGAATGCTGAGTAGGTGCAGTAGTAGTCACCTTTAATCCCAGCGATTCAGATGCTAAGTGGTAGAACACCCACTTAGCATACAGCAAGCAAGCCCTGGATTCAATCTCTCTTACACACACATACACGCAACAACAAGGAAATGTTTTGAAATCTAGAAATCATTTAAATAGTAACAGAGAAATTTTTTAGTATCTTCAGTATATTTCACCTATGGATCACAGTGTATTTGGAATTATGAAAACAGATATTAAAAATAAAGTGACTAGGGGCTGGGGTTGTGGCTCAGTGGTAGAGCGCTCGCCTAGCACGTGCAAGGCCCTGACTTCAATCCTCAGCACCACATAAAAATAAATAAATAAAATAAAGGTAAAAAAAATAAAAAATGGAGTTGCTTAGGCTCAGGCCTAAGGCCATCCTCAAAAAAAAAAAAAAAGTGACTAAACATATGTAGTTAATTTTTTTTTAATTTCTACATTGTATTTTGTCAGTATTTTATCTTTTATGACTTAGGAGTCTTAATTCGTACTGAAAAAGGCAAAGTTATCAAAATGTGAAAGCTATCTTCTAATTTTGAAAATTTTCACTGGGAGCAGGACATTATGATGATGTTTAGCTGTTAATTTTTTCTGTGCCTCCTCCTTTTAGAAATGTCCTGCAATAAAACTAGAAAATTGTGCAGACATTAGAAAATCACTGCTTCATTTACAGAAACGAAGACTATAAACTAGAGCGGTGCTTCCTAGGGCAAAAGGCAGTTGGCAGAAAGCTAAGGAACATTTTCATAATGAATTAGTCAGAATAAGGCTCATCAGGAACATCCAGGAAGTGATAGTGATGCCAGGCAGACCTCAGAGACAGAGGCATTGGGCGTGTTGGTGCACCATCTTACATCAGCAGGGCACATACCCAGCTTCAGGACTGGGGTTTATTACATTGGGGAAAGACAGCAATTAGAGGAGCTATTTCAATTAAAAATGTAAAGATTATTCCTCTAAATTAATTCTTGTATTGCTCCTCTTTATATGTGGAGCTGCTTTTCAAGGCAAATCATATTAAGAGGGAGATTATATTTACAAAATTAAACTTTAAAAAAGAAAGTTAAAATTATGATACTAATTTTTTTAATAGAGAAAAAGAATGTGTTTATTGTGATACATGAATTAGAGAAAATATTGGTAGCATGTATGGTACAAGCTAATTGTTAAGAACTGAAATTCTAGACTGCTGCTTCAAGTCTAGGCCCTATTTATTGCTCTTGATCTTGGACAAATTAATTTTTGCCTCAGTTTCCTCACCTGGAAAATGGTTTCTGATATATGATTTTGTATGAATTGAGATAATAAACAATGAGCTCAAAACAAGCCTCCAAAGTGATGTGTTATATGTGTTAGCTATTAATATATTCCAAACCTCTCTAAAGAAAAAAAAAAACTTCCCTGATTTGCATACATGCTTATCAAAACCCAAATGGGAAAATGGAAGTATAAACAGCCCATAAGATTAACAGCGTTGAGTAAAACACATGATCTTTCTGACATCGTTTTTTTGCTTTTTTTTTAAAAGCCAAGAATGGTCACTAACTTTCTCTTGTTTAATCTTACTTTCTAGAGTGGGGAGACCAGGACGATCTCTCACTTTCATTATACTACCTGGCCAGACTTTGGAGTCCCTGAGTCGCCAGCTTCGTTTCTCAATTTCTTATTTAAAGTGAGAGAATCTGGCTCCTTGAATCCTGACCATGGGCCTGCAGTGATCCACTGTAGTGCAGGTATTGGGCGCTCTGGCACCTTCTCTCTAGTGGACACCTGTCTTGTTTTGGTAAGTGCCATTTATGGTCTCATTTCAGTCCTCTTTTTTTCTGCCTACTGGCAGGAATAGGCTCTGATGTCATATCCCAGAGCCAGGTTTCTTAAGGTTAAACTTCTTTCTTTGGGCAAAACCTAGAAGAGTCATTTCCACTCTTTGGACTGCCTCCTTAATGCCTGTGGACTTGAGTCAAGGTGACACCAGAGCTCGCAAGAAGCAGCTTTTCTCTGGTAGTTTCACACTGCAGAAGTAACAGGCCCCCTTTCCAGTAAAATTCACCTTGGTATTGAATTTCTCCCTGCTCGGACAAGCTCTTTGTCTGTTTTTCCTTCACTGGGGCTAGTGACAGTACTTACAGGGCCGCTGTGAGGACTCAACAAGTGTTACCTGGTGCTATCTTTCCTTCCCTGAATTCTTTTGTATACACCCAGAGCTGTAAGTCTCCACCCACCCTTCCCAGCCATCACCAGGATTCAGGTCCTTTTCTGACTTTGTAGAACCTTCGTTTTTTTCTTTGTTTTGGTTGTAGGGGGCCTCTGGTTTCCCTTGATTCCCTTTCCTATTGCCGTCATTTGTCCCTCCTCTTATTACACAATCAAACCCATCAGTATAGTACCTTCTGCTTTGATTTCAGTGTCATCTCTTTCAATATTCCCCCTAGTGTAATTTATACTTTCCTGAGCTTGTTTTAGTATTATCAACAATGTGAGCAATTTAGTAGACTGGTGTTCTTAGGGTTTACGGCCCTGTGTTGCCTCACTTTACTTTATTTATTAGTCTCTTAGCTTTCTCTATAAAGTGTAGCTATGCTTCATTGCTCTGGTCTTAGCGTTCTCAGGCTTTCTAATATGACTGCTAGCATAAGTAGGTGCTCACATGAATTCACACGATGTACTCCTGGTAAACATGCATACTTTAATGGGGATCTTGATCAATGTGATAACATTCTTGGTGGAGCATTTTGAATCTTGCATCTGATGAAAGCTAGAAATTACAGTTCAGTTTTAACCTATCGGATTATTATATTCATCAAAAATTGGATTGTTACATTACAGTGAAGCTCGCCATATATAAACATTTTGGTTGCTGTTAATGACAGCAACCTTTTTTTTTTTTTTTTCAATTTGGAGGTCTTTCTAAAACTAAATCAGTAGTTTACAGATGGTATGGTGGCTCTGCAGTGTGGTTGTGGACTGAGGCTTTCTCTGAACTTTCCACCATTTTTAGGTGGCCTCTGTAGTCTAGATATGAAGAAGGCAGAAGGGCAATGGCACAAAGGCCTGCTGCCACTGGGACTTTTGTAAATAAATAATACCACAACTGATCCTAAGTCCTTCCTTAAGCTAGGTGCCTTGGCACACCCCTGTAACATCAGGGAGGCTGAGACAGGAGGATGGTCGCAAGTTCAAGGCCAGCCTGGGCAATTTAGCAAGACCTTGTCTCAAAATTTAACAGGGCTGAGGATGTAGATTAGAGTTAGAATGTCCCTGGGTTAAATCCCTACCACACATACAAAAAAGAATTATTATTCTTTAAAATTAAAGTGCTAAACTGTTACACCTCCTTTTCAGTTATCAGTTGCTCTGTTTTAAATTTCATATGCTAAACTGATTTAGGCTTTACTATATAGCCAGTCACTATTATCCAAAGTAAGTTAGGTGTCATCACAAGTTCTTATTTACTTGTTGGCTTAAATATTCTGACTCTAACTGAGGCTGGGGCTGTAACTCAGTGGCAGAGCACTTGTCTAGCATGTGTGAGGCACTGGGTTTGATCCTCAGCACCACATAAAAATAAACAAATAAATTAAAGGCATTCTGTCCATCTACAACTACAAAAAAATAATAATTAAAAAAATATTCTGACTCTAATAGCTTTCCAGTCTGTGGTATATGTTAAGTCCTTTGACTGATTACTGACCAAAATGAAATTAGAATGATTGTTTTGAAATCAGTTGTCAATCAGCTGAAGAATCAAAAGTTAGCAGCTACTGTTTGAACAAGTGAATTGTGAGGGATGGGGTGGATTGGGAGAGTGTTAAATTAACCTTGTTCTAAAGGAGAAATGTGCTCGGCACACAAAATCATCACTGTGAACAAAACACTTAACAAGGACAGCTTGGAAGAGGAAAAGTATATTTGGAGCCTTCCTTGTGGGTTTCCTGGTTGTAATTGGACAAGTGACTGCAGAGCACTATGAGAAGGACAAGGCAAAGGAAAGCTGCACAGCTCATGGTAGCCAGGAAAGCTGGGGGCGGGGCTGGCAAGGGGAAAGGGACCATAGGGAAAAAGATGTACCCTTGCAAGATACTCCCCCAGTGATCCACCTTTCGTGCCCCACCTGCCTACAGTTACCACCAGGTTACTCCGTTTAAATGAAAATGGACTGATTAGGCTACAGCTCATTTCACCTCTGAACAATCCTGAATCATTAGGAGCTTTGGGAGGACACCTCACCTCCAAACTATGACTAGGAGCAAATGCATAGCACAAGTCTGAACAATGACCTTGTGTTGCTTCTGTTTCCTGTAAGGTAACAAAAGAAGGCTTGACTTACTTTTACCTTTCTTGCAGATGGAAAAAGGAGATGATATTAACATTAAACAAGTGTTACTGAATATGAGAAAATATCGAATGGGACTTATTCAGACACCAGATCAACTCAGATTCTCTTACATGGCCATAATAGAAGGAGCAAAGTATATAAAGGGAGATTCAAATATACAGGTAAACTTTTCTTGGGAAAGAATAATATCCGTTTGTTAAATATAGTTGCTAAAAAAATAAAAATAAATATAGTTGCTATCCAATAACCATTCCAACTAAGCCCTTACCATGTCCCTTCTAAAAAATATGTTGCAGTTAATGGGGTAAATCCAACTGGCTGCCTTAAAATTATAAAATTGAAGCTCACTTCCTCATGGATATTCAGCTTTAGGTTAAGTCCTCTGTGTTCCTAAAAAACCCTAGTGGGAAACAAGATTTCATTAAAGAAATTGAGCTTATTTCACGTAAGGAGGATTTAAGCATTTAGTCATTGAAATAAACCAAAAACCTTAAGTATGTTTGCCCCATTAAAAACTTGTTGTGGGGGCTGGGGATGTGGCTCAAGCGGAGCACGCTCACCTGGCATGCGTGCGGCCTGGGTTCGATCCTCAGCACCACATACAAACAAAGTTGTTGTGTCCACCGAAAACTAGAAAATAAATATTAAAAAATTCTCTCTCTCTCTCTCTCTCTCTACCTCTCTCTTTAAAAAAAAAAAGAAAGAAAAAGAAAAAAACTTGTTGTGGAAATGTAGAATATTTCACCTGTGCATACTTAACTTTATGATGGTGAACAGCTTGAGTGCCTATTGAAGACACAGTGAAGTACTAATACAATATTACATTTTTTTGGTTAGTGGCATTATTATCCATGAATATATTTTTATTGCACATTTACAAAAGGTAAATTCAATACAATCTATGTTATGTTTTATCCATGAATATATTTTTATTGCACATTTACAAAAGGTAGATTCAATACAATCCATGTTATGTATTGAGGCACAATGTAAAATAGGAAACAGAGTAACAAAAGACACCTGTTTCCTGTCTTGCTAGTAACATAAGTAGATACAGGATGGTATTGACATCCAAACATCTAAAATCTGAAACTTTTGGGCATTTCCCTTCCTCTCAAAAGTTTTGGATTTAGAGCATTTCATATTTGCACATGAGGGATGCTCAACCAGGAAAGCTCATCAAAATGCTCCCCAGTTCCAAAACTGAATTCTGAAACAGAATTTCTAGTCCCAAGCATTCTGGATGAAGGATACACAGTCTGTGCCTTAAGTCAGTAGATACAAAAGTGACTAGATTCATTTCATCATATTTCTCATATGTGAATATGCTTGTAGGTCTTTAGTTTCTATAATTAATAGCCAATTCAGAAATAAGCTTCTTAAATCAAACCATCAGTGTCCTAAAGGACTAAATGAAAGGAATTGAGTATTGTGTAGGTTTCAAAGACATTAAAATATTCTTAAACTATTCATTTATTAGTAGCGTTTTAAAACTTTTTATTTTTTTAGTTATGCATGACAGTAGGATGTACTTGGATATACGTATATGGAATATAACTTCCAATTTTTCTGATTGTACATGTGGAGTTACATTGGGCATGTATTCATATGAGAACGTGGGAAAGTTATGTTAGATTCATTCTAACATTTCAAGTCAAATATTAGTAATTTGTTATTGGTGCACAGTACTTATACAGAGTAGTGGATTCTTCTTGATAAGGCACATGCATCAGTAATATTTCTGAAATTTTATTTAGAATTTTCTTTTTTATTTTTTAGGTCATTAAAAAGCATTAAAGAGGGCTGGGGATGTGGCTCAAGTAGTAGCGCACTTGCCTGGCATGCGTGGGGCATTGGGTTCGATCGTCAGCATCACATTAAAAAAAAAAAAATGAAGATATTGTGTCCACCTAAAATTAAGAAATAAATATTTAAAAAATAAAACAAAGGCATTAAAGAAAAAATTTAATGAAGAAACATTAGGTTAGAGCAAGAATACTCAATATGCAGGAAATTAACCCAAATAATTGATCCTGCTTCAGAAACCAGGCTTTGGGAACATGGGGTTTGTTGGAATTGCTTTGGCTGTAGACGGTAATTTAGATAAAGTAAAATTAACTTCAATGTTGAAGTTTAGGAAAGTTTCATATTCTTTCTTAGTAAACTTTAATCAGCTTAAATATGGAATTTGAAAAGGAAAGTTAGATCAAGCTTTTCCCACACCTTTGTGGCTTGCTGATGCCTTCCTTGTGGGTTTCCTGGTTGTAATTGGACAAGTGACTGCAGGGAAAGTGAGCTGTCCTTTGGGTAGTATCCTTCATTCTACACTTTTCAGATTTTTTTTTCTTTGAAGTTTTGTTTGTTTAGTTTTGGAATATATATATTTACCCTGAGGATCTTTTTCACTACATATTTATGGGTTTCGGACATATTTATCTGATATGTAGTCACTAAACTCAGTTTTCAAGTATTCTCTGCCCTTGTTCCAGATAGGACATTGAAAATGCCTCTGGATCTTTTAGGAGTTCAGAATTGGCAAAGTCTTGTTACCCATTCAAGGAGAAGTTTGTTCAGAAGTGGTCTTAGCAGGCTCTAGGGATACTACACATTGGCTGTAAAAGAATTCAAAGAATGTGAAACTGAATTACATACAAAGTTAAGTCCTCATTAACTCACTCACCCCAAGTTTGTAGACATTTGGGCACATACGGTGTCCCAGTCAGTTGCTGCAATGACGAAATACCTTAGTAAACAAAAGAAACTTATTCCGTGTTGTTCTTGAGGCCAGCAAGTCCAGGATGCAAGCACTAGCAGACTTGGTGTCTGGAGAGGGCTTGTTCCCCATAGATGGTGTCTGGAGAGGGCTTTGTGTCCGCACTGGTGGAACAGGCACATAGGTTTTCTCAGATGTCTTTTAAGGGCACTGATCCCATTAATGAGAGAGGAGTTCTCATGACCCAATGACCCCCCCTAAGTGTCCCATCGCTTAATACCACCACAGTGAGAGGTTGGATGTTGTGTGTTTTGGAGGACACAAAAGTTCAGATCATAGCGTGTATGTCCTTCCTGGAATGTGTGTTTATGTAATGTGTTTTTCTTAAATTAATATTTTTTTATAATACCATGCACTGTTCTATGATGCACTCGCTCTGAAGATGATTTTCTCTTGGCTTTCTCCTCTTAGGACTCCACCATTTGATAGGACAGCCACAGACCACATGTGCTATTAAATATTGGAAATCTGGCTAGTTTGAATCAAGATGTGCTTAAAATGTAAAATAAAACAACAAAAGTGTAAATAATCTCAATAATTTTAGAAATATTGATTTCATGTTCAAATGATAATATTCTGAGTTAAAACATTATTTAAATTTGTCTTTTCAATGTGGCTGCTAAAATTTTAAATATGTATGTGGCACATATTGTATTTCATTGGAGAGTGTTGTGCTTGAATGTTAGTTTAGAATAGAAATCTAAGAGAAGGAAAATTCTTTGAAATCCTGATTCATAAAACTTTAATACACATTATACTCAGGTTACTTTGTTAAAAATGAGAACCCAAACCATATACAACTAGCTATAACCCCCAAAAGTATCTTGTATGGCACAGAAGGATGTGATACCAGTTTATGGGAGGGAGAAAGAAAAACAAACCTTTTCTACATCTATCTCCTCTTTGTGTCTGATTATTTGGGAAGAAAAAACTAGCTTCTGTCCAGCTGAGATATGGTACCATCTGGGGGACACTCCTTGAGCCTATGTATCACATAGGAACCATGTTTCTAGTGGTGTCTTTGGTTTTGGTATCAGGGTGATGCTGGGCCCCCCCTGCATCTGATAGATAGAGATTGTAGAGAATTGGCAGGCATGTCTTTCTTAAATGTTTGGTAGAATTCATTGAACTGCTACTTTCTGTTTCGAAGGTTATTAACTATTGATTAAATTTTTAAAAACAAATACAAGCCTATTCAGATTGTCTGTTACTTGTGTGAGTTTTAGCAAATAGTATCTTTCTAAAAAAAATGATCATTTTTGTCTAGGTTATGAAATTCAGGAGCATAGAGTTGTAATATTCCTATATTATCCTTCTGTCATCCCTGGGATCTGCAGTGATGTCCAGTGTTTTATTTCTGATATTGGTCATTTGTGTCTTCTCTCTTTTTTCTCAGCCAGGTTAGAGGTTCATTTATTTCATTGATCTTTTCTTTTTTTTTAATATTTATTTTTTTAGTTGTAGTTGGACACAATGCCTTTATTTTATTTATTTTTATGCAGTGCTGGGGATCAAACCCAAGACCTAGCACGTGCTAGACAAGCGCTCTACCACTGAGCTACAACTTCAGTCCCTCATTGATCTTTTCAAAGAATGAGCTTTTGATTTTCTTTATGTTTTATCCCCACCCCACCCCCTTGAGTTTCCTGTTTTCCATTTCATTGATTTCTACTCTCACTTTTTTTTCCTTCTGCTTACTTTGATTTCAATTTGTTCTTTTCCTAATTTCCTAAGGTAGAAACTTAGATAATGCTTTTAGATCTTCTTTTCTAAAAATCTTCTTCTGAGCGCTGCTTTTGCTGCATCCTACAATTTTCAATGTTGTATGTTTGTTTTAGAAGTATGTTGTTTTATCTCTACTTTTGGAGATTTATCTGGCTTTTAGTTTAATTCCACTGTGGTCTGAAAGTAGACATTGTATGATATCTCTTTGTGAAGGTGCATTTATGGCCAGTTGGTGGCATGTCTTGGTGGATGTTCCATGTGACTTTTGTTGGATGAAGTGTTCCCTAGGTGCCAGATACATGATCGCTGATGGTTTTGTGTTGGGCTGTCTGCTTACTAATTTTCTTCCTTCTGAATCTGCCCATTTCTGATAGAATTTTGAACTTGATGCTCTACTGTTATGTGCACATACGTTAAACGTTAAACACTTTTATGTCTTAGAGAATTGACCCCTTTGTCATTTGGCCCTCTTTTTGTCTGAAATCATTATGGTTTCTCCTTTCCTTTGATGAGTGTTAGCATGTTACATTTTAATCTATGTGTGTCTTTTTTTTTTTTTTTTTTTTTTTTTTTGGTACCAGGGGTTGAACCCAGGGATGCTTAACCACTGAGCCACATCCTTTTCATTTTGAGACAGCGTCTCAGTAAGTAGCTTAAAGCCTCACTAAGTTGCTGAGGCTGGCTTTGAACTTGAGATCCTCCTACCTCAACCTCCTGAGCCACTGGGATTACAGGCATGCATCTCTGTGCCCAGCTATGTATGTCTTAATTTTTAAGACAGGTTTTAATTAGGTTTCTGATACATTGAATATAGTTGAGTCTTGTTTTTATTAACTCTGAGAAACTTTGTCTTTTAACTGGTATATTTAGACCTTTATTATTCAGTAATTACTGATAAAGTTGGAATAATATCTGGTATCTGTTGTGTTTGTTACTGTTTTCTATTTGTTGTCTTTATTCTTTATTTATATTTTTGTCTTTCAGTCTCTTCCCATTTTGTTTTTAATTGAACATGTCATATGATTTTAGTTTCTTTTTTTAGAGAACCTTTTTGTTCAAAAGTACTTGACCCATGAAATTTTGTCTCTAGTCCTTTTTCCTAAAGTGGGCATCTGTCATCTCCTTCAGTCTTTTGTTTTTTCCCCTTACTTTAGATTTATATGGTGTGAGTGGTACTTTCATTAATGGATATAGTTTCATGATAGTTTTTTTGTGATGGTGTCTGCATATGTGAATGTATGTGCAGTGATTTAGGACGTGTGGGCACAAAGGAGAGGTGTTACCATTACCCATCTAGAGTGATTGTACCTTAAATCAAATCCATGTATAATTATATAGCATGTATTCATTTATAAAACTCTTCCAGTGACCTTGACCTACCTAGATGCATGTAGTTTCTGGTTGCCTCCTGTCACATGGTCAGATAAACATGTAAGGTAGTTGCTCGTATTACCACATACTCATTAGCAGTTTCCCAGTAGTGACGGTGACCATGAACCTCCAGAGTAAATAGTATAGTTTGGCCATCCAGGATGGCCAGATGTTGTAAGATCTCTAGCTAGTAATTCGGCACTGCTTAAATGAACCCGTGAACTTTTTAACAAATCACAGTTGTTTCAAGTTTAATAGCTTCACTTTGCTCTTGGAGATACTTTCTTTATTGAGAAATGGTTGGGATTGGGGTTTGAGCAGCATGTGGGGCACTGTCCCCAACAGCATGTGAGCTGGGAGTGTGGCTCAAGTGCCAGATTGGAAAGGGAAGCTGAGGCAGGCTTCAGCGTGAGAGCCTGTGTGAAGTGCTGCTCCTTGGTGTCACCCATTGGCAGTGACCAGCTGAGGCGGGTGACATGGGGGTGCCTGCTGGCTCAGATGTCACAGGAAGGCAACTACAAAGTGGGTTTGCTGCTTGGGTACATGGCAGAGTGACGTAGTTGGTGTTCTTCTGCACTAAATGCCCCTCACCCTGCCTCTGCTGTTTGTCTTTCTTATTGACAGTCTGGATTTGTTGCACATTCTGGGAAATTGTAAGACTTGATTTTTTTGATATTGTCTCATTTATTGACATGATTGAGTGTTGTCCAAGTTGCTGTAACTAGATCTCTGTGAAGAATGGAAACTTTAAAAATGGACCAGCATTAATTCTGAAGACAGCATAACCTTTTATTGGGTATTTCTTAAAGCTATCCCTTGGCTGAAGTTGTTGAACTTTTCATGAACACGGATCATCATTGTGAAGAGTGACGGCATCATCAGCCCAGACTGTCTGAGTTAAATTCTAGCCTGCTGTTCATTGGCTGCCTCACCTGGGGCAAGCTACCCAAGCTCAGTTGCCCCCATGTCCTCTGTAAAAGGAAGCAGTGACAGTGCCTGTCTCCTAAGGTTGCTGTGGGGTTGAAGCATGGAGCAGTGTGGGTTCAGCAAGTGCTTGATGAGTATCTTGTTCACCTCAGCTTTCCCCTGCGTTGGCACTATTAAAAAAATGCTATTGGGACAAGTAACAAAAATTTGGAACCGGGGGCTGGGGATGTGGCTCAAGCGGTAGCGCGCTCGCCTGGCATGCGTGCGGCCCGGGTTCGATCCTCAGCACCACATACCAACAAAGATGTTGTGTCCGCCGAGAACTAAAAAATAAATATTAAAAATTCTCTCTCTCTCTTCTCTCTCACTCTCTCTTAAAAAAAAAAAAAAAAAAAAAAAAAAAAAAAAAAAAATTTGGAACCAGGGAAGAAGGAACCCGGCAGTCTCTAAAGTGAAAGCATCTCACTCTTCCATGCCACTGCCTGATGGTTTCTTAACTGTGGGCACAGTATTCTTCTGGATATGGTTGAGTCCAGTGGGGCTCAGGGTGGTTCTGTCCACTCAGACTCTCCATCTCCACCCAGTTGTAACAGGTGTGCTTTACAGTGTCTTCCAGACATAGGAGATTATAGAATGTCACATTCTCCAAGGTTTCTGAAAATCTACCATTACAAGACAAAAAGAGATCTGTGAATCATACAGCTAAGTAGAATAGATGTTTCTGGGAAAGGTGGAGATGCTGAATGCCTTTTTTTTTCTCATTTATCTGTTATGTGGTAAAAGCAAGATAGATTAGAAACTACTTTATCCAGTGTATGAATAGATTTTCTGGAATTTTTTTTTTAAATCTGAATATAGAAGGGTTGCTTTTAATAGTGCTGTTTTACAAAGAAGTAACTCCAGGGAATGAATTTTCCACAAATTCCAGGCAAGTGTACATTACAGTGTTAAAATTATCACATTCATTGGGCAGTAAATAGTGTTTAGTTTCAAGATTCCATGCTTCTATGAAAGGGTCTCAAAGGGGGTTTTCCCTGTCCACATCAGTTGTTTGGGGCCAGTGTCAAAGTCAGTCTTAATGAGAACCGTTGGCTCCCACTAGTGTTAGCTTCTGCCATTGATGCTGTTGGCAGTGGACAGGTTGTGGTGTGTTTGTAGCCCGTGCAGGCTCAAGAGACCATGGTCCCAGTGCCAAGGTCATTCCTTCTTTGGCCTGTACTATCTGCCACTGCTTTCAACTCCAGGAGCCAGATATGCCTTGTGCTTCCACCTCCAGCTTTGTTCCTAGGAATAGGGCAGAGAGGGTGCAGGAAACTTAACCTTTGTGGGGCAAGATACTAGGCTCTTCGCCCACCATCTCATTTATCACCATAGTATTCTCCTAAGGTAGGTGAGAACATCGTCTTTCAAAAAGGAAGAAACTGAAATCTCTCTTCGCCTTGGGCTGAATCCAGCTCTTTGTCATCAAATCTGATGTCCAGGTGTGCTAGAGGATGTTTCACTAGCCCAGTGATGGGTTATGGGTTAGCTGTTTGGAGCAGCCCTTGTAGCTGGTAAGGACAACCAAATTAAAGTCCTTTGGCATCACGAGGACCTGTTTGGAAGTCTAGTTGTTGTTTCTCACCTAGACTGGTCAGTGGCAAGAAGCAAGAAGGAATCAGATCACATTTACAGGTCATCTTGGTCACTATGCCACTGTTGAATATCGGTGGATTGGGAATGATGAAGAGTCAAGCAATATTGAATTTTAGCTAAAACTGTCTTACTATAACTAATACTTTAGTGAGATCCTTGTATAGTTTGTCTCCAGTAGATAAAATTCACAAGGTTTTATGAAGATAATTGTATTCAACTTCATATGCACATAAAAATAAGTGTTAAATGCTTTTATTGACTGAAGTTTTTAAACTTAACACAAGCGTAAAGTTGTGATTTGGTAGAATGCCATCTGTCAGCATCACAGGGTTTTCATAACTTGATTTCAATTTGTAAAATTTTTCTTTTTTATTTTTGCTACTGATGATTGAACCCAGAGGCGCTTAATCACTGAGCCATCTCCCTGGCTTTTTTTATATTTTATTTAGAGACAGGGTCTCACTGAGTTGCTTAGGGCCTTGCTGAGTTTCAGAACTTGGGATCCTCCTGCCTCAGCCTCCCCAGTTGCTGGGACCACAGGTGTGCACCACTGCACTCGGCTGTAGATGCTTTTTATTTAAGGAAAACTACATTTTTAGTGTTCACATTTGTTTTTCATTTCTCTTCCCTACATAGAAACGGTGGAAAGAACTTTCTAAAGAAGACTTATCTCCTGCTTTTGACCATTCACCAAACAAAATAATGATTGGAAAGTACAATGGGAGCAGATTAGGTCCAGAAGAAGAGAAACCAACCAGTGACCGATGCACAGGGCTCTCCTCTAAAGTGCAGGACACAGCAGAGGAAAACAGCAGCAGGTACGTTTCAGTTAACTCAGGGGCCTCAGAGTCATGCAAGCCTTTATTTATTAAATGAGGGTAATTGCTCATTTGTTTGTTACCTAAGGGGTTTTCAGAATCCCATTACAAAAAGTCAATACTTGGAAACCAGTTGAAGAAACAACACTAGTTGAGTAGAAAAGTTAATTATAATTAGGTGGGAAAATGAACAGTATGATACAGAAAATAAATGGTATTAATAACTGCTGTTTGCAATCACTTTTAGTATTAGTTATAATGCAATTAACAATATGCCTTTAGCCACACTTGGTGGTGCATACCTGTAATCTCAGCAGCTCTGGAGGCTGAGCAAGACCCTAAGCAACTCAGCAAGACCTTGTCTCTAATAAAAATACAAAAAGGCGGGCGTGGTGTTGCATGCCTGTGATCCCAGCAGCTTCGGAGACTGAAACAGGAGGATCATGAGTTCAGAATCAGCCCCAGCAAAATGCAAGGCATTAAGCAACTCAGTGAGACTTTGTCTCTAAATAAATATAGAATAGGGCTGGGGATATGGCTCAGTGGAGTGCTCCTGAATTCAATCCTTGGTACCAAAAGAAAAAACAAAAAACAGACTGGGGCTATAGCTCAGTGGCAGAGTGAGTGCCTGTCTCACACATGTGGGGCCCTGGGTTCAATCCTCAGCACCACATATAAATAAATAAAGATACTGTATCTATTTACAACCAAAATAATATTTAAGAAAAAATACCCAATATGCCTTTAATAAGATCTTAAAATACTTTAAAAAATTCCATTGTTAGAGGAAGATAAGTCTTTTTCCCAAAAATTACATTAAAATGCCCTTTGAAACTTTCTGAGTTTTAAATGAATATGAACATTTAACATTAACAAATTACATGTCCAAGGCTCGCACCCACATTAGGAAACTGGTATCCTAAGGTTATGAGCCATCTAGCAAAGTGAATGAACTCTTTTTCTTCTTCTGTTTCCAAATGACATTTTTTTTCCTTTTCTTTTTTTTGTGAAATACACTTTTTACTTTGAGAATTTTTATGTTACAGTAATTTTGTTAGATCAGGGTTTTGGAATGTACCAATGAAAATAGTCAAGGCCAACTACACATTATAGCTTCACTTTTCTCTTTTCCTAATATGGGCCTGGGGGTATAGCTTAGTGGTAGAACATTCTTCCTAGCATGTGCATGGCCCTAGGCTCAATCCTCAGCAACAGAAAAGAAGATTACATGCCTTAAAATTTATAAAAACTAACATTTCACTATATAGTCATGGGTTTTTAGACTTGAATAGTTTATTTTTGAATCATTAATTATGATATATTATTCCTTATTATGGTTTTAGTAGTTTAAAGATGACTAGTGAAAGCATGAAGTTATTAGTACAAGTATATTTTTTTCCACCTTAAATTTAGTACTTTTAAATGAGGAAGTGTATGGTGTGCGTGTACGCATGTGTAGGTTCTTGGGGTGCCTCCCTTGTCAGGCAAACACTCTGCCACTGAGCAGCATCCACCAAACCACAAAGTAATATTGTTTTAAGTTGCTGTTATCTTTTTCAATAATTTTTTCATAATAAGATTGTCACAAGCATATTTGTTGCCACCACCCACCCCTTGATTAAGTACTATGTGCAGAATTAGGAAAAATGAGCTTGGTGACTGGGTTGGGATCCTTTGTAATTTTGGAGTATTGTCTTGGTTTTAAAGACACAGGCCAGCCATAGTCCCTATCCAGTGAGTTAACCTTCCCATGTCTGAGTCTCATGGCACAGAGATTAGCAAAATCACTCCAGAATTACAGAGCTGTTACAAAATGTGCTTTTAAAGGGGGCTGTGGGCGCATATGTATGTATTGAATATAAATATACACACCTATAGTTATAATATTATAATTTAATTATATGTTAATATTATTATCATTAATATACTAGTGATATAGTAATAATATATATTATAATAATATAATATGTAATGATAATAACATATAGACACAAATGTGTGGTTACTTCATTGTGATAGTAAGATGCTTCTTACTATGTCTCGCAGTCTTAAATTTGAAAGTCAGTGTTCTGCAAATGAGAATAAATAATTGGGGTATTTGAAAAGTTCAGTCATTTGGACCCTCTCCTGAGAGTGTGCGTAGTGTGGAATGTGCCTGCCAGGGCATGTGTTGGCAGAAGTCCACTGTGTGCAACTGCAAGGCTTTCCACGTGGTCTCCTCTGGGCAGCCCTTTTAAACTCATATCAGATGTAAAGCACTAATTATATAATCATATCACTTAATGGATTCATTACATCTTTTATAAATGTATTTCCTGCATTTGAACACAACTTGAATATTTTTACTAGCAGTATGTGCATTTGTCTACGAGTTTTCAATTCAGAGAGTATATTCAGTAATAATTTTTGCAAGTAAATATTCGGATGGAATTCAGACAGCCAGGGGGGCCTGTTTACTTAATAAGTGAAATGAAAAAGATGTGCAGAAGAACTATAGGAATTAAAGGTAAGCAAAATATAGTCCTCAGTTACTAATATGAGAAGCAAGTACCTAAATTAGCAAATTATTAGCAAATTGTCAGTTATTTACTATAAATTAAATACCATAAATACACAAGGGTTTCAGGGGATGAGAAGAGGAAGACTTGAAGAATAGAATAGAAATTAGAGGACCAAGATAAAAGGGAAGATTCTGTCTTTGTGGGAAACAAATCTGAAGAACAGGATGGTGGGGGCGGTGTTTGGGCATGAAAAGTAGTGCAGAGCTGAAGGCTGTTTGTGCTGATTCTGCCTGGACACGTCGGTCAGCAACATCTGCAGGTTCCAGCATATCAGAGAAACGTAACATGTGTTTTGGGTTTCTTTTTCTCTTTATTTATTCTTTTTTAGAGATGTACATGACAGTAGATTGTATTTTGACATATCATATATGCATGGAGTATAACTTCTATTCTTGTGGTTGTACATGATGTGGAGTTACACTGGTCATGTATAGGAGAGTGCTGTCCCATTCATTCCATTGTCTTTCCCATTCCCATCCTCCTCCCTTCCCTCCATTCCTGTTATTTAAAGTATAGAATTCAGTGGATGTTAATATATTTACAGAGTTTTGTGGCTAAGTCCATAACATAATTTTAGAACATTTTTATGATTATCCCAATTTCTAGAACTATTCTAAAAAGTAATTCAGGATCTAATCAAGGGTCATGCTTTTGATTATATTTGATTGATGTGGTTTTTAAAGTTTCTCCTTTAATTTGGAACTGTTCTCCATTTCTTTTTCCCCCTCACTTGACCAATTGTCTTTTTAAATGTTCCACAGTCTATATTTCTCATTGTTTCTCATGATTTGATTCAGATTAAACATTTTGGCCAGGAAGAAAAGTTGTGTCTTCATGTAGTAGACATTGAAGTCTACTTGAAGAGGAACTCACTTTTTAAAAATTAAGCTGCATGCTCAAAACTACTTTAGAAAAATTACTGGGAAACTGGTTAGGCTTTTGCCATATCACAGACAATAAGCAAAAAGAGCAGATGAGTTTTGTGAGAGATTTTTAAAGGGAAGAAGTAGTAAATGATGTTTTGCCATTGGCCATTCTTTATGTAGTGCTGAGTCTGAGTATCTTGGGAGTCAGGGAGCTTATGCTGTCCAGTACTGAATAGGAAAACAGGAGCTAGAAAAGTGTAAGGATAAATTTAAAAGTAGGCCCACTTGCTGGGCGTGGTGGCACACTGTAATCCCAGTGACTGGGGAGGCTGAGGCAGGAGGATAGCGAGTTCAAAGCCACCCTTAGCAATGGCAAGGCACTAACAACTCAGTGAAACCCTGTCTCTAAATAAAATACAGAATAGGGCTGGGGTTGTGGCTCAGGCCCCTGAGCTTAACCCCCAGTACCAAAAATAAATAAAAAGAAAAGTAGGTCCTATCACAGTAGAGTATCCATGGAAATTTTTAACAGATGGCACTGATCAAGGGCCTTGAAACATCAAATGATAGTACAGAGGACCAGGTGCCGGAGCACCTCTTTGTTTTCCATTCCTGCATCTGCAGACTGGCTGGCAAAGAAAGAAGGAGTTGTACGTAGAAGCTACACCTGTAATCCTAGCTACCGGGAGGCTGAGACAGGAAGATCACAAGTTCAAAGCCAGCCTGAGCAACGGGGAGGCACTAACAACTCAGTGAGACCCCGTCTTTAAGTCAGATACAAAATAAGACTGGGGATGTGGCTCAGTGGTCGAGTGCCCCTGAGTTCAACGCCCCAGAACCTCCCCCACCCTCCCTGCCAAAAAAAAAGGAGGGAATGAAAACTGATGGGCACCAGTTCACAGTTTGAAAAAGAGCCTTGCTTATTTTCAGGTCCTGTTAAAAGTATACATTAATATAAAACTGTACCAGAAGCAATTGCTGAGTTATCAGAGCACATCTCTGGACCATTTGGAATACTGGGGCTTCCCCTTGTTTATTGCAGTGATTGAAGGACTTGAAGAACATGTGGCTGTGTGTGGTCTTGTCAGTGTCCGGATCCTTTATACCAGAGTGATCTTGTTCTGCTATGCGTACCTTCTTTTTATCATTATTATTTCTAATCCACAGTATTCTACGGAGACGTATTCGAGAGGACAGAAAAGCCACCACTGCTCAGAAGGTGCAGCAGATGAAACAGAGGCTGAATGAGACTGAACGAAAAAGAAAAAGGTGGTTATGTTGGCAGCCTGTGCTCACTAAGATGGGGTTTGTGTCAGTCATTTTGGTTGGCGCTTTGGTTGGCTGGACTCTGTTTTTTCAGCAAAATGTCCTATAAATAAACAGTTTTGCCCAGCAAGCTTCTGCACTAGTACTGACGTTGCTGCATTAATCACAAGGGTCTGTCTTTTAGCAGCAAACGCCTCCTACCCCAAAAACGGTGCAGTAGAATAGACATCAGCCAGATCAGTGAGACTTAACCCCAGCCCAGCATCTCAGGACTCTTCACTGCAGGTGCCTCTGAAACCTAAACTGTAAGCGGCTGTCTAAAATAAAGACGTTCGTGCGTGTTAAAAATCGATACCTTCTGCACCTGTATTCACAAGTGTGACACATAATTTCACCCAACCAACATTGAGAAATCCTTTATCACAAGGATTTGAATTTGAAGGCTATCTGGATTTTAACCTGCACTTGATACAAGCAATAAATATTGTGGTTTTATTACATTATTAATGGAAAGAAAATGACCTTTAATGTGTGTAATGTATAATGTATTATTGACATGGGCATCAACACTTTATATTCTTAACCATTTCAGGGTAAATATATTTTATAAGTACCTATTTAATCTTACTTTTGTAGTTAAATGTACTTTTTAAAAACTCAATTTGAAAATCTGTTACCATTAAAAATAATAATAATAAATTGTATGTTGCTTCAATTGTACTGGATACATTTTCCCTTTTCCTAAAGAGAAGTTTGATATGAGTAGTTACAAATCAGGATAAGCAGTTTCTACTACATATTTGCATTTCATTTATATTTTACTGTTTTCTCTATTTTAAAAAGAAAAAGAAAAACAAAATTTTTCTGCAAAATATCTTTGAAATCCTTGCTGGGACACTTAGGTAATAGCTGCCAAGACTGTGTACAGAAATTGGTCTCTGCAAAGCCCATGACTAACACTGTATATTTTCCACAAAAACTCAGTGTAATTACCCTAATTTATAATTGGGGTAAATCATGATTTAGAAACTAAAAGCAACGACACTGGTGATCTGTGATTTCAGTTCACAGACTAAAGTTTTGAAGCAAAATTTTTTCACGTTCTTTCCACTACAGCAAATAGTGAGATGATGTACAAACCTTCCCTTGTCCTTTAACTTCTTAGTGAATATTTTAGACTTTATTACTCACCCAAGTGCTAGTTTTCTTCAGGTTCCAATACACCAATCAGTGTTTGACTTGCTTAACTTAAACTCTAAATAGTTTATAAATTAATTGCCAGGCAGCATAGATAGTACATATTATTTGAGTGGTTTCCAAACTCTGCTCATTGGATTTTCAAGAGGGTCACCAAGAGATTGACTGTCAGCCTCAGCATCTCTGCTTTATCTTTAATGTACCATGTAAGGTTTTGGCACAAGGCTTAATCATTTCAAGGGGGACAGTTATCATGTAAAGGCAGTTTGAAAACCATGGGTGTAGGTAATGTTTGGGATTGACTTGCGTAGCCTTACTGAGTGTGCTGACTGTGCAGGACATAGGTGGTACTACATATTAAGTAAGATTGATGTAACTTGTGCCCATGTCCTGACTCAGTATCACTGGTCCTTGACCCTGAAGTAGAAAGGAGGTAAAAGGGACATCTCTGTCTGTCTGTCTGAACTAAACCTGTGTTTAGGCATCAAGACACTAATGCTTTAGGTGGTTTTTGGTTTAAAATCCTTCTTTCTAATTTGCATTGTTTTATCTTTGCTAAAGTACAGTCCATTGCTCTGCAAGCACAGCATGGGCAGGCATCATTCCATTTCCAGTTAGTTTGTTTCCTTGATTTTAACAACAAGGTAAAGACTCCTTATAGGAAAGAAATACTGATAAGGCTGTACTCAGCCTTACTCAGGATGAACGTGCTTCGTGGATTCAGCATTTCAGCCTAGCGTTATGTCTGCTTTTTGTCCTTCTGGATGGTAGATGGTACAGTGTGTTTTAAAATCAAATTCAATGTAGTGAACACTTTGTGAACTTCAGGGCCAGGCTCTCTTCCCTCCCAGCAGATCCCTGAGGGTGAGGTGGATGGTGGAGTCTTTAAACAGGGGTGTGGTTTTACCTGTGCTGATATATTTTGTGTGTGCCAAATGCTAATTACTAAAATATATGGCAGTAGGTGGCAGTGCCATGGTCATTACCCCCAGCCCTTTGTTAAATGAGCTGTACAAGTCAAACATGGACAAAGATGTGGCTTCTGCCCTCTCCATTAGCACCAGAAGAAAGCAGTTCCTGATGGGTTCTGCATCTTAAAAAGGATTTTGTGTATGCATAGGTCTCCAGAATATTTGTGACTTCAACAGATTTTAAGTCACTTATAGCCGAGCACAGTGATACATGCCTGTAATCCCAGCAGCTCGGGAGGCTGAGGCAGGAGGATTGCAAGTTCAAAGCCAGCCTCAGCAACTTATTGAGGTCCTAAGCAACTCAGTGAGACCCTGTCTCTAAATAAAATACAATAAAGGGCTAAGGATGTGGCTCAGTGCTTAAGTGCTCCTGGGTTCAATCCCCAGTATCAAAAACAAAAAAACAAACACAAAAAAAGGTCTCTTATTCTCAGGAAAGAGCACTTAGTTCACCTCCACGTCTACTCTGAACTGGTACAGACTTTGCTTCATGGAGGTGCTGGCTAGTTACACACTCCTTTCCAGGTGTAGCCACGTGTTGTGTTACATTGTTCCTTAAACATTCTCCATGTTTAATTTATATATAAGATAAACACAATGCCCACTTTTTGCAGTTTGAAGTAATAAAAGTGCATACAGAGCTTCAGCACAAAGTGAAGCCATTTCTCATGTTTAACAGAGATGATATGTATTTGCCAAGTCCTTTATCTTTTGGGTCCATTTCTCAGTGTTTTAATATTTCTGCCAAGAGATAAACAATAAAAGTGAAAGAATGTCAAGAAACTGTTAGTCATTTTCTATTAAAGAGCTCTGCCTAGCAGCTGCCAGAGGAAGGGTGGCAAGTGAGTTGCCTTGGGTGCACATGTACCTGTCCCTTCGACTTGCATGAGCTGGAATTGATGGTAACTCTGAAACACGTAGAGCTCAGTTGATGGCATGCACGGTCCCTCTGTGTGCCCGGCACTGTGCCTTTCAGGGATGGTGCTCACACAGTGCTGGGAGTCGGTAGTGGTGGTGTTAGGTCCCAAGAAGCCTGAGACTTGACATCTCTTCATTTCTTTTGCGGTGCTATCATTGAAAAGTCTCTCTCTGGTATATTTTAGAATCAGATCATTCTTAGAGACTGCAACTCATTTCTTAACGTGTCTGCCCAGCTGGACATGTACTTCATGGGGTGCCCATCACCCCGGCAGCTTGGGAGGCAGGGACAGGAGGATCTGAAGTTGGAATGACTTAGAGAGATGCTGTCTCCAAGCTGAACCATAAAATGCTCAGAAAACTGTTACTAACTGGATTTGATATAGAGATCAGAACCTGATGGTATTAAAAATACTTTTACTGACCTTTTAATGAGTGCTTGCATTTCCAAATTTGCCTGCCTTATTATTGTACAGATTCAAAAAATCTAATCTGCTTTGATTTTTACTTTCAGATACATATCTTTAAAAATAATTTTAAATGTTTTAATCTGAGTACCATTCAGTATGTAATTCATTCTGTCTGTGTTCAGGCAAGATTTCAAGCCCTTGCTAAACACTGGTTTATATTTTCTTCTAGCAGGTTCCCACGGGGGTTCTGAGTGAGTGAGGAGTATGTAACTGGGTGTAGCCCCCCCCCAAGTCTGTGGCATCTTGGTAGGGAAGGAAGGATGGCTGAGGTCATCCTTCATTGACTGGACTGGGTGCCTCTTTCCACACTCTGGAACCAGGTGTCAGTAGAAATGTCTGCTCTGCACTCTCATTCATACACAGCAGCTAATAAAGGCTTTCTCACTTTTAAGAAGCTCTTATTTGGCTGTGACTTATGTAGGTGATAGAGGCAAATGTTATCATCTCATGAAGTAAAATAAAGGCCTTCTCACTGTCTGGATGGTTACTCTGTAGCTGACCTGTTCATTCATCCTTCCCTCCAGTTCCGTTATTTGGCTTGGATTCTATTTGTCCTTGTACCAATTCTCCAAGTGGTGTTCATGGGACGGTGGTGCCCGAGCCTCCCAGCAGCGTTGGCACTCGCAGTCCCAGCCGTCCCTGGTGTGGGGGCGGGGGGTGGGCCCTCCTCCTTCCTGCTCTGCCCAGGAAGTGCACGAACAGCACGCTCATGCGGGCTCTATTCTGCTGCCTATCCTAACATTGCCATTTCATTGTTCATCCAGATCCAAGAAAGTGGTATGAGTGTGGTTCTCTCTCCCCTGCAGCAGGAGTTTTCTGACTGTCTGGCACCTTCACGTTGCCCCAGGAGAGCAGCAGGCTGCTCTGCACGGTGCTTTCCTGTCTGCACTCTCCACAGAAACAAAAGGCCGTCTCCTTTGGCTCCTACGCTCTGGAAACACCCACTGTCAGTGCCGATCCTTTCCTCCCGTGCTGTGCTCCTGGCCCAGAGCCCTTGCCAGTGTCAGCAGGGGCTGATGTGGAAGCTTCTGCGTGGTCTGAGAGTCTGGGAGCTGGCAGTGAAAACATGCAGAGAACCCTGATTCTGGGCAGTCCACTGGGAAAATGAGAAGTTCTGTCTTTGAGCCCTTTCTGGTTTTCTGGTTAAAAATGGAATATGGGGATTACAGTGTTGAGTGAGGATGTTGCCTGCAGAGTCAGCTCTGACCCTGGCTGGTGTGCTGCTTAGCTTGTTTTGGCCTTCGGCGAGAATTACATGAGGTGTTAGAGGTGGTGGTGGTGGTGGTGGTGGTGGTGGTGGTGGTGGTGGTGGTGGTGGTTTTTCCTGTATAGACTCTTTAAGAGCCATCAAGTTATTTTTCGTTGCTGCTCTGACTTGACATAGACTTTTCAGACCATGATGCTTTAAATAACTAATAAACACTATGTCTGGCATATTCAGGAGAGGAACTTGGGTAAGTGGCCTTTAAGGCAGCCCTGGCTCACCTGAGAGGTTGTGATCAGCTGGGACTCAAGGCAGTAGACTCTTGGTGTGAATATCTAATGGCAGAAATGACTCCTGGAGCAGTTTGGCTCCTGATACCTCAGCTTGTCAGTGCTGGCTCAGGACAAAAGGTCCTGCCCTACACCTCGAGTTGCCCACGCCAGCCAAGGCTACTTCTGCAGAGAAGACTCAGTGCAACCCACACCACTCAGCTTGTCAGAACCTATTTTACCTTTCACCGCATTAAATAAAATAGCAAAAATTGGTCCAAGCAAACATCCCAGAATTTCTGAAAATGAAGCCTATTTGTCTTTTCAGTCTTACGTATAAATAGTCCTTTAAAATAGTTACCCTTGTCAGTGATTTCATCTTGTTTGAAAAATATTTAGAAATAATAATTAAATTTTTAAAAATCCCATCTTTTAGGTTGTTATAAGAAATCATTCAGATGGGCACTGTGGCACACACCTGTAATCCCAGCAGCTTGGGAGGCTGAGACAGGAGGATTTCGAGTTCAAAGCCAGCCTCAGCAATGATGGGCACTAACAACTCAGTGAGACCCTGTCTCTAAGTAAAATACAAAAATCACTGGGGATGTGGCTCAGTGATCGAGTACCCCTGAGTTCAGTCCCCAGTATCAAAAAAAAAAAAAAAAATTCATCCTTGGTAAATATGTCTTTAACTAATCTGGAATTGTGGCCATTCACCATCTACAGTTTTGCCAACCAGTTTAAATGTGCAATCTGGATTTAAACTCCATGACCCTTCATCTAACTAGATGGCATTACCTCTGGTTTTGGGTAAGAAAATTGAATCAAAATGTAAGTAACTTGCCCCAGACTGCACAGCCAGTACCTGATAGAACTGAGGTGCAGTCTCCAACCGAGGAGGCCCGGTGACTCCACGCCTCCAGGCCTTTCCTGTTAAGTCACGACTGTGTTTATGTGGAGTATTTGGACCAAATATTTAAATGGAAAAATGAAAGACTCTTAGCTGTTAAAAGCCAAAATATTCCTCTGATTTTTTTTTTTTTAAGTGGAGGGAGAAAGTTGTGAAATAATTTGTACTACCACTGAAAATCAGAAGTATTCTTGGAACATCGGAATATTCTCTAAATCAAACCCTTCTTTCATTCACTGTTATTGAATTAAGTTCCTTTCTGAGCAGTCTTCCGAGTGCATGGAAGGTGCACATTTTGCATCAGAATTGTAAAGGGTGCTCTGCCTTCCGTCAGCCCCCTTGGTTCAGCCCTATAACGAGCACCCATAGTTTTTGTGACTCAGATTCTACTAAGAATGATTTCTTGATGACTTGATGTTCATGTTGGTGGGAAGTCCCGATGAAAAGACGGCTCCATCAGTGCCCCATGCAGGAGTGCTATTCTGCAGAGGGGGCTGGGAGCTGGAAGAAGTCTGGTCCCCAGAACTCGGGGCTTTTGAGTAGACATTCTGGCTAACTGGTGTGGGCCTGGCTTGTGTTTCCTGCCTGCCCATGCGGAGCCACAGGACTGACATGTTTAGGTTTGGGGCTCTGTGGAAAAGAGGAGCTGGGGAGAATGGCAATACTGTGAACCTCTCCAAAAGTTGTCCATTTGCAAATAATTGTGCAGGAACTTCAAAAATCCTGCTGCCCTTGACCATAGCCGTTCCTTCCATTGCTTGTTTAAACTCATTTTCACCCCTTGGCATTAAGGTACAGTAAGCCTGACAATTATTTTATGTCTGTCTTCTTTCATGTTGATGGTAACCTCAGTTTCCTCTCACTTCAGTCATGTAGCTATGATCCTTAGTGTTGTCCCTTAGGACAAAATGCAGCTGCTAACATGGGTGATTTAAAGACACATGGCAACTTTATGTCCAAACATTGTATCAATAGTATTTTTAGCAGTCTTACACAGTGGAGGTCCAAATTGGATTAGACTTTGGCATTGAATTCCAAAGTGTTGGTAAGTCAGCACATACCATGTAGTCTTGCTAAATTCCTGTGGCTACTTTTTTTTTTTTAAATCTGTCTGTCTGTCAGTATCTTACAAAGAGGTCATTTCTTGTGTAAAACTGGATGACCTGAAAAATTTGAAGTTAGTAATTCTTGAAGAAGAAGATGAGTCATGGTGCTTTACCTGCGTCTGTCTCACACCACTGATTGTACATGAAAATCAAGCACTGCAGTTTTACCAAGATGATAGCGAAGCATCTGGTGTGGTTGACTGTGACACGTTGGAATGGTTTTCGGTGCCCTACTTTTAGTTCATCGTTAGTCCTGTTGTGTTTGTGTGTATCTATGTACGTCTGTGTGTTTGGTAAATATGAATTGAATAGATGACTTCTTATTTTATGTTTTAGGCCAAGATTGACAGACACCTAAATATTCATGACTTGAGAATATTCTGCAGCTATAAATTTTGAACCATTGATGTGCAAAGCAAGACCTGAAGCCCACTCCGGAAACTAAGTGAGGCTTGCTAAGCCTGTAGACGGCCTCACGGTTGTCTGTTTACAAAGTAAACTTTACACCCAGGGAATGAAGAGCACCCACCAGCAGAAGACTTGGCAGACCCTTTAATCTGATGTATTGCTACATGTTTTTAATGCGTGTATGAAATGTAGAAAGATGTAAAAGAAATAAATTAGGAGAGACTACTTTGTATTGTACTGCCATTCCTACTGTATTTTTATACTTTTTGGCAGCATTAAATATTTTTATTAAATAGACTATGTTGCTTTGTGTGCATTGTCTTAGGACAGCTCTGCTTCAAATATGAATATTATGGGTTTCTTCTCAGATTTCCATAACTAGCAATTGATATTTAAATGAAAATTGATTCAAAACATTGTTTACTTTTCCAGATTTTTTTAGTTATTCCTCAGTAGTCTTCTGCCCTGATAGTATTGGTTAGGTAAAAGCAAAAACAGGAAGGTTACATCCCTGAGGTCACTTGAGATGTGAGCTAGTATTGCCTAGTGGTCAAAAGTAGTTTCAGAGAGGTGCAGCGGTCCCGTGCAGTACCCAGTGTCCTCCTGCAGGCTGGTGCACTCTGCCCCACGCTTCCCTCAGCAGGAGGCCAGGGATCCCTTTTTCCATCTCAGTTCCTGCCCAAGGGGTGGATTGGGGCAACATATGTGGTCACTTGTCTATTGGTGATGATTTTGGTGTCCAGAGACACTTAAGCCCCTGCAGTCCCATGAGCGGCGCCTTAAGGGTATAAAAACCTGTCATTTATTTGTTTATTTTGCCAGCTGTGAAATTCTTACAATATTTTTATAAATACAGCTGTCTCAGCTTTTAAAAATTCAAATGACTTTATCCTGTGTTCCCCTTTGCCCTACGCCAGATTTCCTGCGTCTGTTATATAGAGGCAGGTGGAGTGAGCCCCTGCTGGGTCTCTCCTGAAAGCTGCAGGAGGGGTTGTTCTCGCCAGGCACAGCAGCCAGCTGCTCCTCCCCATTAGAGGAAGCTCCTGGAGTTACCACCTTCACCTGCCTCCACTTCCTCACTTCCCGTGTTCTGCCTTACTATGGCTTTGTCTGTCTTGTACCACTCCCAAGATGGCCCACAAGGTCATTTTAGTTTCTACTGTGACCAAACAAGGCCATCACTCTTTATATGACTTCTTGGCAGCAGATCAAGGGCTTCTTTGAAGCTTTCTCCACAGACTTCCTAAGACCTCAGATTTTCCTTATTTCATTTCTTCTTCCTGACTCTCAAACCTGAGAGTTTCCAACACTCCATCTCTGAGCCTTTGGTTTTAATTTTAACACAGTGACCTTGGTCGTCTCAACTCTGCAAGTCTCTGGTAACCTCTAAGCTGGTTCTGTCTTTAGCCCAGGCCAGATCTTACTTTACAGAGGAACCATGTCGCCGGTTCCCAGACTGGTGTCATGGTGTGTATAGATTCTTGAGTCTTTAAAATTGACCGCCATCTCCTTCAGCTCATCTCCAGGTATTTTCATTTTATATGACAACATGCCCAGAGAGCTGAAGCTCCCCTCCCCGTGGGCTCCACATCCAGTTGAGTCATGAGGTCCTGCACACTCCATGGCCTGCTTTGGTGGAAGCTGCGTTATATGTGTGTGGGGACAGCGGTGGCTTTTCCTTCCTGATGTGGCCCACCCATTTGTACCAGTCCACTCTATGCAGCTGTCCACATGACCTTTACAGACCCGATCATTAACATCCTCAAACTTAGTGCCTTAGACAGTTCTACCTTCATTTTAAATCCCGAGGCCTCAGGGAGCCGTGTGCCTCTAGCTGTCACCCACCTGACCTCCCAGGCACCTGTTGAAGCTGTGCCATCCATTTTGAATTAGTGGAATAGTCCTTGTTCATTCATTTGTCAAATGAAGATTTATTGAACATATAAATGCTAGGCACTGTATGAGGTCCTCCACATCAGTGCCCAGAGAGGAAACATGACGAGTGACCTCAGCAATGGGCAGGTCAGTGAGCAAATGCTGTGACAAAGATGAACAGATAACTGATCAGCTGTGGGGACCTGAGTTCACAGAACTCACAACCCAGACGCAGTTGCTCAGGAGCACTTGGGCACTGAATGTTCTTAGGAATGGCAACAAGGCCCCCAGTCTGGGAGGCAGAGCAGGGGCAAGGACCATCCCTGGGGTCTATGGGGCTCTCTTATGTGCACTTCCCTGCTGGAGGCAGGGAACTCCTGGAGAGTGCAGCTCTGAATTTTTTTTTTTTTTGCCAACTGTGATATTCTCAATATTATTAATAGATCTACTTCATCATTAAAAAATTTAAATGATTTCACCTTATGTTCCTTTTTGCCTCAGATGCCAGATTTCCTGTGTCTATTTTAGGAGTAGGTAAACTATTGAGGAGTAGGGCCCTTTCGCCCCTGCTCAACCTTTCCTAAAGGCTGTCGCTCAGGGGCAGAGCACTTGCCTGGCATGCTTGAGGCACTGGGTCCATTCTCGGCTCCACATAAAGATAAATAAAGGCATTGTGTCCATCTGCAACTTAAAAAAAAAAAGACCACTTGAGAAATGTGTTACCCACCAAGCAGCACAGCAAGCCGACCTTCCCACTGCTGGCAGACTGGAGAGAGGAGCCCTGCCCTGCTCTGTGTGAGTTTTGATTATATTTTATCTTTTTGTAAATTTTTGAAATTTTTTTTAGTTGTAGATGGACACAACGTTTTATTTGTTTATTTATATGTGGTGCTGAGGATCAAACCTGTGCCTCACACATGCTAGGCAAACACTCTACCACTGAGCCACAACCCCAGCCCTGCTGGGGTTATTATCTTAACTAACTGAATCAGAAGCTTAATGTAACCTTATGGAGTTGGAATGCATCTTCCAACAATTCTCAGCCAACCCGAGGTGCCGTGCTGTGGTCCAGGTGGGATTGGTGTGCAGACTACCACCACTGCTGGGCTCTGGAGGGAATGTTAGGAGACTGGAGGAGAGTGACCCAGCCCTTCCCAGGTGGGGACCAGGCAGAAAGTGGCCTAAGACCATGTGGCTGGTTGACGGACCCTTTAAAAACAAGCAAGTGGGCACAGTAAGTCACCAGTGGTAGCCATTCTCATGGTCCATGAATAACTTAGAATGTGGATGTGGAAGCAAGGAAGTTTCCCTGGTGTTCTATCAATCAGGGTTCTCCAGAGAATCAAGGGGGTAAGTAGAGAGGAGGAGGGTGCATCAGGGCACCTGACGTGCTTGATGGAGCCGAGGAGTCCCACAGGGGGTATAATGCAGGCTGGAGACCTAGGGAGACCTGGGGCACAGTCCTTGCAACTCAGGACCTCAGAACCAGGGGAGCCGATGATGGAACTCCCAGAGTGGCACTGGAGGCCCGAGAGCTCAGGGACACTGGTGAGACTCCCAGAGTCCAAAAGCCAGAGAACCAGAAGTTCCAGCATCCATAGGTGGGAGAAGAGAGAGCAAGAACCCACCCGTTTCCACCTTCTTGTTGCCTGGCCTTCAGCTCCGCAGATGGCGCCTACCCACGTTAAGGAGGGATCTTCTCATTAACCAATTCACACTAGTCTCTTCCAGAAACGCTCCGACCCACGCTGGGGCAGCCAGTCTTTCTGATCAAATGCCGACCTCCTGGAGTCCCTTTCAGCAGGAGAGCATCGGGCCAGATGCCTCCCGAAGCCCTGGTAACACATTAAAGCATTGCCAGCCCCAGGCCTGCCCCACCCCAGTCAAGCTGACACCGAGTCAACTCTATACCGGCTTCTAACCAGGGCAGCAAGGACCCTGAGTTTCTCCTCACCACCAAGCTCATCAGCCAGCTGGATGGAGGGAGGTCCCAAGGACGCCCTCCAAAGCCAGCAAACAGTGGCCTTCCAAACAAAAGTGAATAGTTGTTGCTCTGGGTGTGGAAATATCCCAGCTTTCCATGTCAGGGAGAGAACTGTGCTACGTGGTGGCAGGGGAGAAATACAATTTATTTTAAATAGTAATTAGCATGTGACACCCAACACCCAACCGTGCTCAGAGGGACTGTGTGCGGAGCTCTGTCAGATGGGTACACTGAATCAGGGGTGTGAAGACGGAAGAAAATGAACATTCTGCCGGGTACAGTGGTGCACACCTATTACCATCAGCTCTGGAGGCAGAGGCAGGAGATCCCAAGTTCAAGGCCAGCCTCAGCAACCTATGAGAGCAAGCCTGCCTCAAAATGAGAAGGGCTCTCTGGGCTCTGGGTGGGCATCCTTTTGAGCCCCAGCCAAGCCAGGACTCCACTCCTGAGGAGCACCTCCCAGGGCTGCGTAGGCCCAATAAGAAGACTGCGAGGCCATCAGAGACGGGCAGCAGGAAATCAGATGGCACAGCCCGGGAGAGGACCCCTCGCTCCTCAGCCCCAGAGTGGAGAGAAATGGATGCAGGCTAAGATGTGTTGTGCTCAGAAAAAGTCCCCAGGAAGTGATGCCTGCTGAGTTCCTACAGAAGGCCCGGTCTCACGGCCTCTCGCCGTAGGGAACCAGGGAACCAGGGCCCTGGCAAGACAGTGACAGCAGAAGGGTTGAGCCTGCCCAGTACAGAGTAACAGACCCTAAAAATTATGCACCCTGACAATTTAGGAACTGTCTTGGCCACTAACAGATTGGAAGAAAGAAATGCTTACCCAAGGGCTGGGGATGTGGCTCAAGCGGTAGCGCGCTCGCCTCCCATGCGTTCGGCCCAGGTTCGATCCTCAGCACCACATACCAACAAAGATGTTGTGTCCGCCGAGAACTAAAAAATAAATATTGAAAATTCTCTCTCTCTCTCTCTCTCCTCTCTCACTCTCTCTTTAAAAAAAAAAAAAGAAATGCTTACCCAAGATGGAAATTTAGCTGCTCGTAGATCAGGACAGATAGGTCACTCAAGGATGCTCCATTTCTCTAGCATTCATGGTTTGTTCTCTCATGATCACTTCAAGGTCCAAGATGGCTGCTGAAGCTTCTGTAATACTTTCACATTCCGGGCGTGCAGCACCCACCGTGGTTAAGCAGGTTTCCCCATACTTGGCCCTTCTACTTGCGCTTACATCTCATTTGCCAGGATTGGGCCACATGCATGCACTGAGTTGCGAGGAAGTCTGGAAAATGAAGTATTTCAGCTGAGTGTATTCCCGCTCTGTTAAAGTGGAGTGAATTCCCCCACACAGTCCAACATTGGAAGTAAAAATAAGCCCACAGCCCTTGTAAGGCCCAGCTAGGAAGCTGCCTGCCTGGTAACTGTGTTTGGATACGGGGAAGGCATGTGGTGTCTTTTTTTTTTTTTTTCATCTGGGGTCCAAACAGAATGAGAGACAATGTCTCATAGGTCCCCTCTGTGGCACCCTGGCAATAGTCACAGGAGGCAGAATTGGAAGAATGGACAGAGCACATTCTGTCTATGTAAGGGTCCAAATTTCTGTGCTGAATTTTCTATGACTGTATTCTCTCTAATAAGACCGGAAAGGATCTCTCTCCTCGGGTTAGGATCAGGTTAAACAACTGTAAATAGACATACAGCAACATAAGGACTGGTGTGAATTATAATCCAAGTGTGCAGGTGCCTTTTATGATCCAGTTCTGGTAGAACCTGGACAATATTATATGAGATTATACAAGTCAAAGAAATCATTCCCCTGAGATATTTTTGGATAGTTGTTGAAACATCTGGGTAATTTTTAGTATTATTTGCTTGTGTTTCTGATAACTGATGTTTGAGTGATACAATGTTTGAATGATAAAATGGCAGTGGGTATATTTTGAGCAGTGATCTGTTAAATTCGAATTCAGCATTAATAACTTACACATAACTTAAAATACAAAATGGAGAGAGAGAAATTCAGACCGTCTCAAACTCTGCCTTTCCTGGTCACTGTCGGATGCTTGGAGGTCTCTCTGCAACTCTGGACCCCAAGGCCTGGGTGACTCTGACCCGTGGAACTTGGGCTTCCTGATTATTCCACTGGGCAGAAGTTGGGCTTCAGAGAGGCCAAAGGTGCTGCCGACTGATCTCATGAAGGGAATGGCCAAGATCTGCCTGACAAGCTCCTGCACAGATAAATCTCAGTGGTTTCCTGGTGGGTCTGGGACAGCTCACTTCTGTCTGCAGTGGTGGGACATGTGGGCGGAGCCTGCTGCAAGGCCACCAGGAACCTCCTCTGTGCCCTCACACACCACAGCTATCCAGAGAAGAACTGGACACTTCCACACTCAGAGCTTGGTGGGCACTTCTGTCATTTGCAAAGTCTAAGCTGCAGCTATGTGGGGAAGCAGTTTCAGGAAATGTGGCTCCAGAGAGGAGCAGTGGCCGTGGCCAGCTGAGAGCAGATGGCCCTGAACTGATCCATTCAGACTCAGGAATACTCAGGATGAGCCCAAGTGGCTGGAATCATCTGAATCTCTGAAAGGCCAAAAGACTGGGGAGGCTGAGGCAGGAGGATTAAGAGTTCAAAGCCAGCCTCAGCAGTGACCAACTCAGTGAGATCCTGTCTCTAAATAGAACAGAAAGGGCTGAGATGTGGCTCAGTGGTCAAGCACCACTGGGTTCAATCCCGGTACAAAAAAAAAAAAAGAAGAAGAAGACCTAGTGAAGAACAAAAAGAATCAAAACTGTATTCTGTTGGGAAGATGAAACATGACTGGAGGTGGGTGGTGATGGTGGTGGAAGAGTGTGAATGCACCAAGGCCCTGAGCTGTGCAGCGAGGGTGATTAAAATGGAAACTTATGTTACGTGTATCTCACTACAATTAAATGTGTGTGTGAAATTTCTGCCTTCCTGTTTCTCTTCCGTAAATGGGAATCATATTTGTATCTATACTTCACAGGGTTATTGAGAGGAATAAGATGTTCTATCTCAGGTGCTTATCACCACGTCTAACATTTCAATATTCACGGATATCAGTATTATTATTAGCTAAGAAAAGTGTTACTTATATTAAAATTTAAAATGCTGGGCTGGGGTAAGCTCAGCGGTGGCACTTGCCTACCATGCATGAGGCCCTGGGCTCCATCCACAGCACTATCAAAAAATAAAAAAGTTCCTCTGGGAAAGGAATAAAGCATATCAAATAGCATATCAAATCAAATAAAAATGCAGCTGGGCACAGTGGCACACCCTGTAATCCCAGTGAGTTCAAAGCCAGCCTCAGCAACAGTGAGGCACTAAGCAACTCAGTGAGACCCTGGGTCTAAGTTAAATACAATATAGGGCTGGGGATGTGGCTCAGTGGTTGAGGGCCCCAGAGTTCATTCCCCGGTAACAAAAAATAAAAAATAAATAAAAATGCACTAGACCCTCAGCCGGACGATCAAGGTTGACACCAGCAGACGAAGTCATGCTGGGAGTACCTGCTCTGGGCATGATGGGATGAACCTTCTGTGTCTTACTCCCCAAGACATGTAACTCCAGCGGCCAGGACCCTGGCCCAGTCCTCCTCAACACTGTCCAGGCCACCCAGAACAAGGCCCATCTGAGAAGCAATCACACCTGAGAGGAGTCCAGAAAAAGACAGAAGGTAACAACCAAATGTCACGTGGAGTCGTCCACCTGTTCCCAGAACAAAGGACAGTGGGTACTTCTGAATAAAGAATGGACCTTTGTTAATAACGATGGGTCAATGTTAGTTCATTAATTGTGACAATCTGCCAGGTGCAAGGGTTCATGCCTGTAATCCCAGCAACTCAGGCTGAAGCAGGAGCATGGGAACTTCCAGGCCAGCCTGGGTGACTTCACGAAACCTTGTCTCAAAGTGAAAAATAAAAAGAGCAGGGATGTGGCTCAGTGGTAGAGCACCCCTGGGGTCAATTCCCAGAAATGCAAGAAAAAAAAAAAGAAGAAAGTTATCATTCTAATGAAAGGTGACAATTGAGATTGGGTCTGGGACTTTTCTGTGTTTATCTTTGCAATTTTTTTCTGTAATTCTAAAAACTGTTCTAAAATAAAAAGATCATTAATAAGACAAAAGCTTAGAAAGGATTCAAGACACAGTAACAACACTAAAGAAAGGCAAAGAAGGTCCAACAAACAGGTAATAGGATTCCCTGAAAAAGAAATTCAGAGTGCACAAAATTCTAAAATTAATAAGTTGAAGTTTCCTGAGATAAAGTTAAAATATTTGTAACTACAGACCGAGAGAGTACACTTGAGAATATCAACCCAAAGCCACCAAAATTAAGCAATATTTCAGTAAACTTCTGACTTTGATTATAAATTATCTTCTTTCTTTTGGGAATCATCTGTTCTTTTTGCCCCAAAGAATCTTTTCTTTCTTTTTTTTTTTGTACTGGGGATTGAACTCAGAGGCACTGAGCCACACTCCCAGCCCTATTTTGTATTTTACTTAGAGACGGGGTCTCACTGAGTTACCTAGCACCTTGCTTTTTGCTAAGGCTGGCTTTGAACTTGTGATCCTCCTGCCTTAGCCTCCCAAGCCACTGGAAATACAGGTGTGTACCACTGTGCCTGGCCCCAGTCACTTTTTATATTTTATTTAGAGAAAGAGTCCTGATGAGTTTCTGAGGGCTTTGCTGCTGAGGCTAATTTTGAATCAAGATCCTCCTGCCTCAGCCTCTCAAGCCACTGGGATTACAGGTGTGCACCACTGCTCCCAGATTTTCCTTTTCTTTAAAGTCTAGCAGTACTTCATGAGAGAAGAACATGGAATAACATACTGAGTAACACATACAAAGAAAATGTGAACCAAGGATGATATAAAGTCCAGTAAAACTGACTTTGAAAGTCATCACCATGCAAGAATTCAGGAAGTATTTTTGTGTGTAAGCTGTCCTTTAGGCGCCGGCTGGGGGTGAGTCTCAGACAACAGATGATTACAAAGACATTGGTTTGAGAGCTGCTGGTGGGAACTGCGTACTTGTTGAAGTGAGGCTGAAGACGGGGGAAAGCAGAGAGATCCCGGTCTGTACTGTATGCTGTGACATTGCAGATTAGTGCAAATAATAAAACAGGAGCGGGCTGGGGTGGAGCTCAGGGACGAGTGCCTCCTAGCACACGTGAGGCCCCGGGTCCCGTCTCCAGCACCCTAGGACCACAGCCTCATCCTCTGCCCCTGCACCCCCAGGTTCCAGCAGGTTGCCCTGGTGTGAGTGAGTCCTCGCCCGTGTGCATCCATGCCCGCGTGGTGCACACTTCGTGTGCAGCTCAGGTGCCCACACCTGGGAAGCTCTGCTGGACTTGGGGCCACCTGTACTCTCCTGTGCTGGCATTGTTTCCTTAAGGCAGGCATTTGTCCCAGTAGCCCTTGCTTCCCTGGGGCGTAGCCTGTTTGCACACTGCCTGTGACCAATCCTGCATGCCAGGAGCAGTCAGTGGATGTGACAGAGACTCTATGGCCTGCAAGCCAGAAATACTTACCGTCTGGCCCTCGATGGAAGTTTGTGAACTGCTATTTGAGGCCAGGGGCATTGCGGCCCTGTCCCCAGGTCAGGCAGAAGTGGGAGTCCTGCCATGTGACAACCGCCTCCCAGAGCTGGCTCCCCGCTGTCTTAAGGACTGGAAAACATTGTTTTTAATGTAATTAAATTTGCTGGACCCTGGATGGTGTGAAGCAGGCACACAAAGAGTCGCACTGTGAACCTCCGCATTTGCCTCCAGGTTGGGGCTCAGCAGCCGGAAGCTCTGCTCTGCCAGTCGCAGCCTCACCCCAAGGTCATGCCCTTCCCCGGGAAGCCTCCACCATGCCTCGCTCAGAGAGGGCGTCTTAGACATCACCTAACCCACAGCACTGTTGTGGCCCCACTCAGAAGCTTCACTCATTCCTTTAGTTCTCCACAGCTGCCATCAAACTAGTGTCTTTGCTTTTCTTTGTTTGAATCAGGATCCAAGGTCCAAATGTTGTGTTTACCCGAAAAGGAAGTTGGGTCTCCGTTAATCTATAACAGGTCCCTCTACCCACCTGCCCATGCCAGTTTTGTTTTGTTTAATATTTTGCAATTCAGTTGTTGGAAAACCTGGGTCGTTTGTCCTGCCAAATCCCCCCACTGTGTTTCAGCAGGCTGTATCCCTGTGGTGGTGTCTATACCTGCACCTTGCCCTTTATTTCCAACAAACTAACATAGATAACTAAGTGCTGGGCAAGAGCAGGCGAAAGCGCCTTGGCAGGGAGTCACATGCAGGCACCTCAAGTGCAGCGCCCCACTTTTAGTAGAATTAAGATTGATTGAACTGGGGGTGCAGCTCCGTGGTGGAGCACCTGCCCAGTGTGCATGAGGCCCTGGGTTCCATCACCAGCACTGCTAATGAAATAAAATAAAACAGAAGGTGATTGGTAGGTGCAGTTGGTGGAGTCTGATCCATTCCTGCCTGGCTTCCAACCTTACAGCTGATGGGTTTGAGCGCCTGCCCCTGCACTGCCTTCACCTAAGGCCTGCTTACAGGAAACAATGTAGCAATTTTCTGATTCCACTTCCCCCACATTTATTAACTGTGTTTCTTTTATAAAGAAGAACTTGCCTTTGTCAACTTCTAAGCAGGTCTAAGACAGGAAGGCACCATCCGTGTAGGACTTGGGGCCCTGAAAGCTCCAACAGGAATGAGTGAAGTTTCCTTTTTTAAAAAACATTATTTGAGGGCTGGGGATGTGGCTCAAGCGGTAGCGCAATCGCCTGGCATGCGTGCAGCCCGGATTCAATCCTCAGCACCACATACAAACAAAGATGTTGTGTCCACCGAAAACTAAAAAATAAATATTAAAATTCTCTCTCTCTCAAAAAAAAAAAAAAAACATTATTTGGAGCTCATATATTTAAATGCATGTCACCATTATTATTTATTTTTCTGTAATGTAGATTGAAGCCAGGGGCACTTTGAACCCAGTGCCCTTTTTATCTTTATTTTAAGACAGGGTCTTGCTATGTTGCTTAGGCCGGCCTTTCCTGTCTTCGCCTCCTGAATGGCGTGTGCCACCATGCCTGCCCCAGCCTGTTATTCCTTATTGTGCTATTGAGTTGTACATTTGTGGAATATAGTACTTGCTTAAAATCTTTTGCTGCTGGGCATGGTGGCACATGCCTGTAATCCCAGAGGCTTGGGAGGCTGGACAGGAGTATCCGGAGTTCAAAGCCAGCCTCAGCTCCTTAGCGAGGCCCTAAGCAACTCAGTGAAACCCTGTCAACAAAGTAGATAATGAACAGGGAAGGGACTTCCAGGAACTTAGGGAGTATAGAAGGCTACTCGTCACTCTCTGAAAACTGAACTATAAAATCACATGATGCACGAGGTCCGAGTTCATTGATGTTACAGAGGGAAAAAAAAAAAAGGCTCCCAACCAAGACAGTAGCCCAATCCAGTCCAGTAACGTCACTGGAGAAGAGTGTGCCAGTCTGGATGGTGGCCGCTGAGGGAGCGGCTATGTCACTGGACCTGTTTTGGAGACAGAGAGGACCTGAAGCAGCAAACCTCTGAGTCAAATGCACAGGACTCTTGTCTCCACTCTGCTGCCCACTGACTTCCAGGTAAGCTTTCGTGCTCCAGGGGAAAATGTCACCAGCCCGATCAGGAAGAGTCCAGTGTCTTGCTTTGTTCCCCAGGAGCCAGCGGCCTAGTCATCACACAGAGCAGTGTTCTGGAGTTCAGCCAAGAGGTGGGGGCCCAAGACCCCCTTCAACGTGACCTCACTTCTCCCACCAGGCCCCACTCCTAAGGTTCCCCCACCCCCAGCACAGGTTGGGGACCAAGTCCTCAGCACACAGGCCCTGAAGGACGTGTATGTGACCACAGCACTGGGGGAACCCGGGGAGCTCCATCCCAGCCAGGAGGATTCAGCGTCCCTGAGGGCCAGTGGGTGCCACAGGTCGATGCCAGGTCACTGTTCCCCAACAGCCCTGATCCACGAGGGGGTTTAAAGGGCTCAATGGGTATACCCCAGGGGACGAGTGACACATGATGGGTTCACTTGAGCAAGGTGCCATCATGCTATCACGAGGGCGACTTCACACTCACCTCTGCATTACCAGGAGGAAGCCACATACACACCCGTCACCCCCCGGGCCACCGAGTGTTGATAACACCATTAGCTGTTCTGCCACCACCCAGGAAACTCAGACCAGGGGTCGGGGTCTGAAGACCTGGGCTACCTGTCAGGTAAACTGGTCACACAGCTCTGAGGGCCACCTTCACTCTGAGGGGGCTCATCTCCAGGGGCCCTGAGGGGCTTCTCACCTGGGGGCTCTTCGGTGGCTCCTCACCTGGGGCTCTGAGGAGGTTTTCACTCAGGGGGGCCCTGAGGGGGATTCTCACCAGGGCTCTGCCTTCACTTTGCCTCTGTGTCCCTCACAACTTTGACCTGGGCCAGATTTCTGCTCAGCTGTGCACACAGCCACGTGGGTCATTTAGAGAGTGATCATCAGAGCTCGTGACCTGCCCCCACCCCACCGGCGCCAGGGCTGCGGACACAGGCAGGAGTAGCCAAGGTGCTTTCGAGGTTTCCGTGGCCAGCTTTCACGATGCCAGGGCCTGCCCATCCCTCATTGCCCTGCCCCTTCCAAAAACAGTGGAGCTGTGGTCCCGTGGTTCTGCCCCCGAAGCAGGAGCAGTCGTCCCATGGGACCCCAAGGGCCCCCTCCTGGGATCACAAGACTGATGTCATCCTGTGAGCAAGTGGAGATGCCCCAGAAGCAGCGATTCCCTTGACAAAGATCAGACGATGTGATCAGAACTGAGAGCTCCACCCACCGTCCTGCAGCTTGGCCAGGACGGCTGCAGAGCGCAGCCCCCCTCCGCCCCAGCCTTCCTCTGCTTAGACCTGAAGCTCACGTCCATGCCCTCACCACGGGGCCGGGCAGCCTGATCCCAGGCGTGCCTGCCCAAGGTGGCCACGTGGGTTAGGGTTCCTTTCCTGATTTTCAACATTGTTACCTCTGTTATTTATTTATTTATTTTTTTCTTTGAGGGATTTGGGGGTGAGTGACCAAACCTGATTTTTGAGATCCCCAGAGTCCAGGCCTCCAGTAACAGCCTGGGTCTAGAAGCAAGGTGCCTAGGGCCAGGGTTGTCTCTGAGGGAGGTGGGCAGGGTCTTCCCAAGCAGGGGACAGCCACTTCCTCAAACAGGGGTGGCAGGATCTTCTTCTATTGGAAAAACATGTCACTTTCGCAGTATTAGGGTTCAAAGTCCTGCTGTTTCCTTGGAACCTGTCCCTGTGTTCCTATTCCAATTGTTGGGATCTCATTCTTGTACAATGTTAAACAAAAATTTCACAGGGCCATTAGACTGGGTCCCAACAACCCAGGGAAAGGTTAAAATGGAGTCATTCATGACAAACTCCATGTCCCCAACTGACCTTTGGTTATTTTCACACCTTCTGAGAAATCGGGAGAGAGAAAGGCTGATTTCCCCAGACAGGACAGTTTCCACTGGCTGGATGATGAAGTTCCCTGGGCCTTCATCCTTCCACACAAAGGTGGCCTGAAGACACCTGACGTCAGCCAACCAGTTGTTCTCTACAGTTCTGTCTCTGTTTCTACCTCTGCCTACGGAAATGATTAGAAACGACTAATCCTCTCTCACCTCTGTTCCTGCCTTCTTCAGCCCTTCTCTGGAAAACCAACTTCCTCTGATCAGATCATTGGAACACTTGTTCTATTTTATAGAAAACTGTCACCCAATTCTAGAATAAAAAAAAAAATGAAGCCAACTAAGATCTTTAAATTGTCGTATTTTACCCTTTGACACAAAACGGTGCCCTGGTATTAACAAAAGACCTGGGAGGCTGGGGATTTGATTTGTGTCGCAACTGAACTGCCCACAGGGTTAGACATCCAGTGTGGTTTTCAGAGATCTTGGCTCTGTCATTATAGGAGTTGAGGATTTCTTTTTGGGTAATAACAGAAGCTTTCAGATTCCTTTCGGGAACTTTGAACTGGGAATTTAAAGTCTTGAGCTCATCTTTGTCATTTCTCCAAATTCCCTAGTGCACTAGAAGCAACCAGCCAACTAGCAACCAGCCAGCCTCATTACACACTTTTTTTTTTTTTTTTCCGAGAAAAAGGGTCTCACTAAGTAGCTGAGGCTGGCTTTGAACTTGTCATCCTCCTGCCTCAGCCTCCAGAGCTGCTGGGATTACAGGTGGGTCCCACCACATCCAGCTCACTACTGTCTGTTTTTACCAATGTGTTCTGTGGCTCTTGGTTGTCCCGAGTCTTGCCTTTGACGGGCATCTGGTTAGAGGTATCTGCAGAGGGTCACTGGAGTGACTGTTTGGCCTTTGCTGTTAGCCAGTTTTCCATTGTGACAAAACACCTGAGTGGAATGGCACCCCCTCCTCCACAGAAAATCTTAACCAAGCTTCTCCAGAAATCTTCACCATGACTGATCTTAGGACTATCAGCAGAGGAGTCTACAAAAGAGTTCAATGTGGGTAAACTTCCTATTCTCCTGTTGCTCTATTTTACTTGGCCTGGAAGAGATCAGCACTCCAGGTGCTGGACACCCCTTTACTAGTGTTTCACAAACATTTATCCAGTATAGTAGTTTGTAGAAGTGTGTTTGAAAAGGCAAAGTGTGATAAAAAAAAGAAAAAAGACAAATCCTGGGCCTGGGATTGTGGCTCAGGGGCAGAGTTTGATCTGAGTTTGATCCTCAGCACCGCATATAAATAAATAAAAAATAAAGGTACGTCAACAACTAAAAAAAGACAATCCTTTAACAAGGCCTCTGGTCTTGAGCTTCACTTCACAGAGATATCTACATTTCTAGGATAAGAGAAGGTACCAGTTGAGCTCCCTGGTAACAGCTGTCAGGGGAGAAAAGAAAGGGGAGAAGAAGCTCCCTCCTTCTCAGGTGTTGTCCTTGAAGGGTTAAATTGCTCAAAACAGTGTAGGGGGAGCTGCTTTTATGTGAACTTCTGCAGACCATGAAAGTTTGAGCTCCTCCCCTTACATGCTGGGTATTATATTCTGAAACTCCCTGAACTCGGGGTTCAGGGATTGATTGGTTACAGCAAAAGCTGTGCCCTCTGAGCCTGGCTGCAGCCAAATAAAACTGCTTCCTGCCATCTTCAGTGCCCCACCTGGTCTGTCCCCTACAACATGAGAAGGTCACTTACAAGGGGGAACAGTTAATTTTGGTTCCTCGTTCTTCAGCGCACAGTTGGCTGGCTCTCACTCTGGGCGAGGTAGGACGTCATGGTGGGAGTGTGGGGAGGAGCAGAGCTGCTTGCTGGGAGGCGGGACAGAGAGCCAAGGGACCCCCAGTGACCTGACTTCCTTCCAGTACCTCACCTCCTGTGATTCCATCAATTAGAGTGGCACAGGCTGGGGACATGCCTCAGCACATCTGCCTGTGGGGGACAGTTCATATCCAAATCATGACCCCACCATAGGCTGGGGATTACCAGTGTCCCTGCCCCTACTGGACCCGGAGTCACCAATCCCTTCAGATCTAATTATATCAGGCCCCCATCCAGAACCCTCAGGACCAATTCAGGGGCTGGATATGTGGCTCAGTTGATAGAGAGCTTGCCTCTCAAGCCCAAGGCCCTGGGTTCAATCCCCAGCACCACCAAAAAAAAAAAAAAAAAAAAAAAAAAACCAACCCAGGGAGTTCATCTTTAGGATTCTGAAGTTGTCCTAATGGATATTGAGTGAAATAGTGGTTACCAGAGGCCAGGAAGGGAGGAATGGAGGGAGGAATGGAGAGGCTGGTTAACAGGAACAAAATTGGCAGATGGAAGAGTAAGTGCTAATGTTTTGTAGCACAATAGGGTGACTTTGGTTAACAATAAGCCACCGTATATTTCAGAGAACTTTGAATGTTCCCAGGACAAAGAAGTGGCTGGGTGAGCTCATGCACACCTGTAATTCCAGAGACTCCGGAGGCTGAGAGAGGAGGATCACAAGTTCGAGGTCAACCTCAGCAATTTAGCAAAGCCCTAAGCAACTTAGTGAGACTCTGTCTCAAAATAAAAATGGTTGGGGAGGTGGCTCAGAGGCCAAGTGCCCCTAGGTTGAATCCACAGTACCAAAAATAAACAAACAAAAAAACTCACAATGTGTACAGGCATGAAATTATCACACTGTACCCATAAGTCTATATAATGATTATGTATCAGTGAGGATTTTAAAAAGCTTTCTATTTCTTTGGAAGCAGCCCATTTCTAGCACCCAGTTCTGTTGCCAGGGTATCTGTGGGTCTCACCCCTGCTACTGTGGGATCTGGGGAGTCATCTCCCAGGATGCTCTTGGCACCTGAGCTGGAGCCTGAGGTCCACAGGGCGGCAGTGTGAAGGGAGTCAGGGTGGCGAGATGCACACACAGGATTCCACAGCAGGACCCCAGCCATGAGGATGGGCGGAGGCCTGTGGAGGCCTCTTGGCCTCTAATGGAGAAGCCAGAGCCAATGTCCTTACTGCCAAAGCTGGGGGCGTGGAACAGCACTCCTGGCTGCTTTCCAAGATCACAAGGTGCACCCACAGGCAGGTGCCAATCCGCACACACTTCAGAACGTCCCCTGCTGCTTCTGCCCTCCAGGTCCCCTGGTTGCTCCCATGGCCACCCCAACCAGAAGCAGCTGAGTGGACACATTCCAAAGCCACCTCATTGCTCTTCTCTACACACCAGGATCAGGTAGCACAGAGGACTCTGGGAACGTAGGCCACTGCCTGTCCTTCCTTGCTGAGGCACTCCCTGGTCAAGCTCTGCGGATGTGCCTGCTGCCTCCTGCTGACTCGCCAACCCAGGGGGAGGCTTGGGATTGCAGCAGTTGTCCCCTTGTCCCAGTGGTCCTCGGACCTTCAGGGCAAACAGAAGTCTGGCAGATTTTGATGGTCCACTCTCCCGCCTCTAATTGAGGAAAAGAATCTATCTACCTTTGTAAACTAGAAAAATCGAGCGTGTGTGGCACGGATATAGAGCTGTCCTGCAGCATCCCTGGACCAATGGTCCAAGACCCATGGACACCCAGGTCTGTGGGTGCTCAGGTCCTTCATATTAAGTGGTGGAGCACTTGCATATGACACATGCACATTCTCCTGTCACCTCTAGATTACTTAGACCCTCTGATACAATGTAAGTGCTGTGTAAACAACTCTTACACTTCTTTTTTTAAATTTTTTTTTAAATTGTAGATGGACATGATATTTTTGTTTTAATTATTTATTTGTATGTGGTGCTGAGGATCAAACCCAGCGTCTCACACGTGTGAGGCGAGTGCCTCACCACGGGGCCCAGTCCCAGCCCTGCTACTTCATTGTTGAAGAAATAATGACAAGAAAAAAGTCTGCACGTGATCGGCACAGGCAGGACTTTCAAGCCACAGTTGGTTGAGTCCGTGGGAACAGAACCTCACACAGAGGCCCAAATGCACATAGGTGTGCACACACACATGGGCACACAGAGTCGCACAGTTGTTTGTTGTTAACACACATTTCACAGGTCACGGCGTGGGTGCAAACTGTTTCTTGTTTCCTACAGTTAATTTTTGCTCTGAGAACCAAAAGGCACAGGTGGAAAACATAAGGTAGTCCTTCCCAGGTCAACGCAGTAGCTGAGGCGACAGAGTGAGGTCCCCAGTTGAGGAGGAAGTGAAACCTTCTCTCCACTATGGCACCAGTGCCCACTTGTATCTTGGCATTGCTTGCACCCCATGAGGCCCTAACTTCTGCTCTGTGCCTCCTGCAGGAGCCTGTGGTCCTGCATGTAATCCTGCACCGTGCAGGCTGGATCCCCCAACCCTGAGGCCCGGCAGCCCCTAAGGCCCTAAGAAGCCCGGGAAAGGTCAGCATGGGCTCAGAAGCTCCAGGGGCTGTCAGGCACTGCTGCTCCTTACACAGGTCCTGCTGGTCCAGGGGCATCTCTGGGAGGCTGGGAAAGAAGGCACAGAGCCCTCTGCTCTCAGATACCCGGTCACTGTTTAGACCGCTGTGACAGAATCCTGTAGACAAGGTGGTGTAGACAACAGAGGTTATTTCTCAGTTCTGGGAGCTGAGGAGTCCAAGATCAAGTTGTGCAAATTTGGTGTCTGGCGAGGGCCCACTTCCCCGTGTCCTCCCATGGTGGAGTCCTGGGGTCTCTTATAAAGGCACTAGTCCCAATTACAAGGGCTCTGCTGTTGCGGCCCGTTCATCCTCCCAGGTCCACCTTCTAATGGTATCACCTTGGATGTTAGGATTAAACATGGATTTTGGGAAGACATAGAACCATCTGTGCACTCCCAAAACCTCTTGGAGATTTCTGCTGTTCCTGTCCTAACATATTTGTTTAAGGTTGCCATAGCAGAATAGCACAGGCTGGGCAGCTTAAATGACAGACACTGAAGCTGCCGCAGTGGTACACACCTGTAATCCCAGTAGCTCAGAGGCTGAGGCAGAAGGATCTCGAGTTCAAAGCCAGTTTCGATAATTTAGCAAGGCCCTAAGCAACTCAGTGAGATCCTGTCCCAAAATAAAACATAAAAAGGGGCTGGGTTTGTGATGCAGTTGTAGAGTGCTTGCCTAGCATGCATGAGGCCCTGGGTTCAATCCCCTGCACCACATAAAAGTAAATAAAATAAAGGTATTGTGTCCATCCACAACTAAAAATATTTTAAAAATAAATTAAAAAAAAAAAAACATAAAAAGGGCTGGGGGCATGGTAAAGTGTCCCTGGGTTCAATTCCTGTTACCAAAAACAAACAGCCAGGTGTGGTGGCTTCCACCTGTAATCCCAGTTCCTCAGGAGGCTGAGGCAGGAGGATTGAAGTTCAAAGCCAGCCTCAGCAACAGTGAGGTACTAAGCAACTCAGTGAGACCCTGTCTCTAAATAAAATACAAAACAGGGCCGGGGGTGTGGCTCAGTGGTCGAGTGCCCCTGAGTTCAATCCTGGGTACCTCTGCAAAACAAATAAACCAAAAACAAACAAACAAACAAACAAAAACACCAGACATTGAATTCTAAAAGTTCTGGAAGCTGGAATTCCATGATCAAGGGTCCAGCCAATCCATTTTCTGGTGAGAGCTCCTTTCCAGGCTTGCAGACAGCGCCGTCCTGCCTTGTCCTCACTCAGCCTCTTTGGGAAACATTTTAATGCATGAAACGCTTTGTGCTGTAATATTTCTTCCCTTGGCGGAGCTCAAAACCCTGGCCCCTTCTTAAAAACCTCTCTCGTTTCAGGATGTCTGAATGTTCCATGTGTTAATCTGGCTAAGGGTCCCAAGGAAGCTCACATATGTCAAAATTAATCCAATGTCAAGATGGTCACCATGGAAACTGCAGAAGGACATGAAGGAGATTCAGGTAACACCTAAACAGCAGAGAGTACTTTAGGGTGGATTTCCAAAAAGCAAAAGCCCAAAGAGCCCGGCTGCTCCTGGCAGGAGAACAGCTGGCCTAGGAAGAAGGATGGAGGACAGGTTTACTGCGAGAACAAACCAAATACAAAACCTATAAGATGAAATAATTCTTCAAAAGATGTACTAAGGGCTAGGCAAGGTGTTGCATGCTTGTAATCCCAGCGGCTGGTGAAGCTGAAGCAGGAGGATTGCAAGTTCAAAGCCAGCCTCAGCAATTTAGTGAGGCCCTAAGCAACTTAGTGAGACCCTGTCTCCAAATGAAATATTAAACAAGGGACTGGGGATGTGGTTTAGTGCTTAAATACTCCTGGATTCAATTCCCAGTACCAAAAGAAAAAAATAAAAAGGTACTAAAATGATATGGAGCTGGGTGTAATCTCAACGATTCAAGAGGCTAAACATCATAAATTCAAGGTCAGCCTCAGCAATTTATACAGAACCTACGCAAGTTAGTAAGATTTTGCCAAAAAGAGAGAGAAAGAGAGAGAGAGAGAGAAATGGCCGATGCCTTTGATATATCATGGATTAAACAGAGAAAATTTAGTAACAGTGTGTGAAATCAATTGAACACATATGCAAATACATCCACATGCCCACGAACAGAAAGAATCACTCCACAGGGTCTCCCTGGGGCAGAAGTGGACATACTCAGGGGCCTTCCTGGGCATTTTCCTTTCTGTTTTACCATCTTTATTGTTTGAAGTTTTGTGATTAGTGTGTGTTATTTTTACAAAAATTCTGTCTACCAAAAATGTTTTTCCAGCACAGGTACTTCTGGGTTCTGAACTTTTCCTACCACACGAAGTTTCATTTCTGATTTGAAGCTCAGTATTGTAGCTCATCCAAACCTTTTCAGATTCAGGGAAATTCTAACTGGAACGTAATGCATGGGACCTAGGATTAAAGGGTCCTGGGGCTGGGGCTGGGACTCCAGGGTCCAGCAGTTGCCCAGCCGGCATGAGGCCCTGGGTTCAATGCCCAGCACAGTGTCAGCAAACACACAAAGGAAAAACTGAAATCCTCCCAAGAATCCTGAGCAGGGCTAAAGTCAATTAGAGAACAGTGCCTGCCTTCACCATGATGGGGAAGTGAGGCCAACCCAGGCAGCGACCTTTCCTGTAACTTGGGTTCAGAGTTCCTCCTTGAAGGAACTTTGCGGGGTTCTGTTCTCCCTCCCTCCCTCCCTCCCTCCCTCTCTTTCTGAGAAATCTGAACCGGCAGACGTTGAGGGCAGATTATTTAATGAGACAGCTAGGATTTGCAGATAGGAAAGAGAGGACAGCAACTGAGACTCTTGTAATGATAAAATACCATTTCACAGAAAACTATCATTGCAGAGAAATCGCTTTGTGTCAGATACAGAGTGTGTTGATAGACATGGGCATCAGGAAAGAAAACTAGTGAAATATTTAGTTATTTACAAATATATATATTTTAAGGTTGTTAGGGATAGAGTCCAGGGCTTGTGCCTGCTGGGCAAGGGCCCCACCATTGAGCTATACCCCCAGCCCTGAAAACTAATGAAATATTCAAAGAATATATAGCAGTTTTTAAAATAAAGATTCAATCTATTTTGATATCTTGCCTCAGAATTACTGTCACTAAGGCTGCTTCTTAACATGTCATGGGATCTTATGTTTTCATTATCCTCCCACATCTTTTTTTGGGGGGGACGGGTGTCGGGGATTGAACTCAGGGGCACTCGACCACTGAGCCATATCCCCAGACCTATTTTTTATTTTATTTAGAGACAGGGTCTCACTGAGTTGCTTAGCACCTCACTTTTGCTGAGGCTGGCTTTGAACTTGTGATCCTCAGCCTCCCGAGCCGCTGGGATTACAGGTGTGCATCTTTTTAGATACACTGGACAGTAGGGGTTTGGTTATTTTGTCAGGATCTTACTATGTCACCTTGCACACCTGGGTTCCAATGATCCTCCCACCTCAGCCTCCCTAGTGGCTGGGGCTAGAGGCTTATATCACTGCTCCTGGCTTTTCTTTTGGAAGTTAATACAATATATTTTTTAAATTTTGTGAGTGTGAGTGTTATTGGGATTAAACCCAGGGTGCTCTACTACTGAGCTGCATCCCAGCCCTTAAAAAAAAAAAAAAAAAAAAAAACCTTTCTATTTTAACTCGACATAGGGCAAAGGGGAAAAGGGGAGGGAGGGAGCATAGGGGTAGGAAAGACAGTGGAACCCGATGGTCATCATTACCCAAGGACACGTATGAAGACACAAAGGATGTGACTCTACTTGGTGTATAGCCAGAGATGTGAAAAATTGTGCTCTACATGTGTAATATGGATTTTAATGCATTCTGTTGTCATATATAACAAATTAAATTAAAATAACACCTTTCTATTTTGAGACATGGTCTAGTTAAATTGACTAGGCTGCCTGCTCAGCCTCTGGGATGGCTAGGATTGCAGGCATGAGCCACTGCCCCCAGCTATTATCTTTTCTTTTTCTTTTTCTTTCTTTCTTTTTTTTTTTTAAGTCATGGCTAACATCTCTAGACCCATCTAAAATTGTGGAGGAAATTGGCATATCAAGGAAGAAAAGAGAATAATTAACTCTGTTTCATCCGAGATGAAGTTGAAAAGCAGTTTTGCACAGCCCCAAAGTCCAAAAGTAAAGATTTCCCCTGATGCAGACACCAATCCAAAGCCTTCTAGGTAAAATTATAGCATATCAATTTTCCTGAGCCAAATATGTTAAATCAAGAGCATGTGTTTTTTTCCCAACAATTAAGAGTATACAGAAGCCGGGCACAGAGGTGCACACCTGAAATCCCAGCAGCTGGGGAGGCTGAGGCAGGAGGATCACAAGTTCAAAGTCAGCCTCAGCAACTTGGCAAGGCTCGAAGCAACTCAGTGAGACCCTGTCTCAAAGTAAAAAATTTAAAAAGGGGGCTGGGGTTGTAGCTCAGTGGTAGAGTGTTTGCCTAGCATGTGTGAGGCACTGGATTCAATCCTAAGTACCACTTATAAATAAGCAAAATAAAGGTCCATTGACAACTAAAAAAATTTTTTTAAAAAGGCAGCGCTGCTGGGGGTGTGGCTCAGTGGTTAATGCCCTGGTACCCAAAGAAAGGGCATAAAAGGGAAAAAAATGTATGCAATTATAGTTTTATGGAGTAGAATTAACTCTTCATTTCACTAGAATTAAATGAAAATAACCATATAAACAATAATAATCTAGCATTATGTATAATTTATATAAAGTATCTAATTTATAAGACTGTTTACAAATCATCAGAAGCAACTATGACTCATCTTTAGCTGCATTTGTAGGAAGGGAAGAAGAATATTATTTTCGTAGGTTTTCATTTTACCTTTCTTTCTTCTTTCTTCTATGTTCTTCCTTTATTTCCACAGACCCGAGTTGCTGGCCTGCGTCATTTGTCTTCACTGTGAAGATCTTTTTTTTCTTTCTCTATTATTTTATCAGGGGCATTACAGTCGCCCATACTGGTGGGATCTGTTGTTACATATTCGTACATGCTCACATACAGCAATATAATTTGGCCAATCTGACCCCCCCAGCACTCCCCCTCCCTCCCTACCTCCCTACCTCCCTACCTCCCACCCCTTGGTCCCTTTTCCTCTACTCATCTCCCTTTGAGTTTCATGAGATCCACCCCAACTTTCTTTTTTTTTTTTCTTTTTTTTAAAGAGAGAGTGAGAGAGGAGAGAGAGAGAGAGAGAGAGAGAGAATTTTTTAATATTTACTTTTTTTTAGTTCTCGGTGGACACAACATCTTTGTTTGTATGTGGTGCTGAGGATCGAACCCAGGCCGCACGCATGCCAGGCGAGCGCGCTACCGCTTGAGCCACATCCCCAGCCCTCCCCAATGTTTTTCATTGTGGTGAAAGAGCAAGACGCACAAGTCTTCACCGATTTCAAGTGTGCAGGTCAGCAGTGCCCGGCGCATCCACCCTACTGCATGGCCATCGCCACCACTCTGGCTCCACATCTATTTTTTATCTTACAAAACTTTACACCCATTAAGTGCTAACTCCCCAAGCTCCTGCCCCAAGCTGGTAGCAGATGCCATTGTACTTTCTGTCTCTGCGATTTTCACTACTCTAGACACCTCATGTAAGTGGAAGCAGCCAGTATTCCTCTTTCGTGATGGGCTTGTTTCACTAAGTGCAATGACTTCAAGTTTCAGCTATGTTGTCAGAATTTCCCCTTTTTTTTTTTTTGATGGTCTGGGAATGGACCCCAGGACCACATGCATGCTAGACTCCCTTTCCCCCTGAAGGCTGAATAACATTCTGTCTAGTCTGTGCCCCATTTTCTTATCCAAATTTGTCCATCCATGAATACTTGTGTTGTGTCCACATTTTAATTGTGAATAATGTGAATATTGTGAATGATGATGAGATAAACATTGGTGTACAAATAAGTCAAGACCCTGCTTTCAAATCTTGTAGGTACAGGCCCCAAAGAGGGCTTGCTGGTGAAAGGGTAAAGTTTCTAAGCTGGAAAGCTTGAATGTAAAAGATCAGGTATTATTAAGTTCCTCTGTTACACCCAGATTCCTGAGATAGTTAAAACAACACCCTACTGGCCATTTAGCCTAGGGCCCTGTGCAGTTTGTCACAGGGCCCGAACCAATCAGTTTGAATGTGTAACCCGCTTAGGAGTGACCAATCACCCCCGCCCGACCTGTTCCCACCAATAAATGTGCCAATCACGTCTCAGAGTTGTTGTTCAATTTTCCCGTGCCTCATGATGATTTGTTCTTATGTATGCAAAGCCCACCGATCTCTCCAAAAAGTGTACTTAAGCTCTGCTTGACCTTGGCTCTGGGCTCTGGGCTGCTCTCCCTCCTTGAGTGAGCACAGAGTCCCAGCGCGCTGGAATGGATCCCCAATAAATATCCCCTTTTGCCAATTGCATGGAGTCAGTCTCTTGGGTGGTCTCTCCCTCCGACGTTTCGCCAGACCCTTACAGCTGGCTCAAGGGGAATTCCCTTTTTAGTTTGTTGACAATCGCCACACTGCTTTGCATGATGGCTGGGTCGCTTAACCTTTGACGAACCCAGCCTAGTTCCATCTTAAGACTGGGAGCCATCTCGTCACAAAGGCACGAAAAGTTCATTTCTGTTTTGCTGTAAAATGCTAAGATTTCTATTTGGCCTGACCATAATTTGATGTTTTAAAAACTTGCTTGGGATTCCTGCCTGTGCTTTGAGTTTACCGGTGCCGGCTCTCCTTGACCAGATAACCACCCTCCCTGAAATCCCAGCTGCTCCTCATCAACCCTGATGTTGGAGTCTGAGTCGCTCCCTTCCTTGAGATGTTAAGCCGTGCAGATCATCAACCTGCGATCTGCCCTTGTACTTCTCTTGCCTGAACCCTGTCAGCTCTAAGTTCCCAACACACCCGCCTTTTGTGTTATAAAAACTTCCCTGTAATCAGACCAGCTGCTGTCCTCTGGCCTTGTTTTCCCGGTGAGTCAGCCACTGGCCAGCTCTCTCTTGTGTACACACCATATAAGCTGCTTTAATTTGGTTTAAAATTGGAGGCGGTGGTCTTTTCTTTGCATCAACACTAACAACATTCAGGTGGTCTAATTTCTCCCCATCCTTACCAGCATGGGTGACTTTCTGTTTGTTTTTTTTTTCCCTTATTTTTTTATAATAGCCATCTTAATAGGCATGAGGGGTGTCTCATTGTAGTTTGAGTTTGCATTTCCCTAATGATTTGTGATATGTAGTTTTAATATGCTCATTGGCCATTTGAATCTCTCTTTTTTTTTTTTTTTGCAGAAATGTCTATTCAAATCCATTTTTGAGATGGTTGTTTTGTTTTTTGCTGCTGAGCTTTAGGGATTCTCTTTGTATTTTGGATATTAATCACTTATCAGATAAAAGATTTGTGGGCAGAATTTTCCCAGTCCTAAAACCACACATGTGTCAACGGCTGAACTGTTCTGCTGGCTTTTCCACACACTGCTCACTGCTAATTTCTTTCCAAGCAGCTGAGCAAATAAATTCTAAAACATAAATACTTCTCATTTGGAAAGTTTGCAAAGCTGTTTAAAACTTGCCTGCCTTGGGGCTGGGGATGTGGCTCAAGTGGTAGCGCGCTCGCCTGGCATGCGTGCGGCCCGGGTTCGATCCTCAGCACCACATACAAACAAAGATGTTGTGTCCGCCAAAAACTAAAAAATAAATATTAAAAATAAAAATATTCTCTCTCTCTTTGTCTCTCTCTCTTTAAAAAAACAAAAAAACAACAACAAAAAAAAACTTGCCTGCCTTGAAACCCTGATTAATGAAGAGGTAAGGATCTGTGTTCAGATTATCTTCATGATACACCTGAAACAAACCTGAGACTTCACTCCACTTAAATCTCACTTCAGTACTTTCTTTGGAAGACACCTTGCCCTGTTGGAGCTCTGCAGGGCAGCCAGGGACTGGCCGCTGGGAGAGCAGAACTGAGAGTCCGGATAGATGTGTCAGCTCAGGAGGAGATGTGCACTGAGTTGAGTGGTGTTCTCCCAAACTCTGTCTTTCCCAGGGCCTCCAAATGTGACCTTAATTAGCAACAGGATGGTCGCAGATATACTCAATCAGTTAGGGCAAGACAGGACTCTACCAGAACCGGGTAGGCCCTAATCTTTATAAAGAGAGAGGCTCAGACACACAGAGAGGTCCCTGAAGACTGAGCAGAGTTGGGATAGATGCTACAGCAAGCTGGGGACACCCAGCCTGCAGCATCCCCAGAAGCTGATGAGCCAGGCTAGCCATCCATCTCCAACTTCTCTGGAACTGGGAGTGAATCATTTGTCGTTTTAAGACGCTGAATTTGTGGTAATTTGTTTTGGAAGCACCAGGAAACTAATTCATAATATCTATTTTTAATTTAAATAGTAATAGCAAAAGATAGCATGTCTTAACACTGTTCCATAGAGATTATGGAGGCCCTTGTTTGGGACTCAGCTCCTCGGAGGCTCCAATAGAACAGACTGAAAATCAAGATGGAGTCACTCATGGTAAATTTCCACGTCTTTAAACAGAAACTAAGTTTCTCTCTGATCTTCCAAGAAGTCGAAGAAGATAACTGAATTTCCCAAACAGGCCAGTTTCATTGAGCATAATGAAGTACCCGCTCTTTAATCATTACCAAAAAAAAAAAAAAAGGAACTTGAAATAATCTGGTTTAACTCATTGGGTTTTTTTTTTAATGGTTCTCTCTGTCACATCCTTTACAAGGAAAGGAACTTTGAAGCCATAAACCCACTCTTTGTTCTGTTTCTGCTTTCTTTAGCCCTTCCCTGTCTATAAAACCATCCTTTGTGCAACTCATCAGAACATTTTTATGGAAATGAAATTACTACCTGATTCTAGAATTACAAAATAAAACTACTCCAGAGCTTTAAACTAAATTTGTTGTAAACTTGATTTTTTTGACCACACCTTACTGTTCCAGCAGGACTTTACATATACAGGCTCTATGGTAGTACGTAAGAAAATTATTTTGAGCTGCGTGGTGGTGCATTCCCGTAATTCCAGTGACTTGGGAGGCTGAGGCAGGAGGACCGTAAGTTCCAGGCCAGCCTTGGCCACTTAGCAAGACCCTATCTCAAAATAAAAAACAAAGTGTTCTGGGGATGTAACTCAGGGGTAGAGTCCCTAGTACTGAAAAAAAAAATTTTTTTTAAATACTTACCTGAAAATAATTGTGTGTTAATTTTTAACCTCACAAATATATAGAGAAGAGAAAATTATATAAATATTTGTCCATCAGCTGATTTATGAGTAATTCTTTTGCCATATCTGCTTTATCTATTTTTAGTAAATTATTATGAAATAAATTATAGATGTTATGTATGTACTACTAAATTCTTCTGATAAAGGAAAAATTCTGAGCTGTTTAAATTTAATTATAAAGGCCAGAGGATAGAAGGAGGAAGAACGAAGAGAAGTTAGAGTTTCTTAATTAAGAGTTGCTGGTGAAATTAACCAAAGGATTATTTGTGACTTGAATCCCTTCATTAACCTGGCATAGTGGCATACAACTGTAATCCAGAGACTTTGGAGGCTGAGGCAGGAGGACTGCAAGTTGAAAGCCAGCCTCAGAAATTTAGCAAGACCCTAAGAAATTCAGCAAGACCCCATCTCAAAATAAAATATAAAAAGGGTTGGGGAGGGGCTGGGGCTGGGGCTCAGTGGTGGAGCGCTTCTTTAGCATATATGAGCCACTGGGTTTGATCCTCAGCATCACATAAAAATTAAAAAATAAAATAAATAAAGGTATTGTGTCCATCTACAACTAAAATAAAATAAAATAAAAGGGTTGGGCATGTGGCTCAGTGGTTAAGCATCCCCGAGTTCAATCCTAAATACCAAAAGTAAATAGAAAAATAAAAAACATTGACTTGAATCCCGTCATTAGCTGGGTTTAGTGTCATACAATTGTCATCCCAGTGACTCAGGAGGCTGAGGCAGGAGTGTTAATGAAAACTTGAGCCTTGGGCTGGGGATGTGGCTCAAGCGGTAGCGCGCTTGCCTGGCATGCGTGCGGCCCGGGTTCGATCCTCAGCACCACATACCAACAAAGATGTTGTGTCCGCTGAGAACTAAAAAATAAATATTCAAAAATTCTCTCTCTCTCTCTCTCTCTCTCTCTCTCTCTCTCTCTCTCTCTCTCTCTCTCTCTCTCTCTCTCTCCCCTCTCTCACTCTCTCTTTAAAAAACAAAAAAAAAAACTTGATCCTTGTCCCCAGTGCCCATTGAATAACGAGGACATGGTTTTGAGAAAAAGAAAAAACAAAGTTTCATTGCTTCTCTAGCAAAAGAGAAACCCAGGGGATTCCTGGGGCAGAGGCTGATTTTGCCCATCATGGGGAACAGGAGGGTTTTAAAGAGCTGAATCAAAAAATCCACATGTTCTCCATCTGGAGTATGATCCGCTTGTTTATCTGGGAGACGGCCATTTCTGAGATGTTCTGGACTACTTCTTTCCTATAGTGGGTTTGTGCTCCAGGACAGATGGGGAGATGGGGATGGGGATGGGGAAGAGGGTGATCCATTTCCCCTGAAGAGGGTGCCTGGGATGGGGAAGAGGGTGATCCGTTTCCCCTGAGATTAGGGAGGGGGAGATTAAGGAGTGGGGGGGGGAAGGAAATTTACATATGTTTTAAAAATAAGTTGAGGGGCTGGGGCTGGGGCTCAGCGGTAGAGCACTCGCCCAGCACGTGCAAGGCCCTGGGTTTGATCCTCACCACCACATGAAAATAAATAAAATAAAGTTATTGTGTCCATCTACAACTAAAAGACATATATTAAAAAAAACTAAAAATTAATAAATGAGCCCCTCTGTGTACCTGCCTATGGTCTACCAGCTCTCTACAGAGGAGGCTGCCCCAGAGGGTAAGGGGCAAACCCAGGCAGCAGCTGCTCCCCCAGGCCTTGGCCTGGGCTGGGTGGGGCTGTGAGGCCCAGATGCTCCTCCGCAGGGTGGAGCAGGGGTGAACGCTGGGGCTCCACTTCTTCCAGTGCCAGCCGTTGGGAGATGGGTGGTTGGCTCGGCTGTTTCAGCTACTGCTGTAACAGGCCATGGCATGGCGTCCGTGGACCCACAGAAGCCTGGGCTCTGGTTTCTCTTCCAGAACAGTGGAGCAGGGCCCGGAGGCAGCCTCATCATGTGGCCAGGGGCCCCAGGCAGAAGGTTCTGGAGGAAGAGTCCCCAATTCCCAGGTGCAGAGAAGTGCCCCAGGCAGGTGCCTGTGCTTTAGACAAGACCTTCTCCAGCTGAACCTCCAGTGCATTTCCTCTCTCATGAGACCTTCTGCAGGGTCTCCTCCTGCTTCCCAACCCCAGATCTTCCTGGGATCAGCAGCAGCTCTACTAACCCCGTGGTGGACATCATGCTGAAGCCAGATTTAAAGTTAGGTAGTCAGTGTAGTTAGGTGAATCAGGTCTAATATCGAGTGAGATCTAAAATGGAGGCCATGCTGAGAATGAATTTCGGGAAAAGCAGAACAACTCTTGGAATGTTAATGAAGTCCGGGAAAAGCCCAAGGCCAGAGCCCATCCCAAAGAAGTGTTAAGGAACAGCCCCCAGCAAACTTGAAGATGCTGACTCAGAAGTCCTTCCTGCCCAGATTACTCCTTTGGCCCACCTGTGTCCCACCCCTCGGGCCTTCCCACCTGCATTCCATCACTGAAAGAACTATAAAAAGGGGAGACAACCGCACTTCCACGGATCCCATCTCTTGGGTCCCCTTCTTCCTCCAGGAAAAGTCTTTTCTGCTGTCCTTTAATAAACTTCTATTCTCCACTCTGACCTTGCCTCGGTGTGCTTCTCTGGTGTTATACTTCAACATTGGGGAAGCAAGGACTCGTCACAATTCCTCTTCCTGACAGTCACAGGAGGAGGAAGATGGGAAGTGTCAGGAGCAAGGAGGCAACAGATCCGCTCTGGAAACTGAGGCCACCAATGGCTTTGTCATGCCAGGACGTGACCTGTAGGAGTCGGGATCAGCCAGCGAGCAGGAGTTGAAAAGGAAAGTGGAAGAAAGATTCAGAACTCCCCAGTAGTGTGACTTGGGGTGGGGAGGGGGCAAGGTGCCATTTGTCTCTTACGTTCCTTCTTTTAAAGGCACCGAGGGTTGACAGCTCCTCTTGACTGGTTTTTGATTTTTCAATTGCCCTGTGCACAGTTGTTGGTTTGCAGCCACCTAAGATGGGCTAAGGCCCTTTCTCAGACACAGGAACTGTTTTATACCCTGCTGGGCATGTTAAGGTGGCTGTCCCCTGCTCGCCCTCCTATCGGTCGACCTTGGCTGTCCAGGTGCAGAGAAGTGCCACAGGCAAGTGCCTTCCTCTGCCTGTCCTTTTCTGACTCCACGATGTTGCCTGGGCTAGGCTCTGAAGGTCGGACAGGCTGACACATCTCCCAAGGGTTTCATGGTCATTTGCTGCAGCTTTGGTCTCTCCTGTATGTCGGGTTCTGGGCCAATTATTTTACTCCTCTGGCATTTGATCTATCCACTATCCATGTGTCCCCGATGGGCTTCCAAATGATTGTTTTTGTAAAAAATACAAACTCATCAGTGTGGTTTTATTGTTGTTTGGTACTGGGGATTGAACTCAGGGGAGTTTAACCACTGAGCCACATCCCCAGACCTTTATTATTTACAGACAGGGTCTCACTGAGTTGCTTAGAGCCTTGCTAAGTTGCTGAGGCTGGCTTTGAACTCCTGATCCTCCTGCCTCGGCCTCCCAAGCGGCTGGGATTATAGGTGTGTGCCACTGTGCCTGGCTTCTCAGGGCTTGTGAGTTCAAGTTCAGAGCCGTTTCAAGTGCTGTCAAAATGTGGCTGAGGCAGGAGAATCAGGAGTTCAAAACCAGCCTCAGCAATGGCAAGGCGCTAAGCAACTCAGTGAGACCCTGTCTCTAAATAAAACACAAAAATAGGGCTGGGGAGGTGGCTCAGTGCTCAGTGCCCCTGAGTTCAATCCCCGGTACCAAAGAAAACGTGGCTGTGGTGGGGTTTCCATCCTGTCAAGCCGAGGGACCCCCAGAACCAAGGCTGATTCTCAATATACCAGGAGAATCATCAAGTCATCAAAAAAGCAATCCCTTGAGGAAGTGTTTTCCAAAATGTCTGTTGGCATCTTATGCCTCTTGAGAGAAAAGAGCTGCTCAGGGTGGACCTGCTGGGACCCGGGGTGGAGATCTGGCTGTGGTCTCTGCAAGGCTGCACAGAGCCCGCAGAGGCAGACTGCACGCAGGTCGCAGCCCGAGGTGCTATTTGTCACCTCTGATGGAACCGGATTCTAATTCCTGAAGAACCATGCAGGCCTAGCTTGAGAATTTCAGAACCAACCAGCCAAACAACTTGCAGCTTGATTCCAGACACTGATAATAGAAAACACATATTGTGGAACCTGATGTCACCTTAGGCCTGCTTTATAAGCACTGGCTCAGAGATGGACACCTGGGATTTGGCAGAGGGAATGACCAGCTGAGCATCCGTCTGTCCCTGTGTATCTTTTCTGCGGGTCAGGCCGGAGGTCTGGCACATCGATTTAGAAGTTTTATACACGTCTCTACATAATGGTTTATCCTTCATTTATTCAATGACAAGAACGTTGCTGAGGGCCTGACATGTCCCCAGAGAGCAGTTGTGTTAAATCCTGAGGGTCCCCTCCCTCCTGGGGTTTCCGTGTGGATGGGGGTTCCTGGCACAGTTCAGCCATCATGGAGCAGCAACCCCCGAGGCCTGTGATGAAGAGCCCCATGTGCGAGACGGGGAGCCCAGAGAGGGCAGCAGTGGTGAGCTCGGGGTGTCCTGCAGAATCCCAGAGACACCCCAAGAATCAACTGTGGGCAAGGGCTTGGAGCTGGATGGAGGCTGTAGCCTGGGAGGCCACACACAGGGAGTTCAGGAGAAGGGCCCGATTCCAGAAGAGGCCGAAGGGCCGGGTCTGCAGTACCCAGGACAGTTTGGATGCAATTTGTGTCCCAAAGGTCCATGTGCTGGAGGCTTGGCTCTAACTTACCAGAACTCAGAGTGCAGGGAGCTTTGAGGTGGGGCCTCTTGGGAGATGAGGGTGGACCAGGGCTCTGCCCTGGTGAAGGGACCTGTGGGGTAGAGCTGGCAAGGGAGGGTTACTTCCCCCAAGCAGACCATAATGGAAGAGCCAGGCTGGGCCCCTCCTGGTCTCCCTTCCTCGGTGAAATGCCACTCTTGCACACGCTCCCACCATGATATCTGCCATATTGTGACACAGCCAGGGTGGTCCTCCTCAGAGGTCAAATAGATGGGCTGCCAATCTTTTGACTTTTGGTCTCTAAAACTGAGGCAAATAAACTACGTTTGCTTACAAAGTCTTGGGCATTTTGTTACAGCAATGTTAATATCTGGACACAGATATTAGCACACAGTAGGTACTCAATGGATGTTTTCTGAATAATCACTATTTCCAAATTTGTCTTAAGACCCAAAAGCTCTTTTTTTAAGCTTCTTTTTTTAATCTTTATTTTGTTTATTTATTTTTATGTGGTTTTGAGGCTCGAAACCAAGGTCTCACACATGAGAGGCGAATGCTCTACCATTGAGCCACAACCCCAGCCCCAAGACCCAAAGGCTCTTAAATGTCCATTACAGAAACCTGAGATGTTGAAAGTCATAGTGGGTTTCTTTCTAATACAACTCTTTTCCCTGACTTAAAAGAAAAAAAAAAAAAAAAAACAGAAGGAAAAAGTCCTGACAGAGAAGAGGTGGTTTGGTTGGGGAAGGGCTGGCCACAGCAGTGTCAGGAGGAATCATTTTACACCAAGAGGGAAGTGGGAAGCCACCCGCGGGTGGGAGTGGGCAAAGCTGGAAGAGACCACAGTGTTGGCTGCTATTCAGGAGACACCAACCATTTCCCGTCAAAACAGATTCTCAGTCGAGAAGGCCACTCAGCATGTAGAAGTCAGTCTCAACACTGCTCATTCAGCATAGCACAAGATGGCCTTAACATAGCCTACCTCCTTAAACTCTAAGGAAGTGTATGCGTGTGTGTTTGCACGTGTGCATGCATACCCACACAGGCCAGGTCCTTTAACAAAGGAGGATCTGTCCCTGCAGGGAGAAGCTGCCACCCAGCAGTGCCCAGGGGATGAGCCTGTCCTAGCAGTGCTGGTCATGGATATATAAATGCCAGCTCCTTGTGACTTTCTGGCTCCCAGGGTCCCCTCCACCCTTCCTCTCCCTGTCTCTGCCCAGGGCCATCTTGCATGGACCAGGTCTGTGGACTTGACCACCCCCCCACCCCCTTTCCAGGGGAGTTTGGGCTTTGGGGATCCCCCACAGAAGATGGGAAGATGGAGGGAAGTTGGGTGAGGAGGCCACACTTCTGATAAATGACGATGGCGGCTTGGACCAGGTGACAGGGAAAACAGAGATGGTCAGATTCCGGATATGTCTGAAGCAGAGTCTGACACCTGCTGATTGACTACCTCTGAGAGGCAAGAGAAAGGAGGGGCCCGGGCTGCTGGCCCGAGCTCCCAGCGGGACAGAGAGGGAGCAGCAGGCTCCTCAGGGAGGCCAGGGTCAGCTGCAGTGCACCAACAGTCAGGCGCCACCTAATGTCCAGTGTGGACGTCCAGGTGGCAGGTGGACGTTCAAATCCAGATTCAGGGGAGAGACTTGGCAGAAATTTGAGTTTGAGAATCGTCAGCATGTAGACAGAGTCTTAAGCAAGGAGACTGAGAATGTTAAAAATTGAATTGAAAATATTTATTATTTGAAAGACATATTGACTCATAAATATTAACCATTCTAAACTATTTGAAATTTGAAATATCTGAATTTGTTTATAATATTATTACTTCAAAAAGTTTGAGTAATTTGAAAATATTCTATTCATTGTAAATTGACAAATTATAGTTTTACATATAGATGGGGGGTACAAAGTGAGGGTATGATCAACAGTGAATAATTAAATCAAGCTGATTAACGTATCTACCACCTCAGATACTTGTATTTCTTTTTTTTTAATAAATTTTTTAATATTTATTTTTTAGTTCTCGGCAGACACAACATCTTTGTTGGTATGTGGTGCTGAGGATCGAACCTGGGCCGCATGCATGCCAGGCGAGCGCGCTACCACTTGAGCCACATCCCCAGCCCTGTATTTCATTTTTTAGTGGTGCATCATATTTATGCACAATCGTGGGATTTGCTGCTGCTACATATTCAGACCTGCGCTCAAGTCCTTCTTTGTGTGAGAATGTGTTTTCTGGGGAAAACATTGAAATTTACTCTCAGCAATTTTGAAATGTATAAGACAAGACATTATTATTTACTACATTCACCATGCTGTGCAAAAGATATCAAAGAGACCCACTGTTCCTGCAGCTCCTGTGGGGACTTTGTGCCTGCTGACCAGCACAGTCCTCCCACTCCCCCAGCCTGAGGAGCACCACGCTGCTCTCTTCTGAACTGGGTCTGATTGCTTGGATTCCACGAGTACGAGAACACACTCCATTTGTTTTCATGTATCTGGCTTATTTTATGATCATCTCTGGTTCCATCCACGACGTCATGAATGACAACATTTCTTTTTCAAAGTGGAACAGGGCAGCGTTGTGTGTCCCTGCCACATTTGCTCATCCCTTCTGCTGGTGGACATGGTGATTCCATCCTGGTCTCTGGGGAGGGCTGCAGGGAACAGAGTGCAGATGTCTCTTTGATACACTGATGTCGAAACTTTGGGCTAAGTGTCCAGAAGTGGGATGGCTGGGTTACTGTGACTATTAACATACCGTCTTCTTGGTGTCCTTCCACCAAAAATGGTGAGCAAATTTATGGTTAGGCAGCAACTCATTCCCTGGGCAACCTCTTTGAGTCCAGAATTTTCCTCTTGTTACTACTTTAGTTGAAATTGTCCTGGCTTGTTCCCCTGAAATATCAATTCCCTTCCCATTTTTCCTCTTTTTAAGTTCAGATATTAAAGCAGGACTCAAGGTAGATCAAGAGCACACTGGACCATGGGAAACCATGAGGACCCCAGGGGGGTCCAACCCAGGGCTGCTATGTTGAGGAAGCTGGTTCCTGAGTCTTGGCATGAAGCCTTGTGCCACTGGGGCTAAGGCCGCTCCTGTGGCATCTCAGTCCGCCCAGGATGCTGGGACTCAGCACCCTAACCTGGGGCCTGACCAACAGCGATGCATCCTCAGTTCTCGAGGCTGGCAAGACTAAGACCCAGGTGCCAGCAGACTTGGAGTGTGGTGAGCCACCCCCAGATAACAAATGGCTGTCTTCACTGTGACCTCGAATGGCAGAACCGGTCAGGGAGCTTCTCAGGGTTCTCTTCATAAGGTCACTAATTCCACAAATGAGGACTCTGCCTCCAAGGTCTCATCGCCTTCCAGAGTGGCCATGTCCTGACTCCATGGATCGGGAGTTAGGGTCTCAGCAGAAGCATTTGGGGAGGAGGAGACCAGAGCAGGCACTAAACTGCTCTGGAACAAAGTATTCAGAGACACGCTGTCTTCTCTCTTTGTTTCAAAAGGACAGTGAGTTAACTATAGAAAATTCAGACCTTGCGGGCAAATCAACTAGAGAATTTAAAATCTGTCTGCGTAACACTGCTGACGTTGGGTAAATAACAGTGGCCTCTTTTCACCAAGCATAGGCACATTTTTCTTCCCCCTAAATTGAGACGATGTGGTTAAATTCTGTTTTGTAGCTCATTTTACTTCACTCAACCCCAGGCTTGAGGGGAACTTTTCTCCAAGTCCTTCAATATTTTTCCACAATAGTATTTTCTGTTGCTAAGTAAACTAATATGGCATCATTGCAATCCAAGGCACATTTTACATCGATATTCATTTTGTAGCTTGATCACTCCCAGAAGATCCCCATGGCCCTCTCCACAGAGGTCATGTCACCATAGTTACCTTGTCGATGGGCCACAATTCACTGACTAATCTCCAGTCTGCGTTTACTTTCAAGATTTCACCCTAATACGTGATGTCTCGATTATGACATCTTTGTAGGTAGGTCACACATAGGTTTCCAAACACAATGTCCAGCCTTGGACGGTCCACTTCAGAAGAATGAACCTGTTTGAGAAGGAGGGATGGCTGACAGCTTCTAAAGCCAAGTTCCTGAGGCCCTGGTTTTGAGTTCTACTGCTACTTACCTATTAATTAATGCCATTACACGCGGTAGACTTGGCTATTTGTTTTTGTACCTGATGTATTGGATGGAACACACCGAGGGGCAGATGGAGCCAAGCTGCTTATGGGCTTGGAGGGGAGAAGGGGAGCAAGGGCCTGAAGGGAAAGGGCCTGACAGCTGTGGGCAAAATGGCAGCTGGGGAACGGGAGTGGCTTCGTCACGTCCCACCCAATATTCATTACACTCCACCTGTACAGGGCACTCTGAAAACGCACCCAGCTCCCCGGGGAGAGGACCAGCAATCCAAGACTGACAGACAGTCCTATGGGGGACAAACCACAACTCGGTTCACAAGAAGACAGCGTCCTCTGCTTCAGAAGCTGAATCTCACTGGAGAGGTTCCCTTCCCTTGGTTAGAAATGACAAGTGTTGGCATTTGAAGGAGAGCCAGGTGTTGGAAAGTCCTCGGAGCTAGGACGCCTCGTCGCCTGACCGTGCCGCTGCAGGTGTCTAGTCAGTAGGCAGATCTGAACACTGAGGAACAAAGTCCCACAGCATTGTCACGATGGGCCAAGCGCACTGGCAAGTGTCCCCAAGCTCTCCAACCTGAGAACTGCTGGGAAATGCTTTCTTAAAAGGAATGTGATGCAGGCTGGGGATGTGGCTCAAGTGGTAGCGCGCTCGCCTGACACGCACTGGGCACTGGGTTCGATCCTCAACACCACGTAAAAATAAAATAAAGATATTATGTCCACCTAAAAACTAAAAAATAAATATTAAAAAAAAAAAAAAGAATGTGGTGCTGGGTGTGGCGGTGCTACCCCTGCTCAGGGGGCCGAGGCAGGAGGGTCTTTTGGGCCTGGGAGTTGGGGGTCAGCCTGGGCAAGGCCTTGTCTCAGAAGATATGGGAGATACACACACACACACACACACACACACACGTGTGTGTGTGTGTGTGTAAATAAATAAATAAATAAATTGAAAATATTCATTTACACAGATTTAGTTTTTGAGGAAAAACAAATGTTTTCACAGTATCTAAATGTAAATGGTTTCTACAAAGGAAGAAATCTCAATCGTTGTTCTTCAGTTGATTGGAATATCATTTAGATCTGTTCAGAATTTTAAATTTCATTACCACCACTTGAAATAAAAGTTTCATCTGGGCTGGGGATGTGGCTCAAGCGGTAACACGCTTGCCTGTCATGCGCGGGGTGCTGGGTTCATCCTCAGCACCACATAAAAATAAAAGAAAGATGTTGTGTCCACCGAAAACTAAAAAATAAACATTAAAAAATTCTCATTCTCTCTCTCTCTCTTTTAAAAAAAAGTTTCAACTTCATTTTACTTAATCTGATTTTTCTTCTTCCCGAAGGAAAAACTACAATTATATTTCTGCAAGCAACAGCAAGAATTCTTCCCCCATAAATAAACCAAGTAGCAATATCCTTTACAAACCACATAATCTCAGGGTCAACAAAACAAAACAAAGCAAAACAAAATCAACAACAAAAATTGCTGAAGGAAGGTTAAAATGTTTATTTAGGGAGCTCAGTGTCAGAGAGTGCTTAGTATGAGCAAATATATATATAATACCAGTAAGTAAACATGTAAATGAAAAAATAAATTCATTTTATGAAATTCTTATTTAGTGGAGCTGAGTATATGTATACATGGGCATTCATTCTGCATTGTCTCAATGACGTCCTGACCTGCAGATTTTTGTAGACAGAAACATACAACTTGCCCATCAGTAGAGGACGTGGGGAACAGTGCCCTCTCTGGGAAGTTCTCCTGGACAGAGGGGCATGCGGGCTTCTTCCCTGAAGCAAGTGCACAGGAAAGTCTGAGAGCAGCGGATCACTGTGGGTGGGCAGCAGCGGATCACTGTGGGTGGGCAGCCCATGATAAGGGACCAGGCCTTCATGATGGCACTCAGGTTACTCAGAGTGAGGGTGGATTCATCACGTGTGCAGTAAGACTTTTTAAAAATGAGACACAAATTCTTTATGCAATATAGCATAAGTTTTGTTTTAAAAAGTGAAAACTTATGTAATATAAGTTTTGTTTTTAAAAAAATTGAGTTACTGCAATAATTGCACTTGGTAGGTTCTGGTTAATCAAATTTCCATCTTTCATGATTTGTAATTCTTAGGGAATGGACCTCTCTCTAAGGTGCTGAGGCTGGCCTTGAATTTGTGATCCTCCTGCCTTAGCCTCACGAGTCACTGGGATTACAGGTATGTGCCACCACATTTGGGGATCACCAGGCATTTATTTGGCCCCTACTCCTGGGAAAACAGCCCTCACGCTCATGGGCATCTGATCATACAGTTGGGTGCTTCTGTTCTGTAAAATGTGTGCTCAGGACTATTGAAACCAGCATTCTGTGTTGTGAGCATGTCCAAGGAGAGTGGTTTGAATCCAGCACTCCTCATCCCGGTTCTCAAAATGGACTTGAGAAGCACTCCTGTGTGTGCTGCCCCCTCTTCCCAGGTGGAGGGGCTCAGGTGGGTATGGGATCACCTGGTGGGTAACAATGTTCATGCATCTGCGCTGAGCCCTCTGCAGGTCTGAGCTGTCTCAGCATGACTGGAATTTATGGTGACCAAAGAATTGCAGGCTCCAGGAGGCCAGGCATCAGCCTTCTGGGATTCCAGGCAGGCTGAGGAGGGTGCTCCGCCCAGATGGGTGCCAGTCCCCAGGCTGTTGCTGATGACCTCGATGGCAGGGAGAGAGTAGATGTGGGACGTGCTCCAGCTAGTCCTAACAACATCATCTCTACATGACCATTCCTTGCCTCCCAAACCATGAAAATTTACCCAAACCTGGTCAATTTAGTAACATCAATAACAAGTGTAGACTCTCCACAGTTTTTTGGATCGCTTATCTGAGAATTAATCAAAGATCCAAACGTGTCAAGTGCAGCTACTACTTGGAACTGGAAGACAAAACTGTTACCAAAACCTGTTAGCCTGGCCTCAGAGTCAGCAAGGGGATAGAGGAGCCAGCAAACCCCGATGGCAAGGTACAAACCTGGGGGAAAGTCTGGATCGGAAATTCTCGCCTTCCCCCTTCTCGAAAATCCTGCTGCAGAGGTGTGTGTGCAGTCCTGCAGGGAAGCCAGCTTCCACTGCTCTCTCCCAGATCCCCCCTCCTCCTGAGCCAACTTCAAGTTCTCCCTCTAATATGCAGAGCAGTTTAGCTGCCTAGGTTTCTACTCCCTGTGGCCACAAGCATTTTAATGAGTTTCCAACAGGCCCAACATATTCTGCTCCCTGTTAATTTTCACTGGGCTGTCAGAGGAAAATCACGGCATATGTAATTGTTTATTCATTCAACAAACATTTCCTGAGCACAGGCTGTGAATCAGGCACTGGAATGTGAAGATAAAGTGCAGAGTGAGTGGTGGGACGTGCCCTGGTTCTGCTTCTTGGGTCACTCACTGCCCTTGTCCCAGCTGTCCTCTGCCTGGTGTGATTCCCCATCCTCCATTAGCATCTGAAATTGATCCTCAACCCAGACTCACTTCTGCTCACTGGCCCAATCAGGCTGAGATCACCTCCTCCTTGCCCTCCCAGTCCTCCCTGTCCCATGTTCCTATCTTTGTCACAGGAGACTGACAATAGCTCCTAAAGAAACGGAAAAGAAAGAAAGCTCAAAGCGGACTGCATTCTTTTTGGTGTAGTTTTTAGGTTCAGACCTGACTCTCCTGAATTTTCCTTTCCCCAAAATCTACACAATGAAATCCTAGCCTCCAAAGTGGGGGGCACCAGGGATGAGGCTTTTGGGAGATGAGCAGGTCATGGAGGGGTTAGTGCCCTTGTCAGAGGGAACAAGAGACCCCTTGCCCCTTCTGCTATGTGACACAGACAGGGTGCCATGCGTCAGCCAGAAAGCTCACCCCCACACCCTGCATCTGCCTTGACCTTGGACTCTCCCCCCAGAACTGCAAGAAGCGAGTCCCTGTTGGGTCTGAGGCATCTGATCTGTGGCATTTTGTTACAGCAGTCTGAGCGGGCCAAGGTAGTCCTCAGGGCCATTGATATAGCTTGTGACAGCACTTCTTCTTGAGGCTGAACTGTTGTGTCATACCACGTTTTTTTTTTTTTTTTCCCTGCCATCTGTCCATGAGCTGGTAGGTTGCTTCTGGGCCTTCTATTGTGAATAATGCCAGACTGAACCCAGGTGGGCAGACAGCTCCTGGGAATCCTGGGTTTTCTTCTCTGGAGGCTCACCCAGACCTGCGGCTGCTGGGCTGCACATCATTTTTAACTTTTTGAGCAATCTCCACACTGTTTTCCAAGGCAGCTGTTAGGTGGGAGTTCAGGGCCACCAAGATGGCGGGGGCAGGGAATAAGAAGGATGTGGCTGGCAGACAAGACAGGCAGAAGGCTTATGTCCCAGTTCACGATTAGTCCTGCCACTGACGACCCATCACCCTGACATTTCCCATCAAGGCTCGGTATTTCAAAATGACCAATGAGGGTAAATTGGACAGTATTCTAATTGGGTTTTCTAAGGTTATCAAAAGGAGAAAAGTGGACACTATTCGGATCAGGTATCATACGTATCTGGTGGGAATAAATGGGGTGAGATCTTCAATCAGGTCCGTCTAGGGAAGAGAGCGTGTCCCAGCTCAGCTTATAAGACACCAGTTGCCAGAGGTCTGAGCCTTGAGCCTCCCTCTTGCCTGGCCCACTCCGCTCTACACTGGGGAGTGCTCCTCCCACCTTCACCTTCAGCAACCCTGCGCTTGGCCTGTTACTTGTGCTCAATTCTTTGTTTGGGACAGCAAGGACCTGGCCCCTGGTGATAGCAGCTGTGCCATCTCACAGTCCCACGAAGCATGACGAAGCTCGGAGTTTCCCGTTTCTCCAACACTTTTTCTTTTTAAAGAGTGGTCAGCCAAATGGGTACGGGATGACCTCTCATTGCGGCTTTGATTTGCATTTCCCTGGCAATTAAGTTGCTGAGCACCTTTTCATCTGCTTGATGGTCACTTGCACATTTTTATTGGAGAAGTGTCTGTTTAGTTCTTTTGCCCATTTTTCACTGAGGGATTGTCGTGCTGTAGGAATCCTGTATACAAAGGTTCCCAACCCTGTGTCAGGTGAGCGATCAGCAAAGGTTTTGGCCATTCCGTGCTTTGCCCTTTCCCTCTGTTGTCTCCTTTGTCCTGAAGAGGCTTTTGAGGTTGATGTAGCCCCATCTGTACATTTTATTTAGTTTATATTTTTTTCCTGTGTCTTGATTCCACATCCAAAAAGTCAGTGTCCGTTCTAACGTCATGAAGATTTTCTGCTTTCTTCTGCTTTTAGGTTTGTTTAGTTTCGGCTCTTAGATTCAGGTCTGTGATTCACTCTGAGTACTTTTGCATATGGTATAGGATAGAGTCCACCTTGATTCTTCAGCATGTGGATAGAAGATCCTTTGGTCATAAATGTGGGGTTGTTTCTGGGCTCTCTCTTTTATGGCACTACTCTATATGTCAGTCTTTATGACACTTCCAGACTGTTTTATTCCTGTAACTTTGGAGTATGTTTTTGTTTGTTTGTTTGCGGTACTGAGGATCCAATCCCAGGGGCTCCCTACCACAGAGTTACATTCTAGCCCTTTTTAAAAGTAAGACACAGTTTTACTAGGTTGTCCTCAAACTCAGAATCCTCCTATGTTAACTCCCCCCCCCTCCACAAGAAGCTGGGATTGCAGGTGTGCACCACCACACCTGACTGTATTTTTTGACGGGTTTGGGGTGGGGTACTGGGGATTGAACCCAAGGGTAACCACTGAGCCACATCACTGGCCTTTTTGTTTATTTATCTATTTATTATTTTGAAGCAAGATCTTGCTAAGTTGCTAAGGCTTTGAACTCTCAATCCTCCTGCCTTAGCCTCCCAAGCTGCTGGGATTACAGGCGTGCACCACCACACCAGGCTTGTTTTCCTTTCTGCAAAAAAAGTCATTGGGATTTTGATAGGGATTTCATGGAGTCTGTTCTGGGTAGGTTAGACACTAATACTAAGTTCCCGGCTTATGAATACGGGTATCTTTCCATGGATTTGTGTCTTCCTTAATTTCTTTTTTTTTTTTTTTTTTAATTTATTTATTTATTTATTTTTTAATTTTATTTTTTATTGGTGTCTTCCTTAATTTCTTTCTGCAAATTTTGATAGTTTTCATTTCATATCTGTAGCCTCCTTACTCTAGTTGCTTTAAAAGTGCTTTATTCTTTTTTTTTTCTTTTTCTTTTGTACCAGGGATGGAACCCAGAGGTGCTTAACCACCGAGCCATATCCCCAACCCTTTATATTTTATTTTGAGTCAGGTTCTTGTTAAGTTGCATAGCACTTTGCTAAGTTGCTGAGGCTGGCTTTAAACTTGGGATCATCTGTCCTCAGCCTTCCAAGCTGCTAGGATTATAGGTGTATGCCACAGCACTCAGCTGAAAGGTGCTTTATTTTATTCTTAATTTTTTTTTTTTAGTTGTTGATAGACCTTTATTTTATTTATTTTTATGTGGTGCTGAAGATGAAACCCAGTGTTTTACACTGCTAGGCAAGCACTCTACCCGAGCCCCAGCCCCAGCCCGAAAGGTGCTTAATTCTTTCTGATGCTGTTATAAATGAGACTTTTCTTAATTTCCTTTTTTGGATTGCTCATTTTTTGTGCATGGAAGCCCAATTGATGTTTGAGTGTACTTTTGTACTCTGCAATTGTGCTGAATTCATTTAACACTGGCATTGTGAAGACACTTTAGGATTTCCTACATTTAAGGTCCTTTCCTGTGCTGCAGGCTTTCTTTCTTCCTTCCTGGTCTGAATGCTGTTTGCTTCTTTTTCTTGCAGAGGGGTGGTAAGAATGGGCATCTGGCTTGGTTCCTGACCTAGCACAAGCAGCTTTTAGGTTTCCGTCCCGAGCGAGGCGTCAGCAGTCACACACAGCCTCTTGATGGTCAGGCACTTGGCCTTTCTTCCTAGTGTGCATGTGTCTCACTGTGGAAGGCCTTTGAACATCCTCAAATGCTGCTTTTCAATGGGGGCCATAATTGCGGGCTTTGTCTTTCTGTGAATGTGGCCAACTACATTTGTTAATTTTCCACATCAAACCATCCTTGGTTACCAAGGATGATCCCACTAGGTGATATGATAGAATCCTTTTAGTGCTTGGGTAAATTTAATTTGCTAATATTTTGTTGAGAATTTTTGCATCGATATTTATCAAAGATATTGATTGGCCTGCAGTTTTTTTAAAGTATATATATATATATATATAATTAAATGCCTAAATGTACTATAGGGTCACAACTTAGTTTGTTATTATAGTCTTTATGGAATTTGGCTGTGATCAGGATTTTCAGAGCATATGGTACAGTACTCCATCAACTGAATAATATACTGAATGATATGCAGAAGAGCTCATAGAAAGGAACTGACCTAATGGGTTTATCATGAAGCAAATGTGGCAAATCTCTCTGAATAAAATGCCAATTCAGGCAAAATGGTGCTTAGAAAACAGACATTACAATATTTTACACAAAAAACACCTATAAATAGATTGTTAATATGAGGAAGGTTTCTAAAAAATTCTAGGTGAATCCTCATTTTCAAAACTATGTATTTTGAAAACTACTTTATTCAAGTAATTTCTTCAAGAAAGTATGCATGTTCTGTCTGTGGAATTAGCCTACTGGTCAATTAAAGGCAACTTTATTTACTGTTTAAGAATAGAAAGGAGAGACGATGCATGCGTTTCTCAAATAAACAGCATTATGTAAGTCCATTACAAAAAACAACAGCCAGGCGCAGTGGTGCACAGCTATATTCCCAGCAGCCAGGAGGCTGAGACAGGGGGATTGTGAATTCAAAACCAGCCTCAGCAAAAGCAAGGCCCTAAGCAACTCAGTGAGACACTTAGAGAGTGTAGGTAAAAATGAATACAAACTAGAGCTGGGGGTGTGGCTCAGCAGGCAAGTGCCCCTCATACCAACAACAACAACAAAACAGAATCAAAGGAAGACCTACAATGTCTATGCCAAGCAGGAATCTGCCCGCTGCCCCCACACCAATTCAAAACAGTGCAGCTTTCCATGAATGCCCCAACTGAGGTTGAGACATACAGCCGTCCTGCAAGCAGCACTTTGGAAAAGCCAGAATGCTGGACTCAGTCCATTCCTCAATGAGGGAGAAGCCACAGATTGGGAGAGGTTCCCTACAGGCGTCTCTGTACTGCAAGCCCTGGGGCCTCAGCAAGCTACCCTGTGTCAGGGGCTCCCAGGCAACCAAACTAGGCTGCGTCCATCAATGAATCAGAGCCAGGAGAGCCAGAAAGCAGTCCCTGGAGCAGCCCTCTGAAGAGCTGGAATCAGACAAGTCCCATACCTCTCTACCCTGGCCCTCCTGGAGGCTACAACCCAGGTGCTATTCTAGCCATGCTGAGCTGTCAGCCTGGGCCAGGGGTGGTCACAGGACCCTTCCTACCTATTCTACTGCAGCTGTTCTTGGTTTTGCACCCACTTGGGGGTACCACAACTTGACTGGTGTTTATTTTTTTATTTTTATTTTTTTAATATTTATTTTTAGTTCTCGGCGGACATCTTTGTTGGTATGTGGTGTTGAGGATCGAACCCAGGCCGCACGCATGCCAGGCGAGCGCGCTACCGCTTGAGCCACATCCCTAGCCCCTTGACTGGTGAGAGCTAGAATTTGAATCCTGGCATTCTGTCCTTGTTCCCATTATTTAAAATGGATTCATTTTTATAAAATAGAGATGATTATATCTTCCTCAAGAATTGTTGTAGGAACTGATTCAGAAAAATGGTAGACAGTGCTTAGGCATAACAATCACTCAAGAAAAAAGCAGCAGTAAGTTTTTCCATTTAACCATTTCTTTTAACCATTCCATTCTCTTCTAGTTACATACTTTCAAATTTGCATCTCTCTAGGATATCTAGGGCTGTTTCTTCTTGTTCTGTCATTTTGTCACATCCAATATTTTAACCAAAAAGGAAAGAGAACAGGCTATGGAATCCAAGATGATTTATGTGTCAAAAGGTACATTTCCTGAGCACTGTGGAGTAGGGTGTACTCTTCAATACTCCAAGCCCTTGGTTTGCACCGCAGGTCAAGGCACAGAAATGACACAGCTGTGGTGTCTGTCTCAACCTAGTTGAGGCTGACATGCTTGGATGCCTGAGCTGCGGGACAAAGCAGGCAACTTGCTGCTGCAGCCCCCGTGAGCCCACAATACTGCAAACAGACACCAGAGGGAGCCAGAGACTACGCTCTGCACACCACTGGCTGGGAATTAATAGCTGCTCAAGACCCTGTGTAAACAGCGGCTGGTATGTACTAGGCAAGGGGAACAATTTTTATTTCTTTTATAGTAAAATATCTTTGAGATGGAGAAATTATCCTGTGTTACTGGGGTAGGTCTACTAGAATCATTAAGACTTCTGATGTGAAAGAGGGAGAAAGACCTGAGCTGCTAAGCTGCTGGCTTTGAATTTGATGGAAGGAGCCATGAACCAAAGACTGGCACCCTCCTGAAGGTGGGCAGGGGCTCTCCCCAGGGCCTCTGGAAGGAAAAGCCAGCCATCACCTGGGTTAACTGTGTCATTTCATGTCACTAGGTTAGTGAATTAGCACAACAGAAATAGTGAATGAATACAGTCTGTTAAAAAAAAATATGTTTCAGACAGAATCAGTCCAGAAATAAAATTTTACTATATGAAATTTACATTTGTTACATGTGATGAAAAGTACAGCCAAAGATCTTTTGCTCATCCTTTTTCTAACGTACCCTTGCAAAGTCACATTCTTTATACAGATTATTTAACAGCTGTTAAATAACAGTTGTGCTGGCATAAGTGTATAAATAAGGTATAAAACAAGAAACAGATCAAAACAGTGCAGGGGGAAGACCACTGCCAAAGAGTAACCTCCAAGAACTTGGAATTTTCCACGGCAAGGCAGATGTTGCAGGGTTAACACTCTGTAATTGAAGAACAAAATACTTTAGTCTTTCAATTTTACCATCAAATCTCCCTTTCAGTTCCTCTTTTACATGGTTCTCATTGTTAGAAAAAATAAAGCAATAAGTTTCTATACCTTTTTAAAAATACAGATAAATTCCTTCAAGTTCCAAATCTTAAAGATATGTTAGAAAGGCTGCAGATAGTCTACTACTTGGAATGAAATTCACAAAGATCAAGGGTTTGTGAATTTCTGAACAGAAATAATTGCATCATTTTTCTTCTTGGCAAAAAGCAAGAATAAAAAGTATAAAGCAGGCTAATGGCTGCCCCTTCCCTGGGCTGTCATGCTCATATTTCAAGATACAGAAAGTTCTTCATTTTGACGTGCAATCGCTACAGGAAGCACTGCTCACAGGGCAACACTTTCCGGAAACTTCTCTGAAACAATCCTGAATTCCACAGAAGACCTTCCTAGATGGATGTGTCTGACTAATTAATATAACAAGAATAATGAGTTCAATATAGAATCTGGGGCTTTCCTTTCTGGAAAATGAAGCAACTATAAATAGATTGGTTAACTATCTTACTTTCAAAAGTTCAGCTTAAACTTAATTTTATATAGAGATATGTCTATATTTAATATAAATTTTTACTTATTTGACCTACTTACATAGAATATAAAATGCAAGTTAATGAATACAGAGCAGACAAGTCAGAGGTTGCTGGTGTAGTAAGACTTACACATGGTTTGATTATCTGAAGCCATTCATTAAGATACTCCACAAGACCTAGTGCATCTGGGATATTGTCTCCCTCTGAAACAAATTTCAGCAGAACCACCATTTGGATTTCTTTAGAACAGCTACAAGAAATAAAAAGAATAATTCAGTATTCTTCTACTTGTAGATAATTCTAGTGTGTTAGCATTACAGGCAAGATAACCTGCCAGGTTTTAGACAAGGAAAAGATACCATACCATAAAATCATCGTCTCCCAGGGGCCCATATATACTCTTGTAGGTGTGGGGCAGGAACAGGAGCCTAGAACAACCAGCCAGGGAATGTAGAGATTGTGCCTTGCCCCAAAGCTGCACGGACATCTGTCCTTGCACAGCCCAGCTGTGCTTGGCAATAACATGTGAGCTCTGTTCTGAACTACTCCCCAGACCTACTTGGGAAGACAGTGACTTTCAGAAGGACCACAGAAAAGAGACTGAAAGAAAAACCACAAAACAACACCTTTGTTCTTGGTAATCTAACTCAGTGAAGGCAAACTTGGAGAGTGGAAAGGCTCGAGAGAGGAAAACTCCCTGCTACTTCTCAGAGACAGCACCTACTGGGTGTCTGTTCCAACAGGCACTTTCTGTAGTTTATGATTCAACACTTTCTTGAGGAAGCTGTAATCATTTCCATTTTCTAAATGAATCAGTTTAAAATTAGAGGGAACAAGGACAGAATGCCAGGATCTGATTTTTTTTTTCTCCACTGACCAGATACATGGGTCAAATTATTTCATTTCCCTCATCTATGAAAGGACATCAGAACCCAACTTACAGGCTGCTGTGAGGTTTAAAGGAAGTAATGGAGGCAATGTGCTTAAAGGTGACATACAGATTATAGTATGCAAGTGTCAGTAGCTAACATGAGGCAAGAGGTTCAGAGAGACAGAAAGTGTAGTTAACCTGCTCTGCGTTTTTCCATCTGGCAAGTGGCAGAGGAGGGGACCTGAGGCTAGTCTTCCTGACTCCCAAATAGCCTCCCTACTATCATGGTAAGTGCCCCCAGCCAGGGGTGACATGGCAGAACACCAAGGCAAAGCTTCCAGTTCACCAACAAAAGCACCCTAAAACTAAGAACTAGGAGAAAAATGTAATGTTGAAAGTTGAGAGTGCGTGACTGACAGCCACAGAGAGTGGGGTCCTAAGCAGGGTTCTAAGACAGGAGACTCTGAGAGTTCAGAAGTCAGGGGATGGCACCAGGAGAGTTTACCACAGCACCTCAGGCTTCCGAGAGCTAAAGGCAGAAGTCGTCAGCACTACTCACACCACTCCACCCTGCAGTTCTCAAGCCCCTTAGAAACTTTCCCTCTTTATAGGGAATACTGTGGATTTTGATACTCAGAAAATTCTAGCTGCTAAGTGCTTCTGCTCCAGTGGCCTCAGCAAAGGCTGCCTAGAGAAGGCTAGCCTCCCTGATTGTGCTGCAAGCATTCCAGCTCGTACAGAGCTTCTGCCAGGGCAGCACAACAGCTTTAATATCACCACACGATCCTCTGCTGACAGAGGAAGATGGGAGAGGGCTATTTCTGTTACGCTCTAAGACATTAAAACCTAGCATAAGATATACCCAATTATTAAAGTACAAGTGTACTTCTACTGATTAAATGTGTGATCTCCGATCAGCCACACCGTTACCACCATGTTATCGAATAACCAATATTATCTTTTGCAGAGATGGGAATAAATATTTGTTCTGTTAAGGAAAAACAAAATAGGTATATTGTAAATAAACTGGAAAATACTCAAGATAATCACTGAAGGAGAAAAAAGGACTCAAAATCGTATACCATATGATCTCATGCACTTTTTTCAATTTCAAAAATTCTTTTACCACAATTAATGCTTAATTGTACTGAACATGGTTTGGTAATGAATGAATAAAAAATTTGTTAAAAAACTAAAACTGTGAAAATTCTTCGAATAGGATGAACTCTAACCAGTGTTAAAAATGTCAGAAATGTATTATCTCACATATACATACATTTGATTAACTATAAAGAAGTTTGTTTGGGAAATCGCATGGAAATGGAAGGCGATCCTCAGGGTTATACAAAATGATATATAAGAGGAAAGGAGGGGTAAGACAAGATAATACAAATGGAAGAAATGATTTACAGTAGAAGGGGTAGAGAGAGAAAAGGGGAGGGGAGGGGGATAGTAGAGAATAGGACTGACAGCAGAATACATCAGACACTAGAAAGGCAATATGTCAATCAATGGAAGGGTAACTGATGTGATACAGCAATCTGTATACGGGGTAAAGTTGGGAGTTCATAACCCGCTTGAATCAAACTGTGAAATATGATGTATTAAGAACTGTGTAATGTTTTGAACGACCAACAATAAAAAAAAAATAAAAAATAAATAAAAAAAAAAGAAGTTTGTAAAAAAAATGGGTTAAAAAATTAGTGGAGTTACTTCTGGGTGACAAGACTATGACAACATGGTTTCTTTAGATTAGGCTGCATTTTCCAGACAGTCTACGCTGAGCATGTCTAGCTTTCACATTTCCGGGGCACTGTGGCTACCTTTTTGGGCAGCTTTCAACTATTCATGGGGTTTCGCTTACACATGGCACAATGCAGAGACCCAAGGAGACCCCAGGCCCTTCTGGCAAGCAGCCCCCTGCTCTCTGGTTCTCTGCATGGATTTCCAGTCCCCTGGGTCACCCCAGTCCCATCTGATTCCTTCAACTTGGCAGGAGGCTGTGCTCTGCTGGGGCGCCCCCTGCAGGCCAGCAGTGTAGAAAGTGCTGCCAGCCGAAGCTGAGCAACTGCCGGACCCCTCAAGTTTGCTCTCAGAGATGAGACCCAGTGCAGGCTGTGCTGTAATGTCCGAGGAACAGTTGTTTCGTTTATTCTGTCAAGTTTCTATTTTTTTATTGCTGGAGAGCAAGTCTGCTATCAAGTACACTGTCGTGGCCAGAGACAGAAGTCCTGGAGATGACTAGTGAAGACTCAAGCACCACAGAGAGGAGGTAACACAACTATCGACTCTTGGAAACCAGGCAGACTTCTGCAAGGAGGACAAGAGGAGGCAGTGACAGAGGAAATGAAGAATCAAGAAACAACAAGGCACACAGAAAGCAAGGCTGAAATGGCTGAAGTCCTTCCTCACCAGTAATGACTCTCAATGTGAACAGCTGAGACTCGACCCAGAGGCAGAGACTGGCAGAATGGAGAAGTACATAGATAGGATCCAACCACAGGCTGCTAGACACACCACAGGGTTACAGTGCAAAGATGGAAGATGCTCTGCATACCAAAACCAAGAAGAGCAAGGGCGGCCATTCCAATATCAGATCAAACAGACTAAATCAAAGACTGCAAGAGACTAAGGTCACTCTACACTTAGGAAGGGTCCATTTATTAATAAGACATAACAAACATAACCATATTAAGTGCAAAATAACAGTCTCAGAATGTATGAGGCAGTGACAGAAATGAAGGAGAAATAATCCTACAATAGTAGACTGGGTTACCCCACATTCAACAATGGCTAGAAAGTTAGCCACAAAATTAGTAAGGAAAAAGAAGACTTGGACAATATTATAAATCAGTTCTAATGATCATATACTACCCCCTTCCCCAACAAAACAGCAATACTTTTTCTCAGATACATATAGTACATTCTCCAGGATAGATCATATATTTTGCCACAAAACAAGCATTGATGATTCCGGTTCTCAGGAGGCTGAGGCAGGAGCATCACAAGTTGGAGGCCAGATGGATAACTTAACAAGACCCTGTCCTAACATAAAGATAGGGCTGGGTTTTAGCTCAGTGGTAGAGCTTTTTTTTTTTTTTGCCTACTATGTGCTAGGCTCTGGGTTTGATCTACAGTACTGTCAAGAAAACCCAGCAATTCTACAAATAATAAATAAGTTTACACCTTGTGGGGGAAGAAAGGAGAAAGGGAGAGAAGGAGGGAGTGAGGAAGGGAGGGGGAAGGGAGAGAGGAAGAGAGAGACACACACACAGAAGCAAACGCAAGCTGGCATAAGGAAGAAAATAATATGAGATTACAATGCAGGTAAGTAAAAGAATAGAAACAGAAAATCAATGATCTTTTTAAAGATCAACAAAACTGACAAACCTTTAGACTAACAAGAAATAAGTTCAGAAATGAAAAAGTGGGGACATTACTAGCAATTTTACAGAAATAAAAATTATTTCACGTGTACAGATTTTCTGTTTAGGAAACGAAATTCTGGAAGTGGGCAGGGCGATGGAGACATGTGGTGAGATTACACTTAATGCCATTTAACTGTACACTTAAAAAGCAATGAAAACGGTAAGTTTATGTGTATTTTACTGCCATGTAAAAACAGTGTTTGGAGAAACTATGTGGAATAATCAGAATCCCTAAAATGTCACACACCAATACAGCACCAAATATGGCTTTTCAGGAACCATGTCTTTTATAACCAAATTTAAATTTTTCCCCTACAAGCAAGATCTCTAGCATAGCACCTATTTTCTAAATACATTTTTTTTTTAAAGAGAGAGAGAGAGAATTTTAATATTTATTTTTCAGTTTTCGGTGGACACAACATCTTTGTTTGTATGTGGTGACGAGGATCGAACCCGGGCCGCACGCATGCCAGGCGAGCACGCTACCACTTGAGCCACATCCCCACCCTTCTAAATACATTTTCAAAGTTCCAATAAAAAAATCCAATATACTCCTAATTACTTTAAATTTTTTTTGGAGACAGGGTCTCAATTCCTGCACTCCAAGTAATCCTCCAGCCTCAACCTCCTCAGAGCTGGATACAGATGTGAGTCACAATGCCAAACAACTTTACTTGTAAGTAAAGTGAGAAACAGACACACTCACCTTTCATCATAGAGTGTTTTTGTGATCCCTCCTCCTGGAACACGGACACAAAACTCAGAATCATCCATTTGAGGGATACATGGACTTTTTTCCATTTCTTGCCAGTTAAGGCTCTGTATTTTACTTTGAACATTTTTTTGCACAGAAGGTGTAAGCAGGTACCGGAAGGGAGTACTAGAAACAATCATATATAATCACCTTTTCAAAAATTACAAACATGAATACTAAGGTGAATATTATCAGTTTTTAACCAATATCATCTTGGTCTCCACATGTTCTACTGCATAAGGCAAGTTATGATGATGGAAGGGCAACTCTGCAGAACACATCACCTGGCTTGACGCTTACATACCAGGAGGGAGTGAAAGACAGGAAAACTTCAACCAACGAAAGCCATTGTGAAAAATCAACCCACTTTCTATTGCTATGTTCCCTTCTGCAATGGGGTCTGAAATGTCTGTGGTGAGAATCTTAGAAGTTAGCTCCTTTTGAAAGTTTAACTATGGGCTTATTGATATTTTTCACCCTGATTTTACAGGTGTATAGATAAAATTTATGATCTAATTTAACTAAAAGTCAATATTCAGAATATAAGAGTATTCTATATAATATTAACTATGTGACAATGACAAAATATCATTTATATCCTATTTCTGGGATACTCTGTCATATATTAAAGAATACACTCTGACAGGCTAGGCAACTATACTTAAAGGCAACTGGATTTCTGCATATACAAATGGGTGCATTTTGAAAATAAATAGAAACATCAATGTAATCTATCAAAAGTTAGCAATTATATGAAGACACAAATCGGTGTGACTATACTTTGTATACAACCAGAGATATGAAAAACTGTGCTCTATATGTGTAATAAGAATTGTAATGCATTCTGCTGTCATAATAAATAAATAAATGTGAAAGATTAAAAAAAAAAAGTTAGCAATTAACATAGCCTTGGTGTGGTTTGCCCAGCATGCACAAGGCCCTGGGTTTTTACCAAGAAAATACCAAGAGCATGGTTCCAAAGCTCGCTCTCCACCAAAGTCCTAACTGTGAGGACCTACTAACTACACTCCCCTTACCTCTTATCTTTCTTTTACCTTCCTCTAAAATGCCCATACCAAATACCATAACGAAGTCAAGAACACACCTGCGCAGCTGGAGATCATTGCGCTGGTAGGAATGAGTACTTGAAAGGACGATGACTTTGGCACAGCCACTGCTTTGCACCCAGGAGAGCAGCTTTTCACAGAATGACTTGGATTTATACTTTGTGTACATTGAGAGAATAACAGACAATGTGAAAGTGAGATCTTAGGGTAGAAGAACAGCATCTACATTATCCACTTTATGTGACAACAATAAATAACTTAGACATTAAAATTATTAGTACTGTCAGATCCACTTAATGTTTTTAAATTGAAAATGGAAGATAAACAGCTGTAAACTATTTGATACATTTTTACAATGACAAAATAAACTAACTGTAAGGAATCTATATTTCTAAGGAAAATGTCTCATTTCTCTGCTTAAGAAATCTACTGTTATGTAATAATCATCACATGGTCATCTATGAAGTGTTCTTGCCAGAAAATTTCTGCCTGGAATCTGATTGGGTGGTAGCAATCAGGTGACTGAGAATGCTGAACATCTGACCTCAAGTCCTCTTACAAGCCAACACTAGGAAGAAGAGGAGGAAGGGGGCCAGCTGTACACGGAGGGGCACCAATTTAAAAGATGTAATGGAGAAATGTAACATGTTAACCTTGACTGGATCCAGAACTGGAGGATATTTTGGGGACAAGCGGGGAAACCAGAATGCCCTGGATGACACTTCTGAACAAGGCCTGAAATGTTTATTCTCTGAATGTGGTATCGACAATGTGGTTGTGAGAGAGAATGTCCTTGATCTTGACTATACTTTGTTTTTTTCTAGTGCTAGAGCACCCAGGGCCTCACACACACTAGGCAAGCACCTACCACTAGGCCATAACATAAGCCCTGTCCTTCTTGAACTCTGTGTGCTGAAGCATTTGGGGGACAATACCATGTTGCTAGCCTATGTTTGGATTGCCTGGCAGAAGGACACTGTTTATGCATTGTGTGTTCACATGCATAAAGAGAGATCAAGTGGGTTCGACAACAAGATGTGAAGTTGGTGAATCTGGAATATGGATTATAAATTTTAGCGGAAAAACTCACTTTATGAGAATTCTTAAATTTAAAATACAGGTAAAAATGGTTAACTTTAGAAAGAAGAGAGTAGCATAATACAATAGTTAAGAGAGGCAGGTTCTGAAGTCAGGCTGCCTGGGTGTGGGACATATGTCCTTTCCAGACTCTGCATCTCAGGCAAAGTCCTTAACCTTTCTGGACTTCAGTTTCCTCCTTAGAAAAACAATGAAATGATATTTGTGCCTGCCTCAGCTTGTTTTGAGGATTAAAGGGATAATAAAGTGCTTAGCATAGCATCAGTAAAGAATCAATGCTCAGCAATTTTTGCTATTTTTAAATCATTTCCATTACTAAAAATCCATTTAGAAGTATCTGAATGGCCCACCTTAATTTTTAAACTGACTCTGTTTATGAAGAGAATCAGTGAGCAATTTTCCTTATGGCATTGTTAAGTTAAAAAAAAGGAGTGATTCTAATACTAATAAAGTCACAGCAACACTATTCACGATAGCCTCAAATGGAAAAACCAAATGTAGCATCAACAGTGCAATGGACCACTATGGTTTATTTATATATCAGAACAGCGCATGAAGGTGAGAACCAATTACTGCTACTTGCAACAACATGGATGAACCACACAAGGGGAATGTTGACTGCAGAAAGCCAGACACAGTACAGCGTACAATCTGAGATACCATCTATATAGGACTCATTGTGGCAGCCCTTGGAATGCTGACAATATTCTTTTTTTTTTTTTTTAGTAGCAGGGACTGAATCTCAGGGATACTCAACCACTGAGCCACATCCCAGCTCTATTTTGTTTTTTATTTAGAGACAGGGTCTCATTGAGTTGCTTAGTGCCTTGCTTCTGCTGAGGTTGGCTTTGAACTCTTACAATCCTCCTGCCTCAGCCTCCTGAGCTGCTGGGATTACAGGCATGCGCCACTACATACCCATCGACAATATTCTATTTCTTCATCTGGAGGCTAATTTCAGAGTTTTTACTCTTGAAATTTCATCAAGCTATACATTTATGGTTTGTAAAAATGTATGTTATACTTCATTAAAAAATTAAAACAAGTACTATGCAGTTAACCTTAATAAAATCCTGTATTTCTGACCTCCTGAAAACATATACCTTAAGTCATTTCAAATAACCCACTTAGTAAATATCTATTGATAGTTTCCCTGTGTGAAAAGCTCTGTCCTAGGTACTGGGGATTTCAGAGTGAGCACCATAATGTCAATTCTCTCAGGAAACTCACTTCTTCTTAGTGAGGAAGATAATAAACATGTTATGCCAGGAAGTGATAATTTCTGAAGAACATAAATACAGAAAAAGGAGACAGAAGATGGTAAGGGACAGCTTTTCTGATGAGGCAACATTTAAGCAATAAGGCAGCGAGCCATTTGGCTTTGTAGGGGAAAAGCATTCCAGGCAGAGAATCAGCGGCAGGATTCTGAGCTGGGCATGAAGGACAAGTGTCTGAAGGACAACCAGGCAGCTATGGAGGCTGCAGGTCAGAGCCTGCAAATAAAATATAGTAGCTGTCCCATAGGACTCTTTGAGCGTGGTAATGCTCTTTACACGTGTGCTTACAGACAACTTGAAATGTGGTTACTGACCCAGGAACCGAGTGTTTAACTTTATTTAGTTTAAATCAATGAATTAACATTTAAATAGCAACATGGTAGGGGCGATGAGAGTAGAGCTTAGTGGTACAGCCCCTGCTTAGCACACAGGAGGCTGGGTTCAATCCCCAGCACTGCCAATAAATAAATGAACAAATAAATAGCTACATGTGGCCAGTAGGTAACAGATCAGAAACTTGAAGGCTTGGTAAAGGGTTATGAATTCACTGTGAGGAGGTAGGAAGCCACAGGAGGGTTCTAAAGAGGGCACTGATGTGATTTGACTTGGTTTAAAGGATCATTAATGTTGCTGTTAAAAGACTATGAAAAGGTTCATGGTAGGGAGTGGACAAGAGTGAAAATGGGCTTAAGAGATGAGGAGTGGTTCAGACTGAGTGGTAGCACAGGCGGTGGCATTGGAGGAGTAAGTTGGATTCAGAGCATAATTTTGATATATAGGTACTTTAACAGATACTCAATTTTTTTAAATTTTATTTTTTAATTGGTTCTAATTAGTTATACATGACATTAGAATGCATTTTGACACATTGCATACAAATGGAGCACAACTTCTTTCTCTGGCTGAACATGGTGCAGAGTCACACAGGTAGTGTAATCATATATGTGTGTATACAGCATAATGATGCCCATCTCATTCCACCGTCCTTCCCATCCTGACACCCCCTCCCTACTTTGAATTCTTAATGATACCGACTTGATATTTTCTCATTACATTTTAACTTAATAAACTTAAGAAGTGAATATAACATACCAACCTTGATAAAAATGGATCTTAACTGAAGAGCCACAAGCTTCTTTGAAGGCAATGAATATACTACAAGGAAAAGAAGAAACTGAAATCATACAATAGTTAAAATGAAGGATTCTGAAAGTTGAAAATTTTTTAAATATATATATTTATAGTTGTTGATGGACCTTTATATTTCATTTATTTATATGCAGTGTAGAGAATCGAACCTAGTGCCTCACACTTGGTAGGCAAGCACTCTACCATTAAGTCACAACCCCAGTCCTAAATGTTGGAATTATTAATGATAAAAAATAAAATTTGAATAATATAATAGCTTTTACATCTAAGTATTTTCAGTAACTAAAATATAGAATATATGTACTATATTAATTGGTTAAAATAAAACATTTTAGAAGTAACTCAAAATGTGTGCCAGTGAGCTTTATTCTATGGAACATATTCATAAGTTAACTCGGGCATGGTGGACACTCCTGTAGTTCTAATTACTGCAGAGGCTGGGCAGGAGGACAGCTTGAACCCTCAAGTTTGGGGCCAGCCTAATTAACAGAGAGAGACATATCTCCTAAATCAGAGAAATATTTCCCTGGAAATTTCTGGTATTATGATAAGAAAGCTACACTTTTTTGTCTGATATTCCTCCCTCTTCTCTCCTGAGAACAGTAATATTCACAAGGATTAACAGAAGAACTAGGTAGGTAAGTTTGTGTTCTTTTGGAGTTTTTAAAAGACCTCGAATAACAAAAAATTTCTGTGAGTCAGCATGTGTGTATTTTTTCTGGGAAAAGGATTCATAGCTCTCACCAGATTCTACAAGAAGCCAGCTCTAGAGAGGCTAAAGGCCCCTGGTCCAACCTTACCTCTGTGAATGAGAAGTTCTTGTATGAACCGAGGGCAGAACAGAGTCACTCAATCCAGAGGAAGAGGCCACTGTGGCAAGGAGTCAGTTTTTGGTACCAGGAATTGAACCAGGGGCACTTAACCACTGAGCCACATCCCTGGTCCGTTTTAATATTTTATTTAGAGACAGGGTCTGAATTAGTTGCTTTTGGCCTCACTAAGTTCTTGAGGCTGGCTTTGAACTCTCAATCCTCCTGCCTAAGCCTCTCAAGTCTCAGGGATTATAGGCGTGTGCCACCACGCCTGTGTAAGGGGTAAGTTTTTGATTACTATAAATGGATTACAAATAACCTAGTTTGGGCATATCCTTTGGTAAGTCAGGTCTCTCCTGTTACAAGTTTCTGGGGGACTGTCATCTGTGATTGGTGTGACTAGGGGTTATACCACACTCAGAAGACTATTAAATACCACTACACTCAGGCCAAAGGGACTAGAACAGGAAGTTTAGGAATTAATGAAATGGGAATAAATTCAGGGAAAAAGGACTAAGGCACAGGCCACTCAGGCCTCTGATCTGTGACATACCCCTTTAATCCTGTGGTAGAGATTTTCTCAGCACAGAAAAAGATAACAGGGAGCCATCTGCATCAGTTGGAGCCTACCATAGCTCAGCTGCAACACTGTTGTTACTCTGTAGTACAGAAGTAGAATGCCTAATCAGAAATGTATATTACCTCATGTGGAACATAAAGAAATAGTATGTAAAAGAAAACTAACAAAAACATATAAGGCTATGTATGCAACCCATACAAAGGGGCTCAGCCTTTGGATGATAATCTGCTGATCCAGTGCTGGCACTGAATACAACTGCTTTCTGCTGACAGCCTTGGTGTCTTGTGTCTCTGTCCAAATATCCTACAGCAGTCCAAATTAACAGATCTGGGTACAAAAAGCATGTATCTATAGGGATGGAGGGTAAGACTTAGAGCACAAGGATATGCCATTTTCAATAACAGCAAGTCTCATACTCTCCATTAATAAATCATGAAATTCTTTTTTGTTATTAGATCCTGTTTCCTATACTCCCCGCCGCCCCTGACATGACATAGTATGAAAACAATACCACTTTTTATGTATTCTGGCCAAAAATATTATCTTGTAGCAAATCAAGACAACAGACCTAATTCCAGGTTCAGAAAATACAGGGGGCTAGAGGAAGAAGCTAAAAGAGAGCACAAGGAAATAAATTGGTTTTGTGAAGAGAAAAGGACTACTCTAGAGTAAAAGTGTTTCAAGGGCACAACAATCAGCACGGATCCTGGTTTGGAGAAATAAACTTTATGTGACATTTTGAGGCAAATCAATACAGATTATGCATAGGAAAATATTTAAAAATTAATTTTTTGAACAGTGCTAATGTTGTTTTAGGTACATGATAGGCCTATGAAGAATTATGGTCTTATGGTATTAAAAACTTACATATCAGGAGCACTGAACAACTCAATCTCTGAGACTTATCTATACTGTATTACCATGAATTCTAAAACATCTGAGGGGATAAATACAAGGTTTAGCTGAAGCAGCACTATTAAGCATTGCACTGAGCCTAGTGGAATTTCTTTTCCTCTATCTATAATACTAGCAATGGTTACATATGCCACTAAGAACAGAAAATAAAACAGGACAAAAGGAAAAAGATCTAAGTTGAAAAAAGTAGAGTTCTGAAAGGCTACCCAGACCACAAGCACAACACACTTTCATAATCTTCATCGGAGTTTCCATTACACTGCTTTTCTTTTCTTCTTTTTGAGAAGTCATGTGGGAGGCCTCTTGTCAAGAAGTTTTATCCTGTGATCCAGGCCAGCCACAGGCTCCAGGTGACACACCAGCCTCAGCACTGTGAGTGGCTGGGACCACAGGTGTGGCTTCTGTGCCCAGGTCAGTCCTTTCTGATTTAAAGGAACTCCATCAGGTGGGAGAGATAAGCATGCTGACCAACCAGCGGCAAGCATACTAAGAGAGAGCTCTGGCTGGGGTAGGATTGAAAATGCTAAGCCAGGACCTTCTGTGTTTATACTAAGGAAGAACTCCACACTGCGGTGGAGCTGTTACAGGGTCCACTTTATGCTTTGAAAATTGCCCTTGCTGCTCTACCTCTGTGACTTATTTTTAAAAAGACATGTTTCTCTTCCTCTCTCCCCACTCCTCCCTAATCTCTCCTCTGCCCCAATCTTAGGGAAAACAGTATTACCTTTCTTCCCCATCTTAGGCAGATTTATCAGTCCTTGAGTACCCACCCACGAAAGGAAAGAAGTAATCCAGACTTTGGGTGGTACCAGAAGATCTCAGAAATGACTATCTCCCAAATTAACAAGTGAATCACAACTCAACACAGAAGTCCATGACTTTAGTAGCTTTTGCATCACCTCTTTAAAACCCACTGTTAGCCAGTGGCACAGCCTCTTATCCCAGTGGCTTGGGAGGCAGAGGCAGGAGGATCCCAAGTTCAAAGACAGCCTCAGCAAAAGTGAGGTGCTAAGCAACTCAATGAGACCCTGTCTCTAAATAAAATACAAAGCAGGTCTGAGGATGTGGCTCAGTGGTTGGGTGATCATAAATTCATCCCTGGTACCAAACAACAACAACAACAAAAAACAAACCCCTGTTCTTGCTGATGGGGAGATTCACAGCCTCACAACCTCCGGGACAGGAGTCTCCTGTGTTTCTCCTTTGTTGCAAAGCAATTAAACTCCTTTTTCCTTTTTCTCAAAACTGTGTCCTCATTATTGAATTGGCATTGGGGATAAGAACCGAGCTTTTGGTAACATAACAGAACATGCCAAAGACATACCTTCAGCATTTGTACTGAGCTCTGTTGAATTGTCTTCTTCAGTTGCATATGGATTGTTCCCAACTATTGGCACCAGGCAATCGGTATAGAAGTAGCCAATTTTACGCATGTTCAATGTAGAAATGATTAGATCTATTGCAAGCTGTCCAACATTTCCAACAGATACTGCTGGCTGAAAAAAAGACATTTTCAATAAGTCATCAAAATTAGGAGCACTTCAAACAGTTTAGACAGAAGATAATAATTGACTGTTCGGAATGCATATATGTTTAGGTGCATAGCTAGATACTGACTCTTTCATGTAGTAAAACAAACTAAGTTCCTGCTCTTGTGGAACTTCCATTCCAGTGAGGGAGTAGTTTACCTGTAATAAAAATAAAGAGCAAAATATACAGTGTTAGTTCTACGAAGAAAAATACAGTGAATGAATGGGAGCAGGTTTATATGTAGTTGGATGCAATTTTAAATAGGGTGATCCAGGCTTCACTTCAAGTGATGAGTCACTATCTTCAAGTGGTAAAGGACAGTCATAGAGAAACCTGGGAAAACAATACTCAAGGAAGCTGGAAAGCAAGTATAAAGTCTGTAAACAATCTATAAAAGAAATCTCTTGGGCTTCTTTCCATTTGCTTTGTTGGTCTCCTTTCTATCCACTTCCTGAGGTTGGCATGATCTTTTCACATTAAACACACACACTCTCCCGTGACTTCAAACGGCCAACCTACACCACATGACAAGTTTTTGGGCTCCAGAGTCTACTGGACATATCTACATGGTTATATCACAGGCAATTCCCATTCCACTTGTATTAAACCAACTTTTGCTCAAACTTGTTCTCATATTTGTATTTTACAAAAGAACATCTTCTCTTGACTACCTTATCTAGGAAATGTCTTCCTTTCCCCTCATCAACCTAATATATGACAATTTTTATTGATTTATCTTCAAAACACCTCTTTAATGAGCTCCTCCTTTGCATTCTTCCAGCAATTGCCTTTTTTTTTTTTTGACCTTCAATGTTCTTACTTAAGTTTTCTCCTACTTCTCATAGCTGTTGTCTACCAAACTCCTGGTTATCTACTACATATAATTCCCTTCTCAAAGATTCTGCTACTTTGGTTGGACTCATCTGTATTACCCTTCTTTTCCTCACTACTGGACTGTTCCCATGAGCATGTACACATGTTGTAAATCTTCCATTCTAAAAAGTCTTCCCTTATTCCATATACTCCTCTCCCTCCCACCTCACTTCTGTTGCCTTTCATAGTCCAAATTCTCCAAGAGTTGTCTACTACACATAAGTGGGAACTTTATCTTTGAATGAATTCATACATATGTTGCTGAAAGCTTGTTCTTTGTCCCAGATGTCAATTCAATAACAAAGACCTGGTTTTGAGAAAAGGGAAAAAGAAGGTATATTGCTTTGATAGCTTAGGAAGAGAGATCAGGAAGGAGAAGATCAGGGAAAAAGTTAGGGAAAAGAAGATAAGGGAGGAGAAGGTCAGGAAGGAGAAGGTTAGGGAAAAGATCAGGGAGGAGGGTCAAGAAGAAGGTTGGAAAAAAGAACAAAACACATAAATTTCAAAGCCCCAAGGGATCTAGTCAAAGCATCAAGTGAGCCCATTACACATATACCTACAATCTCTACCTCCTCTTCTCCCTACTGAACTCACCCCAGGACAGCTTCCCTCTTCGCCACCCCATCCATAACTGTTTTCCCAGGTGACCCCTCTAACTTACATGTTGGTACCAAATCCTTAACATATTTGATATTTTATGAATAAAAGAAAGCTATTGTCACTTCAAGCATTACACCACTCCAAAAAGGGCATTTTTCAGTGCTACATTCTGGGTTCACACGGACCCCAGCTTATTCTCTCTGAATGTTTCATCCAAACTCTTTGCAGTCCCCAATGCTTATGCACCTCTGCTTTTAGCATCCATCTTTCAGAAATGCACCCTCTCCCATCTTTTGGACACGAATTTCTCTACATGGCTATTTAAAAAAATTTTTTTTAGTTGTCAATGTATCTTTATTATATTTATTTATATATGGTGCTGACAATCGAACCCAGTGTGTCACTCAAGCTAGGCAAGAGCTCTACCACTGAGCCTCAGCCCCAGCCCCTCCACACAGCTTGACTTTTAGATTGAACTCATCCACTGAGCCCATCCGCAGCTCCTTTTAGCGTCTCCCTGTTGCTGAGGCTGGCTCTGAACTCGAGATCCTTCTGCCTCTGCCTCCCCAGCCGCTGAGCGTGCGCTACACAGATTTTCTTAACAAGCTCCTGTGTCCCTCTCCCTGTCAATCACCTAAGGCCTTTCTCTCTCGTTGTCAAGCTCTGATCCCAGTATTAACTGGTGAGGATTTCCAGCTAGCTAGTAAGCTCTTTGAGGACAGCATCTAACATCAGCAGCACCAAGTAGAACGTTCACCGAAACAAATCGGAATACGGCAGCTCTAGGAGGAACAGAACTTGGCATTGGCGCCTGACAGCTCTCTTGTTACCTAACAGTGGTTCTAACGATGAGGTGCTGGCCGAGGAGCGACCTAAAGCACGTGTTTTGAGGACACACTGCAGGGATGCGCGGCCCGCCGTGCGCGGTCCCCGACTGTCGCTCCCAGGCCTGTTACGTTTCGCGGGCAACAAAGACGGCCCGCGAACGTCGGTTCCCAGCGCGGACAAAGGTTGGCTCCCGACCGCCGCCCCGCGCGACCGACGCCCTCCGCGACCACCTCCCCAATATTATTTCGGTCTCAACCACTGAAATAAAGACGCGCGCCTTCGCCCTGCCGCGGCCCCGCGGGGCCCCCGGGTGGGGTCGCTCCGGGGGGCCGCAATCCGCGCGCGCTCACACTTACCATCAGCAGGGTGAAGCCCGTCAGGTCAGGCACCCAATCCCCGCAGGGAACAAACATGACCGCGGCGGGCGGGCAGGGAGGCTGCGCGCGGGCGCGAAAGAACAAGGCCTCAGGAAGGCGCGGGCCCTCGCAGATCCCTGGGGTCCCGCGCGACGCGACCGGGGTCCTTCGAGTCCTCTGGCGCCGGGTCCTGAGAGGCTGTCTAGCCTCCTGCCGGCGCGCGGCGCGCAAAGAGGCGGCCGGGGGTAGACAGGCGGTGGGCCTCGCCGTCGGAGCCCCGGCCAGGCGCGGCGGCGGGGGCGGGCCCTGAAGGAGGGCGGGCGGCGAGTGAGGATCAGGCAGCGCGGCGGGCAGCCCCGGGTCCGGCGCCGTTTGAAAACAGTTGGCGGCGGCACCGCGATAGCTGGGTTCCCGCCCAGCCCCGGGTCAGCCAGACGCGGCGTCGCGCCCCTCGGGACCCGCGCGAGGCGGGCGGCTGAGCCGCTTGGTGCTGCAGCCGCCACTGTTGCTCAGGGGCCCGCCGCCAGCATGTCGCTGCCTCCGGAGAAGGCGTCGGAGCTGAAGCAGCTCATCCACCAGCAGCTGAGCAAGGTGCCTGGGCGGCGGGGCGGCCGGGTGGGTCCAGTCGGGCAACCCCGGGGCGCCCTCCGACCCCGGCGCGGACCAGCCTGGGGCAGGTCCTCTCGCATTTCCCGCGCCTCCCCAGCTCCGGAGGATGACCTGCGTGGCCCTGCGCTCGCGGGCCGAGCCTGGGCCGGCGTCTGGTGACCCTCGCCCGGTCCTGGGTCGTTCGGGTCGGCCCTGGGTCGGCCCTGGCGCTGCGTCTCCGACCGGGCGGCGGGCACGGGTGCCTTGCCGGCCTGCGGGCCTCCGGTGCGGGGCTGCGGGGCGAACCCGGGCCGCCGGCCCTCAGGAGGTGGCGGAGGGGAACGGGGGGGGGGGGGATTGCAGCGACATTTTCTGGAAGGCGTGCTCGAAGAGTTCTTTCAAAAAGTCTCCTATTCTCGTTCAGTTGCGGTCAGAGCCGTACGTTTACTGATAGTTTTGGAAGCCGCAAACCGGAGAAGCAAGCTTTAACTGCTTTGTGATGATGTGAGTTACAATTCGAATTTTCTGCGTAGATGGATGTCCATGGCAGAATAAGAGAAATCCTTGCTGAGACCATACGGGAAGAATTGGCACCGGATCAGCAACATCTGTCGACCGAAGATTTGATAAAAGCTCTTAGACGTCGAGGAATCATTGATGATGTGATGAAAGAACTTAATTTTGTTACTGTGAGTTAAATTTTAGGGGGAAAATTTGACAATATATTGATCGTGCATAACACTTCGGTCTGTATTGGGTGCCTCTCCTGATTGATTGTAGTCACTTTAAGGTCATTGTGTCTACTAATAGCCTTGTTTCAGCGTTCAGTATGGCAAATAGTATTTTATATCAGTGAACTTTGAGTTACCATATTTCTTTCTGTGCATAGCAGAATTTTGTATTCTTTTAGATCAGTAATCTGAACTACATATGCTTTCTAGGATTGTTTTTTAACATTTTAGGTTAAGCGTATTTAGCTTAGGAATTTTTTTTTTAAGAAAATACTTGACTCAATAAGAGCTCTCAAATCTTTTCATACATATAGGTCAAAGCTGAGTGATAGCCTCTTGGTATATTAGTAAGTAGGCCCTCTTTTGAAAATGAGACAGTAATGAGAAATTGTGACCTCAATACCTGGGTAATATAATGTAAAAATAGAATGAACTTCATAATACCTCAGGGAATTAAGTCTGTTCATACTGCATCCTTTTTTGGTTTTTGAGGCTTATGGAACCCATTTATTAAAAAATTGACCTAGTAAAAGCTACTGCTATATGAATGTCATATTAAAACCAGTTCATGGTGGAATCTTAAGGCAATGTTATATAAGGTTTAGAGAAAGTTTAACCTTGTGTAAGGTGTTAAGGATTTGTTTTGTCACATTCTGTGAATGGTAAGACAATTTAGACTTTAGGAATAACCAGTTTTGCTGTCTTTTATGCAGATATTTATAGGTATTTATTTTCATTATGCTAGGAAAATAAAGTATTTTATTTTATTTTTGAAAGGTTATTATCCTAACTGCTTTTGATTTCAGTGCTTGGCATGTTCTTGCCTACCTATGATTTTTGTTTTCTAATTTGTTTTGATTTTTTTTCTCTGTCTTTTTAGGAAAATGTTGATCAAGAACTTCCTTCCTCTCCAAAACAACCTGTTGGTTTTGATAAACAATCAACATTAAAAAAAAGTATGTACATGTTTTTTAACATTACTATAGTGTTTGATAGAAAAAAATCAGTATTTATTTTTCAAAGTGAAGCCCTTAGGGCTGGGGGTGTAGCTCAGTGGAAGAATGCCCTCCCATGTGTGAGGCACTGGGTTTGATCCTCAGCACCACATAAAAATAAATAAAGATATTGTGTCCATTTACAACTAAAAAAAAAATATATTTAAAAAGATTGAGACGCAGAAAAGCAAATAAAAATGTTTTTTTAAAAAATGAAACTCTTAAAATTTGATGGTTAGTTTGTCTAAACTTGGATTTCATTTTGTATGTAGTGTATCATTTCATGTGTAGCACATGAAACAGGACATGAAACAAGAAACTCTAGTTTCTTGTGTTTTAGTATGATTTTATAAAAACAGTACAACTTTGCTTTTCTAACAGTAATATAATTATTTGGCAAAACACTTGCTAAGTTGATAACTGTCTGAGTTGGTTTATGGGGTAGAGGAATGTTGTATAAGCAACTAAAAAAGCAAGATACAGAAAACCTTGGCTGAACTCCTTTCCAGCTGAGAGAAAGTAGCCAGGATATAAACTCAGAAAAGGATATGTATTATGTATCTTTTCGTCCCAGAGTGCAAATGATCTGCTCCATAGTAAATTTGTTGCTCTCTTTTTTAGTCTTTGGTTTTTATTTCAGTCAAGTTATTGTTTCCTAATGTCTTGATCACAGTCTAAGTTATTTGGCAGTTTCCTCATATATATTGCTACACTTTACAGCTAATATTGATCCAACACGGAGGTATCTTTACCTTCAGGTTTTGGGTGGAAAAGCTTTCTTGGAACATCTTCAAGAACCTGAGCCTTTACCTGGACAAGTTTGTTCAACTTTTACTTTATGTTTACATTATCGGAACCAACGTTTTCGTTCTAAACCTGTTCCATGTGCCTGTGAACCGGATTTTCATGATGGCTTTCTACTTGAAGTACACAGAGAAAGCTTAGGTAAGGATGGGAAATACATTCAGTTGAGTAAATCTTGTCAGGTTTTATTGCAGAAAACTAACTTTTCCTATAAGTTTTTTTATTTGTTTGTTTTGTTTTTGTGCTAGGGATTGAACCCAAGAGGGTTCAACCACTGAGCCACATCCCTAGGCCTTTTTTAATATTTTTACTTAGAAACAGGGTCTCATTAAATTACTGAGGCTGGCTTTAAATTTGTGATCCTCCTGCCTCAGCCTCCTGAGATGCTGGGATTACAGGCATGTGCCACCACACTTGGTAAGGAGAGATTTTTTAACGGATGAATCTCTCTTTTCTCATATTGCTGTTTTTGTTGTTTTTTGAGGGGAAGGTGGGTAATGGGGATCATCTCCAGCCCTTTTTTTTATGTATTATTTGAGACAGGGTGTTCCTAAGTTGCTTAGGGCCCCATTAAATTGCAGATGCTGGCTTTGAACTTGGGACTCTCCTGCCTCAGTCTCCTGAGCTGCTGGGATTACATGTGTGTGCCATCATGCATGGCCTATAAAGGCATTTTACACACTTTGGTTGTTTGTATTTATAAAATAAGCAAAGTTATAGAATTATGCCTTCATAAGTTTAGATTTTAAGATTGATAATGCATTCATAAATTGTTTTTCCTTATAAACAATGTTACTTAATAAGGCAGTTAATGAGATAAATTGATAGATCCAAGGCTTTACATCTTTGAGTTTTCTGTGGATAATACAGTGGTATATCAGGAGGTTGAAGAGTGAGGTAGCTCAGCACAGTGGTGCATGCCTGTAATCACAGACTTGAAGGCTGATGTGAAAGATTGCAGATTCAGAGCAGTCTCAGCAACTTATCTAGATCCTGTCTCAAAATAATAAAGGGACTGGGGATATAGCTCATTGGTAAAGTACCCCTGGGTTCAATCTCCAGTACCCCCCAAAAAAGAAAGAGTAAGATTCTTGCTGTGAAGATAATTTAAAAAAATTTTTTTTTGAAGAAGGGTAAAGATAGTTTGAAAATGATGTTATTTAATGGCATTTTATCATATTAGCATATAAATAAAGAACAAATTCATTGTTTATAGGTCAGAACTGACTATATATATATATATATATTCTGCCATCCTCTCAGAAGTTAGTGATAAAACTCCCAGCCTTTGGCATGCTTTCCAAGACATACAAAGTTATTCTATTTGGTTTTGTATTAGTATAATTTTCAGTAAGTTTTCTTTTATATTGGCCTAAATGAATATGTAACTTGATTTTTTTTTTTTTCTGATTTATGTTGCTAGGTGATGGAACTAGAATGGCTGATTCAACAACAATGTTATCAATAAGTGATCCAATTCATATGGTGCTAATCAAAACTGACATATTTGGTGAGACCACCTTAGTAGCATCCTATTTTCTGGAATGGCGATCAGTTTTGGGTTCAGAAAATGGAGTAACCAGTCTGACTGTGGAGCTTATGGGTGTAGGTATGAGTGTCACTCTTACCTTTTTATAGGCACAGTTGGTAAAAACATTTATACCTCTGTTTTAAAGATGCCTTCCTTATAAGCCAAGAGGGAAGGAAGCCTGTAGATTTTCTTTCTTTTTTTCTTTTCTCTTTTTTTTTGTACTCGGGATTGAACCTAGAGGTGCCTAAACACTAAGCTACATCCCCAGCCCTTTTTAAAATATTTATTTTATTTAGAAACAAGAGTCTCACTGAGTTGCCTAGGGCCTTGTGAAGTTGCTGAAGAGGCGGTCTCCAACTTGGAATCCTCTTGCTTTAGCCTCTTGAGCCACTGGGATTTCAGATGTGTGCCACTATGTTGGCTTAAATGGAATTTCATTAGCATTTCAGTTGTGATCTTTGGGAACTTTTTGACAAACAATACCAGTATATCACTGATGAGGCTGGCCTTGTCTTAAGAAAAATGTTTTTCTGGAAAATGAATATAGAAATTTTGAAGGTTTTTAATTTATTTTCATTTGCTTAAATAAGTATGAGAGTATAAAGAAGCATAAGATTTTTGGCATGCACAAATATACATGTGCAAAAAGCTTATTCCTCTTTAGCATATCCTGGAATACAGTGCATCTAGTCAGTACCAATGACTCCTAAAGAATATGGAGTAGGGCTGGGATTGTGGCTTAGTGGTAGAGTGCTGGCCTAGCACGTGTGAGGCCCTGGGTTTAATCCTCAGCACCACTTGAAAAATTAATTAATTAATTAAGATATTGTGTCCAACTACAATTAAAATATAAATATAAAAATATATATATGGAGTAGATTTTTTTCTCAGCATTTTACAGTAGACTAGTAAGACTTGGAAGGAGGTAATAACTACTTGCTCAGTATAAATATTAATGAATAGTTGTTGTCCTTCAGGGCAAAGTTCATGCCTGTCTTATTTATCATTGTTTCCTTGGAATCTTGCATATTGCCTGTTACGTAACATTTTTTGCTAATAAAATGGAAAACCCAAAAATCTAAAACCTACCAATGTTTTTTGCCTGAATAGAATGGAATTTCATATTGACACTTCTTCACAAGAGTTAAACCTGACCAGTGGACAGCATAGCTTTAGTAATGATTTGGATTTTAAACCAGACCTAGAATATATATTTCATTAAATAAAAAGTAGAAGAAAAAAATGTGTTTTTTTACGTAGGAAATTTATTAAAATAAAAATTCCCAGTTATTTGTCTTCAAAAATAGGCCTAACATGATAATCATAGTAATGACCTGGAAACAAGCATATGGATTTCCTGAAGCAATATTAAATACTTTGGTTATGAAGGACATTTGTTTTCTAATTCTTTAAATCTAGACATGGATTGAAAATTTGTATTCCTATGTGATGTGATAATAAGGATAAATGAGAATTTCTCTGACACAAAAAATTCTTTTTTTTTTTCATGGAGACAGAATGAGGTATTGCATTGACTTTGTATTTAATGTAAGTCTGGTTGGTAAAATGCATTAGATAAAGATAAAAAATTAAGAATCCTGAATTCATTAGATCAGAAAAATCTTAAAATTTATTAGAAAGCCAAGAAAATAGTTGATCTCCTTATAACTAGATAAATGTTTTGTTAAACATTTTTGTGTTAAAAAAAAGGATAATTTTCTATGTGAATATTAATATTTATTCCATTTAAGTGGAAAACACCAAGTTATTTTGGTTACACTTTGATTGACTATACATAGTATTGAAACTTGTGAAGTTCTAAATCTTTATTTATCTTTATAGGCACAGAATCAAAAGTTTCTGTGGGAATTTTAAATATAAAACTTGAAATGTATCCACCACTCAATCAGACATTATCTCAAGAAGTGGTGAACACACAGGTAATTGCTAGTTTCTCCTGGTATATTTGTTTTTATTCTGTTGATCCTAGAAAGTACTCCCTTTTTGGATATTGCCATGCATTTTTAAATTAGTACTCAAAGGTTCATAAAAGAATTGAGAAAGAAAATGAAAAAGATTGCTTTCTAGGGAAATCTGTGGTGTATTTTGGGAAATGTAATGGATGTTTGAAACGACATAAAGGAGTAACCTCAGTGGGTGTGGTTTGTTCATTTTGTAGACTTTTACTGAGAGATTGGTGTCATGAAGTTTCTGCTCTGTACTCAGCACTTGCTTCTGGAAAGTTTGAAAAGGCTTTCTTCCGTAACTCTGCTGTCAGATCTCTTTTATAAAATGCAATGCTGACTTTGTAAATCTCTTTTATTGAGTAGGTGAGGGCATAACACAGTCTTTGTTTTATTTTGCTTTCAATATTTTATTAGGCTCTTAAAACCCTTTCAGATCTCAGATCTCTGCTGCTTTCTTCTTAGGTCTTGAGATTAGTAGGTTTCTCTACCCCTTTGGGGGGTGTGCCACCCTGTCCTTACTTTGCAGGTTATGATCATCTGCTGCCTTTTGGCATGATTTCTCCTGGACTGCATACTTTGGTCCTGAAATTGCTTTTACTCAGTCATGCCCCTTTATATTGTGCTATTTATAATGTTCTGGTGACTTAGTTTTATTTATCTTTTGGGGGGGGATTTTTATTTTTACTATTATTTTTTGCAATGCTGGGGATCAAACCCAAAGCCTTGTACATGCTAGGCAAGTGCTCTATCACTGAGCTTTTTGGAGTTTGTTATGTTTTTGCTTTTTTAGTTTTACAGTGCTAACCCCTCTCCCCCCAGGTAAACAGTGTCCTACTCTGCTTTCCTGAAACAGTTTCTTAGTTCTGAACTCTCCTCTTCCTTTAATCTGGCATCTGAATTATATGTTACATAACACTTAGTGGGAACTGACCTGATGTTACTTGTAAATGTAAATGTGTACATATACATACATTATGTATGAGTTTTAATTATGTTTTTTGTAAGTTTATATGATACATAAGGAAGTAAACATTTGGGTTTTACTTTTTTCTTTTGTTTATTATGTTGACAAATAAATGGGTTTGGTGTTTGCATGCGTTTGCCTACGTGCACGCATACTAAGAATCGAACCTCAGGCGTCTGGCAGTTCGTGTAGACTTCTACCACTGAGCTATATCCCCAGTCCCAACAGCTCTAGTGTTTAACATTGTTTTATAAACATTTCTCATGTTTTTGCTCTCATGTTTGTTTTTTAATGACTGTAGCCTAAGTTTATTTTCTTATTTCATATATTTTTTCTAACTTTCCAGACTTCTCTTTAAGATTATATTAAAATTTTCAAGTCAGAAGTATTATTGATCTTAAACAGATATTAAAAAGGGCCAGACACTTTTCTAAATGCTGAAGATGCAGCAGTACACATGGCACAGAGCTTGTTTTTGGAGCCTAGATTCTGGTGAGAAGACAAAAAGTAAAAATGAGTCCATAAACAAAGTACCGGATAGTAGAAGGTGTTAGGTAGAAAAGTTTCATGGGGTGAAGTGTGCAGTAGAGTGGATACTAGGAGTCTGATTTAGGTCAAGTGATTAGGAGAGGGAAAAAGGTCCAGATGGCAAGAGCAGCATACTAGGCCAGAACATTCCAGGCAGGGGGAACAGTAGCTTAAAGCAGAAGTCCCTGAACAGAATCAAGGGCCCCATGTGGATGGGGCAAGAGAAGAAAATGAGGTGGATACCAGAGTTTGGAAGCCCATGCTAGTACTCTAGAGTGTGTTAGAAATTTTTTTTTTTTTTTTTTTTTTTTAAAGAGAGAGAGAGAGGATTTTAATATTTATTTTTTAGTTTTCGGCAGACACAACATCTTTCTTTGTATGTGGTGCTGAGGATCGAACCTGGGCCACATGCATGCCAGGCGAGCGTGCTACCACTTGAGCCACAGCCCCAGCCCAATGTGTTAGAAAATTACTGAAGTGTTTTAAACAAGGAAGTGTCTTGGAAGAAAAAAAGATCACTTGACTATGTTGTGGAGACCAAATAATATGGCTAGTCATAGAAACAAGGAAGTATGCAGGCTCTTGCAAATATGGTAATGGGAAATAGATATGTTTTGTGGTAATCAAGGAGATGGAGTAGAAATTGAAAAACATATTTTTCTTTTAAATTTTAAGCTTGCTTTGGAACGTCAGAAAACTGCAGAGAAAGAGCGATTATTTCTTGTGTATGCCAAGCAGTGGTGGAGAGAATATTTGCAAATTCGACCCTCACACAACTCACGGCTGGTGAAAATTTTTGCACAGGTTTGTAAATTATATCAGAAAAGTTTCTTTTCTACATATGGTAGTTAGTATTGTATATGTAAGTTTATTTAATTTGCTTTTATAAAATGCAATGCTGACTTTGTAAATCTCTTTTATTGAGTAGGTGAGTGGCATAACACAATCTTTGTTTTATTTTGCTTTCAATATTTTTTAGGCTCTTAAAACCCTTTCTGACTTTATTTAATTTTTAAGTAGATGAAAATCTGTTTTATTTAACCTGGAATAAACCCATTCATGATACTTAGAAGTTAGATAATTCACCACTTGGACTCTGTGATTTCTTAAGTGCAGCTCTTGTGTGTAGAACAGAGGCTCTGGACATAAATTATTTTTGTTAGGGTTTTTTAAAAGTCACATGCAATAATTCTGTATAATCAAGATCTCTAACTTAGTGACTACTGATGTTCAGCTGCAGAATCCCAACAACAAATGCTTCTTGGCTTACAATTAGGATTACATCCTGAATAAAATAAAGCCATCAGAACTTGAAAATTTAATACATCTAACATACTGTGCATCACAGTTTAGCAACACAATAGAGTGTCAGTTGTTTACCTTATGATCATGTGGCTGATTGAGAGCTGTGGCTGCCTAGCATGGAGAGATGGTATCATACTGCATATTCCTAGTCTGGAGCTCAAAATTGAAAATGAAGTATGGTTTCTACTGAATGTACATAGCTTCACACTATCTAAAGTGGAAAAATTGTTAAGTCAAATCATCCTAAACCCAGGACTATCTGTATAGATCTCTGCCTCTGTTTTCCCAAATCTTAAGCCCATTCCCCCACCCCCTCTCTTTTTTTAAGTTTTTATTAGTTATTGATGGACCTATATTTATTTATTTATTTGTTTATATGTGGTGCTGAGAATCGAACCCAGTGCCTCACAATTGCTAGGCAAGTGCTCTACCACTGAGCCACAACCCCAACGCCCATTTTCTTTTTAACAAGTCAGTATAAAGCATATAGTGAGATCCTATACTTTTTGTAACTTTTGAGGAGACATTCAAATCTTTCCCGTATGTTTAACCTTATATAAATGCTTTTGTATAATTATAATGTAATATTGCTTTAAATTATATTTCTTAGATCCTAGCTTTACCCTGTTCTCCCTAGATGTTGGGACAAATGAAAAATGGTTTAGTTTCTAGATGGGAAGCTTGGGAATGAGAGTCCCTGGTTATCTAGTGATGGGAATGAGGGAAATAGCTTTAGACTTTACAGAGGCATTTTTTCAGTGCTTTCAGTGACTGGGTAGGCAAGGTATTGCTGAATCAGCACAAGGGCATGGAGAAACCACAATCAAAATATAACTTATCTTCCTGTTTTCTAGTCAAATTGCAAATTTTCACTGATGTGGAATCTGAGACCAGAGAGGACTCAAGAAGTGGATCAGATAAATGACATATCACAGAGAAAGGAGCAAGGGCTAGGGATGTGACTCAGCAATAGTGTAGTAGTAGGTAACAGGTAGCCCTGGGATTGATCCCCAACATGGGATGGGGGCAGGGAACAAGGAACAGGAGGTTGGTGTGCAGCTAAGAAAATCAAGATCAAATGGCAACTTGGTCCTGGCAGAGTCTATATTAATTTGCATATTGTTTTGTTTTTATTTTTTTTACTTTTTATTCTAATTTGTTATATATGACAGCAGAATGCATTACAATTCATATTACATATAGAGCACAATTTTTCATATCTCTTGATTATACACAAAGTACATTCACACCATTCATGTACTTAGGGTAATGATGTCCATCTCAATCCATCATCTTTTTTATCCCCATGCTCCCTCCCTTCCCCTCTTTCCCCTTTGCCCTATCTCCCCTTTACCCCGCTATGAATCAGCCTCCTTATATCAGAGAAAACATTTGGCATTTGTTTTTTTGGGAGTGGCTAGCTTCACTTAGCTTTATATTCTCCAGCTTCATCCATTTACCTGCAAATGCCATGATTCTATTCTCTTTTAGTTGTTTTGTTGTTGTTTTTGTTTTGGTTGAACCCAGTGGCACTTAACTACTGAGCTATCACTGAATTGCATATGGTCTTGCAAAGTTGCTGAGGCTGGCTTCAGACTTGAAATCCTCCTGCCTCAGCCTCTCAAGTGATAGGGATTATAGATATTTACCACCTGCCCCACTTAAAACCATAGTTTTAATCCAGAAAATTATACATGGTCTGAAAAAGAATTTGCTCCTTCCAGGCCCAAGAGGAAATAAATTTCCAGTAGTACTTTGCAGTAGCACTTTCTGCAGAGATGGCAATGTTCTACATCTACTATGGGATCTACCAGCCATGTGTTGAGAACTCAGGATGTGGCTAATGCAACTAAAACTGAAATTTTATTTAATTTTAATTAATTAAAATTTAGAATAAAGTTCTGGTGTTTTATTGCACAGTAGATTGACTACAGATAATATGTACTGTAAATTTTTGAAAGCTAGAAGAAAGGATTTTGAATGTTTTCACCACAAAAATAGTAAATGAGGGCTGGGGCTATAGTTCAGTGACAGAGTGCTTGGCTTGCACGTTTGAGGCACTGGGTTCCATCCTCAGCACCACATTAAAAAAATAAATAAAGGCATGCTGTTCATCTACAACTACAAAAAAAATTTTTTAAATAGTAAATGAGATATGTATAGATGTGTGTAATTCTTATGTATTAAATTTTTTTAAAATCAATAAATTTAAAAATGGGAAAAACTTTCTTATTGGACAGTACAGATTGAGAAGTTGAAATATTGAAATTTTCAAGACTTAAATAATATGGGGATATATAGGTAATATATTAAATATTATTATAATGAAACATGATGATATATCTTGTATTCCAAGATGCTACTCTTGATGGCAGATAAATTTATTGTTTAGGTACTCAACCTTTTCTTGTCATTAGTGCCTCTGTAAGAATAGGACTTCCCACACATAACTGGATTCATTACCTTCATTCTAAACAAAGATCTATGGACCCATCAGGGTCTTTACATACTTGGTAATCCTTTGTTCTTTTCCTCCCTAACTAGCTGGGGAACAATTCATTTAATGACACCTTTTGAAATTTTTAATGCAAGAAATTTTAAAATAAGTTATAGAAATTGAAACTTAGGGCTAATAATTTTTTAAGAAAATATTATAATTGCTTGATGATATCCTTTTAATGTTCTGCTTGTGATTTCAGGACTTAATATTATACTACACAAATTAGTAATGCTGAATAAATGTAAAAGAAAATCAAATAATAGTTTTCCACTTTCCCCCAAATTAGAATCACAATCTTGTTTTAGAATTCGATGGCAATCAGAGTTGAGAACTATCAGAACGAGTGAAAACAATAAGTTGTTTTACTCTGGATTGTGTAACAATTTATGGTCAGATGTGTATAATAATCAAATATAAGTGATAAGTAAGGTTTTTTTCCTTGCTGAGTGAGGATTGTTCTGGAGAAGTGATGTCTTTGGGATGTAGAGAGATCAGCAGTTCTGATGGTTGGAGCAGGTAGTGTTCCTGTTGGCTGAGTTGGGTTTTGTCTCCTGAGGATCCCTGCCTTGGTCAAGGCTGTGGGGTCTCTAGACTCTGACCGGCTGTTGGCCCTTTCTCATGCTGTGGCATAACTGTGAAGTTAAGGAATGTGTGTGCTTGGTGATGTATTCTCCCGTCAGTCTCCAGAGACTGCTACACACAATAATAGTTATTAACCACAAGTATTAAGAGCTAGAATGAAAGACATTTTCCTGAAATGTTTTTCAAAATTGTTCTTTCGGTTGACTTGGTTAACAAATGGCTATGTTTCTGGATCTCTGAAGTGGGATGCTATAATAAAAACAAATTAGAAATAAGCTCTGATCATTCTTATATCAGCCAATCAGAATTGTTGTTTGTTAGGATACATATTAAATTGTTTGGTAATATAAATAGTACTTTAGCTTAGACCCTCTATCCCTCCTGTACCTGTCTGCCCACTGTTTTTTCAGATCAATTCTTACTGTTATAGGCTTTGCTTTTGATGGTGGTGGGAGGTACTAGGGGTTAAACCCCAGGGGCACTTAACCTCTGAGCCACATCCCCACCCTGATTTACTCTTCATTTTGAGATGGGGGTCTTGCTAAGATGCTCAGGGCCTTACTAAGTTGCTGAGGCTGGCTTTGAACTTGTGGTCATCCTGCCTCAACCTCCTGAGCCCATGGGATTATAGGTGTGTGCCACCACTCCTGGCTGTCTTAGGCTTTAGAGTCGGACAGTTTAGGGTTTGAATCCTGACTCTGTTGTGTGATAGTTGTAGCTTCTGTTTCTTTAAATATGAAATGAAAATAATATAGATGAGAATTAAAAGAGATTATATGAATAGTGCTTAGCAGCATAATGCTGGATTTATGATTAACAGTAAATGACATCCAGAGTTATTTTAGCCCATACTCATGTATTAAAAAAAAACAAAAGATGTTAAAATTGGGGGATGACAATCTGTCATTATAGATGATGTTTTCATCCTTTTCTTCCAGGATGAAAATGGAATAAATAGACCTGTCTGTTCCTACATTAAACCACTTAGAGCTGGCCGGCTTCTGGATACTCCACGGCAGGCAGCAAGATTCGTTAATGTCCTTGGTTATGAACGAGCTCCTGTTATTGGAGGAGGAGGTAAACAGGAACAATGGTGCACTCTGCTGGCCTTTCTCTGTAGAAACAAGGTATCATACACACATAGTAGAATTAAGTAGCAAGTACATCATAGTTATTCTGGACTTACAGTACACTTGTAAAAGAATGACCTTAGAAAAAAATGTACGTACTGTCAGTTTGAATAAGAAAATCTTGTTCTTGCCATTTGCCATAAACATTTTAAGTGTCTCAATACGTAAAGACACTTAACGTCTTTGTTTTCTCACAGTTTCTTATGTAACTTATGGTGATTTCTACAAGGTAGGGACATGTTAAGTACTAGTCAGAAACCAAGCTATAGAGTGAATTTGAGAAAGCACTGTGACCAGAACTATGGTCTGCTGGTACAGTTCTTGGGTTAACTTTTGCTCGGGTAATATTGCATATTTTTAAAGGGAAAATGGCAGTACAAAATGAATATGGGAAAAAAAAACTTGGATTACATGGTAGTTTTGTTTAGTTTTAAACACAGTATTAAAGACGTAGAATAAATTTGTTAATGTTAAATTTTTTTAATGACTCAATTTTGATAAATTAAATATATCATGGGATGTTCCCTAGTCGTCTGATTTCTAGAAATGATGAACAAATAACACTATAACATTTAATTGTATTGAAACAAGGAAAAAAGAGAACTTACCTTCATGTATTATTGTTTGGAAATAATTTTGCTTATTCTGAGGTTGTATAAATAGTATGGTAGTCTTAAGTAAAGCTCAAACTATGGAAGAAACATTTGGATGATGTTGATATGACAGAGAAATTATGTGTGGTTTTTCATTTGTAGTTGTTTTGTAGTCTGGGATTGAAGCAGGAGGTAGGCTCTGTCTTTTTAGTCTTTTTCATTTTTTGAGACAAGATCTCGCCAAGTTGCTGAGGCTGGTCTCTAATTTGGGATCCTCTTGCCTCAGCCTGGCAAGTTCTTGGGATTACAGGCATGTGCCACCAGTCTTGGCTAAGACTGTGTCTTTTTTTTTTTTTTTTTAAGAGAGAGAGAATTTTTAATATTTATTTTTTAGTTTTTGGCGGACACAACATCTTTGTTTGTTTGTGGTGCTGAGGATTGAACCTGGGCTGCACTCACGCAAGGCGAGCGTGCTACCGCTTGAGCCACATCCCCAGCCTCAAGACTGTGTCTTAAAGACAGTTAAAAAAACATTTAATTTTATTTAGCAAAAAAAGTTAGATTTGTTTCCAAGGTCTAGTTCCCAAATGTTATATATTATGGACTTTTAAAAAATTTCAAATACAATAGGAATAATATATTTACAGTTGTATCTATAATTATTTTGTAAAGCAAATAATCATTCTTCCAACTATTTTTATTTTGGTATCAGGGATTGAACTCAGAGGTGCTTAACCACTGAGCCATATCCCCAACCCAACCCCACCCTGCCTTTGTTTTTGAGATAGGGTTTTGCTGAGTTGCTGAGGCTTTGAACTTGGGATCCTCTGCCTCAAGTCTCCTGAGCTACTGGGATTAGGGCATACCACCACCAAGCCAGCTTGATTGTCTTATTTATTTATTCATTTATTTATTTATTTTAAATATTTATTTTTTAGTTATAGGTGGATACCATATCTTTATTTTATTTTTATGTAGTGCTGAGGATTGAACCCAGTGCCTCATGCATGGTAGGTGAGAGCTCTACCTCTGAGCCACAACCCCATCCCTTGAAAGTATATCTTAAAAAGGAAAAGCTTGAAAATTAGAGTAGTCTTTTACAAACAAGCCTATCTATTTCTCCATTGTAGGAACTGTTTCTTTTGGCCAACTTGTGCTTTTAGCTTTTTGATATTATGAATAAATTTTTGCATTGTTTTTTTTTTTTTTTTTTTTTTTTTTTCTGGGTGTGTGTGTGAATTTTGGTTTTTTACCAAACCTCAGGATAGAAAGTAATGGGTCTAAAAAATTGTGTAAAGTCAATTTACTAACTATAAAATAGTACTTGCCTAGAATGCATAAGCCCTGGGTTCCATCCCCATCACCGCAAAACAAACAATGCAGAGCCTCTAATTTAAAATTTTGAGGGGAAAGGAGGCCTTCTTCATTCTAGCATTCAACTCAATAGTTATTTTCAGGGCTGGGGATGTAGCTTATTGGTAGAGCACTTGCCTAGCATGCCCATGGTCCTGGGTTCCATCTCCAGTACTACAGCAACAAAAAGTTATTTTCACTTTTGTGTGTTACCTGTAGTATTCCATTCATAAATACATATCTTTACATAATGTAATCATATTATTTTTATAGAGTTTTTCTCAGAACATATTAGATATTTTCTGTGTGAAGTCTTCGTGATTTTTTTAAATTGTGAAATGTAGCAAAGAGAATTTGGAAAACAAATTGATGTATAATCTACACTAATAATAGGCATTGTTGTCATTTTTGTGTTTTCTCCCAGTCAAATTTTCCTATATGTTTCCTTGAAATTATATACAGGTGCTACAAATCATTGGTGTGAGTTCCATTTATTTACAATTTTTGCTATATGATTTGTTAGCTTGCTTATTCGTGTTCTTTAGCTATTCATTCATGTATTAAAATCTTCCTGATTTTTTTCCTACATTGTATGAGTTCTTCATAAACTTTTGAATTTTAAGTGCTGCCTATTAAAAGTGTACATTATATCTGTGAGAACTTAATTTTTTTTAATTAATTAATTTTGTGGCCCTGGGGATCCTAGCTAGGCAAGCATTGTATCACTGAGCCATTTTCCCCATTCCATGAACACTAATTATGTAAAATAATTTCCTTCCAGAATTAGTATGTCTCAATTTAATACTGGTCTAGTGATTATAATTGAAAAATTTTGATAAATTTTGATTGTAATATTACATATAAATATCAAGTGAGGTGACAATATAAAGAAATAAGTACTTGGGCTGGGGTTGTGGCTCAGCAGTAGAGCACTCGCCTAGCACATGAAAGCCTGGGTTTAAACCTCAGCACCTCTTAAAAATGAATAAAATGTATTGTGTCGAACTACAACTAAAAAATATTTTTGAAAAAGGAATAAGTAGATGATTTGAATTCATTCTATCCTGTAGGGTGACTGTGAAGATCATGCTAACCTTCTGTGCAGCCTTCTTCTTGGATATGGGTTAGAAGCCTTTGTCTGTGTAGGGACTAAGGCAAAAGCAGTACCTCATGCATGGGTTATGACTTGTGGAACTGATGGAACCATCACTTTTTGGGAGAGTTTAACTGGACACAGGTAAGTCATCCCTACAGGTAAGTTTGTAGGGATTTTAAAATGAAGGTGTCAGTATTTTAATTAGTTGATTTTTGTGGCTTTTGGCATCAAACCCAGGGCCTCAGCACATTAGGCAAGCACTGTACCTCTGAGCTACATCCCCAACCTTAAAATTCTTTTTTAAACAGGGTTTTTGTTCATATTGATGTATTGAAGGTACATGTTTATAATTTTAGTTATTAGAATATTTTTGGAGACTATAAAAAATTACTTCAGTATGGGCTGGGATTGTGGCTCAGAGATAGAGCACTTGCGTAACATGCTTAAGGCACTGGGTTCGATCCCTAGCACCACATAAATATAAAATAAAGATATTGTGTCCATATATAACTAAAAAAAAAAAAAAATCAATATGAAAGTTTGTGCCCCTGAAAAGAAGTCTTTACCGACATTATACTAGTAAAAACTAAATCACAGTAACTTTTAGCTATGTGTAATTGACACACTCTTTTTCTGACAATCATACCTAAATCTGAAAATAAGTTCAAGTTGTAAATCATGAATTCTTTTGAAAATTGGATGTGGACACCAACTCCATGTTGGCAAGTCCACTGGACTTTTTTTTTTCCCCAGTTCATTAGCCTGTCTTGGTTTAAAAAAGAAGTTGGAGCACTCCCTCTATCTTGGGACATTCTCTCCTTAGCTTCAGTGGCTATCACTGTCACTGCCTATCAGTTTTCATTCTTTCATTCTGGATGTTCTTCTCAGTTTTCGTTCATCTCATCTTTAAATGGTGAATGTTTTAAAGACATATCCCTGGATTGCCTTCTCATTTCCTTGGGTCTTCTTTCTCCTGCATCAATAATCATTTTGGTTACTCATGCCTGCTAATATGTTGCTAAATTATTCTAATTGTATTATCTGAAATAAACTTTTTTGATATTGACAATAGACATAGAATATATCATATTGTTAGGTGAATACAATTTGGTTTCTATATTATATTATAAGATGTTCTTTGCAGTTAATAGAGAGTAATCAGATTGTGGAAGTATACAAAGGAAAAACAAGTATTAAACTCTAGTTCTGGAAGGTAGTTACAGTCTTGTGTTAGACTATTTTTTTCCTCAGTAAGATACTGCCTGTGATTTTTAAATTTTCATTATGTAAATTTAGAAATTATTTTTTTTTTAGGTATATTCACAAACCTATTAATCCTGATGAGCCTCCGCTTGCTGAACAGGCCAAACCATTGTACCCATATCGAACGATTGGCTGTGTTTTCAATCATCAGATGTTCCTTGGAAATTGTCAACCCTCGGATGCAGTAGAAACCTGTGTATTTGATTTGAATGATGAGTCCAAATGGAAACCCATGAGTGAAGAAGCAATTAAATCTGTGTGTGCCCCAGGAGCGACAACATCCCTTCCTCCCTTTCCACCTCTGTGTGCATCCACAATTGACGCATCCGTCACAAGTAATGAAATAGAAATGCAGCTGAGGCTCCTAGTGTCAGAACACAGAAAGGTAATTAATGCCAAAATAGTTGTAGGTTTATAACTTTTTCATTTGTTCATGTATTGAACTGTTTTGTGCTTTTCTTTTTTGATACTGAGGATTGAACCTAGGGGGACTTAACCACTAAGTCACATCCCCAGTTCTTTTTAACTTTTATTTAGACAGGGTCTCACTAAATTGCTTAGGACCTGGTTAAGTTGCTGAGGCTAGCCTTGAACTCAAGGATCCTCCTGCCTCAGCCTCCTGAGCTGCTGGGAGAGGGTATCATTTTATATCCACCTATCTAGGCAAAATAGATGCCAGTGTCAATCATTGTCTTTAATGGTACCTGTAAACTAGCAAGTGAGATTCCCATTTTGCCACAAAGTGTAGTTGTTATGAACCTTTGTGATGAGCAGAAACCTTGAATGTGAAGTTAGGAATTGATAAAGATACATTACATTATGGTAATCAAAAGATTCATAAGTTTGAAAAGTTTTTATTTTTTAATATTTTTTTCAGTTACCAATAGATCTTTATTTTATTTATTTATATGTGGTGCTGAGAATTGAACCCAGGGCTTTACACAAGCTAGGCAAGTGCTCCACCACTGAGCCACAACCCCAGCCGCCTGAAAAGTTTGTTTGTAAATGTAGGTTTCTTTAATGCACATGTTATGTATAAAGGAAACCATAATTGCCTTTAATATTCCATGGAAATATACGCTCTAAGCTCTGTAAGGACCCCTAGCTGGTTGTCTTTTTTTTTCTGTTGTAATATAAAAGTCAAAGCTTTTGGGAGAGTAAGTGCTCAGTAGATACTCAGTTTAATTACATGAATCATTAATTTGTCCCTCCCACCCACTGCAGGTGAGTTGATGCAGATTCAGTGTTTGTTGTTCTTTTTAGATGTCTGAGACAGTGGAGTATATTTTGACATACTATACATAATTATTCTAATTAGGCAGATTCAGTCTTAAACTCTTTAAAATAAATATGGTCTCCAAATTCATTGACACTACTTGTCTTCATACTAGGACTATTCCAGGTGGCCACTTGTAGTAGATGTTTTAAAAGTAGAGGATATAGCCAGGTGCGGTCTGTTGCCTGTAGTCCCAGTGGCTCAGGAGGCAGAGGCAGGAGGATCCTGAGTTCAAAGCCAGCCTCAGTGACTTAGTGAGGCTCTGTGCAACTCAGTGAGACCCTGTCTCTAATAAAATAAAAATAGGGCTAGGGATGTGGCTCAGTGGTCAAGTGCCCCTGAGTTCAATCCCTGGTACCCCACACAAAAAAATATAGAACATAAAACCTTCAGGAACATCATTGTATTGAATGTCTTTCCGTTATTTAAGAATTAAAACCTGATAACCTTTAGTTGTCTTTTTATCTCTCTTTATCCTTAGGGTAATTAATAGGAAGTTTTAAAAACTATGGCAGCTTTAAAAAATCTTTTCTTGGCATCCATTAAAATAATTGACATTTTTGTTTGTTGGTTTTTATAATATTAATGCACTTTACTTTTTCTTTTCCTCTTGAATATGTAGGATCTTGGCCTCACAACTGTTTGGGAAGACCAGCTTTCTTATCTTTTATCACCAGCGTTGGCCTCTTATGAATTTGAGCGCACCACAAGTATATCTGCAGGCAACGAAGAATTTCAGGATGCCATAAGGAGGGCGGTACCTGATGGTCACACATTTAAAGGGTTCCCTATACATTTTGTGTATAGAAATGCAAGGCGTGCATTTGCCACCTGTCTTCGGTAAGGTGGCATTTATGGATTTATAAATTTTTTTTTGCCTAGAATTCTTAGAAACCAGTTAGTCTGGTAGTTATTATGAGTGACAGCACAATACAAGCATCTGGGGAGCTTTTACAATGACCTTCTTGCCACACATTTTGTTAGGTCTGATGTAGCCCTAAATAGTCTGGGGTAATTTCCTCAGTGATTTTGGTTGAGGATCTCTGATCTTGACTAGTGTGTAGACTATGGGGAAATAGTCCATAATTTGAATAGCCCAACCAAAATTATTAAGCAGAGATAGGATTTATCAAATATTAAGATACTTATTATATAATTAAATACTGACTTAGTTGGAAATAAGAAAGTAAAGCCTGTGTCACTTCTTAATTAAGTAAATTTTCTTTCTAACATAGATCCCCTTTTTGTGAAGAAATAATCTGTTGCCGTGGAGACCAGGTGCGACTGGCAGTTCGTGTCCGAGTGTTTACTTATCCCGAATCTGCATGTGCCGTTTGGATCATGTTTGCTTGTAAATATCGCTCTGTATTATAGGACTAGCATTTCCATAAGAATTATACCTGTGTTTTACTGAAATTTTACACATTATATATTACTAGCTGTTTGAAGTTTTTTATTATTATTATCATAATCTGCTTTGGATGTCTTATTTCAATTTTGTATAGACCTGACAATGTTTTAAAAAATCATGATTTGTGTATTTCAAGTCTAAGGATGAAAAACTTGTAAAAATCTTAGTTGAATTTAATATAAATTAAGTGTATTTTATTTTAATAAATGCTACTTTGTTTACAGGTATTCAGTAGTTTAAATATGAATATAAAATTTACTCAGTTTTCTTTACACTAATAATTATCATAGAGGTATATATTTAAGGGTTTGGACTATAGTAAAATCAAAGTGATTATTTTTCAGAGGTGAATGAAATTATTTTAAATATATTAGGAAGAATTAACCTCACAAGATTTATTAATTGCATATATAAAAATACATTTTGGTGAATTACCACTTTTGTGGTTTACCCATGATGCTGGGGATATTTGAGACTTTCCAGAAATTTTTGGAAAGACTTCTTCAGAGTAGGAAATCAGTAATTCCATAAAAGCATGAATATTAATAACAGAGCTCATATGAAAGTACTTCAGTAATTTATAAATATTTATTGTTACAGAATTGTATTGGGTATTTAAAAAATTTTTTCTCTTGCACCCCTGTATTATGATACAGATCATTTTTTTTTAAATGTTTATTTTTTAGTTTTAGGTGGACACAATATCTTTACCTTATTTTTACATGGTGCTGAGGATCGAACCCAGTGTCTCACGCATGCCAGGCGAGCAAGCTACCACTTGAGCCACATCCCGAGCCCCAATACAGATTATTTTCTATAATTAACAATGGCATTCTATCACTATTACTGTTTTTAGTGGTCAGAAGATTTATTTCTAACCTCTTAATGGATTCCATCTTCTGAGACCACTTCTTTTCATTGTGATAAAAACGTCAGTGTATGTGTGAATAACTTAAGTGAGAGAATCATTGTGTGAGGCCACTGAAAATAAGTAATAAATGAGTGAATCCATGCTCCTATTTTTAAAAATTGAACAGGTTTTATGTGAGCAAAAGTAAGCATTAAAAAGACTCTAGCAGGGCTAGGGCTGTGGCTCAGTGGTAGAGCGCTTGCCTAGCATATGTGAGGCACTGGGTTCGATCCTCAGCACCACATATAAATGAAGAAAGGTACAAAAAAAATTTTTAAAAAGCAGTTCAACTTTCTATAAAAGGCTATGGTGATATAAGTGATAGGTTTGACTATCCTTTTAGCATCTCTGTACAAAGTTTTTTTGTTTTTGTTTTTGCTTTTGGCAGTGCTGGGGATTGAACTAGGACCTTGCACATGCTAGGCAAGCATTTTACCACTGAGCTATATATCCCAACCCTCTGTAAAGTTCTTAATTCAGTTGCTTTATCCAGTGGTCTTAAAGTAAATGTATATCAGTTGTCTATTCAAGTTATTAATTCTATTTGTCATTAACTATTGCAAAGTACATGATTGTTTTTTTTTTTTTTTTAATAAAGATATCTTAAAATTTACTTTTTTTCTTTATTTTTATGTGTAGTGAATATTTATGATTTAACTTGTTTTAAAAGTCTGGAACTATTACTATCCTATTATCACTTTTCATTGAAAATGGTAATCAGATGTTTCTTGTGAGATGATATTTAAGAAATTAGTGAAATAAGTATTAAGACATTTTTATATTGTTGCCACAATTACACATAAAGCTATCAACAGAGAAAATTACTCATAATTTTTAGTTTTTGAGATAAACTATAAAGCACATAATAAGAGACACAGACTGTATATATGCTGTGTGTAGTGGCACACACTTGTAATCCCAGCCACTTGGGAGGCTGGGATAGGAAGACTGCAATTTCGAGGCCAACTTCAGCAATTTATTAAGGTCCTAAGCAACTCTGTGATTACTTGTGATTACTTAGTAAGTACTACTTACTAAGACCCTGTCTTCAGAACAAAAGATAAAAAGGGCTGGGGATATGGCTCAGTAGTGCAGCACCTCTGGGTTCAATCTCCAGTACCAAAGAAAGAAAAGAAGAGGCAGACTTTATGGGCTATTTTATCGTCAAGTGATCAAAGCTGTACTGATGTTAGTCTGGGTTTCCTGCCTTGCTGTACTATGATAACACGTGTTTTGAATGTGCTTTTGGTATAAATTCTAAAATAAATTTGCTTTTTATGCACTTTAATAAGAGTCTGGCATTAATTAATATTTCTCTTTGAAGATAGTCTAATGACTTCAGTACATTTATTACTAGGATTCTCTTACTAATAATTTTTCTTAAGAATTAAATTTACCTTTGTATATTTAGCTGTTATAAGGTTGTTTATTAAAATTTTTTCGTGTAATGTGTTCTTTTTGACAATATGGATATTGACATAGTTCTCTATGTATTTATATATATATATTTACTTAGTAGAAAAATATGAGAAGCCCCAAAACCTCATTTTTCATTCTCAAGCATGAACCTGTTGAATAAAACTTACCTAAATCCAGTTCTAACTTATGGAAAACTCCAAGTGCCTTCAGAATTTTTTCTAGTATTTAGGTATACATCTTTAAATATGATCTGCAATATAATGGTTTCATACTTTCTACTTATGTATAGTATAGGAGTTGGATGATTTGCTTTTAACATGGACTTAATCTTTGTTAACAGTGAAAGTAAATACTTTCCAGAAGTCTATATTTGAGAAATTTTGAGGTTAAAGGCTGTATAAAATCTTAAAATAGCCAAAGAAACTAGATGTCATCCTAATTTGAAGAGCCACATCATATTGTTTTTACTCTGATAGAGTTAAAGCACAACTCACTTATAATCATTAATGTACTTAAATATTGGTATTGAATGTTGTTCAAAGTTTTCTTCTGAGGTTTGGTATGTTCTTTGAATTTTCATTTGGCTTATAATTGGATTTAGAACTAATTATGTAATACAAGTGTTAAAATAGTCAAGGGTTTTTAGAAGAAAAGGGAAGGGAGCTCTTAATTGGCAGCAGTTCAAATGTTGTGTTTATATGAAATGAAAGATTTATCTGATTCTATTGAATTTAGATTTGTAACCTAGATTCCATGTTTTTGAAAGTTAACTGGTTAGAGTTTTTGTTTTTGACATTTGACCAAAACTGAGTTTTAACTGCTTTTATATGTATGCTCTCTATTTTATAATGTAATTGGATATTTAATGGACTACAATATGGAATTTTGGATTTGAATAATAGGGCTTCCAGACAACAGAATTTATAGATTAATTATATGGAGATCCAGAGAATTAAGTTCTCTGCCTAGAGATATCTATCTCTAGTAGGAAATCAGGTCTAGAATTCCAGTTCTGACTTTTTTTTAGGTTTACTACTTTTTCTGTAACTCACTGCACAAATGTATGTTGTGTTTTTGTTTTGTGGCTGGGGATGGACCCCAGGCCTCATCGCATGCTAGGCAAGTACTCCACCACTGAGCCGCACCCCCAACCTCAGGTGTGCTTTTCTCTGTGTAGAGGTGGCATTGTTATGGCTAACTCACCATTTATTGTAGTTTAAAAAAATGTTCATAGACAGCTACTAACTTCTAAAAAATAAAATGCTGCTTGCCCCTCAGGCCACCATTCCAACTTTCTGCTTATAGGGTTTCTACCCCAAAGGTAGAAATACAAAAGGCATTTATGTCTATGGCACCTATATGTGACATAACAAAATTTATAATATGTTGTGTGTGAAGTCACCAGTGGGCCCAGAATTACCTTTTAGAGAGGATGACTTTGGAAAGCTGAAGCCCCACGATAGGCGACAGGGTGCCTGAAGTTACTTGTGGTGTGGCAGGTTAAGAAGGATTCTGCTGTTCGAATACTTGAGAGAGTGAATCAATGACTGAATACTGAAGCAGTGCTCACTAATGTGCATCCACAAACTATCTCAGTCATATTTAGTTTGTATTCTGAAAGAATTCTGAAATTCATTTACAAATTAGGTATAACTAACCAATTGTTACTTTCATATTTTCTTTGCCAAAATATATGGTGATAGAATGGTAGGCCCAAAATGAGGAGATGAGCATCAGAATTACAAATTATTTAATTTGAATATAAACAAAAATATTTGTTACTAATTCTTAAATTTTTGACCCCTTCACTGAGATTTATTTGCAAGCCATACGATTAATTTAAAGTGTATATTCAGTGGTTTGTAAGATAGTGAGATTGCAGTCATTACTCATTTTAGAACATATTTTGTCACCTCTAAAAGCAGCCCTGGACTTTTTTACTCAGTCCCCTATCTCCACATCCCTTTTAACTCCCAACACTAAGCACTAATTTACTCTCTATAGATCCTCCCTGTTGTGAACTTGCACATGAATGAAATGAAATAATACATAGTCTTTTGGGTCTGGCATCTTTTACTTGGTATAATGTTTTTAAGGTGCACCCAGCTTGGAGCATGTATCATGCTGCTTCGTTGCTTTTTTTTGAGTGACAACTCTTCTATTGTATGGAAGTTGGTATCTGGTTATTTTTACCTTTTGGCTGTTACGAATAATGCTCCTATAAATGTTTGGGTTATTATTGAATTGAAAGTGTTCTTAATATGAGGTAGGTAGAAGTCTCTTATTAAACAAGTGATTTATAAATGTTTTTTTCCCCATCTGTGGATTAGCTCTTCATTTTTGTGATGCTGTCCTTTGAAGTACAAAAGTTTTTAATTTTGATGAATTCCAGTATGTTTGTGATTCAAAGTTTTGGTGTCCTATCTAAGAATCCAATACAAGGCTGTGAAGATTTACCTGTTTTCTTTTTAGACCTTTGTAGTATTAACTCTCATACTTAGGTCTTCACACAATTAGGCAAACAAGTTTTCAGTTAATTTTGAATATGGTTTGAGATAAGGATCCATCTTCATTCTTTTGCATAAGCATACCCAATTCTAACAGCACTATTTTTTGAGACTCTTCTCTCTCCCTGTTCAATCGTCTTGTCACCCTCATTAAAAATTATTTGAGCCGGACGCGGTGGCATATGCCTATAATCCCAGCGACTTGGGAGGCCGAGGCAGGAGGATTGCAAGTTCAAAGCCAGCCTCAATAATGGTGAGGCACTAAGTAACTCAGTGAGACGCTGTCTCTAAATAAAATGTAAATTAGGGCTGAGGATGTGACTCAGTGGTAGAGTGCCCCTGAGTTCAATCACCTGTACGGAAAAAAAAAAAATTATTTGACCATTGACATACAGGTTTATTGCTAGACTTTCAATTCTATACCTAGTACCACACATTTGGATTACTGTTGCTTTTGTAGGTTCTGAAATTGCAAAGTGTGGTTCCCCCAACTTTGTTCTTTTTCAAGATTGTTTTGGCTATTCTGGGTCCCTTGCAGTTTCATATTAATTTTAGAAACAATGTCAATTTCTAGAAAAAGGCAGAAAGGACTGCCTTCGATTTGTGGATTATGTTGGGGAATAATTCCATCATAACCAAGTTAGGCCTTTTGATCTTTTGATTCGTAGACATGGAGTGATTTTACATTTATTCAGATCTTTCTTCAACAATGAGAATATTATTCCTATTTTTTCCCCTTTTGATGGTGTTATAAATGGAACTTTTATTTATTTTCTCTTTTTTGTAGTTTTGTGGCCAGAGCCTTGTGCATGCTAAGCAAGTGCTCTGTCACTAAGCTACGTCTCCAATCCTGGCATTGTTTTAATTTCAGATTGTTCACTAAAAGTATATAAAAACACAGTTGATTTTTGTATATTGATTATATATCCTGCAACCTAATGAACTTATTTATTAGTTCTAAAACTTTTTAATGGATTCTTTAGCATTGTCTTTACACATTGTCATGTCATCTACAAAAGAGATCATTTTACTTTCCAAGGCAGATGTCTTTTATAAGTTGTAGATGTACACATAACTATTTTTATGTGGTGCTAAGAATCAAACCCAGTACCTCACATTGGCTAGACAAGTGTTCTACCACTGAGCTACAACCACAGCCCTTAACGCCTCTTTTTTTTTTTTTAAATGAAAACAATACCTTTATTTTTATTTATTTATTTTTATGTGGTGCTGAGGATCAAACCCAGTGCCTCACATATGCCAGGCAAGTGTTCTACCACTGAGCCCCAGCCCCAGCCCCTTGATTCTTAAATGTTAAACCAACTTTAAGTTTCTGGGATAAACCATACTCGGTCATGGTGAAAATATGATATCTAACACTTGTATTTTGTTGTGTTTGGTTTGCTAGTATTTTGTTGAGAATTTCTGTGTATACATGAGATTTTGGTTTGTAGTTTACTTGTGTTGTCTTTGTCTAAATAAATTATAGCTTCAGAAAATGGGTTTGGAAGTATTGTTTACCTCTTCCTTTTTGAAAGAGTTTAAAAATATTATTGATTCTTAACTTTGGTAGAACTTAGAAACCCTCTGGGCCTGGGTTTTACTTTACAGGTAGTTTTTTTTATTATTATTAATCTATTCACTTGTTATAGTCTATCTAGATTATGGTATTTCGGAATTTGTCCGTTTTATCTAAGTTATCTAATTTTGGTGTACAGTTGTTTTATTTCTATAGTGTTAATGGTAATGTCCCTTCTTTAGTTCTGACTCTAGCAATTGGAGTCTTCTTTTTAGGGTTTTTTTTTTTTTTTTTTTTTTAGTACCTTGAATCCAGTGGTACTTCAACACTGAACTACATCCCCAGTCTTTTTTTTTTTTAGGGTCTCGCTAAATTGCCCAGATGGCCTAGAATTTACAAACACCTGGCTCAGCTTCCTGAGTCTCTAGGATTATGGGTGGTGGGGGTGTGTACCATGGCATCAGCCTGGGTCCTCTTCTCTCCCAGCCACTTGTTCAGTCTAGCTTAGGACAGCAATCATGTTAATCTTTTTGAAGAACCAGCTTTGAGTTTCCATTAATGTTTGTTTTTCTATTCCCTATTTAATTAATTTCCATTCTGACTTATTATTTCCTTTTTTTAGTGTAAGGTTAGGTTATTGGTTTGATATCTTCTTTCTTTAGATATTTACACATGTAAATTTTCCTCTAAGCATGATTTAGATGTTTTCCATAAGTTTTGTTATAGTGTTCTTCATTTCCATTCATCTTAAATTATTTTCTGACTTCCCTTTTGATTTCTACAACCTGTCAGCTATTTAGGAGTGTGTCGTTTACATGTATGTGTAAGTTTACCCAGTTTTTCCCCTGCTATTGATTTATACTTTTCATTCTACTGTGGTTGGAAAACTTACTCTGTTGCCATTACTTCAGTGCCTTGCTTTAGCTAAGGAAAGTTGGCCCAAGATTGATAACCCCACAACATAAATTAAAAATTGTCTGTTAAAATGAAAAAGAATACAATTTAGTCACCCCTGAAAATGACCATGCATAATTTTTGAAAGTACGACAGTTGAAGAATGACTACTAACCAAATCTCGCAAGGGAATCATTTTAATTCTATTAAAAATAACAGAATAAGAAAGTCTGCTTAAGCTTCGTGCGGTGGTGCACACCTGTAACCCAAGCATCTCAAAGGGCTGAGGCAGAAGGATCTGAAGTTCAAGGCCAGTCTTAGTGATTCAGTGGGACCCTGTTCAAAATTAAAAATAGAAAAGGCTATCTCAATGGTAAAAGCATCCCTAAGTTCAATCTCCAGTACCAAAAAAGAAAACAAGAAAGTGATGTTAGAAGAAAAATCACTGATAACGAAATCCGTAAATGAGAAGAGACCCCAAGGACACAGGACTTCCAGTTCACAGAGCAGTTCAGGGGAAAAATCTTTAAAAAGAACAGAAACCCATTTAAGCTTTCCACAAAAATGATTCCCCAGAGTTCAACCTAAAGGTATAAGAGTATTTTAAGCAAACTTTTTTTTTTTTTTTGTACCAGGGATTGAATCCAGGGGTACTTAACCACTGAGACACATCAGGAGCCCTTTATTTAGAGAACAGGGTCTTGTGGACTTGCACAGGGACTCACTAAGTTGCTGAGGCTGGCTTTGAACTCGATCCTGAGCTGCTTGGTATGCCACTGCACCTGAGGAATGAGCATGTGTAGTATAGCTCTATTAATGACCCTTCACTGAGAAGAGACCCCAAGGACACAGGACTTCCAGTCCACAGAGCAGTTCGGAAAAAACAACTTAAAAAAGAACAGAAACCCATTTAACCCTTCCACAAAAATCACCAAGGTGAGGCTAGCTAGAATGTGCTTTAACCATTGCTTATTAATTGAATTAAAGGGAAGCCATATTTTATGTTTGTTACATGCTGACCTTGGAAGAGAAAGAAGCCTCTCAGGGTCAAAGGAGAACACAAGAGTGAAGGACAGCTCCAGACCTCTGTATGTAGGGAAAAAAGACAACAGTTTTAAACAAGAAAGGTCTTTTTTTTTTTTTTTTTAAAAGATCAGCAAAAATTAGGCTGGGCACTATGGCACACAACTGTAATCCTAGCTGCTCAGAAGGCCTGGGGATTCAGCTCAGTAAGTGCCCCTGCGTTCAATCTCTGGTACCACACGCAGGCGAATTGGCAAATTAAATAGTGGAGGTTTGAAAAAAAAAATTTCATTTTGCTAATTTCAGACAAAAAATGGATTTGTTTAATTTACATAACTCTGAACTCTGGTTTCTTAAACTTGTCAAGAATTCTCCATTTTAAAACAATTATTGTCAAACACCAAACTCTTGATATGAAAAAGGGTATTTTTGTATTTTATATGACTCATATAAGATATTATATCTGGGTGTAGTGGCATGGGGTTGTAGTCCCAACTTCTTGGGAAGCTGAGGAGAAAGGATCACAAGTTCAAGACCAGCCTGGGCATCTTAATGAGGTCCACCTCAAAAAAGAGTAAGGTACTGCTTGTCTTCACTTTTTAAATCTGATGGGAATTATGGCTAAAAAAGGAGGGTCTAGAAATTTTGTTATAGGGAGTATATTTGAATAACCTCTGGAACTAACAGAAACTTAGGTTAAGTCATTTTACCTTTGTAGACTCCAAATCCTATCTGCATTAAAATAGTAATTTGGCCTAAAATTTGGATCCATGTGAACTTCCCCAGATTGAATCTTTCTAATTAGTTGAAGCTAATAATTCTACTTACATCATACTCAGAATATCATATTGGTTTTAAAATAATTGTTTCACTATTAAGAAGGTGAAAGCCATTGCTTGGCTTAGTCTTTTCTAGTCTTCATGAATGTACTCATATTCTGTTTGTTTTACCTTATTTCTCTACTTTCCCTCAATTTTTATCAAAAGGTACATCACTCCCTTTGGGATAGGTTAAGTAAATTATAAATAATATTAGATTTTATAGAATGAAAATGTAGAAAACATTGGTTTAGGATATTACTTAAAGAGCACTACTGGATATTTTCTAGATACTTTCCAGATAAATATATTTTCCATAAGAAAGGAAAAGTTAATTCTCTACAAGATTAGAGACCAGAAGAAGCCAATTTTGTTGTGTTCTTATTGGGTCTATGTACTTTTAATTGTGGGGATAAGGTCACATGTTGGTTTGCATGCTGATTTTAAAGATCATTGATTACTATTCAACCTGATTACAAGACATCAGTTTCAAATTGTACTTTAGGATTGTTCATGGAATTAGGCCTGCCTGTGGAGTGATAATTTACAGTCCTTTGATGGGGATGAAATTAGTAGATACTGCTGAAGAGGTTGACTTCAGAGAAGACTGCTACAGGGACACTTTCATGCCAGTGAAAAACCCCATCAAGGGAGGATGGCATCATTGCAGGATTTCAGTTAAAGTATTTTCAAATACCAAAAGTTTAGCTGGGTGCAGTGGTGCACTCCTGTAATCCAGCAGCTCAGGAGGCTGAGACAGGATTACAAGCTGGAGACCAGCCTCAGAACTTAATGAGGCCCTAAGCAACATAGTGAGACCCTGTTTCAATATAAAAAATTAAAAGGGCTGGGGATGTAGTTCAGTGGTAAAGTGCCCCCCACCCCCGCTTCAGTCTCCAGTATCAAAAACAAAACAAATAACAATAACAAAAATCTAGTCATATTGGTATACACAAATTTTAAGGCATCTGCCTTTTATGTTCTTAGCCTTGGTGTAATGAGAAATAAGTGTCAGCACTTTTTGTTGCTCTTTGCAAGTGGCAGAGAGAACTGAGCTGGTCAAGAGGCCTGGATCCCATTCCCATCTTTTTCATTTACTAGTTCTCTATTTTTTTCCTGTTGACTGTATTTTCTCCCCTATAACACAGGGATAATAATATCTGACCCTACAAGTTATATCACTAAAGAAAGCACTTTGAAAGTATAAAAAAATCACTAGAAATTTATAAGGTATTATAATGACAAGGAATGAAAATTTAGGTTGCAACACTGAAAAAATATGCTGTCCTATTTTTTTTTTCCCTTTTTGGTGCACTTTTCTAGGTGAATGTGCCTCTTAGGAGCAATTGCCTGGAAGTGTCTGGGATAAGCTTGGGCTGCACAGACAGGTGTGCTCCCTGAAGGCCGTGCTCCCTGAAAGACTCAGCAGCTCAGCCAGCACATCCGGAATGTGAAGCATGAAGTACATTTATTCTGCAAAAATGATAAGTAATGTAAGAAAAAATGTCAAGGATTCCATTTTTTAATAAACAACAAAAGCAATGAAAACAAATCATTTTTGGAGCAATATGCCGTCGTTTTTCACAGACCTCTCAACACTGAAAAAGACATTTAGAGGTTGATTTGAATTGTCCAGACATTTCAACCACATAGTACAATTTTTAGAAGTTGAAGTCATAGAATGACCATGATATCAGGGTTGCGACTTAGCTCAGTGGTAGAGCACTACCATGCTGGAAGTCCAGGGTTCATTTGCCTAGCATATGTTAGGCACTGGGTTCAATCCTCAGCACCACGCAAAAATAAAGTCATTGTGTCTGTCTACAACTAAAATAATAAGAAAAGAAATCAATGATAGGGGATGGGATTGTGGCTCAGTGGTAGAGCCTTGGCATGTGTGAGGCCCTGGGTTGGATTCTCAGCACCATATTAAAATAAATAAAGGTCCACTGACAACTAAAAAAAAAAAAAGTCAATGACAAATGACAAATTGGGCCAAATATCCTGAACACAAAAGTATTTGAATCTTTGAAATTCAACTGAAAGTGAAAAAGAGGAAAAGTGCTAACTAATTCCACAGGATACCTTGAACTCCACTGATAATGTATCAACCTCTGGTAGCCTTTGAGGGGCCAGCAGTCACTTTTGAAGACTCTTGTGATGATGGTGGGGCTTTCAAAGGGTACTGAAAGTCATATAAAAGAATTATGCTGCCTTTGTACAGAAAATTTCAAATATTCAGCCTATATAAAATAAAATCACTGATTTTTCAAGATTTTCCTTCTGTGTAGAAATGGAACATCAAGCAACATTCTAGCTCTCATCTTGCCTCAACTTAATGACATATAAGCTCACAAAGGCAAAAGATTTACTTTAAATTGTGGTATAGCCATGAATTTGCACAGGGCACATGCACAAGTGGGCGCACATGCATATACACATACGTCTTTCCATTGTATATATACCCCTATGACTCAGTGCCATTATGTTTTTCCCTTCCAAAATATTTTTAAAATTATCCCTTAGGAAAGGAAAAAAATCTTAGTGTTACAAATTTGTTTTTAAGAAGACACCTTTTAAAGATCAAGCTTAACATTAAATTTGGATTTTTCATTTCTACTCCTCCTTTCCCTCATTGTTACCTTTAGGTGGATATTTATTTACTACTCATGCCTGATACTTAGTAGCAAGCTCCTGGATTGCTCAGCTGATTAATTCATTTCAGTTATTTCTTGGGAGTAAAGCAAGGACACAAGTGTTTTTGGCTATAGTTATCCAAATGCAGTGGGGCAGCAATATCCCACAAAGCCAGAAGATGGTGGTGCTGTCCACAAAAATAGACCATGTCACTCTATTGTTCAATCTATTTTAAGCCCCGATGTATTTACAAAATCCTTATAGAATCTAAACTTTCAAAATAGCAAAATTTGAGAATGTTTGAGCATGATTTTAATCATAGTCTTACACATAAGGAATCAAAGCTCTTTGCCTATGAGGGTGTGTTCACATATAAATACTGCATTTTTACGAAGGAGATTATGAACCCATAATTAAGTGGTACTACCTTTTAAAAAGATCTATTTTACTTTTTTTTTTTAATTTATTTTTTAGTTATCGGGGATACAACATCTTTGTATGTGGTGCTGAGGATCGAACCTGGGCCGCACGCATGCCAGGAGGGCGCGCTACCGCTTGAGCCACATCCCCAGCCCATATTTTGCTATTTTTGAACTGAGGATTGAACCCAGGGCTACTTAACAAGTGAACCACATCCCCACCCCTTTTTATTTTTGAGACAGGGTTTCCACTAAGCTACTTGGGTCCTCCCTAAATTTCTGAGGCCTATCTTGAACTTGCAATCCTCCTGCCTCAGCAGGAGGTGCACCACCATGCCCAGATGTATGTCTTTAAGTGAAATTATAATAAGGTGCCTAAGGAGCCCCCACCCCTTAGACATCTTAGACATTAACAATAAGCAGCTGTGATTTTTTTTCTGCAAGATGTAATGTTTAGCATGAGGTTTTTAATATTGCACATAAAATGGTAGTTCCTATAAATTTCTTACTTGGTTGATGTTTTCAACTCTGAGGTATTTCACACAAGACTAGCCTTAGAAGTAACTCATTTACCAACGGGTGATTTCTTTTTTCTTTTTTTTTTTAAAATACTTATTTTTTAGTTGTACACAATATCTTTTATTTTGTTTATATAATTTTTATGTGGTGTTGAGGATCGAACCCAGGGTTCTGGCGCATGCCAGGCGAGGCTCTACTGCTGAGCCACAACCCCAGCCACTCCATGGGCGATTTCTTTACTTAAGAATTACTTTTTATTGCTTGTTTAGCGGGTTACGTGAGGCCCGGGAGTAATTTCCTGCATTCTGTGGCTAATTGCTTTGGGCTGAGCTTGCCACTGTGCTGTCCATTCCCTGTCCTGTGAGCAGACTGGGTTAGGTGGGTGATGACGCGTGTGGTTATGGAGACATTACCGTAGAGAGGGGGCTGTTCTGATGTTACCCATGATCTGAAAGGACACTGAAATAGTCATCTGCAAATGACGGCCACGTCCCAGGTCTTGATCTAGGCGACTGGAAAGAGTCAAGGAGGGACATCAGGATCCTTGACCTTAACGAAGATGAGAAAGGAAGATGCACAATAAAAATCTAAAAACCAGTAGAGCAGGGTGCGTGGAGAGTACGGAGTGGATGGTCAGGAGAGGGGGGGGCCGGGCCGCGGGGATTCCCTGCAGGCCGGGCTCGGGTTCCTGAGGAGAATTTCTGCAATCCTGTTCCCGGGGCGGGTCAGTGACAGCGACGACCTGCTTTCTCGGCAAGGTGGCCTCGCGGCTGGCTTGCTCCCGCAGCGCGGCGGCAGGCGGGGAACACCGGCCGTGCCCACCTCCGCGGGTCGCCCCGGGCTGAGCGCCACGCCCCCGGCGCGCCGCTCCCCCCCCCCCCGCACGTCCTGCCGCCCGCCCCGCCGCGCGCTCCGCTCCCTCCCTCAGCCGCGCATCCTCAGCTCGGCCGCGCGGGGCTTGGGCCGCGGCCCCTCCCCAACCGCGCCGGCGCCCCCGCGCACGCCCTCCGCCGGCGGCGTCCCCGCCCGCGAGGCTCCGGGGCACGCCGGGCGGGGCAAGAGGACGCCAGCGCCGCCGACCGGCCTCTCGGAGCCGCCGCGGCGCCGGCCGCCTCGCTCGCCCACGCCGCCCGGCCCTCGGGTCCCGCGCCTGGGCGGCGCGCGCGGCCGGGTGGGGCGCGGCTCGGGCGGAGGCGCGCGGGGACGATGCCGCGGAGCTGAGCGGACGCGGCAGCGGCGCGGCGCCCTCCGCGGGATGGCGCAGGCGGCTGGCGGCGAGGGCCCGGCCGAGCCCGCGGCCGCGGCGGGCCCGCCGGAGGCGCTGAGCCTGGAGGAGATCCTGCGGCTGTACGGGCAGCCCATCAACGAGGAGCAGGCGTGGGCCGTGTGCTACCAGTGCTGCGGCTCGCTGCGGGCCGCCCGCCGGGCCCCGCGCCGCGTGCGCTCGGCCGCGCAGGTCCGCGTCTGCAGGGACGGCGCCGTCACGCTGGCGCCCGGAGACGAGGGCCCGGCGGCTGCAGGTGAGCCGGGCGGAGGGCGGGCGAGCCGGGCGGAGGGCGCGGAGGGCGGGCGGCGAGCGAGCCCGGCCGAGGGTGGCGAGCGGAGGGCGGCAGGCGGGGGCGGGGGGGCCGGGAGGGCGCCCTGCGCTGGGGGCTGCGGGCCGGCGGGCCTCCCCTCCGCGGCCGCTCGCCCTGTCGGCGGGGAGCTCAGAGCCCCGCGCCCCGCGGCCCCGCGCAGAAGGCGGTCCGCACGCACCGGCCCTCGGTGACCGCGCGCGGTGGTTACCGAGCCGTAGAGGTCTCAGCCGGGAGGAGGCTGCGGTGTGGAGAGACACTCAGGACTGCAGGGCTCCTGGAAGCCGCGGACGTGGTTTGCCGGTGTTGGGTTTTGCCGAGATGACAAACAGGCTCCTCAGTAAAGACTTGACTGAATGTTGAGGGCAGAGGGGAAACGGGTCGGCCACCCATTGTCTAGTGTCAACCAACCTGCACCTACTGGGGACCGAGAGGAGGTTGGCGGTATGTTTCTCCTGCCAGTTTTTATCTAATTTCGTTTTTTGAGAGGCAGGTCTATTAAAACATGGGAAAACAACCCACCTTCGACTTTGAGAAAGTTGATGGAAATGTCAAAATGCTTAACGTGAAAGATGTAATTCAGAATTAGTCTGTAAAAATGGCATTCAGTGAAAATCCTTTTCTAAATTAAAAACATTCAAGATTATAGTTATTCTTTTAGTCCTACCAGAACATTTCTCTTTCTGTGTGTGTGTGTGTATGTGTGTGTGTGTTAAACCCATTTTTATTTATTTAAAGTCAGCTTCTAATTTTTTAAACTGATTTGTCCTCCAGTTGCACATATTTTTGAGGTACCATGTGATGTATCCACACGCGCATACATTGTGTTATTTAAAGCCAGCCTTTTGAAGATTCTTTTGAGATTATATTTCAGATTTTCTGGATCTGATGTATCTGTTGTGTCTGGACTTGGACTCAGTTGTAAATACTACCTGCAGTTATCATTTATTTAGAGTATTAAGATGGAATGAAAAGATACCTTTTTGAAAGGATAGTGAAGCTATGCCTGTCTTTGAATATTTAATCATGATGCTTAGAAGTGATGAGTAATTTGGCACTGGGCATCCTTGTGTAAGTTCTAGTTTTAAGGAAAAATTGTGTTTATACAACATGCATTGTAAGAAACATTTTTCCTCTTGTATTTAGTGTGATTATATGTGGTTAATAATCAGCATTGTTTACATTTTCAAATGTTATACATTGAGTTATTTTCTAAATGGAGGCTTAGGGAGTCCATCTACTTGCTGAAAGTCATACTGGGAATTCTGAATTTAATCCAAGTCTTTTTAACCTCTACTCTTTGTAGTACTGTCGAATGACAGATTTGGTTTGATTGCTTTCCTTTGTAGCTGAATGACCTTGAATAAGTTCTGTAACCCTCTTGTATCCAGCCTTCTGTATAAAAGCATAATACATGTCTTTTTTTTTCTTTTCCCTTATCCAGGAAAGGTTTAAGTGAAATAATATATCTAAAGTGCCTGACACTTTTTTACCCTATCCCCTGATCCTTTCATACCACAACAGTGCCTGTAGTTAAGCTGTTTTTTATTTCTACTCAGAATTGAAACAGATGTCTAAGGGCCATTTTTCTTTTTGGTGCCAGGGGTTGAACCCATGGCTTTGCCATGCTAGGCAGGTGCTCTACCACTGAGCTACACCCCCAACCCCTAGGCAAGGGTTTCTCAGCTGAATAGTTATTTTTGGCTGAATAGTTCTTTCTGTGGAGGCCTCCTGTGTAGCATCTTGGGTTTCTACCACTGGATGCCAGTAAGCCCTATTTGTGACAATAAAAAGCCTACAGACATTGCCAACTATTTCCTGAGGACAAAATTATCCCCTGTTGAAGGTTACAGATGTGCCCAGGAGTGTGTTCATGTGTAGCAGTGGATACTGGTGGTAGTCCTTAGGTGAGCACACCTTTCAGTTTGCTGAGCTGAACAAATGGTGGCATTGCTTCTTGCTGATATCATCCCAGTTAGCCCCATCAGAAGAAAGAGAACCTCATAAGCTTTACCACCTTGTTTGGGGGCTGAATGTAGTAATAATTGACTTTAGTTCTGTTTTACTTTTTTTTTGTGTGGTGCTGGAGATTCAACATGTGGCCTCAGGCATACTAGGCAAGGGCTCAACCCCTGTGCTTCACTCCTAGACCAGTTCTTTTAAAGAGAGTGATCCTCCCTCAGCATTGAGGGAGTTTGGTTCCAGATCTCCTGCAAATACCCAAATCCTTGGACTGGAATGGTGCTTGCATGTGACTTTAGCACATCTTCTATAAATTGCTTTTGATACTTAGCATTATGTGGCAACCCACAGATACTGAGGGCTGACTCTGCAGATCCATCCCAGAACAGTCCCATTTAGCTTGGATAAAACAAATAGGAGTACATTATAGGAGAAATAGAAAATGACGAAAATTGTCCAAGGCATAGCAGTGAGACACATTGAAAGGAAGAACAAGTGATCTTATTTAGCATTCAGATATATCTCAGAGCAGTGTGGTATAAAACTGAGGGAGATAAGGAAAAGGGAAATTGTGGATTGTAAAACCAGCAGTGTGTTTTATGAAGTGTTTCTGTGATGACAGGAGGCTAGATTGCCTGGAATCAGGAGGTTTATGATTCTTCTTAGGTAGTTTATGTAACATTCTTATCTTCCCCAATGTTCAAGCAGTTGTGCTCATCAGACCTTATTGTGGGGAGAGTTTCTTAGGTGCAGAGTGAAGTTTTCATTTTCACATGCTGACAGTCAAGGACCTAAGGATATGGGTTCTGGGTACTCACGAGGAAACCTAACTGGCACTTAGAGTGCACTTTGGTATGTTTAGGAAGTAGTAACTGATGAAATTGAGGTAATATTCTAGATCTTAAAAGATTAAAACATTTGTTTTTCTGGAATGCCACAAATATTTACTAATAGCATAATATTAGAAATTAGAATCATGCATGGGCTGTCAGCCTTCAGGACTTTAACACATTAAATGACAGCAGTCATTTATTTAAAAATTTTATTTCACTTTTTTAAATATGCCTTTAGTTTTGGTTGTGTAAAGAACATTTTAAAAATTATGGTCACATCTTGATTTTAAATAACCTTAAGGTTAGTAATAGGTTTTCCTGGGAGGAACAATGAAGGCTGTGTGCACACTAATAAAGACATCCCTTGAGAATGGTTTCTTGGTGTAGGGAACATTCAGGCTTTGTTTGGGATTTGAAAAGAGGATATGATCAGTCAGCTTGTCAGCAAGGTTCTTGCTAATTTATTGGTGAGAATGGTGTTGGAATAATATCCCATTGGATTTTTTTTTTAATATATTTTTTTTAATTTTTTAGTTCTCGGCAGACACAACATCTTTGTTGGTATGTGGTGCTGAGGATCGAACCTGGGCTGCACACATGCCAGGCGAGCGCGCTACCACTTGAGCCACATCCCCAGCCCCCCATTGGATTTTAAAGAGAAAATATTTGTGGAGAAGGTGGACGTAATGAAAACATGTTTAAAAACAATTTTGTCCATTCTCGTTTTATTTCTTGTGTGATTGAATCCTGGCCATTAAATGAAAAGAACATGTGTGTGAGTCCAGGGCAGGTGTTGGGGGTTAATGGTGAGATTAAGTGCTGGTAAATGCCTGATCGGTTACAGGAATAGGTAAGACTCATCTTCTGTACGGTGGGTTTCTACTATATGCAAGTGGTGTTCTAGTTTTCATGGGTTATTTAAACATAAAAAGTTGTAGTCATTGAACAGGAGAAAATAAAACCTAAACAGAGTGGTAAATTTACCATGAAGTTAAATGAGACCTTAAACTTCAAGCCCCTTTATTTACCCAGGCCCCTCCCAGTTCATTTGCAAAACTAAATCATGATCAGATAAGATCAAAGTCACTCTCAGTGTCACCTTCCAACATACTTTCACTTAGATTGTGTGGTCACATGCGCTTTGTTGAGAGATTCTGAAAGAGCACATGATTTCTGTCTTTTTTTCTGTCTCATGCAAAGGGAAACAAGAAGTTATATTCAGGTGTTGGTGCTTCAGTAACTTGGGGGTCTGTCAAGAAAGCATTAGTCTCGCTATAAGTTTTGACTGAATGAGAACAATCATTGATCTTCCAAGGGTCATGTGTTGGTTGGTGAGAGCCCTGGGTGAGCTCAACTGTAAGGTCACAGGTTCTGCAGGCAGCAGTTCCCATCCCTTTTCCTTAGGGATGTCATGAGGCTCTATCTGTAGTTCCACTTGCTTCTTGTTGTCCAAGTGGAACACAAGAAAAGGGTCTCTTTCAAGTATTTAAAAGGATGAAGGAAATACTATTTGTTACCTGTCCCCCCAAAAACAACGTCAACAACAATAACAACAACAACAGTTTTATTTTGGACAGAATTTTAAGTTTACAGAAAAGTACAGTGATAATTCAGAGAATTCCATGTGCCCCTCACCCACTTCCTGTGGTGCTAGCATCTTACATCCTCGAGGCACCTCTGTCAGAACTGCATGAAGGCCAGCAGTGGTATACTACTGTTTCCCTGAGCTCCTTACGTGCCTTGGGTTCCCCCAAGTTTTCTGCCTCTTTCCTCTGTAGAAATCCTGCCCAGGATGTTTTCCTGCAGTTAGTCGTACTGCTTGTTCTGTTTTGGTCTGTGACAGTTTCTTGGTGAAGTGTCCCTCCATTTGGGAGTGTCTAGTGCTGGAAGAGAATTCCAGAGGAGAAGGGCTCTTCTCAGGTGGTGCTGGGGCCTGGAATGTCAACCTTGACACTTAGTTAAGCAAGTTTTTTCCCGGTTTCTCTGCCAAGTTATTGTTTTCACCTTTTCTGTGCTCTTGTTTAGAAATGGGATGCTAAGTCCAGCCTTATTCAGAAAGAGGGCCAGGTGAGATTGTCCCCTTCCCCCATTTACTTATTGATCCAGTCACCTATTTTCATCAGTCTGGATTTCCACATATTTTGTACTTTGGTCATTATCCACTTACACTCTTTTGCTGCTCAGATAGTTCTAGCTGTTGCCACGGTGGCTCTCCTTTGGGGTGGCCACTTGCCTTTTACCCTTCAGCCATCCTTTTTGGTGGCACACATCCTTGCTTTTTGGCACTGCAGGGTGTTTTGAGTCTCATGTTGTGTATTTCCTGCCCAGGCATTGGCTGAACCTCTAAGGAGCTGTGATTCCTTGGCTGGGAACAGGTGGACCCCAAAAGCTGAGCCCCCGCTATGCTTGCTGCTGCTCCAGTTTTTGTTTTAATGTAGGAGAATTGCAGTGTTAGCTTCATTCCTTCTGGTGCTCATACTGCTAGGTTTGGGGTTTCTTGCTGGTGTTCTGCTTCTGCTGGAAGCCACTGTCCTTTCCTTTGCTTAGCAGGTATTTACTGGATACTACAGAGCCAGGCTGAGTAGGGAGGGTGACAGCAGGCTGTGTGTCAGAGGGAGAAATGCCTGGGAGCTTGAAGCCAGAGAAGCCTTTGCTGGGATGTTGAAATAGACTCTTGGCGCTCAGGGGAGGCTGCCTGGGTGTAGTGGGCAAGCATTCATTGACTGAGGTGTGAGGATGGTCAAGAAATGGTTTGGGAAATCTCAAGGTCATTGGCCTCCCTCTTTCAAGCAGCTGTGGAGACTGGACTGATGGTGTCCCTAAAACAGTAGCATAACCATCTAAGTGATAGCCAGTCAGCCACATTTGAAATGGTTCCCTGTTTGCAAATGTGCGCTTTCATTAGGGCTCTCAAGTGCAATGTGTAGGTACAATACACTCCTTGTGGTGTGCAGATCTGCTCTTGGAACATCTTACATAGACAAAAGAGATGAAAACAGTGTGGTCAGGCACAGCGTTGGCTGAGTATTTCAGATTGCTAGCTGGGATCATATTTACTTTAGGAATGTGAAAAACACTGATACATAGCATATAAAGTGATGCAAGTTAGTTGGGAAAGGTCACAGTATTTTCTCCAGTGCTAATTCTGTGTGGTTACTTTGGTGGCACAGCCAGACAGGGTTTGCTTTTTCCTGCTTTGACTCCACTGGGGCCACCTGATGCAGCCTTTGCTGCTCGAAAGCCAGTGCCCCCCTGGCTGGCGTCCTGTGCATTCTCAAGTGTGTGAAGGGAGGATGTTCCCTGACACCTTGCTTGTTTTGTTGCTGGCATTATCTCATTCAAATTCCTCACCAGATTTTTAACCAGTTCAAGTGCATTTCATCGTATAGTTTGAATCATCTAGTTGAGCAGGTGGTGGGCTGATAACCAAGTACTATAAGGATCTCTTAACAGACTTTTTTTTTTTTGTTGGTGTGCATGTTGTATATATTTGAAGATAAATAATTGGCCACTTCTAACTAAAAAACATTTTTTTTTTCACATTTCTTACTCAGAACTTATTTCTTGGGCTTCTTGGGCTTTTTCCGTTTTTTTCCTGCAATATTTTTTGAAAAATAAATACATAAATACAGGGAAGTGCCCAAGTCATTAGTAATACAACCATGTAAATACCAACCCAGTAAGAACCACACTCAGCATACAAAACAGGACCAGACCAGACCAGACCAGACCAAATCAGAGCAAGAAAGAGGACACCACCAGTCACCCAGAGCCCTCAGCTCAGCTAATCATTGTCTTAGTTTTTGTCACCAGAGATTGGATTTGCTTGATTCAGAATCTTACATTGTGCTTATGTCTGCTTTTTGAAAATCTTTTTCTTTTGTTTGGTGCTGGGGATGGAACCGAGGACCTGGCCTGCTTGGCATGGACTCCATCACCAAGCAGTACTCCCAGTTGGTCTGGCTTTTTGTGTGTGTGTGTGTGTGTAGTGCTGGGGTTGAACTCAGGGCCTTACACATGTGAGGCAAGCCCTCTACCAACTAAGCTACATCTCCGCAGCCCCTCTGTGTGACTTCTTTTAATCAACTTTGCATTCATGACTTACATTATTTGTTGCATGGTATTCAACTATATGACAATACCTGAATTGTTGTATCCATTCTGCTGTTGACGTGCATTATGAATAGTTTGGAATTTTTTAGTTGTTTCAAGCACTGCTGTAAACACTGCTGAATTACTAATATTTGGCTTTTAAAAAAATCTGCCCTTATTTTTTTTCTATTTGTCCCACCTGCTCTGTATACATTTTTTCATTCTCTTTATGAATATTTTTAAAAATTATTAAAATTTTCTTCTTCATTGTAATATTCCATTTTTTTCTTGTAGTTGCCTTACAACATGCATTATTGACTTATTAAATCTCACATAAATTGTTGTATTACTTTCTGTGTAATGCAAAGACCTTAGAGCATTAACTCTGTATTTTAGTTAATATATTTAATTAATTAATTTGTTTATTTTGGTATTGAGGATTAAACCCAGGAGTGCTTAACCACTGAGATATATTCCCAGTACCCCCCTTTTAAAAAATATTTTGAAATAGGGTTTTGCTAAGTTTGCTTAGGACCTTGCTAAGTTGCTTGAACTTGCGATCCTCCTGCTCCAGTCTCCTGAGCCCCTGGGTTTATAGGTGTGAGCCACTGTGCCCAACAGTTCATATATTTTAAATGCCAAAGACAGTATTTTAACACAATATAATATTCATTAGATTGTTTTACAAAATGTCAACTCAGTCCTTCCAGGGAATTTGCAACTTCAAAACTATTTTCGAAGTACTACTAAAACATCATCTTTCTCAATGTCTGCAGGAGATTGGTTCCAGTACTATCCCCAGTACCAAAATCCATGAATGCTCAAGTCTCATATATAAAATGGTGAAATATTGATATATAACCTGTGTGTACATCTCCGTATAGTTTGAATCATCTGTATATGATTTACAATTCCCAGTATAACAAATATGCTATGTAAATAGTTATATTGTTCAAGGAATAGTGATGGGGTGGGAGTGTGTGTATGTTTAGTATAGGCACAGTGTTTTTGTATCCACAATTGGTCAAATCCACTGATGTGAACTTGGGCTGACTATATTTGCTCTTTTTCTTGGATTACTGTATCTAGTTCTGGGTCTATTTGCCCACTGAGGAACTCCTTTTAGTATTTCCTTTAGAGCAGGCCCTGTCATTGTTGAATTCACTGTTTTTGTTGGTCTGAAGACATCTCAGTTTTGTCTTATGCTTTACAAATACTTTTGTTCTAATTTTATTTATTTATTTATTTATTTTTAGTAGTGGGGATTGAACCTAGAGGTACTTTACTCCTGAACCACACCCCAAGCCCTTTTTAATTTTAATTGCTAGGTTGCTTAGAGCCTTGCTAAGTTGTTGAGGCAGGCTTTGGACTTGCAATCCTCCTGCCTCAGCCTCCTAAGCTGCTGGGATGATAGGCATGTGCCACCGTTCCTGGCCTTTCGTCAATATTTTTAAAGCAAATTTATTTAAAATGTCACACAATGTAAAGTGCACAAGTCCTACATGATGAGTTTTGCAGCATGAATAGATACATGTAGCCTTGGAACACGTGTAGCCGGAACAGCACTGCTAGCATCAGGGTGGCCTACCTGTGTCTGGTCATGGCTGTTGTGCCTGCTTGCCTTGTGAGCTCTGTCTACTGATGAGCTCATACAGAACCCACAGTGTGTATGGTTTTACGTCTTTTTTTTTTTTTTTTCCTAGCCTTTGTGAGGTTGAACCTTGTTTCGATTCATTTGTTCGTATTTTAGTGTGACATTCCAATGCGTGACTGTACTGTTCCCATCTCACTCTACCTGGACTCTGGGTTTCAGAGACCCGTTTATTAGATACTGTGATACTGTTATAAACATTATGAACATATCTTTTGGTATAGGTGTAGCATTTGTGTCAAATATTTAAATGTGCAGTGGTTAGTTCATGGTGGGTGTTCAACATTAATAGATATTGTATTTTTGCCAAAAGTTTTCCAATGCGATTTTTAAACACAACCTTTAAAAAAAAAAAACCAGTCTAGGACATCAGTATAAATTTTATGTGACTAAGGTTATTAATAATGTATATTTCAAAATAGCTAAAAGAAGGGCTGGGAATGTAGCTCAGTGGTAGAGCACTTGCCTAGCAGTGTTGGATTCAATGCCTCTTACTCGTCTACCCTCCTACACCCTAAAATCAAAATAGGTAAAGGAGAGGATTTTAAGAATTCTTTTTTTTTTTTTTTGGTACTAGGGATGTTTAACCACTGAACCACATCCTCGTCCTTTTTTATTTTTTATTTAGAGACAGGGTCTTGCTAAGTTGCTTAAAGCCTTGCTAAGTTGCTGAGGCTGGCCTTGAACTTTTGATACTCTTGCCTCAGCCTCCTGAGCTGCTCAGAATACAGATGTGTGCCATTGTGCCTGGCAAGAATTCTTACTGCAAAGAAATAACTATTTGAGCTGTTAGATATGCTGGGTACTCTGATGTGATCATTCCACAATATATACATGTTAAAATATCACTTTATACCCTATAGCTATATGTACAATTATTATTTGTCTATTTGAAGTAAAGCTAAAGTACTGGGGATGTAGCTTAATGGTAGAATGATTGCTCAGTGTGCATGAGTTACCTGGGTTTGATCCAATCCAGAGAGGGGGAGAAGGGAGAGAATGTGAGAGGGAGATATTAGTGTCATATGTGGATAGGTTTTATTCCTAATAATATCAGCACTTCGTGGCCTATGTTTAGCTTATGAAAACTGACCCTTAGGTTATATTAATTTTTTTTAAGTAGAACTATTGTCTTTATACCTTATTTCCTATTTTCTTCACCCTCCCCAATATAATTAGAAGCCAAATTCTTATTTAATATCTTAATACCTTTTGTTTCTAAGAAATAAAGCTAGGTTATTATATTTGACAGGTATGGTAGAGTGCCATTAACAATCCCCATAGGGCCTGGCACGGTGGTGCATACTGGTAATTCCAGCTTGAGAGGCTGAGGCAGGAGGATCACAAGTTCAAAGCCAGACTCAGCAACTGAGGCCCTGAGCAGCTTAGTGAGACCCTGTCTTTAAGTAAAATATAAAAAAGGCTGGGGATGTGCCCCAGTGGTTAGGTGCCCCTGGGTTCAATCCCTTGTACCAAAACCCAAAAAACAACAACAAAAAAATAACCATCTCCATAAGTTGCCTGGTCATGGACATGGCCTGTCTTCCTGGATATTTACTCAGAATACTATGTCAGAGGAATCCCTTTTACATGACTTTATTTGCTAATGTCAGTAATATCTGAGTGCCTTCTGAGTGAACTGTCCCCCAGGTGGAAGATAGAATGAGGGGTGCAGTATACCCATTCCTAGATGAAGCTCGTAGCTGCATTGACACCTGGAGTACAGTACAGCGACCTCAGAATTTCAGAGACTGTAGAACCTGTGAACCCAGAGCAGGGCGACTGGCTGCCTGTGACACCTGGCTGGTGTCAGAAGTAGTTTTGTTTCTGGACAAGGTAAAGGAGGAGCAGAGGTAAAAGGAAGGCCTGGGAGGCAGATGCATTGGGGTCGAAAGGTTGGAGGTGTAGGGCTGGGGATGTGGCTCAAGCGGTAGTGCGCTCGCCTGGCATGCATGCGGCCCGGGTTCAATCCTCAGCACCACATACCAACAAAGATGTTGTGTCCGCCGAGAACTAAAACAATAAAACATTAAAAATTCTCTCTCTCTCTCTCTCTCTCCTCTCTCACTCTCTCTTTAAAAAAAAAAAATTCTCTCTCTCTCTCTCTCTCTCTCTCTCCCTCCCTCTCCCTCCCCCTCTCTCTCCTCTCTCTCTCCTCTCTCTCTCCTCTCTCACTCTCTCTTTTAAAAAAAAAAAAAGTTGGAGGTGTAATGGGAGACAGTGTGCCACCCACCGGAGTGGTGAGTGCCCAGTGTGCTGCCCCACTTTCCCTGGGAACCCTCACTGCAGTGCTGCTAAATCCGTGAACAGCCTGCGTTCTCACTGGGTGCTTCAGGCTGCCCCTACCAGTGATTTGGACTTGGCATGGAGGTTAAACCTGTTTGTCTTCTCTGGTGGGCGTTCACTGTGCCTGGGGCAGGGATGTGTGTGGGAGAGCATGCTGGCTGGACTCTGGCTACCCAGGAATGGGCACCAGAGAGGCCAAGAAGGACCTGTAGGGAGGGGAAGCAGGAGGGTGACATGGAGGGCTTTGTAGGGGGGCTCTTGACGGGGTGAGGCTTGGGCCCAAGATGCTAGTGGTCCTCCACGCTGTCTTTAGATCCTGATTGCTCTGAGTTGAAGAACCACTCAGGGGCACAAGGGCTGCTCAGACCAGAGGATGGAGGGCTGACCAGGGGAACTAGAGCAGGGCGAGGCTCTTGAGTTCCTGATGTGTGGGTGAGAAAGAGGCAGGAATCTTCAGACTCCTGGTCTCCTTTCCTGGGTGTTGTGGAGGCAGGAGGGCAGGTCAGGGAGGGAAGAAGATGACTTGGGCTTCATGGAAGTTCAGTTGGCTGGGGAAATACTTTTCCTATGGAGTCATGTCAATTCTCCTGTCTTTGGTTCTTCCCGGTACTTGTACATCAACTGTGTAATATCCTGTGGTGACATGGAAAGAACATGAGACTTGGCTACAAAAGATGTGGTTTTGATTCTTGGCTCTGATGCTTACTGCTTAGTTGTGACCTCAAGCAAGCCATGTAACCTTTGGCTTTCTAATTTTTTCTTATTTTTAATCTATAAAATGGAAGTAATATTCAGTTAGCTTTTTTTTTTTTTTTGTGCTGAGGATTGAACCCAGGGGTGCTCTACCACTGAGTTTCACCCCCAGACCTTTATATATATATTTTTTATTTTGAGACAGGATCTCTCCAAATTGCCCAGACTGGCCTTGATCTTGTGATACTCCTGCCTCAGGCGTGCACTACCACACCTGGCTGTTCAGCTCTTTTTACAAAATTGTTTTGAGAATTAAATGAATGTGTGTGAGGACATTTCGTCAGCTCATACATTCTGCACAAATATATTGTTACTGAACTATTATTACCCTTTGTGAAAAGATGAGTATTTTCCTTTGTGAAAAGATGAGTATTTTAAGATTCTTTGATTCAAGATTGATAAGAAATTCTGAAACAATATCAGATATAATTTTTGGAGGTCCATAGAATGATTCTTGAGGTTGAAAAAAATCTGAAACTGTAGGTATTCATATTTGTCTTAGGGCTGTACTAGGTTTTAGAATAGATCATAAGGACTGGGGATTTTGTTGGAGAATACTAGAAAAAGGTAATTAGCATTTGAGAACCATTTATAGTTTTACCTGCTTTCCATGTGTATAATCTTGTTTTCCCTGTTCTTTACTACTTTTTTAACTCATTGTATATTTACTTCCTAATTAATTTAGCTTTTTAAAACCTTTTGGGGAGTGAAAGAGAGCTTATTTCCATTAATAATAAAAATAATGTAAATATAGCATTTCCCCTGAACTCTCGGAACAAATTTTACATAAGATCTGTAAAAGAAGATAGCTTAGACAAAGTGAAACATTTGGATGATTCTTTGCTTGGTGAGTTAAAATTTAATTTTGATGGGAAATTGTCATAATAGTTGCTCCCAAACTCATGTTTTCCTTTTAGTTAATGTCATTTTGTTCTGTTTATACTTAAAGATCCTGGGCAAGGAATGCAGCTCAGTGGTAAGGTACCTGTGCCCAAGCACCAAACAAACAAAAACTTAGTATTTTACTCACAAGTATAATAAAAAGCAAAGCTTTTTTTTTTTTTTTTTTTACTCTCTCCCCCTTCTCCTTCTCTCTCTCCATGTGTGTCTGTGTTTATAAATATTTATATGAATGAAAATTTAAATAGATAAAAATGTGTTCCTTAGTAGGTTTGTGTATGTGTGTGTAGGGAGGCAGTGCTGGGGATGGAACCCAGGGCCTCCTTCCTGCTGGGCAAGTGCTGTACCACTGAGTCCTCCTCCCCCTGTCCCTACCTAGGTTTTTTTTTTTTTTGTAGTTTATTTATTTATTTATTTATTTATTTATTTATTTTTTTTTAAAGAGAGAGTGAGAGAGAGGGGGGCACAGAGAGAGAGAGAGAGAGAGAGAATTTTAACATTTATTTATTTTTTCTTAATTCTCGGCGGACACAACATCATTGTTGGTATGTGGTGCTGCTGGGGATCGAACCCGGGCCGCACGCATGCCAGGCGAGCGCGCTACCGCTTGAGCCACATCCCCAGCCCCTTTTTTTTGTAGTTTAAATCAGATATACTCAAATCTTGATAGGGGTGAGTAATAAAGAGGTAAATGGATATGGATGGTGGAGTTGTGATCTATCTAAGGGGAGATAGGGCCAGCAAGATAGAAGTACCTGAGCTGCCTGGCAGGGCCCTTCCTGACTGGAAGATCTCTTGCATGGTCCTGGGTCACAGTGGAGAGGAGATCCTAAGGATGTGCAGGGATATATGGAAGGGACACAGGACCTTCACTGACAGGAGCCCTGGACATTTGGGAGGCAGTGGCGATTCTGCCCGGGAGTCCCTTCCCAGTTCTTGTTCTTGAAGGAAATGTGGTCTTAAGTGTATTTTTAAATTTCATGAAATTTAAGCAATCTTTTAATTAATATTGCTAGGGAAAATTTAAGTGTTTACAAAAAGTATCATAGATTCCGTTATCTCTGTGCTCTATGGAGGAGTGTCAGTTCTGTGGCCCCAGGGCTGATCTCCTGCCTTCCTGTGCCCAGGCTACACCTCCCACCTGTCCGAAGAGGTCTTCTGAAGATCGAGTTCTACACAGCCATGACTGGCTGGCTGCAGCTGGCAGCAGAGGCGAAACCTGTTTTCTCTGGTAACTTTTGGTGTTGCCACATTACATAAAACAGACAAGGTGATATTTGAGCTATGTGGAGAAAACCTGCTGAAACTGAAGTAATCATTTTTCAGGGGAAATAACTTGACATTTAATGATATTTATGATGTTTGTTCTATGAGAGAATATTAAGGTTGTTGAATAGAAAGAGAAAAACAACACTGATAATTAAGAACTCTTGTTTTGAAAAGTTAAATTTCTAATATTTTGTCATGGAACTGCTTGGGGAGCTGTGGGACACATTTCCTCCTAGATTGGGGTGGTGGAGGCAAGGAGACCTAATGAGCAAGGGACAGAATCGGTGTGTTGGTCCTCCACAGTGCTCAGCCTCTGTGGAAACTGCTTTCTCATCTGGGCCCCAAGCTGCAGCCTGTATCCATAGCAAAGAACCAGTACGTGATGTGCGCTGAAGAAACAATGGTGAGTTTTAATCCTTGTCATTGGGTCCAGAACTAACCCCTGGTCCCTGGGAGGTGACCAGCAATAATAAAAAAGCAAGGCTTTCATTTTTTTTTAAGATAAGAAATTTACTTATGAAGCATAGGATGCATAGTATAGACTGTCTTGAGAAAATAAAGCAGGTTTATGTCACCTTTGCCACTAATCTGACTTTTTTATCCAAAAAGTTGAAGCTGAAGGTCCTAGAGCCTGCCCCAGGGCAGAGCCTGCAGATGGCAGTTATTTCATCCCAAAGGAGAGTCCAGTTCTGGGCAGTGCCTGTGTGTAAATAGGCTGAACACTTTTTCCCTGAGTGGCATTAAAATTAGAGGTTATGGCTGGGCGCAGTGGCACATGCCTGTAATCCCAGCAGCTCGGCAGGCTGAGGTCGGGGGATTGAGAATTCAAAGCTAACCTCAGCAACAGTGAGGTGCTAAGCAACTCAGTGAGACCTGTCTCTAAATAACATACAAAAAATAGGGCTGGGGATGTGACTCAGTAGTTGAGTACCCCTGAATTCAATCCCTGGTACCAAAAAAAAAACAAAAACAAAACAACAACAACAACAGAAAATAACAATTAGAAGTTATGCTCCTGACCAGGATCTTGGAGTTGAAATCTGTTGGATAAGAGCAACAGTGTAGGCATCGTGTCTGTGCATGTCTATAATTGTTTAAAGTGGTAAGATTGTGCTCCAGATCCTTGAAAATGTTGATTAAATGTGTCGTACTCATTGATTATTTAAAGGATTCCTCTGTCCTCTCAAGTGGGTGTGAAGCTTAAACACGGCTTTTTTTCTTTTCTTTTGCCCATAGTTATGAGTCACGACCAAGGAATAGTAAACCAAAGCAATACTTTGCAAATTTTGCTTCTGATATTCCCAGACTTCCCCCGTGCTGGTGCTTTGCCTCCCTTTTAGGCACTATTGATTCCTGTTCTTCCCTTTATTGAGTGAGGAGAGAGAGACCAGCTGCTGGTTGGTCTCAGTTCTTTGACCTCTAAGGACTCATTTTATTCTTGGCTTGAGCCTCCTCCGCTGTAACAGGAGGGCTTTACACCTCCCTTCTCATGTCTGGTCTTCAGATCAGTGCAGCCTGTGTTTGAGCTCTCTAAGACAAGTGTGAACTGATTGTATTGAGATATTTCACTGGTAATAATTTTGTCTCCTAGCTTTTAAAAGGTTACTATTGAGGTTTGAATGGCATGTAATTTTAGAAATGTCCAGGGAAGTTTGGACGGATACCTCTTATCCTTTTAAATGCATCTTTGGCAGAGGTGTTCAGAACGGTTCCACTGTTTGTAGCATTTCCCTTAAGGTGGGAATCTTTGTAAAAATAATTGTCAGAGCATCTACATGAAGTTATCAACTAAAGCTGTTCAGTGTAAGGACATGGAAGAAATCTTCGTAACCAGAATCACTCTTAGGGTGCTGTCAGTTTTGGAAGAAGTATTTGCAAGGTAGGATAAGACCCCTGGGGTGTGCACAAGCTGGATAGCCAGGAAGAAGTCAAGGTGGAGACAGTGAAAAGGTGAGGGAAAGCAGAGATGGAGAATGACTGCAGCTCCTTGCCAGCCCCCGTCTTCGGAGGTGTCAGTGATTTTTTCACGCCCAGGCTAGTAATGCAGCATGCACAGATGTAGGAGACTCTTGGACCTTAAAGAAATTGGGCGGGGACTGGGTTATAACTCAGTGGTACAGCGCGTGCCTAGCACATGGGAGGTGTTGGGCTCAATCCTTAGCACCATGTAAACAAAACAAATGCATTGTGTCCATCCAAAACTTAAAAAAAGTTAATAATAAATTGGGTGGTCTTTGTACTTAGGGCCCAAGCAAGCACCGGATCTTGGGGAGGTCAGGTAGCCTGTTGATGCACAGCTAGTGTGGAAGAGAAGGATCTTTTTGAATTAACTCCTTAAGTTTAGGAAGCAGCCCTCCTGGATCACACCTAAAAAGTGTGACGCTGAGGCCTCACGCTGCCTCCTGTGTCCTGTGTGCCATGTGGGGGCTGTGTCTCAGTTCTCACTCAGGGTGTTTTCTCTAGGGTTGGTACAGTGTGCATGGTTTCCTGGGTTTGGGTTTGTAATGAAGAGGGAATGTCCTTTTGCTTTGATGGTCCATGTCTTGGTTTTCTGTAAAAAATGACCATAAACTTCATGGCTTCAAAACAACATAAAATTGTTATCTTACAGTTCTGGCAGTCAGAAGTCTGAAAATAAGAGCCGAAATCTAGGCGTCGGCAGGCTGTGTTCCCTCTGGAGGCTCCAGGGAGACTGCATCCTTCCTTTTCCAGCTTCTGAAGGCCTCCTGCGTGTTCCCTTGGTCCCCTTTCTCTCTGCTCCCGTCTGCCCTTCCCCTCTGATTCTGAGCCTGCTGCCTTCTCCCCTGGTGACCCTCCAGTTGGATGCCTTTGGGCCATTTTGGAACACACTGGAGCGGCTCCCTCTGTGTTGGGTCCTGCAGGAATATCCTCTTGTGCTTAAGTTGCGGCTTAATGCCCTGGCCGCCCATGTGGGCCTGTGGGCCACTCCTCTCCTCTCCTCCTGACCCTCTGTGCTCCCCACAGACTGCTGTCTTCTGCTTTTTCCTGTAGCCTGCAGTCAGTTCTGCTCAGCTTCGAGGTCTTTGTTTAAACAGCATCTTCTCAAGGAGTCTTACCTGGCCACCCTGAGTGGAGTCATTTCTCTTGTTCTTTCTCTCCCTTTTGTGTCCTTAATAGCAGTTATCACCAGTTGTGATTATTTTGCTTGATTGGTTTTCCTTCCCATTCTCTTTTTTGGTCTGTGTTATTAAATGTAGACACTATGGGACGAGACCCGTGTCCGGCTTGGTCACTCCACGTCATCAGTGCTAATGATCGTCAGGAGCACCTAATATGTGTTCAGTCAGTGGAGGTACCTCCTAGGTTCATCGTGATAAAGCACATGAGTTCGAATGGTCAGATGGACCTAAACATTGTCCAGTGTGGTCACAAAGGAAGAGATTTGAGAATAATTCAGAGAAGTATCTATTTGTTTAAAAGTTTAGGAATTCTGTGTCTCTGGGGGTATAGTTTGCCCTGTGCTTACTCAGTGGTTTGTGTGTGGCATTGTGATCGCTCAGCCAGGCAGGAGGCTTCTGCTCCAGGTGTGATCACTCAGCTAGGTGGGAGGCTTCTGCTCCAGAGCTCTTGACTCCAAAGTACTGTTTGGCCATATGAAAACTTGGGGATCTTTTTCTGAGACACTGCCAGAAAAAGTTTGTGTCAGAGTTGTGTGGTTCATGGGAATCTGGCTGCACTGAGGGAAGTGGATAGGGCGCTGAGCTGTAATCTTAATGCCATCCCTGTGGCCTGCTGCGCCTCCATGAAAGTGACGTGTGCAGAATTGCTGACTGCAGATTTGCTGACTGTAGCCACCTGAGTGTCAGCACTGAAGACTCAAGATGCCTGCTAGATGGGGCTGTGGTTGTGGCTCAGTGGTAGAATGCTTGCCTGGAACATGTGAGGCACTACCTTCAATCCCCAGACTACATAAAAATCAATAAACAAAATAAAGGTATTGTGTCCATCTATAGCTTAAAAAAAATTAAGAAAAAAAGCCTGCTAGAGTGGTGTTGTCTGGTGAGTTCTTATGATGCATGTCTTATACCAGGACTGGTGTGCTGCTACCACTTTTTTTTGGTAAATACTTTCTAGTTGTAGATGGACACAATAACCTTTTTATTTTATTTATTTATTTTTATGTGGTGCTGAGGACTGACCCCAGTGCCTTACATGTGCTAGGCAAGTGCTCTATCACAAAGCCACAACCCCAGCCCTCTGTCTGCTGCTTAAAACCATTACCTATCATTTTATATTGAGATGCAGGGTGTTCCGTTTCCTGCATCATGAGGGGCTCATCCAGGAAAACTTCAGAACAGAATGTGTCTTTTAGATGAGTTAAAAAGAAGAGTTTAAAACACGGCCCTGCCCATTCCTGTTGAGAAACATTGAGCTAAACTTCTGGCTTCCTGTGCAAATCATCCCTCTGCTTAGTGTGTGAGTGCTTCTTGACAATTTGGAAATATTTTGAAAACTTAATATTTAAATTCAGATTTTGTTTTAGCATTTCTTTTTTAATTGTAGTTGGACACAATACCTTTGTTTATTTATTTATTTTTATTTTTTAATTTTTTTTAAAGAGAGTGAGAGAGGAGAGAGAGAGAGAGAGAGAGAGAGAGAGAGAGAGAGAGAGAGAGAGAGAGAATTTTTAATATTTATTTTTTAGTTCTCGGCGGACACAACATCTTTGTTGGTATGTGGTGCTGAGGATCGAACCTGGGCCGCACGCATGCCAGGCGAGCGCGCTACCGCTTGAGCCACATCCCCAGCCCCTGTTTATTTATTTTTATGTAGTGTTGAGGATTGAACCCAGGGCCTTGATGTGCTAGTTGGGCGCTCTGCCACTGAGCCCCAGACCCTTACTTCAGATATTTGATTTTATGTTGTCACACAGTTAATCTGTCCTTCTAAACTCAGCCTACTTCATATTTAATTGAAAGATCTGCTTCACTGTGTTTATAACCTCACTACTTGGGAAGGCCTTCCATCATTGTATACAACTGGAAGTGCCATAGGTGACCTCGTATGATTTCTGGGTTCTGGAAGGATCCTTATATCTGGTTCTATACAACAGTGCCCAGTCCTTGAAGAAAGGTGCAGAAGTGGTCAAGTGAAAATCCCTTGGTGCCAGACTGGAGGTTTCCAGCCTGAGTGGTGTGTGAGAGTGGCGGTTTCTCCATTTCCCCTTCTCTCCCTGCCAGCACAGCATCCCTGTGATCCCCTCCAGGTCCCACCAGCTCTAGGAAGTGGGAATGGAAGACAGAGGTAAGACAGTCCCACTAGCACACAGGCGATCGGGAGCCTGGCGGTCCTCCTGGCCTGCCACCCACTCTGTGTCATCACGTGGCAGTCATTTGACTCTGCAGCCTCTTGGGTTACTCATTTACGAAATGAGTGGATTGAGCAAGACCATTTCCAAGGTCCTAAGCTCTGATGTCATGTGATTGGGGTTTTCTGACTCCTGGGTCAGCATCTGGGCGAGGATTTGGTGGCAGACTGGTGTAGGCGGTCAGGCCCTGCATACTTGGGATGTTGTCACATTCTCTGGGGGGATTCACCGGCTCACCCTGGATAACCAGGAACAGTTACACTCTCCCACAAGAATTCTTGGTGCTCTTATAGGAAGGCATTTTTAGTTTTGTAAACAGGTTTTGGAAAGAATCCTATTACATATAATCAAATGCCCTTTTGACATTATCATTTTTTAAGCACTTTGTTATGTTCAGGTGCAAGATGTTTTAGGCTCATTTGGCCATTTCCCTGTCCTGGCCTAGAGTCGGCCAGCTCCCAAGGGGTGTCCTGGTCCGATGAAGGGGAATGGGCATAGGTGTGCCCTTGCAGAATGGGTGCCTGGAAAGCGTGGGTGTGGAATTGAGAAATGACTCTAGTTCTAGTCACCCACGGAGCTCTTCCCCTCCTTCCCACATAGTCTTGTGTTTTCCTTCCCTCACAGAATGGTCCTCCCACCACCAGTGTACTCATTTGCTCAGTGCTCGCAGTTTTTACCAGCAAGACCACCAGCAGCAAACCCACTACCAAAAAAATTACAGATTTCTTTGTAATTCTCTTTACTTTAAGAATCTATCCTACTGAAGCCACACATCCACGTGCATACTCTTGGAGGTTGCTCTGTTCTCTCTTATAGTGTGGGGTGGCCCCCTCCCCTGGTGCAGAATAGGCCTTAGGAAATGTTTGCAAAGAACCAGTCTGCCCCCTTTTTTGGGCTGCCTCTGATCAACAGCACTTTCCTACTTTCATTACCACTTTTGTAAAACTAATCTACCTAAAGCATTAATGGTTTGAACAGATAGTTGTATGTGAATATAGACATAAATAAAGTCTGTAACGATATGCAGAATCACATCCTAATAATTTTATATAACAGATTAAAAAAACAGTCATCTTTAGCAAGCCCTCCTATATAAAAACCTCATCTATTTAGCTCATTATATATATTCACATAGTCTTTAATTACTCATTGCTTATATATATGTTTTAATTGGCAGGACTCAAGGTCCCTTGTTATCTGACCTCAGCTGCAGCTGGTGTTTTTACATTAGGGTCATTAGGTGGTGGGAATCGTGGCTCCCCTTCAGTTTTCGTCTAGAACTGGGTGGCCTACGAAACCATTGCTCATGATTTTCCTTTGGTGGTGTCATCATAGACTCTTAGGTGTAGGAAGTCATTAAACCTGAAGAAAGGAAAGCCCCAAGACCGATGGGGCCATCACTGTGGAGCTGGCTGGGTGAGTGGGAGGGTGAGGAGTGGGGTTAGTGGGGGACACGTGGGAGGATGGAGAGCAGTGCCGCCTGCCCGCCTGATGACAGGTGAGCTCAGGAGGAGGAAGCCTGAGCCACTGAATTCCCAGGGCCCACATGGAGCACATGGAGGTGTTGTCTGTTCTTGTCGACACTACTTAATGCAAAGTTCTCCTTTAAAGCAGCTGCTTTTATTTTTTATTTTATTTTTTTTAAAGAGAGAGAATTTTTTGATATTTATTTTTCAGTTTTCAGCAGACACAACATCTTTGTCTGTAAAAGCATTTTTGCCACCCACATTGACAGAAATGTATGGCCACACATGTTCCTTGGCTTATGTCTCTGAGGTGACGAATGACACTATGTTGGTACAGCCAGGTCCTGTTCAATTCTGGTCATCCTTCAGGTAGTCTTCTATTGAAAGAATTACTAAATTCATGATGTGCCATCTAATCACATATTAAAGAAGAAAAGCCACATGTTAAAGAAAACCTGAATTTGAAACATTTCTGCTTGCATTGAAATGATCGCTGTACCTTTAAAATGGAAATATATTGGGGGAAAGCCCAAGAATCTTTAAAGTTTTCTTAAGGTATATTTAAAATGTCTTTAAAATATTTTAAGATATTTTAAAAAGAAAGTAGGACTTTAAAAGCATTTTTATTTTCTTTTGATTAATTGGTATGAATGCATATTAAGTATGTGTGTTTTAGATTAAGCATATTCTTCTATCTTTTTCTTTATTATTTTCACATGGGCCCATTTAGGCTTAAATATCTGAGCAAGATCTAGAAAATTGGTCACTCTAGCACTTTTTATTTGCATAGATATTTTTATAGGTATAATAAAGTCATGGTCAGAGTAACTCATATATTCGTCAATGATTAAAAAAATCCAAAATCCTTTGAAAGTAACTTTTCTCATTTTTATTACAGGTAAAATGGGAAATTCACGTTGTACAGAAACAGAGGTAAGAGACACTCAAGTATTTTGAGTAAAGCAACTTAGCTGTCCTGTTTTTACTTAGTGCTGACCATATCACTGCTGTTCTTGGTTTCTCTTAAGAATATACTGGGAACAGCTATAAACTGTTTATACTGAAGGATGAAAAGTGAAGAGAAATTTAGTTACCTTGTTTACATGCTTGTAATGTCAAGGTATATTATAAAGAGTGACTTAATTATAATTTAAAATTGTTTCTGTAATAGTATTTGTGGGATTGAGTTAAGACCAAGATCTCTGAATAAAAATTAAGTCCAATTTAATAACCCAGCCTAGTGTGTTGTGATCAAAACATCACTTAGATGTGTTGGACTCTGTGAGGCTTCCTGAGTGTAGGAAAGAAAAACAGGGACTCAGAAATGGTGTTCTAGAAAGAAGAATAAGGAATCAAATGTTGTGTTGTTCACACAAGTAGCCTTATTTTTTAATAATTTAAATAACTTGGTTCAGAACTGTGGTTATGAAGTTTGAGGCATTTCTGTGTGTCCCTGAGGTGCCAGGGCTGCACTGTGTGACTCTCTTTCTGCTCTCATGGAGTGGGGCGTCGGGTTCTTGTTCGTGATGATGCCTGAATAAAAGATTTGGGAAATTTTGTTTCTGAAGCTTCTGCATTCTGATGTAGGTTTTAATAAATTTTAACTTTAGTGAAATTCAAGCTTCCCAAGGGATTATATTATGCAATAAGAAGCAAAAATGATTTTTGTATTTTCTGTTCAACTTTGAAATAACTTGAGATAATTTTTCAAATTAGTTCTAAAAATAGGTTACAGTATTTTTATATTGCTAGGATTTTGAGGCACTGTTCAGGGGGCATCAAGGAGTAGGACTGGACTGAAGTCAGAATGGAGGTTTTATCTGTGGTTTCTGGGTGTGCATCTTTCTAGGAGTACAATTTTGAGCAAGTGTTGTTTTTTTTTTCTCTCAGAACTTTGTCTCTCTTACCTGTAAAGCATTAATGACAATCCCTGGTGACTTCCTAGGGTTGTGGAACTTAAGACTTGAGATCGTCGCCTTATGTGAGCAGATGTTTTCCAAACCTGAAGGCTCTGTCACAGTGAAGATCAGGGAGTTTCTGGCACTTGCCTACACTTGGTGATGTGGTGTGGCCATGTGTACAAGGCCCCGTCCTCGGACAGAACCAGCTGGCTGTAGCGTTGCTGCCTCTGCACAGGATGGCTCACTCCTCCTATTTCCTGACTGGTAAATTAGGTCACCAGAAGGAATGAGCCTAAGCAGAATTTTTAAAATAACTGTTGAGGGAAGAGGGCCAATTATAGGAAAATGGAAAGTTCAATCTGGTTTAAAAAGTAGGTTCTGGGTAAAGTAGGTGACAGTTTCCTCTGGAGAGGAGATTGGGATGGTGGATGGTTGCTTATATTGTTTGAGTTTTTTAAAGAAAAATAAATGCCTCTGTGTATTACTTTTTAGTAATTAAAATCCTAACCGGCAGGGGCAGTGAGGCTGTAGGAACTACACTTTTAAGAAGTTTTGGGACCTGAGAGGAGATGTTCTTGGGTTGTTTTGCAGTTAGGGAAGATGTGCCTTTGGGGGGAGGAGAGAACGTGAGACTGACGTCCAGGTGGAGCCTGATTACCTGTTGAAGCAGCCCCCAGGGTGGATGAGAGGGGCGGTGGTGGGAGCAGGACCACAGGGTCCCTGAGACCCTTTCTGGGGATCTGCAAGGTTAAGACCATTTTCATAGTACTCTCGGACGTTATTTGCCTTTTGTCTTCATCCTCTAGAGTGTGCCATGGGCTTTCAATGACTGATTCTGGGTAGCCGTGATGGCTAGACTGACTGTAGGAGCCAGCCCGAGGTCTGCTGCCTGTTATGAACCCAGCATCAGAGCGTTTTGCAAAATGTGGAACAGTATAGCCCTTCTTGATTTTTTGGAAAATATTTTTTTTAAATGAAAACGTATTTGTATTAATATGTTATGGGGTTTAAATGAACTAATGATATTCTTAAAATTTCTTTTTTTATTTCAAACATAGTAAATGTTAGATTGTAGCCCACATAAACGGAAACTCTCTGGAGTCCTTGGTGATTTTTTTTAGAGTATAAAGGTCTCCTAAAACCAAAAGGTTTGACAGCTGCTGGGTAATGCGCCCTTGCAGAAGCTCTTTCTCTGAGGAACAGGATGAGGGAACCCCTGCAGGCCCTGGAGAGCCAGGACACCCCTTGCAGATTCTGGCCAGTGGCCTCTGCAGAGAGGAGACAGGCTTGGGTACTGCGGGGCCTTCGGGGCTCCTGAGTAGTTTTCTAGTGAGGACAGAGGTTTGAAGCCCCTGTGCTTGGCAGGCTTGCTGTGTGGACGGTGGCTAGGGCTTGTGCAGATGGTGGCTGGGGCTTCAGGGTGGGCCCCCACCTTGGGATTCTTCCTGGTGGTAAGCTGAGGGCAGAGCCCTGCCCGGCCTGGCCGAGGAGTGCAGCTTGTGATTGCTATTATGCAATGAGGTTTTCTGGAGGGAGCCGAAGGTCCTGCTTCTTGAGCAGCCCGCTGGTGAAAAAGGAGGCCTTGTATCTTTCTTGGGCTTCAGTACTCTCATCAAGACAGCATAGTTGAAATGGACAACTAACTTCAAGTGTTCAAGTGTGTTTATTTTAGTGGTTTTTGTGGTACTTAAAAATAATGTTAATAATTGTTTCCTAGTTTTTCTCATAATTCTCTTTTTAATATGACTATGCAGGCATTCAGTTAACAAGTTCTTTTGCCTTAAGATTAGCTAATGTTTATTGCAATCAAGAATTTTGCCACATTTGTCACGGTTTGGATTTTTTTTTTTTTGGCAGTGCTGGGGATGGAACCTCGACTTTGCATGTGCTCAGTAGGGCTCTGCCACTGAGCCTCACCCCAGCCCACTGGAAGGATGTTTCCAGTGTACTGCATTATGCTCTCATGTTCCCGTATTTGAACTTGTGAAGGGAAATCTTTCATGTGACTTCTTCTTAAGGATCTACTTCCTTTTTAAAAATTTTTAATAGGCAATTTTTCCATACTTTCCCACCCATCCCCCCATTTTTATGCACAGTGAAATTACTCCTTTTAGTTTTACAGTGTTGCAAATGCATTCATTTGTTGACACCACCTCCCCCCCCATAGCTCCCCCCCCCCCATAGCCCCGGTGCTCCTCCTCCAAGCCTGTGGTGACCTCTGATGTGCATGCTGTCCTTATAGCTCTGAGGAGGACATGTAGTTTAAACAGAATGGCCCATACTTTTCCCTTCTGTGGCTGCCAGTTCCGGCTGGTGACTTATAAACTGGGAATGACTGTCCTGTACTTGGCCTGCCTGTCAAGAAAACAGTTCTGACCCAGATTAGGAGCTTTTACCGACATTTTATAAGTTTTTCCTTCTGCCATTATTTAAATAGTTTTTATGGATTATAAATTTGAAGAAAAATTGTTGAGTACTTAAAATTACTAAGACATAACTGATTTGAATTTTCAAGTATTTAAACTGAGACTTCCTTTTTTTTTTTTTTTTTTAAAGTTTTCTGGATTTCATTACATTCCTGTCTTCCATTAACTACCACTAATTATGTAGCATTCAGAGGCCTTTCCCTTTAATAGGAAAGAAGGTTAAATGAATAACTAGAACAACCCTGCTGTTCCCCTGGCATATTAGCTATATTTTAAGTGGAATAGGTTAATGTATTACATAAAGTTAGATTAACTTTTATCATTACTGTAGTCTTGATAGAGCTGATTTAAGTGAACTTTCAGTAGAAATTATTTTAATTTATATCACAGCAGAAAAATTTAAACTTTACTGAAGGAAACTATTTAAAAAAATTATACTTATATCTTTAAAGTAGAGTTCATATATACTGTGGATAAGTATTTATTTTGCTTTATTCCTGCGTACATCTTTAAAAAACACTAGAGCTTTCTCAATGCCAGGCACTATTAGAGACATTAATTAATTCTCATAACAAATTTATGAGATGGCTGCTATTATTATTGGTATTTTAGAGTTGAAAGCTAAGGTATAGAGAGGCTAAACAAGTTGCAGAACCACTCTCGTCTACCCCATGCTTTCCTTTGCTCAGCCTGTGTGTGTGTGTGTGTGTGTGTGTGTGTGTGTGTGTGTGTGTGTGCGCGCGCGCGCGCGCCTGTAGTGTGGACATCTGTATTGTGCTGGTAATTAGGGCCCCGAGGAGAACAGTGCGTGGTCTGCATCTCCTCACCCTGTGTGTACCCTGACCAGGGACTGCTAAACCTAACCAACCTGTGAGGCTGTAGCGCTGTCCGCAGACCTTCAATCCACAAGTTGGGTGGGTACAGAGTTTGCACAATGGTCTGCTTCTGAATTACTCAAGAATGATTCAAGAACTGTCCTATATATTAGAATCTCCTGGGAAGTTGGACCTAGAATTGGTCTGCTTTGGGGAAAACCCAGATATCTTGGAAATGAGCCAAGAAATACATTAGAGTTAGTGTTTTGGACTTACTCCATTTTTGGTTGTGGATAGGTTTTTTTTTTTTTTTTTTTTTTTTTTTTTTTTTTTATGTGTAGATGGACACAATACAATGCCTTTATTTTTATGTGGTGCTGAGGATCGAACCCGGGTCCCGCCCGAGCTAGGCGAGCGCTCTACTGCTGAGCCACAATCCTAGCCCCGGTTGTGGATAGTTTTTAACCCAAATTGGACTATATGATTTTTTGTTTGTTTCCTGAGCAACCGAGAGGTGGTACGTGGAGGTTGCTGTGGTGCAGAATATGATGTTTTAAAATGTTCACTTTGTCTCTGGCTCAATCTGCCCATTGCACTCTGGCCTCCATACATATTGTTTCTTTTGACATGGTATCACCCTTAGTTAATTTTATAAGCAACTGAAAAATCTAACTTGAGAGAAGTGTATGATATTTTTTGTAAAAGTATTTGCATGTGTATACAACTTGAGTTGCTTGAATGAGGCAGTTTCCTTTGACCCTCCCCCTTTTTTTTGGTGGAACCAGGGATTGAACCCAGGAGCACTGAACCACTGAGCTGTATCCCCGGGCCTTTTTTTAAATTTAGAGACAGGGTCTCTGTAGTTACTTAGGGACTTGCTGAGTTGCTGAGGCTGGCTTTGAACTTGCAATCTTTCTGCTTCAGCCTCCGAAGCCACTGAGGTTATAGGTGTGGGCCACCATGACTGGCATACTGTGTGACCGTTAAAATAGCATTTGATACAAAATAATACAAAGGGAGAAATGCTCTCAAGTCTACCCTTTTTAGCACAAGGCTTTGTCTGTCTTAAACTTAAGTTGAACAGTTGATAAATGGAATTAGACCACAAGAAGTTAAAATGGTGATATGCCACCAAAAGGATTAAAAGAATAAGCTCTGGGAACTCCTGGTAATAACATGACATCCTCCCTCCTCCTCGGTCCACAGGCTAAAAGGAGTGGGAAGGAATGCTCACATTCTACTTCCTACCCCCTCCCCCAAACGACCCCCCCCAATGTGTTGGCATTCGTATTGCCATTTGGCTGATGTTAATTTGTAATTTAAAATTGGTGTATTTCCTCAGAGAAAATTGCATTCATGTGTGAATTGCCATTTCTGATTGTCGGTTCTCATAGAGATTGGTAGAGGGGCACTGGTGTGCTGAATAGACAGTCTCCACTCTACAGTTTCCTGTAGACACAGACAGGGCATTGTGATAGTGACCTCCCTTCCCCCACCCGGGTATGTTTACTACTAAAATGGCCTATCTGGGTGACAGTGTTGGAGATAGATGTCTATGTCAGGTGTAAACAAAGGCAGTGCAGTCATATCTTGGTGACAGCTGGGAGACAAGAGTGGGGAAAGACTACCAATAGCAGGTATGCTTACTCCAAAGAAAGGAAGCATGGATATTTTGTTTGGCAAGCCTCTGTGTGTGCATGCAGGAAAGCATGTGGCAGGGCACATTTCTGAGCATGTCCAGTTTGAAGTCACAGTTCAGGAAAAAGATGGCAGAGGTTCCTGGGCTTGCTCAGTTTAGCATCATAGAGCACATATTCAAAAGGAAGGATGGTGGATAGGAGCACTTCTGAGCAAGTTGACCCTAGGTTCCAAAAAGAATGAGTTGGAGTGCTTCAGTGACCCTGACTGGCTCCCAAAGGTTTCCTAGGAGTTTTAGCTGAAATGAAAAGAATGGTCTTTTCAAGGGTGAACAGCTTGCTTCCTCTAAGTGCAGTGGTTTGCCCCCAAGGTGCCTGCCTTGGTTAATGGCTGATGGGGGCACCTGATTGGACCACAGGATTCAGAACTTGTATAAGTAGTGTTTCTTTTTGTGACTTTTACTGTATCCAAAGACAGATGAAAATTATATATCTATGTTTGGCAAAGGATTTCAGAAAAACCAAAAATGTTTATCTGCGAGGAAGCATTTTATAATTATCCATAGTTAATATACATTAAACAGGTTTCTGTACTTAAACATCTCTCAGTAGTTGGATAAGGAGTAAAAGGTTCTCTCAATCATTTGCCCTATCAGGGGGCCATGTCATCCACCTTGATGAAAAGGCAAAATGTGTTTGATAACATTCAACTTGAGGATTTTTTAGCATATATAATACAGTGCTGACAGGACCAGATTTCTGTTTCTTTTCTCAAAGTACCTTTATTCATTTGTAGAGTTGTAAAAATTAAAATGGCACAGAAAGGTAAAAGGAAACAGTAGGGTAACGTTTTACCCTACCACTTAGGGTCATGGCTGCTCAGGGTGTCCCAGGCCTCGTTTCCCATCTATATGTTGACCATGTTATATTGAGCACATTTCAGGTACCACCCTCAGGGACTTTTTGCATAAAAAGACCAACTTGGCTTCAAGGAGGTAGCCAGGCTGAGAGGAGGGGCTTAGGTACCTGAGGGAGGTTTCTAGGCAGAGGACACCATCATCCTGGAGACTGAAGTGGGTAGCCATGCTGTGGTGTGCTGAGAGCACCGAGGCCGGAGGGGAGGACAAGCTGGTGCTGGGACTGACCACTCGTGCTAAGACAGGACATCTCCTCTTCAGTGTGAAGTCATCAGGGTCACTCTTCTTTTGATGTCCACTCTTCACATTGTCTGCCTGTTCTTTGTGGGGTGTTCATGTATGCTCATGTCACCAGTATATGCATTATTTGTCCAGATCATTATTGTGATCACAGGAGTGCAGTTGTCCAAGCTGCCACAGCTGACATGGTAAGCTCACTGCGCACCCATGTCAGAATGGCATAGATGCACTGGTGACCTAGGGAGTGGAGCTCAGCTGTGGGATGGACCGGGGAGTGAGTGGTAGACAGGTCAACTACTGGAGACTGACCAAGAGTGTCTGCCTCTGGACACTGTGTGTCTCGGTGTCTTCCTTCAGGCTGGTAGAAATTTTATGGAGTTAGCAGATGCCATAAAATACAGCTTAAAACCCCCATTGTCAGTAAAGTTAGATAATTTATTTGGGATTATTACCTAGTTTTTTTTGATGATAGTATTTCTTAATTTTTTATCAGCTTTATAAAAATGTTAGTTACAAACCCTATAAGTTATTTATTTAACCAAATCAGCAATCTTAAAGATAACCACAGAGATATTACTGCAGTCAACTTCAGAACATCCTTATCACCTCAGGAGGGGCTCAGTACCCTTTGTCTTCTCCGGTCCTTCACTTTCCAGCCTCAGCCCCCACTGCCTACTTTGTGTTTGTGTAGATTTGCCTGTGCTGGACATTTCCTGTAAGTAGCTGGACACTTCGCATAACGTGTGGTCCTTCCTGTCTTGTTTCTGCCTCTTGGCAGGGGGCTCAGTGTTCCTTCATGTTAGAGGATGTGTTGGTATCCAGTAGCATTATATTGCTGAATAGTCCACTGTATGAATAGCATCATATTTTGTTACCCATTTATCTATCAATGGAAATTTTATTTGTTCCTACTTTTTAGCTGTTCTGAATAATGCTGATATACACAAAGTTTTGTGTTGACTTATGTTTCTTCTCTCTTGGGCATGTATTTAGAAGAACAATTTGTGGTTAAACATGGAACTCCATGTATTAACTTTTTCAGCTTACTCCAAGTTTCTTTTCCACAGTACCTCCATCTCCCGACATTACCACCAGCAGTGTGAGTTCTGATTCCTCACATCCTTGCCAACCCATTATTACCTGATGTTTTCATTCCAGTCATCCTACAGGGTATGAAGTAGTATGTCATGTAGTTTCATTTGACATTTTTCCTGATGATTAATGAGGTTGAGCATGTTTTCACATGCTTATTGACCATTCATATATCTTCCTTGTAAAAATATCTATTCAGATTCTTGGCCCATTTTTAAAGTGGTTATTTCTCTTTTTATTATTGAGTTGCAAGAGTTCTTCACATGTTGTGGAAACAAGCCCTTGAAAAATGTATGATTTGCAAATATTTTCTCCCAGTCTGTGGGTTTCCCTTCTGCTTTCTTGATGATGTTTGTTGAAGCACCTGGGTTTTTACCTTGGTGAGCTAAGGTTCAGTTTCTTCCGTCATTGCTCAGTTTTGGTGTCTTGTCTTTGAATATTCCACTGTATGAATAGCATCATATTTTGCTGGCCGTGAAGATCTATGTGGCAGTGGGAGGGAGCATGCAGCTTCTGTACTGACTCATATCAATTGGGACATGGACAGAGTGTTCTGAGAGCAAGTAAGACGATGAGGTCATCGATGGTAGAAATGGGGAAGGTAGAGCTCCCTTTTGATCCTGCAGAAGAATATTCTGGAAATAGGTCTCAGGTATGACTGGAATAGACTGCACTCCTCCTCCTTGGAGGAGCATGGAGCTGTCAGGAAGAGACATTATGCGAGCCCTTCTCACCAGGGTGGTGGCAAGAGGAAAACAGGAGACTGACTTAACTGCTTGAAGCTGGCATGCTGGTCACCTGGCTGTGCTGCACAGCCACTCCCCACATGTGGATTTCTGTGGTGTAAGTAGTACTCCCACCTGGACAGTTGCAGTCTAGTTAGTGAGCTTGCAGGATTCCTGAACATTTGCCAGTTTGGCGCTTGATAAGACAATATTAGCTCTATAGCACATTGTATGTCACTTTCCTTTTTTTTTTTCGGTATAGGGAATTGAACACAGGGGCATTCAACCACCGAGCCACATCCCCAACCCTTTTTAAAAAATATTTATTTTTTAATTGTTGTTGGACACAATACCTTTATTTATTTATTTTTATGTGGTGCTGAGGATCGAACACAGGGCTTCACAAATGCTAGGCGAGCGCTCTGCTGCTGAGCCCCAGCCCCAGCCCCAGCCCCCAGTCCAGTTTTGTATTTTATTCAGAGACAGGGTCTCACTGAGTTGCTTAGTGCCTCGCCATTGCTGAGGCTGGCTTTGAACTCGAGGAAAGATGTGTGGTTACCAAATACAAATATGGCCTTGAGGTTTATCAGTGAACAAAACTGCTGCAGGAGCGGGGAGCTACAGATCCCAGATTGAACAGGGCATGGCTTCCCAGTTGATGGAATATTCTCTGAAATTTGCACTTACCTTGAGCTAAGTAAAAAGCAGATTTCATGTCCCAACAAAATTATCTTTTATTCTGTTGTTCAGCAGCTATGAGGGTAAAGCAGCTTTTAAATTATGTGTATAGTACTAATAAAAGGGAACATTAGCATTGCTAAGTATACAAATCAGATAATTAAAGGGAAAAAAATAATTTGCTAACTTTAGGCAGGTGAGCAGTCTGGGAAGGAGCTGGACCAGGGAGCAGCCCTAGATGGTTGGTCAGACGCTGTCCTCTGCTTTTTCTTTCTCTCCTTTTCCTTCTCCCATCTCCCTTTCTTCCTCTCTCCCCTCTTTCCCTCTTCTTTTCTCCCTTTTCTTTCTTTCCCTTCTTTCTGCAAAGAGAGCAGAAACAAAATACACATGCTTCCTTTCTTTGCAGGGAGCATACCTCCTGCTAGGCCTTGAGATTTGTCAGTTAACAAAACTGACAAGGCCTCTGCTTGCCTGGTTTGCACCCTAGTGTTTGTGGGGAACACACAGACGAGTGTCTGTTAAATGTGGGGTCCCAGTAAGTGCTGTAAAGAACAGAAGGATGAGGAGTGGAGCGTGACTCCATAACATAAGAGAGAGGGTCCCTCTCGATTCTATTTTTTTACTGTTTTAGAAGGGAAGGCCTCTTTTTTGTTGTTTTTAATACATATTTTTTAGGTGTAGTTGGACACAATACCTTTGTTTTATGTATATATTTTTATGTGGTGCTGAGGATCAAGCCCAGGGCCTCACATGCGCTAGATGAGCACTCGACCACTGAGCCACAACCCAGCCCCCTCGCCCCAGGAGGGCCTCTTTTTGAGGTGATTTTTGAGCAGAGATCTGAATGGAGTGAGAGAGGAAGCCAGGCAGAAGAAGTGGCAGGTGCCAAAGGTGTGTGGTGGGAGGGAGTCTGGGTGTCCCAAGGAGGAAGGCAGTGTGATAGGAGGCAGTGGGCAGTGCCAGGGGCAGGTCTGTGGTGTGCTCTCTGAGGAGCGTGGAGACTGGAGGCGCAGTCATGGGTCCACGGGACCCACCCACCTTACCCCGGAACAGGTCGACCAGAAGATGATCTCGTTTCAGTAGCTGGTGATGGTGAGGGACTGCTCTCTGGACTGTCATCACAGTCCAGAGCTCTGCTCCTGCTGCCGGCTTCTTGTCTGGGTGTTCGCCTGTCCTCCATGGGGGTCTGGTAGCATAACATAAGGTGATAAAAGTTTACCTTTTTAGAAATTGTGGTAAAAAGCACGTGATACTTACCATCTTAACCACTTTTATTATCCTTTTTTTGGTGTTAAGTACATCTACATGGTATGCCACAGAACTCCAGAGCTTTTTCATTTGGCAAACCTGAAACTCTCTGCCCTTCTCCCTGTCCCCTGCCCTGACAGCAGCCTCTCTCCTGCCTCCGATGGGCCACTGCAGGTGACTCCCAGGATGGGCTTATGCGGTGTTTGTTTAGCTTGGCTGATATCTTCCAGGTTCCTTGGAGCTGGAGCACAGGGCGCAGTTCCTTCTTTTTGAAGGCCGAGTCATAATCCATTTTATGTGTACACCGCGTTCTGTTTACCTGTTCACCCGCTGATGAAGGATTGCTTGCTTCCCATCTTGGCTGTTGTGAATAGTGCTTCTGTGAACTGGGTGTGAGCAGAGGAGCACCATCTGACCTGACCTGAGCTGTCCCCTTCCCTTAGCACATGTACGCACAGTGTGTGTGTGTTCTCTGCTCTTTCTATTGCGTGTGCTGCCTGGCACATAGTGGGCATGCACACTTTTGAAGAAATAAGAATGTAAGAAAACACAGTGCGGCAAACCCTGCAGGCCATTGTGTGGCCATCGTGTGGTTTACATAGTGTCAGCTCACATATATGTTAGGGCAGGGAGCCCTTACCACTTGGGGGTCACTGACCTCATTGAAAATATGATGAAAAATATGGAATTTGTCCAGAAAAGCAAAACAGTTTTAACTACAGCTGCAGCGGTTCTTCAGCTCCTGACAGCCGTGGAAGGACTTCCTGCATCGCTGGGTGTGGACCCTTGGCACTCTGCTGCTGGTGTGGGTCCTGTCCTGTGCACATACTGGTCTACGCACCAGTGGCCGCTTCGGTTTCTTCCCCTGCCTTGCACACTAGACTGGATTCGGCATCTCCTCCTCTGCCTGGTCCCTAATTCCTGCTGGTTTTGGATACAGAAACTGGAAGACTATGGCTTGAGGGCTTTTACTGTTGCACTTTCCTGTTTAGCTTATGGTCTACAGAGTCATGGCTGTCTTTAGAGCGTGGCTGTGTCTCTAAAATGTCTTAAAAATTTCCTCTTTCCTTTGTCAGACTGTGTTTAGTGTGACGTGGCAGTATGAGTTGCTTATTTTGGTGCTATGGATTGACCCCAAGGGCTTGTGCATTGGAATGACAAATCCTAAAGGACCACATGACAATTAGTTTTCTATTGATTTAGAACAATTTTGCCACCAAATTAGAAGCTTAAAACAAGCACATATTTGTCATCTTGTTGCTTCTGTGAGTCAGGAAGCTGGGCCTGGCTGGCTGGGTCCTCTGCTCAGGGTCCCCTGCTGTTGGCTCCTGAGCTTGTTGGCCACATTCCCTTCCTGTGGCTGTAGGACTGACAGCTTCATCGTGTGCTGGCCTTGGCTTGTAGAGGCGTCTATAGTTCCCGCCATGCTGGTTTCCCCATGGCCATCTTTCCCCCACAGCAGCTGGTAAGGCGACTCTGGCACTAGAAGCTGCAGTTCACCTACCAAAGTCACACGCTACATCCTGTTGGCTAGAGGCACATCACAGGTCCTGCATGTGTTCACAAGGAAGGCTCAAACAGGCACGAGCAGCTGGACACCTCAGAGTCTGCCCATGTCAGAGTTATAGGTGGTACTCTGTGCCTCCCAGTGTCGCTCCTCAGGTGGTCCTGCCAACTATGCACAACCCAGGAGCTTGAGACTGACTGAACACCCGAGGGACAAAGTGCCAGGCTTCAGCAGTGACATTGTCATGAAGGACAAAGCTGAGTTGTTCCAGATTAAAGGAGATGGAAGAGACATGACCAAAAAAATCCAGCTGGTGACGCCAGGTTGTGATGAGTTGCAAAGTGCGAGTTTCAGGGATGGTTATCGGAGTTTCATACAGACTTAGTCAGTCTGTGTCTCTGGTGAATGTCCTGATTTCAATCATTGTATGATAAACCCAACCTGATCTTTTATTAAAATTGGAAGCCCTCTTGCCACAAAGCCATGAAAAGCTAATTTCGGCTTTACTATAAATTACTGCAAATTCTGAACCTACTTGGAATGCCTGCCCGTGCCTTGAACTCACCCATGCCTGGCTCTCTGACCAGATAGCAGCCCTCTCTGAAACTTTAGTGACACCTCATAAATATTGGCCTTCCCTGGCCAGACCACGACCCTCTCTGAGGCTCTAATGGTCTTCATAAATTCTGATGTTGGGGCCAGCAAAAAATGTAAACTACCATTAGTGTGATGCTTGTCAGAGTTCTGTTATCTGTAACCCCCCCTTTGTGTAACATTCTGGGCTATAAAGCTGGGCTGTAGGAAAGGTGGGGCTGCTGTCTTGTTCCCCGCTGTTTTGGGAGGGAAAGGCAGCCCGGCCGGTCGAAATAATAAGCTTGCTTTAATTTGATTTTAATTGGAGTCAGTGGTCTTTTCTTGCGTCCTGGTCTAACAGTATCGTCATCATCTGAGGCGTGTCCTTATTAGGAAATAACAGCACAGTGTTTGGAGAAGAGGTGGTCGTGATGTGTCCAGTTTACTCAAATGGTTTTAGATATGTGTGAATATGACTTGGGTGGGAAAGTATGTATGAGTGTGTTTATGAGAAAAATCATGAAGCAAGGGTAGTTATTTAGCTTGTAAAGTTTCATTGTTACTTAAAAATACAAGTGTACGCAGTGATGTATGTTAATGATCTGCTGGGATCCGTGCAGCCTGAAAGCATGCGGCACTGGGTGTGGACCCTCTTCTCAAGTGTGATTGACGTTTGATGTGCTCTCTAAAGGAAATCTTAAAAAAGAACCAGGAGCTGGGGCTCAGTGGCAGAGCACTTGCCTGGCCCATGTGAGGCACTAGGTTCGATCCTCAGCACCACATAAAAATAAACAACTAAGGTAAAGGTTTTGTGTCCATCTACAACTAAAACAGCAACAAAAATAAAAAATCTTAAAAAATGAGCCAGGAATGTGGGGAGGATTCTTAAAGGAATTGTTGCTTCTGACATAATTTGAAATGAAATTTAAATTTGCGTTATCTTATGTTCATTGTATATTTCTAATTTAGTTTTAAGAAAATTATGTACATGTTTAAGGGAGATATAACCCTACCAAATAAGTACAAGAAAAATATGTGAGGAGTGAATGATTCAGATTAGTTTTCTACCATTTAGTTCAAAATTCTGAAAAAGCAAAGATTATATATGACCCAAGCTACTCTGTTGTGTAAAAATCTGAAGTATGTGACCAGGGCCGCCTCTGCACCCTGCTGCATCCCGCCCGCCCCTCCCCTTGGGCACCCTCCCCTTGGGCACCCTCCCCAGCTGCCTGTAGCCCACTATCTAGATGCCAGCCAGTGGGTTGTGCTGGGAGGGGCGGGCCCACACACTGGTGGCATGGTCTCCTGGCATCTGCACCACTGAATTCCATCTTCTCCTCTTCCTCCAGTCTGCATATTTAAATGTGCCTGGGGGGGTGGGGGGTGGGGTGGGGCAAAGAAACTATACAGCTATTGCCGACAGATGGCGTTTGTTTCACGAATGGTCCTGGTGCAAGAGAACCCCATTGCCAGGCCCTCTGACACAGTTCCTAACACAGTGTTACTGTGCAGCTTTTCTTTTTCTTCTGGCCAGACATTCCTTTGAATTAGTTACTCTTTGGGGGGCCTGAGATGGAACCATTCATGTGGCAAACATTCAGAAGTGCTGGGCACAGAGACACAGAGTTAATAGTCTCCCCAGAGCCGTTGGCATTTAGGCCTAGGCAGGCTGCCCTGGCTCCGTCCTCTCGGGGTTTTGTTTTCAGCGTCTGCCCACAGGGGTTAAAGCAGCATCGGTGTTCTGCTCCCATAGCTCCCTTCCCTGTGGCTGCCCAGGCCACCGCCTCTCCAGCTCTCCTATAGAATCAGGGGGCTGAGTGGGTGGGCTCTTTCAACTTTTGGGGTTTTAAGTAAACCTGATGGTTGAATTTTTTTTTTTAAGTGTGTGTGTGTGTGTGTGTAGAGGGAGAGGTTAAGGAAGGGGAGAGACACACCATAGTATACAAAATGCAACAGTGAATAAAGACTTTGAATAGGGAATAAAACATGGGGGCTTGAATTATATAAAGGAGCCAAGGAAGGAGAAGGCCTTTGTCAAGAGAGGAGGTGGCTAGAGTGAGGCAGAGGTGGAGGAGTCAGCCAGGCTTCTGAGCACTCACCCACCCCTAATGGGAGGAGGAGACAAGAAAGGGGAACAGGCCCTGCACAGGACAGCTGTGGTCTCAAGGTCTCAGCCACAGTGACTTCTTTAGGAACGTGTTATGAGTTATTAAAGTCAATTTGAAAATCACATCTCCCAGCTGAGTTTAATGAGTTATTTGGATGGCATTTTATTTATTTATTTGTTTGTTTATTTATTTATTTATTTATTTAAATCTTTTAGGTGAAAATGGACACACACAATGCCTTTGTTTTTATGTGGTGCTGAGGATCGAACCTGGGTCCTGCCCATGCTAGGCGAGTGCCGTACTTCTCAGCCACAATCCCAGCCCTCGAATGTCATTTTAAATGTTTAAGATTAAGCATGTGTGAACCCAATGGTATTTGGGTCCAATATCAGTCATTGCAATGTATAGAATTTTATAGGAGCCACAGTTTCTCCTAACAAAATTTTCACCTCAGTTAATATGTGGTCCGTGTTGTAGAAATATATCCTCCTCCTTTTGAACCTTTTAGGGAACCTGTTTTTCATCAGCTTCTATTGTAATGAAGGTTTGAATACTCAAGAGTGGCACACATTTTTAATTGACCATTCCTTCTGTGATTCAAGGAAAGCTGGAGGTAGAAGGTGGAAAAGCAAAGTGACGGATCTGGCCTCCACCTGCTCTTCATTTTCTTCTCCTTTCAGTAGACGACAGGTACTGCAGGTCTTCCTCTCCTGTCTCTCTGGCTGGCTGGAAAGCTGTTAACATGTAGCCAGAGCTGATTGCACATCTGCCCTTGACAACCCAGAGGCTGGAGAACAGGAGTGGACCATCTGATAACAGGCGCCTGGGCGGCCATTGTGTCCTTCCCACAACGGGCGCCTTGTGCAGCAGGTACAGAGCATCAATGCTACATTGTGGGCTGCTGTGTATGATTGGTGTGACGTCCCTCCCCTCCTTCCTTCCCCCTTTTTTCTGTGGTGGCAAATAGGTCAAGGTGATGTGCTATGAATGGGACTCTCTGGGGCCCAGGAGGCAGTTATTGAAGAGCAGCTTCTAGAATGCCAGAGGTCTCTGTCCTCAGGAGCGCCACAGTTCTTTGTGGTATCTCCATTAGCAGTTAGAAAACACGTCACTCTCTGCTTACCTGCCTGTCCCACTTGACTCTGAGCCCTTTGAGGGTGGGGGCCCAGCCTCATTGCATGGCCACATTGCAGGGCATGGAGTAAGGAAGCCCTCTAATGAAGAGGAGTGTGACCATAATTTTAGAAACAGAAGCAACTGTGTGTCTTCACCTTGCAAACCTGGTCATGGAGGAGCCACGTGTTTTCAGTTTAATACTACTTCCAGCCTATTTTGGATTGTCTATACTAATTGTTATAATAAGAGGGAAAGATAAGCAAAAAGAAAGAAATAGATCACCTCCAACCCCGTTTCCCCAAAATAACAGCGGTCAGCATTTTATAGTCACACCTTTTTTTTCTTGGGGGTATGCGCATGTTCTTCATGAGAATACAGTCACATGGGAACTTACTGGTTTGTAACTGGATTTTTTTCACCTCCCTAGCTCAGTGTGGTAATAGATGCTCAGTAAATACTTATCTTGAGAAACATTTTCCATGTTTTCAAACATATTTCAGCATCTTTATATGGTGATCAATGTTGCATTGTATGGACGTATTATCATTTATCCAGCCAGTCTCCCAGTTCTCCATGGTTAGGCTGCTGTGTACTCACTTAACAGAGTGCATTTAATCTGTGTGCCCCTCGGGCTTCATCCCTTTCTCCTCTTGTTCTTTATTTTGATGGTACTGGCTGACCATCCCTAATCCAAAGATCTGATCTCCAGAATGCTCTGCAGCCCAGGAGTTAGAAAGCCTGGACATGACCCCATGGGGGCTTTGGATTTGCCAGGTATGTGTGTGGGTTTGGGGGTGTGGGTGTGGTTGGGGATGCCAACCAGCTAAGCCTTTGCAGACACTCTGCAACCCGGGGGACTCTGTACCTGGGGGAACCTGTGGCCCCAGGCATTGTGGGCAAGGGATGCTCAACCTGTGTCAGTCCATTTTTAAGACTTGAAAACTTTATGTTCTTTCGATTTCAGACAAGTGCAGAGCTTTTCCTTCTGCCCAGAACATACTTGCCTGGCCAGTAAGTTGTTTTTAAAGCCTGAATTTAGATGATCCTTTCTTTTTTTTGTACTGGGTATTGGACTCAGGGGCACCCAAGTGAAGCCACCTCCCAAGCCCTATTTTGTATTTTATTTAGAGACAGGGTCTCACTGAGATGTTTAGCACCTCTCTAAGTTGCTGAGGCTGGCTTTGAACTCGCCATACTCCTGCCTCAGCCTCCCGAGCCACTGGGATTACAGGTGTGTGCCACCACCCCGCCCAGTATGTTCCTTCTTTTTTGAATGTTTTCCTAGACTGAGTTACTGTCCCTCAAAGGGCTTTGTGGGTGGCATTTTGTGCACACTTCTGTGGGAGCAGCCTGCTCTCTTCAGTGTGTCTCCCACTAGACCACAACAGGCTCAGGAAGGGAACTGGGCTTTATTTCTGTTGTGTGTCCCAGCCCCATACAGTGCTACAGTGTAGTTCAGTTGGGATTTTTTGGCCCTAGTTGTTTCTGTGGTGGAGTTTGAGTCTGGTTTTTCCCGGATGGGCATCATGTGCTCTGGCCTCCTGTTGAGCGGATGAATGGATGCCTTCTCCAGGTGGGTCATTAGCTAACAGGCTCTGACAGACATTTTGTTTATCCACACAACAGCAATGACCTTTTATTTACAGAGTACTTTATAGTACATTTCATGTTGGAAAACGCCAATAATTTTTATTAAATGTATTCTTCATTTCAAATTGATCTACTGTTCAATACCTTAATATATTAGTCTTTATTGGTAGATAAGTGATTAAATGATAACATTAGTAATTCATGTCTATGTATCTTAAAAGTTTAAACAGAGAATTTTCTTTCTAAGCAAATTATACTTAATACCATATGTTCTTAGTTTATATTTGAAGTCTATCTTAATTAATAATTAGGCATGATGAGAATTTGTAACTGGTTTAAGTTGATTTAAAACTATAGTATAAAGATAAAGGGTTTATTTTTATACGCTAATGACTCAATAATAGTTGGGCTTTGATCAGTTACTAAGAAGAGTGACCTGTGACAAATACCTAGATAGGGACAAGAGAACCTAGTAGTAGCCATAGAGAATGGAAGCACCTGGCTGGACTGGGAAGGTGGTCTAGGAGGTTCCCCACAGTTTTTGGCCCCCAGCTCACAGTAGTTCTGTTTGGTTTTTCTGCCCTGGTTGTTTCTGCCTTTCTTGGCAGATGCCGTGTGCTCTGGCCTCCTGTGTCCGAGGACCAGCAGTGATCCCTGTGATCACGAGGAGACTCCCCATGCTCTATCCCACCACCCAGTTGCTCGACCTGGGTGTTGGGTGGGTTGGGTGGATTAAATGTGTGTGGGGGTGCTGACTTGGGGGTCTGTGGATGACACTGTAGCTCACCATTGAATGTGTGAATTTTGACAGATGGTTTAACCTCTCTTTAAAGACCTTTATCCTTCCTTTCTGTGAACAAAGGGATGAGACCAGATAATATGTAAACTCACTTTCAGAAATCATATTCTCTTAATTTTTCTTTTAAAATTTTTTTAGTTCTAGATGGACATAACTTTATTTTTTTATGTGGTGCCAAGTATTGAACCCAGTGCCTCACGTGTGCTAGGCAAGTGCTCTGCCATAGAGCTACAACCTCAGCCCTCATCTTCTCCAACTTTTCTGATGCTCAGACATACAAAATGAATCTTGCTCTTGAAGAACTATGTGAGTGAAAAATGATATGCCTTTGTCTAAAATGTGATTCTGTTACATGGGTTTAACAGATCTTACCACACGTTTAAAAAGGCCTCCAGATGAGTCTTCCTAAGAAACTAAGAACTGTTGCTGACAGTTCTTGGGGGTATGTGCATGTTCTTCATGAGAACTTACCTCAGAAAAGGAAAATCCTGGCTGCTCTTCTGTGCCGGCACCCTGGAATCTAGGTCAGGGATCTTGGCGGTCTTATTGTCAAGTCCTGGTCTCTGTGCCCTGGCTTACGCTGGACATTGCTGACCTGACCTGTGCCACTTTCTTGCTTGTCAGCTGACGGGCCAGTTCTTTTAGATGTCAGCAGTGTGGCTCTGATTTTGAACCCTGATTTTCCTTGCAGAGCTGTTCTTTGTGTCTCTGTGTCTGAGGAGGGAGATGTTGGCATGTGCACCAGTGGTTGTTGAGCCCCAGCCATGAAGCTGCTAGCACAGCCAGCCATCGGTTTGCTGTGGGAGGGCACCTATACCTGCTTCCTTCTCATCAGTCCTCCAAGCCGCCGCCCCGCGCTCCAGTGTGTTGGCAGCAAGCGACAAAGGCAGTCTGGGTCCCTCCTCCACTTACCTTCAGTGGCTTCCGTCCCCTTCAGCATAAAAGTCTTAATCCCTGCAGTTAGCGGGCAGCCGGCTCCCACCCATCTGGCCCTGTGTGGCTTGTCTTCACAGGGCTGCCTTGCTGTTGGCAGAGTGCACTGCACACACCCCTTCCTGGGTTGTGGCGCTGTGCTGCCCTCTGCCTGGGACCTCTCTCCCCCAGATAGCCATGCATCTGCCCTTCCCAGCCTAGCTCTATGTAGCCAGCCACCTGACATGACACTGCTGCCTGTCCTAGTCACAGCTGACGCTGCTGCCACTCACACACAGTGTGATTTCCCCACACTTGGTACCTTCCGATATGCTATCATTTATTTATTATCCATGTTTATTAATATTGCTCCCTCTTCTGAGTGCAAGGATTCCCTCTGTTTCTTGGGCTCTGTGATACTGAGCACATAACTTACTTTTGAGTCTTTCTCACCTGAAAAGGTGAAGATGATAAAAACAATAATAGGGCGATGGACCATTTATGGACACCACTGGGGCTGAGTGCCCAGCCGTGAGCTTGTGTGGCTGAAGAAGTCCCCACAACATGGGACTCACCTCACATGCTCCGTACAGATCTTATTCATGTGGAGGCCTTGGGCACAGGAGCCATCGAGCTCTGCAATCTTACTGCTGCCTTCACCTCCAGCTCCCCAGATGACGCTCCGTCTCCCACCTGTGGTCCCAGGGATTTTGGGCTCACACCACTTCTGCACCATGTTTTCAACTATGGTGGTCTGTTGTGGCCTAGTATTGGAGCATTTCATAACAATTTTTTGGTACTGGGGATTAAACCCAGGGGTGCTTAACCACTGACCCACACATCCTAGCCCTTTTTATGTTTTATTTAGAGACAGGGCCTGAGTTCCTTAGGGCCTCACTAAGTTACTGAGTCTGGCTTTGAACTCATGATCCTCCTTACTCAGCCTCCTGAGCCACTGGCTTACAGGTGTGCACCACTGTGCTTGGCCTCATAACTTTTTTATATCCAGTTTATAAATGCATTGATAAAAAACTAGAACATAACCCACTCGGCAGTTAGGAGAGGTCCTGAGAATGACTTTTCTCTTACTGCATGAGGAAAAGTATTACTAAGAGGCAAGATTAAAGTATCCTGGCATCCTAAATAGTCCTGAATAACATGTTTATTATGTACCTAAATCTTTAAAAATTACAAACCCCTGTTCTTTAGCAGTGCAAGTTTGCTTTATGAAGATAAATTATATATGACTGGACAAGACGGAAGCGCTTATCTTGATGAACTCATATCATTATTGTATTAAACTACTCCCTCTGTAGCAGAGGGTAACTTAATCTTTAACATGAGATCCCTGCTTCCCTGTTCTGATACAGGAAGGTGAAGGTGGTGGTGGTTGCTGCTGGATCAGAACAGAAGGCACTGGCAGCTGGGTGGTGCCTGTCCTTGCCCTGGCTCTTCTCAAGTTGGGCTTGCTTGCTTGTTTTTTCAGCTTGGCACAGAAGTTTTTTTTTTTTTCCCCCCAGAAATGATGAGCTGTAAGCCACAGCATGAGCTGTTTTACCTGAGAGCTCCTGGACGGAGGGAGGACATTTTACATGTCCTGCAGTTTTTGTGCCCTCTCTGTGCGTGTTTGAAGAAAGGTCCCAGCAGAGCTGCCTGTTAGAAGCCCGGCAGGGCGGTGGCCTGCACACTGCGTAGGCCCTGGCACCTGGCATGTGGTCCAAGGTCAAGGGTGTGCCCTCCTGTGCTGGCTGTCCCTGGTCTTCAGCTCTCTTGCTTTTTGATGTGTGCATGCACCACAAAGGTCAAGTCCTGGCTCTCAAGGTGGACTCGGGTTTCAGTTCTGGCTCCATTACTTACTTTGCCCCTAATTATCTTACTTAATATTAATTTCTTTATCTCTAAGTTGGGTGTGTTAATATGCATAATACCTATTTAATAGTACTATTATGAGAATTAAATAATGCATGAAAATATTTAGCACAGGCCCTTGCACATAGAAACTTGGTAGGTATCAGCTATTATGAAAATCTTCTCAGGCCGTATTTCTTTCATTTGTGTGTTCTATTTTATATTTGCAAAGTTATTAATACAGAGGGTTAGTGTAAGAGTAACTGCCTGGGCTCCCTGCCAGGTGCCGAGTGACCACAGCTGCCATGGCACAGTCCAGGGAGAGACATTTGTGTCTTGAAACCTGGTAGTTGTTAGAGGAAGCCTTGAGTAGATCTGGAGTTGGAGGAGAAATCTAAATTGAAGCTGGGATAAAGTTTTTTTTTGTTTTTTTTTAAACAATGCCTTTATTTTTATGTGGTACTGAGGATTGAATCCAGGTCCTGCCCGTGCTAGGCAAGCGCTCTACCGCTGAGCCACAATCCCATTCCCTAGGATAAAGTTTTAAATTGAAAGCTGAATAAAATAACTCTGAAGTTAAAAAAGAACAAGAGAAATCAGTGTAATTTTCCAGCGTTTTGATAGAAGTGCTCCGCAAGCTGGCTTGGCCCCTAAGGAGCATCCATGGGTCAGCTCTGGGAAGGGGGAGGCAGCCGGTGGAGCAGGGCCTCTGAGGGCTGCCTTTAAAGTGAAACCCAAGAGCACCCTGCCCTGCAGAGTGGAGGTGGGGATTTTCCAGGACAGAAGCCATAACCTCTGGTGGCAGCATCAGAAGTTAGCACCTGGATTTGAGAGTCATGGTTTAAACATCATGACCCCCAACCATTCAAACACGTGATGATAAGCATGTTTATGTTCTGGTGTCTGCTTTAATAGCAGTAAATAATATGGGAAAGTATGCTATTAACTGTAGCTGGTATGTTTATGTTGTGATAAGATTTACTCTAGTAAACAGATTGACTATGTTGATATCTAGGAAAATCTTAATGAAGTTTTAAACCTGATGTACTTATTTCTGCATTAAAATGAGGCAGTTTTAGAAATCAGTGGCTATCCATTATGGACGAGTGAGATGTGGTGCATGGGTACTTCCCTGTGGAGACTGAAGTGGCTGTGGTGGACAGACGTCAGGAAGCAGAGTAGGTGGCTTCTCTGTGAGAGGCTGGTCTAGAAATATCAACACTTGGGTGTGCCTGGGGCAGGGGTGGGGTTGGAGCAGTGAGGAGTGATGCAGAAACCGGGGCTGCCTGTGGAGTGAGGAAGCCCTGAGATTGACTGTGAGTGATCATGTGGCTCTCACGAGGACACTGAAAGCCACCAAATTGTGAACACCAGGTGAACTGTGTGGCAGATAACTACATCGTAAAAAGGCTGTTAATTTTTATTAAAGAGTTATGCAGTTGAAAGAATTCTTGAAGTCTTGAGGGGGCAGGGTAGACCATAGGGCCTGGGTTGGGGCAGCTTTTCACCAGTGAGGGGGGACGGTTACAGTGTGGTCCCAGGTGCTCCTGGGCAATGGGCACTGCTGCTCCCCAGTGAGTCAGCTGTCCTCTCAAGCACCCAGACCCGCCTGGCAGAGGTTCTCATAGAGCATCTTCCTGGACCCCTTGATTCAGCCTGGGTTCTGTGTACTTCTGTCCTGTCTGTACTGTTGTCATGCAGTAATTTATTTAGAGTTTGAAATGACATCAGAACCTCTCTTGTGTGGACTTACTGTAGCTGAAGACAGGTCTTTTTTTCATGAGACCCTCACAGCTACTAAGCAGGAGCGTTGGAATCCAGATCCAGGCTGGCTTGGGCCCTCTCTAGCTCCTCCCCCTTCCTCACACTGTGTCAGAATTCTATTTTGTATGCAGTACTCAGTCCTTGACCTGCACAGACTTGGGGGCTAACTGCTTTTCAGCAGCCTTACCACGTTGGCTGTGACTTTGGGCAGGTTGCTTTCCCCTGTCTGTGCTCCAGTTTCATCCTCAGAAGGACACAGGGTAAGAATTATGTCTGCTTGATAGAATTCTTGTGAGGATTTACAGTGTTGTCTATGGGATGCTTGGTACAGTCATAGGCACATAGTACATGCTTGGTCATTGTGAACTGTTTCTACAGAAGGTTTCAGGTAGTTTTGCTTTAAGACCTAGAGTCACGAAATGTTTTTTAAAGGGCAGGTAAACAAAATATGCCCTTTCTCAACATATCAACCTTGTCATTTTCCTGCTAGGGCTTGGAAGGTCAAGTGGACAGTGCTCACCACATTTGTTCAGAGGACAGAGCTGCCCTGCTTGTCTCAGAAAACATGGTGTGCCTTGTCCTGCGCCAGAAGGGTGTGGGCAGCACACAGGCTCTGCAGTAGATTGTGTGACGTAAGTCTCCATAAGCATATGTATCTATGAGACAACACTGCAGCCAGCCCGAGACTCTAAATTTGCATAGTGTTAACTTGTTTCCTCATCCACCAGGGCAAGTGCAGCAGCTGTGGGATTTTTGTGGAGAGGAACTTTTTCACAGATTCCAGTCTTTCTGTGACATGGGAAGAGTGGTCCTTCTCCGCCCTCTGCCTGTTGCTTCAGACCAGCCTGGAGAACTCCAAGGCAGCTCCCCCCCGCCTGGCTGCAGAGCTACTGTTTCCTAGGCAAGGGAGTGAAGGTAGAGGTGGGCTAAACCAGGTTATTTGTGGGGCTGGAATTTGCTATACCGGACTTGACTTTGTAGTTAGGCTGGCAAAAGAGCTCAGCTATGAAAACTTATTTTTACACTTCTGAATTTAAAGTTTATGAAGGTAATAGTGAAGCAAATTCACACAGTACAACACAGTTTTGCCTAGTCCTTCCAGTCTAGTGGCTGGAAGTGACTGTTAGAAACTTAGCTATTCTTCTAGAAGAATTCACAGGCATTTGTGTTTGTTATGCACATTTATTTTAATGCTCTGTAACACTAACAGCAGAGTGCCTACTGGTGGTAACCAGCTGCTGATGGTTTCAGGCCTGCCTTGTGGTGCTGTCGGGAGTTCCTTCCCACTCTAGGCTCTTTGAGTTGTCACCCAGCCTCATGGATGAGCTGCTGCCATTACCCCACTGTATGGAGGGTCCTCAGGCTCAGAGATGTGTGGCCATCCTCCCAGGACTACCTCCCCCGAAGCCACTCCGGAGGCTGTATCTGGCTCTCATTCTCATGTATTCTTTGTAAACACTCCCTGAAGTAGTCTATTCATTTTATTTTATTTATTTATTTAAAGAATTTAACCTTTATTTTAGTAGTTTTTTTTTTTTTTAATATTTATGTGATGCTGAGGATCGAACCCAGGGCCTCACCAGTGGTAGGCAAGCGCCCTACCACTGAGCTACAATCCCAGCCCCACCCCCATTTTATTTTTTGTGAAAGGAACAAATAGTTTTCAGCGAAGAAGAGAATTACCTGAATATTTAGCTGTGACACTTCCCCCTGGTGCCCTGTTGATGGCCTTGTGCTTGGTAGGATTCCAGCTGTCCATCCTCTCCTCTTCCTCTCTCAAAGTTTCTCTAGCTTTCACATTTTTTAATAAAACATTATGCTGGTGTTTGGAGGGAGCGGTGTCCTAATAGCCCACGTGTCACCTCAGTAGGTGTCCATGTGGCTTGTTCATCGTATTATTCAGATGTTTTCATCCTGTTTTTTTTTGGGGGGTGTACGGGGGCTAATTTGTAATATTTGGGGGGAAGGTGTTTTGAATTTTCCTTTTATGGCTAGGGATTTATCACTTTCTCTTTGTACTTTTTTTTTTTGGTACCAGGTTGAACACGGGCACTTGACCAAAAAGCCACATCCCCAGCCCGATTTTGTATTTTATATAGACATAGGGTCTCACTGAGTTGCTTAGTGCCTCGCATTTGCTCAAACTGGCTTTGAACTTGTAATCTTCCTGCCTCAGCTTCCCGAGCCACTGAGATTATAGGCATGCACCTCTGCACCTGGCCTCTTTGTAACTTTTGATATCTTTAGTTACAGCTAAAACATTTACTCTGTCTTGAGGCTATACTGTTCGGTGCTTGCAAGTTTATAGCCATCATTTTTTGTAAGGTTTCCGTTGCCATTTTTTTTTATTATTAAAAAATTAATTTTTATAGCCCCCTTTTTGCTATTTTAAATAGTGTTTTCCTTAAGTTTGTTTTCTCCTGTGTGTTGATATTGTACCCAGGCCACCTTCGGATTTGGAGCCTCGTGGTTTGTATATTCCCTTCTGCTCACCCTAGATCATGTTGCATGGTTGACAGTGTGCTTGTGGTGAACAGCATGTTGCGGGGCTGTCGTCTCGAGACCTCACCTGGAGTCTGTCTGTAGACATGTTTCACCCATTCACGTTTATTATGATTTCTGATGTATTTGGACTAATTTCTGTCATCTTACTTTGTGCAGCTTGTTATATGTGCCCTTGGGTCCTTGACTTTTCTCTCGCCTACTTGGAAAGTCACGTTTGCCATTCATCGTTGGGCATGTGTGCCTGTGTGGAGGTGTGCTGAGCAGTGGGGCTGGAGTGTACCTTTGGGTGCTGTACACTCTGGCTGCCACAGCCTCTCCTGGCTGTTGGTCATGTCCATCTGACCCTGTACTAGGTTCATGAGGACAATGTGCCAGTCTTGTCTGTCCTTCACTACTGTCCCTCAGCTTTGGGCACCGTACTGCAGGTACTTATTTCATGTTTTGAATGAATGAGTAGCTGATCGTTCAGATCACCTAGATAGTTTTACAAACTGCTGGTGGCTGCCTTCGTTCTCAGGAGCTCTGACTTGGTAGGCTAAGAAACAGAAATTCCCCAGATTGTCAGATAGACTTGGAACAGTTTGAACTGGTGTTTTATGGACTTTCTTGTCTTGAGAGAGACTCTGGCTCCTTTGCTCTAGGTAATGACTGTAACTCAAATCATTGATCACTTGGTAATCTATTTACCTATTTAATGTCAGGCATCAAGCTTTTGTCCCATAAAGCAGAGAGCAGAGAAACATTCTACCATGTTAGCGCTCTCTCCCTCTCTCTCTCTCTCTCTCTCTCTCTCTCTTTCAGTTAGGTTGGAGGATACCATTTGGGTAACATCAAAGCAGCAATGTTAAGTTTTTCCTCTTTTTCGGAAATGGTTCTTTAAGCTTTTTACATCTTTTTCACATGCTCTGTAAGAGTTGGCTTGGCTGAACATGCTTCTATGCTTTTCATCAGCAGTATCCATCCCTGGAAGTAGCCAAAGGGCTTGAGTGTGGAAGCGAGTGCCTGGACTAGGAATGGTAGACTTCCCTCCACTTCCTAAGACACTGATTCTCTTAGTTGACATTTATCATGGTTTATAGTTTATGAAATTGACTGGCATACAAAGGACCTGCTTTGTTATACCTTTTGAGTTTTTCTTCGGGTTGAGTCAACCGTGGAGTCGGGAAATGCATTAGCCTCGAAGGAACACACATCGTAGAATGTGAGCTTTGTAGAGTTGGAGACAGTTGTTACGAGACCTGTGCGTGATCAGGTAGTCCCTGAGTTCCTTTCTGTGTTGAAGCTGAGCACCCAGGCATCAGGTGGGCTCATGGTGAGTTGTTTCAGTAGGTATATTTAAGGGAAAACATTAGAATTGCATTTTCAGATTTACTCAGGTTAAAATACAAATAATATGGCTTTTTACTTTTTAAATATTTCAACATCTTTTAATTGGGAGTGTATTATTTAACCTTTTATTGCCTTGAGTTTCTTGTTTTAAAAATGGAAATAATACTTAGTCCAGTATGGAATCTTAATTAATGGTTTGAGCCACTTTGATGAAAGTCCCTTCTGTTCAAGCACTACAGAAGTCATATGTTAAATAGTCTGAGAACTCACCATGGGGATAACTGGCCAGACCAGGATCGTCACTCAACATCAGAGCTGCTTGGTGCACCCCAGATGACATGACCGTCCGTGTGCTTTCCTGGTGAGTCTAGTCTCAGCTGAGGAGATCTCTGTCCTGCTCTTGGGCTGCATGGCCTGGAGGCTGGTGAGGGCCACCTGCTGTGGCGGTTCAGTGGCATTGCAGGACATTTTACCCTAGCAGGAGGGCGAACAGCAGGATCATCTGGAAACAGGAAACCAAGTCTTTGCTCCCAAATAGTGACTCACTTTCCTTGCTCTGTTTCCACGTCCATCCTGATAAAGCCACATCCTTGCACACTGGGTAGTACTCAGACACAAAGCTTCATATAACCAGCTGATGTTGGCAAGACTGGGTCCCTCCAGTGTAACATGTTGCCAGCAGTTGAGTTCTGATGTTGATCAGTGCCCTGTGTACAACCTGTTACCCTGTGATCTGTGGGCTTTGAAATGTGGCCCAGATGCCCAGCCTGGGCCTTTGTGGTGTCCCTGTCTGTGGTCCTCTCTGTGGCTGCACAGGCTCCTGGGGCATACATACTTTCCTTTCTCTGGCTCTGTACTATTCAGCAAGTAGCCACCTCCCATGTGTGTCTTTTAAAATTAGAATCAATTATAATTGTGTTATATTTCTTTAGTCCTATGGCTACATTTCATGTGTCTAAGCCTGCTTTGCTTGGTGGATACAGCATGAGGCAGCTCATATACAGAACATGCCACTCTAAGAAGGTTCTGTTGGCCAATATGTGATTCTTTCCATTTCTTATCTTAATATTTTTTCAATATTTAAAGAAGAAGCTTAATATAGTGCTTAGGTTTCAGTTCCTGATGTGTATGATCTGGACCACTAAGTCCCCTCCCATGTAATGGAGCTGTTGTTAAGGATAGAGATTTGCATATGACATTCATTTATGGTTTTTTTTAATCCATTTTAAGACAGTTCACATGACCCATAATTTACCCATTTAAAATGAAAAGTCAGTAGCTTCTAGTTAATGCACAGTTGTGCCAGCATCACCATGATCATCTTTTTCACATTTTCTTTATCCTCAGAGGGTTCTTGTACCCACCAGCAGTTATTCCTCATCTCCCCGTATGCTCCAGGTGTTGTTCCACTGCTGTGGATTTTCCAGTTCCCAGCCCATCACCTAACAGATCACACTGGGCCCATGTGACTGGCCTCTTTCCTCAGCCGGCTCTTCAGGGTTTAGCAGCCGTGGTATAGCCCGGGTCAGGGCTTCAGTCTGTTACGGCTCAGAGATATTCCCTTGTGTGGGCAGGTTGCATGTTGTTGAACTGGACATCAGTGGTAGGTACGGGCCATTGTTGTACTTTATAATTTTGTTATAAAATTAGTTATATAAAAAGTTTAGGAAATTACTGTGTTATAAGGAAAGTTTAAATGTTTAATTTTTAATTGAACCTTTTTGAAGAAATGAAAGTTTGATTGTTTTCTGAACCTTTACTCACTAGGTAATCTAAATGAAATAATAAGTATGTGCTATTGTAAGTGAGCCTGGCCAGGACTTGTTTGACACTTAGAATCATGTGCCTGGAGTGCCTTGGTCTGTCTTTATTACTATTGTCATAAAACCCTTTTGGTCTCTTGTATTTGAAAAGGCACTGCAAATATTGGGAAATGATGGAGAAAGAGCGAACAGCTTGTGTAAAACACAAAATTACATGTGGTGGTAAGACTTTAACAGAAATCGTAGGAAAACAGAATTTAATGAGTACTTTGAATTGTCACAACAGAACCAGTGAAACATAGCTTTAGTAAATTGGAGAATTAGAAGGATGACATCCTCTGCTTCAGCACCTTTATTCTGTAACAACACAGTCATGTGTCAATTCTTCCCACAACCAGCTTGATGGCAGACAACCAAAGGTTCTGCGTTTATCCTAACCACGTATTCTTCATGTGAGCTCTGAGGACCCACCGTGGTCAGTAGTTCTGTTCCAGAGGGTTCTGTTTTGATTCTGGTGGGTCCTACCTGAGCTCTGTCTCGCTGCTATGCCTGGATTAGTCACATGTCCATCGTGCTGCCCTTCACAGAAGCTGGTGACCTAAAAACAGCAACACCCAGTGTCCTTCCAGCTGGCCCACAGATGTTTTCAGGAGCCCTCACATGCTCAGTTGGGGAGACACTGCCCTATTTAGATTTGTAACTCTTTGAAAAGCTAATTTGCATAACTTGTCTAATTTCTTACTCTCCCCTCCAAGATGATAAAAACTTAGGACTTTTTTTTTTTTTTTTTTTGGTACTAGAGATTTCAGAAGTGACTCTGAAGGCTTGTTTGCCCCCTGTCCCTCCATTTCCTCTTCTCATGTGTTAACAAGGACCCACTAAGTGAAAGCCCCTCTTGTCAAGGGCGTCAGTCTAGACAGGAAGCAGGTCAGAAGAGTGTGGAGTCAACAGAAGGAAGCATCATGTGAGGTCAGCTTGGCAGATACAGGGACAGTTGTCTTTTTTTGTTTTTTTTTTTGTAGATGAACACAATATCTTTATTTTTTTTAGTTATACATGGATATAATATCTTTTTTTAGAGATATTTTTAATATTTATTTTTCAGGTTTCAGTGGATACAGCATCTTTATTTTATTTTATGTGGTGCTGAGGATCAAACCCAGCGCCCCATGCATGCCAGGTGAGCATGTTACTGCTTGAGCCCCACCCCCAGCCCTGGATATAATATCTTTATTTTGTTTATTTATTTATATAATGTGGTGCTGAGGATCGAATCCAGTGCCTCACAAGTGCCAGGCAAATGCTGTACCCTTGAGCCCCAGCCCCAGCCTGGGACAGGTGCTTTTGAAGGCTTGGTCATGGAAGCTAATTGACAACCTCTGCTTGCCAGGCTGCTGCTGATGCAGAGGAGCTGGTGGGTGGGGAAAGGGCAGGTTGGTTCCTGGACTTTGGAGCTGCCTTGGAAATCTTAGTAACCTCTGTAGGTACAGGGATTCAGGGCTTTTTTTTTTTTAATATTTATTTTTTAGTTGTAGTTGGACACAATACCTTTATTTTATTTATTTTTATCTGGTGCTGAAGATTGAACCTAGGGCCTTGCATGTGCTAGGCGAGTGCTGTACCCCTGAGCCACAACCCTAGCACCCCCCCCCCTTTTTTTTAGTGTTGTTAAGTGATAGTATTTCCTAAGAAATTGTGGTGGCCCCTATGGTTTTTTTTTATTATTATTATTTAAAAAATTTTTAATGTGATAAAATACACAGCTTGATTTTAACTATGGTCAGCACACAGTTCAGCAGCATTAATTCAATTCAAGGTGTTGACAGCCATTACCACTGTTTCCAAAACTTTTGTATTGCCCCAAATTGAAACTTTTTTGGGGGGTACCAGGGATTGAACTCAGGGGCACTCGACCACTGAGCCACATCCAAGACCTATTTTGTATTTTATTTAGAGGCAGGATCTCACTGAGTTGTTTAGCACCTTGCTTTTGCTGAGGCTGGCTTTGAACTTGCAATCCTCCTGCCTCAGCCTGCTGAGCTGCTGGGATTACAGGCCTGCAAGAGTCCCAAAGTGAAACTTTGTATCCAGTAAGCCCTAGCCTCACCACTACTAACCTTGAACCTACTTCCTGTCTATTCTTATTCTAGATATTCCACTTAAATGGAGTATTATAGTAATTGTCTTTTTATGTCTGCCATTTTATTTAGCATAATGTTTTTTTTTTCCAAGCCAAACTGTATCCAGCTTTATTAAAGATACTTTTCATAAACAATCATGGTATTTCAGGCAGGACATGGGCAGACAATCGTTAACAGTATACAACAACTTTCAAACTCCCTTCTTGAATGGACTACCAAAATCAGAAAGCCACTATAAAACCCAATGAAGTCATCATTTGATGCTCTGAATAGGGAAAGTTTAGAGTGAGGGTTGACATTTCACATTTAGCATGTTGTTTAACAACTTTTCACAAGCCGACCCTGACTTTCAGGAAATGAAAGGAAAATGGCAAACATTATTAATCTGAAGATCCACAATCTAGAAAAGGAACTGCTGCTCTTCTGAGAGACACTATTCTCAATGACGTCACTGGAAAGTCCAGATTGCCCCACACACTGGTAAAACCAACTGTTGGGAATCAGGTCCCAACAGGTTTAGGGGAGTTAAGTCTATGCCAATGGCAGAGAGGGACAGGAGGACATACAGATGAGTTTGAGTTTTTCCATACCACAAGGCATTTGTGCCAAGGTGGCTTTGTGTGCCAACATCAGGGAATCCCTTCCTCTTAGGAACAAAGAGGAAGTCTCTCAAAACTAGAAGGGAAAGGTGTCTTCCCCCACAGCAATCCGGCTTTGGAGACATTCTACTAGTGACATATGCTCCTTCCCCCCCAAAACAACAATGAAGTGTTCTGTGTGCTAACAACATAGCTTAAAATTAAAAAAAAGTAAAACAAAATTCTGCATTTTTATAAAACTTGATAAAAAATAGTATTTCAAACTGTACAGTCACCAGAAGTACACAGTTATCAAAAACGCACACACTTCACTTGGCATCTCCAGCACCTTCAGCTGTCTGTGCCTGGTCTGTTTGGGCATCTCCATTTTCTGCAGGGTTATTCCCATCCTTGCCAGTGTCAGCTTCTCCCTTTTTCCCTTTGGATACCTTCTCTCCCTTCTTTGCAGGGGCCTTTTTAGGCTTGGGCTCTGGCTTTGGAGGAGCAGGTTTGGCAGACAACCTTGCAGATCTTCTCTGTGGTTCGTCTTTCACCTTGACTTTATCTCCTTTAGCATCCTCTTCAGCCTTTCTCTTGGGCATGGTGGCAACGGCAGCGGGACGCAGGTGCTGGACGCGGAGATGCAGCAGCACACGGCTTTGGTCGGTCCGGGGGTCGTTCTCGCCTCCTCTTCTTCACATTGCTCCTAGCATAATGTTTTAAAGGTTCATCTGTGATGTAACATGCATCAGAATTTTGTTCCTTTTAAAGGCTGAGTAATATTCTGCTGTATATATAAGTATCCAAGTTGTTTTGTTCCTGGAATTTTCCTCTCTGTGGTGAAAAATTCCTTTCTTGTTCTTAGTCTTGTTCAAATTTGGTGTCTTTGATGTGGGTTTCTTTTTTTCCCTTCCTCCTCCTCATATCCTCAAGGCCTGATATTTTTTTTTTTTTAATTCAAGGAGAACCAGTTCTGAAATTAAATGTTCCTTCATAGCAGGCCAGGCAAGTTCCCACGATGATGATGAAGTTTTTCAGAGGCGGCTGATTGTTGCTGTAATTGTTCTTTACTCCTGCTAAAGTGCAGTTGATTCCGAGGCCTGCTTACGCATTCCTCTGAACCTTCGGGGTTCTTGGGCTCTGGTATCCCTTCCCATAAGCAGAATATTGTGCGTGCAGCTGGAGTGTTTTTTTTCAGTGTTCTACTCTGCACTTCTTTCTAACTACTGTTTTGCTGTGTTGGATTCCCACAGGCTGGGTGTCTTTTGAGCTCATGCGACGGCCGAAGGTTATACCTTAGACCATGGGCAGAACCTCTCAGGGTCACTGGCTCATATTCTTTTCACAATGGAAATAACTCATTTGGCTATTTTTAAAAAACAACCCTGAGGTCTCATTTAAATATGATAAAATGCTAACGATGTAAATGTTTTAAGTAGATGAGTTCTAACAATACTGTACACTTGTGTAGCTGAGGTTCCAGCCATTTTATCACATGGAAGTTCCCTCTGCAGGCCATGCCCTCTGCAGTCCCAGGTTCCTGTAAATGGGGTCATGCTGAATGTGCTGTGTGGACTCTTTTCTGTTCAGAGTGTGGGGAGTTGTGGTGGGTGTCAGCACACAGCTGCAGTGTGCCCCAGTACTGTGTCATTGTGCAGCTGCCTGGCTTTCTGTTTTGTCAGTTCATTGCAGTTTGTTTATCCAATAATCTGTTGTGTGACAGCTGGGGTTTTACGGTTTGGGACCCTTGCAGATAAAGCTGCTGTGAGTTTTACTGTATGAGTCCTTTTGTGGACATACATTTTCATTTTTCTTGGATAAATAACTTGGAATGTAATTGGTAGGTAATATGGTAATTGGTTTGATATTTATAAGAAATTGCCATATATTTTGTAGAATAGTTGTATTTTCAGTGTGTGTGGGGGTGGGAGGGTTGGTACTAGGGATTGAACCCAGAAGGGCTTATCCACTGAGCCACATCCCCAGCCTTTTTTAAGTCACACCAGCAAATCAGTGAGTTCTTGTATTCCACATCCTCCCAGTTCTTGGGATTTCTGTCTTTATGTGAGATGTTCTAGAGGACATAAGATGCCACCTCGAACTGTGCATTTGCTAGTGACTAATGATATAGAACCTTTATTCACATGCTTATAAATTTTAAGTGTGTGTCTTCTTTGGGGAAATATGTGTTCAAATCCTTGGCCCATTTTTATTGGACTTTTTAATATTAGTTCTAAGTTTTTTTGTTCTTGTTTTTAGTTCTGAGAATTAAACCCAGGGGTGCTCAACCACTGAGTCATATCCCTAGCCCCCTTTACGAATTTTTTTTTCTTTTGAGACATGTTCTAAGTTTTTGAGGCTGGCTTCGAACTTGTGATGCTCCTGTTTCAGCCTTCCAAATTGCTAGGAGTAGAGTTGTATGCTCCTGTGCCTGGCAGTTCTAAGTTTTTAAAACATATATCCTGGATTTAACTTCTTTGTCACACATGGGATATATATGAGAGAGAGCTTTGCTCAACATGTGACTTGCCTTTTCACTTTCACTGTTGTCTTTTGAAGCACAGTTTTAATTCTGATAAATTTTCATAGATTTTTTTCTTTATGTCAACCTCATTGATGACATGACCTTGGAAAGTTCTTAAAAATTTATGAAAACTCTTTTCATTCAGATTTTCTATAAGTTTAATACATCTTTGATATGCGATCTGTTTAAAAATAACCTTTGTGTGTAATGTGAGGTTTGGGGCCTGGGTCTGTTTCCTGATCGAAGACCCAGGTATCCAGCCCATCTATTTAAAAAAAATATTTATTTTTTAGTTATAGGTGGGCACAATGTCTTTATTCTACTTTATGTGGTGCTGAGGATCGAACCTAGCACCCCATGCGTGCTAGGCACACACTCTACCTCTGAGCTACAACCCCAGCCCCCAGCCTATCTGTTGAAATGGTGGCCTCTGCTGTCCAACTGCCTTGGCATGTTTGTTACAATGGGCTGATTGTGGGTTCCTGGTGTGCCTTCGTCCTGGGCCAGTGCTTCAGGCATTGATTCTGCAGTTCTGTCCTGAGTCTTGAAGCTGGGTTGTGTTCATCACCAGCTCTGTTGTTCTGAAATTGTGAGTCTAGGTAACTTGCATTTCCACAGACATCTTTAAATCATTTTCCCTGAAAGTGACTAGGATTTTGATAGGTATTACATTAAGTGTAAATCAATGTGGGAGAGACCTGAGATAACTAACCATACTTAATCTTTTAAAAAATTTTTGGTTTAAAAATTTTGGTTGTAGATGGACCAAATACCGTACTTTATTCACTTATTTTGTATGTGGTGCCGAGGATCAAACCAATGCCTCACACACGCTAGGCAAGCGCTCTAACACTGAGCCACAACCCCAGCTCCAATACTTAGTCTTTTGATCCAGGAATTCTGTGTTTCTGTGGTCTTTGATGTCTCTCAGCTCCTGGTGAGTGTGTTTTCAGGACATCTGTCCCTCCATCTGACACTGTCAGGTTCTGGAGCACTGCTTTCCCTGCATTCCTCAAATCTTGATAGGTTATGTTTTCATTATTATGAAATATTTTGTAATTCTCCTTGAGATTTTTTTAGTTGTGTGTTAATTAATTTTTCAGTTCTTGGGAATGGTGTAGGTATCGTTAACTGATTTCTGATTTCATTGCATTTCCAGGAAACGTATTCTTGGATATTTCAGTCTTGAATTTTATTGGGACTTGTTTTTGGCAGAACTTTGGGCTTTTCTTGGCGAATGTGCCATTCACACTTAAAAGAGAATGTTCTAGGTATCTTAGTAACCGACCTCTGCAGTTTGTGGTGTGATTGGTGGGCGCATGGATTGTGATGGGTAAGATAGGGCAGGGGAGGTGCCCTATCTTCCTGGTTACTCCACCATGGCCAGTGGGAACCTCTGAAAGGAGGTGGGAGAAGTAGCTGGGACTGAGGGCTGATGGGGTCCAAGAAGGGCACCATGGGTAAAGGAAGGAAGGGACCACTATGTGGAAGTGAGGCTGGGAATGAGGTGTGGGTAGATCTGTGTGTGCTGTCACAGAGAGGCCCCTGGGACGTGCTGGGGAGCAGGCAGCTCTCCTCTCCACATGAGCAGTGTGCCTTTGTGTTAGCTAATGGGAGCCGTGCCTGGGGCTCAAGGCCTTGCTCGTTAGTGGGGAGACTGATGGTGCCTACAGCAGAGAAAGGCGCTTTGCTTCCTTGTTTTATTTATAAAAATCACTGACCCTTTGGGGATCTGATTTGCCACAGTCAAGTCACAGAATAATGCTCTACTGTGGGAGTCCACTGTCTTGGTCTTTTCCCTTGGGGCCTTCTTTCCATCACATACAAGTCCACAGTTGCACATGGAAGCACCCGCCCTGTCCTTTCCCCATCCAGTGTTGCTGTGCTTTCCCTCCTGTTCCTCATGCAAGTCTCTGACACTGCTGCATCCCCATCTGTGGACACACAACTGTCCTGGCCATGGTCCCCAGGGCCTCCACTGCCTCACCTGGTGGACGTGTTCCAGGCCTCTCTGCTCCATGCTGGGCTGCCCCTGCCTCTCTGGCACTCTCTGGTGTTTGTGATGCCTGAGTCTTGGGACTTCATCCCCTTCCCCTATCCTGTTGCTCCTGGACAGTCCATCCCTGAGTCCCCTGACTCCTGGCTGCCCTCTGCTGCCTCAGTTCTGCCTTTTCCAGAGTGCCCTGTAGTCGAGTATGGAGGATGTGGCTTTTCAGATTGGCTTCTTTCACTTAGGCACTAACAATTCCTCCGCGGCTTTGCAGAGCTTGGTAGCTTTTATTTCTGTCTCTCCTTCTTTTTCTTTTCTTGTTTTTGCGGTGCTAGGGATCCAGCCTGGGCTCCTGGTGTGAGGAAGCAGGCTGCTCACCTGTCTTTCGTCTCTGAGTGACGCTCCCGCTGGGCATACCACAATCTGCCTGTCCCTCACCTGCTGAGGGACCCCTTGGTTGCTTTCCAAGTTTTGGCCATCAGGAATAACATTGCTACAGACATTCATGTCTGGTTTTGTGTAGACAGATGTCTTAAGCTTACTCAAGTAAGTGCCAAAGAGCACGATTTGGAGGTCACTTGTTGAGAGTGTGTTTGCTTCCTGGAAAGCCTCCAGCCTGTCTTCCACAGTCTCCTGTTTTGTTGTTCCAGCTCCTCGACCTCGTTGTCACCTGCCGTTTTGCTGGCTGTGCTGGGGAGGTGCAGGGTACCCCACCACTGTCATAGCTAGCAACCCTGGAGAAGGGGGCAGAGCTGCTCTTCACATTCCCGTTTGCCACTTGCTTGTCTTCCCTGGCGAGGTGTCCGTTCACACCACTTGCCCATCTTGTAATTGTCTTTTCTTAATGAGTTCTTTATGTATTCTGGGGAGTAGTCCTTTATCAAGTTTGTGGTCTGCAAATATTTATTCCCAGTTTGTGGCTTATCATTTCATCCTCTGAAAAGTGTCTTTATGGGACAGAATTTTTTTTTTTTTTAAATTTTAATGAAGTCCAACTCAACTTTTTCTTTCATTGGATTACACCTGAAGAGTCATTGCCAACCCAGGGTTTCCTGGGTTTCCTCCTGGGCTGTCTGCTCGGAATTTTAGTTTCACATTTTACATTTATGTCTGTGACCCTTTATAATTTTTGTGAAAGTTTTAATCTGTATCTGGATTCCTGTTTTTTGCATGACGGCGTCCATTTGTCCCAATTTGATGAAATTGTCTTGGTCCCTTCTCCATTGCATTGCCCTGTTCCTTTGTATGTGGCTCTGTTTATGGGCCTTTCTCTTCTTTTCTTCTGGTCATTTATCTATTCTTTTGTCAAGTACAGCACCTTTAAAAACAAGAGCAAGTCAGAGTGACCCTCTCCCTGCTCAGAGGCTCTACCTGATGAAGACCAGGTCCTTGAGAAAAAAAAGATCAGTGAAATGGAGGATGGGGAACAGCAGGAGGGAGGAGAGGAGGGAAAGGGGAGGCACTGGGGACTGAATCAGAGCAAGCTGTAGTCCATGCTTTCATAATTATGTCCAAATGAACCCCACCCCAGGGTTACATGTAACTAAGAAGAGCTGCAAGAGGCCCGTGTGACTGCCTCCCACACCCCGGGTCAGCCTTGGGAGGGCAGTGGCCTCTGCTGTTGGTTGGGGTGGAAGGGCCACCGTGCAGCTCCTTCCCCTTCACATGGCCAGCCTTGACCCACGCCAGCCTTGACCCACACCGGCCTGCCCGAGCACTGACTCTGAAGCAGCGTGCTGGCCTTGTAGCACAGGCCACCAAGAGCCACACTTTTCTCCGGCCCAAAGAAGCCACGTCCCAGCAGAGGAGTGGAGTGTGGGTGCACGGTTCTGGAAGTGCCAGGAGGTGAAAGTTGCAGGAAGAGGGGCTGGATGAGGGGAGCAGTAGGTGACAGGACCACGGGGTGAGCAAGGGTGCCTGGCCTTCTCCTTTACCACCAGTTGAGGCCTCAAGCCAGGTGTTTTGTGGGGCCTCACACATTCTGTGTTGCTGTAAAGCCTTCCACTGTGATTCCTGTGCGCCTCAGCCAATGTCAGAGGCTCTGGGGATGTCTGTGGCCATCTGGTGGCAGTGTGACAAGATACCTGCATGCATTGACTTCCGGCCACCTCGAGGCTGCTGAGTCATGGCCATCTCAGAGCTGAAGCTGCTGTGGCCTTGGGCTTTTTCAGCGCTCCTGTTTGGGCCTTGTGTGCCTGACATTAGTGAAGGAGCGTCTGTCTAGGCTCGTGTGTCCACTGCCTCATAGGTTTCTGTAGCTTCCTGGCAGCTCTCCCTTGTCCCTGGCTCAAGTCTGTGTCTGAGGAAGAGGGGAGAAGGTCAGAGGTTCCTCAGCCCCATGAAAAGTGAGAGTCAAGTTTGTGTCCTCCTCAAGGTGCCCGGTGCAGCACCTGGGTGTCTAAGAGATTGGGCTGTTTGAGAACCCCTCCCGCCCAGGTTTACCTCTGCATGGTGAGCAGGTTTGGGATGTTTGAATGGGAGCAGATGCTGTTCATCCCTGGGTTGGGTCCCCTCGGGACATCCCAGAGCTGTTTAGGATGGGTCATGGCTGTGGTGGTTGGTTGAAGTGACCAGGGTTGAAGTGGTAGGTATTTGTCCCTGTGTCTGTGAATTCCACATCTAACTTGATACCACATAGGTCTGAGTGGAACATTATGTTTTGGTTGATTCATTAATTGACTATTAAGTCCCTACTATTTATAAATAATTTGATATATAAAGATGAATTTCGAAGGATTTTGTCTTCAAGGAGCTTAGTCTTGTTGGAGGATTAGGACATATACGACACAGAAGGCTGCAAGCCAAGGTCGTGGAGATGCAGAAGGTCCCGTGCTCATCTCATCTGGAAGGGAGGGGGTGGTGATGATGTGATGTCCATCAGGGCTGTGGAGGTATCGGGAGGTTTGTTTTTTTGTTTGTTTGTTTTTTTAAGCAGTGGGATGAAAAATGCATAGGTGTTGAATATAGCAATGCAGGAGAAAGCTGAGCAGAAGTAGGAATGACATTTTCAGAGATGCCTAGAGACGAGCACAGAGCATCCAAGGGAGAGGGAAGGACGAGGACATCACAATTTTCATCACAACTTGTGATGTATAGTAAAAGAAAATCAAGTAGCAAAGATAAGCTGTGGCAAGAGTGAAAAAAAAATGTTAGAATTGATTTGTCATTTAAGAGCCATGTGTCCACCTGGGGGGTCTGAAGACACACCTTCCACTGTGAGTGTGAGGAGAAGCCCTCCGCAGCATCCCTGAGGAGCTCAGAGCGCTTTGATGTGTGTGCCAGACCTTGCGGTGGAAGCCGTGGCTCCTGAACTGGGAAACCTAAAAGCAGGGGAGTAGCCGAAGGGAGGGTGGCAGGGCTGCATGGTGGCACTGGATAACCAAGGGCATGGTGGGCATGGCTACGGTAATGAGCAGCAGAGTAGAGCAGCTTCAAAATCATCTGGCTCACACAGACCTTTGTCTTGGTCTGGTTGACTATGGTGTTCCTATAAGTAAAATAAGCAAAAAAGTCCTAGATTAAGTAAACAAGCCTGGCCTGAACCGTAAAAGTAGTCATAGTCTCACAGTCAGTCCCACACTTGAGCTGTTAGCTTACCCAGAACCCATTGAAAGTATGGAGGCTGGCTTCCCTTGAGGAAGAATCCTAGTACACTGCCGAAAATTGATATTGTTAATCCTTCCCCAAAGGACCTTTGCCCTTTTACTGGGTATACTAGTTTATTTTCCATTGTAGAATATCTGAGTCTGGGTAATTTGTCAAGAAAATAAGTTGGTTTAGCTCATAGTTCTGGTTGTCCATGAGCATGGTTCTAGACTCCACTCCGCTCTGATAAGAGCCCCGTGGCAGAGGGCACCACAGTGGCTAGAGTGTGTGAGAAGGGGAGGTCATGTGGTGAGACCAGAGGCCACGGAGAGGGTAGGGTTTGGCTTGCTCTTCTACATATGGATGGATTTACTGTGTGACCTTCCAAGGGCAGTGCCCGCAGAGACCTAGGGGTTCCAGCACTTCTCACATTACCACACTGGGGACCACGCATTCAACAGATGAGACCTTCAGGACACAGTCAGACTGTTCAAGTCATAGCACCAGGACAGCTGCACCTTGGGGAGAGGGAAGTGATCATGACTTTTAGGTATCTTAGGGATCGCTGGACCTGGGCTCTGGGCTGCGCTGATTCCAGGAGGCCCCAGGTGGCACTGTAGTCTGCCGGGTAGAATAGGAATTGTGCAGGTCCATGCCTCTGCGTGTGACTTTGGACTGTTTGCTGCTGGTGGCTTAGTGGTAGAGGTGGTAGAGGACTTGCCTGACATGTGTAAGGCCCTGGGTTTGAACTCGGCACGGGGTCGGGGAAGATGCTTTTTGATATCTGAAAGATAATTGGCTGAGATTGTGAGTGGAATTGTATTGAATATGTAGATCAAGTTGGGAAGAACTGACATCTTGACAGTATTGAGTCTTCCTGTCCATGAACATGGACTCTTTCTCCATTTTACTTCTTTAGTTTCACTCACCAAAGTTTTGTAGTTTTCCTCATGTAGATGTTGTATGTATTTTGTTAGATTTATACCTAAGCATTTCATTCTTGGGCGGGGGGAGTGTTAATGTAAATAGTATTATGTTTTTTATTTCAAATTCCACTTGTTCATTGCTGATATATTTAGTAAGGCTGTTTACTTTTGTATACTGACCTTGTAAACTGTACCTTTACTATAATTGCTTATTCTAAGAATTTTTTTGCAGATTCTTTTGGATTGTCTATGTAGGTAAATCATGTTAATGAAGAACAAAGCTCGTTACATTTCCTACATACCTTGGATAAACCCCACGTGATTGTGGCATGGCGTTCTTTTTGTACATTGTTCATTTGATTTTTACATAAGTTTACAGATGAACACTGTATGTCTAGGTCTCAGAAAGATTTTTTTTTGCTATAGAATGTAGAATGGGATTCTCACTCTGCTTTCTGGGTTGTGTGTGAACTTGGGTGGGGAAAGCAGTGGTTACTTTGTTACCCTCTGAATTAAATGAGGCATTTTATTCAGTTGAGTCTAGATGACAGACATACTAGTATCAGCATATTGGAGCTTTGTCACTAACAGAGACCCTGATTTTCTCAGTTAAGCAGTTGCTGTTGCAGATATCGCCAATGCACCATCACTGCTGTAAATCAGTGGGTCTGCCACTGGGTGCACTGCCGCACTCGGTTTTAATAGCTGTAGAGTAGTTTAGTTTTCTTCATAATCTCTTATGTGTTTAAGAACATGATTATGAGACAAGATCGTGCTTCATCAGAATGCTAAATAGGTCCATGGTGCTTGACATTTTAATGATGGAAGGTCCTTCTCTTCCTCTTGTTCTTCCACTGCCAAACAGAATAAACAGAACTGAATTCCAGTTTTCCAGGTAAAAAAAGTAAACGAAAACTTAACCTGGACGCTGCTATACTCAGCCTGATGAACTCGTGCTTCTTCCCAGAGCCTTAGCAGTCTCACTGCTGCTGCTGGTGGTGGACCATCGGGTGGCCCTTAGTGCCAAGTTGTGGTTTAAGCAGCTCTGAGAAACCAATGTTCTTTCCAAAGTTTGGTATCCAACTTGTTTGGTGACAAAATGTAACCAGTATGAAACTATATACATAGTCTTTCTTTTTCTATTCAATGTAAATGATCAAACATTTCATTGCAGGAATATTAAGGTCTTGATTATAAAGTACTACCCCAGATCCCACTGAGATATGGGAATTGTGGGATTAACCTTTCTAACCATCTGAAGGTTCTAACTCGCTGCTTTTAAAGGTTTCAGATAAGAGGTGGTGGAAGTTGATGATTGTGGAGAACTTAGCCTTGGGAACACTAGCATATTTATTCTATTTTTACATTTGAAAAAGAACCAAATCATTTGTATTCAAATGTAGCCAAAATGACTTTTCTTTTTTTAAAGAGAGAGAGAGAGAATTTTAATATATATATATTTTTTTAGTTATCGGCAGACACAACATCTTTGTATGTGGTGCTGAGGATCGAACCCGGGCCACACGCATGCCAGGCGAGCGTGCTACCACTTGAGCCACATCCCCAGCCCTCAAATGACTTTTCTTAGTAACTTAGATTGTTAAGATAAAAATTCTATAACTTTTCTGAAAAAAAATTTTGTTTACTCTTTCACTTTATGTCTGTAGAAAGAAACTAAGAAGTAGATGTGTTTTTATAAATCAATGCATTTATTACTTATGAGATATTTATTTGGCATTGTGGTGAGCCAGGTGCTGTATATGTATATAGTGAACAGAGCACGCAAGCTCCCAGGCCTGGTGGAACTTGAACTTTGGTGCAGGGACAGCCAGGAGACAAACATCAATGCTGTGCTGGTCATTACTTATTCATGTGCAGGTTTTAAGATAACAGTATGACATACAAGTTGCAACCCAGGTGCAAATGGCAAGCCCTGTGGGTGCGGAGGGCTCCAGCTCTCGGGGAGGTTTGGCCAGGGAAGCTGCCAGGAGAGGCCGCCAGAGCATTGTTTATAACCCATTTTTGAAAACAGTGACCATACAAACTAATCAGAATATGTATTTTCAACAAGAAATATTGACTGATTAATTGGTGGCTGGATGGATTGATTGATAGTACTGGGAATTAAATCCAGGGGCACTTAACCACTGAGACACATCCCTATCCCTTTTTATATTATTTTGAGACAGAGTTTTGCTAAGTTGCTTAGGGCCTTGCTAAGTTGCTGAGGCTGGCTTTGAACTTGGGATCCTCTTGCCTCAGCTTCTTGAGTTGCTGGGGTTATAATTGGGTGCCATCACACCCAGTCCTGTGATATTTTTATGAGCAGAAAAGGAAGGAAGTGTTGAAGAATAGAGTTCCCTGTGCTGGCTGTGTCTGGTGTGGTCGTGAGAAGGCTGCGCAGCAGCAGTGTGTTTGGTATTTGTGAATCAGGTTTGTGTTACCTGGTCCTGGTGTTGGAGGTGGAGGCAGGGAGGGTCGTCTGGGTACTCTGCAACTTGAGGGTATGAAGAGTGTTTGTATTGCATGAGAGTTACACATTTCCAGGGATTGAATGTAACTCAAAAGGTGTAAGTTATTTGCTACTCAGAACTGAATTTATGCCTCTTAGCTTGGGATGTCTATGAAATCTTCAAACATTGGAATAAGAATTCTGAATGGATATGTTCCCTTAATAATTCTATCTGTTCTCAGAAATATTTTGGGGAAATGTAAAAAATCAACCTGGTTTGAATTTTAAATGAAAGGAGAATGTTGATCTTAACATTTTGTAAATCCAAGAAAATATAAAAATATTTTGTGGGTATCATGTATTGGTTTGAGGGAAGCAAAGATTGCCATTGAGTTGTTTTTATAGTATGCATAGGTAGACACTCCTTAAATTTACTTTGTCACATATCTGAAATGGAACAGTATCAGACCTAGCTTAAGTATCATTCTGAATGTGTCACATCTTCCACTTGGTCCTGTAGAGCGGTTCCATCACCTCCCTAACCCCTTCTCTAATGTTCCCAGGTTATCGAGTCCTTGGGAATTATTATCTATAAAGCACTGGACTATGGATTGAAGGAGAATGAGGAACGGGAGCTAAGCCCTCCCCTGGAGCAGCTCATCGACCGGATGGCCAACACAGTGGAGGCCGATGGCAGCAAGGACGAGGGCTACGAGGCTGCAGACGAGGGCCTGGAGGAGGAGGAAGATGAGAAGAGGGCCGTCTCTGCCGTGCGCTCCTACCGAGACGTCATGAAGGTAAAGCACCAGCTCATGGCAGCATAGTGCTGGTTTCTCTAGAGTGCTTCTTTTTCTGTTTTAAAAATATAATGATAAAAACCTGTAATCCCAACCACCCAGGAGGCTGAGGCCTGAGGAACACTAGTTCAAGGGCAGCCTGGCAACTTGCAAGGCTTTGTCTCAAAATAAGAAATAAAAAGGGCTGTAGTACTTTCCATTTTAGATCAGTGTCCTCAACAAATAAAATGTCCTCACATAAATACAAATTAAAATTTCACACATTGTATTCATTTTCTGTTTTCTAGATGTTAAGGTTTATTTTTTAAAAATACAAACGAGGAAATCATGTTAAGTGAAATAAGCCAGACATAGACAAGTACCCCAAGCTCCCTCATATGGAAGGTGAACCAAGCTGACCTGAGCTTGGGATAGTGACCAGTGCCGGTTGGGAATGGACGGGTGGGTCAAAGGAGGATTTGGTCAGCACATGCTGTGCATGTGTATTGACATATACTGAAAAATCTCCCACACCTATAATAATATGTTCTGAGTGTCCCTTTTAGCTAAACAGGAGGAAAAATAATTGCTGAGACATTAGACAAGTAAACTGAACTTTTAAAATATCATAAAACCCATTACTTAGGACCTGAGAAAGAGTTTATGGTAGTTTATGGTCTGGCCGGTGGGTTAAAAACCTCACCCTTGACTTTGTCAGGAGGGAAGGCAAGAGTCAGCTGAAGAACTCCCTTACTGTAGGGGTGGGAGACACATAACAGTGCGACCAGCATCTTGGAGTCAATTACTCTTCAATTCTTAGTGAGCAGGACCTCTTTAGTGTGTAACAAATATGTAGGGTCTCTACCGGGATGGCTTTTTTTTTTTTTTTTTGGTACCATAATATGCACATGTAAGACACTCCATAATATGCATATGTAAGACACTCAGGGGCTTTCAACCACTGAGTCACATCCCCAGCCCTATTTTGTATTTTATTTAGAGACAGGGTCTCACTGAGTTGTTTTTGCTGAGGCTACTTTGAACTGTGATCCTCCTGCCTCAGCCTCCGGAGCAGCTGGGATTACAGGCATGTACCACTGCACCTGGCCCCGGTGGCTCTTAACTGTAATAGAAACAGAATACATACAAGCTATAGGCCTCTGATTCTTGGGATGTCTATGAAATTGGAAGCACAAATACACATGCATAAGTTTTTTTCCCTGAATTTTTTGAGAGTTCTTTGCCATTGAAATTTCAGTCACAATAAATTGCAGGCACAAATTTATGTCAGGACTGGAACATGTGCTTTTTAAAATTTTTAGAATATGGCATGTAAAATACTTCCAGTTTTAAGTGTTTCTTGAGAAACATGAGCATCGGCCCTCTAAAGTATTAAGAAAAGTTGGCTCCATTATTTTTATATATAAAAGTATATCCCTGGATGCACATTCTGTGTTAGGAGAAAACTGTCGTGGTCCAGTGGACAGTGCAGGGGGTGAGGTGGGTTAAGATGCACAGGTAGGAAGGGAAGAGCGAGCCCTGGAAGAGTGACAGATGGGCCTGAAAGACCCCGGAGGTGTGGGGCCTGAGGGTGTTTGAGAAGTGACCGAGGGCTAATAGGAGAGTGGTATCCGTGCTGGGCTTTATCTTTAAACATCCTGTGAGCCTCTGGTGTGCCTTCTTTGGGAATTGCAGTGGGCATTTGGATCGCCTGCCACAAGGAATGAGTTGTGGTTCCTCTCAGAGCCTACTGTATGGGGGAGAGGCAAGTTAAGTGAACAGCAGCAAGGCGGACATAGGGCAGGCATGTCAGGCAGGGCTGGCCATGAGGAGTTTCTAGATGGGTTGTTCTTACGAGCAAGAATGGAAGGGTGGCCCCTAGAGTGGATGTGAGATACTCTGAGAGCACAGAGGGGAGGAATCCAGCTGAGAGGATTCTCTTCTCCTGCAGCATTCCCTTTTTCTGACAGTTGGAAACAAAGCAATACCTTTTGCAACAACTTATTTTGCAAACAATTTATTTTGTTGAAATTTGAAAGTGTGGCAAATTGTTTTGCTTGGTAATTAATAGCAGCAGTGTAAATTTATGTATTCCTGATGAAAAATAATTTGTCAGTTTATTGAAAAAGTTCGAAAAGTTCACTATAATAAAAAAGGTTAAAGTCTAGAAAAAACTTGATTGTCCATTAATTGGGGACTAGTTCAACTATGGTACAACCACTCGCTGGAGTACTAGGAAGCCATAAGGATTAAGGACTATCACTTCATACCTTGTGGAGAAATCTCCAGGGTTTTTATTTGAAAGCATAGGGGAGAGTGTGCCTGCTGCACTGGCACTTTTGTGGGAGGGGGCAGATAGAACATGTACCCAGGGATGTGCATGGCATCCTGACTCTGCCCTCACGCTACAAACCAATGGCGGAGAGGAATGAGTTGCCACCTGGTTTAGCAGCGAAGTGGAATACTGTATAGGCTGTCACATTAAAATCACATGAGTTCTGCGGTTGTAGAGAAACTTTAGTTTTTTTAATTTATTTGTTTGTTTTAATTTTTAGTTGTAGATGGACACAATATCTTTATTTTATTTATTTTGTTTTATGTGGTGCTGAGGATCGAATCCAGTGCCTCACATGTGCTAGGCAAGCGCTCTACCACTGAGCCACACCCCCAACCCCTTTTAGTTTTAATACTTGGGGGAAAACACACAAAATTTGTATATATTAGATAAAGAATAAAAGAAACTCTGGCAGTTTGAAGTTGTATGTCAGTCGTATTGTGACTGCGGGGGAATCACTTGGTTTCAGAAATTCCCTTCCTCTTATTATTTAGCATTTGTGCAGTAAATAAAATACGTAAAATTCTTAGTTAAAATTTATAAGTTTTTTCAGTGCTAATTCATACTTTTGAATGAGATCTGCCATACCTAAATAGATTACAAATAACAGGCCATGTTTAGAAAAAAGGTGGTAGATTCTTTGGTTGATATATACAGTTATAATTTAGAAATGTGCCTACTTTTTTTTTGTACCAGGGATTGAAACCAGAAGTGCTTAACCACTGAGCCACATCCTTAGCCCTTTTTATATTTTATTTAGAGACAGGGTCTTGTTGAATTGTGTAAGGCCTTGCTGAGTTGCTTAGAGCTTTGCTAAGTTGCCAAGGCTGGTTTTGAACTTGGGATCTTCCTGCCTCAGCCTTCCAAGCTACTGGGATTATACGTGTGCACCACTGTGCCTGGCCTGCCTGTTATTTTAAAAGGGGAAGAATTTAAGAATAGTAAAGTATGATTAGAAGTGAGCTTTATGCATTTAATTTTATAAATACTAAACTAGATTTGTCCATGTAGAGTCTTCCTTTTCAAAATGCTCATCTATTGCAAACAGCTGAAACAGGACCCATCTGTTATTTCATTTATGCTTTAATTTGGCCTAGGCTTACAGAGTTTATTCAAGGGAAGTCTGAATGTTTGGTGGAGCCAGTAAATTAAGATCTCTGTCCACACAGGTTAGTTTACTGGACAGTGTGCACCACTCCCTGGAGTGGCTCCATGGAGAGAAACTTCTCCACCCTTCCTGGTACTTGTCCTCTGAGTTATAAAGTCTGGTGGAAAGTGTGGTGCTTTTCTCACTGAGGAGATGGAGATTTAGTGATCCATCTTGGTTAACTGTATGGTGCTGAGTTAATCAAAAAGATTGTCATGTCGTTTTTTTTTGTTGTTGTTATTGTGCTAAATACATGCTTAAGCTCAGTGGGAAAACATTTTTATATTATGTAGTTGAAAATACTGATATAGTACTTTAAAAACAATTTTTTTTAGTTGTAGATGGATGCAATATCTTCTTAAAAATTTATTATTATTTTTTATGTGGTGCTGAGGATCAAATATGGTGCCTCACAAAAGCTAGGCAAGCGCTCTGCTACTGACCACAACACAACACCGGTCCAATATGGTACTTTTTTGCAAATAAGATTCTACACTATGAATGTTTGTGACTAAATATAGTTAAAAACATTTGAATTTCTGTATCTGAGAACAAACTATGGGAAAAACTGGAAGCTAATATTTTAAAATTTATTTTGGAATTGACACTTATTTATGGGGCAGAGTGTGAAATTTGAGTACACACATACAATCTGTGATGATCAAACCAGGGTAAGGAATTCAGTAGTATTAATAAAGTACTCTGATGTGATAAATGCTAATTAACTGAGAGAATGTAATTTTGATTATATCAGTTTTATGGTTAAAGATCTCGAACATATTGTGGTATGCGTTACAGAAAAAGAGGTAGACATACTGACTACCTTCTAACTTAAGCAAAAACTATATTATTAATTATGCCAAGTTTTCAGGAAAACTTCATGGTCTCTTATTGTGTAGTATTTTATTACTAAGTAGAAATAAAGTATAAATTATTAATAAATAGAATTTCCAAGTTAACCACAAGGTCTTTGGTATCAAATAAAAGTTTTTCTCCTAGTTGGTACATTGTTTATGATGTATATGTTTTTTTATTTGCCAGAACTACAAAAGTGAGAAGGTTTCAAAATGTTGATGTATAAAAAGGCTTTTTCCTCATCACATCAGTATAGGTGGGGTTTGCTGATACTTTCAAGTTCTGTTGAAAATATCTAGCAGAGTCCTATGAGTGCTGATGAAATTTTCCAGAAAATTAACTTTGAGTCCAGTATATTAATAATGATTCTATACAGGGAATTCAAATAATGGAATTGTGAAGACTTTAGAATGATGTTCAGGATTTTAAGAGCCAGGAAACTGGAAAAGATTTTCAACAGAACCAAATGGAAGTTTGAGAGCCAAAAAACCACAGTAACTAAAATAAAAGTTGAACGGATTGGTTCAGTAGCAGACTAGACAGAGCTGAAAAGAAAATGAGTGATGTAGAAAGTGTGGTCACTAGGAGACACTTTGAGCAAAGCACAGGGACACCAAATGAACAAAACGTTCAGAATAGAGGGTCAGACACAAAGCTGGTGCATGTAATTAAAGTCTTAAAGGAGAGCAAAGAAGAGAAGGGCTGATAGCGGTATTGAAGACACACTGTTTTTCCAACACCATGATCTGATTTCATTAGAGCAAAACTGCAAAACACCACATTTAAAATCAGCCAGAGGAAAAAAGATGACTTCAAAGGAACATCAGTGAAACTGCACCAAAGGTCTCAGCTGAAAGGACGGAACTGGAAGATAGGGAGTGCCATCTTCACAGTCCTGACAGTCTAACGTTACTCAGTGGAATAACTGTCAGCAGTAAAGGTGAAATACCTCTTCTGACAGAGAGAGCGCTTCTCAAAGACCATGCCAGGTGGAGCTCAGGGATGCAGGGAGAATTGAAGAACAAAGAAAAAGATAAACATGAAAGTAAATCAAAAGGAATACTAACTGCATAAAACAATAATAATGACTTGTGTGGTTTAGACTATACTAAGTTAAAACACCCAACTTCAGCACAAGTGAGAAAGTAATTGGAGGTAGCACTGTTAGGTCCTGGAATGGTGTGGCCAGAGGTTTGTGTTAGCCAGCCTTCCCTTTCTGTAATGAATACCCGAGAATAAATACCAGCTTATAAAGAGAAGAGTTATTTTGGCTCAGTTCCTAAGGTCTTAGTCTGTGGCCAATTGACCCATTGCTTTTGGGTCTACATTGAGGTAGCACTTCATGGCAGGGAGATTGTGGTAGAGCAAACTGGTCACCTGTGGCCAGGAACTGAGCAAGAGGACAGCACGTCCCTAGTGACCAGGCCTCCAACTGGACCCTCCTCTTAGAGATCCCAACACCCCCTTTGGCAGCATAACCCCAGTGACCAGGACTCCCCTAGACCCTCTTCTTAGAGATCCCACCACTTCCTGGAGAGTGGAGCTGGCACCTTGTCTTCAACATGCGGTCCTTTGGGGGACAAGTCCAGACTGTAGCAGGTTAGAGCACTAATTTATTAGATTGTGATGAAGAACATGGCCCATCTCTAGGGAAGCCAATAAAAGAAAGTAAAATAATTTGTAGATTTTGAGCTGATAGGGGAGGGGACAAGTTAATAAAATAATGACAGTGTGAAAGAAGAGATGGGAAGAATGATAAAGCTTTGAACAGAGAGCAGTTGGACAGGTAGAGGCACGTGGAGGGACAGTGTCCTGATACCTGAATTGGTGGGACTGCTCTGCTCAGGACGGTAGCAGCCACAGCTCGATTACCTGAGATGATGTGCAAAAAGTGTAAAATGCATATTTTATTCCAAAACACCTAGAAGTAACGTAAAATATCTCCTTAAGAATTTTTATATTGACTATAATTTGAAGTATTGTATAATATGTATTTTATCAGGTTAGCTAAAATATATTCTCAAGGTCAGTGTTTTTTTGTACTCTTTATGTGTTCAGCAGAAAACTCAAAAAAGTCATGTATGTGGCTCACACTGTTTCTATGGATTGTACTCGCCAAAAACACTCTAATTAAAAGAGAAATATTTTTAGACTGCACTAAAAATACAAAATCCAGCCATATGTTCTTACAAAGGACATATTCATAAATACAAAGACAAAGAAAACTTGAAAGTAAAAGAACAAAAAAAGATACAGCATCCTAACCAAAAGAAAGCTATTGTAGATATTCTTTTCAGATAAACTGGACTTAAAATGCATTACTACAGATAAAAAGTATACTTAGTGATAGAAATTTGTTTCACTAAGGAGAAGTAGCAATTCTAAATTTGTGTGCACCTAATAGCAGCCTATAAATAGTAGCATTGACAACATATTCAATTAAATAAAATTAAAATTGATAAAATTATATGGAGAAATTGACAGATCCATGGTCCTTGAGGGAGGTTTTGTGTCTCTCAACATCCATCAAAGAAAGGGTATGTGGACAGTGGGAAGAGCAAACTGACATCATGGGACCCAGCACCCAGAGTACATGTTCTTTTTAGGTTTGTGTGGAACAATGAAAAATTTGACCATTCTAGGACATGAAACAAGTCTTTCTGGGTGTCCAAGGGTTAAAATTATATTAACCATATATATTTGACTTTACCTGTTGAAAGCGACCCGTGTTCTATAGAAACTGTACTTCATGTTTTGAACCTTGATCTTTTCCCAAGCTAGCAGAGTCCTGTGCTGGGCGCGTCAGCAAGCTGCTGCTCCCAGCTAGCTCATGCCCTCCACCACGCTGTTGACTTCCTTCACAGTGATTATTAGAATTTACAGTTCCCAGATCGACTGTTGAGCACGGTGTGAGGCAGGAGTTGTTGCATGATTTTCAGGCCTGGCACTATTAAAAACATGAGGACAGCTTTCCCTATTGTTGTACCTGCCACACGGCAGCGAGCTGAGTATACACTCAGGCAGGCATCCTTTCTGGCCTTTCTGATTGGGTTCAAGTGGTCCAGTGATTGCGGCTCTGAAGGAAGCCCTAGTACCAAGTTCTCCCACTGAGTGCTTCTCCCTAAGAATGGATGCATCTGACCCTGCATTCTACCCAGCCCCACAAAAAAAAAAAAAAAAACAAAAAACCACCAATAACCCAGTCCCTCTGTTCCTCCTGCCCTGGCATTTCCATTTCCAGCTTAGTACTCTTCAATTGATGGCAGTTATTAAAATGTAATGATATGTTCATTTAGTAATTGTATTAATGTCAAATTTATTAAGGGAAAACTTATTTACAGCCATTTATTTATTTAAGGTACCCAGGGACATTTTACCACTGAGCTACATCTCCAGCCCTTTTCATTTTTTGAGATGGGGTCTTGCTAAGTTGTTGAGTCTGACCTTGAACTTGTGGTCCACCTGCCCCAGCCTCCTGAGTTGCAGAGATTACAGGTGTATGCCACACCTGGCTCTTATAGCTTTTTAATGTAAAAGGAGTACTTTAAAATATAGCTATTGTATATGGATATATAATTATTATAGAAAAATGGTTATTCCGGTGCATTGGACTCCTGGGAGGTATCTTTGCAATCTAATAAAATAAATGGTGCATGTATGATGAAGTTCACTATTATGTGAAATTATAATGCACCATTTAAAGATTTGAAAACAAATAAAGTGGTATATTGTCTGCATGACATTAAATGATGTATTTTGCCGCAGATGATGTGAGGGTCATGCGCTCTGTGGAGTCCAGGATGGCAGGACAGGAAGCATCAGTGGGCTCCTGCTGCCCTCTTGCTCCACTCCCAAGCACCTTCTCCTGAGTCCAAATGTTTTCCTGACATTCTTTACTACTTACAAAGGTCAACATGTACTAGAGTGAGCCTGGGCCTCAGAACCAGGTAGTGTTATGATAGGATCCCTCTTCCTGAGAAGAGGGCTCTCTGACTGTGGACAGGTTAACCTGGCTTCTCTCACTGTCATCTTCCTTTGCACAAACAGGGGAAGAGTCAGGTTTCACAGAATAGTAAATGATAATAGGCTGCCTAATGGCATGTCAGATATAGGACCTGGCATGATAACAGTTGAGTATATAGTAGCTGTTAAGATACTCTCATTTTTATCAGTAAATGGTAATTCCCTTTCTGCTCCCAACCTAAACTTTGATACATGCCTGGTCATCTTCAGGGAGAAGCTAATTCAGCCAGTCTGGTGTATTGTTGGGCATTGGTTGGTTTCTGGTCCTCCCCATGTAATTGTGTAGGAACTAATGGCCCTGGGCGAGGAGGGTTGCCTTTCTGTCTCACGGGAGCATACATAGGTGTGGCTGCTTTCCCGGTGCCAGAACCCTGACCACAGACCTTCTCTGTTGATTTCCTCTTCTGTAGCTGTGTGCTGCTCATCTCCCAGCTGAGTCAGAGGCACCAAATCATTATCAGGCAGTGTGTCGCGCACTGTTCGCAGAAACCATGGAGCTCCACACGTTCCTGACTAAAATCAAGAGTGCAAAGGAGGTGAGTGCTGTCCGCTGATGTTGGGGATGGCACACCTGAGTCCTCAACCTTGTCCTCCCTGTGAATCTTAAAATGTCCATCCCCATTCTGCTTTCTGGTGAGTACTGGAAACTGTTTAGGAAAGAAGCAACTTAGGCATAAGGAAATCTCTTCTTTTTTTTTTTTTAATATTTGTTTTTCAGTGGACACAACATCTTTATGTGGTGCTGAGGATCCAACCCAGCGCCCTGCGCATGCCAAGCAAACACGTTACCGCTTGAACCACATCCCCAGCTCCAGGAAATCTCTTCTTACATTTGAGCAGCGTGAATCCATTTTATAAAACAAAGGTTTTCATGAAGTTTCCTTCCTAGTGGGGAACAAGGACGCCTCAGCTGGCTGTACCAGCTTCCCGTATATCTGCTTGTCACCTGCCCTGCCATGCTTTCTTTTGTCCATTCTGAAACATGTTAGTGTGTTTTTCAGGAAAGGACAGGAACTCTGAAAGGAGGTGACCCTTACCTCTGATTGGATTTGATGAAAGATTTAGTGGAGGAACTTGGAATTAATGTATGGATAACCTAAAACCTTACTTGGGATATCTTTTTTATTGTTTATTAATGCCTGTGAGTTTAAAATATTGTGTCCAAAGAGAATCACTCTATTTAGAAGGTGAATTATCATGTCCTGAGTTAGATGGTTGTGAAGATTCAGTGAGATCTCATCTGAAATGGCACAGCATTCTGGATCACAATAGGGAACAGAAGCAGTATTTCAGTGCCTGAAGTACAGAGTTTATCTGAAGCCCTAGGCTAAGATTCACTATGCATGATTTGGGGAGAGACACATATTGGATGCGGAAGCAAAGAAGGAAAAAGTAAACCTCATTGCTAAGTAAGACTTAGCCCTGGTAAAAAGGAGGTGGGGGTGTCTCAGCCACATCATCCTCAATAAGCTGCCCTTACCTGAGTCCGTCGGGTACCTGTGAAGATGAGCTTTGGGCTTCTTCATTTGCTCTAGCCAGCACACTGCCTACAGTCTTTTTTTTTTTTTTTTTTTGGTAATGGTAGGCCAGTGAGAAGCTATGCCTTTTTTTTTTTTTTTTTTTTTTTAAGTTCATAATATTGGACCCAAGAGGAAAGCCATCACCAGGGTGGAGAAAGGCGAACTGTATGTTATTTGGAGGGCTGTTGTACATGTTACAGACTGGCTGCCCAGCGTGGATGGGATCAGAGGAAACAGCAGCTGATACAGCTTCCAAGTGAAAATGTGAAAACACCCCCAGCTAAGTTGTAGTAAGTGGTAGAAAAGGTCACAGTTGAAGGCTGTCCTCGTCTTCCTGGTTAGGTGAGGTTGAGGTTGCTCTCCCCAGAGCTTCAGTTCAAGGATGTGAGTACAGTGCTGCAGAGTTAGTATGGCAGATTGAATGGCTTCTGACGTCTCCAGCACAGACATGCTCAGAAGCTGCTTCTGAGCATAAAGAACAGCTTAGTATTTTTACCACTGTACCCCACCCAGTGAGCTTCAGAAAGAGGTTTAACCATGATCCAAGTCTGTTTAAATAAGAAAACTGGCAGTTGGAGAAGCAGTGCCGGGTGCTGGGCTTGAGGGACCAGCCAGGCCTTGGGTTGGGTTCCAGCCGCGTCTCCTTCCGCCCTGCTTCCCCACCCCTCCTGCTCTGTGCCTTGCTGTCGATCACCCTCAGTCTTGCCCAACTGCTCAGGCTCTTCTGGGCACTCTCTCTCCTGATTCTCTCTCTGCACAGCTTCTGTGCCTGTGGCTGCCCTGGGCAGTTACCTTCTTTCTTTGACACTTATGCAGTCCCCCAGCCAGTCTCAACCCTCCATTGCTGTCATCAGCTCCTCTTGGGGGAGTTCAAGAAAAGAAGAAACATGGCACAGTCCTGCCATTCCTCTTGTTGGGGCTCTGCCACCTAAACACACCTTCTCCTCATAAAAACCTTTGTTTGTAGCACGTCAGAACCCTGGCCCTGGTTCCGCTTCTGGCCCAGTGCCTGTCCTCAGGCCTGGCCCACTGCAGCCAGCACAGGTCCTCCACCCCTCTACTCCCTCCTGTCTTCCGGTCTATCAGTCCTTCCAGCTCCAGTTCCTTTCTTGTCTGGACTGGGTTCAGTCACTTTCCAGGAGTCTGTGTCCACTGTCTCGCCTCCATCATGACAGCAGCCTCCTTGCAGGTGACCTTCATCACCGAAACCCTCTCTATCCAGTTCATCTTCCTCTTTGTTGATGGCTAATTTTTGTAGATCTCAGAGTAGGAGGCCTCAGGAGGCCTGCTCCAGGCCCAAATCCTGTGTGTTGTGTGTGCCCTATGTCCCAGCACAGGAGGTGACAGGCATGACCTGGCAGGCTTGTGGGCAAGTGGCCTGCCTGCCCCCTTCCTTGGTGCCAGCCAGTGTGCTGTTGGTCTCTGCCGGGGCACAGGGACTCACAGCCTACCTCCCCAGTGCTGGGCAGCCCTCGTCTCTGACTCCACGCCTTCCATTCCTGGCCCCTCCCCTTTCCTCCTCTGGGCCCTCAGTGAGCTTTCTGTCCAGTACTGCTCAGCTGTGAGATCCTTCCCCTGCCTGTAGGACTCTTGACCCTGCCTCAGTGCCGTCTGTGGGAATTAGCAGGCCAGGGACAGCCAGCGCTTTCCTGCCTGGCCTCTCCTCGCCTGTCCCATTGTAGGAGGCAGTAGCTCCTTTCTTAGGCTGGTTGTCCTGACTGACTGCTCTGACCCCAGGGACTTGCTGTCCTGGTTAACATGGCACCCTGTCACTCTGGAGGACAGTTAAAGCTCATTGTGATGGAGGCCTCCAGTTGCGTCATCTATTTAGGTTTTGTTCTCTCTCTCTCTCTCTCTCTCTCTCTCTCTCTCTCTCTCTTTATTTATTTATTTATTTTTTTGGTGCCGGGATTGAACTCAGGGGCTCTCAACCTCTGAGGCACCTCCCCAGCCCTGTTTTATATTTTATTTAGAGACAAAAGGGTCTCACTGAGTTGCTTAGCACCTCACCATTGCTGAGGCTGGCTTTGAACCCTCAGTCTTCCCACCTCAGCCTCCTGAGCTGCTGGGGTGACAGATGTATGCCACCGTGCCCACCTGGTTTTGTTCTCCTTCACAGTGCTGCCTTCCTCGTGTGTACATCATCCTGTGCTGTTGGAGAGCATCATGCTATCGTATATTTGCAGCTCTTGCATTCTGGGCTCTTTCTGTGTGGTCAGCCCCTGTCAAGCCCTGCCCTCTTGCTGATTTCTGTGTGACATCCTCATCACTTCCCTCCACCCCGAACAGCACTGACCTCTCTGCTGCCCCTGCCTCTCTTGTGTCCTCTCACTTTTCAGATTCAGTGGTGGCCATTTGCTTACATCCTTGAGACCCATCTCCACAACTGGACCAGGTGCTGGTTTGTGTTTGAAGCCATCACGCCGTGTGGGGCATGTAGGAAACCCGCTAGAAACACTTGCTGAATTGAAACCATTCATATGTTTCTGTGTCTTCCCAGAACCCAAAGGATTTCTTCTGGTTGAAAGGAGTCAGTTTTGAAAGCATGTTTGGAACATCTTGGTCACGTAGTCCAATGAACATGGGAACATTTATGGACTGTAGATGAGGTCTTCTTCTGTTCTTGCCATTCTGTAAGCTTGCATACCTTCATCTAGTAAGGAGTCCTGACAGGCGAGCCAAGGAGCACATGCAAATCCTGGCCCTGAGAGGTTCTGAGCCATGTAGTTACACAAACTGCCTGTCAGCACTGAGGTCTCAGGATGAAGTCTTGCAGGGTCACAGGTTTTCTTATGACATAAAACACATGATTTAGGAAAAAAGAAAAGATATAGAAATTTTAAATAAAAAACAAGTAGGTTTTCTTTTATAATATATAAGGCATTCTCGAAGTGAAAGAAAGTTTTCATTGATGTTAGTTCATGTATGTATGTCAGTGGTTTTAACCTTAAGAATGCTGAGTTCACTCTACTAATAAAATATTACATATTTATTTGATATTTTTTCTTGAGGATCTCAAATACTTAATGCATTTTAAGAATCAGACAGTATTGCTGGGCGTGGTGTCACGCACCTATAATCCCAGCGACTCAGGAGGCTGAGGCAGGAGGATTGTGATTTCAAAGCCAGCCTCAGCAACTTAGCAAGACCCTGTCTCTAAATAAAATAAAACAGGCTGGGGGGCTGGAGATATATTCAGTTGTTAGAGTGCCTGCCTTGCATGCACAAGGTCCTGGGTTCAATCCATGGCACCACAAAAAAAAAAAAAAAAAAAAAAAAGGAGGGGGCGCTGGGGATTTGGTTCAGTGGTAAGTGCCCCTGGGCTCAATCCGAAGTACAAAAAAAAAAAAATCGGACAGTCTATAAGTTTGAGCCAAGTGAAATTTTCAAAATAGCCTCAGAGTAAACAAAATAAAAAGTTAAATTATCAATGATCTTTCAACCTACCTTATATCAGTGTATAATTATGTCTGTGTTTTATTTAACTTGGGGTAAAATCATAGTATATGAACATTTTTGAGCTCAGTTGCTGATACCCTTCCTGATTTGATGATCTGAAAGTACTTTAATTATATTCAATTCTTTATTTGTTTAATTGGCAATGATTAAAATATAAAACCTGTCATGGCATACAATGCTTTGAAGTGTCAGGATTTTCAAAATCTGTTTTCAAGTGCCACCATTGTCCTATAAAGTGGCAGTAACGTACCCATTTACTGAATATGGGTACTTTAAGCTTTTTCCCCCCATTTCTGGGTGCTGGAGACCTACGCAGGGCCTCCACTCCAGAGCCCAGGTGGGTGTTTTCTTTGTTGTTTTGGGTTTGCTTTTTGTGGTCCTGGGAATGAATCCAAGGGCATTCTACTACTGAGTTACATCCCCAGACTTTTTCAATTTATTTGAGAAAGAGTCTTACCAAGTTGCCCTTTGAACTTGTCATTCTCCTTCAGCCTCCCAAGTAGCTGGGATTGTAGGCATGGTGAGACTGGGCTCTTCATAAAGGTATTTCATCATCTGTTCATTTAAGAGTACATTTGTTTCTATTCTGATCTCTTCTTATGATGTGATTTTCTTCTTAAATGACAAATAAAATCCTTTGAAGTTATTCTCTAAATGATAGAAAAGACTTGCATGGGCCTGCTGGATTGTCTCAGAGCAGTTTGATGTCCTTGGAAGGGAGCAGGCATGACCATGCCTCATGCCTGGCGAGCAGCTGGATGTCTTGTATGTAAAGGCCGTGTGTAAACCTGACCTTCCATGTCAGGATGTGTTTTCTACAGATGGCATCCTCAGAGTGATGGGAGTCGTCTCCCCTGGCTGCGGCTGGCACCATGCATGCCACACCGCACTGAAGGTATTCCAGACCTTCAGTCATGTGAGAGGCAAGGCGTCTCAGGTAGTCAAGCCATCTTAGGTTTCTTCAGGGTTTTCATTGTCATTAGCCGAGTGTGATGATCTTTGCTCTCAAGTGTGGTGACATCTGTGGTGCTTAGTTAGCTTCTTGTTGACGTCTTACCTCCTCTGATGAGTTCTTTGTTCATTCCCCCCTCGGTTATGATTTTCCACTCACTTTCTTGAGGCGTCTGCTGCCAGTCACTTCAGGCTACCCCATGAAGGCTCCTCATACTGGGCACTGTGCCCTGTACCTTCCTGTCTGGCAGCTGTCATGGCGACAGGTATTTTCATGGTCTCTCTTGTGTTCCTCTGTAGACGTCAATGAGCAAGTATCCCTGAGGGGCCTTTCTGCTTGATTCTGCAGCTGTGAGCTCGAGGTGTGCCACCAAGAGGAGCTGTACCATGCAGCCTGTCTCCAGCATACTGGGTGCTTGCAGGTGCAACTGGGGGTGCTGCGGGCTGCAGGCACCGTCCCCGAGGCCATCTCACCCCGGAGGCTCTTCCTTCACCTGCTGCGTCGCCTTCGTGTTCTGCCTGTGCTTCCCTTGCATGAGCATCCAGGGAGTCTGCACCCAGCTGAAGCTGCTCTTTCCTTCTTCTCCCCACAACAGAATGCCTGTTTCTGCTTAGGATCTAGGTCAGAGTCCACTGTCCAGAGGTCATTCTTCATCCTCTGTTAGTGTGCAGTGCACCCGGCTCTTGTCTTCTTCCAATCGCTGATGACATCATGTAGTAGTGACAGTGGACAGGCCTCCCCTGCTCTGTGAGCTGCTGGGGGCATCATGTAGTAGTGACAGTGGACAGGCCTGTGAGCTGCTGGGGGCATCATGTAGTAGTGACAGTGGACAGGCCTCCCCTGCACCTTGAGCTCCTGGGGGCGTCGTGTAGAAGTGACAGGGGACTGGCCTCCCCTGCACCATGGACTGCTGGGGGCAGGGGTCTCTTCACATTGTCAGAGTCCAGAATTGAGGCCCAGGATGAAATCTCGCGTGGTCTGTTTAGGTGTTTCCCTTGCTGCTTCCTCAGCTTGCCTTATGTCAATAAAATCAGATTTTTTTTAACCAAATTATTCCATTTTGAAGAAGGTTATCCCTCAGTTGCCAGTAGGAGGCAGGAGGCAACACCAAGAACCCTGCACTGTGGTTAGCCCTGGTCCTGCCCCTGGCCAGCCCCTCACGTGTGTCTTGCTGACAATAGTGAGGGGCTGAGGGGTTGAGGGAGATTGGGTGCCCTTCTTGATTTTTATTAGTTTTTAAAAGATTTTCACAGTAGGGCAGTTTATATACCCCAAAGCCCTGTGCAGCAGCTCGGAGCCCAGATAGCCTGCATCGATGTCCTTACGATCCTGAGTGGCCCACTCCTTGCTTTGTTGGCACTTAATCCTTGTAATGTTCTTGTAATCAGGTAGCCCCGCCCTTTGCCTCCCATTTCTTCATATGGATAGGAAAACCCAAGTCTGGTTGTAATAAACTGGAACAGATTAGCCACTGAGGGAGATAGGAGGAATTGGATCAGCCGTGCCTTCCAGTATTTTAGAAACAACAAGTAACACATACCTGGGATGGCAGGTCAGGACTGCTGTGCACGTGATTGGCTGCGAGTCTCAATAGAGGAGAAGCAGTGAAAATGCTCGGGATTTTGGTGTAGAATTGGTAGAATGTGATAGCTAGCTATTTCCAAATATCAGAAATGCTAGTGAGTAAAGAAGTACTAGGTTTATGGAGAACGAGGACCAAATGGCAAAATTAGTTCATCCATGTAATAGTTATGTGACGAGTGTGCTCTGTGACGTGTGCCGCTGTAGCAGTAAGCAGCATTTCTGCTATACTTACCCCGCACTGGCTGCCACTGGGAGACATCAAGCACATTAACCCATTGGGTCCTGACAACAAGCCATTGTTAAGTGTCGTTACTGGTTTTTTCCCCCCCTTGGGAGTTCAATGGTGAATAAGGTTATGGTAGCTTGTTGTCGCTGCAACCAGAATACCCAACAAGAACAACTTGTTTGGCTCTCAGTTTCAGAGGTCTCAGTCCATAGATGGCCAAATCCACTGCTCTGGGCCCAGGTCAGGAAGCACATCATGGGGGAAGGGTGAGGTGGAGGAAAGTTGCTCAGCTTCTGGCAGCTGGGAAGCAGAGCAAAGGGGCCTCCAGAAGATGCACCCTTCCAGGGCTCCCCTAGGGACCCCCTCCCCTATTCATGCCGTCCCTTGCCTACAGCTACCACCCAGTCAGCTCGTTCAGACTAGGATGGGCCGACTAGAGCCCAGCTCTCACAGTCGAGCCCTTCTACCTCTGAACATCCTGCATCTCTGTCCTCACAAAACTTCTAGTTGAATAAGGGTGACCATCTAGGAGCAGCCATTCTAGAGTAGTGTAAGGAGACTGATAGGTGTATGCAGAGTGCTGTGGATGCACCTAAGAGCGTCTTGAAGCCCAAATGCCCAGCAAAATGGTGGATGCACACGGCCCTGTGAAGGCCCAGAGACAAGGAACAGGTAAGGGAGGAGGCAGTGTAAGATGACAGGGGGAGGAAGAGGCAGTCCTGTCCAAGGGCAGAGCCAATGTCTGAGGAGGAGTATCCCAGGAGGATGCTCATGGGGAAGGCAGGTGCCTGATGGGAGTGGGCCTGAAGGCCCAGGCATTCTGACTGCTCATGGCCTAATGCTTTTTTCAAGAACCAGCATAAGTCTATGGTATGTGCTTCAGTGCTCCAATCCCCACTGCTGTGCTGCTTCTTTCCTTCATTCAGTGTGTCAAGGAACATGTCTGTGTTCTGGGCAGTGAGCTTCTGAGCATATACAGGTCACCAGGACTAGTTGAATTCAAGTGGCAAAATGACTCTCGTAATGAGTGAGGCATGCACAGAAACATGAACAAACGTCCCAGGTCTCGTCTCTTGCTGTTGATGACCAGATGGAGAACAGTTCAGTTGCAAGGTACAGTGAGTTTTTAGTTATTCAATCTTCTACAAATGGAGCTCCTTTGTTTTAAAGGTAGTTTTGCTTTAAAATAGAAACTCTGTTAAACTTGTGTCCAGACAAAGGTAGATGTGTGGGGATGCAAGCTCCAATTTGCCGCATTAGATCAGGAATAGTGTGCCTGGGCTGGTGCCCAGAGACCTGACGTTGAGAGGGGCCGTGCTTCAGAGAAAGCTCAGGAAGCCAAGTGAGGGGAAAGTCAGGGGTTGCTTCCATTTTCTCTGTGTTCTCTCCCGATTTCTGATTTGCTTTTTAAAAATTCTGAAGCATGCAGCAGCTTGGGAGACTGAGGCAGGAGGATCGCAAGTTCAAAGCCAGCCTCAGCTGCTTAAGTGAGGCCCCCAGCAGCTCAGCAAGACCTTGTCTCAAAATAAAAGAAAGGGCTGGGGATGTGGCTCAGTGGTTAAGTGCCCCTGGATTCCATCCTTGGTAAATAAATAAATAAATAATCAGTCAGTCAATCAGTCTGTAGCAGCTTAGATGGAAAGCCGGAGCCTGAATCTGGGTCTGTAAGCCACAGTTCTTGGTCATGCAGCTCTAGTGAAAGAGCCCTGGAACAGCAGCTTCTCCGCCTTCCCTTCCCGTCCCTTCCTTCCACTTTCACATCCCCTTCCTCATCTGGACAGTATCTGCCATGAGATGATGTAAGCCAAGAGCATGCACTCCTCCAGTACCTAGGAACTGGGTCGCAGACCGAGAGTGAGCTAGAGAGGTCCCGGGGGCCCAGGAATCCTGGTTGGGCCTGGTGTCCAGATGTGGGGGCTCATTCTCAATAGCAGCACTTGCTTCATCTGAGATAAGCTTGCAATCTCAACATTTTTTTGTGACCGAAAGTTGTATGATGGTTTCATACTGAACTTACACTATGACTAAGTTAGACCACTTGGCAATTTTAAATTTTCTCCCTAAAATGCATGGATTTCTGTTTGACTGGGTATCTATTTTGTATTGCATTTCATTTAAAAGTTATGATTACTTGGCATTTCTAAATCCTCCTTTATTTTTTTTTAAGGTAAAGGTTCAACTTTTTTAAAAACATATTTTTAGTTGTAGATAGACACAATAACTTTATTTATTTGTTTTTTATGTGGTGCTGAGGATGGAACCCAGTGCCTCACACATACTAGGCAAGTGCTCTACCACTGAGCTAGAACTCCAGCCCCTAAATCCTCCTCCTTACCCAGGTTCATTTCATTTTATCTTCTTTTCAGGTAACTCTTCAGTCATCCATTTGATTGAACAACTTTATAAAGTTGATGGAATTTTGATCATTTCAGCAGCATTTATTAAGCATTCTCATTTTCAGTATACCCAGGATTTCATTTGAATTACTAATTAGGTTTATATATTATTTTCTCCTCACCTAGACCATCATAAATGCTTAATATGAATTTCTTTGCTATAATTATCTTAAACAATTAAATAACAGCAGTGTTGAATTAAATATTGATTTTTAAAATTCATATCACAAAGGTGATTTTTAAATTTTTCCTTTGTTAACTTCTTGTCCTTATTTATTTCAATTCTTTCTAAGTAATTATCACAATAAATTATTTTAATCCAAATTTAGGATTTTTTTTAGTATTATGCTAGTGTAATTTTGCACAGTTCTGGTTGAATTCTAAGCAAGTTTTTTAAAAAATATTTATTTTTTAGTTGGACACAATTATTTATTTTGTTTACTTATTTTTATGTGGTGCTGAGAATCAAACCCAGGGCCTTGCACATGCTAGGTTAGCACACTACCACTGAGCCACAACCCCAGCCCTAAGAAAGTATTTTTATAAGGATGTATATTTAAAAAATATACAGTAATTTAACTATTTTGGTTTTAAATTTTAAAATTTAAAAAATTTTTAGAAGTACAAGTTAGGTTGTGACAGTTTTACTATGAAAAACTATTGAATTATTCATCGTCACCTTCCATTCTGTTATACTGTGAATTGAGTTGAATTTTTTGTCTTTCATTTCTCAGAATGTTTTAAAAGTTGTCCTGAGGAAGGAAATACTTTCCCCTCTACCAGTGTTAATGGCTACCGCTATTTAAGTAGCATTATTCTAGCCAGGTGCAGTGGTGCCTTCTGTACCCCCAGCAGCTCAGGGTCTGAGGCAGGAGAATCGCAGGTTTGAGGCCAACCTCAGTAAACAGCTCCCCCTGCCGCCACCCACCCCCCCTGCCTCCCGCACCCCCCTGCCCCTCCTCCCGCATCCCACCCCCTCGTCTCCCCCACCCCCCATCCCCAGTAGCACAGAACTGCAGCATTTAGGTGCCTGGCAATTCCTCCCTAGACCCAAGATAGTTTAATCCCTCCAAGTGGTGAACATATCATTTTTGACAGACAGAATCTGCCACCAGATGCCTGTTTATGTGGTTGCCGTTTGTTCGTTTTAGTGAGGCTATCCATCATTTGTGACTTTCAGGGTCCTTATCCCAGCCTGTCTTCGTCTGACATGTTCCTATCGTGCATGTTGTGTGTGCACAGGATGTTTGTCACATTGCAGTCCTGGGTGCTCACTGCTGTCCCTGTTCAGATGTTTCACAAGAGTTGCTTTAGTGAGAGATGGCAGAGGAGCTCCTCTAGGTGCCTGTTGCACAAGGGAAGTGACATGTAGTTTAAATGGTTAACGATGTGGAAAAAAAAGCAGTGATCTTTAAGATGGAGATTTAATCAAAAAGGGGAGACATGTCTGTTAGCTGACATTGAACTCTCATAAATGAATTAATATTATTCTCCGAGCATTTGACAGACTTGTGATTCACAGGGTAGATTCTGTTTGTTTTTTCTTCAAGATGCCAGGAACTGAAAATGTTGGCATGGAGCAGTTCTAATTGCTAGCCTGACATGGTTATGTCAGAAATGTGGAGAGGTAATTACCGTGTGGGTGCTCCCAATTAGAGCTTTCTCACCATATTCCAGGCACAGGTTGGCATCTGTGATTACATTTGTGCAAGCAAATTAAAAAAATTTTTTTCATTCACAAGCTGAAATAGAATTCACAGAAGCTTGTCTGTAAAGCAAGACAAATCTGTAATTGACAAGTAGCTCATTTGTCTTTCTGGGAACTAGAAAGCTTTTTAATCGCATATTTGATCAAACTTGTTCAACTATAGTATTTACGGACTCTCCACTGTTTTACCTTGATTTGTTGCTGAGCCAGGATTTGATTTTATGAAGAAGAGAAGTATCTTTCAGTAAAACGAATTCATAGAGTAAAGTGTTTTTGTGATGGAATAAAAATTGACAGTCAGCTCCTCATGAATGTCCGTTGGCCCTCCACATCTACTGTCTCCTGAATGCCCATGATGAGAGGGCTGCTTTCTTCTCTGTTATTTTATGTTATGTTAACAAAACCCTAAAAGTGGTTGTTATTATCTGCATCTCACAGATGAGGATGGGCCATTTAATACCATCTAGAATCACACAGCCTGGAGGATCTACGCCACCAGAGAGTTCTGCTCAGGAAAATAAAGAACCTGACGTTCTTGGATCATTCATTTAAATTATCTGCAACATCTTAAGAAGAGATGGATTTTCTTAGTAGCAGGGAATTGGGGTTTGAGCTCAGCCCAGACAGAGGCAGAGACGGTGAAGGCCTGTGTTGGGTGGCTGTGTTGGCGAGCTGTGGATGGGGTCAAAGGAGGCTGTGCTGACTGGACCTGGTTGCTGCTTCTCCTGCACTTGCACCAGAGGAGCACAGGAACAGAATCATGAACTCTGCTCTTGGACCTGTGGTGACACATTCTGTCCCAACTTTAATTGTAAATGACAGAATCACACTCAAAATAGCATGAGAAAGGTAGGGAGGAGTTAGTTGGCTGAATAATGGGGACATCCAGTTGGCTTTAGGCACAGCTCTAATTAGGACGGGCTTTCCCACCCGCCCTTCCCAGGACAGGCGGGAGGCCGTCCTCTAACCATGTTCTTTCAGATCAGTGACTCCCATGGAAATTTGTTGGTTATTTAGGTCAAAGTTTTGGAGGTTCACTGTCTTGGGAGCCAGTCACAGAGGTCGGGCTGTCACGTCCTTGCCTGGTGAGGATGAGGTGAGGTGCTGGCAGTGGACCCGCTCTGCTCAGCCACAGGGCATACGTTGCCCAACAGGAAAAGGGCCTTTGCCAAATGAAGGAGCCGGAAAATTTCTGGGTCCAAAGAACGGCTGACTTTGAAGGGATGTATAGTCCAGTGCAAGTCCAGATTTCCTTAAAATTCATAAAACTTTGCTGTGTCTTTTGTAATGATTTTTAATGTCCTGTGTTATGGATTTAGTTTCCCTGGGAAGTAGACTCCAAGGGGTAAAAATCTGAAATCAGGTTTATGAGGAGTGCCTTGGGGGACCCAGAGTGGTGAGGGAGCATACAGGGACCTCATCGGACCCACCAGAAATTGGGGTGGCCCCGAGACGTCCCAGATTGAAGCTGTGTGCTTCCACACAGGCAGGACAAGTGTGGGCTGACCCAGAGAGGAGGGCCCCCTTTGGTGAGGACAGTTCCTGGAAGGGAGGAAGGGAGGAGCCCCTGTAGTTCGGCAGCCAGTAGAAGAAATTTCCTTCCCAACTTGGAAGGCAACTGACTGCAGCTTCCGCAGACCTATCATGGAATAAAATTAACTCCAGGAAATGTGTTCTGTTTACCTGTCACTTTTAATGCTGTCTGGCATATCCCTGCCCTGTTGATCAGAGGTCCCAGTTTGAGGGCCACAGCAGCGACACTGGGAACCTGGCACAGGGGAGTGAGAAGGTAGATGCAGTGGAGGAGAAACCAGAGCAAATGAACGACCAAAGAAAGAGAGACTTGGGCCTTGCCAGAGGCCTCCCAGCCTCTGCCTATGGGTCTGATCCTGGGGACCACTGGAGTGTGGTCAGCAATCCAGGCCTGGAAGGGTTCCTTCCCATTTTCCTTCTGCTGGTTTAGAGGTCATTGGCACTGGTCCTTGCCATGTGTTCAGCCTCCAGTGATGGGAGAACGTGGGGCGAGAACTCCATTGCAGCTGGGCAGGAGCAGCAAGCTGCTGCTGTGTGGGGACAGGGGCTGCCCGAGCACTGGTGCGGCTGTGTGGGCTCGGCTGGCTCAGGCAGGGGGTTTCAGCTGTTTGTTTTGATGCTGCTGGAGCCTTCCTGACCTGCTAGCACTGTGATTGCTTCATTTCCTCTGTAAGGTGCTAGAATGGTTCCTTTCCCTTTTTTTTTTTTTTTTTTTTTTTTGACTGAGGTCCATTCCTGGACAGGGAGGAAGCCTGGGTGTGGGATGGGACACTGAGGTGTGTAGTGTGGGTGCTGGCGGTTTTCCTGAGCTACAGAGCACATTTCTCTGGCACAGATGGATACCTCTCTCCCAGCTTCCCTGGAGATCCTGAATTGAAAGGAGAAAATGCAGATTCCCTTCTGTATAATTTTCCCTGTGATTGAGCTTCTTTTAATTAAAGGTGACTTTTATTAAGAGCTCTTGAAGACATACAAGCATTTAAACATTCTTGGTTGAAAGTTCTTAATTCACTTATGAACAGATGCGTACTAAATGACAGTGATGTGCCAGGCACCTGTAAGTGAACGGAATATGTGAAAGTCTCTCTTCTTACTTAGGGAGATGGTTAGTACTAGTGAATCATAAGCTGAGAAGTCAGGCAGTGCTCTGCAAGAAGATGTAGACCAGGGGGAGGGCCAGTGGCTTGGAGTTTGGTCAAGGGCGTCCCCATTAAGAAGGTGACATTTGAGGAACGATGTGAAGGTGAAGGACGGACGTGAGGGATTTGGCTCTGGGACTTTCAGATCCGTTGAAGCCTTCTGGGAGGGGGAGCAGTGCAGCCCCAGGACTGCATGGGGAGGAGCAGCAGGGGACCCAGGCATTCTTCGCTCCCAGCACAGGGAGCATGCTGCCACAGCACCTGCCTGGGGACCCAGAGGCAGTTCACCACCTGGAGTCCCTTTCCTCATACCATTGTAATTGTTAAAACTTAAATAACTAGAACAATATACACTTTAAGTCATTCATTGTTTTTGAATGGAGCCTGAGTCACACCACCAGAGAACAAAGTAAACTCACCAGATCCCCCTGCCTGGTCTCCTCCTCACTCAGTTCTGATGTGGACACTGGTGAGGAGTGTGGACTTGGGCTGGACACAACCGTTGTGAATCATCATGAATTTTTAAAAAGATACCTGACCCCTACCAAAACAAATCAGGGATTTTGAATATCAGAAATTTTGTGTGTGCCATTTGATGTATCTAAAAAGGTAGAAATGGTGGAGTCCTAATTTAGTAATATTGATCACTACTCAGATTCCATGTAAGGTCATGCCAGACGTTACTACCCACTGTCTGCAAAAACCAGCCACAAGTAATAAATTCTGTCCTCTTTCCTTACATAATATCAAAATTCATTAATATTCATGAATGTTTATTTTAGCAAAATAAAGTAGAACTGCATCCAGCTGTTCTGAGGGTTGGATAAGCCACTGGGGTAGGATCAGGATATGTCGGTTGCCTGGAGAGCCACTGTTATCATAGCCTGGTGAGGCCTCACAGCCTACTCATACTGGGGAACCCCATCCCCTCATTATGGGCCAGTGGCAGGGGTACATAGTAGTTGCCTGGAGGCTTAGCAACTTGTTTACCATGACCCTGCCACCCTGCTGTGGGTGAGACCAGCATTGGGAAAGAGCCTAGCTCCAGAGGAGTGCAAGGGCCTGGAGAGGTGGCCCAGAAGAAAATCCAGATGTGTCTGTTTTGGGTTGCTTTCTACCAAATCTATATGTGCCCATCTCTGCTGTGTTTAATTGATTGCATTTTAAATTTTGATACATATTATGGTGTAATGAACTGTGATTTATTATACTTGTAAGGTATGGGGAGCTGTCCTGGGAGCCTTCTGCATGCCAGCCAGCATGTCAGGGATTTACTTCAGCAGGTGATCTCCTCATGCCCTGGTGAGGAAGGTAGTGGTGGTTTCCTTTTAAAGTTAAGAGGCCCAAAGAGGGTGTCTTAGGCAAGACCAGAGACTCGAGGAGTGGCAAGCATCTTATCACAGCATCTCAAACAGGAGTCTTGACTTGGCTCTTTAAAATAAATGTAAACACATTCTGAAATAACCAGAAATACTTTTTTTTCCCCCCCTTGGGAGAGTAGAAATAATGCATTATTTGTACTTCATTTTCCCTGAGTGTTTTGAGTAACTGCACTCCTTCATGTTATTGGAGGAAAAGAAGCAGGTGATGTGTTCTGTGTTCACAGATGGCCAGTGGAGGAGTTAGGAAGCTAAGAATAGTTAAGAAATGTTTCATTTGTATTCTCATATAAAACAAGTCAGATTTCATATAGCTCATTGAAATTCAGCTTAAGTGCAAGCAGGTAAATATCTTAGCACATAGAAAAATACAGTAGGGTTGATGACTCTCTAACTAGGAGACAGGCCACAACTTCATCATTAATATGTGAACATGTGTGTTACAGTCAGGATGCTCCTAAAGTTGCACACATTGAACTGACGCAATTGAGAAGGTCTTTTTTCATTTGCAATGTATTTATTAAGTTATTTGGTGAACGGATGGTGCAGCAGGTGTAAGCCCACTGTGCTGATAAGGGCCTGGAGGAAGGGAGTCTCTTGAGGGAAGGGTCCAGCTCATTCGGGGTGGAAGGGGCTTCCCAAAGAACTGGAAGTTTCTGTTGAGCCTGGGATCTGGAAGAAAAGAAGTTGTGAAAGGGAGCCTTGTGGGCCAGGAGGGGAGGGTGCCCAGCAGGGATCACCTTGGGTGGCAGGACATGGTGTGGAGTAAGGCATCTGCATGGAAACAGAGAGGGGCTGGTGCAGGTGTAGCCCTGTGTCCTGTGGAGGAGTAGTACCGCCTAGGCCAGGGTGGGTGGTGTGGGGCTGGGGAGGGAGAGCTGGGGCCATGCCCTAGAGCCAGCTGCCCCAGGCTTCCTCCTAAGACTGTATCCATTTTCAGGGACTTCTCTCTGGCAGTGATGCCTCTATGTGTATCTTGTCTGATCTGTTTGAAGTTTTAATTTGAGAAGGGCTTAGTGAAATTTTCATGCCTGTTTTCTTTTTATTTTAACCGGTAGAATCTTAAGAAGATTCAAGAAATGGAGAAGAGTGACGACTCCAGCACAGACCTAGATGAGCTGAAAAACGCTGACTGGGTGAGGCAGTGGGGTCCACTTCCTGGCTGTTCAGTGTCTAAGACAGTGTGACTTCCTAAATATAGAGTTTGTTAGGACTGTAGTGTGAATTGATCGGATGTAAATTTGAATGCCTGGTTTAACATGTGAGGAAATATCTGTTCCCATTTTTAAAAACTTTCTATTTTATCAGCCATCTTTCTTGTCTCTGGGAATTTTTGAAATTTTAAAATACCAACATTTCTAATGATACTAGTACCCAGATGTACACTTACGTGCACTCAAAGTCAAACGTATTTTCAGGATTAGGTGCAAGACTAGCATGCAGTGCCTTCATTTATCCAAAGACAGTTCCTGGATTAGGGTCCCAGGGCTTCAGAGTAAGTAGTGTGGAGTCTGCCCTCTAGAGCTCCGAGCAGGAGCTGGATCACAGGCCAGTGATGGATGTGCTCCAGGGACATGAGCCAAGCCTCCACTGGCTTGCTTCCAGATCCCAATGATGCACACTAGGGGTCCTGCCCTTAGTAAAACAGTGACAGGACAGTGGGCGCCCTGAAGCGTTCAAGGTGGGCTATGTCCAGGTGTCAGAGGGAGGCACACTTCAGAATTCTGACTTTTTTTTTTTTTTTTTAAAGAGAGAGTGAGAGAGGAGAGAGAGAGAGAGAGAACTTTTGATGTTTATTTTTCAGTTTTTGGCAGACACAACATCTTTGTTGGTATGTGATGCTGAGGATCGAACTCGGGCCGCACACATGCCAGGCGAGCACGCTACCGCTTGAGCCACATCCCCAGCCCAGAATTCTGACTTTTTTTGAGCAAAGCTTTAAACCCAAGCACCTTGTCTGTGAGCTATTGTGACTTCTTGGCTGACTTTTTTTTTTTTAGTATCCTAAAATGTTATTTTTAGAGTTGTTTTTGTTTGGTTTACTCAGCATTTTGTACTCTTGAATCATTCCTTTATTCTACATGACTGTAGCTTTTCAGAAAAAAACTATAAATTTACTTATTGATGCCTCTTGACCTGTGGTTCTTTCAGGCCCGATTCTGGGTCCAGGTGATGAGGGATTTGCGAAATGGGGTAAAACTTAAGAAGGTCCAGGAGCGGCAGTACAACCCACTGCCCATCGAGTACCAGCTGACCCCCTATGAGATGCTGATGGATGACATCCGGTGCAGAAGGTACACCCTGCGGAAAGTGATGGTGAGTGACCACAGCCATGAGTGCTCTCAGAGGGTCGAGTGATGATGTTTGTTGAAATGGTCTACTTTATTATTATTATTATTATTATTGTTATTTTGGTACTGGAGATTGAGCTCAGGGCACTTGACCACTGAGCCAGATCTCCAGTCTTTTTTTGTGTTTTATTTAGAGACAGGGTCTCAATGAGTTGCTTAGTGCCTTTCTTTTTGCTGAGGCTGGCTTGGAACTCATGATCCTCCTGTCTGAGCCTCCCGAGCCGCTGGGGTTACAGGTGTGCACCACCACGCCCAGCAGTGGTCTACTCTTTATATTTTTTAAAGCATTTCTTCTCATAAAAGTAATACTTGATCATTGTAAAATATTTGGAAAATACATTATAAATTTCTCAAAGGAAAGTTATAAACTTATAATTGTACAAGCAAAGAAGAACTTTATTATGTGGAAGACATCCCTCAATCTTTTCTCTGTGATTTCATTTGGATAAAATGGGCTAATTTCATTTTGTCACCAGTTATTTTTGTTTGACATATTGTAATGTTTTTTCCTGTCATTATAGTCAATATTACCCTTTCTGAATGGCTCTATCTTTTGTAGCTATGGCTGAACCAGAGTCCATTAAGCTGATTGCCCCATACCCAATCATATGCAGCCTGTTTTGTGTGTTTTTTGACGTTTGTCTTCCTGAATAGCCACAATGAAATCCTTGGGTTCAGGTCTTAGAGTTGGAATGTCTGCGTGCCAGCAGCCTGACAGCTTTACCTGTCAAGTATGCCTGGAATCCGACCACGCACCCCTTCCGCTTTGGCCACATTGTCTCTCCCTTGGACTGTGGAGGTGGAGACTGAGTGAGGTGCTGGGCTGGGTCTGGAGGTACCCTGCACCCTCCTGCAGCATGCTGTGTGGCTCCTGGCTCTGCCTCGTCAGCCTCTGTGCTCTGACAGCCTTGCTGCCATACACCTGCAGTGCCATGTAACAGCAAGAGGGGCTTGTGTCTTAGACCACAGATGCCAGGGCAGCCCCTGGGAAATGTGGCTCAGGGACAACACTATGTCATGAAGTTATATCTCCAGTTCATGCCACAGTGAGCATTTGTTACCATGCTGGCTGGGACAGCAAGGTGTGCTGTAGGGTGGTGGCCACCAGTAGGTTTTCATGCTCCAGTGAGTCCTGAGTGATGGACAAGTGACAGGTGCATCCAGGTGCAGTTCCCCTTACTTTTGCATAAATTTTCCACACAACATTTTTGTCCTCTGTTTGCTTGCTCATTGTAGAAAGAAATGAATAAAAGCAAACGTGCTGTGTACCAAAACCTTGCCCTTGGCCTGTTCTTCCTGTTCACTCCCTAATTATAGATAGGCAGGTAGGTGGATGGTCATTTTACACAGAGAGTGGCATGTAGTACTAGAGCCTTTTTCAGTCTGTAAAGTCGACTGTGGATGATCTCTTTGTTTAATGGTGGCTCAATATTTCCTTGTATCCAGACAGCAAAAGCATCAGAATGAAAAGTGGAGTGTGCTGCCGGCTTGTACCTGGTTCTCTCCCCTCCCAGCCTTCTTTCCTCCTGCCATGATTTACTTCCCATCCCATGAACGGACATTTAGGTTGTTCCCAGTTTCATCATTTTAATCAGGATTAGGATGATCATCCATATAAAAACATTTTGGGGCTGGGGCTGTAGCTCAGTGCAGAGCTCTTGCCTAGCATGTATAAGGCACTGGGTTTGATCTTCAGCACCAAATAAAAATGAACAAATAAAATAAATGTATGCTGTCCATCTACAACTACAAAATTTTTTTTAAAAAAATCATTCATTTTTCTCCTGGGTTTAAATTTCTGCCGGAGACATGAATTGATAAAGATAAGGCATGTTTAAAATTTAATGCATTTTTGCCAGTCTTCTCTCCAGAAGATTGCACCAATTTGTATGCTTTCTAGTATTGCAAGATAATATATTCCAATCCTGTTGCCAATACGGGGTAGTGTTATCATTTTAAAAAACATCTACTTATTAGAACTTTATCCATTCTGATTGGGCAAGCACTTAGCATAAATCTCAGGTAGTTTTCCTCTGTAGCCAGAAGGCATTTTTGAAAAATTCGTCAGTAATTATAGTAAGCCCAGTTGGTCATTAGCATTAATAGTTGATCTAACATTAATGTCTTTTACCTGCTACCCTTGATATTGTTAAATCTTTACATTTTTATCCAAAAAATAATTGTGTTGAATAGTAGGTAACGTTTCTGATACTAAGAATTGCTAGGATAGATTCCCCTTGTAGCTGCTGACTTAACAGATTCCACCTGGGGCCTGAGTATTTGTACATTATATAATCACTCTCCGTGAGGATTATGGAAATAGTAATGTCTGATAGAATGTGTGTTGGTCAGCTTTTTTGTCACTGTGGCCAAAGGACCTCACGAGCAGCTTAGAGGAAGAAAAGCTTATTTGAGCTCATGGCTTCTGAGGTTCAGGTCATGGAGGGCCAACTCTACTGCTCTGGGTCCGAGGACAGAGAGATCATGCTGAAGGGCCTGGTGTAGGAAAGCAGCTCAGAACATGAATCAGAGACAAAATATGAACTCCAAAGGCACACCCTCAGTGACCCACCTCTTCCAGGCACACACTGCCTATAGTTATCACCTACTTAATCAATATCAGTGGATTAATCCACTGCTTAGGTTATAGCTCTTTTTTTTATAATTTTTTTAAATATTTATTTGTTTATTTTTATTTTTTTAGTTTTCAGCGGACACAACATCTTTGTTTGTATGTGGTGCTAAGGATCGAACCCGGGCTGCATGCATGCCAGGCAAACACGCTACCGCTTGAGCCACATCCCCAGCCCCTAGGTTATGGCTCTTAATCTAATCTTTTCACCTCTGAACATTCTTGCATTGTCTCATGTATGAGCTTTTGAAAGCTATCACATATCCAAACCATAACAGAATGACATCCAACTTGGAAAGTATTTGTAAGCGTAATTATTTTTTTTCCTGGGGTAAATAAAAGGCTTTGAAAATAAGAGTCTAGCTAGGTATGGTGGCATGCTCCTCTAATCCCAGGGGCTCAGGAGGCTAACGCAGGAGATTGAAAGTTTTTAGCTCCAGCAACTTAGCAAGACCCTAAGCAAATCTGTGAGATGTTGTCTCAAAACAAAAATGGCTGGGAATGTGGCTTAATAGTTACGCACCCTCAATCCCTGACACCAAAAAAATAAAGTGTACAGTTCAGTGACATTTAGTATATCACAAGATTGTACAGTCTCCACCTCTATCTAGTTCTGAAATAAGTTTCATCCTCCTAGAAGGAAATCCATAGCCATGATGGGTCACTGGTATCCCCCACCAGCCCTGGCAACCACTTCTCTGCTTTGACTCTGAGAACTTACCTGTCTGGATGTGTCATGAATGGAGTCATGTGATGTGCCACCTTTTGTGTCTGGCCTCTTTCACTTGGCCTAATGTTCTTTAGGTCTATCCATCCTGCTAGCATGTAGGAGTGCTTCATTCCTTTTCATGGCTGAATAATCATTCCACCCCAGGGATAGATAACATTGTACTCTGTGTTGTTGCTTGGTAGATATTAGGTTCTTGTCACCATTGTGCAGTGCTGGTGGGGTTGCTGTGAACCGTCACTTGCAAGTGTCTGACATCTCATTTCTTTTCTTTTGGGTGTGTGCCTCGGCTAGAGTGTCTGGGTCACATGGTGATTCTGTGAGTGACTGAGCAATCACCAAACTCTTTCCACAGTGGTAGCACATTTAATGTTCCCACCAGCAGGGGACGAGGGCTTCTGTGTCCCACATTTTTGTCAACACATATTGTCCATATCTGCCTTTAATCATAACTGCCCTGGTTGGCATGGCGTGGTATCTCTTTGTGGTTTTGATTTGCTGATGACTAATGCTATGGTGCTGCTATGTGTGTGTTCACGTGTTTGTGGGCCATTTGTGTGTCATCTTTGGAGAGGTGTCTGTTGAGGTCCTGTACCCATTCTGCCATGATGTTGTAACGTTCCTTCGTATGTTCTAGATGCTGAATCCTCAACACACACAATTTACAAGTATTTTATCCCATTTTGCAGCTGGTCATTCTTCTGTCAGCCTCTTGATAGTGTCCTTTGGTGTTTAGAAGGTTTTAGCTTGACTAAAACAGTTGATCTGTTTTGTCTTCTATTTCCCATGCTTCAGGTATCCATTGCCAAATCCAGGGCATGAGGATATCCTCTTGTGTTCTCTTGTATGATTTTCACTTCTGGTGCTTATGGTCTGGTCTTTGCTCCATTCTTGAGTTAATCTGTACGTTGCATGTGGTAAGAGGTCAAGGTCAGGCTCCTGTGTCTCAGCACCCAACTCTGATGTATGAACAAATATGTATGGATTCATTTCTGGATTCTGAATTTTGGGTCCTTTTCTTTGGTTAGTCTAGATAATGGTTTGTCACTTTTATTGATTTTTGTCAGGAAAATACCTTTTGGTTTTGTTAATTCTGTCCACTGCCTTCTGCTCTCTGCTCATTGTCCATTGTCTCCTCTCTGTTCTTTACCGTTTCCTCCGCCCTGTATCCATAGGCATTGTTCTTTGTTCTTTGTGGGGTCTGTGGGTTGTGGAGTCAGGTTGTTGATTTGAGTCCTCATTGAACTCAGGGGTTTGCAGTGTGGACTGCCCTCTGCGCACCACTCCTGCTGCATCCTGAGTTTTCCTTTCTTTCACTTTCGTTATCATTGAACCTGTTGGTGGTTTGGGAGTATGTTTTTAAATTCCTCATATTTGTGAAGTTTTCATTTTTCCTTCTGCTTTTGACTTCGAGTTTCAGTCCATTATGGGCAGACGAGTTAGTTGGTGTGGTTTCAGTGTCTTAAATTTGAGGTATTTCTTATGGCCTAGCGCTGTCTGCCTGGATGCACGTTCTGCTGGTTGTTTTTGGTGTTTCCAAGCCCTCTCTTTTCTCATTGGCCCCATCGTCTAGTGGTGAATCCCGAATGGAAAATGGACTGTTGAGCCTCCACCTGTTGTGGAGCTTTCCCCTTCTGCTTTCAGCATTCACTCCCTGTGCTTTGGAGCTCTGTGGTCTGGTGTTGTCCCGACACCACCACCCCCCACCCCCGCGACAAGGGTACATGGGAGACCAGTCTCTGAAGCACCAGCTGTCGGAACCGCCCTCCGTCAGAGGTAGTGAAGCTCACTAGACCAGCTAGTGTCTCCTGGGCTGAGCGAGAGGGTAAGTATCACGACCTGGCCCGCCACCCAACCTCGCCCACACAATCACACTGTGTGGGGAGATGAGTCAACCATGAAGGTGCAATAATCTCAACTTTATTGTGTCAGGGACAAGGTTATATAGTGATAGGAGGGACTAAGAAGAAACAGTAGCAAGAACCAATAAGGAGCAGTTACGACACTATCACTAAGGGGCCTACGCAGATTTCAGATTAAAACATTAGGCGGGACTAAGGTCAAAAGCCTGCACGAATGCCAATCCAGCCAGGTCACATATACGGAAATGCTAACCCATGAGGCCGCCTCAGCCAACACCCAATAATGGCCGTGGTCTCAAGGGAGGTAAAAGGTCCCAACAGTCTGGTGCGTGTCCACCTACAACTGTGGAATGTTCCGGATGAGGGGCCTTTGTCTTGATGAGTGTTTCCTGAAGCTCCAGTCTGACAGCAGTGTTGCTGCCCTGTTCTCTGTACTTCTATTGCATGGAACATCTTTTTCCATCCTTTACTCTCAAACCTGCTCATGTTGTAACTTTCTTTTAACTTTTTTATTTTAAAAGTATAACTGCTCATTGTGGGGAAATTAGAAAATGTGGGTAAAAAGAAAAAAAAATCACACAGTTCATCTACTCTTATGACCACTTCTACCATTTTTAGCATGTTTGCTTCTGAATTTTCTCTGTAAATGTGTAATGTATAATTATAAAAATAGAGTTAAAGTGGATAAAATGTATTGAAACTCTTTCCACCTGCTTGATATGTTATAAACTTGGTTCTTTATCATGAAATACAATTGTGTATCATTTAAAAATTTTTTAATACCTAGGTTTTATATAGGTAATAAGTAACCCATGGTTAAACTAGAAAGACATGTGGTGGACATTTGCAAGTCTCTCTCCCAGGGCCCCAGGTTTGTTCCTAGAAATGGTCAGAAATCTGTCCGTCTTAGTACAGCCCTCTTGTATGTGTGTGCAAGCGAACGCACACATGTGGGCCCCATCTTTGCTGACATTTGCACAATTTTACCATATTATAGATATTGTTTTGGGTCTTTATCTCTCTTGCTGATCATTATGTTAACAGCATGTAAAAAGTTTTCTTCTTATTTTTGTAGCTTTATTATATTACATTCTACATTATTTTTTAAATATTTATTCTAATTTGTTATACATGAAAGCAGAATGCATTTCAATTCATATTACACATATAGAGCATGATTTTTCATGTCTCTGGTTGTACACAAAGTAGAGTCACACCATTCGGGTCATACCGCCTTTTTTACCCATGCCCCCTCCTTTTCCCTTCCTTTGCCCTATCTAGAGTTTGTCTGTTCCTCCATGCCTCACCCCACCCCATCCCCATTATGGATCAGCATCCTCCCATCAGAGAAAACATTTGACATTTGGTTTTTTGGGATTGGCTAACTTCACTTAGCATAGTATTCTCCAACTCCATCCATTTACCTGCAAATACCATGATTTTATTCTCTTTTAATGCTGAGTAATATTCCATTATGTAATATATAGCACAGTTTCTTTATCCATTCATCTACTGAAGGGCGTCTAGGTTGGTTCTACAGTTTAGATATTGTGAATTGTGCTGCTATAATCATTGATGTGGGGTTGGAGATGTGGCTCAAGTGGTAGTGCACTTGCCTGGCATACGTGAGGCACTGGGTTTGATCCTCAGCACCACATAAAAATAAAATAAAGACATTGTGTCCACCTGAAAAAAATAAAAAATAAATATCTTTTTTTTAAAAAATTGATGTGGCTGTGTCCCAGTAGTATGCTGTTTTTAAGTCCTTTGGGTATAGACCGAGGAGAGGGATAGCTGGGTCAAATGGTGTTTCCATTCCCAGTTTCCCAAGGAATCTCTATACTGCTTTCCATATTGGCTGCAGCAATTTGCAGACCCACCAGCGTGTATGAGTGTGCCTTTCCAACATCCTTGCCAACACTTATTGTTTATATTAATAGCTGCCATTCTGACTTGAGTGAGATGAAATCTTAGAGTGGTTTTGATTTGCATTTCTCTAATTGCTAGAGATGTTGAACATCTTTTCATGTATTGATTTTATATTATCTTCTGAGAAGATGTCATTGGGATTTTGATTGGAATTGCATTAAATTGTATAGTACTTTTGGTAGTATGGTCATTTTGACAATACTAATTCTGCCTATCTAAGAACAAGGGAGATCTTTCCATTTTCTAAAGTCTTCTTTAATACCTTTCTTTAGCGTTTTGTGGTTTTCATTGTAGAGGTCTTTCACCTTTTTCATTAAGTTGATTCCCAAGTATTTTTTTATTTATTTAATTTTTGAGGCTATTGTAAATGGGATAGTTTTCCTAGTTTCTTTTTCAGAGGATTTGTCCTTGATGTATAGAAATGCCTTTGATTTGGGGGTGTTGATTTTATATTCTGCTAGGTTGCTGAATTCATTTATTAGTTCTAGAAGTTTTCTGATGGAATTTTTGGTACATCCTACGTTATTTTTAATGCCTTCAAAATAATCTCTTGAGTAGGCAAACCATAATTTATTTAACTAATCTATTATTGATATTTTCCATTTTTTAGTATTGTGTAAAAACTGTATTAGTTTCCTTACATAAATTCTAACCACCGAATTACTGGATCAGTGACTATGCTTGCTGTGATGGCCTTTGATAAATACAATCAAATTATCCAAAATACTTGTAGGCAACTTGTGCTTTGAAAATATATATAAGATCAAAGCTAAAATTATAGCTTTACATATTTCTGAAAGAAACTATATTCATTTTCTTAAAAGTGCATTGTTAGAGTAGGTGTCAGGCCACATATTTTATGCACCTCTCATTAATGTTTTGAGTATCAACAAATAAGCATAAATCCCACCTTTGATTGCTAATGCTTTGAACAAATATCACGGTGTGGACATCAATGGATGAGTCAGCCTTGCTGAAGGGGAGGCCGAAAGGTGTTAAGAGTGGAGTTGGTGGCTGCAGGACCGTCTTGATTTGATTCAGTCTTTCTCTTAAACCTGTCTTCGTACTGTTTACAGGGATACTGAAAACAAGCCGGGCAGGGCAGCTGCTGGGGGAAGACTGCAGCGGGTTGTTGGGGTGGGGTGGCACTATTCTGCTCCTTGAGCTGGGCAGGGGGCTCAGTGGAGCCCCTTCCATGCATTTACTTCCTCTCTGTGTGCGCATGTGGTACTTCAATGAGGCTGACACCTCCACCTGAAGAGCAGGCCTTCAGGCTGGGCTGGGGCTCAGTGGTAGAGCGCTCGCCTCACATGTTCGAGGCCCTGGGTTCCATCCTCAGCACCACATAAAAATGAATAAATAAAATAAAAGTATTGTGTCCAACTACAGCTAAAAAGTAAATATTTAAAACAAACAAACAAACAAAAGATCAGGCCTTCTTAAGTTTTAGTATTTCACATGAAATGGAGGAGTCCTCGGTGGCACAGGAGCACTGCATCCTCAGTTGACCCTGTTCCTGAGCAGAGTGGCCTCGTTCTGTAAACATCACAGGTCTTGCTGTTTACACCTACCACAAACTTTATGAGCCAGTTCAGCATTTGTCAAAGAAACCACCATCCTAAAGAAGCTGGTACTAGAGGAAAAAAATGGAAGATTCAGGGATGATCAGTGCACAGATGGAGGAGATCAAGAGAGAGGGGAGGGGCACTGCAGAATCATTTTAGCAAGATCATGTTAGTTACATGCATAAAGGTGCCACAGGGAATTTCACCTTCATGTAGAAGTAGAAAGAACCTGTCAGAAATGAACAAATAAATGAGCAAAGGGAGATGAGTAGAGGCAGGAGAATAGGGGAGGAAGGAGGAGAGGAAAAAAGAGGGAAACGGGGACATTCTGTTAAAATGAACCCAACAACTTTGTATGACTGTGATAGAAGAGAAGGAGCTGCAGGTTGGAGTTTAGCCTTGGGGGTGGATCTTTGTTCATGCACACGAGGGGCCCCCTACATATGAACGTGTGACTAGAATTGAAGTACAGGATTTGAGAAGCTTACACAGAACCAAAAATTGATTGATCATTTTATATATAATGATGTTTGCAGATGTTCATTCTGCAAAGTGAAGCAGTCAATGTGTTCATTAAATAAAATACTAGGAACAGAAATGAATTTTTCCGTGTGTCTAAGAAGCATAGAACACAGGACACACTGAGCATCCCAGATGTGTTGGGCCTGGAGGGAGAGTCCTGGAGCAAGCCCCACAGCGGTCCAGATGTTGGAGCGTGGAGATTAGGTCATTGCACCAGCCTGTGGGCAAGGGACTCTCTCAGGGATGGCAGGAGAGGATTTGAAGCAGTGGGCTCCCAGAGGGAGATGGAGACACCACCACCACGGCCCTCCACAGTGCACACAGACCACCTGAAAGACCCACTGGACTCAGAAGTGAAGGGCCCCAGGTTCTGCAGTCTAGGAAGGCAGGGCTAGGTTCCACTTATTGGAACCCATGGTCCACAGACTGTCAGTAGACAGCAGAAACACATTTGGACCTGTGTGTTCATTTGGTTGGTGACAGAGGTGACACTGTAAAGAGGTGGAGGAAGAATGGCATTTCAATAAATGGTATATGTTCAATTACATTTCCTTATGGGAAAAGAGTACATCTTGACCTTTACCTCAAAGTATACACAGGAGAGAAAACTCAGTCTCATGTGGCTTTAGATCTCAAGGCAAATGTGCAACAGTCAGTTTCTGCAAGGTGACAAGTCTCCATGAGCTTCAGGTAGGCAATTTCTTAAATGGACTGTGAGGGTGTGGTGCTGGAAGATGCGTACAGCAGTATGCCCAGTAGTGTTGTCTGCAGCAGCAACAGTGTGAGCGTAACCCAAAGTCCGTCAGTATGAACAGGAGCAAGCACATGGAGTGTGGGCAGCAGTGTCCTGGAGTCTCAGAGTGGCGAGCAGCAGAGGCCACAGAGGAAAACAGACCTGTGAGTCCTTTCACCTGAGGTTTTCAAAAATGCATAGTAAAGCCTTTCCCCGGCTCTTCACTAATGATACGCTATAGTCAGACTTTATCTACCAGTCTACAAGTAAAAATGTGTTCTTATTTATGAATCTCATGTTTTTATGAATAAGTTTAGGCACCTCTTTAATGTGTTTAAGCAGCTAAGTGCAGTGGCCCAGAGCAGAGGCTCTGGAAGCAGGCACTAGTGTTTGAGTCTTGGGTCTGCTCTGACCGTATGGTTCTGCCTGTTTTGCTTCTGTGCCTTGGATTGCTCATTTTTGAAATGTGGGTAAAAGTACCTGCCCCATAGGGCTGCAGTGTGTATCAAAAAGTACAAAGATACATAGTCCTAGGAAATGCTTAGAACACAGCAAGTACTTTGCAGTATTTTCTAGTGGCTGTAGTTTGCTTATTTATTTGTTTGTTTATTTTGGTGGGATTTTTGTTGTTGTTGTTGTTGTTGTTTTTTTTTGGTACCAGGGACTGAACCCAGGGGTGCTTAACCACTGAGCCACATCTATGGCCCTTTTATTTATTTATTTTATTTAGAGACAGGTTCTCACTGAGTTGTTAGGGCTTCACTAAGTTGCTGAGGCTGGCTTTGAATTTGTGATCTTCCTGCCTTGGCCTCCCAAGCTGCTGGAATTACAGGCACATGCCACTGTCCCTGGCTTTATAAATGTTTCTGTAAAGAGTAAGTGCACACCATTTTCACTCACGATCCATGCATCCCTGAGGTGCTGTGCCATGGTGTCTTAGGTTTAATCCTAAAGTTTAGGCTTCATAGATGTACCACAGTTAATTCTCTGCTTTCTGCATATTTGTGATACTATGTGACAATTGACTGGCTCAACTCTATTATATATTGTTTGGAATATTAAATTATAGAGATGTAAAACATTTTATTTGATTTTTTTTTATCCCAAAATGTTTGAGCTGAATGCTTTATTTTGTTATTTCTAACAAATAACTTTGTCCTTTAAAAATAGATGTAAAAACTTAGCATATTTCTGTTGTAGTTGTATTTATTGTAATTCACAATTTTTTGATATATTTAAATTTTTTAGTGTATTATACTTTTACATAATAGTGAGGTTTAGCCAGTCATAGTGTCACATGCCTATAATCCCGGCAGCTTGATAGACTGAGGCAGGAGGATTGTAAATTCAAGGACAGCCTCAGCAACTTAATGAGACCCTGTCTCAAAAGTTTAAAGAGGACTGGGGTTATAGCTCAGTGGTAGAGTGCCCCTGGGTTCAACCCCCAGTACCTTATCAAAACAGGAGGTCTGTGTTATGTGCATTTATGAATTTTGATATTCATATAACATGGTTTTCTCCATTTCAATCCCTAGCAGTACCCCCAATTCACAAATTTTTAAAATTCAAATAAAACATGGAGAAAAATTTATCATGTAATCTGCTTATAACTTTGTAACTAAACAACCAATTCAGTAATTTAATTGTATCTATCTATGGGGAGTGGGAATCAAACCTGGGGCCTGTACATGCTAGGCAGGCACTCTATCACTGAGCTATTCTGCCAGCCCCATGATATATATCTTAATAGGAGAAGAGATTATCTTTGGCCTTGTGTGTTTGTAAATATGTTAATAAGATTTCCTTTATCTGTTTAAAGTTCAGTTACCTAAAAAAAAATTATTTCAGAAACAATGCAGAGTTCAGGATAGATGTTTTAAAATATTGAAAGGGAATCCTTTTGTGTACTAGAAGTTTTATGTTTGTTTAAGTTATTTGGCTCAAAATTGAGATCAGGTTTCTGTAACTGATGTAACTTATTTTGAGTCTACTGTTTGTGTCCACGCAGGACACATTTTCCTCTGCAGTTCAGGCTTGATGTTTACCCGGAGATCCTGCCCTGCCAGAAGACTGGCCTCACAGGGCTGCTTGTGCTTACCCCACCTCCTGTCCTCCGTAGCATGCTACTGACCCTCATTCATTGCAGGGACCAGGAGGCAGCTCCTGCCACTGAGGAGGCTGTTTGGTGACAGGGTTCACAAACCCAGCCTCATTTAAGCCAGCTGTGCTCTCTCTGCGTCTTGCCACTGTGATGGAAGAAGAGTAAAGCATACAAAAATCAGCTGTAAAGGTAGATGCTGTTCTGCTCCGGAGTAGCATTGTGAGTAATAGGAAGTTCTCATTGCTTCATACACTAAGGATTTTTTTTTTTTTTAAAGAGAGAGTGAGAGAGGAGAGAGAGAGAGAGAGAGAGAGAGAGAGAGAGAGAGAATGAATTTTTAATATTTTTATTTTTTAGTTCTCGGCGGACACAACACCTTGTTGGTATGTGGTGCTGAGGATCGAACCTGGGTCGCACGCATGCCAGTCGAGCGCGCTACCGATTGAACCATATCCCCAGCCCTCCTTTTTTTTAAATCTTATATAACACGAAACCCCTGTCATATCAGGTCCCGGGTTCTGCTTCCAAGTCGCAGCTCCTACCTTTAGTCCAAGCCCCAACCACCAGGCCACATGCTTGGCTGGGCTGGGCTGGTTATTGCTGCTGAGACTTGCTGTGGGGCCACCCAGCCTTGGTCAGGCCTGGGGAGGGCGCCTGGAGGAAGAAGCCACAGGCCTGGAGGTGCAGTTCAGTTTCTGTTTTGTTCAAACAAGACTGGGGAGCAAAGGTGGCCAAGTGGCCACAGCTGTGCCTTCTGGAGTGAGTGTCAGACTGAGTTCAGGTTCTTACTTTTGCGGCTTTCTGAGAATTTTTCATATTTCTTTAAAAAAAATAAGAATTAGAAAAAAAAAACTTCTTGCTGTAAAATGAGAAGATTTTAGAGTATTTAAGTGAGAGGCAACTGGGGCTGCAGTAACTCTTCTGCCTTCTGGTCTTGGGAACATGGGCAGCATCTCTTCCACTACTAGAGTTTCATTTACAGAATATGATGTGTGTCACCTGTTCTTCCTGCTACCTTGGTTTTTCCAAGGGTGAGAATATGAGGTGAAGTCTTTTTATATTATAAAAGGCTTTATAATCACAGTGTTTATTCCGTTCACATGCATGATTTGAGAAACTTGGTTGGAAGGCTGTGTCTCAAATATCTCAAAATGGTGGGACTAATGGGAACTGTGGGTGTTTTCTCAGTTCCACAGTTACTTTTGCTGAGAATCACAGACTTTTTCCTCCTTTTTATTGATTTGACATGTGTCCTTGGGGGAGCCAGAACTGCACTTCACCAATTTTGCATCGTCATTTGGGGAACACTTCTACCTAGAAGTTCACCATGGTACATCCTGAGGTCAGCTGGGTCTTTACCTTTTGTCTCCTTAGGTGAATGGCGACATTCCTCCTCGGTTAAAGAAGAGCGCTCATGAGATCATCCTGGACTTCATCAGGTCAAGACCTCCTTTAAACCCCGTATGTAACTTGACATTCCCCTCGCTGCCAGAGCTACTCTCTGCCAGGGCTCCTCCTTAGAAGGCAGCTTTCCCTAGTGGTTGGTGTATCTGAGCTTTCCTTTTAAGAACAATGAAACCCAAGTGTCATAGAAAAATACTAAACTCATTCAATATGAGGCTATCAGGGTGTTTTTACTCAAAACACCCAACTCTGGTGCAAGACCTGGCTGGACAGCTGCTCGGTTGAGGCCTGGTGGTTTATAGGAAGGAGGCCTCCCGGACCCTGTTGCTGTACCTATCCCTTCTACCACCTAGCACAGCGGCCTTCTTATCTCCTCTGTTAACCAGGTTCCTTCTGGTGACCACAGAGTCAGAATACTCATCAGGAAGAGCCTGGGGTGAGGTGAAATTAACAGGCACACTAGCTCTGCAGCCCACTAGGCACGCATCTCCGAGCCATTAATTGGCCTCTCTGAGCCTTAATTTCCACAGAGTAAAGAAAATAATAATAGTCTAAAAAGGTTGTGGTGGGTCAGTCAGGGTCGTCAGCTGGGGAAGCAGTGAGGGCAATGATCAGGCGCAGCTGACTCCTGCCCTGTAAGCATCCAGAGCTATGGGTGTGACTTGAACAGCACAGATGCTTCAGGGGAACGGAGCAGAGCATTCATGACCAGAGCACGGTGGAACCCTGTGCTCTTCCTGTTGCTTGAGGAATCATGATGTTTAATGACTTGTACTGGTTATCAAGCAGCAGTCCAGTCCATGAAATATAAATCACGATATTGGAAAGACTGTTGAAGCACGAACACCCAGATCTCTAGCCATTATACTCTTTTTTCAAGGCTTCAGCCAGAAAACTGAAACCAACCCCACCACGGCCTCGGAGCCTGCATGAAAGAATATTAGAAGAAATTAAAGCAGAAAGAAAGCTGCGGCCTGTGTCCCCAGAGGAGATTAGACGGAGCCGATTGGGTGAGTCCATTACCTCTCGCACTCTCAGTTTGTGGTCACCTCTGGGAAAGACATGTCTGTGTGGCTGATCCCTGAGCAGAGCTGATCCCTGCAGTTGCTCTCCGTCACCTCCCTCCCCCTCTCCACATCTGTCACTCACGCACACTGACACTCAGAGTCTGTGCTGGAAGATTTTCCCTTCTGGCCCAGTGGAGGGGACTCTACCAGGACCCACGCTGAGGCTTCCGGAGAGGCTCTTTACCTCGCTGAGTACACGTCCTTCATTAGCAGAGAGGGAATAAAGATCCTGCCCACTACGTTGTGGCTTTTGTGTAAGAAATGGGAGTGTGGTAAAAACATTTCATAAATAGCAACATTTTTGCAAAGATTGGGTGTTGTGTTTTGGGAATGTAAATAGTAGATACAGGATCTTACTTCGTATTTCTGTCATTCTAATTATGGGTGTTATGTGTGAGAGCACCCATTATCACTAGGTAGCACTTATTCCCAAACTTCTTTTATGGTTATTATTTTTTAAATATTTATTTTTAGTTATAGGTGAACATAGTATCTTTATTTTTATGTCGTGCTGAGGATGGAACCCAGTGTCCCACGTATGGTCGGCGAGCACTCTACCTCTGAGCCACAAACCCAGCCCCAGTTATTATTTTTAATAATAAATATTTTAATGTGTATTTCACATATTGACTTTGATTTATTGCAAGACCATATTTTTAGATGTTTTTGTTTATGTAGCTCTTCTCTGATTTGTAAAATTAAAGGTGCCCAAAGAATTCAGAGAAGCATCTTTAGGAAAACAGGTTTTAGTGGTGTCTGAACAGGGAGCAGCCAATCCCAGGAAGACACACTCTTCTGATTCTGTCCCCCATCTCTCTTTCTGCCTCTTCACACTCCTCATGGTCCTCGTTTCCACCCTGGACTCTTCTCTCTGGGCAACCATACCTTCCCTCAGGGTGTGTTTCTGGCTATCTTCCAGCTCCCGATCTACAGCACAAATCTCTCAAGTTCAGGGCCAGGCACCCAGCTCTTGGCTAGATAGGGCCTCTTCATATCCCACAAGCAAACAGACCACGGTGTCCACGAGTGGCCTCTGCCCACTAGCCCTCTCACCCTGTTTCCCCAGGCAGGGGCCTCAGCGTTGACTCTGGCTCCTGCCTGCTGTCCAGGCCCCGTTGAGTCTGCTCCCATTGGCAGCCCAGCAGCCACTGTCTAACCAGGTGCCTCCTCCCCAACCTGGTGTGTCCTCTGACTGTGCTCCCCGCTTCCACTCTGGAACCCCTCACTCAGGCCACACCAGTGTTCCCTATTTGGCCCTCACCCTCCTTTAGTGTGACAGGGCCCATAGCTCTTGTTTGTTGTGTTCCTAGTATGGGACTGGGCTGTAAAATAGTTAATGTGCCTTCTGGTTACAAAGCTAGAGTGAGCAAGGTTCTATCAGCTTATCCCTCATGAGATATTTTTGTTGTTATTTGGGGTTTTTAGTTTAGTTTTTGAGAGAGGGTCTCACTAAGTTGCCCAGAGTGGCCTCGACCTTGTAGTCCTCCTGCCTTAGCCTCCTGAGTAGCTGGGATTACAGACGTGTACCACCATGCCCAGCTCCCTCCCTGGGTTTATGGCAGCACGCTTTGTCTCTTGAACATTTAAGCTGAGTATACTGGTGCACACCTGGAGATCCCCTGTCTGGGATGCTGAGAAGGGGTATCTCGGAGTACAGGATCAGTCTGGGTGGCACAGGGAGACCCTGCTTCAAAAAAAAAAAAAAGGAAAGGAAAAATATTTAAAGCATGCTAAATGACAATTCCATATAAGCATTTATATGAGCCACAACATAGATCAGGGAACCAAGGGTTTTTTTCCCTTGGAGGAAAGTCTGTGGATCCCCTGAAATATAAAAAAATGTCTGGGCTGGGTTTGTAGCTCAGTAGCAGAGCACTTGCTCAGTAGGTATGAGGCCCTGGGTTCCATCCCTAGTACCACTAAAATAACAAACAAAACGAAAAACAAGGCATATTTCACAAGGGCCTTCAGGATATCATGCTGAGTGAAATAAGAAAAACAAATATTGCATGGATTTACTAATAGTAGGACTCTAAACCACTCAAATTCATAGAATCAGAAAAACATAGTGTTGGTTGCCAGGGGCTGGCTTATCGATCAAACAAGATGAGTAAGCTCCAAAGATCTGCTGTACAAAATTGTATCTGTATTCAGTAATAACGTATTGCACACTTCAACATTTGTTAAAATGGGGCTGGGGTGTAGCTCAGTGGTAGGACACTTACCTTGCACTGCCGAAAAGAGAGAAAGAAAATAGATTAAGGTAGATTTCATTTTAAAGCGCTCTTACCACAATTTTAGAAAATTAAGCTTTTCTATTGCATTAGGAATAAAATGTTAACTATTTAAAAAGGAAAGGAGTCTGCTGTGATCCTTGGGTGCAGTGGAGCGGGTCCCCTGCTGGTCTTAGACCCCTGTCTTGGCCCTGGAGAAGCCGTCCTGATGGGCTCTGCTGGGGCTCACTCAGCCCTCCTGCAGTTGCAACCTCATGGTCTCTTCTGAAAGTGTGCAGTAAGCAGGGCTGTGCCTTGCCATCTCTGGTCTCCTGTCACTCCCACAGTGATCGATAGTGGAGGCTCAGAGAACTTGAAATGAGGAGTTGATGTCCAGTGTCAGTGCAGACTCTGAGCTGGTGTCTGCCCAGCCTCCCCTCCGGGCTCTGCTGGCACTGGAAGCCTTTTAGTGTGATGCAGTCCCATGTGTTCGTTTTTCTTGTGTTGCCTGTGATTTTAGTGTCATATCCCTGAAATCGGTGCCCAGACCACTGTCGTAAAGGTTTTCCGCTGCTTTTTAATGAGAGTTTGGTACTTCAAGGTCTTTCACTTTGAATTGATTCTTGTGTATGGTGTAAGACCAGAGTGCAGCTTTGTTCTTGTGAATGTGGATATTCAGTTTTCCTGACACCGCTTGTACCTACCTTCTCTACCGTGGGTTCTGGTAATGCTGTCACACATTAGTTGACCCCATCTAAGCAGGTTTGTCCCATCCTGGGTCTGGCTGTCTGCCTGTACTTCAATACCCTGTGTTTTGATTGCTGTAACTTCGTAACATCATATTTGAACCTCTGCAAGAGTAATGCCTTCAGCTTGGCTCTTCTGTCTCAGGATTGATTGGCTATTCATCTTCGGTTTTCTGTATGAATTTTGGAACTGATCTTTTCTATTTTTATATAAACTACCACTAAAATTTTCATGGGGATTGTGTTGAATCTGTATTTAGCTTTGGGTACTACAGATATTTTAGCAATATTAATTCTTGTGGTCTGAACACAGAGGTGTCTTTGCATTCGTTTGTATCTTGTGGTTTCTAGAATACAAGTATTCCTAGATGTTTTATTCTTCTTGGTGATAAATGAGATTATTCTCCTAATTTCCTTTCCAGATAGTTTGCTGTTATGTATTGAAATGCCACAGGTTTTTGTAGTTGATTTTGTGTCTTGCAACTTTACTAAATTTATTAGTTCTGACAATTTCTGTGGCATTGTTAGGGTTTTCTGTATATAAGATCTTGTTGTCTACAGAGACAGTTTACCTCTTCCTTTCCAATCTAGGTGCCTTTTAATTCTGGTCCCCATTTATTGCCTGGCTGTTTTCCTTAGGTCCACCAGTGCTATGGTCATTCTAGCCTGGTTCCTGATATTGGAGAGAAAGTGTTCAGTTTTTCAGGCTGAGTGTTACCTGGGGGCTTTTCACATGTGGGCTTATTATGCTGATTAACTTCCCTCTGTTCCCACTTCCTTGGGAGTCTGTATCATGGAAGGTGTGGAGTTTTACCAAACTCTACTAGGTCACATTAGCTGGGTGTGACCCATTCTCACAGGGTGAGCTGTCCTCCTGCCCCAGAGTCACAGCCCACTTGGCCCAGGTGTAGTCCTTTCAGTGTGCTGCTAGAGTTGATTCACTGCCGTTTTGTTAAGGATTTTTCGTCTGTGTTAATCCGAGATATTAGCCTGTAGTTTTCCATTTTCATTTGATCTTTAATTTTTTTCCTTCCCTCCTCGGAGTTTTGGAAGACTGAGAAAGACTGGCATTCCTTCTTGCAGTGCTTGGCAGAGGGAACAGGTGACGCCCCTGGTCCTGGACGCTTCTTTGTGGGGAGTGAACTGATTACTGCAGGCTCTTCTCAGTATATGTTCTTCAACTTCTTTAAAAAATTAGATTCGGGTGCTGCCTAACCAGGGCAGAGACCCTACTTTAGAATACGTAAATAACAGTTTTTTGTTGAGTGTATCTTATTTAGCCTTGACAGTTGGGTCACAACCTCCAAATTTGGTGATTCTGTGAGAATTCTAGAATTCCAAGTGATCTTAATTGAAAAGTAAGGGATTTGAGTTCATTTTTTACACAGATCTACATAGATTTTTTAACAATAAAATTGGGCTTTGGAGAGTTTGGATAAGGTTGGCAGACTTAACCTAAGAAAAGTTCCCCTAAATACTTGTATGACATTTTTTTTTCTCCATTTATTTGCTAGTATAAACCCAGTGCAGAAATGGAGAAAATGTCTAAATGTTTGAAGAAGGAAATGTCACCCATAATTTCATCAGCCAGCTGCATCTACTATGAATCTAAAAAGTGAGGTCAGAAAACCAAATTCCATGTCTGTACAGTATCCCATCTCTCCATTTAACACTGTGTCACAAACATCTTGCCATTAATTATGACACAGAACTGAATTTATAAAGCTGTGACCTTCCAGCATGTGGCTAAATGGCACTTTGGCACCTGCCCCTTCTTGTTTTCTCTGACCATGTTAATTGCCACAATCCTCAGTTACTGTCCGTCCTCCTGAGCTAGAGAGCTTGGAGAGACAGAACCTCTTCCCTGAGAAGTGACTGCATTGCTTTCTTAAGTCTTCAGCCACAGGTATGGTCACATACCAGAGAAGAGCAGAAAAATGTTAGAGAAGATTAAGGATATATAATATTTTACCTTGAGAATACGTAGTATTTTATTTGCTAATAATTAGGAAAATCTACAGTAGATGGTATTTGAGTTTAGAAATGCATAGTTTTTGAAGAGTGAGTGGAAGATTATTCTCATCAACACAAAATCCCTAATCACTTTCCTATGCTTAGGAGGAAAGGAGGCTGAGGCAAGAGGATTGCAAGTTGGAGGCCATCCTGGGCAATTTGGTGAGACTCTGTCTCAAAATTTAAAGAAATTTTTTAAAAGACTGGGGGTATGGCTTAGTGGTAGAGCATCCTGGTTCAGTCCCCAGTACTGGAAGGAAAAATGTTATATCCTAACTTTTACGTTAGGATGGAAGTCCTTAAAATATTACTTTCTGATCATCAAACAGTAAGAATGTTAAGTAAAATAGCTGCCTCATTTGCCCCACCTCAGATGCAGATCCCTTAGATGAAATACAGCTTTTAAAAACATCTACCTGTGGAGATGTGTGCTGGACATAAGTCAGTGCTTTTCCTTCACATCTATTTTTTTGAAGGATGCTATATTCAGCTTTTGGGTTGTAGATGTGAATTATTCCCTGAAATCACCTACTAACAAAAATGCTGAAGAGTGCAGTCTGTTCAGTTGGGGTACAGAGCCCAGAGGCTGCCTTCCTGGAGGACACTGCTTGGTGTGCCTGTGCGTCAGCCTTGCCCTCCTGCAGTGGATCCTCCCGCAGCAGCACCTCAGACCACCAGAGGTCATGCCAGGAAGGCAGCGTTGTTCCTAGATGACAAGTTGCCTGAGACAGGGCTGTGATGAGGGCTTTGTGGAATGGGGGAAGCCAAAAAGAAATAGTGAACGCCTCAGATCATCCTGGCTAGCTGGTGTGAAGAGATGTAGAAGAATGGAAGAAAGAATGTGAACTGACACCAGAGACTCCACTCTGCCTCCAGGGTTCTGGGGAGCCTTGCAGGTCCTGGTAGCTGAGTGTTTGCCTGGGGAGAGCAGACCGCACCTCCTGAGGGAGGGAGGAAGACCACTTGGGTGTCTGAAATGCTGTGCATCCCTGCACAGTTTCTGAACAGGGACAGGAGAACAGACCAGGGCACGGAAGAGGTGTTCTCCTGGGCAAGGTACCATCAAGGTACTGGTCAGGGTTTGGGACTGCAATGAAAGTTGGTAGCTCTGTCATAGTACCAAATTCATCAGATCTCTTTCACAGCCTCCTCTGCCTGCTTGGGTAAGGTATAATATACATACCCTAAAATTTACCCACTTAAAGTACATATTTTGGCGGTTTCATGATATGTAATAAATTTTAGAAACAGATTATTTCAACAAGACGGAAATAATGATCTTAAGAAATGGTAATCATTGTTTTTTTGGTTTTTTTACTGTGTGCCAAGCACCCTTTTTGGAAGTCATTTATATATGAAGACACAGTATATAACACGTTGTGATGCTGCTGGTTCCTGAGACTGTTAAACTGAAATGTTTCACCTTTATTGAGAAAACCAAATTTTCATCCTGACTTACATTATTGAAATTTTCACCCTGACTTACATTACTACATTTGTGTGCTAAAATTCTAAACATTGTATACATTCCCTAAAATCCTGTTTTAAAACTTGCCCGTTTTTCCTTTGGGTCTATTTTATATTTAAGTGAAAGATCCTTCTGTGGCTTTCTATTCTGCAATTCTTCATCTTCATTTTCCCTTCTGTTGTCCCTGCATGTCAAGTCTCAGTGACCCAGTGGAGGCTCAGGTTCCTGCATGGTGCTGCCACCTTCAGGCCTGCTCTCTAGCAGCCTGGGGGCTTAGGTGTGCCGGCAAGCTCCGCCCTTTCTTTCTTTCTTTCTTTCCTGTATACTCCTAACAGCTGAACTGTTTTCTTTTATTGTTTGTTTTCTTTTTTCCAGCAATGCGGCCACTTAGCATGTCTCACAGTTTTGACTTGTCAGGTAAAAACAACAAACATTTCACACCTGACGTGGGTTTGTGTGGTTTCTGTGAAACACGTTGCATTCATCTGCTTGTTCAAACATGTCAAAAAAGAAAATTGAAAGGCTTTCTTGTAATCTGTGGTCAGTAAGACATTCTGCCTTTTGAAAACAGCATTGAAATAATCAAAACTGCACCACATCCACACTCTTGGTCAGTTACGCAGGAGCCATGATGCCAGGCTTAGGGTCCGGAACTCAGCCACCACCCACATGGGGCTGTCACGGCTTCTGGCCTTGGCCTTGAGAGAAAGACTTTTAAGAAAACCAAATTTCAGTGCATCCTATTCTCTGGGGCATCAGTTTTTAGTAGCTGAACTCCCAACAGTCAGCTGCTTGAGATGCCTGCAGAGTCTTAGTTGGTGGGCAGGAGCTGAGTAGATGTAGCCCAGGTGGGAATGACAGCTCAAGAGTGAAGAAAACCAGTGCAGGTTGTGGCTCAGGGAAGAGCACACATGAGCAAACTTCCAAAGCCAGCTGATTCCAATGAAATATTTTACAGTTTAAAGTTTTTAATTTTAGAAGCCACTGTTTAAAACATAAAACATGAGGTGTTACAATGTTTTCTTCCAGAATTTCCTTTTAAATACTATAGAATGCTCCTTAAGTCACAAAGAAGTAGTGGCATACCTTATATATAGTACATATGTAAAGAGCCAGAGAGTTCTAACTTCATTTTCTATATTGAATACTTACTGTCTTTTAACTATGAAACTAACTTCCAACTGCTTTTAAGTTTTCTGTTTATTTTTGTAGATCTATGGCATGAATAAAATTTTACAATCTTTTTGACTGACCACTGAAGAGCTTTTTCTATTTTCTTTTATCCATTTGACAATTTTATCAACCATTTGCAGAGTAACCCCGTAAAAACAAATATAGTCTAGAAAAGGAAATCAGGAAGGTTTTAGAACGTATGTGTGACTGCTGCTCTCCGGAAGTTGGCCAAGTGTACCACAAGGCTCTTTTCCTGACCTCTGCCTGAGGTCTCTGAGGCTGAGTGGCAGGGAATGAGGCGGTGGGCAGTGGGTTGATGGACACAGGCTTGGGCTCCCACACGAGGGTTTGTTCACAGGCCCACGGGGTTCTGTGTTGGGAAGAAAGTTCTTGTTACTTACACCCTCCAGCAGAGAGTTTTGCCTTCACTTGTCATTTGCTGTGATTTATTTTGTGCCTTAATGTACTCTGTGATTTCCAACTGCTTCATTCTTTTTTGTGCTTTTATGTTTTTCATTGTTGCATTTTGACTATTAATCAAAATGTCCCAGATTGTAAACAGGAAAGGTTCGTCCATTTCTAATTCTATTAAGGATAGGAGTGTATTTCCTGAGTTGAAGAATGCACAGACTAAGGAGTAAACATTTGAAGCTTGTAGTCTAGATGATAACTTTTGAATCTAAGTGTAGAATAAGACAGTACATCCTGCTGCTTAAGAACATCGTAGAGAGGTCATTTCTCAGTGAAATTCCTAACAGTCCACTCAGCATCAATCAAGGTGAGTATTTTTCCTATGTATATATTAAATATAGAACCTGTATTCTAGTCACATTTCCTCAAACAGAATAAGGCAGCACAAAGTTATTATATAAAATATTGAATATTATAAGTATACATTTTAGATTCTGCGCCTAATATAGGTGTTTCTAAAACTGTCTAAATATTTCACATCTTTAATATAACACCATTTTTCCCCTCAAGATATGCTGTCTTACATAGAAGAAATAAAAAGTTTAATCCAAATACCAACAGGTGTTGATTCCAGGAGTTTCAATCAGTGAGCTAAAGAGACAGCTGTCGTAGAACAGTGTTCAGATGGTTAGGAAGCTGCTAGGCAGTTCTCAACATCCCTGTATTGAAATGAGCTCAGGGCAGCCACTGTCCCTGAACTCCACATAGTGCCTCCAGTACTGTTTAAGATTTTTAAGCGACCCTAAATGACTCTCTTCATTGTCCTAAGCAATGATATCCATAAAATCCTGGATCTGATTAGTGGTTATATTTTTTACAAAGTTTTCATAAATATGTACCACTGAGCTGCTCATGCCCCTAAGCGCTACCCGTGGTGGGGGTGCAGCAAGGTGGGAAGTGTGGCCATCCTGCACTGGGAGGCTGGCCATGTTCCCAGGCCTCCTCCTCCTCTTTGCCACCCATGGAGCAGAGGGAGCCTCTGTGGGAATGTGAGAACTCAGACAGGCGAGAGCTTTCTTGCCTGTCTCGCCTGTCTGAGCTTTAGGAGTGCTTTCTCCTAAACAATGCGAGCAGTCTTTGGAAATGTATATAGTTAGAATTCTATAGAGTTAGTATTCTGTAGAATAAAACTTTGTTTAAATTTCTCACTTTTTTTCTTGAATAGAAATTAATCATTTAGCCCAGTCATTTCCTCTTTTGCTTTCTGGAAAACTTTTAAAATACTTAAGATACTTCTCCCTACATCTCTTACAAAAGAATTATTTAATGATTTTATCCTTTATATTTTATATAAACCCTTGTCGCCCATTCTATTTTTTCTCTTTCAATACCCACCCCCCACACACACACACCATCAATTATGTATTTGTTCTAACCATTTAATCCCCAGGAAGGCAATAATAAAATAAGTGTGTGTATTGTTAGGTATTAAAAACCTGACTGATGCTCTGCCTTCTCTGTTCCTTCTTCCCTCCTCCCTCCTGTTTTCTGCCCTTTCCTCTTCCTTTCATCCTTTTTTTTTTAGCAAATAAATGTTTATTTTCTTCTTTTTTTAATCAAAATATTATTCAGTATTAATACCAAAATACAGAATTTGGGAAATTATTTAACAGATTTTAATTTGAACATCTCAAACTATCAGTTATAGAATCAGTCTAAGAAGAGACCTTCTGAATTTTTAATTTCTAATGAGTTTTTTTTTAATTTTACCCTTTCATCCTTTTTTCTAGCTTGTTCAAACCTTTCTTCATGTTCAGAAGTGCATGTTCTCTGACATCCTGTCTCCAAAAATAAGCAGAGATTATAAACGTTGCATAAGCTGTGTGTCATTTGCAGTAAGCACAGTGTGCAAGTCTCTTGTGTAGGCTCCTAGGCAGCGTCCCAGGAGTTGCACAGTGGAGCACTCTTGCCTACTGACTGTTTCCTGGAACTTGACCTCTTACACTCCAGATGTACAAGTGTCATTTGTTGAGGAAAAACCTACTGCTGCTGCTCCTCACTTTCACGTACCCTTGTTTCGAGTAAGCTATTAAATTCAGTCCACACTTAAGTTTTTACTTGAAATGGTGAGGAAAACTAATTCCACTTGCAGGGGAGGATTCCAGGAGAGCGCCCCAGAGCAGGGGCTTGGCATGGGGTTCGGGTGCCAGTCTGGGCCTGCCTTCACTTGCTCACGGATGCTGGCGCTGGTGTTGCCCACCTTGCCTACAGGGTGTCCTTGAGTGGTGTCAGCCTTGCGCCCTCTCAGCATCTGTCCCTGTCCTTGTGTTACAGAGGGGGAAGCAGCTTGGGCAGGAGGCTCCTGTAGAGAGCTGCCTCCTCCTCCTTATTTGTCATGTTAACTTCACATCAAATTTGAGCCCTTAATAATTTAAATCTGATGTGTGAGAGGGAACATCTCCCAGATTCTTTGTTTGTTGGCATATTGATTTTTGGTATATGAATTACTGGTATATTGGGTTTTTGAAAAATGTTTTTATTTTATTTGTATGTGGTGCTGAGGCTCGAACCCAGTGCCTCACAGTGCTAGGCAAGCGCTCTACCTCTGAGCCACAACTCCAGCCCCTGGTGTCCAAGACACGTACAGAGCTTAGAACTGTGCCCGTAAGGCTCCATGTGCTATCCTTACGTCTGCCCACCTCTGCCTCCTCAGAGGTGGTAAAGGAAAGCCAGATTCTCAGAACCTCAGTTTCTTCATCTGAAAAATAAAAAGAAGTCAGAGTCTGTAGGATTTCTCCCAGATCTGAATTCTGAACTACAAATGTGAACATGTGAAGTTTCCTTTATCAAGTCTCAACAATTAAACCCTGAAAATAGTGGTTTGTGGGCAAAGGCGAGGCGCCTTTGTGCCAAGCCCGAGTGATCAGGAGGTGCTTATTGCTTGATGCCAGTTTTCAGCACCACCTACCTTGATGGTTTAAGCACAGCTGAGCTTCTCTCTTTCTTCCTCCAGATGTGACTACCCCAGAATCTCCAAAGAATGTTGGGGAGCCATCTATGCTGAATGGAAGCCTGACATCGCAGACAGAAATTGGGGGGACCCGTGCTGCCCAGCAAGCACCTGCACAGCGCAAGAAGCTCCTCAAGGCCCCCACGCTGGCCGAGCTGGACAGCTCTGACTCCGAGGTGAGGCCTATCTAGATCGCCGTGGCCTTCAGAGGTTGCTTCCTCTCCTCTCGAATTCCAGCCATCGAAGAGGATTCCAGTTGACCTGGGTAGCAGAGAGGGAGACAGCAGGTGCCTTAGTGTCATTTGAGTAGGCTGGTGCAGTGGTGCACCTCTAGAATAAATGCTGAAATTTGAATATTCTGCAGTCTTAAATTATACATAGGGCTAAAATTAGTCAGCAGTTTTCAAACTTATACCACCTTTCCCTTTGTTTGGGGAAGGGGAAAAATAAAGACCAGAAAAACCTTTCTGCATATTCTTCTCCCTCTAAAATACGAATGCCGGAATTGCGATTCTTTCTGTAATAGTAATGTCAGCAGACAAGACTCAAAAAGCAAGCTAGCAAGCACTCCTGAGAGTGGTCCTGCGTTTCCTTCGCTCTCCACCCTGGCCAGTGTCCTGTGCACCTTTGCCTGCTGCTGGGTCTTGCTGCCCGTTCTAAGACCAGCCGTGAGGTGAAGCTGGTTTCTGCTTTGCCTTCCCCTCATTTGCTTGCCAAACCCCTCCCTGCCCCTTATGTGTGTACGACTGCCCTCTTATTTCTCCCCAGTCGCTTGCACCAGCCTATATTTACACTTGTGTTTTCAGGCCTAGTGGCCACCACCATAGGATGGTGCAGGTCAGGGTCCTCTTGCAGAACATTCTGTTGGGTGGATCTGTCCACAGCTTCCAGGGCTGCCTTCCTTTGCCCCCTGGCCTGTGCCTGACTCTGCTTGACTCCTCCATCACCTCCTGCCCAGAACCATGCACCAGGCCGTGGTCCCAAACACTGGCAGCCTCTACAGCCTTTTTTATGGTCTCTTCTAGAAGATACTTTGTTAACACCTCAAGTCTCTCAGGCTGTTACCCAGCCCCCTGCCATCAGAACAGGAGGGCACTGCCAGGGGAAGTGTCGAAGCTACAGTCCTGTGGCCTCTGACCTTCATCACTAGCCACAGGGATCGTAATCTTAGTGGCCTGGAAGGCAGCATACTCTCCCTTCCTCTGCAGTTTAATATGATTGATGTTTCTAAGTGTAAGGAAGGACTACTCAAAGGGATCATATATGGCAATGCTTTATGTTACTTTTTTGAAAAGAATTTTAAAAGTTTAGAGTGTTCAAATTTTAACATTAAGAAAACAGATAAAGCCTTCATATTTAATCAAGTATATTTAAATCTGGGCTTTATAGTAATCAAAGTTTCAATAAAGTGTCTGTGGAGGAAACATACCTTTAATTGAATTAGATTAGTGTGCTTATCCTAACGGTGTCTTTCCGCATTAGCTAGCTTTAGGTGATCTGTTACGTGGTGGAAGCTGACTAGGCAGGTCATCTGTTGTAAAGCCAGATCATCAGCTGACATTCATTTGGATGGATCGTGCACTAGGAAATTCACACCAGCTTTCCTTCCAGTGTGGACTAGTGAAGGTTATTATCCACAGGGAACCTGCCGAGGCTCCCAGTTCTCAGGACCTGGAAGAGACCCTTCATCTTATTGACAGTGTACCCTGCACCCTCCACTGCATGAAGGGAGTAGATCCCTGTGCCCTCCAGCCAGTGAAGGGAGTTGATCCCCATAGCTATGCCTGGTGAGGGGAGTGGATCCCAGTGTCTTCCAGCTGGTGAGAGGAGTAGAATCAGGTATCCTCCACCTGGAATTAATCCCTGTATCCTCCATCTGATGAGTTCCATGAACTCATATGAGCATCCCAGTGCAACCCCACAAGTATGGAACTGCAGAAGACATTGAAGAATCCTGCCTTTTCTAACCTGTGGTTGGTATTCTCCTGCCCCTTTTGTTATTTCTGATACCAGGACATTCCTAAACCAAGATTGACCTCTGTTCATCTCGGCTCTCTAGTAAAAACGGCCACAAATATGAAGACGAGGCATGTCTCATGTCACATCACACTGCCTTCATCTGCATTCTCTAGTAATTTTTTTGTTATTGTTTTCTGCTTAACATATTCTTTATCTCTTCTGTTTGGCCTTTTCACCAACTTGTTTTTTCCATTTTTTCTGGTCAAATATTTTTGACTGCAATAAGTATTGGAGGTGGAGGCAGAAATACCATGGCCTTTGTCCTCTAGGTATTTGTCATTTAAATACCAAATGAAAATCTACAGCCAAGAATCCTTACAGCCTCTCTGAGCACAGTGTCTGAGGGCACTTTGGACTGTGTGACTAAATGCATGGGAGTCTGGTGGTCTCAGAGGGTGGAAGGCTGAAACAGCCTCAGGCAGGAGGTGGGACCTGGGTGTTAGACTTAGATGAACATGGCAGACAGGCAGGGGCCTTCCCTTCTGCTGTGCGATGACCAGAGCCTGGATGGGCCTAGCATACTTGTGCTGGCCTGTGCTCCAGGACAGGAGGCCATGGAGCCTCTGCTCCACCTCTGGCCTGTGGTGGCTCTGCTGACTTCCCTAGTGAACTCCTGGCCAAGTCGCACCAGGAGCAAAGGCTAGGTCAGGACTCAGAGCTGCAGAGGCTGAGTCAAGGGAAATCTCAGAGAAGGCTGATCTTGCTTTCTTGCGTCCCCCTCTTAATCACCTTCTTCCCCATTTTGCTCCTTCCCTCCTGGTTTAAGGAAAGGCTTCCAGACCTTTCTTTAAGCATCAGAACTTTTCCTTACCCCAGAGTTACAGAAAGCTGCTGTGTCTGTGACTAGAAATGGAGGTGGAGGCCAGAGTCTTTCCACCTTCACTGTCCATCTTCCTGGCCTCGATGAGGGCCTCGTAGGGCACCATGAAGTTCATCTTCCCTCCTAAGGGAAGTGTTTGTGCCAAAAGTGACCGTATGTGGCCAGCACTGCACTTCTGCCCCTACCTGTTTGCCACCCCATATCCTGCAGCCCTGGAAATGGCTGGAGGAGAAGCAGCAACACTGCAAACCAAGCACCTTGTCCTGAATATGAATGCCCTTCTCAGCTACCCCACAGAGAGCTTTTGTCCTGCCGTTTTAAGGCCACTAGGACACCTCCTGCGCAGGGAACTCTGATCATGGTTGTGTCTTTCTCTGGGAGACTTGACGTTCTTTTGAATGTCTAGGATGTCACCTAGAGAGGCAGTTTTCAGTTGATGACATCACCCACCAGCAGTTTCCTCATTGCTGATTGTGAGGCTAACTTATGTCTGTAGGATCACAAAGGACAGTTTACTGTTTAAGTAATTCTTATTTTGTTCTGAAGTTCCTTGTAATCAGTTACTATGTTATTATTGATTAAATGGTCTGGTGAACTAGAATATTAATTATTTGCACATCAATGATAACTTCACTGTTTTATGCAGAAAGAAAACTGTTCTCTTAATCACTTAAAGAACTGTGAGACACTGACTTGTCTTTTCGTTTTCTTAAAGTCCAAAGTTTGTGATTTAATCAAGGAAAATCAATTTTTTTTTTTCATTAAGTAAGAGATCCATTTGCAGTAGTGGCAAACCAATCTTTTTTCTCTTGTACTTACCCAGTAGCTTTATCTGTTCAAATTGCAATCACAGGAAGCATTAGCTCAAGTTGGGGTTGGTGCCTTCGGAGTTTCTAGCTGTCAGACATGGCCCACTGGTTCTGCCCCCTTGACACTGAACTTGGGAATTTGCACTGTTAGTGGACACCACTTGTCCATTGGTGGTGGCCAGAAGCTTCACACCTCTCTTAGGGCTTGGAAGTAGCTTGTCTAACCTGCCATTTTGCCAGAACTAGAGCTAACCCATGTCTTTGGCTTATCAAAATACCATGAGCATTTTACCATCTGATTAAATGTCCTTTTCAAACACAATGCTATTACGATGTCCAGTGGTATGCCATCATTAGCATTTGCCATGTCCCCCATTTTAGAACATTTAGATTAGCACTGATTTTCTGCTATTATAAGTAACAACATTATAGTGAACATTCTTATGTTACATTTTTATATTATTTCAGAATATTTCTAGAACTACATTTGGGAGATGAAAATATACACTTTAATAGCTTACATATTTTCAGTTTCCTTAAAGGAAATTATATCAACTTTTTTTTTGGTTTTAAAAGGTTGTGTTTCCTTTTTTAACCTTTCTTTATTGGTACATTATAATTATACATAAACTGGGAATCAAGCCGGACGTGGTGGCACATGCCTATTTATCCTAGCAGCTCAGAAGGCTGAGGCCGGAAGACAGCAAGTTCAAAGCCAGCCTTAGCAATTTAGTGAGGTGCTAAGTAACTCAGTGAGATCCTGTCTCTAAATAAAATACAAAAAAGGGCTGGGGATGTGGCTCAGTGTTTATGTGCCACTGAGTTCAATCCCTGGTACAAAAAAAAAGCGGGGGGGGGGGATCATTGTGGTATGTGTGTGCATGTACATAACATAGTTTAGTCAGTTTCGTTCCCTAGTACCTCCCCTTCCTTTCTAATAGCCACTATCTATTGTGCTAACTCTAAGCTAGATTTTAGATATCAATTAACTCATCTTCACAAAGACCTTATTAAGTAACTTAATCCTTATTTAAGAAATAAGGACTCAGGCATGGTGGCACTTGCCTGTAATCCCAGCGACCAGGAGGCTGAGGCAGGAGGATTGCTAGTTGAATATCACCCTACTCAACTTAATGAAACCCTGTGTTAAAATCAAAAAAATAAAAAGGACTGGGCATGTAGCCCAGTGGTAGAGCACCCCTGGATTCAATCCCTGATATTGCAAAAAAGAAAGGGATATATGTTTCCTTTTCAGATCATATAAATCTCTCACCTTTTACTTTTAAAAAACCAGAAACAGAGTGGTTGCCCAAGTTCAGGGATTTGAAACATAACTCCAAAGTCCATGTACCACATGAACTTGCTAGTGTTCCAACTAGCAGTGTGTGCGAAGGCCTGAATTTAAAACAAGTTTTTTTTTTAACTGGAAGGGGTCTAAGAAGTTTTGTCCAACATCGTTACTTTTCCATGAGAAAACAGCCTTTGATGAAGGTAGAGACCAGTCACAAAAGCCATGCACAATTTTAGTGAACTTCCGTTTAATTCCACCTCCCTGCCAGGCCTTGCATCAGTTCCTTGAAATGGAGCTGTGGGGTCTCTGGTTTAGCTCTGATAACTGCTGCTAACCTATGTTAACAACGCTCCTCAAAGGTTCGATTGTTGCTGTACCAGAATTGCAGTGAGAAAGCTAAGCAAAGATGCTCTGGGCCTTTTTCCAGGAAAAGGAAGATTTTCATTCCTACAACCGTGAGTTAGGGACCCACAGGCAGGATCAGTGCCACCCTAGGAGCAGAGCCATGCCGTAGGCTGTCTTACAGTGAAGTTCTGAACTAGAGAAGACCTGAGTGTCAGATGAGTCCCTGGGATCAGCAACTCAAGCTGACTGAAGAAAGCAGGCCAGGCAGAGGAGACTGGTGTTCTAGAGATGCCAGAGACCCATCAGAACAGGCAGAGACAGGCAGCAGGTTTGGCTACTCAACAGAAACAGACATGGGACAACCACAAGCAGGTGCACACACATGCCCACATGCACAGCTCCTGCTCCCAAAGTCTAGCCTGGGACCTTGGGCTTTGGTGGCCCCCTGAAGCAGTAGCTTATCCTGAAGAAGGTTAGTTGTCAAGCAGTCAGAAGTTTGAGTGCAGCTTCTTGTCATGGGCATATGGGGGAAGGGGAATAGAGGACCATCAGCAACTTCTGGGGAGCCATTTAAATTTAAAACAATCCTTTTTAAGGACTGGGATGTAGCTCAGTAGTATAGCACTTCCTAGCATACCCAAGGCCCTGTGTTCTATCCCTAGCATTGCAAGAGGTTAAGAATTCTAACATTTTAATTTATTATATGTCCATAATGAGGACATCAGATTCTATCACCAAACCTTGGTTATTTCCTTTTTGCAAAAACACTTAAAAATGAATACATTATGCATGCAGTTTTCTTGTGTTGCTCTTTAATTTTGAGCGAATGCATTTTAAATAGAGAATGCAGCTTCTGAGTAGCACAGATCCTGCTCTGAATGTGCTCCTTTCTCACTCTTATCTTCCTTGTGTCTACAAAAGTGAAAGAAAAGTATCAAGCATTATTAAGGAAAAAATCAGAATGTTACCTTTAAATTTACCTGAACTGAAATATTTATTCCCCTAGAACCATATCTGCACATTTTTAGTATTACTTTGAAAAGTAGAATTCAGGAAAGATGCTTACTTTGAGTTGACACTCTGACCTGCTAGGGGCAGTGAAGGGTATTCCTCCAGCCCCTCACTCCGGATGGTTAGGAAAGGGGTGGATCTTGCCCTGCCCTGCTGACTTCCTGGAGCAGAGCTGGCGCTCTAGGGTACCACGAAGGCTCCTGATTAACTTTATTTTGCTTCCTTAAAGTGCTTTCAAGACTATCAGATATTGAGTAGCTGTTTTAAAGATTGGGAGCAATGGTAGGGAAAGCTGGCTGTGAGGTTTTATAGGACTTCACCTAGAATTAGGTATGAAGGAAAGAAAAGGAGTCCCCCCACACACACACACACACACGTGGAAGTGCTGGGCAGAGTATTGGCCAAACTGTGTGGTTACATTGTGTGCATGTAACAACAGATCCCATCATTATGTACAACTATAATGCACCAATAAAAAGTGTGGAAAGAAAAAAGAAAAAGAACCCCCCTCCACAGAGACCCCTCCACAGCTCTTCTCCTTCAATACAGAACAGTGGAGGAGGGGCCAAGCCGAAGGGGGCCATTGCAGGCAGTGAGCCCACTTCCCCCACTTTCTCACATTGGTTAGTTTTCTTTGAAATTTTAGCATTTATGGTAATAAGACTATTGATCTCTTTGCTTGCTTAAAAAAGACTTCACTCTGACAGTCTTTATTTAGAAAGCTCCCCCCCCCCCCCAGTTTTCTTTAAAAAATAAGGATGGTAATATCTTCAAGAGACAAAGTTTGGCTTTATAATTAGGTTCTGCCTGTAAATAAAGAAATGTGATCTGTTTCTCTCTTGACACTAACCGAGGTAACAGCATGTAAAATTGGACTTCAAACACATTGTTAGCTGGGCACAGCAGCGCAAGCCTGTCATACCAGCTGCTCCAGAGGCTGAGACAGGAGGATTCCAAGTTCGAGGCCATCTTCAGCAATTTATCAACACCCTGTATCAAAATTTAGAAATGAAAATAAAAAGGGCTTGGAAAGGAACAATTCCCACTACTGCAGAAAAATTCCTGCGGAAGGTGGGCGGGAGTGCGTGGGGCCAGGGAGGGTTCTCCAGGTCTCCATCGTGTAGTCTTGTGCAGGACATTGCAGGGAGGTGCTGCTCCTCGCTCCTTTTTTTCTTTTCCTATGACGTGCTTTTGGCTGCTGTCCTCTTTTGAGCTCCATAAGCAGGAGTCCTCTCTGAAGGCTGGCTGCATGTCCCGGTTGCTGTGGCCTGTGGCACATGTGGATGGGGTGTAACCTTCACTGTTTGGCTGCTCTTCCTGGCCTGTCCCAGGAATAGGGAAAACACTGCTAAAACCTGCAGGTGCTCTCTGCCTCCCTTTGTGGCCTTTCTCCTTCTCCTGATCTTGGACCAGATTTTTTGCCTTGTAACTAAGTTGAAACTGATGATTTCAGCATGAAGTTTCAGGGGAGGCCCCTGTTTGGTAACTGACTAATTCTTAAAGTCACCTGAGCTGGGAAGGTCAAAGGGAATTTTCACTACCTCACAAAGTCATGGATGAGCAGATTTACCTAATATTCTTCCTTCTGTATTTAAAATATTTAGTGGTAGTTCATAGATATTATAGTGAAATTTAGTTGTTTTTTAGTTAATGTGTATTTTCTGTCACAAAGTAGAAAATATTTCTTGGATAAATATGGTACCTTATTAAGGTTTGCATTAAAGCCAATTAAGGTCCCTTCTCAGTGGTAACAGGAATTTGAATTTTACTTGGTGCACCGTAGGCATTTTTCTAGACTTATGACGCTCGGTAAATGTTTACTTTCATCCATTCCTTCAGCTAATATTTACTCATTATTATTACTAAGTCATGAGTTTGCTACTAAGCACACAGCAGTGAGCAGGACGACCCAGCATCTGCCCATGGGGCTCACCATCGAGTACTTGGGTTCGATATTCTTGAGTGTGCCTTTCAGTCCTTCCAGTAACATTGTGGAAAAGAGGTGTCATGCCCCCTCACCAGTGGTGGAGCTGAAATATTTGCCCCATGCCACTCAGTGGGCCCGACCTGGGACACACACCCAGAGCTGTCTAACTCAGGCCCTCTGGGTGTCTTCCCTGCTTTGAACCTTTGAGTTGTGATGTGGAGCCGTTGGGAGTCGTGTGTTCTTAGCAGCCTGGGAGTGCTGACGGGCAGGACCTCTCCCTTCCTCAGGAGGAGACTCTGCCCAGGTCGTCCAGCGGCAGCAGTGCATCTCCCTCCTTCCTCGAGGACCCAGCGCTGGAGGCCACGTGCGTGAGGAAGAGTGAGTACCCAGGGCACACATGGCCCAGACTAAGGAGCCCAGAGCTCCCTGTGACCTTCGGGATGTAAAGCCCCAACCCTGAGTCTCACCATCACAAGCAGGAACACCTGGCTACTTTCTTAGCTGCCCTGGTCGCTGGCCTCAGTTCTAATGTGGAGCAGGTGGGGCACGTTTGAGTGTGACAGATAATGTCGGAAGTAAGTCCTCGAGGGGTGTGCCTGTCTTAGATTAATTACCTCATCTGAATTTGAGCAGTAAGCCCTAAATAATGATATTTGTCCCTTCTGGGACACACACACACACACACACACACACCCACCTTCATTCATGCACGTGAACGGGCTTCCAGAAGATATCATAGGAGAATTTAGTAGATTCTGAACATAGAATCTACAGGCAGTAGATTCGGAACACAGGTACCTAAATGAAGGTATTGATTTCTAAAGGCTTTTAGTAATCTTTTACCCATAAGATTATTATAAAGAACTGAAAGCTAATTACATATTAAGAGTCTTTTGACTTCTTGTATACCAGAGAGCTTAGTGGTTAAAATTCTTTACATATCATTTCAGTTACTTAAAAAGATTATTTAAAAAAAAAATCAGGAAGTGGTTTGGGTTTCTATGTGTAATTAGTATTTGGTGAGGCCCAGCATAAGGGACCCAGTTCAGCCACAGGAGGGATTTCTGCATCTTTCTCGACTGCTGTCTCATAAGGGGACAGTGCAAGTTGGTGGGTCTCCTTTGACTCTTTTGGCCCTGCTGATCCACCCACTGGCTGAAGCGGCCCTCCTTTGCAGTAGAGCAGGAGGGGGTACTCAATCAGACTGTCAGGATGATTTATTTCTAATGTTCTCCTTGTGCTTTCAAAGGGTGAATCCAGCACCATTCAGACTTGAAAAGTTCTTTCACGCCCTTTCCCAAAATACTACTAGGCAGAGGAGCAGAGGCTACAATGTTAACATCAAGCCTAATTTTTTTTGTTTTTTGTTTGCAATTTAAATAAAATTTAAACCTAAGAATAAAATATCTGAATAAACATGTAGTACAAAAGGTTTTCATATTCTATCTTTATAAGGGAGAATGTAAAAAGAAAGAGGATGCACTTAAGAATTCTGGGATGGTTTGGGAGCTTTTTTGGCTATACAGAATATATATTTTTGCATGTTTTTAAAATAATGCCGGAGATGTAAATTGTAAGACTAGATCCAGGAGTGTGCTGTGCTGTGCTTCCTCATGTGAATTTGACGGAGTGTTCAGAACAGGTTTTCCTTCTCCTTGCCACTTGGCTGGGAGTCCCTTGGGGTCCCCCTTAATCTGGCCACCACTGGCCTGCAGTCTCTCCTGGAACGCGGTGCTATCACATTGACTGGGCTCTCCGTCGGAAAGTCAAGGCCTAAGATTTCTGTTCTGTAAGAGAGTCCTTTGTTGGGTTCGCCTGCAGAGCCCCCAGAGTTCCTGCCCATGTCGTCCACCCCACAGCCCGAGCGGCGGCAGCCGCCCCAGCGCCGGCACTCCATCGAGAAGGAGACGCCCACCAATGTGAGGCAGTTCCTGCCCCCAACCCGGCAGAGCTCCCGCTCCCTGGTGAGTACCGGCTCCCAGCCCCCCAGAGACCTGGAGTCAGTGGCTTTCTTCCAAAATGATAAGGAGAAAAACTTCCCAAAGGTTAAAGTGAATTCCAAGTAACTTACTCTGTATGTGAAGAAAATAGGCGCCAACCTGAGTGAAATCCCCAGAATATTTATCAGTGTATTATTACTAAGGAAATGCTTTCTTTCAAAGGACATTAATTCATTTAAAATTGTTAAAGGCTAATCTAAAAATTCTTAGCAAAATCTGACCACAGTAGAGGATTGTATTGGAACAGAAGGGCTAGGAGAATTTTGACCCATGTATAACCATTGTACATTGTTTTCTAGTATGTTCTGTGATATTGGGCCAAAGCTGCTATTTGGATTGGTTAACAGTTTCTGCTATTTTCCAGAGCATCCAGGTTTGTTTGTTTCGGTTGTATGACCGGGGATCCAACCCAAGTGTGCTCTATCTCTGAGCTACATCTCTGGGCCTTCTGATTTTTATTTTGAGACAGGGTCTCACTGTGTTGCCCAGGCTGGTGTTAAACTTGAGATCCTCCTGCCTCTGACCCCCAAGTAGCTGGCATTGCAAGTGTGCACCACCATGTCTGCCTGATTATCTGGTTCACATAGTGGCTACTCACTTCTCAGGACATGGGACAGCATGTTAGTGCCTGCCAGGAAAAATTAATAGATCAGCCAGCCAAAGGAGGCCTGTGTAGATTCTTTTTAGCCCCCTTACATGGGGTGGCATGTAAGACTTCAGTTTTCTACCCACAACCTAATATCTAATGTTTTTCCAAGTACTCAGAATAAAAATCACCACCATATCCTTACCCCCACTTTGGGGCTGTGATGGACGTGAAAGTTTTCAGTGAAGCAGCAGCAGATGTCCCTCAGGGTAGGGGGGAGAGTGGTCATTGTGAACACAGGGAGTTTGAGCAGAGCTGAGAGCTGACATGAAAGCTGAAGTGGAATCAGTCTTCTCTATTTTCAAACAATGCAGTGAAAGAACAAACGATGTTATGGTTATTCCTCAGGAGGCTCCCCTAACCTCCAAATAAGCACGAAGCACTGCTGTTGGATCAGATGTAGCCTTGCTGTGCTCCTCAGCAGAGAAGCAGAACTCTGGCCATAATTCAAACCTTAAATCCAGACTTTTGCCAAGTGCAGGGGTGTAATCTCGGTGGCTCTGCGGCTGAGGCAGGAGGATGGCAAGTTCAAGGCCAGCCTCAGCAGCTTAGCAAGGCCCTGTGCAACTTAGCAAGACCCTTTCTCAAAATTAAAAACAATAAAAGGGGGAGGGGTGGCGCTGGGAACATGGCTTAGTAGTTGAACACTCCTGGGTTCAATCCCTGGTACCAAAAAATAAATGAAGTCCAGACTCTCAGTAACATGATCAGTTATTGTCACAACCTAAACACATAAGCAGGAGTTCTCTGGGATGTTTGGCTGGTCTGATAATTAGGATATTCTTTTCTTTGCCCTGGGGTTAGACTCAAACTAAAGGAATTACAGAGCAACTAAAAGTAGTTCCACCTAATAAGAGAAGTACCAGGACCCTCAGCCCAACAAGGGCTCCTGTGTACTTGGTCTTGCTGTGGGCTGTTCCTTTGAGGGTAAGAAGGAGATCAAGACAAACTTCTTTTGCAGGCACTGAGAAGGGCCTGAGGGACAGGCAGCAGGAGAGTAGCTCTGCTGACGCAGAGGGCATGCAGGTTGGAGGACAGGGAGGGCATGTGCAGCCTGGAGGACATCCTCGGCCCCTCCTGGTCCACCAGCTAAGGCAGAGGAACTTCCAGCTCCAGGCAGAGACTTCCCACTAGCAGCTTATCTTGGGAAATCCACAGAATCATACTTCTGTAGCAGTTCACTCTAGCTTGATTGGGACCTTTTCTCAAAGTATGGTCATCAGTTTAAAATTGTGTCTGCATTTTAGAAAACAAGGAATCACTGTGTGTGTGAAGCCCTCGGCTGGAAGTGGCCGGAATGCTCTGGCATTGATAGTTTTACTTTATCGTACTTCCTCCCTTCCCACAGGAGGTTCAGGTGTCATTTTCCCATCATTTGGTCCAGTGACTAGGGGCGGTTGCCCATCCAGGTGAAAGGAGAGAGTCTTTCAGGACCTTCTTGAGTGGGTGGCTGTGTGCCTTGTGTTCACTCCAGGGCTTTCTTGGCAGAGGAAGCGGTGGCCTGTCCTGCATCCCCACAAGCCCCATGTGGGAGACTCAGTGCTCACAGGACCACCCAGTTAGGAAAACCCTTTTCACGGCTTTGCCGTGTGAGCTGAAAACCTCCACCCAGCTCTTGGCTGGTTCCTGGCCATAGGCCTATGTGCGCAGGCGTCAGCGGGGACCTCACCACCATCCTCTGGTGCTTCTTGTTTTGTTTTTCTTTCATGATCTGCAGCTGCTGTTTTTTAGGTTCGGTGGTGTATCATTTCTCCTGTCATCCCTGCCACTGTCTTCTCCCTTCTGTTGTTCAGGTTCCTGGGATGAGCAGCGCGTGGCCCCGGACACCTTTCCGGCCGCTTTTCTCTACCCTACACACAGCTTCTCTTCTCAGCTCCCATCCTCTTGAAGCGGCTGTGTTTGGGGTGGCAGGGGCTGTGTACTATCTGTGTGAGAGAGCTTTTACCAGCAGGTGGACCTCCTCCAAGGTTGGCCTCTCTCTGCCGGTGTGGGAATTTCCATTTCTCTGAGGGTGATGCCTCAGCTCCTGTCCTCCGCAAGAATTAACAGCCTGGGCACTTTGCTTCTGGTCCTTGATTCCAAGCTTGTGTAGGATGCGTAGGTCGTGCCATGATCTCATTCCAGAGGGGAAAGGACAACAAACTCAAAATGCAGCAGGGATTAGAGAGCCTATTGGACATTTTTCTCTTGGAGCAAGTCTTTGGCAGGGGCAGTGCCCCTTCCTGGGAGGTCCCAGCTGCATTCCTCCAGGGGCCTCCCCTGCAGCCAGAAGAGTTTGCTCAGGACCTGGGGGGGCTCAGCAGCCTCCCATTCCCAGGCAGCGCTGGGGCTCCGCCCACTGTGAAGGTGTTGCGGCCACCTGGGGCGGCACCTGTCATAAGCTGCACTGTGGTGGGCAGGGTGGTGCTTCCCTGTGGAGAGAGACTTTCACTTTCTTTGTATTGATGTGGTTATTTTAAAATTTTTAAATCTGCATGTCATTGCATTTTTTTTTGGAGCTTTTTCTCACAGAAGGACACATTTTACTGGTATTTGAGCCTTCATAATTTAAAGACAGCAGCAAGAGCAGGTGCCACTGAACCCCCAGGTCCTGGCTTCTCAAGGCTCCCCCTCAGGGTGACCCAGCAGCTGCTATTTTTTTATTACTCGTCTTGGAATAGAAAAGAGACCTCAAATGTGAATGCACACTTTCCTCTTGTCAGATCTCAGCCTTTTTCTATTTTAGACCTGGTTTGGGCAGAGTATGGTCAGGTGCAGGGTGGCCTTCAGTGCCTCCCAATCCTGCCAGTCAGCATTTTATGACCAGCCTCCCAACAGAGAGATCCCCGCACAAAAACCAGGTAGTGCTTTAGGCAACACGAGGATTCACTCTGGCCTTTATGGTTTAATTCTAAAAATGGTTAGCCTAACTAAACTTAATAGTTGCTATTCTTATTTATTTAAAGTTGCCTCCCTTTGATATATAAAAGCTTGAAAATTGGTGGTTATTTTGGATAGTTTTCAGGTATCTGCTACTTATGTGTGACGTTTTTGCTAATCAAGAACATTATAGAAAAGAAGTCTCTTCCCATTTCTGTGGCTCAGTAACTAGAGTTTTACACTCTGATCTCTGCTGCCTAACTTTGCCCCCTTTCGTATAGTTAAATAGGACAAGAATATTCAATAAAAGTTTTGCGATCTTAATGACATGCACACAGGTTAAGTTCTGAGGCATGTCTGTCCGTGTAGTAGATTATTGGACTTTCCTAAATTTGAGGGTCATGTTGAAGTACAGAGAAGTAAGGGGACAGAATGGTGCTGGCTCCAGCCCTTATCCACTTGCCCACATCTAGCCATCAAGTGAGCTCAATGCCCCCTGCAGGAGTGACAAAGCAATATCCCTATGGGCAGCTCTCTCTCACCCTTAAACCCCTGCTGCTCTTCACATTTTGGAGCAGTAGCCGCTCAGCAAGGTCTGTAAAGTTTAATTTGATGTTGGGTATGTCAAATTACTGTTTCTCTCAATTGGGGGGTGGGGAACTTTTCTAGTAACTATCTGTCATTTTATTTCGTGTTGCATTAAAGTTTTGTTGTCCTTGGGAAGGCTCCAGAATTAAAACATTAGCATTTTACCTGATAGATATTATTTTACCGAAGGGTAGTCTGCTTGAAATAAAAAAGAAAAAAAAAAAGAAACAGAAATCTATGATTCATATGAAGCACTGGATTTGCAGATGGTTCAAAGCAGGAAGTCGAAGGTACACTTGACTAAGCCCTTTTATGATTAAAGAGAGGGCAACACAAGCTGTCAGGTGAATTGTGTGTGGTACCATGTCACCACAAATAAAAAGGAGTTGCTGTCTACCTGAAATGTGTAGTAGCCCAGGTATGCTGGTTGTGAAGTCAATGAAACTGGCACTGCTGAGTGTCTTCCTGCACAGGGATGAGTGTTATGTGGCACTGTGCTAGGGGACAGACTTAGGAGTGACTACCCGGTTACTTACTAGATCCACACATTATTTTGCTGTAGCTTAGCAAATTTATCATAGACTCAGCCAGCAGCGAGGTCCCATGCTCACGCTCACCACTGATGAATAGGAATGACTGCAGAAAACTTCTGAAATATGATGAAGCCGAGTAGGGCCACCGCTAGCTGTGTCGAACCAGCTCTGCTTGTTTACTGCAGTTTCAATGCCTGACCTTCAAAGGCACTCACTGTTCCCACTTGGCCCCACTCTCTTCCCAGGGCAGAGCGAACCACAGTGGATAATTGAACATGTCCATTTTATCCTATCGTCTCTGTGAGCTGCTCTCAGAGAAAGAAAACTCTGAAGGGTGATTTTTTTTCCCCCCTAATGAGCGTTTTGGGCATCTTTGAGCAAATGATGCAGTGTTTTCTGAACAAACCATGCCCTCCAAATACTAATGAGCTCCTCACATTAAAAATTCAATCGAGGGCTTTTTCCAAAGCATTTTTAAGCTGATTTAATCTTTCTTAAGTTTGCTTGAACAGAGATGATTTTGTATTGAGTTTTAGTAGGAAGCAGTAGTTCTCAAAGTACTTTTTTTAGTAAATGCTAATGTTTGTCAAGTTTGTAACCTAGATTTACTTTTGTTCCTCTCTGATTTGAAAGACCGAACCGGAGGCTAGTACTCTGTAAACTGACTGCATTCAGGCACAGCTCTCTTGGCTCCTGGGGCTGCAGAATGCCTTGAGCAGTGCTGGCTGTGTGGGAGTGAATCCTGATGTGCTGTCCTGAGGACATTCAGTTTCAGTGTCACTGCACCACAATGGCCCCTTGAAGCCCGGCAGGGCCCAGTGCCCCAGACCAGTCCGTCTTTCCCTTAGATCCGCCAATCAAGCAGGGCCGGATGGAGAGCGGAGGGATCGGTTACATCAGCATCTTCCGTGCTGATTGCAGGGAGACTGTTAACAGGAGACGAAAGCCTTTGGAGTTTCTGCAGTCTTCCTGGTGCTGACTGCGGCTCACAGTTGTTGAAAAAACGTGGAGGCCTGTGGGGCAGCCCAGAGAAGTGGCCTTGCAGGCCGGCCTCCCAGCCTCTGTTCACAAGGATTTTTTTCAAGTGTGCTGATGTAACTGATCACTAAATAATGCTTGTAATATAAAGTACTAACCACCATCTTTTGGCTATTCTGGGTACCACAAACCAGTTACAAAAATAGGACCAATGTTACAGATTTGCTCTTTTATCTGTTAGTATAAAATGCTCCCAAAATAATAGTATCCTTGCCTAATTTTAGGAGAAAACTGACATAAAATTGGCTTAGAAGAACAAAATTTATTTGAAGATTTCAAGCATAAAAACACAGCTGTGCTCGATGGAATAGAATAACTTGAGTCAAAATGCTCGAGTAAATGAGAGGCTTTGACTGTGGACCTTTCCGTGGCTCCAGGGCTTTGCATGGTCCCGTCAGCCACCTATAGTCTCAGTGCACTTGGAACCTTGTGGTCCCCAGAGCAAGCCAGCTCTGTCCCAGTGATCATGGGAAACCTCTTTTCCTCTCTGATGCTACTAACAAGGTGTCTGATCGGAAGGGGATCTTGCAATGCTGGGTGGGTGGGAGCTCCTGCTCACTGGCACCCTGAATTTCAGGAGGAGTTCTGCTTCCCCGTGGAATGCCTCGCCCTGACGGTGGAGGAGGTGATGCACATCCGCCAGGTGCTGGTGAAGGCAGAGCTGGAGAAGTACCAGCAGTACAAGGACATCTACACTGCCCTGAAGAAAGGAAAGGTAGTGCTGCTGCAGGTGGCCAGCTGGAGGGCAGGAGGACACCAGGTCCAGGCTCGGCTCCTGGCCTGGCAGGCCTGGCTGCTGGCCGCAGGGCTCAGAACCTGGGCATTCAAGGGCAAGATCCATGCTCTTGTGACGGTCCTGTTCTGCCTCTCCTGCAGAGGAGGGGTCTTTGTTCCCTCCTTGGAAGTAAAAATCTGGAAGGTTTAAAGACCACCACAAAGATAGTGACCCGCCTTCATAACTGTGTTAGTCACTAGACTTGGAAAGGGTCTGTACAGAAATGCCTAAGAGCAGGGGAGTGTTTCAGTATCGTCCTGCGGCAGCTGGGTAAAGCCCTGCCAGGACCACAGGCCTTCTGGATTCCCCTCCTGTCTATGAAACCTGCCAAGCCGGCGGGGCTGTCGGGGCAGCTGTCAACCCTGCTTCTTTTCTCTGATTTTGTGTTTTTTAGCTCTGCTTCTGTTGCCGAACCCGGAGGTTTTCCTTCTTCACCTGGTCTTACACCTGCCAGTTCTGTAAGAGGTAAGGTAACCTGGAATTGATGAAAAGATCAGATCAGCAGTCATGAAAGAAATGACCATCACCTCCACTGTTTCTGCGTTCTTGGCCCAGGATATTAGGAACGGCCCCTTCTGCCCTGGTCCCTTGTGCCATCCCTGCCAGTTAGAATCATCTGTTTCCCATGAAGGGTAGGCTAGACAGTGACTTGGTATTGAACTGGGAAACTGTTGGCTCATTATTTCTTTTACATAAGCAAGATAATTCTAATACTATGTCATGGAGGAATGGGAAAAGAAAAAAGAAAAGCAGGTATGGTTGCCATGAGATTCAGGGTAGACTGATAAAAAACTTCCAAAGAGGTATCAATTGGTCCTTTTATGAAAGACAAAGTAGGAGTTCAGCATTCCAGGTGCCACTTTGGCATCCACACCATCAACTTGTTAGGTTCTGGTAGACGGGCTGGCCACGAGCTTGGTAGCTCATGGCCTCATCTGTTGTACATCAACTGATATTTCTGGTTTTGTCTGCAGGCCCGTGTGCTCACAGTGCTGCAAAAAGGTAAGCTTCACTGGTTGAGTTGGACCGAGGCGGCTTACTGCCTGCCGCCTCAGCACCGCTCACGCTGTTTTATTTGGGGTGACAGATGCGGCTGCCCTCCAAGCCATACTCCACTCTACCCATCTTCTCTCTGGGACCTTCCACCTTACAAAGAGGGGACAGTACTACCAGGTCAGAAAAGCCCCCGGCAAGCCACCAGCGGCCACTGCGCAGCATCGCCAGGTGAGGGGTGTTGTGCTCCAGGGGTATGTGTTGGCTTCAGTTTTAATAGTTTTGGACTTCCACATGAGTCCCAAATCTCCAAAGTTACCTTTGGGGGGACAATGGCTAGCTACTCTAATAATGTAATCTATTATTTTTCCTACTTTTGAAATAACTGCTTTATTACATCTTTTAAAAGTCATCTTTATGGGCTGGGGCTGGGGCTCAGCCGTAGAGCACTCACCTCGCATGTGTGAGACCCTGGGTTCCATCCTCAGCACCACATAAAAATAAATAAGTGAAATGAGGTATTGTGTCCAACTACAACTAAAAAACCCAAATATTTAAGAAAAAAGTCATCTTTAAAACTATTGTCAGTGGAATGAAAATTTGCACGTAACACTCTAATCCTTATTCCCTACCTAAGTTTGGGGGAAAAAAATAAATAAATCTGTTCATTCCTGTGCTACAAGAGTCTGAAACAGTCCTGGGTCACTTAACTATGAAATAAAGCTCTGTGCCCAAAGCTGGCAATTTAAAAGGAAAAAACTCACCCAAGTCTCAGTCATTTTGGATTCAGGGCAGGGCAAGGTTAGTGCTCGTCTTAAAAGAAAAATGGAAGGAGCCGGGCGCAGTGGCACACCTGTCATCCCAGTGGCTTGGGAGGCTGAAGCAGGAGGATAGCGAATTCAAAGCCAGCCTCAGCAAAAAAGGAGGTGCTAAGCAACGCAGTGAGACTTTTCCTCTAAGTAAAATATAAATAGGGCTGAGGATATGGCTCAGTGGTTAAGTGCCCCTGAGTTCAATCCCTGGCACCCTCTGGGCCAAAAAAAAAAAAAAGAAAAGAAAAATGGAAGGAAGAAGGCCAACTCTGGTCATATGGTGGCAGGACAAAGATAGGCTTAGAGGTGGGCACAGGCCTACTGGCAGAAAGATGGCAAATTGAAGGCCAGCCTGGGCGACTTAGCGAGACTCTATCTCAAAATAAAAAATAGAAAGGGCTGGGCATGTGGCTCAGTGGTTAAGCACTTGTGGGTTCAATCCCCAGTACAAAAAAAAAGTAAATGAATAGCTGGTCCCGCAAACATGGCCAAAATGTCTGTGATGATGTTGGTCTAGTTAACACCAAGTTAACTCTGGAATCTAAGTTACCAGTCACCCAAATGTAAAGATGGGAGAGGGGTGGCATATTGACAAATACACAAATGACAGGAGAACTGATCAAAGACAATTTTTCAGAATGTGTCATGGGATGAAGATAAATGTGCTTCAGTTTCCCATAATCTGACCCCCGTGCACCATTTACCAATGTCCTGTGCTCACGACACAGGGTCCCCACACCCTTGGGAAGAAGTTATTCTTCTAAATCTAGTAGGGTGCTAGAGCAGCGTGCACCCTTGTGTCATTTGGCTGTTAAAATCCACCTGTATGTGTGTGGTAACCAGCAGATACCTGGGAGGCTCTGTTCTCTGTTTTCTTTCTTTCTTTTCTTTCCTCCTCCTCTATAATACATACGTACATATATATATATATACACACATATATATATATATATATATTTTTTTTTTTTTTGGTGTGTTAGGGATTGAGCTCAGGGGCACTTAACCACTGAGCCACTTCCTCAGCCATTTTTTAATAATGTTTTTAGAGACAGGGTCTCACTGAGCTGCTTAGGACCTTGCTGAGTTGCTGAGGCTGGCTTTGAACACGCAGCCCTCCTGCCTCAGTCCCCAGAGTTGCTGGGGTGACAGGTGTGTGCCCAGCTATTTCTGTTCCTTCTTAATGAAACATGTTTCCCGGTTTCTTCACTGAAAAATATTTTTAAATCTGTTTCCAGTGAGAAGTTCCTCTCTGGAAGGACCTGATTAGGCCACTCCCCAGCCCATGTTCTGGCAACAATAGTTGCTTTTTACCAATGTCCTCAGTACTACAGTGGAAAAATAAGTAAGAATATTGAGTGGTTCTGGTTTTTCCCAGGTTCTCCTCAAAGTCTAAGTCTGTGGACAGGTCGGATGAAGAGCCGCACTTTCCCAAGGAGCTCATGGAGGACTGGAGCACCATGGAGGTGTGTGTGGACTGCAAGAAGTTCATCTCGGAAATCATCAGCTCCAGCCGGCGCAGCCTGGTGCTGGCCAACAAAAGAGCCCGGTTAAAAAGGAAAACACAATCCTTCTATGTGTCCTCTCCTGGCCCCTCGGAGTACTGTCCCTCAGAGAGGACTATCAGTGAGATCTGAGCCGTGCCTTCCACTGGCTTCAGTGTGCAGAGTTGGGGCAGCCATGTCCGAGGATGCTGACCGGGCCGCTCCTTTCCATGGTTTGACTAAACAGGCTTAAGTTTGCAGTGGACCAGACTCCTGCTGCATCACCTTGTCCCACAGGCTCTACGCTGAGTTCCCTCGACTGGTAATAGGAAAGGCCAGCCACCTGCTCATTGGCCCTGAGAGAACAGTATTCTGGAATTTGCTTTGTGTGTGTGGATGTGGTGGCCGGAACCTTGCTGAGTCCAGTTCCTTGCCGCCCCTCCAGTGATCCTGGTGAGGCAGAAGCTGCTCCGCAAGTAGTCAGTCCAACAGAGATGGCAGCAGGGCTGTGCGCAGGAAGGCACGTTGGCAGTTCCACCTGACAGTGTGCCTGTCCAGGGTGCCTGGTGATGGCGGGCCAGGCTGTCCATCGTCTCAGCACAACACCTGAGGGACTTGCTGATGCCGTCCAGCTGACTGAAATCGTCATTGTTCCAAGGTTCAGGTTTGTGCCGGCACTGTAGTGCAGAGCATCTGAGGGAGCGGGGCCTCGAGGTGGCCACGTTGTCCTGGCGCCTGCATCGGTGTTGCTGAGCCTGTGACAGGCCTCCTTCCCCATCACGAGGGTATTTCAGTTACTGGGTGTCGTCATGAGGATCTGAGAATGACAGTTCTGTGGGAGTTTCAGGACAGAGGAAGGCTAAACTGTTCTCAAGCAGCTGAGGGTATTTGGTCAGCCCTGGAGTGGCTGTGACCACAGAGGGTGCCAGGAGGAGGAGCTGGGGCTCAGCATTTTCAGCTGCGTTTTTCATGACTTTATAGTGCAGCCATCACAACTAAATTAAGCTACAATTTGGTACCTAAGGTCTCAAACTGAAATTTATTTTTATAAATGAATTTTGAAAGAAAAATGTCTAGCTCTTTTAAAATTATATGAAAATTAACCTGCTGACAGGCAAGATTTTTGGATGCTTTTTGCACTGATTTCCTGGTAGATAACTTGAGTGCAGGCTGGGGTTTGGATGAAGGAGGCCTGGAGGGTGGTTTCCCAGTTCCAGGGCCCTCTGTGGGCCAGCCTTTATGATTTTGGTATGCTTAGAAGTGACCAGCCAACCAAATCAGCATTAACGTTCAGAAAATCACTTAATGCACGTGCACAGTAATTTCCTGAAAGCTGTAGATCGCGTCTGTGGTCACACCCCAGCAGCCTAGGGAGCTGCGGGCACGGCAGTCACATTTCAAGCCACATTTCCATATTAAGTTAACAGTAATACCTCAGAACTGCTCTGGTAGTAGTTTTTAAAGGATTGAAATTTACAATTTAGTAAATGGCTTTAAATTACTGATACTTATGAAATAAACTTTAACAGTTGACTAAATAATACATGTTAACAGTTGATCTGTGCTGCTTGTGAAAGCGGGTCCCCAGAACATGCTGCTGGCTGCTTCAGCCATGTTCAAGTCTTTTTTTAAAGAGCTTTAGAAATCACGCCAGGGAAGCTTGCTTATGCAATTTTCCAAGAGACTCTGAACTTCACATTCCAGACAGTTAGGTGGGGCCACCTGCTTTGGTGGCCCTGGGTGTGAGCTTCTGAAGCAGCTACCAGGCAGGTCCCAAGGAGAGCAAGGGACGGAGATGGAGTTCACACAGTGTGCACTCGCATGCAGGGCAGTAACTAGTTACTGTGTGTGCAACACAAGAAACAAAGCCCAGGACGAGGATTTTACTCCTGTTCACAAAGCAGTGACCTGGTTAAACCCCTTGTCCCTTCACTTACTCATATGGGATGACCGGGCATCACGGTCACCCCTTAGCAGGCTGTGAGGGTGTAGATTCTTCAGCAGCAGGGATGGGTTTGGCCAAGTGCACAGAGGTCAGATGGATGGCATGTGGTTGAAACCACCAAAACCAGTAGGCATCACCTGGGCTGCCAAGAAGGATTCTGAATTAGCCCTGGGATGTGTGCCGCCCCCTGCAGGCTGCAGGAGGTATCTTCCTCAGGCTGACTCTTACCCCTAGGCTCCTGGCATGCCCTCCCTCTGCACCTTCCTCTGTCCTGACTGCCCACTGGGCCCCTCTGACTTCTACACCAACAAGAAGCATGCTGGCCTCAGTGTCATCCAGCGCGTTTTGAACACTGTGCACATCTGAACGGTCACCCTCGTCTCATCCTCCTCTCATCCCTGAGTGCTGCTTCCTTTTGTCCCATTTGCCATGAGGTCACGTTGTCAGGAAATCTTCCCTCCTGTGGCTTGACTTTCCAGTCAGTGTCAGAGTATGTGAGAATGCTTGTAAATACTGTAGTGTATTTATTAATATTTAAGTCATTCATCCAGTGGACAGTGGGAATTAACTCTCCCCAGCCAGTAAAAATTAAGTCAGGTAAATGACATACATGTACATTGACCTAACGATCTCACTAGATTTCAAGTCACGTCTTTCAAATTAAACCAGAGGTTGTTATGTAAACGAGTCTTAAAAATAATCTTATGTTAAAGAGATTATGTGATTAATACATGAACTCATACCATGAAATTTTTAAGGCTTTTATTTTTCTAACTCTATTAATAAATATAGGACTGGATTTTAGGTGTCATACAGGAACTGTGAGAATTTTAAATCATGTTGCTGTTTGCTAAAGCAAAACGGGAGGTTCTATACATGCAAAACTACTGAAGGACCATGAAGAAGTGTATGCTGCTAGCTGGGCCTTGACCCGGCTGCCACGTGTGTAGAAGCCGAGGTGCTGCGGCATTCAGGATGACATGATGGGTACTCAGTGTTTTCCATTAAAGTATTTTAAAATTTGTGTAGGAAAAAATAAAATGGCTTTGGTCATACCTCTGTGTTGTTCCTGTTGTAAAACAGTGATGTCTTTTGGTGAGTGGCTGTTAAATCGCTGGGGTCAAGGCAGGTACTATCCACAGCAAATCCTAGGCATTGAAGAAATGTGATCTGCAGGGACCCCTGGAAAGACAAGGCCTTCAGCCCCAGGACTACAGTGTATTCAGGCAGTGTGACTCTTCTTTGTTTTTATAACCTCATGTGGGTGATTAAAATAGATTATATAGCATTTTATTATATATGGAGACAGACTATAGATAAGGTATTTATAACAACTTTCTGGATAACAGATACCAAAACCAAAAAGTCACCTTAACATTTTTATGTCATTTGATGAGTTTGGGATAAGACCTTCCCCCTCCCCCTTTTTTATAGGATGAGGGCTGTTTCTCAGGCTGGTACTGCATTACATAAACTTTAAATAGCATTCCTCAAAGAACATATTCCTAAATGGTGAATTTAGAGAAATTTGTTGACCTTGAGCATAGTTTCAACAGTGTGTGATAATTGAATTTGATATTAATCCATTTTACACAAATCTGTTTTCTCAGTTGCCTGACTTGTTTTGTTTTTTAGGTACTAGGAATTGCACCCAGGGGTGCTTAAGCTCTGAGCTTCATCCTCAGCCCTCTTTTATATTTTATTTAGAGACAGGGTCTTGCTGAGTTGCGTAGGACTAATTCACTAAGTTGCTGAGGCTGGCTTTGAACTTGCCTTCTTCCTGTCTCAGCCTCCCCAGCCACTGGGATTACCAGCATGCGCCACTGTACCCATCTCCCTGACATTTTTTTAGGAGGTCTTTTTACTGGAGTTTCTCTGTGATAGGTAGAGAACAAGACCAGTGTGTGTCACTGTATGTCCACCTCATGACCCAAACATTCAGTGACCTTCTAAGTCCAGGACTGAGCTCTTGAATCCAGAGATACAGAAAATGGGGATACCATAAATGGTCAGAGGTTTATGTGATTCTGTAAATGTATTTTTTTTCCCCAGCTTCGACAGAGGAAAAGATCTGTCCTTGTAAATCATGAGTCTGCAGTATCCTAGAGGGGACTACTTTCAGGAAGGGACTCCATTCTGCATGCACCGTGCACTGGTTACATTGCTGATAAGCCCGGGCCACCGTCCCTCTTGTCATCCAGAGGCATGACAGAATCTAGAAACGGCTCCCTTTGCCCACCCCCAAAAAGCTTAGAAGCCAGGTGCCTGGTTAGTACAGAACTCTGCCAAGAGCCACGCTCAGCGGCATGTGTGTGGCAGATGGAGTTCGCTGTCTCCCAGCTCATCCCATTAAAACATGGTGATGTTGTGGAACTATTTAGATTTCACTGCACAGAGCTCTGGCCAACCCAAGAGCCATGAGGTGGAAGTGCTGAAGAGGGGCTCCAGACCTGGAGGGCAGGGCTCCTGGGAGGGGCATCAAGAAGCTGCTCACTGTCCCCGCGGAGAGGGGCCTGACCCCTTGCCTCACAATTTCTCGGCACCCAGAGGGCCAGACGCACTGGGTCTCACTGGCTGCTGTATCGAGCCTGGGTCAGCTGTGAGTTAAGGAGGGGTGCCCTTCCCGGGCTGCGGCCAGAGAAGAGGCCCAGCCTTGAACAACCAGCCCATCTGATGCTGCCCCCTTTATATTTGCCACTCCACTTGGGAGTGTGGTTCTGACCCCAGCAGTCACCTGCCTCCTCCCCCAGAGCCCTTCCTGACGGGGGCAACAGAGAACCTCACTCCTCCCAGGACAGGCACGGCCCAAGGTCAGGAGAGTCAGGAAAAGCCACAGGGAGCAAAGGTGAGCCTTGAGCAGGGCGACTTCTGGGGCGAAGCTTTGGCCTTAGAAGCCCAAGGGGAAAGGAGCTTAGTAGCAATGCAGCCTGTCCCCCACCCCCAGGAAGCACAAGCTAACACGCAGCCCCAGGGCCTCCTGCCCCGACTCCTGGTCACCTGGAGTCAGCTACACAGAGCACATTAGGAACAAGTGCCCCCTGGGGTCCCCCAGGTCCAGCAGTGGCTGAAGCTTCCTTGTAGGTGGTAGAGCCCTCTCCACTCCCAAGTGACATCTCTAGCAAAAAGGCCTTTGCAGAACCCAAGAGCTTCCATCCTGATACTGAAGGGAAAAAAAGAAAAGCCCAGCTAGCAAAGGAGAGTCTTCAGGAGCACCCGGTTCTCACAGATCAGAAATGGTACTAAGGAAACTGCTCCTGCTCAGCTCAGGAAGGTTCCTGAACATTTATGGATATGTTTCTTCAATTTTAAAACGAGGATGTTATCCTAGGTGGTCACGATGTCATTTTTCACCCAGAGAGATACTCGAGCTACTGTGTTAAACTAGGACCCTGCAGGCACCAGCCAGCAACTGCGTTAAAACCTGACCTGCTGTAACTAGAAGTGGCGAGGAGTCTGTGGAGCCCCCGCCAGCCTTCACAGCCTTCACCCAAGTGTGGCGTAGTTGATGCTTTCTGAGCAGTCTCTCTTTTTTTTTTTTGCACAGTGCTAGAGACTGAACAGGGCCCCATGAAATGCCCAGCAAGAGCTCTATCACGGAGATACACCTCTAACCATTTTTATTTTTTTATTTAAAGATAGATAAAGTCTCGCTGGCCTCAAACTCGTGATCCTCTCTGCCTCAGCGTCTCGGGTCATGGGATCAGAGGCGTGTGCCCAGTGCCTGGCTTTAAGTAGTGCCTCTCTGTCTGAAGACAAGCTGGTTCTGAACATTACCTAGAAGCAGGAAAAAGTGCAAACTGGGCTTGGTTTATCTGCAGCTCGAGGCAGAGGCCAATTGGTTTCACCAGTTGCTGTAAAGACCTGAGTCCATCTCTCGGAATTAAAAAGAAAACCCTCAGTGGTGAGTGTCAGACACAGGAGACCCTGTGTGCTAGCGTCTTCCTCTGGCACCTTCTGGGCTCCGAGGTCCCCTTGGGGTCTGCTGGAGGCCAGGCCTCACCTGCCCTGGCAGAAGCAGGAGCTCTGTGACCCATGCTGTGCTGCCTACTTCCTGTTGGAGATATAAAGAGAAGCAGGTGATGGCGGGGGCCACGACATGAGCAGGCTATTTTCACCTACTTGGTGTACATGGCAACACAAACGCCATTTTTGGAAACAAACATCCAGGCAAGTTGGCATGGCTGCTGAGGGTCCCTGTCCTGCTGGCTGGAGTTGATGACGTCCCCAGTGAGGTGGCTGGTCCTCAGTGCTGCACCCTCCAGCCCTGCCTGATGCCTCTCCACAGCTGATGCTCAGAGCTTATGTGGCCTCCTTCCTGCACCAGTCAGTGGCAGGAGTGGTCCTCAGCCTCTGCTGATGGGCGCTCTCAGTGCTGAATGGACAAGGTGCACCTTTTTCTCTGCACAGTGCCATCTTCCAAGAGGTCAGACACTTGCAAGTTCCACCCTCACGTACTTTGCTCCCATCCTTGACTTGCTCGTGACATTCTCTCCCCGCTGTACGTGGGCCTGTGTGTTTCCCCCTCGGCTCTTAGCACCCCATATCCCACTTCATTGTTCCATGAAAACAAGAATCTCGGCCACATTTCTTCCCTGTCCTATGTATCCCAGTTTCTGAAAGAAATGGCTGGCATGAAGCAGGTGCTCAGTAAGTGCAGAGTGAGTTAACAGCATGTTCAAGATGGGAATAAGTGAGAAACACAAAGATGGATCCATGAGGATGTCAGAGCACCTGGCAGTGTGCTGACAGCCCCCGGCCCAGGGGGTACAGTGGTTAAGGACAGTTCTACACCGAGTCACTGCAGCCCTGAGCGGCTAAGGGAAGAGCCAGAAGCAGCTCAAGCACTAGCTCAGAAACACGGAGTTTTCTCTCAGGACCCTGACTCGCCACCTGGCTTCCCTGGCTCACTCTCCCAGAGGCTGTTCCAGCTTGAGAGCCCTGGGTGGGGGCTGCACCCCTGTCTCCTTCCATTAACAAAGAGATGTGCAGATGCCCAGGGCCCAGTGCCTGTCAGGAGGCGGCTGTGCACGCAATGTGCCAGGTTTACTGGGCCCATCCTCTTCACTGCCTGACTCTTACAGTGGGGTTAACTCTTAGTAGGAATCATAAATTTTCGTTAACAATTTTATTCCAACTTAACTGAACTATTCCAAATTTGTTATATTATTTACCAATAAGAAAGTAAGCTTTAGGATATGAAGATATTCCCCGCTCAGTTTGTTATGGTTAATATAGGTTTTTTTCAACATTTGCTTTTGTGGCAGGGGTCTTGCTGTGTTGCCCAGGTTGGCCTTGATCTCCTGGGTTCCTGCGATCCTCCTGCCTCAGCCTCCCCAGTAGCTGGACTCTAAGTTGGCATGCACCACCATGCCTCACCAATTTTTGAGAATTGCTGAGTTGTGGGTATAGCTCAGTGGTAGAGCACATACCACCATGCACAAGGCCCTGGGTGCAACCCCCAACCCAACTAGTAACAAGGTAACATTCTATTCCACTGGGAGCTATGCCCCCAGTCCACAGCATCTCCTTTAGCACTCAGACACTAGCCTCCTCTTTACAGATGAAGAAGGGGAACAGTGAGGTCGCCAGTAGTTAGAAACAGACCATGGGTCTCCAGATGCTGCCTCACCCTGTTGCATCTCCAGCTGCTCCTCTTAACAGCGACTGGCCACCAGTCCCCAAGAGCCTTAGCGAACACCCAGACTGTGCACGCCAAGCAGAACACCTGATCTCGCTCTGGAGGAAATCTCAGTACAAACCAATCAAATATACATGAGAACAGGTGAAAAGGAGGTCTCGGGGGAAGCCATGTACATCTCCGGGGTGACTGCCCTGGACCATGAGCTGCACTCAGGCAAGGCCAGCTCCAGGACAGGAGATTTTAAGGCGGTTCAAAGAGGAGAGAGAGCCCAGACTTCTAGGCCATGTGGCACCACCTGGGCCATCTGTGCCAGAGCCTTAGCCTTGGTTTTGACATTTTCAAAATGGAACAAGAAACCTCCCAGATTGACAGCCAATTAGCCCAGGACTCGTTGGGAAGGATTTGACAGCAAGAGGGAAAGTGTGAAAGAGACGATGGAAATGAGGTGACATACGAGTTATCTGTTACTGTTGCCGCAAACTCCAGCTTCAACAACAAGCATTTACTATCTCACAATTCCCCCTGGGTCACAAATTCAGGAGCAGCCTTAGCAGGGATTCCCCTCGGGCTCCCAGCCAAGTCTGCGGAGGCTCCTGTCATCCCAAGGCTGCTCTGGGCTAGTGGATCTGCCTCCAAGGTGGCTGCTCACAGGCCGGTACCCTGAGGCCCCCGCAGGCCCCGAGAGACAGGGAGCAGGGCACAGTGTCTCTTGTGACCGGCTTCTGGAGTCACACCATCGTGACCACATTCCCAGGTCACACAGGCCAGCCCTCCCTGCCTCTGCATGGGCCAGAGAAGCCCCTGGGGCGAGGCCTGGGGAGGAGCACCCAGCACGGAGCCGACAGTGACATGGGGACAGACCTACCTGAGCCATTTGGAGAAGCTGAGAAGGACGCCCCAAGTCACGCAGGCTGTGTGTCTGGGAAACGGAGGCGAGAGCAAGGTTCTGGCAGAAGGAGGAAAGTTTGGCTCAATCAATGGCGACCAGGGTCGAGTGGGGTCCTGGGGAGGTGCAGGCAGTGTTTTCCACAAAGGGCCGCATGGGCCTCCCAGGTCTCCTCTCCCTCCTGCTGCGGGTTTTCATTAACCAGCCTTTAAAGACACCTGAGCCATTGTCGGCTCACAGGTGGTACTGAAGTCACCCGGGGCCACAGAGTGCCAGCCTGCCCAGCTGGGCAGTCCTGGGACCGCTGGACACAGCATGGTTAGACTGAGAAGAAGAGGCTCCAAAGCTCATCCATCCCCATGAGCACCTGTAACTTCACTAGAAGGTTCTACAGCTGAAAGGTGCTACTTATTAGTGACTAAGTTACTAAAAGTAAGCCAGGTTGTGGTGGTGCACACCTACAATCTCAGCAATGTGGAGGCTGAGGCAGGAGGTTCACAAGTCTGAGGTCAGCCTCAGCAACTTAGCCAGCCCCTGTCTCAAAACAAAATAAATAAATAAAAGGGCTGGAGTTGTAGCACAATCATAAAGTGCCCCCGGGGTCAATCCCCAGTACCAGAAAAAAAAAGTTACAAAAATTAAAAATACCCTCCCTACACCCAGCCTTGCCTTTCCCAAGCTTTCCAAGCACCGCGACACAGGCTCCGCGGGCTCCACGGGGACCTCGGGACTGCTCTGGTTGGTCGGTGACCACCTCCCGGGGGGAGGGGGTGGAAGCTCGGCCGGCGGCCTGCCCAGGAGACCAGAGCGCGGGCCAACAGCGGGCCTCCTCCTGAGCCTCCTCGCCCTGGAGGCTGAACGCTTCGCAGGCCTCCGCGGGCGACAGCCGCTGGGGAGGCGGCCAGGGACAGCCGGGCCTGGGACAGCCGGGCCTGGGACAGCTCCTCTCGCCCGTCGCCGCCTCCCAAACGCAGGCGGAGGGCGCCCGGCTTCAGGAGCAAAGCCGCCGCGCTCCTCCGAGGGTCCAGCGCCCGACGGGGTGAACCCGAGCCGGGCCCCAGAGAACCACGACCCAGCAGCTCCCGGTGCACCCAGACCAGGGCCGTCGGAGGGGCTGCGGCTTCTCGGGGACGCCGGGAGGGGTGCACGTGGCCGGAGTCACCCGGTGGTGTCCTGCAGACTTGGAGCCCTGCGCTCATTCCTGCTGGACTTGAGGGCCTCGCAGACCCGAGGCTGGAAACCAAGGAAGGCTGACCTGGGACAGATCCCTCCGGAAACTTCTGTTGGCAGGGTGGGGGTGGGGTGAGGACTCAAGGTGCAGAAATCCACTCCCTTCTCTCAATGTCATGGACTCTGCAGAAAGGATGGCTCTGGGGAAGCTGAATTAACTTCCTGTCAGTAGTCAACACCTGTCTTTCTTCCATCAAAGAGAAAAGACAGGGCACGGTGGGCTAAGAGGTGGCAGAGTCACCCAGGCGTGGTCCTGGGGCTGCAGGTGGGGGCAGTGGCTGGGGCAGTGCTGGGGCCCCGGGCCAGGTTCTGGTGCCTGCAGAGACACCTGCAGGCTGCGGGTTCACCAAGGCCACATTCAGGCGGCCAGTCACCCACACCAAGACCCCTCCACCCTGAGGACAAAACAGCACTGAGTCCCCTCCCAAAGTGGCCAGAGGGCCTTGCCCACACGTCCTTCCCTACATTATATATCCCATCTCATTAGTCTTACTTCTGCTTCTTCTCTGGTATTACTTTTGTTATACTGCGACTGATATTCTAGAACTTCTGCGGAGAGCATCCCAGGACAGGGGGCTCCCCTTGGGGATATCTGGGTATCTACTAGACATTAATGCAACAGCCACTTCTGTCGGTTATGGAGCATGCTGTCTTGTTAAAGTTGACTTTTGACAGTTTTATCTAGTTTGAAATCAAGGCTAAATTGCTTCCTTGCTATTTTATCATACAAATTTTCTTTTGTGCTGATGAATTCCAAATGGAAATGGTTGTAGAAATAAGTACTGTGTTCACTTCCAACCAACCGTGTTACAAAGCCAAGCAACTTACCTTGTAGGTTTAATGATCACTTCAAGGGAAACTTTTAAAACCTGTTAATGGCTGAGAGCATGGAAGACTGAGAATTCAGTGCATGCAGGGGCTTGTTTTTACCTCCCTCAAGCTGCCAGAAGTTGGGCAGAATCAGTTGACTGACATTTACAACAGCCCTCACACTAAAAATGCCATCTTACTCCAAAAACACCCGGGACCTCTGCAGCCTCACCGCTGCACAGATCAGAGAAGCTGTCTTCAGCACATGCTTTCCAAATCACAGCCTCACATGCTTCCCTCCAGAACACAACTCCCAAGGTGACACGCTTAGACAATGACCCTGTGAAGTGACAGAGTCATCCTGAAACCTGGGAACAAGAGGCTGCACTGGAAAGAGTGGGGTACAGTGACCCAGAGATGGTCCCCCCTCACCCACCAGTGGACTGGGCACAGCAGAGCCAGTGAACGTGGCCCTCGGGGCCCCAGGGATGAGGGGCTGGGTGCATGCAGCGAATCCTCCAGGGGGAATCCTCCAAAGGACTTTCAAGGTAATGTTTAAAAAGTAGGGGGAACAAGTCACAAAACAGTACACACAGCACGATCCTATCTAAGTTTAATGAAAGAAGGGAAAGATCAAACCCCACATGTGACCTTTCACAGGCACAGAGAGTTTCTGGAAGGGTCTGTGAGAACAGGGTGGGGGGTTCACCTGTAGAGGGAGAGCTGAGGACTCTGTTCAACACAGTCCTGTGCTTTTCTTCTAACCAATTAAATATGGGCTGCTTTGACTTTTTTTTTTTAACTAGTATTGTTTTAAACTTTGATTTCAAAACATTGAGAAAAAGCCTTTTGCCCTGATCCCTGAAATGTCCATGAAACTATGAGGAGAAAACCAGGAAAACAAACTTCAAAAACTTGGAGGTGTTGGCACCCTGAGGCCATCAGTTATAGTGGGAGAGCAGAGCTGGGGCTGGAGATGTAGGCAGGGACAGTCCAGCCCAGGCAGGGCCCAAAGCCACCAGTGAGAGCCCAGCAGGTCCCACACCCCAGGTGTCCCAAGAGGGCAGTGCCAGGCTGGAGGAATTGCTGCCCAGCCTATAGGAAGTGGGAGGCCACTGTGTTCCTCCCCTCCCCAGGAGCTGGGGAGTCTCGTCAGAAGCCAAACCACTCCAGAGAAAAGACATTTGGTAATTGACCACAAACCCACCAGGCCACAGGACCCCACAGCAAGTCCAGTGGCTCCCAGGGCTCAGCTCCCATCAGTGTGAAGCGACATCTGAGCAGAGCTCCCTGCCAAGGGGTACAGAGGGAACCTGGGGCAGAAGGAAGCTTCTGGATCAGAGACTGTATCTGTGAAACATGGAGGGCACATTCAGGTGGAGGGCAGGGACAGTGTCAGCTCTGCAGAGGGACAGGGCTCAGTGGGGACATAAGAAGGAGCTCTCGCAGCAAGGTCCCAGCACTGGCAGAAAAGCACTGGGGGCCGTGCCAGGGAAAGGCAGCAAAGGCCCAGAACAGGCCCAGGGCACAGTGGCGACATGGCGTGGACTGGCGCTGGGGTTCTAGCACTCCGGCAGCCTCCGCATGCCCATGATCGCAGCCTGCACGCTGAGGGCTGCTCCAAGGTCACCAGGGCTTCCGTGCCAGCAGGTTCCCCTCCAGACAGGCCTGAGCCACGTCTAGCTCGCCTTTCTCCATCTTCTTTCTCTTCCTTCCTGTCTTCTTGGAGTGTTTGGGTCAGGTATCTGGTTGAAGATGGAGGCAGGTTAGCTCTGGCTTTGGAGGAAACAGAACCTGAGGAGCCACGACTCACATCAATGCCCTCTCTCTCTCTCTCTCTCTCTCTCTCTCTCTCTCTCTCTCTCTCTTTCTCTCTCTCTCTCTCTCTCTCTCTCTCTCTCTCTCTCTCTCACACACACACACACACACACACACACACACACACACACACACACGCTGCAACACCAGCCTGGTAACCTCCCTGAGAGTGCTCAGCTCAGTGCCACCAGGGAAGAGGAAAGACTGTAGCAGCTCTCAGCCTTGGATTCAAGGTCAAGGTCACTGGCAAACTGCAGCTTCAGTGACTGAGGCAAAATCAGCAACAAGTTCTTAAAGACACCAGGACCAGACAGCTTATTGGCTGAAGGACGGCCAAACGAGAGCAGGCAGGCTGGGGACAGACAGATGGACAGACAGTGGGGAGCTGGGCCCAGAGCAGCCTGACGGGGACCAGGAGCATGAGGAGTCCCTGGACAAAGGGAGGCAGGGCTCTGGTCTCCTTTCCCAAGTGAGACGTGGCCAAGGATGCTGGGCACCCAGTATCAATTTCACGGGCACAAATCAAGCAATGCTTGTGACACTTTCAGACATTCCAGGGATGGTTCTGCCACTGAAGAGAAGCAGGCAGGGGCTGAGCACTGGCTCTGGCAGGTGACAGACTATGTGTGGGGTGGGGATGGAGCTCAGGAGTAGAAGTGTGAGACCCTAGGATCCATCCCCAGCTCCAAAAAAAAAGAGAACAAATTTTACCCCAAATGAAATCTCTTTGCCTCAGAAGAGCCTTTAAGCCCATCTTGACTTACCCAAGGAGGGTTCTTCCCTAGCCGCGCATTGCAGGAGGAACCTGCAGGCACCAGAGGACAGCAGCTCAAGTGTCCCCGGAAAACACATCCTGCATGAAGCAAGGAAGTGCAAAGCAGTGGGGTTGGAGGTTCCACCTGGGGGTGGACACTGAGAAGCACAGGCCCAGAGGGGAGCACAGCGGGCTCCTGAGCATCCTCTGGCACACGCCCCATGCACGTGGTTAACGAAACGCCAAACGTCTGTACCAGGATCACGAGCACTGCAGTGACCACCGTGTATCCCGAGGTGCAGGTCCACGCCTGTTAGCTCACAGCGCTTTCAGAATGTTCGATTATCCACTCAATAGCAGCCCATCCCTGCAGCAACACAGAACAAGGTCCACTGTGAGTTCCACTGCGGGCCTGCACGGGCGGCAGGAGAGGGGCGACACTGTGGTGAAGACACAGCAGCGACCTGTCCAGCATCACCCTCAAGCTCAAAATCAGCCGGAATGCTTTCTCTACCATCTTAGTAAATTGACACCCTCGCTCCAGCTTTCCCAGCCTTGGCACCCCCTTAGTATAACACAGAAGTCCTCATTCCCCCAGAGGTTTGCGAATGCAACCCTGATGTCCCAAGTCCCAACCCTGAGCCTGCTGCCTAGAGGCTGGGGTGGGGGATGCGACCACAGGCCCACCTGCACCCCACCCCTGCAAGTTGAGGGGAACAATCTACAGCCCTCCTCCTGGTGAGAGGAGTAGAGCCTGCACCCGAGTAGGGGAGTTAATCCTGTTCCCTCCATTTGAAGAGTATCCATTCCAGAACACTCCAGTTTAACCCATGAAGCAGGAAAATAAAGAGGAAATTATTAATATGTTTATGAATTTGTAGATGATTATACATATAAATAAACATGATTATGATTATGAATATATATATATTAGATAACGGTGCCTCCTGCTCAGAATGGAGCATGGATCACCTTGCCCTACAGGAGGGAATTGCAGGATGGATCCTTTCTACAGGAGGGAATTGGAACTCCAAGCCCTCTGCCCAGGGAGGGGAGAAGGTCCCCACAGGGGAGTGGCCCTGTGCCCTTCACTCTATGATGGGTATGATCCCATGACCTCCACTTGGTGAAGGGAGTAAGATCATTTATACTGCACTTGACCAGGGAGTTAACCTCTGTACCCTCCATCTGAGGAGTTCCCATTTCAGATCATTCCAGTTCTACCATAAAATATGAAAGCCAAAGAGATGTACGTGAATATGTCTATGAATATGTATATAAATGTGCATATGGTATTAATATGAATGTGTATGTAAATATGAACATGTGTATGAATATGCAAATGCATATGTATATGAATGAGTATGAACATAGATATGTACGTGATATTAGCATGTACATGTTTCTGTATATGAATATGTATATGCTATATATGAATATGCAAATGAGCATGTATACGAATAGATAAGGTGATATATATGAATAAGATCCCAAGGTTTTCAAGATGGTGGAATAGAGGAGGTCGCTTTCCTGGCTGCTCCATGGAGTGGAACCAAGAAAGCAGACAGGCAGCTTCCCAGCAAGGTGGGTGAACAAAAAAAAAGGGGGGGGGGGTTACTGGAATTTAAAACTGAACATTCAAAGCAGACTGGGGACCCAGGCGGTGGGATATAATGAAATAAGGAGGAAATCCCACAGCACAGCCGCTGCCACAGCCCAGCCAGAGTGGTTCCTCCAAAAGCACAGCAGAGAGGTAAGGGAGTTAAAGAAACCCGCATCCTGGGGAGGCCAGGGGTGTGTCTGGTTTAGAGATCAAGGGCATTGCCCATCGGACCTGCAAGCGGCGCTGCACGATCCATGTGTGGAGATGAAAGCTGCATCTCTCCAAGCTGCAAGCTGAGGACAGAGGAAAGAACGATTTTGCAGCTGCTGCTGGTGAGTGAGGGGCAGCAGCTGAGGGCCCCATGCTTGGCAAACTCAAGTTTGGCCCAAAATACAGGCTCAGTAAACACACGCTGCCCGATAGAGAGTGTGCTTAAATGACCAGGAGAAAAGTCAAACATGGAGAGCGGTTTACACAGGGGACACCTGGTGGTGGAAACCCACTGGCTCTACCCTCCACCTCCAATCTGACTGCTTGCAGGATCTGCTGGGAGAGAGTCTCTGACAGAGAACTCATGGGAGAGATTGTTTGGCGACTGAACCCGAGACCAGGAAAGGTGGTGTCCAGTAACGTAGGGGACTAAGAATGGGCCCCCAGCCACATGAGTGGAACCCAGGGAGACCCCTGGGGTACAGTCCTCCAGCATGGACCAGCAAGTACTGGGCACTGGAGGTGCACTGATTAAAATCTCCAGATAAATGGCATTCAGCAAAGAGCCTGGAGCCCACCTAAGCCTACTGCAGGAATCCACCTACAGGATCACCTCGCTCACTCCAGCAATCCAGAGGGTGGAGCATCACACTCCAGAAGATCCCAGCTGAAACTGCTGAGAAGAGAACAGAACCCTCGAACTCCAATGGAAAGAGCTCTTTAACTTTTCATAAAGATCTTCTTAAAATTCTTTTTATGTGTTTAATTTTGACCTTAATGGTACGTGGACATTTATACATACTCATATTTGTTTTTTTCATATTTTGAGCATTTTTGAAGCCAGTTATTTTTCATGGATTAGCTTTTTTTTGTGAACTAGGATGTTTATTAGTACATTTAGTTTGGTTCTGTATTCTTTTATTTTTAATTAAAAACATTTAACTTTATACACATTTTTCTCCTGCCTATGTCCCTTGATTCTCTCTTTTCTTCTAACAGCCAATCTCTATATTCTCTTTCATTCTCCCTTTAATTTTTTACTTCTTCTTCGCTCCTCATCCCTCATAATAACACATCCTATATCACTTCTGTTCTCTCCCTGTCCACCATTTGAAATTATAAACTACTTTGCAAATTTGCTGTTTTTATTGTAGGTGATAAATTATCACATTACTTTTGTTTATTGCGATAATTCACATTGTAGACATCATAGTAAGAACTATTTGGTTCAATGTGGCATGTTATTGGCATTGGTTGTTGTTATTACTTCTCTCCCCAACAAACAGTGAGGTACTGGAAACCTTCAGGGGAATGTTAAGTCCACAGGGTAGAAACTCTAGTCCCTCAAATCCATACTGTTAGATGAATAGACACACAAACAACATGAAAAAGCAAGAGCAAAGATCACCCCAAACAAACCAAGATACTCCAGTAACAGAATCCATCAACACCACAGTGGAAGAAGTGTCAGGGAAGGAGTTTAGAATGTACACAGTTAAACTGACCTGCAAAATAAAGGGTGGTATAAGGAATAAAATCAGAGAGAAAGCAGAGGAAGTGAAAGATCACTTCAATAAAAAGGGAAAGATTCTGAAGAAAAACTAAAGAAACAAACAGCAGAAATCCTCAAAATGAAGGAAACAATAAAACAAAATTTAAAATTCAATAAAAAGCATCACCAACAGACTAGACTACTTGGAAGACAGAACCTCAGGCAATGAACACAAAATATATAATCTTGAAAATAGAGTTGACCACGGAGAGAAGATGTTAAGAAACCATGAACAGAACATCCAAGAATTATGATAGTTAGAACATGAAAAGACCAAATTTAAGAATTATTGGGATACAGGAAGGTGTGGAAATAGAAAACAAGAGACTGCACAATCTTTTCAATGAAATAACATCAGGAAATTTCCTAAACCTAAAGGATGAAATGGGAAATCAAGTACAAGAAGCTTACAGGACCCCAAGTGTACAAAATTACAACAGATTCACACAAACGGCACATTCTAATGAAAATGCCTAACATATTGAATAAAGATAGAATTTTAAAGGCTTCCAGAGAAAAGTATCAGATTACATATCAGGGAAACCACTTCAGATCTCAGCAGATTTCTCAACCCAAACATAAAAAAGCTAGAAGGTCCTGGAACAACATATATCAAGCTCTGAAAGAAAATGGATGCCATCCAAGAATTTCATATCCAGCAAAATTAAGCTTCAGATTTGAAGATGAAATAAAAACCTTCCATGATAAACAGAAGTTAAAAGAATTTGCAGCTAGAAAGCTGCACTACAGAACATTCTCAACAAAGTATCCCATGAAGATAAAATAAACTGAAAATCAGCAAAGGGAGGAACTACATTAAAGGAATAGTCAATCCAAGGAGAAACTAATTTAAGTTAAAAACTAGAAATAAACCAAAATGACAGGGAATGCCGCAGTCTGGCTGGGCACAAATCACGAGCCACTGAAGCAGGAACAAACTTTATTTCTGAACTCTACCAGCACACTCCACACAGGCTCCCCAGGAACTCTCCCGCACGCCACGCGGCTCCTCCAGGAACCACCAACCGGAAATCCCTCCTCCGGCACTTCCCCAACCAATGCGAACTCTTCAGGAATCCCCGCAAGAGCTCAACCAGAACTCAACAGGAACTCCGTGAGAACTCAAAAGTCATCATCTTAATGGCTCACTGGCGTCACCTCTCAACCACTACTTCTGGCAAAAATGCCATGCGTCATCCCGACTCGGCTGTGGCCCTCAACAAGGGAATACAAATCATATCTCAATAATAACCTTGAATGTTAACGGCCTAAACCCATCAATCAAAAGACATAGACTGGCAGATTGGATTAAAAAAGACTGAACAGTATACTGTCTTCAAGAGACTCACCTCATAGACAAAGACGTCCTTGGACTGAAGGGAAAGATGAGAGAAAGCATGTCACTCATGTGTATTGTGTAAACTAGCAGGGATTTCCATCCTCCTATCAGACAAAGCGGACTTCATGCCAAAGGTAATCAGAAGGGACAAAGAAGGTCATTTCATGATGCTAAGGGAATTATATACCAACAAGACATAATAATCATAAATATTTATGCCCCCCAAAATAGAGCGTCTACATACATCACACAACCCTTCTCGATTTCAATAATCAAATAGACCACAACACAATAATACTGGGTAACTTTAACATGTCTCTGTCATCACTGGATAGTTCCTCCAAACAAAAACTAAATAAAGAAGCTATAGAAGTAAAAAATACAATGGAAAATGTAGACTTAACAGACAAATGGAATATTTCATATACTGTTCACTGAATACACTTTCTTCTTATCAGCACACAGACCCATCTTGAATGTAGAACATGTTACATAAGCTATTACGAATGTTGGCATACAATTGTAATATTACTTAATATATTTTTAGCATTTGTAGCATTATTTTTATAGCTCCTTCTCCATTGATATTAATTTTTATGTTCTTTTTTTCTTTTTCTTTTTTGGTACTAGGGATTGAACTTAGGGGCACTTAACCACTGAGCTGCATCCCCAGCCCTATTTTGTATTTTATTTAGAGACAGGGTCTCACTGAATTGCTTAGTGCCTCACCATTGCTGAGGCTGGCTTTGAACTCGTGATCCTCCTGTCTCAGCCTCCCTAGTCACTGGGTTTACAGGTGTGCACCACTGCGCCCAGCATCTTGCTTTTTCCTTGATTAGACTTGTTTGATTTTTATTGCATTTTAGCTGTATTATATCTTCTCTGTTTCATTATTTTCTGTTCTTACTCTTATTTTTTTCCTTTCTACTATATAATTTGAGAATAATTTTTTAAAGAGAGAGAGAGAGAGAGAGAGAGAGAGAGAGAGAGAGAGAGAGAGAGAGAGAATTTTTTAATATTTATTTTTTAGTTCTCGGCGGACACAACATCTTTGTTTGTATGTGGTGCTGAGGATCGAACCCGGGCCACACGCATGCCAGGCGAGCGCGCTACCACTTGAGCCACATCCCCAGCCCCGAGAATAATTTGATTGTTATCTAACTTATTTCTGATACAAGTACTTTAAGTTATAAATGTTCATCTGAACAGGGATCCTGAGCTTTTATTATCACTTAATTCAAAGCACTTTTTATTTACTTTTCTTGTGCTTTCTTCCTTGACCTCTGGGATATTTATCAGTGTTCCATTTAATTTTGAAGTAGTTGACATGTTGGGTGGGGTTCTATATATCTTAAGGTGCTGATGTCTCATGTAATAAATCATGTAGGAAACACAGTCTGCATGATTTCAAATTTTAAAATGTAATGGAGGGCTGGGGATGTGGCTCAAGCAGTAGCGCACTCGTCTGGCATGCGTGTGGCCCGGGTTCGATCCTCAGTACCACATACAAAGATGTTGTGTCCGCCGAAAACCAAATATAAATATTAAAAAAAGAACTAAATAAATACGAAGGCACCCCATATTTGTAGATTAGAAGATTTAATTTTAAAATTGCAAATCTAAATAAGATGTATGTATCAATGCCATCCCATCAAAATTTCCCCCTCCATTTCTGCAGGATTTTAAATGTGATCCATTTGATTAATGTGGATGTACAGGGAATCATATGCACTTAACACTCTTTCCAAAATAGACAAAATTTGGAAGACTGTACTTACAAATTCCAAATCTTAGTGAATGTACCTTCAGTAATAAATCAAACTGGACCTGTATCTCTCACTCTATGAAATCAACTCTAAATGAATGAAAGACTTCAATGTGTTAATTCAACCACTGAAGCTACTGGATAAAACATTGGGGAAACACTTTAAACTTTCAGCACAGGCAAAGATTTTTTTATATAACTCTAAAAGCACAAAAGACAAACAGAAAAAAATAAACAAATGGAATTACAAATGAAAAAAGCTGTGCACAGCAAAAAAGCAAAGAGAGACAACTTACAAATGGGAGAAAATGCTTGACAGCCATTCACGCAATGCACAACTAATATTCAGAATATGAAAAAAAACCCTAAAAATTGGGACACTAAAAAGCATGTAATCCAATCTAAAAGTGGGCAAATTATCTGAGCAGACACTTTTCCAAAAAAATACAAATAGCTGATAAAATGCTGACTATAAGGAGCCTTCAGGGACATGCAAATCAATGCCAGAGAGATGTCATCTCACTGCAATTAGAATGGCTATTTTCGGAAGGGAAAAAACCGAATATTGATGCAGATGTGGAGAAAAAGGACTTACATGCTGTGGAAAAATGTGAGGGTTCCTCAAACAACTAAAAATAGCTGGGCAGAGCGGCCAGTGACTGCAATCCCAGCTACTTGGGAGGCTGAGGCAGGGGAATTCCAAATTTTAGTCCAGACAGGGCATCTTGCCAAATGCAGCCTCAAAAGAGGACACAACTGCTGGGAGTAAGGTGATGCCAGAACATGACTGTAAACCCAGTGGCCTGAAAGATGGAGACAAGAGAAAAAAAAATTGATGCCACCCTAGCAAACTTGGTTGGACTCCCATCTCAAAAACACTCAAAAGGGGTTGGGGATGCAGGTCAGTGGAGAGCACTGATCTATATGGACACAGCATTGGGTTCCATCCCCAATACCTTAAAAATAAAAACCCTAAAATTAGAACTACCATGTGATTAAGCTATCCCACACTTCCAGGAATATATCCAAAGGCAATTATATCAGCATGCCAAATAGATGTCTGCATGCCCATGTTCACTGAGGGTCTATTCATAACTGCTCAGGGAGTTCAAAGACAGTCTCAGCAACTTAGCAAGTCCCTGTCTCTAAATAAAATGTAAACAGGGATGGAGATGTGGCTTGGTGGTTAAGTGTCTGGGTTCTGTAATGTTTAATTTGAATTGTCAACTTGATTGGGTTAAGATTAAGAGGCTTCTGGGTGTGTCCGTGGGGGTGTGTCTAGGAATGATAGGCATGTGGGATAGGAAACTAAAGGGAGACCCTCCCTAAACTTGGGCAGCAACAACCAATAGGTTGGAGGCTTGGATGGAATACAATTTGGAAGAGCAAGGAAGCAGCAGATGCAAGCTGATTCTTCTTGAAGGGGTTTTGATTTCTGCTGCAATCGCCTGAGGATATGAGAGTCTCATTATTTCACTCTTCCCAAGCAGACCCCCACTGATTCTCCAGGGAGTTTCCAGAAGCCTTTGGTCTTGGACAGGGGTAGCATCATTGATCCCACTTGTTTGAGGCATCAGCATCTTGGACTGTGCAGCTACTGGTTCCTCCAGCTCTCCAGCAGACGGAGGGCCACTGTGGACTATCCAGCTTCTGGTGTGCAAGCCAATCTAATAATTCCCTTTTTATAATCATACTTCCTGTTGATTCTGTTTCTCTAGAGAACCCTGATTAATACAGGTCCACTAACTCGTACCAATTTTTTTTTTTATTCAGACTGGTTTTTATAATGAGAGTATAAGAGAAAAGAGGGATGTCATGGTGATAGACGCCTGTCATCCCAGTGAATCAGGAGCTGAGGTAGGACCAGCTTCAGTAATGTATGAGGACATAAGCAATTTAGGGCTCAAAATAAAAACCAAAATTTTGGGGTATGCTGCTCAGTGGTTAAGCACCATAGGTTAAATCCTCAGTAGAAGGAAGGAAGGAGGGAGGGAAGGAGGGAAGGAAGGAAGGAAGGAAGGAAGGAAGGAAGGAAGGAAGGAAGGAAGGAAGGAAGGAAGGAAGGAAGGAGATAAACAGACAAAGAGAAGGTAACCAGAGCTGAATAGTGTCAATAAAGTAAAAATCACAAAACAGTGGGCTGGTCTCTATGACATTCATGTGGGTTAACTGACTGCTGATTTTGGAAGTTAGGCTTCTGATCACCCACAAAAGGAAGGAGACAGGAATCCTAACTTCAGGAGCTTGTGAGAACAAATAGGTATTTTTGCATGGCCTTCAGTTGACCCAGATGTGCACTGGGCTGGGGTCATGCCCAAACAATAGATCTCTTGCTTGTTAGAAACTGTATAGGTGTTTTATTCAAGACTTCATAGACCAAGGTTAGGGCTCGTCTGACAAAAGCAACAGAGTCACTGAAGGAGATCAAGTAGTTTAACCCAAATTGTGGACAGAATGCTGTGCCAGGCCATGGCAGCCACTGTGTGGAGACCACAGCTCATCAGCTGCCCAGGAAACTCAATCAACAGGGCGTCTCCCCACCTTCAGAAAGCAACAAATTAACAGAGGAAGTAGCTCTACGGTGGTGTGTCTCCGTGATCCCTCTAAGAATGAAAGGGGAAGTGCTTCTAGACATTTTAAAAGCCCCTCCCTCAAGACAAAAAGAGGAGTCGGGTGGAACAGGTCCACCCTGGGATACCAACCTCTGCACAGCCTCCATGGAGCTCAGACAGAGGAGAATAGGTGCCCATGGTGCACTGCAGAGGGATCCAGGCAGCCTCTGTCCCAGGCAGTGGAGAGGGAGGCATCCACATGTGGCTGCAGAAGGCGGGAGGTCAGTCATTCATGGAGGGCCTCTTTTGCTGGCAGTGGAGAGGGATGGTGCCTGCATTGTGGTCCCAGATAGTGGTGTTTGGACATCCTCAATCCCAGTGAGGGGCCGGTACCCAAGGCTTAAACCTTGGGCAGTGGAAGCCAGAACCCAGGTGAACCAGCTGAAAATCTACTCAAGAGTATGGACTGCACCCAGAGAGCTGTCAGTCAGGGGGGTGCTTCTGCACCAGACCACCCACTGAGAACCTACAATCACAGGATCCATGCTTGCAGACAACCAGGCTCTAGGCCACCTTGAGAAAGAGCCTGTGTATTGACACAGGAACAGGTGCATGGTGAACTGTGGCCATCAGAACGATTGCCCAGAACCGTGGGCCCTGAGTGTCGGTATATGAAACAAACAAACAAATGAAAAACAGCCAACAGACATAACACTGGACCTCCTGAGCAGCCAGCCTCAGGCCCTGACCAAAGAGAACCAGCTGGTGGGAAGTCATAGCAACTAGGGGAGTGACTTCTCTTCCCATCACCTCTGGAGGGATCCAAAGCCCAAGACAAAAGGACACCTTCTAAGGCCCCCAAATCCTGATGAAATCCAAACCAAGACACAGTCAGCTTTTTCTCCACCCTGGCGTGGTTTATGATGAACAGCTCTAGCATCAACTGTGATCATATATATATATCACACTTCATTGTGATTTGATAGTCATTGTCCTAGTCGCTAACCCTGTGTCCTCAATCTATCTGATTGAATTTCTTATAATGTTTTAATGGATTATTTGAAATAATATATATAACAAGCCCTGAAAGAAAATGAGTACCAAGATGACTACATGCAGCAAAATTGTCCTTTGAAATTGAAGTTGAAACCAAAGTTTACATGGTCAGCAGAAACTAGAAGAACATGACCACTAAGCATGCACTAAAAAATGCACTCAGTGAAATATTCCATGCATAAGAAAATGAAAAATAAAAACGAAAATCAGCATAGGGATGAACTACGCTAGAAAAAGTCAAATCAGATTTTATTCAATGAAAGGGGGATAAAATCTGATTTAAGCATTAAAAATAAAGTGGGAGGAAATAAAAATAATCTACAATAACACTTAATGTAAACAATCTAAATTCTTCAATCAAAAGACACAGATTACCAGGCATGGTGATGCAGGCCTGTAATCCCAGAGGCTCAGGAGGTAGAAGAAGGAGGATTGCAGATTCAAGCCAGCCTCAGTAACTTAGCAAGACTGTAAGCAACCTAGCAAGACCATCTCAAAACAAAAAATAAAAAGGACTGGGGATGTGACTCAGGGGTTAAGCACCCTTGGATTCAATCACTGGCACACACACACAAAAAAAGACACAGTTCAGCAGATTGGATTTAAAAACAAGACCCAACAATATGTTGTTTGCAAGAGACTCACTTTAGGACAAAGACATCCATAGATAAAAGGTGAAATTATGGAAAAAACATACCACACAAGTGGAAGTCAAAAGCAAGCCAAGGTAGTTACTCTGATACCAAAGTGGATTTCAAGCCAAAAATTACTCAGAAGCGACAAAGAGGTCATTTCATACTGGTTAAGGGAAACATTCAACAACAGGATACAATGATTGTAAATATGTATGCCCCCAAATGTAGTGCAATCATGTACATAAAACAAACCCTTTTCAAAGTCGGTTTTGTTATAGGAATGCATGGTTGGTTCACCATACACAAATCAAAAAGAATAAATAGACCTCATACTATAATACTGGGTGATTTTAACACACTCCTCTAGCCACTACATGATTATCCAGACATAAACAAAGTAAAGATTATTTGAAACTAAAAAATACTATTAATCAAATGGGGCCTTATAGACATCTATAGAGTATTTCATCCATCAACAACTGAATTCACTTCTTAATAGCACATGGAGGGCTGGGGATGTGGCTCAAGCGGTAGCGCACTCACCTGGCATGCGTGTGGCCCGGGTTCGATCCTCAGCACCACATACAAACAAAGATGTTGTGTCCGCCGAAAACTAAAAAATAAATATTAAAAAATTCTCTCTCTCTCTCTCTTTAAAAAAATAGCACATGGAACATTCTTTAAAATAGATCATATTTTATTGTACAAAGCAAATCTTGGCAAATGAAAAACAACCAGATAATTCCTTATATCCTATCAAATCATAATGGAATGAAAATGGACATCAGTAAAGAGAAAAAAAACTGAGACAACTCTAAGACTTGGAAGTTAAATAATACTCTTTTGAATGAAGAGCAATGGACCACATAAGAGTCTCAGTAAATTCTACCAAACTGATTTAAGGAAGAAATGACATGAATTCTTCTTAATTATTTAATGAAATAGAAAAGGAAGGAACACTGCCAAATTTATTCTTTGAAACCATTATTATCCTGATTCTAAAATCAGACAGACACATCAAGGAAAGAAAACTTCAGGCCAATATCCTAGGTGAGCACAGAATCAAAAATTCTTATTTCTGGGCTGGGGTTATGGCTCAAGTGGTAGCGCACTCACCTAGCATGTGTGAGGCACTGGGTTCGATTCTCAGCACCACATACAAATAAATAAAATAAAGGTCTGTCAGCAACTTAAAAAATATTTTTTAAAAAAGAACAAGAATGGGGCTGGGGTTGTGGCTCAGCGGTAGAGCGATCACCTTGCATGTGTGAGACCCTGGGTATGATCCTCAGCACCACATAAAAAAATAAACAAGTGAAATAAAGGTGTTGTGTCCAAATACAACTAAAAAATAAATGAATATATAAAAGAATAAGAATGATGTGATTATTTCAATAGATGCAGAAAAAGCATCTGACAAAGTCCAGCACCTATTCATGTACAAAAACTAGAAAAACTAGGGATAGAAGAAACGTACCTCAACAGTGTAAAGGCTACAGATGATAAACCCAAGACCAAGATAATACTGAATAGAGCAAAACTGAAAACATTTCCTCCAAAAACAGCAAAAAATCAAGGATTTCTCTTCTTACCATTCCTATTCAACAAAGTCCTTGAAATTCTAGCCAGAGCACTCAGGCAAGAAAAGAAAATTAAAGGTATAAAAATAGGAAGAGAAGTCAAACTTGTGTGGGGCCACCCATGAGCTCTTAAGCACCCTCTCAGTCCTGAGCCAAGGGGTGTGGGTCTGGCACTGCACACTGTCTGGGCTGCGCAATGCAGCAGGCGGCCTCCTCCTTGCTCTGCAAATAAGTCTGCTTTCCCCGGATGAACCTGGTGTCACCCACTGGGGCTTGGACAACCCACCCTGCCTTGTTTGGTGAAGAACATTCTATTGAAAATCCTTTGTTAATCTCACTATAAATAAATGAATTGAGGGTTCTGGCGCTCTCTTTTTCCAAAGTGGATGCTGACCCTTATGGTCAAAGAGCCACCCTGCCCACGATTTGAAAATTATGTCTGTGTTGTATGCTTTTTCGCTGCCAGCCCATTTAAGCCAGTTTGTCTTGTCTGTGAGAGTCGTAGATGACATAAACTATCTCTGTTGGTTGATGACATGACATATTTAGAAGATAAAAACAAACAAACAAATAAACAAAAACACCCATCTCCATGAGAGGATTTCTAGAGCTGAAAAACAATTTTAGTAAAGAAGGATACAAGAGCAACATACATCAATCATTTTTCTTTTTCTTTCTTTATCTTTTTTTTTTTTTTTTGGTACCAGGGATTGAACTCAGGGGCACTCAAACATTGAGCCACATCCCCAGCCCTATTTTGTATTTATTTAAAGACAGGGTCTCACTGAGTTGTTTAGCACCTCACTTTTGCTGAGACTGGCTTTGAAGAAATTGAAGAAGACCTTAGAAGATGTCTTTGGACAGGCAGAATTAATACTGTCAAAATGCCACACTACTGAAATGCATTACACAGATTCAATGCAGTCCCTACCAAAATCCCAATGACATTCTTCACAGAACTAGAAAAAAACAGTTCTGAAATTCACTTGGAAGAAGAGAGCCAGAAAAGCCAAAGCAATTCTGAGCAAAAAGAGCAACGTTGGAGATCCAACTGTACCAGACCTGGATGTCCCACAGAGCATGGTATTGGTGCCTATGGTACCAAACAGACATGAAGTCTAGTGGGACCAAAGACACAGTGACAAACCCACAGAGGTAGTCACCTGATGCTTGGCAAAGTGCCAAAAACACAGGTTGGAAAAAAGAAAGCCTTTTTCACAAATGATGTTGAGAAACAGGATGACCTCATCCCTCACTCTATACAAAAGTCAACTCAAGTGGATCAAAGACCCAGGAACTAGACCAAAAACTACACTGCTAGAAAAAAACACACTCAATACTCCAACAGAGAGGCACAAGCATCAGCTTCCTTAACAAGACCTCTAAAGCTTAAGAAATAAAACCAAGAATCACTAAGTGGGATGGTGTCAACTTAAAAAGCTTCTGCACAGCAAAGTCAACAATTAAGAGCATGAGGAGCAAGCCTCCAGACTGGGCAAAGATCCTTTGCCATCAGCTCCTCAGTTAGGGATTAATATCCAGAATATATAAAGAACTGAGAAAACAAATAATCCAATTAACTAATGGGCAAACTGAACAGACAACTCCCCAAGAAGAAATACAAATGGCCAGTAAATAAATGAAAAATGGCCAACATCTCTAGCAATCAGAGAAATGCAAATGAAAACTGCACTAAGATTTCATCTCATTTCAATTGAATGGCAATTATCAAAGAATAAAGACACTAATAAATGTGGACAAGTATGTGGGGAAAAGTATACTCATACATTGCTGGTGGAACTGCAAGTGAGTAAAGCCACTCTGAAAAATAGTATGTAGACTCCTCAAAAAAACTAGGAATGGAAGCACCATCGGACCCAGCGATCCCACTCTGGTACAAGCACAAAAGCTCTAAAGTCAGCACATTATAGGGATGCAGCCACACCAGTGTTTCTAGCAACACGACTCACACTAGCCAAGCACAGGGGCCGGTCAACAGATGGATGGATATAGAAAATGTGGGATACAGACACAAGGGAGTATTACTCAGCCACAGAAAATAATGAAACTTTGGTGTTTGCCAGGAAATAGATGGAAATGGAGAACATCATGCTCAGTGAAATGAGCCAGACCCAGAAAGTTGAAGGTCAGATGTTTTCTCTGATCTGCAGAAGCTAAAACAAAATAGGGAATAACAGTAAAAGGGGGGGGAATTCCACAAAAACAGAAGAGAGGTCAGGGGTGTAGAGGAATGGGGAAGAAGGGAGGGAGGAAGGAGGCAAGAAAGGAAGAACAGTGGACGGGTCTAGTGCACATGTGTCCCAGGGAGTCCCACCTTCATCTACATCTGCAACACCCTAATTTAAAATATCTGCAAAAAAATATAAAGAGACATCAGTACATTAGGGCAAAGGGAACAGTGGGAGAGGAGAGCAAAGATAGAAGAAGTACTGGGGATGAACTAGAGAAAGTCTCTCATGCTTGTATAATTAGGTCAAAATAAACCCTAATATTATGCATAACTAAAGTGAAGTCAGAAACAAAAATAAGTGCTCATTCTTTACTAACTTGTGAAAGTGGTATTTGTATATACAAGTCCTGATGTTCTAGGTGGGAGATAAGTACGTCATTTTTGATTTCTTACATCATTACCAATATTCTAACCAATGTCACTGGGCCAACTAGATGACTATTATTCAAAAATAATAACATTTGATCCTTATTTTATCCTATCTTATACTAAAGACTTGAAAGATTTAAAAGGAAAAAAATTTCAGAGAAAAACTTTGTTACTATGCTATTATGAAAATATTCTTACATTGAATAGTTTCAAAGCAAAAAAATTTTAAAAAAGTTAAATAAACCTGTATAGAACTTCTCTGAATCAGTGGATCCCACATCAATGCTCGGAGGTTAGACACCCAGTGGGACCCTCTGTGGTGCCCTTCCAGCAGAGGATCACAGTGGTCGATCACGTGAGGTGCTATGTGCTCGTGAGAAAACCACTGTCGTCTCAGAACAGAAAAGCAACCCAGGAGATTCACAACATCTTTACAAAGAGAACACTCAAAAGACAACTAAACAGAAGTCAACATGGCTGAGAGAAGTGGTCATTCAAGATGCAGGACCACTGCACTCACCAGGGGTAACAAGGACGACAAAGGCCAAAACAAATCATCAATTAACAGATGAACAACTGCAAAGGAGTGACGCAGTGGCCCTGTCAGACACTGCTGTGGACGCCCAGTGGTGGAGCTCCTGGGAAGAGGGCCCGGTGCCACCTACCCAGGCACACCTTGGGGACCGCCAACTCCACTCCCAGGCAGAACAGAGCAGCACAAAGGATTCCAGGAGAAGGCTCTAAAGGCCAGTGTCCCCACTGCCTTTGTCACCTCAGGTGGGCTGCCTCCACCCTGCCTAGCCTCCAGGACCTGGCCCCTGGCCAGCTGGACGTGCGGGGCATTAGAGAAGAGTGTGGAGCCACTGGTGGGCTGGATGCAGAACCTGGAGAGGCCCAGGTGGGAGAGGAGGACGCAGGGGAGGACAGTGTGAGGAGCAGGGGGACATCCCCCAGGGTGGGTGGGAGCAGGAGCAGGGGACACAGGGGGGGAGGAAGATAAGGGTGACAGGGGCTGTGCCAAGAGAGCTGCTCCAGAAGGGGACGAGGGGGTCCCTGCAGAAGACAGGAAATGGGGTGGCAGCGTGAGCCCCAGGCGAAGGGCTGGGGGCAGGAAGCCCCCAGGGACTGGGGGTGGGGACACTTGACAGTGGGAACCTCTCCTGGCTCTCTCCTCTGGCTCCAGAGCTCCACTTTCTCCTTCTCCCCAGCCTCACTCGGCCTCCCTGGACACTGTCCCCACCCTTATCTGCCACTGTGACCCTCAAACCTGCCATCCCAGTGCCCAGCTGGCCCCGCCTCTCCTCTCTTCCCGGGCTCATCCTCCCGACCCCACCTAGACCACAGGCCTTTGTTCTTCTTGAGTAGCCCCTCCTGTCTGTACTCTGCACTCCCAGCCTAGTACCCTAGCCCATCCCTTTCCTGATTTGTCCTCAGATCTCTCAGACCCCTCCCTTAGACAGCAATGGACCAGCCCACAGCTGTCCCCTTTAACTCCCCATATTGTATAATTTAATAAAGAAATAGGCATACTTCTGATTCTTTTGTTTTGCAGAACACTAACAGTTCTAGTTAGAAAAGTAGCAATTCCACTAACAGGACTCTGTGGACAGTGAGAGGAGGGGGACAAGAGGGGGTTGTCTGGGCATCAGTAATGTCCTGGTAGTTAATGTAGTGGTCATTACAAGGTGTTTCTCTTTGCGATCATTGATCTATATAATTGTGACATTTGTCTTGGTTTTGTTTTGCTCAGTAAGATTGAATTTAATTTTAAAAGGTGGTGGGGAAGAGTGGGAAAGGGATTTTAAAAGGGTACTAAGGGACATTTTAGGGGTGTGGATATATTCATCATGTTTATTGCAGTGCTGGTCTCATGGATGTGTAAAGATGAAGAAAGGAAAATGCAGGTACCTTAAATATAGACAGGTTACTATGCATCAATCACACCACAATAGAGCTCAAACACCAGGGGAAGGCATCTAAAGCTGAGATCAGCACCACATAAAAATTAAATAAAGATATTGTGTCCAACTACAACTAAAAAATGAATATTTTTTAAAAAGCCTTAAATAGTGAAAGAGACTCGGTATTCAATAGCTAATTATCAATCTCAATAGTTTGAAGAAGTAAAATTTTTATGAAAAGGAGATGAAAGAATATCCTTAGTAAAAGAGCAACATTGGAAGATATTGAAAATGCACATATACGCAGAGAGTGTCAGCAGCTCAAATGTTGGTGCTTGTAAAAGATAAATTAAAATGAAGAGCTCTGGTAAATTTGGGAAGTGAAAAGTACAGATCAGCTCTATGTTCCACTATAACAGGTGTGGCCATGTATGATGGCCCCTAAGGGAGCGATGGGTGGACATCCTGGGAAACACACTTCAGTGGCTTTGTCCCTTTCCTCACGTGGTGGAGTGAGCCGACACACAGAGGGCACACTACTGCACACCTGGGCCATGCGCCTCGCTGTCAGTGACCTGAGGTCCATCATTGACCACAGGGTCATCTGCCACATGAGTCCTCTGGTATCGTCTTGGGAGGCCAGCGGTGGAGGATTTCGGTTTCCTGATTCTCTCTTGGGAGATGTGGTTTGGGTCCTGGGCTTGACTGGCCGCAGGACTGACTGAGTGTGTTCTGGGAGGACACTTCGCCTGAAGGTCTCCTTGGCACTGTTTCCATCTGGTCGTTATTTGTTCCGGGGGAGGGAGGGCAGGACTGTCCCCTGGCTCACTTTGGTTTGGTGGGGACGGGAGCCCACCAGAACCTGCCCCCCCCGGCGGCCGACCCTTCCTGGGGGGGACGTCACGCTGATGGTTCCTACTGTCCACTCCCCTACGTCTTGTCTCTCGTTAGTTTTGTCCCCTGTCCATATAAATCCTGTCCTCTGAGTTTGTCCGTTATTTGTCCTCTCGCTCGTCCGCGGATTTCCCAACTGACCCTCCTTCCCCAGGACGGGGATTGCTGGTCCCATCAGCGGCGCCTGGGTCGCCCCTCTGGCTCGGACATGGCCACCTCCCTGCGCGAGGGTCAGAGCACGGCCCAGGGTGGAGAGGGACAGGCGGCCCCTCCGCCGACCGCCCGACGGCAGCGCCATTGGAGGCGCCCACCTGGGGACGGGGCGCGCGCCCACCTGGGTGCCCAGGGACTGGTCTCTTCTCCTCAAGTCATGGTCTAGGTGACTCTTTAACCTGTCTCAGCGAGCCACATGAGCTTCTTCTTAACCTAGGGACCCCCAGAATGAACTGTCCCCTCAGTGAGGCCGCAAAAGCTGCTCTAGGGTTTGGAAAGAGATCTTTACCAAGGGGAACCAGGTTAAGGTGCCCAAAGGCACTGCCTCTGGGTGCAGAGTGCGGGACATCAGCTCTAACTGGGGGCGGGAAGCTCTCTGGGCTGTAAAACAACAGCCCAAGCCAAGATGGCCATCCCTGCTCTAGCTCCTTCTGCCCCTGGTGGTTGGAGCCTGGTGGGGACAGAGAATGTGGCAGTACGTTTCAGCACCTTAGTTTATAACCTGGGGATAGGAATGGTCTCCTCTTTTAAGATCGGACAGGACACCCCATTTGGCCAAGGGTATTCACCATGGGGCAAAAGCAGTTCTTGCTACAATAGTATCCCATCATTGTCTGATGAAATTTGTTGTGTAAATTAAATGCATTAAAAACTGTTTCAGAATATAAATTTAAGGAAGGATCCCAAACTGAAAGAGATATCAAAAGGTTCTAGGTATGGAAATATTTAGTAGATAGAAAAAGAAAATGTTTCTGGGCAAGAAAGTCTTTGCATGGTAAAAGTTGTGATTTGTCCAAGTAAGCATTAAGAGTTTGTGTGGTTAAAGGTAAATTTCAGAGATTATGAGTAAATTGAATTTTAATATACTGATATGTAGCATAGTCTGAAACATTGATCTGATCTTATCAAAATTATTTTCTTCTATATGTAAGGTTTTATTACTTGGGGAAACTAAGTCTTAGGAATGGAGGTGTGTTCCCGTTTTAAAGTCTTAAATGATTACTTTGTAACTTGTTCGACAAACAACTGTTACTTAGGTTATAATAATATTGTTGACATGCAAAATATGTGATTAGGTATATGTATGCATCTGAGAAGTATATCTGTCTAATCCTTGCCTAAGTGCTATATAGAAGTTTATAAAATGAAAGTTTATGTAAGTTTACTCACAAGATAATAAGTACTCTCTTTTATATATGGCCATAAAAGACCACAGTGTCATTTAAAAACCTGTCTTTTACCTGCTTGATTTGATGAAACCAATTTCTGATCATTAGCACTGTTTCCTAAATGTATAGGAGATTGAAGGCTGTTCTTTGACTTTTGTTAATCTATGCATATCTGTGATTATTGTTACCACACAAGCTGGACTCTAAATTGTATTTTAAAAGTTAAACTTAGTTAAATGTACAGCTTAGGAAAACATTATCCCAAGTTGGTGTCCTCCAAACTAAAATTATGTGTAATTAAAGTTTTGGATTTGTTTAGAAATAACAAACTTGGTAGGTATTTATTCATGTCATTTCATGGCTTATAACTGAATAAAGTAACCTGTTCTCCACAAGTTACATGTACAATTCTGTGTTACTCTTCACATGGGAATTGGAATTTAAATGTATTTTTGGAAGCTAATGAGACACTCCTGCCATTTTTTCCCCCACAAAAGAAAGTTAAAAGCTCTTAGCCTTTGATTCATGTCAGATGTAATGTTCTATTATTTATAAAGAGCCCTTCCTTACCTGAGATAAAGCTCTGCCTCCCACCTTACTCCATGTTAAATTGGCTCCAACATAGGCTAGACTTCAACTCATTTAAAGTTGTATTCAAACGATTGATTTTTGTTATAAAGATTACTGTGATCTCAAATAGAGGATATAATGTATAACTAGTAAAGGTTCAAGATCATGAAAATCATTTTTCTTGGTTCATAGCTATTACACAAAGTAAGTATGTTCTTGCTGTTAATTTCATCTTGTATTTTCCTTGCGAACTGTTGCCTGATAGTGTTTTGCAGAAGTGCTGCTTCTAAAAACCCACCTGGGTTTGATATAATAAGCCATCACCTACAGGACATATTGTATATAATGCTGACTTCCAGTACTAATACTGACCTTAATTAAATAAAAGGGGTAACTGTAAAATTCAGCCAATATTTTGGCCACTGCCCTTTAAAGTCAACTGGAACTCAGGGAATAACAGGAACCCTCTCTGGACCCTATAACTCCAGTGAGTTATGTGATCTGCTGATCAGGGAGATTTAGAGTACTACAGAAAAGCAAGAAGCCAACTAGTGCATATTCTGCAAAAAGGAGGGTCACTGGAGATGGAAATATTCCTGATGCTTCCAAGAGAAGTCACATGTGGTTGGTGAGGCCCTGACTATTCTGACAGATGGTGCAACTGGTTTATTCATTATATGTGAGGGTTGGGAATGTAGCTCAGTTGGTAGAGTGCTTGCTGTGCATGCTCAACGCCCTGGGTAGGATCCCCAGCACTGCAAAAAAACAAAAACAAAACAAAACAAAAAACTCATTAAATGTGAAATGCTACATATATAAGTTCATATATTATATACAAATATTTATTGTAGGTACACTCTGATAAGGGGTCAATTTATTATCTTTCAGGCAATCACTTATACATACACAATAAGAAATTTTAGGTGAAAAACTGAGAGAGAAAATAAAATGCCAAAAAATGATATTTTAATGAAAAAAATTTAAAGATCTGGAGAAAGAAATAAAAGAAACATGGGATATACAGGATGAAAAATCAGGGTGTTAGGTATATTAGAATTCTCCAGAAAAACAGAAACAGTATGAGAGACGGATGAGGAGTATAAATAAGAGTAGATATGGTATGGCAAATAATTCCCTCAATTTTGGAAGCTGGGAGTCCTTCTCATGTGTAATATGCAGCAAGAGGAAAGCTTTGGTATAATTCAATCTGGGTCCTAAATCCCAAACCAGGGGCAGTGTGGGTAGCCACAGGGCACAAGTCCCAGAGCTCAAGGTCACAGAACCAGGATATTTGAAGTCTGAAGACAAGAGAAAACTGCAGCCCCAGCCCAAGAATAGAAAGGAAATCTGCCCTTCCATCTCCTTGTATGCTCTCTGGGCTGACCCTCCATGGACTGTATGATCCCAGGCCACACTGACGAGGGAGAACATTTTTATTTATTCTACTGATTCAAATGCTAATCTCTTCCAGAAACATCCTCACAGACACACACAAACTATGCTTTGCCAACTATCTGGGCATTCCTTAACCTAGTCAAGTTTACTCATAAAAGTACCTCCCGTGTTACAAACTTCCATCACTGATTGAAACAGTGTTGTACTGGTTTCCTAGAACCCATATATAGGTGACCAGAACCAAGTGGCTCAAAACCACATGTTTATTTTCCTCGAAGCTCAGTGGCCAGAGCACAGAACCACACACCAGGCAGCATTGGTTCTTTCTGTGTGTCCCAAGGGAGAACCTGTCCCATGCCTCCCTCCTAGCTTCTGGTGATGACAGCAGTTAGTGGGGTTCCTTGGAGTGGTACTGCGTTGGCTTTCTCTGGCTTCTCTCTGAGACTTTCTATGTATCATCTTTTCTTACAAGGACACCAATCTTTGGGTTGAAGGTCAATTGTAATTCAGTTTGATCTCATCTCAACTGAATAACAACTGCAAAGACCCTGGAAAGATTGATTATTGCTCACAATTGCATCTATATCCACTCTGTTAAAGACTTTTAGTCCATTATAAAAGTACATTCCTTAGTTTACCCAAAGCTCCCTTTTAAGAAAAAAATTCTCATAAATATTCTCAGGGGAAAGGAAAGGTCTCTTATCAAACAGAAATTTTCTTATCACCAAAGAAGTCTACATGTCTGCTGATATAAACAGAATGTCAGGAAAATTACAGAACCAAGATATTCACAAGTTTGAATGATGAACAGGGAGAGAATGGAAGAGATGTAGCATGGGATGAGTGTGAGGGAGGAGAGAACATAGAAGTAAAAACAAAAAGACTCAAAGGAAACAGAAAAGTGAGAGAACACATGTAAAATAAAAATAAAAAACCTAAAAGAAGAGAAAACAAATCTGAAATATTCTAATCCTAGCCCTCAAGATGCTGAGCCATAAAAAATAACTGCCTTCAAAAATCCCAGAAATGAGAAAAAGTGACAATGATGCATATGTATAAGTGTCCATAAACCACTCAGGTCACAATAAGATTTCAGTGAAAAGTTAAAGAATTATTTCCTTTGGAGTTCAAAGAATTCTTGGCTTCCCTTCTCAGCAGTATTGGATGGGCTGGGCTGGATGTGAGAGAGATCCCAAAGGTGGAGATTCTGGAGGTGGGGAGCAGGCTGAGGTGGACTCCATGTTCGTTTTCAGATGGCGATTGAGCTGAAGATTTTAAATCAGCACACCTCCAGGCCCAGCAGTTGCTAGTTCATAATGGTTGATTGCAGCCCAGGTACCTCCCCTCAGTTCCTCTCATGTGGCTAAGGAGCCAATCCTTTGTCCCCTCCATCACCCACTGATCCCGTGCTTTCTGGTCTCTAAGATTCAGTCTCCAAAGCAAAGTATGCCCACTCCTGCCCTTTCAAATTCCCAGCCAGGTGAGTCTCTCCCAGCAGTCCTATGAGCTGCTGGACTCAAATGTGGAGGGAGCTGGGCTGGGGCGTGAGGGGCGCAGGGTGGGTGTTCCATGACCTATATTACTCTGTGTAAACCCCTCTCCACATCTGATTTTCTCCTGGTCACTTAGGCACTCTTTGTCATGTGTTCTAGGTTTGCCAGCCTGAATCCTAGGCCCAAGTTGGGTCTGCCTGGGATCAGTTCCCCCAACTGCCCTCCCCCATAGCACAGCTGAAAGATGATGGCTCCTTGTTGGCACTAGGATGTGGTTCAGCATGCCTGTCACGTTAGTCCCCAGTGACTGGCCTCTGATCTCTCTGTACCCAGACATGTCACAGGTCTACAAAAAATATGGGTTCTTTTAATGTCACCACCTTTCCACTTTGCTTGGCTGGCACTGGGGATTTCTTCCTTACTTTATTGCATCCAACTCCCATAGTTCCCATTGTTTGACCGCAGTATGAATTCCCAGTTATTTACCCTCTTTATATCCATCCACCTTGCAGAGAAGATGCCTTTCTTGGTTTCATGCCATGGAGCAGCCAGGAAAGGAACTTCTTCTATTCTGCCATCTGGAAAGCTCCCTCCTGCAATTAGATTCCTGATATAATCAACTGTGAAACCCATGTGTTCTCTAGTTTTCAAAGTGAGGCTACTTGGTAATGTTTGAATCACAATAAACAAATTCCCTTTCTACCAAAACTATACTATTTCTGTGAGGATTTCATTATTTCTACCACGTCAGCTAATGATGTTTAGTAAATTTTGGAAAAGTTAAAGTCAATTACCCATTTTCTTTATTAAAGTGATAACTCTCAATTACCCTCATATACATGAAGATATGTATAGATAGGGACTCTAGTATATATTTATTTTTGAATGGATTTTTCTTAACTTTCCTGTTATCTAAGGAATATATTTTGGACAAATGTCATTCCACATTCACTACAGATATGAGGTTTCATATTTTAAAGAAAGTTTGAAATTTGATTAAAGGCATGTACACACTACTTACATTTTTTAGGGTTTCAATGCATTATGAATCCTCCAGTTTTTAGTATATTTGAACAATGGCTAAAAGCCTTGTGATATTTTTTCACTTGTATTCTCTCTCTAAAGTATGAATTCTCAGGGGCTGAATATGGTGTGAATGAACAACTGTTGGAAACTTTGCCACTTTTTTAATATTTCTATTTCTCTCTGTTGATTCCTCCTGTGTAGAATAAGGGTTGAACCATCCTTTGAAGCATTGGGAGAATGTTTCATTTGTAGGGCTTCTTTCCAGTATGAATTCTTTGGTGTTGAGTAAGGCTTGATCTGTGATAAAACCCTTTGCCGCATTCTTCACAAGTGTAGGAATTCTTTTCACTATGAATTCTCTGGTGTTGAGTAAGCTGTGATTTTTGAATAAAAGCCTGTCCACATTTTTCACATGTGTAGGGCTTCTCTCCAGTATGAAGTCTTCGATGGTAAATAAGCTTTTCTTTTTGACTAAAAGCTTTACCACATTCTTGACAACTATAAGGCTTCTCTCCTGTGTGAATTCTCTGGTGTCGAGTAAGCAGTGACTTGTGAGCAAAAGCTCTGCCACACTGCGCACACGTGTAGGGCTTCTCTCCAGTGTGAATTCTCTGGTGTTGACCAAGGTTTGATCTGTCATAAAAAGCTTTGCCGCATTCTTCACATGCATAGGGCTTCTGTCCTGTATGGATTCTCTGGTGTCCTTTAAGAGCTGAAATTTGCTTAAAATCTTTGCCACATTCTTCACATCTATAGGGCTTCTCTCCAGTATGGGTCCTCAGGTGTCGAGTAAGTGGCGATTTTTTAACAAAAGCTTTGCCACATTGTTCACATTTGTAGGGCCGCTCTCCAGTATGAATTCTCTGGTGTTCAGTAAGCAATGATTTTGTATTAAAATCTTTGCCACATTGTTCACATTTGTAGGGCTTCTCTCCAGTATGAATTCTCTGGTGGCAAATAAGATGTTCTTTTTGACGAAAAGCTTTGCCACATTCTTTACAATTATAGGGCTTTTCTCCAGTATGAAGTCTCTGGTGTTGAGTAAGCAGTGATTTATGAACAAAAGCTCTGCCACATTCTTCACACTTGTAGGGCTTCTCTCCAGTATGAATTCTCTGGTGGAGAGAAAGATTATCTGTTCGTTTAAAAGCTTTTCCACATTCTTGACATTTGTAAGGCTTCTCTCCAGTATGAATTCTCTGGTGCTCTTTAAAATATAATCTTTGCTCAAAAACTTTGCCACATTGTTCACATTTGTAGGGCTTCTTTTTAGTATGAATTCTTTGATGTTGTGTAAGGTTTGACCTGTAATAAAAACTTTTGCCACATTCTTCACATTTGTAGTGCTTCTCTCCAGTATGAATACCCTGGTGATCTTTCAAGGATGATCTTTGTTTAAAACCTTTGCCACATTCTCCACATTTGTAGGGCTTCTTTCCAGTATGAATTCCTTGGTGTTGAGTAAGGTTTGATTTGTAATAAAAACCTTTGCCACATTCTCCACACTTGTAGGGCTTCTCTCCAGTATGAATTCTATGGTGTTGAGTAAGCAGTGATTTTTGAACAAAACCTTTGCCACATTCTTCACAACTGTAGGGCTTCTCTCCAGTATGCATTCTCTGGTGTCGAGTAAGCAGTGATTTTTGAACAAAACCTTTGCCACATTCTTCACAACTGTAGGGCTTCTCTCCAGTATGAATTTTCTGGTGATCTTTAAGATATGATCTTTGATTAAAACTTTTGCCACATTCTTTACATTTATAGGGCTTTTCTCCAGTATGAATTATCTGGTGGTCAGTAAACAATGGTCTTTGATTAAAACCTTTGTCACATTCTTCACATTTGTAGGGCTTCTCTCCAGTATGAGTACTCTGGTGTTGAGTAAGGATTGAAAAATTTTTTAAGACCTTGGCACATTCTTCATATTTGTAGGATCTGCCTGCAGAAGATATTATCAGGTGTTGAGTATCAAGTGAGCTTTTTATTTTGTCACTGCTCTGCTGCTTGAGATGTTTAGAAGAAGTTGAGCAACTGTTAATGGCTCTGCCACTTTCTTTAGATTCACAAGGCTTCTTTCCAGCATAAATCCTCACATGTTTAACAGAAGGTGATCTTTGATTAAGAATTTTGGTACATTCTTTAAACTTGTAGGGTTTATCACTGTCGTGGTATCTGTGGGGTTTAGAAAGGGTTGAACAATGAAATTCTTTGATACCTTGTCTTCTTTATATTTATAATTTTATTTAATTAAAAATATATTTTTTTGATATATTCTTTAAGCTCATAAGAATCCTTTCCAGTATAAATTCTCTTCTATAGAGTAAGTTTTGCAATTTGATGAAGAGATCCTTCATACACCTTACACTCACAAGGCTTGTTTTGCCTATGAATATTTGGATGGGAGTAAATTTTGAGCACTGAAGTAAGGCTTTCCCACATTGTTAATAAATGTTCTTTGAAAAGTGAACATATTAATATTCATGATTTCTGGCACTGCAACCAATACTAAGGTTTTTATAAGTTACTCTATATTCATAATTTTTATCACTAATAAAAGCACACTGGTAATCAAGACAGAGACCTAGCTAAAGGTGTTACTTGTTTCATTACTTATCTGAATTTTCATTAAGCAATAGTGGGTAAGTAAGGACTCCCTAAAAGCATTAAAATTGTATGTTTGAGCACAAGGAGGAATTATTACTTTATTGCAGGATAATGGACATTGTGTAAAGGAACTCTCAAAAGATCACCTTCAGAACTTGTCCTTAATGTTTTAAAATTTGTTCCAATTGTTGTACATGACAGTAGAATGCATTTTGACACATCATACATAAATGGAGCATAACTTGTCATCTTTCTGGTTATACACTATATAGTTACATCAGTCAGATGATAATATATGCAAATATAGTAATAATGTCTAATTTTACTTTCTCTACCCCATATCCTCTCCCTCTTTTCCGTCCCTCTGTCTGACCTCTATTCTTCACTAGCTTCCTGCCCATTGTGTCCCCCTCACTTTTAATCTCTTGTCTATACAAACATTTGACTAGAAGTTTAACTCAATGCTACATTTGAAAAGGGTCAAGTTAAAAACTGAAGCATGGAATAGATCTCTTTTCAGATTTTCCACATTTCCTTTCAGAGGAAATATATGCTTCAAAACTGCTCTGGATATATTCTTAAAAAGACATTTATGGTTCCTCAAAAGAAACTGGCATAAATTGAATTCTTTTGAGTATTAAATGTTCTTGATGGCTGTTGGCAGTGAAGTTTTCATTATGAATAGTCACTGCTAATTGGTTTTGTCCCTTGTAATATGATTTCTGACCTTCATTCTCACTTGTAGTTTCCCACATTTTTCTTAGATGTAAATAGTCAAAGTCACAATTTCCATACCTTCCATTCATCATTTTTTGAAACAAATATTTTATTTCCTGCTTTGGTGGAGATTCATGGGTATGATGAGAAGTCATGGCTGAAATAAATAAAAATAACAATCATTTTACTTACTGGACTGAATGAATATATTCTGCAACAATAATATAAAATTATACACATGTCAGGATATCAGCAGTAAATCCAAGACCATCATTATTCCAGAAATATGCAGACTAAATAAAAATGTTCAGACAAAATTACTTTGTGAGAACTGCCCAAGCCACCTTAGAGAACACAGGATCCAAGATGAGAACTCTACTAAGGAGAGGAATATAGCAGAGGGAAGAAAACTATGTTCCTTTTATCAATCACACTCTACCCTCCTCCATAATATAGCATTATGCAATTAGAATAAAATCTACCGACTCCCTTCAATCTCAGTAGTTTAAGGGAAATATGAAGCACATACAAACATTTGCGGCTTTCTTAGATACTGTCTGAAAACTAGTTTCTGTCTGTCATGGCATAGAGACTTGAAGAGATAGATTTTGGATGACAATACCATAGAGATGGTCAACAGGGGCAAAGAGCCTATGGACTCTGAAAAAGAAACATGAACTAAATTATAAGTTGAAGATATACACACACACGCTTCAAAAGAGATTCACCATTAAAAAAAAGCATGAGAGGCAATAAAAACCTAGCACAGCCTATGACCACATTACCTGGATGAAGCCAATACACAGTGATCAAGACACAGGACTTGTATTTCATGTTTTTAAATTTTTGTTATTTGTAGACTTATTTCATTGATAAGTTAAATTTTGTGTATATACTAAGTATATTATGTATTCTAAAGTACATGTACATGGTAAAATGACTAATCCTAGTGAATTAATGCATGTATTATTCCATAAAATTATCAGTCTTATGCTTAGAAAGCATTGCATTCATTCAATTAGTATTTAACAAGAGTACAGCACACCACACTCACCATGTGGTAAAATACAACTACAACTATTGACCTGATTGTCCAATTTAAAAAAAGTGTAGGGGCTGGGGTTGTGGCTCAAAGGTAGAGTGCTTTTGTACAGCAGGTGAGGCACTGGGTTTGATCCTCAGCACCATATATAAGTAAAAATAATGGCATTGTGTCCACTTAGAACTAAAAAAAAAAAAAAAAAAGAAAGTGTAGAGCTTGACCAACACTGTGCCAATAGTCCACAAAATCCAGTACCTGGTGACCACGATTTTATTCTCTGCATTTCTGACTTCCACCTGTGAGTCAGATGCTCCTTCAGCTGATTTTCTTTGTCTGCCTTATTTAATATAATGCAAAATCCTGAATATTCATTCAAGGTCAGTTGAAATGATGAAGTATCTCTTTTTTATGGCTAAATAGTAATCATGTATAAATACCATAGTTTTTCTCATTCAGTCATTGATGGGCACAGAACATAAGTCCATGTTTCAGTATTGTGAACAATGCTTGCAGTGAACATGGTAGTGGAGGTATCTCCTCAACATGCTGATTTATTTCTTTTGTGGATATATATTTAATACCTGCATTTCTCGATAACAGGGTCATTCTTTTGTTAATGTTTTAATATGTGTGGAGCTTGGGATTAAGGCCATGGGTCTTGCATTGCTGAGCTACAACAGAAACCTTTTAAAAATCATTTGGGACATGGTTTCACTAAGTTGCTGTGATTTGCCTTGAATTTGAAATCCTTTTGCATGATTTCCTAATTAGCTGGGATTACAAGCATGTAGCACTGTGCTTGCCTATTTTTAATTTCTTTATATACTTCCATACTATTTACAAAATTGAATGTATAATTTACTATTTACTGGTTTTTAAATGGATAAATCAATTAAAATAGTACAGCACATAAAAACAAAGATGGCTTAACCTAGGTAACAAAATATTAAGAATTAAACATGAGGAAAGTGGGAGTCATTAATTACTGAAAGATACTACTCCCCATTTGAAAAAGTAAAGTGACCGAACCAGGAACACAGAAAACTAAATAAAATTCAGAAAAAAACTTGTTAAGAGAAATAAGCAGAAATTGTGTATGTGAAGAATTCTTTTAAAAGACTGTCTGAGAGAGTCATGGGTGGTTGTGCACAACTGATTCTAGCAATCTGAGAGGCTAAACCAGGAGGGCAGCCTCAGCAATGTACTGTCTGTCAAAAACTTTACAACATGAAGACGGCTGCATTATGTAACTGAGTGGTAGAGCACCACTAAGTTCCATCCCCAGTACTAACAAGAAAGTCAACAATTATGAATACTATAAATAAAACAAATAAAGATCCAAGAAGCTCAGTTATCTCAAAGTAGGACAAACAGAAAGACTCAAAGAATGATTTAATCAAAGTTTAAAAATTCAAGAGAATCTGAAGAGCACAGAGAAAAAGATGCATCAATTAAAAAGGGAAATTTACATGGCAGAAAGGAATGGGGATATTGCCAAATGGGTAAAAGATTTAAAATTACCAACCACGAATACTGTATCCAGAAATACTATCTTTCAAAAGTGAAAAAATAAATCAATAAATAAAAGATTTTAAAATACGAAAATGCTCAAAAGTTCACCACCACTAGAGCTGTCCTCCAAAAACACTAAGGGAATTTTTCATAGTGAACAATAAATCTGCACAACACCACAACTCATAAAGAAAAGAATACAGTTTTCTTGGCAGAAAAAAAAAGTCACATACAATTCTATTTTACTGTTAATAATGGGTTATAAATTAATTTTGAAACAGAATTTCAAAGACAAAATCGTAAAAATCAACATAAACTTTAAATGGGAATGCAGTACAAAATCTTCAACAACATAATTTTGAATGAATATATTAACATGCCGAATTTTATAATGAAGTTAATTTGTTACCAGTTTAAAATATAGTGTGAACTTACAGCAAACTTTATAAAGTCTCACTGAAAATGAGAGAATAAATTCCCATAGAAAGTGTAAACATAAGTGGGGGAGGAATGAAAGCTTGTCACCATGAAAAGCAAGGAACCACAAATTGAACCATTAAGAGAAGTGGGAGGAGCTGGGGTGGAGCTTGGTTGGTAGGTGCTTGCCTCACATGCACAAGGCCCTGGGTTCACTCCCCAGCACCACACACACACACACACACACACACACACACACACACACACACACACAGTAGAACAATCATAAGAAATACAGAAAACAGCTTACAAAGTAGGAAGAATGGGTTCTTCATTTGTAGAAATTTACTTGATTATGAATGCATTATTACCAAACACTAATCAAAACAAAAAGCTTGACTAAGACACAATGGTATGTAATCTACAGGAAACTCTAAATCTAGGACATAAGTAGACTGAAAGCAAAAGAATATGAAAATATGAATATGAGAATATGACCACAAGAAAGCCGGGCCACAAAGTGATGATATGCAAAATGTAGCTTAAAACAAAAAGTTATAAGAGATAAAATAGAATTTAACTTAAAAAAACTTTGAAAAGAGGCAAAGTAGAATATTATACAAAGATAAAAGAAACCTTTCCCTAGGATACCAAAATAAGACTAGATAGACTTTCAACTCACATCACATTTCCCTGATATAAAAAGGTAAGATGGAGAGAAGTGAATGAAGAAATAGAAAGCAACACTGTAATATTAGGAGACACCAATCCCCATTTTTTGTAAAGGAAAAGTCCAATAAAATGTTAATCACAAAACAGAAGACTTTGAAAGACATTTTAAACCAATTTGACGTATGTACTCAATATTCCACTAGGAAATGGACCAACTTGTAGGGAATGAAACAAAGGTTAATAGATTGGATTAAATACTCTTGAACTGGCCTTGTTCAAGAACTGAAAGATAAAAGTGAAAGATGTTTGTATTACTCAACAATATCTGGAAAGTCCATATAATATCTATCATATTCCCAATGTTACTTTTTGCAGAAACAGAAAAAGCTATTCTAGAAATTGTCTGGCAACTCAAAATTGTGTGACTACTTCAAAAATATTCAAAATACAAATAAAATTGGAAGACTGTTGTTTCATGACTTAAAAATATATTAAAAGCTACCAGATTCAATAGTTAATATTGAAATCAAGTTAGAAAAATGGGCATAAAGAATTCTGATAAAAAGCTTTCACATTTATGGCAAACGGAGACATTTGCACAGCAACGTTTGTTACAATATCATTCAACAGAGCCATCATGTGGAAGCAACCCAAATATTCCTTGAAATGAGTGGATGAGGCAATATGGAATACAAAAAGCATAGAATATTTTTAAGTCAAAAAAGGTAAGAAATTTTCTAAAATCTATAATGAGGATAAATCTTGAGTACATTATGTTAATTGAAATAAGTCACTAACAGACAATTTTTGCAGAATTATATTAATATGAGATATATAAACTAAAAACAAAACAAAATAATTCCTTCTGAACAGAAATGAGAATGGTGTTTGTGATGGGGGACACAGAAATGAGGCCTTGTTTATATAGGAATTGATTTTTTAGCTTTCTGATAGGGAAACTTTCAGGAGATACACTGCATAACAATTGAATTAACACTGCTGAACAGTAAACTTGAAATGTTGGAGAAAACAAGTTTTGTTTTTTTGTTTTTGATCAAAATTAAAATTTCGAACAACATAAATTGATAAACAGAACTACAAAATTTTTGAAAGCTACCATGAAAATGCTATGGTCTTTTTCCTATAAATAAGAACAAACTCAACAATATATAAATGATGGGAATGTACGTAATCCCAGCTACTAGCAATTCTGAGGCTGGAGGATTTTAAATTCAAAGCCATCCATGATAATTTAGTGAGGTCCTCTCTCCAAATATAAATAAAGAGAGGCTGGAGATGTAGCTCATTATTAGAGCACCCCTGAATTAAATCTCCATCACATTCACACATAGGAAACTTCCATCACTATATACATTGGCAGGTGAAAAACCAATCCAGATAAAATATTGAAGTCATTAAAAATACAGGTGTAATATTTATACAAGTAAAAGCACATGTAAATTTTATTGGTAACAGAAACAAGGTTCATGCATAGCTTAATTTCAATTTACATTGTCCTAATTTGTGAAGTAATGAAAATTGTCATCTAATCACAAAATATAACACTATTAACTGATGTAAGGAAACCTACTCTACAACACAAAACCTACTCTACAAAATGAGAGGAAAAAAAATTTAACCAACAAAATTGTAAATAACCACAGATGCATTATTTTACAAACCCTTGTGTATAAGTGCAATTTACACCTTGTGACTATAGACCAAACAGAGCAGCCATTGTGAATCTTGACATTACGTGGCAGAAAATTTCCGAGGAAATCCGTTATAGATATTCAGAAAGAGCTCTGACCAGGGAATTTTAATGAATAAATATATAAGTAATGTCAGAGAAACTGATTGAAGATGTTAATATTTTACAATGGTTTGACCTGAAGGTCTCTGGAAACATGCCCAGCTTTCCTAGAGACCTGAACATCATGGAAGAGCTGTCAGATCCTGCTGACCCTCACAAGCAAAGGGAAGTGTTGTGGTTGGTAACTGGGATGAACTGTGACCTCACTGGAGGACAATCAGGAGGCTTTACTGAATATGAAAGCATGACAGACAGGGCAGTATATGTTCTTCTATGATAACAACAGGAAGAAACCTAAGCATCTGAAATATCTTCTCTGCTGGGATAACTTCTCAATCAACAGTTTGAAGTCTGGCTTCCTCCTTGACCTTTGGGCCTCTTAACTGTGTCCTCTGCTATGTGTAGGTCACAATATTTAACATCACTGAATTACTCTAAGTACCACTTATCTAGAGTACTATGTCACACCAAGAAAGGGAGAGATTAAAGACTAAAAGAGGGGCTGGGGATATGGCTCAAGCGGTAGCGCGCTCGCCTGGCATGCGTGCGGCCCGGGTTCGATCCTCAGCACCACATACAAACAAAGATGTTGTGTCCGCCAAGAACTAAAAAATAAATATTAAAAATTCTCTCTCTCTCTCTCTCTCTCTCTCCTCTCTTACTCTCTTTAAAAAAAAAAAAAAGACTAAAAGAAATGTAACTAATATTCTATCTGTACCCCAAAATGCCCTTTTTTTCTTGAAACTACAAATGTGAAACTCATTCTTACAGAAATACCTCAAAAGATATTCTGCAAGGAAAGGGAATTAAATATTGAAAATAATTAGGAATTCTGAAGGGAAGGAATCCTCACCCAGGAAGACCAGGTTTCTGTAGTTTTCTAACATCACATCTCTATATAAATTTTGCTGAGCAGGATCCAGGCATTTCCACTCCTCTTCAGAGAAATCAATGGCCACATCCCTGAATGTCATCAGTTCCTGGAATGAAAATTGGCATATAAATTGCACATTGACCACAAAGTCATTCACAGAGTTTTTAAAATTTAACTGAAGTTGAAATGAGATCTAGAAGAAATGGCTCTCTTGCAGGTGAGGGACTTCCATTATATAATAAGATACTTTTGAATATAATGATCCTATATATGATCTAACTCTGAGGAAAAAGTGAAGTAAGTAAGCATCACAACAAGTGTATACATTTTGTTATGTTATATATCAGAATAAATTGTGTATATTCTTCATGTGAGAGTGTTATGGTGATTTAGAAGGGTAATTCTCAAATTGTAATTGTACAATAATAAATCAAATTTATTAAAACAAGACTCTGAGTCAGCAGTTCTGAGATGGAGCCTGGTTTTCTGAATATGCAGTAAGCTCTCAAGTGATTCCAGTAATAGCCATACAAGATAAACTTTGAATTGCCAAGAGGCAGACCACTGAAGAAAACATTCACTGATGAGTCTTACTTCAAATATTTTACGGGATTTATGTGTGTTAATAAAATAACAAACAGCAACAACAATCCTTTTGATCATTTCAAATGTGTACAAATCACCTTAAGGGTTTTTCATATCTTAATCCGTAACACCCCAAATAATGAGATATTAAGAGTATTCATCAGGCTGGGGTTGTGGCTCAGTGGTAGAGTGCTTGCCTCGCATGTGTGGGACCCTGGGTTCGATCCTCAGCAACACATAAAAATAAATAAGTGAAATAAAGATAGTATCCAACTACAACTAAAAAATAAATATTAAAAAAATTTTTAAAGAGTATTTATCTTTTATAACATTTTATGAAGCACTCAGTAAAAGGCAGGGTTTGATTTTTACCCAAGTTTATTTTGATCTGAAATTCAGAAGAAAAGAATAGTAAGGTCAAAAGAAAGTGTGAATGTTAAAAGAATTTTCAGAGCAAGGCTGTTGTTATAAATGAGCACAGTAATGGAAACCTGTTAACAAAATTGATCAAATGATATTTATATTTTATGTACAAAGACAAAAATGTCAACTTTTTATACATTAAAACAATAAATTTTCATATAGATGAAAATATACTCAATTTTTAAAAAACTTATAAATCAATGTGTTATAGACCCCCCCCCCCTTTTTTTTAAACACTCTATTGACTCAGGCATGGTGGAACATGCCTATAATCCCAGCAGCTTGGGAGGGTGAGAGGCTGAGGCAGGAGGATTCCAAGTTCAAAGCTAGGTCCAGCAACTTAGCAAGGCCCTAAGCAACATAGTGAGACTGTCCCAAATTTTTTTCCCCCAAATTAAAAAAAAACCAACAACAAAACAACAATATGTGGTCAGTGGTTAAGTGGCCATGGGCTCAATCCCTGGTACCAAAGCAAAAAAAGTAAATAACTCTGTGGGTCAAAGAGACTCTGAGAAAGCTGATTAATGTCATTACAAAGATGATTTTGTTTAAGGAGGTGGTAAACTGCCCTTAGAAGAAACAATACGTTCTCAAGAGGGAAGCATTGATAAGGATCTGAAGCCTATTGCAGACAAGTTCTTAAAAGATGGATTTGGTTAGTTTTGCCAAATACTCTGTAATACCGCAATCCTGGCTGTTTAACAAAACACACACACACACACACACACACACTGATGAATACTTACTTGGGCAAGACCTGAAAGCTATAAATTACATCGTTTCTGATATTCAGCCACACAGTACCTAATCCATACACCTTACTAATGGTGATGTCAGGTAACTGTGTCTGGTTCAAAGGGCTAGATTTAAAAGAGGGGTTCTTTTGCAATACTCTGAAAAGGAATCCCTAATTACTGTTTGCTTTTGAGCGACAGGACTTCAATAAAAAATAATCATCCAGGATTGCTGGAGTATCTTATCTCAGGGATTTAAAAATCTTTTGTACTATTTAATGAAAGTCTTAAAGTGTCAGCTGTGAGAGTCATAGCTGGATAAAGGAATCCTTTCACAATATGAAGATGACCTGCTTACAGCCAACCCCCAACTATGAATTCTGATTTTCAAATACTATTGCTGAGCTAAACCACTGCACCTCATGTGGATATGAGATGTCTACTAAAGTGGCTTATTTTGTAAACAAGTCACCTACCCAGGATTCCAGATTAGCCAATAACCTGAATCTTGATGTCAGATCAGAAGCAGGCTAGCTTAAGCCTTATAGAAGTCAGAAACCAGAGACAGGTTCATGGGTTCCTGGAAATGTCAGTGTTATGATTTAGATATTTCGTGTCCCCCAAAAGTTCATGTGAGACAATGCAAAGTTCAGACATGAAGGGACTGGGTTATGACAGTCTTACCTAGTCAGTGTATTAACCCCTGACAGCTGCAGCATGGTAACTGTAGGCAGTCAGGGTGTGGCTGGAGGAGGGGGGTCCCTGGAGACACACCTTTGGGGTTTATATTTTTTCCTTGTTGAGCTCTCTGCTCCCTGGTACCATGTTCCCAGTTGCTTTCCTCCACCAGTCTTCTGCCACAATGTTCTGCCTCAGCCCAGGCCCTGAGGAATGGAGTCAGCTACCTATGGACTGAGGCCTCTGAACCCAGGAACCCTGAAATAAACTTCTCCTCCTCTAAAATTGTTCTTGTTGGGAATTTTGGTCACAACACTGAAAAAGCTGACTAAAACAGTCAGCATGCTGCATATTTGGGTCGCTAATTTTGGGCTCGTAGGTAAACTCCTGCATGAGGCCTTAAAAGGAACAAATAAAACATTCCACTGTACACAGAAGGCCAAGCTGCCTTTGAGAAGTTAAAACAAAGTCTCATGACAGCCCCTGCCCTAGGCCTGCCTGACTCACAGAAGGTGTTAAGACTCTATGTGAATGAGAAACAAGGTACAGATGCTAAAGTTCTCTTACACACACTGGAGGTATACTGCAACCAGTAGCCTGTGTGTGGGAACAGCTTGACCACACCATGAAAGGAGGGTCCTGTGGGGTGTGACTGAAGTCAGTGATTTACCACAAGAGGCTGAGAAACCCACTCGGACAATCCATCACTGGGTCTGTTGCTCACCAAGTCCTATCCTACTAAAACAGAAGGATGGGTGTCAGCTGACTGCTGGGAGGGTAGGGAGATTCCAGGCCATCCTTTTCGACAATCTAAATGTCAACTTCAAGAGAAACTGTGTCACCTTAAATCAAACAAACCTGTTGCCAGCAGATGACAATGGACCAATACAATGTGACTGCTCAGAAAGCTTGGAGACTCTTTGGCAAGTTGGACTTTTGATTGATTAGCTGAGCCAGACTGAAGGGTCTTCACTAATGAAAGCAAGTTCACAGGCAATGGCCAGTGGATATCTGGGTATTCTGCAGTCATGGCACATGACTCTGCTGCTACCAACATCAGCCCAGAAAACCAAGCTAAGTTCTCTCACATGAGCTCTGACTGACCAAAGGAAAGAAGGTAAGCATTTACACTGACTCAAAACATGCCTCCAAGATGGTACATGCACATGGAGACACCTGGAAAGAAAGAGCACTCCTCACAGCTGAGAAGAGGACACTAAGGATGCCCTTGAAAATATTGTCAATAATACAGGCTGTCCACCCCATAGCAGGTGGTGATCCTGCACTATCCTGCCTTGAGACAACTGATACCTGTGTGGCCAGGAGAAATCAGGCTGCTGACAGGGCAGTCAAAAGTGTTAGGAAGGACAAACTTCTTTATCAGGGCCCTAGCACCTCAGCTTGTAGCAAACCAATTCCAAATCTGTTTATACTGAGGATAATGAGAAAAGGGGCAAATAATGGAGTTGGGACTCTGGGACAACAGTGCCAGGTGCAGACAAAAATCGCATAGGCTCACCCTTCTTCCTGAAGCACCCTCTGTTCTTGATCAAACACTCCAAGGAGAGTGCTACTAGGGGAAGGGTGTCAGTTTCATCAAGCCCACTTGTGAGGGCCACGCCTCCAGTGGACTGTTCAGCAAGTGATTCAGAACTGTGTCTTCTGCGCTCAAACAATTCAAAGTCTAATACACACTTAGGGTATAAAAACATAGCCTTCTGATGACTGACAAGCATACTTTACCCAAATGCCCATTCATAGGAACTTATAAATATTTGCTTGTACCCATAGATATCTTCTCTGTGAGTCAGGCTGATTCTACTAGAACAGAAAAGACTTCAGAAAACTAGAGTCCTCTTAAAGGAGCTGATCCCAAGTTATGGGCTCCCCTCAATACAAACTAACAAGGACTATCTTTCATTGCAGAACTGACCTATGAGTGAGCAAAATATTGCATATATAATGGAAATATGTATTCTGGAGATCCCAATCTGTAGGAAAACAGAAACCATCAACCATACCTTAAAAAAGACAGTGGCTAAAATATGCCAAGAAACCCACCTGCTGTGAGATAGGTGTTTGCCAAATGCTCTCCTCAAAAGGGTTTCACAGCACAAGGATCAAATTGAGTATGGGGTGTGGTGCTGAGTCAAGGTGTCTGACTAACTTGTGGTCGTGGTGCGCTTGTGCTAGTATTCCTCCATATGAAAATATAGGGTTAACATTTCCCTGTGCACAAGTACAGGGTTAACATTTCCCAGTTGCTATGGCAATGCTGGCCCTTGGTCTCTCTGGGAAAATATCCAGAAATGCCAGTTTTAACCTTGAGTCACAGACACTGGCTTCTAAGAACAGAGGATTCTGAACACAGCATGGTAACCATAATGTTTTGCCGTGCTGTAACCTTCAAGCCTGCCTGTTGTTTCCAGAAACTTTCTCACAATCAACCTTCTGATGATAAAACCATACAATAAATGTGTACAGCCAGCTCTGGATCATTGTTCTCAACCAGAGGGCAGCTTCCCACCTGAAGCCACCTTTCTCTCTAAATGTTTGTCTTTTCTTAATCCCCATCACCCCTCGCTGGGTGGCAGTTGGTACCCAAACAGGGACCTGGACACAGGGAACTTTGGTGAGTAGTTCAGGGGACAATCCTGGGGGATGGAATCATTTAAATAAAGGTATGGAGTGTGATTATATAGTCAGATGTAAAATAAGGAATACACAGGATCCAAAGAGAGGGATGTCTTGTTCAGAGGCCAATTTTCCTAGGGTTAACTCTGAAATACATTTAAAATATTCTTTTTACTAAATCCTAAAAAGGACATGAATATGCTGATCTAATAGCCATCAAGAAGAAATGGCTGTCTGTCTGTCTGAACCTTTGCTTTTAGTGTCTGCATAGCTGTTAAATTTTACATCTGGCATTTCCAGCTGTACAGGACTGCCCTATAATTAAGTCAAAATACAAATGTCAGATAGGCTCTATTTAAATTTCTATCAGGTTAAATCTAATAAAGATTTTAATAAACATCTATAACATTGCCTCCTATGTGTGGAGCTCCACTTACAAAATATTCCCTGTTTTGTGTATGTGTGTACACCTGTGTATTGTTGTGTCTACATATGTCCTTATGCCCATATCTCATGTACATAGGATCAAATTAGACAGAGATAAATGAGTCCTCAAAAATTAAAATTTGAATAAGAAATGGATCCAAACACTTTTTAGTTTATATGATTTTTTTTAAAAAGGTTCAATTTGGATTGGGTAAATAGATAAAAAATAAAGATGTCTTTAAAATTACTAGCTCGCATTTTTCTAGGTGTTCATGCAATTACTAAAGTGTTTGTTTCTATAAACTGTCTCAGATGTCATATCCATTACATCTAGGATTTTTCTTCAACAGGAAAGAGATGACTAATACTGTTAACTACATTTGTTTGACATAGTGGTTTTACAGTTAAAAATAAGTAAATCAGAATTAATATAAATGAGATTAATTCTCCTAGAATTAAAGTAGACATCTGATTAATTTACAGATTCAAAGTGCTAAATATCAACTACTAAATATGAAATTTAGTACACTTAAACTCCATGAGGTAGCATATTTAAATATTATGTTTGTTTACATAAATTGGTAAATGGAAAAAGGTTTGAGATTGCTTTGTTTATGTATCTTCACTAAAAACAAGGTTAAGTCTTAAGATTCTATCATGTGTGATTTATATACTGTTTAATCAGCTTTTTCACTGCTGTGGCTAAAGGATCTGACCAGAACAATTTAGGGAAGAAAGGTTAGTTAAGGGCTCCGGGTTTCAGAGGTCTTAATTCATAGCAGGCTGGCTCCATTGCTTGTTGTAGAAGAGTGTGGCAGAAAGAAGCAGTTCATATGAGAACCAGAAAGCAGAGAAAGAATCTACTCTCCAGATACAAAATAAAAAATAGTATTTCCAGACAGTTAAAAAAATGGGACTTCTTGATGATATGCCTAAGCTTTCCATGGAAAATCCAGGAATACCTTACTGTCCTAGTCATACAATAGAATTGAATGCCTTTCCTAAATGGGAGGATTGTGCCAAGATTATGTCAGTACACATAATGTCTCTAGCAGTAGTGGATTCATTCTGAATTGGTCTCAGAGATTTTATATATATATAAAAATATAAAATATATAATATATATATAAAAATATAAAATATAAATATATATATATATAAATATATATATTTATTTTAGTTTTCGACAGACACAACATCTTTGTATGTGGTGCTGAGGATCGAACCCGGACTGCACACATGCCAGACGAGCACGCTACTGCTTGAGCCACATCCCCAGCCCAGCTGGTCTCAGAGATTTGATAAGGGGCACCCACATCAAAAAATTATGACTTTTTGAGGATTTGTGAGTCATGTTCTGACCTTCAGTGATGGTGGCATACAAAGATATCTGTGGCATTTGATAGCCATGTTAGATTTTATCAATTACACTGGCAACTCTCAAACTGATCTGGTGGATCCCATATGGCTTGCTGAACAAATACTTAATGATTTAAATGGTTTTAATCCTTGGAATATATTAAAACATATAATATGGTATACTTTTGGAATTATGTGTTTGCTACTAATTCTTTTTTGTATTATTACAACCGGATGCCACATGCTCTGAGGAGAAATCTGATAGCTTCAAACAAAACCACATCATTTGCATGTCAAAAATACAAAAGGGGAAGAGATATGGAGAACAGTGATAAGAATTAAGGTGTCTGATTACTTTGTAATCAGAACTTTGTGGTTGTGGTGCACATGGGCTGGGATTCCCCTTATGAAAATACAGGGTTAAGATTTCCCAGTTGCTGTGGCAATGCTGGCCCTTGGGATTCTGAACACAGAGAGGTAACCCTAATGTCTCACCCATTCTGTAACCTCCAAGCCTGCTTGCTTTCCAGAAACTTTCTTACAAATAACCTTCTGATAATAAAACCTGTCTAATAAATGTGTGCAGCCAGCTCTGGATCATTGTTCTCAATCAGAGGACAGCTTCCAACCTGATCCCACCTTTCTATCAACATGTTTGTGCTTTTCTTAATCCCCCATCACCTCTTGTGGGTTTCTGAATTAATGGCTATACAGGTCAAAGCAATTGAACCCACAAAGAAATAGCGTATTAGAGACCCTTCCTTGTACCATGTTCAGAGAAGGGAAATTTTGGCAATAGTAAAATAAAAATTAAAAACAAAACCTCAGTTAAAACAATGAACAATGATCAGTCCAACAGGAACTGCTCTACAAGAGTCTGCTTCTTCCAGGTTACCACCAAGGCTGGAATTTCCTCTTCATCCTTTCTAGAAAAAATCCAAAAGAAAAAGATACAACAGAGAAAACCCTTCCATTCTAGGAACTCCTTCATCACCCAGTTTAAGCCTGAAGCAGCTTAGAAATGTAGTCAGCCATTTGTCCATAAAAATTGACAGTGGACGAAATGTATCAGGGCTTTCCACTCCATGATTTGAACATAATCCTTGCTGCTCTGTCACTGTGGTTTATTTTGAAATGGACTTCTTTTCTTTCTCCCTCCCTTCCTAACCATGGGAAGAGCAAGATTCACCTTCCTGCCCTTGGCTAATTATCTTTCCTTCAGCTCCTGCACCATGGGAATGAAGAAATCAAGATTTTAGGGATGAAGGGAAGGGAGGTGGGGTAGGAAAAGGGAAGAGAGTGATATGACTATATCAGTGAATCTCACTATCACGTATATCCATAAGAACGGGGTCCTAACTAGAATAAGATATATTCCATGCTTGTACAATTATATCACAATGAATTCTACTGTCATGTACAACTAAAAATAACCAAGTTTTTTAAAAAAAGTTCAGGTTTGGCACTAGAAAATCTAAGAAATTGCAGCCCCCCAAGGATACAACTCCTGACAGGGCACATGTGGTCTTAGAACCTCATTGTGAGGCCTTGGTTCCCCAGGGCAGTTATAATTACAGCCTCTAGAAACAAAGGAGTCCCCTGTATTTCTCCTTTGCTCTCAAAGCAACAAAACTTTTTCCATTTTCTCAGAACCTTTTTCTTATCATTGGATCAGCATTGGGGACAAGGACAGAAAGCAGGTCATTCTCTGCCTAACATTTGAGATCTTACTTTCCCAGTAATTCAAAGCATCTTTAAAATAAAGTTACTTGTTACCCAAATCTGACTTTGGCACATTTGACAGTATAGAAATAGCCCCACAATACCAAAAATCATACCTTCAGAAAGGCCATCCAATTCCCTGTTCCACAAAGTCAGAAACATACCTAGTTCTGGATCCCCAGTCTCCTGGTGCTCTGTGCCCATAGTGTATGAGACCCTTCCACAGGGGTGGGAGCAGAATGTGATAGCAGCAGGGGAGCCTCACAGAAAGAACTGGGCCTTCAACGGTATCACTTATAGGCTCAGAACTTTCGCCTTGGTTTATGCATTTTTCAAAAGTAAAATCCACCGATATCTTGCCTCTTAGAAAACATTTTTATATCTTTAAAATATTACTGATAGGGGTTGGGGTGTGGCTCAGTGGTAGAGCACTTGCCTCACATGTGTGAGGCATTGGATTTGATCCTTGGCACTATATTTTAAAACATTTTTAAAGTATTAAGCTTAAAATTTTAAATAAACTTAAATATAAATAAAAATATTTTTAAAAACTGATAAAATACATAGTTTATAAAAAATGAGGATGAAATTAGTGAACATCTATTTTTTTAAATTGATAAACCCAGAGAAGGGCACTGCTGACTCAAGGGTCAAGTCAGGTTATCCGACCAAATGGGAAATTCTCCCATAAACATCCAGCTCACGTAAGGACTGGATGACCTTCCCCACCATGTGGCATTGTCCTGTGCCCTTGTATCTGCATGAAGTGAGTTTTGCCTTGGAAACATCCATAAGAATTCACTGGATAATCTTCTGAGTTCTCTAGAATAGTTTAATCTCCTTTCACAACTCTGAGGACCTAGAGAAAAGGATCACCTTTGACTTTCTCTTCAATACTAGACCAAAAATGTGTCTGCAAGGATTAGAAACTAGAGTTGGGGGAAGATAATCCTAATGTCCAATCCATGATCTACTTTGATGAAACCTCTGCCAAAACATTCCTATGCTCCCCAGATTACTCAGTTGCTAGTACAAGAGGCTCCATTCCAAAAACTCAAGCTGCTCTGTAGGAGGAGGTGACTGAACAGGGGCTGATATCCTCTAGGAACACTGAGACACGGCAGCTACTGGAACCTGTGTCAGTCTCCTGCAGGTCTTAATGGAGAACTAGGAAAAGATACAGCAGTGACCGAGGACATATCATCCTATCATGTTTCCTAAGGGGAGACTCAAAAAGACATTCCAATAGGGCATCTGTGCCTCAGAAAGATAAATGGAGAAGAGATAAAAAGATGTTTTATAACTGAATGTCAGGTGATTATTCCCTGAATTCCTGTTATGTGGATAATCATAAACAACAACAACAAAAAATTTTTAAAATGCCATGAATAACTTAGTGAAAATGAATTAAAATACTTTACCACTTAAAATGTAGCATGGGTACATGTTTAATTATGTAATGAATTGGAAGGAGGAATACAGCATTTAGAAAGACCATGCTTTCCACAGACTTGGGAAACAGTACAAAATAGGTGACCTCTGGGTTGGAACGAGTGACAAGGATTGCTACAGACCACAGATGCTCCCAAAAGAAATCTTCTACATAAGTCAGGATTCTCCCATGATGACCATCCCTGTGTTCATGACCCATTTTGAGTCAGTGTAAGGTATAGGCAAGGAGCCACACAGAGGGCTCTAGATCTCTCCAAGGTATCCAATCAGGAACAGAGTGAAGCAATCATGTGGGCCAGAAAGAACAGATATCAAGCTATACCTGTGCTGGAATGGAATTCACAGATTTAATACCTAACCTTAGGCCAAGCTGCTTCAAACCAACCCTGAGCCCCTGTTACACCACACCTAACCCTGGAGACTTATCATTTCCTGACTCCTGCTGTGTCCAGGCAACCTCTCTACAAATGCTCCAGCACTTGAAACATCAGAGTGACAAGGCCTGTGACACAGACACCCAGACCTCAGGGAACCTGAAGATGGATTCAGAGCTTTGCTTGAGCCAGAGACAAAAATCTTTCAGATTAGGAAGTCTTATCTGCCTTTTATCCCTTTACCCCTCTTATCTACCTGTGCCTCTGACTGGCTAATTCTCATCCCATCATCCCTGAGTGGACAAAGCTCCAGGCTCAGATTCCTCTGGACCTGAGTGACAGGTGAAAAAATTCAAAGCCTGGTAACAGAACACAAGATTGACAGGTTCCTGGCTACAACCCTTTTCAGAGAGAGCTTCCTACCTTGAGGAATAGCTGACCTTGCAAAGAAAACATTTGAATTTCACCTGGAATATACAGTTGTATCAATTTATCAATATCAATAATGTACATTCATAAATGTAAATAATCAAAGAGCAAGCAACCCATATATCCAACAGCAGATTACCTAATAACTGCTAGGGATGGAAGTACAGACTAGAATCCCAGGAATTCTGGAGGCTTAGGAGAATTAAGTATGAGCCAGTTTAAGGATTATCTGCCTCAAAAATGAAAAATAAAAGGTCTGGAGATGTTGTTCAGTGGTAGAGTACACCTGGATTCAGCTGCAGTCCTGCCGAAGGCACAACCATAATCATAACTGATGACTAAAATTCGGTATGTCCACACACTGGAATTTTACTCAGTAAGAGTTTAATTAGAGTACTAAAATATCATAGAGATGGCCTTGAAAACATGGTAAGGGAAAGAAATCAGAGGAACTGGCCACACAGAGCAGAGGTCAAATTATCTAAACTTTTAAGACAAAGCCAAGGCATGGAAAGAAAATCCATCTGATGAACATCACACCCCAGTGTGTGTGTGGGGGGGCAGAGAAATCAGGATCGTGCTGGAAGGCGCTGGGTGTTTAATCTGTAACACAGGGAGCTAGAGAGCTGTGGAGCTGGAGAGCTGTGGTTGCTCACAACACAGTGAATGCTCTAAGTGCTGCCGAATCGAATCATGCCCCTAAACATGGTCACAATGGTAACCTGAAAAAGACAGACACTGATCCAGGAGGCACAGAGTATTTGTATTCTAAATAGCAAATATATACAAATATATTCAGAGCAGTGAGCCACAGCCAATAAAAAGGGAAACAGAACGCCAGAGACTGGATGGGTGACGAAGATCACTTCCATAATGAGGGGCGCTATGTGCATTTGCCATGGCTCCAGACTTGATCCTCAGGGAACTGATGCTCTTTTCTTCCTATGGATGATTGATGTGTATCAGAGAAACACGTCCCAATAGCCACGAGTACTGGATATGCGTCAAGTGTTTCCCATACAGACCCAGCTAAATGTGATTAGGTCTGTATTTCAATACAGCCATATCTATGTTTATAGAAGCACAATTCACAATAGCCAAACCATGGAAGCAGTTCATGTGCCCATTAATAGATACAAACACACACCCTGGAGTTTTACTCAGCTATAAAGAATAATTAAATAATGACACCTGCCAGGACATGGATGGAAAAGGAGAACATCATGCTAAGTGAAATAAATCAGGCTCAGAAGAAAAAGGGTCAGAGGTTTTCTCTCACGCACGACAGCCAGAGCAAAGCAAGGAGGAAAGGGGGCTGGAGATCTTAGATACAGGGAAGGCTGGAAGGAGCGTGAGGGAGGGGGAAGAGGGACAGAAAAGGAGAGAAACGGGGAATGGATTTAACACAATCATATTGTGTGCATATGTAATACCATAAATTCCACCTTTATTTACATGTAGAAAGCACCCAGCAAAAAGTAAGTAAATGAGTGAAAGGAAGATCAGTAGAGCAGACAGGAGGATGTTGGGAGGGAGCATAGAAAGGGAAAGGGGCAATGAGACTGAAAGGGAGTAGATGGAATCCCACCATGTATGATTTTGTCAAAATAACCCAACTACTGTGTGTAACTATGATGCTCTAATAACATAAAGCTCTTCCTTTACTTTGTGCGTTGGGAATTCAACCTGGGTTCTTGCACAAGCCAGGCAACCTCTCCACCATGGGGCCGCATCCCCAGCACAAAAGTAGGTTTCTAATCTTGATCATTTCTTTTGGAAGATCACCTAATGTCACTCTCATATTTATTGTTTTATAACATTTATTATTGTTCAAATAAACTTTTCTCATATCTTAAGTAGCATTCTATTATAATTATTATCATGATAATTATTATTATTTTCTTGACACCTGCTGAGTAGGAAGTGACTTCCTCAAATCCGTGCAATGACATGCAATTTCCATTCTTGAGATTTGTTATCTGGTAAACCTGGCCTTACAGAAATAATTGGTAAGTTTTTCTTCTTATATTTTTAGAAGTGATCATGAATTATTGTTAGTGCTTCATTATTGAAAGTTTGGCAGAAATCACCAGTGAAGGCATTTTTTTTTTCCTTTTATGTTGTTCTTGTTTAGGGTATTGTTGGCTGGCTGCCTTTGGACTAGGTTTTGACTCTGAAGCCCAGGTTCAAATCATCATTCCGTTTAAGCCTCACAAGTGGCTGGGACTACTGGCATGCACACCCAGGACCAGGTGTTAGCCTCTTTTTAAAAAATATTTATTTATTTATTTAATTTTTAGTTTTAGGCGGACCCAACATCTTTGTATGTGGTGCTGAGGATTGAACCCGGACCACATGCATGCCAGGCGAGCGCGCTACCACTTGAGCCACATTCCCAGCCCCAGCTGTTAGCCTCTTAAAGGGATATTTGTAATTAAGTTAAATTTTATTTTGTAGGTCTATTTTCTATTTGGTCACAACAAGGTCTATGAATGTATCCTATTTAATCTTATTGTAAATTTCAAAATCCATGGCTATCTAGGAATTTATACATAAGAAGTTATCTTCCAATTTCTAGGTTTTCATGCAATTAAGATGGAATGAGGAAGAACAGCAGGGCCTGGCATTTTGTGAACTGACAATGTCTCAGGATGCCCAGTGTAGGATGGAGAATACACACTATTTAGCACTCATACTTCTGTTTGACGTTAAAACAACTTACAACTAAAGTATTTTTTAGATAATTAATGATGCTGAAAAGTGTTTCTATACATTCATACATTTGTTTAAGTTTTAGGGAAATGTCTATTTAGGCATTTTGCCATATTTAAATTAGGTTATTAGTCTTTTCCCCTTTTTTTCTTTTTTGATGAGTTGTAGGATTTTCATATATTTTTGATATTTAATTTTTCTCAAATATGTGACAACCAAACATTTTCTCCAATTCAGTCTACTTTTACATTTTAATGATGGATTTCTTTGCTGTACAGAAGCATTTTTGGCTTTATATGGACTCGCTTGTTTATTTTGTTTCTCTTCATTCTTCATCCTACCCAAAACTACTGCCAACACCAATGTCAAAGAATTTCTCCCATTTTCTTCTGGAAGTTTTATGGTTTCAGTTTATATCACAGTGAGATATCACCACATTCTTGTTAGGATGGCTTTTATCAAAATGACAGTAGGTACCGTACACTGCAGAGGATGTGCAGAAAAGGAAACTTGGACTCTCTTGCCAGGAATATAAACTGGTATGGACATCATGGAAAACACCATGGGGGATTTTCAAAAAGTAAAACTAGAAATACCACATGATCCAGATGTTTTCCTGAGCATATGCCTGTGTTACTCAAGGTCCTTCAGAAAAACAGAATCAGTAAAATCTACACGTATACATGTGCATATAGAAGGGGACTCGTCAGATGGATTCACATGATCATAGGATGAACAGTCCTAAAACCATTGCCTTCAGGCTGCAAAACTGGGGAACTGGTAAGATTCAGTCCAAGAGGCAGAACACTGAGGTGGAAAGACCCCCGCAGAGCCAATGGTGCAAGTCCACATTCAAAGGCTGAAGAATCTGAAGTCAGGTGTCCACAGGTAAAGCTATCAGGAAAAAAGCACCCTTCAAGCTTGGAGCCTCTTGACAGGTCTTCCCACTGCTCTCTGACCCAATCATCAGGAAACAGACTCACACATGCCCCCACAGGTATTCTAGAGCAATTGTTAGGCAAACCTCAATCTACTCTTGCTGACAGCCCAAATTAGCCATTGCAATAATTTAAGGAAATGAAATCCACCTTTAGGAACTCTCACGTTCATTGCAACATTATCCACAATAGCTATTTCATGAAAACAACCTATATGTCCATTAAAGAATAACTGAATGAGAAAATTAGGGTATCTCTTTTATATAAACATACATATATAATCTTTTTCAGTTTTTAAAAATTATTTTGAGGCAGGATCTTTTTAAAATATTTTTGGGGGGTTGTAGATAGACACAATACCTTCATTTTATTTATTTATTTTTATATGGTGCTGAGGATTGAACCCAGAGCCTCACACATGCCAGGAAAGCACTCTACCACTGAGCCACAGCCCCAGTCCCGAGACAGGGTCTCCTAAGATGGAGAGGGTCTTGCTAAAATGCTGAGGCTGGCTTCAAACTCATGACCCTCCCCCCTCAGCCTTCTAAGCCCCTGGTATTACAAAAGGTATGTACCCCCACACCTGGCTTATCATTCAGGCTTTGAAAGAAAAATGCAGAAGCTGTAGTTGGGAGTACTGGCAAAAGTTGAAGGCCAGCCTTAGTAATTTAGCAAGATACTGCCTTAAAAGTGAAAAATAAAAATTTTATCTCATTGGGAAAGCAACCCTGGATTCAATCCCCAGCAATAAAAGAATATTCTACCATTTGCAATATATGGATAAAGCTGGAGGAGTTCATTCCTAGTGAAAAGATACAGACACAGAAAGAAGTCCATTGCAGACTCGGTGTGGAATCTGGGGTGGAGGGAAGATGAACACAGACAGAGAGAGAGAGAGTGGTGGCTGTAGAGCACCAAGTTAATAATACTGGGTCATATACTGCAAGTTCCCAAGGACAGTAATGTCTCAGGTGTTCTTACTACAGAATGAAGTAATTATGTGAGATTATGGGTCTTATTCACACATGTCAATTGTACACATTAATGGGATTCAGTGTGATACGTTCATATATGCATATGCATGTATTGATAATATTCAATTATTATCAATATTATCAATACCCTCGATGCCCCAGCACCCTCCCCAGCCACAGTGATCAATATTCTACCTTCACATAAACTTAAATTTAAGTTATCATGTATGAGATGTGATACTTTGTGTGGTTTTCTTCACTTAGCATTACATCATCCAATTTCAACTATTTTGCTTAACATTATAGGGTTTATTTTTATTCATTTTCGGATAATATACCATTGTGAATATATAACATAATTTCTGATGGATACACTAAACTGCTTAACCCCACTGATTTTTTACTTTATATGCATTGCTAAACACACTGTTATACAACTCGGATTTATACCACAAAGGAAAGAAACACCAACAAAAGATGCTATGCTCCTTGGCCTGGTTTTAACAAACTGAAAAGAAGCAATCCAAAGCATGGACTAAGATCCAGGTCTCTGTTGCTCTAAATGTGTTAACAAAAAGATAAAAAAATGCTAATTCTCTTTAATCCTGACACACATTAATTTGGGAGTGTCCAATAGATTATATTACACACACTCACATACACAGACAGACAGACAGACACACACACACACACACACACACTGCTTTCATGCAAAAGAGATAAAACATTAGGGTGATAGGAGATGGTGATTCAAAATATTGTTGCACTTTTATACTCTCAGTGCTCCAATTATTTGGCACACTACTCCCAAGTTCATTCATCCATCAATTTATCTATAACTGAAATCTTATTATTGTTCTTATTTGTGTGTGACAGAGAAAGACAGATACAGAGATAGACTATCATTTCTTTGCTGGTTTCTGCCACAAGCTAGGCAAGAAGTTCTGCCTTGGTGGTGCCTGGAGGGCCACGGACGCTGACATTTCCCATCAAGCAGGTGCATCTAGAGCAGAGCTGATGTGCACTTGGGTGGTGGAACGGGAGTGAGTGATGTCTGTGGGTTTGTGGGTGGGGGTGATGGTCAGGAGCTTAGACTAAGTCCTATTCCTGATCACCAAACACACCCACAGCCTTGCGTCCATTCCTGTGTATCTCCTACCACCCTGCAGTTGGACCTCGAGGACTACTCATACCCAGATAGCTCAGCATTGAGTTTTCTCAGAGTCCTCTTTCTCACACTTTGAAACACCTAGTCCCCCTTCCTCTTTCCATGTCCCAAACAATTATTTTTATAATGTCTGGGGAACCTTTAAATACTTAATAACTGTATTTGAAATAGTACTTGGCTTTCCATTTCTTAGGCTATGGAGAGCCATTCCCTCTCTTTGTGGCCGCCATCTTCCACCCTCAGGAATAGAGATAGTAACACACATTTGCAAGTCTACATCTCATCCTGAGCCAACTTATAATAATATCAAAATCAAGAATGCAATCCCTGCCGGGAGTGGTGGCACACACATGTAATCCCAGCTGCCTGGGAGGCTGAGTCTGGAGGATCACAACTTTGAGTCCAGCCTCAGTAACTTAGTGAGATGCTGTCTCAAAATAAAGATATGGTAAGAATCTCAGCCAAACTCTAGTCCCTACAAGTCAGAAACCAAGAGAACAAGAAAACAAGCTGCCATAAACACATTTCCAGACACAAGAGGTGACAGAATCACTAGCCAGGGGAACTTTTTGTTCCCCATCCAGAAGATAGAGTCAGGAAAGAAATCCATCAATCTCCAAAACTAAAAACAGTATCATCAGGAAATTATGAAAGCATCAGACCTTTCCTTATGTAGATCAGGGTTGTTTACTGCAAATAAAAAAAAAAATTCACTGTTAGCTATAGAATGTTTCTTCAGGAACAAATTCTGAGATTTAGTGTAAAGCAATGAGGGAAATGTTCCTCATAGTACAACACAGAACATATTAATACTTTAGATTGAAGAAGTTGTATGACAAAAGTGTTGCTGTTTCTGACAATAAGATCTAATCTCCAAAAATATTCTGCAAAAGATGTACATGGCTTTGACGACCACTAGTCAGCTTTATCATCTACCATGTGAGCATCTGGCAACACGGTTAATTTAAATGGCAGAAAGAAACTTTCCTCCTGTGAAAGAAATCTTCAAAAATATTATTGCTAAAATAGTAGGAATTTATTTTCAGTTATGAATGTTTTAAGTATCCTGACAATGGACTAGTGTCACAGTCTCCTTCCACAGACTGTAAGAAAAAATCATTCTACCTTCTAGTGACTGCTGACACTGCTCACCTTAGGGTCACAAATGTTTCTCTTCTATTTGTTTTGACAGGGATTTAACCCCATGCATATTAAACCTGAGCTAGAGCCCCAGCCCTTGTTTTAAAATTTGGAGACAGGTCTTGCTGAGTTGCTGCAGATCTACCTAAGTCCCTGAGGTTGACCTTGAAATTGTAATCTTCCTGACTCTGCCTCCTGAGTCTTTGGGATTATAGGCATATGCCAATGTACCCAGTTAGAAAACAAATCCTTTAAACAGTTCATGGTAAAACAAAGTAAAAGTACTGTGCCATTTGAATCATAGCATGGGAAACCAATAGCTGATAATATTGTGGAGAGGGGACTTTGTCATTGGGAATGTGGAAAAGAAGCTGGAATTTTAGGAATTTATTGGCAGATGCACAAAGGTTTAAGATGGGAGACAGGGTTCTGGACTTGGCAATTTGCTTCCCATGCATTTAGAATATTCAGCAGGATTCAGGCAGGTGGCACATACTTATAATCCCAGCAACTCAGGAGACTTCAGTATCTATTCAAGGCTAAACCGAGAAACTTGGTGAGACACTGTCTCAAAAAAAAAAAGTACTGGGAAAGTAGCTCAGTGGTAAAGTACCTCTGCATTCAGTCCCTAGTCACTGCCCCCCACCCAAAAAAAAAAATAGAAAGGGAGAAAGAAAAGCAAGCTCAGCAGGAAGGAGGAACTGAGGATCCTGTAGACTACAGCCCCGATGCAGGAAAACAACACATGTAGTTGTGATTCTGATGATCATCCCACTACTCAGTCCCCACACAACCCGGGAATGTGCTAGAATGCTGACACTTAAGTGCCCAGATAGGGCTTCAGGTAGGGGCTGAAGACACTCTGCAGAGATAGGGCAGGGTCTCCACCACCGACATATGCCCCACTTTACTGTCCAGCTGGGAATCAGGGCTGACCTTCCCCAGAGCAGACCCAGCCCTACAGATCACAGAGACTACCACAGGGATTCCCACTCACGACTCATGACAGTCAGTGTGGCCAGTGGCCAGGAGCCTCGCTTCCTGTTTCAGGAGGCCACTGCACACTCACCATTCACTGGCTTTTGAGTGGCCCAGTTTTCTCCTTGTAGATCTTTAAGCACCTGCACAGCAGAGCAAAGAAGCCTCCCGAGCAAAGCAGCAGGAGCCTAGTGATGGCCACCAACACTGGCAGGCCCTGGAGCCACCCAGGGTGGCCAAGCCTGCCCTCTTCACTGGCTGTGTGCTGGACTGAACAGTGCTTACCTAAGGGCTCCTGAGGGACAGGGCTTAAGGCTTCACCCTCTCAGGCTGAGCCCAGTGAGTCTTCTGTCTGGGTGACAGATGACATTAAAAGCAAGAATGAATGGGGTCAGAATGACAGGTTCTTGGCTGCAGCTTTCTTTCTTCTTTTGAGGTGCTGGGAATTGAAATCCATAGCCTCAGGCCTCTGCTAACCAAGGGAAGGTTTTCTTGTAGTAATGGAATCCAGCCCAGCCAGGAGGATATTTGCCTTGAACATTGCATATAAGCTCCTTTCAATTTAGGGTTATAGATGTGTGTATATTAGTCATGAATGGAAATAGTATAATGACACTTCTTGTAAAATTTCACCTCCTTTGTCTGCTCTCTGCTCTTGTGAAGAGACAGATTGAACTTTGAACTGGGAGGCACCCACACAAAGCAGCAATGTTGAATGACGATATGTGAGGAACAAGGGTAATTTAAAAGTTTCCAGAGTTCCCAAATCCAGATGAAAGGATGCATGATTGATTGTCAAAAACATTCCAGGAAAAAAAAAGAAAGAAAGAAAAACCTTCAAGAAAGAGGAACAGTTGTTATTCATTTTGAGAAAAAAGGAAAAAGGTGGTTTACTGCTTTGCTAGCAAAGGAGAAACAGAAAACTCCTGGCCCAGAGCCTGTGATTCTCAGCAGGAACAGGAGGCTTTTAAAGAGGTGATTCAAAGGCTAAGTTCCATGTGTTCTCTGTTGGAGTTGCAATTCACTTGTTAATTTGGGAGACAGTCATTTCTGAGATCTTGTGGTACAACCAAAAAGTATGGATTATTTCCTTCCTGTCATGGGTAGTACTCAGGGACTGGTAAATCTACCTAAAATAGGAAAGAAAGGTAATCCTGTTTTCCCTGAGAATAGGGAGGGGGAGAGATCAGGGAGGAACAGGGAGAGAGGAAAAGAAGAAAGCATATCCATTTTAAAAATAAACTGCAGCGGCAGAGCAACAGGGGTTATACTCAAGCATAAAGTGGACCACTGTTGCATTTCCCCACTGTCAAATTCTGCATTCCATTTCTATGGAAAAATGGGCAATGACAAAAACTCCAAACTAGAAGCAGATATTTTAGGGAATGTGTCATTCACCAATTTACTTACCAGATGATTTGAGGAAATATATTCATTTTTCCGCAGCCACAGGGAAGAGAGATTTTCCTAATTTATTTTTCCTGTTAAAATTTCCAAAGATAAACCCTAGAATTTAATTTGAAATAGCCTCCAAAAACAGAACAGAGAAGGAACCTATAGTACACACTCAGGAGAAGAAAAAAGGCAAATAAACATTTTTAATGATTAAAAAAGCAAAATAAGTTTCTCCCTGAAATCTCTCTCCTGCCTCTTTGGATGGCTTTTCTTTTTTTAATTTTTAAAATATTTTTTAGTTACACATGGATACAATGTCTTTATTTTGCTTATTCATTTTTATGTGGTGCTGAGGATCCAACCCAGTGCCTCACATGTGAGAGGCAAGAGCTCTTGTCACTGAGTCACAACCCCAGACCTGGATGGATTTTCTTATCTTTGAGAAAACAAAACAAAACAAAATGCAGGGTACAGACTTGAACTGCCAATTATATAGGAGATATCTACAATAATCATACAAAAATCAACATCTTTGGACATTAGAAAAATGTAAAATAAAACCCATTGTAGACAACATTAAATAGTATAGAAGAAGATATGAAGCACATGAATTCTCATAAACTGAAGTTTAAGTTGTTATTATTTATTTGTGGAAAGTGTTTTACTATTGAAGATACCTGATACTCTCCCACCTTAGAGATTTAGGGAAATCACCATGACAACATGTAAGAACAACCATGTTCATCCAAACATGGGAAACCCAGGCAGGTGGTTTAGGAGAATGTACATTTTGGAAGAGAGAAATAAGGAACTGTGGGAAAAATGGTCACTAGGGGCCAGCCACATTCTTGCTTATATTATACTTGGTTTTAAAACGGTACAAAGTACCATGTTTAAATTGTATATTGGTATTACAAGCATGTCGTATTTCACATGTACACATGTTTGAATAGAAAAAAATTTAGAAACTATGAGAAAATAAAAATAAACAAAAGCGCGTGAAAGAATCACGGCATCCCATGTGTACATGTAACAAAACTCATCATTACAAAGATGAACATTTTTCAATCTATCTACAATATTTTCCCATCAAAGTTCTTGTGTCATAGTGAATTTCATTTTATGTGTATCTATGAAGCAGGAATCTAAAAATCTATGAATAAATAGAAGGATAACCAGGAGAGGGCGAATGTGGAAGGCAGGAGGAGAGGGAAAACGTAATTACTGGGGACTGAAATGGAGCAAATTATATTCCAAGCCTGATGGATTATGTCAAAATAAACCCCAATAGAACTATAACTGTAATGCACTGATAAAAAAAAAATTCAGCATGCTTTACTTTTAATAAAAGAATGCAAAGCACAAAGTCCTAAAACTCATCCACAGTTAAATATGTGTTAAGTAAGCCAAAAAGCTTTTTTAAAAAAAGTATATATTTTTTTTAGTTGTAGATGGACACAACACAATGCCTTTGTTTTTATGTGGTGCTGAGGATCGAACCCGGGTCCCGTCCGCGATAGGCGAGCGCTCTACCGTTGAGCCACAATCCCAGCCCCCAAAAAACTTTTGAATTACAAGAGCAAAACAAGTAGCTAACATTACCTGACACACGTATATTAGACATGAAGGAAAAAAAAAAAAAAGCAAGGAATCACAATATAAACAAGTCCATAAAGGAATCCAAATGTGTGTTAGAATTACATTCTTCATGACACTAGAAAGATCTCTATAAATGGAACCATAACACGGCCAACCTCAGCTACTTAGCTAGTCCCTGTCTCAAATAAATAAAGGTAAAGTACCAGGACGTAGCTCGGTGGTAAAGCACCCCTGCGATCAGCCTCCAGGACCAAAAAGAACCGGGAGAGGAAGCTGCTAGCCCAGGGGAAAGCCAGGTCCCTAGACCGCAGCTCTCCCGCAGGGAAACCCCTAGTGCAGGGCAACCCGGACGCCGTCCAACCTGTCAATCACCGCGTCCTCAGGGAAGAGGCCGGCGGCGGCCCGCGCTCACGCCAGAACCGACCTGCGGCCGGAGCCGGCTGCGCGGCGTCCCCGCCCGGCTGGCCCGTGGGACTCAGGCCCGCAGAGCCCGGGGGCTGCCGGAGTCCTGGCGGTCAGCTCCGCTCCCGCCGCAGCGGCACCCAGGGTCTCCCTCCCCAGGCCCCAGATGCCCCCCGCACACTCACCATTTCCTGGCACTCGCGAGCCAGGCTCAGAGTGCCCACAGGAGACCCTAGCCTGAGGGCAGGAATGGCGGAGTCCGGGAAAAGCGCCTCGGCCGGATTGCGGAGCCCGCCCCCTCCTTGCCGGCCGTGAGCAGGATTGGACAGCGCTCACTACTCTACGCGCTCCTTATTGGACACGGCTACAGACCGCGCCCCCTGAGTGTGAGCCCAGTGAGCCTGCCTTCTGAGTGACAGAAAAGGACAACCAATCCAGGCATGCATGAGGCCAGAATGACAGGCTGTGGCTTTCTTTTTCTTTTTCTTTTTTCTTTTTTTCCTTTGAGATCTGGAAAGGACACCCCAGAGCTCCAGGCTGCAGTGATTTTAAGGGATAATTTCCTCCCAGAAGTGGGGTCAAGCCCCACCATCAGAACATTTGCACTTAAGCTTGCATATGAGGTCATCTCAACTTATGGATTGTATATGTTGCCACATTATCCATGAAAGAAAATAATATAATGACAGTTACTGTAAAATGTCATTTAACTTTTCTGCTCGCTAGTCTTGTGAGGAGACAGATTAAATTTTGAACTGGGAAGCAACCCCTTAAAGCAACGATATCCCATGAAAACCATATGCAAGGCACAGAATTTTTTCTAGTATTTATATCATAAAAGAAAAGAAACAGTTGAAATTGATTTTAATAACATAACCTGATATTTCAGAATATTAAAAGAAATACTACTAGTGAAGTTTATGTTATTTGGAACAACACCCTCAAATCTCTCTCCAGCGTATCTCAGTTCACAGCAGCCACGTTCCTGATTTGAGAGCCATGGGTGCCCTCCATTAGGGAGGTAAGGGGCCTGCTCTAACCCTCTATATGCTAGCATTAAGGGCTACAGTTGCTTACTAGTATTTCTTCTCAGGTCTAAAGACACAATGCCCTGAGTGAGAGCAGGGAGCTCCAACCAGGAAGTGTCCACTTGATGCTGGTCACAGGTTCTTTCCGATTGCAGAAATCAGACAGCAAACAAATGAAGATGAGATCCCAGGAGGTGAGGGGCACATACCCTGCAATCTGTCCCCAGCCTTGACTCCATTGTTTAAGTAATTTAAATGCAAACTTATAGTTTGGCAATTTGGCCTTAGACCTAATGGCCAGGCTGTGATATCTGTTTTCTCCTCTGGTCAGAGGCCCACGATGGTAAGCAGCTAGGCTGGTAATCCTGATGAGCTACATCTCATTCCAAAGCCAAAATACCTCCACCAGATCACAAGGTTTATTCTCTTCAGACTTGGAAAGTGACAATTATTCAAAAAAAAAACACAGAATCTGTGAGATATAGGTATAATATAGTATAGTGTATTACATATTATAACACATATAGAACCCTCTCATGTATCTGAGTCATCTTGGGGCTCCCATTCCAGGATCCGGGGAATCTGGTTCTGTTTACATCTAGAGAAAACATCAACTAGAATTAATCTCAACCCACCATTACACAACAAAATATAGGTTGACATTGAAAATGTGGTGCAGTTAATCAAGATTTATCAACTATAAAACAGGCTGATCTAGAGGGCTGTAAAATACCACCAAGTCCTGTGTTTTTAAAGCACAGATGGAAAGGCACTGTAGAGGTGAGCAGCTGAAACTTCTTTATTGGGAGAATAGCATGAAGGGAGGTCAAAGGGGGACATATAATGTTTTATGTCATCAGCTGAATTGTGTCCTCTCCCCAAATCTCATAGTGGATGTTCTAAGTACCAGTGCCTCAGACTGTGGCTCTATTTGAATATATGGCTCATGAAGACATGATCAGTGTTAATTCAGTTAGTTGGGGTGAGGGCTAATCCAATTAACACTTTGTCCTTATAAGAAGTAGCAATAAGGATACAGAGAAGCACAGGGAAATGTCATGCAAACATAGAAGAAGATGGCAATCTCCATGTCAAACATTGGCCTCAAAGGAAATCCTTCCAGCCAGCACCCTGATATGTAGCCTTGGGAATTAGGACAAATAAACTTCTGTCCTAAAACCCCATCTGTGGTATTGTCTTTTGATACCATATGGTACTGAGGCAGCCCACTAGGACACACATACTCTGTCCCTGCAGCATGTCTGAATGAAGATGCAGTTGAATCATGTCACATTCCACCAGCACTGAAAGGCTGAACTGCTGCAAGAAATGACATTTCTCACTGGAACATTATGAAGGCAGGTGAGGACACAGCTGCTGGCCTGATGGGGCTTTAGAGATTTGTTTTGTGGTGTGGCACAGTCCTGAAAAACTCAGAGAGTACTTTTACCTCAATTGTTTGTGCAACCCTCACTCCTCTTTGTCCCAACACTTTCCTGGCAAAGGTGTGAGTTTTTAAGTCTTGTAAAGGAGTGTAAGTACAGTGGAGGTGACTGGCACATGGGCTACCTGGGGCAGGTAGCTAAAACGAAAACAGTAGCCACAGGAAAGGAACATTCAGGGCCCAGTAAACATTGAAAATGATGTGAAAATGTTTTCTCTGTTATTTCTCCAAGTGTGCAATCTGGAGATTCACACCTATTCAGTTGCCAGAGGGAGGAATGCAGTCTAGATTTCTTGGGCAATGGGAATGCAGGTCACTCAAGTGGTCAAGTCCTCAGACAGAGACTGGAGGAGTCCCCATACTTGGCCATTTGTCCTGGCCTGTCCTAGAAATCTCCCGTTCCTGCCATGGAGACCCTTCCCCACTAGGCTCATCTAACCTCAGACCAGAGATACCATTGTTCATGGTGTGGTGAGCTTCCTCTTCCCCAAGGAGACAGAATTAACAAGGAGCTGCATGGAACTCGCAAAGAGATTGTCTTACATGTAGGCCAAAAATTAACGCCGACCATCCTGGCTGACTCCACAGGGGATACTTCCATTGAAAATCTTTATACCCAGATCAGGTAAATGTGAATATGTACATAGGCCTCCATCCAGTGGTGATGCTAGATCAGAATAAGGTCTCTGGATAAACATTTGTGTAGCAAAACTAGGATCCAATACTTAATATCCACCCTACCAGGAATGTCCAGTGGTGCAAACATGAACATTCTGCCAGTTTCAACATGAGATACCCTACTCCTGTCATTGCAGGTCACCTAGTCTCCCCCACCAGAGAGAGAGAGAGAGAGAGAGAGAGAGAGAGAGAGAGAGAGACAAAGGACTTCCCAGGGGTGGTCACAGGACTGGCCTGGAGTGGTCCTCTCTGGGCTGCTCTTTTACCCATGGGTGCCTCCTGATAAGCGGCCACAAGGGTGTTGTTTCAGGGCTGAGTCCACATGTGAAAATGCTCCCACTCTAAACTTTTTGGGCCTAGAGCCTTGGAAAGTTTGCACACATCAAGAAAACATCTTGCTCTGTTGTGCATCTCCCTTCACGTGAGCTGAATAGGGGACTGTCTCCAGAATGCATGTGCCTGGTCACCAGAGTTCTACGTTCTGTTGGGTCATAACACTAAAAAATTGAGGTCGCTTCCTCCAAGTGCAATGAGCTGGACCTCTTCCTGTACTAAGACCTCTCTAAAGTGTCCTTTGGATGCTGACTTGTCATCTGCTTCTCCATGCAAAATGGTACAAACAGAAATGGCCTTTCTGCCCCTTGGGAAGCTGCCAGTGTGACGCTGCCCACCTCGGTGGAGGCTCACAGCAGGCCTGGCAGGTGCCCTGGGGAAGACTCAGACCTCGATGGCAACATGAGAACCCGACTAAACTAAATCGAGTTTAGTCCATATCTTGAGTCCATGCTCTGTCTGGAGGCAGAAAACCGCCATCATCATAGAAGAGTAAAACCCACCATGTACCAATGTAAACCCAGCTGGGCCTGGGCTCCCTGGCTCAGTGCTGGGCCACTTTTGGAGAAAAATGCCTGCGACGGCCACATGATGGCAGCCTTGCACAAACCGAGGCCAACCTGAGTGCTCTCCCTGGTTCCACCAGTCACAGGGATCCCAGGCAGTGGGTGCAGGTACACCTGCCTTTCTAAAAAACCTCAGAGGCCCTGCCCAGCGTGCATCCTTAATTGCAGCTGGACACTCTGTACTTTACAAGAGAAAACACAGCATCAGAACTGCCAACCCCTGCCTGTCTTAATGAAACAGAACTGGTCTGTTTCAAAGGGAGCTGTGTGCTGCCTTGCTCCCCAAATTTCAGTGCTGCAAAAAGTCACATAGTACAGAGAAGACATATTGTAAAGAGGAGCTCAAGGGTCTCTGTGTTTAAGGAACAACGTGTGGCTTTCAGTGAGCCCAGGAAAGCTGATTCCAGAATTTCCTAACTTTGTAAATAACTCCATAGACTTGCCAATAAATAAATATGTAAAGACTCTGACTAATCCACTGAAATGCACCCTGCTTCTTTCTGCCCTAGTTAAATGTGGGAGGCCTTAAGACTCCTGTTCCCGAGATCCCTTCACATTGCATGATACAGCTGGGAGTTGGGTCCTTTCTGCTCCACTGTGCTGCACCCTGAACCTCTACCTTCCTCTCAGTCTCTGACACCTTTGACAGCCTCTACTGTGGGAGAGATTCAGAAAATACTGGAACACACTTAGAGACATTTCATCCTCAGGCTATGATGCCTTCAGTTTGGTTCCATGTTCCTTTCAGTATTTTGAAGTTTGTTTCTCAGTAACTGCATTCAAGTTATTTTGGGGATCAGTTTGCTCCATTTATGACATGGAAACAATGTTTCTCTTGAAGCACTGACTGGCAAGCTTAAGGCACATGTCCAGGATTCATGGATGCCTAGTACACAGATGTCTCACCCTTGATGATGAGAAAAATGGATGTGGGGTGAGAAGAGGGAAGGGAGCCAGAGGGGAGGACAGAAAATGCGCCTGCCCCCATGAAGTGCAGGCTAACGGGAGCCAGACCTGGTCCTCAGGTCTTGGTGAGAGGAGTGGGTACTTTCCTAGCTAAGGCCATTTCCCCAGCTAAGCCAGCCTCAGACTGGTAACAAATGTGCCCAATGTCCTCCCAGCCCTGGTGTGCCATGTGACTGTGGGAGTCACAACCTGAGGTCAGTGCACTCTTGGCTTATTGAGGTTCAATTAATGCAGCCATTCTTTCCAGGGATCTTGGGCCAGGTGCTGTGCTGAAGGCTGGCACAGACTCTTGGCATGGTAGACATGGCCTGCTCTCTCCTAGGATTTTCTGGCCAGTACAAGTAGCAGCCTCAAGAAGAAGAAAAGGCTGTAGGGGACCAGGCTCTAGTTTCACCCTCATGTTAACAAGCAGCCTGTCACATTGTCCTTAAACAGTGCTGATGAAGGAACTCCCTGCTGGGGTCCTGCTGAGGGGTTGGGCAGCAGGGAGAAAGCGACTCAGAGAACTGTGGGAGTCGCTTGTGGCATGGTCTGGTGACCTTGAGTTCCCTAGCATGGCCAGAAGAGCAGTCAGAGGCAAAGGGTTCACTTGTGAATATTCACCCTGGGTGGTAAACTCCCCAAGATCAGAGTCAAGGCTCAATGTCCAGGCAACATTGACACATTCAGGCCCATACGAATGTCCAAGCCTGAATATTTAGGGGAAAAAAACTCAAGATGACTTGGACTCTTACAATGCAGTGCCATTCTTGGTGTGACATCTCCCAAGTGGCAGTGCTGAACACACCAGGATGAGCTCCCTAACCCGAGTTCCCAGTGACAGCTTTGCAGATCATGCAGGGCAGAGCTGGATGTCCCAGGCAGTTCTGAGGCTCTGAGTTGGAACAGGGGCATAATTGGGTCATATCTTTCTATATTTCTCCACACCACCCCAGAAATTACCTAGCGCCACTGTAGTTGTACATGCTTCGAGACCTTTAGCTCAAGAAGTGCAGCTCAGAGAGCACAGTAGTAATTTCATCATTTACATTTGAGCATTATCTGAGTTAGTGAACCATCCATATGTTTCAACCATCATTCTTAAGTCTGCAAAAGAGCTTGTAGAACAGAGGTACCAACTGAACATGCCATATTGTTCCTTCTAGTTTTTAGCCAGTATAAAAATAATCTGTAAAATATAAAAATCTTACCCCAAATAGTAAAAACAGAGTGGGGGTAGAGGAAGTGTTTTTGAATGGGGGAGGATTTGGGTTTTCTCCCATCCCTTTCCCATAAGACCAGACTTCCTTGGATCCTATCTCCTTGACACAAGCTCTGCCCTTGAATGATCTGTGTCCCCTTAGCCTCTTTGTGTCTTTTGCCCCTGTTCAGCTCTCTTCCTGGGGTAGTTGTGCTGAATGAAGGAGGTGGGAAGCAGCGCCCCTTCCTGGCCATTCACCATTAGAACTGGGAGAGGAACCAGCGATGGCCAGACCAAAGTTCAGTTGTGAAATAGAGCTGAGAAGCAGGGAGTACCCCCATTATGAAAGAAAAGAGCCCAGGCCACAGCCTGGCTCCTGGAAGACACAACAACTCCATGTTGCTTTCTGAGAGAGGTGAGATTTAGTCTATGTGAAGCATCTGGTTTAAGAAGTCAAGTGAACCCTTCCCCATCCACAGGGTGGAAAGTCTTAGAGTCTTCAGGATGAGGGTGGGGTGGGGTGGGGCTGTTGGGAATCGTTTGAGTTGACCCAAGCCTCTGATGTCTACTTCTATAGGATTATTAGAGTCTAGCAGGTAAAGTGGTTCATCTACCATGTGAGAGAATGTCATTGTGACTGCATGGCCATATCATAGAGACTAGATCATTCTAGAGTGAGGGGTTTGCACACTCTGTCATTGGAGCTAGAAGCTTAATGTAATTTGGGGTGGAAACAGTCTCAGTTTAATACAAGATGAACTTGTGCCAGGAGTCAGGGGACATGGATCCACTACAGCTCTGCCCCAGCTGGTTGTGCAACGTGGGAGACAGGGCCCCCTGTGGCTGGCTTCCCTCTGTGTGCAGTGAGGGGCTTCTCCTGCAGGCTCTCATGTTGCCTTTGGAGTTGGTGGCTGCTCTGTCTCTATGGAGGTTAGTCTCTGGCAGACATTTGAGCAGCAGCTGGACAGAGGGACAGTGGGCAAATATGTGGCTGTGCTCAACCTAGTACAGCCTGGCTTTCTGGGGACACTATGCAAAATTATTTTCTTCTTCCCAGAGCACTTACCCAGAAATAATCACAGAAACAAGGAACAACAGAAGGTTAAATCTAAAAAAAAATCCAATAATCCAATTAATAATTAGCAAATGATCTGACCAGACACTTCTCAACAGAAGAAATACAAGTGGTCAACAAATATATGAAAAAATGTTCACCATCATTACCAATTAGGGAAATGCAAATCAAAACTACACTGAGATTTCATGTCATACCAGTCAGAATGGTAGCCATCAAGAATACAAAAATAAAAATAGGTGCTGGAGAAGATGTGGAAGAACAGGAACACTTTTGCACTGTTGGTGGGACTGTAAATTAATACAACCACTGTGGAAATCAGCATGGAGGCTCCTCAAAAGACTAGGCATGGAACCACCATATGACCCAGCTAGACCACTCTTCAGTACTTATCATGAAGAATTAAACTCATCATACTACAGGGATACATGGATATACCCATATTTATGCCAGCACAATTCACAATTGTTGAACTATGGAACCAGCCTAGGTGTCCATCAATGGATGAATGGATAAAAAAAATGTGGTAGGGATACACAATGGATAGAACGAGAGACCATGGTGTTAAGTGAAATAAGTCAGACTCAGAAGTTAAGGGTTGTGTGTCTCTCTAGGGAAGCTAAAGAAGAAAAAGAAAAACAAAGCTGAGGGTGGATCTCCTAAAAATCAAAGGTAGTCAGAGAGGAAAGGGACAAAGGGATGGGACCAAATGGGGATAGAGGAGGGGGATTTGCTGGGCAGTGATGTTGGCTAAATTATACTGTTTTAATGGGTGTGTGTACAAATATATAACAAAATCCCAGTAATATGTATAACTATAATGCAATAATAAAAATGGCGGGGGGGAAACATTAAGTCCATATAAGCCTTGAAAAGGACCTAATTCTGGCCACAGGTTAGAGCATGGCTTTTAAGAGACTTGCCCCCTTAATGGGTGCAGAAGGTTGAAAGTTACACTTTCCTACTGGGCTAGTATGAAGATGAATATAATCCAGGACAGTTTGTATTTATTTATTTTGGGTTTCAAAATAAAACGTTTCCATGCAACGTAGGCACTCTGCCTATTGTGTCTCAATGGGTAAATCAACTCTGAAAGTGCTTGCTTTCTTTCCTGTATTATACATACATTTCTGTCAGTGGGCAAACAATTGTAACTGACAATTTCTGTCTAGTTTTGGGCAAATCATTTTTCACTACATCTACCATGCACATTAAGAACCACATATTCCTTGAGTGAACAGAACAGGTGGAGCCGGGTTGTGGATTCCTGTCACAGGTGTCAGAGCCACGGTCAGTTCTGATTGGCCACATGTATTAGAATTTCCTTAGGCTGAGCAGGATGGGAGGGAGGACTTCAGAGCACTGCTCACTCTGATTGACTGAATGCTCAGTGGTCTCATTAGACCCAGCGGCTGCCAGAGCCTCCACATGCTCGACACTGCAGGCTGGAAATGGTCCTCTTATGGAATCCTGCAGGTTGTACGAGGCAGAGGCTTCCCATCTGTGCAGGTGAATCTCTAGCATGAAACGCCTCACGTGCAAATCTTTGTGTAAAAGTGATGGAAACGTATGTCTGCTTGTGGAGACATCTAACACATGGCCTGGGGACTGTGGGTGATGAGCAGCCTGGCCTCACTGACCATGGGCTGCTGCAGCAGGGACCAAGGGCCTTTGCTGCTCAGGTACAGGGCCCAACTTCATCTCCTGGGGGACCTCCTGGCTAGTGTGTGAGAGGGGAGGACAGTCCTGGGGTTTGGCTCTGTCTTACACTTTCCCCTTTGGCTTTTCCTGAAAGGGCTGAGACCGAGGCCTCAGAGAGCTTGGCAGTGAAGATGCAGCCGATCAGGAGAACCTGTCAGTCTTCACTGCTGCAGGGCTGGTGCCTTCTGGGAAACTGGGGCAGCATGAAGAGCCCCAGCAAACCTGGATTCTTGCCATCAAGTCAGAAAGAGTTCAGAGATTTCACTCAGAGTAATAGGCATAATTTTATTGAAGGGATATGAGAAGGGAAAGGGGACACTCTTAAGGGAGAGGCTGGGTTCTCCCAGAATGGAGAGAGACAGTGTGCCTCTCCTGCCCTCCAGTATGACTGAGGATCCCTGAGAAGCTTCCAAAGAGTCCTGCCCAGGTTCACCTCTTGACTTTTGACTGACAGCTGCATTGCTTGGAGACCTAGGAGAGGTGTGGATCACAGGAAGCTGCGTGGTATCGTAGCCTGCAGGTAGGGCAAATGTCTCCTTTCCTGGGAGAACCAGAGTCCCCCCCCCCCAGCCTAGACCCTGGCCTGACCCATATTGGGTGAAACTGACGAGAACCCATCTGTCCTCATGTTTACTCACATCAGTCACTAGGGACATTTGTGATGTGTAGAAATTAGAACAATCAACCAGCTTTTACTGGGTGTATCTCAGGGAATACGACCAGGAATTATGGTATAGATCTGAAGGTACTCTCAGCACAGATTGATTTGAAATTTTTAAACCCCCTAAAATGGAGCATGGTCCAGTGATCTGTGGGAGGAATGAGTGAGTTCACTTAGCAGTGATGTCATGGACATGTATCACTGACACAGAAAGGAAGTCACCACCAGGTCAAGAAAGCACAGCAGACCTACGTTCAGAGCTCAGACGTTGATGTTTTTCAGATTAATGTGCTTATTTTCTATGAGTTGTGGTACAAGGTGGAGTCCCTCTTTATGCATTAACTTATTTCACTTCTTTGAAGTGAATAAAAACATTTTTGTATTTCAGCATTTGAGATCATTGAATCTTAGAAAGTGGTATCTCAAGGATTTACTATTCATTTTAAAAATGAAATTTAGTGTTTAAGTTAAAATAATTTCTTCCTTCATGGTGATATTCCAAAATTTTTAATCTAAACTATATTTAAGAATGTTTAGCCACACATTATTGCAGTGCCAGTTATTATATAAATATGAAATTGTAAGGGACCGGCGAAACGTCGGAGGAAGAGACCACAAGAGACTGGCTTCATGCAATAAGCAGACAGGGATTTTTATTGAGGATCCGATTCAGCGCACTGAGGCTCTAGGCTCACTCAGGAAGGGAAAACAGCCCAGAGCCCAGAGCAGGGGTTGAACAATGCTTAAGTACACTTTTTGGGGAGGGCGGGGGCTTTGCATACATCATAGTCTCCTTTAACAAATCACCATACACCCCAGGAAAATCAAACAACAATTCTTAGACTTGATTAGTACATTCATTGGCGGGAACAGGGTTGGCTGGAGTGATAGGTCATTCCTAAGGAGGGAGTTACATTTAAACTGATTGGTTCGGACCCTGAATGTCTATGTGACAAGCAGCACAGGGTCTTGAATGCTTACGTAAGGAGTTACACAGGATCCCAGACCATAAATCAACTAAATGGCCAGTAGGGCCTTGTTTTAACTGCCTCAGGAATTTAACTCATGCTTTGCAGTTTAGAACTTTACCCTTTCAAAATGTCTCAAAAAATTAAATACTTGGAGGGAAATCTCATAATCAGAACAAGGAGAAATTAATATTTTGGCAGTTTCTTAATGCAAACTAATTCCCTTTGTTTAATGACCAATGCTAACTTTCCTATCCCCTGCCTATGGGTACCCAATATCTGGTCTTTGAAAACTCTAGAAAAAGAGACCCCGTCTTTATCCCTTCTGCCTGTCTCAAGAGACACTCCCTTTTGCTTCTTGGTTAAAGGGGATATTAGTTCATAAATGATTCTGGGGGAAAAAAAACACTCTGGCAAGTGGATAATATAGATAAGAATTATAAAAATCCTTGTTTTTTGCTATATTTTAATGTATATTTATGTGCAAATGTGTATTGTATATTGTCTACATGGCATCAAATTGGGTTATAAATAATGAGCACTCATAAAATTAAAAAGACCGATCCAAATACTTTCTAGCTCTTGTGACTTAAATAAACCTTTAAGAAAAAGTCAATTTAAATTGATCTAGAAATAATAATAAGAGTAAAGTTGGGGCTTGGGATATGGCTCAAGTGGTAGCTGCTTGCCTAGCATGCGTGAGGCACTGGGTTTGATTCTCAGCATCACATAAAAATAAAATAAACATATTTTAAAAAAGAGTGAAGTTGTCTTTAAAATAACCACACATTTTTCTAGGTGATCAGCCAGTCAAGAATGTGTTTTCTATAATGTTTAATGTCCATTGCCTTTAGTATGTTTCCTTGTCAGAGAAAGATGGTTTAAAATGTTAACTGTGCTCATGACATTGTAGTTTTTATATGTAACCTAAAATTTACTGAAAAAAAAAAAGAGGTTTGGGACCGGAGGAGGAAGACGCCCGGCGCCAAGCCAGACCGGAGGAGGAAGTACTGCCCAGCTCCATGTGCTAGTCCAGAGGAAGCCCATCAACCCTTAAAACCCATCAAAGGGGGTGTGGCTACCAGCACGGTTCTGCGGCTGATCCAGGTACCCGGTTTCCAACTCCCCCACCCTTAGCTGCGATAACTCAAAATATTTCCCACAAGCTTTTGGGGGTTGTAGCTATCAATGCAAAACAACAACTGTACAGGCACCTGGTTTCTACCTCAGAGACTAGAGTAGGGAAGATACAGGTGGACGCTCATTGCCTTTCACACTGGCTATACCCACCACCCTGAATACAGAGGCTCAAGCTAGGAATAGACAATGCCACCTACTGGAAGCAAGGAAATCAGTGTTCTGAGAGACTTTTTTTTTCTCTTTCTTTCTCTCTTTTCTTCTCTCTCTTCCACAACTTCAACATATGTGAAACCAAGAACTGTGCATGAACAACTGAATTACCACGTAATATAATATAGAGGAATTGCATATACCCCACCTTCCCCCATTTTTTTCTTTATTTCTATCTTACTTTCCTTTTCCTTCTCTTATTTCGCTTCTCTTCCTTGTTAATTTTTTTTTCTATTTTTTCATTCGTATTCTCTCTATCCCACTTTCAATCTCCTAACTTTTGCTATCCATACATAGGGTAACTATCTAAATACAGATAGGAGGTTGAGTCTATACATTCTTCCATAAATTACCAGTCTATTGGTTAGAGTTCTCCAAAGGTGCTAAGATAGTTTAACCTCATACCCTCACTCCTTTCCCTCTAAGTATAACATCCTTTGTCTGAAATTAAGTTTTCTATATGCCACCAGATATGGTACGCCTTTTATGGAACTAATGAATATATTCTTAAGAAATAATTAAAACCAATATCTATAGACTTAGAATCTAACTATAAATGTATTAATAATGAAAACTTGTGCTTAGATAATGTACTGTTGATATTGGGAACTGTTAACATTGTCTTTCTCCGCAAAAGAGGGATTTTGGAGCTATACAAGAACAATACAAATATATAAGGGGAAAAGCATTAACACAACAGTTTCACAAAGCTAGAAAGAATCATGGGCAGTATGAAAAGACAAGGAAAGAAAGGACCACAAACAATACAGGTCAATTCAACATTAGATGAGGTAATATCTGCAGCTGATGGAATGTCAGACAAAGAGTTCAGGATATACATGCTTCAGATGATCTGGAGTCTCAGGGAAGACATTATACATCAAATTCAGACAGTGAAAAATCACTTTGACAATGAATTACATAAACAAATCCAAGAAGCAAAAGATCAACTCTATAGGGAGATAGAGGATATAAAAAACAAACAGAAATCCTGGAAATGCAGGAAACAATAAACCAAAAGATTAACATTAAACAGGGACAAGAGGTGGGAGGGAAAGGAAAAGAGAAGGGAAATTGCATGGAATTGGAAGGTGACCCTCATTGTTATACAAAATTACATATAAGAGGATGTGAGGGGAAAGGGAAAAAATCAAGGGAGAGAAATGAATTACAGTAGATGGGGTAGAGATAGAAGATGGGAGGGGGGATAGTAGAGGACAGGAAAGGCATCAGAATACAACAGTCACTAGTATGGCAATATGTAAAAACGTGGATGTGTAACCGATGTGATTCTACAATCTGCATTTGGGGTAAAAATGGGAGTTCATAACCCACTTGAATCAAATGTATGAAATATGATGTGTCAAGAACTTTGTAATGTCTTGAACAACCAATAACAAAATGGGAAAAAAATAAAAAAAAAAAAGAGGTTTGGCATAAATTGGATTTATAAATGTATTAGAGAATATTATCTGATAGATTTGCAAAATTAAAGAGCTAAAATATCAGCTGCTAAATATAAATTCAAATAATTTGGCTTATTAAACTCAATAATTTGGGTCTACTAATCTGGATTTCCAAACACCAAGCTGCACTCAGCTCCAGTATCTGCTAGGGGCAATACTTTCTGTACAGTGTTTGGGGACCAGTGGATGGCAAGTTCCACATGTCCCCACATGTCCCCACAGGGTGGGCACCTTGGCTGGATTCCTAGTCATACTGGAACAAAGTCTCTTCATCCCCCCAGAGTAAGACAAACCATCTTTCATTTGCACAGCCTTGAAGCCAGCCTCAGCAAAGGCAAGGTGATAAACACTCAGTAAGACCCTGTGTCTAAATAAAATACGAAGTAGGGCTGGGATGTGGCTCAGAGGTCGAGTGTCCCAGAGTTCAATTCCCAGCATACAAACCCCCCAAAATCACAGTGAGATGCTACTATTCATCTATACAATGTCTAAAAACCAAAAAGACTGACAACTCTGAGTTTTGGCAAGAACATGAGGATATGGAGGAACTGGAATTCTCCTGGATTGCTGAGACCACTTGAAAGACCGCTTCTTAAGAATATCAAACAGAAGCCTAGGATTTGACTCAGCCATTCTACTTCTAGTTAAATGAAAGCATGTGCCACAGAAAGACTTGAACCAGACTTTTGTTTTTTTATACCAGGTATTGAACCCAGGGGCAATTAACCACTGAGCCATGTTCCCAGCTACTTTATTATTATTATTATTATTATTATTATTATTATTATTTATTTTTTAGTTTTCGGCAGACACCACATCTTTGTTTGTACTTGGTGCTGAGGATCGAACCCAGGCCGCACGCATACCAGGTGAGTGCACTACCGCTTGAGCCACATCCCCAGCCCATATTATTTTTAATTTTGAGACAAGTTCTAACTAAGTTGTTCAGGGACTTGCCAAGTTGCTGAGGCTGGCTTTGAACTTGCAATCATCTTGCCTCAGCCTCCCAAGCCACTGGGATTACAGGCGTGCAACACTATGCCCAGCTGTTATCTGTCTTAAGAAAGAAGGAATAATGGCAAGAGAAGACAGCTCACAGTTTTTTCCTCTTGTGCTTTTTTTGTGAGTTTTTCCTAGAAGGAATTGGGAAGCTTCTTCATTTCCCATTTCGTATGGGGATGATTGGGAAATAACCACTGTGTAAAACCGAGTCTATTTGGAGTATAGTTCTTCACTTTTAATTTTTCCAGTACATGTGTCTCCTACCCCAGAGAACATCTGAGTATAGATGTGCTCCAAGGACTGTGACTGTAGACCACGGTGGGGAATTCAGGCTCTGTGAGAGAGTTCTAAAGGTGGTTGTGAGAGGATGTGCAAACCATGCATTCCAGGTCCTGTCACAACCCTGGAGAACTAAATCAGGAAGCAGTACTGCCTCCCCGGGTATATGCAGCAATTGGAGCTACTGTCTTGGAATTGGAGAAGATGGGTGTAATTGAGCCCACACTGCCCCTTTAACTCTCCAGTGGCCAGTAAAGAAGCCTGATGGCACCTGGAGCATGATGTGGCTTATCAAGAACCGAATACAGTGGTGCCTTCTTTGAATGCAGCAGTTCTCTCAGTGCTTGACCTCATGGACCAATCCACCTTGCAGCTGGGCACTTTCCACTGTGTGTTGGACCTGGCTAACACTTTCTTCTCTATTGCTCTGGCTCTGGAGAGCCAGGATCAGTTTGTCTTCACATAGGAAGACCAGTAGTGGACATTTCAACTGTTGCCCCAAGGTTATTCGCATAGCCCAGGTTTGGTGGCCAGTGGACGCAGTCACCCACTGCACGTTTCATTATGTTGATGATGGGCTGTTGACTTCTGACTCTGATGCAGATTTAGCGCTTGCAGCTCCAGCCTTAGTCACATGGAGACATGTGGCTGGGCAGTAAACACTGCCCAGGTGCAGGGACTTGGCATGTCAGGTTCTTGGGTGTGGTTTGTTTCTGGGAAGTCAAGTTGTGCCAGAAGTCATTATTGATGAAATCCAGGCCTATCTGGGACCAACAACGGTTGCGCAATTGCAGATCGATGTGGGCTCATTGGGACATTGGTGACCTTTATTCCCCATTTAGCCCAGTTGTGTCATTTCCAGTATGTCCTAGTGAAGACAGGGGCTCAGTGGGGACTGGACGCAGCAGCTGAACACGGCTTTCAGGCCATAAAGAGCCATCCAGCAAATGCAGGCCCTACAGGCAGTGGACCCAGCTTGCCCACTTTGAGCTGCATGTCCATGTAACCCAGGATGGTTTGTGTGAGCCGTAGCAGCAGCATGATGCTTGGAAACCAGCAGGTCTGGTCATGGTTGTGGAGGGGTGCAGAGGCTCCTTACGCCCGGACAGAGAAGAAGCTTGAGGCCCTGGTGGCCTCAGAGGCCATCTGATGCTGCTGAGGTTTTTGTGTGTACTGTGCATCCTGTGGCAGGATGGGTGTAGAATTGGGCAGTCATCCTGAGGGCAGGGGTAACCCAGACTCCTATCCTAGCAAGTGGGGCACAAGTTTGGAAGAAAAAGTGCTTTGTCTACTAGTCCCTTGTCCCACGAACTTCAACAGATTCTAGGGCTGGTACGATATGCAACCAAGGAGGCCCCAGATTGTGCTGATGCACCAGAGTCAGCAGAGCCATGGCCCTTTAAGGAATGAGCAGCCCCGGAAAGTGACCACACTTGGAACACCTGTGGATTTAGCAGAGGGTCCTCAGCCATGGGACTGCTGTTACTAACAGCCCTCTACTGACACCTTGTGGCACGATGTGGGAGTAGACAGCAGCCAGCAGGCTGGGTCCTGTGCCTTGGCAGTGCATAGACCACGACCCCTGATCGTCTGTACAGACAGCTGGGCTCTTTTTCAGGGGTTAACTTGTGGACTACTACTACATGGTAAGTGGACAACTGGACGTTAGGGCATCGGCCTTTGTGGGGTTAAGCCTTGTGGCAGGATCTTTGGGCCATAGGTCATGAAAAAGGGATAACTGCATCACAAGTCACTGGCCATGCATCTGGAGTAGCCCAGGGAATGATGAAACAGGCACTTGGGCACTTGGGCTAGGGTAGGAGCAGCGCCTCCTACCAACTTGACAGGCAGACTGTATCCGTTTACAGCATGCAGGGGGGGTCTGCCTTTAAGGTGGGAGGCCCTGCTAGCAGAGCCTCCCCCCCTACACCGGGGAGCCCCAGGTGGCCAGGAAATGCAGTGGTGCATCCTTCTGCCACCATGGCAGGTTGCCTACATTGGCCCTTTACCAAAGGCAGAGTGACCCTATTTGCCTTGGTGGCAGTGGATATGGTACACGCTTGTTTTTTGCCTGGCCCAGTGGCCAAGTGAATCAGCGTGCTACAATTGGCACCCTGACTATGTTGACAACCTTGTATGGTCCGCCCATCACAATAGGAAGTGACCGAGGGACTCAAGTTACACGTCAGAGTGTGCAGTGATGGGCAGCTCAGGAACAGATTCAAGGGAAGCCATGTGTCACATACCAACCACAGGCTGCAGGCATGACAGAGAGCTATAATAGCCTGTCCAGCAAGGACCCAGAACTGCAGTCAACCCACCTCCCACGAAGGAGTGGGCCCAGCATCTGTGGGTCGTTCTAAGGGTTCTGAATGGGCGACCTGGTGAGGAGACCAGCTCCTATGGAAGTTTTGCTGCATGCACAGCAGCCCAGTACAGGTCCAGGTGACAACAAAGGGTGTTGAACTTAACCCTGGGTTTGGGAAACATGTAAGTGTTCTTTTGACTGAATAGGGGACAAATGTGATTGGACATGGCCCTGGACAATGAAGGCCCTCCACCTTCATTGGGTAGCCTGTTATCCCCATGAATAAAGGGTTGGAAGCGTGTTCTCCTTGTAACCAGTGAGTGGACCCCCTGGGTACATGTGACTTGGACAGGTCCCATGGGTAGGACACAGATTTTAAAGGGCCTGTTTGTTATTTCCCTTTGGCCAGTTATGAGTTCCTGGGTGCACACCAAGCCCACTGAAGTTCAGACAAAACTGTACAAGTGTGATTTCACCACCCAGGGAAGCCACTGTAGGTGGTCACTGTGCTTTCCCAGGATTCAAAGCTGACATTCATTTTCCCAGATGGAAGTGATTTTTCCTGTCCTAATGCCTGTAACTGCCTTGCCCTTTCATCTGTAGGGGTGTCCTGACCAACACCATTGTGAACTGGACACACAGGCATGCAGAGGTGCCTGCTGGGTATACACTGAAATGTCTGTGAGTTTTACTGGACAACCCTGGTGAATCCAGTCCGTCCCTGGACAATTGGATATGACTGGAAAAGACTTTTATTGCCACCTCAATATGGGATGAAAGCAGCAGTAACTTTTAGTTACCATAAGTGATAGGGCTTGGCTTTGGGTTGTGTGATTTTGCGTGTATTATTGTTGTGGCCTGTGGATGCAGGGCTCTGCCCTCCTTGCTAAGGGATCATTATGGATTGTAGATGCCTAGATGTGTGGGTTGTTGCTGAGACTTCTGGTGGGCTATGTTGTGTGTTTAGTGTATAGTCAGCTGGCTAATAGCTATGGCCACTGCCCAAAAAAGAATGACCAAGATTCCCACTATGCCTCATCTTCTTTCAGTTGCCAGATCCGTGAGCCTTGTTTCCTGGGTCAGAGCCTCTGCATGACAACATGCTATGTTCACGTAGCTGAAAACCAACGATAAAAACTCCCTCCACAATCCAGTAAAACTGCTGCCTGTGTATGAGCTAACATAAAACTGACATCTGATTTATCCACAGGAAACATGGAAGCCAGAAGAAAATGCTGGCTGCCTGAGATGATCTGTGAAAATGGTTCATTACTCTCTTGACCTGGAAAACCCCACACCATCATGCAAATCAAAGGCTCAAGTCTTTGTGTTCACTTTAAGAACACCCATGAAACTGTGCAGGCCATTAAGGGTATCTGAAAAGCTACCGAGTACTGAAAATGTCACTTTAAAGAAGCAATGTGTGGCCTTCTGGCATTACAATTGTGGAGCTGTCCCCAGGCCAAACAGTGGGGCTGGACACAGGGTTGGTGGCCCTAAAAGAGTGCTGAATTTTTGCTGATCATGATTAAAAATGCAGAGCAATGCTCCACTTAAGGGTTTGGGTAGAGATTCTCTGGTCTTTGAACATGTTCAGGTGAACAAAGCAAGCAAAGTGCCTCAGCACATACAGAGCTCATGGCCAGATTAATATTCATACATTAGCTCCCCTGCTGCACTGAGAGGACCCTCATCGAAAAGGAGCACCCTGTTCCTAAAGCAGAAGAGCAGGTTGCACAGAGGGAAAAGATGTCCCAGAAGAAACTGAAGAAATAAAAACATAGGGCCCAGGCACTTAAATAACCCATGGCACATAAGAAAATGCAAATGAAAGTAAAAAATGAAAAAAAAAAGATAATGCAATGTAGTTTTTAAAATTTTGAGAGAAAAGCCCACCAATCTAGAATTCTGAACCTTACAAACCAGAAATTTGCTTTCTAAAAGAAAAAAAAAAGATTTTTTGCTAGTAGACTTGCCTGGCAAGAAACGTTTTAAAAATTCTTCAAGCAAAAGAAAAATGATAGCTTTTAGAAGCTCATATCTGCATAAATGGCATCACAAAATAAATAACAGAAAGTAAAATAAATGCTTTATTTTTATGTGTGCACTTAAGTGTCTCTGTTCTACCATTGCTAGGTAGGAGTGCTCAGTGTTTGTCACGTCCCTTGGTCCAACATGAAGTTGGCACCTTCTGTTTCCTTGTTGATCTTCAATCTGCTGTGCCTGTACTAGAGTGGAGTATTATATACTGGTGTGCTTTCCTCTTCATTTCCACAATGTTTTCTTCATATATTGGGACATTTTATTTGGAATTTTTATGTTTATATTGATTCTATCTTCTAGGTGAATTGATCCTTTCCAGCACACAATGTCTTTGTCTCCTGTGATGATTTATGACATAAAGTCTATTTAATCTCAGAATAGTCACCTCTGTTCCCTTGGGGCTAAAACTTGCATCAAATTTTTCTTCCAATGAAAAAAAGATAATGTCAGCCAAGGCCACAGAGAACATATCACCAGTGACTTTGGTGTTGACAGAGTCGCTGCCCCTGAGGTTTTTCAGAGGACTGCAAGTGAGACCAGCCATTGTCCTGGGCTCCATGTGCAGGCCTAGAAGCCATCCAGCAGCCTCAGCTGTGAAGAGTAAGATCTCTGCATGAGTGGGTACTCTGGATGCCTGGACAGATTATAGTGACTTCACCAGGAAGGTAAAATGGATCTTTACAGAGGGGAGAGCCTGGGTCTATGAAGGTCACCAGTATTTTGGCAGTACGACAGCATTAACCCTAAACTGGAAAAAAAAATCCCAGAAAAGCTGCCTGGGCTGTGGAGAATGGCCAAAGGGAGCCTGGCCTCTTCCTTGCTTCCAGCCCCTTTTGCTCTTGGGGCCAAAAAGAATGTGGCAGTAGGTTTCAGCATCGTCAGCATATGACCTGTGACAGACATAGTCTCTCTTTTTAAAATTTGACAGGACAACCCATGTGGCCAGGGGATATCCATCACTGGGGCTTAAGCAATCCCTACTATAACCGTATCCATCAAAGTAAATACCTGGGGAGACAGGCAGAATCAAAAACTGCACCCAGAAAAGACAAAAGAAACTAAGGCCAACTCATGTTTGTAGGCTGCATCTGCAAAGGGATCATCAAGGAAGCCTAACAAAAGGATGGAAAGGACTCCCCCACTGCATATCAATATGACTAGCTTCAATGATGGTAGGGAACCCACTTAAAGTAGACAGCACTAGGAAAATAATCATGGAGACAGATCAGTATCAAAAATATCCTGTGCTCCAACCCCTTGAATGCAACCTTGGAGAAAAAAGATTAAGATACACTTTTCGTACACACTGGATTATCCAATCCTCTCATGGGATAAGTTTTATTGTGTAAATTAAATGCACCCACAACATTCATAAAGATTGTTCCAGAATATGAATTTAAGAAAGGATCTAAAACTAGAAAAGGTAAAAAAATATACATATGGAAATACTTTAGTATGAAAAATTACAAGGTAAAAGAAGTGTTTCTGGATAAGAAAGTATTTTGTCTGGTAAAGTAATATTCTTGTGCTAAAGTCCAAGATGAAAGAGGGAAAAACTAAAGATGTAAAGAAGTTGTGAATGTTTAAGTAAGTCACAGAAAGTTTGCAGAAGGTAAATCTCAAAAATTTTGTGTTTGTGATTAAATTGGCTATAATTAGCACAGTTGGCTAAAGTTATTTGAATTTTAGTATACTGATATAAAGCAAAGTCTGAAACATCAATCTCCTTTTATTAAGATAAATTTCTTGTATCTGTTATGTTTTATTACTGGGTGAAACTAAGTCTTAAAGGAATTAGGGTTTATACCTGTTTTAAAGTCTTAAATGATTACTTTGTAACTGATTAAACAAACAACCGTTATTTAGGTTATAACAATATAGTTGACATCCAAAATACATGTGACTAGGTATATGTATGCCTCTCACTATATCTGTCTAAGCCTTGTCTCAGAGTTAGGTACTAAGTTTTTAAAGTAAAAGTTTTTGTAAGTTTACTGGCAAGATAACAAATAAGTACTCTCTTTTATACATTGTATCTGACATAGAAGGGCCACACTGTCATTTGAAGACCTGTCTTATATCTGTTTGCTTTGACTAAGGTAATTTGATCCTTAATACTGTTTCCTAAATGTCTGAGATTTAAGGCTATCCTTTGATTTTGGTTAACCCATGCAGACCTGTGATTATTTTTTACCATATACTCTGGATTCTAAATTGCACTTTAAAAGTTAAACTTAGTTAAATCTAGAGCTTAGGAGAGCACTTTGCCAAGTTGGTGTCTCCAAACTAAAATTATCTGAAGCAACAGTCTCAGATGGGTATAGAAATAACAAATTGGGTTGGTATTTATTCCTGTCATTTTCTGTTTTATAGCTGGATAAAATAACCTGTTATCAATAAATTATATATACAATTTTGTTTTACTCTTCACACTGGAATTGGAATTTACATGTATTTTTGAAAGATAATAAGGAGAGCCTGATCTGTTTAAAGGGAACATTGTAAAACATGGAAGCATTTTGGCACTTTTTACCCAAAAAGAAAGTCAAAAGCTCTCTTAGCCTTTCTTTGATTCATGTTTCAGATGTGATGTTGTATAATTTGTGAAGTTCCTTTCCTTACCTGAGATAAGGCTGTGCCACCACCTTACTCCATGTTAGAATGGCTCCAAAATAGTTTAGGCTTCAGCTCATCTAAAGTTGTGTTCAAAAGATTGATTTTTGTTGTAAAGATTACTGTGATCTGAAACAGGGGATATAATATATAACTAAGTAAGGTAGAAGATTATAAAAATAATTTTCCTTGGTTCATAGTTATTATACAAACTGAATGTTTTTGCTCTGTTAATTTCATTTTATATTTTCCTTGTAAAGTTTATAACTGCTGCCTGTTAGTATTTTGCAGAGATGGTGTTTCTAAAAAAAAAAAACCAACCTGGGTTAATTTGATATAATAAGCCATCATTTATAGGAAAGATAGTATATAATGCTGACTTCCAGTACTAATAGAATCCCCAATTAATGAAAGAGGTAATTGTAAAATTATAGATATTAAAGTTACTCCTTCTTTAAAACTGGAGAACTTGGCTTACTGGGTGTTTACAACTGAAAACTTGGAGACCAAAGTCAAGTAAAAGGGCCAAGGGAAAAGCAGACAACATTTTGGCCCTTGCCTTCTAAGGTCAGCCAGGACCCAGTGAATGATGGGACCCCCTGTCTGGGCCCTGCAACTCTGGTGAGTCATCTGATCTGCTGATCAGGGAGATTGCATGGGCCCAGAGAAGACAACCAGTGCACATTTTTCAAACAGAAGGGTCATCAGACCCTCTAATGCTTCCAAGAGAAGCCATATATGGACAGCAGGACCCTGACCCATATCCAGGTAGATGGGACCACTGGTAGAGGAAGCTAAAGGAGGTTTTGTGTATATCCCCAAGAGTGATATGAGGAATCTCAGCCAACTCTTCAGAGTAGAGAGAAATAAGGTCAGTTTTGATCAACTTCCTTTTAAACACCTGGCAGGAGAGTATAGCCTCAGCAGTCCTACATGGACATTTAAAAGGAAAAATGTGACTTATGATGTACACTTGTGTCAGCCCTGCCAAAAGTAAGTAGGGCTGGAGAATATAAAGTAAGGGTTCTTGTGTGGGAATGCCTTATAATAATGATCTCAAAGGACTCTAGATAGTCACAGTTTGTCCTGAATTGATTTGAGTCTAATCTCAGACAATAAATCTTCCTAACTTCCTACTCTGATAAAATTGATCTATTTTTCACTGATATAATCATGAGTTCCTATGTTTGTGGTTTTCCGAGCCTGGCTGAAATACTTATTGACTTTGTGCTAATTGTTTACAAAAAAAGTAATGATTTGCTGTCTTTATTGTTGTCTTAGCATGATCCCTGCCCTATGTATGCCTTTGTCCACTCACCTGCCATCTCACACTGTGGATGTCTGGCAATGAAGACAGGCAATGAAGATAATCAATTTACACAGGGTAATGTTTATTTTAGCAATAATATAGCAGCAAAATATGGACGGCTATGATGATAAATGTTCTTCACTGTCCACGCCCCTCTGATAGAGTACAAGGACTCTGGGTCACTTCCTCCAACTTTCTCCCCTTTCAGCAAGAAGCAGTTTGGAGATGTTGTTGCCCATCTTTCCATAGAAATGGCATGTAGAACTTGACAGTGGGGAAATGCAACAGTGGTGTACTTTGTGCTTCAAATACAGCCCTTCCTGTTCTGCCACTACAGCTTATTTTTTATCTTTATTTTATTTATTTATTTTTATGTGGAGCTGAGGATCGAACCCAGTGCCTCATGCATGCTAGATGAGCACTCTACCACTGAGCCAAGACCCCAGCCCCACTACAACTTATTTTTAAATGAATGTCTTTCTCTTCCTCTCCTCCTAATCTCTCCCCCTCCCTAATATCAGGGGAAACATGATTACCTTTCTTCCCCATTCTAGGCTGATTTTTCTGTCCTTGAGGGCACACCCATCAAAGGAAAAAATAATGCAGACTCTGGGGGTGGCATCACAAGAACTCAGAATTGACTATCTCCCAAATTTAACAAGCGAATTAAAACTCCAACAGAGAACACGTGGAATGTAGCCCTTAAATCACCTCTATAAAAGCCCCCTATTCCTGTGGATGGAGAATCGCTGTCTTTGGGACAAGAGTCCCCTGTGTTTCTCCTTTGTGAGCAAAGCAATAAACATTCTTTTCTTTCTTTTCAAAAAAAGAAAAATTATTTAAGGAAAAACTGGGCTTCAAAGGACACAGGTGAATTTGTACCCTGAGCAGTTTGTTGTGAGTAAACAACCTCTCAAGAAATGCTAGTAGAGCTAGGAAGCATAAATGAAAGGATAAAAAAGACAGTACCTTGAGCCCATGTGAAATAACAAGAAAAAATGGTAAATTCAGCCACACAGGTAAATATGCACTCTACGACCACAGACATTCTAGTTTCCTATTTTTATTTTTTAAAAAAATATAAGTATAAAAACAATACATAAAATTTAAGTTGAATGACACCGTGAGAGTCCCGTTTCTATTGCTCTAAGAAAACACCCAAGGCTAGTTACTTTATAATAAAAAAGTCATTAACTCAAAACTTCAGAAGGCTGAAAGTCCAGGATCAAGATGATCTGGATTCCATCAGTTTGGCCTCTGGGGAGTACACACTTTGTTATGTCACAGTATGCTGTGTGATATTGTGTTGGGAGGATGGGAAAGAAAAAATCATGTGGACAGACATAAAGCCAGAAAGCAGAGAGGCAATTACATAACAGGGTGACTACAGCTATTCATAATGCACCATGTACTTAGAGGTAAGAAAATAGCCTCAAATTTCTCCCCATAGCAGAGAAAAATATTTGAGGTGAAAGATGTGCTAATTACTGATTAGATTATATATCACATACATGTATTTGTGATGTGAAAGCATTACACACGTGTGCACCTCCTGAATTTTGTACATTAGATCCAAAAGGCAAGGAAGACACTCAATTTACACAGGGTAATGTTTCTTTTAGCAATAATATGGAAGCAAAAGCAAGTGATAGTTGAGAAAGAAAGAGAAGAAATTACATCACCAGATTGGGTAAACACCAACACCTGAAGCCCTGTAGCTGGCAGTCCTGGGGCAACACTTCAGGGTCCTGACTGGAAGTCCCAGGCAGAGCATCCTCTCCACAGGTAAGACTCTGAGATCTTATTCCCAGTGGGGCTCTTTAAATACAAGTTAGAGGCCTAGTGATCCCCTCAAGGACACTTCCTCACTCTACAAATACTGGCCAGATCCCTGAAGGGAGGAAGTGCTATGGCCTTGAGATGAGTTCATGACTCTGCAGAGGTGCAGGGCCTTTGGAAGTATTGTCACTCTTTAAGATGTTAACGTTGAAACTGAAGATATGTAAATCTGGGGCTTCTTTTCATATCCTTATATCATTCCTATAACTCTTTTAATTTGTTCATCATTACAAACAGAAAAAATGTGTAAATAGTTGATTTATGCAAATGGCAATTCCCAAATACAGTTTGAATAAAATGTGTGAAAGAATTAATGGAGATGTGGATATTAAGGCACTATTTACCCAATATTATGTTTTACTGATGCACAGATCCTCTAGTAAAGTGGAATAGTGTGATATCTGACATAATTATTTGATTTGTTACATGACAGTGTTGACATTTACTTTTATTTAGTAAAAAATTGCATATATAATGTGAATACAAGTAAAAATTCACTGTAAACTGGGAATGGTGGCCCATGCCTGTAATCCTTATCCTGTAATCCTTGGGTGGTTGAATAAGGACTTTCACAAGTTCAAAGCCAGCCACAATGATTTAGCAAGACCCTGAGCAACACAGTGAGATATTGTCTCAAAATAAAAAATAACAAAGGGCTGGGGATGTTCCTCAGTGGTTATGTATCCCTGAGTTCAATACACAGAACAAAAAATGGAAATTTAAAAATTAAAATTGAGTACAAAATCCCCGCAATACATTTTTCTTTTGTTTTTGTTTTAATTTTAAAATTCTTTTCAGATATATATGACAGTAGTGTATTTTTACATATTATACATACATGGAGTGTAAGTTATTCTAATTAAGGTCCATTCTCATGGTTGTATATGATGGTGAGATTTACTGTCGCATATTTATATATAGGTATAGGAAAGTCATGTTGGATTCATTCCACTGTCTTTCCTATTCCTATCCCATCTCCCTCTCTTCATTCTTCAGCCTAATCCACTGAACTTCTATTCTCCCTTCACCCCACTGCTTGCTGTGTGTTATCATTCACACATCAACATTTCAACTGACCATTTAACCTATGGATTTCTAGGATTGGCTTATTTCACTTAGCATGATAATCTCCAGATCCATCCCCTTATTGGCAAATTCATAAAGTCATTCTTTTTTATGGCTGAGTAAAATTCCATTGTGTATATATACCATATTTTCTTTATCCATTCATCTGTTGAGGGCACGTAGGTTTGTTCCATAGCTTAGCTATCATGAATTGAACTGCTATAAACAGAGGCGGTGTATCTGTAGTATGCTGATTTTAAGCCCTTTAGGTATATAGCAAGGAGTAGAAAAACTAGGTTGTTTTAGTCACCCTTTTGGCTACTATGACTAAACTACCTGACAAGAACAACTTTAGAGGAGGAAAAATTTATCTGGGGCTCAGTTTCAGAGGTCGCAATTCACAGATGGAGACTCCATTCCTTGAGGCTTGAGGTGGGGCAGAATATCATGGCAGAAAGATGTGGCAGAGGGAAGTGGCTACATGATGATCAGAAAGCAGAGAGAGAGAGAGAGACGTCACTTGACCGATGCAAAATAAATACCTCAAAGTCATGCCCCAAATGACCCACCTCCGCCAGCCACATCCTACCCAACTTCAGTTACCACTCAATGAATTCCATCAGTGGATTAATCCACTTACTGGGTTAAGTCTCTCATAACTCAATCATTTCTCCTCTAAACCTTCTCACATTGTCTCATAATTTGAGGGATATCCAAACCATAACCCTCTGCCCCTGCCCCCAAAGCTTATGAACATCTCACAATGCAAAATACATTTAGTCCATTCGCAAGGGGTCCCCATAGTCTCAACATTTCCAAGGCTGCCCAAAAATTCAAGTTCAAAGAATATTTTATTTACAGAAAGGGCCTTACTAAATTACTGAGATTATAGGTGTACGCTACTGTGCCTGGATCATTTTTTTCCCATGAAATAATTTGATGAGGATTGGTGTTCTTCTTTGAAGGTCTGGCACAGCTCAGGGAATCCATCTGGCCCTGAGCTTTTCTTTGTTGGTAGGCTTTTGATAGCATATTCAGTTTCCTTGCTGGACATTAATCTGTTTAAAATTTCTGTGTCCTCCTGATTCATTTTGTGTGGGTCTATATCTCCAGGAATTTGTTGAAGTCTTCAAGATTCTCTATTTTATTGAAATACAAATTTTCAGAATAGGTTTTCATTCTCTTTGGTAATTTCAATAATGTCCATGATGATACTTCCTTCTTCGTCATGGTTTTAGTAATTTAAAAAAATTTCCCTCATTCTCTTGGCTAACTTGGCTAAGGGTTTATCAATTTTGCTTTTTTTTTCCCCAAGAGTCAACTTTTTGTTTCATTGATATTTAAATTGTTTCAATTTCATTGACTTTGGCTGGTTTTAATTATTTCCTCTCTTCTCCTGCTTTAGATATTCTTATCTATCTAGACCTGTTAGGCTTTGTGTGTGTGTGTGTGTGTGTGTGTGTGTGTGTCTGCATGTGTGACTTTGTATTCTTTTAATGAATGAGTTTCATGCAACCAACTTTCCTCTTAGAACAACCTCCACAGTTTCCAGAGATTTTGATATACCATGTCACTATTCTCACCATTAAGTATTTTTTGCTTCCCCTCTGATTTCTTCTGCTATCCATTGGTGATTTAATATCATATTACCTAGTCACCAGGTGTTAAAGTAGCTTCTATGTTTTATTTTATCATTGATATCTAATTTCATTCCATTATGATTTGATAAAATGCAAGGTAGTATTTCTATTTTTTTTTTTTTGTATTTGCTAAGCGTGGTTTGTGGCCTAAGATATAGTCTATTTTAGAGAAGGATTCATGTGCTGCTAAAAAAGTGTATTTAGTCTTTGATGGATAAAACATTCTATATAGTCTGTAACGTTTAAATTATCAAAATTTCTTTTAAGTTCAACAGCTCCCTTCTTTAGTTTTTATTTGGAGGATCTGTCCAGTGGTGAGAGAGGAATGTTAAAGTCACTCAATGTGATCTATTTGATTCTCGAAATTGAAATTTTTTTTTGTGGTGCTGGGGATCAAACCCAGGGCCTATGCATGTGAGGAAAGCACTCTACCAACTAAGCTATATCCCCAGCCCCAAGAAGGATTTTCTTTTATGTACATAGATGCTTCATTATTTGGGAGCATAAATATTTAATACTGTTATATCTTGATGATATACAATTCCCTTAAGCAGTATGAAATGGCCATTCTGATTAACTCTGGCTTGAAGTCCACTTCTTCTGATATGGGAATAGAAACCCCTCTTATTTACAAGATCCATGTGAATAATGTTTATCCCATTCTTTTACCTTGAGTCTGCAGATGTCTTTGCTTATGAAGTGAGTCTCCTGGAGACAACATATTGTTGGGTCTTGTTTTTAAATCCAATCTGCTAGTCTATAGCTTTTTGATTGATTTTTACAATGTTATTACTGAGAAATACTTTTTATTGCTCACCATTTTTATTTATGGTTTTTAATTTGAATACTTTCTCCTTTGAAATTCTTCTAGTGTAATTCCTCCCTTTGTTGGTTTTCAATTTTATTTTTCTACATTGTATAGGTATTCTAAATATTCTTCATGAAGCATTTTCTTGAATAGGTCTTGTGGTACAGGCTTTCTAATTGTGAATTCTCTTAACTTTTACTTACCATGGAAGATTTTTATTTCATCATCAATTCTGAAGCTTTATTTTGCTGGGCATAATAGTCTAGGTTGCTATCCATTTTCTTTCAGAGTGTGGTGTATATTATTCCTGGACCTGCTAGCCTTTAGAGTCTGGACTGAGAAATCAACCAATACTTGGATTGGTTTCCCTTTAAATGTGATCCGTCAGCTTTTCTGGCAGCCTTTAAAATTCTATCCTTATTTTGCATGGCAGGCCATTTCATGATAATGTGCCTTGTGTGAGCATGTTTTAATTTTGCATATTTCGAGCTTTGTAGGCCTGTATTTGATTTTCCATTTAATTTTTAAGATATGGGAAAATTTCAGATATATTTGAGAACATCGTGCATTACTTTAATTTGTATCTGAGCCTTCATTTATCCCATAAATCTTTTTTTTTTAATATTTATTTATTTTTTAGTTCTGGGCGGACACAACATCTTTGTTGGTATGTGGTGCTGAGGATTGAACCCGGGCCGCACGCATGCCAGGCGAGCGCGCTACCGCCTGAGCCACATCCCCAGCCCCCATAAATCTTATATTTGGTCTTTTCATGTTGTCCCAAATTTCCTGGAAGTTCTGTTCATTGACTCCTAACATCTTTTCTTCAGAGTCAACCTTATGCTCAAAATTACATATTTTGTTTTTCTTGTGTGGAACTCTATCTTCCAAATAGTCTATTCAGCCAGTGATGCTTTGCGTTGAATTTTTAATTTGGTTTATTGATTCCATAATTTTGAGGATTTCTTTTTTTTAATTTATTAAATATGTATTTTTTAGTTTAAACAACACCTTTATTTCACTTGTTTATTTTTGTATGTGGTGCTGGGGATTGAACCCAGGGTCTCGCACGTGCAAGGTGAACGCTCTACTGCTGGGCCACAACCCCAGCCCCAAATTTTGAGGATTTCTGCTTGACTTTTTCCCCAAATCTCTCTTCATTGAAGTGATCTTTCACTTCCTGTATTTTCTGATTACACTCTTTACATTGTCCTTTGCCACACAGATCAGTTTAAGTATGAACTTTCTAAACCCCTGCTCTGGCATTTCTTCCACTGTAACATCAAAGAATTCTGCTATTGTAGTATTATGCTTTGCTTGTGATGTTTTGTTCCCTTGCTTATTCATATTGTTTGTGTGTCTACCCATCTAACAGTATGAATTTTATGCAGCTGAGTTTCCACCCTGTAGACTTATAGTGTCTTTGAAGGTTTTCAGTACCTCACAGCTTAGGGGTGTTGTGATGAGATTACAATAAATCACCAAGTCGATATTAAAGCAGGAGAAAAAAACTTGATTCATTAAGTGGTAGTCTGGATTTACCATCAGATGGGCCAAGGATAGACTGCAAGTCTACAACCTTTGACCCCCTCCTAGAGTTTGACTATACCTTTATAGTCCAAAACCATATTGATTATAAGTGGCTGTTACTACAATTCAAAACCATAAACTAATATCATGAGATCTAAAATCATAAGAAGAAAGGGGAGTGGGTCAAAATGTCCCTAGTTGAGTAGAAGTTAAAGAATGATTACTAAGGTTTAGATAATCTCTGACAGGGTACATTGCCCAAAAAAATACAGGAGTCAAAAAGAGAACAATTTTACATTGTATAAGAATTTTTTTTTTTTTTTTTGCCAAATATACTATGCTAGGCCACAACTGATGGATACAGAGGCAGGTGTTCCCACAGGAGAAGCACTTCTTACATGATGTGGAGTCTCAGGGTAAAATGGAGTCTGTTTGGTCATTTCCTATATAGCCTGGCCTATAACAGCAGGAGACAAACAATATACAGCATTAGAGCAAATAGTTCCTGTTTTGATGTCTACAATGTTATTTATCACAATAAACAGAAATGATGTGATGTGGTTTTGTCCACATTAAAAACAGTAAGTTTTCAAAAGGGTTTACAATTTTCATGGTGAACGGGGAGAAAATGGAAGAAATCGTAGTATGGGGTATTAAGAGGGGGGGAGAGAAGATAGAAGAAATAAATTAAAGGAAGTGTGAAAGAGAGAATAGACTTTCGCTGTTAGCAGAATTAAAGAAAGAGACTCAAGGAAAATAGATAAGTGAGAAAAAATATGTAAAGTAAAAATAAATTAGAACTAAAAGAATACAAAACCAAAATATGCTAATCAAACAGCCCTCAAAATGCCAAGCCATGAAATAATAACTACCTCCAAAAAATGCTAGAAATGAGCAGAGACAAATATGCATATGTATAATTGTCCATGAATTACTCAGATCACAGTAAACAAAATTAAAAAAAAATTTAAAGGTTTTATTGAAAACTTTAAAAAGCTGTTTCCATTAGAGTTCAAAAAATTCTTGGCTTCCCTTCTCAGCAGTGTTGGGTGGGAGGTGGGCTGGAGTGTGATGTTTGTGCCACACACAGGGAGGGGTCATTGGTGTCTGAGAGATCCTGAAAGCAGAGATCCTGGAAGTGAAATTTAGGCTGAGGTAGGCTCCATGTTCTTTTTTGAATGGTGATTGACCTGAAGATTTTAAATCAGTGTACCTACAGGTCCCAGCAGTTGCCAATCTATGGTGAGGGACTGAATTCCACTATCTCCCCTCGGTTCCCCTTTTGGCTAAGGCACCAATCTTTTGTCCCCTCCATCACCCACTGACCCCATTTTTCTATTCTCTAGGGTTTGATCTCCAAACTCAATCACCCCCACTCCTGTCCTTTCAAATTCCTGGGCAGGCAAGTCTCTCCCAGGTTGTCCTGTGAACTGCTGGACTCAAGGAGAGAAGGCAACAGGGTGGGTTTCCATGACCTGTATCACCCCCTGTAAACCCATTTGTTCTCCTCATCTCTTAGGCACTCTTTGTCATGTGATGTGGGTCTGCCTGGCTTGTAGTTTAGGTCCAGGTTGGGTTTCCCTGGAATAGGCTCCCCAGGTGCCAATTCCCACAGCACAGCTGCAAAATGGCTCCCTCCTCTGTCCTGTGCAGGGAGTTAAAGGGAAGTGGCTTCTTTCCTGCCCTAGGATACTGATACTATGCACATTATACCTTTCAGGTTAGTATAACAGTGACTGATCTCTGATCTTTCTGTACCCAGACATGCTACAGGCCTCCTAAAAATGTGGGCTCCTTTAAATCCCTTATCCCTCTTATTTGCTTGTGGAGGGGCCACGTAACTGGTGCTAGGGATTTCTTCCTTATTTGATTGCATCCAACCTCCTGAGTCATCCATCTGCTTACGAACTCTCTCTGTTCTTTAAGATTTATGTTTCATTAAAAGCTCTGCCCTATTCTTAACATTGTAGGGCTTCTCTCCTGTATGGATTCTCTGGTGTTGCATAAGCAATGATCTTCGAATAAAAGCTTTAGCACATTCTCCACATTTGTAGGGCTTCTCTCCAGTATGAATTTTCTGGTGATCTTTAAGACATGATCTTTGATTAAAACCTTTGCCACATTCTGTACATTTGTAGGGCTTCTCTCCAGTATGAATTATCTGGTGTTCCGTAAGAAATGATCTTCGAATAAAAGATTTGCCACATTCTGGACATTTATAGGGCTTCTCTCCTGTATGAATTCTCTGGTGTTCCTTAAGATTTGTTATTTGATTAAAACCTTTGCCACATTGTTCACATCTGTAGGGCTTTTCTCCACTATGAATTCTCTGGTGTTCTTTAAGATTTGACGTTTGATTAAAACCTTTGCCACATTCTTCACATTTGTAGGGCTTCTCTCCAGTATGAATTCTATGATGTTCAGTAAGAAAGGAGCTTTTAGTAAAGGCTTTGTCACATACTTTACATTTGTAGGGCTTCTCTCCAGTATGAATTCTCTTATGTTCTTTAAGATATGATCTATGATTAAAACCTTTGCCACATTCTTGACATTTGTAGGGCTTCTCACCACTGTGAATTATCTGGTGTTCAGTAAGAAATGATCTTCGATTAGAAACTTTGCCACATTCTTCACATCTGTAGGGCTTTTCTCCACTATGAATTCTCTGGTGTTTTTTAAGATTTGATGTTTGATTAAATTTTTTGCCACATTCTTGACATTTATAGGGCTTCTCTCCAGTATGAATTCTTTGGTGGCAAATAAGATATGATCTTTGATTAAAAGCTTTGTCACATCCTCCACATTTGTAGGGCTTCTCTCCAGTATGAATTCTCTGGTGTTGAGTAAGCAATGATCTCCGAATAAAAGCTTTGCCACACTCTCCACATTTGTAGGGCTTCTCTCCAGTATGAATTCTCTGGTGTTCAGTAAGCAATATTCTTCGTTTAAAATCTTTGCCACATTCTTCACATCTGTAGGGCTTTTCTCCAGTATGAATCCTATGGTGTTCAGTAAGAAAGGAACTTTTAGTAAAGGCTTTGTCACATACTTTACATTTGTAGGGCTTCTCTCCAGTATGGATTCTATGGTGTTCTTTAAGATATGATCTTTGATTAAAACCTTTGCCACATTCTTTACATTTGTAGGGCTTCTGTCCAGTATGAATTATCTGGTGTTCAGTAAGCAATGATCTTCTATTAAAACCTTTGCCACATTCTTCACACTTGTAAGGCTTCTCTGCAGTATGAGTACTTTGGTGTTGAGTAAGGACTGAAAAAATTTTTAAGACTTTGGCACATTCTTTACGTTTGTAGGATCTGTCTCTAGTACAAATTATCAGGTGTTCAGTGCCAAGTGAGCTTTTTTTCCCCTCAGTGCTATGATGTCTGAGACATTTAGAAAGGGTTGAGTAATTGTTAATGACTCTGCCACATTCTTTAGATTTGCAGGGCTTCTTTCCAGCATAAATCCTCGGATGTTTAACAGGAGGTGATCTTTGATTAAAAATTTTGCCACATTCTTTAAATTTGTGGGGTTTATCACTGTCATGGTATCTGTGGGGTTTAGAAAGGGTTGAACAATGAAATGCTTTGATACATTCTTTAAACCCATAGAACCCCCTTCCAGTATAAATTCTCTTCTATAGAGTAAGTTTTGCAATTTGATGAAGAGCTCCTTCACACACCTTACACTTGCAAAGCTGGTTTTGCTTATGAATATTTGGATGGGTAGTAAGTTTTGAGCACTGAAGTAAGGCTTTCCCACATTGTTTATCTATGTAAAGGGTCTTGGAAATGTGAACATATTAATGATTTATTGCAACCAATACTAAATTTTCATGAGTGTCTCTATATTCAAAATTTTTATCACAAATAAAAACACACTGGTAATTAACCAGGGTAAAGACTTGGCTAAAGGTGTTACTTGTTTCATTATGTATGTAGTATACTTTCCATAAATCTATATCTGAATGTTCATTAAACAATAGTGGGTAAGTAAGGACCTCCCTAAAATTATTATAATTGTATGATTGAGCAAAAGGAGAAATTATTGTTTTACTGTAGAATAACACTGTGTAAAGGAACTCTCAAAAGGATCACTTTTAGAAATTTGTCCTTAACTTTTTAAAATTTGTTCTTATTATTATACATGACAGTAGAATGCATTTTGACACATCATACATAAATGGAATATAACTTCTCATCCTTCTGGTAGTACATGATGTAGAGCTACAATGAATGTGTAATAATATATGCACATACAGTAATAATGTCTAATTCATTCTATTGTCCTTCCTAGCCCTATGTCCCCTCCCCTCCTTTCACTTCCTTCTGATAATCCAAAGTATTTCTATTCTTCCCTAGTCGCACACCCACCCCCGGATATTGTGTGTCCTTTACTTCTGAATCTCTTATCTACTCAATTGTTTGACTACAACTTTAACTCAATGCAGTTGAAATTGGTCAAGTTAAAAATGAAAGCACGGAATAGATCTCTTTTCAAATTTTCCACATTTCCTTTCAGAGGAAATGGAAGTTTCAAAAATTGCTGTGGATGTATTCTTAAAGACATACATAGCTCCTCAAAATAACTGGCATAAATTGAATTCTTCTCTGTTGTATTAAATGTTCTGGATGTCTGTTGGCAGTAACATTACATTACAAATAGTCATTGCTAATTGGCTTTGTCCTTTGTAATGATTTCTAACCTTCACGCTCACTTTAAGTTTCCCATATTTTTCTTAGTTGTACATGGTCAAAGTCACAATTTTCATACCTTCCCTTCATCATTTTTTGAAATAAAGATTTTATTTCCTGCTCTGGTGGAGATTCATGGATATGATAAGTTGTGGCTGAAATAAATGAAAATAACAATTATTTTACTTATTAGACTGGAGTGAATATATTTAGCAAAGATAACAAAATTTTACCCATGTGAGGACATCAGCAGTAAATCCAAGACAATCATTACTTCAGGAATACATAGAATAAATAAAAACGTACAAATTTGTGAGACTGCCCAAACCATTGTAGAGAACATAGGATCTAAGATGAGTACATTACTAAGGAGAAGAGTATAGTAGAGGGAAGGAAACTGTGTTCCTTTTATCAACCACACTCTACCCTCCTCCACAATTTAGCATTGTGCAATTAGAAAAAAAAAATCTATCAACTCCCTTCACTCTCAGTAGTATAAGGGAAATATTAAACTTAAACAAATACGTGTGGCTTTCATGGAGAATGTGTGATAATTAGTTTCTAACTGCCATGACACAGACACCTAGAGGTAAGAGAGATTTTGCATGAAAATACCACAGAGATGTTCAACAGGGAAAAAGACACTATAGACTCTGAAGAAGAAATATGAACAAAAGTATTAAATTGGAAAAAACAACACACATGCTTCAAAAAGATTCATCATGAAAAAAAGCTTAAGAAGCAATAAAACCATGCATGGCCTATGACCACATTACCTGGATGAAGCCAACACATGGCAATCAAGACACACAACTTGTACTTTTTGTTATTTGTGGACTTATTTCATTGAAAAATTTATATATGTACTAAGTATTTCATATTTTAAAATACATGTACATGGTAAAATGAATAAATGTAGTGAATTAATGCATGCATTTTTTTCACATAATTATCAGTTGTGTGCTGAGAAAGCATTTCATTCATTCTATTAGCATTTATCAAAAGTACAATATACTAAACTCACCATGTACTAAAACACAACTACATCTATTGATATTATCCCCAATTTAAAAATATATATATTGAAGAAAGCAAGTTTTATTTTGTGGTTTTGAACAAAATCACTATTTCAAACAACACATAAGTTAAAGGGAATTGCAAAATTTTTGAAAGCTACCATTAAAATGCTATGGTTTTAACCTATAAATAAAAATAAATTCATCAATATGTAATTGATGGTTATGCATATAATCTCTGCTTCTGGCAATTATGAGGCAGGAGGATTATAAATTCAAATCCATCCTTGATAACTTAGAACATTTCTCCAAATATAAATAAAAAGGGGCAGGGGATGTATCTTATTATTACAGTACCCTGGAATTCAATCTCCATTAAATTTACAGATAGAAAATTTTCATTACTATATACATAGGCAGGATGAAAAACCAATGCAGGTAAAATATACAAGTCATTAAAAAAAACAGGTATAATATTTATCAAAGCAAGTAAAAGCACATGTAATTTTATTGGCAACAGAAACATGGCTTAATCATATTTTAATTTCAACCTCCATTGTCCTAATTTTTGAAATGATGGAAATTTCCATCTAATCACAAAATAAAACAGTATAACTGATGTGAGAAAGCCTACTTACTTTATAAAATGAAAGAAAAAAAACGAAATCGTAAATAACCACAGATGCATTATTTTATAAACCCTTTTGTATAAATACAATTTATACCTGTAACTGTAGACCCAAAAAGACCAGCCATTGTGAATCTTGACATTCATTACATGGCAAAAAACTTCACAGGAAATCCATTACTAGCATTCAAAAAGAGCTCTGATAAGGGAATTTTAATGAATAAATATACAAATAATGTAAGAGAAACTGATTTATGATGTTAATATACTACAATGGTTTGACTTAGAGTTCTCCAAATATTGGCAGAGATATCCAAGAGACCCACAAATACTGGAAGTGCTGTCAGATCATGCTGACCCTCACAAGCAAAGGGAAGTGCTGTGGTGGGTAACTGGGATGAACTGGGGCATCCCTGGAGGAAAAGGACAATCTGAAAGCATGACAGATGTCACACCAAGAAAGGGAAAGATTAAAGACTAAAAGAAACATAATTAATATTCTATCTGTACCCAAACATGCCCTATCTTTTTTCTTTTTTTTTAAAGAGAGAGAGAGAGAGAGAGAGAGAGAGAGAGAGAGAGAATGAATTTTAATATTTTATTTTTTAGTTATCGGCGGACACAGCATCTTTGTTTGTATGTGGTGCTGAGGATCGAACCCGGGCCACACGCATGCCAGGCGAGTGTGCTACTGCTTGAGCCACATCCTCAGCCCCCTATCTTTTTTCTTAAAAGCACAAATCTGAATTATTATTGTAGAGAAGTTCCCAAAAGATATTCTGTAAAAGAATTAAATATAGTAATTAATTAGGAATTCTGAAAGGAAGTCATCCTCACCAAGGAAGACCAGGTTTCTGTAGTTCTCTAACATCACGTCTGCATATAAATTTTGCTGAGCAGGCTCCAGGCATTCCCATTCCTCTTCAGAGAAATCAATAGCCACATCCTTGAATGTCAATAGTTTCTGGAATAGAAATTGTATGTAAATAGCACATTGGCCACATGACCATTCACAGAGTTTTAAATTTAACTGAAGTTGAAATAAGATTTAGTAGAAATGGCTGTCTTGTAAGTGAGGGTCTTCCAATATTTAGTGAGATACTTTTGAACACAGTGATACTCTCTATGATCTAACTCCAAGGAAAAAGGGATGTAAGTCCAAAAAGAGTGCATATACTTGACTTTTATAAAGTAAAATATAAAATTAAGGCATCCACACAAGAATAGACATTTTAATTGTTGTTTTATATATCAAAGGATAAATTGTGTATATTCCTCACATGAGAGAGTTATGGAAGGGTAATTCTCAAATTTTAATTGTACAACCATGAATCAGAGATTTAATAAAAAGGAGACCCTGATTCAGTAGTTCTAAGATGAAGCCTGGTTTTATGAATATGTGGCAAGCTCTTTGGTGATTTCAATAACAGTAATACAAGAAAAACTTGGATTGCAAGGAGGTAGACCAATAAAAGAATCAATCATTGATATTCAAATATTGAATAAGATTTATGTGTGTCATTAAATAGCAAAACCCAACAATTCTTTTTGATAATTTGAAATGTGTACATATCACTCTAAGAGTTTTTCATATCTTAATTCATAAAACCCAAAATAATGGGATAGCAGTAAGAGTATTCATTTTTTTGTGAAAATATATGAAGCATCCAGTAAATGGCAGGGCTTGATTTTTACCATGTTTGTTTGGTCTGGAATTCAGAAGAAACACTAATGTCAAAAGAAAGTGTGAATGATAAAAGAATTTTCAGAGAAAGGCTGTTATTATAAATGAGATCAGTTTTAGAAATATGTTAAGACAACAAAATCAAATTGATCAAATGATATTTATATTTTCCATACACAGACATAAAAATGTCAACTTTTTATATAGTAAAACAATGACACAATGTGAATGAAAGAAATATCTTCAGTTTTTAAAAACTTGTACATGAATTTGGGATAGAGTCCTTTTTTTCAAACACACTATTGACCCAGGCTTGGTGACACACTTTCAAGATATGAGAATGATCTACTTACAGTCCAGCCCAACTATGAATTCTGATTTTCAAATATTATTGCTGCACTGAACCACCACAGCTCATGTGGATATGAAGTGTACATTAAAATGGCTTATTTCATAAACATGTCACCCACCTGGGATTCCAGATTAGCCAATGACCTGAATCTCAATGTCAGATAAAAAGCATACTAGCTTGAGCAATAAATAAGTCAGGACCAGAGACAGGTACATAGGTTCCTGGAAATGTCAATGTTATGATTTAGATTTTAATTGTCCCCAAGATGCTCATGTATGAGACACTGTAAGGTTCAGACATGAAGTGACTGGGTTATAACAGTCTTACCTAGTCAGTGTATTAACCCCTGACAGCTGCAGCATGGTAACTGTAGGCAGGCAGGGTGTGGCTGGAGGAGGTGGGTCCCTGAGAATATGCCTTTGGGGTTTATATTTTTTCCTTCTTGAGCAGAGCTCTCTCTGCTTCCTGGCACCTTGTTCCCAACTGCTTTTCTCCAGCACAGGCTTCTGTCATGATGTTCACCCCGAGGAATGGAGTTGGCCACCTATGGACTGAGACTTCTGACACTGGGAACAAGCAAATAAATTTTTCCTCCTCTAAAATTGTTCTTGCTGTGAATTTAGGTCACAGCACTGAAAAAGCTGACTAGAACAGTCAACATGCTGCCATAATTGGGTCCCTAATTGTGGACTAACAGGTAAACTCTTGTATGAGGCCTTAAAATAAATAAATAAAACATTTCACTTACACACCAGAATGCCAAGGTGCCTTTGAGAAGTTAAAATAAAGTCTCATGAGAGCCCCTGCCCTAGCCCCTTCTGTGCCTGACTCACAGAAGGTGTTAAGACTCTATGTGAATGAGAAACAAGGTACAGATGCTAAAGTTCTCTTACACACACTGGGGGTATACTGCAGCCAGTAGCCTGTGTGTGGGAACAGCTTGACCACACCATGAAAGGAGGGTCCTGTGGGGTGTGACTGACACCAGTGATTTACCACAAGAGGTTTAGAAATCCACTCTAGAACAATCCATCACTGGGTTTGTTGCTCACCAAGTCCTGTCCTACTAAAACAGAAGGATGGGTGTCAGCTGACTGCTGGGAGGGTAGGGAGATTCCAGGCCATCCTTTTTGACAATCTAAATGTCAACTTCAAGAGAAACCATGCCACCTTAAATCGAGGAAACCTGTTGCCAGCAGATGACAATGGCCCAATACAATGTGACTGCTCAAGATGACTTGCCAGACTAAAGTGTCTTCACCAATGAAAGCAAGTTCATAGGCAATGGCCAATGGATATCTGGGTATTCTGCAGTCATGGCACAACAGGTATTAAAAGCTGAGACTCTGCTGCTAACAACATCAGCCCAGAAAACCAAGCTAAGTTCTCTCACATGAGCTCTGACTGACCAAAGGAAAGAAGGTAAGCAAGGGGCTGGGGTTATGGCTCAGTGGTAGAGTGCTTGCCTAGCACGTGCGAGGCCCTGGGTTAGATCCTCAGTACCACATAAAAATAAAATAAATAAAATAAAGGTATTATGTCCAACTAAATATAAATAAATAAAAATTTAAAAAAAAAAAACATGCCTCCAAGATGGTACATGCACATGGAGACACCTGGAAAGAAAGAGGACTCCTCACAGCTGAGAAGAGGACACTAAGGATGCCCCTGAAAATACTGTCAATAATACAGGCTGTGTCCACCCCATAGCAGGTGGTGATCCTGCACTATCCTGCCTTGAGACAACTGATACCTGTGTGGCCAGGAGAAATCAGGCTGCTGACAGGGCAGTCAAAAGTGTTAGGAAGGACAAACTCCTTTATCAGGGCCCTAGCACCTCAGCTTGTAGCAAACCAATTCCAAATCTGTTTATACTGAGGATAATGAGAAAAGTGGCAAATAATGGAGTTGGGACTTTGGGACAACAGTGCCAGGTGCAGACAAAAATCGCATAGGCTCACCCTTCTTCCTGAAGCACCCTCTGTTCTTGATCAAACACTCCAAGGAGAGTGCTACTAGGGGAAGGGTGTTAGTTTCATCAAGCCCACTTGTGAGGGCCACGCCTCCAGTGGTCTGTTCAGCAAGTGATTCAGAACTGTGTCTTCTGCACTCAAACAATTCAAAGTCTAATACATACTTAGGGTATAAAAACATAGCCTTCTGATGACTGACAAGCATACTTTACCCAAATGCCCATTCATATAAACCTATAAATATTTGCTTGTACTGGTAGATGCCTTCTCTGTGAGTCAGGCTGATTCTACTAGAACAGAAAAGACTTCAGAACACTAGTCCTCTTAAAGGAGCTGATCCCAAGTTATGGGCTCCCCTCAATACAAACTAACAGGGACTATCTTTTATTGCAGAACTGACCTATGAGTGAGCAAAATATTGCATATATAATGAAAATATGTATTCTGAAGACCCCAATCTACAGGAAAACAGAAATCATCAATCATACCTTTTAAAAGAAGGTGGCTAAAATATGCCAAGAAACCTACCTGCTGTGGGATAAGGTTCTTGTCAAATGCTCTCCTCAAAAGGGTATCCACAGAACAAGGATCAAATTGAGTATGGGGTGTGGTGCTGAGAATCAAGGTGTCTGACTAACTTGTGGTCGTGGTGCGCTTGTGCTAGTATTCCTCCATATGAAAGTATAGGGTTAACATTTCCCTGTGCACAAGTATAGGGTTAAGATTTCCCAGTTGCTATGGCAATGCTGGCTATACTAAAAATATGCCAAACAAAGGAGAAAGCAAGTCAAGTTAAAATGAATAATAACCCTGAATGTTAATGGCCTAAACTCAACAGTTAAAAGACAAAGACTGGCAGAATGGATTAAAAAAAAAAAAAAAAAGACCCAACAATATGCTGCCTTTAAGAGACTTATCTCATAGGAAAAGACATTCAGACTGAAGATGGGGAAAAACATATCACTCACATGGACCATGTAAACAAGCAGGGATTTCCATCCTCATATGAGCTAAAGTGGACTTCAAACCAAAGTTAGTCAGAAAGGATAAAGAAGGTCATTTCATACTGCTTAAGGGAATCATACATCAACAAGACATAACAATCATAAATATCTATGCCGCAAACAAAGGAGCATCCATCTATATCAAACAAACCTTTCTCAAAAATTTGATGCTAGATACAACTTAGAATTTTATTTGTTTGTTTGTTTTAACATTCATCTTCTGGGAAGTAGATGCTTTTTTATAATACCCCTCTCAGCCTGTGCTGAAATTGTAAGTAAGAAAACCCATCATTCCAAATTTTAAATTGCTTTCCACTTTCATGTCACATGAACATGAAATTGACTCACTTTAAAAATTTTTATTTTTTTACTTTAACTGACAAAAATTGCCTACATTTATGGTGTCAAACATGATGTTTTGATAAATGTATGCCTTGCAAAATGGCCAAAACCACACAGAGACTTAGGGAAATCACATGTGACCATGACAACATGTAAGAACACAGCTGTATTCATCCAAACATGGGAAACCCAGGAGGATGGTTCAGGAGAATGTACATTTTGGAAGAGATAAATGAGGAACTGTGGGGAAAATGGTTACTAGGGGCCAGCCACATTCTTGCTCATATCATATCCAGTTTTAAAATAGTACAAAGCACCATATTTAAGTTTTATATAGGTATCACCTGCATGTGGTACCTTCACATGTATACATGTTGAAAAATAAAATATGTAGAAATTATGACAAAATAAAAATAATCAAAAGCATATGAAAGACTCAAGCACACATCCCATGTGTAGAAAAACCCATCATTACAAAGATGACCATTTTCCACAAAATTAATCTCCAATATTTTACCATCAAAATTCCTATGTACATATGTTAAAATATCATAGTGAATTTCACTTTATATATATCTATGAAGCAGGAGTTTTAAAATCTATAAATAAATAGACCAGGAAACAGCGAATGGGGAAGATAGGAAGACAGGGCAAAGGAAGTACTGGGGCCTGACATGGAGCATATTATATCCCATGCTTGTTGATGTATGTCAAAAATAAACCTCAATAGTACATATAAATGTAATGCACTAATAAAAAAAATTCAGTCTACACCCAAAGGACTTAAAATCATCAATGTATATAGCCACATCAATGTACATAGCAGCACAATTCACAATAGGTATACTGTTGAACCATCCCCCCGCCAGATGCTCTTCAGTAGGTAAATGGATAAAGAAACTGTGGTATATATATATACAATGGAATATTACTCAGCATTAAAAGAGAATAAAATTATGGTGTTTTCAGGTAAATGGATGGAGTTGGAGAATATTATGCTAAGTAAAATAAGCCAGTCCCCAAAACCAAAGGCCAAATCTTTTCTCTGATATGTGGATACTAGGGAAGAATAGAATTACCTTAAGATTTAGAGGGGAATGAAGGGAGGGAAGGAAAAGGGATATGGGAATAGGAAGGTTAGTAGAATGAAATGGACATTATTACCTTATGTACATATATGACTGCATAACCGATGTGATTCTAGAACATGAACAATGTTGTAGAATTAAACCTCCTCTATGTACAATATATCAAAGTGCATAAATGCATTCTACTGTCATGTATAACTAATTAAAACAAATTTTAAAAAATTAACAAAAAAATTCAGCATGCTTTACTTTTTAAAATCTTTTATTCTAATTTGTTATATATGACAGTGGAATGCATTAGAATTCATATTACACATATAGAGTACAATTTTTCATATCTCTGGTCACATACAAAGTATATTCACACCATTTGTGTCTTCATACATGTACTTAGGGTAATGATGTCCATCTCATTCCACCATCTTTCCTACTCCATGCCCCCCCTTCCCCTCCCACAACTTTGCCTAATCTAGAGTTCATCTAATCCTCCCATATTCTCCCTCCCAACCCACTATGAATCAGCCTCCTTATATCAAAGAAAACATTTGGCATTTGATTTTGGGGATTGGCTAACTTCACTTAGCATTATATTCTCCAACTCCATCCATTTACCTGCAAATGCCATTGTTTTATTCTCTTTTATTGCTGAATAATATTCCACTATGTATATATACCACATTTTCTTTATCCATTCATCTACTGAAAGGCATCTAGGTTGGTTCCACAGTTTAGCTATTGTGAATTGTGGTACAATAAACATTGATGTGGCTGTATCCCTGTAGCATGCTATTTTTATGTCCTTCGGGTACACACCAAAGAGTCGGACAGCTGGGTCAAAAGGTGGCTCCATTCCCAGTTTTCCAAGGAATCTCCAAACTGCTTTCCATATTGGCCACACCATTTTCCAGTCCCACCAGCAATGTATGAGTGTGCCTTTCCCCACAAATCCTTGCCAACATTTATTGTTGTTTGTATTCTTAATAGTTGCCATTCTGACTGGAGTGAGATAAAATCTTAGAGTAGTTTTGATTTGCATTTCTCTAATTGCTAGAGATGTGGAAAGTTTTTCATATATTTGTTGATTGATTGTAAATCCTCTTCTGAGAAGTGTCTGTTCATTTCCCTGGCCCACGTATTGATTGGGTTATTTGGTTTTGGGGTGTTTAGTTTTTTGAGTTCTTTATAAAGCCTAGAGATTAGTGTTCTATCTAATGTGCAAGTGGTAAAAGTTTGCTCCCAAGCTATAAGCTCTCTGTTAACCTGATTGTCTCTTTTTCTGAGAAGAAGCCTTTTAGTTTGAATCCAACCCATTTATTGATTTTTTATTTTAACTCTTGCACTATAGGAGTCTTATTAAGGAAGTTAGGGACTAATCTGATATAATGGAGATTTGGGCCTACTTTTTCTTCTATTAGGCTCAGGATCTCTGGTTTAATTCCTAAGTCCTTGGTCCACTTTGAGTTTTGTGCCCGGTAAGAGATAGAGGTTTAATTTCATTTTGTTGTATGTGGATTTCCAGTTTTCTCAGCACCATTTGTTGAAGAGGCTGTTTTCTCCAATGTATATTTTTGGCACCTTTGTTTAGTATAAGATAACTGTAATTATGTGGGTTAGTCTCTGAGTTCTCTATTCTATATCATTGGCCTACAAGTCTATTTTGGTGCCAATACCATGCTGTTTTTGTTACTATTGCTCTGTAGTATAGTTAGGTCTGATGATGCCTCCTGCTTCATTCTTCTTGCTAAGGATTGCTTTAGCTATTCTGGGTCTCTTTATTTTTCCAGATGAATTTCAGAACTGCTTTTTCTATTTCGATGAGGAATGTCATTGGGATTTTGATTGGAATTGCATTAAATCTGTATATTGCTGTTGGTAGTATGGTCATTTTGACAATTTTAACTCTGCCTATCCAGGAACAAGGAAGATCTTTCCATCTTCTAAAATCTTCTTTAAGTTCTTTCTTTAGTGTTCTATAGTTTTTGTTGTAGAGGTCTTTACCTCTTTTGTTAGGTTGATTCCCTAGGTTTTTTGTTTTGTTTTGTTTTTTGAGGATATTGCAAATGGGGTGGTTTCCTCCTTTCCTTTTCAGAGGATTTGACACTGATATACAGAAATGTTTTTGATTTATGGGTGGATTTTGTATCCTGCTACTTTGCTGAATTCATTTACTAGTTCTAGACGTTTTCTGGTGGAATTTTTTGGGTCTTCTAGGTATAGAATCATATGGTCAAACTAGCAAACAGTGCTAATTTGAGTATTTGTAATATTTGTATCCCTTTAATTTCTTTTGTCTATCTAATTGCTCTGGCCAGTGTTTCAAGAACTATGTTAAATAGAAGTGATGAAAGAGGGCATCCCTGTCTTATTCCAATTTTTAGAGGTGATGCTTTCAATTTTTCTCCACTTAGAATGAAGTTGGCCTGGGGCTTAGCATAGACAGCATTTACAATGTTGAGATATGTTCCTGTTATCCCTAGTTTTTCTAGTGTTTTGAACATAAAGGGGTGCTATATTTTGAAAAATACTTTTTCTGCATCTACTGAGCATGCTTTACTTTTAATAAAAGAAAGCAAAGGAAAAAAGTCCTAAAACTCATCTACAGTTAAATGTGTTAAGCCAAGAAACTTGAATTACAAGAGTAAAAAAGTAGCTAACATTACCTGACACATGTATATTAAACATTATACTAAAAAAAAAAAAAAAAGCAAGGAATCACAATATAAACAAGTCCATACAGGAACCCAAATGTATGTAAGAATTACATTCTTTATTACAATAGAAAAATCTCTATAAATGGAACCATAACACGGCCAACCTCAGTACTTAGCTAGTCCCTGTCTCAAATAAATAAAGGTAAAGTACCAGGACGTAGCTCGGTGGTAAAGCACCCCTGCGATCAGCCTCCAGGACCAAAAAGAAACAGGAGAGGAAGCTGCTAGCCCAGGGGAAAGCCAGGTCCCTAGACCGCAGCTCTCCCGCAGGGAAACCCCACGTGCAGGGCAACCCGGACGCCGACCGATCACCGCGCCGTCAGGGAAGAGGCCAGCGGCCGCAGCGGAGGACGCCCTGTGGGACCAGGCCGGCTGCGCAGCGTCCCTGCCCCGCTGGCCAGTGGGACTCACGGACACTGCCCCAGAGCGGGGCAGGCCCACAGACCCCGGGGGCTGCCTGAGTCCGGGTGGTCAGCTCCGTTCCCCCCCCCTGCAGCGGCCCCGCGGCACCCAGGGTCTCCCTCCCCAGACCCCCTCCGCAGGCTCCAGACGCCCCCGCACACTCACCATTTCCCGGCACTCGCGAGCCAGGCCGGCTCCCAGGGACCGTCAGCACCTGCAGGCAGAGCTGCCGGACTCCAGAGTGCCCACGGGCGCCTCGAGCCTGAGGGCAGGAATGGCGGAGTCCGGGAAAAGCACCTCGGCCGTATTGCGGAGCCCGCCCTCCTCGCCGGCCGTGAGCAGGATTGGACAGTGCTCACTACTCTACGCGCTCCTTATTGGACACGGCTACAGACCGCGCCCCCTGAGTGTGAGCCCAGTGAGCCTGCCTTCTGAGTGACAGAAGAGGACAACCAATCCAGGCATGCATGAGGCCAGAATGACAGGCTGCAGCTTTCTTTTTCTTTTTCTTTTCTTTCTTTCTTTTTTTTTTTCCTTTGAGATCTGGAAAGGACACCCCAGAGCTCCAGGCTGCAGTGATTTTAAGGGAAATTTTCCTCCCAGAAGTGGGGGTCAAGCCCCACCATCAGAACATTTGCACTTAAGCTTGCATATGAGGTCATCTCAACTTATGGATTGTATATGTTGCCATGTTATTCATGAATGAAAAGAATATAATGACAGTTACTGTAAAATGTCATTTAACTTTTCTGCTCGTTAGTCTTGTGAGGAGACAGATTAAACATTGAACTGGGAAGCAACCCCCTAAAGCAACGATATCCCATGAAAACCATATGCAAGGCATAGGACTTTTTCTAGTATTTATATCATAAAAGAAAAGAAACAGTTGAAATTGATTTTAATAACATAACCCGATATTTCAGAATATTACCTTTAGGTGACTAAAGAAATACTACTAGTGAAGTATACATTGCGGGGCCCAGAACCTGAGGACAACTCTGGGGAGAAAATGTCCAAATGACTGAGAATGAGCTGAAAGTGACTCAAGTTTGTCAGTTTGGGAAATTGGAAAAGAATGGAGCAGTGTGATTTTATTTGCCACATGAACAGGAGATTATCCAAACAAAAAAAATTTTTTAAATGCCAACGGCCACGGAATCCTAGCTGCAGAGAAGCAGCTACAGTCAGAGATTTCTGGTGGCAATGTAACTTCTGCAGCTCTTTGTGATGTAATCTGACTGTGGCTATTAAATTGTTCTCTGTGCATATTTCTTCACTCAGTATTGCCTTTCCTGGGAGCCTGTCTTCAGCAGGAGACTGTTTTAGGTCATCAGCTCAATTGTGTCCTCTGCCCAAATCTCATATGTGGATGTTCTAAGTACCGGTGCCGCAGACTGTGACTCTATTTGAATATATGGCTCATGAAGACATGATAAGTGTTAATCCAGTTAGTTGGGGTGAGGTCTAATCCAATTAACATTTTCCCCTTATAGGAAATGGCAATAAGGATGAAGAGAAGCACAGGAAAATGTCATGCAAACATAGACATAAGATGGCAATCTCTTGGGCTGGGGATGTGGCTGAAGTGGTAGCGCGCTCGCCTGGCATGCATGCGGCCCGGGATCGATCCTCAGCACCACATACAAACAAAGATGTTGTGTCCGCCAAAAACTAAAAAATAAATATTAAAAATTCTCTCTCTCTCTCTCTCTCCTCTCTCTTTAAAAAAAAAAAAAAAAAAAAAAAAAGATGGCAATCTCGATGTCAACCAGTGGGCCTCAAAGGAAATCCTTCCAGCCAGCACCCTGATATGTAGCCTTGGGAATTAGGACAAATAAACTTCTGTCCTAAAACCCCATCTGGGCATTGTCTTTTGATGCCATATGGTACTGAGGCAGCCCACTAGGACATACATACTCTGTCCCTGCGGCGTGTCTGAATGAAGATGCAATTGAATCACGTCACATTCCACCAGCACTGAAAGGCTGCACTGCTGCAGGAAATGACATTTCTCACTGGAACATTATGAAGGCAGGTGAGGACACAGCTGCTGGCCTGATGGGGCTTTAGAGATTTGTGGTGTGGCACAGTCCTGAAAAACTCAGAGAGTACTTTTACCTCAATTGTTTGTGCAACCCTCACTCCTCTTTGTCCCAACACTTTCCTGGCAAAGGTGTGAGTTTTTAAGTCTTGTAAAGGAGTGTAAGTACAGTGGAGGTGACTGGCATATGGGCTACCTGGGGCAGGTAGCTAAAACGAAAACAGTAGCCACAGGAAAGGAACATTCAGGGCCCAGTAAACATTGAAAATGTTTTCTCTGTTATTTCTCCAAGTGTGCAATCTGGAGATTCACACCTATTCAGTTGCCAGAGGGAGGAATGCAGTCTAGGTTTCTTGGGCAATGGGAATGTAGGTCACTCAAGTGGTCAAGTCCTCAGACAGAGACTGGAGGAGTCCCCATACTTGGCCATTTGTCCTGGCCTGTCCTAGAAGTCTCCCGCTCCTGCCATGGAGACCCTTCCCCAGTAGGCTCATCTAACCTCAGACCAGAGATACCATTGTTCATGGTGTGGTGAGCTTCCTCTTCCCCAAGGAGACAGAATTAACAAGGAGCTGCATGGAACTCGCAAAGAGATTGTCTTACATGTAGGCCAAAAATTAACGCCGACCATCCTGGCTGACTCCACAGGACACTTCCATTGAAAATCTTTATACCCAGATCAGGTAAATGTGAATATGTACATAGGCCTCCATCCAGTGGTGACGCTGGGTCAGAATAAGGTCTCTGGATAAATATTTGTGTAGCAAAACTAGGATCCAATACTTAATATCCACCCTACCATGCATGTCCAGTGGTGCAAACATGAACATTCTGCCAGTTTCAACATGAGATATCCTGTCGTTATAGGTCCCCTGAAGTCTCTTCCACTAGAGCTTGGGGGGGAAGGCTAAAGGACTTCCCAGGGGTGGTCACAGGACTGGCCTGGAGTGGTCCTCTCTGGGCTGCTCTTTTACCTGTGGGTGCCTCCTGATAAGCGGCCACAAGGGTGATGGGTCAGGGCTGAGTCCACATGTGAAAATGCTCCCACTCTAAACTTTTTGGGGCCTAGAACCTTGGAAGGTTTGAACCCATCAAGAAAACATCTTGCTCTGTTGTGCATCTCCCTTCACGTGAGCTGAATAGGGGACTGTCTCCAGAATGCATGTGCCTGGTCACCAGAGTTCTACGTTCTGTTGGGTCATAACACTAAAAAATTGAGGTCGCTTCCACCAAGTGCAATGAGCTGGACCTCTTCCTGTACTAAGACCTCCCTAAAGTGTCCTTTGGGATGCTGACTTGTCATCTGCTTCTCCATGCAAAATGGTACAAACAGAAATGGCCTTTCTGCCCCTTGGGAAGCTGCCAGTGTGACGCTGCCCACCTCAGTGGAGGCTCACAGCAGGCCTGGCAGGTGCCCTGGGGAAGACTCAGACCTGGTTGGCAACAAGAACCCGATTAAACTCCGAGTTTAATCCATATCTTGAGTCCATGTTCTGAATGGAGGGAGAAAACCGCCATCATTATAGAAGAGTAAAACCCGCTCTGTACCAATGTAAAACCCAGCTGGACCTGGGCTTCCTGGCTCAGTGCTGGGCCACTTTTGGAGAGAAATGCCTGCAACGGTCACATGATGGCAGCCTTGCACAAACCGAGGCCAACCTGAGTGCTCTCTCTGGTTTCCGCCAGTCACAGGGATCCCAGGCAGTGGGTGCACACCTCCTTTCTAAAAAACCTCAGAGGCCCTGCCCAGCGTGCATGCTTAATTGCAGCTGGACACTCTGCACTTTACAAGAGAAAACACAGCATCATGCACTGCCCACCCCTGCCTGTCTTGATGCAAACAGAGCTGGTCTTGGTGAGGGGTGGGGGCACTTCCGTAGCTAAGGCCATTTCCCCAGCTAAGCCAGCCTCAGACTGGTAACAAATGTGCCCAATGTCCTCCCAGCCCTGGCGTGCCATGTGACTGTGGGAGTCACAACCTGAGGTCAGTGCACTCTTGGCTTATTGAGGTTCAATTAATGCAGCCATTCTTTCCAGGGACCTTGGGCCAGGTGCTGTGCTGAAGGCTGGCACAGACTCTTGGCATGGCAGACATGGCCTGCTCTCTCCTAGGATTTTCTGGCCAGTACAAGTAGCAGCCTCAAGAAGAAGAAAAGGCAGTAGGGGACCAGGCTCTCGTTTCACCCTCGTGTTAACAAGCAGCCTGTCACATTGGCCTTAAACAGTGCTGATGAAGGAACTCCCTGCTGGGGTCCTGCTGAGGGCTTGGGCAGGAGGGAGAAAGCGACTCAGAGAACTTTGGGAGTCGCTTGTGGCATGGTCTGGTGACCTTGAATTCCCCTGCCAGAGGAGCAGCCAGAAGCAAAGGGTTCACTTGTGAATATTCACCCTGGGTGGTAAACTCCCCAAGATCAGAGTCAAGGCTCAATGTCCAGGCAACATTGACACATTCAGCCCCATACGAATGTCCAAGCCTGAATATTTAGGGGAAAAAACTCAAGATGACTTGGGCTCTGACAATGGAGTGTCAGTCTTGGTGTGGCAACTCCCAAGAGGCAGGACATGCTGAACAACACACCAGGATGAGCTTCCTGGCCTGAGTTCCCAGTGATGGCTGTGCGGGGCCTGAAGGGCAGAGCTGGGTGTCCCAGGCAGCTCTGAGGCTCTGAGTGGGGACAGGGGCATGTATAGGTCATATATTTCTATATATTTACACACCACCCCAGAAGTTCACTAGCACCAGTGTAGTTGTATATGCTTCGAGACCTTTAGCTCAAGAAGTGCAGCCTCAGAGAGCACAGTAGTAATTTCATCATGCATATAATTATTTTTTTTAACATTTGAGCATTTTCTGAGTTACTGAACCACCCATATTTTTCAACCATTGTTCTTGTGTCTGAACATAAGAGCAGATGGTTGAATCCATCCATATTTCTCCTCTTGAATATTGAGGTTCCTTCTAGTTTTTAGCCGGTATAAAAATAATCTGTAAAATGTGAAGATCTTACCCAAAATAGTAAAACCAGAGTGAGGGTAGAGGAAGTATTTTTGGATGGGGAAGGATTTCTGTTCTCTCCCATCCATTTCCCACAAGACCAGACTTCCTTGGATCCTGTCTCCTTGGCACAAGCTCTGCCCTTGAATGGTCTTTGTCCCCTTTGCCTCTTTGTGTCTTTTGCCCCTACTCAGCTCTCTTCCTGGGGTAGTTGTGCTGAATGAAGGAGGTGGGAAGCAGCGCCCCCTCCTGTCCATCCCCCATTAGCACTGGGAGAGGAACCAGCAATGGCCAGACTGAATCTCAATTGTAGAATAGGGCTGAGCAGCAGGAAGCAGAGTGGCCCACTGTAAGAGAAAAGAGCCCAGGCCACAGCCTGGCTCCTGGAAGACTCAGTGACTCCATATTGCTTTCTGGGAGAGGAGAAATTTAGTCTGTGTGCAGCATCTGGCTTAACAGTCACATGAAGCCTTCCCCATCCACAGGGTGGAAAGTCTTAAGAGTCTTCAGGATGAGGGTGGAGTGGGATGGTTTAGTCCGAGGGAGACGGTGTGAAAGGTTCTGTCATGTGGGGAAATTCTCAGGGAGTTTAAATTAAAGACACAGACACCATTTTACCTTTAAACCAGCTCCAGGACGTCTCCTCCAAACCCCCAGTCTCAAGCTCCCCAAGGGGACAGTGAGGTTTTACTGAAGAGGCTAGGGAGGGAGCGCGAGCACACTAGGGAGAGGGCTTTTATTGAAGAACAAAGAATTCTGGGGAAAATCCCATCCAATGAAGATCAAGGGAGGCAGTGTGGCAAGGTCAAGTTTGATGATTGGATCTTTGGGGCAGTGGTGAGACATGCCTCCCTATGTTTGAGCTCTGGAACCCAAGAAGGGTGGGAAAAGCTCTACCACAATAAAAGTGACTGAGTGCCTCACACCCAGCAGGGGAGGAAATTCAGTCTCGTGCAAGGATAGTCTCCCACAGGATGGGGCTCTTGTGGTCTTTTGAGGTGACCCAAGCCTCTGATGTCCACTTCTATAGGATTATCAGAGTTTAGCAGGTAATGTGGTTCATTTACCAGGTGAGAGAATGTCATTGTGACTGCATGGCCATACTACAGAGACTAGATCATTCTAGAGTGAGAGGTTTGCACTCTCTGTCCTTGGAGCTAGAAGCTCAATGTAATTTGGGGTGGAAACAGTCTCAGTGGAATAGAAGAGTCAGGGGACACTGATCCACTTCAGCTGTGCCCCAGCTGGTTGTGCAAGGTGGGAGACAGGGCCCTCTATGGCTGGCTTCCCTCTCTGTACAGTGAAGGGCTTCTTCCACATGCTCTCAAAGGCCCTATTGCCTTTGGAGTTGGTGGCTCCTATGTCTTTCCATGGAAATTGGAACAGCAACTGGACAGAAGGACAGTGGGCAAAGATATGACTGTGCTCAGCCTAATACAGCCTGGCTTTCTGGGGACATTGTGCAAAATTGTTTTCTTCTTTCCAGAGCACTTACCCAGAAATAATCACGAAGTGGGAGTTATGACATGACTCAATGATCAGGCAAGAAGGTGTTGGAAGGGACCACAGCCCCGAATAAGGTCATATGTCTGCAAGGATATGTGTTTGGAAACTAAGGATGCAGTGGCCAGGACCAGGAGTCTGGTGATGGGATGTGTGGATTTGGCCATATTTGGGTAAGAACATCATGGTCTCCTGGCTGAGAGGAGCTGGGACCTCCCTCACCTTGCTCTCAGAGTGCAAGGGAGATTGCAGGCATGCCTGGAAAACTGCACTGGCAGAGGAGCAGAGGGGTCATTTGTGTTCTGGTAGCTCTAATTCCCCATACTGAGTCTGCCTCAGATGTGAGATGATTTTGAATGATGTGCTCTAACTTCCAATAACTGCTCTAGTAGTTCTATGGAATTTTGAAGTTAATTTTTAGGTACACAGTTTGATTGACAATTGCCAAAACAGTAGAGGTTCTAAATACATTTTTGTAAGCATAACAGGCAAGGTGACTTAAGAAAAATAAGCAAACAAAAAGTAATTCAAGTAGCAAAATTGCAAAGGTGATATGCAAAAAATATGTGTGGAAACTTCTAGAAGATGAGATTAGGCAGGAAGCCTCCCAACAAACTGACCAATACAAGGCCTCTGGGGGGACTATCCTTCCTGCTTCCCCTCTTTCCCCTCTAGGTCTAATAATCTTTGTGGATCTGAGGGAAAATAGCAGTGAGCTGGGAGGCCAAGATTGGTTCAAAATACACTTTGAGACTGGATTTGGCTTCATATTCTGGCTCTACCACTTTCAAGGCCAGTGGCCTTGGGCAGGAAGTTTATTGAGCTCCTTCTGAGCCCTGGTTTCCTCATCTATGAAGTGGGGATGTCCTGGTCCCTGGGTGCTTGGACAGTGCCATAGACAGGGACTTCCCAACTCTGTGGTGTAGCCAGCTGTTCCCCTGCAGATCAGAGGGGAGTCTGCCCAGAGGGTGTTATCTGTCTGCAGTGTCTGTTTTCTCTTCTTCCAGGAGTAGCTCCTGATTCTTCCTGGGGTCTCTCCTCTGCATTTCACCCCATGTTGGGTGAGTGGGCAGGTGACTGGGCCTAAGAAGTCACAGCTTGGGGGCTGGGGATGTGGCTCAAGCAGTAGCGGGCTCGCCTGGCATGCGTGCAGCCCGGGTTCAATCCTCACTCAGCACCACATACAAAAAACAAAGATGTTGTGTCCACCAAAAACTAAAAAATAAATATTTTTTTAAAAAAGAAGAAGAAGAAGTCAGAGCTTGGAAACTCCCTGAACAAGGAGGCACTTAGCCTGCCAAGTTGGCGTGGGCTGGTCCAGACAGACTCTTCTAGAGGCCCACACAAATGACTGTAGGAAGTGAGCATGGAAATCTTAGTGCCTTCTTGTGGCCAGGGGAAGGCTAAACATGGAAATGGAGAGAGAAGACAATGGGTCTTTGAAACCAGCTGGACCTGCCCTCAGAACTACCCCCAGAGTTTTCACTTATAAAAGAAAACATCCGGGGCTGGGGATGTGGCTCAAGTGGTAGCGCGCTCGCCTGGCATGCGTGCGGCCTGGGTTCGATCCTCAGCACCACATACCAACAAAGATGTTGTGTCCGCCAAGAACTAAAAAATAAATATTAAAAATTCTCTCTCTCAAAAAAAAATAAATAAAAATAAAAATAAATAAAAGAAAATAAAACATCCCCCACCTTTGTCTCTGTTAGTTTGCCTTGATTTTGTCACTTGAAACCAAGAGTACTGCCTGACCTATGGTTTTTCTCAATTCCCTTTCTTTTGTAGTAATGGAGGGACAAGAGAATGGTCACAGGGGTCAGCAGAAGATTAAATCTCCAAAAAATTCCAATAACCCAATGAATAATTGGCAAATGAACTAAACAGACACTTCTCAAAACAATAAATATAAATGGTCAACATAATATCAAAAAAATGTTCAACATCATTACTAATTAGGAAAATGCAAATTAAAACATCACTGAGATTTCATCTCATATCAGTCAGAATGGCAGCCATCAAGAATACAAATAACCATAGGTGTTGGAGAGGATGTGGAGAAAAAACAACACTTTCACACTGTTGGGGGGACTGTAAATTAGTACAACCACTACGGAAATCAGCATGAGGCTCTTCAAAAGACTAGGTGTGGAACCACCATACGACCCAGCTAGAGCACTCCTTCCTCAGTATTTATCATGAAGAATGAAAGTCACCATACTACAAGTGTTCATGTGTACCCATGTTTATAGCAGCACAATTCACAATTGCTAAACTATGTATTTATCTTCAGTGGATGAATGGATAAAGAAAATGTGGTAAAGATACACAATGGAGTTTTATTCAGCCACAAAGAAAAATGAAATTGTTATCATTTGCAGGAAAACAGATGGAACTAGAGACCATGATGTTGAGGGAAATAAGTCAGACTCAGAAGGTTAAGGGTTGTGTGTCTCTCTAAGGAAGCTAGAGAGGAAAAAGTAAAACAAAGCTGGGGGTGGTAAAAATCAAAGGGCAATCAGTAGAGGAAAGAGACAAAGGAGTGGGATTAAGTGGGGAGGGAGAAAGGGGGAAGTGGGAGGGAGTGATATTGGCTAAATTATGTTGCTTTCTTGTGTGCATGTACAAATATGCAACAACAAATCCCAGCATTATGTGCAACTATAATGCACTAATAAAAATGTGGGGGGAAAGTTTAAATCCATACAAGCTTTGAGAAGTACCTAATTCTGGCCACGGGTTGGAGCACAGCTTTCTAAAGACTTGCTTTTGCCTTCCTGAGGCCTTTGCTATGCAAAGAAAGTTAAAAGTTACATTTTGCTACTGGGCTGGTATGAAGATGAATATAATCCAGGACAGACTTTATTTATTTTGAATTTCAAAATAAAACATGTCCATGCGATGTAGGCACTCTGCCTATTGTGTCCAATGGGTAAATCAACTCTGAACGTGCTTGCTTTTTTTCCTGTATTATACATCCATTTCTGTCAGTAGGCAAATACTTGTAACCAACAATTTCTGTCTAGTTTCGGGCAAATCATTTTTCACTACATCTACAGTGCACATTAAGAACCACATATTTCTTGAGTGAACAGCACAGGCGGAGCCTGGTTGTGGATTCCTATCACAGGTGTCAGAGTCACAGTCAGTTCTGATTGGCCACATGTACTAGTGGTTTCTTTAGGCTGAGCAGGATGGGAGGGAGGAGCTCAGAGCACTGCTCACTCTGATTGACTGAATGCTCAGTGGTCTTATTGGACCCCACGTGCTGGACACTGCAGGCTGGAAATGGTCCTCTTTTTTTTAAGACTTTTTTTTTTTTTGAGAGAGAGAGAGAGAGAGAGAGAATTTTAATGTTTATTCTTTAGTTCTCAGCGGACACAACGTCTTTGTTTTATGTGGTGCTGAGGATCGAACCCGGGTCACGCGCATGGCAGATGAACTCGCTACCGCTTGAGCCACATCCCCAGCCCCTGGAAATGGTCCTCTTATGGAATCCTGCCGGTTGTAGAGCGCAGAGGCTTCCCATCTGTGTAGGTGAATCTCTAGCATGAAACGCCTCACATGCAAATCTTTGTGTAAAAGTGATGGAAACGTATGTCTGTCTTGTGGAGACATCTAACACATGGCCTGGGGACTGTGGGTGATGAGCAGCCTGGCCTCACTGACCATGGGCTGCTGCAGCAGGGACCAAGGGCCTTTGCTGCTCAGGAACAGGGCCCAACTTCATCTCCTGGGGGACCTCCTGGCTAGTGTGTGAGAGGGGAGGACAGTCCTGGGGTTTGGCTCTGTCTTACACTTTCCCCTTTGGCTTTTCCTGAAAGGGCTGAGACCGAGGCCTCAGAGAGCTTGGCAGTGGAGCTGCAGCCGATCAGGAGAACCTGTCAGTCTTCACTGCTGCAGGGCTGGTGCCTTCTGGGAAACTGGGGCAGCATAAAGAGCCCCAGCAAACCTGGATTCTTGCCATCAAGTCAGAAAGAGTTCAGAGATTCACTCAGAGTAATAGGCATAATTTTATTGAAGGGATAGGAGAAGGGAAAGGGGACACTCTTAAGGGAGAGGCTGGGTTCTCCCAGAATGGAGAGAGACAGTGTGCCTCTCCTGCCCTCCAGTATGACTGAGGATCCCTGAGAAGTTTCCAAAGAGTCCTGCCCAGGTTCACCTCTTGACTTTTGACTGACAGCTGCATGACACCAGACTGTCAAGTCCCCACTGACAATGACAACTCTAGCTCACTTTGGCCCATGCTGACTGGTTCTCATTGGATTCTTAACCACAGATTCTTACGTATTTTATGGTTAGGAGGAATCATCCTTAACCCCTGGAATTTTGAGATCTGGCCTTTGAAGGGGTCACAAGTCTCCTCTTCAGGGTAACTTGGGTTCCTCTTACTGATGTTATTTCAGGCCTGCATTTTTCTTGCCAATAACAGGTAGCTTGCTGAGGAATGTGACATAGTCCCTCCACTTAGACCAGGCAGGGACTCAGGTAAATTGCTTCCTAGAAAAGACTTCATGTGGGGGTCAGCACAGTGGGACCAGTATATTGAATTATTCCCTTAACCTCGTGTTCCCACCAGTGATGTCTATCTCCTATCAACAGGACCTCCCTCTGATACTCAAATAGAACATATACATGTTCTTTTTGTACCCTTTAAATGATCTCTCCATGACAGATATCACCTAATGCAACGTAAATGCTATGTGGATGGTTGCTACACAGAATCACATGGGAAATCGTGACAGGAAAGAAGTCTGCTCATTTGGATCAGGCAAGCTCTTCCCCCAGTGTATCCAACCAGTGGTCACTGAATCCATGGATGCAGAGCTCACAGACACAGTGGTGAAATTTTAGGTGCCAGGCCTCTTGTGCTGTGCTGTGGTCTGTATGGAAGGCCCAGGTTGAGATGCTGATCTGCAGGGCTGCCAAGTGAGGTGAGAGCAGTGACGAAGGCAGAACTGGTAGCAAACCCTGCTTCTTCCAGAAATTTTTTGTGAGCTCTGCGTCCATGGAGTGCTCATTACCCATGTTATAAGAGGAAGATTTGGTCTCAAAGAACCTCATGATTAATGGTCAGTTGTTCTCTTTCTACCAAAGCCCAACAAACAGCCAGTAGTAGCTATTCAAAGAGTATCCTGAACACCTAAACAGGTAAGATTGGAGACTAAAAGCCTAATGGCACGCTCTGCCCTTCTTGTTTTTGTCAAACTCTAGTGAGCATAATTATCCTGGGACTAGTATTTCCACTGGCCTGTCCCTCATGTTGGTGCTCTTTGGATAAAAGCCTTAGCCTCCTCAAAAGCTTTGTTTCTTCTTCTCCCCATTCTAATATTCTTTCCTTGTCACCTGATATAATGGTTGTATTTGAGTCCTTTAAATTCTTGTGCACCACAATTGCACAGATGTTCTTATATTAACTTTGAAAATAAAATTTAGAATCCACCGTGTACAGTAACTATAATCATAGGTCTGCATAGGTTGCTAGGAAAAATCAAAGGATAGCCTTAAATCTCTTATAGTAGAATTTAGGAAATAGCATTAAAGATCAGAAAAAGCCTTAGTCAAAGAAAATGGGTATAACCCAGGTTTTTAAATGTTGATGTAGCCCTTTTGTGTCAGATATGATGTATAAAAGAGAACACTTATTGGTTACCTTACCTGTATTAAACCTACACATCTTCCATTTTACAAACTTTTATGTAATCCTCAGAAAAATCCCAGACAAACATATTTAGCTCTCAGAGGTATATATTTCTACTCACATATATTCAGGGTGTGAATCATATTGCAACAATCTAAAATTGGTTGTTTATTTAATCACTTATGAACTAATCATTTAAACGACTTTAAAACAGGTTTGGACCATAATTCCTTTAAGACTTAGTTTAAGTGATAAAACCTAATACACACAAAAAAAATTATCTTGATAAATTCAAACAGATCAATGTTTGAAGAAACTCGTGTTACTTCAAACAGAGAGAATTAGAGTCTGGTTTATATTGGTACCTTAAAATTTGACTTTAACAAAAACATGAAATAACTTCAGGCTATTAATGTCAATTTAATCACATACTCAAGCTCTCTGAGATTTACATTGCAGAAACCTTCTGCATCTTACTTAGACATACTACAAATTCTTTATGTCCTTGGTTTTATCATTTTTTCTTTCATTTTGGACTTTAGCACAAGGATATTACCTTACCATCCAAAATAATTTGCCATCTGTGGGGACAAGTGCATGGAGTACTGCATACATGGCATAGGTTAAGGGTGTCTGAGTTGCAGGCCACTCCCCTCATGCCAGGCATGTGAGCAGCAGGCCGCTTAGCTCACAGGCACAGCACTGGGCCTGAGGCCATGTGTTGCAGTCCCTGTGCTTGCTCCATGGCCCACTCCTCGATTGGTCACTGCAAGGACAGTTAGCAGACATTGCATTGGTGGCTTCCTGTAATCTAATTAGCTACTGTAAAATCAGACCTGCTTCCTGCTTGGTCTCTGGAGGTCTTGATTAGTGACTCCTCCACTACACTGTCCTCTATCCTGTTCTGTGGACCTTCTCACTGAATGAGAGGCCACACAGTCATCCAGAAACATTTCCTTTTCTGTAAGTATTCTGTGTTTGAGATTGGGGTCTCGTGATGACTTCATGACTGTGACATGCATGGCGACTGGGAAAGTTTCTATACAAAAACAGGAAGCTTAGCTGCCATGAAAGTTTCTGTGCAAAGTCACAGGATGCCTAGCTGCTGTAGTAATGCCCTCCATAAGCAGGCTCTGTGCTAGAGTTTTATCAGCCTTGACTTTGATCTCAAGCACCACAGCTCCTGGGAATAAAGAAACTCTCTTGCTAGACAATCACAATGTTTAACCAAGCTCCACTGTGCTTGAACCTGTCCACATAACAGTAACTTTAAACAATGGACTTTCTTGAGAGCCACACAAACCTCCTAATTTTGCACATTAACATTCAGGGTTATTATTGAAATATGATGTGTATTCCCAGCTAGTTTGGTTTAGTTGTTTTTTAACTTGATTTGGTTTCTCCTTTGACTTTCCCTTTTGTGTACTTCCTCCCTTTGCTGATTTTCATTGTTGTCTTTCATTTCCTCTACATGGAATATGTTTCTGAGAATGCTCTGTAATACAAGTTTCTTATTATAAATTCTTTTAATTTTTGTTTATCATGGAAGATTTTAATTTTGTCATCAAATCTGAAGCTTAACTTAGATGAATATAAGATTCTTGGTTGGCATCCATTTTCTTTCAGAGCTTGGATTATGTGTTCCAGGATTTCCTATCTTTGATGATCTGGGTTGAAAAATCTGCTGAGATCTGAATTTGTTTCATCCATATGTTATCTGAAACTTTTCTCTTGTGGCTTTTAAAATTCTATCCTTATTCTGTATGCTAGGCATTTTCATTATAATGTCCCTTGGTGTGGATCTGTTGTGATTTTGTACATTTAGTGTCCTGTAAGCTTCATGTATTTGATTTTTCACACTAAAGAGGTTCAATCAAGAGATTTTTGGAAGTGACCAAGAGATTTTTGGAAGTGAGGATGGCTGCCCACCCGCCCAAGTGGAGAGAGCAGCCATGTGCCCATCAGCACCAGGTTAAGTAGCTTCATTAAAAGGAGGAGGCATGAGCTGGTTGGGCCTGAAAATTAAAAAGGGCAATGCTCTCTCGTGGTGTCCTGCTATTTGGAAGGCCAGCTCCTAGTGGGACCCTGCTATTGGTGGGTAAAGAGCGGGCAGGGTGACCCACTGCATTGTGTCACTAGTGGGGAATGGGTGGTGGAGCTGGAGGGGGTAAGGCTTCCACCTGGAAATGGAAACTTAGCTTAGTCAGAGCCCCAACCATAGCCATATAATTTCATTCTTTTTTATAGCTGAGTAGATCTAGTGGAGACTGGTGATTGTTATATCATAAAACCTTGGGTAGGGAGTGTATACATTATATTCATCTCCTCTGGCTTTTTCCTACAATGAAGGAATTTTCTGTAACAACATCATAGAAGTTTGGTTGAGATTTCAATATCCATTGGGTGTATATGTGTGTGCATATACATCACAATTTCTTAATCTATTCATCTATTGATGGACACCTGGGTTGATTCTGTAATTTGACTATTGTGAACAGTGTTGCTATAATCATTAAGGCAGCTCTATCATTTACTATAATATATTGATTTTAGATCTTTTAGAAAAATACCAAAGAGTGCGATAGCTGGATAATGTGGTAGTTCCATTGCTGGTGTTTTTTTGGTTTTTTTTTTTTGTTTTTTTGGGTTTTTTTTAGAAATATAGAAACCATTCTTGGTAACATAATGTGATTTTGGAGATTGGAGTCCAAGACAGTTGTAGTGAGCAGACTCGATGGGTATGGAATTTATATAGATAAATACAGAAATTGCATTTTACCTCCAAGGATTTCTGTGAATGCCTGGTTGAAAAATGGAAACAAGTTGGAAAGAAGATTGATTTGGAACAATGTAGTATACCTGAATCACAAATAGAATGGCCCAAAGATAGAGGCTATCTAAACCCAAGGGCCTCTTTGAGCCAAACCTATATAAATTGGTGTAAGCCTTCTCTAACCAGGGTAAAAGATGTTTAATTGAACTCAGCTGGGAAGGCAAAAGTCACTGGAAGTCCCTTGTCCTAATGGAATTATTATGCAAAGCTGAGGAATTCTGAAGAAATTCCTCAACAGTTTGAGTGCAGGAACTGGTTAAAAATGTTTGCCAAGGCAGATTGAGACCATTCCTGCCTGGCATGTCTTGGGAGGAAGAATTTATATGATTGAGAACTGCTTTTCAGATGTGGAGTGTATGACCTTGGTGGAGGTGAGAGAAGTGAAATGTTCTGCCAGAAGCAACACTTCCCATCTGGGGACATACACAGTATCACATATGCCACCAGACTACTGGGCATAATACATGCTGCATGTTGAGTCCTCAAACATCATTCTTTTTTTAAGGCTAAGCTGCTCTACTTGAATAGAATTGGGCAAGTATTTATGTTTATCTTCATACACACATTCATTTTTATCTCAGGTTTCCATAAGAAACCTGAAGTGTGTCCTCTGAATATTTGCCAGTTTACAATGTGAAAAATTATCCCTAAATGCCTATTATATGCCAGCCTAGCTTCCCTGAATTTACTGTAACAAGTTCTTGCTGTGAGGCTTTAGGACAACATAAAAATTTGGCCTGGTAACTCAATGTGTTTGGGGGAAATTCGTAGAAATTCTGGATAAGAAATATTGAAATCTCAACCAAACTTCTATGATATTGACAGAAAATTCCTTCATGGTAGGAAAAAGCCAGAGGAGATAAATGTAATGAATACACTCCCTACAAGGTTTTATGATATAACAATCAGCAGTCCCCAAAGGATCCTAACTCAAAAAGAGGACCTTTACATGGTCATCTCTGTGTTCCTGGAAAGAATCCAGACTACTTTCTTCTAGTCCCCTTCATTGTTAGCGTGTCGAAAGTATAAATATCTTTCCCATTTACCAGATTTGACATGGTCTGGGAGATTGGCCCTGTCTTCCTGAACATGTACGGTGATTTTTCCAATGAGTCACAGAAACAATTCTTGTCATAATGAATTTGTTGGAGGTGGGACCCCAGGAAGGGTGTGGGTGGGCAGATGCAGCCTGGTATGAAGTTGCTGAAGCTGGTTCTTCAAGGAATCTTTGAGAATGTCTGAGGAAAAAAAGCTTGGATTACATGTATTTAGAATGTAATGTGGATTTGGAAAATAAGAGACACTTCTTGTAGGCAGCGTGACCAAGGGTTGGAAGGCCCACACTCCTGGGGGAAACGTCTGGCAGAATATCTGAATTGGAATAAGCCTTCCATAGCCACAGAGAGGACAGCAGTTGGAACCAGCTGGGAATATACTGGACTCCTGAAATTCCTTGCTCTAATGGAACTGCTAAATGAAGGTGAAGAAAGCTGAGTACAACATTGCTCCAAGAAAAGTGGGCCTACATCATAGGCATGGCAGTCTGAGGCTTTTCATGGCAGGAATGCTAATAAATAATTTGAAGACTAAGGAGAGCCACTTCTCTGGGTGTCTTAGTCAGCTTTTTTGCTACTGTGACTGAAGTCTTGACCAACACAATTGTTTATTTGAGGGCTCACAGTTTCAGAGGTCTCAATTCATAGACAGTAGGCTCTAGTCCTCCAGAGCCAAGAAAATGAGCCATCAAGTTTTAGACATACAGCCTCTGGAACTGTGAGCCTAATAAATCTCCTTTCTTTTTCTTTTTTTTTTTTTTTTAAGAGAGAGTGAGAGGAGAGAGAGAGAGAATTTTTAATATTTATTTCTTAGTTCTCGGCGGACACAACATTTTTGTTGGTATGTGGTGCTGAGGATCGAACCCGGACCGCAAGCATGCCAGACGAGCGCGCTACCGCCTGAGCCACATTCCCAGCTCTAAATCTCCTTTCCTTGTACTTTATCCAGCCATAGTCATTTTGTTATAGCAATGAAAAATATATTAATACACATTTCAAACTGGAAATACGATAGAAAGTCATGTGCCCATTCCTTGAATCATCTTAGATGCCTGGGGAGAAGTTGAAGTTCAGAGGAATCCACAAAAGAGCATAGCCTCTTTTTTTTGTTTTGTTGTGTTTGTTTTTAATTACTACAGAGAGGAATGCAGAGGTGACACTTTTAGACTCTGAGAACACTATGTAGAATAAATTTGGATAAGAGGAACCTAAGGCAATCAGACCAGGGAAGAGACTCTTCTCTGCTCCAGGTATGACTAGGTATGAGGAGAGACACTGGTAATGATAGAGAGGAATGACAAGTTTAAAAGCCATTTAAGGAATATATTTGAGTAAAATTTTGGACAGGAATGAGCAAAACTAGGAAAGGAGCTATGAAGTGAACTGCAGGATTGAGCAGATGTGGGGAGGGACTGATGATATCCAAGAAAAAATGATGGGGCATAGGATTGCTGGACACAGTAGGTGAGGAGCAATTTGTCTGCCCAAATCTCTGGATGGAGTTCCTCCCAAAGAGATGACACTGGATTGTGGTACACTATCTTTTTGATATGTTTTGTATGCAATTTGCCAGAATTTTATTGAGAATTTTTGCATGTATGTTCATCAGGGTATGAAGTTTTCCTTCCTTGAGGTGTCTTTGTCTGGTTTGGGTATCAGGGTCATATTAGCTTCCTAGAATGTGTTTAAAAGTGTTCCCTCCTTTCTTGCACGAATGGTGTGACTCTACGTCATGTACAACCAGAGAAATGAAAAATTGTGCTCCATTTGTGTATTATAAATTGAAGTGCATTCTGCTGTCATGTATAACTTATTAGAACAAATAATTTTTTAAAAAAAAGAGAAACCTTTATGGGCAGACACTTAAAAGTGATGCTTAAAGATTGAGAATGCACTTTTGAAGGCAAACAGCTTGTCCCAGAATCACCAAAAAAAAAAAAGTAAATAGCTTGTTATATTTTTAGAATTTGTTGATAAAAATTTTCCTTGGTTTCCAGAGGAGGGTACTTTCAATTGAGATACCCAAGAAAAAGTAGGAGAGCAGCTACAATGTTGCTATATTAATGAGGGTTCAGATAAAATTCCGTGTCAACTTCAACTTTATGGTCATTAAAGAATTTAAATTCTACCCAAGAGAAATCGGATTACCACCCTCTACCAAGACAACAGATTTAAAACGGACTTTACATGGTGTCAGACTCTGAAGCCTTCTGCACCCTTTGCACTCTCTCCCTCTCTACAGACTGTATTGATAAGCTCAGCTACAGGTGATAAATCATTGCCCTTACAATATGTTCAAGAATTAATCTGAGGAGAATCAAGGTCAGCAGGCAGAGAAAGATGTTTTTGTTAACATTAAGTTGCCCAGTTAATTACAAAAGCTTGATATCAAGTGCAGTGCCTCTTAACACTGGATCCTTCTCTTATTGTAATTCCTTTTATTACTTCTGGGCAACAAGATCAGCTTTGGCAAAATTCCACAAATTGGCAGATTTTTCTGGCCAAATAGTCATTACCCTGCTAATAAAGTTTTACAGTTTGCTTTCATGACTGCTTTTGTTTTCCCTAAAAGTGTTTGTGCTAAAGCAATTTCTCGGGCATTGTCAGTTTTTACTGATACATCCAATTCGGGGAGGGCCAGATTTTATAACAAAGAGTCTAGTTCATCAGACAAGTTTTTCCTCTGCACAACGTGCTGAAACGTGAGCTATAATTTTTGTCCTGCAATACTTCATCAGAATCTATAAGTATTTACAGTGACAGTACTTATGCAGTGGGGACAACTCAAGTAATTGAAATAGTCATTATTGGACATACTAACTCTGAGAAATTATTTCAGCTTTTTAAATCTTCACAAAATACTATACAATATTATCCATATTTTATTGGTTATATTCTAGCTCTTTCGGGACTTTTAGTAGAAGGTAACAAAGTTAAAGATCATCTTATTACATCAATGAAATATATGTCACCTTATTCCTTAGCTCAAGCATCACACACCCTGTATCATCAAAATGTTTCTGGTTTGCAGACCAAAAAAAAATTCACCTTGCTAGGGAACAGGAAAAGACCACAGTTAATGCCCTCAATGTGTTACTCACCTCCCCTTATCAACTGGGGTAAATCCTCAGGGGCTAAAACCAAAACCTCCTTGACAGATAGATGTTACCCATGCATGAGAATTTGGAAGACAACAATGGGTTCATTGACACCTAGTCTTATTTTACTTTTGCTACAGCACAAATGAGAGAAAATGCTAACCATACCATTAGTCCTTGTCTGGCTGTTTTTGCAGTCACAGTCAAGTCTCAGGAATGCAAAATATAATGGTCCATATCAAATTATTCATAAGACAAAAATCCCATAAAATGCTCAAGGACAAGCCATCGTAAAATGTGGCAATAAAATGTTAAAAATTCAACTTCATAACCAAAAAGGTATTATCCATCTCTGCAGAAGCAATCACACCATGCTCTTCTTACTTTAAATTTCTTAAACTGTGACTAGGAGGAGGGCTGCACTGTGGCTGAATCTCTGGTTCAGTCTGTTCAGCAGGAATGTTGTGATGTACATCCAGGAAAATGGAATGAGCCAGATCCAGCAATGATGTGGGGAAGAGGTTATGCCTGTGACTTTCCAGAAGGTAAGGAGAAGCTGATCTGGGAACCTGAGAGAACAGTGAGTCATCAACATGGATCCACAGTCCCAATTCAAAAGATTGAGGACTGTTCCAGAAACGTGGTGCCACAGCAACAGCCACCCCCAAATCTCAGAAGCAAGGCTGAAACAAGCACCCAGCCAAAGGCACACTGAGTGCAAATTCTCTGATGTGGGTTCAGATCAAGAAGTTGATATCAGCTGGCACAGTGGCGCACACCTGTAATCCCAGTAGCTCAGGAGGCTGAGGCAGGAGGATCTCCAGTTCAAAGCCAGCCTCAGCAACTTAGCAAGGCCCTAAACAAACCAGTAAGACCCAGTCTCGTAAGGAAAATAAAAAGACACAGAGAAAAGATGCAGAAGCATCTTTTCTATACATCACACATCTGTACATCACACCATTCTTGCTGAACAGACTGAACCATCACAGTTTAAGAATTTAAAGTAAGAAGAGTATGGTGTGATTGCTTCTGCAAAGATGCAGAGTGGCAGAAAGCTTTATTTATACCAATAGGTTACTTTAGGTCATTAGTGCCATAACTACATTTGATTTAGTGTTCCTTTATTCCCAGGAGCTGATGTCTGAAATCAAGGTCCAGGCTGTTAAGACTCTAGCACAGAACCTCTTCACAAAGGACATTACCATAGCAACAGATACTGCACCTGTTATTAGTTACCTTACTAGCTTCTACAAGAAACTGCCAAGCATTCCAAGTGTGGGAAACAGTTCCAGTTACCCTGGGAGTTTGCTCACCAGAGGAATGCATTTCTGTATACTTCCAGTCAGAATCCCTACATAGTCTCAAATAAAAATATAAAAAATGGGAGTGGGGATGTGGTTTGGTGGTTAAGCACCCTGGGTTCAATCCCTGGTTTTAAAAAAACCAAAAACCTATCAACAAAGAATTTCCCACTTGGCAAAAATAGCATTCATATATGAAGATAAAAGCCAGGTGTGGTGGCACATGCCAATGATCCTAGCACTGAAAGAGGCTGAAGCACGAGGATTACAAGTTTGAGGTCAGCATCCGAAAAAGACCCTCAGCAACTTAGTGTGATACTGTCTCACAATGAAAAATAAAAAAGGCTGGGGAAATATATCACTGCTAAAGTAGCCCTGGGTTCAATCTCTAGTATCCCCACCACCACCACCCACCACCAAAAAAAATAAATAAATAAATAAAAAATCAAGAAGTCTGTTTTTGGAAACAAATCCTACAAGAAATGCCAAACAAGTCATTAATCTTAAATTGATAAGATACAGTAAGTATCTTGAAGTCATGCAGAAAAATAGGAAACAATGTTAAAGACAGCTATATAGGTAAATATATAAGCTACTACTACAGCAGAGCTTGTAACTCTTTATATTTGGTTTAAAATATAAGTGTATGGGCTGGGGATGTGGCTCAAGCGGTAGCGTGCTCGCCTGGCATGCGTGCGGCCCGGGTTCGATCCTCAGCACCACATACCAACAAAGATGTTGTGTCCGCCGAGAACTAAAAATAAATATTTAAAAATTCTCTCTCTCTCTCTCTCTCTCTCTCCTCTCTCTCTTTAAAAAAAAAATATATAAGTGTAAAAGCAATATTCATATATTTGCCAAAGGGCACTGCAATTGACCATTCCCCAATGCTATACAAAAATATGGGGTACGTTATCATGAAAAAAAAATCTTATTTAACACCAAGTCTGGAGGTTATAACTACAATATCTTGATAGCACCATGAGTTGGTCTCTGGGGGCTACCCATTGATCAGCATAACATGGGATGGCACCAAGGGGCAGAATGTGGATGAGGAGAAACTAACACACACAGAAAGAGAGCAAAGAGGGGCAGTTTTGCTTTGTGCATAGCAACTTATTTTCTAAAAACTTCACTCCAAGAGACTAGCATTAATCCCTTTTGAGAGTGGTGCCCCCAATGACACTTCCCTCCAACTAGACTCACCTGTTAAATCTCAACATTGTCATAGTAAGAACTAAGCAGGCAACGCTTAAATGATAGGGGGACAAAATCACACCTGAATCAGAGCAGGCACAAACTATAAAAAAAGTAGCCTGTGGCAAAAGTATGAAAGAATTTAAGGGAAAAGCTGAAAATAAGCAGAATTTTGTATGTTAATGAAACTAAACTGTTATGAATTCAAACCAATTTTTATAAAGCTGTTAATTAAAACTCATTAAGGAAAAAAAAAACATGTCCAAAACAAAATTAAAATGATACGCTGGACAATCAACTCATCATTTAAAAAGCAGTAAAAAAAAAAAAAAAAGAATGGAAAAACACAAAAACATAGCCATAGAAAATAACTAGCAAAATATCATAAGTCCTTTTCAATCAGTGTTATTTTAAATGCAAATATTGCAAAAACGGACTGAAAAGGATGTGGTAGAACACAGCAACTCAGGAGGCTTAGGAAGGAGTGCAAGCTTGAGAACAGCCTCATCAACTGAGCAGTGCTCTTTCTTGCAAGTAACTAAACAAGGATTGGGGATGTCACTCGGTGGTAGAGCACCCCTGGACTTAATCTAGCACTACATAAAAAAAAAAAAATCCAGGTGTGCACAAGAGATTCACTTTAGATTTAAAAACAAAAATTGGTTGAGAATGAAAGCACTACACAAAAACAACCACCATAAGGCAGCTGGAATGACTTTGTGAATACCAGAAAATATAGACTCTGTGGATAGAGAGAAAAAAAAAAAAGCTGTTGAAGAAAAGAGAAAGGCCATTATGCGTTAGCAAAAGTTGTAAATATTTATACATCTAACCAGAGTCCCAAAATGTAAGAATGAAAATTATCAGAATTAAAGGAAAAAAGAGTTATCAAAATGGTTGAATACCATAATACCCCACTTTCAACAAGGCATAGAATGTACAGGGAAAAAAAGATAGATTTTTAAAAGAAGGACAGAAGAATATAAACCAAATAGAACTGAGGGACTGTATAGAGGACTGCCCAATAAGGCAGAGTGCACAAGAACTTGTAATTGCTCCTGGAACACTGTCCAGGAGAGACCATATTGGGCCTCAGAACACTTTAAATGACAATAAACGTAAAAAGACTAAGATCAGACTACGTGTCTTTTATGATCATAATAAATGAAGCTAGCAAAAAATAATAAAAGGAAAACTAAAAAATTAACAAATATGTAGAAAATAAATAGCATAAAAAAATAAAAAGTAAAATTAGAAAATACTTTAAGCTGAATGAAAAAGATAATACAACATTGCCAAAACATATGAGGTGAGAAAAAAAACAATTATCAGAGGGAATTTACAGCTATAACCCTGTTATAAAATATAAATGAATAGCCTATATTTTACACTTTAAGAAGAAAAGGCAAATTAAGCTAAATCCAAAGCTAGCTGAAGGTGAATATAATGAAGACCTGAGCAGAAATAAAAAAGAAAAACTAGAATAGAAACTAGAGGAGCAGAGGTTGTGGCTCAGTGGTAGAGCACTCGCCTTGCATGTGCGAGACCCTGAGTTTGATCCTCAGCACCACATAAAAATAAATAAGTGAAATGAAGGTATCATGACCAACTAAAAATAAATATTAAAAAAAGAAAGTAGAATGAAAAAAAATGGCTACTTGTAAAGATGGATAAAATTGAAAGCATAAGAGAAAACACTCAAATTATCAAAATCAAACTGGGGACAGACATCAATACTGAATTCACAGAAAAAAAAAAGATAATTTTAAAAGAATACCATGAACAACCATATGTCAATAGATAACCTAGATGACATGGACAAATTTTTTAAACTAAAACTGACTCAAAGGATTGGAATTGTGGCTCAGTGGTAGAGGGTTTGCCTGGCATGCATGAGGCCCCGGGTTCAATCCTAAGCACTGCACATGAATAAATAAAGATCTATTGACAACTAAAATATATTCTTTTAAAAAGTGACTCAAAAAAAGAATAGGGGGCTGGGGTTGTGGCTCAGTGGTAGAGCACTCGCCTAGCATCTATGAGGCCCTGGGTTTGATCCTCAGCACCACATAAAGATAAATAAATAAAGGTATTGTGTATATCTGTAATATTAAAAAAAGAATTAAAAATCTAAATATACCCATAATAAGAGACTGAATCAGTAATCAAAGAAAAATAAATAACATCTAGGTAAGAAATGAAATTAAACTATGTTAGCAGATTAAATGACTTTGTGAATAGAAAACCATCAGGAATCTACAAAAGAACTAACAGCATACAGAAGTGCAGGATCTAAGATGAATACACAAAAAATAAATTCAATTTCAGTAAATTATGATAGAATCAAATAATTAAATAGTAATAACTTTATTAAAAAATGAAAAACTTGCAAGTCTCTGGACATTAAAAATCCCACTGAAAAATTGATAAAAGAAATGTTAATAGAAAGGCATCCCATATTTATAGAAGACTTAAGGTTAAAATGGCAAATATCAATTAGATGCACATATTGAGGAAAACCCATCAAAATTTCCACCTGCTATTTTTGCAGAATTTTAAATGTGATCCACTGATTAATACTGATGTAAAAGGGAATTGTGTACACAAAATACTCAAAAAAGTACAAAATTGAAAGACTGTACTTACAATTCCAATTCTTAATATATATATCTTCAGTATTGCTCAAACTGGATATTCATCTCTCACTCTATAAAATCATCTCAAAATGAATAAAGACCTTTCTAGGGGGGATTGAACCCTGGGCACTTGACCACTGAGCCACATCTCTACCCTTTTTAATAAACTGGTCTTGCTGAGTTGCTTAGGGCCTAAATTGCTGAGATTAGCTTGAAGTTCCCACTCCTGTAGCCTAAGCCTCCAGTCACTGGAATTACAAGCATGCATCACCGATATATTACCTCAAAGACAGAAACTATAAGGATAAAACATAGGGTAACACTTAAGACTTACAGCGTAAAAAGGTTTTTATATAACCATAAAAGCACAAAAGACAAACACAAAAATAAACAAATGGGATTACAAACCAAAAGAGCTACGCACAACAAAGCAAACAACTAAAGAAGTGGAGAGAGGACTAACAAATGGGAGGAAATCTTTGACAGCCATTCATGCAATGCATGAGTAATATGCAGTAATTTAAAAAAAAAAAATCTAAAACTGGAACAATAACATGTAATCCAGAGGTGGGAGTTGTGGGTCAGTCGTAGAGCACTCACCATGCACATGCGAGGCCCTGGGTTCAATCCTCAGAACCACATAAATATGAATAAATAAAATAAATGTATTTTGCCCATCTAAAACTTAAAAATTAATAAATATTTTTAAAAATGTAATCCAATCTAAAAGTGGGCAAATTATCTGACCAATTTTTCATAGAAAATACAAATAGCTGATAAAATGTTGACTCTAACAAGCCTTCAGGGACATGTGAATCAAATCCACAGTGAGATATTATCTCACTGCAGTTAGAGACCATTGGCCAAGAGGGGAAAAAACTAATTAATGCTCATGAAGATGTGGAGGAAAATAATTTGCACACTGTTGGTAGTTGTAAATTTGTGCAGCCATTGTGGAAAACTGAAGTTACACATCCTGCTTAATTTTAACCTAAAAAAAACGACTCTGTGAATTCACTAAATTTTATGATGTAACATAACAAATTGAAAAAAACATAAATTACAATGACTTAGTGTTCTCCCAATGAGAAGGAAATAATAGAATATACTAAAAAGACAAAATATGTATTAACATGACCACTGTGGAACTGTATCTTAAAACTACTTTCTGAATAACACCAAATGTTCTAACCATCATTCATAAAATCTCTGAACAGGTGATTAAGTAGTGTTTTTATAACATTCAAATCAGTTATATTAGGTATTACATGAGAAAAAAGAAAGGAGAACAATGAAAATTTGGAGAAATGAGATCATTGTACCTAAAATAGGTTTTGTCTTTTTTTATTTCTTTAGGTATCTGAGGTTTCTAGTTTACTACTAAATCATCACCAATCTTGAAATTCTTTCAGTTGAATGATTCCCTTTTCTTCTAAAAACTGGCATAAGAAAACACATGCACACACACAGTGCCATGAGATTTACAGTAAGATTATAATATTTGTATAATTAAGTCAATATGAATCAAACCTTTGTTTTGTAGACGTTTTGTTAATACACAGAAGTGACACATGGAAAAAATACTATAGGATAAAATTTAAGATACAGAAGTCTGGATTTATTGGCATTTCTATTTCTCTCCCATAACAGTCTTAATTTACAACTAAATACAAAAAGAGAAATATTTAAAATACAATTTTTAATAATATTTGCCACATAATTTGAAGCTTAATTATACTTCCTAAATGGTGTAATAACCATATATATCCAATAACATCTTCTATTATCTGTTACCTATAACCTTTAGGAAAGCAAAATTCTTTTATGCCTGGCAGAATAACATGTGACTCACTATATGACAGTGTTAACACATTGAAAAGCATTCACTTTATTTTATATGAAATACTTTGCTCATATTATGCATGAATGTTAACTATTTCAAATTCCATCATGAAGTCTTTAGAAAAATACAGATTGAATATTTCATTATAATTTCTTCAACTTTCAGGACTGAGTATATTTATGTAATCTTTAATTTATAAGTTGATGTCTTTTAGAAATGTGCTACCACACTATTCTGATATCTGAGGATTTACATCAACTAATGAAGTCCAGTAAATTTTAATCAACAGTTAAAGGCAATGCTACTTTCTCCTTTTACAGAATTTCTCTCCATTAATAATTCTCATTTACATCTAGATATAAAGACTTTGCTATAATTTTCTCATTAGTCAAGATTTGATCTCCATTATAAACATTTTGCTGTTATATAAGGCATATATTTTGGACAAAGGTCTTTCCACAGACACTTCGTTCATGAGGTTTTGATACAATATAAATTTTCTGATGTAGAACAAAGTATGAAGTTTGATAGTCATTGACACATTATCTTTTTGTTCATTGTAAATGAACCTTTATCCATTTATATATGATGCTGAGAATCGAACCCAGTGCCTCACACAATAGGCAAGCGCTCCACCACTGAGCTACAACCCCAGCCCCCTGACACATTATTTTTTTATAGTTTCTGTACTATGAATTCTCTGATGTTGAGGAAGATGTGAACAACTACTAGCCACATTCCCTACGTTTGCATGGTCCCCTCCAGGATGAATCCCTGATGTTGAGTAAGGATTTAGTTTTGATTAAACACTTTCAAACAACATTTTCATTTGGAGTGCCTCTCTCCGCTATGAGTCCTGTGGTGGCGAGTTAGGGTTGGACAAGACTTAAAGGCTTTGCCACATTCTTTACATTTGTAAGGCTTCTCTCCTGTATGGATCCTCTGATGCTGAGTAAGGGTTGAGGTTTGGTTAAAAGCTTTGCCACATTCTTTACATTTGTAGGGCTTCTCTCCTGTATGAATTCTACGGTGACTAATAAGGTGTGAGTTTATATTAAATGCTTTGCCACAGTCTTTACATTTGTAGGGCTTCTCTCCTGTATGAATTCTACGGTGACCAATAAGGTTTGAGTTTTGAGTGAAAGCTTTGCCACAGTCTTTACATTTATAGGGCTTCTCTCCAGTATGAACTCTCTGGTGTTGAGTAAGGTGTGAGCTTCGTTTAAAAGCTTTGCCACACTCCTGACATTCATAGGGCTTCTCTCCAGTATGAATTTTCTGGTGCTTATTAAGGTGTGAAGTTCTAATGAAAGTCTTGCCACATTCTTTGCATTTGTAGGGTTTCTGTCCAGTATGAATCCAGTGGTGTTGAGTAAGTGTTAGAGAATCCCTAAAGGCTTTGCCACATTCATTACATTTGTACGGTCTCTCTCCACTATGAATTTTATGGTGTTGAGTAAGCGTTGCAATTTGTTTAAAAGCTTTACCACATTCTTTACACTTGTAGGGCTTCTCCCCAGTATGAATCCTGTGGTGTTGAATAAGGTGTGAACAATCCTTAAAAGCTTTGCCACATTTCTTACATTTATAAGGTCTCTCTCCAGTATGGATCCTCTGATGTTGAGTAAGGTTTGAGTTTCGATTAAAAGCTTTACCACATTCTTTGCATACGTAGGGTTTCTCTCCAGTATGAATCCTCTGGTGTTGAGTAAGGGCTGAACAGTCTTTAAAGGGTTTGCCGCATTCTTTACATTTGTAGGGCTTCTCTCCAGTATGAATTCTATGGTGTTTAATAAGGTGTGAACACTCCTTAAAAGCTTTGCCACATTTTCTACATTTGTACGGTCTCTCTCCAGTATGGATCCTCCGGTGCTGAGTAAGGTTTGAGTTTCGATTAAAAGCTTTGCCACATTCTTTGCACTTGAAAGGTTTCTCTCCAGTATGAATCATCCGGTGTTGAGTAAGGGTTGAGGTTTGATTAAAAGCTCTGCCACAGTCTTTACATTTGTAGGGCTTCTCTCCAGTATGAATTCTCTGGTGTTTAATAAGGTGTGAGCTTATATTAAATGCTTTGCCACAGTCTTTACATTTGTATGGCATCACTCCAGTTTGAATTCTCTGGTGATTAATATGATTTGAGCTTTGATTGAAAGCTTTGACACATTCATTAAATGTGTAGGGCTCCTCTCCAGTATGAATTCTTCTGTGTTGAGTAAGGCTTGAAATTTTCTTTGAAGTCCTTTCACATTCTTTACATGTGTAAGGTTTGTCTTCAATATTGATATTAACTTTTGAGCTCTGATGACAGACTTTCCCATGTTTATTAACTTTGCAAAGGTTCTTTGTAAAATGAACACACTGATGTTTTCCATGATTTGAACCAAGGCTAATATTTTCATGAGTTTCACTGCATTCATAATTTTTTTCACCAATATACATACACTGGTAATTACATAGGGTAGAGACTTGGCTAAAGTTCTTGGAGGTTTTATTATTAACATTTAAAACTTTCCAAATATCTTTATCTGAATTTTGATTATGCAATAATGGGGAAGCATGAACCTCCCCACTTTGATTAAAACTGTATATTTTGGCACAAGGAGGAACAATTTGTTGTTGATTGCAAAATAGCAGACTTTTTGTGAAGTAACACACAACATGATCACATTCAGAAATTTGTTCTTTATTTTTAACTCTCTTATCTATATAAATGTTTGAGTCAAAGTTTAAATCAATGCTGCAATTGAAATTGTTCATGTTGTTAACTGAAGCTTGGGACAGACTCCATTTCAGACTTTCCAAATTTCCTTTCAGAGGGAAGATATGGTTCAAAAACTGCTGTGGATATGTATTTAGAAACACAGAGAGCTCCTCAAAAGTGACTGGAATAAATTGAGCTGTTTTCTGAGATGCTATATGTTCTTGATGTCTGCTGACATTGACATTTTCATCATGGATAGTCATCAAACATTTGTTATGCTCATTATGACAAGATTTCGGAACTTCACTCTCTCTGACACTTTCCCAGTCTTTCCTTAGATGTAAATTTTCAATACCTTGACTTCCATGTCTTCCCTTGATCACTTTTTGAGATAAATGTTCTGGCAAAAAGTCTTGGACTTGATGAGAATATACAGCTGAAAGAAACAAAAATAATCAATTATTTCACTTTCTAGACTGGTGAATATAATTTGCAAATATATGAAATTATACAAAGGTGGGACATCAATAAGGTATGTCCCACCTTCATATAGTAAACCCATGACTTTCATTATTCCAGAGATATGTGAACTTCAAAACCATATTCTGAAAGAACTGATCTGTAAGAATCTTCAAAAGTGCCCGAGACTTCACAGCGGCACAGATGAGCACATCGCTACAGAGACATGCAGTAGACGGAGGAAAGGGTTATTTTTATCACCCACAGCATTTCAACTCAACTGTGCAATTAGGCAAAGAATATATCACGTACAACATTCCGACTCAACTGTGCAACTAGGGACAAAATAGCAATACTTTCTCTCTCAGTAAGAAAAAGGAACAGAAAAGCCTGCAAATATTTCTGACTTTATTGGGGACTTTCTAAACACTACTTTTTGTCTATATAGAGACTTGGAGCTAAAAGGTAGATTTTGGATGACAGTACCCCAGAAACTCAATAGAGCAGAAGAACACATGGACTTTTAAGAAGAAATATGAGCGAACTTTTATGATGGGAAACATACATATATACTTCTGGAGAAATATTCTGAAAAGAAAATTGAGAGGAAACAACAATCTCATAGAGCAGATATCAATATCACCTAGCCAAAGCTAACCCATAGGGATCAACCAAAATGACTTGCTTTATATTTGTTTCAATTTTTTCTATTTATTAATTTCACTGACAAGTCAACCTTTATATACTTACCATGTACATCATGTTTTAAAGTATATATACACATACATGGTAAAATGACTAAATCTAACACATGCATTATTTTGTATAATTAGCATTTTTGTTATTAGAAAACTTTATGTCCATTCTAGTAGCACTTCCTAGGCACACATTACACTACCCGGGCATGGTGGTGCACAACTATAATCCCAGTGACAGCTGTAATCCCAGTGGCTCAAGTGGCTGAGGCAGGAGGATAGCAAGTTCAAGATCAGCCTCTGCAACTAGGGAGACCAGGTCTCTAAATAAATAAATGAATGGGTTGGGGATGTAGCTCAGAGGCTATCACTGATACAATTCTCAGTAGCAAAAGTAAAATAAAATAGCATTCACCCTTTGTAAAGTAGAACTCTTGACTTATTTACACCCATTAAGATGAAATCTTGCATCTATGACTAACATTACAATCCCCTAAGTCCCATGCCCTGGTAACCACCATTTTATGTGACATTTGAGTTCTACTTTGTCAGTTTCTATGTGAGTCTACTAGTGCAGAAACTGACCTTCTGCCTTATTTCTTTTCTCCTTTTCTTGGGGGAGAAATGAGGAAGGGGGGTACTTGTGATCGAACCCAAAGTTTCTTTACCACTGAGCTATATTTGCAGTCCCCCACCTTTTAAATGTGTGTGTGTGTGTGTGTGTGTGTGTGTGTGTGTGTGTGTATGTATTTTTTGAGACCAGGTCTCATTAGCTGCTGAGACTCATCTCAAATGTGCATTCCTCTAGTCTCAGCCTCAACCAATGAGGATTTCAGGAATGTGTCATTTCATCTAGCCTATTTTTTGTGTATTTAATAACTTTAATACTCCTTTCCCAAATGATATTAATAATCTACTGTTGGCTGATTTCCAAGTGAAAAATGTCCAGTGAAAAGTAACAGAGAACACAAAGAAAAAGTGAAAAATGACTCCATCAAAGTAACAAAATAAAAGAGTGGGAATTGACCATTAGGAAACTATTATAGATAACCTACAGAACACTAAGTAGCCATTTGAAAATGTTCAACAACTAAACCAGAACAATAGGAAAAATAAACGAAATTCTGACAAAAAAATTCCAACATAAGCAAGTAGAAACTGTGTAATAGAATTCCTTAAGAAATAATGTTTGAGGGCTGGAGTTTAGCTCAGTGGTAGAGCACTTGCCTAGCACGTGGAATGGACTGTTTGATCCTCAACACCACATAAAAATAAATAAAATAAAGGCATTATGTCCATCTACAACTAAAAATATTTTTAAAGAGTTTGAGAAATTAGAAATACAAAAAAAAAAAAAGATATCCAACTTTAAGAATTTCAATCATCTCTAGAAAAATGCAAAAGATTGAATATAAAGCACATTATACTCAAAGTGTCAAAGTCACAAAGAAAATTTTGAAAGGACCAAGATAAAAGAGGTTTGTCAGAAGTCTTCCAGAAAAGAATAGGGGAATACAGTCAAAAGGGTGAAGAAACAGAACTAGGAATCAAGAATACTATATCCAGAAATATCATGCTTCAAAGGTGAAAATAAAGACTTTTAAGATATGCAAATACTCAAAAAGTTCCTTACCTCTAGACCTGGTCCTACAAGAAATACTAAAGGAAATCCTTCCCATTAGAAATAAAATAAACCTACACAACAACACAAATAATTTGAAATTTAACAATTTTGCTACAGAATTTAAAAGACAAAAGCACAAAATTATCATACCTCTATTAATACATATGCCATTTCCAAACAGCTGTGACATCAATAACCTAACACTAAGAGAATATTTAAAGAAAATGATTATTATACAGTGTTGACATTAATTTATTATCACTTCAAAATACCATGCAAGCTTAAAGTGCTGTTTTGTATAATCAAAATATAATAAAAATAAATAAATAAGCACAGAAGATATAAGGGGAACAAGGGGAGAAACCAAAGCATGTCACTATAAAAATTAATGAACCACAAATTAAAGCAGTTAAGAAAAGTAGGAAAAGCAATTATAAGAAAAAAATAACTTAAAATGGCAATAGTAAGTGCTTCCTTTTCCGTAATATATTAAGTATAAATGAATTATTATTAGCCACTTTTTATAATGTATGACAAGATTAACAGGGTTAAGCCCCCAAATATTCAACTGAATACTATCTAGGACTATGTTGCATAGTATGTCATCTTTCAACTTTCCTGTCTATATTTTCAAAGATTGATGTTAGTTATACAAGATTTTTACTATTTTTGTAGTACCATAAAGAGTGGTCCCTTTTGTGGGGATCCGATCTAAATGACCACATCTTCCAGTCCTGAAACACCAGGCTCTGATCAGTCACTACATTTCGTGGTGACTTGGGCGTTGTCCCAGTTTGGATAGCAAAGCATGGCTCCAGGAGTAGGTGTCACCCAGTGGGGTTGAGTCCCACTCACCTATTCCTTTGTAACCCTACCCCTTGCCTCATTTGATGGCTTCTTCCCAATAAAAGGGTTCAGCATGTGCTCCTCTCTCTTCCCATGGACCCCTAAGGTGAGAGGAGCCATCACAGGACCCAAAGGAAAAGGTATTTCTCTGTCTCTGTAAATTATTTCCTGCAACCCAGTTCACCTGGAGTGACCTGAGTGTTTAGTCATGGAACTCAACAATTGGTGGCCCATACAGAGACTCCAGGGTGAATTTTAGAAATTTAGTGGATTTGGAATTTCTCTCCAGAAGTTAAGCATGCTTAGGATTTCAGAGTATTGTGGGCTGAACTGTAGAAAGTAAGTGAATTAGAAGAAACATCTGTGACGTTAAACTTTTTTAACATCTGGGAATATTTCATCTTTATTTTTTATTTATTTATATATTTTTTTTTTGGAGAGAGGGAGAGAGAGAAAGAGAGAGAATTTTAATATTTATTTTTTAGTTTTTGGCGGACACAACATCTTGGTATGTGGTGCTGAGAATCGAACCTGGGCCGCACGCATGCCAGGTGAACGCGCTACCGCTTGAGCCACATCCCCAGCCCATATTTCATCTTTAGAAAGATAAAAAATTTTATTTTTGCAATTCTAGAGACTGTAGTTCTCTCCCATGGGAAAAGCACTTTTGTGTACCTTTTTGGATTGTTTTTGTAAATCTTTATATTTTAAAATATTAGGTATTAGGAGTTACATGCTAAAAACCTGTGCTTGGAAAGTATAAGAGAGAAAAACAAAGAACTTTTTGTGGTGAGACTTAACACAGGAGATATTCTACTTCTAGAGAGGTATATTTGTTTTTCTGTTGTTTTTTAAAGGTACTCAAACAATTTATATTGCACTTTTGTGCCGAATTCTTGTCCTACTGGATGAGAATGGCTACAATTCAGCCCCTGTGGACAAAAGACTTTAGCCGCTGTTCCCTATGGGGTCTGTAACTAGACCCACCGCCATCAGTGCTTTTAACCCTGAAACCATCTGGCCTGGGTGCCAAACAGGCAAGGTGTTAGACTGCCCTACGATCTGATAGTAACGCTGGTGTCTGCTGTGAAACTCACCTTTAAAGTGCCCACGTGCTACAAGGGAAAGTACAAAAGACAGAAGGACACACACTGCAAGCACAGGTTGAAGAGACAAGGCAAACCACTCCCTCAGAAGGGAAATGCAAACAAACCAGATGGAATGCAACTGGCTCCAGAAGCCTTTGCCCCAACAATGGGCAGCTGGCTCCAAGCGATTTTCAACACCTGGCTACTGCCCAAAGCCTAGCCAGCCCCGCAGGCTTCCTGGTCCCACCTCCCATGTTTTCACAGGCTTCCCATTGGTCCTTCTAATGTCACTCAGACAGGACTTCTGGTCCCGCCTCCCAGCCACTAACCTGTACTTCCTGTTTCCCACAGACCTGCTACTGAAACTACACAGAGCCTGCATTTTTAAGAATGCCCACCTGTAAATGCTAATGAAAAGTATCTTTTTCAGACAAAATCTAATTCCTCAGGTTGCTAGTTGCAGCCCTAAGCCTGACTTGCTCTCAAACCTAAAAATAACTTGATTTTTTATCCCTCAACACCTTTGTTTAAGACCCTTCCTTTTCCTCTCTATGGTAATATTACTAAATAATGTTCTATTGATGAGAGGTATCAAACATATGCTTCTTTGTATTTTGTTTTCAATTTTAAAGGCTATGAGGATGCATTTGCTTGTCCCAGGAACAAAAGCTGGCAATGTTTCTGTGATAATCAAGAAATCCTTATTCTCATTCCTGAATATAAAATTACAAGAAATGAGCAAATATCTACACAAGGATCTTATTACATGATGTCACAAATATAAAAATGTGCACTACTCATCCAAAGAAAATTAAAATGGATCCAAATATCTTAAGAACCATGTGGTAACATAAAGCTTATACAATCATAAGTTTTGTCCTTATTCTTAATACATATTTTTCTAGGTATTTGGATAGCCTATAATTGTTAATGTATAAAATAATTAGCATATGTCTAATTGTTTAGTTAATATATATTTATCTTATTGTTTTCCTTTAACAGAAAACATATACATAATCTATATATACATTTATCTGATGCTCTGCCTTTTGTAATTAGAAATACCTTAAGATAAATGTATTTTACTGTAAATTTGCTTTCAGGTACAACCATCAAGTAATCTCTAACTCTCAAATTATTGTACAAACTTTATAAGATGATAAATTTAAACTGATTTCAAGGATAATATTCAAGGATATTTCAGGCTATTTCCTTGATTTTAATATACTGATATCAGCTAAGACTTTGTCCATATTTTGACATGATAAAGACCAATTAAAATGTTAAGTTTATTTCCTTTAAGGTCTTTATTTACCTAGTGATTCTTAGTGTTTAAGACAAGGATTAATTTTGGTGAATAAATTCATATCTAAACACTAAATATATTAAACTGCTGACTTAAATTCCATTTCTGACACTTCTACTTGGAGACTAAATTTGATTCTTGCATATTACTTCTGTTTGTTGGAAAGTTGTGATATTTGGGAGAGTATTTTATTAGAACTGATGTTTTCCAAAGTCGTATGTTAGTTTTAAGGAATAAAAATTGCAAACCTTGTTGGAAATTCATTGGTACTATATAAGTTCTCTGACTGGGCCTATTATCCATAAAAACATATGGTAAGGCTTATATATTACTCCCTACACTGGGAAGTAACCTTAATCATATTTTTAAAAAGGACAACTAAGAGACACCTAATTAAAGGATAATATTCTAAAATATAGAGATATTTGATACCTTCTCTCAAAAAGAGATTGAGGGTTCTTTTCAAATTGTTAGGATGGATCAACTAATCTATACACTAAAAAATTACAGTGATTAATTTTATATCTAGCTTCAATTACTATTAACAAAGAAGGCCTTTAAAAATTGCCTACTAAAAACAAAGATCAAAGAAAACCTCTCAAACTTAATATAGACCAAAACAAATTCAGGGAGATATTTCAAGAGATCCAAATTCATATATATTTCAAAATTTATGCCAGATGTCTAACCTCATCTAGAAAAGTATTATATTATTACTTAGCTAAACTTCAAAATAGAAGGCCATTTTAAAAATAGTTTTAAGAAAGATTTATCTTAACCATGTCCCAGTAACACAGAATAGGGACAGTTTGTCTGGAGAACAGACAGTTCCCCAGGAAAACTGGTATCCAACAGATAAACAAAATGCCTTAAAAATAATTTTAATAAGACTTTACAAAAATCCTTCTATTTTCATAGAGAGATTTAAAGAGACAATACAGCACCTAAACTTATAGGGAGCCACCCATTTTCAAAAGATGAGTTTATCATCCAATTAGCTCTAGACATTCCAAAGGATTCACAAAGGTTAACATAGTCCTAGCCAAGTTTAGATGTTACACCATAATTAAATGAAAAAAGAAGAAGGGCAAGCATACAGACAGAAAGAAATTAAAATGTTAATATTTCCTTCCCCCAAAAAATAAGCTTTCTAATTAAAAATTTTACTAAAAACAGATTTTGAAAAACTCTAAACACTGAAACAGGGCCTAACTTCAAACCCCTGTCAACCCCTGTCTCTGAGAAAAATAACCATAAAAATAATTACCCCTAAAGTATTAGACATCCATAAACAAATCAGCTCAACAGCTGATAGCTAATTTCAATAAGAAATTTTTAACATGATAGATGTTTTCTCAACTTTATTAATATGAGATAATGCCCTACATACATTGATGTTTTTAAAATTAATAAAATCATAAATTATACATAATTATTAGAGCTAATTTTACATTATTATAAATAAAGTTATTAAGGATGCTCACACAACTATTTCTTTATACACAAAGATTTTACACAAAGATTAGTTTGACACAACATCCCTCAAGATGTCATTGCTAGTTCAGTGTCATACAAATTCTAAATTAGATCACTGTCTTAAACCACACTGTTGACTTATTCTTACCTATTAATATTTGGGATACCAACTCTCCCTTCTTAGGTCAACACTAAATTTGATAAAAATAATGATAGTTTTTCATGGACTCATAGATAAAAGACTATTCATTTTCTATTTCATTTTTATTAATAATAAAACAAAACATCTTTTCTATGCTTAATTAGCATATGTACTTCCTATTTTGGACAATTGTCTATATTTTTCTCATGCCCTTAGTAAAGGTCACCATTCTTAAGTTTCAAACTGTTTCTCACTTCATTCCAAATTAAGAAAATTATTTAAGTTAATTTAAAGCTAATTTCAAAATATAAATCTTTATATACAATTTATTATATTCTTCATTTCTGGTAATTCTGTTAAAGTCAAAAATCAAGTCTTACATTTAATAAAGGCTGTTTCTATTTGCCATACTCCCTTTCCAACACATTAATGTTGGACTTAACATAGCTAGCAGATGACCTTTGTCAAAATTTATGACTAGCTAAGGATAATAAATCCTTTCTTATTATTTAAATACTTGTACTATTATCTATAACTTAAATTGATGATACTACTGTTGATGCCTTAACTCAATTTTATTAAATAAAGAAAAGGGGGAAAACAGAAGCCACAGACACATACTGGATCTTAAAAATATTTCAAAAATTTTCTTAACTGTGTTACTGAGAGTCTTACTGCTACTGAACATGATTCAGTAAATTAAATCAGATTTCATAAGATAGAGTTTAAACCTGTCATTGTGATAATGACTGAGAAACCTGGCACAGGAAGGTAAATTTCCAGCTGCAGAGTTTACAACCATGCAACTTCACAAGTTTATCTAAGTAAAAATTATGAAGAGACTTCTATGGACTAATTTCTCAGGTCCATTTTTAATGTACATGGTAGTGGGGACTGGAAAGTCCACCAATGAAACTAGATTAACTGTACTGACTGTAATTGTCAGTTATACCTTTATGTTGATCCTATGGTAAACAAGCTGTTTGGGAGTATTTTTTGAGAAAAAGACACCATATAAGAAACCTAAACCAGCCAATCATGCTAGCCCTTAGAGGTTAAGACTATATTTACTTATCTGGACAAGTGTCAGATAGATTATTAAAATAGATTTTTCCTATACAGAGCAGTTATTTACATAAAATATCCACCAATGTATTACTGTCCTAATCATTCTACAATATAAGTTGGCCCCTTTTCTAAGTGGATGGATTGTGCATGTCTTGTCAGTACAACACAAGATGTCTAGAAGTAGTGGATATTTTAGGCTAGTCTCCTAGAATGGACAAGAACGATTACACAAGGATGCCATAACTCCTAAAACCTTTAACTCTCACTGAGACGGCATCCAAAAGGATGTTTTGATGTTGACTTCTGCTAAGTATACTTACATTACTGGCAGACCCATAGACCCCTTAAATGTGAGAATTAAGAGAAAAATGATGAATATCCTGTGAGTATACAACTTATCTTATTGTATCACTAGTTATTGCCAGCTAAGATTTCAGAGCAATAACATGCTGAAGTTAATGCTCAGGCTTTGAAACAGGTGCATCCTAATTAGCCAGACCTAGGCAAGCTCCTGGTCTCATGATCCTTGAATGACTACCTTCAGTATTATTCCTTGCTTCTACAATACAGCCATGATGGCTAAGTTTTAGAACTTACAACATATGGGTTTTCTTAATAGTTTGACTTAAATTCTAAGTTAAAATGCTCTAGAAGCCCCTGTAATGAATAATGCAAATGAACCTTCTGCACTATGGTTTGTGGAAAGGCTTAAACACATGCCAAATAAAAATGTCTGTGCTACTATAACCAGACATAATGCTTCCCAATAAAATTGGGAAAAGATTAAGAATCTTCTGATGAGTGTTTGGCAGAATAATAATAGTAATAATAATAATAATCTAGATCTTCCAAGTTGATTATGTTGTCAAAATGATATGTTTTCTACTAATTCTTTTTGTGTTTCAATAGTAGATCATGATGACCTTGAACCAAGAATCCAGTGACTGAAAGATATAATTCCCTAGTTGCTTTTTTTAATATTAAGAAAGGGGGAATATGTGGGGAGCCACTCTGATGACCATGCCTTCCAGTCCTGAAGCACAGGCTCTGACCAGTCACTACATTTCATGGTGACTTGGGCATGGTGACTTAAGCATTGTCCCAGCTCGGATAGCAACACATGGCTCCAGGAGTAGGTGTAACCCTACCCCTTGCCTCATTTGAATGGCTTCTTCCCAATAAAAGGGTTCAGCAAGTGCTCCTCTCTCTTCCCATGAACACCAAAGTTAAGGGGGTGGGGGTGGGCCTGTCACAGCATCCAAAGAAAAAGGTATTTCTCTGTCTCTGTGAGATGATTTCCTGCAGCCCAGTTCACCTGGAGTGACCCTGAGTGTTTAGTCGTGGGACACGACACCCTTTTATCTCTTATTTTACTTCGTCTCTTTATCAAAGTTTTTTCACTTACACGTATTTTACCCTACATGACTTCTAGACTATTTAATCTAAGGTCACGGAGAGTAAAAGAGAAAGGATGGAAAGGAATAACGAAAAATGAATTAAAGGAAGCAGAGGTGGCAAGAATTATATTAAGTAAAACACAATTTGAAACCAACTTATATGAAATAAAATACATTTTAAGTAAAAAAAAAAAAAAAAAACTTTCATATGAGACAAAGTAGAATATAACAATAAAAGGGACCTCTCTCTAGGACACTACAGAACAGTGAATATGTAGGCAATGCACCTCACACTTCCCAAATATAGAAAGCAAATTTGAGAGAATTAAAGAAACAGAAAGAACACGGTAATGCTAGGAGAAATCAATCCCCATTTACTATAATGAAAAATAAAACCAGACACAATGGTAATCAGGAACTACAAGACTTCAAAAAATGTTGTATAGCAATTAGACTTACAGAGTAAATCTTCTTAATAGTTCATAAAATATTATTCTGGATAAGCCAACTTAAAAGCACAAAATGAACATTAATAAATATTGAAATTATTTTCTAAGCATAATATAACTACCACTGATTTAAAGTGAAGGATGTTTATCACCTTGAGATAGAGAGTTCAATCACAAAGGGAAATATCAGTAATATTTTCCTATCTATACTAACAGATATCCAGTCTTCTCTGAAAGCACGTATCAGAAACATTCATTTGGAGCAATTTCCAAGAGATAATCTGAAAGAAAGGAGATTTTACACTGATAGTGAATGCTGAGTTCTGAAGGGAAGCCCTGCTCACCCAGGAAGAACAGGTTTCCGTAGTTCTCTAACATCACATCTTTATATAGATTCTGCTGAGCAAGGTCCAGGCAATCCCATTCCTCTTGAGTGAAATCAATGGTAACATCCCTGAATGTCAACGATTCCTGAAAAAAAAGAGAATAGGTATATGAGTAGCATAATGACCGTGTGATCACCAACAGTCTTTAATTGGACCCCAGTTGAAATACGAGAACCAGTTCTCACCCAGGCAGCTGACCTCCATTATTCAGTAATATACTTTTAAACACACTGATGTGCTCTAATGTATTATCTAACTCTGAAGAGAGAAGATGATATAAGTAAAAAACATATATACTACTAAAAAGAACAAATAAAAAATTTTAAGTATATACTAAACGTTTCTAAAATAAAATGTAAAATTAAGGCATCAACACAAGAATATATATTTTAACCATAATTGCAGAAAATCAATTGTATATATTTCTCAAATGAGAGTTACACTGAGTAAGAGGATGCTTCTCAAATTTTAACATGTACAAACATGAATTAGAAATTTTATGAAAAAAGCAGGCAATGATTCAGCCGTTTTGGAATGTAATAGGATTTCTGAACACAGAGCAAGCCCTCTAGTGATTCCAATGCCAATGGTCCAAAGAAAAGCCCTTGAATAGCAATGAAGTAGAATAATAAAGGAAAAATTGATGAATTTGAATTCAAATATTTTTAGAGATTTATGCATTTCATTATAACAGCAAGGAGCAACAACAATCCTTTTGGATTGTTTTGGTTCACTGCAAATATATAAATATCACTCTAAGTGGTTTTCATACCTTATGTATAAAACCCATAATAACCTATGAGAGACCTAATAGTTTTCATCTTTTATGCCATTTTATCAAACATCCAGTAAATGGTAGAGTCCAGGTTTTATCCAAGTTTTTCTGACATAATTCATAAAAAGGTCAAAATAAAGTGTGAATATTAAAAAAATTTTCAGGGGCTGGGGGAGTGCTCAGTGGTACAGCACTTGCCTAGCATGTGCGAAGCCTTGGGTCAGATCCTCAGCACCATATAAAATAAATAAATAAAATAAAGATATTGTGTTCAACTACAACTAAAAAATAAAGATTAAAAAATAGAATTTTCATAACAGGACAGTCATCATAACCAAAGAGTAGTGTAAACATTTAAAGAAGGCAGCAAAATCAGACTCATCAATGATATTTACATTTTAGCACACATACAAACGGCAACTTTTTATACATTAAGACAGAATTGTTCCTGTGAACAGAAATAAAAAACATATTCAATTGGGGAAAATTATAAATCAACTGGGGGTTGGCTTTTTATATTACTGACATACACACACTGGAAGAATAAAGGATGAAGAGCTCAGGTTGTGTATTTTCTTTTCCTTTCCTGCATCCTCTGCTCCGAGCTGTGACTTTGACTCTAAGGAAGGTGAGTGTGTGTAACTCCCGCCTCTGTAACCCAGAATGCGGGCAGGCGAGGGCGCTACAGGACCCGCATGCTAATCATGGTCCCTTGAGCCATGGTTTCTCTGGGACCCACCAGGTGGAGACCACCGGTCCTGCTGGCCTGTCTCAGCTCAGAGCCTTGAGGCCTGGCAGCCTCCAGATGACAAGCAGGCCGGAGGCCACCAACCCCTAGGCAAGGCCCTGTGGCAAGGAGAGCAGGACACCTGCTGAGACCTCCTTCCCACCCCTTCCTCCTGACCTGTGCCCTCTCCTGAGGTCAGAGCCCTCCGGTTAACCCTAACCCTCTGCCAATACTCTGGCCTGTTGGCCTTTCTTTTCTGATGTATCCCTTTCATAGCTTTACTGCACAGCCAGCCCCATCCCTCAGGGAGGTGACACCAGGAGGCACAGTAAGGTGGAATCCAGTGGAAGCACAGGTGACTAGGGTCTGATTCAGAACCTCCAGTAGCAAGGCCAATGTCTCCCGCAAACAACAGTGGGAATTTTCCCTCTTCAAAACCAGCCCCAAGCCTGAAGTCACAAAAAAATGAATTTCTGCATCAAATATGATGGTTTATACAAATTATTTTTAAAATCCTGATAAAATACTTAATGATAAAAAGAAAGAAATTAACTTGGGGAAGTCATTAAGCATGGGGAAGAATCTGTCACAGAAAATTTAGACCAAGCAAATAAGGTGGAATTTACTGTAAAAGAAGCATGCAAAAATGGACACACCATCACTGCAGGGTTATCAGCGCCCCAAACAAAGTGAAATAAAAGGTGCCCACCAGTTTTATGTAAAGCATGAGACGATCACATCTCCCGTGCTCTGTAAGTACCCACAGGGTAGCACTTTCCTAGCACTCTGGAGAATGAATCTCTTGTAATTTTCTCTTCTGTCAGAACTTGGGTACTTTGGCAATGCATATTATCCCCATCAATATGCCTTCTGTCAACTCTCTTTAAGGCGATGCAGCATCCAGATGGAATGTCAACAAAGCATGGCTTATTGTACAATATCTATGAAAAAGCACTGCAGTGACTCCCACCAAAACACCAAGGACACAGGACAGCTCAGCATATGCAAATAAATAAATGCAGTATACCACACGTACAGAACCAAACTAAAAAAGACAAGATCACCTGAACTGATGCAGAAAAAGGCTTCAGTGAAATTCAACCCCACTTCTTGATAAAAATCCTTAATAAACTAGGGATAGAAGGAACTTACTTCAAATCATAGTGGCTACATATGACAACCACAAAGCCAACAGCATGATGAGTGTGAAGAAATGAAAGCACTTCCTCTAAAACCAAGAACAACATGAGGATGTCCACACTCATAAATTCTGCTCAATGTCATACTTGTATTTTTAGCTGGAGCATTTGGCAAGGGGCAGAAATAAAGACACAAATTAAAAATGAAAAACTCAAAATACCCATATCTGCAAAGGATATGATCCTTCCTACACATAGGAAATTCTGAAACCTTCAACAAAGAATCCCAGATCTGAACAACAAATCCAACAAAGTAACAGAATAAGAAAATCAATGCCAAAATCAGCAGTTTTTTGTTTTTTTTTTTTTTTGTACTGGGGACTGAACTCCAGGTCACTCATCCACTGAGCCACATTCCCAGCCCTTTTTTATATTTCATTTAGAGACAGGGTCTCACTAAGTTGCTGAGGTTGGCTTTGAATTCACGATCCTTCTGCCTCTGCCTCCCCAGCCACTGCACCCATCCTAACCAGAGCTTTTCTATACAATAATCTGCTGAAAAAGAAATTAAGAAGCCTATTCCATTCAAAATAACTTTAAAAAGTAAAATGCTCAGGAATAAATCTGACAACAGAAGTGAAAAACTTTTACAACCAAAATTACAGACCAGTGAGTGAGGAAGAACAGGATGCGAGGAGAAGGGAAGACTCCCAGTGTTCATGGAAAAACTCTATAGACGAGGCAACCTCCTCCAAATACCAATGAGATTCTTCACAGTAAACAAATAATCCTAAAATTCACATGGAATCCTAAAAAGTCCAGCAAGTAAAGCAGTTCTGAGTTAAAAACAGTAAAGCTGAAGGAATCACAATACCCGACTTCTGATTACAGACAAGAGCAACAAAACATGGTGGTGCTGGAATAAAAGCAGACACACAAGAACAAGTGATGGAACACAGGAGAGAACAGACAGAGCCTCACGGCTGTGATCATGTGATGACCCACAAAGGCCAAAATAACAAACATTAGAGGAAAGAAGTCCTAACAACTGGTGCTGGGAACATGGGGATGTCTGCATGTCAAAGACTGAGCCTACATTCCTATCTCTAAACCTGCACAAAGGTCAACCCCAAATGGGTCAAGGTCTAAGACCAGAAACTTTACAGCTGCTACAAGAAAACTAGGAACAGTCCAACATAGTGCACAGGATTTGCTTCCCCACTAGGATCTTACAGTTCAGTAAATAATCAAGAATCAATAAATGAGGGTTGGGGAAATATCTCAGTTGGTAGAGTGCTTGCCTAGCATGTACAAAACCCTGAGTTCAATCCCCAGCACCACAGAAAAAAAGAATCAATAAATGAGATGGCATTAAACTAAAAACCTTCTGCATGGCAAAGGAAAAAAAACATCAGCCAGAATAGATAGCCTACTAAATGAGAGAAGATCTTTGTCATTTACTACTGATTAATATCCCGAATACAAAATGAACTTAAAACCAGAAAACAAAACAACCCATTCAGCTGGGCATGGTGGTGCATGCCTGTAATCCCAACAGCTGAGGAGGCTGAGGCAGGAGGTTCCTGAGTTCAAAGCCAGCCTCAGCAACAACAAGGTGCGAAGCAACTCAGTGAGACTCTGTCTCTAAATAAAATACAAAATAGGGCTGGGGATGTAGCTCAGTGGCCAAGTGACCCTGAGTTCAATCCCTAGTACCAAAAAAAAAAAAAAAAAATTCAATAAAATAAATATTTCTCATCTCTCAAAAAAATAGCACAGGGCTGGGGATGTGGCTCAAGTGCTTGCCTGGCATGTGTGCAGCCTGGGTTCGATCCTCAGCATCACATATAAACAAAGATGTTGTGTCTGCCGAAAACTAAAAAATAAATATTAAAAATTCTCTCTCTCTCTCTCTCACTCTCTTAAAAAAAAAAGCACAAATAGCAAACAATTATAAAGAAAATGTTCCAAATTTTTAACAATCACGGAAATGCAAGTCAAAAGTTTCCTAAGATTCCACGTCACTCTAGTTAGAATGCCAATCATCAGAACTACAAATAATAAATAATAAATGCTGACAAGGACATGGGAGAAAGGGAGTACACACACAACACTGCTGAGAATATAAATTAATACAACCACTACGAAATCAGGGTGGATGCTTCCTCAGAAAACCCGAAGAACTACTACATGAATCTCAGGATCTATCTTAACAGTTTGGAGATGGATTCCCATGCTTACAGCACCACAACTCACAATAGCTGTTATGGGACTAGTCTAGGTGTCCATCAGTAGATCAATGGAAAAAGAAAGTGAGGCATATACATACAAGGAAGTTTCATTCAGCCATAAAAAAATAAAATTATGTCACTTGCAGGAAAATGGATGGAACTGGAAACATCATTTTCAGTATTTAAATAAGCCAGACTCAGCAATTATTGTAAATTTTCTGTCATATTTGGAAGCTAGAGAGAAAAAAGAGAAAAGGGATCTCATGAAAAAAAAAAGAGAGACCATTGGGTAGAGGAAGGACTCTGGAAGAGGGAGGCCTGGAGGGCAAAGGGAGACACTGGGAATGACAGTGATCAACATATTTTCTGTGAATCTGGACTTCACCCACATTGAAACACTACTATTCAATAAAATTAATACGTATCAGTGAAATTTTCATTAAAATTCCACTGACACCTACTATTTTTGCCCCAATTCTGGTTCCAATTTCAAGGTGAAAACTCGTTGAAAATCACACGTAGCTTAAATATGGCTTAAATAATCAAGGCCAGAAAAAAATGGTTTCAATTTATTATAATTTCCAGTTCCATGAAACCTAATTATAATGACCTTGGGTTCATAACAAGTGAATAGTAAAATAAATGTGAAAGATATATGTGGTTTCAAGGGAGAAATAGTGAATTAGATTAACAAGGAATTAAACCTGGTTTTAAAACAGAGATCAAGGGCTGGGGGTGTGGCTCAAGCTGTAGCGCTCAGCACCACATACCAACAAAGATGTTGTGTCCGCCAAGAACTGAAAAATAAATATTAAAAAAATTCTCTCTCTCTCCCCTCTCTCTCTCTCTTTAAAAAAAAATAAAAATAAAAAAAATAAAATAAAACAGAGATCAAGTTGATATAAACCTGAACAGGGAAAACAATACTAACGATGCCCCAAAATAGCTCCCAAAATATAATCGAGAAAAAGGAGACTTAAAATTATAACTGGCTTCTGAATTAAGTTTGTAGATATGTAGAACTGATGAAGCATTTCTCCTACACAGGAAACAACAAAAATGATGGAAAAACAACAAAGAAGGGTTGGGACACAGCTCAATGGTAGAGTGCCTTCCCTGCATACTCAACATCCTGGGTTTCATCCTCACCCCACAGAAGAAAAAGGAGCTCAAAAGTTAAAATAAATGATATTTTCTGAACTCATAAGAGAAATAATACCATAACACAAATAATCTGGTATTTTGAGGGCACAGAGGCCTGCAGAAGACAAAGGCTACAATGACTTCTCCAAGAAAACTGTTAAACTAGTAAAATGAACCGAGTGTTTTGAGCCAGTTCCCGAGTCCATGTGCAGGTGGTGAGTGTTAAAGTGAAATCCTCCGGTGTACAGACAAAGGGTCCCCTCCATCATGCTTGTTTGTCCTCAGGAATCTAAAATGCCCATCAGAGAAGTCAGGGCAGGATCCTGGGGGTCTTTCCCCCTGGTGCTGAGGAGGAGAGCTCCAACCACTGCTGCACTTAGGAGCCACCTCTCACACATGACTTTAGAGGACACCGCCTCACGTGCAGTGAGATAATATCAAACCTGGGCCTTGTGAGAAACCACCACAGCAGGGTGAATGACCCGGCCACCAGCAGGTCAGACATGCACACCTCCTGTCCTCTACCCATAAACCTGAGACCACTGAAAGCCATCATTAAACAGATAATCATCTAATGCTCAGAGGGTAATCACCACATTGACAAAGGCTGATGCCAGTTACACCTTGACTGGACTGACACAAGCCCCACACTCAAGTCGAGGGAGCACAGCTCATCAATAGGCTTTAAAATGCTTCCCGAACCCACTATTCTACTTAACACTCTGCCTTCAACAAATAGTTTCAATTGTGTTTACACAATTTTGTCTTTATTTGCAATGTTGGTTATTTGATTTCCTTTTCATTCCTGTAAGAACTTTAGTGTCAGTTGGCCAATTTCAACAAAAAGGAGATTGGTATTTTGACCTAATTACACTGAATTTTCAAATGCATTTTGGGATACTGTGATTTTAACAACATTAAAATTTTGGTCATTAGGGCTGGGGCTGAGCAGTAGAGCACGTGCAAAGTCCTGGGTTTGATCCTCAGCACCACATATAAATAAGGAAAAAGGTATTGTATCCAACTACAACAATAACAACAAAATAATTCAAACAAATTTTGGTCACTAAATATCAGCTGCTTTCCCATTTGTTTTACATCTTTCTTACTTTTCAGACATTGCACATATACTTTTATTTCAAATTATGTTTTTCACACAGTAGTGAATGTAATTGTGTCAATTTTGAGACTGATCATTGCTAGTATAAGAAACTTACAAAATTTTTTAAATAATTGTATTTACCCTGTAACCCATAACCTTGATAAAATGATTTGTTAGTTTTAGTGTTTTGTGTGATAATTCTTGAAATATTTTATATTCAGGATGATATCATCTCTGTAGGCTATTTTGCTTTTTGTTGTCCGTTCATAATTTCCAGAATGATGTCACAGAAGCCATAAAAACATGTTTTCTTTTTTCCAATGTAAAGTGTAAAGCATTCAGATTTTCACCATTAAAAACAATGTTAACTGTAGGTTATTCATGACTCACTTTATTTTTTTTTTTAAGAGACAGTGAGAGAGGAGAGAGAGAGAGAGAGAGAGAGAGAGAGAGGGAGGGAGGGAGGGAGGGAGGGAGGGAGAGGGAGAGAATTTTTAATATTTATTTTTTAGTTCTCGGCGGACACAACATCTTTGTTGGTATGTGGTGCTGAGGATGGAACCTGGGCCGCACGCATGCCAGACGAGCGCGCTACCGCTTGAGCCACATCCCCAGCCCTATTCATGACTCACTTTAGCAAAGTGAAAAAATTTCCTTTTAATCCTACTTTACCACATATTTTACCACGGACATTTATCAAAAGCTTTTTTCAAGTGATTTTTATAAATTAAAAAAAAACATGGTATTTTACTTGATTGGTTTGGGATATTAAATAAAATCTGTATTTCCAGCATATCCCTCAGCCCTGGTGTCAGATCTCCCTTAATGCACTTCACCTTGGCCTGCAGGTGACTTAGAAGGTGAGTCTACACCACCAGAGTGACAGGTGCTCTGCAACTTCCCTCCTGTCTACTTTTGTTATCTGGTAAATCTGGCCTAACAGATGATAATGTTTCCACTTCCTATTGGAAGTGATCTTGAACGACTGGTACTGATTCCTATTAAATACTTGGCAGAACTCATCAGTGTTTGGGGACGCTGTTGGTGGTGGCGTTTTTTGTTTTTGTTTGTTGTTTGAGATATGCCCTTGCTCTGCTGCCCAGGCTGCCCCTGACCCCTGGACTCATGGTTTCTCCTTCCTCAGTGTCACAAATAGCTGGGATTACAGGTATGAACAGCCACGTGCAGCTTCTGAGCTTCTCAGGATATTATTTATAATTGTGTTAGTTTTTACTTTATACATCTATTTTATATTTTTTCACATATGTCAACTGGTGTATTCTATTTATTCTCGAATTAACTTTCAAAACTCAAGTATAGCTAAGTATTTGACAGCAGGTTTTAATATTCCATGTTTCTAGACATTTCACAATTGAAATGAAATAATAAAGAAGAATAAAGTTGGGAAATGGGGACTTGGCAATGTGTGAATCCCCCCACGTCTCAAGATGCCTATTGAGGGATGGAGAATATGCAAGGTTTATACTAATATCTGTGACATAAATGAGGTATAGAAACTAAAGGAAATTGGGATTTGGAGCATTTTTTCTGATTTTGAGTACTTTAGTGAAGCTGAGCACTTTTCATATATTGTCAGACATTTATCCTTTATTGAGAAATATCTACCTAGACTTTTACCCATATATGAATTAGGTTATGAGTTTTTTTATTTTTCCTTTTTGATGAGTTGTATTCATTTCACTTTTTTTTTTTTAAAGCCAGTACTCTTGTTTTTTTTTAAAGAGAGAGAGAGAGGAGAGAGAGAGAGAGAGAGAGAGAGAGAGAGAGAGAGAGAATTTTTAATATTTATTTTTTAGTTCTTGGCGGACACAACATCTTTGTTGGTATGTGGTGCTGAGGATCGAACCCGGGTCGCACGCATGTCAGGCGAGCGCTACCGCTTGAGCCACATCTCCAGCCCCTCATTTCACTTATTATGGATTTTAAACTTTCTTCAGATTTGTAGCTAGCAAATATCTTCTTCCAATACATAACTACGTTTTCATTCATTGATTGGTTCTTTTGCTGGGTATAAGCATTTTTTTATTTTAGTATGGTCTGTCTTGATTGTTCTTTGTATGTTTTATCCAAACACTGTTGCTAAGACCAATGTCAAAGAATTCCCCCTTTTTACTTTTAGAAATTCTGAGGTGTCAGGTTATGTATCATATTGAGATACCATGTCATGCTTGTTAGCATAAATGTCATTTAAATGATAGTAATAATAAGTGTTGCAGAAAATACGTGGGAAAGGAAACCCTTTCTACACCACTAGCAAGAACATAAATTGATAGAGACATGGAAAACATTGAGGTCATCAAAAATTAAAATTAGGGGGCTGGGGTTGTGGCTCAGAGGTAGAGCACTCACCTACCATGCATGAGGCCCTGGGTTCGATCCTCAGCACCACATAAAAATAAAATAACAATATTGTGTCCACCTATAACTAAAAAATAAATTTAAAAAAAATTAAAATTAGAACTACCCTAAGATCCAGATATCCTTCTAGATAAATGCACATATAATTTGGAGTTCTTCAGAAAAAACGGAATCAGTATACATGTACATACATATATATACATGGGAAACAGTGGATTTTACAGGCCAAATGACCATATCAGTGTGATATGTCTACATATGCATATACTGCATTGATAACATCCAACCACACTTATTCCACCCTTTCCCCCAACACGCACACACACACTCTTCCCAATCCCTTTAATCAATACTTTACTTTCAGGTCGACTTACTTTACTTTTATATGTAAGAGAATATGTAAGATTTTATTTTCTGTGTCCAGCTTTTTTTACTTAGCATGATATCTTCCATTTCCTTCAATTTTGCTGCAAATAATAGGAATTTATTTTTATTTATGGCTAAATCATACTCCATGTGTATATAAACCATGTTTTCTGATGCATATATTAAAGTGCTTATCTAAACTGCTAAAGTTACTCTTTATATTATTGCAAAGCTGTGTAATATGCAACTTTAATTTACACTGCGAAGAAAAGAAATAAGAAAGAAGTAAATTAGAAAGCTAGGCTACTTGGCCTAATTTAACCCAACTTTAAAGATGTATTCCAAAGCTCCTATCTCTATTTTACTTTAACTTAATTAATACACAAGAAAATAGAATGGCAATTCTCTTTGGATCCATCACCTGCTGATTTGAGTCATTAGTAGATTATATTACAGTTATTTGCTATTGTGCAAGGCCTATCCCTATCACAAGACCTATCCCTGGGGATCTCTTTTACTATGTATGCTCTGGATTGTTCCTATTAGAATATATTTTTGATCCTAAAAATTACCCCTACGAGTCTCTTCTTCAAAACCAAGTAACTCTTTTTTGACTTTCTCAGAGTTCTCACCCCTCACAAGTCTCCCGTCCTCAGAGTTGTTTTCCACTCTTGTATACAATTATTGTCATACTCTCTAGGGACCTTTCAATACTGAGTAACTGCAGGCTTGGGTGAGTTAAATGGTACCTGGTGTTCTATCATAAATTTGAAGCCAGCCACAGCAACTTAGTGAGAACCTGTCTCAAAATAAAATAAAAAAGGGCTGGGGATGTGCTCAGTGGTAAATCACCTCTGAATTCCATTCCCAGTACTCAGGTCCCCTCCCCACCCCCACACAGAGCAATCCCTGTCTTTTTCTATGATATTAAAGACCTCAAAGAAAAAGAAATGAGGCTTGGGGACACTAGGTCTTCCCCAAAAAAGCTGTGTATTCCAGTTTTCAATGCTCAAGATTTCAAATCTTTGTAAACATTATTCCTAAGAATTTTGATATTATTGTCACTAGAATTGGTTCCTTAATTTTATGTTTGGATTGCCTTTTTCTTGTATACATTAAAAACAACTGCTGGGCCAGGCATGGTGGCGCATTCCTGCCTCAGCAGCCGGGGAGGCAGGAGGATCATGAGTTAAAAACCAGCTTTAGCAACTAAGCGAAGCCTTGGCAACTTAGCAAGACCCTATCTCAAAATAAAAACAAAAAGGGCTGGTTATATGGCTCAGTGGTTAAGCACCCCTGGTTTCAATCCCTGGTACCAAGAGAGAGAAGGGCAGAGAGAGAGAGAGAGAGGTGGGGGGGAGTGGAGAAGGTGGCAACCAGAAGCTTGATAGTGTCAAGGAAGTAAAAAATTAAAAACAGTGTATAGGTCGGTCTGTAGGAAACTCATGTGGTTTAACTGACTGCTGATTTTGAAAGTTAGCCTCCTTTGTTAGTAGCACATGGAACACTCCCTAAAATAGATCATATTTTATGGTACAAAGCAAATCTTACCAAATTAAAAAAAAAAAAGATAATTCCTTGTATCCTATCAGATCATGATGGAATGACATTAGAAATCAATAGAGATAAAAAACAGAAACTACTCTAATCCCTGGGGATTAAATAATACTCTTGAGTGAAGAGCCCTGAACCACATAAGAGTCTCAGCTGAATTCTACAAAACTTATTTAAAGAAGAATTAATACCAATCCTTCTCAAATTACTTAATAAAATAGAAAAGAAGGGAACACTGCCAAATTTATTCTTTGAAACCATTATCATCCTGATTCTAAAACCAGACAGACACGTAAAGGAAAGAAAACATCAGGCCAATATCGTTGATGAGCATAGATGCAAAAATTCTTTTTCCTGGTACAGAGGATGGAACTCAGGGCTGCTCAATTACCAAGCCACATTCCCAGCCCTTTTTATTTAGTTGCTTAGGGCCTCACTAAGGCTGGCTTTGAACTCATGATCCTCCCTCCTCAGGCTCCCAAGTTGCTAGGATAACAGGTATGTGCCACCATGCCTGTTATCATTAAGATGATAGTGCACACTGATCAAGTAGACTTCATTATAGGAATGCATGGTTGGTTCACCATACACAAACCAATAAATGTAATTTGCCACATAAATTGTGATAAGGACAAGAATCATGATATCCAATAGATGCAGAAAAAACATCTGACAAAATCCAGCACCCATTCATGTATAAAACACTAGAAAAATTAGGGACAGAAGTGTTAGATACAGAAAATGAAAAACTCCAACACAGTGTGGCCTGAGAAAAGGGGATAAAGCAGAAAGCCACATGCTGAGGGCACTAATCTCTTCCAAGACAAGCCTATTCCCAGTGCTGGCCACAAAACCCCAACCCAAAAGTCCAAATTCCTGAGGCCCAAACAGACAGACACACTCACTAAATCACCTCTCAGTAGAATCTACATGAGCTCAACTCCTCCTGTGGCCAGTGGCTCGTTTTCCACAAGGAAAGTGGGTCCATCAGAGGCCTCATACCTTCCTGCAGGAGACTCCCTTCCTGTATAAAAATCTGAGATGACCCATGAAGTTTGCGTCTGGCCTGGTCTTTCCAGCAGTGTAAAGGCCACAGGTGACAAAGCCAGGGCCAAGACCGCACTGCATGGAGAAAAACCAAAAGCATTTCCCCTAAAGCAAACAGCAAAACACCAAGCATGTCCATTCTCACCACTCCTATTCAGCATAGTCCCTGAAACTCCAGCCACAGCACTCAGGCAAGAGGAGAAAATTAAAGGTATAAAAATAAGAAGTCAAACTATCTCTGTTTGCTGATGATATATTTAAAAAACAACAACAACAACAATAAAAAACCCTCCACCAGAAGACTTCCAGAGCTGATACACAATTTTATTAAAGGTTATAAAAGAAACATACCTCAATCATTTTCCTATACTCCAATAATGAATCTACTGAAACAGAAATTAAGAAAACTATCCCACTCCAATAACCTTAAAAACAATAAATATTTTTAATTAATCTAAGGAAGGAGATGAGAGAACTCTACGTGAAAAGTGCTGAGCACTGAAGGAATTGAAGAAGACCTTAGAAGAAGTCTTTGAACAGGCAGAATTAATACTGTCAAAATGCTACACTACTAAAATGCATTACACAGATTAATGCAGTCCCTACCAAAATCCCAATGACATTCTTCACAGAACTAGAAAAAACAGTTCTAAAATTCACTTGGAAGAAGAGAGCCAGAATAGCCAAAGCAATTCTGAGCAAGAAGAGCAACGTTGGAGATCCAACTGTACCAGATCTGGGTGGACCACAGAGCATGGTATCGGTGCCTATGGTACCAAACAGCATGAACAGCATTAAGTCTAGTGGGACCAAAGACACAGAGACATACCCACAGAGATAGTCACCCGATGCTTGGCAATCACACAGGTTGGAGAAAAGAAAGCCTTTTTCACAAATGATGTTGAGAAATGGGATGACCCCATCCCTCATCCTATACAAAAGTCAACTCAAGTGAATCAAAGACGCAGGAATTAGACCAGAAAACTACACTGCTAGAAGAAAACACACTCAACACTCCAACAGAGAGGCACAAGCATCAGCTTCCTTAACAAGACCTCTAAAGCTTACGAAATAAAACCAAGAATCACTAAGTGGGATAGTGTCAACTTAAAAAGCTTCTGCACAGCAAAGTCAACAATTAATGGGCAAACTGAACAGACAATTCCCCAACAAGAAATACAATGGCCAGTAAATATATGAAAAATGGCCAACATCTCTAGCAATCAGAGAAATGAAAATCAAAACTACACTAAGGGACTGGGGCTCAGTGGCAGAGCACTTGTCTAGGATGTGGGAGGCACTGGGTTCAATCCTCAGCACCACATAAAAATAAACAAATAAAATAAAGATATTCTTACCATCTACAACTACCAAAAAGAAAACTGCATTAATATTTCATCTCATTTCAATTGAATAGCAATTATGAAAGAATAAAGACACTAACAAATGTGGACAAGTATGTGGGGAAAAGTATACTCATACATTGCTGGTGGAACTGCAAGTGAGTAAAGCCACTCTGGAAAATAGTATAAAGCCACTCTGGAAAACAGTATGTACACTCCTCAAAAAAACTAGGAATAGAAGCACCATCGGACCCAGCGATCCCACTCTGGTACATGCACAAAAGCTCTAAAGTCAGCACATTATAGGGATGTAGCCACACCAGTGTTTCTAGCAACACGACTCACACTAGCTAAGCACAGGGGCCTGTCAACAGATGGATGGATGTAGAAAATGCGGGATACAGACACAAGGGAGTATTACTCAGCCACAGAAAAGAATGAAACTTTGGTGTTTGCCAGGAAATAGATGGAAATGGAGAACATCATGCTCAGTGAAATGAGCCAGACCCAGAAAGTTGAAGGTCAGATGTTTTCTCTGATCTGCAGAAGCTAAAACAAAATAGGAAATAAAAGTAAAAGGGGGGGGTGGAATTCCACCACAATAGAAGAGAGGTCAGGGGAGTAGGGGAATGGGGAAGAAAGGAGGGAGGAAGGAGGCAAGAAAGGAAGAACAGTGGATGGGTCTAGTGCACATGTGAGCATGTGTCCCAGGGAGTCCCACCTTCATCTACATCTGCAATGCCCTAATTTAAAATATCTGCAAATAAATATAAAGAGACACCAGGGACTGGGGATGTGGCTCAAGCGGTATCCAGCTCGCCTGGCATGCGGGCGGCCCGGGTTCAATCCTCAGCACCACATACCAACGAAGATGTTGTGTCCGCCGAGAAATAAAAAATAATAAATATTTAAAAATTCTCTCTCTCTCTCTCTCTCTCTCTCTCTCTCTCCTCTCTCACTCTCTCTTTTAAAAATAAATAAATAAACAGGTATAGAACTTCCACTGAATCAGTAGACCCCATGTCAAATACTGCTGCTGAGAATGCTCGGAGGTTAGACACCCAGTGGGACCCTCTGTGGTACCCTTCCAGCAGAGGTTCACAGTGGTCGATCACGTGAGGTGCTATGTGCTCGTGAGAAAACCACTGTCTTCTCAGAACAGAAAAGCAACCCAGGAGATTCACAACATCTTTACAAAGAGAACACTCAAAAGACAACTAAACAGAAGTCAACATGGCTGAGAGAAGTGGTCATTCAAGATGCAGGACCACTGCACTCACCAGGGGTAACAAGGACGACAAAGGCCAAAACAAATCATCAATTAACAGATGAACAACTGCAAAGGAGTGACGCAGTGGCCCTGTCAGACACTGCTGTGGACGCCCAGTGGTGGAGCTCCTGGGAAGAGGGCCCGGTGCCACCTACCCAGGCACACCTTTGGGACCGCCAACTCCACTCCCAGGCAGAACAGAGCAGCACAAAGGATTCCAGGAGAAGGCTCTAAAGGCCAGTGTCCCCGCTGCCTTTGTCACCTCAGGTGGGCTGCCTCCACCCTGCCTAGCCTCCAGGACCTGGCCCCTGGCCAGCTGGACGTGCGGGGCATTAGAGAAGAGTGTGGAGCCACTGGTGGGCTGGATGCAGAACCTGGAGAGGCCCAGGTGGGAGAGGAGGACGCAGGGGAGGAGGACAATGTGAGGAGCAGGGGGACATCCCCCAGGGTGGGTGGGAGCAGGAGCAGGGGACACAGGGGGGGAGGAAGATAAGGGTGACAGGGGCTGTGCCAAGAGAGCTGCTCCAGAAGGGGACTAGGGGGTCCCTGCAGAAGACAGGAAATGGGGTGGCAGCGTGAGCCCCAGGCGAAGGGCTGGGGGCAGGAAGCCCCCAGGGACTGGGGGTGGGGACACTTGACAGTGGGAACTTCTCCTGGCTCTCTCTTCTGGCTCCAGAGCTCCACTTTCTCCTTCTCCCCAGCCTCACTCGGCCTCCCTGGACACTGTCCCCACCCTTATCTGCCACTGTGACCCTCAAACCTGCCATCCCAGTGCCCAGCTGGCCCTGCCTCTCCTCTCCTCCCAGGCTCATCCTCCCGACCCCACCTAGACCACAGGCCATTCTTCTTGAGTAGCCCCTCCTGCCTGTACTCTGCACCTCCACCTCATACCCTAGCCCATCCCTTTCCTGCTTGATCCCCAGATCTCAGACCCCTCCCTTAGATAGCTGTGGGCCAGGGTGGGACCAGCCCACAGTTGCCCCCTTTAACTTCCCTTTTGGTAAAACTTACATAATAAGTTGTCACACTTCTGTTTTCTTGTTTTAAAGAACACTCCAAGAGTACTAGTAAAACAGAAAAGTAGTAGTTATCGCTAACAGGAAGCAGTCAGTACATGCAGTGGAACCATAGTAAGGTCACTGGTTTACTTTAAATTACTTTTAAAGTGTTCTTTGTTACTGCTGCCCTGGATGAGTAAATAACAGATAAACTGCTTAAAAAAAAAAAAAACAAAACAAAACAAAAAAAACCCTGGCACAAAAGACCTGAGAGTAGCAAGCAGAGATAAAAGGAGCTAGGGAGTTGGTTGGGGAAATGCATCAAAAAAGAAGGATTAACAACTCTTGACAGGGTCCACCTAGGCCAGGGCCAAGCCAGGAGTCATGGCCACAGATGCCTCCACAGTCTTGGAAGGGAGGCAGGTTTCCTTAGTAACATGCACTAAGGTAAATTCTGACTAGCCTGGCCCCAAAACCAAAGGAGGGTGATTTGTAGATAAAATGCCCTGAACAGGACGGCCACCATGGCAGTTCTGAAAAGGGCCAATTAGGGTCAAAACCTGGGCCCTGGACATGAAGGAGGAGCTTCGCACCTGACTGTCCTGGCTCTCAGCAGTGCTCTCTGCCTGAGCCTCACTCTGCTCTTACTTACTTTCACCTCACACTTATACTAAAGTGCTCTCTTTTCTTAATATTTATTTTTAGGTGGACACAACATCTTCATTTTATTTTTATGTGGTGCTGAGGATCGAACCTAGTGCCACGCGCATGCCAGGCGAGCGCGCTACCACTTGAGCCACATCCCCAGCTAAAGTGCTCGTCTGACTTTTGGTGTCCGACTTTAAATTGTCTTTTGTGGGAACACAAGCAAAATATAAAACATTAACAGTTTTTGTCTTGTTTTAATAAAAAAGAGAGCTATAGGGCAGATGAGGTGGAATATGCCTACAATTCCAAGTACTTGTGAGGCCAAGACAGGAGGACTGCAATCGCAAGGCCAGCCTGGGCAAATTAGTGAGGTCTTGTCTCAATTCAAAATTTTAAAAAGTGCTGGGGATGCAGCTTAGCGGAAGTATGTTCTTGGCTTCAATCCCAAGAACCATACAAAAATTTACTTGTTTTCAAAGTTACACAAAAAGACATGTTAAAAAATGTACAAACTGGATAACATTAAAATAAAATTTTCATCATCAAATGATACCATTAAATGGTACAAAGGAAGTGACAGCAGGAGAAATTAATTACTTCACATATAACTAAACTTTTAATAAGAAAGGAAAAGATAAAGACCCCAAACCAAGGCAGGCAAGAGACTGCATAGCCACCTTATATGAAATATCTGTGTTCAATAATCATAAAAAGCTCAACATCTTTAGACATTAAAGATATAAAAATAAAATTAGATAAAATTAATCACTGATTTGGAACAAATAAATTCTCATTAACTGCAGACAGAGTGGAATGAAGACACATGACGCTCCCCCCAGTAGCAGACTTGCAGGAACGACTGCAAAGTGAACCATGATGATCATGTGTAAGGATACAGCGGTATAGATCCCAACACCTAAAATCCAGGATGGGGAAAGAGAACTCACACGAAAGAAGAGGTAAATAATACAGTGTGGGAAAAATGGTCCGGTTCAACAAATATATAAAACACCACTAAGTATTATATAGATGCCACGTTCATGTGAGACCTCACATACATACATCTTTTAAAAGGAAATATGTAGAATACTCATCAGAAATAAAAATTTCTGGGAGTACTTGAAAGACTAAATTATATACACCATGTGTAGATAAAACTCATCACTAAAAAATAATAATTTTACCCAAATTAATCTATAGTATAAAAAATTTTAATATGCTGGGTTGGGGTTGTGGCTCAGTGGTAGAGCACTTGCTTAGCACGCATGAGGCACTGGGTTTGATGCTCAGCACCACATAAAAATAGATAAAGGCATTGTGTCCATCTACAACTAAAAAAAAAAATTTAAAAAAATAAATTTCAACATGCTTATCTTTTAATGAAAAAGGGTTTAAAGCAGGTTTTCCGGGGGCTGGGGATGTGGCTCAAGCGGTAGCGCGCTCGCCTAGCATGCGTGCGGCCTGGGTTCGATCCTCAGCAGCACCACATACCAACAAAGATGTTGTGTCCGCCGAGAACTAAGAAAAAATAAATAAATGTTAAAATTCTCTCTCTCTTTCTCTGTCCCCCTCTCTCTCACTCTCTCTTTAAAAAAAAAAAAAAAAAAAAAAGCAGGTTTTCCTAAAATTCTCCTGGTGGTAAAGCATACTGATTTATAACAGCAAATGAAGTAGTTTTCAGTACCTAAATTATATACACTATATATATTAATTATATACATAATGTGTAAATTATAGGCACTAATTTATAAATTATAGGCACTAATGTATAATATAAAACCATAATATTGCAATAATAAAGACCAAGGAACCATAATACAAACAAAATCCATAATTAAATCCACATATACACAAACATTTTTGTATTGTTAGGTCCAACTATATATATGAAGAACGACATTAGATGTAAATGGATGAAATTACCAAATGTACAAGTAGGTTGAGCCAGGCAAACAGTTCACCGTGCATGTGCAGAATTGAAAGGTCCTAGGCTTAAATACCAGAAGCACAAATAAGAGCCTTTTTTTTTTTTTGGTAGCAAGGATTTAACTCAGGAGCACTTGACCACTGAACCACATCCCCAGCCCTATTTTGTATTTTATTTAGAGACAGGGTCTCACTGAGTTGCTTAGCACCTCACTTTTGCTGAGGCTGACTTGGAACTCTCATCCTCCTGAGCCGGCGCTAGGCATAAAAGGCTTTTTTCTAACGGGGATTATTTTTGGAAAAAGAATATGAGACACCTGATTTTCCCTCCATCTATGGCTACACTGAATAGATGCTCATGTTTGGGTCCCTTTAAGACAGTCACAAATGAGTTTAAAGAATTAGATCCATTGAACAACTGAGAAAATATATACTTTCAAATGAGTAGGAAAATCTGGGGTACACTGGCCATGGTCCTACACTGCAAAATGTCCCATTTCATTGGTATAGAATGGGAGCCTAAGACCATACATACCCTAAGTCAAGTTTCCTGTGGTTTGCATTTTAATTTATAGGGCTGGGAGAACAAGTATCTGCTTAAGTATCAAAAAGTGGTAATTTTCTATGGTCATGCAAGCACTTCCCGGGGTTCATCACCTGGGTTCAGGGCAGAAGCCTTCAAACCCAACCGCATAAGCTTTCCCTTGGAAGATACCTGTCAGCAAGTTCTGCCAAATGCTGTGGCTGACACGCTGAATTTCTATCTTACTTCAGAGATTTAATAGGAAAAATACAGCATAAACCACTGACAGCCTGAGAGTTCAGCATTTACCTCCCAAACCTCCAACCTCCAACCAAAGCAGCTGAGAGCACATCCAAATCTCCAGACTGGAAACATGGATTTATTGTTTTGCAAGAGCTTCCATGAGCTATCATCCCCAGCAGTGACGCAGAAAAGGTGTTAGAAATCATAGATCCCTCTAGATTGCTCTTTCAGTGACTTCCTGGCAGCTCTCATTTTAACAAATTTGTTTCAGGAACTCAATGCACAAGTCAGATAGCAGACCTCCTGCAGCCTGAGTACAGATGCTAGAATGGCTAGTACAAAAAAAAAAAAAAAATTTTTTTTGAAAGATAACCAACACACCAGCGTATACAGACATAGATAAAAGGAAACCCTTATACAACCGCTGGTGAGAACATACAGTACAGCTGTTTTTGGAAACCGTATGAACGTACTTCAAAAAATTAAAAATAGGCCGTGCGCGGTGGTGCACGCCCATAAACCCGGCGGCTCGGGAGGCTGGGGAAGGAGGACCGCGAGTTGAAGGCCATCTCAGCAATTGAGCGAACCCTAAGAAATTTAGCAAGACCCAGTCTCTGAATAAAACGTAAAAAGGACTGGGACGTGGCTCGGTGGCACCGCGCCCTGGGTTCAATCACGCACGGAAACACCGGGGCCAGCGGCCCTCGCGGGGAGGCCGCGGTCCCCACCCGCAGCCGCCTCGCGGTGGGGGCGGAGGCTGAGCCTCCGCACAGGGCTCTGGCTGTGGGTTCCGGGGACGCCGCGGCCGACCCTCCCTCGCGGGCCGGCCCAACCAGGCGGAGGCCGGAGAGACAGTGGAGTCCGCCCGGCCATTTCCAGCGCCCACCGCCGCCCGCCCAGGCGAACCGCCGCGCTGTCCGCGGACGCCCCTCGCACACACCATTTCCCGGCCGCAGGGTGCCCGGCCTTCCGCCGCGGAGCTCCGGCGCCTGGCAGCAGAGGAACTCGGGCCTCCCGAGGACTGGTGGCAGCCCCGCCGCTCACCGGACGAATGGCGAGGTCCCGAGACAAAGGCGCCCCCCCAGGCGAGGCCCGCCCTTTCCGCACGGTGCGGGCTCCGGATTGGGCAAGTCTCGCCCGCTCGCCTCTGATTGGACAGCGCCTCCGACCCCGACCCTGACCCGGAGCCTAGGGAGCCTGCGGGCTGAGTGACAGCGCGGGCGTCCAACCCCGGAAAGACCGGGCGGAAGGCGGCCTGGCGGTCCGGCTCCGCGCGCCCGCGCTATTAGGGCAGAGCTGGGGTTAGACGCGGGTGCGCCTAACCGTAGGCCGCCGCCCACGCCTTTCCTTTCCTCACTCCCAGACAAGCGCTCACTAACGGCGCGGCTGCTGGACTCACAGGCCCGCCGCCCACGGCGCTGTTCTGAGTTGCTGGGAATGGAACAAAGGCTCGGGGACAGCCTTTCCAAGGCGGGGCCTCCCTGCAGCAGGGGGCTGTCTGCAGCAGGGGGCTCCAAGCCGGGAAGACTCGTATTTTATGACGTATATAGTCGCATCAATTCATGGAATAAGTGCATGTATTATTATCCAGGGATGGAAATCATATAACGACAATCACTTTGCATTTTTATGTGACTTTTCTGCTCTCTGGTCTTGGGAGGAGGCAGCGTGCACCTTGAACTGGGAAGCAAACCCCTAAAGCAGCGATTACCCGCACAAATAAAATGTGGGCACACGCGTGATTCTAGGTTTTCTATTACATGAAAGAAAAAAATCAAAAATAACAGGCCAAGGCCACTTTAACAGGACGTCCTCTTCAGGGCGTCGTCGTTATGTGGACAGCATGAAATTCCCGATGAGGTTGGCGGGTGTGGAAGAGCATCCTCCACGGCAGCCACCGCTTCGGCGGGGGGCAGCGCCTCCCGCGACTCCGGCCGGTGGAGTTCCCGGACGCCTCCGTTTTGTGCCAGAGGCGACGAAATACACTCCCTTGCCAATATTTTTCCTCGGTGCCAGGGAATAGCAGAGACACTGCCCTGGGAGCGAACCGGGACCTCCCAACGGGAAGTGTCCCAGAGCAGACCGCTGTTTCCCACCTGGCGCTGGGCAAGGTCCTCTCCCATTTCAGATGTCATACAGCAAAGAAAGGAAGATGGGTGTCCCAGGAGATGGGGGCCCATGTCTTCAGATCTTTCAGCAGTTTAGACGCTAGCGTTTAAACAGATTAAAGGAAATTTTATTTTTGCAATTTTCTTTGATCTTAATGGCAGGACTGGGATGTCTGTTTATATGCATATATGTCTACACGTATTGCGGTATTCAATACCCTATCAAAAGACCTAACTTTAAATTAGGAGAAAAGAAGAATCAATGCCTATAACACATGTGCTATTTTCCAGATAACTTCTGCATCACATGTGACACAATTTTGTTTATAAAGGGTGTCTTAGTTATTTATCACTGGATTATAAGCCTCTCAAAAACATCAGCTCATGATTGCACTGATCATTTTAGGCTGGGCTCAGCTGGGCGTCTTTCAGCTGCTTGTGGTTAGCTGATAGTTGATAAGATTTCAAAACTTCAGAGGGTAAGCTGACTGTCAACTGGAGCACCTTGATCCTCCTCCCAGTGAGAGCTCCTTCTCCAGCAGGCTGAGATGGACTTGTTCTCTTGGAAATGGCAGGGTTCTGAAAGCAAAAACACAAGTATTCAATATCTTTTGAGGCTAAGTACCCCACTAAGACTTTCACAATCACAGCTTTATATGAACCATAGCAGAACAGTTATATAAACTTCATCTATAAGAAAAGAAAAAATGACAATGAGTGACAAAACATCTGCAGTTCTTTCGTTTTATCTGTACCCATAACCCTGACAATGTGATTTTACTCCCTTTCCTGTCAAAATACAGATAGTTTCCCAAGACTTGTGGTTCTGCATAATTGAAGGGGCCTTGATCTTTTTACTGCCAAAAGCAGCGGACTTTTTCTGTACCTACAGGAGAAATGCTATTTTTATGTCAATCAATCTGGAATAGTAAAGGAGGATAAAACAACTCCGACAGGACCTTGAACATCAGAAACAACCGCTCTCCTCTACAGAAGGATGGAGTGGGCACTTCCTTCCCTGACCCCTCTCCTTGTCACAGGTCTTTTGTTAATGCTTGCCCCCTGCGTCATTAGATTGGTTCAAGACTAGATCCAAAAAAGTCTCTAATCAAACTATAAACCAGCTTTTGTTACAGGAATATCAATCCCTCACCAAAATTGGGGCACTGGGGACAGCATTTCACCACCACTCTGTAGAGAATCAGATGTGACTGTGTTACTATTACTGTCCTTGATGGAGTCTGCCTGCAAACGGGATATTCTGTCAAGGTATAGATAGGTTGCCGCAGTCTAGCTGGGCACAAAAATCATGAGTCACTCACACCTTGTAGATTCAAACAGCAACTCTTTATTCTCAACTGTCACCGGCACTCTATACACAGGTTCTGGGGAAAATTCACGTTCTGGCCGCCAAATTCACGTTCTCCACCAGGCTCTAATCAGCAGGATAGCCCTATTCCCAGCAGGGTACACCTTAAACCTGGAACCGCCCTAAACCCCAGGACGGGATACTCCCTAAAACCTGATCCGCCCTAATCCAGTAGGATCCTCCTTAAACCCGGATCCACCCTGGTCCTTGAGCAGGATCACCTTTCTCAAACATACATGCAATGTCACTGCAAAATGTCCAATGCAAGTCCATTTCCACGAGTCCTTCCTCTAAGCAACATGGGGTACGCCGGCAAGGAAATTTCGATGCTTCATTCCTACTTGGCAATGGCTCTCAGCAATAGGTAACAGCAGACATGCTTGAAAACGAGGTGTCTGCTGTCCTTGGGAGGGCCTGTTCGCAAAAGAGAGGCTCCTTCAAGGTTTAGGATAAGGTAACAGAGGACATGCTTGAAAACAAGGTGTCTGTGGTCCTTGGGAGGACTTGCCTGCAAACGGGATGTTCTGCCAAGTAGGCTAGGATGGCGCTGAGAAAAATTTTATTATCTGTTCTTAACAAGAACAGAGCTTGGCATGCTCCAGGCCGAGAATAGATTAGCCACGAGAAGCGGGTCACTTCTGATTAGAAAGTAAAACTTCTGTGTGCTAAGTTTAATTAGCTGAAAGACCTGATTCATTGATGTTGGAAGGCTGCCTTCTTTGTTCACAATACTATAAAAAGATTGCTTGTACACAATAAAGGACTTTGTTTCTGCTGCTGCTTTGCTTGCTCTGCTTCTTCTTTTCCCATGCTGACCTGCAAGTGAATTACTGCAACATTTGGCGTAGTCGGCAGGATCCAGCACCGAAAGGGTAAGCACCCCAGGTTAAGAAAACGAAAGGGGGACTTTCAGAATTAACAATATCAAAAGGTATCACTCTGGGTTGAAAGAAACTTTAGAGGACTTTCAGAACTAACAAATATCAAAAGGTATTGCCCCAGGTTGAAAGAAACTTTAGGAGGACTTTCAGAACTAACAAATATCAAAAGATATTGCCCCAGGTTGAAAGAGACTTTAGGGGGACTTTCAGAACTAACAAATATCAAAAGGTATCACCCCGGGTTGAAAGAGACTTTAGGGGGACTTTCAGAACTAACAAAATATCGAAAGGTATAGTTATGCTCAAACTCAGGACCCCTAAAGACCACCAGAGACCCAAGATCGATTTAAGCAGCAAAGAGGTGTTTATTGCGAGCTAGCTTGGTCCTCCACGCGCGCGCGCGCGCGCGCGCGCGCACACACACACACACACACACACACACACAGCAACTGGTGACTCTGAGAGGCCCGAACCCAGGGTTTGCAGCATTTTTATACATTCTTTGGAGAGGGCAGGGACTTCACATACACCATAGCCTCTTTTAGCAAATCATCACACACTGCGGGAAAATCAAATAACAACTCTAAAACATGATTAGCACATTCACTGGCGGGAACAAGTTGGGTAGGGGTGATTGATCAGTACAAAAGGGGTATTCATTTGAACTGATTGGTTTAAGCCAAGAGGGGTGTACATGCTGAACTACATGGTTTCCCAAATTGTTATCAACCACCATAAAATACTGGGATCCCAGGTATTTCCCTGTCTCATGCCAATTGGTGGCTGCTAGGGGGCTGCTATGGATTCCCACCTAGCCTGACTGAGTCAGGGACACCTGACGCAGCAGATCTCTCCTGTTATTTGTAGATAAACAACTTAGCAGGGTGGGAATGTGCCTAGGAGTGCTCTGTGGGGCTTTCCAAGGACAAAGGCCATGTCCCTTCCTTGGACAGGCTTTGCTCTGAGATAGAGGCTGGTTTTTCAGTATCGCCTCGGGTTGAAAGAGACTTTAGGGGGACTTTCAGAACTAACATGGAAAACTCCCAGTCCTTAAAGGAACAATATATGGAGTTACTACAAGGATTATTATATTCCATAGGTGTGAAAACATCTCATAAGAGACTCAAGGAGTTATTTAAAATTATAGAATGCCATTGTCACTGGTTCCAGTATCAAACTAAGGTCCAGTTAAATTTAGGGAAATGGAAATTGGTTCAGAAAGAGCTCCATAAGCAGCATCAGGCTGGAAATGTTATTTCTTTGAAGATTTGGACATTGTGTAACACCATTACTCAGGCATTACAATTATTAGAAAGCAATAATCAAAAGGGCTCTCTTTGTGAAAGACAAGTTTATGCATCAAAATCTGATAATAAGGTTAACAAAACAGAGCCCAAGGAAGATATTTGTGATACTATAGATGACTCTGTTACCGCTGTTGACTAGTGAGGAGTCCTTGCTTCCCGATGTTGAAGAATAACACCAAAGAAGCACGCCGAGGCAAGGTTAGAGTAGAGATTAGAAATTTATTAAAGGACAGAAGAAAAGACTTCTCCCGGAGGAAGAAGGGGACCCAGAAGGTGGAATCCAGTTAGCGGGCAATGTGTTCCCCTTTTTATAGGTTTGGTGATGGAATGTAGGTTGGAGGGCCCGAGGGGTGGGACACCTGTGGGCCAAAAGGGCAGAAAGGACTTTTGGGATGGGTTTATCACTTCTCTGGGATGGGCCATCTCCAAATCTGTTGGGGGCTGTTCATTAACACTTCTTTGAGGTGGACTTTGGCATAGGGCCTTTTGGGGACTTCACTGACATTGCATGAATTGTCCTGCCTTTTCCCTGAGTCATTCCCAGCATGGCCTCCATTTTAGATTTCACTCGGTATTAGACCCGATTTACCTAACTACACTGACTACCTAACTTTAAATCTGGCTTCAACTCTCCTAAATCAGTTCTGGGTGATAAGGAAGATTCAAAAAGTTCAGATAGTGACTCCAATATGAAAGAAATTATGGAGGCCTTTGTGGATTAAAATGAAATTAAAAAAGCAAAGGTCCTCTCTTAAACCTACTACTCCTTCTAATGCTTCTCTCTTTCCAATGACAGAGTATAGAGTTGATGTGGGTAGAGAACAACAATGTTTTTCATTTCCTCTTACTATGATACATGATAATGATGATCTTGCAGCTCCTCCTGGTTGTTTTGTTGATCCACCACATTTGTTTCCTATAACTAGACTACAAAACCTTCAAAATTCCCCAGGACCTATGGAGGATAAGTTAATGGAGGAGGGTAATTACCCTGCCTTTAGAGAGCAGGCTCAATATACAGATCCAGATCTTCAACAAGTTCGACAGGTTTTCTTCAGAGCTTGGAGATGTGTGATACCCACTGGTCAGGCACAACCTTCCTTTACTAAAACTGTACAAGGGGCTACTGAAACTTACACTGATTTCTTTTTTTTTTTTTTTAATATTTATTTATTTATTTTTAGTTCTCAGCGGACACAACATCTTTGTTTGTATGTGGTGCTGAGGATCGAACCTGGGCCACACACATGCCAGGCGAGCGTGCTACCGCTTGAGCCACATCCCCAGCCCTACACTGATTTTCTTGCAAGACTGTGTACTGCTGTAATGAGGGCAGTAAGTCAAGATCAAATAACAAAGGTATTATTGGAAACATTAGCATTTGAAAATGCAAATCCTGAACATAAGCATATTTGGGGGCCATTAAAAGGGCAAAATGCCTCATTGAGTAAATATGTGAGAGCTTGTGCTGGAGTGGGAGGAATTGAACATCAAAGCTTCTGTTTTTGCAGCAGCCATGGCTGGAACCCGTAAACCCAATAAACCAGGAACTTGTTTCAATTGTGGAAAAGCAGGTCATTTTAAAAGGGATTGTTAAAATAAATAAATAAATAATAAATTTATGGTACTTTCTAATTATCGGCCGGTCATTTTTTCTAGGACTCTTGCTTTTTCTTAGATTCTGTATTTTTTGAGCTAATAATTTTGATCCTACAGACCTAAGTTAATGTTTTCCTGATCAGTTCTGTGTTTGATCAACTGTGAAATATTTAAACATTGCAATGAAAATTTCACCTAAAATAGCTACAAGACCTTTATTGTGTTATGTGTGCACATTTGTATTGTATGTTGTATGTCTGTTTGTGCGTATGTCCATATATCATGTACATGATATAAAGATTGATATATATGTAAAGAGTGCTCATAAAAATGAAAAAAAAATGAATCCAAATATTTTTAATTCACTGATTTAAATGGTTCAATTTAAATTGGGTAAACAGATAAAAAAATAAGATGTCTTTAACATGTTAATGACTGATGTGCTGAAAGGGTAAAGTTTCTAAGCTGCAAAGCCTGAATTAAAATGTAAAAGACTGGGCATAGTAAAGTTCCTCTGCTACACCCAGAACCTGAAATTCCTGAGATAGTTAAGACAACGCCCTACTGGCCATTTAGCCTAGGGCCCTGTGCAGTTTGTCAAGTAAGCATACAGGACCCGAACCAATCAGTTTGAATGTGTATCCTGCTTAGGAGTGACCAATCACCACACCCCATACCCCCCCACACCCCCCATACCCCCCCACACCCCCCCACCACCTGTTCCCGCCAATGAATGTGCTAATCATGTATGAGAGTTGTTGTTCAATTTTCCCGCACCTCATGCTGATTTGTTCTGATGTATTCAAAGTCCCCCCCCTCCTCCCCCCCCTCCCCAAAAAGTGTACTTAAGCACTGCTTAGCCTCTACTCTGGGCTCTGGACTGCTCTCGCTTCTTGAGTGAGCCTAGAGCCTCAGCGTGCTGAATTGGATCCTCAATAAATCCCCTTCTACATTTGCATAAGTCAGTCTCTTGGTGGTCTCTTTCTCCAACTTTTCGCTGGACCCTTACAGTGCTTTGGTTCTAGGACTTTTCTTCAATAACAACAACAACAACAAAAATAGCTAACACTGTTCATTATACTCATCTAATGTTTTGATAAAATAAGTAAATTAATTAGACATAAGATTACTTGTTTATGAGTACTTTTGTTTGGGGTTGGGGATGTGGCTCAAGCGGTAGCTCTCCTGGCATGCGTGCAGCCCGGGTTCGATCCTCAGCACCATATACCAACAAAGATGTTGTGTCCGCTGAGAACTAAAAAATAAATATTAAAAAAAATTCTCACTCTCCTCTCTCTCTCTTTAAAAAAAAAAATGAGCACTTTTGTTAAATATCGGGTTAATTTACAAGGTTAATATGCTAAATGTTAAATATACCATGAAATGCTTTTAACTCCTTAAATTACATGAGATAACATTATTAATAATTTTTAAGTTGGTAAATAATAAAAATAAATAAATAGTTGTTTTGTCATCCCTAATATTTATTTTTTTATTTTTTATTTATTTATTTATTTATTTTTAAGATAGAGGAGAGAGAGAGAATTTCTTAATATTTATTTTTTAGTATTTGGCGGACACAACATCTTTGTTTGTATGTGGTGCTGAGGATGGAACCCGGGCCACATGCATGCCAGGCGAGTGCGCTACCTCTTGAGCCACATCTCCGGCCCTTATTTTTTTTTTTAAAGAGAGAGTGAGAGAGGAGAGAGAGAGAGAGAGAGATAATTTTTTTTTAATATTTATTTCTTAGTTCTCGGCGGACACAATATCTTTGTTGGTATGTGGTGCTGAGGATCGAACCCGGGCCGCACACATGCCAGAGGAGCGCGCTACCACTTGAGCCACATCCCCAGCCCCATCCCTAATGTTTAGACACTATATTTTCATAATATGGTAAACAAATGTGATTAATTGTGTACTACAAATAACAAAAATATCTCTTATTAAAATGGAATAATTTGCTTAAATTCAAAAATTTACAAGGATTGTTTCAAAGTGTGAATAAAGAAGAGGTTAACAAAAAATTAGAAGGTTCTAGGTATGGATTTAATAGAAAAAATGTGTTTCTGGAAGTGAGTAAATAAAAGTGTTTAAGCAAGTGATAAAGAAGGTCTATGTATGTTGGCTATATAGGTTTAAGCCAGTGATAAAGAAGGTCTATGTACGTTGGCTATATATGTAAGTTTTTTAAACAAATAATCTTGAAGAAATTAAAGATTATACAACTATGGTTAAACAACAACTATTATTTTACAATATTCTAATATGTTATTTCTTTTAGAGCTAAACTTAATTAATATAAAAACATCAATAGTAATTATGGTACTATTACTCTTCTTTGTATATTAAATGTGTTCATATTTTCCAGGTATATAATCATTAAGATAGAAGCTTTAAAAAAAATTATATCAAGCTGGTGTTCTCCAAAAGGTTACATGGTAATTTTAGGCTTATAAAAATAACGTATTGGAGATTTATTTATATCATTTAATTTCTGTAACTGGGCCTATTATCAATAAGATATATAAAGTTTTATCTTATTTTTTACACTGAGGTACAATTTAAATGTATTTTTTAAGTTAATGAGAGCCTAATCTACATAAAGGTTAATATTATAAAACACAAAAACATTTTTCTATTTTTCTACAAAAAGCTAAAATTTTCAGCCTTTTTTTATTTCATGTTTTAGATGTGTTATCATATTGTGTTAGTTTTTACTCAAATAAACTTAATCAATTATTTATATAAAATTTATAAAATAATATTTAAAAACAAAAATAAACTTTAAAACTACAACACTTACTTAAAATTTATAAAGAGCTCTGCTTACCTAAGATAAGACTCTATGTCCTATCTCCCTTCATGTAAAAATAACTACAAAAATAGTAGGCCAAATTTCAGTATATTTTACTCATATTAGAGCACATTCTACACTGTCAGGACCATTAACTAAAAAAAAAAAAAAATCAAAATATTGATCAACTATTATTCCCCTTACAAAAGACTCATCTAGAACATGCTTTACATCATACAAACACTAAAGGACTTTATAAAAAATACAAAATAACTCAAAAACAAACATGTAAAATTATAGCTAACTGTTCATCATGTGCTCCTTTTAATATTCCTTACTGTCCTCCTGGTGTTAATCCAAGGGTACTCCATCCTATTGCTCTTTAACAAATTGATGTTGTTATAATTCAGTCATTTGGATAACTAAGTTATGTATATCATACTATTGACACTCATATTCATTTTCAATGGGCCACAGTTTATCTTAAAAAAAAGCTGATGCAATCATTTCTCATTTATTATCTTGTTTGCTATCATGGGAATTCCTAAAGAACTTAAGACTGACAATGCACCCACATATACCTCACAAAAATTACATTCATTTTTACAAAAAATATGACATTACACATACATTTGGCATACCTTATAATAGTCAGGGTCAAGCTATTATAAAAAGGACAAATCATACGTTAAGAAAATATATACTAAAAATAAAAGGGGGAATATGGCTATGGCTTATACACCTCAAAATATACTTCATAAAACTTTACTAACTTTAAATTTTTTAAATGTCTGCTCAGCTTCCGAGGTTCCTGCAGCCCAGCAACATTTCTCTACATTTAAATCTCAGCCATTATTTCTAAAATTGGAAATACCTATATCGTACAGGGATGAAAATGAAGAATGGATTTCTAGGTTGTTGCACCACACGGGAAAGGGGTTCCTCTTATTTCTACAGATAAAACATCTTTCTTTTTTTTTTAAAAATATTTATTTTTTAGTCTTTGGCAGACACAACATCCTTGTTTGTATGTGGTGCTGAGGATCGAACCCGGGCCGCACACATGCCAGGCGAGCACGCTACCGCTTGAGCCACATCCCCAGCCCAAAACACCTTTCTAGGTACCTTCAAGACTTATCAAATTTCAGAATGAGCGACCCATTTATCAGAAAACTTCAGGAGCTGGCAATGCGGAGAACTCCTACAATGGCAACGAGAACAACAGACACCCCAACGTGGGGACAGATGAAAAGGTTGACTCAAGAAGCTAAAAAAACCCTTCAAAAAGGCAAATCAGCCTTTAAATCCTGTTAATCTTTTTTTTAGCTATGCTTGCAGTTATTAATTGCCAGGTAAGTATAGTTTCTGCTCATTCTTTTGCTTATTGGGCCTATGTTCCTAACCCTCCTTTGGTGCGCAGTGTTTCCTGGGGAGAACCTGAAGTTCGTGTGAGTACTAATAATACTAATTCCCCCCCCTGTATGTGGGGGAATTGAAGATATTCCATTCCATAAAAATCTATATAATATTTCTAATATAACTGTAGATGTTGAAGGAGTCCCATTGTGTATAGGGGCTCCTTCTTTCTGTTTGCCTCTTATAGCACATAATGACTCTCTTTCTTATAATACTTGGAGAGTTAATTATCGTAGTTATTCTACTGCTGTTTTTACTGTCATGATCTCTTCCTGAGGATTTAATACCTCTAATATGTATGTTGATCAATCATGGCTAACATCTGAAGAATGTTTTGTCAAAACTCATCTTCCTTTATGTTCAGCTAAATATTTTGAAACATTTTCAACTCATTTAAAGTGGGAAAAATGTCATAATCATCACCCTAAAACAATATTCAAATATCAAAATATCACTATAGTTCATTGGAGTCCTGATCATTCTAAATTTATAGAAAGTTGATCAAATCATACTTTAAGATGGCATCCACATAATGGGACAATAAATGCTTGGGGTAATGAGACAATTAAAATGCAACATTATGCTTTGGTCCCTCCAATGTGACAACATATAAAGTTTTCTAATATTCAAGGGGATATATGAAAATTATGGGCAATATCTGGGGAACTCACTGTATGGACTGGAAATTTCACATTAGATTTATCTCTTTCTTCTCCTTTTGAAGTACATCTACATAATAATCTGACTTATTTTGCTTCTACATGTGTTAAATTCCCTTATTCTCTTATGATTGGAAACTGGGAATAGAATGAAACTTGGGGAACAATATCATGTATAGACTCTTATCTTACTCAATGTGTAAATAGGACTAATTGGGAATTAATAGAAATTAATAACTATTCTTTAGTTATTGTTAAAGCTCGCACAGAATTGTGGGTGCCTGTTAATTTGACTCATCCTTGGTCTGATTCATTTTCTGTTACTCATTTTTACAATGCTGTTCAAGTTTTGTTACAACGCTCTCGACAATTAATAGGAATAGTTATAGCTTCATTCCTTGCAGTTGCTACTGTAACTGCCGCTGCTGCGATAGCTAGCGTCTATTTGCATCAAGACATTCAAACTGAAAATTTTGTGAGAACATGGCATCAAGATGCTCATTTATTATGGCAACAACAAAAGGACTTAGACTTCCAATTGATTACAGATGTGATCAATTTACAACTGTTTCCTGGCTTGGCGATCAAGTGACTATCTTGGCTACCAGAAGTGTTCTGAAGTGTGACTGGAATTCTTCTCATATTTGTGTGACTCCTGTGCCATATAATACCAGTGATTTCTGAGAAACTGTTAAAAGATGGTTAAATGGACATCAAAATTTAACTTTAGAAATTATAAATTTGGAAACAGCTATTATGGACACCTTTAGTAAGACATTACCTGAACTAACAGGATCTGACATTTTACAAAAATTGTCTTCAAGTATTGCTAACTTAAACCCTTTAAGACATTTCTCTACCTTGTTATCAACTTCTTTAGGTAACACTGTAATATTTTTTTGTTTTGTGTTTTGTTTTGTATATAGTCTTCCAACACTGAAAAAAAGGGAAGACAACTGAAACATGAAACCTCTCTTATAGATTCTGCTATGGCTCATTTACAAAAACAATAGGAGGGAGATGTAGAGAATCAGATGTGACTGCATTACTATTACTGTCCTTGATGGAGTCTGCCTGCAAACGGGATATTCTGTCAAGGTATAGATAGGTAACAGCGGACATGCTTGAAAACCAGATGTCTGCTGTCCTTGGGAGGACTTGCCTGCAAACAGGATGTTCTCCCAAGTGGGCTAGGAGGGCGCTGAGAAAAATTTTATTATCTGTCATAAACATTTAACCTCTGTCATCGTCATGGTCCCATGACATCCCACACCCCTATTCAAATGCTGCCCCTTCCCAGCAGGAAGCAGTTATAGAAGATTGACCTAAGTCCCTGTCCCTTAAGGGGCCCAATAAAAACAAAAAAGAGGGGAATGTAAGGTCCTGGCTTGGCATCTGGATGGCCATCTTAAGTGATGGCTGTCATTTAAGGAAAAAGTCTCACTTTCCCACCCAAGGGCTTCCCACCCCTCATACCAGCCCAACCCCCAACCACCCACATTAGACCACTCGGCTCTGATTCCTGATCCTGCCCCCTAAACGTCCTAAACCCCAAGCCTGTGTGGCCCACTCCGTCTGTAGAGAGATGGCCTTTATTCCTCAGCTCTGACAGATGACCTCTGCCTGGCCTCCTCCTGCATTTCTCGCTGGCCCTTCTCTCCTTCCTCTCTTTTCCTCCAGCAAGACAGTTCTGTTATATCTTATTTTGGGTGTGTTTTGAGGGATGAACTCTGGGCACACAACTTGGTGGTTCAGTGGCATTGTTTACATTTTCTGTTTGGGGACAGGGTCCTTGCTAGGTGGCCGAGGCTTTCCTAGGGACCGAGGCCCTGCAACCTCGTGGTCACTGCAAAGGATTTCTTGGAAACACACATGAATACTGACCATACGCAGGAACAGCCCTGAACTTGGGTTCTCACTCTGAGGGGTGACCCGTGTGCGCTGGCAGGCGTCCCTACAGGAACGTTGGGGACACTGAGCCTCCCCCCACTCACCCCCCCTCCACACACCAGGCCCCAGGTTAGGGACTGAGCGCGGCGATGGCGCCCTCTGCTGGCAGCTGTCGTGCCCTGCACTCCACACACAGCTGAAAAGAAAAAAATAGTAAAAAAAAAAAAAAAAGTTAAGTAGAATAAACTAGTTAAAAACAAAGCATCCAAAAACTAGTATAAAAGGGAGAAAGGGAAAGAGTTGTTTTCTTCTTTTAAATATTTTTAGTTTTCTATGGACACAATTCGTCCATTTATTTTTAATGTGGTGCTGAGGATGGACCCCAGTGCCTCCCAGGAGCCAGGCAAGCGCCCTACCACTGAGCCCCAGCCCCAGCCCGAGGGGTGTTTTCTTTCGTTTCATCCCTGAGGGCTGAACCAGGGGCACACAGGGGCTCCAGCGTTTTTACACTTTATTTTGGAACATGTCCTTGCCGAGTCCAGCAGGGAACCACAGCCCTGCAGAGGATTATTATTATTATTATTATTATTATTATTATTATTATTATTATTATTATTATGGATCAGGGACTGAACCCAGGGGTACTTACCCACTGAGCCACATCCCCAACACTTTTTTATTTTTTTACTCTGGGACAGTGTCTCACTGAGTTGCTTAGGGCCTCACTAAGTTATTGAGGCTGGCTTTGAACTTGCAATCCTCCTGCCTCAGCCTCCTGAGCCACTGGGATTATAGGTGTGTGGCTCCACGCCTAGCTAGAAGATTCTTTTTTTTTTTCTAAGATGTTGATGGACCTTTATTTTATTCATTTGTTTATTTGTAGTGCCTCACACATGCTAAGCAAGAGCTCTACCACTGAGCCACAACCCCAGCCCTAGAGTATTCCTTTTAAACACACATCTATAATAAACAGATACAGAAACAAAACTAAACCTTGATGCAGAATTCACTTTCCGCAAGACAAACAATATGAGGGTTGTCTTTAGTGGAGGCAGAACTGCTGGAGAGGCTGAGCCTTCTCCTCTCAGCATGAAACCCCGGGCGTGGATGGGGCGTACCGAGGGCGCCCTCTGCTGGCCGGTGTCCCGCCCTGCATTCCTCACACAGCTGGACCAAAAAAAAAAAAAAAAAAAGCAAAACAAGTGTATTCAGATGCAAATAATTGAAAATTTCTCGATTTTATTTATACCTGACCTCCACAAGATTTTTGGAAGCATCCCCCTCCTATAATTCAGTATCAAGAAGATTATTTTCTCACCATGTGAATTTTTTTTTTCTTTTTTGGGATACTGAATTCACCACTGGAGCAAGTACAAGGTCCTGAACTATTAGAAATTATTTCTTAATGCAGACCGTTTAATTTCTTTCTTTCATTTCCCTTTCTTTTGGACTGGTATTTATCTTATGCTATTGTGTGAAAAACTGAAAATGTTTTGGTTTGTTATATTCTCAGTAATCTAATATTTATAGTACTTTCATAGGGAATGGCCTCTTCACTGATCTCATAACTGTCTTCACTGATTAAGCTGAAACCCTCTTTCCTTTGCTGTCAGATGACCACAATATGTTTTATGTTCAAGACAAGGAGCCTGTTTCTACCATATCTCTTTTTGTCCCAACAATTAATTGCTCTCATCAAGTCATTTTTGTTCTTAAACTTATTTTTATGTAACTGGTGAAATATGAACTCTAAAAGAAATTATTGTTTCCAGGAAAATCAAGGTGAATACTTTGGAAAGACTAAAAAGTGAGTCATTTAAAAAACTGCTACCAGCTGGCCATGGTGGATCACACCCAGCAGTTTGGGAAGGTGAGGCAGGAAGACCACAGCCTCAGTGACTTAGTGAGACCCTGTCTCAAGATAAAAATTATCAAGGGTTAAGAATGTAGCTCAGTTTAGAGCACTCCTGTGTTTAGTCCTAGTCCAAGGAGTGAGGGGAATGTTACCAACTTAGATATTGGGGGGAAACTATAAGAATGTGGGGAAAATTGTTAGGAAAAAGAGTTACAGGTTTTTATCTTGTTCTGCTTTGCCACTGTAACCCCATTGAACCCAGGGGCTGTGCTGAGCTATGTCTCCAGCCTTCTGATTCCTTTTATGTATTCTGCATTTTAAAATTTTTTTGTCGGGGGGTGGGTACCAGGGATTGAACTCAGGAAACTCAACCACTGAGCCACATCCCCAGCCCTATTTTGTATTTTGTTATTTTTTTTAGGGTCTCACTGAGTTTATTATTTTTTTTTTCAGGGTCTCACTGAGTTGCTTAGCGCCTTGCTTTTGCTGAGGCTGGCTTTGAACTCGCAATCCTCCTGCCTCAGCCTCCCAAGCTGCTGGGATGACAGGCGTGTGCCCCTGCAGACGACTCCTCACATGAATTTGCATTTTTCATTTGACTGGATGAGGCATGTATTGTCCTCTGATTCCCTTTTTCCCTTGACTGATGGGAAGCTCAGTGCTCAATTTATTGCTTAGTTGGTCAACAGGTCTCTTCAGGAGGCCACAGCATCAAGGGCCTGCCCTCTTCCCAGACTCCCTCTTGGCCTTGGTTCTGTGCTAGGCCAGGGCCTCTGCACAGGCATCAGGAAAAGGCTGTTGGTCTCCACCTCTTCCATCATCTCCCTCTTCACCTCCTTGGATGAGTCCTGAGCCCAGGGCTCAGTGTAGAAGTCCTCCCTGCAGGGACCATGTGGCACAGGATCCTCCCTGCAGTGCCCGGGAGGGTGTCTGCACACCCCCCAAGGTAGTACCAACCCCTCCTGCCAGCCGTCTGCCAGTGCCTCTACCTCTGGGCCAGCCTCCGCAAGGTCGACTCCCTCCCGGCCGTGCCCCTGCGGGCCTGCCCAGGCAATGTGGTCCCTGCTCACTCTGCAGCATCCTCGCTGGCCTTGGTGGCAGCTGGCGTATCAGCGCTGGCAAGGAGGTGGCCGTCCATGTTGGTGGGTGGTCATCAGGGATGAAGTCTCCATGGGTGACAGGGACAAAGCCCAGACAGCGGCTGCAGTGTGGGTGGGAGAGACCCGAACCGTGGACCTTCCTTGGCCCCTTGCAGCTAAAGTTGATCCCCTTCCTTCTCTGGACTGAACCAGGGCTTCTCAACCCCCACACCAGGGACCTTTGGGACTGGTAATTCTACATCAGGGAGGGTGGCCTGGGCAGGGCGGGAGGCTGAGTGAGACCACCCCTCTCCAGGTGTGACCAACGAAGGTGTCAGTCAACAGACTTTGCCACAGATCCCTGGTTGAGAGCCCCCTGTTGTAGGGGCTGAGTCTGCCCTAGGGGCTGTGTCTGCCCTAGGGGCTGTGTCTGCCCTAGGGGCTGTGTCTGCCCTAGGGGCGGGGTCTGCCCTAGCGCCTGTCTGCTTCTTCTTGCTCCCCTTCAGTTCCTCCCAGGCTTTCTGCTCACCAACTAAGGGGAGGAGGAAGCAGCTGGGGAGGGGGTAGTGGGGGTCAGGGAATGTGTTCTGACTCTCAGCCAGAGCACAGTTGTGCAAGGACTGCACCCCACAGAACCCCGACTGGCCCTCAGAAGACCAGGTGGCTGGCTGGGGGCAGGGCCAGGCCCTGGCTTTCATTAGACCCCCCACCACCACCCAGGCTCAGCCTGTGTTCTCAGTGCCTCCAAAAAAAACAGAGCTCAGCTGGAGCAGTGCTCAGCCCACCCGCCTTCCTGGGCCTGAGAGCAAGCCCCACACCAAAAGTGAAAACCAGAGAGAGAGGCCGGCTTGCGGCTGGGGCCAGGCCCTGTGCTGGCCCTGTGGGCCACAGCGCGGCTCCTGCACATGAGGTAGAGATGCCCACGCACGGCCTCCCTAGACTTGCCTAAGGGAGTGACAGGGCTTCCTGCTCCCAGGCGCCTGAGCTGGCGTTCACGGGTGGGTGTGATGGGGTCCCGTCCCAGGACGAAGGCCAAACACTGTAGCAGGGGATGGGGAGAGGGTCTGCCGTACCCAGAAGGCCCCGTCTCTCAAGCTGCACCCAAGCTTGGGCACCAAAGCCCAGGCAGGCCACCCGACCTTCCCGTCCATCCTCCAGGGCCTCAGCGGCCCTCCCAGCCCCTGGGGCAGGCCCTCCCCCCAGGGTCCTGGGAGCCGCAGAGAAACACAGGCTCATCCACGGGTCGCCCCAGAGATGCTGCCGTTGGGTCCCTTCAAAGCCTACCACGCCCCTCTTCACCCAGGGGACGTTCATGTGCTGATCCAAAAGCCAAGGTTCCCTGGGGACAGGGCAAGGGGTGGTGTCCACACCCAGTACCCGAGGCTGGAGCTGCAGGGTGCTGAGACACGTGGCCCAGGTCTCACACAGCAGGTGGAATCACTGTGGGGGAGGGAAAGGGCCCTGAGCTGCATGGAAACCCATGGACCCCAGGATGGCAAATGGTGGGTCCATGTGGTGGGGGAGGTTACATGTGGTGGGGGATCAGCAGTCGGAGACCCCCACCGCCTCTGCACTGATTTCTAGGGCATTCCGCTCTAGACAGGACCCAGGGCAGGGCAGGGGCTCTGGCCTGGGGGTTTGCTTCAAGGGGTGAGAGAGCCAGACCTCGTTCCTGCCTGGGGACCCAGATATGGCATCAGAGGTGGTCTTCATCTCCATGGGTGCTGTCCAGGCTAAGGGTGGCCTGCTGGCATGGCCTCTTGAGGTCCTCAGCTTCAGGTCCCTGAGGGAGATAGGAGGGGTCAAGGTGAGGAGGGCAGCTGCCCTCACCACCCCACCCCTGGGCTGGCCCAGAACCTGCCACACCCACCTGGGGGTCCTCTAGGGTCCTGGTAGGGGATGTCCTTGACATAGACTGAGTTCCCCTGCAAGGGGTGGAGCTTCTGATTGACACTTTCCAGGCTTCCTCCCTGGTACAGGCCACCCAGAGGAGGATGAGACACAGCTGGCTCAGGCCTGGCCAGCCTGAGTTCCCAGTGGCCAACCCAAGCAGGCTCCAGTTGCTCAGAGCCCCCAGGGACAGCTGCAAGGGAGAAAGAGACAAGGTGGGCTTCTGTCACTCGCCCTGTGCTGGAGACCTGGCTTCCTGTCCCTGCACCCCATGCCAGGCAGCTTCTGCACCCTGGATCTACTTGATTTTAAAAAAATATTTTATTAGTTGTTGGTGGCCCTTTATTTATTTTTTTGTGGTGCTGAGAATCAAACCCAGTGCCTCACACATGCTAGGCAAGCGCACTGAGCCACAACCCCAACCCTACTTGATTTTTCCCCCAGAATTTCTCTCTTTATTTTCACTTCCTGTATTTTCTCTGATTTCACTCCTTACATGGTCCTAGACCTCACAAATCAGTTTTACTATGGACAGTCTAAACTCCCGCTCTGACATTTCTTCCATTAGGGTGTTTAAGAGTATCTTGGTTTGTTTGAGACGATTTGTTCCCTTGCTTTTTCATGTTGGGTGTCTACCCCTCTAGCAGAATGGGTCTGAGGCAGTCGAGTTTCTACTCTGTGGACAGCACCTCACAGTTTAGGGGGAGACAAAAAATAACAACAAATAATGCCAACATTAAACCAAATAGTTCCTGCTATGACATCTACGATGCTGTCACAAGAAACAGAAAATATATGATCAGTTATTGCCTACCATAAAAACAGCGAGTTTGCAAAAGGGTTTACAATTTCAAATGGTGGACAGGGAGAGAACCCAAGAGATGTAGAAAGTGGTAATTACAAAGGAGGAGAGAAGATAGAGATAAAACATCAGGGCTGGGACCGGGGCTCAGAGGTAGAGCACTTGCCTACCATGCGTGGGGCACTGCTGGTTCAATCCTCAGCATCACATAAAAATAAAATATTGTGTCCATCTATAACTAAAAATAAATATTTCTTAAAAATCAAAGGAACAATAAAAGAGAGAGCAACAGACATTGGCTATTCGCAGAAGAGAGAAAGAGAATCAAGATAAAAATTTTGAAAGTAAAAATAAAAGAATACAAAACCAAACCAAAATAGACTAGTCAAACACCCTAGTCCTCAAAATACTGCTCCATGAATGATAACCGGCTTCCAAAAATGCTAGAATTAAGAAAAAAGAAACAAATAAGTATAAGTGTCCATGAACCATTCAAGTCACAATTAAGACGGGGGCGGAGGGAGGGGATCTCAATGAAAAGCTATAGAATTGTGTCCTGAGTTCAAACCCGCCCAGCTTCCCTTCTCGGCAGCCTAGATGGGTGGGGTCGGAGGCTCCACCCTGGGGTGGGCGGAGCTCCTGGGGGCGGGGCCTAGGTGGGCTCCAGGTTCCCCGCTGAATGGTGATTGGTCTGGAGACCTTGCATCAGCGCTCCCCAAGGGCCCAGCATTGCTGTGCCCCAGGCAGACCTCCTGAAGGGCAGGTCCCTTTAATTCCCTCATCCCTGCGCTTTGTCCAAGGGGGAAGGAGGGGCTGCTCTGGCTGGGAGTGGCACTGGGGACGTCTTCCTTATTTTATTATATCCAACCTCCTTAGGCTCTGATCTGCTTTGAATGTCCAGGATTAAGTCTCAGTAAAGTACCTTTTTTTCTTGGTGTCACACGGGGCAGTCAGGGTAAGTGACCTCTTCCATTTCCCCATTTTCTGCGCCCTGGACCTGGAAGGGGGCTGGTTCAGCCTGTGTTCCCACAGAGCCGGGGTGCAGGTCTGGGTTGCCGGCCCTGGCTCTCGGAGACCCGGAGCCTCAGTTTCCCTCAGCAGATCTCCCTGGTGAGATCTCCCTAGCCAACCCCCATAGCGCCTTCATGACCGGACAGGATTAGTGATCCTGTGTCCACATCCTCACTGCCCCTGTGCTCCCTGCTGGGAAAGACCTATGGGGGTCCCCTGCCCACCCAGAGCACCAGAAATGCCAGCGGGTGTCCATGCCTGCTGGTGAGCTATCTCAAACTGGCCAAGACGTCTGTCCTCATGAGGGTCCTGGAGACAGCTGCTCATCTGCCCAGGGGAACTAAAGCATCCTGCTGGGAAGTGGCTGTCCAACCTCACAGCCCCATCTGTGCCACCTTGCACTGTCACCAGGGCCAGCAGGGACCTGCAGATCCATTCTCAGGGATCTCTATGTGCAAGAACCTTATCCAGTGTGCTTCCCGTCCTGGTGCCATCTCCTCTCTGTTGGTGCCCAGCACAGGACCATTCTGCTGCTCCACAATGGCCTCTGCTTTCTGGATCTCACCTGAGCCAGGTTCAAGGTGGGGAAAGCAGGGTCCCAGCAGCCCTCTGAAGTCAGATTAAGGGGCCTGTCACACTGGGTGGGAGTGTGGGTGGCTGGACCTGACGAGAGAAGGAGCCTGTCACACCCACTGGGCACCTGGGCAACCTGGGCCAGGCCCCTGAGCTTCCTGGTCTCAGTTCCCCAGGCTTTTGGAAGGGGGCAAGAGCCGGGTCAGTACCCGAGGGACTGGGAAGTCCTTATCAGAAGTGTCTCTGTGACTGGTGTGGTGGCCTCAGGGTGGGGGCTCTGGAGTGTGGGGGTCTTGAAATGAGTGGAAGCATGGGGGTGATGACTGGCTGTTGGAGCAGCAGGAAGGTAGTGGGTCTTTTTGGCACCTCAAAAGGACTCTCCCAAGAAAGAGCAGCATCCCTGGCCACCCTGCATGGCAAAAGTAGCCCTGGACCAGTGCCCCAACTGCCAGGTTCAAGGGCAGGTCCCAGGGGCAGGAGTGGGTGGAGAGAAGGGCCAGCTGGGGAGAAGGGGTGCCCAAGGCCTGACAGGGCAGGATGAGGGGTGGAGAGAACATGTGGTGAGGCGCTGGGGGCCTCCCTGTGTGTTCTGCTGCACAGGGATGGGGTCATTTCCCTCTCTGACTTTGTGTGCCTGTTGGGTTTCTGCAGCTTGCCCTCACACCTCGGTAAGGGCAGCTAAAGGGCACATGCCCAGGGAACTGGGGAAGCTCCCTACCTGCTCTGAGGAGAGAGCCCTGCAGGCCAAGCGGGGCTCATGCATTCCCAGGAGGAACACGATCTGGAGACTGCACCAGGAACCAGACTCCTTGTTCAGACTAGGCCGGGTTCCAGATTTCTTTCTGGTTACTGTATGTTGCTGGACAAATTGATCATCCACCCTGGGCTCCTGCTTCTCCTCTTCTGTAAGTGGGGACAAGTGGACATCCGCAGGGTGCAGCGGGTGGGCTGATGGGCACACTTGGCATTAAACACGAGGCCCAGCCTCACCTGAGCTTCAGATCAGCATGGCCTTCTCCATATTCCCAATATCTTGGATGCACTTCCACCAACAGCTGCTCTGTTTTTCTGAAATGAAGTTCACCTGGCCGTCCTGTAGTCCACTTCATATGAATAGGACGAGCTGGGCAGAGCCGGGTGGGGTCAGGCCCCCCCCCCACCCCAGGGATGCTGATGGGATTGTGGCTGAGTTCTCTTGGTCTGGATGGCTTGAGTCCTCTGTCTTCCATCCTACAGGCCCTGTCACCATGGTTTCCAAATCTGGTTCAGCAGAGGAGAGAGAGGGGCCTCTGTCCTGCCCTGGCCCCTCTGCAGGGCTCATGCTAACCTTTGCAGCACTTGCTATGAGCAAGTGAGGCCCAAAACACCAGCTCCAGGCACCCCATGGTGCCTGCCTCTTTGTGCCCTGCCCCCCCCCACCTTGGTATTAACAGAGCTGCAGCCAAGGCTGCATGGTGCAGGCAGGGTCCATCTTTCCCAGACAGACTGTTCCCAGGCCCCCAGTGCACATGTGAAGGTCACTGCCTACCTGGGGGCAGAGGCAGATGGCACAGGTAGGGGTGGTCCAGGGCCGGGGCCTGGCTGGCTGCTGCTGGACACCAGCATGGCTGACCTTCATTAGTTCAAGGAGCTTTTATTAGGGGCCCTGGGCATGCAGGCTGGGCTGGGTGTGGGGACCAGAGTAGCAGGAGACAAGGAGCCCCAGCAGGGGAGGACAAGAGGCTCTGGGTGGACGCAGGCCTGGGCGAGGGGCCTCTAACCCGTCCTAGAAGATGTCCCTGAGGGAAGACTGGCCACAGAAATGGCTCAAGCAAAGACCCTGGGGTATGCCCAGGGAGAGACGCCGAGAGGAAGAGACTTGGGGGCAGGGATGGGAACTGAGCAGAGGTGGAGGTCAGCAATGCTACTGCTATTTTTGGGGAATGAGTGTCACTCTGAAACCAGAGGAGGTTATCCAAGTGACAGACTGCCATGCACTAAGTCTCAGGAGGGTGTTTTCAAGGAGTTTGCCCACAGCTGAGGTCACCTCTCCCTGAATCTCAGGGTGCTCCACCCACTGCACAGCCTCTTCTGGGGTGGAGACAGACCTGGCCAGGTGCATCCTTTCCAGCCCCTCAGCCCCTCAGCCACCTGGAGCCCGTGCCTCCAGCTCCTACTACAGCCCCATCTGTGCCACCCTGCACTGTCACCAGGGCCAGCAGGGACCTGCAGATCCATGCTCAGGCATCTCTGTGTGCAAGTCTTAATGAAGCACAGTGGGTGGACAGAGGCTGGAGGACCCTGGGGAGGGCAGGGGAGGAGTGGGTCACCAGGAAAAGGAGGCAGAAGGATTTGGGCAGGAAGTGCATTTGGCAACTGGGTCTTTGAGAACACTCATTCTAATTGATTGATTGATTGATTGATACCAGGGGTTGAACCCAGGAGCGCTTAACCACTGAGCCACATCCCGGCACCTCCTCACCTTTTTTGTTTGTTTAATTCAATTTGTTTGTTTAATTTCTCAAAGTTGCTGAGGTTGGCTTTGAACCTATGATCCCCCCCTGCCTTAGCCTCCTAAACTGCTGGGATTGCAGACATGAGCCACCAGGAACAGCTGACTACTCTAATTCTGAGAGCCTGTGCTGAAGGAGTTAATTCTGAATTGCCCTGGAGTGTGGCAGCTGCTCAAGGACATCCAATGCACTGTCATTTAAAAGTAGCTAAGAGGACAAAGACAGGAGGCTGGAGGGGAGGCGGGGCTGAGAGCAAAGGAGGCCTATTCCTTCATTTCTACTTTGAATTTAGAGCAGTTTTACATTCACAGCAAAATTGAGCAGAAGGGACTGAGAGTCCCCATAGAAAGCTCCTTCACAACCCAGACCCCCAGAGTGGGGTGGTCCAGGACAAACATGGGGTGCACCATGGAAAAACCCCACACTGGCACATCATACACCCACAGTTCCCAGAGTCCCCATTGCACAGAGGGGTCACTCATGGTGTGGGATGTTTTGTGGGATTGGACAAAGGTCTAATTTCGTGTGTCTGTCACCACACATCATCTAGTATGGTGTCTTGCACGCTGCCTGTTCCTACCTCTCAGCTGACCCTTTGCAACACTAATCTTTCACTGTCTCTGGAGTTCAGGCTTTTCCAGAATGCCCTAGAGATGGAATCATAAAACACGTGGCCTTTTCAGACTGGGCTTCATTCACCAGTACGCTTAAACTCCCTCCCAGTGTGTTCTTGGCTTAACAGCTCCTTTCTCTGTAGTACTGAATATCACCATGAGCTATTGAAGGACGCCATGGTTGCTTGCAAGCCTGGGAAATCACCAATAAAGCCTCTTTAAATATTCGTGAGCAAGTTTAGGTGTGAATGTAAGTTTTCAGCTTCTTTGGGTACACACCAATGAGTGGATTGCTAGGCGGGATGGCAAAGGTACACAGCCTTTAAGAAACTGCCTGTCCCCAGAGCAGTGGTGCCTTCTTCATTCCCACCAGAGATGAAGGGGCTCCAGGTCCTTGCCAGGACGCCCTGGTGTCAGTCTTGTGGATTTTGGCCATTCCATTAGGTACGTGGAGGCAATGCACTGTGGTCGATGGACCCTTCTCTTAGGACATGTGATGTGGAGCTTGTCCTCAGATGCCTATTTGCCATCTGTATATCTTGTTTGATTCGGAGCCTGATAAGGTCTTCGGCCCAGGTTGTAATCAGGTTGCTTCTTATTGCTGAGTTTTGAGCGTCCTTTGCGTGTTTTGTGTGGCAGTCTTTTTATTCCATGTCTTTTGCTAAGTTTTCTCCCTTGCCTGTGGCTTGGTGTTTTCCTTCTCCTAAGAGTGTTTCTTTTGCAGAGCAAAACTGGAGGGCATTAAGTGGAAGAAGCGAGGCATGGAGGACAAGCCCTGCTGATCCCCTGTTTGGATTTTGAAGACTACAACTGAGATATCACTTAGAATTTTGGTCTAGCTTCCATCATTAAACAGGAGGATTGATTATGATCATGTTACTTGTTTGCGTTCTTCCTTTCTGAGAGAGAAAGTCCGGTGGTCCATTTTCAGAACATAGAATAATTGGTAAGACTGGATCTTACCAATTTAGCTTTAATTGGTAAGATCCAATCGCAGCTTATTTCTGCCATTGGCTGTGGTTTGACAAAAAAGAAAATGAGTTACAAATTGGAGAAAGCTGCCCATTGACTGTAAGGAAACCAGATACCCACAGAGAGGAACTTCACCCATGGTAACATGGTGAAGAACTGAACTGCCAAGGTCTGAGCAGAGAAGGACTTTGGCAAGAGAACATATCTTCAGGTGGGCAGGAGACCTGGTGAGGTGGCACAAGACTGTGTGTGTCCTCCTTCCTTTTGGAGGATCTGTGTTGAACTTTTGCTGGTCTCCAGGTATGTATCACTCTTCCATTGTGATTCCTAAGCATGCTCAATTGATTCCTGAGCATCTTTTTCCTTGAGTTCTCTGAGCACAGCTCAGTACACTGGAATTTGCAGTAAGAAGTTCACCTCTGCAGCTGAATGCCACCAAGTGACCTCAGTCAATTCCACATGGAATGAAAGGATTGCCCAGCTGAGCCCAGGCTGAATTCCTGATCCACAAAGTCATGGGCTCCGCACCCAGTTTTGCATTTTTCCTTTTAAAAATTTTCACCAGTTAAATGGTGAAAATTTCCTGAGAATAGAGTCTGTCTGCCTCCCCCTTGCTCTGATTTTCGGGAAGTCCTGCCTTCTGGTTTCTGTGCCCATCCACACCAAGGTCTTCTTCCTGGAAGGGAGATGGAATTCCAGGCTGAAATCTCTCAGGCCAGACAGTTTCAAAGGTTTCAGCCCATAATTGCTGGATCTTATTGCAGCACAGAACATCATGGCCGGACTGTGTAACAGAGGATGCTGATCACCTCATGGCACAGCTTCAGAGGTCTTAGTCCATAGAAGGCCAGCTCCACTCCTCAGGGCCCAAGGTGAGGCTGAACATCATGGCAGGAGAGTATGGCAGAGGGAAGAAGCTCACATCACTGTGATCAAGAAGCAGAGAGCCCGGCCCTGGTTTTTTTTTTTTTTTTTTTTTTTTGCTTAGAGATTGGGCCTCACTAAGTTGCTTAGGGCCTTGTTAAATTGATGGCTTTGAATTTATAATCCTCCTGCCCTAGCCGCTGGGATCACAGGTGTGCGCCCCACCCGGCTCTGTTTGGCTTCTTTGTTGTGTCATGTATATGCTTGAGTTCCGTGAAGAATACCCTTGTAACTGCTCCTGAGAGGCAAGAAGAAAGGAATAGAGTAACAAAGCAAGCCAGAGAAGTCCCAGGCCCCCCCAGCATTCTCTCTTACAGGCTGTTCTGGGAAAAGAATCATATCTTTGCTATTAAGTTACCCTAGGAAAGGTCATCAGATAGTCAGCTATTTACCAAAAAAAAAAAAAAAAAAAAATCAGCCAAAAACTCTTGGTGAGGATAAAAACAACAAAACAAAACAAAAAACCCTAAATTTTCCTACTGAAACTTTTTATTGTGTGCTGTTGTTGCCTAAGGAAAGTAACTTGACCATAATGCGTGCAGCCTGGACTTAATGACACCAACTGTATATGAGCCACTTAGGAACAAGACAATCTACATTCTCAGATCTACTTAGGTGATAAACGTCACTTCACCAATGGCTTTTCTCAGGTAACCTTTAAGAAGAACTCATAAGTTGCACTGATTATGCCCCAAGAGATGAGGGACTGGTGGTAATTCAGATGGGCACCTCTGAAAAGATTTGTCAGTTTCTGTTCTTGTTGTAGCCAGGTTGTTTTGAACACCTTGAGAAAGACTGAAATTTCCCACCAATCTGTGTCTGTGTGCAAGTTTTTATGACACTAATTGGAAAAAGCAAGAATCCCAACATGGCACCCAACAGACCTCCAAAGATAAAGTCATTGACTAAATGAGCACCACGAGTCCCTGTAGTAGACTCTTTACTGGACCTCACAGGCCAAAGGAGAGGACATTGCTGAATCCATTAAGGAATAGAATGGGCAGCAACCCCCACCGATACTCTCTACTCCATGGCATTTCAGTGCCCTGAAGCCTAAAGTGTTTGTGACCTTGTCATGATACTTGTGGTCTTGAAGCCACCTCTGAACTCCTTCTGATGGAGTGGAAAAATGGATTTTGTTGTCCTTGCCAGTGTGCCACCACGACACAGGGTGCAAACTCTGGGGCACAGAGGCACTTTCAAAGAAGGCAGGGCAAATCCTTAAACAGACCAGACACAAGTGCCAGGATGCTTGTCTTCTGCATCAATGGGGAAGGATCCTGCCATACAAGTTCCAAAATCCATCCCTCAACAGAAGTTCTGCATCGCGGGTTTGGCTTCCATAGAGTTGCTGCTGAGAAAGGATCTCCTGCAAGGGAATGTGAAGGCCACATTGTTGGAAGCTCCACAGCGGCCGCACAGCAGGGCTTCACTTCTCCAACATTGGTGATGTGAGGTGAGATCTCTGGTTTTGAAGATGTTAGAATCAGTGGCCTCTTCTCATGAGCTTCTGAATTCATCATGTTGCCTAAGTTGCCTCCCCTTTGTGAAGTTTATTTTTTTTTAGTTGTAGCTGGACACAACATCTTTATTTCACTTGTTTATTTATTTATTTATTTTTAATGTGGTGCTGAGGATCGAACCCAGGGTCTTGCACGTGCGAGGTGAGCACTCTACCACTGAACCACAACCCCAGCCCCATGTGAAGGATTTTTTAAATAAACTTATTTCAAAACTGCATCTTATGTCAGGTAAGTTGGCACACCCCTATAATACCAGCAATTTGGGATGCTAAGGCAAGAGGATTGCCAGTCCGTGGTCAGTCTGGGCATTTTAGCCAGAACTGTGATCCCAGCTAAGCCTGGCGGTGGGAAGGATGAAACTTTCCCAGTTTCTTCCATTGTTGCTGTTTTGTTAGTTTCTCTCTTCTGGAGTCAATTTTGTTAACTGGATTTCCAAACAAGAGACTAAATGAGTCAACTCCTCCCAGAGGTGAACAGCTTGATATTTTCCCCTAAGATGCATTAAGGGTGACCCCAGTTCCAAAGCACCTAACCTGTGCCCCAGAAACACTCTGGGACATGAGGTGTCCTAGCACATCTGATTTTGTGGAATCCTTTCAAAGCAAAGGCACAAGAAGCTCCAACTGGCCAGGTCACCATTCATGTATTTCAAGGGCTTTTGTTTACTAGATTATAGGTAGAGAGACTATAAGGATGGCCTTAGCCTAAGCAACTCCATTTTAAAACTCTATCTTAAAATAAACCTGCATTCTCACCAGGCAAGCCACAGAGCCCTCCAATATGTCATCAAGCATAGCCTGATAAAACAACTCATTTTCCACAACCCTGATAAGAGCCAGGAGGGTGATATTAGGGTGGAAACCACCAGACCATATGTCCTCACCTGGTAACAGCTGATAGGGACCAAAAGTGCATGCAGAAGCTCCCAAAACTTAGTATAAATAATGGAACAAATGAACAGACATTCAGCCAGCTGATGCTGATGCACACAAGCCTGAGAACCCGATGAGGACCTAGACTGACATCCCATCTCTCCTCATCTGCCTGATCCTCTGCTTCGTCCTCACTACTCTCAAACTCTACAGCAGCCTCTTGACCCTTCTCCTCAGCCAGCCATCAACTCCACACCAGGAGAAGCCTCGGTACATCAGCTGGACTTAAAACCTGAGACCTCAGACTTTAGCACTTGAACTTGGCAAGCAGAGGGAATGTCTGTAATGAATCTGTCATGAATTAGTGTGTTTGCAGTGCTTAGAGTTAACTTGGAATTGTTTGCTGTGAATTGGTTTATGTCTATTGGAGAGCCCAGCATTAAGGATTGTCATTTCTTGATTAAGAACCTGTAGAGTGAAACGTTTTGAGTGATTTTGAGTGAATAGAACATTGAAAAGGGCATTAGCATGTGGACATTCTTTGTTTCTCCCCTTGACTGCATAAGTCGTACTTTTGCTCATCACAACAGAAACAGAAGTGGGAATTAAGACCACCAGCTCAGTAGAGCTTGGCCAAGGACACTCGGCCCCATGCCTAAGGCTGCCGGTGGCTGTAGGAAAGTGGCCAGTGAGCCCTCTAGCCAGTGCCCACCCTGACCTTTTCATCAAACCCTACTAAGAAGCATCCCAGCACCATCAGATCCTCTCCTTCACAATGACATAAAGGCTGCTGGTCAAATAAAAGAGCCACCACATTGACCTCTGTGGGTTTTGGGTTCCTGAATCTCAACCGCAGACCTGGAACCATTGGAAAACTACCTGAGAGGGCTTAACAACCATTTGACCCTCTGGGGCCTATCAGAAAGACTTGTTTGTTGCTGTACTGGGGACTGAGCCCAGGGTGCTCCACCATTGAGCTACATCCCCAACCCTTTTCATTTTTTATTTTGAGAAAAGGTCTAACTAAGTGGCCCAGGCTGGCCTTGAACTTGCAATCCTCCTGCCTCAGCCTCCTGAGTCTCTGGGATGACAGGCATGCACTATAATGACCAGTCAGAAAAGATTAACTTTAAAATAACCATTTTCTCCTTATTACTCAAGTAATATATGGAAGGACATCAGCAAATGTACAAGAAGAAAAAAACATCAACAAGTAACAACACTCAGTCTCACTAAGACAAGCATGCCCAAACCATAGTCATCTTTCCAGAACTTTTCAACACCTGTACATGCAATTTAAAAATATCTAGACATGTACATGCATTCCAAAAATATATAGACTACTCTAAAAGTTTTATAGATCATTAATATCTTTCCATGTCAACAATACTCATCTGCCCCATTAGCTCAAAAAGCAGTGTGATCTGTGAACCTCTGGGGGATTCATGAGCACAAAACTATTTGTATTTTAATGGTAAGACATCATTTGCCTTTTGTACTTTCATCCTTTTTGTTGTTGTTTTTAGGTATACATGACAGTAGAGTGACATCATACATAGATGGAGTATATCTTCTCATTCTTGCAGTTGTACATGATGTGGAGTTACACTGGTCCTGTATTCATCTATGAACATAGGAAAGTTATTTCTGATTCATTCTGTCTTTCCTACCCCTATCCCTCTCCCTTCCCTTCATTCCCCTTTGTCTAATCCAGTGAACCTCTATTCTTCTCTCTCCCCTTTATTGTGTATTAGCATCCTTACATCAGAGAGAACATTTGACCTTTGGTTTTTTGGGATTGGCTTAGTTCACTTAGCATGGTAGTCTCCAGTTTCATCCATTTACCAGCAAATGCCATTATTTCATATTTCTTTATGGCTGATAATAATCCATTATGTATATGTACTACATTTTCTTTATCCATTTATCTGTTGAAGGGCACTGAGGCTGGTTCCACAGTGTAGCTACTGTGAACTGTCTGCTCTTGTTCTATCCCAAGCATACACTTAACCTTCCTAGAGGCTAAATGATTTACAGCAGTATGAATATAGAAACAGATATAAAAGTAAAGCTGCTTCTATTGTTTGATGCTAAACAGAATAACAAAAATCTCAAAGCATACCACTCTTTCTACTGTTTTATTAGTTTGGGAATATATACTTAGTTTTCAGAAAATATTATTTATGCTACCATATAATGAATTTATTGTTATTGTTAAATGAAATAGTATTTTAAATTTCTCTTTTAATTTCAAAAGCTTTGACAGATGCAGCTATACATCTTCTTTGGAACCTCCATAATTTTGAAAAAAAAATGTAAAGGGATCCTGAGACCAAATAGCTTAAGAATCTCTGATTAACTACACCATTTTCTAAAATGGCTGACTGATTCCATTGATCTGAAGTATCATAACTCCTTTAACCAGTAAGTAAGCCTGAGAATAAGATCAAGGTAAATTTGTGCATACCCTTAATTATCCTCTTAGAATAATTTTCAGAGGTGAGTTTTCTTGTTTTTATTTTTTGATGTATTATTTTGTTTTTTCAGGGGTGAGTTTCAAATGAACTAGTATGGACAATGCAATCTGCCCCTCAGCCACTGGGTTATTTCCATTCTTTGGTTTCCCTACAATACACCAAGGGGAGTGAAAGGCATGGAGTCTCCTCCTAGCTTAAGGGTTTCACACTAGGTGGTCGTTCCCAAGGGGAAAGGACCTTGTGGACTATCTACTCCCATGGGCTCTAACCTAAACACCCTCGAATCTTGTTTAAAAGCAAATTCCTGGTGGGGAGGGGGGATGAGTGCAGCTACCTACACGCTAACTATTGCTGGGATGAGCTCCCTTTTCGTAAAATACAGGCTGAAATGATGCCCAAGTGAGATGGGCTCCGCTGCCCTCTGGTTGGACTTCAGGTCAGTTCCTTTCCCAGGGCCTGGGGCTTTCCCAGCCAGGATCCACGCAGCCTTCTCTTCATTTCCATCGCTGAGCTAAATCCGGATGGACACTCCAAGGACTCAGCAGATGACAAATCCAATAAATCCTAAATTTTCAATTCTGAGAATATTTCAAAAACAATTGACACAGGTTCTTTAAAATCAGTTGGAAATGATAATCTAGAGCTTCCAGGTGCATTAACATTATAATTACCATATTATTGGTATGTAATTACAATATACTATATTTAAGTATTTATGAGTGTGCCACACCTGGGATGATGGGACACAAAGGAGTTTTTTTGTTTTGTGCTACGGGGGACTGAACCCGGGGGCGTTTCACCACTGAGCCAGCCCTTTTCCTTTTTTGTAACAGGGTCTCCCTAAGTTGCTTAGAGCCTCACTAAGTTGCTGAGTGCTGGCCTTGAACTCGCCATCCTCCTGATCTTCAGGTCCAGCCTCCGTAGCCGCTGGGATAACAGCTCGGCTGACACGAAGGATCTCCACCAACACTGAAGAAGTCTGGAAGGTTCTGACTCAGTGGGCCCCAAGCCAGTCCAGAAGCCTGCATTGGAAATGCGCGCCGCTGCTGACGTCAACCAGGGCCACCGTCCACCCGTCGGTACGGGATGGGCGGCTCCGCGGAGGCCGCGGTGCATCTCCCGCAGAACAGCTGCCCCCGGGGCTGCGGCGGGCATTCGCCGGCGCCCGGCGCAGGTCGGCCTTTGAGCCCAGCGGCTGTCGACTGCAACACCTCAACCCCAGGACCTCGGGTCTGGCCGCAGGTCTGCAGAGGCCTGAGGAGAGCCCACCCAGGCGCTGCAGGAGCAGCGGGGAAGACCGCGGAGACCCGGCGCACCAGGGCGGCGCTCGTCCAGGCTGGGTTCCCCGCGGGGGCGCGCGCAAGTGGGCGAGCCTGGGGCGTGGCTTCTGGAGGGGCGGGGCCACATGGTGGGTGGGGCCGGCCGACGTGGGCAGAGCCGGGAGCGAGGGCCGAGAGGAGGCGGCCCCGGGCCCCAGTCTTCGGGGCTGAGGCGTGCGGAAGCTTCCGAGTGCTGCGCGGAGGGGCGGCTGGAGGCGCGGCCCAGCCTCACTCGCACGGCCACCGCGGCGCGCCCGCGGGGAACGAGGGCCGACGGCGCACGGTGAGCGGGCGGGTCGACCGGGAGCTGGGCCGTGCAGGTGCGGGCGGGGCGGGGCGGGGCCGCGGACCGCCCCCTGCGCGCCCCCGGGCCCCGCACGCCCCCCGTCCACCCCCTGCACGTCCCCTGGCCCCGCGCGCCCGCCCGCGCAGACAAAAGCTGCCGCTGCGCCCCGCTGCTGTCAGCGGCGCCTCGGGGACCTGGGCCACCGGGCCGACATCGGAGAACGTCGCGGCGTGGGGACGGGCCCGCTGCGTCGCTCTGCGGCTCCGTGGACAGGCCGCAGCCCTCGGCACGGGTTCGGGCGGTCGGCAGCGAGGCCCGCGGTGAGAGGAGCGAGTGACGGGCGCGGGAGGGCTGGTGGTCGCAGGTGAGAGCTGCTCTGGGCACAGCCTGTTGGGGGCCTGCTCGGGCCTCGCGGGGCCGCCCCGAGGGCCCGGAAGTGGGGCCAGCGCTGCGCTGTGCGGGGAGGGGCCGGGCCGGGCCTGCGCAGCGCGACCCGCCCTGCGCGGCCCTGACCCCCGGTCACGGAGCGTCCCCGCGAGTGTCCCTGATGCCCAGGAGTATGCTCCCCACCCACCGGCTACCTCTCCTGACTCAGTAGTTACTTGATTTGTTATAGTTTGGAGATTTTTTTTTTAAATTGTCCACGGATCTTTTATTTTATTTATTCTTATGCGATGCTGAGGATCGAACCCAGGGCTCTTCCACTGAGTCCCAGTCCCTTGGAGATTTTTTAACCTCAAGAAGTACATTTTCTCTTCCTTAAGCTGTTTGTGCGTGTCTTTTTTATCCTTTCTTTTTGTACTGTAGTGTCTTCTTTTAGGTTTTTTTTTTTTGTAGTTGTAGATGGACAGCATGCCTATATTTTATTTGTGTATTTTTTATGTGATGCTGAGGATCGAACCAGTGCCTCCCACATCCAAGGCAAGCTCTCTGCCACTGAGCTACAGCCCCAGGCCCCTGTAGTGTCTGCTTAATAAGTTAAGAATCCATGGTTCTAACAAAATAAATTTTTTGAACATAATATCTATCTATTTATTTATTTATTAAATCTCCATTTTATAGATAAAATAGAATAGGAATGACATTAAGATGTGTTTCCCCAGTATTTTTATTTATTTTTTATGTGGTTCTGAGGATCGAACCCAGGGCCTTGCACACGCTAGGCCAGTGCTCTCTACCTCTGAGCCACAACCCCAGCCCACAAAATAAATTTTTCATTTTATTTATTATTATTATTATTTTGGTATGGGATTGAACCCTGGGGTGCTTAACCACTGAGCCACATCTCCAGCACCCCCCCTCCTTTTTTTTTTAGTTGTAGATGGACACAATACCTTTATTTATTTATATGTGGTGCCGAGGATTGGACCCAGTGTCTCACATGTGCAAGGCAAGCTTTCTACCACTGAGCCACAACTCTAGCCCCTCCCCAGTCCTTTTTATATTTCATTTTGAGACAGGGTCTTGCTGAATTGCTGAGGCTGGTTTTGGACATGCAGTCCTCCTGTCTCAGTCTCCCGAGCTGCTGGGATTACTCAGCATTCTTAATGCAATTAATAATTTACTGCCCCCTTTGTTATTGGTTCAATTATTTAAGGAATGACTGAGGACTGGACTCCTTTCATTGAGCTTCTTTATTCTCTTAAGAGATAAAGTGAAACCCTTTAATTATGTATAACTATAAAGCTCTAATAAAAAAAAGTCAAGCAAACACACACACAAAAATAAGAGAGATAAAGCAATATGGTCATAAATAATCATTAGAATAATTTCCATCTACAAGTTTGTTTTGATTCTAAACATTTTAAAATTGGGGCTGGGGATGTAGCGGGGATGTAGCTCAGACGTAGCGTGCTTGCCCTGTATTAAGAGGCTTTGGGTTCACCCCCCACCACCACCAAAAAAAAAAAAAAAAACCTTGTTCAGTGTTTTTAAAATTATATTACAACATTAGTAATTTTTATGTGGGTTTGAAGTTGAATAATGGACCTGAAATCAAAGTTGAATTGTAGCAGCATAGTACTGAAACTCATTGATTGTGTGTTGAACTTTCTGGTTACGAAGAATTTAGACATGGTCACTTAACTTTTGAGGTCACCATTTCTGGTAGGTTCTGTATGATAGGTCTTTGAAAATGGCTACCAAGACATTATTAAGATATAGTTTAGGGCTGGGGTTGTAGCACAGTGGTTGAGCACTTGCCTTTCATGCGTGATACACTGGGTTTGATCCTTAGTACCACATAAAAAATTTAAAAATAAAATAAAGATATATTTAAAAATATATAGTTTAATTTTTGAATGTTTAATCTTTCATTGGGATGATTTTGAAATGATCATTCAAAGTATTTTGACACAAACAACCAATTTTGGTTCATTTTGATTTCCGTTTCAGTACTTGTCTTTTACCCTGCCATTCACCTTTGAATCAACTGCTTGTCTGTCTGTGTAGCTTCCTGGGAATACTGATCCGCCTTCATCTCACTGAAGCATCATGAAGTCACACCATTCTGCTGTGCTTATGCTAGCCTTCCTGACACTCCTGATGTGGCTCCCTGGGTCACTGAGCTGCAACAAAGCACTGTGTGCTAGTGACGTCAGCAAATGCCTCATTCAGGTAGGACCGACTCCTCTGTTAATGTTAAAACACATAGTAAAGGGGCTGGGGATGTAGCTCAAGTGGTAGTTCACTCGCCTGGCATGCACAGGGCGCTGGGTTCGATCCTCAGCACCACAAAAATAAAATAAAGATGTTGTGTCCACCGAAAACTAAAACAACAACAACAACAACAAAACACATAGTAAAGCCGAAAAACAGTATACAGATAGTGTGTATATGATGCGGCATTGGGCCTGAGGTGCTGAACTATGGTGCACTCTGGATTTTTACCTCTGTCATGTGTTGCACACAAGCACTATAGAATTTAAGAAGTTCAGTACTACCAGGTATAGTGGTGCACACCTATAACCCAGTTACTTTGGAGGCTGAGGAGGTTTGCATGTTCTAGGCCAGCCTAGGCAACTTAGTGAGACCCTGTCTCAAAATAAAACAAATAGGCAAAGGGGTTTGGGATGTAGATCAATGGTAGAACTGGGTTCAATCCCCAGTACTATAAAATATAATTAAATTCAATACTGAGTCTCATATCCTGCTTTTTTAAAAAATATTTATTCGTAAGTTTTAGGTGGACACAATATATTTATTTTACATTTATGTGGTACTGAGGATCAAACCCAGAGCCTCGTGCATGCTAGGAGTGCACTCTACCTCTGAGCCACAACCCCAGCCCCTGATATCCTGCTTTGTAAACATGCTGTTATAAGGTGATGAGCATCTTTTTCAGGTGAATTTCAGAATTCCTTTATGTAATCTAATATTTAATTGCAAAGAGACTCAAAGACTATGTTTAGAAAAAAATTTTAGCAGCTCAACTAATAGAAACATTGTTCCCTAAGTGTAATATATCATTTTATATTGCAGTGTAACAAAGTACTTCAAAACATAGTGGCTTAGTGGAGTAAATATTCATTCTCTCTTGAAATTTCTGAGACTGGAACCCTGGGAGCAGTTCAGCTTGGTGGTTCTGCCTCAGTGTATCTCATGGGTTGCAGGCAAGTGTTGGCTTGGATTAGAGACTCCGCGTCCAGGAGACTTTAACGTGGACTCTTATGGTCATCAAGCCAAGCCCACTACCCTAGGTACTGCTCTCTCTCTCTCTGAGGAGAAAAGAGGCTCCATAACTTGGCAGGGTTCATATAGGGAGTAAGTACCTGAGGGACCTGATCTGGCTTGACTCCAAGTCTGCAGCCTTCCGCTGAACGTTCTGGCTCGTCTCTTGTTCCCTCTCCCATTAGACTAGCAATAGCCTTTTCATTTTGAGTATGTCTTTATTAGTCTCCCTTCTTGTTATTGATTGTGGGCTAAGAAATTTAGTAACCGTGTTTGTAGGTTGAGTAGACTTATCTAAAATGCCAGAACTGGTTCAGATTTCAGACTTTGTGACAGAGTTTAGAATACTTTCATATACCTAATGGTATCTTGAAATGGGACCCAAATCTAAGCATGAAGTGCATTTGTTTCATATAAACCTTACTTATACACAGAGTCTGAAGGTAACTTTATGTGCTTTTTTTAGAGCACCTGCATTTTGACTGTGACCCAGCACCTGAGGCAGGTGAAGTGTCACTTGTGGCATCATTCTGGTACTCAGCCAGTTTCACAATTTGGAGCAGTTCATGTTCGGGATGCTGTACCTTTATTAGCATTCCTTGTGAAGTGTGATTCAGCCAGCTCTGCAGCGTGGTGCTCCTTACTGGGGTGGTAGTTATAGATCAGAGGCACCGTGTGCTTCTTTCTGGTGTTTTGAGTCTTCTCATTCATAATTGAAATTCTCATCACCCCCCCCCCCCATCTCATACCATGATAACCCTTCTTCGTGTTTCAAATTAGAATGTTTACCTGGAAGAATTTGCTTGTTATCTGGCTTTAACTTTTTCCTGTGGACATGTTCAAGTGTGGACAGAGGAGACGTGAGGAGGCAGCCGTCAGCAGGCAGCGCATCCTGGCTGTGGGCTGCCCTTCTTTTGTTGGTGTGTAGGTCTCTGGCGGGTCAGACTCTCTGACACCCAGCTGTGAGACCAGAATGCAGCTGGAGCTTCTGAGGTGGCAGGTTCTGTCATCTGCACAGCAACTGGCTTTGTGCTGTGGTCAGATGGGCTCTGCCCCTTCCAGGTCATTCAGCATACCTTTGTCATTCATCGTTGAAAATAAGGTCTTGGAACCATTGCTGTGTCTGGGGGTTAGGGGAGATTCACTTGAACCTCAGGTTGTTTTCGTTTTTGACACTCCAAGTTTCCATTAGTTCCAGGAATTAAAAATGATACTTTAAAATACTTTTCTTTGTAAGTAAGGAAAGTTTAAAAGAGAAAGCTTTGGGTTAATGTTGATAAGTACTCTCTAAGGTTTTTGTTTGTTTGTTTAAAAAAACTTTTTTAGCTTGAAAGTTTTAAGATTTACAAAATACTTCAAAAAGTAAAGAATTTTATGCAAGTATAAAAACTGGACTAGTAAATAAGACTCCACCTTGTGAAAGAAGCTAGGATTGGAGTTTTGTCTGATGCATGGGGCTGACATTCTGAGGCTGCGGCTGCTCTTCAGGCAGGAAGTGGTGACTCTTTTTCTGGAGTAGCAGACCCAGGCCTTCTGGTGTGTGGCGGGTGCTTGGGGTTGCAGATTGTGTGGGCGGGGACTTCTGTTCAGTGCTCTTCCTCTGTTCAGTCACATTCTGAGCACTGACCTGGGACATGCTTTCACTGCACCTCTGGCTGCTGTCGTGGACTCCAGAGCTCTGGCAGATGTCCTCACGATTGGACCCCCAGTTCCCTTGTGTTCCTTTCACTATGGCTGTGTGATAGATCACCCCAAGAACCAGTGGCTGAGCTCAGCATTTATTTTGCGGAGGCATTTCTTTCTGAGCAGGGCCGGGGGAGAGCTGGCCTCTTGTCAGGTCCTTCACTGGAGTTGAGGCAGCACTACCCATCAGGCCTGCCCTGTCGAGTTGGTGGGAGCTAGGTGCATGTGGCAAGTGAAGTGTCACTAGTGTGATTGGAACACCAAGTTTTAAATTTTACTCAATTTAATTAAAATACCTATGTGTGACTGACGGCTGTTCACTGTACTGGACATCAGAATCTGAGTGATCACAAAATCTGACACCTGAGCTGGAAATATCCTTTGGGCATTCCTCCCCACCCCAGACTCCCTCACACCCTCCCTTCCTGGGCCTTCTGCATGGGCTCTCCACTGCGCTGCTTCAGGCAGAGCCATGCCTCACATCCTGGATCTCCAATGCCGTAGGTGGAGAGGATGTGGGCCTCTCCTGTGGTGTTGGGGATTGAACCCGAGGCCTTGTGCACACAAGGCTACCACTCCACCAACTGAGCTATATCCCCAGCCCTGGGCCTCCGCCTTTCCATGGAGGAGCAACAGTGTCACTTTGTCAGGAAGCATGAGGACAGGACACAATCCTGTGGCCACCTGTGGAAAAGACAGCCCATTAGCCTCTCATCTGGGAAAGGGGCGGGCTAGATGGCTCGGTGTTCTCCTGGTTCAATGCAGCTCTAAAGAAAAAGCCACCTACTGTATGTCAGATATTTGTTTTTTTAATTGTAGTAGTAACTTGTTAAATTTTCAGAAGAATACACAGCAAAAAATCTCTGGATCCAGTTCTCCCTACTCCTCCTCCTGTTACAAAGGGAGATCCACTTTTAATGTTTTAGCTACTTCTATTTTCATTTCTGTTTGTGATTTTTACCGAGATGATGAAATACTAAACTTTTACTACCATTTCTTGATTTTTCAATTCTAGGGATTGTGTGTCTAAAACTGCTTTTCTGCTATAATAGATGAGAGTGTATCCCACTCACCCACCCCCACCCCTGCCCTCTGTGGTTTCCTCACTGTTTCAAGTTTATCTCTGGTTTCCTTTTTAATTTCTACAATGTATTTAAGCCTTTCTGCTCTGTTCTGATTTCTGATGTAAGAGGAGATTAATAGCCCCATTCTTCCCTTTAAAGATTCTAATTTTTAGCAACAAGATATAGTACAATTTTTAAGAACAGTGCACCAGGCTCAGTGGCACACACCTGTGATCCCACCTACCCAGGAGGCAGAGGCAGGAAGATGGCCAGGTTGAGGCCAGCCTGGGCAATTCAATAAAAAATTAAAAATAAGGGCTGGGGATTTGGCTCAGAAGTAGAGTACCCCTGGGGTCAATCCCCAGTACTTTCCCCTCCAGGGAGCATAGAGAAAGGAGGGTTAATCAGGGCTACAGTCTCAGGCAATCCTTGCCACGCTTCACGTCATAGAAAGCCAAGAATTGCAATTTCCTCATATATGCGAATGCGTTTTTACTCCTGGCCTGACCTCTGGAGAGCAGCGTAAGCTGAGGGTACTGGGTTATTTTCCGACTTCACTCCTGTTGTGGGGTTGCTAGATCTCTGCTCTGGAGACAGCCTGCTGTGATGGTGAGGGCAGTGCTGCACTTGCTGGCCCTGTGCCCGGGGCAAGTCAGTCTCAGGGTCTCTGTTTCCTCACCTGCCAAGGAGAGGGAGCAGCCAGGCCTGCCCGTGTGGTCACTGTGCTGTGCCTGGCACTTGGGTGCTCCTGTGGCAGTAACTACCCTTGTGCTTGGGTTCTGTGGCTGTGTTTGTGTCTTCCCAGTTTTGCTCAGGTGTGTTCCGCAGTTAGCGCTCTGCGGTCTGAAGATGGTGAGAGCCTGGACTGCTGGCTGCTGCTCGCTTTCACTTGAGGAGCTCTGTCTCGAGTTGCTAACTGTCCTTCTTTGTCTTGCATCATCAGCCGATGATTCCTTGGGTGTTTTAAACTCATGATCCATCTTCCTCCCACGTGGAGCCTCAGTCTTGATGTTTCTGGACTCTGGGGGGGTCTGACTTTCCCATCGTTCTCCCCAGTTGGTCTCTCTGTTTTAGATTCCGTATCTTGTCCTTTTTAAAATGTTTGCCCTCATCCTGTCGTGAGGTGCCTTCAGGTGGCTTGCTCAGTGGGCTGTGTGGGAAGTCCATTGGGTGGTCCTGCCAGCTGGGAGTGGAGTTTCCTCTCGGGTCACACACAGGGAGGGTCTGCCTGAGTGTCTGTCCTGCTGGCATCCCACATTGCTGGTGAAAGGTCAGTCCAGCTTGTTTCCTGCTCTCTGTGTGGGACTTGGTTGGTTATTTCTCCTGGAGCCTCCCTGCCACCTCTCTGCCCTTGACACGGTGAGACGTACCCTACAGAATCCTGGCCAGCCTCGAGGGGCTCAGTTGAGCCGAAGACTGTCAAGTGCGCGTGTGTGCATGCTTTGTCTTCTGGAAGGCTGACTGGTATGTGTTGAAGAAGGAAGGATCCATCGAGGTCAGATCTTTTTAAGACAATTTTGTTGAGATGTAATTCACACTATAAAAATCCTCCTGTGCACACATCTGATCCAGTGGTGTTTGGTGTGCACGGAGTTGTGCAGCCATCACCACGATCTAATTTTAGAACATTGTCATTACCTTAGAAAGACATCCCACACACAGCACCCGTCATTTCCTGTCCCCCCACCCCCCATACAAGACTCTTTGGGATGTTGAATACACTCGAGTCCAAGAGTGTTGCTGTGCCTGGTTCCTGTCTCTGAGCATCCTGTTTCGGGTCCACCCATGATGTAGCATATTGCCGTGCTTCGTTTATCACCGTCAGGTGCTGTGGAGAGTTGGGTCGTTTCTCCTTTGTGGTTTGGGATAATGTTGCTTTGAGCATTCATGTATGAATATCTCTTTTTTCCAGTATTGGGAATTGCTAGCCATGCCCTCCACCACTGAGCTACATCCCCAGTCCTTGGTGTACTGTCTTCTTTCTCTTGAGTGTGTACCTAGGAGTGGAGTTGCTGTGTCCCGTGGTGACATTTTGAGGAAATGAGGGTGTTCTTTTTTTTTTTAATATTTATTTTTAAGTTGAACACAATATATTTATTTATTTATTTTTATGTGGTGCTGAGGATTGAACCCAGGGCCTCGCATGTGCTAGGCGAGCGCTCTACCGCTGAGCTATAACCCCAGCCCCCCTGAAATGAGGGTTTTCAAAGTGGCTACTCTGGGTGAGGATCCGACCCTCAGCCTTACCTGTGCTTGTCTTTGAGGGTCACCAGCTCAGTCTGTGATGTTGTGATCTGCGAGTCCTTCCTGCCAGGGAGCTGAGCATTGTTTCACATGCTGATTGGCCATTTGTTTATCTTCTTCAGAGAAATAGCTATTCAGTATGTCTGCCAATTTTTAATTAGATTGTCTTTTTCTTGTTGAGTTGTAAGAGTTCTGACTACAAGTACCTTATCAGACAGAATTTTCAAATATTTTCTCTCATTTTACGGGTTGTGTTTTTACCTTCTTTTGGTATCATTGGTAGCACAGAAGTTTTAGTTTAGTTGTTTTTGTTTTGTTTTGTTTTTCCTTTTGTGGTGCTCGGAATTGAACCCAGGGTCACACACATGCTAGGCAAGCACTCTCTCAGGTGCCTTTTAAATTTTTATTTTGGGACAGGGTTTCATTAGTTGCCCAGGCTGGCCTCGAACTTGACATTCTCTTGCCTCAGCCTGCCACATACCTGGGATAACAGGCATGAGCCACTTTGTCCAGCTAAGTGTTTAATTTTGATGAAGTCTAGCATATCTAACATTTTGTTGTTGTTGTTGCTTGTGCTTTTGATGTTATATATAAGAAGCTGTGCCTCATCCAGGGTCATAAAGGTTTGTTCATATACATTTTTTCTTCCAAGAGCTTTATAGCCACAGCTTATACATTCAGGGCTGTGGTCTAGTTAGTGTGGGCTCAGTCAGATATTTGCTGTGAGGTGGTTCCAACTCCCGTCTTTTGAATATGAATATCCAGTGTCCCAGAACTATCTTTCCTAAGTGTATTATCCCTGCACCCTGTTCAGATCTTTGTTTGTAAATGGGAGGTCTGTATGTTTGCAGGGCTTTACAGGCAGGAAGGCTCACCTGGGTCGGGAAGCCCCTAATCCAGGAGTGTGTCCCCCCTCTCTGAGGCTGGTTGTTTCCCTGGAGAACACGCTGGTGGTTTGATTTGCTTGCTTGTGTTGATTGGCTGCTTTCCTGTGCTTGGTGGCAGGTAGATGGCCCACAGGTGCCTGGTTCCCGTCTTTTTGCTTTAGCATGGGGGCAGCCTGACTGTCTAATGGAAACCAACTTTAACACCCTCTTCTAGCCCTGTTCTCTTCAGTTAAAGAGCAGATTAGGTATTTTTATTTCATATGCCAACACTTATTAACTGGGATCTGTCTTTGGACCTCTTGGTGGCTTCAGGGGATTTCTGGGAATTACATTCAGATTGCGTGTGTGCAGTGTCCTGGGAGAAGGTCTGTAGCCTTCAGGGGGTTTCCAGAGTGGTCAGAGGCCCTGAAGAGGTTGGGAATTGGTGCAGCCTTGCTCTCACTGCCACACTGGGGTCCTTGTTAAAATCCACCTTTCACAAGACGTTTCAGATGATAATAGCTTTCCCTTAAGCTTCTTTAATTATGGACAGAAAGGACAGACATAAGGGGGGAGATGAAGCACTAAAGACAAAGAAGCAACACATGAGTAGCATAAAGGAAACTTGCCTCTTAGAGAATTTAGAGTCTCTTTTTACTGGTTTGGTTTACAGCCTCTGTAGTGATGAAAGGATGTTCTGTGAGGATACAGTAGAACATGTGTGTGTGTTGACCTTTCTCCACTCATGAAATAAGCAGAAAGTTTCCCTGGAAGCTCATAGTTGTGTAAATATTTGTGACCAGCACAGTTGCAGGGCAGTAGTCATTCCTGCCACTCCTACAGGTTGCTATGCATAAGGGTGGTCCCTATGTAAATATTTATTTTGTGCTTCTGATGGGAAAATTTAAATATCAAAAAATAAAACTGTTGTCTCCGTGTACCCCTTGCTCACATAATGAGTGGTTTAGCTAATCTTGTTTCAGAAAAATAATTGGTGATGTAGGATTTTTCTTCTAACAAGATCTTTACTATTTTGATGCTTTTATAAAAAGAACTTTTAAAGTTTGGATTGGTATTATGCTCTACTGTAGTGTGCCAGCTTTCCATTCTTGTGGCAAAATGCCTGTGATGATCAACTTAAAAGGAAGAATGGTTCGTTTGGCTCCTGGTACCAGGTTTCGATTGGTGATCGCTTGGCCTTAGGACAACACAGCACTTCACAGGCGGAGGAGGCCTGCTCGCCTCCTGGTGGCCTGGAAGCAAAGAGAGAGGGAAGGCCAGAGTCTCAGTGACCCCTTTGCAGGCATGCCTCCAGTGACCCAGCTTCCTCCCACTGCCCTGCCAGAGGTCTTCCACCTTCCCATACGGCCAAGGTAGGGACCACGATGGCTTTGGGGGACATTCCATACCCAAGCCATAAGCCTGGTAATCTCCAGGCCCATTTTATTTTAAGTGTGGAAAAGCCCATGTTGAGTTTTAAGTGCTTTTGGCTAATATTTATGCTCATCTCATGGGAACTTTCAGCCTGCTTTCCAGGCCCCAGGGCACCACCTCAGCACGTGCTGGTCCTCTGAAGATGCATGCAGCACTCCCCTGTGCCACATTGACACCAGCCTTCTCATTCTAAAATTAGTTATTGAATCTTAAGTTTTCTAAAGCATGTTAGAATTTCAGAATGCTTTATTTCTTTTTAATGATTCTAGTTTTAAAAATGTATTTTCCATCAAAAATTGTGCTTTATTTATATACAATGAATTGAAGAGCATTCTGCTGTCATGTATAACTGATTGGAATGAATGAATGAATGAATGAATACATAAATAAAAGAATGCAAATATTTTTTTAAAGTGTATTTTTCCTTAGGTTAAAATTTTAAATAGTTCAGGAATCTTTAAAGCTTTCTTAATTACAATAAACTAAAAAATTGACTCTCTTTTTTTTTTTTTGAGAGAGAGAATTTTAACATTTATTTATTTTTTCTTAGTTCTCGGCGGACACAACATCTTCGTTTGTATTTGGTGCTGAGGATCAAACCTGGGCCGCACGCATGCTAGGCGAGCACGCTACCGCTTGAGCCACATCCCCAGCCCAAAAGTTGACTCTCTCTTCCAAATTTCCTTCTCTTCCTTTCTCCTTAATGCAGATTATACTCCACATTACTCCATGGCAGTTGCTTGACTTGTCACTGACCACTAATACTTTTGGCTCATAGTAGGAAGTGCCTTCCTACTATGTGCATGGCGTTAATTTCCAGTGCTGTTCCCAATTGCATGTTTCTGCCTGTGAAAGCCATGCCTTGAGCCCCGTTTCCCTGCTCTGCTTCAGGTGACCTTCGTGGAAGTCTTGGAACACACAAAGGCAGTCAGTGTCCAGCCTCATGAAATTCAAGGAGGAATGCATCACTGCTTCCCCCTCTTATTTCACCAGCTGGAATACCTGCTAAGGTGTACAAGTAGTGGTCAAGGTACATTTTCACCGACCACTTCACCTGTTGGATTGGTGTGTTAAAACAAAGACGAGGATTCACTGGTGCATGTGGAAATGTTCACGCTTACACAAGAGGGAAGACCGTAAGTAGCTGGTTTCCACCCCGAGCTTGGGCAGTGATCTACATTTGATCGATCCATCCCATCTGGACTTGCCCCACCTCATGCACTGGGTAATTTTAGAGAAATGCATGGGGCACCTCACTTTCACCTTCAGTTTCTTTTGCTAGGTTTGTGCAAGAAATGGTGCCAGTCGATATAGTCAGGTCTTCGACCTGCTTGTGTGAGCTCCTGTGCGCCTGCATTTAGCCAGGAGGATGGAGTCTTTTCCCAGCTGGTTCACTTAAGTGCTGGTTATTTTCAGGGCAGAGTTTATAGAGAGGATTTTGAAGAACAATGTGATGGAGGTTGGTTGGTTTTCTGCCCCAGGTTGAAGGTTTGCGTGATGTCTTCCTAGAGTCTTAGAATGGCAAGCAGATGTGTTAGAGCCTGGTGGCAGCTGTTGGTTCTTGAGTAAGGGCTAATTCTGGAAGGATGCTTTGTTACATGCCTGTTGGGCCTGTGAAGGTGTGCAGCAGCTGCAGTGCAGATGTGACCAGCATGCTAAACCCACTAACCACCTTCCTATTGATTAAGGTCGAGATACTGCGAACATTGGGAGTATGCCTCATCTCACAAATGAGGATCGCAGTCTGTGTTCTTGTGTACTTTGCTATTTTAAGAAGTCATATATGATACAAGCAAATTAAATGTTTGCCCTTGTAAAATAATTGCTACTCAAAAATTCAGAAAACACAGAAAAAGTAGCCATTTGTAGTCCTGTTCTCCAAACCCAGACTTGGATTCTGTTGAGGTGACTAACAGTTGTAGAGTATACACAACCTTTGCTACTAGTGTTTTTCATCTGGATTGTTTTGTGTTTCTTTGTTTTAAAAATAGTATTTGTATAGATTTTTAAAAGCTCTGAGTTCAGAGACCTGCTTTCTGCATTGTTTTCTGTTGTACCAACAGAAGAGTTTAGATAAGCTTTGCATTTAGGTAAGTTCTGTGCTTTACAATTCAGGTTTATTTAAAAAAAATAGCTAATGGCTAAACCACAGTGTACCATTACTGGATTTTCAGAATGAAACAAGGTATTCCCTGATCTCCCAGAGCACCGTTTTTTCCCCTTTTTCGGTCATGTTTATTGTGGTATAATCCATATGCTGTACAATTCCCTCTTTAGGGGTATAGTTCTGTGATTTTTGACAAACATATACTCATATAAATGCTACCAAGGTCAAGATAGACAAGATATTCAGCCCTGTAAAAGGTTCTCATGGCTCCCTCCTTTTTGCAGTACTGTAACCCTAACCCAGGGGTGTTCCACCACTGAACCACATCCTCAGCCTTTATTTTTTATTTGGAGACAGTCTCTCTAAGGCTAGCCTCCAACTTGTCATCCTCTTGCCTCAGCCTCCCAGTAGCTGGGAGTTCAGGTATACACCACTGTGCTCAGCCCTGCACCCCTTTGTAATGGAACCCTCCTCCCTCTCCCAGCCTCTGCCCTGGCAACCACAGATCTGACATTTGTCCCATCTGTTTTTTTTTTTTTTTCCAGAATTTTATGTATTTGTTGGTTTCTAGAATTTTAGGTATTTTTTGGAATCCTGTGGATTCTGTCTGGCTTCTTTCATTTGGTAGAATGCTTTCGGATTCTTCCGTGCGGCCGCTGTATCAGGGAGTGCTTTCCTTTTTTGTTGGTGCATGTGCCCCATTGGTGGGGTGTGTCTCATCGTTCATTTATTTACCATCAGATGAACTGGGATTGCTGCAGCAGCCAGGCCACTGGTGGTCATGAGAGAGTGAAGCTAGTTCTTGCTTTCCAGTTCAGTCTTTGTGTGGACCTGCAGGTTGTTCTCACCAGGTAGATACCTGGGCGTAAGACTGCTGGGTCACCAGAGCATTTGGTATTCTTTATCTCATTTGGATGCCAACATCTTTGAGGGAGAGTCCAGCAATACCAGTCCTTTCCTGCCTGAGCAGCTGAGAGTCAGTGTCACACGCTGCCACTCTGGGCTAGGACTTGAAACCCCACCCTGGACATCCAGGTCATTTGCTCTTTTGCTTCCAGTGTTTCTCTGTTGTGACGAACACATCAGGTCTTGGCAATAGTTAGAAAGTGAAGTGTTTACCAAAACCGATCCTCAGAATAAACAAGATCCTTCCTCAGGTTACTAGCTTCCCTGTCTCACCTAGAAATTTGGAAGTTCGTCCAGTAAACATTCTCATTATCTAGTCTTAAATCAATCTTCCCAGAAAATGTGTTTTGCATAGAGATCTCCCTAGAATGTAATTTGTGTATGGAATAAGATTCCTCTCCAAAGTCAATTGGATTGTTACATAACATTTCTATCTTGTGGCATTCAGAATGAAATTCTTTACATGGTCCCCAACCTTAAGAGCATCTAGCATAACGCTTCCCTCGGCACCCCAGCTCTGACATGCAAGAGCAGCGTGGGAGGAAGAGCCAGTGTCACGGCCGACCAACTGAGGTGGTGCGGCCTTGGAGCCCCAAGCCACTGGGGAAGCAGATGCTGCTTCATTAGCTGAGAGGAGTGAAGGGGCGTCAGGGGCGTCGAGCACTGCGTTCCAAGTGCCTGGCCTTGTAGGTCAGCCAGCCTCACCCTCTCCTGGATTTGGGCAGCAGCCCTCCAGGTGTTTGCAGGGCTGGACCTGAAAAAGGGCCTGATACACAGCCTGCAGGACAAACTGAGGCAGTCACCGGGCTCCTGCTCTCTGGGAAAGAGTGACAGCAGGAGTTATTGAAATGTTAATGAGGAGTGAGCTTTATTCTTCTTAAAGAAACAGGGAGATTTAACCATCACTGGGGTTGGTCCCAGCCACTTAGTAATTGAATGGTGATTTATAAATGTTGTCATTTAGATTTGAAAAATGAAAATAATAACTACCTTAATTTGAGCTTTATGAGGTTCAAAATAGTGCATGTCAACTCTGAGCACGCGTGCTGTAAGTGGTAAGTGGAATCCCTCCAGAGCCTGGGGGCGGTGGTGGGTGTCAGTATTGGAAGCTCTGAATCAGTCTTTATTTTGGACTTCTGTGAACTTGGTGTTTGGTTTGGTCAGATGTTCCATTCAACTGAGCAGGACTCAAGCTGAGCCATAGTGGGGCTGGTTAAATGTATAAATACATTTCCTAGCCTCAGCTCTACTGTATTTTCTGTTAAATAGAGACTTTGAAAGGCAGTAAGGATGAAATGGAAGCTGGCAGAGTGTTAGAGAGTGTCCTAAAGAAGAAGATGGCCAGACGTGGGAGGGATTCACAATTTAAGGACTGTTCCTGAATTTTTGGCACAGTGAGTTGCACATCTCTTAAGTTATGTTGACAAACTTTCATGATAGTGAGATGCTTATTTTTCTTAGATCAGGATATATGTAATCATTATTTTGTTGGAAAGTCCTGAGACTTCATCAGCATGGGATGCATCTGATTGTTTTGTTCCCATCTTCTACCCTTGTACATATTTCCCAACATCTTATAATTTCAAAAAGTTTTTTATTTTTTTTATTTTTTTTATTTTGCAAAGCCTTAGTTTTTGGCTGGGGATATAGCACAAGGCTTTGGGTTCAATCTCTAGCACCACCAAAAGGAAAAAAAAAAAGCTTTAGTTTTTGTTTGTTTGTTTTTTTGTTTTTGTTTTGGGGGTGTCTTGTTTTGAGAGGGAGTCTCATCATGTTGCCCAGGCTACCCCAACTCCTGGGCTCAGATGACCCTGCCTCAGCTTGGCAGGGAGCTGGAAGGCGCCGCCAGCCCCCAGGCTTGCTTCCTGTTCTATCCACCTTGTTGCTCATAGAAGATCGCTTATCCTCCTAACTGGAGCAGCTAGAGGTGGCGTGTCCTTGGCACATGTCTTAAATGGAGTACTTTTGTACTTTTCCATAATCCTTGATTCAGCAGTTATATTTCAAGTTTATTATTGGGGTCTTTTTTTGTTTGTTTAGTATTTTTGTTGTTATTGTTTGTATTTCCAATATTTGAGTTCAAAACACTTTACAAATATTTTCTCTATTTAGGAACATTCCTCCTAGCCATAGTTTGCTTGCCTTGAAAACACTTGCAGTGTGTTTCCAAGTGTGTTTATGACCAGTTGTTAGTCAGTCAAGCTATGTTCCGAGGCATGCAGGGGTGGAGGAGGGAATCATGTGGTGCGCTACTCCTGCTGCCCCGTAATTACTTACCTGTGCAAATTCAGGGTTTCAGAGTGTTTCCTGCTTTAAAAACAGCATTTTGGAAAGCAAATGATCACAGTCTATTTTTGCTTTCTTGATTTGCAGAGAGATTTTTGAGATCAAGAAGCTGTCTGTGAACTTGCTTATATGATGTTTTCCCCTGCAAAGTGAGAAGTGCTTTTGAGAGTGGAAAAGGCTCAGATGCTCACCAGGAGGTTGGGCTAGGGGCTTGTTCCCATGTCCAGATCTGAAGTGCACATTGCCAGGAGCTGTGAGGTGCTGCTCATGTTTGGGGCTTATTCACTCACATTGCTAAATTTTATCTGATTAACTTGTTTTATTAAGACAAAGACTTTTTTTAAGCTTACCTACAGTAAGGCAGAAAGAAGGAGAAATATATGAGAGTGCTGTGTTGTTAACAGACCAAACACGTTGGTGTCTGTCCACATGTAGACATCACCCAACAGATTCATGGTTACATCTCTCTCACCAGTGGCAGTTCACTCAATAGGCATGAATCATCTGGTGATCACAAGCCAGCAATCAGGTTCTTTTATTCCAATCTAAGTTTCTAATATCTATAACACTCAAGTCACACGTCACACTTCACACAATCGTGTACTAGGTTACAGAAAGGCTAAGAAAGGGTTAGGGTAACCATGTGGGGTTAGAAGGTCCGAGAGCAGCTATGTAGGTGTCAGATAAGACCAGGAACCAGCCAATGGACATCTTCAGGGCACAGAAAGCCCAGGATGTGCTCTAGGCAAGGGTCCTGACTGCAGATTCGGTGTCTGGTGGAGGTATCTGCTTGGAGTGGGCCATACGTGGTGATCACGGGCAGGAGAAACCGCACTTTGCTGAAGTCCAAGGAGGATAGGAAATCAGAGGTTGTTTACTGTATCAATTTTCCAGAGCAAGGCTTGTGACTAGTGATCAGGGGACAGGGTAAAAATGTTGCTGTGTCTACTCTTGGGGACGGGGACGGGTGAAAGTGTTGCAGTCTAATCTTGAGCTTCTTCTTTATGGGCCTTGAATGAGGGGTTCACATCTGGTGAGGTTTATGTGATTTGGGAGGTTTACGTGTCCAGGTGCTCCTGAGTTTGGTATGTTGGCACATTTATTAATTTGTGCCTTATGGTGGCAGATGGTGGCTATTTACTTGTACAAACAAGGGGTGGAGTCGTTCTTCCTTGACATTTTTACTCAAAACTGAGTAGCTCATGGCAAACTAGTGCTTTACTAGATGGAATCACTCAAGATCAGGCACAGCCTGACAATTGGTGTTCTGTATAGTGACCAAGGGGTCACTCAGGGCAGGCAGAGCTTGAGAACTGCTGTTCTGTACACCACAGGGTCACTCAGGGCAGTCTTAGCCTGAGGTCTGCTGTTTTACACACTATGGGGTCACTCAGGGCAAGCAGAGCTTGAGAACTGCTGTTCTACACACCAAGGGGTCACTCAGGGTAGGCACAGCCTGAATACCGCTGTTCTATACACTGTGGGGTCACTCGGGGCAGGTACAGCCTGAGGACTCCTGTTCTATACACCATGGAGTCACTCAGAGCAGGGCATAGACTGCCCTCATGTTAAAAAAGTAAAGCCATATTTCTATGTGTAACGTACATTAAATTTTAAAGGAAGCTTTATTTCATGCGATTAAGTGGCAGCCTTTATAAACAAAAAGCATCAACATCCTTAACTAATGGTGTTTTTAAAAAAATGTTCCCTCAAAATGTTGTCCTTCCAGTGATAAAACAGGCAGGTTTCATGGAGAAACCAGTCACATATTTTCAAGTAAGTTCAAGCTTGTAGTTTTGTGTTGCTTTGCTTTGTTGTGCCAGAAATCAAAGCCAGGGCTTCTCCCATGCTGGGCGGGTGCAGACATACAGCTGTGCTTCTCAGTGAGTCCCTACCCTTTTGCCCTCTTTTTCTTATTTACTTTCATATTTATCTATATATTGGGGGAGGTGTTCCTTGGGAGCTTGGGGTTTTGGGGTGCTGAGTCTAGAACCCGGGTCCTCACACATTCGCAGCACGCATTCTGCCACTAGCTGCCCCCCAGCCCTGAGACTTCCTGACAGCCCAGCAGAGTTCCCTTGCCTCTGCAGTGCGGGAATGCAGCCCTACCTGCAGTGGGAGCTTATTGTCCTTTGTATGTAATAAGTCACAAATGCTGACGTGGTACTAACAAATTAGTTAGAAAATAGTGCAGGTGTTGATTCCTGAAAATGCTGTGTGTAGCTAGGGGATTTCTAGAGATGAAAAAAAGGAGTTAAAATCAGTGTTGCAAAACAATGTCATGTTAGAATTACAGGCTCAAGTCCAGTGATCTGGAACATAATGAGATGAATTAATAGGGATAAGTATTATGTCCTCTGTTTAAATTTTAAAGGCACCAATTGACTTAGAGAAAAAAGGGTTATATGGCACTACTTAATTTTTTAAAATATGTGCTATTAGTAGTATTTTACTAGGTCTCAGTTTTTTAGAATATTGTTGAAATGGTTTGAAAACAGCACAGTTACTAACAGCATCTTTGTACCCCAAACAAGCCGTCTAATTTAGGCTACTTCAGTTATGAGAGACGGTGCCCAGAATCCAGCAGGCCAGTGGTTGCTCCGCTCTTCCTGGCTGTGCTAGGCTCTGATGGGTGGTGGTGGTGGTTTTTTCATGGTGGCCTTAGGAAGAAAGTGCTTGCTGGTGGCACAATCAAGGTCATATCATGGGAGGGTCACACTGTGGGAGACCTGACCCAGGACGAGAGGGCAGGGAGGCAACACGGCCTTGCTGGGGTCAGTGGGGCTCTCTGGCTGGACGTGACTCGGGTGCTGAGAGCATCTCACGGGGTGTCACTTCCCTGCTGCTCTCTCCCCGTAGACACTGGAGCTGATGACCAAGGGCAGTTTCGGTGGACTAGAGCGCAGTGGTCCCTCCAAGGACTGGACCCGCGAACTGGTGCATCTCCAGGAGCAGGGCAGCCTTTTCCTCCCCACCCCCACTTCTTGTGACCGAGTGGCCTCCCCACTCAGCTGCCCATCAGCCCCCAGCGAAGCTCCTCAGGGACTGACAGACATCTGCGTCCCACTTCCACAATCTGGGAAGAGAACGGACTGCCAGTGACCACCTGCTTTCTATCAGTGCCAATTATTTGTAGTCTGGAAGAAGAAAGGTCACACAGTCTAAATGATTTCTGAGAACCCAGGAGGGTGGGATCCAGACGGTGTGCAGGTGGCGAGAGGCGGGAGGGGCTTTGTGGAGAGAAGATATGTTTGGGGGCAGCCGGTGGCAGGAGCTGAAAGAGCAATCTCCCAGGAATCAGACTTCAGTTCAACTTAGGGAAACACTTACTGAACCAGGGGTGGCACACATCTGTACTCCCAGCCACTCAGAAGCCTGAGGAAGGGGGACAACAACTCAGGCCAGCCTTTCAGCAAGTTAGCCAGACCCTGTCTCAAAAGAAAAAGTAAAAAGGAATGCAATGTAGCTCAGTGGTAGGCACCCCTAGGCTCAATCCTCAATACCACCAAGAAAATAAAAAAAGAATGGAAAACATTATTGGAGCATTACAAGTTGTGACAGGCTATTTGGGTTATTAAATCCCTCATCAACTGTTGGCTCAAATGACCACTTGTCAAAGGAACATTACAGAAGAGATCCTAGTCTTAGATGGAAAGATGGTCTAGTTTACCTCTGAAGTTCCTTCTGAGCCTGAGGGTAAGATCAGTTTTATCATAAGTTACTTCTATCCAAGTAGTAAAATTTAATGTTTTTTTTACAGATACATCCAGTATCTCTTAAGCCAGGGAAACCAAGAGGGCTGGGTGGCTACAGAATCCCATCTCAGTTAGTTCAGGAGTGATGGTCTGGGGACAGGGGGAGGCAGGTCAGGGGCCTCCTTCACAAAGCAGGCTGTATGGTTAGCCCTCGTGGAGTGACCAGCCACCCAGAGGGGCCTGGTTCAAAACAAAGCGTTTCTTGGCTCCCGTGTCTGTGGGTTGGCAGTGTGGGCTTCGTCCAGCTGGGTGGAGGCTGCTGCTCTAGGATGACTTCCGGTGGCCTGACCTGTCACGTGTCCTCATCCCAGCTTCACAGGACAGCTGGGGAGCTCTCACAGGAACAGCTAGCACTACAGGCTGCTGCAGGCCAAGGCGTAGAGCTAGTGTGAGGTCACTTCCACTGAATCTGTCCATCAAAGTAAATCTCAGGATCACCTAAAGCCAGAGGGGCTGGACATGTCCCTTGATCAGAGGAGAAGCTACTTGTGAAGAAGGGATATAGAGATGGAAGGTCATTTCCACTTTCTTTATAAATAAGTACCACAGTGAGCACACCGTTTTAAAGTATTATGGGTCATTAAAAATATCCTGTGTGTGTGTGCATGTGCGTGCGAGTATTTTACTGGGGATCGACCAGGCGTGCTTAACCACTGAGCCACATCCCAGCCCTTTTTATTTTTTTTGAGATAGAGTCTTGTTAAATTACTGAAGCTGATCTTGAACTTGCAATCCTCTTCCTCAGCCTCCTAAGTTGCTGGGATGACAGGTGTAGGCCACCATGCTGGGCTCAGAGTAGCATTTTGTAGTAGATGCTTTATTCACATTTTATATATTGAGAAACTACAGCTCTCACTACAAGTTGACTGTTCATTTATATTAATCTGAACAACGAATCGAATACTGAGAAGTATTTTCTGTTCAAGAATGGTACTTTGAGGTGGTTTGCAGGTTAAAGTTACAAGTTATAAAGTTAATTGTTTCCTTTGTTTCAAAGAAGATAAAAGTATCTATATCTCTTCACTGAATCTGTCCAAAAGAAAAAAATTGACTTGACTTTGTAGGCCCTTATGTTCCTGCAAATATGAATTAGATTGGATAAAAAGTTACACCAAGAGGGCTGGAATCTGGCTAAGTGGTGGAACACCTGCCTAGGGAGCATGAGGCCCTGGGTTCAGTCCCCAGTGCCAGGAAGAACAGTTGCATCAGGAGTAAATTATTATAATGTAAAGATTTGGGGGTTAGTTCTTAAAGAGCAATAACATTAGATAGCATTGTTTGAAACTTTGCCTTTAAATGTCTGTCCCTTCTAGGAGCTCTGCCAGTGCCGGCCCGGCGAGGGGAACTGCTCCTGCTGTAAGGAGTGCATGCTGTGTCTCGGGGCCCTCTGGGACGAGTGCTGTGACTGTGTGGGTAAGTTGCCACCCAGGCGGTGGCTCAGCGTTTAGGAGACTCAGGGAGGCCAGGGGGTGGCCCAGTGGCAAGGCTCTCACCTGGTGTGTGCGTGACCTTTGGCTTAATCCCCAGCACCATGGTAGAAAGAGAGACTTCACGGAACAGAAGTGTGTTTTATGTGTATGAATGAGTTGCCTCAGGTATAATAAGCATTTGGAACATTGCTATTACATGTGCTTGTTTTGGATCATATTTACATTTATGTGCTTTATTTTTATTGAAAAAGTTTGGGGAGGAGATTTAAAGTGCATGACCTTGGGGTGTGGAAGGGAGGGACCCAGAGGTGATACTTTTTGCTTTTCATTTGAAATCTTCTATACTGTTGAATTTTTTGTAAGAAGAAATTTGTTGCTAGGAACCATATTTTATCAGAAGCATCTAGAAAAATTTTCCAAGATATATTAAGTCAAACATGTGCATGTGGGTTGATAGAGTGCTGCTGGTGGTGCTGAGAAGGAAAACCGAGCACCTGAACCGTGACTGGGGCAGGACACCCCGCGGCTCCTTCAGGTCTTGGTGCAAACACCCCCTTCTCAGCAGCCCTCACAGGGAGCCGGGAGCACCCACTCACCCTGCAGGACTGCGAACTGCAGGCCCCTGTGAGGGTTGCTAGCCTGTAAGGAGGAAGCAGTCAACCTTTTGCACAGTTAACTCCCTGTCCGTCCTCACTTGCTCGCTCCTCTCTCCCTGTCCGTCCTCATCCTGTTTGTTTTCTGGGGTATTGTGAAGTCCATCATTTCACAACACTACCAAAATACTTTAGTTATGTATCTCAAAAAAAGAGTAATTTTTCTTACAATGTCCAGTGAACAGTTCTTCTTTAATGCCATCTAACACCACGTCAGTCCACTGATGGACTGAAGGTCTTCTGCAGGGGTTTTACCCAAACCAAGAAGTGAAGTCCACTTGCTGTGGTGGGTGGTTGAGGTTTCTTAAGTTTCTTTTTTTCTAGAACAGTTCCTGCTTGTCCCCATCTTTTGCTGTTCTTTTTGAAGGAACCCATTTGTTTTGATGGGAAGGAGACCTCTTCTGGATTGGGTGGTGGCTTCCTGTGGCCGTTGAACCTGTTATTCTGTCCACTCTGGCCTAGAGGCTGGAAGTGAGGTTCAGGCTTGCTGTGGGGAGGCACAGAGTGCACCTTAGCAGGTAGGCAGCACCAGAGGTTCTGCTTCTGGCGATGCTTAGTTTGGTCAGTGGGTGACAGTGCCATCCTTGGTGATAGGTGGAGGTCCCTGTCGGCCTCCCATCTAGCAGTCTCCCCCTGCCCTGATGACCACTGGCTGGGCCAGGCGTCCCATTGGAGTTGTGAGGCAGTGACTGTCCATCTCCACAACTGCTTCTGCAGTTGTCACCAGCTGGGACTATTCTGCGTGGAGCTTCCCTTGATCCAGTGAGGCCCATTGCTTACCTTAAAATAAAGGTGTATAGACAAACGCAAGATAAACAGTAAATCCTTTCTCTTCATGCATTTGCCAAGCACTGACTCTGCCCTCAGATTCCACTGAGGTTCAGTATGTTTTATTTGCTTTTTGCTTGCTTGCTTGCTTTTTTGATGAAGGGTTTGGGATATATATATTTAGTGTTTTATTTGATTGCTGCCATCCCTCCTCTTTCTTTTTCTTCAAATTGCCTCATCTCTAGTTAGTAGGAGTCTTTCCAGATCCTCACAAAGGCCCAGAGTCCTTTGGATGTGGCTTGTTCCTATGGCTTCAGAACCTCCCAGACTCCTGGGATTGCCCCTGGAGCCTTGCCCCCCCCCCCCAGGAAGAATGGTGGTTGGAGATGGCCATCCAGACATTGGGAGTGTTGTGGCTGCTCCTCGGGCCTCTCCTGGCCCTTTCCAGTGGGCAGACATGATAGACAGGTATAGGCACGGAGAGGACCTGCTTTGAGTTCTTACTAATTCGGTTTTAAGATAACAGAGTCTTGGGCTGGGATTGTGGCTCAGTGGTAGAGTGCTCACCTAGCACGTGCGAGGCCCCAGGTTTGATCCTCAGCACCACATAAAAATAAATAAAATAAAGATATCGTGTCCAATTACCACTAAAAAATAAATATAAAAAGATAACAGAGTCTTTATTTCTTTGATTTATATTTGTAACTTCTTTTAAATTAAACTTTTTTGTTCCTGCGTATATGCTTGATTTTTTGTTTAGACGTTTTCTGTGTGAAGGAATTTATTAGAAAAGTTATTTTGACCTTTTAAAATAATAATATATGCTTTTATGTATAATAAATCAATGAGATGATTAAATAAAATTTAAGGTTGCTGATTCTTAAATATTTCCTGAAGATGCAAGTTCAAATACAGTGTTCCAAGGTCATCTAGAATCATTTCCTGGGCAGTTATGGGACCATCTTGACATAAAGTAAGGTTTATTTGTATTCATTTGTTTTCAATTTTTAGGGGTTGTTTCCTTTTGGTTTGGTGTTTGGGTTTTTAAAAATAACTTTATTTTATTTATTTATTTTGTATGTGGTGCTGAGGATCAAACCCAGTACCACTGAGCCACAGTCTCAGCCCCATTTTAGTTTAGTTTTATGTTTTGGGTTTTTTTTTTTTTTTTGGTGTGTGTGTGTGTGCATGTACATGCTCATAGCTCATGCCAGGGATTGAATTTAGGGCAGCTTAACTACTGGGCCACACCCCTAGCCACACCCCCTTTAAAATATTTTTAAAAATTTTTTTTATACCTTTATTTTATTTATTTTTATGTGGTGCTGAGGATCGAACCCAGGGCCTCATGCATGCAAAGCAAGTGCTCTACCACTGAGCTACAACCCCAGCCCTGCAAGCCCTTTCTTTTATTTTTTATTTTGAAACAGGGTCTGAGTTGCTGAGGCTGACCTTGAGCTTGTCATCCTCTTGCCTCAGCCTCTCTGGTCACTGGGATTACAGGTGTGTACCACCATGCCCAGCTAGCTTTATGTTTTGAGGATATGAAACCTGTACAAGAGAACCAAGCCAAACGCACACAGCACTGGTTAGATAGGGGCTCATGTCCATCTTTGTCACCTCTGCTCTGCTTCCTGCCTTCCCTATAATTTATTGTTCAAGTAAGGTCACTGGGAGAGTGAAACAATGGTAGCCAAGCCTAAACTCACTGAAGAAACTGGACCTGTGATCCCTTAAAACTCCACAAGCATTTGCGTTTGCCATCAGAGCACTCATCCTGCATACACCGTTGTGCCCTTTGCCTTCTCTTCTCTCTTCAGACTTAGTTGTGTGCAGCTGTAACCATGCTGCTGGCCATGGGGCGTGTGCTCGCTCACCATGCATGGGCCTTTGCTTACTTCCTGTCTTTCCCCATTCGGACAGCCCTGCATCAAGTGGCCATGTGCAGAGGTCTTCTGTGCAGCTGTGCTGGTGTCCACATGCTCTTCCCTGAGGGCTCTATCCTCTGCACTTTCACCAGGGCCCTATAACTCTGCAGCTTACCCAATCCCTGCTGCATTGCTACAAAATTACACTGCTGGGCTGGGGCTGGGGGCAGGGCGCTTGCCTAGCATATGTGAGGCACTGGATTTGATCACATAAAAAGTAAATTAATTTAAAAATACAGTTATAAAAAAAGACTTCCTTCCTTAAAAAAAGAAATTACACTGCTGAACGCCCATTGCTATTGCTAATGAACTTCTGGATTTTTGTTAATCTGATAGGAAGAAATGGTATGACTTTAATTTTTATTTATCTTATTTCCAGTGAGGTAGATTGTCTGTTCATATGTTTAAGGACTGTATATTTTTTGAATTGTTTATTCTTATATATTAAGAATATATAAGAATAAACAATATAATTGTTTATTCTTATATATTATCCACTTTTCTACTGCTTTTTTCCTTAATTATTTAGGAATTTTGACAAATATATAGGATATAACTCCAATGCCTGTGTTTTTCCTCAGTCATTTGTATTGGTTGTGCTTCAAAGTATTTTTCATCCTGAAAGTCTTGTTTTCATGGAGCTGATCTCATTAAGGTTTCTTTCTCTCAGACTTGGCGCTGTGGTGGTCCCTGTCGCAGTAGTACTCGGTGTGCTTATATTTGTTGTGCACAGCTCTCTGGTGCATTTATCCTGGGGTTGGTTGTTTATTTGTTTTGTCCTGAGGGTTGAACCCTGGGGATGTGGCTGAGTGCTACCACTCAGCCACATCCCCAGCCCTTTTTTAAAATTTTGAGACTGGATCTCCCTAAGTTGCTGAGGCTAGCCTCCAACTTGTAATCCTTCTGCCTCAGCCTGCAGAGTGGCTGTGATTACATGTGCGTGCCACTGCAGCTTATCCTGATTGATGCGTGAGCTTGGATCCCGTTTTTTTCAAAAAACTATTACCATATATTTAAACATTATTGATGAAATCCTGGTAGAATTTATTGAGTAGTACCTTTCTCCTACTGATGGAGGTGCTGCCTTCCTCTGGTGCACTTTGCTTTATTGCTGGGTTTCCTGTCTGTCTCTATGTCTGTCCAGGCGTCAGGTCTCTCCCCCTCCCCCAACAGAAGCCTGGTCCCAGCTCTTTTGCTCCTCTGTGCAGCATGCTGTACATGGCACAGGCAGTCCCCGTCCATTATTAGTATATAAGGCAAAAAAGAACACTGACTTCATTTTTCTTTGGTACTTAGGCTGTTTACTTTTTCAAGATCATTTTCTCTAGAAAGTCAGAAACAAGACCATGGATGGTTAAGTCTTCATGTGGTTGAGATTCTCCTTTTTGAATTTTGGGTCTGACGTTAGACTGCCCTTTTAGGATAATTTGCAACAAAAATATCTGGGTCTGACCTTTTAAAAAGGAGCCACTCAGCAGAGCCAGGTGTCTCAGGCCTGCGGTCCCGGCCCCAGGGGAGGCGGAGATGTGAGAAGTGCTGGACCAGGAGCTGGGGGCATGAAGCCACTAACCAGGGCAGCAGGTTGTCAACCTTCACCAAATCTGATGGCTCACGGTTTCAACTTCTGGTCTTCTTTATTTGCCCATTCTAGATCTTCTGATCCTTAATTCTCATTTTAGTGCTATTGTTCTTTTTAACCCCTTAGGCTAATTTTGTCTGTTCTACACATAATACCACATATGGGCTTAAAATACATTTTGAAAAACATGAAATAACGCATTATGTAATCGCAGACTCTAACTACATCAATAATTATAAGTTCAGCCCATATTTAATGTGTGTTCAAAATCCAAATCTGTGGCAAATGTTAAAAGAAGAAATTAATAATTGCACCCAATGAAGACCAAGGAGGAGAGGTGGACATCACTGCCGCCGGGCTCTTGCTGTCCTGCACCAGGTCTGTCATGGTCAGTGGGGAGCCTCTCCTCACCGCCAGGTGTGGACGCCAAGTGTGAGTCTCAGTACAAATGCAGATGGAGCTCAGGTGGAGCTTCCCTGCTCACCCACCTGGTCCTTAAATGGGTAATAGAGGATCCAGCAGAACAGCAAGGGGCAGGTGCGGCTGAAGGAACCAGCTTGAACCACGAATTGAGGGAGTTAGGGACAGGGCAGGACCTGGAGACCAGAGCCCGCCAGCACCAGGGGCTGTGGAGGTCCCTCTCCCTCCCCCAGAAGACACCATGGGCCTCATCCAGGCACCAGCAGGGTCTGGAGGCCTCCTCCTAAAAGGAACTGGGCTCCCCAGCTTTAAGCATGTAGTTGAAGAGCATGAGGCTCTTTCTAGATCGGCTGAAGCCTTATTCTGAGATCCACAGAAAGAAAATTCTAAGCTTAAAATGCCAGGGTTGTGGGGGGAGGGCACTCAAGAAGAAAATATTTTCCATAAAGGAATCAAATATGCCATCCATCTTTCCTGATAAAGACCTTCAAGTATACACAGAAGCGGAAAGAACAGCCTAGTGAACTCCGCATACCCATATCAGACTCAGAGTGATTGAGAAGATGCACACTTGCCCTACCTATTTTTTTTTCTTTGCTGAAGTATTTTAAAGCAAATTATAGCAGGATCTAGTGGCACACACCAGTAATTCTAGCTCCTCAGGAGACTGAGGCAGGAGGATTGCAAATTATAATTGCTTGACCTGAAGTTCAGTTCATGATCAAGGTTCTCCAGATGTCTCAGAATGCGTTCTGTAGCTGATTTGTCCAGATCCCTATGGGGGCTTGTATCGCATCTCTAATCCAGAGCCACCATGCCTGTCCCCATGCTGTACAGTTCTATGGAGCGACCACCTTTAACGGGTCCTCTCCCCTTCTGTGCTTAGTACTTCAGAGCCACCTGTGAGCCCTTGATCAGCTTCAGGTTTGATGCCCCTTGGCAAGAAGACTGCATGGGTGTGCTGTGAGGTTCTCAGTATTTTACAGAGTTCAAGGAAAGCCCTTTGTCTTGACATCCAAGGCACTGTTCTTTGCCGTGACCTTGGATAAGGGGTCCTGGCATGCTGCCTGAGCCTGGTGACCAGTGCTTGCAGGTTCCACTTGCAGGCAGGGGCAGGCCCTCCATGGAGGCAACCATCAAGCCTGTCAGAGCACAAGTTGGAAATGGGGAGGGAGAGTGGGAAGGGCCTGGCATCCTGGCCTTGGAGCCAGGAGGGGATGTAGAGTAGAGCTAGGTATTTGCATGTATTTAAGATACCAAGGAAGCTAATTGCCATGTTGATGACATCATTATGAGGGATATGGGGGGGGATGGGGCTAGGGTCAATGAGTTCCTTCTTTCATCTTTTACTCTAGAGCGTTCACTAATAATGTCTCGAGGTGCTTCTGCAGCTGCTTTGACCATTTTTATTTGGGTCATCCTGGTGGTAACTATGAAAGGGCTGTGGAATGGCGTGGGCTGAGGCCTTTTGCTGCTGGCTCTTCTGGTGTGTCCAGGCACCCAGGAGAGCAGTAACATTTCCCCTGTTGTCTTAGCATCTCCATGAAATACAGTTTGTCAGGTAAACCACCTCTTCTCGCATCCGTGGTTTTCAGGTATCTGATGATGACAGGCCAGACTTAAGTGTTGCTCTGTTATCATGGGAAATTCTTTGTATTTCCTAGTTGCAGATGAAGAGTGTGATGGGGTGAATTTGGGAGTAGTGTCTAAATTCTGTTCACTTATGGATTTGAAATCTTTGCCTCTCAATTATGGCCAGTTATGACTGTTATTTGCAAAACCAGTTTAACAGTTGCATTTATAGTTAATATTTAAATTTCTATGTAGTGAAAGAATACAAACCAGTAACAAAATCTCAGAGAAATGATCAGGAAGAGAAAAGTGAGCTCCAAGGCAGCCTCTGCTTGGAGAAGAGCTTCTAAGGACAGACCAGACCCCAGGACGCTCAGGCAGGTGCTTTTGCAGAGCCCTTCCGAGTGAACTTATACACAGAAGCTGGTAACCCCAACCCGAAGTTGACCCCTTGTTTGCAATGAAGAGGGGCAATTAAGGAGCTCCAGAAGTTTCAAAGGTTTCCTTTTCCTGGGCAGGACAACACATCTGGAGGATCAGTTACAGTCTTGAAAGAGTGCAGAATTGGAAGGCTCATGGCAGGAAGTGAGGTCAGGGTCACATGCTGAGTCTCCTGTGCTATCTCTGGAAATGACCCTCATTGAAGAGAAGACAGACACACATTCATAATGCCCAGAGGGTTTGCTTTCCAGTGCTGAAGATCATTTGCAAAAGGAGTTATTAGAAATGGCAATGGCAGTGAAATATTAAATCTAATGGATGCTTAAAAAGAAAAAGAAAGAAAAATTTAGCTTTTCAAAGCTGAAGGAAACCCAGAGCACTCTGTTCCAGTTACTCTTGCTACTAAATCACCTACCCTGAATTGCAGTGGTGGGGCACGCACTGTCCTTGTTCATGAAGTCCCTGCAGGACGGGCTCATGGGCAGCACCCCCCCTACACCAGGCAGCCCACCACGAGGAGCAGTGCCTGCCCCACAGGCTGGGGCTGGCTGAGCTCCCCCAGCCTCGCCTTCCCAGCACGGCCCTGGGAGGAGGTTTGTCAGCCCTGTCTGCAGTTCCCTCCATCCATGTTCTTGTTTTTAAATTATTTTTTTAAACTATTCATTTTGAAATAATTTCAGGCATAGAGAAATTTTCCAGAAGGGTCGAAAGACTCCCATGTTCCCCTCTCTGGATTCTCGGGTGTTGACATTTTATGTTCATATTGGCTCTTTGCTCAGTATCCGCCTCTCTCCTCTCTCTCTCTCTCTCTCTCTCTCTCTCTCTCACACACACACACACACACACACACTCTCACACACACACTCTCACACTCACACACACACTTTCACACTCACACACTGTCATCTGTTTTTGGATCTTGAAAAAGCAGTTCACACTTGAGGTCCCGTCACCACTAAACCCTGCAGCAACACGGACACTCTCTAAGACTCCTCACACCCTCCAAATCAGGCAGCATTGCCACCCAGTCCACAGAGCCCATCCAGTCTCGGCCCCGTCCTGCAGTGTCTCTGTTCCTGTCTGGTCCAAGGTCCTTTCAGGAATACGTGGTATGCTTTGTTGTCAGACTCCACAGTCACTCCATCTGGAACACCCCTTGTCCTCACCTGGCAGTGCAGACCTTACCTCTGTAGGCTGGTCCTTCACCTCCGCCCTCCCGATGCTGGCCTGTGGCCATGCTTCAGCTTTACCTCCCAGGCAGCCTGTCACTGTGACACTGCCTGCAACAGGTGACACAGCATCCACTTGTCCCACTACTGTGATGTCACCTCCATCTCTTGACCGCCGTTGGCCCCTCCACAGCAGGTTGGCACACGGGAGAGTTTTACAGTCTCCATTGGTATGTGCCATTACTCCCGCCCCAGCCTGGGCACCGCCTGGCTTCTCCCTGCAGAGTGCACATGCCCGCAGTGGCCTGTGGTACTCTGAGGTGGTCCACGGTGGTGTTGTTCCCTTCATTCTTCCTGCATCTGTTAGTCTGTTAGTTGGCACAAAAGTGTCTGCTTAGGCTGCACTGGTTCATTTATTTAGTTACACATGTGCACTCCTGGGGTTGACCCCTTGTTACCATTCTTTTATTGCTCAAATTGTCGACCTAACCAGTCATCCCAGCACTGAGGAGGTTGAGACAGGAAGAAGGAGGGTTCAAAGTTTGAGGCCAGCCTTGGCAACTTAGCAAAGCCCTGTCTCAAAAAATAAAAAGGGCTGGGGTGTAGCTCAGAGCACCCTGGGTTCAGACCCCACTTTAGTCCATGGGACCCCCTCCGATTGCCTCCCTGGCTCTTTCGCGGGCCCTCTTACTCACTGAGCACTTCCTTCCTTTGTCCCCAAAACATGTTCCTGTCTCCTGCTGTGCTTTGCCGCTGGGCCCTGGAGTCACCCTCTCCAGGAGCCCTGGTTCATGGGCTGGAGGAGGTAGCTCCACAAGAGCGGGGCCTCGTCCCCAAGAGCAGTGGCATGGTGGCCTCACTGCTCGGCCCTTCTGGCAGACACAGCTGGGGAGTGTCCAGAGTCAGGTCAGAAGCTGCTGCTTGAACCCCTGAGCGCCCCCCGAAAAGCAGCCACAGCACCCTCCCTGGAGCTGCTCAGTGAGGAAAGTAAAGGCCCCTCTCTCCCCAGGCATGTGCAACCCTCGGAACTACAGCGACACGCCACCCACCTCTAAGAGCACGGTGGAGGACCTTCACGAGCCCATCCCCTCGCTCTTCCGGGCGCTCACTGAGGGGGACACCCAGTTGAACTGGAACATCGTCTCCTTCCCTGTGGCGGAGGAGCTCTCGCACCACGAGAACCTCGTCTCCTTTCTCGAGACGGTGAATCAGCCTCACCAGCAGAACGTGTCTGTCCCCAGCAACAATGTGCACGCGCCTTACTCCAGTGACAAAGGTAACTGCCCTTGGACTTCCCTTCCACCCTCTGGTCTGTCCCTGGTCCAGTGACACCTGCATTCAGGTCATCCTCTGGAGCACCCTGTGGTTTTGAATCTGTGTGGGTGGTCCTGAGTAAATTCTAGACTCTGGTAACCTAGACAGAAGCCATCCGCGTAGCTGCAGAGCTCCGCCTGGCAGACAGTCACACTGGTATCCCTTTGCATCACACCTCACTGAGCAGGGCGTTGCTTGTCCCCATGTCCCCAAAGCTGAGGTTTCTGCTGTGGTAGGGTTGGTACCACAACTAGACCTCTTTGCCACAAGCAGTATTGTGGCACCTCGTCCCCTGGTCCACGCTGACCCAGCCAATGGGCCCTCCTGGTCGCACGGGAGCAAGATGAGAATGCCCTGTGCCAACCCGAGGAGCACACTAAAGATGGGTAGGAGGGGCTCGAGGTTTTATCAAGCCCTGACGTGTTCTAGTTCCAGGCACCGCATGGCTCTGCCACCGTGATGGCGCTGCTGTGTCCAGGACGCAAGGGCATGACTTGGGTTCCCCCCTCCCTGCGTGTTCTCCATCACAACCTTGACCTGTATAAAGTAGAAAGGACTTAGGACATGGATAGCAAAAGCAGAGTGGCTTTTGTTAGAGGATAGATTTCATAAAAATGTTAATTTTAATATTTCTTAAATATTTAATAAAGATTCTTATTTTCTCTTAGGTTAAAATACTTTATGCAACAAATTCTGAGTTTTGGAAAACATCAGGAATATGTGCAATATGATAATAAGACGTTTTGCTGCCATTTTTCCCACTATCTAAATGTGGATGATCAGAGCTATAAAATAAGAACGCACAGATTTCTCTCAGAGACTGCTCAGGTTCTGGGGATGGAGGGGAGCTAGTCCTGCAGTGTCCTTGGAGCTCCCGCCCCTGTGGCTGCGTTCTCTCCTTAGTGTATAGGGCCGCCTTGGCTGCTCTGTCCCTCAGGTCCTCTGATTACTCGGGGTCCCCAGTGGCCGTCCGCTGGTGTGTTCGTGAGAGCTTACCGACCAGGGGAACTTAGTGGGACCAGTCACTGGAGGCCTGCGTGCCTGCACCGCCCCTCTGTGCCGTGCTGCCTCCCAGGCCCCCTCTCATGTCCTTGGCAGTGCCGTCCCCACACAGCACACACCCCCCCCTTGGCTGTCCTCTTGGCTGCCTGTGAGCTTCGCTTTTCACCCTTACACTAAAGATGTCCAGTTCCTCTGTGAAACCTCCCTCACCGCTCGGGCCCTGGCAAAGTATCAGTTGTGTAAATGGCTCTGTAAAAATGGCCCAGCCTTAGATCATATGCTCTTCATCCTGGTGCCCGTTATCCACTGTGGATCTCCTGGGCCCTTTTCTCCCAGATGAGGAGTTATATGGGCTTAGTCACCAGGGAAACTTGAACCAGAATCAGTGTCCTGTGGAGAGTCAGACGCCAGGCAGGATGCCGGCCTGCTGGCCACTCACCGTGTCTAAAGCACCTAAAGTGTTCTTTACGTACATCCTCAACATCATCTTAGAATACAATAGTGGGGTTTTCAAACTTTTGACTGCAGAATTCTCTCTGTAGGAAATCTTATCAGAAGTGATGCACTTAAAAGAGCTTTGGTGTGGTACTGAACCCAGGACTTCATGCTTGTCAGACAAGCACTGTACCACTGAGCCAGATCCCAGCCCTCTTGCTTTTTTATTTTGAGACGGGGTCTCATAATTTGCCCCATCTAGCCTCAAACTTGTGATACTCCTGCCTCAGCCTCCTGATACGCTGGGATTACAGGCATGCACCACTGCATCTTGTAGCAAATAGTTTTTAAGCCTAGTAATCTAACTTCAGGTCAAAGTCTGAAGTGTGATGGGAGAGACTAAGGATGCCCTTTGCTTTCCGCATCTGTGGTGGAAGGATTCTCAGCCTGATTGACAGACAAAGACCTTTTCTCCTATACCTCATTTATGTCCTGTGCATATCAGCAGTAAGGGAACAGAGACAATTAACTGTCAATTGTATTCAACTCTATAGAAAGCACCTCGTGTTTTAACACCCTCCAGCTCTGAAATCTTAATTCTGTTTTCCAGAGCACATGTGCACAGTGGTGTACTTTGACGATTGCATGTCCATACATCAGTGTAAGATATCCTGCGAGTCCATGGGCGCATCGAAATACCGCTGGTTCCACAATGCCTGCTGCGAGTGCATCGGCCCCGAGTGCATTGACTACGGCAGTAAGACTGTCAAATGTATGAACTGCATGTTCTAAAGAAGGAAGAGAAACAGGAACCCAAGCACTCACAATCACAAGAAAGGTGTGAGCATGACTCAGTGAGTCCACTGGTTGGATCAGAATACCAGCAAGTTCCAAAGGTGCAAGGGCTGGGAAGGAGGTGCCATGTGAGGGTGCTGGGTGCTGGGGTGGGTTAGACACATGCGTACTACCACTCCCTCCTCTCCGTGCCCCTGGCTGCACACCTCTCCCTTGTTATACATGCACAGCACTGGTGTAGGAGAAGCCTCCAAAGCCTTTGTGCCCAACACAAAGCCTGGTACTGCTCCCTTCTTGTGTTCCAAGCACTTTCCAGTGTTTGCAGAACCCACTCAAGTGAGTTAGGGCTCCCTCAGTGCCTGCGACTCCTGGGACCTACCTGTTTCCATAGCTGTGTGCCACTCTTCATTGTGCCTTATGTCTCTCTGCTTTATGAACAGAGGGGATGTTCAAAGACATCTCTGAAAACCATGAAAATCACCTTAGTAAGCGTCCGCATTGGTTCTAGAAAGCAGGTGCCCGCTACATTTTACATTTGAGAGCCCTGATGCGCTAGAAGCCCTGCCCCGCCAGGGACAATGCTCTAGGGCAGATCTCTTGTCTGCCCACCCGGAGTGCTCAGCTGGGTGTCAGGGTGCACCGTGAGACTGTGTGGCGCACTCCGCCAGGGCAAGTAACTGGCGTCTTAGGTGCCAGCGAGGAGCACTGGGCGCAGCAGGACTGCCGAGCCAACTCTACTTAGCCTGCAGAAAAGCATTCTGTCCTCTGGGCAGGTGGGTGGCTGGTAGCCAGGCCACGTGGAGGTGACAATGAGCCTCAGCCCTGTGGAGACAGAGCCGGTTCCCCAGCCCACACAGAATCAGAAGAGAATTCAAGATATGAACAGGGCGGGCTGGAAGTGCTGGGAGGGCGCTGAGGACAGCCACATGACACGAGGCCATGCCCATGGGGGCGGTTGTATCTGGATCTCTTGCTCTTATTAAATAGGCATCAGATCGTGGGAGGTTGGAATTCTGAAATATTTTTAAGAATATCTGTTCAAGATTCTGTACACTCCAAATACACTGCAGGATTATTTAGTCAGCTTTTTATATAATGTCTCAATGGAGATAAGCTTAAATACTCTGTCCTTCATAGAATCCCAAACTTCAAGTATGAATCTAAAACATAAATATTTTTATTATACAAACTCTTGATTTTACAAACTTTCTAATTTCTCTAGTGAATATTTGAATTATAAGTAACTTTTTAGGAATACCTCTTTGTATGTCTTCATATTTTAGTGTACGCACATAGATAATGCTGTTGGTAGTTTGTATTATTCATTATCTGAACAGTAGTTATCGGGTCATTTGTAACATTGTGATTACAATAAAGTTCACAGCTGGATCACATTTCTGCTCTGAGGTCACTAACGAAGGTCACAGGGACTTAGGTATTTTGGCCTCTTAGGAAGCTGAGCTTTATGGCTCTTGGGACATCCTGTGCCTGGAGGCTCCTGGCACCTTTCCTTAACCCCTCCTCACCAGCACCTTCGAGGCCAAGGCCAGGGAAGGAGTCCGCTGCCTCATTTCAGCTTCACTGCTTTCCAGGTGGCTTTATGCCTACGAGTGGAGGAATGCTTCTGGGTTGATATTTTCTTAACAGTGACAAACATGTTGAAGTGCATTGATCACCATTTTTTAGCTTTCATTATGAAGTTGTAAAATGCTGTACTTTTTTCCACCTTTACGTTTCTCGGAACCCCATTCTCACTGCAAGGGATCCCAATGGAGTGGTCCATTGTGCTCACCTGCTTCTCTCTCCTGGTTTGCCAAGGGATGAAGAAAACCTTAGGGTCCCACTTCCAGTTCTCTGGTGGCCTCTAGGTTCTGCATGTGAATGTTTTTCCAGAGTGAAAGCATAGTACCAGAGAGGCCAGCAGCCTCGCAAAACACAGACCCTTTCTACCACGCAGAACGTTCACGCCCATGCTGATGGTCAGAAGAAAGTCTTTTTATTTTAATCAAAAATTGAGTGGTCACCTGTGTTATAGCCATATCTAAGCCGGGGGGGGGGGGGCCCTGTGAGAGGTGTGCATCAGCCGCTGTCCTGTGGCGGGGCGTGTGCTAACCAGCTCTGCCCTCCCTCCCGTGATGTTGTGACTATCGTGACTGAGTTCACAGTGGTTACCCCAAATCAGTCGACAGTTCAAATAAAATCTCACATCTGTTCACAAGGCTGCTCTTAAAGGGAGGCCACCATGTAGCAGTGCCAGAACACAAAACAGGTGTCAGGCAGCATGGAATGCAGGAGAGAAACCGAGAATTCAGTGGAGAGTGAGGGAACTCAGCCACGTTTTCAAAGTTAGTTTTGAGAAAGCCACTTTGAAGTTTTCTAGGTCTATGCTGCACTCCTAAGAGTGGGTTTACTGTGTTCTAGATGATATACAACATGTAAAATAGGTATCTTTTCTTTGGTTGTCTCTATAAACAAAAAAGTATTTTAATAAAAACTTGAAATGAATGTGAGGCATGTTCTCTGTTAATTTCAGCCAAAGGAAGTCAGGCGCTTCTGTCTGGTGAGGTTAACGTCTGAGGGTCAGTGAAGCAGGTCCTCTTCCCTCTGGAGGGCTCTACAGAGCTGGCTGGGACCAGGGACCTTTGCAGTCACTCTCTGCCTCTTCCTATGCTTCGTTCCTTCCTGGGGACCCTTAAGATAAGCACTTCACCATTCTTTGTGTCTGCGGGCCTCGTGATCCCCTGATCGAGGTTACAGGCACAGAGGAGGATGGCTGTCACTATGGCAGTCCCTACAGCAGCACTGCTGGTAGAGGGGAGCCACAGCTGCACTGGGGTGACAAAACGAGCCACTTCACATTTCAGCCCAGCACAAAGGATGATGGAACCCAGGGCACTCAGCCACTGAGACACAGCTCAGCCCTGTTTATTTTATTTTGAGATAGGTCTTGCTAAGTTGCCGAGGCTGACTTTGAACTTGGGATCCTCATGCCTCAGCCTCTTGAGTTGCTGATCTTATGGGCATGTGCCCCTGAGCCCGGCAGTTTGTTGTTTTTTTAGGTGAGGTCTTGCTATGTTGTCCAGGCTGTCCTCAAACGCCTGAGCTCAAGCCCCCCTCCCCCCTCAGCCCTGGGTATCAGGGATGGTGGTCTACACCACCACTCCTTTTATTTTAAAGTCAGAGTTTGACCCGTGGAGTTAGCAACAACCCCAAAGTTCAGATAGAAAAAAAAAGATTCCTGTTTCTCCCAGCAATGCTGGGAGGCCCCAGGAGCCTGTGTAACTCGGAGAGGACTGGAAAACGCGGTCCCACGGTCAGGGTAAAGAATTCTGCTGCTGACTCCAGGGAGCCACTGACAGACACAGCCACTACCAAAGCATGGTAATTTGGTGAAGGTGCCATGTGCCCTCCCTCTGGCGGCGCCACACTGTGGCCAGCATGGTCTTTCCACCCGGCCCTGTGCAGGTCATGACCACCACCACCCCAGCTCCCAGCAAGTCACCAGGCCTTTGAGCTCCTCTGCCTCAGAGAGCTGGCGTTACCTGGCAGGACGTCAGCAATGGCGGGCAGCCTGCCTTGTGTTGTCCAGAAGCCGGAAGATGTCGGGTCTCCATGCCAAACCTCAGCATGCCCAAGGCCCCGGGCGATCTGTGCACTAGGCCAGAGCCTGGCACTGCCTGAGCTCACAGGGAGGCCATGTCTGGGCTGAACCTGCCTCTTTCTGGAGGTTTCTACTTAGGAATACCAGCAGCAGCCCTGCCCTCATGGTCCAAGGCCCCCAGACCTGGCGCCAGGACTCTATGATCCCAAGATGGGTGACAGAGGCTTTTTCCTGGCTGACACTGGAGGGGACAGGGCTCAGCATCAGATGTGTTTGATTTAAAGAAAACAATGAGCAGGACCTGCTGCCACACCCATCCCACTCTGCTGGGCCAGCTTGTCCTGCAGATTGGGCCTCCTGTCCCAGTTCCAGTCTCAGCTCTTGCAACACCTGGCAGAGAGGCCTTCTCTGATCTCAGGGCTTCTCCCACCCGCTCCCACAACCCTGTCATCTTTCCCTGCAGCACGAAGCTCTGAGGTCTCGCTGCTCCTCATCCATCACCTGTGCCCCTAGACTGAGGGGCAGAACATCTGTGATTGGCACTTGGATTGCCTGTGTCCCCAAAGCTGCTTGTGCTGGTAGCATGATCCCCATGTGGCCATGTTGAGGTGCCGCAGGATGAAAGGCCTCAGCACAGGTAGAAGGAACACAAGGAAGACAACAGGAGCCTTCCACTTGCACATGATTTGAAATTCTCTGCACACTCTGGTCATAGGTGACACTATGAAATCAATCATCAGAACTTATCCTCAGGTCCATAAATAACCCATCTCCTGACCTGGCCTTAAGAAAATCAGATCTGAGAATGCTTTTGCTCAATGAGCAGATTGTTTTGTAATTGATATTTTGAGGATGTGCTGACTTTATCCCTGTCACATGCTGCAAGTTGGTGACACAAATGCAGTACTCCTTAAATTCCCAAGCAAAACAATGAAACCTGGGCATCTGAGACAGTAGTAGAGATATTTCACCAAAAGCAAAGAAGAAAAGAACCCCTGTAGGCGATGACTCACACGCAAGCGGCCAGCGCACAGGAGGACTAGAAGTGCCCTGTGAGAGCGAGTGTGTCCTATAGGTCTCACACGTACATATGCCTTGTTCAGTGAAGCCACCGCATCCTCTCCAGCACCACACTGGGCCTGTCAAGAGTGTGCTCCATCTATGCCAGGCTCCGTGGCACACATCCTAGCAACTCTGGAGGCTGAGGCAGGAGGATGGCGAGTTGAGGCCAGACTGTCTCAAAATAAAAAAGCTGGGGTGTGGCTGCAAGGTAGAGCACCTTGGGCTCAGTCCCCATTGCCACAAAAATAAGTACATAATGAATATCAGTCTGTGCCTTGCTTTGTCCATCCTTAAGTTTCTTTCTGTGATGTTGTCCAGGACCCACAGGGCCTGAGTCAAGATGCACCTCCCTTTAGGCATCCTGGAGACCCTGTCCTAGGAGACACCCCAGTGGTGGATTAATAGGAAGCTCAGGCACTCCTGCTCTCTGGCTGGGTTAATACTTTGAGAGCAGGTTGTTAGGGTGGACAGCCCATGCCTCTGTCCTCTCTGCACACAGGCGGCTCCCCTTCTGTTTCTCCCTGTGTGGTGATGGGGCCCGGGTTCTCTCTCCAGGACACCACACCCTGAAGCTTGGACCCTCCAGCGACCAGAATCAGAAGCCCACTAAATGCCTTCTTGAAATGCCCAGTCTCGGCTGTTCAGTTACAGCAACCAGGCAGACTAACGCAGGACCTGCCCCTTTTGCTACCCACCCTGAGCACACCCTGGTACCCTCAGGGTCTCAACTGGAAGCACAAGCTCTCATGGATGGGCAGATGATGGCAGATCTTTTCACCCACTTAAAACAGTGGCTTCTTGTTGCCCTCAGAGAAGTCCCAACACCCCCCTCTTCCCAGGCCTCTGAGCTCCTGTGATCTGTGTTCTTCCTGTCCTGCAGGCCCACCTGAGGGCTCTGGCTGACCATCCAGCTGCACTCCTGCTGGCCTGCTGTGACCTCAGCATGGATGCCTCTCCCTCCACAGTGGCCCCCACCTCACTGACCAGCTCGCAGGGCTCAGCTCTCCATGACCCGGGGCCCATCAGCAGCATTGGACCACAGAGGTCCTGCCCAGGAGTAGCCAGCCTCTGTGGTCACGGCACCTCTGACAGGTGCCCAGGTGCAACGCACCTCCTGCAGGTGCTGCCCACACACCTCATGCTGTGGCCTGGACACCTGCAGACTGCTTGTCCCCGGGGGCCTGAGGAGACCAAGGGGCTGCCTTAACCACCAGGGGAGACCGTGCGGTGGTTGCTGTGAAGGTACTTGGCATCCTTGAAGGCCATTTTTGTTTGCAGGAAAGACTATCAAACATATATTTGTTTAAAATAATAATGTTCCATTTTTTTTAATTTGCAAAGTCATAAACCTAGTTCTTGCACAGTTTTTTTTTTTTAAAAGAGAGAATTTTAATATTTATTTTTTGGCGGACACAACATCTTTGTATGTGGTGCTGAGGATCGAACCCGGGCCGCACGCATGCCAGGCAAGCGCTCTACCGCTTGAGCCACATCCTCAGCCCCACTTGCACAGTTTTTAAGAACAGTTTGCAAAATATTATTTCTATCTAGCAGCCTGGCAATCTGAGAACATTAAGTGTCTGACAGTCACTTTCACAGGCCCTCGTTCTGCGCTGGCTGTGTTCTCAGGCAGCTGACAAGCTCACAGTAGAGGGGGATCTATTGGAAGCCCTGGGACCACAGGGGCACTTGGGAAGACCAAGTCCAGCGCAGGTGAAGTCAACTCTGACTCCGTTTCTCAGCTCGGTTTAAACTGGAGTCACGAGTCTGCACTCCTACAAGCCAAATCCTCCGCAGCACTCATATATGCCAAATGTTTTTTGTTCCTGTTGTTGTTTGTTAGTTTTGATGGTGGAGGCTGAACCCAGGGTTGCTTCTACCACTGAGCTGCACCCACAGTCCTTTCATTTTATTTGGAGACAGGGCCTCACTAAGTTGGCCTTAAACTGTGATCCTCCTGCCTCAGCCTGAGTCCTGGGTACAGGAGTGTGCCACTGCATCTGCATACAGAGCCTTTTTAAAGGACTCCATTCACAACTGGGGTTGTGGCAGAGTGACTTTGCCTTGCTGGCGGCCACACTTGAGAAGTGGCGGATGTACAAGGGATCTGCTGCAGCATTGTTCACCACAACCAGGGGCCAGATGCCCAGCTGGGAGCCAGTCAGACCTGGGGTGTTCTTCTACAGGGCACACGCAGCTCCTACATCATGGATTTTGCATCTGAGGATTCAACCAACTGCAAATCAAAATATTTTTTAAGTGCTGGGGCTGTGGCTCAGTGGTAGCATACTTGCCGGGCATGTGTGAAGCATTGGGTTCGCTTCTCAGCACTATATATAAATTAAATAAAGGTCTAGCAACAACTAAAACAAATTTTAAAAAATATTTTAAAAATTGCATCGTACTGTACTGAATATTGTGAAGACTTTCTTTTTGTCATAATTCCCTAAACAATGTAGTATAATGACTACTTATATGCCATTTACACTGCCTTAGAGGTGTGAGTAATCTAGAGATGATTGGAGCTACATGGGAGAACATGTGCAGGTTATATGCGCTCCCTTTACTACCCCATTTCCTTCCAGGACTTGAGCATCCTGGCATTTAATACCTGAGGGAGGTCCTGGAACAAATTCCCTGCAGATACTGAGGGATACTTGTACTATGGACTGTTATGGATAATCTCTAAAATATATCAACAGGAAAGATCAAGGTGCAGATGTGTAATAGACTACAATCTGTTGTAAAAACAGATTTATGAGCCAGGCGTGGTGGCACAGGCCTGTAATCCCAGCGGCTCTGAAGGCTGAGGCAGGAGGATCACAAGTGCTGAGCCAGCCTCAGCAAAAGCAAGGCCCTAAGCAACTCAGTGAGACCCTGTCTCTAAATAAAATGCAAAAAAGGGCTGGGGATGTGGCTCAGTGGTTGAGTGCCCCTGAGTTCAGTACCAAAAACCAAAAACCAAACAACCACAACAAAACAGATTTATGTACATATCTGGTTGTTTTTTAAATGACGTATCTGGGAAGATTCACAAGAAAATGAAAAACTGCCTACCTCTAGGCAGGGAAAGAGAGGCCGAGGGGCAGAATCAGGAAGAGGATGTCCTACTACAGAGCCACGAGAACGTACTACAGCTGAGTGCTATTCGGAGCCAATGGAAACACCAGCTGAAATTCCAAAACCACAGCTTTTTAAGACTCAGAAGAGCAATCTTTAAGAAGAATATATTTTAATTCAACTTGAAACCACTATCCTAGAGCTTGCACCTGTTGCCTGCCCCATGGGAGGCTGCTGTCCTTCACAGCTCTGCTCCCATGAGCTGGCCTCCATGACATTGGTGACTTGGAATGGCCTTGCCGCCGCGTTGCCTAAGGAGCTCGGTGCGTTGGGCTGGGCCCAGAGCTCCCAGGAAGGGGAGGGGAGCCCTGGAGTGTGCTCAGGTGATGGTGTTATGCTGTGGAGGTGAGGTGTCCCCCAAAAGCTCACGCTTGAGACAGGGCAAGAAGGTTCAGAGGAGAACTGACCGGGTTGGAGAGTCTTAACCAGTGAACCATCCCCTGATGGGATGAAGTGAAATGGTGGGGTGTGGTGGAGGAGGTGGGGATGGGGCGTGGCTCTGGGGCATATGTTATGTATCTGGAGTGGAGACTTTCTGCTTCCTGATCGCCATGTGAGCTGCTTCGCCCCGCCTACGCTCTTCCCCAGGCAGAGCTGGCCGAGGAATGCACAGAGACCTCTGAAACCCCGAGCCCTTATAGAAACCTTTCCTTCTCTGCCATTGTGCTGGCCGTGTCATTTCGTCATAGCAGTGAGAAAACCCACTAAACCATAAGGTAACTGTTAAAGCAAACCTAGTCGATGAGAGTGATCACCACTCTCCTTCATGAGTTGTTTGGAGTGGACTTTCTGGATTTCTGCCCAGGGCCTTTTCTCAGAGCAGATCCTGAGCACAAGCTCCACTGGCCCGAGCCCAGCCTACCTGGTGACTCCTGGCCAGAGGCCAGGTCTGTTCACACCCCAAGGCTCTAGAAATGATTAGATCTCTTGAAAGGACACATTCTCCTAGTTACCAGGGATCACGAATGACGTGCAGGAGTCCGGGTGTTCAGCAACTCTGAAGATGAACCCAGGCGGCAGAGCTGCAGCCTTCCTGCTGCCTGGGAGTCACTGAACCAGGCCTCCCTGACACGGCCTCTGACACCTTTATCAAAGACTCTCCTGCTCTTGTCCTTCAATATTTTTTATTTTTATTTTATTTTATTTTATTTTTTGGTACTAGGAACTAAACCCAGGAGGGCTTAACCACTGAGTCAGCCCTTTTTATTTTATTTTTTTTTATTTTGAGACAGTGTCTCCTTAAGTGGCTTAGTGGCTCACTAAGATGCTTAGGGGCTGGCTAAGTTACTGAGGCTGGATTTGAACTTGTGATCCTCCTGCCTCAGCCTCCCAGGCCTCTGGGATTACAGGCATGCGCCACTGCACTCTGCCTTTGATGTTTGATTTCTGAATAAAAAGCAAAACAAACAGCCAGTGAATATGGGGAAAGGAGAAGACCATGTTTCATTCTGAGGCTTGATTCCCCTGGGGATGATGGACCCACAAGTGGACTGAAGAAAACACCCACACATAATCCCGTTGTCTCGGATTCAGTGGTTTCTGCTGTGAGCAGTGACTACTGAAGCCTGGCCTGGGGACAGCTCTTCTTGGAGAAGTCTGCCAGCCAAGGGCTGCGCCAGGCGCCTCTCCTGGGCCGCAGAGCCCCTAAGCTGCCTCTTCTCCACCATATGCCGGTGTTGCCTGGGATGACTCCCCCTTTTGGTGACCAACCTCAGTCTCTGCTTTTCACAACTGAAACTCAAAGTAGTACAATGTCCTCCTAGTCTCTGTCCCAACACAAAAGTAGCCTCATGTGCCTCCTTATCACACTGAACCATTGGAACGTGCCGATATAGTCAAGACTTTTCATATCTTCACAACTTGGTAGTTTCCTTGCAAAGTACCCAACTGTCTGAACAGCTGTCGTCAACATAGTGAAGTCCAACCTGCCGCCATCCTACTGAAAACGTGCTCTGCAAGGGAGGCCTCCCGCCTTGGCTCCCCGGCTTCACCACATGCACTGCCTTCCAGCAGCCCCCTGCTGAGTTGTAGCAGTGAACTAGTGCAACCTTTCAACAGCAGAAGCACTCTGGAGCCGTCACAAGAACATGAAATAGGCCACGAGAAGGAAGCAGGAAGCCCAGCTCTGTGTTCTGAGGCATTTCAAAACAGCACATCTGTGATCCAGATCAAAACCAACAGACTCAAAAGCACTCCGATGGGACTCAGAGAGAAAGTGGCCCACAGTGGCGCCACCTTGTGGTCACCAGGAAGTGTGGGCCTTTTAGAGGACACTGACACCCTGGACTGTCCCATTAAGCTCCTGAAGCCTGTGTCCACTGTGGCCAGGACCTGCAGCAGCATTACTCTAGTCTTGGATAGGGGGCCCCAGGCAGGATCCCCTAGGAGGCGCCATGTCCTGGGCTCTACTGCCCAGTGTGTCCTTGGGCCAGCTGCTGTGGCCTCCCCCGTCCAGTGTGGATCTCGGCCAAGCTCCAGCTGCTGGAGGTGTGTGCCTGCAGTCCCAGCTGCTTGGGAGGCTTGGGAAGAAAGATCTCTTGAGCCTAAGTTTGGGGGCAGCCCCAGCAACATAGCAAGACCCCATCTCAAAAAAGAAGAAGGAGAAGAAAAGGAGTCCTTCTGCCCCACTCACTTCCCACTAGAAGATAAAAATGCAGACTCTCCAGAACCCCGGCCTGTGGTAAGCTGGCTCCAGCCTGCAGCTCACTCCCCCAGGGCTTAACTCCCATGTCAGGTTCTGGAAATCCCAGCTGCCTTCAGGGTACCACATGCTCCATGGGTCCCCTCTACCTGAAATGCCCTTTCCAAGTGACTACATTAAAATCAGCACCAAACACATCCTGTGCTCACAGCCTTCCAAACAGTGCGCATGTCTTTTGTCTTCTCAGGACCTAGGGACCGGCACTGACTTTGTGCTTGACCGGCTGTGCTGTGGAGAAAGAACCCTGAGCTCCTGGCCAGGGAATCCAGAGTCCAGCCTTGCTCCTGATGGACTACAGGCCTTGGGTAGTCTCTTGGGACATCTGTTTCTCATTTCATTCTATGTAAAGTGGGGGTCACAGACATTCTGCGGAGGGGAGGAGCTTCTTACACTGCACAGAGGCTTCTCTGAGCACAAGCTGTCCTGCAGGCAGGGGCACATCAGAGCAGAGACCATGGTTGGCTCTTGGCAACATTTTGTGGGTTCTGTTCAGCTGTCTTGAGTCCTGGGGAGAATTCCCTGGCCGACTATGGCATGGAAAACATACTGTCGGCTGCTCCATCAAAGGCCACAGCATTCCTTCCCTCAAGGCAATTTAGGCACGCACAGCCCCTGCCCTCAGTTGTGGGTATGACGATGCCTCCATGTGGCACGAGTGCTCAGGGTGGAAAGGCTTCCGGGAACTCAGCAGACCGTGGGCAGAGGCACCGGGTGCAGGGGACTTCAGTCTGACCTGGCCTCTGCTGCCAGCCTGAGCCTCCTGCATCACTTCTCTGACCCCTTGGCTTGATTAAGTCAGTGCTAAGGTCCCTTCCAGGGCTTGCAGTCCATGGACACGTATGGCCTGGATATGTATGATCCAGATAAGACTGGCACTGAGTGGGTTCCTTAAAGACTAAGCTTCGCATAACTTCCACCTTTAAGTAGCTCTGGAATCACTCAATCCACAAATATTAATCCATCTACCCCAGGTGTGGTCTATAGTCCAATCAGATCACTCTCACGAAAGGCACCATCCATGACAAACACTGAGTGAAAGCTCTGTCTATTTGGATGCTGATTTCTTAGGATAAATTTCCTTTTTAAGAAACAAAGTTGTACTTCATTGGAAAAACTAATTAGGAAAGGCACCCGGAGTGAAGCCCTGTGACTCACTTCTTGCTGACTTTGTTTCCCAACTTTTGAATTTCATGCTTCCTGTTTGTATTGCCTGTTCTTTAAAATAATCATGTATATTGGGTTCAATCCCCAGCACCACAAAATAATAATAATAATAAATAAAATAAAAATTAAAATAAAATAATCACATATTTTCTTATGAAATGATACAGTGTCTGGGACTTGTTTTCAAGTGCTCCAGGCTGGGGTCGGCCAGGTAGTGACTGTTACCACAGCTGCGCAGTGAGGACCTGGGGGTTCCTGTTCTACTTTTGGATATGTCTGGAATGTTCCAAAATGAAAATATTAATTAGTAAACATTCCCATTTGTTAAAAGCACACTTAATTACTCACAGACTGCAAATTTTTGCTTTATTCCACCTTTCCCCTGAAAACTGTGTTGGTGTAATGAAAACAAAACCAAATTCCCTATGATGAATCAGTTACATTTTTCCAAGAATTAGGGAAAGAAACCAGAGAGGAATCTGGAGTGCAGTGCCAGCGGCCACCAAGGACAGCAGCAGATGTCGCTTGGGAACACCATCTTCTGTTCTTCCTTGGCGAGTTGGAGCCAGGACAGACACAAAGCAGAGCTTCCTGGGTGCACTGCTGAACAAGCACTTTCCTTGAAGGGCACTTTTCTTGTCTCACTGGCTTTTCCTTTAGGAAAAAAAAGCAAAGCGGTAGACCACCAGTAAGAGCGGGCTTCAGATATGTCTCTCCGAACGGCAAATGGCCTTTGATATTCATATGCTCAGCCAAAAACTGCTGTAGTGTCTCTGATGTTTTTAGCAATGCATTTTTTGAAATAGTTTATGAATAAGTGTTTCTGGCATTGGGCCAGCTGCTGAAATATGCTGGGCTTCAACTGTGTATGGGCTTCCTGTTGCTGCTATAACAAATCACCTCCACTGACCTGGTGGTCAAAAATAGCACCAGCTTGATCTCTTGCAGCCTGGAGGTCAGAAGCTTGGATTCAGTTCCATCTGGGTCAGATCAGAGAGCTCAGCTCCTTCTGGAGTTCCGAGGAGGGACTCGCCCCCACTTTTCCCAGCTTGCCGCACGCGGACAGCCAGGGCTTGGTCCCTCCTGTCTTCACAGCACACTGTTCCTCTCTCATCCTCGGCCCCATCACCTCTGCTCAGCCCTGGCTGTTCTGCTCTCCCTTTTATTGAGGTGTGATAGAGTAAAGATAGGTAGAAAGGAGACCGAAGGAAGGAAAGAAACCTCCACCCCACATCTAAACGCCCATGACCCGACTGACCCGCCAGGCCTGTTTTTCCTCCAGGTCTGCCACTCCCAACTTTCTGAGAACTCTGTTAGAGTTACTGCAAATTCCCTCATCTGTGAAAAGTGCCTCGAGCAGGTTACAGCTGAGGTGCCCTGTTACCTGCACGATGCTCTTTCAGATGTGGTAAAGCAAAGACAGGTGTTTGAAGCAGCCTATCCCACAGGGTACTTTCCAAGTGTTACCTACAGAGCTTTGGAGCAAGTCACGGTCTTAGAGCAAGTTGGCCTGGGACTCTCCCTTCCTATGTATACACTGGTGGTGGGAAGTCGAGCTGTCGCACCAGGGCCATCCAGAGCACCAACACCAGGTTTAAAAGGCCATGTGTCAATCGCAGCTCCTTTTCTATGCTTGGCATGGCTTCTTCTGGTGGCTTCACTTCAGAGACTGTCCCTGGCCCCTGAAAAGCAGAAGGCACATGGACCAACACATGCACAACTCCACCTGGTGTGAGCCAGCTGTGGTAGCTGGCTTCCTGTCACTGTGACAGAATACCTGAAAAGCCTATTTAGCAGGAAGAAAGGCTTGTTGGGCTCATGTAGCAGAGGTTCCAGCCCATGGTCACTTGGCGCCAAGTGACCATTGGTTTGGGCTTCTGGAAGCACAGCATGGTAGGGCGAGAACGCATGATTAGTAAGTCCTGTCCACCTCATGGCGGGTGGAAGGCAAGGGAAGGAGCTAAGGTCCCAGCACCCCTGCAGACACACCCAGGACCCAGCTCTTCCTACCAGGCCTGGCTCCTAGGCCCCAGCACCTCCCAGTAGCACCACAGGCTGGTCACCCAGTCTCTACCTTGTGGGCCTCCAGGGACATGTAGATCCAAATAGTTGTCACCTCTGTTTCCTTTTTGTACTGACAGTGAACCACGAATTCATGCTCACTGAGACCACGGCAGCAATAGGGAAAGAAGTGTGTGGAGCAGAACAGGGCAGCCCTTCCAACCATTCCCTCCTGCTCGCCTTCCAGGTTCCCCTCAGGAGATCAGACGCGTGGTTCTGTGGACGGATGAACCCCCCCCCCTTGCTCTGCTCCACCCAGCACAGCTAGCAAGACTGCTGCCCTTTCCCGCCTCACTCCCCATTACAGACTCTGTTTTGGGGCATTTTTTATGTTTTTTAGTTGTAGATGGACATAATACCTTTATATTTATCCTTTCATTTTTATGCAGTGCTGAGGATCAAACCCAGAGCCTCACACGTGCTAGGCACGTGCTCCGCCACCAAGCCCCAGCCCCAGCCCCTGTCGGAGCATTTTCAAGAGCAGAAAGAGATGCCATTTTGCAAAGCAAAGGGTTCCATAGATCCCTCTGGAAAAGGAGAGGAAAGCCCAGGCCACGGAGCCTGGAAGACAGAAGCGCTCAGAGTGGGCAGGGGCAGGGAGTGTGGCTGGGCTGCAAGAGGGAGAGGGGGCAGGTGATGCAGACCCCAGGGGAAGCCACCAGGCAAAGCTGGGGCACCCACAGGTAGCGTTCTCACAGGCAGCAGCCTCTGTCTTTAGGGTCTGGCTACCTTTGGAGGGTCAGGTGATCTGAGCCTTTGTTTGGTTCTTAGGTGGGCTTGGGGGGCCCACTGGGCTGGCATGGTACAGAGGGAAGGAGGCCACTGCAGGCTGCATAGGCAGCTCCACCACACCTCGGGGCAACAGGGAGACCTTACAGTGAGGAGCATGTCCCCAAGCAGGAACAGTGAGAGGGCCTGGCCTGACTTAAGACGGGCTCTTAAGACGGGCTTGCCTCTTGTGGGGGACTTAAGACGGGCTTGCCTCTTGTGGGGGACTTGGCTGCGTTTGTCCTCCAGGTCAGGTTCACATGCACACCCTTATAAAAAGCACCAGTGGACTCCTACTAACTTACTTTTCTGTGACTTGCTTTCCCCTTAATATTCTAGAGCATTCCCTGTCAGCTCATGGGGAACACCGATTCTTCCAGGCACACACTGTGCATCTTCAACGTTCGCAGGCTGCTCCTGGCCCTCCCTTCTCTCCTGCGGCTGATTTAGGTCAGGGAGCAGGAAATGAGGGCTGCTCGGGGCAGGCAGGGGACACACTGGCCACTCCCCTGGGCTTGCCCTACCTTGTCCATGCACTGCCCTTTGGAAGCCCCCTTGCTACTCACCAGCCTAATCCTGGGGGAGCAGCCTCAGCCTCTGCCCTGCTGTGGAGGGGAGGTCAGGGAAAGTTGGGGGAAGTCCCCAAATTCCATCCTTTTGAAAAATGTTTCTATTTGTTTTTGGTTTCCATAGTGCTGCAGCATGAGCCTAGAAAACTTTCAGAATGTTTTAGTGATGTCCAATCTCCTTCCCCTTTTATTTCTTTAACTCTTTTTTTTTTTAAGAATCAAAGACAAACTTCAAACGCTTTGCATGTCAACTTCATCCAGTTCAACGCTTTTATATGTGTTGCCACAAAATTCCCAGAAGCAGTCATGTCAAAGCAGTCTTTGCAAAAGGAGGGGGAAAACTTTGTTTCAAATGTCATTCATCAGCTCTTGAAATATAATACTCACCTTTGGAAATCACGCTTCTCTAAATTAATCGCCTCCAGATCACAGTGGGGCTTTTCTTTCACAGAGCTTTCAAACAACCTCAAATGTCATGTCAACTGGCAATTTCCCCCCTAAGAATGAAACCAAATCTCCTTAGTAGTGAATTAGTGGGTTATGGGTGGGGCTGGGGATCAAACCCAGGCAAGTGCTTTGACACTGACCTCACCCTCTACCCTGAACTGGCTCTTATAGATGAATAAAAATGGACGACAGCTGAGGGCCTGGGCAGGACCGCAGGCACCCAGCCAAGCAGGCGTGTCTTCAGGAGTTTCAGCTCCTCCGGGGGCATCTGCCCGGCTGACTCTGCTCTCCTCACCCCCAGGGAAAACACACTGGCCGGCCTTGTGGGGGGACCTTCCAGGAGAGACTGAGGGGGACTGGGCTCATCCTAAAGTCAGCATGGAGAAGGTTTCATAAATACAAGTCCGGGTCTTTTAAAAACTGCACCACTGGATCTTCATTCCTGCTCCCAGTGTGGGGTGACAACCCACTGTGAGTCTCATCCAGAAAGGTTGGAGGGAGGCCTGGGGGAGCAGGGGCCCCACGTTTCCCACTCCCGGAAGCAGCATTTCTTGGTGAGTCCTGGAATAGTTTCAAAGCAATGGCTTAATAAATCAGGGGTTGGGGTGTATGTGTGTGTGTGTGTGTGTGTGTGTGTGTGTGTGTGTGTGTGTGTGTGTGTGTGTGTGGTGTTGGGGGTGAACCCGAAGCTTCGTGGATGCTAGACAAGTGCTCTATCACCAAGCTACATCCCCAGTCCCCATAGATCAGGTGTATTGGAGCAGGACAGCTCTTCTCAACTGATGGCTAAAAGAGGTCAGTGTTTTTACTTCGATTTTTAAAAAAAATAATGCAGCAATTACTTCTTTAAATTTTCAGCCTTAAACAGATTGTTTACAAGCCACTAAATGGTTATTCAAGGATCAGATCAGATGAATCAGCTCATGTGTTAGTCACTGGGGAATTTATCACTCAGCAGATGCAACTGGCTAGTTGGGTGGTATTAGCTTTCTGTTACTATTACATAATACTTGTAATAATCAACTTAGAAAGAGAGAAAGCTAAGGGGGAAAGTGAATTGAAATGTGTTTAACGTGCATTTCAAATCTAATCTCAACCCATACCAATCCTTCCTTAAATGAATTACCAGAATAATCTTACCAAAAATCAACCTAATCATTTCATTGAGAGAAAGAAAGAGGGAGAGAGAGCGAGGAAAGGCTTATTCTGACTCATGGTTCCGGAGGCCTCAGGCCATGATATCATAATATGTTGGCCCCTTGCTTTGGACCTCTGGTGAGGCAGCATGTCATGGTGGAGCATGGGGTGGGGCAGAGCCTCTCACCTCATGACCAGGAAGGAGAAGGAAGGGGCCAGGTTTCTCTGTCGCCTTCAAGGGCATGCCCCCCAGTGACCTGGACACCTCCTGCTAGGTTCCACCTTGTGAGAGCTCCGCCACCTCCCAATGACACTGTGGGCCTCTGACAAGTGGCTGTTGGGGACCAGTCCAGACCCACACTGTATGGCAGGGGGCTGGCATACTGAGCAGTTTTCGTTCTTTAACCCTCATACATTCAGTCTAATTTACTGCATATAAAACTACTGCTCAAGGTGGGGAAGCAGAGGGAATGGAATGAGAGAAAATATTTGCAAGTCAATTATCTGCTAAAAGTTGAGCCTCCAGAGTACATGAGAAGGCCTGCAGCCCTACCACATGCAAGAGCAAGCCCCCCAGTGAGGGAAGGGCACAGGGCTCACACAGGAGGTACTCCTCCAAAAAAGATTCAAAACAGCCTAGGGAGATGCTAAACATCGCTCATCACCAAGGAAGTGCAAATCAAAGCCACAATGAGGCACCATGTCACACTAATCAGGATGTTTATTACAGAATAACAAAATTATAAGCATTGATGAGGGTGGCAAATTGGAACACTGAAAAAACTAGACTTATCATTAAAAAAAAACATTAAAAAACATAGACTAATCATAATGAACCAGCAGTTCTACTTCTGGCCCTTTCCCCAAAAGTCAAAAGCAAGGACTCAAACAAATATTTAAATATATCTATACCAATGTTCACAGCAGTATTATTCACAGTAGTCAAAAGGTAGAAATATCCAAAATGTCCAAGGGCAAACACACACCTCAGCAAAGCATGGTGTAGACACACAAGGAATGGCAAACCCGTCTGTGGGCACAGGGCTGATCCCCAAGGCCTCACTGAGACACAAAAAGACTGGGACAGCACCCTTCCACCCCAGAGTGGGTGCAGGTCAGAGGCCCAGGGGCTCAAATGGCCTCTGGAGCCAGCCTCAGCAACTCAGGGAGACCCTGCCTCTAAATAAAACACACAACAGGGCTGGGGATGTGGCTCAGTGGTCCAGTGCTCCTGGGTTCAATCCCTGGTGACAAAAAAAAAAAAAAAGCAACCTTTTTTTCTTTTCTTTTTAAAGAAAGGGTGCATATTTTGCTATTCTGGGTGGAGTTTTCTACATATAGCCAATATTTCAAGTTTGTTTTGATTTCTTGTTATTTTTGCATTATTTTGGGGGTTCCCACTTTCAAATGTATGGCATGATTTTTAACTTGTATTTCCCTACCCTTTTACCATTGCCCTTTACCATAATGGAATATCCCTCATCATCTCTAGTAATGTTCCTACTCTAAATTTGGCTGTTATGTCTGTTTCCAACTTGTTTTGTTCTTCAGTGCTAGTGATGGAACCCAGGGCCTGACACATGCTAGGGAGTGCTCTACTACTGAGCCACACCCCAGCCCTCATTCCCTTAGGTAGGAGTCCAGGGGCACCAAGATGGCGGAGGCAGGGCCTGAGAAGCCTGCCTGCCAGGAAGGGGGCCCAGGCCTGTAGTCCCAGCAGCTCAGGAGGCTGAGTCAAGAGGATGGTGAGTTCAAAGCCAACCTCAGCAACTTAGTGAGGACCTGAGCAACTCGGTGACACCCTGTCTCTAAATAAAATGTAAAAAAAGGGGATGTAGCTTGGTGGTTAAGTGCCCCTGGGTTCAAGCCCTGGTACTGGTTCCTTGCCCCCACCCCAAAAAAGGGAAAATTCTAGGCTACATGTATTTTATTGAAGTTAAAAAAGGAAGACGACTAAGGAAGACGTGGTTCACTTAGGTAGTTACTTTGTAAGAGTTAACGAGGAGAATTTTTAAAAATCATGTTTTAAGTTCCTGTCAAGACATTTTCCTCTAGATCCATACCCTGTGATCACGATTCTCACACAGCACATCAAACTGTCATTGGTTCTCTAAAAACGAATAATTGAAGAGAAAACAGAATTTTAAACAATCAGTCTGGTTTTTCACCTCTACTCACAATGTGTGATTTCTGAACAAAGGCAATGAAGAGCGGTTGAAATCTTCCCCATCTCTTCATTTAGAAACAAAAGAGAAATTTTATAAAAATAAACTGGGTCTTTTGTAGCCCCAAATTGCAAGCATTGGAAACAGCTGCTTGGTCTATTTTTGATGGCATAATGCAAGATACGCCTCCATTTAATTTTTTTTTCTCATTTCAACTAATTTTTAGCACTATGATACATGTGACTTGCTTTTTAAACACTCTGAACTGAGCAGACTTGGGATGACGAAAGCCCACTTAGGCTGCCTCCCCCACCCCCAGGCCTGCTCCCTGAGGCCGGCCTTCTCCTGCACTTCACTCCTGCGGATCCTCCATGAATCCACAGACGCAGTTAGGTGGCACTACTTTCCTTTGTCCCCATTTTGGTTGGTGCCTTGTAGTTGTATATCATGGTGGGGTTTGTTGTTATGCAAACGCACATGCACACAATCTAACCACACCACTGGGCCAGTGCGCTCCCCAGCCTTCTCCCCCCACACCACTCCTTTCCTCTACTCATCTCCCTTGGATTTTTCATGAGATCACCCTTCTTTCCCTTTTTCCTTCTCTAGCTTCCACATTTGAGAGAAAACATACAACCCCTGACCTTCTGATTTTGGCTTATTTCACTTAAAATAATAATGTTCTCCAGTTCCTTCCCTTTTCCTACAAATGACCTAATTTCAATTGTCTTTATGGCGAAATACGTCTCCATTGTGTATCTCTACCACTTTTCTTTGTCCGTCCATCTGTGGAAGGAAGCCCAGGCTGGCTCCATAGTTTGGCTGTTGTGAATTGTGCCACTACTTTTAGACTAAATAAATACCATCTAACAACGACTTGCTCAAAAAGATGACAATGTAAACCACATGATTGCCCTTGATTTTTATAGCTAATTTAGTTTTACTTATTCTATTTGTTAGTCTTTGTAACTTGAAATAGTGCAACTTTGGTTCCTGTACTGAATGCTTTGTAGGTTGTAGGGAATCAAACCTGGGGCCTGGTGCATAAGGACTGATTCTAAAATTTATTTGAAATGAAAGCATCTAGAATATCCAAAAGTATCTCGAAAAAGAGCAAAACATAAGCGGTTATAATAATGACTTAAAGAGCACTATTATGTTGTCGTCATGATTAGGGCACTGGTAGAACAGTAGATGAATTGGTTCAACAGAACAGAGAGCCTAGAATCACACAGGCGTTTGGTCAGTTGGTTTTGATTTCTATATTTGTGGTGCTGAGGACAGATCCCAGGACCTCCTATGGGCCAGGCAAACCCTGCCACTGAGCTGTATCTCCAGCTCAGTCATTTAATTTTGGGAGGATTACTATGGACTGAACCCAAAGGTGCTTAACCACCGAACCACATCTCCATCTCTTTTTATTTTTTATTTTGAGACAGAGCCTCACTAAGTTGCTAAAGCTGGCTTTGAACTTATAGTCCTCCTACCTCAGCCTCCCAGGTTGCTGGGATTACAGGCCTTAGCCACCACGTCTGGCTGAGTCATTTAATTTTTGATCACAACTTTCCAATGAGACGTTGGGCTGTAGCTCAGTGGTAGAGTGCTTACGTAGCACATGTGAGGCACTGGGTTCCATCTTCAGCACCACATGAAAAAAGAATAGACTAATAAAATTATTGTGTCCACCTACAAACTAAAAAAAATTTTTTTTTAAAAAGCTCTCTAATGAGGAAAAGAAAAGCTTTCATAAATGGTACTAGAATGACTAGAATGTTTATAAAGGAAAAAAAAAAAACAACTTTGATCTGTACATCATCCTTACCTAAGAAATAATTTGAAATGTATCAGAGACCTAGACTGAAAAACCAAAACCATAATCTTTAGGGGAATATCTTCATAATGGGGTAGCACCCAAACCTATGACCACTATATGTTTTTTCTCTGTGCATACATACCTGTGATAAAAGTTTAACTTATAAGTTGGGCACAGTAAGAGATTAACAAATATAACTAACAATAAAATAGAATAAGTACTACAACACACAGTAATCAAAGTTATGTTCATGTAGCTTCTCTCTCCCTCTCTCTCACCTACCCCTTCCACCCTGCTCTCTTCATTTTCAAAATATTTTACTGTGATGCACTTGCCCTTCTTGTTGACTTCAGGTAACTAAAACCTCAGAGAGTAAAACCACAGAGAAGGAGGAAGTTCTGTAAAATCTTGGAGAAAGATACGTATACAAATCCCAATGAGGTTAGAGATATTTTACTGTGAACAGAGCTTGTTAATGAAGATAAGATTGGAAAAATATAACTCAAGGCCAAGTTTGAACAGTCTTTTCAGTAACCATAAATGAGCTATTAATCCAGAGATTTCTCTCAGAAAGGAGAGATTGAGAAAGGGGAGATAGGAATGAAAGATGATGGCAAGAGCCAGGTGCAGTGTGCACACCTCTCATCCCAGCTACCGGGGAGGCTCAGGCAGGAGGATTCCAAGTTCAAGGCCAACTTCAGGACCTTAGCCAGACCCTGTCTCAAAATAAAATTAGTGAACAAAACAGCTGGCAGCATAGCTCAGTGATGGAGCATATGCCTAGCATTTATGGGGTCCTGGGTTTGTTTCTAGCTTGGTATTAATGAAATATTTTAAAATGTGTCTATTTGCTACATAAAATCAATAAAAGGAAGATATCTTTTAAAATTATGATAGACAAGTGTACACGTTACTTTATGCATACAAATAATTCCCTAAATCCATCAAAATTCCAATAAGTCAAAAACGTGTTTTTAAATTGTGACTGTATTGCATATGACAATTCTGTGAGCTCAGAAATTCAACTTAGGACTCTGTTGCATTACATGTTTTTCATGTTGTATGTCTTTCTGAATTTATGACATGATTCTGGCAACTTCTAGAATGCTTTTAATATTGACACAGACTGTTACATTATTTCCCTGGAAACATATAAGTTACTTTGTATCACAGTTCTTGCCTTCGAAGCCCTGTTTTGGCTAAGGCCCTTTTTTTGCTTCAACTTCAGTGAGGAGATAGACTGACTCCCTGACACTTGAAAACTAGAAATTCATTTGTTAAAGGAGCGTGTCCCATGCATGGTGGAATCCAGCAGGACTGAAATCTCCAGTGCTGGCTACCAAGGGAAAGAGGTGGGGACAGACAGGAAGGAAAGAGACGCAGACAGGGCCGCAGCCCAAGGTCTGCCTCATGACATACAACGTTGACTGAGCAACACCACTCAGCGCTTCCGAAAGCCTGGGAGGTGAGGTGGGGGTTTTCAGGTGAGTCCCCGTGGTGTGTCAAGATGGACAGAATACCTTTATTTGATTTGTTTATTTTTATGTGATGCTAAGGACAGAACCCAGTGCCTCACACATGCTAGGCAAGTGCTTCACCAATGAGCTGCAGCCCTAGCCCTATAATTTATTCCATGACACAAATTTTAACTTTATTCCCCCAGAAATGACTGAACAAATCATTGTCTTCATGACTTTTGGTGGAAACTTAAAATAACTATGCTGAGCTGGATGAATGGAAGTAAGTTTTCCAAGGAATCTCCATACTTTTCCATATTGGTGGCACCAATTTGCAGTTCCTAAAGTGTAATCTCGCTTCATAGTTTACTTACTCTTGGAAAGTCTTTAGGACTTGGATGGAACCAGATAAGGTGGTGTTCACTTATTTTCTTTTTGTATTTTATTCTATTTTTTAATTAAATTATTTATTTATTATAATTAATTATACACGATGGAAGAATGCAATTCATTTCATATTACACACATAGAGCACAATTTTTCAAGTTACTGATTGTACACAAAGTATTTTCACGCCATTTGTGTCTTCATACATGTACTTTGTGTAATGATGCTAACTATTCCACCATCAATCCTACCCCCTTCTCCCCTTCCTTCCCCTCCCTCCCCTTTGCCCTATCTAAAGTTCCTCCATTCCTCCCATGCTCCCCACATTGCCATTATGAGTCAGCAACCTCATATCAAAGAAAACATTTGGCTTTTGGTTTTGGGGGATTGGCTTGCTTCATTCAACATTATGTTTTCCAACTCCATCGATTTACCTGCAAATTCCATGATTTTATTCCCTTTAATCCATTGTGTATATGTACCACAGTTTCTTTATCCACTCATCTACTGAAGGGCATCTGCATTGGTTCTACAGTTTAGCTCTTGTGAATTGTGCTATAAACATTGATGTGGCTGTGTCCCTGAAGTATGCTGTTTTTAAGTCCTTTGGGTATAGACCGAGGAGAGGGATAGCTGGGTCACATGGTGGTTCCATTCCCAGTTTTCCAAGGAATCACATACTTTCCATATTGGCTGCACCAATTTGCAGTCCCTCCATCAATGTATGAGTGTGCCTTTTCCCCCACATCCTCACTAACACTTACTGTTGTTTGTATTCTTCATAGCTGCCATTCTGACTAGAGTGATATAAAATCTTAGTTTTGATTTGCATTTCTCTAATTGCTAGAGATTTGAACATTTTTTCATATGTTTGTTGATTGATTGTAGATCCTCTTATGAGAAGTGTCTGTTCAGTTCTTTGGCCAATTTATTGATTGGATTATTTGTTTTTTTTAAGGTTTTTGAGTATTTTATATATCCTAGAGATTAGTGCTCTATCTGATGTGCTTGAGGTAAAGATTTGCTCCCATTCTGTAGGCTCTCTATTCACTTCACTGATTGTTTCTTTTACAGAGAAAAAGCCTTTTAGTTTGTATCCATCCCATTTATTGGTTCTTAGTTTTAATTCTTGTGCTATAGGAGTCTTATTAAGGAAGTTGGGGCCTAATCCCACATGATGGAGATTAGGGCCTACTTTTTCTTCCATTAGGCTCAGGGTCTCTGGTTTAATTCCTAGGTCCTTGATCCAACATTATGTTTGGGTTGAGGGTGTTCACTTATTTTCAACAATCAGCCAACATGATGGCCAGCCTGTGTTGTCTTCTCCATCTGGTCTATAATGAAGCAGAGGGGGAAAGTCTACAAATAGAACAAGCTCTGCTGTTTTCTTTTGAGGAGGAGGAATTAACAATCTATCAGAAACTCAGAAGGAAAGGAGGAATTTAAAAGTAATTTGATCTTGACCTCCGCAGGGAATGAGAAAGAGGAACTTAGCAGAGATGTACAGGTATAAAGTGAAGCGTTTCCATGACCCATTCCCCCGTGCCAGATTTCAAGTCACATCATTAGTGTACCTTCACTGTTAATCTCAAGGACTGCAGGGAACATTCAAACACAGTCATAGTCAAATACAAGAATAACTGTCTTCAGCTCAGCATGCTCAGGAGGCTCAGACAGGAAAATCTCGAGTTCTAAACCAGCCTCAGCAATGGCCAGGCACTAAGCAACTTAGTGAGACCCTGTCTCTAAATAAAAAAATACAAAATAGGACTGAGGATGTGGCTCAGTGGTCGAGTGCCCCTGAGTTTAATCCCCCACACCTAAAAAAAAAAAAAAAAGAATAACTTCCCTCTATAGTGTTAGCTAGAAAGCACTCAGTGTGATCTAGGACTTTCAGAGATGGAGGGTTAAACCCAGACAGACTGGCTCCCAAGTTCATGCTCTCAGTCACTGTGTTGTCACATGTGTTAACTTACATGTAGTTCTTGACCCAGTGGTTCTGTGCGTGGCAGATGTTGGCATCATAAACAGAGGAAGAAGACATTCATAGTACCTGAGAACACATGCTTTGGTGGGCAGTGTCACTTTGTGCCTAACACCAAAAAGGGGAAAGCCCGAGGAGGAGGGCAAGTCCTGACCAGGCGCAGAAGCCCTACACCCAGCTGTGGCTAGGACTAGGCTTCCTGGTTTCGTGTATCAGGAGACCCTCCTTCTTGGTTTTAGGTTGAATGTGATTTCTGTCACTTCCTACCAAGAGTTCTAGTGGCTGTGTTGCACAAAAATGGATTAATCACCTACTGCATGCCAGGTGCTCTACCAGTCATTAGAATCAGGCTGAGGAGTGGCCGAAAAGACAGCTGGTTCATCCGCAGCTTTCATTTGAAATGATGGGTAGAGCCTGGAGGGGCATAACACATTATTTCAGAAATCAAGGAGGTTCTTGCAAATAAATGGCTAAAAATTATTTTTGGGGCCTCTTATCTAGGGGCAGAGTCTGTTTTTCCATTCCTGGCATCTGGGACTTGGCATGTGACTTGCTTTGTGGAGGACATCTTCTCACAATGGGCCTCACACTATGATCTGGTGAGATCGAGACCCTGTGCAGAGCAAGGCAGAGAAAGACCTCCAGGGTCATGTCCCTGTAAGATTAGACTTGACCCTGAGAAGCTTCTCGAAAGCTCTTTAGGCAAACAAGAAGTAGAACAGACACCCCTTCAAGAAGCTTTGATGGGGGCCGGGACTGTAGCTCAGCGGTAGAGCACTTGTGAGGCCCTGGTTAGATCCTTAGCACCACATATAAATAAATAAAATAAAGTTATCGTGTCCAACTACAACTAATAAATAAATAAATAATGAAAAATTTTTAAAAAATTTAAAAAAGAAGAAGCTTTGAATCAACTGATGAGACAATTGCAAAGAAAAGACCCAAATGCTTTCTTTTAATTTCTATTGCTACTGGCTATTCCACGAGCATTAAACACCCCTTGGATTTCAGTACCATGAAAGAAAAGATCAAGAACAGAGATTTCAGTCCATGGAAGAACTAAAGGATAACTTCCAACTAATGTGCAACAATGCTGTGATTCATAACAAGCCAGAGACCATTTACTGTAAAGTTGCAAAGAAGCTTTTGCACTCAGGAATGAAAATTCTTAGCTAGGAAAGAATCCAGAGCTGAAGGAGAGCATAGACTTCACGGCAGACTTGCAGAAAACTCAAAAGCAGAAAGAACAGCTGCCTGGCAGAGTAGGGAGGACAGAGGCTACCAGCCATGGCAGGGGGGGGGCGGGCTCTGCAGACGCCAAAACCCAAGCCTTCAAAAGTCCCAATAAGGACCATACAAAGAAAGACTCAGATGTGCTTAAGATAGTGGAGAAGCAGCGCCTCCAAAAGGGAAGAGGAGCAGACTGACCGGTCTGTCCAAGACTCAGGTGGGAGCTGACCCAGCGGCCAGCCAACTGTTAGTGCCAATTTGAAAGAAGAAAACCAGGTGGAACAGGAGCCCTGGGACTTCTCCACCATGTGGCTCTCCTTGTAGGAGAACCAGGCGACTGCCCTGTGAGACTGGGAAGGCTAGCGGGAGGCTTCCCTCTGCAGTGAATGCCTTGCAGCTGTTCCAAGGGCATGAACGGAACAAAGTGACCCCAGTGTTATACTCAATTGTGGACCCCACGGTTCTCATGCCCCACATTACGACTCCACATTGGCAAACATCCCTCAGGATGAGCCTGATTTAATCTACTCAACCCCTGGGAAGACTCTGACCTTCCAAGTGATTTCAGCAGCCGTGAATCTTTGGCCACATGCCAAGATAATCCATCTGTGAAGGCAGATAGTTTACTGGATGTTTCAACAGAAGGAGGGCAGGAGTCGAGACATCACTGCCTCAAGAAGAAGGCCAGGTTAGGACCCTGGATTACATAAGTAGAGCCAGCAGGCATTTTGCGCTCATGACAGGCTTGCAGCACTGCAAGCAGGAACACCCTGGTGCTCCAGGTGAAGTGCGGTCCTGAAGAGGCCGAAGTGTTTCCGAGAAACACCAGGAGATTGCTGAGGGAGCTCCAGGAAGCTTAGAACAAGCGACCAAGTACCAGACCCCCTCCCAGTATAACCTGTCCCTTGGGTCTATGATACAGAGAAATGCACCTCGCCAAACAGGTGACTAATAATCTTGAAGAACTTGCCCAGCAAGTAACTCCAGGTGCCTTGTAAGCATGCATGGAGTTGAAAAAGCAATGGGGATTTCCATTCCTTCCCCATTGTAGAGAACAATTGCGCAGATCACACGGAAGGTTATGAAGGAGCAGGGACCTGAAGCCACTGGTATTTGATTATATATTATGTACATTTTTTTTTCATTCTGAACTTGGAAATGCTTTTGAAAATATCTTAACTATTTGTAGATTGTGCTTTTAATTAAACTTTGCAACAGTTAATTTTAATGCTCCAGATATTGAACTTCTATGAGGTAACAAAATTTGAACCTGGGAGAGGGCTGTGCATACTAGCAAAGTTAGCCCTTGGCCTTTCCCCAGGGTGTGTCGGAGGATGTGACAGAGAACCTTGGAACATGCCTTTTTCACGGTCATCCCTTAAAAAGAAAGTCCTCAAAATAACTGAAATCCTTAATGTTCCACATTTTCCACAATTCCCCACTAAAGAAATTAAAACCAAATTGTTCCTGAAAATAAGTTAAATAAATAAATGATATTGTAAATGGGGGAATAAACAATGCTTGTGTATAGGGAATGGGGGCAAATCTAGTGTGGAGAGACCATTGCAGAGAGACTGTTAGCCATGGTATTGCCCCAGCTAAACCCACTGCCAATTGTGAGTGACCACAAGCAAGACCAGAGTAGTTGTTTACAGCAGCAAGGAATGAGGGGAACCCTTACAAAAAGGAAAGGCAGAGTCCTGTGGTTCTGGTGTTGTTTTTCTAATGCGTTCCAAAGGTCTTATCTTTTAAACACAGCACACCAAAAAAAAAAAAAAAAAGGAAATTTCTGCCAGATTATATGCCTATAATCCCAGTGATGTGGGAGGTTGAGGCAGGAGGATTTCAAGTTCCAGGTGAGCCTGGGCTGCTTAGCAAGCCCCTGTCTCAAAATAAAAAGTAAAAAGTAAAAAGTAGGCCTGGTGTGGTGGTGCACACCTGCCTGTACTCCCAGTGGCTTGGGAGGCTGAAGCAGGAGGATCACAGGTTCAAAGCCAGCCTCAGCAACTTAGTGTGGCCCTGAGCAACTCAGCGAACCCCTGTCTGTAAATAAAAAAATATAAAAAGGGGTGGAGATATGACTTAGTGATTAAGCTCTCCTGAGTTCAATTCCTGGTACCAATAATAATAATAATAATAATAATAATAATAATAATTTAAAAAATAAATAAATAAAAAGAGCTGGGATGTATCAAAAAAGAAGTCCTATAACTTCATTTAAAAAATAAAAAATAGCATTTCTGAGACGTAATTCAAGTGTCAGAAAATTGACCCTGTTAGAATGTATGATTCATGGAGGTTATTGGTCTGCATTTCTGTTTTGTGCTGATGTCCATGGCTATTACCAAGGTCATACAGGCCTCATAAAATGAGCTGGGAAATGTTCCTTATTCCTCTATTTTCTAAAAGAGCTTTAATAGATTATGTAATTTTTTTCTTAACTATCTTACAGAATACACTAGTGAAGATAACTGGACCCGAGTTTTTCTTTGTGGAAAGAATTGTATTTTTTAATTTAATTTTTCAAAACTCAAAATGTGTCTGTTAAGTTTTTCTAAGTGGAATGCAGGGTGCACGCCTGTCATCCCAGAGACTCAGGAGTCTGAGGCAGGAGGATCGAAAGCTCAAGGCCAGTCTGGGCAACTTTTAGTAAGACCCTGTCTCAAAATGAAAAATAAAAAGGGCTGGGATGTGGGCTTGGTGGTAGAGTACTTGCCCAGCTTGTACAAAGCCATCCCCAGAACCACCAGGTGGGAAAAAAGGATTTTCTGAAGTCAGCTTTAGTCATTCCTTCTCCCTAAGAATTCCTCCATTTTCATCTAAATTTTTTTTTAATTATTGTAATTTTGATTTTCATATTTCTTTCTAATGCTCATCATTTCCGTTAAGTCTGTAGTGTTCTCCCTCTTTTTATACATATTTTTTGTAATTAAATATTTTATTTGAAAATAAAATAAAAGCCAAGGGGTGGAAAGCCGCATTCCATCTACTGATTCCTGGTGCATATTTTTGCTCCACACTGATTTCCTATTATTAAGAGTAATTAGACTACCACCACTGTGTTACACAACAACATTTGCTTTGGTCTTTCAGAATCACTATGCAAGGCAAACTATGCATATCATAAAGCAAATTTTCACAAATGTCAGAAATACATGAATGGATTCAAGGCTTACAGAGGAAACATGTGCCCCAAATCATAACTTCAGGGACCTGCTGGCTGAATGTATGCAAACTCGTGAAATCAGAGCTACTTTTGCTAGATATCTCAATGCTGCCAGTGCAACCCCAGCCACCCTTGCTACTCTCAAGATTGCAAATTCAGACAATCCCTCTCTTTTCATTTCTATTTTGGTAATTTATGTCTTCTTTCTTTTCCTTAGCCCAGCTAAAAGTTTATCAATTCATTCTCTTTTTTTTTTCTTTTTATACTGGGAATAGAACTGAGGGGCACTTAACCACTGAGCCACATTCCTAGCCCCCTCCTCCCTTTTAAATAATATTTTATCTCTTAGTTGTAGTTGGACATAATACATTTATTTTTATGTGGTGCTCACACGTGCTAGGCAAGCACTCTACCACTGAGCCACAACCCCAACCCCTTCCCAGCCCTCTTTTATATTTTATTTAGAGGCAGGGTCTTTCTAAATTGCTTAGGGCTGACTCTGAACTTGCAATCCTCCTTCCTCAGCCTCCCAAGTCTCTGGGATTACACGTGTGCACCACTGCACCTAGCCTAATTTGTTTTTTTCAAAGAACAAGTTTTTGGGTCATTTTTCTATTTTCTTCTGTTCCTAACTCATTAATTTGTGTTTTCTTCATCATTTCATTTCCTTGCTTCTATTCAATTTAATTTATACTCCTTCTACCTTCTGAGCACCTTGGTTCTAAGATAAGTGTGGCATGTCACCGACTTTCCTCCCAAGTGTAGCTATAGGTCCCTCCCTTCACGTGGAAGTGTAGCTATAGGTCCCTCCCTTCACGTGGAGGTGTAGCCAGGTGCTGTAGTACATACTTATAATACCAGAAGCTCGGGAGGCTGAGGCAGGAGGACCACAAATTCAAAGCCAGCCTCAGCAACTTAGCAAGGCCCTAAGCAACTCAGTGAGACCCTGTCTCAAAATAAAAAGTAAAAAGGGCTGGGGATGTGGCTTAGTGGTTAAGTGCCCTGGGTTCAATTCCTGGTACCAAAAAGATAATTTTTTAAAAATAACATGTATATTTTGTTATTCTAGGTGGAGTTTCCTACATATGACTAGTATTTCAGTTTGTTTTCATTTCTTATGATTTTTGCATTATTTTAGGGGGGGTTCCTATTTTCAGATGCATGGTTGTGTTTCCCTACCCCTTTGCCATAGTCCTTACCCTTTCCCATAATAAAACATCCCTCTTTGTCTCTAGCAATATTGTCATTTAAGTCTACTTTTACATCTGGCCGTGCCTCCTAATGACTGCTTACATGCTATGTATGTTTCCAACTTATTTGATTTTCAGCACTAGAGAAGGAACCCTGGGCCTGACACAAGCTAGGCAAGTGCTCTACTACTGAGCCACACCCCCAGCCCTCATTCCTTTAGGGACTCCAAGATGGTGGAGGCAGGGCCTGAGAAGGCTGTCCCAGGCAGGGGGCCAAGGCCTGTAGTCCAAGCAGCTCAGGAGGCTGAGTCAGGAGGATCGTGAGTTCAAAGCCAACCTCAGCAACTTAGCGAGGACCTGAGTAACTGAGACTCTGTCTCTAAATAAAATGTAAAAAGAGGGCTGGGGATGTGGTTCATGGTTAAGTGCCCCTGGGTTAAAAATCCCTGGTACCAAAAAAAAAAAAAAAAAAAAAAGGAACCTGTGTTAGTCAGGACCTTTCACATAAAAGATATATAACCAAATCGGTTATAACTCTTACAATTTTAATACCAACTGTCTTAGATGACACAGGAAGTTGATGGCTCAGGACTCTTAAGAGGGTGCACAGTATAAAATGGCGAGGTTTGATATTGCAGTGCTCATGATGCCACCACACAATGTTTCTCATTTACTTCATCCTCAGGCCCTGCTGGTGTCCTCCCCTAAATTCTCATCCCTCTCTGGCCACTGCTTTTCCGGACCTCAGATGCTCATATTACATACAAGAGCATGGAGGCTGCAGTGCTTTAGAATCCCCAACCCAGGGGATTGTGTGCTCTTTGGTTCTGGTTGGGTTACATGATGACTACTGAAATTCTTGGTTGCCAGAAGGCATGGCCATGCTGCTGCCTCCGCTGAGAAGGCCGTCCACACCTCTCAGTAGTGACAGAGGGCGGACTGCATGTGCTGGCTCGCCCCCTGGCTCAGGGGCTCACATGCTTAAGGAGGGACACAAACCATGAGTGAAATCACAAACCTCACTCTGCCAGCGTTTTTTCTGTCGTCCGCCCCAGCTCGTTTGGCCTCAAGCATAACCTGACCTCAGCAACTACCTCTCCCTCCCCACTTGTTTCCGTTCAGGCCAGGGATCCATAATGCCCAGCTTGGGTCAGTGTCTATCCCTCGGCCCATCAGTGTCGCCAGAGGCAGAGAGTACGGTAAGTGGCACGTTCCCAGGGCCATCCCAGTGGTCACAGAGAGCCCGAAGGAAATGCACAGCAGAAGCAACGGCTTCGTGGCCAGAAGTGGGAGCGCTGAGCCTAGTCTCGCAGCTCTGAAGACTGGCTCGCAGGAACGGCGGGGGCTGCAGGGACATCCGCCCCAAGCCCGCGGTCTTCGACGAACTACACAACCTCAGAACGCGAGTCCCACAAGGTCATGGCCAAATCCCGGCGAGGGCTGGCGGCGCCCCTACACCCCCGGAGCTCTCCCCGCATCGCCCACGGGCGGGCACCGCCTCTCCAAACGGGAGCCAGCGTCCCGCCCACGCCCTCTCGAGGACGGGAGGACCCCTGAGGCTGGCGAGATGGGCTGGCGCGGTTGAGCCGCCGACGAGGCAGGTAGGAACTGGCCGGCCAAAGCGCGAGAAGCAAGCGCCTCTTCAAAGCCACAGCGCCACGATTGGCCGAGGGCTGCGTAGGGCCGGAATGCCCCGGGCTAGCACTGCGCAGGCTCCAGGGTGCACCAGCGCTCTCGCGTCCTCTCGCGCGACCCCGGTCTCCTCGACGAGCCCGGGGAAAGGCGCGGTGCATTCTGGATGCTATAGTTCTATTCCGGGACAAGCGCCCTCAGACGCGGGGGAACGGAGACTCCAAGGACTACAACTCCCGGCGTGCCGCTCGCGGGGATTCGGGGGTTCGCCCAGGGCGGCCTCAGCCGTCAGAGCGGAGGGAGGCGGGCCGCGAAGACTGCCGCGGCGGGAGGAGGGCGTGCGCGTGCGCGCGCGCTGGGCTGGCCCGTCCTGTTCCGTCCCAATCCTTGTAAACAGGCGGAGGCCGGGCGGGGTGGGAATGGGGCGCCCGAGGCTGGCCCGGGGCGCGGCGCAGAAGGCGGCGGCCGCGGCCGCGGTGGCAGCGGCGGGGCGGGCGGTTGCGCGGCGGCCGGCGCAGGTCAGTCGCGGGGGACAGTAGCACGGGGTCGCGGGTTGCCCTCGCGTGTCACTGGGCTCGGGCGGGGGGCGTGGCCGGCGCGGTGCTCCTCCGGAGCAGACTCCTCTTCTTTGCCCCCGGGCTCGGCCCTCCGCCCGCGGGGCGGCCGCCTGGCTCACCGCTCCCGTGCGGGGCCTTCGGGCGGGACGCTGGCCAACACCGAGCTGCGGGAGGCGCGGGGCACCGTGCGCAGAGGAGGCTGTGGGGGGCACCAGGCACCGGGCGCGAGGAGGCTGCGGGGGGCACCGGACACCGCTCGCAGAGGAGGCTGCGAGGGCACCCGGCAACGTGAGCGGAGGTGGCTTTCGAGGGGCACCGAGCGCAAGGAGGCTTGTCTGGGGGCACCAGGCACCGAGGGCGAGAAGGCTGTCGGGGGCACCGAGCGCGAGGAGGCTGCGGGGGCACCTGGCACCGTGAGCGGAGGAGGCTGCGGGGACATTTGGCATCTTGAGCGGAGGTGGCTGCGAGGGGCACCTAGGGCAGCGCGCAGGGGAGGCTGCGGGCCTGGCACCTGCGGGCAGGGTCCTCTGCAGGTCTCGGCGGGAGTGGACTGCTCGTCTGCGTTGGAGTTGAGACTTCCCCTCCCAGATCACTCCCAGGGTGTTGGTGCGCAGGCCAGCTTGCCCTCGCCTCTTCTGCATTCAGCATTGCGAAACAGGTTTACAGAACAGCCCCCACCTCCGTCTTCCAGAAGTGGTCACGCTAGTTTAAGTTTTGGCGTTAGGTACTGCAGGTGGCCACTCCTTGAGCAAGCGGCGCGCGCGTTGGCTGGAGGCCTAGCAGCATGCTTGAGGGTCAGGAGAACCTTAGCTCCTGTTATCTTGAACGTGCAGCCATGTGGACACTGAGTGAGCGTCGCGCCCTGCCCAGCCTCGGTGGGGAGATTTCCACTAAGTTTCTGCCTCTTGGAGTGGAAGCATCCTGCTGCAATCCTTCAGGCAGTGCTCTGTCGCACTTGGCAGTCATTCCCCAAATACTGAAGGGTGATAAGGTGTAGGCCCATTTGGGTTTGGTGTTCAGGGAGGCAGCACTTCTAATGAAATGAGACTCAATGAGAAAGAAAACCTCACTTCTCTCTTCAGAATTGTCTGCGTCATTTGACAGTTTTTTGGATTGTCTTCTGAAAGGGATTAATTACTATGGACTGTATGGGCAGGAGTAGGCAGTGGGTCCCAATTTTCCTTTGATGCTCTATAGGTCCAAGTGGGATATGCTGGTTTTAACAGTAACTGCTGATAAGTAAATTTTTAAAAAGTAACAAGAAGCAGTGTAAGATGACCTAATTTTCTCACTCTTCAAAAGCATTATTTACTGTAGATCTTGCAGGGACCATTTTCTCTAAAATAAAAAGACGGAAGTGGTATCAGAAGGCTTACATCAAGTTCATGCAGTTATGGTTTGTGCAGCTATATTTGCAGAGTTTTTGCTTGGCAAGGAGAGATCAGGTTCAGATAACCCAAAAGTATGTTTGTTCTTTTTAAAATGCAAAATCCATGATAGAAGCTTATGTTAGCATTTGTAAGAAGGAACAAGGAAAAGTGCTGATTATTTAGAATACAAGAATTATTGTGTGGTAGGTTCTGTGCCAAATAAAGATGGTTTGAATATGGATTAGACCACACGGCCCCTTTAGAAGGTCAGACTTGATCTTTTACTTGAATCATCAGTGAGTGCTATATAAATATATTTGTTTGGGCCTCATGCATGCTAGGCAAGTGCTCTACCACTGGGCTATACTACCAGTCCACAGATGCCTTATGTTTTTAATATTGCTTTGATTGGAGAAAGCATGGGTGTTCAGTGATGTACAGAGGGGTAGTGGTTGATTTGTGGAGTGGGTGTGTGTGTAGGTGTGTATTGGGATTTAACCCAGGGGCATGTTACTACTGAGTCACATTTTCAGCCCTTTTTTATTTTGTATTTTGAGATAGGGTCTCACTAAATTGCTGAGGGCCTAAGTTGCTGAGGCTGGCCTCAAACTTACAATCTTCCTGCCTCAGCCTCCTGAGTCTCTGGGATTACAGGCATGTACCACCATGCCTGGCTAGTGGTCAGTTTCTTAAGGGAAGCCATCTGTTTGTGTTCTAAGTGGTGGCTCAAGTCTTTGATTTAGGGGAGCACCACTTGGGAAGAGTTTACGGATAACAAGTTATTCTGGAAACAGTCCTTGGAGAACAGAGACACTTAAAGCCAGAAAGAGGAAGAATTGGAAAAGGAAATTCCTAGGAGTTCAGAGATACAGAGGAATCATGAGAAGGAATGTCATCAAAAAGGAAGCTGTACTTGACAACAGTTAGTGGTTTGGACATGAGGTGCCCCCAAAGTTTCTGTTGGTGCAGGACTGTTCAGAGGTGAAATGATTGGATTGTGAGAGCTGCAACCTAACCAGCCCAACCTAGTTTGAGAGGGCTGACTGGGTGTTAACTAGGCAGGTGGAGCAGGACTGGAGGAGGTGGGCCCCTGGGGACTACCCTGGAGGGTGTATCTTCCCTGTGACCTCTGCCCCCTCTCCTGATCTCTGCTTCCCAGCTGCCTGAGTGCAGTAGTGCTCCACCCGCCCTTCAGCCATGTTGTGCTGCCTCATCTGGGACCCACAATAGTGGACTGACACCCTGGAGTGAACCTCTGGAACCAGAACTAAATATAAATAAGCCTTCCCTCCTCCAGGTTGTCCCTGGCAGGTATTTTGGTCATAGAGACACAAAGCTAACACAACAACCAATTCTTTGGAGAAAAGAATTTTTTTTTTTTTAAACGGAAAGTGTTCCTTTAAATTCTTTAAGTAGTTGAGTAAAACAGAATTATATTAGGAGTCTATCAAATTTGATAACTATGAGTTATTGAGTTTAATAACTAAATGATTTTGATGGAGTGGTTGGGGAAGGAGCGCAGCAGCAGCCATTAAGCGAGGCAGGGTCCTGCAGAAGTGCAGTGAGGACTTGGGGAGTAACTGTATCAGCTGTGAAGGGAGGGGGCCAGGTGAGCAGAAGGTGACCAAGCCTTGTGGGAGCGGTCTTTAACACGGCAAGGACTCAAACCTTTCACACAACATCTTTTACTTTAAACAGTGTCTTCATTGAAATATAATTCACAGACCCATGATATTAAAACCCTTTTAAAGTGCAAGTTCAGTGGTGGCTAGTGTATTTAGAGTTGTGCATCCATCTCTCAGTAAGTTTTAGAACATTTACATTAAGCCCCAAAAGAAACCTTTTACCAGCCTCTCCCAAGCCGGGGGTTGAGGGAACCTGGAATCTGTGACTGTTTGGTCAGTGCAGGTGGCACCGTGGGCTTGTGACCTGCAGCTGAAGCATGTGCCAAACACTGGGTTCTGTGGACTAATCAGAGTGCGCCCAGTTGGTGTCGGGAGGTTGGAGAACTGGTGTGAGAAGAGTCAGGAAGCACTCCTGTGGGGCTCTCACGCTTAGCGTTTGAGCAGCTGCTGGCCGTGTCCAGAGCAGCACCCCCACTTCACAGTCCAACTCTCTACATCTTTGCCAGCATTTGCTATTCCCTTGGGTTTTTGGGCTGTCCTACAGTGTGCCATGGTGTCCTGGTGGGTTTGCTCCCATTTCCGTGTTGGGTGATGGTGTGTCTATGTGCTTGGCAGTTGCTTGTGTCTTGTCTTTGGAGAAATACCTATTCAGGTCTCTGCCCATGTTTTATGGGGCTGTTTCTTTCGGGACGGAGTGCTCAGAGCTCTTGATATATTGTGGATACCGGGCCCTTGCCAGATGCGTGGTTTATGAATACTTCTCTCACTCTTGGTCGGCTTTTATCTTTCTTTCTTTCTTTTTTTTTTTTTTTTTTTTAGGAGAGAGAGAGAGGCAGAGAGAGAGAATTTTAATATTTATTTATTTTTTTAGTTTTCGGCAGACACAACATCTTTGTTGGTACGTGGTGCTGAGGATCGAACCCGGGTCGCACGCATGCCAGGCGAGCGTGCTACCGCTTGAGCCACATCCCCAGCCCCCTTGGTTGGCTTTTAACTGTCTTGATCGGTATCCTCTGATGTCCACAAGTTTTCAGTTTTGAAGTACAGTTTATGTTTTTGTTTGTTGCTCATGCTTTTGCCATCATACCTAAGAATCTATCGCCAAATCCAAGGATGTGAAGATTACCCTCCTCTGTACATGATGGCCAATTTCAGCAACTTAGTGAGACCCTGTATCAAAATAAAAGTAGAAAGGGCTGGGGGATGTGGCTTAGTGGTAAAGTACAAAAAAAAAAAATTACTCTCCTCTTTCTTCTAAGAGGTCTTTGGTTTTAGTTCTTATATTTAGGTGTTGATCCACATTGAGCTACTTTTGTTTATGGTGAGAGGGTTTATTTTATTGGTTGTGGTAAGCCAGTTACCACAGTTGTCACAGCTGCCCCATCTGATGAGATCATTCTCTCCTGACTTCCTTGGTGAAAATCAATTGACCACAGATATCTGGGTTTATTTCTGGACTCTCAGTTCATCTGCATTGGTCAGCATATTTGTCCTGCTGGTATCACATACTCTTTTAATTACTGTAGCTCTGTAGTATGTTTTGGAATCAAGAAGTGTGACTCTCAGCTTTGTTCGTTTTTCTCTTTTGGCTCTTCAGGGCCCCTCGCAAATGGGCATGGCAGAGGGAGCCGTCAGCTCAAGGCCCCCAAGAAGCAGAGGGAGGAGAGAGGGAAGGATAGGTCCTCCCAGGGCACTCAGCAGTGACTTCTCTCCAAGTGGGACCACCCCGTGCTAGTCTTTTCAGCCAGGATCAGTGGAGTAATCCACTGAGGAGGTCAGAGCCCTTATGATCCAGTGCTTTCCCAGAATTCTACCTCTGGATACAGGAGGCTCTGGGGACATTGCAGAGCCATGCCATAACACCCATTGTAAATCTAAAAAATATTTTAATTTGAAAATGCAGCTGTTGCCCTGATAAATTCGTTGTAAATCAAAAAATCCTGAGTTGAACCACAGGAAGTCCAGGTGCTCCCCAGTACAATGCACTTGCGTCCTGGTAAAGCCACACGAAGTGAGGGGATCTTTAGCTGACGCATCCTAAGTTGGGACCATCTGTGTTAAGTTCTTTGGCTGTCAATCTGAGTGTCTTTCCGTTTATTTAGATTTCTTTCAGCATAAGTTTTCATTTTGTAAGTCTTTCATTTCCTTTTTGTCATGTTCATTGCGTATTTTCTGTCTTCATTGTGTGTCTTGTAACTTTGCTGCATTCCTTTACCCAGTCGTTTTCTAGTGTATTTGTTTGGGGTTTCTATATAAGATCCTGCCATCCACTGAGAGCAGCAGGTCCACCTTTTCCTCTTGCGGAGAGATCTTTTCATTCTGTCTTCCCTGGTCCCCAGGAGAGCTGAGCTGAGTGGAAGGGCACTCTTCCTCATCTTCTTCCTACTCTTAGAGAGCTTCTGGCCTTTCACCTTGGCTATGATGTCAGCCGTGGGTTCCACTGTGACCTTTTCAGTGTGAGGGATTCCCTTATATTCCTAGTTTGTTGAACGTGTTGCCTAATTTCTACGTACTTTTTTACTTTGCGGCATTTTTGTCTGTTATTGATTTCCAGTTTTATTTTGTTATGATCAGAGAACATAATATGCTTGATTTTCATTCTTGTGTTTTCCCGAGTCTTGTTTGAATGATCTGTACTGGAGAAGGTCCACGTCCCCTTGAGGTCGTGTGGCAGAGTGGCTTTTCATCTTTGCTGGGTGTCATTGGTTTATATATTTTTCCAGTCTCTCTGTCTGTTACTGAAAGGGATCATTGAGCCCTCCTGTTGTTGAACTGTTTCTTTTGTCAGTTCTCTCATTTTTTGGTTTGTGTCTTTTGTGGGCTTTGTTATTAAAGGCACATATGTTCATGATTTTAATATTTCATTGATGGGTTTACCATTGTCGTTACATAATACTCAAGAGGCAGACCATTTTGTGTAGGGTTGGCCTAGCCAGTCTAGTCTCTTGGTTACTCTTCATATGGAATATTTTTTCTGTCCTTTTACTTTCAGCCTGTTTGTACCTTTCAATTTAAAGTGAGTCAGTGGACAGCATATAGTTGGGTAATTTATTTAATCCATTGCCAATGTCTGTCTTTTGTTGTTGTTGTACTGGGGAGTAAACCCAGGGGCACATAACTGCTGAACTGCACCCCTAGCCTGTCTTATTTTTTCTTTTGAGACAGGGTCTCAATACGTTGCTTAGGTCCTGGCTAAGTTGCTGAGGCTAGCTTTGAATTTGTGATCCTCCTGCCTCAGCCTCCCACACTGCTGGGATTAAATTATAGGTGTGTACCAACATGTCCAGTAATACCTGCCTTTTAATTGAGGAGTTTAATTTGTTTACATTTAAAGTAATTACTAATAAAAAAGAACTTCTTCCATACTGCTATTTCATTTTATTTTGTTTCTTTTGCAAGACAGAGTCTCAGTGTATTGCCTAAACTCAGTAGTCTTGAGGGATCCTCCTGCTTCAGTGTCCCTCATAGCTAGGACAACAGTTTTATAAAAGATTAAGGTATAGATTAATACCTTCTTAATTTCAATAGTATAAAAAACTAGTCCTACATAACCCCACCCCCTTTATGCTGTTATTGTCATAAAATACATCTTTACATATTGTATGTTTAACACTGATTATAATTATTGCTTTATGCAATTGTCATTTAAATCAAGAGAAAGAAAAGAGATACAGACAAGTCTACATTTGTACCGGTTTTTGTATTTACCTGTGTAGTGACCTTTGCCATTATTCTCTTGTAGATTTGAGTTACTGTCTAGTGTCCTTTCATTTTAGTGTGGATGCTGTTGAGTATCTTGTAGGGTAGGTGAGTCTTCTAAGTGTTGAGATCTCCATGTTTCTTAATCTGGGAATGTCTTAATTTTCCTTGTATTTCTGAAGATAAGGTGCCAGATAAAGACTTCTGCTTGATGGGTTTTTCCCAGTTCTCTGGTTACATTGTGCCTCTGCCTTCTAGTCTCTGGCATCTGGTAAGTAACCTCTTGCTTTTTTCCAGATTCTTTGTCTTTCAGCTGTCTAGGCTTGTTGTGGTGGCATCTCTTCCAGTTTATCCTCCTTGAGTTTGTTAAGTTTCTTCCTTACGTTGGGAAGTTTGCTTCATGCTGTCCTCGGGTTTTCTTTTTGCTCCTTCCTCTCTTCTTTGGGGACTCCTGTGATGAATATTTGCAGTTTTTTGTTGTCACAGATACTTTTTAGGCTCTGTTATATTCTCCTAATTCTTTTTTCATTGTGATCCTTGGACTGATCTATCTCAGTTGACTCTCTTTAAGTTCATGATTCTTTGTTCTGCCTGATTGAATCAGCTTTTGAGCCCTTCCAGCAAATTTTTCATTTCTGTTATTGTCCTTTTCAACTTCAGGATTTGTTTGATTCATTGTTTAATAATCTCTGCCTTCAGACTTCTCTTTTTAGTGAGACAGAATCCTCTAGCTTTCCTTTGTTTATTTAGATAGGGTTTCCATATATATAAACATATGTATATATATATATATTAGTTTTAGGTGGACACAATATCTTTATTCTACATTTATGTGGTGCTGAGGATGGAACCCAGTGCCTTGTGTATGCTAGGTGAGCACTCTACCACTGAGCCACAATCCCTGCCCTGAGATATGGTTTTCTTTGGTGCTTGAATATGCTTAAAATATCTGACAAAGTTTTTATGTAATAAGTCCAGTGACGCCTTCTTGGAAGCAGTTTCTGTGATTCTGTTGTCTCCTGTGCATGGACTGTTTCTTCTTGTTTCTTTGCATGCCCACAAATTTTGTTTAAGCTGAACATTTGTGAATATCCTAATATGACAACTGAAAGTCAGATTCCCCTTCTCCAGGCTGTTGTTGCTGGTCGTTGTAGTTGTCCTTAGTTGGCTTTTCTGGACTAATTGTTGTAACTTCTGTGGGGTTTGTCATGTGTGCTAGTGGAAGGCTCTGTTCTATTCACTTGGCAATGATTGGAAGAGATTTTCTTAAACTCTTGGAAGCAAAAGCATCTCCATCTTTGCAGAGGTGTGCTGTCCCCTGTTGGGGACACCTAAAGCACTTAGCCAGTATGGTTTCCTGTTTGTGCAGAGCCTCAGGGTCTTTGACAGGTCAGAGTATAGAACCTTCTCAACTCTTTGCTGAGCACCTACGTGTACACAGGCTGCCTCTGGATTCCTAAAAGGAAGCTGGCACTGTCCCAAGCCCATCTTCCCATCCGTGGCGTTCTGTGGCCTTTCTTCTTAGGACAGTTGCTCATCATTGCTTGCCTGTTACCCACTGCTTCAGTTGCAGTAGCTGAGCCACGTGTCTGTCAGTGCTTCTGGCAGCACTCCTCGCGCACCACGGTGACTTCTGCTCTGGGAGAGTTCCAGGTCAGTTGCACTGGGTCAAATAAAACCGGTCTTCTGAGCAGGTGTTTCACGGGCCCACAGATAGGCCAAACGCTGTGTTTGCTGAGGAGGTTTATTCCGCTGACCGTTACTAAAAATATAGGCTGTGATTTTCAAGGCTGTCACTGATCTGGGGACCCCAGGATGTGACCAGAGAGTGTGTTAAAACATCACAAAACTCGTTTCTTACCAAGATTCAGGAGTTTTTCCTGAGTAAGCTCTGTCTGGGTTATTGTAAGCTTTTGGGTAGTTTTTAGGGTTCTGAAAAAGATGTTTATGGCAGTTTTTGCCAATTTTTCTTTCTGTCACGGAGGGTGGACTTTGGTTTCCTTATTCTGCCCCTTTCATCACTGTTGTTCGTCCAGCCAGCTCTCCAGCCAGCCGTCTCTCCAGCTATTTCTTTGCCAGTTAAGCTGCCTGTATCACGATAGTTCAGTGATTTTTTTGTAGCACTTTTTTCTTTTCTTTCTTCTCTGCTATATTTCTTTCTTTTTTTTGAGAGAGAAGAGAGAGAGAGAATTTTTTAATATTTATTTTCTAGTTTTCGGTGGACACATATCTTTATTTTATTTTCATGTGGTGCTGAGGATTGAACCCAGTGCCCTGTGCATAACAGGCAAGCGCGTTACCGCTTGAGCCACATCCCCAGCCCCTCTGCTATATTTCTAAAGATACAAGGTAATGAAGATTTTTTTGGCTGTCAGACATAGTGCTGAGGTAAATATTGTTTTATTTACATCCTGTTCATTGTTTTGTATTTAGGGGCTGTGGTTCTGACCCTGGAATTGCTGGACCACTCATTCATTTGTTAGCTTTTTAAAGATGTCTCTGACGTATGTCACTTTATGCTTCCGCCAACAGTAAGAGACTGTTTCTTCACCCCTTCCTTGCAGAGGTGTGCTGTCCCCTAGTGTTGCCACCTTCCGTAGTCCTGGGTGTGGAACTTGTTTGCCTTTAGAAAATTGGTAGGTGCAAAAGGGCATTTCTCATTGCTGTTCTTTCATTTTAAGAACATCTTTTATATGTGCATTTTGTTCCTATCCTTTACTTATTTTTGTTTTATTAAAAGTGACTATTTATCATGTCCGGTGCCGTATTTTTTTTCAAGTTTCTTGTCTTCTTGAGTATATAGTATTTTAAAAAGGTAACTGAAATTTTCTGAAGGGCTTTTCAATTAGAAAATTAAGGAAATGAAAAGTGGTAAACTCTTCCAGACTTTTATGTGGGGCATATATTTTTTAGTTACTTTTGTTCTTTTCCCTTGTAGCACAGAGATTGCGGCAGTTAGTGAAAGGTCAAGCCCATGTTCCAGACAGCTTAGAGTTGAGTCCAGGTGACCTGTTGGACCCCAAAGCCCATTACTTTCCTGCACTGCCTCTCCATCTTTGTATTTCCAGTTCTCTTGTAGGGCGATGTTAGAAGAGAAGAAAATAATATTGTTGCACTTTTAATTAAAACCATTTAAAACATTTTTTTTAAAGGTCATGCTCACAGTTCGCAAGGGTGAAAGCATGTCTCTTCTCTACCCATTTTCCTCAGCCATCCAAGATCCCTCCCAAGGGGTGGCTCCTTATATTTCCTTGCATGTCCTTCCAGAGGCATGTCATAACATAACTAAAGGTGTGTGTAAATGTGCGGATGTCCATTATGAACAGTGGTGATGTGATGCGGAGAAGAAGGGACTCAATGTTTGCTGAGCACCTGTGGTGTGTTAGAGCCATGGGTCCTTTATATTTGGATCAAATTCTTCAAACAGATCATCCTGAAAGGTTGTTTAAATGTGAATGTTTTACATAAAAGATTATTGAAATCAAAAATACTGATACAATTGTTTTTGGAGCTTGACACTTATGAAATGTGGTAATTCATTATGAAGTGAAGGTTAAATTAATTCAGGAGCACAAAATTAAGAGCCAGTCATTGTTGATAGGTTGAGAATAAAATTGCATATCACTTCCATTCTTAAAAATGAAGTGATTTGTCAGTCCTAAAATGGTATTTTTGTGTGCTGTTAATCTCATTTATAGCTAGTGACCTTTCATAATGTGCACGTTAGGTGCCTTTAGGTGAGTGTGTCCACAGGTCCCACATCTGTGGATTCAACCAAATGGGGATCAAACACAAACAAAAAACACTTGCCAAAATTGTACCTGTACTGAACATGTACAGTTTTTTTTTCTTGTCATTGTTCTCTAAACAGAACAGCATAACAGCTATTTACATAGCCTCTACATGTCATTAGGTGTTATAACCAATTGAGTGATAAAGAATAAGGGAGGGTTGTAGGTTATATGTAAACACTGTACCATTTTATACAAACCACTTGGGCCTCTTCAGATTTTGGTATCCACAGGGTTCCTGGAACCACATCACCCATGAACACCTGGGGATGACTGTTTCTCTCTTCGCTCACTCTTCCCTCCCATGCCCTGCCTCTTTGTTTCCTGAACATGGAACCAGGGCTGTTCTACTACTGAGCTACATCCCCAGCCCTTTGTGAAATAGTCTGGCTAAGTTGCTGAGACTGGCCTCAAACTTGAATCTTCCTGCCTCAGCCTCCCAAGTCACTGGGATTACAGGCGTGCTCCACCATGCTCAGCTAGGCATATTGCTTTAATTATATATAATTAAAGTGTACAATATTGGGAGGCTGTGTGGAAAACCTGAAGTCACCATGTGGTTAAGTGAATTTCTCTGAGTCACATCTGGGCTCTAACTAAAAGTGTGTGGATGAGCACCTAAGTCTGATGACATTTAAGAAGGGTATAGAAAAAAGCACTAACTCCAGAGTATAGTCTGTTCAGTGCACCCTGACAGTGTTGCTAGAGTGAAGGGTGAGTTATATAACAGCTGAGCTGGATGGGGGTCCTCCTGTGGGGTGTGCGGGAAGAGGATGGGCACGCCTGAGTGAATGCTGGTTGGTGTTTACTGGAGACTGTCATGGAGAGCATTTCACTCCTGGTGAGACTCGGCCTCCTGCCTGTTCTGCATAGTCTGAAAGGTCACTCCTGTCCCATTTCAGCTCATAAATGTAAAAAAATGTAAGAATAGTAATGTTCATATCTTAAGAGAAAATCCCTTGTATTTTGAAAGATTTCTAGTCTTCCTTTTTGTGGAATGTGGATTTTTAAAAATATTTTAGAGTCTAATCAGAGAAACTCCTCAGGCTGGCATAGGAAGTGAGATTGTGTTGGAGAGAGCTGGCACAGCAGGCTGGCCTCTGGGGCCCGAGGTAAGCAGATCCCTAGTGATGCACAAGTAAGATATGGCTGAGCACCTGCTTTTTTTTTGCCGAGAGTCTGAAATTTGGGTCCATGTCAGGCAGCCTTTGGGAGAGCCTTAAGAGAAGCTCAGAGCTGATGGCTGTGGTGCCCGGCAACTATACACGGTCTCTTACTGAGGATGCAGTCACATCCAGCATGACCCACGGCCCTGGAAGCTTGCCCTGATGTCCTGTGGGCTTCGCACCCCTGCCTTCCCTTTGCGGCTTTGCACGGTGTTCCTCTCCATAGTAAATCCCAGTGGTGAGCATGGCCGTGTGCTACGCATGCCATGGGTCCTTCTGGAGAACCCCTGAGCCTGGCTGTCGCCCTGGGGACCCAGACAGCACTCGGACCTGAGGTGGAAACTGCTCCAGCTTGTTTGCACCCCTCACGGTTGGAATTCTTCTCTGTTAGGTGTTTCTTTTGGTATTTCCTTATTTTGAAGTCATATAATCCAGCTGCTTATTCTTGAGATCCTGGTGGCTGACATTATCCATCATAAGATAGCATGATGGAGGAGGATTTGGTACTCTTCTGCCCCAGTTCCACTCTTCCAGTCTCCAGTGTGCATTTCTCCTGCCCTTGGGGACTCCTCTCTGGTCTCCCTGTGGACTGGTTGGGCACAAGTGGCTTTTCCTGATCCTTCCCGCTGGGGCTCTCCAGGGTGGAATCTCAGGTCTCCCTATTGCTTCATCTACTGCCTTGTTTTTGTAGGGTCTTGAAGACATGAGATGCATGTCTCATAAAATATAACTGCCTTTATTTTATGGTTATTAAAACCTGGAATGATTTTTGGGGACCCATTAGTTTTGAAACTACTCCCTTGCACCCTAAAGCTTCCAGTGTCCTTGTTGGATGCTCCCACCCTGTGTGTCAGCTGTTTCCGGCTCCCTCACCAGCAGGAAACCTTCATACCATCTTTGTCATCCCTCTTCCCTGACGTGTCAGGGCATCTTTTGCCGTTCTCTCCTTTCAGTGTGGGGCGCTGAAGGTTTGGGGCAGATTCTTTCTACTTCACTGGAAGAGCTATGTATAGAGACTGCTTGGGGGAGTCCAGCATTCCCGGGCAGGAGGTCCCACTGTGCCACGCTCAGTGTTCAGGCCATGCTAGGCCAACATCCCCTTGTTGGCCGCAAGTTGGAGATGAGACTTGCTGCTTGTTTTTAAGAACCATAAGAAAAAACTGCTGTTAAATTTAAGCCTGTTATTTACTAATAAAGAGCACTTGCAAAATATTGGATCTGAACTTGTGAGCTAGTCCAGCAGGCTCTTGGCTTTCTGGCTTTTGTTTTTAATGTTTAGATGATATTAAGTTCAGTACACCAGGAGATTTATTCTCAAGTCATTCCAGGAGGTTTTAACTTAGCCATCTTGATTACTTTCTTCTCTATGCTGCTTTGTCCCATTGCACAGGTGAGTGATTCTTTTTATATGTGCTAATTAATACTGGTGCTTGAGCAGAAAAACTATTTTAAGAACCATGTATATCCTCTTCTTTTGGAGAAATTGAAACAGTTGTTTAGTTCAGTTTGAGTTTTCTTTTTTTTTTTTTTTTGCTTCATCTCAATTTTATGCCTGTTCTTTGAACTTGAAATATCATTCAGTTTCAGAGGTAGAAATGTTTTTGTTCTAACGAGTAATTCCAGATTTGTGGCTTTATGCTTTCCACTTCTAACTTATACTCTCTGTTGGTTATGTAGAAGTGACTTTCTTAACCTTCTGTTCTCTCTGGAGGGAAGTTGTTTTTTTTCCCCAGGTGTCAGCCACATGCTTTTATGTTGGTGTGATTTGGAGATAATATTCCTGTGGTAGTGTTTTGAGTGTGTGCATGTGTGTGGGGTGGCAGACTGACACACAAGTGGAGCAGCAACGCCTGAAGAGCTAATGGCTCATAAAGCATCCATGGCCTTTTTAGTTTCCTACTCAGAGTTTTTATTGAGATACAGTTTGTATTCGGTGAAACACCATGTGAAATTTTACCCACTGTGCTGGCCGCACTTGGCCTGCTTGTCCAGAGGGGAACGCAGCCATGGGCGGACCCTGAGGGTTTTCTCTTGCTACTTGTTTCTTGCTCGCTGCCTCTTCTCCCCTCCCCCCAGTTCTCAGCTCCTTTGACACCTAGATGAAGCCATGTTCTAGAACTTTGTGAGTAGAGGCTGAGTTTGCTTAGTTGGAGTGCTGGGGCTAGAAGTGTCTTGAACTTCTCTGCAGCTTTGGAATACGTGCACAAAGGCAGTGTGATGTCTTGGGCCGTGACCAAGTCTAAACATGAAATTTGCATTCTTGTGCACACACAGCCTGCTTTTGGAGCATCTGTGTTCTGACTGGGACCCATCCCAGGTCAGGTGTGGAGCTTCCTCCTCCTGTTCTGTTGGTGCTCAGGAGGTTTGGGGTGTTTCTAGTTTTTAGTGGTTTGGTGTTAGCCCAGTGTCCACACTGTGGGCAGAGTTGATCTGATCGGAATTCTTTTTGTTTCCGTTTCTCTTGGGTAGATGTTCAGGAGTGGAGTTGCTGGGTCTTGCCAAGGTGTGTTTACCAGGACACTCGAGCAGTTTTCCAGAGCGCTCAAACTGTGTGCCCCTTCGATGTGTAAGACTGGTCGCCCCAGGTCCTTGCCAGGGTCAGGACTGTCCTTTTCCCGTTGCTGTTGGTAGCTCAGTGTGATTTCGGTTTCATGTATTGGATAGTTAGTGATGTGGGGCTTTCATTGTGTACTTACTGGCCATTGGAATATTTCCATTTTAAACTGCACACTTCTGCAGTTTGTGTGTTAGGTTGTTCTGTAGTTTGAACTGGAATGTTCCCAGAGACTCATCTGTGAGGGGTTTAGAACCCGGTGTGGTGCCCGTGGGAGGTGGCCTTTTCTTGGATCACTGGAGGTGGCTCCTCAGAGGGAACAATGACACCAGTCCCCCTCCTCTCTCTCCATCCCAGCCGCGAGGTGAATGGCTTGCTCCACACATTCCCTGCAGTGATGTACCGCCTCGTGGCGTCCAGAGGAGCAGGGCCCTGGATCATGACCAAGTCCTCCAAAACCACCAACCCAAATAAGCCTTTTCTCTAAGGTTGATTCTTTTTATATACATATATACATATATTTTTTTCTTAGCTGTAGGTGGACACAATACCTTTATTTTGTTTATTTATGTTTACGTGATGCTGAGGATCGAACCCAGTGCCTCACATATGCAAGGCAAGTGCTCTACCACTGAGCTACAACTCCAGCCCCACTAAGGTTGATTCTTCTCGATGTTTGTTATAGTGATGGAAAGCTAACACAAAATGTCTCTTTCTTTTTTGAGTAGAAGGACATCTTACTGTAATTTAAAATAGTATCCTTTGATACACACCCATAAACAGAGCTGTCCCTCATTATCCACAGGGGATTGCTTCCCTTGGATGTTTTGTCCAAGACCCCTGTGGGTACCAAAACCCACAGATACTCCAGTCCCTTATAAAAGAAATGGCATATTATTGCATACAACTTATACACATCCTTCCATGTAATGTAAATCCTCTCCAGACTGCTCAGAGCATCTGATATGTGCAGACACCATGTGAATGCCTGTGTGGCCTGGGACCTGATGGCAGGGAGGGTCTGCACATGCTCGGTACACATGGGTTTCCTTCCACAGGTTTTTAATGTGTGGTTGGCTCTCCAGGGATGCAGAGCCCCTGGACTTGGAGAGCTGACTGTACGTGTATCTAGACGTCTTGGCCTGGCCATTCATTTTCATAGTAGCGTCTTGACGAGAAGTCCAGTTTTTATTGATAATATCATTATGGTGTTCTGGTACTCTCCAGGAAATTTTTACCTGCTGAAAGGTCTCAAAAATGTGTTTTAGAAGTTTTATAGTTGTTAGTCTTTACATTTTAGGTCTGTGATTTGTCATGAATTGTATTGTGTGTGACTTGATGCAAGGAATTGAGTCACATTATTATCTGTGTGTGTCCAGCACCACGTGTCCAGAGGGCTTCCCCTCCCCATCCAGCATGGAGGAGTCTTTTTTTTTTTTTTAGAGAGAGAGAGAGAGAATTTTTAATGTTTATTTATTTATTTTTTTTAGTTCTCGGCGGACACAATATCTTTGTTGGTATGTGGTGCTGAGGATCGAACCTGGGCCGCACACATGCCAGGCGAGCGCGCTACCGCTTGAGCCACATCCCCAGCCCCCAATGGAGGAGTCTTATTGAAAACCAGTTAGCTCTACACCTGGAGTGTTTCTTGGGTTCCCCATTTTGTTTCCAGGATGCATCTGTGTGTCATGTGGGCTTTGACACCACACAGAGTCCTCGTAGCTTTAGCGTTTCCAGCATCATTGCTCCACCTCTGTGATGTGAGGCCAGAGGACCTTAGGGCCCAGGGACAGAGCTCCTTGACAGAGCACTTGCCTGGCCCATAGGAGCCCAGAGGTCCATCCCCAGCACTGCTAAATCCACACAAGACCCTGAGAGGTGGGAGAGGTGCCTCGGGAGATGCTGAGTTCCCAGTGGTTTTTCCTGGTGCTGTGATTGAACCCAGGCCTTCACACATGCTAGGCAAGCACTGTACATTGAGCTGCATCCTCAGCCTCCTTTCAAATTTCTTTTTAAAGTTTTTTGAGACAGGGTCTTGCTAAGTTGCCCAGGCTGGCCTTGAACTTCCAACATCGTGCTCAGCCTCCTGAGTAGCTAGCTGTGTGTTACACGGGCTTGGTGTTACAGGTGTCTGCCACCACACCTGGCATCTTCTTTTAAAAAATCTGATACCTAGGGTTTTTAGTTATATTTATCAGGAGGAATAGGGATAAATATGGTTTATTTAAATTTTTAAAAATGTATACCAAATTATCTCTTGCCACAAAAATAGGAATTTCTGGGTTTTGGTATTTCCTTACCTCTGGATGTTTATACTCGAATTTTCCATTGGCCATTTGAAGTCTTTTGCTTCCATGGCGTTCAGGCTTGTTGTGTCCCTACCCCTCAGGTTACCCTGCACCCTTGTCCTCATGTGAACACGCTGCTTTTCCCTTCCTGCTTGATCACCTGCCTGCTGGCCCTGGCCCTCAGGGCTGCTGCAGCTGCCCCAGCTCTGTGGTGATCAGGTCCTCTCAGTCCCTTCAGACTCCTGGAACAGCACCGAGGGCGGCATTGCCATACTCTAGAGGCTGGGAAGGCCAGCTCTCTGCTCCATAGGTGGTGGTGCTCCTGCGTCCCCAGGGGTGGAAGCAGCAAGCCCTGGTCTCTTCAGCCCCTGCCCAGGACACAAATGTGTTCATGAGGGCCCCACCCTCGTGACTAGTCACCTCCAAGAGGCCCTGCCTCTAATACATTACCCTTGGGATTACGTTTTAACTTGGGGTTGGGGGAGACAGTCCATAGCACATAGCAACTACTGATTCTGAGTAGTTCTTACAACATAGTCTGTTAAATGCTTTATGATCAAAATGTTCTTTGTCCATCTAGTAAGGGAGACGCATAAGGAGGGCAGTGTACCAGGAGGACTTGCCGGTGTGCCCCAGGAGCAGGAGTGAACAGCAGCTGTCTGGTGCTGCTGCCAGCACCCCGCCCTCCTCCTCACAGTGGCCTCATCACTTGCCTGCTCTGCAGGTGGTGACAACCCCCACCATAGCTCCTTGTCCTGCCCAGCCCCCCTTGTCTCCCGAGGCCCTTCCCAGGGTGCCTTGGCAGTGCTGCTGCTGTTAAGCTGGTCTCCTGCCTTTCCCTAGGGCCCACACCCACAGGGCTACGCACAATATCTAACACCCCGCCCCACACTCTTCCCTGCTGTGTCCTCCTGAGGGCAGTGTGGTGGGAAGAGGTTTTTTGAGTCAAGTGGCTCCCAGCCGTACCTCTTGCTTGCTCTGTGATTTTTTTTAGGTACGCTACTTAAGCTTTCTGAGCCTTGAATTCTGTGGAAAGGGGGAAAAGTACTACTTTTCTTACAAGCTGTACTAAGGTTAATTTAGGAAAGTTCTGGAAACTTTAAGAACTCCTATAAAATTTGGATCTGTATCCTGAATTGAAATTTAAGGCCAACCGTGAGACTCATTCTTTCTGATCTTTGTCTTGGTAGAACATTTGTTGAGAACAGAGGAAGTTCTGTTAGTTTATTAAACAAGCCCTCAAGCATTGCCATGGGTTGGGTTAAGTGTGGGACACAGATGGACCCAGTGGGCGTGTGTTCAGATGAAGATGAGGTGCAGTCAGTGCCATGGTACAGGTCTGCTGAGAGGGTCCTGGCCCCACAGGGGGCAGCCCCTGTGACCTGTGCTGAATGGGTCAAATCACAGGAAGGGCTCCTGGGGCCAGGGTTGCTGGTGCTTGATCTTTTATTTTTAAGCACCTTTGTTGGGTTACAGTTTATATCCCAAGAAATCCATCTACTTGAAGTGAAGAGTTGCGTGGATTTTAGTAAATGTACAAGTTATGTAGCCATTGACAAAGCCACGAGTGTTCTCCACCATCCAGAAGGTTCCTGCCTGTCTCAGGCCTGATGTGGAGCACGGAGTGACTTAGCAGTGCAGCACAATTGAGAGCATGGCCGGGTGCAGCAGGGCTGTGTGTCTGACAGGAAGCTGTGCTCTTTCCCACAAGCTGTGTGTCAGCCTCCATGGATGCTGGGACTGTTTCCTTATCCGTGAGATGTAATCACTTGTCTGATTGAACTGTACCTCCCTCTGAATTCTTGAGTCCTATGTTTGCCTAAATTTAAGGTACCTTGGATTAGTGGAAAGATAGGGTGCACTTTCAAAAGTGATATCCAGCTGAGTGCATGGTACACGCCTGTAATCCCAGGAGCTCAAGCCTAAGATAGGAGGATCGCGAGGTTAAAGCCAACCTCAGTAAAAAGGCGCTAAGCAACTCGGTGAGAACCTATCTGAACATAAAATACAAAAAAATAGGGCTGGGGATGTGGCTCAATGGCCGAGTTCCCCTGAATTCCATCCCCGGTACTCCCTGCCAAAAAAGTGATAGCCAAAAGACAGGGCCCATTAAGGAGAACACAAGGATTGAGCCAGGCACTGTGGTGCTTGCCCCTGCTCGACTCAGGAGGCTGGTCGCAGCAGGGTTGCAAGTTGGAGAGTAGCCTGGGCAACTTAGTGAGACCCTGCCTCAAACATTGCCAGTCTAATAATAGAAAAGTAGCTATTGTTCTTAAAATTATCATTGAAGTTTAACATTGTTTTCATTGTATATTTGTGAAATGTGAATAAGTTTTTGATGACTTGCCTATTCACATTGTCTAGTTCTCTTGGTTTATTTCTATTTTCATTCATTTGTAAGAACTCTTTGCTTTTTTTTTTTTAATATTTTTTTTTTTAGTATTCGACGGACACAACATCTTTTTTGGTATGTGGTGCTGAGGATCGAACCCGGGCCGCACGCATGCCAGGCGAGCGCGCTACCGCTTGAGCCACATCCCCAGCCCCGAACTCTTTGCTTTTTAAAGAAATTTCCTATCTCAGTTGACAGACGTTTTTGATATTTGCTTGTCTTTTAACTTTAAGGTCTTTTTGACTACAGGGTCAGATCTACCAGATATTTCACTTTTGGCTTATGGAGTTTTAAAACTGCAAAGTAACCTCAGCTTAGTATCATAATAATGTTAAAGAGGAGGAAGAACTAATTAATCTACTTAAGTAGCTTTTAAACTTGGCACTTTGACTACTCTGTGTCTAAAGAAAAAAACAAAGCAACCAAATTTTGAACTCTTCTTATTTGTCCTTTGGTGGTGTCTGCTGTAGTAAAACTTTTGTGTGTTTTAGGGTCGATCAGTGAGGACTCCTTTGCTTAAGTGTAACTGCCGCACAAAATACAACGGCTCTAGAAACGCAGGCTTGTCTAATCGCATGCAGCGGGCAGTCACAGTGACCTGTGATTGTGTGACTCCTTCAGTCTGTCATTGAAGCATTGTAAATTTTAATGATGTGAGCTGTTCATATGTGGTTACGTAAGTAGCCTAATATATTATTCAGTGAGGTTTTATGGTGCGTAGCAGTCAAAACGAGACCCTTTACATTAGCTAGTTCTTTCTCAAGGAACTGTGGGTTCTGCCTGGAGAACCCCAACTCTGATTTCCATTTGGTTTACTTTACTGATACTTGAAGGTCCTAGCATGCTCAGCTGTGAGAAGGGAACTTGAGATAATAAAATGAAGGCGTTTTTAAAGGGGAGTTGTGGGGGAACTGCTTTTGGTTGTTGGCCAAGACTGATGGCATGCTGCTGGGGGCGATCTTGTGCTCCTTGGCTGGTGGATGGTCAGACTGATGCCTCTGTTCTCTGCACAGGTGTGATGGGCAGGTGAGGAGAAGCCATCTCCCTGTCTGGTCTCAGCATGACCGAGTGCTTCCTGCCCCCCACCAGCAGCCCCAGCGAGCACCGCAGGGCCGAGCATGGCAGCGGGCTGACCCGGACGCCCAGCTCCGAGGAGATCAGCCCCACAAAATTCCCTGGACTGTACCGCACGGGCGAGCCCTCGCCCCCCCATGACGCCCTGCACGAGCCCGCCGATGCGGCGTCGGAGGATGAGAAGGACCATGGCAAGAAGAAAGGAAAGTTCAAGAAGAAGGAAAAGAGGAGTGAGTGCCCTCTGCCCACAGTCAGGCGGGTGTGGCCCACGTTCTTGCTTTCAGGGTCTCGGTTTTCACCTATTGAAGTTGTATTTTGGGGTCTTAATTTGACACACAAATTACCAAATTTCCAAATACGATAAAAGTTTTCTAGAGGACATCTTTTAAAATATATAAAAAGAGGGCTGGATTGTGGCTCAGTGGCAGAGCTCTTGTCTCACACATGTGAGGCACTGGGTTCAATCCTCAGCACCGCATAAAAATAAATAAACAAAGATATTGTGTCCATGTATAACTAAAAAAATATTTTTAAAAAATAGACACTGGAATTTTGGCTGAGAGAGCCTTGCGTTCTCAGTAGTTTTTGTGGGCATTTGAGGCACACTTTGGTTGGAACTGAAAAAGGTAGTTACTCCTTGTCATAGGCCAGTGCCACAACCTTCTGAGGCTCCCATTCACTGGGAGGATGCAGCCCTCTTGGGTGTTTTAAAGGCAAGTGAGGTGAGTTGGTTTAAGTTCAGTATTTATTTTGGATCTCATGGTGTTGGTTGTCCTGTGGAGCAGGCATAGCGCACGGCTCAGTGCTGCAGACTGGGGAGCAGGTCAGCTCCTAGCCCCAGGGCCTCAAGAGATAACCGGCTGATGTCACACCTGGCTCGGTGAGGGCCTGCCCCCTTTTTGGCTGTCTCTTCCGCCCAGTCCTATTCCTTGCTCCCAGCAGTGACTGTGCACCTCTGTGGCCCGACAGTGTTTCACTGTGTTCACACACTAGGATGGATGTACCCGCTTTGCTGCGTTATCATTAGCTGCTTTCATTTTTCAACTGTTGTGAGGAGCACTTCCCTGCAGTCCTACCTTTTTTTCCCTTATTATTTATTTATTGATGTTGTAGGTGGACGGAATGCCTTTATTTTATGTGGTGCTGAGGATGGAACCCAGTGCCTCATGCATGCTAGGTAATCGCTCTGCCACTGAGCCCCAGCCCTAGCCCCAGCCCCTCATGCCTGTCTTTTGGTGAGTGGGTTTATGCATTTCTGCTGTGTGCCTGGGCGTGGAAATGCACACTCTAGGCCCTGAGTCTCGCAGCTCCAGGAGATCCCGCAGAACAGCTTTCCAGGTGGTCAAACCAGTTCACATTCCCGACAGCAGTGCGTGACAATTCTTCTTGCTTGACGTCATGGTATTTGTCCTTAAGATTTTTGCTGGTTAGTGTAGGATTCATGGTATTTTAGTTAGAAGGTAGCTTATGAAATACCTTTGATTTTATTATAAAGTAGCTTATAGCTAGCTAAGAAAAGGAATGGGAGAGTTAGAGACATTAAAAACAGAAGCCACGGGCTGTGAGGCTGAGGTGCAATGTCACTAAGCCGAGGAGTTTGGGGCTAGCCTAGCAGCAGAGCAGGCCCTGTTTCAAAAACAGTCAAAACACAAAAGCTGATTGTGACCTGGTATTAAGGCCATGGGGCTCTAGGTCAGTGTGAGAGAGCAGAGCTACTCTGCCAGCAAAGGGGTGACACATTGGCCACCATCCAAGAGGGGGAGAAACTCTTGGAGCAGTCCTCCCAAGAGGTGGCTGTGGTCCCTGCCCCAGTCAGCAGAAAGCCCAGTAGCTGGTGACAGGAGAGCCAAGCCTGTCAGGAACCATCACAGCGGTTTCTGTGGTGCCTTGAGACTGCATTGAAAGCCCAGCTGAGGAGCCTGGGTGGAGGGCAGGGTCACCGGGAGAGAGGACACTCTGCTGCAGGGCCCATCGTGTTTGTCCTCAGTGTGGACCTCCAGCACCCCACTCACACGCCTGCACTGTAGGGCCAAGGCCTGTGCTCTGCCTGTTGCCCTCGTGTGGCTGGCAGGGGCACTGCCATCCCTTGCAGCTAGCTGAGCACAAAGCCTGCATTTGCAGGGCTGAGGAGGAAAGCCAGAGAGCTGGCGCCCGGGCACCTCTGCAGCTGTGCTGTTTTCAGAAAGCAGATGGCCACTTTGACACTGAGCACACGCGTAACTCACACTCCTTGCGTTTCTTTGGCAGCTGAAGGCTATGCTGCCTTTCAGGAAGATAGTTCTGGAGATGAAGCCGAAAGCCCTTCCAAAATGAAGAGGTCCAAGGGAATCCATGTTTTCAAGAAGCCCAGCTTTTCTAAAAAGAAGGAGAAGGATTTTAAAATAAAAGAGAAACCCAAAGAAGAAAAGCATAAAGAAGAAAAGCACAAAGAAGAAAAGCATAAGGAGAAGAAGTCAAAGGACTTGACGGCAGCTGATGTTGTCAAACAGTGGAAGGAAAAGAAGAAAAAGAAGAAGCCCATCCAGGAGCCGGAGGTGCCTCAGGTGGACACACCCAGCCTCAGGCCTGTCTTTGGGATCCCTCTGGCTGCTGCCGTGGAGAGGACCATGATGTGCGATGGCATCCGCCTGCCGGCCGTGTTCCGCGAGTGTGTGGACCACGTGGAGAAGCATGGCATGAAGTGCGAGGGAATCTACAGAGTGTCAGGTATGGGGTGTGCCTCGCTGCTGGGCTGTGGACCTGAGCTGCTGTCTCCAGCCTGTAGGGAGCGCTGTGGCCTGGGCCGCAGCCCGAGCGTCTCCCTGGCCCTTGCAGTTGCAGCCGCCACCACCTCTTTGTCTGACAGTCTGTTTTTGTAAGCATTTGCACCTGAGTTGTTCATAGCTCACAGCAGCAGGGACAGGATGGAGGGAAGCATTTGGGGAGCATCTTCCAGCAGGGCTGTGCTCAGAGCCCGCTTGCTCTCCTTTCTGCCCTCTGGGCTACGTAAAGCTCAGTGGTGGGAGGGCCTGCAGTGAGGTGGTGGGCAGTGAAGGAAGCTCTGACAGCCTTGCACTGTGGCTTCTGAGCTTGACTGAATGCTTAGGCCCCAGGTGCAAATGCTGCCGCTAGCCCCCTGCAGCTAGTACGTGGATCACTGAAGAGGGTTTTCCATTTATCTACATCCAGTGTGTATGAAAACTTGTTTCATAGTTGGCACAAATTTATTTTATATTTGGTGTCTAAAATCAAGCAAATGGTATCTTATTTAAAAGTAAACAGGTTTCTTTTTTCCAAAATAGACACCATGCTGCTCTGGGTGAGGTTCTGAGCTGGAGGCATCTGCGTCCCTCAGCTCCATGACTCACCTCCAGCATTACCCACTTCTGTTCAGAGAGTTATTTTATGAAATCAGTTGTTGGTCACATGTTTTTGTGAGTTAAGTCATGTGCACTGGGGACATCTGCAGAGCTTAAGAAGCTTTCCACTTACTGGGTTCTGACACGTTTGCAGCAGGTAGATTTAATACTTAAGTTTGTTGAGAAGGGGCAGATATTTTTGATACTTAGGAAAATCTTTACACAATCTAATAGATAACTTGTCCTTGAATATTTAACACGTTAAGAGTAGTTGGTCTATGAGGCTGCAGCTGTAGCTCAGTGGTAGGGTACTTGGGGCAGGTTCCATCTTCAGCACCACACAAAAATAAAATAAATAAAATAAGGGTATTGTGTTCATCTACAACTAAAAAAAAAATTTAAAAGAGTAGTTGAGCTACTATTTTATAGAAAATAAAGTTAATCAAGAAATGAATTTGAATGATACTTCCTTAATATTATCTAGAATTAACACTTAAACATATTTGCAATTTTGATTTTTTTTTTTTTTTGCAATTTTGAGTTTTTAAATAATAGTGTATGGGGCTGGGGCTGGGGCTCAGTGGCAGAGTGCTTGCCTTGCATATGTGAGGCACTGGGTTTTGATCCTCAGCAACACATAAAAATAAAAAAAAATAAAGATCTTGTGTGCATGTATAACTAAAGAAAAAATTTTAAAAACCCCAAGAATAATATATGACGAATTGTGTTTTTAAATATTTAAGCAGTAATAATACAAGCTGCTTTCCTTATATCACCTTGATAGGCATGAAAAATTTTGGTATTAGGTGAAAGTTTCTCTGAAGAGTTTCTGGGATTTGTTCAAAGGACTCTTTTTTTCTCTGACCTGTTTTTGATGTGCGCGTTCACCTGGGGAGTCAGAGTGGCAGGTTCTCTCTCTTCTGAAAGTATTCAAACTGAGCTGTCTCCCTGGTCTCCTCCTGGGCCGAGCGCTCAGTACCGTCAGCATAGCCTGCTGTGGTGTGGTGGGTGCTAGAGACTTTCCTTTTTCAATGCCATTAATAATTTTTGCTGGGGATTTTTTGGTCCTCACTCATATATCGTTCCCAACTTTAAAACCAATGTGAAAGACAATTGAAGCAATTTTATGTTTTTAATTTACTCATCTACATTTTACTGTATCTGTGTAATCTTTCTCTCCCAGGTGCTCTTTATTTGAATGTCCCGTTTTTAAAGGGAAAACATTTTGCCCGTATTTTTATTGGTGCATTATGCTCGTACCTGATGGTGGGGGTGTGTGGTCATTTTTCTTTATGTAAATAAAACTCCATTGTGTATATATACCACATTTTCTTTATCCATTCATCCATTGACAGACATATAGACTGGTTCCACAGTTGAGCTGTTTGTGAACTGGGCTGCTGTGAACATGGGTGTGCATGTATCTCTACAGTAAGGTGACTTTAGCCGGGCATGGTGGCACACACCTGTAACCCCAGCAGCTCGGGAGGCTGAGGCAGGAGGTTCATGAGTTCAGACCAGCCTCAGCCATAGCAAGGTGCTAAGCAACTCAGTGAGACTCTGTCTCTAAATAAAAATACAAACTAAGGCTGGAGATACAGCTCATTTAGTGCCCCTGAGTTCAATCTCTGGTACCAAAAGAAAGGATGATTTTATTTCTTCAGCATAAATACTAAGGAGTGGCATAGCTAGGTCCTGTGGTGGTCCATGCCTGGTCTACTGAGGATTTCCATGGTAGTTGTCCTAGTGTATAGTCCACCAGCAGTGTGGAGTGTTCCCGTTTCTCCACAGCATTTATTATTGTTTGTATTCTTGACAATTGCCATTCTGTCTAGAGTGAGATGAAATGTTGGTGTAGTTTTGATTTGCATTTCCCTGATTACTAATAATGTGGAACATTTTTTAACTCTTTTTGTTGGCCATTTGTATTTCTTTTTCTGAGTTGTGTCTGCTTCATTTGCCCATTTATTAATTAAGTTATAATTTTTGAAGTGAAGTTTTTTGGGGCTCTGTATATATTCTAGATTTTAATCCTTTGTCCAAAGAGCAGCTAGCAAAGATTTTCTCTCATTCTGTAGGTCCTCTCTTCACATTGCTAATTGTTTTGTTGTTGTTGTTGTTGTGCAGGAGCTTTTTAACTTGATGGTATCTTATTTATTAGTTCTCAACATCATTTCCTGAGATTTAGGGGTTCTATCGAGAAAGTCCTTCCTGTGCCTGTGTGCCGGACTGTCTTGGTATTTGACGGGGGGTTGCTTTGAATCTTACAGCACATTTGGTAGTATGATCATTTTAACAGTATGGACTCTGCCTATCCAGAATAGGGAGGTCTTCCTTTCTAAGGGTACCTAGGTGGTTTGCGGGGTCAGTACTGTTGGGGGTTTTATATATACACATACATATCACATAAGAGGAGAGAGGAGGTCTTTGACAGAACTCACAGTTGCTCATCCTGTTTTACTCATATTGTCATCAAAGTAAGAAAATAGGAATTATTTTCTAACTTTTTGTCTCAAAGATTATGCAAAAATAAGATCCACATTGCTATTTTTATATATGGTGCCATTGTGATTCTGGATAAGTTACAGATGTATTTTAATGCCATTAAAAGTTTTTACAAAAGTTAAGAAGTGCCAGAGCACAAATGCAAGCACTGTGTGGGTTATAGATGCTTTCAGATTAGATGGCTCGTTTGAACCATTGGCCTAAAATTTAAGTATTGAAAACAGCACAATATGTATAACTAACTAGAACAGCACAACAAAAAAAACAGTACAAACTGGGGCTGGGGTTGTGGCTCAGTGGTAGAGCACTTGCTTAGCATATGTGAGGCACTGGATTCAATTCTCAGCACCATGTAAAAATAAAAAATAAAGGTCCGTCAAAACTAAAAAACAAACAAAAAAACCAGCACAAACCTACTTTGTGCTCTTTGGGATCAGTGTTGTTACTGGATCATGTCACGGTACAGGTGGATTTCATAAAGACTGAAAAGCTGATATAATGTTTGAAAAATATTTAGTTTATGTAGTTTCTTTCTGTTCAATAAGAAAAGCAAATGATTTGATTTTTAGAAGCCCAAAGTTCATTTTATTTTGAGTTCCAGCTCTGTTTAGGTTATATAAACACTAGTAGAAAAGTGTAGCTAGTAGAAAAGTGTCTCCAGGTTCACTGGTACTGCAAAAATGTAGGAAGCGGGGAAACTTAAGAATTTACACTTTAAGCTGAACGCAGTAGCACACACCTGTAATCCCAGTGGCTCGGGAGGCTGAGGATTGCAAGTTCAAAGCCAGCCTCAGCAAAAAAGCATCTCAGTGAGACCCTGTCTCTAAATAAAATACAAAATAGGGCTGGCGATGTGACTCAGTGGTCAAGTGCCCCTGAGTTCAATCCTTGATACACCCGCACCCCCCCCAAAAACAAAAAGAAAAAGAATTTATACTTTAAAGTAGAAACTATACAGGAATTAGGGGATTACTTAATAGAGAATAGTTTTCAAAGAGATAACAGTTAATAGTAAAATTTTTACTTTTAAAAGAGTAAGCCTACCTACAACTATTGGACATTTAGGTAAACAAAGTTACATTTTATGTTTCAGTCTTATGACTGAAGAGAAAACATTTGGCTGTGAGGGTAAGACTTACACTTGGGTTGTAGTTTAATTCTTCCAAAATTTCTTTTTCTTCTTGAATCCATTAGCATATTTACTTAACATATTTGCAGTTGCTCTAAATGTTAAAATTTTCAGTTATCACTTAGGTTGTGATTAAGTTCACCCTTGAAGGGTAATCTTCTATTTAATTAGTTTAATTCTAGGAATTGAACCTAGGGGCACTCAGCCATTGGACTACATCTTCAGTGCTTTTTATTTTTTCAACACAAGGTCTGGCCCAGTTGCTGAGACTGGCCTCAAAGTCATGACCCCCATGCCTCAGCTTCCAGTAACTGGGTTCCAGGTGTGTCAGCACATGGCTGAAGTGCAGTCTTTCTTGCGATTGTGTCCACAGGGGAACTGTGTGGCCCTTGGGCAGGTATGTTGTTCATGTCAAGAGTTCTGCTAGTGGCCAGTGGCTGCTCTTGATCTGCCCAGCAAGGTGGGGGAGGGATGTCCTAGAGAAGAAAGCCTGTGTGTTTGATTTTTTCCCTCAGTATTCTTTCTTCTGAATTTGAATGGTTTAAGGAATTAAATCAAAGGTGGATGAACTAAAAGCAGCCTACGACCGAGAGGAGTCTCCAAATTTGGAAGAATACGAGCCCAACACTGTCGCCAGCTTGCTGAAGCAGTACCTGCGAGACCTGCCAGAAAATTTGCTTACCAAAGAGCTGATGCCCCGATTTGAAGAGGCCTGCGGGAGGGCCACAGAGAGCGAGAAAGTGCAGGAGTTCCAGCGCTTGCTCCAGGAACTGCCGGAATGTAACTACCTTCTCATTTCCTGGCTTATTGTGCACATGGACCACGTCATTGCCAAGGAACTGGAAACGAAGATGAACATACAGAACATCTCCATCGTGCTCAGCCCCACTGTGCAGGTACCCGTGGCCAGCGGCCCTGGGAGTTGGGGCATGTTTGCTGTTTCAGATGCACGTGAAGCTGGGAGCCTGAGGTGGTGGAGGATGGGTTGGCTTGACTACGTCTTCTTTCATAATGTGGATGTTGTAACAGATGAAAGATGATCAATATGTTTGCCCTTTTGCTTGTAGCTGTGAAATTTGAATGTCATACAGTCTTTGTGGAGTTATAAAGCAGTTCTTGGTGACAGTGATCTGTTATTGGAGTAGATAGAGCCCATGTGCCTGCAGTTATAGACTTCATCTATAAACTTGTAAAGGTTTCTGCTGTTTCATCAAATAGCATCATTGCCTAATTATATCACGTACACATCAAACTCAGGCACAGAGGACCGAACGTTCATTTGATTTAACCAGGCTTTCACTTGTAAAAGTGGGTCCCAGAGAGACCTATCTGTAGGCTTGTAGCGTGAGAAGGCACCACAGGGCATCAGGGGTGGTGTGTCCATTGGTGTCTTTCTGTACCTGTGATTGGCTTGCCTTTACTGCTGCTCAGGTGAGCCTGCGTCAGGGGATGTTCTCCTCTCAAGTTACTGATATAATCTTTTTTTAATATCTATTTTATTATTTTTTAATACCTTTATTTTATTTATTTATTTTTATGTGGTGCTGAGGATTGAACCCAGCGCCTCACATGTGCGACTCGAGTGCTCTACCACTGAGCCCCAGCCCCAGCCCCAGCCCCAGCCCCAGCCCCAGCCCCAGCCCCAGCCCTATACTGATATTTTACTCAGAAAATAGTGGTGAATTTTTATTTTCAGTCCTCTTTTTGGCAAGCATACAGGCCACTGACCATAAATCATTATCACTGTTATAAGAGTATGTTTTATTTCACTAAAGATTCTTTTCCTGCATGTTGATTTTATATATATATATATATATATTTTTTTTTTCTTTCTTTCTTTTTTTGGTACCAGGGATTGGACTTGGGCACTTGGCCACTGAGCCACATCCCCAGCCCTATTTTGTATTTTATTTACTGACAGGGTCTCACTGAGTTGCTTAGTGCTGTGCTTTTGCTGAGGCTGGCTTTGAACTCGATCCTCCTGCCTCAGCCTCCTGAGCTGCTGGGATGACAGGCGTGTGCCACTGTGCCCGGATATTTATTATATTTTGGGAGAAAAATATTTTCAAGTTTCTCAAAATATAATGTCATTTCTACTAGTTGGGAGTTTAGTGAATGTTACATTGTTACTTAATGTTACCCTGCTGTGGACCCTTGTTGCTGCAGATTCCAGTGAGTTGTAGGAATAAGTATGGGAAAGAGCTTCTCACAGCATTTCAGCTGGCCCCGTCCTGTCCTCAGTGCAGGGTGGCCGCCACCTTTGAATGCTGGCCATGCAGGTGTACCTGGAGGCCCTGCTCTAGAGCCACGCTGGGTCCCGGCCAGCCCTACCCCTGTGGGTGCTCTAGCATTTGCCTGGTCCACGGGAGGAGCTGCTGGTATGGGGTGGACGTTGGACGTGGTGTCTCTACATGTTGGAAATGAAGAGCATCTGTTTTTTAAATCAGCTAATATCATAGTCATCAAAAACAATAACAGAGTCGTCAGCTTTGTGTCCCTTTTCTGGCCTATTTTTTGCTTCCATCCTCATGGTGTTTGAGCATATGATTTAACTCAGATTTTGTGATTTTCTTCTTAAATTGGCCATTGATGAGCACAGCCTGCCTTGTACTTCTGTGTCTAAGGTTAAAGGTTGAACGACCTGGAGATGCAAATGAAACAAAATGACAGTTTTAACTATCTCCTTGCAATCTCATCCCCAGATCAGCAATCGTGTGCTGTATGTGCTCTTCACACATGTGCAAGAGCTCTTTGGAAACGTGGTACTAAAGCAAGTGACGAGACCTCTGCGGTGGTCGAACATGGCCACCATGCCCACGCTGCCAGAGACCCAGGCGGGTATCAAGGAGGAGATCCGGAGACAGGTGCGTGCCTCATGCTGCACCACGCCTGCCACTCCGTGGCCCAGCATGGTGGAACCAGGACAGTCTCTGCTTCCTGCACTTCCAAGTGTGAGCCCTCACACTTGTCCCCCTGTGTGGGAAGCCAGGCCTCTCCAGCTGGCGTTGGGTGCCACATAGGTCAGCATGTTCCGGTGGGAGAGCTTTGGTCTTGAGAACTGGAGACCTGGTGGGAACTCCTGTTCTGCTTCTTGTTAATGTGCTGATTTCAGGTAAATCGCCAACCTCCTGAGGCGCTGGTGTCTTATTTTTTAAATAGATACCCATATGGGGCTGATGTCAGGAGTTCCCAGTGAGATAATGTGAGAAGTCTCAGCCCAGGACAGTCACTGTCTCTAAGAAACCTCTGTTGTATGGACAGAGTTGCTGAAATTGCCACCTGGAAGTTCTTATCTTACTGATAAGCACCCTTGAATTTAGGGAAGTTAATAATTTATGTCATAAGACTACTAGGCTGTGCAACCAGAGTGAGGTCAATTCCTGGCTTTTCACTGTGCTACCTTGATGCAAGGGCTGCTCTGGGTATATAGGTGAGAAAAACATTCAGGACTTTTAAGGAAATTTACATATATTTGACGATTTATGCATTTGCTTATTTTACATGCACATTATCAAATCCTTGCTTCTCTTCCCTTATCTCTTCAAGTCCCCATTACTCATCAGTTGATGGTGTGAGGGAAGGGCGTGGGGAGTGAGCGAGCTGCATCAGTGAGGGGGAACCCCACTCAGGCGGGCCAGGCGGGACTCGGAGGCCCCCTGGAAGGCAGCACTACTGTTCATGCCACCGCTGGATGGAGGAGGAGCTAATTTGCACATTATTTTTATGTCGTGAGACATGGAGTACTATTTGGTATGTACTGTTGTTTTCTAGGAGTTTCTTTTGAATTGTTTACATCGAGATCTGCAGGGTGGGATAAAGGATTTATTTAAAGAAGAAAGATTATGGGAAGTACAAAGAATTTTGACAGCCCTCAAAAGAAAACTGAGAGAAGCTAAAAGACAGGTGAGTGGATTTATTATTTTGGCATGTCATGTTTATACTAAAATAAAATAAGTAAAACTGTGGTTAGAGCCTTCTGCAGACGGCAGGCAGGCGGGTGACTTGTCTTCAGGCCCTGCTGGGGTAGCAGAAACCCAGGGGAAGAGTTGGCTCTTTGGAAAGTGTTATGATGAGGGCTGCCTAGAAGGTCTTGGAGATGGGGGACGCTGTCACCTAATTCTAGGAAGAGTCCACAGCTGGACTCTGATTTTCTGGCCTCACCTGTAGTGTTCAGCTGGGACTGGAGCTTCCCAGTGGCACCAGAACAAGACGCCCCCCACTTCTGTACCATCTTAGGCCCATCCTGAGACCCAGCGGCGGGTCCTGAGAACACTAGCTGGTGCTCGCCAGGCTGAGAGAGCAGAAGGGGCACTGTGGGGTTGTGTGGGCAGACTGAGTGTTGCCCTAAGGGCGTCTCGACTGCTGTGCTTCACAGTAGCCCAGAGGACAGGCCCACAAAAGCCGCCACAGATGGGCCCCCTCCTCCTCTCCAGCCCCCAGCTTTTCTCCCATTCCCGTGCCTAGTTTTCATAGTCAAACTCTTCCCTTGGTGTATCAGCCTGGAATTGGAGCTAGTGACCTCTGCCCAGGCCTCACGAGGAGGCTGAAGCTCATCTCATCTGCTGTGATGCAAGCCTAATAGGAGTCTTAAAGCAGTGTGTGATAAAGCAGCTAGAGGAAGCTGGGCGTGGTACCCACACTGAGATCCAGTGATACTGGAGGCTGAGACGTGAGGGTCACAAGATCAAGGCCAGCCTCAGTACCTTAGTGAGACTTGTCAGAAAAATTACAGAGGGCTGGGGGTATAGCTCAGAGCCCCCCGGTTTCTATCCCTAGAAGAAAAAAAAAAAAAAACGAGAGAAAGATGAGTGATAGGTTTAGTTTATAGGAGACTTGAGAAGCAAGAACCATACATAGTAGTGGGAGGAGGTGGGTGGCTGCTGGGAGCCATCAGGTATTGGCGCAACCACGGGGCTCTGTGATGGTGGATTGTTCCGTAGCATGATGATGGTCATTGTGGATGGTGGTCATCGTGGTCATTTGACTTTGTAGTTGTCACAACTAGTTAAATCATACACTAAAAATGGACATGCTAGCAGCCCTTCAGAGCCCCACAGAGGGTCGTTTATGCAGAAGGGTTCCAGAGCTGGAAGGCACACCCACTGGAAGGTGCGTCTGCATAGTGCAGGCCGACTGGGCCCTGTATCCTGTTCCGGGCCAGTTAGCAGCTGCCCGCCCGTGTACGTGGTTCCTATGACTCCTTCCAGTCCTATGAAGTGAGAGGGAGGATCCTGGATTGTGGTGGTGTGGATTCGCTAAGGATGTGTTCCCTATAGACTGATGGGTTCTCTCACTCGTCTTGCTCCACAGGAGTGTGAAACCAAGATTGCACAAGAGATAGCCTCAAAGGAGGACATTTCCAAAGAAGAAATGAATGAAAATGAAGAAGTCATAAACATTCTCCTTGCCCAGGTAAGCTAACTCTTTGTCTCCATTTTGTCAGTCTCTGAACCGTCAGTTTTAACTTACAGTATAAGAAACTCAACTATAGGCTCTTTTCACCAAAATCACAGAAGGGGTCCGAGGGCCGAGCCTGTGGCTTTGGCACTGCCTCGTGTGTGCTGCAGGTTCAGCTGCAGGAGGGGTGGCCTTGTGCTGATTCTCCTTACAGGGTGCTACCTAAAGGTCCTGCTTAATCCCCTGAGTCTACCCCAAGTCTGAGGTGTATCTACATGTTAGTGGCATTTGTTCCACATTAATGAGACCAGACTTGAGTATCTTAGAATGTGTTCCTACTGTCTAAAAATGTGAGATGCGTGAAGTGTAAGGTTAAGTTTTAAATGATGGCTGTTGCTGACAACATGTGGATGGTCCCATGTCTGCTGTGCAGGTGAAATCAGTTGTCAGAGGCAGGTTTTTATCTTTCTTTCTTTTTTTTTTTTCTTTTTTAAGGAGAGAGAGAGAGAGAGAGAGAGAGAGAATTTTTAATATATTTTTTTTTTAGTTCTCGGCAGACACAACATCTTTGTTGGTATGTGGTGCTGAGGATCGAACCTGGGCCGCACGCATGCCAGGCCAGCTCGCTACCGCTTGAGCCACATCCCCAGCCCGGTTTTTATCTTTCATTGGTTCAGGTACAGAGCAGGCCTGAGCTCATGTCTTTCTGAATTCTCAGGTCAGGTACTCTGTTCTGGAAGTTTCCAGAATCCAACCAGAAAGGAATGGCATCGAGGCTCTGCCTGCCTGGTCTGTGTGGCTTTTGAGAAGCTCAGTGTGGGTCCCGGTCCTGCAGATTTGGTGTTTCTGGCCCTTGCCTGGTCCAGTGGGGGCACATAACTGCCCAGGAGTAGAGTCCTGGACCAGGCCTTCACCCCAGGGTTTTCAGCCTGACTCTTTTTTTTCCCACCAATATGGTTTTATTTTTGTTATTGTAACATGTACAGCATTGAAATTGTATCATTTTATTTCTTAAATATTACTGGAGTATGCATTAAAAAAAAAAACTAATACATTTGAAGCCAGCAGCAGTGACACACACCTAATCCCAGCTATCTGGTAGGCTGAAGCAAGAAGATCACAAGTTCAAGGCCAGCCTGAACAATATCACCAGACCCAGTCTCAAATAAATATATATATTTTTTATTTATATAATAAATAAATTATACTATAATTTATATAATAAATTGGGTTGGGTATGTGATATAGTGGAACGTACCAGGGTTCAATCCCCAGTATCATCAAAAAACATCTAAGAAATATGACACATTAAGAAGGCCTCTATAAACATCATCCTTTCTCAATATATTTTCCTATTTTGCTTCATACGTAAATAACCTATAAAATCATATATAAAACTATCAACTCTTACAGCCTAGAACTTCATACACATTTGAGAGTTTGAGAATAAATATTCTCTTTGATTTATAAATAACATGCAATATTTACAGTGTTTAGTTTCATTCAAATGCTTATCACAAATTCTTATTGTCTCCCAACTTGTTCTTCTAATAGACCTTTTCAGTTTGCTGGTAAAGATGCCATGAATTAAAAGTCATAATGGTCAAGTAAATATTAAAAACAAAAAAGAAAGTGGCTACATAAATATCACTAAATCTTATTAAAACGACTTTAGCTTATATGAGTCAGCCTCGGTGGGTTGGCCAAAGCAGGAGCACCCGGGCTTCCTCCTGCTCACTCCTCCCTGCTCACTCCTCCCCCTCTCTCCTCCCCGCTCACTCCTCCCCCTCACTCCTCCCCCTCACTCCTCCCTGCTCACTCCTCCCTGCTCACTCCTCTGGTTCCTGTTTGCTAGGAAGGTCCACAGCCAGCTGCTCCTCCCACAGGCAGGGTCTGTGGCGTCCTGGGTTTCACCAGCACTGCTGCTTTCCTCTAGGTTGGACTCTCTGGATCATGGGCAGAGAGTGATTTTTCCATTCTCTTTTCCCGAAGCTGTTTTATAACTGGAAATTCTGCCAAAGCAGACAGTTCACCGTCTCCTCACAGGGTGGGGGGACAGCATGGCCTGCTAGGGCGCCTTCCATGCCCTCCTCTCCTCCTCTTGAGCTGCCCGCTCTCGGCTCCCTCCCTGCGGTGGTAGAAGGCCTGCGGGGACTCTGCCTCCTGGGAAGCCACTGTTGGGCCAACCACACCTGGCCTTGCAGGGCCCGGCCTTGCAGCCTTGGCTGCAGGGGAGCAGGGAGAGAAGAGTCCTTCCTTCCAGAGGCTCTGTGTGTGGCCCAGGAACTCCTTCTTCTGGTCACACATTTTGTACCTTGGGCTCAACACAGAACGGGGCTGAAGAGACCTCAGAGCAGTGACGTCCCCTAGGCTGGGAGCTGCGAGGGCTCACAGTGCTCTTCCTTTAGGAAAACGAGATCCTGACGGAGCAGGAAGAGCTCCTGGCCATGGAGCAGTTCCTGCGCCGGCAGATCGCCGCCGAGAAGGAGGAGATCGAGCGCCTCAGAGCCGAGATTGCCGAGATCCAGAGGTAGGGCAGGGGTGCCCAGGGCTCGGTGCTGCCCGGTGTCTCCTGCCCCCAGGCCCCCCTGAGTAGCAGCCTCTGGCTCCTGCAGATTCAGGAGCGGGGCTGGGTCTGAGGAAGCGGGGGACAGGCGCACCCCGAAAAGTGCCTCTGGGTCTGAGGGTGGGGAACTTGTACATCTCCTAAAGTACTCCTGGGTCTGGGGGGGGGGACAGGCTGCACCCTGTAAAGTGCCCCCAGGTCTTAGGAGGGAGGGTATTGGCGCACCCTGTAAAGTGCCCCTGGGTCTGATGGGGGAGTGACAAGTGCACCCCATAAAGTGCCCCTAGGTCTAAGGAGAGGAAGACAGGTGTACCCCGAAAAGTGCCCCTGGGTCTGAGGAGGTGGGGGACAGACGCACCCCATAAAGTGCCCCTGGGTATGAGGAGATGGGGGACAGGCACACCCCGTAAGGTGCCCCTGGGTCTGGGGCAGGGCAGAGTACCTCATAAAGCACCCTGGCCTCTCCCCACAGTCGCCAGCAGCATGGCCGGAGCGAGACAGAGGAGTACTCCTCGGAGAGCGAGAGCGAGAGTGAGGATGAGGAGGAGCTGCAGCTCATCCTGGAGGACTTGCAGAGGCAGAACGAGGAGCTGGAGGTGCATGTGGGTGGCTGGGCAGGGGATTCTGGAAAGGGGTTTCTGGAAGGGTGCACCCTGCCTCTGGGCTTTCCTGGGCCACTGGCTCAGAGGATCTTAGGGGGCATCACACCCCAGAGTTGGTGGGCCTGGGCTGCTGGCAGGGTGTCCTCAGGCGGGTGTGACCCCAGTGATGGAGCGCCTCCTGGACCCACCCGCAGAGGTCAGTGCACCTGGCCGCCTTCCCATGGGGCCAACATCTGCCACTCTGGGCCCAGGGGAGAGGCCACTTGCCTGGCAGGGAGACGGTCTCTGTTCCCAGTCAGGAGCAGCACAGTCAGGCTAGTGGAGGGAGCAGGCCCAGGTCTCCCTGAGGGCCGAGTGGTGACTGCTTCCCTGGCCTTCAGCCCACAAAGCGGCGGTGAGCCGTGGCTCTCGGGAACTGGGGCCAGGGCACAGTTAGCGGGCGGCAGGCCGGGTGCTCAGGCCCTCCCTCCTCCCTGAGTGAAGCAGCTCCACTCCCCTCGGTGGCTTGCTCGGTGGCTGGGGCCAAGCGTGCCACGCCTGCCCGAGGACAGAAGAAGGCCGGGCAGGAACGTGGCAGGTTCCGGGCTGCTCGGCCACGGGGCAGGCCCCTGTCTTGGCACATGTTACAGTGAAACAGACCCGGGGGCAGCCGGGGATGATGGGCCTGGGGTTCCGTCCCCAGTACAGATACGTGGTGGTCTACGATGATGTGTGAGCCGAGACAGGACCGCAGAGTCCTCCAGCAGCGCGGGGCAGAGTGCCAAGCGGCTGCCCTGGAGGCCCAAAGTTGGGATAGTCACCACCGCAGGGGGAGGCCTTGGGAAGGCCTCGCGGGGGCCCTTAGTCTGCTTCCCTTCCGTGTCACGGGGCGTGTTGCAGTCCTGAAGCACAGAAGCAAAATCCCAAACGAGTCCTTAGGGTGGAGGCAGGGGTGAGCTGTGGGTCCCAAGTGCCATCTCCCTTCCAGGCAGGTGGCCTCTCCACTGGGCCGAGTGGCGCTGCCTTCCCTTTCGGGTGAGAGGGAGGATTCAGCCAGGTGCCGCGGGAGCCCGCCGTGCCCACCCTCAGGAGGCCGACACCCTCAGCCCCACTGCTCGGAGCTGGGCACACCCAGGAGGAAGGGGGCAGGCAGTGTGGGTCTGCTGCCGCCCAGCACCCCCGACTCTGCGGAGTGGGTGCTGCTATCCAGGGTGAATGGTGGCTTTCTGTAGGCCAAGTGGCCCCGTTCACAGGAGGGACAGCCCTGTCATAGAGGGATCCGCTCCCACCCTGCCTAACTCCTCCCTCTCTATTGCTAATGTCCCTTCTCTTTTGTCCTTAAAGCTTTGGGAAGCTAGGCTGTCCTTCTGTTCCTAGCACTAGGGTGCTCATTCAGGCCACCATGTCCTCTCTGCATGGTGATGCTTTGCAGCTGGGGTGACGCTTTGAAGATGGGGTCGTGCCCTGGAGTCAGGTCCTGGGCTGGCGTGGGGCAGAGTCCTTCTGCTGCCCTGCTGGCCGCCCTCTGACCTCCTCTCTCTGACACTCTCAAGATAAAGAACAACCACCTGAACCAGGCTGTCCACGAGGAGCGCGAGGCCATCATCGAGCTGCGGGTGCAGCTGCGCCTGCTCCAGACACAGCGTGCCAGGGCCGAGCAGCCCGAGGACGAGGAGCCCCGCGACGGCGCGCCCGAGGCGAAGGCGGCTAAGGAGCCCGCAAAGCCGTCGCCCAGCAGAGACCGCCGGGAGACGCCTCTCTGAGTGCCCGGCAGTGGCGCTGGAAGGCGCCTGTGGCCCAGAGTGTCCAGCGTGGCCGGCGCTGTCCCTTCTGTGAAGACGCCTTCTCTCCTCAGACTCCTCGTCACGTTGGCTCAGGGTCAGGGTCCCGGGGACGGAGCAGCGGACGCTTTCCAGATAGTGTCAGCTTATGGGGAATTAATTTTCTTTGTTAACTTAAAGTAACTATTTTAACCCTTGAGTGGCTTCTTTTTAAACCAAAAAAATCGTGTTTCTTTGCTTTTCTATCACAGCAGAATCAGGATCTCATTAAGGTGGGGACACCAAGCCAGGTCTCTGCGCCGCCTGTGGCTGCGGCCCGGGCTCCTGCTTGTGCCTTTCACACCTCCTCGGTGCAGACCATTCGGGGAGCTGCCTCCCGTGTGCCCGCCGGCCGGTGGCTCTCGGGTCCCTTTGCCCACTGTAGCCCTCCCACAGTTCTGAACCACAGTCCGCAGCCCGACACCAGGTGGCCTCGGTGGCAGGCGGAGGCTGCGTGGAGCCTGCCCGCCCTGCCCGCAGGCTCCGGCTACTCACTGCCAGTGATCAGCAGAGGCCTTTGCACTGGGGCGGCCGGAGGCGGCCCCCTCGCCCCGAGGCATCCACCCACCAATGTTTCTCAAACCCGAAACCTTCCACGTGACAGACCCTCCCGTCAGCAGTGACCTGGATTGCTTGCTTGGGCTAGAATGTACCCGTCTCTGCCTGAATAAGCCATATGTATGCTCCTACACCAAGGTAGGTCGTCCCTGCCCTCAGTGAGCCCGCTGAGGGACCCCCGACGACAGGATCGAGCAATAGGAAGAGACGCCTCCTGGGGGTAACTGGGACGCCCCTTTTGCTTCTGGCCCGTCAGATCAGATGGCTGCCGGGAGGCTCCTGGGAGGCCAGGTTCCTGAGGCAGCTGCTTGCCGGCCGGCCCCATAGGCCGCCTGCAGCTCTGCAGACAGACCCCATGCACCCCGAGGCCCTGTCCTCCTCCTGGTTAGTATTTATTTCCAGCACCTGTCTGATGCGGTTTTTTATCCTCTACCTATTGCACTGTTGTGACTTGTCGGCCATTATTTGATTTTTGTACGAAAAAAAGCTTTGTTATAGAAATCAGCATACTATTTTTTTAAATCTGGAGAGAAGATATTATGGTGACTGAAATATGGTCAGGTGTCAAATATAAATGTATAAACGCCTTCTTGCTGTTCTGTCCGACATCTTACGTTCATTTTGTATTTGCTGGCAATACTGAAGGTTTCTTCTGTTGGTGTGAACTCTGATTTCTTCAACGGTATCATGGGTTTTTAAAATCAGTGTCTCGTTACAACTGTCTCAGCGTTGGTGAACTAATTTTTGCCAGGACCATTATTGATTGAGCAAATAAATTCAACAGCCATTGGGGAAACACCGCCTGCTGTGACCTCGTGCACCTTTTTCTCTGGAACAGCCGAGCAGGCTGCAGCTGAGGGGTGGGTCTGGGCACTTCCTCACGGGCAGGAGTGCCTTGCCTCGCGTGTCCCCCCTGTGCGCCTCTAATGGCCACCCCAGTCCTGCACCCCTCTTCCCCGCCTGGCCAAGAGGAACCTAGGAAGCAGCACAGGGAGCCTGAGGCAGGTGTCCCCCCCCAGCAGGGTAGGAAGCGGCACGGAGCCTGAGGCAGGTGTCCCCCCAGCAGGGAGGGCTCCCCACCAGCACTGTGGTGGGGGTCCCGGGCTGGCGTCCGTTCACATGTTTCCCTCACTTCCGGTGGAGATGTACAGAGTGGCCTGTCCCAGTGATTAACCCAGCCTGGGTTTGCAAACCCCGCCGTGGGCTGCCAGTGGTCTGCAGGGGAGGCTAGGGCTCCTCTCACCTGCCACCGGCCCAGCAAGGCCCAGGTGACGCTTTCACAGAAGTGGGTGTTTCAGACCAGAGGTCGATATGTGTGTGTGTGGTCAGCTTTTCCACTGCTGTGGCCAGACTAGCCGGCAGAATAACCTAGAGGAGGAAATGTGTTTCGGAGGTCTGTCCATGGTCAGCTGACACCGTATGCCTGGACTCAGGGTGATGCAGAGCGTCATGGCACAGGAAGCAGACAGTGCCCTGCTCACCAGGTATAAAAGACCTGCCACGGCAGGACCTGCTCTGGCCAGCACACCTTACCTAAGCGATATGGCCACCTGGTTAATCCATGTCAGTGAATTCATCCACTCGTTAGGTCACATCCCTCGTTATCTAATTTCACCTCTGAAACTTCTTGAGTTGCTGCACACATGAACTTTTGGGGGACATCTCATGTCTAAGCCATAACCCTTCAACCCTAACCCTCCAAAGCTCTTGCCCGTCTCACAGTGCAGAACCCACGCATGCAGTGCGTTGCCGAGAGGTTCCCCATATGCTGTTTTTTTTTTTAATTTTTATTTTTTTAGTTGTGGTGGACACAATACCTTTATTTATTTACCTATATGTGGTGCTGAGGAGCGAATCCAGGGCCACATGTGCTAGGCAAGGGCTCTGCCGCTGAGCCCAGCCCAGCCCAAGATTCCCCTTACTCTTAACAGCCTCAGCGTTACCCCAATGTCAAATCCCAAACCTCCTCAGACTCAAACTCTCAGCAGGAGCCTCTTTAAAAGTTGAAGGACAAGTCACATGTGCCTAATATACAAAGGCATAGAGTAAACCTCCATCCCGAAGGGGAGAAGCCAAGCATGGGGGGCTGGGATGGGACGAAGATTGAAACCAGCTGGCAAGCAAGTGTAGGGACAGCTGCACACCAGCCGGCTTCGCACCTGTGACCTGCTCCACTTCTCTCCAAGGTCGTGGGGTTTGTCCCTGTGGCCTTGGTGGTGGCCTGTGTGACCTATTTCCAGGTGGTTCCACAGCTTTGGTTTCCCTCCCACGTGTCCATGCATTGCCCTGTCAGCAGCAGCCACAGGACTCCAGCCCTCTGTGCCCTGCCTGGCCCCAGGCCTTCCTCTGAAGCTTGGTGGGAGCCTCCAGGACCCCTGCATCCAGCACCCTGTTTTCTTGCAGAACCAGCCACATGGTTGAGGCCACATGCTGCTGTGTGGAGCAGTAGCCGGGACCCAGCTGCAGTGCCTGAGCACCTGGTGGCTGAGCATTGTGAGACACTTTCCTAGCTGCTCTGCAAGCAGGGCACCCCGCTGGTCTTTTCTCAAAGGAACTTTTACTTTCACACCTTTGAGCCTGAGGTGGATGTGGTCTTGCCACTTTCTGCCTGATGTTTCTGGGTGAAGTGCTCAGCTTCTCTGTAACCCCTCTAATGACCATAACAACTACATCTTCCTCAGCCCAATTTTACTTGCACTTTTCTGGTCAAACTGCAAGTTTCTAAAACCCTTCTGCTCCTGATGACTGCAGTAAACATGGTTAAAAGTCACCAGCAATATCCAAGCCACCCCCTGAATGCTGAGCTACCTTGAAATTTCCTCTGTTAGTTCATCACTTTTTTTTTTTAATACCAAGGATTGAACCCAGGGGCATCCAATCACCTAACCACATCTCCAACCTTTTTTTTTTTTTTTTTTTTTTTCCATTTAGAGACAGGTTCTTGCTAACTTGCTTAGGGCCCTGCTAAGTTTCTGGGGCTGGCTTTGAATTTGCGATCTTCCTGCCTCAGCCTCCTGAGCCACTGGGATGACAGGTATGTGCCACCACGTGTCAGTCCATCACTTTTAAATTCAATCTCACAGAAAGTTGGACACAAAATGTAGACAACTTCTTTGCTAGAACATAATAGAGCTGTCCTCCTCTGAAACCTCATGAGCCCAGTCTTTACTGTCCATAGTCCTGTTGGCACTCTAATTTCTGAGCTTCCACCGGAATCACCCGTTAAGCTCTGCGTATAGCATTCCAAGATGGGACCTAGTGCCTGTGTGACTTTTTTTTCACTGCAACTTCTTCTCTGCTGTAGAATACATTTCTTTTTATTTGACAGTCTTTATTGAATCAGCACCAGGTACAATGAATACTAGAATACCTTAAAAGTAAACCCACCTTTGGAGCGTAGCCAGGCTGACCAGGCAGCAGAGACTTCAAAGCAAAGAAAAAGAGAAAGCAAAGACTTCAAAACAAAGTAGATGGACATTGTCCCAGCACGTATGATGAGAAACTTCTGTGAAGTGCCAGGAAGGGACCTGAAGGAGTCCTTAAGTCTTGTCCACGGCTCCTTTAGTGGAGCATAAAGACAGAGCTGCTGCTGTATTCCTCCCTCCCCCACACGCCTGCAACTTGATGGCTTCTCCCTCTTTAGTTTGGGGACTTCGCTGTTACATTAGCATGACACAAAAGAAGGTTTTCTAGTACAGCAGAGGCTGGAGGAGCATCAGGTGTATCCACAGTATCAAAGTCACATCTGCTGTCTATTGCGTCCTCTGGCGTCCCTGAATTTGCTGTGCCCACAGGCCCCAGGCATCCGTCCCGCCCCTCTTGGCTCCCACAGTGCTTGACTTGGGTGGCTGAGCCGACACTTGGCAGTGCTGCTAAGAGGCACTGAGCTGTGGGCAGTCTTCTGCCAGCAAATGGCTTCCAGAGAAGGGCCGCGTGTACGGCAGAGCCTGGGCCTTACGGGAACCATGTGCCCACCCTTCACAACCTCCCCAGCTGTTTAACAGGGCAGAGGTGTACACGTGTGTCCCCAGCGCAGGTTGTCGGCATTATCCTCAAGTCGTCCCCTGCGAGATGAGATGTCTGACTTATCACTGTATCACAATGTCTCAGAGCCAGTCAGAGAGAACAAGATGATGGTTCATTTGTCAGCCGCACCCAGGACAGCATGGCAGGGACACTGATGGCCTGCCATGGGCCATGGCCATCTCTGCAGTCACCACTAGCCATGAGGTCAGAGCAGGGAGATGGACAGGGATGACTGAATGCCAGCTATAAGCGGAGAGGGCCAGGGCCTCCTCTTTGAAAGGCTACCTTTCTGGAAAGCCCAGCCAACTCTGCTTCCCTCGTAGGGACTTTTAAAAACCTTGCCCCACATGACCGCCTGTGGTCAGGCCTTAGGGTGAAGAGAGGCTGCACAGCAGGCGCCGTCTGCTCTGGAGAGGAGGCTGGGAGGCGAGGCTGGTGACCCTGCAGGCTCAGCTAGGCCGTCCTGGGTGTCTGCCCCCTGGAGGGCCCCCGAGGAGGGCGTGGGGCGGGTTCTGGGCCTGAGCCTGCTCACCACGTCGCCCTTCCTAGGGGTGACCTGTCATGTGGATGCCCTGCACTGTGTTGGCATCTGCTGGGGACAAGTCTGACTCGAGGATCTCTGTTAAGAACTGTGAACTGTGCCCTATTTTCTCATGAACAGGTCAAAATGCTACTCGCAGCTGCCTGGCAGCCAATTAGTGACAATTACTGACATCCAGTGTGGAACAGTCACACAGCACAGGAACTGACTGAAGCTGGGGGTGGGTGGCGCACACCTGGGATCCCAGTGATTCTGAGGCCAAGGAAGGGGGATCTCAAGTTCAAGGCCAGCCTCAGCAACTCAGTGAGACCCCGTCTCAAAATTAAGGAAGGGGGCTGGGGTAGTGGCCCAGTGTGTGGCACTGGGATCCATTCTTAGCACTACATAAAACTAGCTAAATAAAGGTGCTATGTCCATCTACAACTAAAAATCATCAAAAAGAATTAAGAGGTGGCTCACTGAGAAGCCACCCCCAAACCCACGTTGAGCTTGGAGTTGCTCTTTTCCTCCCTTGCCTCATCATCAGTTCCATCCTGAACTGTCCACAGAAGCAGCCCTGCGCACCAGGGGCTGGGCCTGCCCGTGTTATCTCTCCTCAGCGGTCAGCACAGTCTTGATGAACACGCAGCCCCTGAACTGTTTGGGGACTTTTGCCCCGACCTTCCCAGGCCAGGCACAACCCGCTCCCCTGGACATAGACTGGCCCAATGTCAACCAAGAGAAGGGAGCAGTTGTCACACCAATGTCCAGAGAGGATGACAAGCCCCAAGGAGGCGTCCCTGCCCTGTGGCTGCAGACCCCCGAGGCAGGCATCCCTGCCAGAGGCAGGCACACTGACCACTGTACCACTCAGGCGTGGCTGACCCTGAGAGTCAGAGGGTTCTAGAAGAACCGCTGGGACTTCAGGACATAGCTCACGTGCCCCTCAAGCAGCCGAGCAGGTAGCCTGGCTTCCTGGGGGAGTCGGCAAGGGCCACAGGGAACCCGTCCAGGTGGACACACTTCCTCCTCCCAAACAAGGGGAGGGCAGGCGGGTGCTGCCAGGGGAGGCTGGGGGTGGGAAACTGCAGTCACACCAGTTCCTGGGGGACTGAAAGATGTGGCTGTCCTCTCCATCCCCAGAGTTTCTCAAAAGCCCCCAGTGGCTCAGGACGGTCTCAGATTAGCTCCCGCATTAGACCCTATTACGCATTCATTCCCATCTGTATTATTTACATGCTGGGTTTTTTTTTGGGGGGGTGGGGGTGACCCGGAGATTAAACCCAGAGCCCTCGACCCCTACACCCCAGCCCTGTTTTGGATTTGATTTAGAGACAGGCCCTCACTGAGTTGCTTAGGCCTCACTGTTGCTGAGGCTGGCTTTGAACTTGCCATGTTCCTGCCTCAGCCTCCCAAGTCCTGGGGTGACAGGCGTGGGCCACTGTGCCCGGGACTACATGCTATGTTTGTTGTCCTTGGTACTGGGGAGAGAACCCCGGGCCCTTTACCACTGAGCTACCACCCAGCCCGTATTTGAGACAGGGGCTGACTAGGCTGCCCAGACTGGCCTACAATTCGCTCTCCTGCCTTGGCCAAGTGGCTGTGATGACAAGTGTGGCCAAGTGGCTGTGATGACAGGTGTGGCCACCATGCCAGCGCAGACAACTGTTATGGGAATGTCACCTTTTTATGTTTGCTGGTTTTTCTGCATCCTGGATGAAGATTTCATGAGCTCTGGACACAGGTCCCCTCTCTGCACGGTTCCATGCTGCTTAGATGCCCAGTTTTCTCTCAGTAGAGCCTGTGCAGTGAGGGCTGCACAGTGGACAGGACCCAGCGCCCCTTCGTGAAGGAAGGCCATCCCTCAGCTCACCATGCACACCACAGCCACCAGCAGACGAGGGGAGGCCAGAGAGGGGCTCATCAGCTGGCCCAGCATGGGAGAACCTGGGACGCGCTGATGGGAGCTGCTAAATGATGCGGTGCCTGTGTCCACTCACGTGGGAACTGAGGTCACACGGGGAAACCAAGAGGGGACTGGAGGGCAGCAGCACCAAGCTAGAGAACCGGCCTGGGCACTCAGACACCCCAGGCATGAGCTCTCCACACAAGAGCACGTCCCCACTGCCACCTTCTAAAAGGCAGCTGTGCAGGACACAGTGCAGTGCACAGGGCCGAGTCCTGAGGGAAGAGGGCATCACGGTGGGAATAGCAGGAAGCCCGTACCTCGGATCTCGGCTAAGGGACATTGGGAGGCCCCACTGCGCTCTTGCTCTGACGCCCGCCCTGGGACCCAGTGGGACCCATCTGCTGGTTGGCATTCGCCTGGACGCCCCCCACCCCAAGGCCCATGATGCAAGAACAAACCAAGGCTGGTCACACAGGAGGCAGCCAGTACCTCCCCACCCCACCCAGGGTCCACTTCCTGGAGTCCCCACCGTGCGTAAGCAGCACTACTACCAGGGAGTGCTGGGCTTTCACCCTGGGCTCGGGGGACGCCAGGTATATACACGGCACCTTCTAGAAGCACCTCTGATGGCCTCCTGTGGGAAGGGCGGGTACTGACCCTACTTTATAGACGAGGCCGAGACGCCCGGGTTAGCATCCTGTTCTGGTCACCTGAGGCTGCGGAAGGAAGCTCAGGAGGCCTGGCCTCTGCCAAGAGGACACTCGAGCAGACAACACAGGCAGAGTCCAGACAGACCACCGCGCTATTTAAAAGACCAATATTTTAATCTAGTTTCCCCATTTATACTAAATCATTAATACAGGTCACAAATTGCATTTATTTGTAGATATCTAGAAAACAATCCAAAGTGTAAACGCCTCTCTGTATAGATCTTATTAATAAACTTTATTTGGACAAGAAACTTGTGCCTCGACAGTTCCAACAGCATGATTAAGACTGCAGCACTCCCAAGAGTGGTCACAGGTATGTACAGCATGTGAAGAAAAGTCGCCCCTCGGAGCTGACCATGATCAAGTTAAAAACCCCGACGTAACAATATGCGTGCTAAGAAATCTCCTTCAGTCATGACCAGCATGAGAAACTCCAGGACAGAGACATCAGCAAACGTCTGTAAGTGTGCACAGCAATATGCTGCATCTGAGTTAAAATCAGACTCCACTGCAGTGTCAGCCTCAGCCCTCGGGAGACCCGCCCACAGCCTCCTCCTCCTGCGCCCAGCGGGACTCTTGGCCCAGCGGCAGACAGCAATGCTGAAGGTCTTCCGCCTGGATGCGCGTGGCCTCTGGCTCCGAGGATCTCAGTGACCAGGGAGAGAGCAGCGCAGCTCTGGGGGAGCCAGTCCCGGCCACAGGGGAGATGCCTGTGGTTCAAGTGTCGTCAGTCAGGAAGACGAAGGAGTTAAGGCTTCGGTGACAGTTATAATCCTCTGAGAAGTTACTTCCCTTGAAGTCAAGATAGTCGTGTCTACTGGACTGCTCTTGACTCACCCTGCTCTCGGTGTGGGCCAGGCGCCTGCGGTGGAGTCTGCAAGGGGAGGGTCCATCCTCCCTCCCTCTGCCCCGCCCAGGGCGCAGCCTCGGGGAGGCAGGAGGACTCGGGCACCTAGTAGGTCGAGGAGGCTGTGCTCGCGGCATCTTGGGAGACTTTGGTAGTGGCAGGGTGGGTGCTGGCAAAGTACTTGACGTCGCTGTCCTGGTCCATCTGCAGGGCCATGATGGTCTGCTCCACCGCTTCCTGGTAGCAGCTGGCAGAGGCCAGGAAGTACTCTGCAAGGACAGGCGGGCATCGTGAGCCACCATCAGCAAGGAGGAAGTCCAGCTACCACCAACAGGGCCTGCCTACCAGTGTCGCACAGGCCGTGCCCGGTCACGCACGGCACTCACATGTCCTTATGACATGGGGCATCTCATTTAGAGCAGCTGGGGAGGATGGGGCAGAGAGAAGTGAAGGGAGGGGGTCCAGGGGTAGGAAGGACAGCAGAGTGAATCAGACATTGGCACCTGTGTTCACACTGACCACATGACCTGTGTGACTCTATAGCATGTTCCACCACAAGAAGGAGAAGCTATACTCCATGTACGTACAATGTGTCAAAATGCAGTCTACTGCCGGTTATGACTAATGACAACAAATTAGGGAAAAAAGGAGAAAAAGAACAGCTAAGGAATATGAAAACTAAGAAAGACATGAACACAATATACTCTTTGTAATCCCAGCAGCTCAGGAGGCTGACGCAGGAGGATCTCAAGTTCAAAGCCAACCTTAGCAAAAGTGAGGCCCTAAACAACTCAGTGAGACCATCTCTAAATCAAATCCAAAATAGGGCTGGGGAGGTGGCTCAGGGGTCAAGTGCCCTTGAGTTCAATTCCCTCCCCCACCGCCCAAAAAACTGCTTTTTAGCTATTAAAACACTGCCAACACGCCCCCCCCCAACACACACACATACATTCTCTCTAAAAACCAAGCCAAACCCTTCTTCTCTAGCCATTTTATCCTTTTACATTTTTATGTGTGTGTGTGGGGGGCGGGGTGCAATGTGTGGTACTGGGATTGAACCCAGGGGTGCTCTACACTAAGCTACATTCTCAACCCTTTTTTAAAAATTTTAATTTTTGAGACAGGGCCTGAGTTACTGGATTACAGGCGTGCACCACTGCATCCAGCTAGCCTGGCCCCACAGCCACACGGTGTGCACAGGCAGCAACTGGCACACAGCCACATGCCAGCACCCGCCCCCATCATTGTTTTCAGCTGTAAAAATGGTAAGTGCCCAAGATTTAAAAAAAAAAAAAAAAAAAAAAAAAAGCACAGAGCACTAATGAGGAGCCCGTTATGGCTGCGCCCCGTGCCTTGCTACCAGAGCACTCCTATACACGTGGGGCTCCTGGCCATCCTGAGCCTGTTCCCGCTGCACGCTCCAGCCCTCTCCACCTACCCTTCTCCAGCAGAGTCTGTCTCAGGGTCTTGGCGAGCAGCACTCGGACGTTGGGGACCCTGTCGTTCGCCAGGGTTAGCAAGTGTGGCATCAGGTGCACAGCAAACTGCTCCATGGGGAGGCAGTCGTCCTCGATGACAGTCTGGAGGAGGGCACAGGAGGGAGTCGGGGCAGGCTCTGGCGCACAGGGTGTGTGGGAGCACATGGACGTGGAGTGGCCCACGGCGCAACAGCGTGCGTACTATCATCAGGGAAGGTGCCCAGTTGGCAGGGAGGGAAGGACTGGCGGAGACCAGGAGCCACATAGAGGCCACTGGTGGGCTCTGTCCCCAGCAGTGAGGAGGCAGGGGTGAGGAAGATGGGGGTGGCCAGCTAGGGCGCCAGGCCGATCCCCAGGGGCACCCCTGGGCCTGCTCACCTGGCAGACGAAGACAAAGGCTTGTCGCCCAGACCATTTGGGGCACCTGCCAAAATTCTCCACCAGCTCATTGATGAGGTCCACGCCGAAGGTCGGGGGTGTGGCCATATGCAGCTTCTTCACCATCTCGCTGACCTGCAGGAAGCACGGACAGTGAGGCCAGCCTCTGCTGAGAGCCGGGGAGCGGAATCTGCCAGGAAGCCAGGGCGTGCACCCACCAGCTTGTAGGAGATCCAGCGGACCGAGGAGACCTTGTCCGCGCACAGACTCAGGGCTATAGGACGCAGGTAGTCGTAGACATCCCGGGGGCTGTACAGCTCCAGGAGCAAGGTCAGCTGCCTACAAAGATGGACACCAGGACATCAAGAGCCAGCCAATGTCCAGACACAGATGGCAAGTAAACACAGGCCACTCATCTCAGACTACACCACGGGACAGAGCCACGTGGGACACAGCAGGCCTCCCCACCCAGACCACCACAGCCTGCGGTCGCCAGGACGCACACTCCACACCGCGTAGACACACAAAATGCCAGGAGCACAAAGCAGTGGAATTCTGGGCCCTCTGTCCTGTGGCTTGTTCCCATAGGTCCACACTGGAAGCATGGCCCCTAAGTGACAGTGATGAGGTGGCGGCACCTCTGGGAGGTGGCACCAGGGGCAGGTGACCAGATCATGGTGCGCTGCCCCCACCAGTGGAGGCCCAATGTCTTGTGGGAATGGCCAGGTCTCCCTGGCCTGGTGAATTCCCAGAGGGTGGTCATCACAGGAGTGAGCCTGGCCCCTTGGCCTCTGGCTCAAATGGTGGCTCATTCCCTTGCTGTTCAGTGCCACGATGTGACAGAGCCAGGCAGCAGCACCTACCATTTACACTGACCAGCCTCCAGAATTCTGAGCACATAAACTCTCCTTTACATACTGGCCAGAATCCCATGTTTTGTGACAGCTACACAGGACAGACTAAGGCACTGAGAAAGCGCAAAGCCCTTCCCGGAGTATTCAGCTGGAGCCTGGCACATTTCCCACAGGACGAGCTGAGAAACCCGTTGGCAAACATGTGTGCTCAGTAGGAAGTTCAGCAGAACAGGGGGTCTATTGTGCTCCTGTCACAACAGGGGGCCACTATGCACCTGTTGGGACTCCAGCAGCCTCCAGGGATGACCGCAGAGGACCCCCCCCCCCGAAACTGCATATCTTGTCTGGGGGAACCTGAGGACCTCTAGGACATCAAAGAGCATTACTTCCCAGAATGACAAGTGGGACACACCAATAGTCTGGCCTGCGTAACGTGTGGGTGGAAGAGGTGCCTGCTGCCACAGGTGAGACGAAGCCACCGGAAAGGCAGCCGGCTTCCCAGGCCAGGTGTGGGCTTGCACAGTGGCTGGAAGGTGCCGGACACAGGTGCTTGCCTACTTGTAAACTGTCGCCTACAGGGTCCTCTCCCCTGGGTCAGGAGGGAGGTCCCTCAGGTGTCAACAACACTGGGTGGCATAGGGCACTCCAGGGCCTTTTCTCACATGTAGGGAAAGCCCCAGGCCCCTGAGGGAGGCCATGGGCATAGGCTTACAGGAAGCGCTAGGGAGGGCGGGCACATGCTGCAACCCAGTGGGGGTGGGAAGCCTTCCTGAGCAAAGGCCCCTGGCTCACGTCCAGCCAACGTCGCCTGCTGCAGGGAGAAGCCCCAGTTACCATGGGGTGGGGGTGGCATGCTAGCAAGAGAGGCCAACGCCACGGAAGGGTGACATGCCACAGCGAGCCTGGGGGCCAGGGCAGCTCGCACCTCTCTCACAGCAGATGGAGCCCTGCACCCTAAGAAGTGCCCAAGGAACTGCCAGAGACCTGGCCCTGCTCCAAGCGGGAGAGAGGAGGGCAGTCCGACTTACTCAGCCAGCTCCGCACGGAAGCGCCAGTTCCTGCTGTTGTCGGTCACCAGGAACTCCTGCAGCTGGTACAGGTACTCTCTCCTCTTGTCAATGTGAAGGAGCTGCGCACAAAACACAGCGTCTCACTCACCAGGATGAGGAGAGGTGCCGCCCCTGGCCTGCTGCAGAGTGGACTCGAGTGTGGCTGCCCAGTGGTCTAGAGATGCAGGGCTCACTGGCAGCGTGTAGCAGAGGTCCTCGACTCGATTTCCCAAGTGACCCACTTGGCCTACAGAGCCACTGTTGCTCTCGAAGAAGTCTTGGCTCCCTTGAGGCTGCGGCAGGCCTATACTACCCTTGGGCTCCCCTCACATGCACCCCGAAACAGTGACTGCCCCCACGTGTGCGACAAGGCCAGTGAATGCCCTGTCGCACAGAGTAGGTGCTTAATGAAGATTTGAGCAAAAAGATAAATGCACCCGACAACTGCTCTGCCCGTGTCTACGGGCCGACTAAGCACAGACACCTGCCCCACAGGGGCAAAGCTGGAGGACAGGTGGAGCCCGAGGAAACGCTGACGACACCTGTGGGCGTTGCTAGAGCCCCCTGACCAGGAGTCATTCCCAAACTATCCCACGAGTGTTGTAGGACACCGGAGCGACCAGCTGTCAGCATTGCACAGAATGAGCCTTCATGCCAGCCGAGGAAGCGATGTGGAAGTGGGAGAAGAAGGGCCAGAGCCAGGCCAAGCAGCTCTCCACCACCTTCCACATTTACAAGTACTGGACAATTCACTTCAATTTCAAAAGCAAACTCAATAATTCAGAGCAAAACAACTTCTTGGCTCCTGTCTCCTGAAAAAGCCCGACAGACAGGTGCCCAGGAGCACAGTGCACGGTGGGCTCGACGTACAGGCCTGCCCACAGACAGCTCCACACTCCGGCCCCCACTGCCCAGGCTCAGACAGACAAGGGCAACGAGACTCCGAGTAAGTGAATTCTAAGTCCGCGGCCACACTGGAGAGGGAGATGAAAGGGAGATGAAAGGACCGCGCATCTTTTCTAGGGAAAAAGATGTCAAGACTTCAACAGCATCCGCTCAGCAATTTCTTGCTGATCCCAAGGGTGAAAGGTTCATAATGCAGGAATCGAACCGATGCCATGACCAGACACGTCACCAGCAATACAATGCCTGTGAAAGCCCCGGCTTAATCAGAATCAAGCTGCATGGCAACACCTAGACAAATCCAAACCAGGGGGTAACATGCAGAACACCCAGCTGGACTCTCACAAAATGTCAGTGGCACTGAGAAGTCATGTGACCAGGCACAGAGGCATCCACCTGTCATCCAAGCAGCTGGGGGGGGGGGGGGCAAGGCAAGAGGATTCCAAGTTCAAGATCAGCCTCAGCAACTTAGCAAGGCCCTAAACAATTTCTCAAGACCTTCTCTCAAAATATAAATAAATAAATGGCTGGGTTTGTGGCTAAATGCCCCTGGGTGCAACCCTGGTACCCCACCAAAAAACAAAACAAAAAAATAGGGAAAATGTTTTGAGGAAGAGCTAAAACATTTAAGTTCAACATGTGCTTTCTAGTTGGACTTTGAATTAAAGGGATAAAAGCTATAAGGGACATTATTGAAACAAAAAAATTTCAGTCTGCTCTGTATAAAATAGTCTAACAAAGTCAGTTTTTCCCCCCCAAAAGCAGGATTATAATTTCTTCCATATACAATTACTTTTCTAATTCAAACTACTTTAAGATGGGTGGTGGCAGAGAGGCTAGCCCTGGGTTCCATCCCCAGGACAACTAGTTCAAGGTGACAGTCTGAGAAGCAGGCCATCTGTGAACCCAGGCCCTGGAAGGCCACAGAACACAAGCCCACGGTTCCTAAGAGGTTAAACGTTTATCTTATTCTACAATGCCAAAAAAGAAAATGGTACATGTTTGTACACATTTGTTTAAAAATGAATGTTGGCATAAATTTGAATGAAAAAAATTAAATGACACGAGCAAACTTTATCAGAATGAGGCTTTTTTTCCCCCTCAAGTCACATCTTACCACCAACTCAGGGGTATATTTCCTTATAAAGGAACACACAGAAATCCTGCTGATCACCAAAGACACAAAACATAAACAAAATTTTAGATTTATATTGGAATTTCATTATGTTTTATGTGAAAAGTTTTAAAGTTACCTTCAGAAAATCATGCAAGTGTTTAAGGACACCTATCCTGACTTCATCGAGGTCTTTTAAAAATCCATTAAAAATTGGAACCAGATCCGCAGCTGTCAACTGATCCCCAAGAATAACCGCAAGTTCATGGATGGAGAATGCTAAGGTTCTTCGGACTTTCCACTGCAGAACAAAAGCTACGTTAGCAAGTTAAATACAAGTGCACAGTACTTTGAATATTAATCTCAAAATATAAGAGCAAACACATAATAGTAGAAATAATGGATTCTAAATTTTAAACGTCTATTATGAGAATTAAAAAAAATATATATATTTTTGCTTTCCATTTCCCTTTCATTTATGAAGAAAACGATGCTTGGGGGAATCCCTAATGGACCAGTTTTGCCACTCTATGACCATTAGGTCCCTGATTTTCTGATGTCCACAGGACTCAAAGGCTACCTGGCTCCATCCCACTTGAATCTTCAGAAGTTGTTTCAAGTCTTAGATAAAAACCAATAAAATTTGTTTGTATGGAACTGACAACTTAAATACAAGAATAGGAAAATCTTTTGTGTACAGCCCTTGGAAAAGAACTCAACAGAAATCTCATTTGCTAGGAAACTAAGTTAAAAACATCTTTTCCTCCACATGGCCTTAATTTAAAAACTGACACTGTGACTTAAAACTTCACCTACAGAAGCATTTCCACCAATAGCTTCACAGCAGCCCCTACACTTGACTTATACCCATTCGCTCAGGTTCACACATAACAGGTGGAGACAGAGATGTCTGATGAGGAGAGGGGACAGGCGGGCACAGGAGCCCCGAGAATGTTGTGGAATGGAGACCATCAACTCCAAGGCAGAGGACCTAGTACTCTATGGAGATGGGGCCCCTGTGGTTCCATTCAAATGAAGACCTGCGATACACTCCAGAGGCCAGACGCTGGAATCCTGATGCAAAACACTCTCTGACATGACCTTTAAGCTCACTCATATAAGATTGACTGAAACAGAAACTCTCTAGGCTTTAAAAGCCAAAAAATGTGGGCCTTGTGTGTATAGGGTGCCTGGTCCCACCTCAGCCTCACCCACCTGCATGTCCGAGGCCAGGGTCTCATAGGTCTCTCGCAGGCAGTGCCAGTTCTGCCGGCCGAGGGTCAGGGCCACGCCCGGGAGGCTGTACGCACAGTGCTTAGCAATCTCAGTGTCAACCGTCTGTGCACGAGAGGGGTCCGTCATAGACAGATACTGATCTAGCAAAGCCTGAGGCACAACATCCTAATGAATAAAGAGGACAGTAACACATTTTGAGCAGTTTAGATATAAATCAGGTAAAAATTACTTATTTTTTTTAAAGTACTTTTTTGGTTGTCAACAGACCTTTATTTTATATGTGGTGTAGAGAATCAAACCTAGGACCTCACGTGTTAGGCAAGTGTTCTACCACGTCACTTTTAAACACCTGGATTTTAATGTTGAATTTTAGGCTATTAATAATTGCAAAGAGACAAGAAACACATACTAAGGAAAACATGTGTGTGTACAAAGCAAAACTAGAGCTAATTAAGATCTTAAACAATAAACAGCATAAAGACCAGTTAGAATTAATTACTAAATTTAAAAGCTAAGTTACAGATAAGGCCACACTGTGGTGGCCTGGGATGATCCTGCTTCTCTTGAGAGGTGAAAAGGGGTACCCGTGTGCTCACAGACCTGTGAAGGTCTGTGAGGGAACCTGGCGGGGATGGCCCTGGGCGAGGTTCCCTGCTGCGTGTCCTCGCCCAGCATGATCCCCCCAATCCCACCCAGCGGGGCTCACCTGCACTTTGGCCCGCCTCTCCTCCTCAGGGCTGAAGCCACTGCTGGTGCTCATGTCCGAGTCGTCATGGGCATAGTGAGGAGTGGAGTCCACGCCCTGTTGGGAAACAGACATGCTTAGAGAGCCCTTCTCCTCCAAGTTGTCCTCATTAAAACCATTTTACTAGGCTACTTACCTCTCAAGGCTGCCATACAGATAGGAACACATATCAACTCTTGAGGTTTTTAAGAGTCTCTACACACATGGCCTTGGGCTGGGTGCAGCTCAGCTCCGTGCAGAGCGCTTGCCTCGCACACCCAAGGCCCTGCTTGATCCCCAGCACCATGAGCACACACAAGCCCAGCCCCAGGCCCGTGAGAACCTCCTCTGCTTTAAAAGCAAGCTTGCTAAGAAGCTGTTCAATCTGTGAATGTTCACTCCAGGAAAATGAGAGTGATTAAAAAGTCCATCTGAGGGGCTGGGGCTGGGCTCAGTGGTAGAGCACTCTACCTAGCTTGTGTGAGGCACTGGGTTCCCTCCTCGGGATCACATTGAAAAAAATCAATAAACAAATAAAATAAAGGTATTGTGTCCATCTACAACTAAAAAAAAAATACTTTTTAAAGAAGCAGATTTGAAAATAGTTTTGCAATGGACTAAATATTTTGAATTAGCTCATTCATAAAACAGTACTCCGAGGCTTCTTTCAGTCAACTGTTCAAGAGGCCACTGGGTGTCATACACAGTGTCTCTTCTGTTTGTTCTTGGCTCTTTAATATCTAATTCAGAAACATCTACTTTTAACCACAGAACTCCTCTTCACACAAAGCCAACAAATAAAAAACCATCTAAAATGCAGATATAGCACAGCAGTCAAAACTCCAACAAACAGTTGGCATTTCCCTCCAGAGCACTGGTGTTCTGCAGATCTCTGACACAACAGACGTCACCCGACAAACACTAAAGCAAATGCACCAGAGCTCCAAGAACCTGCCGTCCCCAAAGAGTAAGAGCGCGCTTTCCTGAGCTTATCACTCGAGCCACTAGGACCTGGGGCCACTGGATTCTGGCAATGAGTGGCATGTTCCCTCTCTGCCTTTAAACCACCCAGGGAGAAGGGACAGAGCAACTGCCGCTGGCTGCTGGGGCTGTCGTGGGAGACCAGGGAAGGACCATGTGGATTCACAAGAGCGCAGTGACGACGAGGCTCGTAACAGTACCCACCCTCACACTCGAGTCCAGACAATGCCACTGGCCCTCCGCAACGTGGCCTCAAGTCCCGATCTTCTCAGAACACTGTGTTGCTTGCTGCAGTGAAATGGTCCGACCAGAAACAAAGCACCTCTCCAAAAAGAAAAGGGAAGAGTTAATTATTCTTAATAAAGGGCTTTGTTTCCAGTAAGACTATTTCACTGCAGTGAGCTACGTTAGCATGAAGCCCACCATATGGCCCCAGGCAGGACTGGGGCACTCCCCAGGCATTCACTACGGCACAGCGTCACAAGGACAGGACGTGGACAGTCGCTTTTACTCTGTGCAAGAGGACGTGGTAAACCGGCAGCCCCAGAACGTGCTAACTAGACGTGATTAGCCACAGCCATCCCCACCAAGGCCGCTGAGGCAAACCGCTGTCGCGCGGTCAACACCTCGTGGTTCGTTACCTCAACGGCATCGCAGATTAAAGGCACAGAATCATCTTGAGTTAGTTTACAATTTGGTAGCTCATTTATACCCGGTTCGTCTTGCAGGTCACTTCTCTTTTCCACGCTGCCGGTCTCCTCGTGAGCATCCAGACAGGAAGCGCGCAGTGCGGCCGACAGCACTTCCACTTGTGCTGCAGGCAGAAGAGGGAGACAGTGAGCGGGGCGGGCTCTGGCGTGCTCCTCCACGGCACAGCACGTGGCACCATCAAAGTTTTTACACTGCATCAAAAAGCTGAAAAAAATGTCTACTATCATAAATCATTAGTCCCTCCAGAGGAGACCACTAACATGCTAATAGGCCTCCACGGGTCAGACGCTCCACCCGCTACTGCACACCGCTCTGCATCAGGAGGAGAGATGCTACCTAGGTGCTAGAGGGACTGGAGTCTGACATGAAAGGAGTCAGTCGAGAGAGTGGACCACCTCTGGTAGTGCGTGAGCCCGCTGGCAGACTCTGCCAACGTTACAGCGGGCACTACACAGGCCCCTGCGCATGCTCCTCAGAACATTGAACACCTCTCCCATCTCATTCTGCTTCGCTCTGCTCTAGTTCTTCTTGACAATGAAAAAGAAGCCACATGTCCCAAGATCAGGGACCCTATAGAAACGCTGTCTTCCTCGCAGCGAACCAAGAGGACAACTCAGCAGCAGCGGTTCTTCAACCTGGCGACCGCAGTGCCTCCCTCAGCAAGGGATTCACAGCCACAGAAAAGCATCCTCACTAACCCCCCACTCTCGCGAGGGTCAGCAAATGCACTGCTCAGCACCTACTCCAAGTAGCACTCCACTTGAATACAAAGTTCATGTTCAAAAAAATGATCAACAAGCGCGTGACATGGCCTGCAGCACTTGGACAGTGCGCCCTGTCAGTACCTGGCAACGGGGATGCGAGGTGCGCTCAGAGGGAGCCCTGTTCTAGCAGGTTGTCATGGGCTAAGTTAATAAACCGTGGTGCTGACTCCTGCAAGTTCTGTGGGAGCATGCTCTCGCTCACTCTTCTCAGAATCTCAGTGGCAATTTGTAGGCTCTCTTTACAGACGTTTCTATTCCTCCTGGCATCTTTCAAGATTCCCCAGCTGAAGCACAACAGCAGCACAGCAGGCCACACCATATACCATTATACGGGTGGCCGCTACCAAGTGAGGCAGGCACATGCCTGGCCATCGCCAGCACCCTGGAAGTGAGTGTGACACCAGCCTCTTATGGAACATCCGACACAGGTCCCTTATCTAAGTGCTCTGCATCCTTCCCATTGTCATGTGCGTGTTGGTGCATTTTGTAAGTTTTTATGTTCATAAAAATGTAAATGAGTTACACTGTGAACTTATCTTTTTCAGAAAACTGAAATGGAACCTAGAGCTGCATCCTCAGAATTGAAGCTTAAATTCTCCAACCAGAGAAAAAGACAGAATCTTCAGCTTCGCTACTGCTGGGATTTTAGGAGGATCTAAAGGGCAATGGTGAGGAACTTAAGGAGACTTTCACCCAGGCTTGCCTCCCACTCGCAGTGCAGACTGAAACCCCAGGACCCAGAATTAGGGCCTCAGAACTAAGAGTCTGTGAGCAACACTGAAATCTATCTGTTGCTTGCTTTACCAAGAGTCTCAGGCTGCTGCTCTGAGAGAGAGCTGCTGGAACGGTGTCTCTCCCCCCAGGACTCTGGAGTTACTACAGGGACAGCCGATTCAGTGTTATGTGTCACCCACAGCCAACTACTGTCATTCCCAATGGAAATGATCATTCCAGACTATAAGGGTTTAGCACATCTAACTCCAATGACAAACATAGAGCACTCCGAGAGGGGAACGGGGCCATATAATCACACGCTCAGCAGGTTTTTAGGTGGCACGAACCATGAATCTATGAAGAAACACAATCCCCAGAGACACATCAAAGAGATGGGGACCACCTGAAACCTTCAAACTTTGGTCTTTTCCTGAAGGGACCGGCACAGCTGAGCTAACCCTTTGGGATCGCCCACTCTCCACAACCATGCTGTGATCATTAGAAGTTCCTAAGGCCAACAGTAATTTACTGATTTTAAACAGTGAACAACACAGCTTTTCTGATAAACTCTCAATGGGCCTAATTCTTCAGTTGGACCCAAACAAGAAAGAAATCAGTAGCTTTGTGAGCAGATCTTATGCAGTGTGTGGACCTCATTGTGGCAGGTCCAGCCAAGGGAGGCATTCTGCTCAGCGGCTGCTCCCTGTTCTACCTGGATCTGCCTAGCCACTCTGCAAGTCAGGTATCTCACCATGTGGGATCTACACGGAGATCTTCCCACAAGGATCTATCTGCTCTAACCAATAAAGGGTTCCCACAAAACAGGACTCCCAATGTTATCTAAGAAGACACAGCTAAATGTCATACCCCAAATCCACAAGGCAGCAAAAAATATCCGTGCTCACAGGAAGGCAAGATGGACATCAGCGAGACCGTGAAGTGAAAGCTGCCTTAGAAGAAATCCACTAAGTCTTGCTGTCCCCAGAGCACAGCTACAAGGAAAGGGATCAGATGGGACTGAAGCCAAGTGTCCATGAGTGTCCTGAAAGGGCTTCCCTGGCAGACAGTGGACAAGCTCTGTTGTGAGAGCCCCTACAAAGCCCAACAAGAAGAAATCCACGAGGCCACCAACTTTGTTGGTGTGCTCCCTGGTGAGAACTTTGTTTTCAATCTCAGATTAAGTTCTACCTTTGGAACACATCACTGTTTTCTGACAGTTTGAAGAAATGACTGCCCTACAAAGGCATAAGTAGAAAATAAAAAGCACCCCAAATTAACATCCATTCTTTTAAGGCATTATTTAACACAGAGTATGTGTGCCCTCAGATCTCAACAAAATCAAGCACTCAAAAATTCTGCACCCTGGAGCTGGGGTGCAGCTCAGTGGCTGAGCCTCTGTGCACTATCCAGCACACTCAGGCCCCGGTTCTACCCCCAGCACCACACCATCTGCTCCTCTGCCTCAAATCTCAGGATCGCTGTCTGGTTTGCAGCTGCCGTCTCCTAAGTCCTGATACAGTGACCATCTCAACAGGTGCTTGGTCAGTACTACTGAAGGAAGGACCAACCTGCCAAGGAAATATGTACAGCAATCCTTGCCACAGTGGACAGAACAACATGATAACTGTTAATCTACCAGGTTACAGAGCTGAATTAGATTAGATCACAAGACAGTATCTACACTGAAATCTCTCAGCTGTAGCTTATAAAGTTACAATGTAATGTTAAGTCAAAAAGTACAGTATTAGCCATCTTCAGAAATGTGGGTCATAAGCTAGGCTCAGGAGGCTGAGGCAGGACAGTCACAAGTCCAAAGCCAGCCTCAGCAACTTAGTGAGACCCTGTCTCAAAAAAAAAAAAAAAAAAAAAAAAAAAAAAGTGGGACAGGCCTGGGGTGTAGATCAATGGTAGAGCTCCCCTGGGTTCAACCCCTAGGATCAAAAAAGAAAGGAAACAAAGTCATATCCTAGAAGGTGCATTTACCCAAGTCTTTTATTTTAGTTTTTAAAAATATTTTCTTAGTTGTAGTTGGATACAATATCTTTATTTATTTTTATGTGGTGCTGAGGATCAAACCCAGTGCCTCACATGTGTGAGGCAGGTGCTCCACCACTGAGCTACAGCCCTAGCCCTTACACAAGTCTTTTATAAAAAGTGAACTATGGAAGAAGCTATTTTATTTGTTGAAAAATTAAAATTCATTCAACACTTCAATTAACAATTTAAAAGTGCCTGCAAGTGTCTGAAAGCCAACAGGCACTGTGATAAAACGAGAACTCCCAGGATAGGCTCGAGGACCAGCTGGCAATATTTTTTTCATAAAAATGGAGTTTAAGAAAATGAAATATGAGGTATCGAAGTTTAATACTTTATCAAATTTAAGTGGGTAATTAATAAAAAAAGACAAATGAAAAGCGGGAGAGAGTGAAGGCACTGGTGGCTCCCGCGGCCCTAGTCTGGGGTCTAATTCTGTGCTTGATTCTCACTGGGGTAGACCGGAAAGGAGGGGGACACAAGTGAGATCTGGGTCAGGATTTGTGTTTGGCAAACAAAATAAAATCCTCAGCCCTTGCTACATGGTGAAACTCCATAGCAGTAGCTGCGACTGAAGAAGGAAGCAAACAAAGTAAAGCCCCAAGGCTTCTGTGGAAATGAACTCCTGGAAGGGAAGACCATAGCACCCTGCTAACATTCAGTCTTCCGCTCGTGCCGGTTTCAGATAATAAGAGGAGTGAACTAGTGACATGCCACAGGGCTGATCCTGGTCAGACTCGAGGGCTCTGTGCCGACTTGGCAGCATTCTGGAAAGGGCAGAGCAGCACCCAGAGGGTGTGGAGGGAGCGAGACTCGCCGGGGTGTGGCGCTACCTGCCTGTGCTTCCCCATCTAACCCCATCCAATCAAAAGCATGACTTTTACTGATAGAAATCACACCCCCATAACTCTTTTAAAATAAATGTTAAAAAAAAGAAACTGATTACTTTTCAATTAATGTTCAACCACCAAGTGCAGGAGTTAGCCTTTAATCATATTCATTTTTCCCAAGTGTAAAATTATAATAGAAAGTTATTTAAAAAAATCACAATAAATGAAAATCAAATAAAGACAATTGCTAACTTGACCATGCCAATGCAATTTTTAAAGTTCAAACATAATGTTTTCTCCATTTTAAAAGGATACTGATGCTATCATTTTATCTACTTCAGAAATGGACATTTCTCAATATTGGGCAAACTGACAGTTTAGAAATTTTAGTTTTTGGAACAAACAAGGAAATAAAAAAATTCAGAAAGTAATATAAGATCTGAAGACTTGTACTTATGGGATCTTCCAAAATCACTTTTTGGTTTAAATAACATTTTGGCTTTCCCCAAAGGGCCCAGGAATCATCAGGAAGGCCATGTCTTCCCAGGGGCAGGGAGCGTGCCTCTTCCCTCACTGGCTGGGCCCACTTGCTCCACCCTCTTCCTACATTCCAACAGGCAGGGCAACCGGCAGAGCAACAAACCCTGCACACTCCAATAAAGAACACGGTGATGAGCCTACCTTACCTGAGAGCTTCATAACAAAAGAAAACAACAAGAACAACAAAACCCAAACACATCTATTGATCTTAAAAGGAGGGAATTATTCTAGAAAAAGGTTTTGAAAAGTCACATTTTACATCAATTTTAGAATAAAGAAGTAACCTAACACCTGCATACCTTTAACATCTGGATCATCTATATGGGGCTCCAGGTTTTCTATCATTTCTTCAAGTTCCCTCCTGGTGGCCATGGTGATATTTGGAGAACATGACACAGGGACTTCGGGTGCTGCTTCTGGGCTTGGGCTTTTCCCAGAGTCCTGCTCTAGCTCCGTATCAAGGTCTATTTCAGGAAGAGGAGTCCTCCAAAAATGGAAGGAGTTGTACAACTCCTGATCTAAGAGAGCAGAATCCTGCGAGCTGGTGCCAGGCTCTGGCCGGAAGGTGGATTTGTAGTGACCAGGCTTTCTGTCATTCTCATTACTAGCTGCTTCCTGATGAAGTTCTGAGGACAAAGTACAAAGTAAAGAGCTGTCCGCTGGAACACTGATTTCACCTGGAGGTTTCCTGGATGTTTCCGAAGCAGGACCTTCCAGCAAGTTTTCCAGGTTAATACTGGAATTAGTGACTCTGAGATCTGAAGGAACATCCTCTGGCCTGATTTGTACATCCTCTAGGACATCTTGATTTCTGATCCTTTTATTGTTTCATTTTTGGGGAAAAAACACACACAAAAACATGAAAGCATAAATAAAACAATTACTGGAAAACAAATCCAAGAAAGATATTACATATAGCCTTTTGACAAGTTAAATATTACAAATTATCATCCATACAAATTGAATTGTTCATGTCCATCACTTAGAATGCTTCTTTTTCCATTAGCTGTTCTTTGTTCAGAGATGTAAACACCTATTAAGCATAATTCTAGCTATTCAAGTACTACTAGTGGGAGAAGGTAACATTAAAGAATCCTGGGCACCAGGCACAGTGGCACACGCCTATAATCCCAGCAGCTTGGGAGGCTGAGACAGGAGGATCACAAGTTCAAAGCCACCCTCAGCAAAAGTGAGGTGGCTAAGCAACTCAGTGAGACCCAGTCTCTAAATAAAATACAAAATAGGCTGGGGATGTGGCTCAGTGGTCCAGTGCCCCCGAGTTCAATCCCTGGTAACCCCCCCAACAAAAAAATAATTCTAGGATTCTACAATACCATACTAATTTCAATAAGCAACTATAGAAAAATAATAAGAGGCAATTCCTACATGCATTTGATGATACACACGACTTTTAATTTATAGGATTTTTGGCATTATTTATATTGCCACTCTGCTCCAATGACATGCTGAAAGCTAAGAATTAAAAGCTTTTTTGCTTACACAAAAAAAGAAAAAGAGCTTTACATAAATAGTAGAAAATGTACTTATTAACTGTCTCATGAGATATATGAATCTACTTAAGTGCAAACAAAGAATTATTTTTATTTCTTCCATAATTTCCATCTCTACTCCCAAATTTTTCCAAATGGAAGGCAAGATTTAACTGGTAAGCAAAATTAACAGTTTCCCAACTGAAGTCCACTAACTACTGCCATCTGTCATCTAAACCAAAGTGCTATCTTAAGTTTTACTGTTTATTGCCTGTTTTATCTGTCTCAATTAAATTTAGTAAGCATTTACTGAGCACCTACTTAGAGTCAGGAAACAAAATGAGTTTTGAGGATCTGAATATTAATGTGATGTAGATCTTGCTCTTGAGATCATAGTTAGAAGCAAATAAAAGAAAGGATCACTGGACACCGTGGCAAATGCCTGTAATCCCAGAAGTTCGGGAGGCTGAGATAGGAGGATCTCAAGTTGGAGGCAAACCTCAACAACTCAGGAAGACCCTGTCTCAAAATGAAAAACAAAAAGGGATGGGAGTGTATCTCAGTGGTTAGGCACGCCTGGGTTCAATACCCAACACCAAAAAAAAGAAAAAAAAAATTAAAAAGATCAAATAAAGCAACAAGAGCCAGCTGTAAGCGGAGAAGCAGGCACACTTAGCACAGGAAGGGGCAGGGGAGGGCACCAGGAAGCCATGGAGGAAGCGGCAGGAGTACTGAGAAGAGCCAGTCAGTGCTTTTGAGACTAAGGAGGAAACGTCTTCAAAGAAGAACTGGCACACAAAGGCAGGAGCCGAGGAGAGGGGCAACAGCCAGGAAAACCACCAGACGGTTCTGACGTGGAGAGAGGAAACGGCGTTGGCAGGCTGAGGACGAGGACACTATCAGAAACGTTTCTCTCCTAAGGCCACTCTCAAAGAAGGAGGTCAGAAGGACACAGTGACTCCAGACCTGCCCCCAAGTGATGATGTGTTCTGAAGAAAGGTAGCATCTTTGGGGTGAGGGATGGATTAAACCCTAGGGCGGACTAATGGAGGAGAGCAGGACAGGGTGGATCAATGTGTGTGTGCATTTTTAAAGTGAAAAGGAGGGGGACAATAAGGGCATTTCCTTAGTACATCATGCGCTTTTAAATACACACAGTAAAAGACATCCCAACAGGAGGCTAAGGGAACCCTGCAAAAGGAGGGTCAACACCACACAAGGTCACAGTTCAATAGCCACCACCAGCGTCCTCGTGAGGTAGTGAAATTCCCTTTCATCATACTGCTCACCACGTTTAAAAAAACATATTTAAAAACACGACTATTGAAGATTTTTTAAAGAGAAAACAAAAATATATAAACGTTATCTGACCACACACCACACAATGATAGATATTTCTCTTCCATTCTGTATCTATAAACAGAGCATGCACATGGAGCCCAGCTGTGTCACAACTGAAGAACCCGGACTGCCTGTTTTGACCCGGTGCTGCTAACACATTGACATAAAGCCCCACAAGGCTCCTTCCTTACTTCTACTGCATCAGCATGAGGGACCTGCCCAGACGAGCCATGAGATCCTTTCCTTCTCAAAAGAGCTTCTGAAGCTTGTGCTATTATTAAAAAACAAGCATGTGTGCTGAATGTGTTCTTTGGTCATTTTGTTCTTATTAAAATGTGTTTTTTTTTCCTTTTGTTATTAAGAACTTTAGTAGGATAACTGGTGAAATCTGAATAAAGTCTACAGATTAGGTAATAGTGTTTTGTTAATTTCCTATGTTGGTCACTGAAGTTATGTATTAATCGTATGTGTGTTTGTGTGTATTGGTTTTGGGGTTATTTTGGTACTGGGGATTGAACCCAGGGGCACTGAGCCACATCCCCAGTCCTTTTTATTTTAAGGCAGGGTTCTCACTAAGTTGCTGAGGCTGGCTTTGAACTTGCGATCCTCCTGCCTAGCCTCCTGAGCCGGTGGGTTTACAAGCTTGTACCACTGTGCCCGGCAATGTGTGTGTTTTGAAAAAATACACAGTAAAGTGTTTAAAAAAAGTAAAAAGAATATCATGTCAAAATGAGTTCTAAAAATAACCAGCAGTAAGGCAAATATGGTAAAACATTAATATCCAGAGAATTTGGATGAAGGATATGTGGGATTCTTTGTGGTATTTGTATAATTTTTCTGAAATCATTCAAACCAAATTTTAAAATTTATATTAACAAGATATTTTTTCAGCAATTGAGACAGGAAGGAACAAACAGATAAACATAAAAAGCTCCTAATAAAAATGTCATTCAGAATGTGAAACTGTCCTAGGTCTGAAGTTCTCTGATCACTAAGATGAAATTTTAATATCTTCAACAACAAAATCAAATAAGGAACAATGGGCTGAACCATCTACTTGTCTAGCAAAATGTAAACTGAACAGTGCATCCTAGAGAGACTAGGAGACACAGGAGTTTTCCCTAGTATTAAATCCTGGGAGGAATTATTGTGAATGCAGTATAAACTCCCTAAATTCCTTTTTTCCTAGCTGGGTAACAAAACCACACTGCTCAACGCCACAATTCTGACACGCTCACTTGCCAGACTTTCACATGCTACTAAACAAAACAAACATGGTTTTGAAAACTGAGGAGACTGCTTCTGCACCATGGAGGGAGGGTCCCAGTTCCCAAGAGACTTGGGTACAAAAGTACCAGAGGGTGGGGCAGGAATCCATCTCTAAAGAATTTTAAAATTTCTTTTTATGCTCATGTAAGTTTGCAAGTGATATCCTTAGAGTTCCTCAGCATGGGATATGGGGCCTGGAAAACTGTGAGACATCTGGTTAAGGAGCACTGGGTCCCACAGAAAGAGGAAGGAGAACCCTCCAGAACACACCTTCCAAAGACTGTGCTGTGCATACACTTCACTAACCGGAGTGAGTTCTAACATTAGAGAAATATTCCCAACGGCGCCAACAACAACCCGTCTCACGTTTACACAGCTGACCTTAAGCTAAACCAACACGTGGCAAAAGCAGTTAGGGAAGATTTCTGAGATCAAACCCATGTTTCCTTAGAACAATTCATTCAAGCTTTCCTCTGCATAAAATATGTACCAGCCCAGGGAAGGCACCAGCACAAAGGACAGACCACTCCACTGGAGGCTTGCAGCCACTATATGTAGGTGAACACATAGTTAAGATGCAATTAAAGTTTAGTGCTCCAGCGTACAAGCAGAGATATGGAAATCTGCTCTACAAGTGTGATGGAAAAAAAATAAAGATGAGTGCTCCAACTCCAGTGCTACTAACGGCAGATACACAAAGCTCTGAGTTTCCTGGAAAAGGTCAAGAAGGGGTTCTTGCTGGTTCTGAGGCTGGGGACAGTGTGCATCACGATGCTCACTCTGTTAGAAGAAGGTTAAGGGGGACAGATGGTTTCCCACGCAGAGAGCAGCCAGCAAGAAAGCAGGGAGAAGCACCAGGACCCACTTCATTCACAGGACAACGAAACATAAAAGAATCCTGTATTACATACTTTTAAGCGTACACGTAAATGTTTAATTCTGCTCTGGAAGGAGACTTAACAGCACTTTCAGAGAAGCACAAATGCTTCAAAGAAGCCTGATGAGGTGAGTGAAAGACAAAGCCAATGAAGTCACACTTTAGTCATCAATGAGCCTTCACAGTACCATGTGGCAGTGAATGTTTCCAGAGCTACTACACAAAACACATTATTTAAAAAAAAAGAAAGAAAAAACAGCATTGGAAAGAGTTAAATACTTCATAAGATGTTGTGTAAGAAATCAGGATTTTCAAAGCCAGCCTCAGCCACTCAATGAGGCCCTAAGCAATTTAAAAAAAAAATATTTAAAAGGGGCTGGGGATGTGGTTCAGTGCCCTTGGGTACCAAAAAAAAAAAAAAAAAAAAAAAAAAAAAAAGAAAGAAAAAGAAAAAGAAAGAAACAAAGACATCCAAATTCTCAGTAACCGAGAGAACTAAGTTCTATATTTCCATTTATAGCATGTGGATCACAGTAGGTGCTCAGTTAATTTTTGCTTATTAATCTTAACGGCATAACAATTTTAAAATGGCTTAAAAATAAGCCAGCACAGTATTTAAGAGGAGCAAGCAAGTTAATGGTTCTCAGACTTAATACTTCTCTACAGAGCTAGGAAGTCAAACTATGCAAAAGTATTTACATTATTTGACAGAACTCCCTCCTCAGCCAGGGGAGTCTCTTCTCTCCACCATACCATTACCATAATTTAACATCTAGCAATGCAGTGAAAAGCTGATGCTACAAGTAGTACTGACTTGACGATAAGACGTACCTCATCACAATGGAAGAAGAATCCATGAATTAAACTGTCTTTACATGGCTCTTCCAATAATGCCACATACTAGCAGTCAGCAAACATGGCCGTGAGAGGCACAACAGCTGCTTTTATCAGCAAGAGTGCCCTGACACAGCCGAGGCACATGGCTGCAAAGGCAGAGCTGAGCAATGTGATAGGGAAGGACATTTACTAACTGGCCTCTCACAGGAAGTATGCCCTTCAGCACTGGGTGCAGGGGTGCATGCCGGTAATCCCAGCAGCTTGGGAGGCAGGGGCAGGAGGATCAAGAGTTCAAAGCCAGCCTCAGCAAAAGCAAAGCACTAAGCAACTCAGTGAGACCCTGTCTATAAACAATAAATACAAAAAATGGGACTGGGGATGTGGCTCAATGGTTGAGCGCTCCCAAGTTCAATCCCTACCACCAAAAAAGGAAAAAAACAAAGACAAAAAGAAAGAAAAAACAAAAGTGTGTTGTCCCACCCAATTCAATTTTTATAAATGCACACCTGCACTTACTAGACTCCTTCCAGATTTTAAAGTAAATGAAAGCTATGTAATAGTCTTCAGTACGTTCAGGTCGACAGTGAGAGAGCTTGCAGTGGACATCTCCACCCCGTCAGTCATTTTGTCACACTCCTCCCAGAAGCTCTTTTCAAAAGAACGAACAGGCTTTGCATGCTAGGAGACAGGTTCAGAGTGATTTTTCTTCCTTTACCTCGGGTTTGTTTGGCTACTCAGCAGGACAGTAGGAGAACGGGCAAGAGGTAAAACAAGGCGGCAGAGAAGAAAGAAGAACTGCCAAAGCAAAACACCAAGAAAGCAACACCACAGTACCAAGACCTATAGAAGAAAAGGCCCGTTAGCACCATGACCAGGAAGACAGACCTGCGGTGACTCGGCCCACTGCAGGACTGCCTCTAGCACACCTCCCAGGCACCAGTGGGGCTGGGCAGCCCCCCAGCATATAGCATGATAAATTCTAAAAACTAAAACTCAATTGAGCTTTATAATGCAAAAAAAAAAAATCTTAATAAAAATCAAGAGTTGATTCTTTAAGATTTTAAAAATTGGTTAGCCTATTAGGCTAATACATTTAAAAACTGACAATCTAGTACTAAGTACACTAGTTTAGGATTAATCATTAAAATGCTTTCCCCTCAATTCAGAGTTTATAATTATTGCTCTGTTGTAAGAGAATCCAAGATCCATGAAAGGAAAAATAGTCAGAAATGGACTATATATATATAAAAAAAAGTATTCTGTATTTTTTTTTACTTATTAGTTCTGGTTGGTCATATACCTTTTTTTACTTATTTATTTTCATGTGGTGCTGACGACTGAACCCAGCACCTCGCATGTGCTAGGAGAGTACTCTACCGCTGAGCCACAACCCCAGCCTCAAAACAGATATACTCTTAAATTAGGTTTTACTCCTTGAAAACTCATTAAAAGAAACAAAAAGCAAACTCTTTATACTGCACAACCATCACGCTATATATTCTAAATATCAACAGTTTACTAAGAAAATTATTTACTAAATAAACTTATTTAAAAATATTAAAATCTTTTAGTTTTCTATGTGCCAGGTAAGCTAAGTGTGATATATACATCTTCTCATTTAATATGTACTAAACTGATGTTTAAATAATATAACAGATACATACACTTGAAATAAAACTATTATTTTTTTAGTAAATGCTCTAAAATGAATGTGTATTATAAAATATTGGAAATGATATTCACAAACAGTAAAACTGGAAAACTAAGTTTTAAAATCATACCTGTTTTTGTCTTCTACTGAAACATCTTCTGAACTTTTGTTTTCTTCTTTAAAATACTGGCCTGAGCTAGATGGATTAGCAAAAGTAGATATGAAAGGTCCCAGGGACTGAAAAGCTGCTTGGCGAACCTAGGAAAGAAACCAGGTGGTGAGCCATAGGAATGAGAAGGAGCTTTTGCCACAGGCACATCTGACGGCCTGCTTTCCCAGAGGATGAACTATAAAAAATCACTCTTCAGCTAGGATTCTGGAATTTTGTAGATTAATTTCTCCTTTTTACTTCCAGTTTCTTCTTTTCTATTCAAACCAAGATAATCTGAATATGAGAACCTATATTTGCGTAGAATATGTCTTTAAAAAGTCTTGTTAAGGGGCTGAGTTGTGGCTCAGAAGTAACACACTCTTCTGGCATGTGTGAGGCACTGATCCTCAGCAACACATTAAAAAAAAAAAAGTTAAATAAATAAAGATATTGTATCCATCTACAACTAAAAATATATATATATATTTTAAAAAGCCTTATTAAATTTTCAACAACAAAAAGAATAAAGAAAATCAAGAGTACCAAAAAAATTATAAAGTAATAACGTCAACAAAATGTAACAAATACATTTAATGTTTTCAGGTAGGAAAGGCTGTATAACTTGTTTACTACAAGGAGGCAGGACAGATGTACCACAGCTGTATACAGACCCAGTAGAAGACAATACTGGGACATAGTCCACAAAGACCTGAAAGCAAACACTCGTGTTCTTTCACTACACGCTTATCAGTGCATTATGGCTGGGCTCACTCAGACATGACCACATGGTGAACCTTCCTTTGCTCCAGGTCAGTCCTGGCACCTCCTTTTCCCCTACCCCCATTCCCGTCCGCTACTGTACTACACTTCTTTATGTCACTTGTGTGTGGGGTTACAGAATTTTACCTCATGGATTTCTGCATTATTTTTCAAAATCGGGAGTTTTGAAAACACAACATTTGAAAAGAAGAGTTTCATGGGAGGAAGGATGGATGAACACAATCCAACAAAGGCAATGCGACAGCAGAGGAGGTGTGTCATACCCTCGATGGCACCACAGACCCAACTCTCTCAGGATGGCATCCTTTTTCTAGAGAGTTTTCCAGAAGGTTTTGCAAGTTTTAAAGTGAGGACTATATGATTATATGGATTTTACAAAGGCAAATAAATGTAAGGTGTTTCTATTAGTATTTACCTACTTGGAGAACCCATACAAGAAAAGGGTTTAGCTGGTTTTCCTAAAGGCTGGAATTATATGCTTCATGGGAAAATGTATGTATGTGTGTGTGTGTATGTGTGTGTGAACTCAGTGTGTTCCTCTTCGTAAGACAGTAAGCATTATTTCCATAAAAACATAAGATGTTATTTAAAAAATTATATGTCAAGAGTTTACCTTTTCTGGATATTGTGAAATCTCTAAACTTGCTCCCAATAAATGTCACAGAAAATTTATTTAGTAATTTTAAAACTACCTACAAAGAAAAGACCAGACCCAAAAGGTTTCTCCACTGAATTCTACCAAACATTTAAAGAATTAATACCAACTCTTCACAAACTTTCTGAAACAAAAAACAAACATAGAAGAGGAAGGACCATTTCTCCAACTTAAATTATAATAAAATTAAACAATGATATTACAAGAAACCTACAGACCAGTGTTTTTTTTACAATATGGATACAAAGCACCTCAACATAACATTAGCAAATGAAATCCAGCAACACATCAAAAGTAGTATATAGCCAGGTATAAGGGTGCATGCCTGTCATCCCAGTGACTCAGTAGGCTGAGACAGGAGGATAGCAAGTTTGAGGCCAGACTCAGTAACTTAGATCCTTGCCTCAAAATTATAGAAAAAACAAAAATTTAAAAACTGGTGGTGGGAGTTGAGGTTGTGGCTCAATGGTAGAATGTTCGCCTAGCACATATGAGGCCCCGCATTTGATCCTCAGCACCATATAAAAACAAACAAACAAACAAACAAATAAATAAATAAATAAAGGTATTATGTCAAACTGCAACTAATTAACTATACACACACACACACACACACAAAAATATATATATATATAGTTTTTATATATATAAACAAAACGGGATGTAGCTCAGTGGGAAAGCACCCCTGGATTCAATCCCCGGTACAGGAGAAGAGGTGGGTTGTATATGCTACAACCAAGTGGTCATATCTGATCACATTTAACCTATTACTTACAGAACACAAGGTTCTAAAAAACAAAAATCAATGAATGTTATACATCATTGTCAAGTGAATGAAAACCAACATGATTTTTATTTGTAAAGAAACACTGTACAGTTAAGAAAAGTGCATTCATTTCTTTTTTAAAATATTTTTTCATTGTAAATGGATACAATACCTTTATTTTATTTATTTATTTTTATGCGGTGCTGAGAATCGAGCTCAGTGCCCCTCACATGCCAGGCAAGCGCTCTGCCACTGAACCACAGCTCCCGCCTGAAAAGCATATTCTTAACGTAGTAGTCTTTTTATTGCCTACTCTTAGAAGTATGAATAACGTTATAAATTGTTTCTTAAATTATAAAATCAAGTTTATTTAAAAACAGGCTCAAATATATTTTTTTCCCAAAATGATAAAGCCATACCCAACGTGAAGGATCACTGATCAAATTAATAAACAGTGCTGACAATTTGGTCCGTCGGATCTCTTGACAGGTTGCACAGGACACGGCCATGAAGCACTCAGCACACGCCTTCCGGACGCCCCACACATTGTCAGAGCAAAGCTGGAAAAACCTGGGCAGCTGTGCAAGAAGGGTAGGTTTTAGGCAAACTGAGGAGGGCGCTATGTCACTTTTCTCCCATTTTCTGCTTTCATAGTGTTTTAAACACTGGATTTTCTTAAAAAGTACCAATTTTTTAATATTAATACTCAGTAATTTTCAATAAATCACATCTAATTCATAACTGACTATGCAAACCCCAAAACACTCGACAAATGCAGCTATTATCTCAGGGCTTGTTCTGCACGATAGATCCTTCCAGAAATAAGCCACGTGAACCTGGAGCACACACATCTCGCATACTACTGTCTAAAACTAATCTGTAGATTTAAGATGCCATCAAAATATTGGAGGACCATAATAAAATTAATTCAACGGAATAAACTAGAATTGATTTACTTCATAGAAATGGGAATGGTAACAATGAATTGAAGACTGTCACATGTATTTAAATTTTTTAACAAACTATTCTTACCAAAACACAATTTAAGTGCCCAGATTCTAGGAGGGAAGACATCTAAACTCAAAGTCATGATCATCTTCCTGGTTTACATTCATGGGATTGTGTTAATAAAATTTTGGGACAAATGCTTCCATTTCAAGTTTCACATGCTACTCTGTAACACACCATTTACTCTTCTATATTTGTGATACTTACCAACATTTCCTCGGTAGCTTGTTGGCCAACTACACTGCAGATATCTCCAAAATTGGCAGCACAGACCTGACAACAAAAGCATTGGTGACATTTCAATATACCGCAGACAGAGTTCCCTAAAAATAATCCATTAAATTTCACATATCAATATGTTAACCGCTAAAACTATGCATTCTTAAACAGAAAACAACTGACTATAAAGCTACCTTCCGCACATGGAACATCCTGCAATCACAGCACATCTCACAGAACCTGGGGAGGATGAGACGTTCCGTAATGTCCTTCCCAACCATGGGCGCCATCTTGCACATTATCTATAAAGTAAGAAAAGACACACTGGAAATATCTATAAAAAGAAAGACTTTCTCAGTTAAGTTTGATAACCAAAAAAAAGAAATGATGTAAGAAAATATAAAATGATGTGACATCATTATACTGATTACATCATAAAGAATATTCAAAGCAAATGATAATTCCAATCTATTTATCCAAAAGGAAACAGAAAAACAGGTATTAACCATTATTGATAAAATTAACCAACAAATACTAAATATACAATAATCCCATAGAAAATTTTAAAACTTTAATTTTCATCCATATTACTTCATCATTGTTATTTAAATACCTAATCATTTTAATCTTTACAAGTTTAAAAAATAAAACACCCTACATTTTCCTAGTAAAAACAAGGGTGACTGTCCAACAGGGAGACTGTCCCAGCAGGACTGGGTGCTAAGCACCTGTGTGTTACTAAGGAAGGCTGAGAGGCAGCTCTCGCGCTGCCAAGCACTGTGTTCACAGAGGGTCTTGGATGCTGGACTCATCATTGTTCTGCAATGTGTGCTTCAAGGAAAGCCAGGACAGTCCCAATATGCATGTTTCAGTTGACACAGAACACCAACCAAAGTGAGGCCTGATTCAAAAATGGGCTTTCTGGGCTGGGGCTGGGGCTCAGTGGTAGGGTGCTTGCCTACCATGTGTGAGGGACTGGGTTCGATCCTCAGCACCACATAAAAAAATAAATAAAATAAAGATTTTTTTAAAAAGAAAGAAAATGAACTTTCCACTATAGAAGTTGACACCGAAAGAAACTTGATGGTCTATCATCATTTAGCAATGAAATCCCCTCTGACACTACAAACATGACAAAAAGTAAAAGGTAGATATTGGAAAGACAGAAAACTCTTTATTCATATGATAGTTGTCATGTATGACAACTATGCACCTCTGCCTAGACGGAAACAAGCACCACTCACACCACTTAAGGCGTGGTTTGTAGGACACATGTCAGAATACAAACATCTATTGTATTTCTTCTACAAATTACAAAGAATGACTGGGCACCTTTAAAACATCATCTTTCACAATGTTAAAAAGACATGAAATCTAACAAAATACAAGATCTTCTGCTGATAACTATATTGACCAGGTCAATCAAATGCTTCAGTAAATTGACAGATCTATCATATTCATGGATTGTTAGGCTAGCAATTCTTCCCAAACTGATCTATATGAAATAATTCCTGTGTCAAAATCCCAATATCATCAGAACTGGAGATAATGCCTGCGACTCCTAGAGGCCACGGCCAGCTTTGTTTCTCAAACAAGAATCACCAACCCAAACTTTGGATAGAAACCCCAGGTTACACTGTATCACTACTCATCTAGGACAAATGAATTTGTTAGAATGAATCATTCCTAAAAGAGAATAACTGGGAGCCAGGAAATGTAAAACCTGACAACTAAGCAGGAGTGAGTGAGTCTGAAGAGGCCAGCGCAGGATTCCTACCAGTGCTGGAGACAGTCCTCAAATCATAATGATCTCCTGATTCTAGATCCCATCAAAAATCATGACTCAGTACACCTGCTCATGTGAGCCAATAGTCACACCAAGACTGATGTCCTTCACTGAGGAACTCTGAAGGAAGGAAAAAAATGCTTTGGAATAGGTAGTGGTGGATGTTGTGTGACACTGTGAATGTACTAAATGCTACTGCATTACACATGTACTAAATGCTACTGCTACACACATGTACTAAATGCTACTGCTACACACATGTACTAAATGCTACTGCTACTGTATTACACACTTTAAAATGATTATTATGTGAATAAATATAATTGAGAAAAAATGAGTTCATTACTAGCTGGTGAGTATTTAAAAACAAAATAATGAGATGCAGCAACCACGGCATAGAAGTAGCACTAGCCAGGGACGGCATGCATCCCAGCCAAGGCCCGGGCAGGCTGTCCTTCCCTGACGGGTAGGAGCCAAGCACGTCCTTATAGAGTGCCTGGAGAAAGGCTCCCAGCAAGGGAGGGCTCCCTGTGTTTCTTCCTTTACTACTTTTTTTTTAAAAATTTAACTGCACTCTGTGATAACCATCTTATTTTCCCATTTGACACAACGAGTTTACGGTAACTTACTACTTTACTGTATGAAGATACACCTGTTTCCTCAGTCATTATATATGTCCCTTAGCAGTTGGCAGCTACTTTAATAATCATGTATTAAATGAGACAAAGCAGCCAAGGTCTGATGGGCACTCTACAGGTACCTCTGCCTAGACGGAAACAAGTACCACTTACAGCCACGGCCTCCGTCTTCACGTCGTCATTGCTGTCTGGGGCAGTCAGCTCTATCAGCACCGGGCATACTCTGGTCTCCACATCAAATCGCTCAATCAGCTCCTGCTCCAGCAGAGCCAGCAGCGCTGCCTGGCTTGTCTTCCTCACCTGGGCAAACCATAAAGACAAACATGTGCCTGATGTGACAAAACTTGACCACTCCACGTTTACAAATGTGAAGACTTCTCATAAACTTAAAGGAAGACATACTCGCAAAAAAAATTTTTAGCTATTTTCTTCAACTATTACAAAGACGATGTGATAGACTATGTTGTAACAGTGGAACACAAAAGCCATCCTTGTAAAGATGTCACAAAGGTGCACTGACAAACACCTGGGAAGGTACCAAGTGAGAACAAGTACTAGGCAGAAGGGCATTCAAGAGACCTAACGCACTCTGACTCTCAACAATGTCTTATCTAAAATAACTGGGCATTTCTGAAACACAAATAATAAAATTAGGAAAAATAATCCAATGAAAACCCAGGCTGAGCTATTCTACATACATTAAGCTACATAAAATTCCTTTAAGATCAAATAAATGGAACTCTTACCTGATTATTCTGATCTGCAAGATATCTGACCACAATAGGTAGTAAGTATTTGGAAAAAGCATATGGTATGGAAGGGCGATTTTCTTGACAAAACAATGCAATATGAGGCACCTGTTCCATCAGCTCTGCTCGCACTGTTGGTTCTGTTGAAATAACAGCAAGGTGAACAAGTGAGCTGTCTTTGCACTTTCATCCTTAGCAAGGAAAGGACTTACAAAATCATCTTTTCACCCTGCAGTCCTCCTCCAACCACTAGCAGGTCCACTGAGAATAAAGGAGGGATCTACCCAGACCCAGGTGCTACATTTCATAGCATGTACCAAGCATACAATAATTCCTTTCTTTTTCAGTACTGGGTATTGAACCCAGTGGTGTTCAAACACTGAGCCACATCCCTAGACCTTTGTATTTTTTATTCTGAGACATGGTCTTCTTGCTAAGTTGCTCAGGGCTTCAATAAATTGGTAAGGCTGGCCTTGAACTTGTGGTCCTCCTGCCTCAGCCTCCTGAGCCACCGGAATGACAGGCATGCGCCACTATGCCTGTTAGATTCCTACTCTTTCTGCACACTACACATAAACTCCAGATGAAATACAAGTTTCAAACTTGGGAGGGAAGAAAACTCAAAGGACTAAAAGATAATATTAGAAGAAACGTACAGTCTTAAGGTGGAGAAGCAAACACTACCAAAGAACTAACTAAAAAATCAACTAATTCACTTTATAAAAACTTCATTACAGCTGAGTGCAATGGTACACACCTGTTATCCCAGTGACTTGGGAGGCTGAGGCAGGAGGATTGCAAATTCAAAGCCAGCCTCAGCAACTTAGTGAGGCTTTAAGCAACTAGAAAAGACCCTGACTCAAAATAAAATATTTTTAAAAAGGGCTGGGGATGGATGTGGCTCAGGGTTTAAGCATCCCTGAGTTCAGTCCGGTACCCAAACCAACAACGATAAAACAAAGTTTGTTCTCTGTTTCCTAAAATACATAAAAATAAACACTGTATTTACGTGATAAATACTATACATGATAAACATGTCAAAAAGAGTAAATTACATGTGGAATATGAATCTAAGTATCAAAGGCAAAAAAAAAAAGGTAAAGTTTCTGTATTAGACAACATAGGAAAATATTCTCATGACTTTGGAGTCAGGATAAGCTTCTCAAAGAGCACATAAATAGAAAGCCCATAAAAAAGAACTTTTTCTTCCCCAGTACCCTGGATTGAACCCCAGGCCTCATGCAGGCGAGGCAAGCCTAGGACTTCTCTTCTTTAAGAGGCACTATTTAAGAGTAAAAGGTCAGCCAGAGGAGAAAAGATACCTCTAAGACACATAAATGGCCTAAGGATACATAATGGGTATAAAGAATTTCAGGACTGGGGATGTGGCTTGTGTTAGAGCACTTGCCTAGCATGTATGAGGCTCTGGGTTCCATCCCCAGCACTGAAGGAAAAAGATTCACTTTATAAATCTATAAGGAAAAAATCTATAAGAAAAATCCTGCCAATTTAAATAAAGGGGAAGAGACTTTATATTACAAAAATCAAGGTGTCCAACTAGCCAGTAAGCACATAACCAGCACTCAACTTCACAGGTCACTAAAGAAATGCAAGTTAAAGCATGCCCTCACACACCCGAACTCTGCGCAAACAGGTGATGCTGCAGGCTCAGACTGAACACATGCCCAGCAATCTGTAGACAGCTATGCTACTCTGGAAAACACCAGGGCACTTCCATCAGGGTGAGGCTATGCATGTCTTATGACCCAGTGACTCCGTTTCTATGTATCTACGGAGATGTGTGCCTGTGTTCAAAGTAGCACTAACCTATTCTGGAGGCAACCCACGCGCCCACTCCAACCACAGTGGCACTTAGCTGCAGTGTACTCGCAGAGCACACCACTGGTTAAAAAAAATCCACAACAGTCACAAGCAGCAACATGGAGGAGCTTCAGAAACAGAGGCCAGACACAAAATAATCAATGCCCTTAGTGGTCAGATGGTGCCTATCTTTAGGAAAGTGGGCAAAACAGAAATTAGCAGGATACACTGAGGCAGTTTCTAGGATACTAACAGTTTTTTTCTTTTGGTAGTGTGTTACTCTAGGTATTGAAAAAAACAACAACAACAAAAATCTGCTTTAAACGTGTTATTTCTAAAACCCTGGACATGTGCTTTGGACTGGTCTGGATTCCAGATTCATACATGCAGGCACAGAATGAGAACTGCTGCTCCCCACCCAGAATAAACATATATATCTCATACACACAACACCACAGAATCAGTGCAGAGTGATTCCTAGCTGCTAAGGACCCTGGGCCTGGCAGCACAGCTCTGAACCATGAGTGACAATGCCACAATGAAGGTCAAACCACAGCACCAGATCCCTACAAAGACCCATTAATGAGGAACTCACAATCAGAAACTATAAAAACAAAATGATCCCTCAATGGCAAAGCGATGAAGACACAACAGAAGGATAGTAGCACCAAGCACTGCAGCTACACAAGCAACCTGCAGAGGCCTTCACCATTTCAAACACTCGGCTAACATGATGAAAGGAAGTGTAACTGAAAAGAGAATGTAATCAATAGGACAAGAAAAACAGGGTCCTGAGAAGAAGTACCAAGTCTCCTGAAAATGAGAAAATGGAATTAACAGCAATGAAACATTCCAATTGGACAGCAATTGGAAGAGACTCTGCTGAAAGACGTTGTCACAGTGCAGATGGGAGACACAGGACTAAAAAGTCAAACAGTCAGAACCCATGGGAAAGCAACACACTGAACTACGTAGAGTGTTACATCCTCAACCATGTGGAAAACACCTATGCAAACCAGAAACTAAAAAATAAAATCACACACACAAAACTAAGGGAGGCAGCCTGGGAAACACTCCCAGCACTGCATCTTTTCTGACCACTTACCCAATTAGTGCTCCCTTCCTCCCACTCTTCCACCAGCTGGGCTCCAACTCCCTCTGAACAGCCTCCCCTGCTGGCTGCAGACTAGCAAGCTCCTCCTTGGGGACCAGGGGCTACCACCTCCACTTTTCAAAACTCTGCACCCCTTCCCCTCTCTGTATCTCAGCTTTCTATCAAAGTCAACACAACCTGTCTCAAAACTATTTCATTTCAGTGAAAATTATAACTAAAAATGACACTTAATGAGAGCCTCCTAACACCACCCTAAGGCAAGCACATAAGAACAATCTATACACAGATTATTAATAAGCTTAAAAATGTTCTTTCCACCCAATAAGACAATTTTTTAATGTAATACTTATGTAAATAGTTAAAATATCCTCATTAAGTAGAGCTCATCTAAAAATTAAAAGATGAAACTTTTAAGACACCAAAAAAGTTTGTCAGAAATTAAAAATGATAGCATAGTTTTTTTTAAGTTTTAAAATTTACTTTTGGATTGTTTGTAAAATCAAATATAAAAACTACTTAAAACTAAGTATTTACTTAAAATGGTAAGCTTTATGTTATGTATATCTTATCACAATACAAAACATATTTTGAAAAATTTCAGCATCACTATTTTCTAAAGCTCCAATCAAATTCGCCTCTTGTGCAAACTCCTGTCTTTACCGTAAAATACACCAGCCTTAGTTTTACGAAGGGTATTTTACATTTGCCCAAAAATTTTACAGCACCTTCTATCTCTTTTAATTTATTCTAAATTATTTTTTAACATTTCATTAATTTAAAAATATTAAGACATGATGCAAAATAATATTCTTGGGGCTGGGGATGTGGCTCAAGTGGTAGCGCGCTCGCCTGGCATGTGTGCGGCCCGGGTTCGATCCTCAGCACCACATACAAACAAAGATGTTGTGTCCGCTGAAAACTAAAGAATATTAAAAAAATTCTCTCTCTCTCTCTCAGAAAAAAAAAAAAAAAAGAGAGACACACTCTTGAAAAAAAAAAAATTCTTATTTTGATAAGAAATGTCCAAAGTTAAGTAAATGGGTCCAGTATGAACTTAGTAATGGACTTTTTTTTCTTGTTACTGGTGGGTTTGATAATTTACTTAGGAAATCTTCTAACGAAATCTCATATCACTTTAACTTTTCCATTAGTTTTAGAAACACAAATTTGGTAAAAGAAACCTTTCTAGATAACCTATGTCTGTTTCCTCTGCATACACAAACATACCTGAGTCGTCAGCTAATCTGTTAATCCTTTCCAAGACAGCAATGCAATCTCTTTCATCATCACACACTTCCCTCAGTGTATCCAGCAGGCTCCGGGCCACCATTTGTCTACACAGAAAAAGAGAAGCACATAGTGTTCAGGCATCAATAGTTATTATTTAGAATCTTAAAAGACAGAATCCGTATGGTTTCAATAAGCAATTTTTTCTTACTACATTTTAGAACATATGAAACCTGTAATTTCCTAAGTGGTAAATACCAGTATTCATTTCATAGATGAGAATGAATATTTCCCAATATTTTTCATCTTTAACAGAATGGCAAATTTCTAAAGTCAACTGAAAATTCACTTCAGCTATCCTTCGATTATCCTAACAATAAGAAAATATATTCAGTCTTCATTACGTAAAATAATATCTTTACTAGCATGGATTTTGTACATCTATGTTCAAAAATTTGGACAAGGACTTCTTCATTTCCCAGAAAAGTTTGGCGAAGCGGTCTGGACAGCACAGGTAGACAAAGCAAGTGCAAGAAAGAGTGCTCGCTGGCAGTCAGGGCTAGGCCGGTGCCCTGAGTACCAACTGGCACAGAGCAGGCTACGTGGTCTGGTGATGATGACTCCCAGTAAGCAACCTGCAGGATTCCAGAGCATGCCAGCGGCAAGCCGGTCTGGTCTTGGCAAAAAGCAAAGCAAGAGCACTGTGTGTGTCCCAGGATCAAGAGTAACACCTACAGCACAGGTCAGGACAATGTGATCCCTGTAGCCTGGTGGCTCGGACTGTGCACATTATACTGCAGGCTGGGTGTGCTGTCCTCCCTGCTGACACAACCCCCCACCTCCACTTTCAGGTTAATGGAAAGAAGGTGCACACACCTGTTGAACACGTTCTCACTTGCAGCATACTTGTCCAGTCTCCCCAGTGGCGTCAACATCTCATCTTGTGAGACAAAGTCCAGGGCTGAAGGTATAATAATCACATCAGACTCTGAGCTGTAGTCATCCACACCAACTATCAGAGACATCAGAAATACTCCTTACACACTCGGAAACCACAAGCACCCCTCACCTGTGTGCAGCACACACACCGCTGGAGTGGTGAGGAGGATCCCAAGGGACCCTCGGCATCAAGCCAGCAGCACCAGAAGCTGAAGGGTACCCCTTCTTTCTCCAGATGCCATCTCACCACTGCAGCCACAGGGAATACAAGGCCAACAGCTACAGATCACGGGAGGGAACAGGGACCACAGGTGTAAGGACTTACATGCTCGATGGGAACATGTGTACTTGGAAGTGATACACACACAGTCAAACGGGATATGGTGGATTCCATAGCCAAAGGTACAGCTGAGGACTTCGCTCACTAGAGGTAAGCTAAAACCAGCAGTGTACTTACTGTCACTAAACAAGAGCTCACTGAACAGCCTATGCCCAGGACCAGGTTTACGCTGAGGAAATGACCATGGAAACACCATAGCTTCTGCCCTCAAGCACTGATGTGCCTCTGAGAAGACAACCTACTTTAAAATGCATCACAAAGAAGGCAGGTACTGACTGCAAGGCCAGAAACTGCTTACACTGCCAGAAGAGGAGGGAGAACCAGAAGAGAATGGATGAAACTAGCAGAAGGTAAGGGCTTCAAAGACACCAGGCAGACAGAATCTGAAGGCACGACTAACTGGCACCTGCCCATTGAATATGGTACTGTCACCTATCAGGTGTGATTCTTGTGCTATCAAAGTGGAGGAGCCAGACCACAGTCATGGCTGAGAAAAACAATATACAGAGGAAGACAACCAGCTCAAAAGGTGCCCTGCGGAACTGTAGCTATAGAACAATTAGCCAGGACACCCAAGGCTCAACGAAGATTACTTTTTATTTTGTTTAGTTTCTAATATTTTAAAAAGAGAAAGATTTGAAACATGCTTATATGATAAAAGTAAATAGTCAACAAATAAATATAAATCCAAGTGCTGGGGAAAAGGGAATATAACTGATGGGAGAATCTTGAGGCTGAAGGAGATGGAAGCTCGAGATTCCAGTAAGAGCTCCCAACACCAGGTCGTCAGGCCCTGCCTGAAGCACAAGCGCTCCCAGACATCCCCCTCCACGGTGATTAACACCCTCCATTCCTGCCTGTCACCACCTCCGATGTGCTAGCTTGCCTTAACTTTCCATCTGTCTCTGCAGAGCTAGATATGGGCTCCAGGAGGACAGGAATTTTCACCTTATTCACTGCTTTATCTCCAAGAATATTTCCTGGCACAAAGAAACACTTAAGCTTTTCTGCAACCAATCTGTTCATCACTCACAACCAGATTTTATCTTTGCTCCAGGTCTTTGCTCAGGAAAGCAAAAACACCACAACATGAGAAGCACCACAATGCTGCCACATGAGGAATAGAAAAGGCCTCTCATGTCCCAATTAGACCCCACTGTCACTGCTCCGACTGGGCACACCCTCAGTGAGTGATGGAGTGCGGCCCATCGGTTCAATCCCCAGTATGGCCCAAAAAAGGCCTCTTTAAAATGTGAGTGAGTACATGGAATGGGCCCATCTTGTGGCACTGTACTCTGAGCAGTGCACTAAAAGAAGTATTCCACCCCCAAGAAAATGCCATCAGAAAGCCACTACAAAAGGCAGCACTGCCACTTCCAACTATTCCAGTTTGCTAAAATGAAGACAGCTTTTGTATTTAAAGAAACACCCAAACATGCTCTTCTACTTCTGACTAAGGTGGATCATCTAGGACCAAACTGACCCTAACACTTTAAATGGTTTATACAAACAAACAAACAAACAAAACTAGCCATAAGAAAATAGTTTTTGATACTTTTAATCAACGAGGGGAAAACTCACTTTATTTATAGAACAAAGAATGACAGATTACTTATTGATAAGCCAGATGGCAGAGCAACAGACAACAGGCCAGGTGCAGTGGCACACACCTGTAATCCTAGCGGCTAGGGAGGCTGGGGCAGGAGGAACACGGAGTTCAGAGCCAGCCTCAGCAACTTAGGAAGGCCCTAAGCAACTTAGTGAGACCCTGCCTCTAAATAAAATATGAAAAAAGGCTGGGGATGTGGCTCAGTGGTTAAGCACCTCTGGGTTCAATCCCTGATACCAAATATATATATATATTACTAGACAATACCAACTTCCCCATTCTATACCCAACAAACAGAAACCTTTCAAATACAAAATTGACTCTTCTCAGACATGCAAAAGCTGATGTCCTCAATGACAGACATACACCATTAGACACATTTAAATTCTTTAAGCAAAAGGAAAATAATATCACAAGGAAATCTGGATCTACTTAAAGGAGCAAAGAGTATCAGAAATGGTTAATATGTGGGTAATTAAAAATAATAAAAAGCTTCTTTATTTTTGAAATCTCTTAAATTAAGATAAGCGTTTAAGGCAAAAATATGTACTGTCAAGTAAACAGATAGAAATGCCCTGTGGAGCTCAAGGCCAGTGGAGGTAAAGCAGCTCCAGCAGGGGAAGGGCAGCAGCGGGGTGAAGCAGAGCACCATTCGCCTCTGTGAAGAGCAGTGCCCCGGGAAGGCAGATGGTCAAGTTAAGGACCCGTGCCAGTCACAAACTCCAAACAAAATCAACAAAGACAACAGCTAACCAGTCAATAACGACTGTAAAAACTCAACCCAAAAGAAAAAAAGGATAAAGGAAAGAAGTAAGAGAGGGACAAACAGGGGAGCAAGATGAGAGATTTAAGCCCAATCTTAGCATTAAGTACGTTAAGTACAAATGGTCTAAATACCCCAATGAAAAAACAGTGATTGTCACACTGGGTTATGAATAATCCCTAACTGTGTTCATCATTACTTACGGTAAATTTTACACAGCTTCTGATCTGCAACTCACAGCAAAGTACCAGCATTATGAATCAGAGTTGTAAAGGCCACTCAGACACACTCATTCAGGTAAGTTTCCTCCTTTGTACCTAAGACTGTGGAGCCAGCATGACGTCAAAGGCACCTTTATGCAGGCTCTAGAATTCTATGACTATGACCAAATTGTTTCATCAGAGTCTCACATGTGTTAAAGACAAACATTAATAACACTGATTCTGGTCATAAGCCGGGACGGGGGGTGGTGGTGGTGGTGGCAGTGAGGAAGCCGCCTCCAGCAACCACTGTCAGCATCACTGTGTTTAAATGCAGATTCTGAGACCCACACACTGATTGTGTGGCTTCACAGTGAGGCCCTGAGCATTTATTTTTAATAAATACCCCATTAAATTCAAATGTGAACTGCTCAACTACATTTGAGAAACACACTCCTAGATGTAACAGAATTGTGCTTTGCTTCAACCTTTTTGTCACAGTCTGTCAATCATGGTTGACCACTCTTCTATACAGGAGCGTTCCACTCTGGCACAGACCCTGGTGACAAAGGTCTACTTCTACTTCCCAATACATTGCCCCTGCCAACATCCACAGAATCACAGAATCACCCTGGCTTGACATCCTTCCTGTCCTAGGTCAAGCTGACTAAGACTATGGACCTCACCCCTATGGAGTCCACAGGCTTTGATCACCACTGCTACAGAATGTACCTGTAAGTCTTACCCAGCCTCAATCAAACATCTGCCCCAGGTTACAAAGAGAAATTCAGAAATAAGCAATTTAAAAACTATCGTCACCACTGAAAAAACTCTGCAGCACACATGCCTTAAGGAAGGAAGGAAGCCTTGTGTAGCACAGAGGGAAGACACCATTTGTAGTAAGGTCCCTGCAGCTTATTCAAAGTATATGTTAATTTCAATGAATTAGAGATGCAGATTGCAATCTTAGGACTAATCTCTAAAACATGCAAGAAGTACAACTAGAAAGCCAACAGAGGAATTAAAATGAATACTGAGTTAGAGAAGGTTTCCAAGTCAAGACAATTCTTGGAAGATACACTAGAGCTTGCCAAACAGGACAGAGGGCAGGAGGAAAACATTCTAAACAGAGAAAGTCCAAGAAAGTCGAGGAGAACCATTTCATGTTTGAAAAATTACAAGGAATTTGGTATAGATTTTTTTTTCTTTCTTTTTTAACATTCCCTATACAAGTTGGTATAGATTTTTTCTAAGCAACAACTTAACTAATGTCAACCTTTTTTGAGCAATAGACAATTCTGGATAACACATGTATTCAATTAAGATAAAATTTCACTAAAATCACCACTTTTTTCAGTTGCATTATTTTTATTTGTTCTTTTTAGTTACACAAGACAGTAGAATCTATTTTGATACATTAATACAAGCCTGAAGAGTCTTGCTTGATATCTTATATCTTACTAGGATCCTAGTCTTGTGGATATAAATGTTGGTGATCCTCTGTGGTGGATTCATATATGTACACAGGAAAGTTATCAGATTGATTCCACTGTCCTTCCTGATCCTAACTCTCCTCTCCTTCCCTTCATCTCTTATTTTTTAAAAATTAAACAAAGATTATGTATTTTCCAAGCCAGATGACTGTCTTTCCACCACATTCCAAAAGGATTCCAGGCCTCATTTCCCAACACTCCTTTCCAACGGCCTTGCCAAGCAGCAGAGGGCGGAAGGCAGGACCTCAGGAAGGCCTGACTCCCCCACCACCCTCCCACCCCCGCGGAACACACACCATCAGCAGCACCACAGCTCTGCATGAGCATGCCTCTTTCTCTCCCTTGCCAAACGTGCCCAGATAGATGACAAATTCAAACTGGTGCTATGCTCACTCAGTGAAAAATTTCAACCCACCATTTTTAAATCTTAAGAGTTCTTTTAGAAGATGGTTCCAATCCATTCTGTTAAAAGTGCCCAGAGCTGCATCAACAAATCCACTTTCCTTCCTACCACACACACACTTTGTGTACTCCACAATGCCAAGTGGGGGAGAAGGGATGCCAGCTACCATGAGAACAAAGGAGAAAATGGGACACTTGCCCCATCTCACTAATGGTGCATGTGCTTAGGAGCAAGAGGAGCACGGGTGCCAAAGGGGGTCTGCCCTCACAGCTTCAGTCCCTGCAGTCTCCTCATCTGGCATGACGGGCTTCTGTCCAACACTCACGGCTCTTACGTCTCACCTACTTCATCCACTATTTCTGACTCAACTACAGAAACAGTGCTACAGAGGTGACATGAAAAATGGGCACAGCACTCATGAACACTGCCATCTATGCTACACTTGGAGCAACAGAGGGCACAGGGCTTTTTCCTGTCACACTGAACTTATAGCCCAAGCTACTGGTCCTTGAAGCAACTGCGCAAAGGTGCCAAGACAGCTCTACTCTGCCCCGTTCTCTCTTGCTCCTATGTGTGGGTATGTGGGTGGGAGGGAGATGAACCTAAAAGTGCCCTATCTGTGAGCTACATTTTGGGTTGTCTTTTTTTTTGGTACTGAGGATTGAGCCCAGGGGTGCTTAACTGCTGAGTCAAATCTTCAGTCTCTTTTTATGTTTTATTTAGAGACAGGGTCTTGCTTGCATTGCTAAGGGCCTCACTAAGTTGCTGAGGCTGACCTGAATCCATGATCCTCCTGCTTCAGCCTCCCAAGCTGCTGGGATTACAGGAGTGCACCACAGTGCCCAACCTTTCTAAAAATTTTTTGAGACAGGGTCTTGAGAAGTTGCCAAGGCTGGTTCTGAACTTGTAATCCCTCTGTTTTGGCCTCCCAAACTGCTGGGATCCCTCTTACGTGAGTCTCTTCTCAAAATTATTATTCACCAAAGTTAGAGGTTCAAAAAAGCCCTTCCCATTCCCATCACATTATTTATATCAATACAATTTCTCAGTGCTTATAACCCTTAAAATGTGAAGTTAAAAACTGATGCTAAATATTGTCTCATTCTAAACAGTAAATCCTATTCATCTATCAATTCATAATTAATTTTTTAAAAATCTTATCCATTAGATGACTTTTCAATAAAATTTTGCTTTCAACAAAATTATGTGTAATTTGTATATGTTCTGGATGATCAACTTAGTAGTAATGGAAGCTTAATAAAAAGAAATTTTAAGTTCAATGGCTACAAGGACATTCAAATGTTAAATTTTCCTCTGTATACCTATTTTTGGTACAAATAAACATGGTAGGCAATCACAAGTCTCGGCCTAAGCAGATTAGGGTCAGAGTGTGAGTGGGTGGGAAGGGGTCAAGAAGAAAGAGAACAACGGGAGGTGGCAAAGCAGGGAGTGTGCTGGGGACGGTAAACACGGTAGGCAGAAATGTTCCTGAACCCGCTCTGGAGTTTACATCCCGTTTCAAAGGGACACTACTGTTATTTTTACAATATCAATATTTGAAATACACTGAAAATTACATACTTTGTGAATATAACCTTGGAAAATCCTGGGTATCAACTTGACAATGTATGTGTGACACAGAGTTTTCAGATGGTTTAGGAAACATGCGGTAACGTTTGGAGACCACTGTCCTAGGACAGCAAGTGCCTGCTCCACCCATCTCCGGGCGCTCCTCATGCCAACCCCACTCACTCCCACATTCCTGCACTCCCCAGCCCTCCATCCTACCCACTGGCCGAGTAGGACAGGCCTCCTCAAGCTCTCTCTCCTGCTGGCGTCAACTGCCTTCTGGCTTTGTGTGGTGTCATCCATCCTGCTCTGGCCGCTCTAGCCTCTTCTGTTTAAATGTACCTATTACAAATACCTCACAGGACATTCCTACTCCAATTAAGACTTTTCCTCTGGGGCTGGGGATGTGGCTCAAGCGATAGCATGCTCGCCTGGCATGCGTGTGGCCGGGGTTCGATCCTCAGCACCACATACAAACAAAGATGTTGTATCTGCCGAAAACTAAAAAATAAATATTAAAATTTCTCTCTCTCTCTCTTTGAAAAAAAAAAAAAAGACTTTCCCTCTCCATTCCTGCAGCCTTGAGAGCCCTTGAGGTTTATTTTGCCAGCCACAGCAGTGTTTAGTTTGTTTTCTCTTTTTCTTCTGCCACCACTAACCCACTCCTCAATACAATTCCCTAAAAAAATCCAATTTAATGTTTATTACAAAGGCAGCAGATTCATTTAATATCAATGGAAGATGCCCACAGAGGTGCTTGGAGAGTCAGGGTCTCTCTAACACACTTTAACCCTCCTGTCACTCACAAGTGCATCAGCACATTATGCCTTTGACAAGTACCACATCGAAGGAAACCGAGGAATCTGTACACGTCACTTTCACCATGCTTGATCAGAACACCCTTTTATCCCCCACATAATGGCTGATGATATCCTATCAAACAGGAAAAGGTTGAGGCTCTGTCCTCCCCTTCAATTTTTTTGCCTTGATACTGATAAGACCACAATCAATCCATCAAATGTTCTCTTTCTGAAGTCTTTACAAATAAACATACCAAGAAATGAATAGGGAGGAAGGACAAGCTCTCCTGCAAAGCAGAAGGACTGGGGCAAGATTCACTGTAGGAACAGGGTAGTCCCCAGTGTTGGAACCTTCACAGGGGAGAAGGGTGGCATACATCACCTCAACGTCGCCAGTAACAGAGAAGCAGCCCTTAGTGCCTCTGACCAAGGGAGACTACTGAGAAACAACTACAACACTTATACCTGTGCTGTCAAAAAGTGAAAAGAGGCACAGCCTAAATCAAATCTGGAGGAAACACATAAACCCAGTGGACTTCAAACATATCAGTATGAGTCAGGCATGGTGGCACAGGCCCGTCATCAGGCTCCTCAGGAGGCGGATGCAGGGGGATCTTAAGTTCAAGGCCAGCCAGGGCAACTGAGGGAAAACCTAAGAGTGGGGATGTACTTCAGTGGAAGAGTGCTCACCTAGCAAGCGAGGCCCTGGTGCCCACCCCTGGTACTGCCAAAATAAGTGAATACATTTTTAAAAAATTAAAATTTCATTATTTAAAATTAAGTTTATGGCCTTACCTAATGTGGCCAGAAAAAAACAAGATTCATTGAAGCAAATGTGTACTGAAAGTTCACTGTTTGCCGGGCACTGTGCTGTGGGTAAAATGAAACGTGGAGGCCTGGATTCTCCAGTATAGGAAGAGGGGGTAGATCTCGGACAGCAGGACAGCTGGCCTCCTGTTCTTATGAATAAAGTCTGACCAGAAGACACGCAGGCTACTCATTTACATACTGCCCAGAGCTGCTCTGGCCATTCGGCAGATCTGAGTAGTTACAACATAAACCATGTGGCCCACAAAACTGAACTATTCATTCTCTGTCCCTTTATAGAACTTTCCAACGCTGGTCTAGTGTTATAGCAGAGACCCAATTGAGTCTTTGCTGGGGGAAGAAAAATTAATAGAAAAGACAAAAATGTGAAGACCAGTTCAGTCCTCACCAAACACAGCCTTAAGCAACAGGCATGTCAAATTTAGTTTGTACTTTGGAACAAATAATGTTTACTGGAATTCCTTCCTTCAAATATAAATGCTAAAAGTTACTAAATCCTTAGAAATTATCTTTATAAGCAAGTACAAAATTGTCCTTTATGTTCAATCTCACAAGTAAATTTACAGCAGGAATCTTTTTTTTTTTTTTTGATTGAACTCAGGACACTTAACAACTGAGCCATATCCTTTTTATTTTTTTATTTTGAGACAGGATCTTGCTAAGTTTTTTTTTTTTTTTTTTGGTGGTGCTGGGGTTTGAACCCATGCATGCTAAGCAAGCACTCTACCAACTGAGCTATATCCCCAGTCCAAAGGACCTTGCTAAGTTGCTGAGGCTGGTCTTGAACTTGCGATCCTCCTGCCTCTGCCTCACAAAATAGTTTCCTATGGTATAGTTTACCTCCTTGTCCAGATGTTCTGAAGTATGATTTAGTCAAATATTAAGTCAACCTCAGATCCAAAGTGCTAAAAACAAACAAAAAAAAAACTGGCCTGTGTACTAAACCACACAGATTTCATTATTTCCCAAATAATACAGCCTAACAACTATTTACATAGCATTTACATTGTATTGGGCATCTGGAAATGATTGAAGTCATACAGGAGGATGTGCACAGATAATGGGCAAATCTGGCATTTGATAAAAGGGGCCTGAGCATTCACAGACTTGGTATCCAAGGGGGTCCTGGAAACAATCCTGATAGATTCTGAGGGACAAACATACAATAAGTAAATATAAAGGGCAGTGGCATGTTTATTTTCCAACTGGTTACCAAGGTCATGTTTTCTAAACCCTGTGATACAGAAGTATGCAGCCTATCAAAGGCCTGTACGTGTGGATTTTACAAGCATGTCCTTCGTTCCCTTCAGAGAGAATGGTTTCCTTATAGTCTTAATAATCCAATCATTTTGGTTACAAAGACTCTTTCTTCTTTACCTTTTTGTTGTTGTTCTGGAGAACCGAGGGCACTTTATCACTGAGCTACATCCCCAGCCCTTTCTATTTTTTATTCTGAGACAGGGTCTTGCTAAGTTGCCAGGCTGGCCTTGAACTTGTGAACCTCCTGCATCAACCTCCCAGGTTTCTGGGGATTACAGGTATGTGCCACCACATAAACCCTTTCTTCCCTAGTAGTTCAAATATAAAATTTGAACTATTCAGGACCAAATTACCATCAATCCCCAATAAATAAAGTCTTGAAAAAAATGAGTTATTTCTACCAAAACAAATTTTATATTTAAAGAAAAGATGATAATGAATCTTAATTTAAATTCAGATCCTAGCAGTAACATTTTGGCATGATCACTTAAAGTAAGTACCCTACCTGCCTCTTCTTTCCCCTGAAAGTTCATGTTTGAGGGCTGAATGAAGCTGCAGTGTTGCGGGGTGGGTATGCACAGGATGCTGTACCTGCTGTGGTGGCTGATGAATAATTAATAATACTTATTCAAAAAGCCACTGTAACTCATCAAACTGAAAAACTAAAAGAGAAAAAAAAACATCGAATCCTCTCAATAAACATAGAATAAAGTATTCAACAAGTATTCATTCCTACTTTCCTTAAGCTATCAACAAAGACAGGGAAACTTCTCAGCCTAATAAAGGGCCTCTGTGATAAAACAATAAGTTAAAACAGAAAACTCAAAACTTCTGCTCTTCTAACTGCACCATTAAGACAATGAAAAGACAAGTCGCAGATATGGAACTTGTCTGAGTATCTGAGAAAGGGCTTGTATCTGGATATATAAACAACTCTAAAACTTGGGAAGGTGTTCCAACAAAACCAGGAGCTAAAGATGTGGAAAGGCACTTTACCAAAGCAACAGACAGCAAATGAGCACATGAGAAGACAGACATCATTAGCCATTAATGAGAAGCAAATTCAAACCTCAAAGAAACCTCGCACTGAGCAGAAGGGCTGGAATGAAGGCTGCCGGAGAGAGCAGCCAGGGAGGGAGGACCTGCACACTGCCCTGCGGATGGAACCTGACGTGACCATCATGGAAACAGTCGGACAACTTCCTAAGATACTCCTGGATACAAACCCAAGAGAAGGAACACACACATCTACGTAAAAAACTGGACATGAAATGTGTACAACAGCTTGATCTGTAATAGTCAAAAACCAAAGCCAATCCAAAATCCATCAATATTTCATGACATAAAACAGCTGGGGAACATTAAGCACCTTGTTCAGGATTATAAGAGATTACACAGCAGGGCCAGAATGTGACTCCCAGGTCTAAAGGTCTAAAAAGCCAGTGCCTTTTCCTTCCACAGACCCAAACTGCGATAGCGCCACAATTACTGCCTGGAAGACGCTCACCGCCAATCTTGGTATCAATCAGGCCAGCCATCAAGCTTGTTCCCAAGTCCAGGGAGCTAAGAAGCCAAGACACTGAAGATAGCAGAGTCAGGACACGACTGTGGGAGGAAGAACAGTCAGGTGATCAGCCCACTCAACGACCTCTGCTAAAAGCAGGCAGGTGCCAGGCGCTCCTAAGAAGCTATAGGGAATACTGATCTTTCACTGTGCAGGTCCAAAAGCCATGTGTCAACCTCCTTTGTGCGTCCGACATCACATTAGGGTCATTCTCAGATACAAGGGAAAAGCAAAGCAATTTACAGCAATTAAAAAAAAAAAGATGTAGCCAGGTAAGCAGGTACATGCCTGTAACCCTAGCTACCTGGGAGGCTGAGATGGGAAGATCACAAAGTCAAGGTCAACCTGGGCAATTTAGCAAATCCCTGACTCAAAATAAAAATTAAAAAGGACTGGGGATATGTTGTAGCTCAACAGTAGAGCACCCCTGGGTTCAATTCTCAATACTGCAAAATAAAAGAAAAAAAAAAAGAAAGGTTAATGTAAATGTAGATATAAGGTAATATCAGTTTAATTAAAAAAAATACAAATTCTCTGTTTCGATGAAAGACTGAGGCAAAAGAACCAGAAATAATAAACCAGTAACCAAAGAAATGTGGCGACTTCTGAACTTCACCTACAAGATTGTTCATTCACAGGCAAGAACAAAAACTCTACGTGTAGTTTCAGTATTTTCTTTATTGTTTTTGGTTATATAGCTACAAACCCATGTATAGTTACAAAAGTTTCCCCTCCTTTTTTAAAAATTTTATGTCAGGAATTATTAGCCCTTTAAAGCATCATTAATGATTTTATACACAGATGGTCACCACTAAACCATTTTTAAATTTTTTTTTAGGTGAAAATGAACCCAATAACTTTATTTATTTTTATGTGGTTCTGAGGATGGAACCCAGTGCCTCACATGGGAAAGGCAAGTGCTCTACCACTTGAGCCCAGCTCCAGCCCCCACCACCACTAGACCATTTTTAGAGCACTCTTTCCTAGGCCATCAATCATATTACCTCTAAGACTTCTCCTGTCTCATCTTTTAGCAGCAAACAAAACATGTCACCAAGTCTCATTGCTCACTCTCTCAAATCCCTGCTTAAGAACACCTAAACATCATCATGCTCAAGAGCACCTCTGGGAGTTTTGGTGATTCTCTGGCCACTACTGGACACAGTCACATTTTTCTACTTCTCAGCTCCCCCAGTGGCAAGGACTGTAGGAAGTTCTTTGGAACTGTTTTCTAAAAGTAGCTGGAGGGCTAGCCAGGCATGCTGGCGCAGGCCTGTAATCCCAGGGACTCAGGAGGCTGAGACACAAGGATCATAAGTTCAAAAGCCAGCCTCAGCAACTTGGCGAGGCCCTAAGCAACTGAGACCCTGTCTCTAAATAAAATACAAAAAGAGAATGGGATATGACTCTGGTTGAGTGCCCCTGAGTTCAATCCCTGGGGGGGTGCAGGGAGTAGCTAGAGGGCTAAAGACCAGGCACTGGATCAGAGCAGTGACCTTCAGTAATCTGTCATTACTGAAGGTAATGACCTCGGGATTTGTCATTCCTGTACTCCAACATTGCCCTCAAACAAGAAAATCAGAGCAATATAAAGAGATTCCAAAACTTCAACAATAAAACAGTCTGTGGGATGGCATGTTTCATAAACAGCTTCAAAAGCTCATCAACATCATGCCTAGTTACTCTAACATAAAAGTTAAGAAGGACTAAATAAGCTGTATTATTCTCAACCTCCATTGACTCTCTTCTCTCTAGGTAACTAAACTAAACCCCACACAGCATCTTGGAATACTTCATAAGGGCCTTTAAAATATGGCCTCAAGCAAACTGCCTATGTGACAGGTTGGGCTGCTCAATGTTGTAAAATGTGAAACTTGAGAAGAGATAATATTTTAGATACAATATTTAAAATCAGAAGGCCTGGATTACAATCATCTGAATTTAGGAGTTTTGTTCCTTGAGAAAATATTGTAGTCCCTTTGGGTATTAATTGATGTATTTACCAATATTAGAATACCACAGTCTATACATCACAAGATGGCGGGAAAAAATAATCTGTGCTTGAAAGTCTCCATAACTACTAAGTGTTAATATGACCATTCTTCTAAAGTTTTAATTTTAATCAGACTCCTTCAATGAGATTATTTTATAAACATCAGCTCATCAAATCTTACTGTATGTTAAGTCCTTGCTCTATCACTTTAGACATCTAGCAACTTCAATATAAACTGAAATTGAATTTTGAAAAGCTGACAATATAAAATTTGAGTATCTTTTCTTAAAAGTCTATCTACAAATTTGTATTGCTTCCTATTATTCAAGGAACAAAAATCATAAAAATGACATTTTATCCAACACTGAAATTTGCTGAGACATGTACTTAAATGAAGTCTCTGGCCTGCTTTCACTTTGAAATTCAAAGTACATTTCATGATACAGTACTGAAAATAATCACTTTAGGGTTTTGGGTTTTTTTTGTTTTGTTTCATTTGTTGTTTTTCTTCGATGCTAAGAACTGAATACCCAGTGTCTCAAGCATGGTAGGCTAGTGCTCTACCACTGAGCCATACCCTCAGTGAAAAATATCACTTTTCAACTTAAAAAAACCCTAATTTTACTATGCCTAATGATAATTTTATGGCTTTTTGGAGGCTGGGGATATAGTTCGGTGGTACAGCATTTGCCTACACCTGTTAGGTGGAGTTCCATTTCCAGAACCACCAAACCACAAAAAACAAAACAAAACTTCATGGCTTTTTGCTATATAATACAATACATCCATTTTTTGATTCTTAGGATTGGGGGACTTTTTTCTTCACAGCTATCAACCAAGCCAGTCTTTAACCAACCCTCTTCCCCACTCCAGACTTTAGAGACTTTAGAAACAAATCAAAACACCTGACCTGAGGCTAACTCAGGCCTAGCAATGCTTCCCCTGTCAAGATCTGGACTCCACCACGTCCTTTTGGGATCCACAGCTACAGTAACCTGTACAACAGAAGTGTTCTCTTCCACTTGCATTTAAGGCAGGTGACCAGGCTCTAGAACTGGATCAGACAATCATTTCTTTCCAATCCAAGGGTCAACTTAGAACAGGCCTGGCTGGATGGAAGAGTGAAACACATGCTACCTTGGAGGCTGGCCTTCCCCCTGGCACTGGCGGAGAGAAACTCACCCATGGGCTCCAAGCCAACTCCACTCTCCACTCTCTGCCTCTGCTTTCTATGGCTCCTCTGGGTTCCCAAGCTGTTTTATCCCCTTACCAACCATCGTGCCCTCTATGCAGACACTATGGCCTCTTTCTATCCCCTCACAACAGGAGGCAAGGAGTCCTGTAAACCTCCTTAGGCTCAAAGATCCTCTGCCCCCGAGTATTCTGGGTAAAGGTATTACCTGTAAGAATTTTAGCAACTGAGAAAAATGAGCAATTTCTCTAAAACAATTTTCAACAAAATTGTAAATATGCAAATAATTCGTGCCTTCCAACAAATACCTAAATTTTTATCCTGAATTAAAGTGAACATAAAACAGAACCTAAAAAAAGTTCAGTGCAAGCTGTGGCAGCATTTATATCAATTCTGTTAAGTTTGACATCAGTAACTCCTTCTCTGCTTTTCCTCTATGCTAACCTTGCTCTTTACTCAGAATGGCAAACACAAGAGTCGCTATTTACCCAGGTAGTTCTAAGTGCCAAAGGCGTTAAGTCCAGTCCTGTCGTGAGGACTCTTACAAATTAGGGGATATTTTTCATGCCCACTTACAAGAGTGAAATCTAAGTACTGTGAGGTTGCCTGAGCTGCCCAGTCTGCCCAAAGTAGCACGGCTCAGACTGCAACAAGGCTGTCTGGCTCTAGTCTGTGTGGTCACTGCACAGCCTCTGGGGCCTTCCTGACAACCGTTTATAACCCACTAGGGGCTCAGGCCGTGGCCATCCTGTTCAGGGCCCATGTTTCCCAGGACAGCCTTCCCCTCTAGGCTGGGTGGAACTGCACCTCATCCTTCAAAGGGTGCATGACCATGACCCCTGAGGTCAAATGAACACTGGGAAGTTCTGCTAGTGTCAGTCTTAAATACCTGTTGAATGAATGAATCTTTCATTTATAAGGTCTCAACACGAGACTAAAAAGCCCTGTCTTGAGGCAACATAACGCGGGCCCCCTCTCCAGTCCCCACCTTGCAAGATACCTGAGAGCATATCTGCCTGGGCTCACCCGCAGGTGAGTGACCAGGGAGAACAGCACCGGACCGGTCCCTCCGCTCCCTGTAAGAGGCCATCAGGGAAAGGCCCACCCACCAGCGGCTTAGCACGGGATGTTCGGATAGGATTCCCTTTCTTCAAAAAAAAAAAAAAATACCAACTCTTTGCTGGGGTCTCTCTAGACCGTAAAGCTCTCCCTTACCGCACTTTGACAACCAGAGTCTCAGGAGCCACGGCTAATGGAGGCCAGGGAAGCCCAGGAAGGCCAGGGCCGACCCGGGCACCGAGGGCGCGGCAGGACGGCGACCTCTTTGGCCTCGGTGCGGGCGCGGCCTCGGGGACCCGCACGGCGACGCCGGGCGTCCCCTGGCCCCCATCTATCGCGGACCTCGACGGCAACTAGAACGCCCTGCGACAGCGCGGCCGGCCCTTCTTTGTCCCCGCTGTCATCAATCCGGACACGTCGCGCGGCTCGGAGAGCACGAAGGGCGGCGGCGCCCTCGGCCGGCTTCGCCGTGGCCCGGAAGCCGCGTCGGGACCCGGACCCTCCCCACACGGAAAGCCACCCTCAAGCCCGAGCCCTGAGGGGACGGCGACCGGGCCAGGCCGCGCTGCGGGCGACAGGGCCAGGCCGCGCTCCAGGCCCGACCCAGGCTGAGGCGGCGGCGGGGAGGCGGCGCCGGCCGCGGCGGGCGGAAGCGAGCGCGGCGTCTCCGGTCTCCCGCCGCTGCCCCGGCGTCCCAGTCCCCCGCGGTCCCCGCGTCCCCGCCGCCGTCCCCGCCACCCCGCGTCCCCCCGCGTCCCCTCCCGCCCGCCGGCCGCCCGCCGGCCGCCCGCCCGCCGCGCTCCCCGTCCCCGCGGGCCGCGCCACTCACACGCGTCCGCGTCCTCCGGCAGGTCCTCCTGGAGCAGCGAGAGGTCTGCGAGGAGAGAGAAGCCGGTCAGCGCCGCCCGCCGCCCGCCCCCGGCCGCGGCCCCGGGACCCGCCCGCCCGCCGGCACGTACCCGCCATCTTGCTCGCTCCGCGGCCGCCCGGGGCCCGCGACGCGGCGGCGCGAGCCGGAGCCGGTGGGCGCGGGCAGCCAGGCGGCGGCGGGGACGGCGCGCGAGGCGGGCTCGGGCTCGGGACGCCGCGCCGCCGCCTCCCGCCCGCTCGCACTTGTGTGCGCGCTCCCGCTCGCTCGCTCCCGCCCGCGGCGGCGCGCACCCTCTGCCTGGCGGCGCGCGCACAGCTGCGAGCGCGCGAGCTGCCGCCCGGCGTGCGCGCCCTCCGCCCGCTGCCCTGCGCCCCGCCGCGCGGGCTTTGTTGGGTCACGGCCGCGCCGTCCCCGGGCCCTGCGGCGGCTCCCGGGCGGCTTCGGTCTGCGGGCCCAGGAGGCGCCGCCCTGTTAGTCCGCCCCCGACCCCTCCGCCGGCCGGCCCCTCCCCGCGGAGCCCCTCCCCGGCCACCCCAGCTCCCTGCCTTCCGGAGCCCCCTTCCTCGATTTCCCTACTGAGCCTGGGTCCTTGAGGCCCGGCCGCACGCGTCTGCCAGGCCTGCGGGAGAGCGCAGGCGTGCTGCCCAGTGCTGCCCAGTGCTGCCCGTGGGCCCCGCGAACCTGCTCACCTCTGCTGCCCCGGAGTTGCGCATGGAGCTGTGATTCGCTTTTTTTTTTTTTTTTTTTTTTTTTTTTTTTGGTCTTTTAAGTCATTTTGGCAGCACTTTCTCAGCTGAAACCTGTGTCCTACACTTTATTATTCCTATCGTTTTAAAGGAGCTAAGCTAAGCGACTGGCTTACACTTAGTGGCACAAAGGAGGCTATAGCCAGGTTTGCTGACTCCTTTTCACTGCCCTTTCTTTGACTCTAGTCTAAATCCGGCTCCGGAGGTTTCCAGAATGGTACTCCGCCAGAGTGGAGCACAAACCCCTGCCCGCCCTTCAGGGGGCCTGTTCTCTTTTTTAAAAGAGAGAATTCTAAATCATCAGTGTGCGCTTTTCTGCACTGTAGCCTTAACTAAGGACAGTGCATTGGGATTTAGTGGCATTGAGGCATCAGATACTAAGGAACCAGATCCTTTGAAATGCATAAAAATCTGTCTAATAAAAAAGGGGTTCCGCACAGCTATTTCAACAGATTTCCTCTCAGCTGTCGCAAGATAGAACACAGATTGTATGGTATAAAAGTTCAGAGTGATAAAAATGAAAATGGACTCAACTCCAAGTATAGAATAATTAAAACTAAAGGCCAAACTTTCATATTTCTCTCCTTCCTTACAGAATGTCCTTATTGAATTCAGCTGACGCTAACTCAAAATGGCAAGGACTTGGAAATTCAGGAACTGTCCACAGCAGCCACCGGAGGGGGACTCAATCCCTGAGAGTTCCCTGCTACCTAGGAGAGACCAGGGAGAAGGAGAGGCCACCTGGCTCTTGACACTACCTAGTGATCTTGCATAACACAAACTCCACAGCCTACTCTGCTTCAGCCACCAGGTGGTCAGGAGACCACCACACAGTCTTGATATTCTCCCCAGCTAAGCCAGACTTAGAATTCTCAGTGATCAAGAGAAAATAGAAACTCTATGCCAAGTGCTAGCCCAGGATGTGGGGTGGCTGGCTCTGCTGTGGGAGCTAGGCCTCAGCAAGTCTGGCCTTGGTGACCTCCAGTAAGGGGGCAGCAAAGGCAGAAAACAGGGGTTACTTCCCTGTCCCTTGAAAGCTCTGTGTTCCATTGCCATCCTAGCTGAGGTGCACAATGCCATAGGTCCCTGACCCAGTGTGGTTAGTAACATCAGAGAGTTCAGCACACACCCTCTCACTCTTTACTGCTTTCTCACAGATAAATGGCTTTATCTCTATAACATGTACTTTATTCCTTCCTTATAAAAATTATATTTGAGCTGGGCACAGTAGCACACACCTGTAATCCCTGGGGGTTTAGGAGGCTGAGACAGGAGGATTGCAGGTTCAAAGCCAGTTTTAGCAACTTAGCAAGGCCTTAATTAACTCAACGAGATCCTGTCTCTAAATAAAATAGAAAAAAGGGCTGGGGATATGGCTCAGTGGTGAAGTGTTCCTGAGTTCAAACCCCAGTACCAAAAAAAAAAAAAAAAACAAAAAAAAACCATTACATTTAAGCAAATAATAGCAATCATTATCCTGTGTGCCTTTAACCTAGTTTCACATACAGTGTAGTCAACAGTGTTATCGCATGCCCTGTTTTGTTAATGGTCAGGGCACAGTATGAGGTTGAAATTCTTTTCTTTCTTTTTTTTTTTTTGAGAGAGTGAGGGGGGGGGGAGAGAGAGAGAGAGAGAGAATTTTTAATATTTATTTTTTAGTTCTCGGCGGACACAACATCTTTGTTGGTATGTGGTGCTGAGGATCGAACCCGGGCCGCACGCATGCCAGGCGAGCGCGCTACCGCTTGAGCCACATCGCCAGCCCCTCTTTCTTTTTTTTTTTGTAATACTAGGATCAAACTCAGGGGTGCTCTACCACCGAGATACACTCCCAGCCCTTTCTTTTTCTTTTTTTCCAAGGGGTACCAGATTTTGCCAAGTTGCCCCGGCTGGCTTTGAACTTGAGATCCTCCTGCCTCAGCCTCCCAAGCCCCTAGGTTATAGGAATTCTTACCCTGCTCTGACATAGAAATCTGTAAAGTAGGGAGAGTGTCATAAGTAAAATTTTTTTTAAATGTATTATCTGGGCTGAGGTTATGACTCAGCAGGACAGCGCTTGCCTAGCACGTTAGAGGCCCTGAGTTCGATCCTCAGCACCACGTAAAATAAATAAAATAAAGGTATTGTGTCCAACAACAACTAACAAATATTTTTAAAAAATGTATTGGGGCTGGGGCTGTGGCTCAGCGGTAGAGCGCTCGTCTCGCACACATGGGACCCTGGGTTCGACCCTCAGCACCACATAAAAAAATAAATGAGTGAAATAAAGGCATGATGTCCAACTATAAAATATTTTTAAAAAATATATTATCTAATTCTGTGGCCAGTAAGCCCTGATTTTTTTTTAAGAGAGAGAGAGAGAGAGAGAGAGAGAGAGAGAGAGAGAGAGAGGGAATTTTTTAATATTTATTTTTAGTTTTCGGTGGACACAACATCTACATCTTTATTTTATTTGTATGTGGTGCTGAGGATTGAACCCAGTGCCCCCCCCCCCCCCCCCCCCCCCCCGCATACCAGGCGAGTGCGTTACCACTTGAGCCACATCCCCAACCCAAGGCCTGAATTTTTAAGAATAAGTCCTCTTCCAAATGATAGTGATTAGCTCTGATTAGCTGCCCAGGAGACTTACAATTAGAAATTAGATCTTCAAACACAATATACAAAGGAGTACGTCCTGCTAGAACCTCGACTGTAGACCAAATATCAAGCAGAATAAACGCTTGTTCTTATCCACCTTGGTGATTACACGATAAGCATCAAGGGAAGACCTTGTTAATCAACAACAAAACCCACCTGACACGGTAGGACACTTATCCCACATATCAATTTCAGTATCAATGATGAAGCATTCGTTTTTTTCCTTCAGAATAGTCATTCCTGAAGCTGAAAATATTTAAAAGGCAGAGCTGTGTTTTAAATGGTAAGAAAATTAATCTGAAAATGGAGAAATGGATAAAAATGGTTTTTGAACAATGTTTTTGACATTCATTTTTATTTACCTCTGTTTTTTGGAGCAGGTTGCTGTGGTGGCCCTCATAGGCTGCCATTGCCAAGTAGGAAAGAGCACTTCTTACAAAACCAGCCACCAGCCAAAAAAATAAAATAAAATAAAATAAAAGTAGTCGCCCTCTCTTACCTAGAGCCACCTCTATGTCTTCATGAACTGTGTGAAGGTAAATATCTACGCGAAGTTTTCTTGTCCTCTCCCCTCTGCTTCTTCTGGCCCTTGTCACAAAACACCCAGGTCAAGAGGATGTTCCAGAATGAAATCTGTCTTTCCTCAAGCTTTCAAGTTTGGCTTTGATTTTCAAGACATTTGATCTCTTTTTATTCACATCAGCTGAAGATACATTTGCTTCCACTATCAAGAAGAGGAAGGAAGGTGGGGGCAGGAGGTGCAGGGTGAAGAAAGAGAGGAAGGAAGGGAGAAAAGGAAAGGAAGGGAAAGAAGAGAGGGGGAAATAGTTAAGGAATTGAACTCCATCCGTTTCCCTACGGGACCTGCCCATCTGTTTCCCTAGGGGACCTGCTTCTTCTCTGCTTACCGACCCTAGAAGCTGCCTGTAATTTCAGCAGGACACCAGGCCTGTCCCTTGGTGGGCAGCCTTGTTCCAGGTTGTGCTAAACAAAGCAGCACATCCTGCCAGGAAACCACAGCTGTGAACTGAGTGTGGAGGAGCGTGAGCACTCACCACCGTGAGGATGCTCTAGTGCTCTCCACAATGTTCCAGGTTCGTGGAGACAGAGGATTCTCCCCTGAGGAAATTCGTGGCCACCCCAGCCTACGTACCTGTATCCCCTACGGTTTGTTCCACACATTTAATTTCATTAGGAAAACCAAGTCGTGTAAGCAGTGGGTGTTGCATGGGCTACCTCTTCACACATCCCTCAGGATTCAGAAAGCACCAGTGGTGTCAGGTCGTGGAAGAGCTCCCACCAGGCCTGGTAGAGTATGTGCTGAGGAAATGTTTATGATTTGGAATCCCAATGGATGAGTCAGGTTGAGCCAGCAAAAGAAATGATGCATGCTCAAAGCCATGGAGCTCTGTGGTCAGACCAAGCCTCACCCCAGGTTCTCCACACACTAAGGCACTCCAGGCTTGGGACCCAGGGACTTTGCTTCTATTCCAGTTTCGCTTCAGTGTGCCTGGTCCTAGATCCTTCCTCTGGTAAGAAGAGGTCCAGCATGAGGTATATATAATTGGTAAACAAGAGAGCTAGGACATTTTCTTAACTTCTTATTTTGAAATTATTACAGGTTTATAGGAAGTTGCAAAAATGTACCCGGATGTTCCGTGTGTCCCCTTTGCCCAGTTCCCCCACTTGAAATGTGGCACATTTGGAATATTTTTGAGGGGAGCGTAGAGGTATTATGCTAAGTGCTTTTGTGTATTTTCTGTCTTAACTAATGACACCTGAGAAGCAGATTTTGCTATTAACATTTTTTACATAGAGGAAGCCAAGGCCCAAAAAAACATTTTGACAAAGGTCAGGTAACAGGTAGGGGAGTTCCCAGTGCTGCAGTCCTGGCTGTGGTCTTGTTGAGGACCACCCGTCAATCGTCCCTCAGCCAGCTTCCCGGGTGTCCAGAGCCTCCTCCTCCCGGGAGGGACCTGGTGTCTCTCTCTCCAGAAGCGATGCCCACGCTTCCAGCAGCACACTAGCAACTTTCTAGCAAGTCATTTGCAGTCTATTCAGGCCAAGGATGCAGATTTATCTTTTCTGAGTGATAATGGCTCACCGTACCCCGTGAACATCCTGAGCCTTCACCCCAATCTCCCACCAAAGGCCCTTGGCTGATGTGACCACGGTTTGCCACATTTCATTTTCCTGCCCAGACCTCAGCCATGTTTTTGGATTTTAGGAAGATATTTTGGTGTTCCTGTTTGGGGTTATGGAGGGATTCTACATCTTTGTAAGTTTACTCTTTTCTGGTTTTTCCTGTTGTAAAAATATGTGCTCTGAGAAAATCCAGAAAGTATATAGAAAAACTTAAATCCCCCATAATCTCCAAATTCAGAGATTATACTCAAGAACGTTAGTGTACCTTTGCCTCCTTTTTAAAGTTTCACAGATTTACATGTATCATATGTGATGCTGCATTCTGCATACGGGGTAAAAATGGGAGTTCATAACCCACTTGAATCAAAGTGTGAAATATGATATGTCAAGAACTATGTAATGTTTTGAACAACCAACAATAAAAATTAAAGAAAAAAAATAAAAATAAAAAAAATTTAAAAAAATAAAGTTTCACAGATTTACATGTATTTGTATATGATCATATGTATCACATTTATATATACACACATACATATCATACATATATATATCATACACATACATACATATATACATACATATGTATCATATGTGTATATGTATATATAAAATTTTAATTTATATACATATAAAAATTTTTGAGATATAAATCACCCTCTTAAAGTACACAATTCATCGGGTTTTAGAATATTCAGAGTGGAACAACCATCACATATGAGAACATTTTTATTACCTTAATACATTTTAAAATTCTATTTACCACTGAGTATTGACATGTAGGCAATCAACCAACCTTTAAAAGAGACAGGTATCACAAGCGGTCCTTCCACTGCCACCCACACCCGCGTCACACCGGCGTCACAGTCAGCGACTTGTCTGTGTTGGCTGGACTGCTTTGAGTGCTCCATGCGAACATTCATACGGTGTGTAGTGGCTTGTCACATGGCTCCTGTGTTCCAGGTGGTAGCATGAGTCAGCCATCTCCTCCTTATTGAGGAATCACGTTCTATTGTCTGGCTGTCTCACTTCTCATTTATCCACCCGTCAGTTGGTGGGAATTTGGACGGGTAGATCATTATAGCTATGACTATCGTGTGATGACTAGTAAACACCCACCTACGAGGTTTTTTGTGGATGTCATCTTTCAGTTCTCTTGGGCTTATACCTAGGAGTGGAGTTGCTGGATTTTTTGGCAACTTTGTCTTTAACAGAGGAAATGCCGACTATTGTCCAAAGTAGTACACCATTTTATGTTCCCATCAGCAGTGTGTGAGGGTCCGATCTCCTCATGTCTTCTTACATGAAATGTGCCTCTTCCATAGCTATGCTGTCATTGAGAAACATGTCACGTCACAGAAGACATGATTGTGGGTGGAGAAAACACAGTAGCCTACTGCAGACTGTTGAAAAATCAGAGGCAAATTTAGCAAAGTTGCTGGACATAAGGTCAATTGTATGTCCACAATATAAACAACCAATAAATATAAGCAGGATTTTAAAATGTAATGCTATTAACAATAGAATGTGATGGTTGTTCCACTCTGAATATTCTAAAACCCACTGAATTGTGTACTTTAAGTGGGTAAATTTATGGTGATTTATATCTCAAAGCTGTTAAAATTTTTATATATACATTTCATAAATTCATTCATCCTTGGAATGAACCTGATGAAAGATATGAAGGACCATTGCATAAAAACTGTGAAATATTAGTGAGAGAAATTAATTAAGTTCTTAAATAAAATATAAGTCTACATGAAGGCTCTGGATTAGAAATCTCACCTTTTAAAAAGATGTTAATTGTCCTCCAAATTGATTTGTAGATTCAGTTCATCCTGTTCAAACCATGGGCAGTTTTCTTATAGGTATGAATGTCAACTATCTGGCCCTGACTGGACCTGTGGAAACACAAGGGCCAGGCAATAGAGGCCAAAGCAGCCAATGGTCTTGAAGGACAGCAGAGCGGGAGGAGTTCCCCTTACAGGATGGCTAGACTTCAAGAAAGCCACAGCAATTGAGAGGGTCCAGTATTTGAGTGAACATAAACCAATGGACCAATAAAATAGAGTGAAGAATCCAGACGTAGGCTCACGTGCATATGGATACATGACTTAGGACAGTAGTGGCAATGCAGAATAGCAAGAAAAAATCGTAAGCAGCCCTGTGGAGCAATGTGAGCAATCAGGCTGGTCAGGTGGAGCACTATAGGAGAAAAAGGGAAAGGAAACTCGATCCCCACCTCACTCCCCATAGGAACCCAACTCCAGATGAATAGAGATACAAGCTTGAAAGGTCAGACAGTGAAACTTCACAAGTTAATATAAGAAGATCGCATCTTGGCTTCAGAGGTAGAGAAGTTTTCTGTTTTGGTTTTTTTTTCTATTTCTTCTTTTTTGGTACCAGGGATTGAATGCAGGAATGTTTGACTATGGACCCACATCCACATTTTTTCATTATTATTTTTTATTTTGAGACAGGGTCTCACTAAGTTGCTTAGGGTATTTCTAAATTTCTGAGGCTGGCTTTGAACTTGTGATCCATCTGCTCAGCCTTCTGAGCTGCTGGGATTACAAGCATGTGCCACCATGCCTGGTGAGAACAATTTTTTAAACAGGCATATGACAGACCATGAAGGAAAAAGATAAATTGATTAAAATTAAGAATTCTGTTATCCAACTCACACTATTTTAGAGAATGAAAACACTCACTCTGAAGTTGAAATTACTTGTCATGCATATAACTAAAAAAGTTTATATTCAGAATATAAAATACTATAAATCAATAAGAATAGGACAGACAATCCAACAAGCCAGTGGGACCTCATAAAAGAGAACATCTGCACGACTAACAGGCGTTTGAAAGATGCCCAACCACACCTCCATCAGCGACATGTGTATTAAAACCAGGATGAGGTGCCATATGCACCCACCAAAATAGCAAAATATTTTTTAAAATCCTCACATACAAAGTATCGTAAGGATGTGGAATCTGTCAGTTTTCTCTTGTTTTTGTAATGGAATACAAACTTAAAGCTTCAAGTGGATTTTTTTTTTATTTCACAGTTCTTTGGATCAGAAGTCAATGGCAGGTCTCCCTGGGCTGTGTCAAGATGGCGGCAAAGCTGGGCTCCTTTCTGGAGGCCTGGGAAAGAATCCCTTGCATTGCCTTCTCCAGCTTCTAGAAACACTTATCTTTGGCTCACAGCTCCTTCCTTTGCCTTCATGGCCAGCCACCTTGCATCTCTGACCATTCCTCCAGTCACATCTCTGACTCTCTTCTTCCTCTCTCTGCCACTCTTCAGGACATTTATGATTACATTGGCCCATCCATACAAACCAGGATACTCTCCCCATTACTAGATCATTAATCATGATGCAAATTCCCTTAGGCCACATAAGGTAATACATTCTCAGGCTCTGGGGATTAGGACTTGGACATCCTTGAGGGATATTGTATTCTGCCTGCCTTATAGAGCAACACAGCTTTCAGGCAATGCTCTTGGGAGTGTAAATTGGTACAACCTATTTAGAAAACATTAGGCAATACCTCCTAAAGCCAAACAAGTGCAGAACCTTGTGGAGAATGGGGACTTGGATCATGGTTTCTGACCACCTGGTGGCTGCATTTGCACTGGGAACTTGCTGTGCAAAGTGCAGGTCAAGATTGCCCAGTTGCTATGGTGACGCCTAGCCTGAGGAGGCTCTGTACAAAGGCATGGAGCTGTATCAGTCTGGACCTTGAGCTCCAGCACCAGCTGCTGGAGATAGAGATTTGGGGGCTTAATAAGATAACCACAGTGTCTTACAAGTGACCACTACTTTCAAGGCTGTCTGCTTTGCAAAAACTTTCCCACAAATAAACTTTTGATGATAAAACCTATATAATAAACATGATGAGCTCTCTCTGGGTCACTGTTCCAGAGGACCAAGTCCCATCTGGTCCCAGCTTTCTCTATATATACATGTTTGTTTTTCTCAATCCCCCGTCGCCCCTTACTGGTCTCAGAATTAATGGTCATGAAAGAACCTATGATCCAGAACTTCTGCTTCAAAAAATATGTACACATCACCATTATTTGTAAAAGACCCCAGAACTTCTGCTTCAAAAAATATGTACACATCACCATTATTTGTAAAAGACCCCAGAACTTCTGCTTCAAAAAATATGTACACATCACCATTATTTGTAAAAGACCCCAGACTAGAAAAAAAATCCAAGTGTTCATCAACATGTTGAATGGATAAATAAAGTTGTGCGATATTCATATTGTGGAATACTACATATCAATGAAAATGAACGAACTACTGCCGCACTCTAGAAAGCCAACCTTACTAACTGAAGCCAGACACTGGAAAACATTTTCTGATTGATTCCGTCTGCTCAAAATTTTAAAACAGGCAGACTGAGTCCTCAGTACTCATAGCCTAGACATTACCTTGGGGAGGAGTAATGGTCAGAAGGGACCCAAGAAGAGCCCCTGAGTGTTGGTAATGGAAAATCACATGGGAAGTTGCTGAGGCCAGAGTTAGAGCACTGCCCCCAGGACCTCCAGCACCATGTGGTCAGAGAAGACTTCAAGCACAGTGCACCTACCAGCAAAGCCTAGAAGAACCTTACCAGGATCCTGATGATAACTCAGGGTCCTGCCCTTCTGGATGGAACCAAGTTCCTGGTACCTGACTATGTCAACAAGTTCATTGAGGTAGTCAGAAGATACTTATGGCACTGCGTGGCCCAGGAGAGACGGCTGGTGAGCATCCATGCCCATCCCCAGGTGTGCTGACCTGAGAGGGAGGAGGGCGGGTTCTGCACACGTTGCACCAGCATAGGACCAGGACCACACATCTGAAGTCCTGAGCCTCACTAAGGGAACAGGACGTCACCGCCTGAGGCTGACAGTCCCTGTACTCACAGGCCATCGGGACAGTTGAACTCCACCTAGAATTTTAGGAGTTGTTTTTGTATTTCAAATAGAAAAATGTCACTCCGGGCTGGGGATGTGGCTCAAGCAGTAGTGCGCTCGCCTGGCATGCGTGTGGCCCGGGTTTGATCCTAAAATAAACATTAAACATCTCTCTCTCTCTCTCTCTCTTTAAAAAAATCATTAAAAAAGAAAGAAAGAAAGAAAGAAAAATGTCACTCCAAAGGCGCACACTCAGGTCAGGCTGGGTGGCACTCTCCCGTAAGCCCAGCTACTTGTGAGGCTGAGGCAGGAGGGTTGCAAGTTCAAGGACAGAGTAGGCAACTTACCAAGACCCTGTCTCAAAATAAAGTGAAGAGGGCTGGGATGTGGCTCAGTGGTGGAGCACCCCTGGGTTCAGTCCCTCATACTGCAAATAAATAAATAGAATTTTCCTTTTCCAGAAAAATGTATGATAATATATAAGCCAGCACCAGTGCCTAAGAGTTTCAGATATTCTGAGTTTTTTCTTTATCATCTTTAGGGAAAAAAATGAATAAGAGGTGGAGGAGAAAGAAAGAAGAAAAAGGAAAAGAAGAAGAAGAAAAATATGTTTATCTGAATTATATGTTCATTTAAAAAATATTTTTAGTTGTAGATGGACACAATACCTTTATTTTATTTATTTATTTTTATGTGTGCTGAGGATCGAACCCAGTGCCTCACATGTGCTAGGCGAGCGCTCTGCCACTGAGCCACACCCCCAGCCCCTGAATTATTTTTTATTTAATAATAACTGCACTTGTTCTCTAGGTGAGGTAAAGTTTACCTAAGGATGGACAGAGGACAGATGGGATTCACCTGTTCTCAGAGCGCTCCTCCCCGTCTTTTTACTGTTCCAGAATAAAATTATGCTCTTGTGAGGGATGCGATGGCATTTGGCTTCAGGATTGCAATATTCAGCTTCTGCTTCAGCTGAGTTTGGATCTTTCTTAGCACTGTTATTTTTAAGATTTCATCACTTGGAGACAAGAGATGTAGCTGGTGGTAGATCACTTGCCTAGTGTGTGAGGCCCTGCGTTCCATCCCCAATCCCATAACATAAGTAAATAAATAATGCATGATTTGGCCCTGATACATATTCTGTACACTGCTCAGATCATGTGTGGACATAGAAGAATTAGATATGTCCAATGATTATATTGGATAAACATAGTACGTATATACTCATTTATATACACATCACATTACCTATAGCTTCTTTGTATTTCTCCTAAATAATCCCCAAATCAATGTGGGTTGATAAAGGACTCTAGCCTGAGGTGAGATGAAAACACACACACACACACACACACACACACACACACACACATACATACACACACCTTCAGAACTATAAGAAGTGAGTTCCCTTTAATGACAGTAAAAATTTCTTACTTTTGGCCAGCCAAGGACTTGAGTAGAAATTTTTCCAAAGAAAACATACATATGGTCAAAAGGCTCAGTACCATTTATTAGGGATCCAAATCAAAACCACAACGAGCTATCACATATCCATCAGGGTAGCTATATTTTTAATATTTTTATTAGTTGTTGATGGACCTTTATTTATGTACTTATATGTGGTGTTGCGAATGGAACCCAGGGCCTGACACATGCCAGGCAAGCGCTCTGCCACTGAGCCACAATCCCAGGATAGTTATTATTAAAAACAAGCAAACAAATGGAAAATAATGAGCATTTGGGAAGATGTAAAAAGATTGTAAACCTAGTGCACTTTTGGTGGGAATGGGAGGGGTCAGGCCCGTGGGTCCTCAAAAACCCAAGCACAGAATCTGCACCGGAGCCAGCACTCTGGGTATGCACCCTCAGGGACTGAGAGCCAGCTCTCTTACACACCTGGGCACCAAGTTCATAGGGGGCACTGTGAATGGAGAGCAGATGTGTTCAATACGCACAGCGCAGTGCTGTCCAGCACAGAGAGGGGACTCTGATGCACATGCCACTGATAGCCTTGAGGTCATTATGCTAGGGACCTGAGCCAGACCCCAGAGGACCCACAGTGGGCTAGGGAAGGAGCTCACAGTAGAGTGTGTGCTTGGCTGGGGTGTGACCCCCGTGCACAACAACAACCACAACTAGTTGATGATTCCACTTCTGAGGGGTCCTGAGGGTGGTCAGATCCGTGGATGTGGGGTGGGACTGTTCCGTGGGTGGCGTCTCAGCGGGGACGGTGGAGAGGTCCAGGAGGTGACTGAGGCGGCTGCACAGCCATGTGCATGAGCTACGTGCCCTTGAGCTCTGCACTTACAAATTTTGAAAACGGCAAGTGTCATGCTATATACGTTTTTACCACAGTTAAGTGCTTCTTCTGTATTTTAAAAATCCGTATGTAGGAATCACGTTTATCTGACTACAACTTGCAGACCTAGAGAGGGGGGAAAGAATATCGACGGGGTGTCTGACCTCACAGGAACTGTGTCTCTGGCGAGTGACAGCAGACAGCGAAGAGGGCCTCCTGGGACGTGCAACACCTGCAGCAGCCTAGTGCTGGCACCAGGGCCCAGGACATGCAGGCTACTGTTGCTGATCCTGGCCTGGAAACTGGGGAGGCTTCAGGGTCAAAAACTGAGCCACATGCATTTGACCCGACAGCCTGACCACTCAGGGGTGAGGAGCGGCTAAATCAGAAATGGCTGAGGGAAGCAAGCCTTTCCACATCTGTGGTTCATGCCAATGCTGCATCGACTGTGTGACTTTCCGTGGTCCTGGAAACACAGAAGATACTGAGTTCATTCTTGGAACAGAGATGGGGTGCTGTAAGGAAAAGGGGTCTCCTCAAGAACCATGGTTAGCATGCCTGGGACCTCATCCAGGGGTCAGCATTCTGAAAGGCTTCTGCTTATTAACTGTGGTCCTGTGTTCAGGTGTGGCCCATCTCAGGGCCGAACAGAGCTGCTCAGTCCATCCAACTGAGGGAGCATGCAGAGCACCTAACGTGACTCTCAGGCTGTCAGTGTCTGGGGGAGCAGTGCTGGGCTGAGCATTTTAGGGACATGTGAGTTCCTGCAGGCCAGTAGCCCACCCTCTGCTTGGCCCTTCTGTGTCTCCTGGCTTCCCTAGTCTTCATCCCCTGGAGTCTTCCTCTCTTGCTTAGCTCCCGAGGAGGCTGTTCTCCTGTCTACACAGGCCTCTGGACACAGGCCTCAAACACCGTACCTGCCCCCACAGGCCCAGGCCCCACTTGTCCCATGGAGAGGGTGTAGCTTCAGCCTGGGTAAGGAGCACCAGCGCTCACAGGAGACCCTGGAGGCCACCGACAAACCTTCACCTCTATCTTGTTTTACTCTCTGCAAGTCCTGGTCTTCCGTGGAGGCAGATGTCCAAGGAACCAGGCTCATGGTGTGTGCATGCTCTCATTCAGAAGGGTATTCATCGAGTGCCTTCCATGAGCTCTGGCACTGGGCTTCCATGGGGAGAAAAGGTGCTGAAGGAGCTTACAGTGGGAGACAATGAAGATAAAGAAGATGAGTGCTGGTGGAGGGAGCAGTGCGGACCTGAGCAGAGAGAGCCATGCTCTTCTCCGATCCTGAGAGAAGGTCCCTGCGGCATCTCCAGGGGAGTTGTGAGTGCAGGTGTCAGAGGCCATGTCCACCTGGGGAGAGGTCTTGGTGCTTGCCTCAGCTCTCTGCAGGTGGTGGGCTTGTGAGCACAGAGCATCACACCCCTGACTCCTCCCTCTACTTGGTGACTCCTGAGTGGCCAGAGTGTGCCCCCCCTCCGTGCCAAGCCCACGGTCAGCTCAGTGTCTGTCTGGAGCTCACTGGTAGTGGGCACTTCATTCTGCAGCTTTCTCATAAGATCTTTCTGAAACCTGCTAGGGTCAGCGTCATTAGTAACCAAGCAAGTGTCCATCAGTGAGGCAAAGACTAGGGTTGCCTTGTTGGCAAATGAGACGACTGAAACAGGTCCCATGAGCCTGGCCTGACAGCTCAGCAGCTGGAGCTGGCCACTGCTCCAGAGCCATGCAGTCTGGTCACACAGGATCTCTGTCTCTCCCCATCAACAAACGACACTCAAAATACCCACCGATCAGGTTCCCCCCAGGTACAACTCAGGTGCCAACCCAGGGCAGCAGCTGGAGCAAAAAGTTTCTGGAGCTTTCTGGAGCCCCAGTTCCCCAGAGTTTCTGAACAGGGACAAGGGAGGTGAAGGAGGACTGCAATCCGGACTCAGACCAGCAAGTGGATGAAGTCAGGAAAGGTCCCAGAGGCCACCGTGAAAGGTGCCTGGAGTCACATCTTCATTTTGTCAATGTGTGTTGCAAAAACCAACTTCCTGTGTGACCACGGGCAGCAGGGAAGGTTTTCGTGACCCTGAAAGAAATACTCTTTTTTTTTTTTTTTTTTTTTCATTTTGTGGCGATTTCTCCCCTCTAGTAGGTGTCTTCTACTCAATCAGTTCTGGCAGGACCCGCATGGAGCTTTGGATCCCACAGGTTGAGGGCTCAGGCCCAGAGACTCTGTCCTCACACACTGTGTCTGCCGCCCCAGGCCCCAGGCCCCAGGCTGCTTTACCTCTGCTTTTGACCAGTTATGACTTGGGGTTCCCACAACCCCTACCTGGGCTCCATTAGTTTGCGGGCGTGGGTTTCAGAACTCAGGGAAATCTGTTTTCTGGCTTATTAAAAGGATGCTGCAGGGCTAAGGAGGTGGCTGAGAGCTTGCCCAGCAGCCTGAGGCTCTGGGTCCTGCCCTAGGTACAGGGGTGTCCAGGGGAGATGGTGGAAAGAGACAGATGAAGACATGCACAGGTGACGTGTGGAAGGCACGGTGGCCCTCTCCAGGTGAGCCACCCCCAGCGACCTCCACTGGTTCAGTCCTCTGGAAGGGCTCCAGACCTTGTCCTTTTGGGTTTTTATGGATGGGCAAATTGCTACCGACTGGTGGGGAGGCCAGCAAGGCCCATCTACTCCTGGCAGAGGGTGGAACCCTTCTGCAGTGGGGAAGGTTCTAGGACCTCCTGTCAGACAAGGTCGTTTATGGCCAGATAAAGGCAGGGCAAGAGTAGTTTCTTTTCTTTCTGGTACTAGGATGTGAACCCAGGGATGCTTTAACACTGAGCTACATCCCAGCCCTTTTTATTTTTTGAGACAGGGTCTCACTAAGTTGCTGACTCTGGCCTTGAACTTGGGAGTCCTCCTGCTGGGATTACAGATGTGTACCACCCACCCGGCCAAGATTAGAGTTACAAGCCAAGAACCCGGGAATGTACACATCATACTATGACCACCACCCTATACAGCTTGATGTGGGGGCATGCTGAGCTGATCTACAAGAGCCAACAGGGCGGCCCACGAAAGCACAAGCCATAGACCTTACTTCCTTCATCCACAAAATGGGAACGGTATGGGTAGCAGGCCACTGTGATAGTTAGATGACTCCTTTTCTAAACAGTGACGTGGTACCTGACACATGCTAAGCACTCAGTAGATCTTCTTCGCCCCCACCCATCGCCCTGCTGGCCCCGGGCTTGAGTCCCACACCATCATTATGGTGTCTCACCATAATGTGAGTGTTGCTGGAACACAGGGGTGCACCTAAGTCAGCAAGGCTGCTGTTGGGGTGCAGCTCCATCACCTCATGATTTACCTGTTCATTTTTTGGATACTGGGGATTGAACTCAGGAGAGTTTTGCCACTGAGCTACGTGGCCAGCCCTTTATCTAACTATTTTATTTTGAGACAGGGCTTCGCTAAGTTGCTGAGATGGACCTGAACTTGGGATCCTCCTGCCTCAGCCTCTCAAGTAGCTGGGATGACAGGCCTGCAACTTTGTGCAGGGACCTCATTAGTTATTGCTGGACGCTAACTATAAAAAACATTTAATAAACACAATTCCTGAGTTCAGAACTACCAAGTGCCCAACAAAGGAATACTCTTTTTTTTTTTTTTTTTCATTTTGTAGTTGTTAAAGCGTCTTTAGAAGTGATCTGTTAGTCCATAGTCTTGGGAGATGAGGGTGGGAGTCAGCTCCATTCCACTATCAGGGGCAGAAGCTTTGCATAGTGGGCGCTTGCACTTAGCCAAACCATGGGCTGTTACAGATTCAGGATCAAAATGCAAGTCTCCTGACTCAGTCAGAAGTTTTAAAGTGGGTGGTTTATTTCAAGGTACATACAAACATTTAAAAATAGGCATTTGGGCAACATTGAAGATAAAAGGAACCTAATAAACTGGGTGTGGTGGCACATACCTGTCATCCCAACGACATGGGAGGCTGAGGCAGGAGGATTGCAAGTTCAAGGCCAGGCCAGCCTCAGTAACTTAGTGAGACCCTGTCTTAAAATAAAAAATTAAAAGAGCTGTGGAAGAGCACCCTTGGCTTCAATTCCCACATATACACACCCTGATAAATCTTGAATTTTAAACAATCCTCATCATTTCAATTTCACTTTCAATCTGTGCTGAACATGGCTCAGCTGTGCATCTGTTTAGTAGCGTGATCCCCCACTGTTATTCTACACAACCATTTCCGTTGTCAGCTAACCTGAGATTTCCTTTAGTGGGATTTAGAAGGACACGGAGGTCCTGTGTCCTTCGTCGGCCTCTGGGTTTATCTCTGGGGAGTCCAGGACCGTCAGAAAGAACTGATTCCTTTCAAACACATCTCAGTGGCGTCAAGAACACGGACGGACACACTGTCACGTTATTCTGAAAGCCTTTGAGAGGCTCCCCCAGCTCTGCTCCTGCACCTGAAAAGTAAGCACTGGAGCTTGTGGTCTTATGTTTCTGTGTGTTTCTTGTTGATCTGTGGCCACTGTCACTAACTGTCCTAGTCTATTGGCCTTGGCCTAAACACAAGAATGTTGGGAAGATTTCTATAGCATCCTTCTTCAGTTGTGTTAGTTGACTAAAGAGGTGATGTTTATTTAAGGACATGACATATTTCCAACAGTATCATATTGGGAATATTCTATAATTGATGAGCTTGAGCTCACCAGGAATTTAATGGACTGCCTGGGTTAGGGGCGGGCGGAACTGCCGCTGAGCCACTGGCATACCCAGAATGCACGGCTCTCCCACTGCAGTGAGCAGGTCTTTTTCTGGAGGGTGTCTAAAGCTCAGACTGCTTCTGCGGGCCTGGGGTAGGGCCTGGGAATTTGCATTTCCAGCAAGTTCCTAGGGACACTGACATTGCTGGTTCAGAGGTCACACCTTGGAGACCCTGCCATACACGAAGCTTGTGGAGAAAGTATGGGATCATCTCAAAAGTCTGCATTAAATAACAATGCTCCTCTTCACAGTTCCTCTCCTTTAAAAAAAATAAATTGTAGATGGACACAATACCTTTATTTTGTTTATTTTTATGTAGTGCTGAGGATCGAACCCAGGGCCTCACATGTGCCAGGCAAGGGCTCTACCACTGAGCTACAACCTCAGCCCACAGTTCCTCTTCTTAGGTAGAACATACATTACCACTCAATGACAAGGTTCTAGAAATAGAAGTGGTGGCATCGACATATTTTCAAAGTTTTGTGTAATAGGAATCTATTATTATTTCCCTAGAGGTCGCCTTTGTATTAAAAGAAAAGTGGGCAACAGACCAGGAGTCCCTGTTGGAATCCCTGCTAAGCAGCTAACTGGACCAGGCTGGGAGAAGCTCCAGGATCTGGCCAGGGCATACTGGGCAAGTCCTTCTCCCTCCCACCCAGCGACAGTGGGACAGTATCACAGTCAAGAACACAATGGGAGGCAAAGACAGTGATGGAGGTACAGGAGGCCCGACCACTGGGAGCCCCCATGGATGCCTGCAATCTTGGACAGGACGGATCCCTGCATATAGAGTACTGGGTTTCCTCCCCTGATTTTTAAAACAACAACTTCTCCTGAATTAACATGAAATGAACATCTTCCATCTCAGGTTGACTCCATCCTTAGAAGTAAAATGGCAATGTATTTCTATTAAAAAAACAACATTTATAAAGGTACAATTAAGGAGAAAGACATGGAAGCCCAAATCCTTAAATTCTAGCATTATATTTTCAGCAAATTCTTTTGTAAAAGCAGTCAATTCGGCTGATTGGAGCACACTTCTACTGAGGCCAGTTTTATCTGTTGTAGGGTTTGCACTAAGCTGTGCTACCGAGTCCTCTTATCCCACACAGCTGCCAGTCCCTGGAGGTGCAGATGAGCACCTGGGGCATCTGTGCAAACCAACCATGAATGTCTGGAGAAAGGACCCAAGTTCCTTTTTGAGGCAGATTAGCAGCACTTTGTTTTTAATTCCTTTATTTCCTTTAATTCCAACTGATCAGGAAGTACTGTTTTAGAATCATCAGTAGGTCATCCAGCATTACAGATCAAACAGCAAGAGGTAGAAAGCTCTTTGATGGAATCTACAGAAGCACTAACACCTGCCACAGCACGCCCACAGTCTTTATTAATAATCCATTTCCTGGCTTTTCCCGTCCCAAACCAAATAAATCACTGACAAAGCTAAATGGATAATTATTACCAGTAAGACTTACCTACGGAGAAATTGGAGTGACAGATTAAAAAGAACATGTTTAACCTGAGTGTAATTCAAGTTGTGAAATCTAACTTCCAGTTTACTGGGAATACAGGGGATGGAGGAGCAAGTTAAACAGAATCTCAGGGAAGCAGAGGATTCTAGAAGGTGAGGTCAATGTCAACATCAAAAGCAAGAAAAGGAGATCAAAAGAAAACTTTAGAAATTTTAAATCACCACATTTAAGGAATGGTCCTTACTAAGGTGTGGATGCTAATGGGCTCCTGAAGGTCTGTGCATGGAAGGCTGGCCTTGGCACTGCTGGGAGGTGTGGGGGGGTGCTTTAGGAGGCGGGGCCTGGTGGGAGGAAGCCCAGTCACTGGGGGCGTGGCCAGGTTCCTGGGGGCGTGGCTTGAAGGGGCTTTCCCAATCCAGCCCTAGCTTCTGCTTCCCAGCTGCCCAGTCAGCAGCTTTGCTCTATTTACACAGCCTGCCATGATGTTCTACCTCACCAGGTCCAGAAAAGCAAGGGAGCCAACCAACCGTGGGCCACAACCAAGAGCCAAAATCAACGTTTCCTCTTTTTAAGTTGATTTTCCTCAGGTGGTGGTTACAGTAATGGAAAACTAATGCAATTCTTAAGATGGTTTTGGTTTGCACCACCAGCTGTCAAAGATGATTTTGGCACAACTGGAGAAATTTGAATATAGGATGGGTATTAGTTGAGTGAGGAATTACTAGGTTTGCTGTGACATTGCTCCTATTATGGTGGTGTAAGAAAATGCACTTATTTTTCAGAGATACATTCTGAGTATTTAAGAGTAAAACAATATGTCTAGAATATATGGTTTTTCAGAAAAAGGCATCAATCAAATATATTGTTAACTATGAAACCTAAGTCACGGGTACATTTCATTACATTCTCTCTATCTGATGTTTATAATTTTTTTTCTTAAAGTAAGAGGTTGGAGGTAAGACTGTATGTTCAAGCAGTTTTCTTGCTTTCTCAGTTATAAACTTCATTAATCTGAGGAAGTCATTTCAGGTCTCTGAGCCTCTGATTCTTTGTAAATTGTGATGCTTACAATAAATGCAAAATTGTGTGAAGATTCAGAAAGCTGTTTGGGGAGTGCTTCTCACATCGGCAAGGTGTGTGTTTTTCCTTCTTGTTTATCTAGACAGCTTTTTAAGTCTTAAAGTAAATACTAGAATGTGAAGGGGGGGGTTGGAGGGGCAGCTCAGGGCAGGTGCTCTGGCCTGGTGGGTGGGAAGCTGGGGTTTGACCCCCCAGCACTGTAGAGCAAACAAGCAAACAAACACGGAGGAAGAGACACTCCAGAGTGCAGAGACCCATTATCTCTCAAAGTAAAGTAGGCGCATATATTGGTCAGTGTTCCCCAGGAAGCAGTTATCGGGATAAGTAGACAGGTAGGTAGGTAGGTAGACCAGTTTGTTTTAAGGAATTGGGCCACACGTTTGTGGAGGCTGGCAAGGGTGAATCTGCAGGCGTGGAGGCTGCAGACACAGGAGACAAGGGGCATCGGTGCAGTCCAGAGGCATCAGCTGGCAGCAGGAGGCCAGGGTTTGTCCATTAAGGTCTTCAGCTGGTTGGACAAGGCTTATCCACTTTACAGAGGGTCACTTGATGGGGGTGTTAATCTCATCTAAAAATGTGTTCACAGAAACGTCTGAAATCACATGTGACCACGGATCTGAGCACATGGCCTGTTGAGGTTAACATGAAGTGAACATCGTGGTGCTTGGTAGACACTTGGTGGCGGGTGAGGTAGCTAGGGTTTGCTTCCCTCTGGAGAACTCTGTGCAGTTGCACTAACATGACTGGCCATTGATTCATTGATGTGACAGCCTTCCAACCAGCAAGAAGTATTTTAGGGGCTTAAAAATCCATTTTTAATTAATAAGAATTAATTTTATTGCTGTCTTTAACTTTTTATGTAAAATTTAGCCTCAAAGAGAATGGGTAAGTTCCTTATGCTCCATGATAACATGAATATAAGGACCATGGGAACAAGAATCTTTCTGTCCTTGGACTGCTGTAGCCCTGACAACAAGGGCCCTGCCTGGCAGAGGCTGGGCACCAAGGAAATGTCAATGAATGAACGAATTCACAGAAAGGGACTTTGCAGATACAGAAAGCCCATTTATGAGAGTGTGATTAGGATGTCACATGTGTCTCTTCTATGACACAATTTGGCATCGGGCCACATGCATGGAAGAAATTCCATTTCTGTTCAGTCTGAAACATTCCACTTCTTCCCTGGACATTAGCAGATCAGACTTATTAAAGTAGCCATTGGTAGGTAAAATACAAAGACCGTGTTCAGATGTCTTGGGGTGGAATCTTTCCTATGGATTAACATGCTAGACTAACATAACTGCTACCACTGAGACCTCTCAGAGGAGCTGGCCTTAGGGATCATCAGTGGGTACCATACTGGGTGCAGGGCTGGCTCCCCAAAGATCCACCTGATGGCCCTTCAGGGCACCAGGCCCCCAAAGTGCCATCATGTGGTCGAATGTGGTCCAGGATTCACCTGGAGGGATTTTAAGTTTCCAGAATTCTCAAAATGTCAGCCACCTCAAGGGGTAAAACTGATATGTGAATGAATATCTGGGCGGAATCGACTCTTCCATCCACCATCACTTGGCTGGGTGTCCGTGGGCTTCTGCTTGGTAGTGGCTATTTCATGTTCTGATCACTTGGAAATATCCACAATCCATCCTGCCCTTGTGACCAGAGAACACACACCTGGCAAGAGCCCCTGGGTTAGTGCTTAGAGTTTTCTTCTTCCCCATTATACACTTGGTTAGATTTGGAAATAATCCCATCATTTTCACATTTATGAAAGAAGAAAAAGTCCTGAGCTCCTGATGCCTAGCAAGAGTCAGGGTGATGGAAGGCCAGCTCTTCATGGCGACAGGGGTGCGCATGCACATGTTTATACCATGCAGAAGACCACTTCAGCAATGAAGGATGCATACAGGCTCTTCAGAGATATAGTACTTCCACAAAACCAGATGGCTTTACTGGTCAGAGCCAACATGACCAAGAAACGTTTATGTAAATAAATAGTTGCATTGTTAGATGGTGATAGAATATTTTCACCGGGGCAGACATTATACCGTGACTTGTAATTTTAAAAAAATAATTAAGTCCAAACCTGCAGGAATAGCTGATTGTCCTCAATCAGGCTATTGAACTCTGCTGTGACTGTATCTACTTCACAATCCTGGGGTTCAAGTTGTAACCTCAGGACCATGCACAACAGCTGGATTTTTGACAGGTAATACATCAGTCGGGTTCTTCTGTTGAGATTCTACAATAATATGCTAGTTTAAAAGTCTCTCAAGCACAAGTAGTTGAACAGCGGTAGAGCCCTGTTCCCTTAGAAAATAATTTCCATTCCGTAGACCTATTGGTTGGTCCCAGAGATGCTGGGAACCCGGGGGTCGAAGTGAGAGCCCTTTCCCTGGAGCATCTAGAAGCAAGGTGCCCCCCACCATCCGGGGCAGCCTCTCCTGTGATTACTGGAGCGAGAGTCAAGTGGACCCCATATCACTGATCCCAGCACAGGGGAGCCAGACCTGGGCATTAGCACCCCTGTTTGTCCTAAGGGACTTGAAAAGACATGGGGGAAACTGGGAGAGGTAATGATGTGTGGGAAGTGTGGTTACATGCATGGAAATTTTCATGAATCAGCCAAAATTATATTACGGTTCAAGCAGTTTTCTTGTGTTTATATTGTAAATTAAATCAAACCTATTAAAAAGTTTTCTCATGGGCTGGGGTTGAGGTTCAGTGACAGGGAGCTTTCCTTGCATATGTGAGGCACTGGGTTTGATCCTCAGCACCACATAAAAATAAATAAACAAAATAAAGATATTGTGACCTTGTATAACCAAAAGAATACTTAAAAAAAAAAGTTTTCCTGAAGAGACTGAGACCCTTCCTCTTCCTCTGTGTTGAACTCTGTGGTGTCTAATTGCCCTTTTATGACAGAACACACACTCTGTGCTATGTGCTCAAGGTGCATCTATGAAGCAATTATGCTCATTAATTAGTGTGATTAATATCATTGCTGGGCAGAAACCCAACTCTTCTCATCTAAGAGATCCTCTTTTGTTTGGAGAAATTATGCATTCCAGAACTCTAATAGATCACTCACAGAATTATGTGTCCATCCTAAACCAAAAAATCAATGACTTTTTTTTTTTAATTTCAAACAATTTTATTGCAGAAGCTGTCCTTGCTATGTTCAAACTTGCCAGAGCCTTAGGCATTTGAGGTCCCCTCCTGCCCTTTGCAGTTATTTTCTTATATTTCTTTTTTTTTTAAAATTTTAGTTGTAGAGAGACAGAATGCCTTTATTTTATTTGTTTATTTTTATGTGGTGCTGAGGATGGCTCTGAGTGCCTCACATATGCTAGGCAAGAATGCTACCATTGAACTATGGCCTCGGCCCCTTTCATACTTCTTTTTATACCAAGTTTTTGCTCTGGTGGAATGCATCTCCTACAAACCTACTCTGTTTCCTGACAATTCACCTCACTGAACACAGATTCGAACCATGTTGGCCTCTTGGTATAGACACCAAGCTCTCGGTGGCCTCTTCCAAGTGACCATTGTTTCTCACTAACCAGCTCCCAGCCTCTGCTTCCAGACTTTGGGGCCAATGATGTCAGAACTGAACTTGCTGGTAGTTACCTAGATAACTTCAAGACTCCCATCTTTTGGAATGTTAAAAAATGGAAGGTCCTCATAAAAGATTGTCTCAAATGACAGATCAAGAAACTAGGCAAGATATGACAGTCTCCATCTCTGTAAAGTAAAACCCAGGCATTCTCACAGATAATGGGCTGGCACCAAAATTCTGTAACTTGGGACACTATAAACAAGTCACTTATACCCTACATAAAAGAATATTAACTCTTGTCCCTGAAAGTGCATGTCTGGCATTTAATGATGGTTTCCTGGTCTGCCCTCTGCCTGGAATTGTTTTCTTCTGTCTATTGTACTTGCTTATGCATCTTGATCTCTTTTAAACACTGTTTGATGATGATTTTTTTTTTTTGTCCTGTTTCCTGAGTCTCATGGATAACTGCAATGCAGACGTCTTCTGGGCATTCCTCGTGCCCACCCGTCAGGAGAAGGTATGGGCCTGGCTCTGAGTGCCAGGAACGTCCAGCCTGTCGGGAGCAGTACTGCAGGCCTTTGGCGTGTGACTCAGGCCACATGAGTCACACTCGGGTAATCTCAAGGTCCAGAGCAAATAATACGAACAGGCAAGGATTCTTATCAGAAAGTCAAACTCGAGGCAGCTCAGAGTTGGCAACGAGCAATCAATCACTAGGCTGGAGAGGCTGAAGGAACCACCAGGAACTGAGGGGAGGCCGCCACAGCCATCTCAGGAGCCTCTGGCTCTGACCAATGGCAATTTGGGCGAATGTAAAGCACTCATCCTGGGACTGTCCATCACATCGAGATACCCTAACACCAAACTCCTCCCAGGCCAAGGGCTCAATAAGAAATGCACAATCCTGGCTGCTGCTCCATGTTGTTACGGTTTAGATGCGAGGTATCTCCTGGAAAGCTCACGTTAGGTAATGCAGGAAGGTTCACAGGAGAAATGATTTGATCATAAGAGCCATAACCTGGTAAGTGGATTAATCCATTTGATGGGTTAATAATCCATTTGGTGGGTCAACAATTTGAAAGGATTGCTGGATGGTAACGGGTGGGGTTCAGCTGGAAGAAGTAGGTCACTCCAAGTGTGCCCTTTGGGATTATATTTTTTTCCTGGATCCTCCCACTTTTCCCTTCTCTTTCTGTTTCCTGGTTGCCATGAGCTGAGCAGCTTGCCTCCACCAAACCCTTCCACCATGATGTTCTGTGTCACTTCAGGCCTAAAACCACGGAGTCGGCCAACCATGAACCCAGACCTCTGAAACCAGGAGCCCGAATAAACTTTTCCTCCCTAAGTTGTTCTTGTTAGGTATTTTGGTACAGCGATAAAAAGGTGACTAATGTTTTGGGTGGACGTGGAGAAACAGGAATTTCCCGTCCCTCTGTGTGCCATATCTCAGACGTGACGCCTGGCACCTTAGTGCTCATGGTCACCCTGTGGGGAAGGACTGTGTCCAGTGATAGTAACCTGAGGAGAAAAACGGAAACTTGGGGAGGCCGAGTAGCTTGATCGGGGTTGCAGAGTCAGTGAGAGTTGGCGCAAGATGTCACTCCCGTCTGTCGGACTCCAAAGCCTTCCCTGGCTTTCACCAGAGGAGCCCATCAGGGTGATGGGAAACGAGGAGGCCTTCCAGCCTCCACTTCAGAGTGTAGGTGAAGCCTGGGTCCCCTCGTGGGCCTTCCTGCACCCCCATCACCCCTGTTCCCTGCTTGGCATCAACTGTGAGCAGCAGCGATCTTGAGACCCCCTCAAGCTTTCAGCCGACTGTCTCCTGTGGAAATGTGGGAGTTGTCCTGGTGCGGGCGCAGCAGCACTGACGGACACCAGCCCTGACCCAGGCCTGGCACAGCCAGGGGTGGGGGAGGCAGGAGCTGTTGGGCCTTCTTGTCCCCATTAGGTTTCCCAGGGACACTTTCTGGGTCACCAACTTGTAGCCCCTGGAGTGCTATTCATGCAATCTGAACTGGATAGTTGTTTGTCTAGCTCTTATCTTGTTAGAAATGTGTGGAATTTCTTTTTAACAAGTGCCATTATGTTTCAGAACAGTCTGAAATGGAAGAATGCCCTGGTGGGCACAGGGCCAGAGTGACCCTGCCCTGGGGCCCGAGCTTGGCGGTGCCCCCTGGCCATGCAATCTGTATCCAGACCCAAGGATCAGGAGGTGGATTGTGGGAGACCAACCTTAAACGTGACTAAGTACACTCCCTGGCTGGGTGCTGAGGCGCTCAGTCACAGAAATGTGGCAGAACTTTTCCCACCCTTCTTGGGTGCAAGGGTCGGTGTCTCGTGCATGAGTGTGTCTTGCTACAGCCCCATGAATGAAGCTACCTTCACCTGTTCCTTTGTAATATAACCCCTTGCCCTATTTAGGATAGAATCTTCCATGGAAGTGCCTTGTGTGTGTCCCTTCTCTTACTGTGCCCTTGGGTGTGGCCTACCCAGGTGTCAGTCAACCTGCTGACAGTGGACATCATGAAGACAGACTCAGCCCCCTGAAACCTGACCCCTTGCCTCATTTGAACAGCTTCTCCTCAATAAAAGGGGTCACTGTGTGCTCTCGCTCGCTCTCTTTCTGCAGACCCTTAAGGTCAGAGGAACCATCACAGCGACCCCAAAGAAAAAGGTCTCTGTGTCTCTTGTGTGGTTATTTCGTGCAGCCTAGTTCAGCTGGAGTGACCCCTGAGCCTTTTAGTCGTGAGAACAGAAACCCGGGAGTGGATGTCTTTGGGGGCACACATCATATTAGAGACCAGTGGATTCCACATTTAATGAGACCTAGGGCAGAGGTTGTCTCAGGGATGGAGGGACTGGCTTAAGAAAAGCATGCAGGTGGCCCTGTCCTGTGAGGTGAGTTTGGCTAAGCACACTGGGAATGGCCCTCCGGCTCACACCCTCAGTCTCCAGCCAGGTTCTGTGGGGTCCAGGTTCCTGACTGTCCAAAGAGCACTGTTTGACCTCAGGTGAAGCCCGATCCTCAGTGCTGCCCCTTGGATGAGAGACTGAAGGACATGCACTTTTTACTGAGTGCTGTTGGCCCAGCACACCTAGTCTTGTCCTCCACTGGGACACAGGCTCACCTGCAGCTTATCAGACCACGTGGTCCATGATGTGGCCTCAGTGTCCCACACAAACAGGCCTCTGGCACTTGACTGGCATCCCAGATGCCCAGGCCAAGGATAGGTTCTGAAGGTGGAAGAGGACTTGGAGAACATCTTGGTTTTCAGATAATCTCATAAAAGATTTTGAAAATGAGGCCTTAGGTGATGAGGGCCTTCAAAAGACAGAAGGGAGAGCCAGAGACCAGACCGGTGCCAGGACTTTGAGAGGCCAAACAGAACTTACCTGACTTTATTTCTCAAAGATCACAGGTAATATCTGTAATTTTTTTAGAAGAGCCTTGAACTTGCCATCCTCCTGCCTCGGCCTCCACATAGTTGGCATGACAGGCAAGTACCACCATGCCTGGTGAGAGTAGCTGTTTTTATTTTTATTTATTTATTTTTCTTTTGAAAGAGAGAGAGAGAGAGAGAATGGGAATGAATCCTTTTTTGTAGATGGACACAACACAATGCCTTTTTTTTTAATGTGGTGCTGAGAATCGAACCCAAGTCCCGCCCGTCCTAGGCGAGCACTCTACTGTTGAGTTTCAATCCCAGCCCTATTTTTATTTTTTGTACTGGAGATGGAACCTAGGGCCTCTCACATGCTAGGCAAGTGCCAACCACTGAAATATATCCCCAGACCTCGAGTAGCTGTTCTTATAAGAAGGCCAGTGTTGCCTATGTGTCACCAGACCACAGTCCCACAGTAACAGAAGAAGGAAAGTCCTTTGTTCCCAAAGCACACACAGGGTACGATGTGGGAAAACAAAATAAAGCAACAGTGTAGATAATAGGTTCCAAATAAGCTATCGTTGTGTGCTTGGCCCGAGTTGAGGGGGGTGGTAGGTCTGAATTATTCCTGGATGTGGTAGTGGGGCCCAAAAGGGTGCATCCCCCAGGTCTTGGCATGAGGTGGGGTTATAAGAGCCGTGGCACCCTGGCATGGTCCCAGCCTGCTGGTGCCAGGAAACAGTGGCAATAGACCTCTTCCTGGAGGAGGGAGCGTCCAGGACTCTCCCCGGCCCCCTTGCCTGTGCTGTGTGGAGACCCATTCCCTCACTTGTGCACAGGGCCAACACATGCACAGCAATCACCTGCTCTGGGAGTCACTGGGAAGAATGGAGAAGGGCACTTATACTCAGGGAACACTGTAAGGAGTGTTCTGTGCGGTAGAAAGTTCAGGCCGTCACTCTCGGCCAGCCTGGCTACGGAGGACACACAGAGGCACGTGCAGCCCGGTGCAGTGAGTAGGTCTGACGCTGCAGGACAGCCTCCTGAGCAAGGCAGAGAGGAGGCAGACCCTGGGACAGCCGCCTCCGCACAGGTCACCTTGTGCCCCCACCTGGGCCTCCACGCAGCAGGGCCTTCACTGCCGCTATGGCGCCCAGCAGGGTCAACAGCCCAGGTTTTCCAGGGAGCTGAGGGTTATTTGGTCGTCCCTTGAGAACTGCTGTCCTAACTCAGGCTCCTGGTGACTGGAGTCCATCCTCCTCTGTCCAGCTGAGGTGGGGGTGTGGGAAGTAATTCCCTATTGACAATTATATTTGTGAATGAACTCGGTTTTTTTTTTTCCAGTGGTGGGAACTGAAGAGAGGGTACTGCATCACTAAGCCATGTGCTCAGTCCACTTTAGTTTTAGTGTTTGAAACAGGACCTCACTAACTTGCTTAGGGTCTTGGCTAGTTGCCCAGGCTGACCTTGAACTCACGATCCTCCTGCCTTAGCCTCCCGAGGTGCTGCGATGACAGACGTGGTGCTGGGCACCTGGTGACGTTTCTGAAGAGTCAATCAGCGTTAGGACCTCCCCTTTTTAGACTGTGCATTGGATGTCCCGTGTCCTCTCTGTCAGGGGAGGGCAGTATGATCAGCAGCTGTCTGTCAGGTGGTCCTGCCACAGTGCCTTGGGAGCCAGCCAGTGCCGCGCAGAGAGATGTGCTTCCTGACTAACAATTCCAATGACAGATGCATCTTTAATTCGTGAAAGCGAGTCCTCATTGACCGGTGACTCATTTCTGCATTAAATGATACAAAAACGAATCCTGACACCAGGGTGTCAGGCAAGGAAATCATGCAGGCGACTGATTGGGTTTCACATTGTTTGACCTCCATATTCGAATTCATTGCCCCACAAACCCCGTTTACGGTCGGGGCTGCTCTGTGGCCGCTGCTTCCCTTCCTATTTCATCTGGTCCCTTTCTCCCTCTTTAGAGTGACTCTCAAAACAGCTCCTCTGTTCCTCAGATCAGCACATGATCTGGAATTTTAGGTTTAGTAAATTCGAGGGTCCTTACGTGCGTCACTACGGAGACCAGAGAGTGAGCTGTTCCCATGGAGACCTCTGTCAGTCCTCCCCGGCTGCAGTCGCTACCCTGTTTCTGTGCTGGCACAGATTGGGCATTGCACGTGGGCACATTAAGCTCCTCGCTGAAGGTCTGTGGTGCCTGAGATGCTGACTAGCCCACGTCCACGTGCCAGAGGGCTCCGGGCCTTGGCACGGGAGGAGGAGGTAAATCCTCAGCTGCGGCCTCAGCCCCAGGTTCCTGGGGGCGGCTGGAGTGGAGCTGGGCATCCCATGACATGTAAGCTTCTCAGGGGTCTCGGGCTTGGCCCAGAGAGAGAGCCTCCTCCTGGGGTTCAGACAGAAGTTTCTGGTAAGCTGGTTACCAGGAATGGCATTCCCGTTGGGTCTTGGTTATATCAGAGTTCTCAGTCTTCCGGGAATTTCCTTTGACTTTAAAAACTATCAAGACATTAATCAAAATTCGCAGAAACTAGTTCTTTCTTGCTCATCCGAGTCTCATATCTTACACTGTTGACAAATTGGACCCATTTCAGCCATCGCTTATAAAGGGCTTCCACAGTTCCTGTTCCTTTAGAAATTTTAAACTGCTAGTGTAATTATAATAGAATTGCTTTTTGGCGCGGGGCACATCTCAAACTTTAGCGACACAAACACTTTTCAAGTTTCCTAATGCCTAATCAAACATGAAAATTTATTCATATTTCTTTTCAGTATGATAATAGCATAAAAGCTCAGTGAAATTTTCACTGTCACAAATGAAATCAAACCGAGCCACACATTCTAAATGTAAATTACTATACTAATCCTCTGACTCTAACAAAGCATTTATTGAAAACCTTTTGAGTATATAAAATTTAAACTCAGATTCCCTAACACACAAATGCATTTATTAAAGTTATTACATTTTTGAAAATGTTCTTATGTTTAATTCAAAGCCCGCTGTGGAGATGGCCCAGTAACAGGACAGCCTGTTAGTCAGACGACTGGACTAACCCATCCGTGGAGCCACTTGGAGATTCCCTGGTCACCTCTTCACCTCGGTCATGGAGGGATGTGGTTGCAGCATGCGTTTTGGAGGGAAAACACCTCCTTGCTTCTGAGGAGGTACTTGGAGGGGACACCAAGGACTGGCAGGCTGAGTGTGCTCTCTGTGCCTTTGGCTGAGGACGTACTCCCCTGAGGACGGCCACCTGGAGACTCAGGCCCAGGTCTGGACTTTTCCTCTCAGCGCGGGGCGTGCGGATTGTGAACTAACCTGATTTTGGACCCAGAGGGTTATAGGAGGGCTTAAATTTTTCAGAATCACGTATATTTTATCTTTTTTATTTTGAAATAGTTTGAAGCGTGTCCACAGAAGTGGTGCTGCCACTGCAAACTGGGGCCCTTGAACATGGCCTCAATCCATGCCTGGGGGTGGGCAGGGAGCACGGGAAAGACGGGGAAGGGGCGTCACGAGGGACTCACTGGCAAACCTGCCTTCTAGGAGAGGGTGGCCACTCAGAATCTCCCAGAAGGGAGAGTCGGGGGGCCCATTCCCCAGTGAGCGGCCCTGAGAAGTAGCCCATCTGGATTCTGTGGGGGAGGCCCGTGAAGTCAGGAATTTACCCAATAAGTGGTCAGCATTAGTCAGGGTAAAGAGTACGCTGCTATAACAAAAGGCCAAGCCCAGAGTGGCTCATCAGAAATAAAGGGTTATGTCACTTTGCGCCGGCCCAGGCTCCTCCCTGTGGCTTCTCCCCATCCCTGTGGCTTCTCCCCATCCCTAGGGCTTCTCCCCATCCCTGGGGCTTCTCCCCATCCCTGGGGCTTCTCCCCATCCCTAGGGTTTCCCTGATCTCCAAAGACATACACTGGATGGGAAAGAAATGTGCAACTCTCTCTTACCCCATTTCCTGCTGCCACCACAGAACATTACAGATGGGGTCAATGACAAATGGGGCTCACAGTCCCAGAGGCCAGAGACCAGGAGCGGCTGCAGCTGTGCCTGGCAGGAGCTTTGTGCTTCACCGCATCACTGCAGAAGGTGACCAAGCCTGAGGCAGGAGACCTGCCCTTTCATCAGGAGCCCCTGCCTCCCTCCATAACCAACCACTCCTTCCGATCAGCACCCATCAGTTCCTGGGGACAAAGCCCTCTCCCACTCACCCTACAGGTACAGGGCCCTGTTCCCCTACAGTGCATTGGAAGCTCAACTTTAGTTTTGGAGAGACATTTGGAGAACAGCGACTCTGTTTGTATTGATGGTCCCTGCATTTGCGAATGATCACCAGGTGGGACGGGCAGGGCTCCTGGATTCCTCATCTAAGGAAGTGGTGATCCTACACCAATCACAAGGGTCTTCCATACCATTTACATCCCGCCCACCCCCTGGCGTGGTGAAGGCCAGCACTGTGCAACTATGGTAGTTATCACTCTCCAAGGAGTGCATGCCCCTAAAGATTCTAAGGCACCCACGTTAGGTCACAGTCCTCGTGTGCCTGGTCAAAGCTGGACACTTTGGGTGTCCAGCTTGAGGGAAGAACCGAGAGCAGAAGTCCAGGCGAGCAATTTCCTCTTAAGCAAGGAGACGGAAGTTGCTCGCTGCTTAGTCACTGAGCAGCTGAATCACTGGGCCACACCTGTCCTCCAGGGTACTGGAAACTAGGTCTCTGTCTGGGCAGCCCTGAGCTCCGCTTGACTGTGACTGTGGGAGAAGGATCGGCAGCTGGCAGTCTCCACCCCAAGACGCTACTTACCAGGGCTGGTGATCTGGGGAGGGTGTGCGATCACCGCAGCGCACGAGGACCTGCTCCAGGGTGAGCAGGGCTGACTGGGCCGGGCAGCATCTTGTCCTCAGTTGCCCAGGCTTGGGGCAGTCTGCTGGGAAACCTGGCACTGGGTTTCAGCGGGTGCTGAGCCTACCCCAGGCAAACCTGTAAGGTGCTGGGCCCGGAAACGGCTGCGTGACCAGGGTGTGGAGGGCATTTCACTGGGTTTTGGAGAAGAGTGCTGAAGGCACTGGTGCCCGGAGCCCCAAGTCATGCCTTTGCCAGATACTGGGTGGCACTGGAGTCCTACGGGGTGGCACTGGAGTCCTTCGGGGTGCCACAAACATGTTGCCACTTACCCAGGGAGTCACTGACTGTCCCAGCAAAGGCCTCTCCTCTAGGGGGAGGGGACAGTGGCTACTCGTGGGCCTCTGTGGCCACAGGGACAGCTGCCCCAACTCCTCCCCTCCACAAGCTCACAGCAGTTACAGAAGGGACCAAAGGATGTGGTGGGAAGAAGTGAGAATGTGTCTGTCGGGGGAATGACAGAGGTGGAATAAAACCTGCATGGCTGGATTACTCAGGAATTAGGGAAAGTTCCTTTGCCAGGTTGTTGGAGAGCATTGTCCTGTGACTCTGGGTCAGAGGAGAACTGATACCTTTGAGCATGGGAAGCTCACATCCATGCCAGCTAGGCCTGGGGCGAGCTCTGCATCCATGAGAAGGCTCAGAGAGGGGAACAGTGGAGAGGGAGGGACAGCCTCACAGCGTGGCCGGTGCTAATCTCACCGAATGTTCTTGGTGCCGGGTCTGTTTCCTTTTGCTAATAACTGAATCCCACACACCAGGATGTGAAGCTACCAAGGAATAGAGCAAGTCGTATAGAGGAGATGTTTGTTTGGGCTCTTAGTTCCCGTCCGAGGTCAAGGGTGGCATCTGCCATGGCCCCCTTGCTGGCAGAGTCCCAGGGTGGGGCAGAGCACCGTGTGGGTGAGGGGGGGCATGCAGGAGAGCTTGCCAACGGGCCTTGCAGGGCCCCACCATGGAGATGGCCCATCCACGCGTTGGCCTGTTAGTAGATGGCTGGACTCCCCCCACCCCATGAGCCACTTGGGGGCCCCGGGTCCCACCTCTTCACATCTGTCATGGAGGGATGCAGTTTCAGCATGCGTTTCAGAGGGGCCCACCCTGCTCCAGAGTCTTGGGAACAACCCAAGGTGGCAGAAATGCAGTCACCCCAGGCCCCTTCCTGCCCCCCCATCTGGCTTGGACCCCCGAGTTGGTAGCTCTCCTCACGGGGCAGCGCCTAGAGGCAGAGGGAGAGCTTTGGTCTGCGACCCCAGGAGGAGGCTGGGACCATGTCCACGGCACAGGCAGTGTGGGTATCGATGACTTTGGGGGCCGCAGATGTGAAGCTACCAAGGAATAGAGCGGGGGGATTTGGAAAACGAAGAGGAATTAGGAAAGGGCAGGGCAGGCTTGGGCTCAGTGGCAGAGCACTCACCTGGCGTGTGGGGGGCGCTGGGTTCCATCTTCAGCACCACCTAAAAATAAAACAAATAAAATTGGAGTGCTGTGTCCATCAACAGCTAAAAAAATAAATAAATAAAAAAGAAATGGAGGGAAAAGGTGGGCTTGTGGGGAGGATGGGGCTTCACCTGGCGAAGGTCCAGGGACAGAGGTCTGCGCAGGGAGACGGGTTGCAAAGGGGTGTGCTGGCCAGGAGCCAGCCTGATGTCCACCTTGCCACCCTCCCTAGTGTCCCCAAGCTCTGCACTACGTGAGTTTCAGTACTGGGGACCCCAAGACACTGTGGGCGTGTGAGACATGCCTGCTGCTCTGGGGACAAGAGACCCAGAGCAGAGACATGGCCTCTACCATCCTGTCCCCTCTGGTTGAGAGGCCCCTCAGAGGGGCTGAAGCAGCAGAGGTGTCCACTCAGCAGCTCTAGAGGGTCCCCCACCTCAGTCCTCGAGACCTCCCCCCACAGACCCACCCAGCAGCCCCAGGACACCCCTGCGGGCTGCACAGGAGTCCTCACAAGGCTCCGCAGGGGAAAGCAAGGCCTCGCTCCTGGGAGACAGGGGCCCTCGGGCCACATCTAGGCGCCCAACATATGCAAATCCATCCAGAAATTCTAGTTTGGGAAAAGTTATAAATAGGTTTCTCATGAACACTTGAGGAAAAAATGCACAAGTGGGGCACACCCGCAGGCTGAGGCCTCGAGACGGGCTGGGAGGACATTCTTGGCTGGCACCACTGCAGTGGGAGGAGCTGAGTTCAGCTTCATGCTGGGCAGGAAACAGCTCAGCTTCCGTATTAAAGAGTGTATTCTCCAGAGGCCCAGGCAGGAGGATCACATGTTGGAGGCCAGCCTCGACAATATAGCGAGACCATGTCTCAAAATAAAAATTTTAAAAAGGGGGTGCTGGGAAGGTACTGTGGTGGTAGAGTACCCCTGTGTTCAATCCTCAGTACCACAACAATTTTAAAAAGTCATAATATCCTCACTTGGCAACACACACACACACACACACACACACACACTACATGTGCTTCCTAGATGAGAAAGCCCTGAATTTAATATTCTTCCTCATTTACAGTATTTGGCTTATTTAAGTGTGTAATTGTGAAATTTTTTCCCCTTTTTTTCCCCTGTACTAGGGATTGAACCCAGGGGGCTCTACCAAGCTGCACCCCAAGCCACATTTTATTTTTATGACAGGGGCTGAGGCTGGCCTCTAACTCACGTCCTCCCACTTCAGGCTCTGGACCTAACACATTTAAAATTTACTATATGATTGTAGAATCATGTCGACTCAATGGGAAAGGCAGATCACTCATTAATTATGTTATGATGATTGATAAATTAAAGAACTAAGTGTTAAAAATAACCACAGGAAAAGCTGGAAAATTTTATCAAAATACCGAGAAGGGTGGCGCTCTCAGAAGCTCTGAGGTGCAGGCGAAATCGCAAGGAAAGGTTTGTAAATGGTCACGTGATGGGGATCAATTCCCAAGTTTCAAACCATCCTGGTTTCCAAGTAGATTACACATCTCAGGTACCTATGAAGGAAAGCCTAGCACCCTCTGGCTCGCTGAGACTCCTCTTCTCACGCAGAGACCGGGGCCTGGGACAGGAGCAAGTGGGCGGTGCACAGAGGAATGCACCACAGTCTTCAGGATGGGTGAGACACAGCGTGGAAGGTGAGGACACAGAACGGCCCTCTGAGCTGTTTCTAGGCGTACAGTTCGGTGACACGGAGTCCGTCCATATGGCTGCACAGCCCCACCAGATGGCACTGCCCCAAATGTGAATGGTCATCTGCCTTTTTTTTTTTTTTTTTTTTTGGTACTTGGATTGAACCCAGGGACATTTAAGCACTGAGTCACCCCCAGCCCTTTTAATTTTTATTGTGAGTCTGGGTCTCACTGAGTTGTTTAGGGACTCAATTGTTGCGAAGGCTGGCTTTGAACTGGTGATCCTCCTGCCTCAGCCTCCTGAGCTGCTGGGCCCAGCACCCATCTGCTTTTCTGACAACCCCTGGTGGCCACCTAAGTGGACTCAGCACTGAGGGTTTGAGACTGGCTGGCTCACTCAGCCTGCTGTCCCCAAGCTGTGTCCATGATATAGGGGTCACCCTTTCCTTCCTCTTGGAGGCTGACAGCATTCCAGGTGAGTACACCCCCTTTGCTCACCCGTGATCCCCTGGGGGAGACGTTCACCTTCAGGGTCTTGTGAGGCCCCCCGTCCCCACTGTGTGACTCACCACCAGAGCCAGCCCACTGCGCCCTTTGCTCTTCTGAAGGTGGAGGTTACTGTGTGTCCCCTTTCCTTTCTCCTCTTGGTTATTGGATGTGATCTTGACTGCCGCAGTCTGGCTGGGCACAATTCAGGAGCCACTTGTCAAAAGAAACGAACTTTATTTTTAGAACCACACAGGCCAAACCAAACAGCTCCTCAGGAAAAACCCTCAGAGCCCAACTGCCACCACCGGCTTCCCACAAGCCTCTCCCACAAACACAAGCCTCACCACCTCCCACAATCCTCCTGCTCTTGAGGCCGATTGGCTGGGTCGCATGGGCGGAGCCAAAGAAGTCCCCCAATGAGCATCACTGCAGAGGAGCCAATCAGCTAGATGTTGCTGGGGCCGCTGTGAGCCAATCATCAGCTGGAAGTCTGAAAGTTTTCTGGCAGCTGGAAGTTTGCTGGGGCCCCTTTGGTTGTGGCTCTCAACACTTGATGATATCAGAACATTGATGCAGGGTCTCGGCAGAATGGGGAGCACCATCCTGCCCTTGACCCTGGCAGTGAAGAGAGGGCTCCATGAGTCCACTATCACAGGCAGCTGCTGGGTTTAACATGAAGCTGTGTCCCCCTGGGAGAGAGGGCTGTGTGGGACGTTCAGGTGCAGAGACAAGGGGACCTGTGGACAGAGGGGAGAAGGGGTACACCATGAAATAGGGAGGCCTTCTCAAGCCTGTGTCTAGCGGCCATGTCTGGGCTAAGATTTTGCTAAAATCGGTTAGTTTTCATTTCTTTTGGAAATTTAAAATGTGTACTAGGATTTGAACCTGGGACCTTGTGTGTACTAAACACCACTACTTTTTTGATTTTATTTATTTATTTATTTATTTATTTATTTATTTATTTATTGGTACCAGGGATTGAACCTAGGGATGCTTAACCACGGAGCCTCATCCCCAGACATTTTTATTTTGAGAGAGGGTCTCGCTAAGTTGCTGAGGCTGGCCTCAAACTTTTGATGCTCCTGCTTCAGCCTCCCAAGCCACAGGGATCAGAGGTGTGTGCCACCGCGCCTGGCTATATCTGTCATCTTAAACTCGGGATGGAGAGAACCAGTGTGAAAAGGAGTCTCACCCAAACAGAGGCCTTGGGTATGGGGAGACGGCCCCTAGGTCCCAGAGTGACCTTTTAATAGTGTCTTGACTGTCTGGAGGCTTTGACCACAGAGGATTTATGCTGGGAGATTTGGGCTATGGTATCTCCTCTGCCTCCAGAAAGGCCTGGAGACTCAAGGTGGAGACTCGACCCATGTGGTCGCAGGAAAGGCCTGGTCACTGCTGGTTGTGGCAAGCCTCCTGGTTGCCAGGACCCCATGCATCATCACATCCTGGCTGGGAAGAGTTTGCACCACACACAACAAACAGAGAGTGGCCAGAAGCTTGGTAGGTGCCCCTCCCTGTGTGCCCCGTGCACCTCTGCCCTTGGTGGCTGTGACCCTGTCCCTTTCTCTGCAGTGAACCCTCTGATGAGCAGAACAAGCTTTCAGTGAATTCTCTGAAGTCCTGCTGGCAAATCATCAAACCAAGGGTAGGGCAATACGGCCCCTTTCTGTTGCTAAAACAGAACACCTGAGGCTGTTTAATCTTAAAGGAAAAGAGGTCTGTTGAGCTCACAGTTCTGGAAGCTGGAAGTTCAAGGTCTGGTAGCTGCATCCAGTGAGGGCCTCGTGCTGCTTCAGGAAGTAGAAGGGAAGCCGAGGACTGGCACAGAAGAGAAGGAGGGGACCAAGGAGCAGACCTGTCACAACACCTGCTCTCAGGAGAGCTAACCCCTTCCCAAGGGAACATATGGAAGCTTTTGAGAAAGCCATTAACCCCCCTAAAGGCCCAGCCTCTGGATGTCCCTAGCAACCAAATCTCAGCGGGAGTCTGGGCAGGGCCGACCACAGCCGGCCCTCCCCAGCCTTGCAGGCACCAGAAGTAAGGCAGAGCTGTGGGGAAGGGGCCAGAAGCCTGTGCCCCAATCTGGGAGCTGACTCCGAGGAGGAAGTCCCCTGCCAGGCCATGGTCAGAGCTGCCCAACTCCTCCCCTTTCTGGGCTCTCTCTTCCTCTGATTCTGCAGTTGCCAACATCGTTCCAATAAATCATTTACATTTTTTAAACAGCTGTCCCCGATGGGATTCTGTTAATAGTAATTTCAACTATTCTAAATTGCTGTGGAAGAAGGAGCAGATGCTGTAGAGGGACTTGGTGGGGAATCCAAGCAGCAGACTCCATGGAGGATTTCTCTAAAGGATAAATAAGACAGTTGAGGAGAAGAAGGGCTGGGAAGAAAGAAGAGGTCTAAGTTTGCTAGGATACTGTTTTATTTATTTATTTAGTGTACCAGGGATTAAACCCAGGGACTCTCAACCATTGGCCCCCTTTTTTATGTTTGATTGTGACTCGCTAAGTTGCTTAGGATCTCAAAGTTGCTGAGACTGGCTTTGAACTTGCAATCCTCCTGCCTCAGCCTCCCGAGCAGCTGGGATTAATTACAAGGCATGCACCATAGGGCCTGGCTGCTAAGGCACTGATTCTTTATTCTAAAATGGATATCTACAGGGAAAGGGCCAGACATTTATGCTCACGAGGTGGAGATGGACATGAGATGGACGTCATGTACATGGAAGAAGGTCTTGTGTGTGGAACAGAACAAGAGCTTCCTGTGCCCCCCTTAACAGCTGTCAACATCTGGCCATCCTGCTTCCCCTGTCCGCCACACCCATCCCCCTCCAGCTCACATCCCGAGGCCACTCCAGAACACAGTGTTCCGTCCAGAATGTTTTTGTGTGTATTTCTAAGAAATGAGAATTGTTCTTTTGTTTCAAAGCATAACCACAATACTTTACCTTAAAAAACAAAAATTTCTTTTCATATTAGTAAACACAGAGTGAATACCGTGACTTATGCTTATTTTTCAATTCACATTAAATAGCTCATAGTTTTTACCTCTTTTTAAAAGTTGTTTTTATCTGTTCTTTTTCGACACACATGACAGTAGGCTGTGTTCTGATGTAGTGTGTGTACATGGAATAGGTTTTACCTCTTCCTTTTATTTTTGTATCTTTTTCCTCTTACATCAAACAGCTTGGTTTCTAATAAAATTAACATAATTGACATAATGATCTCATAGAAAGACAGGTGGATGGCTGGATGAGTGGACGGGTGGGTAGTGGACAGACAGGCAGACAGTGTGTGCACCCGTGAAGGCACAGATGGGAGCTGAATGAGGTGTCAACCTGACTAGGCAAAGCCAGCTCCTAGAATCCATCCCAGTGGTCTCTGGTCAGGGGCACACACGGGGCTTGGGGAAGCTGTGAGGTGGCCTGAAGACGCAGGTGTGCCCTCTGTGGGTGTGCGGATGGTGCAGTATCTGGCAGCACGGCCCTCAGGGCCTGTGGGGTTTCTGCCCTGGGTGGGGGCCACCCTGCTTTGCCCCAGTTCGCAGGCGCCTCTCCTTCTGGGCCACCTGAGGGCCCAGAGCCAGGTCCTCACTGTGCACCTTCCTGTGGTCAATTGCGAGTGGTCAGTCTCTCCAGTGCATCTGGGCGGGTGCTGTGCGCCCAGCTCCTGCGTATGTGTGTCGGTGTGCATGAATGATCCCCACAGCACTAACACCTGTCTGACGGCTCCCTCCTCTCACACCGGTTTCAGACTTTCCCTGACTGACATAGTTTGCTTTCCTCTCCTACGAGATTTAGACTCGGTTTACCTTTTTCAAGTACATGTGTGCGAATGAATAACTAAGAATCAGTGTACTTTTAAAACTTGTTAACCTTTCATCAGCTACATCAGTATTGAATAATGATTTCTTAGAAAATCATCTATGCCATACATATCACATTTTTCCTTGTACAAATCTCACATTGTTAACTGTCATACTTCCCAATGAAGTTCATGCTGATTCTTCTCTTTTTTTCGGTGTATTTCCCACAAATTGTCCGTTTTCTTCAGAGAGTCATTTGTTTTGTCTATCAAATGCATTGTTTCACGTTTCCTAATTTGTCCCCTCTTACTTTTTGGGGTGGGGTATAGGGGATTTAACTCAGGGACACTGGACCACTGAGTCCCATCCCCAGCCCTGTTTTGTATTTTATTTAGAGACAGGGTCTCCTGAGTTGTTTAGCGCCTCACTAATTTGCTGAGGCTGGCTTTGAACTCATCATCCTCCTGCCTCCGCCTCCTGAGCTGCTGGGATGACAGGCGTGAGCCACTGCGCCCACTTTTGCTTTTGCTTCTCCAATTTTTCCTTTTGATTTCTTTAGGGAAAAAGGAATTAGAAGAGAAGGGATCGTGCGTGTGAGAAATATCTGTCTTCAACGTAAAGGAAAGGTCTTTTCTTCATCCTTTCATTGAATTGTTTTTAATGTTTTCTAGAAAAATGAAAATATCCTTTTAACAGGGAAGTAAGAACTCATTCCAGACACAAGTACTATCTGAGTTTGAGGACTGCTTTTCTGGAACATTAGAGAGCTGACGTGGCAGGCGCTGGCTCCTCCCTGGCTCTTGTCACCACCTGGCTGGCTTCCCTGCTGAGGGCTCTGGTGGGACAGTGGCTCCCTGGACTGGGGTTAATTATTCACAGGTGTGATCCTGGCACACCTTCTCTTTCTGAGTCTTCAGAACCCTGAACCACGCCCTGGTGGGGGCACGCAGTTCCCCAGCACCCAGGAAAGGTGTTCAGATACTAACAGCAGGAGCCGGGCCAGATGGCACCCTGTGGCCTCCGGAGTAGGGGACCTGCTGCCCTGATGCACTTCTCTGTACAGCAAGGTCACCTCACCAGAAAGGACACGCCCATGCCGGCCGGCCTTGAAGCAGCGAAAGCCTTTCCCTGCGTTTCTACAGCGAGGAGGACACTTCCTTAATCCAGCCAGCAGGCCCACGGCGCTCCAGCTCAGGGCCACTGCCATCTAGCGACTGAGGCTGGAAACCACCCCGCTCTGATCCAGCCCCTTTGCAAAGGAAGAGCAGCAGGAGTGCCCAAGGACACGGGGTCAGGGAAAGAGGATTCCAGTCCACACCCCCAGCCCCTGCCCTTCCCATAGGGCCGGAGGGCCTGAAGGCACAGCACCTGTCAATACCATTTTCGGAGGGTAAAGGGAACAACATGTAGTGCATGCAGTGAATCCTGTAGTGGATGTGGACTAGGGGAATCCTGTAGTGGATGTGGACTGGGCTTCAGGGGACTTGGAACTTAGACTCTTCAGCACCTCAACAGTGATGAGTCCTTGGGTTCCCAGGATCGAATGAGAAAGCAAGCAGAGTCTCTCAAGGCTTTAGGCACTTTTATATCATCTCAGGAAGCCAACAGGCTAGTGGCAGTGTTTCTACCCAAGAAATGTCCAGAGACAGCAATCAAAGGAGCCACATTCCCAACCCTTAAAAAAAAATTAAGTTGTAGATGGACACAATATCTTAATTTTATTCACTCTTATTTATTCTTTAATATGGTGCTGAGCTGGACTTCACGGCACCCCCACCCCTCATCTCAGGACCAAGTGCTGCCCAGGCTGTATCACATTGTACAATGTTAAGAAACAGGTCACTTTCCCCACAAAACAGAACACTCAGCAGACCTGAGATAAAGATGATGGCGCAGCTGAAGATCTAGTCCAAGGGCTGGTGGGCATTTTGGACCTGGGAGTTTTCTTCCTTGAAAATAATGGACAAGACCAAGGGCTACCAAAATGTGTGGGAAGATCAGAGTCCAGCCAAAGATGGAAATGCCCGAGGTTAAGCAGGAGGCAGGTGCTGCCCGGGGTGAGGAGGAGTGGGATGCAGGCCCGGGGGCTTGTGCCCAGAGCGGCTCACCCTGGTGCCTCAAAAGAATTCGCTCCTGACTGATGGATTGGTGGACAGTATGGGTGCCTGAGTGTGACACCAAAACCTGGGTGGCTTGTTCTTGGTGCAGGAGTGGACAGTGGATTTGGCAGATGTGGCACCATTTGTTTATCTTCTTACCTGCTGATGGAACTTCAGCAAACACAAACAGAGTCGTGAGCACATGCTGTCTTTTCTCTTGGTATCCAGGAATGCCCTGGGTCACAGGGAGGTGAACATCTAAGTTTTGTTTTTCTGGTGCTGGGCATTGAACCTAGGGCTGGCCACTGAGTCACAATCCCAGTCCCCTAAGATTTTAAAGACACGGCTATGTTCCTGTCCAAAGGAGTGCTAGCACTTTCCCACCCATAGGACGTGAGGGCCCCAGTTGCTACATGTGACCAACACTTTGAGTGACCTTTATTTTTTTTTGTATTAGGGACTAAACCAGGGGCACTTAACTACTGAGCAATATTCCCACCTTTTTTTAAAAAAAATTTTTTTAAGTTGTAGATGGACACCATACCTTAATCTTATTCATTTTATTTATTTTTTAATGTGGTGCTGAGGATCAAACCAGCGCCTCACAGGTGCAAGGCAAGTGCTCTACCACTGAGCCACAACCTCAGCCCGCCCCACCCCCAGCCCTTTTGTTTATTTCTATTTTGAGCAGGGTCTGGCTAAGTTGCTTAGGACCTTGCTAAATTGCTGAGGCTGGTCGTGAACTCGAGATCCTCCTGCTCAGCCTCCTGAGCTGCTAGGATTACAGGCCTGTGCCACCATGCCCAGCCAATGACCAGTCTTAATGTCAGCCGTTCCAATAGGTGAGAAGTGATATCCTATTTTAATTTTCTTTTCCTTAATGTAGTGATGTTGAATATCTTTTCATGTCTTATTTGCTATTCAGATATTTTTAGGGAATGTTCAGATCTTTTGCCTATTGAAAGATGGTCTGAGCGTTCTTTATACATTCTACATAGAAATCATTTCTCAGATATACAATTTGCAAAATATTTTCTCCCAGTCTGTATTTCCCTTTTTATTCAATTAACAATGTCTTTTGAGTAAGAAAAGTTTTAAATGAGTTCTAATTTATTGATTTTTTTCTTTAGTAGGTCATGCTTTGGGTATATCTAAAAAAAAAAAAGATTAACCTAAAGTTACATGGATTTTCTTCTATTTTTCTAGAAGTTAATAATTTTAGCTTTTGTGTGTAGTAGGTATGATTCATTTTCTCTCCCCATTTTTTTAGTTGTATTTGGACACAATACCTTTATTTCATTTATTTATTTTTATGTGGTGTTGAGGCTCATCCCAGCACCTTGCACGTGCTAGGCGTGCGCTCTACCACTGAGTCACAACCCCAGCCGGTACCCCATATGGTGTGAGGCATAGACAAACTTCCTCCCCCACCCCCCGATATGGATATTCAGTTGTTCAATGTCATTTGCTGAAAAGATCATTTTCTCCTTAGAATTGCTTTTGTGTCTCTGAAAGTGTCAGTTGTCGGTGTATGTGTTGGTCTATTTCTGGACTCTGTGTGTTCTGTTGAACTATTTCTGTCTCCTTCCACCACGTGCTATTTTATTTCTAGGGGGCACAGCTGTCTTCAAATAAAGCAGTGTTCGTCCATCCATGGGCTTTCCATGTCATTCTGGCTAGATAGGTTCTTTGCATTTCCAGATGTATTTTAGAATCATTTTGTCAATTTTACCAACAAGTCTACTGGGAATTTGGTTGATTAGGATTATGTTCAATCTACAAATCAACTTGGGGAGGACTGACACCTTACAAATATTGAATGTTCCTGCCCACAGTCTTTTAGTCCTCATTTCATTTAGGTCTTCATTTCTCTTGTCACTATTGTGTATTTTCATCATACATCTTCTGTTATATTCATCAATGAGCATTTAACAGCTTTTGATGTATATGATATTTTAAAATTTTAATTTTTAGCTGTTTGGTGCTGATACAAAGAATAATAGATCTTTAAATATCGATCTTGCATCTTGCAAACTTATTAACTTACTAGTTCTAGTAGATTCATTCTTATTCTCTACGTAGACAGAGTGTAAAGAAAGAATTTTGCCGTTTTTTTTTTTTCCAAATCTGGATGTTGTTTTATTTGTGTGTATTTTTATTTTGTATTTTTTGTATTTTTTCCACTATCATGCTGGCTTAAGTCTCAAAAAATCTCCATAGGCTTGAATAGAAGTGGTGAAAGTGGGGATACTTATCTTGACCCTAATTTTGGGGGCAAGGCATTTGGTTTTTTGCCTCTTGGCCTAATATTGGCCATAGGTTTCTGTGGAAGTCTTTCCCCAGGCTGGGGCCGCTCCTGTGTTCCCAGCTCACTGGGCGTTTGTAGGAGTGCTCGGGAGGCATCGCTGCTTGCAGGTAGACTGGCAGTCCAGTGTGAAGTGGGTTGGTTGGACTTTTCGTGTTCTAGGATCTCTACTGATTCTCATTTACTTGTTCTTCCAACTGTGGAGAGAGGGTTGTTGAAATTGCTAACACTCACGGTGGACTCATCTATTTCTCATTGCTATTCTTTCCATTTTTATCTCATCTTTAGGCTCTGTGGTGGTGTGCCTCCAGGCTTAGTCTGATTCTTTCCTCTTCATTAACTGACTCCTTTATCACTACAAGATGAACCTCCTTATCCCTGTCAGTATTCTGTGAAATCTGTTTTGTCTGATATCAATACAGCTACTCCATCCTTTCTCTTGATTGGCCCAGTGTCTTTCCCCTTTATTTTCATTTTATTCTTTATGGTTTTAGATTTAAAGTGTTTCTTGCATACAGAATATCATTTTTTAACATCCCAATCTGAACATCTCTGCCCTTTGAATTAGGGTGTTTAGACAATTTACATTTAATGTGATTACCCAAGTGTTTTCACTAGACCTATCATTTGTTTTCTCTTTGACCCATTTTTCCTTTCTTTTCCCTCTCTTCTGCCTTCCCTGGATTCGTTGTTCTCTATGATTCCTGGTTACCTGCTTTGATGGTTCCTTAGCTGCGACGACCCTTTGTGGCTATTTCCTGGTTGACCAGGTTTCTAGTCCACGTCTCTGAGTGATGGGTCCCCCTCATCTGCCAGTGTGCCACGCCGTCCGTCTCCCACTTCTGACCTCTTGGCCTCTGAGCTGTCGCCGACATGCATTTGCTCTCATACTTGTTACACTCACTGCAATACATTATTATTTTTTGTTTAAATGTCCATCATCCTTAAAATCTATTTAAATAATAAGAAACATTCTGTACATTTGCCCACAAAATAAACCACATCTTGCGCTATTCATTCTTTTGTGTAGAGATTTTGACCCAGTATCAGTCATTCTTTTAAACTTAAAAAGGCTTTTTATTATGGAAAATTTCAGAGACAACAAAGTAACAGTGCAGTGAGCTCCCACGTACTTACCCCCCCCCCACTTCTGCAATCCTAACGTTTTCTCTGCCCCTTTTCTATTTTCTAGCATGTGCACGTTTTACACATTAAAATAAATAGATTGAATCATGAAAATAAGTGGCACAGCCCTGCATGCCCTAGGGGCAGGCCCATGGTGCCACGCACGGGCCCAGGGCCCGGGAATCTTCTCGTCCAGTGGGCACCGCTTCCCTCTGCTGGACTCTGTGGGCAACTCTGTGTGTTGGGCGATGGTGGTACCCTCCAGCCTCTGTGTGGCTGAGCACCTCTGTCCCCTTTACTGTTAAGGGCATCGCTGGGAACGGGAATGGAGCTCTGTATTTAACAATCCTTCCCTTTCAGTATGTTAAACAGGGACAGGAATGGCTCAGGGCCCTTGGGACCTCACTGGCGGGTTTTCTTTAGTGTTTTCTGGTTTATGGCCTGACGACATCTTCAGAGACTCAGCGGTGACTGTTCTGTCCTGCTCACCAGTTTGGTGGTTTTCCTGGGGCTGGGTCCATGTGGTGCCTCCTGGCCCCTCCTGGATGTCATCCCCTCTGTGTGTTTAAAACTGCCTCTGGTTGCCCTGGGCTTCTTTTGTTACAGCGTCTGCTACGACGTTTTCAGGTTCAGGGACCTTTTTCCTCTGTGACGTCTCATCTGCCCTTCACCCTAGACAGCACGTTTTCACTTCGGACGTTGCAGTTTTACCCTGTAGAAGCAGGACTCGCCGTCTCTTCCCAGTCTCCACCTTTGTGAATACGGCAATGCAGCTATGACTCCTTCCTTAGTGGCTCTGTCTTCCCATCTAACGTCTGCATCAGTTGGGGTCACTGTGAGGTGATTTTTCTCTACACCATAGCTGGCATTTCCCCAGTGCTTGGCTTAGCCAGTAATTTTTTAAAAATATTTTTTAGTTGTAGTTGGACACAATACCTTTATTTATTTATTTATTTATTGCATATGTGGTGCTGAGGATCGAACCCAGGGCCTCGCACGTTAGGCAGGCAAACACTCTACCGCTGAGTCCCAGCCCCAGCCCCAACCAGTAAATTTTGATTGGACACCAGACTCTATGAGTTTTGGGTGCTGGACTTTTTTTTTTTTTTTTGCTGTAGATACTTTTGCACCTGGTGGAATACAGGGAAGTTGCACAGAAACTACTTGACCCTTTTGGGTCTCGCTTTTTTGGATCCATTGTGCAGGACCAGAGTAGTGCTTGGTCTAATTATTCCTGTTGACTGTGAAAGTTACCCAGTGTCCCGTGAATCCTGAGGTTTTCCTGTAGGGCTGGTGGAGATGACAACAGCTGTGAGTGAGCATGGCTGACCCCTAACCCTTTCAGGTCATCCTCTTCTTGGCCTCTGCAGACGTCCTCACGTGAATGTGCTGGTCGGTGGGTTCTCTGTGGACGTTGGAGGGGGTCCCCGGTAGACCTCGGTAGTTCTCACTGGGAAGCTCTGCAGTCTAGTGGCCTCCATCTCCCTGGATACTCATCTCCATCTGCAGCTCAGGGAATGCACCAGGCTTTGCTGTGCTCCTGTTCTGCACCCCGTCTGGAGCTGCATCGAGGCCACAAGATGGGGCCGTCTCTCAGGGATCACCAACCTGAGTTGCCGAAATCTGGTGTCTTGGAAGTTGTGTTTTTTTAATCCAGTTGTGGTTTCAGGCAGGAGCATAAATCTATTCCCTGTTACTCCATCTTGCCCAAAAGCAGAGTCTAGGGTCCCCTTATTTATGTCAAATAAGGCTATTAACACGTTTATATTTCTGTATTTCTTTCTGATGCCAGCAAATAAAAGTGTGTGAGATCTACATGTTAGTAAGAAAACGCAAAAAGGCATAGGTAGCAAGACTCTTTGTGTATAATTATTTAATACAGGTAAATAAAAGCAGCTAGACAGGTGTGATATTTTGAGACATCAAAAACCAAATGCAGACAGCTGCTCTGGATCCATTCTAGCCTCTTCCAGGAGTGTGGGCTCTCTGGAAAGATCTCCACTGCCGAAGAAAGAAGAGTGGCTTCCTGAAGCATTCAACAGGAATGTGCGGAACTGCCTCAAACCTCCTCTGCGCTTGCAGCCTGCGCCTTCTCTCTCTGTCTGCTTCTCGAATTGCAATATCTGGAGCTGGGTTTAAAGTTACAAATAAGGCTATTAACATGTTTATGTCAGTAGCTGAACATTTGGTTTCACTTAAGGGTCCCTGTTTAAGTCAAATACTAATAGGATAGAATAACACAGCATTTCAAAATGTTCTTATTTCAAAACCAAAGCAACCGTCTTTTGAAGACTCAACTTTCCTAGTTCTGTTTTTACCAGACGCTGAAGAACAGGGAAACCAAACCAGTGCCTCAGAAATGTGCCCCTGACCACAACTCCATGTGGGTGGACCCACGTTCAAGTCAGTTCCTGGAAAAGGAAGGCTTAGGAGCCACATTTAACTATTTAACCTCTGTCGGGCGGCTCTTGGTCTGTTGGTCTGTCCCTCTCCTCTGGAGGTACTGGGGGTGGCCCGGATGTCTTGGTTCTCCTCCTGGCGCTCTCTGGGTCCCTGCTGGCCTGCCCTGGTTTTCCAGAGGCCCCTCTCTGGCTCCTTACTCTTCCCAGCTGTGTCCACAAGGATGCATCTCCTGGGCTCTTTCCACGGTGGCCTGGTCAGGCTGCTGGGAGGAGGCTCTGAGAGCTTTCCCTAGGAGACGCCAGTCTCGGGGCAGACCTCTGTTATGTGGCCCAAAAATAGCTCCCGGGCCTGCTTCACTTCTGTGTGATCATGGATCATTATTTTCTGTGTCTGTGCTGATTGTTTTGGGGTTTTAATGCCATGATACTTTTTAGAGTCATAAAATGCTTTGGGGATTTATGTGCTAGAGAAGGGCTACCGGATAGAGATCTAATGTGACTCACATATGTAGTCGTATTTATTTATTTATTTTTAATTTTTGGTACTGGAGATTGAACTCATGGTACCACTGAGCTACATCTTCAGTATTTTTTTCTTTTCTTTTCTTTCTTTCTTTCTTCTTCTTCTTAAAAAAACAACAAAAAAAAAAACCAAGGTCTTGTTAAGTTACTATGGTCTCTCTCAGTTGCCGAGACTGGCCTTGAACTTGTGATCCTCCTGTCTCGACCTCCTGAGTTGCTGGGGTTCCAGGCAGGTGCCACTGTGCCCAGCTAACACTTAAGTAATTGAAAATGACATATTAGCTACTTCTGAAAAAGTGAAAAGAAACTGGTGAAAGTTATTCTAATAATATACTTTTAAAACTCAATATATTCAAGATAGTGTCATTTCAACATGGAATCTGCTGTAAGAGCTTCAATGTCCCCCACGGGTCTGTGCATGGAGGACTTGATACCCAGGGTGTCACTGTTGGGAGGTCCGGAGGTCGTTGAGGCTGTGCCCTCTAAAGGGGTGTGGAACTCCAGTTTCTTCCTGTTCTTGCTCTTGTTTCCTGGCCATGAAGTGAGTTGTTTTCTCTGTCATGTGATCCCCACCATTGCCCTCTGGCATCCCTGCCGGACCCAAAGCAAGGGTCCACCCTAGACATTGACTAAATAAATCTTTTATAAGTTAATCAATCATCTCAGGTGTTTTGTTATAGTATCAGAAAGCTAATACAGAACAAATTAAAACTTAATGTGATATTTGTATCTTTTTTCCCTCTGTGGCACTGGGGATCACATCTAGGGTCTCACTCATGCCAGGTAGGGACTCTACTGCTGAGCTACGGCCCAGACCCGGCATCCTTCTTTTTTTTTACACTAAGTCCTCAGTGTCTGGGGAATTTACACCTATAGAGCGCCTCATTTTGGACCAGCTCCATCTTCAGTGCTCAACAGCCACGTGTGACTGGCAGCTAGCAGACACCACAGTTCTAGGGGTTGGGATTTGACCAACAGGAAAATAAAATGCCATAGCAAAGTTACGGACATTTCTTTAGGGCAAGTGGGGTTCTATGGTAACTTTCACAGGAGAAGATATTGCACAGGAAGACGTGCATTCCTTGGTAAGGTGGGTTCTTTTAAGAATCATACACAAAGCTGGGACGATGATGGGGTTGCAATGACAGCACTCACTACTGGTTCAAAAACACCAGTTACGTCTGTCATCAGGGACCATGGCAGGGCTGGGATCAGGAACACAGGAGCATTTCCCACCTCCCCGCGCGTTGCTGTCTCTGGAGGGACAGAAATTGATCAGAGCCACACAAACAGCTTGGCTGCAGAGCAAAGGTAGCCAGGGGTGAGAGCAGGACCTAGCGCTTGACTTAGTGTGGAGTTTAGGGAAAAATTCCTGGGGGGAGGATTTTGAGCTGAGATTCAGAAGATGTGTAAGTGCTTACAGCCAAAGGGGGGGCACATCCGAGGAGAAAGAAGGGTAAGTAAAGGCAGCGGGAAGCGAAGGATCTGAGGGAGACCCCTGGACCCAGATCCAGAGACAGGTGCAGAAGACGCAGGCAAGGGCCCAGCGCCAGACAGGCTGCGGGTGTCGGCCTGGTCCCCTCTCTCTGGGGAGGCCAAGCAGCACACTTGTGAGAACTTGGTGGCCCACATGACAGTGGTGGCCATAGAGATGGAGAGAAGCAGACAGCCTCAAGAAAGGCAGGAAGGTAAGAGAGACAGGGCTTTGGCAGAGGGAGAGGGATGGTTTCCACCATCACACTAGAACAAGCATAAGGAAGACCAGGCATGGAGAAGAAGATCCCATAGGGGTTAGGGCCCAAGCGACATCCTGGTGGAAATGTCAGGGAGTGCACGAGTTAGTGTTTCTCTCCTGGGACAAAACACCCAAGGCTGGACACTTTATAAATAAAAGAGGATCATTTAGCACACAGCGTTGGAGGTTGAAAGTCCAAACAGTATGGCGCTGGCTCTAGTGAAGGCCCCCTGGCTGTGTCACATCCTGGCAGACGGCACTAAGGGGGAAGCTCAGGTGAGAGGGAGATCACAAGTTGTTAAGGAAGTCAGCCCAGGGGCACCGGCTCCCTCTTCTAAAACAACCCAACTTGTGGGAACTAACTCAGGGTCCGGTGAGAGCTCCTTCATTCCTCCTGGGAGAACACCCATTGGCCTCACTGCTTCCCACTGAGTCCCGCCTCTTGAAGGGCCCCCACCTCCTACACCTCCACATTGGACACTGAGCTCCAACACACAAACTCCTGGTGGACAAGCCACTATGAACCATGGCAGGGAGGCAGCTGGATATGAGGGTCTGGAGCTCAGAGGAGAGGTCGGACCTTGGCAGCCTTAGTTGGACTGCATTCTGTGGGCCCCAGCCTCCTGGCTCCGGGGTGGCTATGTCCAAGCACTTGCCCCCACTGGCCCAAGGCCTTCTCCCTCTGCTTCAGCACAGCCCCTTACCTCTCCTTTAGATTCCAGGGGGACTGTGGCTCCCTAGGGGGACTTCCCCAAGCTCCTGTGCAGTGGCCCTTGAAGTACCATTGCCTGACCTTTCTGGTATTTGGAGTTGTTGCCAAGAGCAGTTTTGCATTTATTGGAATCCTTATTTGATTGACAACTGTCTCTGTCACTAGAATGGAAGAACAGCTACAAATATTTCTTTCCTTTCCAAATAGACTTTTTTATGTTCAAGAGCAATTTCAGGTTCAGAGAAAAATTGAGCAGGAAGTCCAGGGAATTCCCATCTGCTCCTCTCTCCACCATACACACAACAGCCCCCACTCACACATCTGCCACCAGAGAGCTGCATTTGTTACAGCCACACACCGTTGTCACCCAACATCTGCGGCTCACATCAGGGTGTTGCGAGCTTGCACAGATGCATGATGACATCGTAGCATGCATTGTCACATTGTGCAGAGTAGTTTCAAGGCCCCTGAGCCCCCTGTGCTCTGCCCAGCCACCCTTCTCTCTCTCCGGATGCGTGGTAACCGGCCATCTTCCAAACGTCCCCATAGTTCTGCCTCTTCCAGATGCCATACAGGGGGCCTCCTGTAGGAGGCACCCTTTCCGACTGGCTTTTTCTGCTGAGAAGTATGTGTTTAAGTTTCCTGCAGGTCTTCATGACTTGAGGGGGGTCTTCTGCCATGTGGAATGTGCACTGCTGGCTTCCTTGCTGCCGAATTAAGGGTTTGTTGTGTTTCTCCCCGTATTTTTGCTTACACTGGGCCCACGGTCCCGGAGCACGCGAGCAGGAGCCCGTCACTGCTGCCTCAGTGGACAAAGCAAAAGCACAGTGGCCGATCACTGAGCTGTGGAAAGACCTCAGCGATCTACAGGAAGCGTGTAGGAGTGCCCTGAGAGGCCACCAGGACCAAGACCCGGGGCCCCCCTCAGTTAAGGGTTGGGGAGAAGAAACTACCAACGGCCACTGAACCTGGGGGATAAGGCCCAACTTCATCTGAGATGTACAGATGGAAGCCACCACAGGTGTCATTGCACACCCACAGGGTGCCAGGGTCTTCAGGGGACGGTCAGCGCCCAGGGTTTAGGGGACGCAAAGCTGCGGGAACACTCATCCCCTCAGTGTGCAGCAGGGAAGGTCTGCAGGCCACAGTGAGAGTCGGGAAGAACCAAGCAGCGAGGGTTCACTCCTAGACGTGGATATTCGGGTCACCATTTCATAGAAACCTGTCACACATTTTGAATACTGGTGCTTTAGCCTGGAACCTGACATATCATCAGGAGGACACTTGATGGACATGGAAGGATAAAAACATTTTGGAAAAGCTTTAGGATATCCAGCCAGTCGTGGTGGTGGCAAGCACCTGGGCACAGCTATGCTCTGTTGCCCTTCTTACCAAGGTGAGTGTGGCTCTCCGAGAGGTGATTGCAACATGCAAAGGAAATGGCTACTGGGTCTCAACTCTTACTCAAGGTTCATCACTGTTGGTGAATGTTAAGCAGCTCTCAGCTGGGCGTAGGTGGTGCTAAGAAATGCCACGGTGGTTCCCAGCCTGAAACAGGGTGGAAGTGGAATGCTGTCCCTTGGAGCTGGCCAGCTTCTCATAAGCTCTCCCCACTCCCTGGACAGAGGCCCTTGGTGGACCTGCGTTGAATAGCCCTGTCACACCCTGGAGGAAGGAACTCAGTGGAGCAGAGGGAAGCCAGAGTTCTAATCTCAAGGAGCTGCCGGTAGTGTCCTCCTGTTTCTAACAGAGTGACCTGCCAGTGATCACACCCTCTGAACGTCATTCTCTTCATGGAACTATGTGGAGCATCCTTGCTTTGCTGGCCAGGACGACGACCTCACATATTTGAAAGCACAGGCCACGTGGTAGACGCCAACAAAAATTCTTGTCCCTTTCATCCTAACGGAGAAGTGAGGAAAAAACAAAATACGATACACTCTGTATTTTTTCAATGACGTTTCTGTTACTAGAGTTGGTGAGGATGTAGTATGTGCAGTGGCCCAGTCTAGTGATGAGTGATCCGACAGCGGGGACTTGATGCTGCTCTCCAGAGGTGGCCTGAGGGCGGGTCCCGGCCGGGCAAAGCGAGAGGTGAATCTGAAGCTTTATTGCATCAGCGTCAGGTCGTCCATTAGGTCCAGAGGGCAGGAGGCCCTTCCGACGGGAGACCTAGTGGTCATCGTCCCAACCAAATGGGCTTCCCCTGTGTGTCAGCTGTTGCATGACGGTGACCAAATTATCTGGCAAGAACAGCTCCGAGAGGAAAAGCTTTCCTGGGGCTCAGGGCTTCGGAGGTTCCTATGCAGATGGCCAACCCCGCTGCTCTGGGCTGAGGCAGCACAGCATGGTGGAGGGGCCCAGCAGAAGACAGCTGCTCAGCTCAGGCCACCAGGAAGCAGGGTCAGGGAGGGAGAGGCAGCAGGGCTCTCCAGGGGCCCACCTCCTCCAGCCACGCCAAGCAGGATGGGCTGCCGAGGTCACGTGCTCACAGCGCAATCACCAGCAGGAGTTGACTGGGGACCCCCGTGTCCACTCCGTGCCACGTGGTCATGCGTATGTTTACACTGGCACGTCCACCACGAAACAGTGGAAGGGCACAGCATCGCCCTTCCAGTGTCCTTGCCAGCAGGTCAAGCCCTTGTCTCTGGAGAAGAGACACCATGGCAAGCCACGCTGTGGAGCCCTCTTGGAGCAAACTGTGTTTCAGAGTCTCAGATGATCCCCAAGGCACAGGCTGTCCTGGATGAAAGAGAGTCAGAGATGACGGCCAGGTGCAGCCGTGCTCTGTGACTGATGACTGCGTCTGGGCTCCACCGCGACAGCCAAGCAACTCTCAAGGCCAACATGGACCCTGCTCTGCCGAAGTGCTGAGGGTTTGAGTGGTATTGCTGGTGGGAGCTCCTGGAGGCACATGCTGGAGAACTGGGGGTAAACTGTGGTCAGAACACTGCTTTCAGGTGGTTCTAACAAAAATGTATGCAGGCGTTTTATGTAAAAAAAATATACATATATTATATACCTACTGAGAGAGAATGAGGAGAAAGGAAGGAACACAGAGAGAAAGAGAGGAAGCAAATCATTATCAGGTGGTGAATGTGTGTCTGTGTGGTATATTCTATTCTTTCAGCTCTTCCATAGCTCAGATTTTTTTTTAAAGATAAAATATTTGGGGCAGCTGGGTGTGTGGTGATGCACACCTGTAATCCCAGTAGCTGGGGAGGCTGAGGCAGGAGAATCGCAGGTTCAAAGCCAGGCTCAGCAACTTAGTGAGACACTTAGCAACTCAGTGAGACCCTGTCTCTAAATAAAATATAAAAATGGGGGCTGGGGATGTGGCTCAAGCGGTAGTGTGCTCACCTGGCATGCATGCGGCCCGGGTTCGATCCTCAGCACCACATACAAACAAAGATGTTGTGTCCACCGATAACTAAAAAATAAATATTAAAACATTCTCTCTCTCTCTCTCTCTCTCTCTCTCTCTCTCTCACTCTCTCTTAAAAAAAAATATATATATATATATAAATGGCTGGGGACGGGGCTCACTGGTTAAGCACCCCTGGGTTCAATCCCTGGCACCAAAAAAACAATCGTGCAAACCTGCAGCATGACCTCCAGTACCATCCCCCCTCCCAGTTCCATCCCCCCTCCAGGGACATTGCCCTCTGGCAGCAGCCCCTTGGCAACACCACCAGCACTGGTCAGCAGATTTCTGTGAGTCCACATGAGGTTGAAGGTGGTACAAAGTTTGTCACAAAGGAAGTCCTGGAGCCGGTAGCCTCTCATCTGGATCAGACCCCTGGATTTCCTGTACCTTCCCCCAGTGTGGGAATCGGAACTGGACGGAGAGTCATGGTCTCCAGTGACGACCGACATAGAGATTCCATCTGCTGTCTTACTTACATAATTTAAAATGTCATTCTTACCTCAAAGAGGAAGGAATTTATTATCTCAGGGTAAAGTTTTTTTTTAAAAATGGACTCTATTCTGTCATGTGAACACATGCCCTCTCTCCCCCCTCCCTCCTCCATGAATGTAAATATTTACAGTGTATGACGTATTTGGAAATGTGTGTGTGTGTGTGTATACATATATTGGAATGAGGAAATTGACCTAATTAACATACACAAGATTACACAGACATTTTCTGTTGTAAGAGCATTTAAAATCTACTCAGCAGGGCTGGGCATGGGGTCCTGGGTTCCATCCCCACCACTACCGTCCCCCCTAACACACATGCACTCGGCATCCTCAGCAGTTTTCAAGCACACGCCTTGCTGTTAAGGGCGGTCACATGCACAGCTCATCTCAAACACCTTGCTCTTGTACCATGGTGAACAAAGAAGGTGGTGGCAGCTAAGGATAAGCACCAGGACCCACTGCTCCCCATAGGAAACCACAGGGCAAATGCCCCCGGGGTGGCCACGGGCCTCAGCTTGAGCCTCCAGGGAGAAAGAGCTAAATCCCTACCTTAGGATCCCGGTGCTCTGCCATGGGCACTCCTGGCTGGTGCTTTGTGTTTTGGAGCACGTCAGGAAGTGTGACCCCTCAAATGAGGTGAGGTGTGAATACAGGAAGGAGTGAGGGGGCCAGCCCTCCCCTCCTGTCCGAAGCTTCTCAGTGCTGGCAGGTGCCCCCACATTTCCCCTACTCATCTCCAGGTCCCACAGTCTCTCCCGTGTCCTGCCCAAGCTCCTGGATGGCCACTGGATTTGTTCAGTATTTCTCCAGCCACCCTTGGGTGCTGGGCTGGCGCCACGCTGGCGCTCCTGGGCCCCTGCTCTGAACAGCAGCCTGGATGAGTTATAGAGACGGAGGTTCTTCAGCTCGCCACTCTGGTCCCAGGTTGCAGAGCTGGGTCTGGTGGTGGCCGCCTCACGACAGTCCCGAGGCTGTGCTCATGAGGACAGAGGCAGGGAGCATGCCAGTGTCTTCTGATAGCTCCCTCCTCTTATTAGGCCACCAGGATTTGGTCATTGGGGTCCCTCCTGTGACCCATCCCGATCACTCCCAGAGGCCCTACTTCTGGACTTCTCACCTCACGGTGGGGGCCAAATCCCACCGTGTGAGAACTGGGCAGGCACAGCCCTGCCCAGACCACAGCACCGTTGAGGCCGGTCCTGTGTGGCAACCTGCAGGAAGGAAATGTGTCAGCAGATCCTGGAGATTTCCGAGGGTCCAGGGGGAGGATATGGCTGCTCTCACGAGAGGGGAGACCAGGGCTGCAGGGTTGCCAGGAATGACCACCGTCCCCCCGTGAGCAGTGGTCAAGCCTGTCCCTCTCTACCAGTTGGCTTCCACCTGCCACCTGTGGCTGACCCCCAGCATCTGATTCTACTGAAGTCCGAAGCACAGGGACACTAAGTGGAACCCAGGCCATACTCCTGCAAGACTTCCGCTGGTCTCTCTCCAGCCAGACCTCTCCCCTTGTCCACCTGAGGCCACCATAATAGTGGCTGCAGAGTTGGTGGCCTGATCCACAGCTGCCCCTCACCCTCTTCTGGGTGGTGCATGTAACCCATGCATCAGGGAAAGGGTCTCAGTGGGTCTTTCTACAGAGGCGTCTGCCAGAGGGTGCTTGTACCTATGACACTATAATCCAGCAATAGAGATAAAGGGGAAACGGGGTCACCCTTTGGATGAACTCCTCTGGGGGTGCCAGTTAGCCCAACCGATGCCTGTGAAGATCCAAACTCTCCCAGCTGTGGGAGGAGGGAGGACTCTGCTCCTCCCTCTCCTGCCCCTCCTCCTCCCTCTCAATCCCCTTCCTCTGTTCACTGATCTCTTTTCTATTTTCATGAGGATCCCTCCTCCCTCCCCCTGATTCTGAGAAAACCTTCAGCCCTTGACTAAGTCTGGCCTATTTCACTTAGTTCCATCCATTTACCAGCAAATGCCACAGTTTCATTCTTCTTTATGGGTGAGTAGAACTCCACTGTCTATCTATACTCCATTTTCTTGATCCTTTTGACTGTCGATGGCTACCTGGCCACTGTCGACTGCACAGCTGTGAACATGGGTGTGGCTGCACCTTTCCCAAAAGAAAAGGTGAATTCGTCCCACCAGGCAGGAGAGCCACGCCCTCAAATGGTAGACTCAGATGCACCCAGTGCCAGGGAAGGCCTGGGCCATCTCTTCCTCCCTGAGGTTTCCAGATGCATTGCTCTGGGAGGTACCAGCAAGGGCCAGGCCACCCCAGGGAGTGGGAGACCGCCTCAGCCTCCTCTTGCCCAGCTTCCTCCTCAGCATTTGGAGGAAGCCAATGGCGAAGCCAAAGTCTAACCATGCAGACAGGACTGCCCCAGGGGGAAGCAGGGGAGTCCTCTCAGGCAGGCAGGAGAGCATCTGTGGGCAGCAAGTGCAGGGAGAAGGCAGGGAGGGCCCAGGAAGAAGTCTGCAAATGACACGTGAGGACCACTCGGGTTGAGACCAGTGTTCTCAGACATCACTGTAGAGCATCACCAGACGGTGCGTCCAAGCACACACCCTGGTTTCTAGGTCAGTGGTCTGGGCAGGAGCTTGAGAACTTGGATTTATAGCAATCTTCCACATAATACTTGTATTGCTAGTGCAAGGATATGCTTTGAGAACCACTGCTTTGGAGACTGGATGATTTGGGACTTCAACAAAAGTACAGAGGTAAGAAAGAAGATTAAGTTGGTGCAGGCAAGAGGGTAAGTACAAGTTCATAGAACACTGAATGCTGAAGAATTCCGACTTTATTTGGATAGACAATGGAAAGCCATACAAGGTTTGTGAGCGGAAGAATGGAATTTAAAAATGTAACCCATGCTGGGCACGGTGGTGCACACTGTAATCCCAGCAGCTCATGAGGCTGAGACAGGAGGATGGCAAATTCATAGTCAGCCTCAGCAGCTTAGCGAGGCTCCACATAACTGAGCAAGGCCCTCTCACTCAATAAAATATCAAAAAGGAGTGGGGATGTGGATCAGTGGTTAAGCACCTCTGGGCTCAATCCCCAGGAGCAAAGAAAAACAAAAACAAACAAACAAACAAAAAAAAAAACAAACACATGAACAGGAAGTAAGTGCTGGTATGTGCCTCACCCTGAGTGAAACTGGAGTCGTTATGCTAACTGAGAGAAGCCAGACCCAAAAGGCCACACATCATATGATTCCATTTATGTGGAATACCTAGAGTCAGCAACCCACAGAGACAGAGAGCAGACTCGTGGCTGCCAGGGGTTGGAGGGGGCGGGGAGCGACCGCACACGGTATGAAGTTTCCTTTTCGGGTGATGAAAATGTTCTGGAACTCGATGGGGATGATAATTGCACAACTCTGAGTGCAAGCGGTGTTACCCTGTTGTGTGCCTTTGAGTGCAATAAAAGAAACATCCTTTACAACATTTGCTTATAGCACAGGAGACACACCTGCGTGACTTCCCTGCTGGGAGACAGGTGGAGAATGCCCACAGCCCTGTGGGGGTCTCAACTTTTTATGCAGAAAAAAATGAGCAGAGCTATCTTATGCAACAAATGTTAGTTCTCCTCTCTCTGTTGGATTGTAAAAATAATGTGAGTTCCTTCCTACCAGACTTCGTAATTTTCAACCAGTTACCAGATATTACTTATATAATTTTGAAAAATGTTTTAAGACAGCCAGGAAAAGGAGTGAACCAACTTTGGTGCAATAACTTCACCAAGCGTATCGGAGCGCTGGGCTGGGCTGGGCTGGGGCTCAGTGGGACAGCGCTTGCCTAACATGTGTGAGGCCCTGGGTCCGATCCTCAGCACCACCAAAAATAAATAAATAAGATAAAGGTATGGTTACAACTACAACTAAAAAATATGTTAAAAGAAAGAGGAAAAAAAGGATAATCAAGCCTGCGCATGGAACCGGACTGTGACAGACCTGGGGACCTGAGGGGGGGACAGGGTGGCAGTGCCGGGTGGCTCTTGGGTTCCAGCCTTTCCTGCTCATTTCCCTTGGTTTTCTTATTTTGTCCCCGGTCAGCTCCTCCCAGGGATCCTGTTCTGCCATTCGTTCCAACAGAGCTCACTGAGCATCTGCTCTGCGCTCCGGGGCACTTCCGGGCACTGGGACCCACGGCCTTGCTTCTCTGGCCCTGGGCTGGTTAATGCCAGGCTCTGTATTCCCTCCCTCCCTCAACTTCTGGACATACCTGTTCTCCACTCCTGGCCTGGACTGCGGCCCCCCATCTCTGTTCTCCACTCCTGGCCTGGGCTGTGGCCCCCCACCTCTGTTTTCCACTCCTGGCCTGGGCTGCGGCCCGTCTCTGTTCTCCTAGATGATGAGGAAGCCGGGCTTTTCGTTTTCTTTCTCTGGATCCTGACCCTGAGGTGGCTAGGTGCTGCCGTCCAGCCAGGACAGGCACCCTGACAGTGGGTTCAGGGGAACCCTACCATGGCAAGTCCCCCAGGGTCCCCAGCCCCTGCTCTTTGGCCTGCTGTGCCAGTCCCTCAGCTCTTACCTCTGCTTCCTGGCCAATTCTGTTGCCTTTTGGTCACTAGCATAAACTTCATGGGCGCATCTTCTCTGCTTTCTATCTGGATCCATCATCCCCAGCTTCTGGATTTTTCTGTCATGACTGCCTTCTCCTTGCAACATGAATGTGACTCAAACCGTCCTCCTGAGCTCCCATTGTGACCACAGCAACAGGAGGCTGGGAGACAGACCACCTCCTGACAGGGCTGTGGCCACAGGCGGCTCTGACTGGCTCCCGAGGCCGGGGCTGCTGGTGGACCTTTGCCTGGCTCATATCTGGGGAACAGAGGCAGACCAGACTGTGTGTACACTGGGTAGTGGACGCAGGGCAAAGGAAGCATGATTTGAATAGTGTTTAGTTGGGGTTCTGCAGAGAAACCCAAGTCAGTAGGAGGTGGAGGGTCGGGTTGGGTTTAGAATAATGGACGCTGGCAGGCCAGAGGCCCAGGGAAGAACCAGGGATTCATCCTGAGTCTGAGGGTTGCCCACCACAGGATTCTCTTGGGGAAGGTCTGCCTTTTCCTCCTGAGGCCGTTAACAGATTGCATGGGGCCCACACTTCATACTCTAATCAGAGTCTGCTCATATCACTGCAGATCTCAGCTAAACCCTTTTCAGAAATGTCTAGAATGATGTTTGACCACATATCTATTTACTGTGGCCTCACCAAGTGCATACGTACAATTAACTATCGCACATAGTATCGCTGGGCTATTTTCTCTTTAGGGCTGTTAAGAACTCTGGGGCATTGAGAATACATAGTTGAGTGGGAAATGTGGTTCACGACATGGCCTCTTGAGGTGGGTGACTATTTATTACTTTTACTCCTCAGGAGATATTCCTCCCCCTGCTGAAACACCGGGGCGTTCGTGGGGCTCTTCTGCCTCCCTGATGCCAACCCGTCTGCTCACTCTCTGTGGCCGGCTCTGGTATTCCATCTCCATCCCTGATCGGCACTTTTACCTGCATTTTCCTGCCATCACATCAACCTAAGAATGAACTAAAGTTAGCTACCATGATGGGTAGCTGTGCCCATGCCTCTTGGATCTCTGGGCTTGAACCCTGGCTGTGGCCCATCAAGGATGACCTTTGAAGGGACTCTGCCTCAGTTTTAAGAGGAATAGCACCTGCCACTAGGCTGGGAGAGAACAGAGAACAGCGACCTCCTGATGCAAGACACTGGCAGGGTGGGCTCAGTGCATGCAGCTCTTAGTGTGGCCACAATAGAGGCTCAGTGTGTGCAGCTCTTAGTGTGGCCACAATTGAGGCTCAGTGTGTGTGAGCTCCTAGTGTGGCCACAACTGAGGCTCAGTGCATATAGCTCTTAGTGTGGCCACCACTGGGGCCCAGTGTGCGCAGCTCCTAGTGTGGCCACCACTGGGGCCCAGTGTGCGCAGCTCCTAGTGTGGCCACAATTGGAGCTCAGCGTGTGCAGCTCCTATTGTGGCCACCACTGGGGCCCAGTGTGGGCAGCTCCTAGTGTGGCCACCACTGGGGCCCAGTGTGCGCAGCTCCTAGTGTGGCCAGGAGTTCTTGCTCCCGGATGTTCATCTTCAGGAGAAGGGTCCCCAGGTGTCCTTCCTTCCCCTCCTTTTCCTCTACAGGGAAGCTGAGAGCTTTCAGAGTCTTTATCCCTCCAAACCTAGAATTAAACTTGTAAAGACGAGTATAAATTTGCTCAAGGAGGAAAAAAATAAAATAAAGATCATATTAGAGAAAAGACGTGTGAAGGCAGCCACATGACAGAGCAAGGCTGTGAGGATTCTCAGTAGAGAAAGAAAGTGTGGCTCTGACCAGCCAGGTGACCCTGTGAGTGGGAGACCCGCACTCCCCTCCCGGTCCCCTTCGCCTTGAGCTTTAGGTTTTACAGCTTGGCCCCTTTATGAGTGGAAAGCCCTGACTTGATGCTTCCTGTTTTTGCTTGGGCGTGGAATTGCACACTTCCTTCATGTGTGCAAGTCCTGCTTGTGAATGGCCTATTGTGGTCTGTTTATTTTTTTCCCAATGGATCTTAGTAGTTTTATAAAAATAATTTCTATTAGGTTTTTCCGAATAAGATCATTAACTGAGTCATATTTATGCCAAATATTCTCTTAGACTATGGTTTAAAGTTTGTGTCTGACGTTTCCTCCGTGAAGCAGGTGTTAATGGCCCCATCAGCTCTTCTTGTGATTTCTGGATATAAATGTGCATCTCCCTGCCCTCCACTCAGAGAACTAGAGCCAGGGCCTCTCCACATTGTCAGCATCCCACTTTTGAACACGCTGCCAGCAGAACCAAGGAAGCCCCTAAGCCCGCTTGGAGCCATCTGCAAACAGTGTCCTGCAGGTTTCTCCACACAGTGCAGCCAGACTGCAGCCTGCCTCACCCCGAGTAGCTGAGTCTTGGCCAATCACAACCGTTCAGCTCAGACAGCCACCGTGCAACCAGCATAACTGTGTGTAGGTGGGGCAGGCACCAGGGAGTGGTCACCGGGGTGTGCCCTTGGGGATTACGTTTTTTGTCCCTGCTCCTGGCTCCCATGTCTCTCCCTCTCTCCTTCCTGGATGCCATGGGCTGAGTAGCTTTCCCCTCCACACCCTTCAGCTACCATCTTCTGCCTTATTTCAGGCCCGGAGCAAGGGAGTCTGTGCACCACGAGCTGAGGCCTCAAAAGCATGAGCCAAAATAAACTTGTTCCTCCCCAAGTTGTTCTTGTCAGGTGTTTTGGTCCCTGTGACTAACACAGATGGGATACCGCCTGATTTGTGAATCCCTAATAAAAGTCAATTATATCCTTTAACCAAATTTGTTAACATCTTGTTTTTAACAATAATAACCACAGTGACAGGAACAAACTTTTCTCAAGAGTTCCAAGGTAGCTGGAGCCTTAGGGGAACTTGGTCAGCCATTAAATACTTGGCACTTGGAGATTCTTGGTGCAGCACAGTAGTTCGAGATTGTAAAAGGCACTTCACATTCAGGAGCCTTCGTGTGAGGCGCTTGCTAGCCTGGGAGGCCTTGGGAATTCAGGCAGAGTTCACATATGCAGGCACGCTCTCTCTTACACAGGTGCACATGCACTGTCACACATATACCCCCACACTTTTGCACGCTCACACTATTGCCCACTCTTATGCAACGCTTCCATACACACAAACACACACACACACACACACACACACACACACACACACACATTCTCACGGCCCCTCCAGCATGTGCCAGAGAGGCTCTGTCTCTGGCCACTTGTCATCCTGAGGGCTTGCTCTCCATGCGGGGCTGGTTTTGATTGCATTCACGTTTCTTGGATTCTGGAAGCTACACTCACTTCCTTAATGAAGAGTAACAAAAACGAAGCAAGGACATGGAGACTCTGACGTCTGGCTGCACAGTATAACTGCCTGACTGTCTGCGCTTCCTCTGTGGGCTGCAGGCCAGCGGTGTCCTCTTTCTCACCTGGTTCTGTGCCAGTGTCTAGCACAGTTGGCACCTGCTCTTTGCTGAATAGTGGCGGGACCATGAAGAGCAGAGGCTCCTCACAGACATCTGTTGCCAGCGAGAAAATTAAGTTAGCTTTAAGTTTGATACTAAATAATGCTAAAGCACGACAAATATGAAATATGACCTCTCAAGAAAACAAATCCGGGGCTGGGGATGTGGCTCAAGCAGTAGCGCGCTCGCCCGGCATGCGTGCGGCCCGGGTTCGATCCTCAGCACCACATACCAACAAGGATGTTGTGTCCGCCGAGAACTAAAATAAATAAATATTCAAAAAAATTTCTCTCTCTCTCTCCTCTCTCACTCTCTCTTTAAAAAAAAAAAAAAGAAAAAGAAAACACATCCTCCATAGTATTACTCTGAGAAATTGCAAAAGTCCCACGACTAGCCAGAAAGGATAGGTCATTGATGGCCTAAGACACAAATCCCAGGTGGTGTTGACGTGGGTGGGCGTCAGTGTCATTTAATTTCCCAGTATTACAGTAAACAAGGGTAGGAAAAAGACAAAGTCAGGGGCCTCCACATAAGACGGACCCCTTAGGTTAAGGGAGCAAAGCCTCTCGGGGTGAATGACACAGCCAAGCTGGCTATCAATCTTTATTTTATTTTAGCCATACTGTGGGTTGAACCCAGGGGTGCTCTACCACTGAGCTACATTCCCAGCCATTAACTTATTTATTTTTTTTGAAACAAGGTCTCCCTAAGTTGCCCAGGCTGGCCTTGAACTTGCTGTCCTCCTCCCTCTGATTCCCACGGTGGGTGTGAGCCACCCATCTGGCTAGCTTTCAGTCTTATGAGGGGGTGTGTTAACAGACATTCCAGAAATTTAGGAGTTCAAAAGTGGGCCAGCCTTCAAGGCTACTGAATTGAGATAACATCCCTAGAGACAGAGGTTGGAAAGTCAGCGCGGCCTTCAAAGACTGTGTGGTCAGCAGAGACACCAAGAAGCTGGGCCAGGAAGACAAGGTCATGGAGACAGGACAACTGTCCTCCCTGTTCTGAGAATCATGTCAGGGACTCTCCCAGATGATAAGGGGCATATCCAGCTGGTGAGAGGCCGGTGCGTGGCCAGGATAGCCACCCTAATAACCTAAGTTCTTTTTATCAGCATAGTAGAAAGCTCACTGTGAGACACTCAGGTTGGTGATGAGCCAAGCATCACGGTGAGGGGCGTGGGGAAGAACGCCCAACTCAAACCCCAACTCTCCCTGCAAAGGCGTGGAGACAGTCCCCCACCCCATGGCACAGATCTATGAGCTGTGCACCCTGGTCCTGTCTGAGGGGGCCTGGGGCTCCTGTCCCTGGATGGTCTCATGCATGTGAGGATCCGAGCTGAGTCTTGTCCGCCCCACTTGTGCCTTTACCTTATTCTTCTGGTAGAGCGCACAGGAACCTGCCGGGGTGTCAGGACCAGCTGGTTGTGTGCGACCACTGCTTTGGGGAAGCGGTCAAGACTGAATCAACCCATCCCCCTTCCATGGGCAGTGCTAATTCAGATCTCTTATTTTATTCTTCTTAACCCAGTGCTTTCAGTTTAACCAGGGATTTGAAGACAGCGAGGCGGCGTGCAGAGGTGTCTGAGGAGGCCCCTTGGAGGAGGCTGGCACAGGCTGCGCAGTGGTAGGACATTGCGCAGGACAGGTCATCGATGGCCTAAGACACAAACCCCAGGAAGGTGCAGCAGGAAAAGTTCGCACTAGCACCTGGCACCGATTCTCTGTGAGACACAGCCAGGTCTCCTTGTCTTGCATGGGGATGGCCCACGTGTCCTAGAACTGAGCCCCATGTGTGGCATCCTCCTACCTCCCAGCCCTCTCCTGCCTGAGGTTCCCTGGGACACTCCTCTGCCACAGGTGGAGGCTCCACAGTCCCGCAGCTGCCCAGCACTCTCTGCTGTCCCGAGACTGTGGGCAAACTGTGGGGTTTGCGCACCTTGGCCTTTCTTTTCCTTATTTATCCATTTTCGGCGCCAGGGATGGAAGCCAGGGCATGGGTGTGCTGGGCACGCACTGTACCACTGGGCTGCACACCAGCCTGTGCTTTGACCCTGAACAGGATCCACCTCCTCAAGGTTTGTTGAGAGAGCTTGAGTCACAAATAAGATTAGGCAGCACCTGCTGGTTAGAAAGTTTCTGAGCTGAAGAGGCAGGAAAGGAAAAGAAGGAGGGAAGGAAGGAGGGTGGGAGTGAGCCAGAGAGAGCAGGGACAGGTATTTATCTGACACTGAGAAACAACAGAGCAGGGACAGGCATTTATCTGACACTGAGAAACAACAATTCCATGCAAAAGACCTAAAAATAAAGTTTCTCAGTCAATTCATGTTTTTTCCTTAATCAGCCCTTGAGCAGAGCAAACGCTCACCCCTGGCAGACAGGGACTGTCCTGTGCCCCGGGAAACTGAGACCCATCTGTATTGTTCATGCTGTTTCACATGCAGAACCCACTTTCTGTCCCTATCACTTTCTCAGAACCTATTGGCTACAGACTTCTCTGGAGTCTACAGAGCACACACATTCCCACTGGCTCCTGAGCATGTTCTGTGGTATGCCATTAAAAATTCCCGTGACCACCTGGGCCCACTGAGTGGCTCCACCAGTGGTAAGAGATCTGAGTGTCTGCCACCCCTTTAATCTTAAAGTCAATGCAATTATACTCCCTTTGCCCCATACAGGTGACTTTTTGTTGTTCTGATGTTTTTATGTGTATGTATCTGTGCACATTCAGGCTTTATTTGTAACTTTTGTCATTGCTATGGTCCCCATCCCCCAAATTTCTTGAATCAAAAGAGCATGATCAGTTTTATGACTGTAACCGTCTTTTGTCAGTTTTAAAAGAAAGAACCAGAGTGAGTTTCTCCAGGGGAGTTACACTAAGCACTTGTTGATGAATTACTCTTTTCTGTTGGAAGAAGCTCCCATACAGATTCATCCGATAATGAAGCATCTTCTAAGGGTGGGGAGTTCTCCAGCCTCAACGATGCTATCGTGTGGGCAGCCCCCGTGTGAAGATGACTCAAAGGTCCCCCAGACACTAGAGGTCCACAGAGCGTCGCCTTGTTGGAACTGCATGAAATGGCTGAAGATCCTGCCTAACAAGTCCTGGGTGAGAGGCTGAGACAGGAGGATTGCAAATTTGAGGACAGTCGCAGCAACTGAGTGAGGCTCTAAGCAGCTTAGTCAGACTCTGTCTCAAAAAAAATAAAATAAAATAAAATAAAAAGAGCTGAGGATGTAGCTCAGGGGTAAAGTGCCCCTAGGCTAAATCCCTAGTACAAAAAAAAAAAAAAAAAAAAAAGAAAGAAAAAAAGCCATACGTGAGTTGCAGACAGAAGGGAAAAGGGTTCATTTCTAGTCATTTAAAACAAATTTCTAGTCATTTTAGACCTTGGCAATTCAGAGAAATGACTCTTGGTTAACTCCTTATATAGACAGATCACTACATTTGTGGGTCTGTTAGCCCTGATTTGTTGCTGATTACTTTATTTGAGTTCAGGCTGAGTGAGCTATAAGAGTGGATATGGGGCCGGAGAGGACTTTATCAGGAGGTGAAATCTGAGGGGGTCTTGAAGAACCACAGGCTTCACTAGGTGCATGGAGAGGCTAGTTTGGAGAGGCTGAGGAGCTTGGGTGTCACCCTATAGGTGGTACAGTGTCTTGGGAGATGATGAAGCTGCAGAAAAGTGGAAGTCAGAATTGGTGTTCCTAAGAAAAATTTGCATGTTTTATTTTTATTTTTTTTAAGAGAGAGAGAGAGAGAGAGAGAGAGAGAGAGAGAGAGAGAGAGAATTTTTTAATATTTACTTCTTAGTTTTCGGTGGACACAACATCTTTATTTTATTTTTATTTTATTTTTATGTGGTGCTGAGGATGGAACCCAGCCCCAGGCGAGGGCGCTACCACTTGAGCCACATCCCCAGCCCAACATGTTTTATTTTTGATTTGGTAAATTGTCAGTTATGTATCACTGGATTTTTATTCCTGCTTAAGTTATTTCAGAATCTCTCCATATGTGCAGAAAATTCCAGAGGACAGGTTGGATGTTGTGGTTTGGATGTGGCTTGAATGTGTCCCCCAGACGTTCATGTGGTCCTTAGTGTGGTAGTATAGAGACATTGTAAACCTTTTAAGAGGTGGGGCCTAATGGGAGGTCCCTAGGTCATTGGGGGTGTGTCCTCCAAAGAGAACAAGTGATTCTCAGCACTTGAGCTCAAGAGTCCTGACCCCTGAAATGCTTCTGGGCTTCTCTACCGAGATCTCTTCCTCCTTCCTACATGAGCACTCAACATGAAGTCCTCTCCAGGGCTGACCAGAGCCTGCACCTAGCAGTTTGGGCTTTCAGCCTCCAAAGCTGTTAGCTAAATAATCCTCTTTTCTTATAAAGTTAGCATGCCTTAAATATTCTGTTAATAGTCATAAAAATCTGACAAATACAATCAGCCCTTGTACAGTAAACATAGAGAATAATAACAGAGAACATTTTGACTTTACAAAGTCTCGAGCCACCAGGACTTGTCACTCCTAAAACACATCTCCCACAGTCCTCATCCTCCCCTTGGTGCAGAGCATCGTGCATGACCAGGGCTGATCCCAGGACCTGGTTTCTGTGGAGCCATGCTGCAGTCTCCAGGGTGGCCTGGCTGAGGGGATATAAACCCATGAGCATGGTCTGGTTGACAGAGTAGACAGCCCTTAGTAAAGCAGAGAGAAAGGCTTGATCATACCCAGGTACCAAGGGGGTGATTCTCAGTGGGACCGGGAGAGGGAGGTGGACATATTGGCCTATATAGGGGAACGTCCCAGTAAAGTCTACAAACTGTGCACCTCTCAGACACCTAGGTGACTGGGAGGGCGGCAGAATGAGAGCAGCCAAGGATGAGGGAGCAGTAAGAATTCCTGCTTACTCCATTTGGGGTGGCCAGACCCTCTGCAACTGAATGACACGGATCCCCACTGGCTCCACATCTTCTGATGGAGATTACTCCCACCCCGGCTGGCCTGGCTTTGGGAAGTTGGCAGAAAGGTCAGCAGGACACTTTCTATATGAGGTTGAAGGCTGGCTGGCAGGCAGGACTTCGTGGGTGCCAGTGAGGCCTAGGAAGCCCTTGGCAGGTGTCTGGCAGGTGTCTGGCAAGTGTGTAGCAGCTGCTCCCTGCCCCCGCACGGCAGGACAGTGAGGCATTGTGCCCAGGGCTGGGTAGTTCTGGGCTGGCCTCTCTTTCCACCCTGCCCACATAGAAGAGTGTCTGTGCTTTGGCTACTGAATCAGGGGTGGAGAGCGATATAACGGGGATGTTTAATGGGACCTGTAACTTTTCTGTGGCTACTTTTGGAACACTTAGTCCCAATAAGTCACCTTCCACCAGCCTGCACTTCAGGGGAGGCAAGCTGTGACTCTGGGAAATTCACTTGCCATTGTCTGTCTGGGGTCCGTCTTGGTCCAGTGTTCTGGAATTTTCTCCCTGGAGGGCTTGCTTTGGAAGTCCCCACCTTGTGGGGCTACTCGGGTGTGAGGTAGCTTGGGCCTGGCTTTCACAGGAGCAAAGCCAAAGAGACCAGGTGGGTGGCCTGCTGAGAAAGCACGCGGGCCATCCATCAAAGGTCAGCAGAGAGGCCCAGGGTTTGGGATGGGGGACGAACTGTTAACATGGGGTTGAAAAGCAAACACATGCATGTTCAGCCCGCAATGCCAGTGCACTGCCAGAGCCCGGGCTGGACATTCCCCTGGCGGGCAGGGAAGGCACTGGTCTGCGGAGCGAGGAGCGGCCTCCACTTCCCAGCGAGGACGGCTGGAGGGCCGGGAGCTCCCCTGTCCTCTGCAGGGTCCTCTGTCCTAGAAAGGGGGCTTCCTCTCCAGCGGCACCTGTTTGGGTTTGGAGGGAGAGACAGGCCTCTGCTTCCAGAATCGTCCTCGGCCCGCGCGCAGACGGTGAAGGGAGCTGAGTGGAGGCTGCCTCGCGGTGGCCCCGTTTTCGCTGTCCCTGTTTTCAGTGGCCTGGCTTCTGCGGAGCCCAGGGTCTTTCCTGGTGGCCTGCGCGTGGGCTCCAAGCGCGACTGCGGTGCGGGGCGTCGCGGTCCCGGCCGTGGACCGTCTTCCCGCCCGCGGCTGGGCAGCTCCGAGGGCCGGAGGGGCGCCAGGGTCCCCAGGGTCCCCAGGCCGGGCCGCGGGCAAGGCTGACGCCGGGCGTCGCAGGGAGTGGGCGGCCGGGGCTGGACCCGGCGCCGGGAGGAGCCGGCCGGGCCACGTGACCCGCCGCGGCGGCCCAGAAATAGCAGCGGCGGTTCCGCCCGCGGGTTGGCGCGAGCGCGGGCCGCGGCGGCTGGACGCAGCTGGACGCGGCTGGACACGGCTGGGCGCGGCGGCCCGGCCCGGGGGATGCTGCAGAGCCCCGGCCCGGCCCGCACATGATGGCCATCCGGGAGCTCAAGGTGTGCCTTCTCGGGGTGAGTCCGCGCCCTGTCCCCGCCCTCGGCCACCCCGCGCCCCTCGGCCACCCTGCGCCTGCTCCCCCGGGCCGCCGCTCGCCGAGCCCCGGGGTCCCCGAGTGCCCCGGCCCAGGCTTCCTGCGCCCGCCCGCCGTCCCACCCGCACCCGCGCGTCTAGGGGTCCCCTCCGGCCTCGCTGGGCTGCGGGGTGGGCGGGGCGGGGACGGGGCGCGGGACAGGAACGGCGCCTTTGGATGATTTCCGGAGTGTCGAAGCTCCTCGGGAGGCCGCGGGTTTCTTTCGCCTCCCTGGAGCGATGGGTTTATTCACTTAAAAAAACAAAAAAAGTCCAAGCCAGGGCGAGAAAACCGAGGGCATGGCCGGGCATGGCCGGGCTGGGAGGCAAAGAAAGAAAGTACTGTGGAGCAGTGCGCCCCGCGAGCGTCCGTGCTGCGGGTGAGAATGAGCGGGACCAAGAGCGCCCTCCCCCCGTCACCACTTCCCTACCCACTGGGTGTTTCTCAGCCTGAAGAAACAGCCTGGAACCCACAGCCACCATGCGAACTGGAGGACCTGTCCCGTGACACAGGGACCCCCGTCCCCTGGGGACTCGGATAATGTTTATAGTCATTTCCTGGTGTCCGCGTCAAATTCCAGAATCCTTCCAAAAGCAGATGAGGCCCTAAACGGTGTCTTCAGTGGCCTTTGGCACCCAGGCTTGGTCCTCTAAGGCCAGCTGATTTTGTTCTCCCAAGAAGACCGTTTCCTAAGTAAAGGAGCAGCCCAAGGGTAGACCCCTCCAGTTTGTCTCAGAAATGCTAACTGGGCTGTCAGGACCGAGGGGTACACGAGGAAACATGGCAGTCGGGATGGGTTGTGCCAGACCACGGTGTGCCTGTGCCGGGCCTCTGGATCCTCTGGCTCAGGCGATCTCGTCTGGATCTACCACTGTCCACGGCCAAAATCCTTCATTAGCTGACTGGATGGTGATTCCAGGGGAACTGGCAGAGGCCGTCTGCCCTGTGAGTCCCCGATGTGCCCTGCTGGGCTCTCCCAGTGCCTGGGCTTGGCAGCTGCGGGGATCTGGCTGGGAGGCTGTTCTGGGTCCCCTGCTGAACTGCGGGTGTGGCAGTGTGGGTCTCATGTGTGCCAGGCTGTCTGCTGCAGTCCAGACCTAAATGCCAGGAACTAGAAGCCATTCAGCCCCAGGGCTCCAAAGACTTAGCAGGAAAGCCTGGCCTACAGAGGCACGGTGAGTCGCATGTGTCAGTTGGGCTTGGGAGGAAATGTCTTTGCCTTGTTTTGGGACACTGTCTCTGTCTCCCTTGTTGTCTATGTAGGTGGCACAGGCCTCTGCCCCAAAGCCTGCCCCCTCCTTCTCAGTTTCACTATTTAGGCAAGAATCTTTATATCCGTGTACAAGGACAGTGATCCGTGGCAAGAGCCTGCACCTGGGCTCTTTCCCAACCAACTGGCTGTGCTGCTTTGGATGACTAATACAGTTGCCTCATCTGTAAATGCACATAATAACATCTTCCCAGTTAAGGCAGAGCATTGTACCAGATGAACACTTAAGATACATGGTCACTTCCTGTCAGTCTGTGATTACAGGGGGACAGCAAAACTTGGAGATAAGTTTAACTTCCTTTTTTCTTTATCTCCAAGAATGAAGCACACTCTGGCTGGGCACTGTGGCATACACCTGTAATCCTAGTGACTTTGGAGGCTGAGGCAGGAGGATTGAAAGTTGGAGGCCAACCTCAGCAACTTAGTGAGATCCTGTCTCAAAATAAAAAAAGCTGGTGATGTAGCTCAGTGGCAGAGCCTCCCTGGGTTCAGTCTCTGGTTCTAATGCATAAACAGAAAGGCAGGAAGCAGCCCGTGTTTTCAGTGGCTCCTGGAGACCGTGCCTCCCCTTGGCTCCCCGCTGATTGCTGGTTCCTTTTGATGGCTCTGCTGATGGGCATTTCAACTTGGAAGTGGGGAGAATGGTGCTGAAGCGGAGAAGAGCTTTCTGTGCAGGTGGCAGCTCTGAAACATCAGTCATATCACCTCACGCCAAGCAGTGTTAGCTTCGTCCCCTGCTTGGTCCCTTCCTGGGCCAGGTGTTTGCAGCAGGCTCTTCTAGCTGCTCGTCTGAGCAGGCTGGTTCTCGGGCTTGTGGGAGGTCAGAGTCCTGCTAATGCCCAGGTGTACTGCAGTGACCTGGGGGTCAGAGTCTGGAAGATGGAGCCAGTGCTAAGTCCAGAGGCCCTTCAGAGAGACCCGCAGCTGTTCTCTCTGGGGAAGGGCCCGTGCTTTCTGGACTTAGGCCTGCCTATGCCCGGCTCTGACTTCCTGTTTTCTCGGCGTGCCTGCTGTCTCAGTCTGATCCAGACTCTGGCATCCCCACCGAATGTGACAGAGAATGTGGCCCTCATGCTGAAGGCTTGCTGTGTCACTGGAGGGGCTGAGGGACCTGTCTCTGTGCTGGCTCAGGGTTGTGTGCGTGGCCAGGGCAAACTTTACCTCTGCTCCCTGCTGGTGACTCCTGGGGTCAGAGGTCCCTTGTACTGATGAGAGGGTCGGGTCCCTGGCAGCAGGTGGCAGGCGTGGCTTCCCTGGCCCGTAGCAGCAGCGTTGTTCCGAGTCCTGCCGATGCCATTTTGTCGGCCTGTTAGGTGTGTCTGCTCTTGTCTCTTGGGGAGTGCTCCCAGGTGGGCCGAATCATGGCCTGGAACATTCTCTGAATGCCTCGTGCTCGAAGAAAGCCCAGGATTCAGGGGCACTAGGCTCACCTACGTTACCTGTCATCCACTCTTGGCTTGAATGTCCCACGTGTGGACTCTCCTGTGGACCCCGCCTGGGGTGGCCTTGCAGGCCTGTGTGAAGGCTCTTTCCTCCGGTAGCCAGGCTGCCTGCAGACCTGCTGCGGGTGCCTTTGACCCAGGGAAGCACACCAGGCTGGGTCAGCAGATGCCCAGGACCCCTAGAGTCTCGCCCTGCCCATAAAGTGCCAACCATCCCACCGTGGAATGTCAGCACTCATGAACACTGCAAAGTGCATGCGCGCGTGCGTGCGCGCACACACACACACACACACACACACACACACACACACACAAGCCCAAACCAAAAAGCAATCCCCAGGCAGCAGCTGCTTCTACCCCAGAGGTGGACAGCTTCCCAGTGGCGTTCCTGACACACATTGCCACGTGGCCGCAGAGGGAGGAAGGGGCGGAGGCGCATCTCTGTTTTATAATTTCCTCTGGGGGTGTGTGCGTGTGCACTTAAAGACTGCTTCCGGACGGAATCCCAAGGAGATTTCTGTTTGTACTTTGGTTGCCTTGACAACAGCTGGAGATTTCTGTCACTTCGTCCACAGCTGGGTGCGTGGTGAAGGCGGCCCAGCACTTCCCTGGTCCTGGGGGAGCTTGACCTCTGTGCGCAGCTGTGTCCCGGCTCATCAAAGAGCTGTCACACACCTGGGGTCTGCTGGGACTCTGAGTGGTGGAGATTTCAGATTTGTACAGGGCTGCGCAGTGGAAGGACTCTTTGGTCTCATGGACACTAGGGCCCCAGAGTGGAACGGGTTTCTGTTTACCATGACATGGAGCAGTCAGAGCTGTGTGGACTCTGTGGGGCCACCACAGGCGCTCTCCTGAACTGAAAGTCCCCGAGGAGGGTGCACAGGTTTGTTAGAGTTCTTGCAGCTGGAACTGATGTGGAGCGTAGTGGGTGGGGCGAGGCATCTTAATCCATTTTCTGTTGCTGTAACAAAATATCTGAGAATGGGTGCTTTTTAAAATGGGAAGGTTTATCTAATTCATGATACTGATGGCTGGAGGGTCCTAAGAGCATGGCATGGCCCCCAGCTGCCTCACAACCTGGTGGAAAGGACAGGGAACTGGCCCTGTTGCAAGGGGTCAAGTGTGTTCTCGTGACAACTCACTCCAAGAGACCAGCATTCATCCCTTCCCAGAGGTTGTCCCCACGTGTAACCGCCCTGTGCTTGGCCAGCTTCTTAATGGTCCAGCACCTCAACCTTGTCATGCTGAGCACCAGGTGCTTCCAGCACTTGAGCCCTTGGGGGCAGGCCACGTGGACAGAGGCCACAGCAGTAACCACGCGGGTGTTGCTTTCCGAGGTGGGTTCCGTTAGCATGCTCATTCTGCTTTCCTTCTGAGAATCTTGGGCTTCTCTGGGTGGGAGGACGGCAGGTTGGGCCTGATTCCTCTATTAAATCGAACCCTTTTTATAAAGTGAGGTTGGGCACTGGTGACCCTGGGGGTGCCTGTGTCAACAGGACTAGTGCAGCTGGTGTGGGGTGTCCTCCAGCAGCACCTGGCATGTGGCTGACGCCATGCCCTGCTCCTGGTCAGGCTGACCCAGTCCCTCAGGCTCCCTGGTTCCTCTTTTCTTCAGAGTCTGCCTGCCACACCCCTCCGAGGGCTCTCGGAACTCAGTGTCTCTTTGGCGTGTGTCTCAGGACCATTTGTGGAACATCTCCAGCCTCCCCCTGGCCTCCCCCTCATGCGTCCCCGTTTCCTAGCTCAGGCAGCTGATACCGCAGCCTGGAAGCTCAACCACATGGAGGCTGAGGAGCGCAAGGGGCCAGTTCACAGTCTGCTTGGCTCTCCTGCTGTGTCCCCGAATGGCAGAGAGTCAGGGTCCTTCTTAAGAGGATACTAATCCCTTTGATGATAATCCACCCTTGTGACCCTGTGGTCTCCCAAGCTGCCTCCTCTGGACACGCTCACTTTGGAGGACCTTTCCGGGGATGTGGACGCACGGTGGCGAGTCGTGCGGTATCCCTCCTTTCCTCCCTTGGCGCTGACGGTGACGGGCCTGGTGTGGTGTGCGGGATCAGGGCTGCCCAGCCTCCTGGACATGAGGACACACAGGCACGGGGTCTGTCCAGCTCTGCTCTGAGCACCCGCTGTTGCAAGGGGCAGTGCCACTGGCTGGAGATGGGAGCAAGGAAGGTGGACTCTGGTCCCCGCTGGGGAGAGAGGTCACTGGCTGCACTGCAGGGACAGCCGGGTGCACAGGAAGTGGTGTCCACGGCCAGGCTGGGCAGATGGGCGTGATCAGGGACTGTGGGGTGGTGGAGGCTGCACACAGTGGACTCTGGGTAAGGGGGATCTGGAGGGTGCCTGGGGTGGAAGGGTCCAGCAGGGCCTTCCTGGAGGGCCTGACGGGAGAGGGCAGCAGCGTGGACTCGGGGCTCTGTCCCTCCTCTCTCAGCCTGACCCCTCTTCCACTGACTCTGCCCTCCTTTCATCAAAGGTTTGTTGTTTTTGATTCCACTTCTCCCATGTTTCATTTTGAAAAATTTCAAATGTATGAAACAGTTGAAAGGATACTACAGTAGTCCCCTCCGCCGCCGCTGCCATTGAAAAATGTTAAATGGAAAATTTTGGAAACAACTCATAAGTTTTCCAGTGTGTGACATCCTGCGTGGTGCGATGGAGTCTCACACTGTCCTTGGTCCCGCTCTGACTCACTGTGTCCATCCTGTAAGAGCGACCCGCCTGGCAGTGACTTCGCAGCCTTCTTGGTTATGGGATCGACTGATACAGTGTCACAACCCTTGTGTGTTAGCCAGTGACTCTTGTTTCACTTACCCATGACCCTGAAGCACTGAAGTGGAGGGGTGGGCAATTGGGATATGCAGCAGAGAAGCCACGGAGGGCTTCCTTTAAACCACCTCACACCATCAGGAAAAGAAGGGCGAGCCCACAGGGTAAGGTATTTTGAAGGAGACAGACCTCATCCACGTGAATTTTACTGCAGTTTGTGGTTATGATTATTTTATCACAGCTATTATTGCCGACCTCTTGCTATGCTTCACTTACAAATTAATTGTATCCCAGGTGTGCCTGCACGGGAGGAAAACAGTGTGTGTGGGGTCTGGGACTGTCCCGGGCTTCCAGCGTCAGGACACTCAAGCTGTGAGTCAGCTTTTCCCATCTTCCTGTCACCAGGGTGCAGGTTTCACCGGGGGTAATGGAACATGTTCCCACAGATAAGTGGGGCCGCTGTAGTGACCCTGTGTCTTCCTTCCCCTAGAGGCAGCGGGAACACAGGGTCCCTCTTCCTCCCCCTTCCTCTCGTGATCGCCGACAGCTCTGTGTTTCTCCTGCACCACTGGAAATAACCTGCAGACTGGACACTTTCCTTCTGAAGACTCCCGCAGGTGTCCTTTAGGGGAAGAGGTGCTCTCCTACACCAGGACGTTATCGTCTCCTGCCTACGATGGGCACGCCACAATACCAGTGCCAAACGAACAGTCCCTGTTCACATGTTTCCAGCTGTCCCCGGAGTGCCCTGCACAGCTGTTTGCCACCACCCAGGGTCCTGTAGGAGGGCAGGGGTGACACTGGTTGTCATGTTTCTGTAGTCACTTTGCATCCAAGGCAAGTCCCCTCCTTTTGCCTGGTGACACAAGCATCTGTGACGATCTTGGCCATGTGTCTTGTAGGAAGCCCCAGGACCTGGATGTGTCTGGTGGCTTCCTCGTGGCTTCCTCTGGTTTCACGGGGTCATCTCCATTCTGCCATCTGACACCCACTAAACAGCGTCCCTTAGCTCCCCTGTGCCGGGCAGCAGTGTGTCTAGAGGAGCAGACGCGGGACTTGGTGTGTGGAGCCTGCCTTTCCACAGGAACCAGGGAATCCAGTGACAGGTTGGGCACCCTGTCCTTGAAACGCCTGGGCAGGAGGAGTTTCAAATTTGGGGGTTCTTCAAATAGTGGAATGTTGGCCTAGATTACCGACTGAGCCTCCAGCCAGAGGTCTGAAGGCCCAAGGGCTCCAGTGCCGTGGTGGCTCTCAAACGGTTGGGGATTTCGGAGCCTTTCGCCTTTCAGACGTCTGGGTTTGAGGCCGGGCCTGCTTGTGTTCGGGCTGCTCAGGCTGCTGGACGAGATGCGTGGCCCAGGGCTGTGCAGGCCAGAGCCTGCAGGAAGCAGGCGGGAGCTGGTGCTGGGCCACTCGAGTTCAGCTCCTGTGGGGGCAGGGGATGCCCCAGCTTCTGGCTTGCCCAGGGGTGACGTGGTTCTGCAGCTGTCACCCCAGCCGTGGCGGTTGAGCTGCCAGGAGGAACTCTGTCCTGCGCAGTCCGACGTGCCTTTCCCTTTGCCTGTCAGCGGGAATACAGCAGAGTGCCACTTAACCCGGAGTCACCGAGCAGGTTTCTCACCGCGGGACCTTTTGCTTCAGCATCTTTGTGATTCTCTCTCTTTCTCTCTCTCTCTCTCTCACACACACATATACATATGTGTGTATATATATGTACATATACTAATTTTAATTTATTTATTAAATAAATTAAAATTGGGGGCACTGGGGGCTGAACCCAGGGGCGCTCTATCACTGAGCTACATCCCAGCCCTTTCATTTTTTTATTTTGAAACAGGGTCTTGCTAAGTTGCCCAGACTGGCCTCAAACGTGCAATCCTGCTGCCCCGGTTTCCAGGTTCCTGGGGTTATAGGTGTGCGACACTGCACCTGGCTGTCTGATAGTCTGAAATATTTTTTGTTCTTGGTGCCTGGGGCCTTCTGGACTTCTCTGAAAGTCAGGAATGTGACTTCTGTTTGCTCTGTATTTAACCCAGAAGATGCTTCAGCTACTTTCAGTTCCCCTAGAGGTGCCTGGAAGACTCAAAATTTGAATGGGGCCTGCAAGGACGGCAGGCAGAAGACAGGGAAATGATTTCCTCTCCTCTCCATTTTCTCTCTCTTTTTTTGTACCAGGTATGGAATCCAGGGGTGCTAAACTACTGAGAAACATCTCCAGCTATTTTTTTGTATTTTATTTAGGGACAGGGTCTTGCTAAGTTGCGGAGGACTTCACTAAGTTGCTGGGGCTGGCTTTGAACTCATGATCCCCCTGCCTCAGCCTCTCAGGCAGCTGGGATGACAGGTGAACGCCACCACACCCAGCTTCATTTCGTCGTCTTTGAGCAAGACATCACGGAGAGTTAGATCCTTTTCTATGCTCCAGTTTGTTTTTCAGGAAGAAGAAGATAGCTGGGTTCTCCAGTTCCTTCCCTTTCTACCCTCATAGGGCACAGCCACTATCCGTCTAGGATTTGCAAATAGAATGTGTCATCCTAAAGGTGTCTCTGTCAAAGGCACCTGGGAAGGAAGGAGGGAGGGAGAGAGAAGAAGTGGGTGGGAGAGGAGAGGAGGAGAGATGGGAAAAAGAGGAGGAGAGAAGGGGAAAGAGGGGGAGAGGGGGAGACACACACACACACACACACACACTTGCACACACTAGCTCAGTGCCCTTGCTTCTGTTGGAAAAGGGGCAAGAACAGATTGTTCCTGGTTGCTTTTTTTTTTTTTTTTAAATCAAACAATTGTCAAGACATTTACATTAATGACAAGTTCTTGCTTATTTGTTTTCATTTTTTTATTTTTATTTTTTGGCACCAGAGATTGAATGAGTGGTGCTTAACCACTGAGTCACATCCCCAGCCCTTTTAAAAATTTTTTATCTGAGACAGGTTCTCGCTAAATTGCTTAGAGTCTCACTAAGTTGCTGAGGCTGTCTTTTAACTTTCCATCCTCCTTCCTTAGCCTCCCGAGATGCTGAGACTACAGGCCTGGGCCACCACAACTGGCCACTTATGGCAAGTTCAATTGAAAAGGCATTTTGGAAAAAGCACTTTTCATAGCATTAGGTACTACATACTTCATGAACTCGCCTTTTGTTTTAGGAGCAAAAATATTTTCTAAATTTTTTTCCTAATAAGCTTTTCAAGAGGCAAGTTTTCATTGTAAAATGTCTCAGTACTTGTCCCCAGCAGGTGCCTGGAAGGGAGAGCTAGAACAGAGTCACAGCCCGGTGACTGGTTTCTCAGTGCTGTGGAGGCTGGCAGTCCGAGGTTGGGAGGCCATCAGGATGGCCCGTGGCAGACTGTGCCGGTCTCCTCTCTGCGTCCTCCCCTGGCGTGCTGGAGAGTGGGCGGGCACTCCCTGGGTCTTCTCCAGAAGGCACTGATCCCTCCATGAGGGCTCCGCCCTGTGACCTGGTTCCCTCCGGAGGCCCACCTGCTCACACTGTCCCCTGGGGGAGGGTTTCAACATAGAACAGGAGGAGAACACACTGCGCCAACACAGAGCAAAGTGACGCGTACATCTTTAAATTCACATCCATTTTGACACAGTGAGATGAGACATTTTTATTTCCGCAAAAGCTCGGGATTCCCGCTGACCCCTGAGCTGCGTTTTCCTGCAGTGGCTTATGCTGTGCTGATTGCCCGCCCCCCGGCCCCCCACTGCATTTTCCTCTTTAGTTGGTTGGCAAACCCTGGGCGCCCGAGTTGTTGCCTCTACCTGGTCCTCTCCTTCCTTCTGTCTTTCGTTTAACACTCAGGTGACTCCTCTCTGTCCTCTGATCGCCTGGACCTCACCTTCAGCCTCCTCATCTTGCCAAGGCTGTCCTCTGTCCTGCCCGGCAGGGTCACCACCTTCCAGCACTTTGATCTGCTCCTTCGAGTTGCATCCTCCTGGAAGAGGCACCCCAGGCCCAGCCCTGCTTTCCTGTTTCCTCCACCAGCTCCACTGGCTGCCGTGCCACCCCAGGGTGCTCCGCACGCTGCTGGGCTCAATAGGCCACAGTGGCCCGAGGAGAAGGGGCTCTGACCTCAGGGTTCACCGTCCTGATGGCCGTGCATGGGGAGAGCTGCTGGGATCACAGGCGTGTGCCACAGCACCCAGCATCTTTTCTGTTTGGTTTATTCATGAGCACGTGTGACTTATATGCTGAAATTTAAACCTACAAAATGTATCGTAAGGCAGAAGGAGATGTTTGAGAGGTGGATATTGTTTGGTTCTGGTTACCTGAAAATAACGCTGGAAAGTGAGCTTCTGTCAGATTGCCAGAGGGCCTTGAAGTCGGAGTTTCTCTGTGTGTGGTGAAATGACAGCAGGACATACACTCTGGGTGACGTTTGCAGTAGCAACACACTTTCATTTGTGTAAGCCTTTCCTGGGCCTCTGCTCCATCATGGGTGGCAGCCACCTCTGTTGGGGCCTGGGGTCCTCCGCAGGGACAGGGGTTGGGGTCACTCAGCACTGTAGACTTGGGTTCCTGAAGGGGGGTCTGCCCTGGAGGTTCTGGTGGCTTTCTGTGGGTCACTTCTGTGTTGTGTTGTATGCTTGGCTTTGAGCGTTCGGGTGGGCCCACGGCCTTGCACCTGAGCTGCATACTAAGCCCATCCCTGGTGTTCTGGTATTTGAAAAATAAACGAAAGCACTCCTCCATCTTCCTGGTGATTATCCTGTACAGAACTCTGCCACAGCTCAATGGGTTAAAGGGGTTAATGGGGAAAGAATGGGCAGTGAGAACGGAAATCGTGCCCTGGGGTCATGTGAAGGCTGTGTGGCTCCTCAGCAGTGCCACAGGTGTACCCTGCTCTGAGCCAGGCATCCTGCCAAGGTGACAGAAGAGACCAGGGCGCCTGAGCTCACAGAGCTGACACCTTAGTAGCACACGGGTGCCACTCATGAGCTGGGAGGGAAAGGGAGCCTGGAAGAGCCTGGAGGGCCTGGGGAGCCGGGCAAGCCGCGGGAGGAGGACCTTGGCTGGGACCTCCGGAAGCAGGCGGGCAGTGAGGCTGGGTAGAGGAGGGCAGGTGGAGGAGCGAGTGGAAGGAGGGCAGGGCAGGCAGGTCTGTGGCTTGGTCGGGGTCTGTGTGCTCGTGTGAGGACTTTGCATTTCCTTGGAATGGAGGGCTCTGGAAGTCTTCTGTGCAGAGCAGGGACAGGTCCAGTCACCTCTTATGAAGATCGCCTGGCAGCCATGTGGGGGTGGACCAGGAGGAGGCAGAGCAGAGCCTGGGAGGTAGCAGTGACTTCAGAGCCTGGCAGCAGGGCACTAGGTGCCCCCCGGGTGGGCTGTTTTGAAGGTAGAGTGACATTGTCACTGAGAGACGGGTGGAGGATGGGAACACTGACGTGGCTTGAAGTACCAGGGCTCTGCTGACCTTGGGGTCTGGCACAGTGGGGAGGAAGGTGGGGTGTTCTGAGCACCGCCCGGTGCCGTTCCTGCAGCATGGGACCCCATCACAGTAGCACCTCGACTGGTTATTCTTGGTTCGAGAACTTAATAAGTCATTGTGCTTTGGAACCAGTGTTAACTGGAATGTCATGGCCCATCCTCGATGAGCTGGGATCACTGCTGTTCACTGCAGGTGACATCCTGTGACCACCTACCACAGTGGCCAGGTGTCTGCTGCATGGCGCGATCACCCACCGATCCTCATGAGGCCCCCACGGGATTGGCTCAGCACTGTTGGCTGGTGTTTCTTGTGGCCAGGGGTGACTGGGCGAGGAGGGCTTGCTCACTTGGGGCTTCTCCTGCAGTTCCCATCTGGTGGTAGCCAGGCCAGGACCAAGGAGGACTCCATCACTTATGTGTGCGCCTGAGCTGGCTGCAAATCGGGAACCTCCTTCCACCCGGCCCCTCCTGGTGGTTCTCCTCCTATCCCGGAGTCCGAGGTTGGCAGGCTTGCTTGCCCCACTAAGCGGGTGCTGGATCTGTCACTTCTGGCCAGCTGCCACTCTCCCAGAATGTCGTTTGTGCCCCCTGTCATTGACCAGTGTGTCACCAAGGCCAGTCCAGAAGCGGGGGGTCGGGGAGGTGGGGGTGGAGAGTAGAGTCCGCCTCTTGGGAGGAGCAACAGGACTTTGTGGTCATCTTCAGTTCTCCCCCTGTGTGAGGACGTCACACTCCTAAGGACATTAAGGGGCTTGTGAGGGCCCTTCTGTCACTGTGCTCACCTTGCTCACCAGGGAGAGGAAGAGGGGGGAGGGGGAGGGGCTTGGGTGGAGGAGCATGCTCAGGACCGTGCTCACAGGGGGTGCTTCAGGAGTGGAGCTGGTCTGCGGGGCTCAGAGCCCAAGCACACAGCTGCTTTCCTGTGCTGTCGACGTCAGCTGTCACTGCTCCGGTCCCCACCAGCATGCTGTGGGGGCTCCCGCTGCTCCACAGGATGGGCATTGAAGAGGGGCATCTCGGGCTGGTGTGCAGCTCAGGGGTGCAGCTCCTGTAGTGCATGTGCGGGTCCCTGAGCTCCACAGAGAAACGTGAAAAGGGAAGCATTGTATTGAAACAATTTTGAAAATAGTTGATTGAACAGTCGAACCAGGTTTGAAATACTCCTGTGGAAGGAAAAGAGGCGAATTGCTACAATGTCAGGGTCCTGGTCATGTTCCTGGAGAGTTCAGGTGACTGTTGCCCACCTGTGGGCAGGTGTGAGGTGTGGGCAGGTGTGAGGTGTGGAGAGAGGAAGTCCTGCGTCGGGGCGACCTGGCCTGGGAGGCGGGAGGGGCTCATGCATAGGGGCACTGATGGCAGCAGCACCCGGCCTGCCCTCCCAGTCACCGTGCGCCACCTGTGTGACATCTCACTTGACTCTTGCACCGCCAGCCCTACGTGGTAGGCGTTTCCCCTCTGATATGCGGCTGTGGGAAATGCTCTATCCAGGCCAGGGAGGCGGTGCCTGGGGAGGACTTGGTCCTCTGGCCTGCTCCGAGTTCTGGCTCCCGCTCTTTGTTCCTTCCACTCCCTCAGGGAGTCCTGTTAAGCACTATAATTGGTTCAGGAAGTGTCGGCTAGTGAACGGGATCACTCAGGGAGGCCAGCTGGCTGGTTCAACAGGGGAAGCAGGGCTGCCCGCTGCGAGCATGGTCCAGCCACGTGCAGGTGGGCTCCGGTGGCCGAGCAATGGCAGATCCCATCCTCTCAGACTGGTTTCCTTATGGTGAAATGTTGCCAGTTTGCATAGATGACCTGTCCAGGAGGGAACACTGCCAGGCCTGTCTTCCCCAAGACCGTTTTGCATCCTGATAACCTTAAGGTGTAGAGGAGTTAAACCAGATTCTCCCTCCAGAAGAGCTCTGTCTCCTGGGGCTTTCTGTAATGGACCCTGCCAGGTAGTGGTGTTAGGTTGACTGTATGAAAACTGCAGGACACCACTATCTTCATCCACTTGACCAAATTTATAACATAAATCTGAATTCTTAGATTGACGTATAACACACACACACACACATACACAAACCATCCACATACAGCAAAGTCACCAATTAACATTAGGGGTCAGTGGACTTTCACAACTGGAACACAACTATATAAACACCCAGATCAAGAACTAGAAGATTGCCGGCCCCCAGAAGCCCACCCTATTCCCCTTCCAGACATTACCTTTACATAAAAGGTAACTTAACACCAGGAAATGTATTTCTATATTTATTTATTTGTTGGTATTAGGTTTTTGAACCCACAGCCCTAACCAGGCTAGGCTAGAGCTCTACCACCAACTTACATCTCCTGTCCTTTTTGATTTTTTTATCTTGAGACAGAGTCTCAGGCTGACCTTGAACTTGAATCCTCCTACTTCAGCCTCCTCAGCAGGTAGGAGTACAGACCTGTGCCACCATGCCCAGCTCCCAGAAAATTTATTTTTAAATTCGTTTTTAGATTGTAGTATATGCTTACTGGAACATCTTTCTTTTTAAGTGCCTGTGTGAAAGTGATGTTTGCTGTAGTTCCTGGGACAGGAGCCTTGTGACCCATGCTGGGGCCCTGAGTTAGGTCAGAAGGCAGTGTCTTCGGAAGCCACACCCCTGTGCCACCCCGGCAGCTGTGCTTCCCCAGTGGAACCAGCAGATGAAGGAGCTTCTAGGTCCAACACGTTCCCCCTCGGGCAGGCTGGCCTTCTTGTTGGATCCCATTTACAAGCTGACATTTGCTGAACCATCAGTTAATTAAAATGTGAATTGTTTATCAGTTAACATTTTTAAAGTTCTCCCAATATTAAAAACACATGCACACCTACAATCCCAGTGACTTGGGAGGCTGACGCAGGAGAAGTCCTAGTTCAAGGCTAGACTGGGCAACTCAGTGAGACTCTGTCTCAAGATAAATAAAAAGGGCTGGAATGTAGCTCTGCGGACAGTGTCCATGGGTTCAATCCCCAGTACCACACACACAAAAATGTGTGTGTGTGTTTGTGTGTGTGTGTGTATACACACAAAATAAGCACTTTACCTACTGAGCTACATCCCCAGCCCTGTGCCTGAATCCTAATGTATGTATGAAGCATGTTTGTGGGATAATTTCTAGAAACACAGTGTGGAACTAGGCGTGCTGGCACATCTATAATCCCAGCAACTTGGGAGGCCAAGGCAGAAGAATTGCAAGGTCAAGGCTAGACTCAGAAACTTAGCCAGACCTTGTTTTGGGGGAAAAAAAAGAAAGAAACAGAACGTTGGGTCCAAGAATTGTATCTCATGAGATACAATTGCAGGATCGGCCTTCAAATTGGTGCACCAATCCACACTTCATGTAAGTGTCTGAAGACACCATTTTTTACCCCCCTTACGAACATTGAATATATTAAAAAAATCTAAATACATAATATAGATTTAAAATCTAATTTGCATGTCTTTATTAATGATAGCGAGCATCTGTTCATGTGTTTTTTGACATTTTTCTGCCAGCCTCTGTGATCTTGTGAAGTATGCATTTGGTCTTTGTCCCTATATTTGAGCTCTGGCCCCATTTCCTGCATGCAGTGCCTAGAATCTTCAGAGTGATACAAGCCGTTTGTGTGCCCATGAGTTGACTAATGGCTGGCAGTCCACCGACAGCTTCAGAGTGGGGCTGTCACCTGAAAGTCCTCAGGAGCTCGGCCCTCGCCTGCAGCAGGGCAGAATAGCTGAGGTTCAGTGGCCCACCCGAGGCCTGGGGATCGGTCACCCGGGCCTGTGATGGAGCCTCGTGACCCACGATCTGAACTGTGAGAGGTGGTGGCCCCGTGATGGGGCTGGGGCGTAATGCGATTCCGGGTTGCCTGGCCACTGGGGACCCAGCTGGTTTCCGCCAGCCTCCCAGGAGGGACTTCGGCCTCCAGTCCTCCTGTCCTGGTAGGTAAGCAACACGGGGGTGTAGTTCAGCCCAGCTGGTGCTCACAGCTGCAGTCAAGGGTGTGAGTGTTCTGTGAGTGGATCGGAAGTCCCTGAGTTTGAGTTTGTTCGCTTTTCTACACACCTGCCTATTCACTTTGTTTATGTGCGTAGCTGTTTTCCTCACTGGTTTGTGAGAGCATTTGTACATTAAGAAATCAAGCCCCCTGTCCTTTGTGTTGCATGTATTTCCCTCAGTGGAGTGCTTGCTATTTACTGTTTGCTGTATTTTTAAAACTTGTGCCAATATTTACAAGTCTCTATTAGTCCCGTATATCCACTTTTCTTTGTGTGTTTGGTGTGTGATATATTGCTTAGAAAGTCCTTCTGTATTCTAATATTATAAATGTTTTTTCCTGCATTTTGCTTTTGTATTTTCATTTCTTTTTTTTTTCTTTTTTTACATTTTTAAAAAAAAATTATGTGATCTTGAAGGCTTAGGGGTAAAGAACCAGACAGGAATTCAGGCTTTTTCTCACAATCCAAATGCTCAGCTGGTTATTTTAATGCCTCCGATGATTAATTCATCATTGTCTGCTGATCTGATCTGCTATCCTTGCCTAAATAGATCCCCATGTGTATATGGGTCTATTTCTGGGCTGCATATTGATCTGGTGAGCGTCCATTTAGTTCTGAACTTTAGAAGATACAGCCATTAGAGTCTGGTCCTATTTATTGGTGTCTTGACATCTCACTAGCTGCGTTCTGATGTGTAAGAGGGAAGACATAGTTTTGATTGACAGATCGGAGGACGTTTGTGTAGTAACTATAAATTCTGGGTGGTTTTTTTTTTTTTCACATGCTTCAGTAAGAGGATCTCTTTTGGAGGAAACACTCTCAACTATTCTGACACTGATGAAATTCAGCTCATCTGCATGCCCTCTGTGTGAGTGTAGCTAGCGTGAGATTTTAAGCTTGCAAACAGACCTTCTGAATGTTGTTTGGAAATATTTTTTTACTTCATCCCTCAGCCAGCATCAAACTTAATGGGCAAGTTAAAATATATTCATTTCGCTATCTTAGTATTTTAGAAAAACAGTGCTTTGAGCCTCAGTCTTTGGAAATGTGTTTCCAAAGAATTGGTTGCATTTGGAGAAGCCAACATTCTAAACATGGGTGCTGGGTCCTGATTGGCAAGGTCGTCCTGACATGAAGGTGGTGTGACATGCAGAGATGGCAGTGAAGGGTCTGGTGTTGAGGGAGCTCTGTATCCAAGACTGGTGGGGAAACGGAGGGAGTCCTGACATTTACTGTCTGCTGTGGGTTGCGTTTGGGGATGCTGAGCTGATGGCTCTGGATTTTGAGAGTTCCACTTGAGCCCAGTGGAAATGGAGTGGGACCTACAGGGGGCGGCTTCTCCACTGCGGCTGGCTCTGTCTTCCTGGCTCCTGGGCTCCTGCTGATTCCGCAGTTGCAGGTCCAGCCAGCTCTTCTCACCTGGGGCAGCTTGGACAGTTGGCACTGCCAGATCTACCCTGTTGCTTGGGCTTTTATTCCATTTTGGGAACTTTTTTGGACATTAAGTAATTCCTTAGCAGTGGACACTGGAGAGAATAGTCACGTTAGAAGATCGAGTCCTGCAGGATGCTGTGCAATCCTCTCTGCAGCTCACTTGTCTGTGCTGGTTTGCCAGTGACCAGGGTGACCAGTGACCCACCAGTGACCCACAGTACCAAGAATCCACCCTTCCCAGTGGATCCCAGGAGACAGTTCCTGTGTGATAGAAAGATGAGTTTGCTTTTTAATCTATGATAACTCTCCCCAATCATGTGAGTTGACATCACACTTTAATGTGCTCACATTCAGAAAGGTAGGCTGTAGTTCCTCTCCTCTTCTTTTCTGTAGATGCTCCTGGTGATGTAGGATGTCTCCTATAGACCCTCCGTGAGTCGAACCCAGCCTTAGGTCTGAAATGTGTGGGATCCACCTAACTCCCTGAACATCGCAGCTCAGGAGTCCGTGTTTTCACCCTGTGGTTGTGTAGCTACTGGAACTGCCACTCACTGCTACCACCCCACCCGGTGTGAGGGGATGGCACTGCGTGTTACTAGGCCAAGGAAAGATCTAGATTCAGAATCCCAGGTTTCCATCAAATGCATAAGGCTCTGGAACCATTGTAAGGTGGAAAAACTGGGAGTCAAGCCATTGTATGTCAGGAGTGTCCTCGAAGGCAGAAGGGGCCTCAGGGTCCATGGTGAGCAGTGGCCCAGCCCCCCTTTCCCGTGGCTCCCCAGCGGCTTTCCTGAGCTCTCTGAGCACAGGCAGCACAAGCTGTCTGCGGGCGGGGTGCTGGCAGTCTGCTGGCAGGAGAGGAGGGCCGGCTTGTGTAGGCCGCAAGGAGGCTCCAGAGAAACTTCCTTGCTGGGGGGCCCCCGGCTGTAGGTGGGTGAACAGGTGCAGAAACCCTGATGGGAACACAGTGCAGAGCAGGCCGCAGGCCACTCACCGAGCCCCTCAGTTGTGACCTCTGATTCTCACAGCAGTCCTTTTGACTCCGTCAGGTGCTGGCGCGCAGCAGGGAGGTGAGATGGGGACTCCACAGGCCCCGGATTTCACCACAGCCATCTCTGCACCCTCTCCTTGAGCCTGGGACCAAGTTCATGGACTGAAGGACTCTCTTTTCCCTTCTCCTCTTAGTGCATTGGTGGCTCATTCAATAAAGATTTATTGAGCCACTATTAACATGCAGGAGTTTTGCTGGGTACTTAGTGGACTTGAGCTTTGTCGGTCAGTGACCAATGATCGTTTTGTAATCTGGAAGATGACCTGGACTGCACGTGGTGGTGTTGACTTGGGCCCTTAATGAGCTCAGAACCAGGGCACGGTGCACTGGGCCTCCGCCGGGGCACCCAGGGCTAAGGTGTGGCTGTGGATGTGTCTGGCTCAGAATGCAAAACCAGCAACGGTGTGACTCGGCACACACTCCCCAGCACTGGGGTATTTCCCATGCGTGGGTGTCCGTGGGATAGAGTTCGCTTCCCGTGGAGTTAGTCCACAGATTTCAAGGCCTGTGGCAGGAAATATGGAAGAGCCAGAGTCTGTCCTGCACTTTATCTGCTGGGCCCTGGGCTTCCCCTGTGTCCTCCTCCCACAGGCCAGTGAGCCATAGCGGTCATCACTGCAGAGATGGAATGGAGGCTGAGAGTCCTATGCTTGCTCGGAGCCCGTGGTCAGCCAGAGGCAGGACCTGTGGCCCTGAAGTCTCCAGTGGCTATGTTTAGTCAGCAGGTGCTGCCTTCCTGCAGGGGGCAGGTGGGCTCCAGGAGAGTGTGGGCAGAGATTGGGGGTGTCAGTTGACGAGGGCTCAGGGTAAGCCTCGGGTAGGAAGGGCCACGGCTGTCGGACTGTTGGGCTTTGTTTACTGATGAGCAAGTGGGGAAGGGCAGGTCCCTATTCTGAAGCATCGTCTTTCACCTGGGGGCTTTCCCCATGCCAGGGAGCCTTGGTGATGTGCTGGGTGCTGTGACACCGCCATGTGACGTTTGCATGGCTGAGGAAGGTAAAGGATGGAACTCTTGGTTTTTTTTGTCACAGGAAGTGTTTAAACAGAGCTGAGTGATGAAGTCAGGGTTGTGCACATGGTCACTGGGCATTTTCCAAAACCCAGGGTAGCATTTTGCACATGTACCCTGCGGCTGCTGCACAGAAGGAGGATGGTGATCTGGGCTGAGCCATGCCCAGCTCCTGCAGCAGTGGCCCAGCTGCCCGGGCTCCAGCGGCCTTTAAGCTTCAACTAGGAAATTGATGGCTGGGCCCCTCCCAAGCAAACCTCTGTCCTTTTTCTTTTTTGCACGGTGCTGGGAATCCAGCCAAAGGCCTTACGCACGCTGGGCAAGTGCTCTACCGCGGTGTCACACAACCCCCCTCCCTGCCACACCCCACATAAACCCCTTGGGAGGAGTGTTATGGTATGGGTCTAAAAATGTCATGTATTAGAGCGTTCATGCAGAGGTGAAAGGAGGGCGTTACGACAGCTGTACCTTCGTCAGTGAATGCATCATTTGATGGAGTAATAATTCTAATGGATTACTATGTGATAACTGTAGGCAGGTGGGGTGTGGGGTACAGCTAGAGGAGCAGGTCACTGTGGGCTTACTCTTGGGATTATGTTTTCCCTGGCTCCTCCCTCCCTCTCTCTCTTTCTCTCTGGTACCTGGATACCGTGAGCCAACAGCTTTCCTCACCATGTCCTTCCTCCATGAATTCTACCTCCTCTCAGGTCCTGTGCAGTGGAGTCACCTGACCATGGACTGAGACCTCGAAAACCCTGAGCCCAAAATATGCTTCTCCTCCTCTGAGCTGTTCTTGTCAGGTCTTTGGGTCACGGTGACACAAGCTGACCAGCAATGTTGAAAGTATATTGAAACATCCTGTTTGGGGGTACCCTAACCCTGTGTGTTCAGATGTACTGAAAAAAGTCATTTACGATGGTCAGACTTTTATGTAAGTTTCGGTGGTGGCAATGGGGAACCAGACCAGGAAGAGCGGGACGTGCACATTTGTTTGTAAGGGGGATTCCTAAGGCCCTGCCTGCCCCAAGGAAGGATTGGATTGGGGCTTTTCTTTCAACTTTAGTTGCCTGGTGTGTCCTGAAATGCTGACTTCGTAACAGGGAAGTCCTGGGTTTCGCACACTGATTGAGAAATGGAGTCACAGTGACCTTGTACATGCACTTTTCTGGCTCTAGTGTGGAGTCTGTCACTTCCTCAGTCAGGGCCACCATCTGCACGTGTGAATCCAAGCCCCTGAAGGTGACATGTCAGGGGATAGGAAGTGGGCTCATTACTTTTTGATTGGAGAAAACTTATGCTCAATGAAAGGTGAACACTGGCTGTTGCCTTCAAGCCTTCAAAATCACAGAGTGTGAGGCTTCCATGGCCGGGATCCAGAGGGTGTGTAGGGATTGCCCAGGACCTGAGCAGTGCCCAGGGGAGGCGCAGCTTCCCTGGGACACAGCTGAGCCTGTCTGGAGTGAGGGGTTGGGGGTGGAACCAGGTCAGAATTGTCCAAGTCAACCAGCCGGTGCCTTGAGTGTGTTAGCTGTTTGTCTTTCCTTTCAAGAAGTCCTTAAAAGTTAATTTCAGAGGGACACTAAGAAGGCCAGATCTTTCTTTTGCAGTGGGATCTGGGCAGTGACCTATCAGAGAGGCTTGAGAACCGGTTCCGGAAAAGCTGGGACCCGCGGAGACTGCCCAGCTGGGCTGTGACATCATGTGCTGGGGTGGGGGGCTTCCTTGCCAGGCTGGGGACATGGGAGGATTTCTGCTGAGGTTGCTATTTAATCAGCTCCCAGTTCTAATGTTTTGAAGACCCAGTGAGTCCACAGTATCACTCCAACCCACCCTGCCTTTGTGTTCCTCAGGCACAGAGGGCTCCGTTGGGGTCTCTCCCCAGTTCATGCCACCTTATAGTCCTAGGTGCCTGCACACCATAGCCCTTATATTTTAGCTTATTAATTGATGTATCTGTGTCTAGTCCTCCATTCCAGACCCTCACCAGCTCTCATTCTGTTGTATTTATTTTGCATCTTTTTGTTTCTTTGCCAAAATCTTTCCAGTAAATTTCTTTCTGCTCAAACGTACCTCCCACCTCTAACCCCAACTGCTAGTGTCCAGAGGCTGTTAGCCAGGCGGGAAACCGAGAGGGGGCAGCCTTTCAGGAGCAGCTGGCAGACAGGAGGAGACAGGTCACAGACACAGAAGAGGGCCAAAGACCCGCGGCTAAGGCGCTTGTGAAAGGCCCTGCCCCAGAGGAGGTGCTTGTGAAAGGCCCCGCCCCAGAGGAGGTGCTTGTGAAAGGCCCCGCCCCAGAGGAGGTGCTAGTGAAAGGCCCCGCCCCAGAGGAGGTGCTTGTGAAAGGCCCCGCCCCAGAGGAGGTGCTTGTGAAAGGCCCCGCCCCAGAGGAGGTGCTTGTGAAAGGCCCCGCCCCAGAGGAAGTGCTTGTGAAAGGCCCCGCCCCAGAGGAAGTGCTTGTGAAAGGCCCCGCCTCGGTTCCTAGACTTGGCCTGGGCTCTGAAGCGAGGCTCCCTGGGGCTCAAGGCCACCCAGCCTTCATTGGCCTGGATCCCTGGGCTAGGGGCTACTGCGACTGCTGGGCTCTGGTGTGAGGAGGGCCTTGCCTCTTGCTGCCCAGGGACACGCACCAGCGACGTCCTGCGGGTTCACCTTCTGCACGCCTGTCTCTCACCATCCTGGTGAGGCACGCCTTCTTTTCAACAGGATTCTGGCATCTCGGTCCCAAGCCCAGAGCTGCCTCTGTGCTGCTTGTCTTTCTGCGGTCTAGACCGTCCAGGACCACCACTGGCCTGGGCCGTCTGAGGATGGAGCCACTCCCTGGTCCAATCAGCCGAGGGCCTCAGCCTCCCACTGCCCGGCGGCTCCTCGGTGGGTTGCAGGGGGAGCTGCAGCTTCTCAGTGTGTGAATTTGTTTTTGTTCATTTATAAGATCCCATCATGAATTAGGACATGAAAATAGTGGGGTTCCTCTCGGGAATTCGGGGTAAATGTTTGCCGATTGTGTGTTATTAATGCAGCCTACATCTGAAGCCCCTCAATAAGTCTTGGTTAATAAGGTTAGCCAGAGGGGAGAGAAGTCTTAAGGGGCTCTACGTTCAGTTTCTAAAAAGATTTCAGACTGTGGTGAGAATAAATTTGCTTGGACAATTATGCATAGTGTGTATTAGAATACTCTTATTTTATGGGCACTGTACTGTTTTATGGTAAATCTCTACATTTCCCCCTAAGGCTTGGAAATGTTTTGGTGCTCGTGTTTTAATATACAATTGAATGTTGGTGGAAAGGACTCATTCATTAATTTTGTTCTTAAGTCAGTATTATCTGTGTTTTACTTTTTCAAAAAGCTATTTAAATTTATAACATATTTGCACCTGTGTTTTACGTACTGATTTTGAGATTGGATCAGTAGATTTATGTGTCTAGCAGAGAATCAGTTAATTAGTTTTGAATTGTATGCCAAGGTCATATCTCGACTTTATGACTTTCCACAGATGATGGATTCTTCTATTGTGACAAGGTCAAGCACATAAAAGCTCCAATCAGGCCCCAATAAAAGCAAGTTCCATATGTCAGGTTAATTCTACAGCAGTCTTTTTGTCAGTTTAGCTAGCAATTCCATCTGTTTGCACCTGAGGTGACCTGTGTTCCTGCCTCTGTGGCGGGTGTCACACACACACAGTTTCCTTATATAACATGACCATACGATGCATATTAATGTGTCATTATATAGACCGTAGATATTAAGTATCTTTATTTGGGTGGTGCCAGGCCAGTGGATGAGATGGTAGAGAAATTTCAATACAGAGAGCAGGAAGCTGTTTTCTCTCTGTGAAACAGTTTTTTTTTTTCCCCCATGAACTGCTTGGCTTTGAGTGGACCACTAATGCTGTGGCTTCTACATCACTACTTTTTTTTAAATTAATTTTTATTCAAATTTATATATGACAGCGGCATGCATTACAGTTCATATTACACATATACAGCACAATTTTTCATACCTCTGGTTGTATATAAATTCATACCAATCCTTGTCTTCAAACATGTACTTTGGATAATGATGACCATCACATTCCCTCAGCATTTCTAACCCTTCCCCTCCCACCCCTCTGCCCTATCTAGAATTCGTCTATTCTCTCATGCTCCCCCCTACTACCCCGCTATGAATCAGCCTACTTATATCAGAGGAAACACTCAGCATTTTTTGGGGGGATTGGCTAACTTCACTTAGCATTATCTTCTCCAGCTCCATCCATTTACCTGCAAATGCCATGATTTTATTCTCTTTTATTGCTGAGTAATATTCCATTGTGTATATATACCACATTTTCTTTATCCATTCATCTACTGAAAGACACCTAGGTTGGTTCCACAGTTTAGCTATTGTGAATTGTGCTGCTATGAACATTGATGTGACTTTGTTCCTATAGTACTCCCTTTTTTTAAGTCCTTTGGGTGTAGACCGAGGAGAGGGATAGCTGGGTCAAATGGGGGTTTCATTCCCAGTTTTCCAAGGAATCTCTTTCTATACTGCTTTCCATATTGGCTGCACCAATTTGCAGTCCCACCAGCAGTGTCTACGTCACTACTAATGAGTGAATTACTGTCATTTTCTACAGTGGCTCTTCCACACAAGTGTCCTTGCAAAGTGACTTGCTTGTGTTTGTTATTCTGGTCCTGGGTTAGGACCAGCTGCCAGAGTAAATCAGTCTGAGGTTGGTAATAGGTTGTCACGAAGGCAGGAAATTGCCGGGAGAACAAACTGTCCTAAACCTATTATACCATCTCTTGTGATGTTGCTGGTCATGCCCGAGGCAATATCTAAGGAAGCCAAGCAGGGGTCTCTAAATAGGTCAAGGTCCCAACAGACTCCCCACTGCTCCTGCTTCTGTTGAAAGCTCGCTCCTGAATGGCCATAAAAGGAGTTCTGTCTAACAACAAGACAGGATCCCCAACAGTGCAGTGCTGGCCAGCCGCCACCTGCTGCCATTCAGATGATGCCCGCTGCCTTGGCAACCCCACTGGGACTTTTGCAGTGACAACAGATGCAGCTGCCCAAGAAGAGCAACCCGGAAGCAGAGGCAGAGGCATGGGTTGGTCCCAGGAATGCCCCTGGCAGGCCAGGGTGGCTCGCCGGCCACCTACTGGACAGCTAGGCTGGGTGGGGGGATGTTGTGAAACACATATTTGACCTTCATCTGTTCCCTGACATACAGTGAGCTTAGGGCTCTTAAAACTGTGGTTTCTCCAATGACGAGTGTCCTTTCTGTGCTAATGAGATGACTGGTGTCCTGCAGCTGCCAGAGAACTTCAGGACGGGGGCTGGTCATGGAAAGATCAAGATGTGATAGAGGATGGAGGCTTTCCCTGACCTCTGGGAGGCGGAGTTGGTCACCAGTGCCAGCAATGTAATCAATCACGCCCGGCAACGACATGTCCAGGGGCCTGAGAGCTCTCGGGGGGCGGGGGCAGCACCCCTGGAGAGGCACGGGGCTCTGTATCCCTCTCCCAGGCCTGCCCCAGTTGTCTCTTCCTCCAGGTCCTTTGTAGTATCCCTGTGATAGGTCAGCGTGTTTCCCGTGTCCTCTGAGCGGCTCCAGTGGGGAGGGGGTGATGATGAGTCACCCCGTGGCCACTTGGTCAGAAGTGTGGGCAATAATCTGTCACTTACACCTAGCATCTTACGGAGGGGCCAGTCTGTAGACAGAGCCATCAATGTGGGGTCTGCGTCATCCCTCTCTAGGGTAGTGCTGATAGCCCAGTTACGGGCTGCGCAGCTGCTATCCCCTGCAGACAGCTTGGTGTGTGCAGAGCGCCGCGTGCTTGCTCAGCATTCTGGGCTGTGAGTGTTGTACGGGGAGAAAGCCTTTTACTACTCAGGTGGCATTTTCCAAAGAGGGGCTTGGTAAGAGTGTGGATCTGAAGAGCTGGACTGCAAGGGAGCAGTGGCGTGCTGGGCAAGAAGCCCTCGTGAATTTGCATTTCCCTGCTTTAAGAACCCATGAGAATTCAGATGCGTCAGGGATGCATTTGTCCCTGTGAGAAGTGGTGTGCCGAGCCGTCAGTCAACAAGTCCCCCAGCGGCGGGGTGTCCCTGACCCGAGAGAGGGAAGCTCATGTTTTAAGCTTCTTAGGTTCAGAGTTGCTCTTCTTGTTTTTTTTTTTTTTCTTCTTTCTGAGATGGGGTCTTGTTAGGTGGGCATACTGGTCTCGAAGTGCCAGGCTCTAGCCATCTTCCTGTCGCTGCTCCTGAGGAGCAGGGACTGCAGATGCCACGGGGCCTGGTTCTAGATCCTGTTTTGGCTAAGCTGCTGAGACAAGAGGTCCCGGAATAGAGTGAGTCAACAGGGTAAAGTCCTCTTTCTCCTTCGTGAGTTCTGGTGGCTGGTGGGACCTGGCTTGGTGGCTCGTTAGCACATTGCCCACCCCCCTCCTGTTTGCCAGAACTGAGCCACCTGCCACGGATGCCTCCTAGGGAGGTGGGAACATGTAGTGGTCAGCTGGTGACTGAGGGCTCCTCTTAAACTCAGGCTCTTCCTGGTGGGTGAAGGAGAGGGTGGGCGTGGTGGATCTTGAGCAGTTTTTCTCACAAACACTTTATGTTCCAACAAGGAACAGTGCCTCGACCGCAGGCTTGATGCAGACTTGGCACCGATTCTTGTCTTGATGGGGACTCTGAGGGGGAGGGACGGGGGTCCTGGGAGCGCTGTGTGGTATGGTTGGACCACCTGACACGGTGAACCCAGGGTCCATTGCTGCTGCTTCCCCGGGCCCACGTAGAGTTGTGGAGCCTCAGACCCCAGACTCCTCACCCCCAGAGCGCTAAGAGTGTTACTGACTCACGGCGCCCTGGCGACCATTGAAAAGCCACAGTGTGGCGGGAGCCTGAGGACGGTGCGGTCATGGGGTGAACTGTCCACTCTTCCTCTTGAGAACCGCGGAGGTCGTCTGCTTCCCTAACCCTTGCAGGAAAAGCAAGGTGACTTGCTCGGCACTTGACTTAGTTTGCATTATTGCGCCAGATGACATCACTTTAGAGGGAAGGCATCTTTACTTCTCCAAATGCAAGTGTGAAAATCCTGTTTGGGGGCTTTGTCTCCCCAGAAGCCCCGTTGTCTTCTGGCCACATCACATCAATGCTGGATTAAGGGGACAAGCAGAAAATCAGGTTTTCTTGGGAAATGACAGTGGCAGCTGCTGCACAGGGCTCTTCAATGGCAGCATGTGACCTCCAGAGGACTCTATGTGCATTTGTCCTTCTGTCCTGTAGCAGCTGGCCCTGGATTCTCAGGCCCAGACCTCACTGTGTAGGATGCTGCACTTGGGCAGGTCCCTGCAGGGGTCACACACAGGCAGTCAACTCATGCTGGGGCATTGTATGCTGTGAACCTGAGAGATGGTCACTCTGGGCACCCTGGGACATGGCAGACTTTAGAATAGGCACAGCCCTGAGCCACCAGACAGAACCATTGTGGGTGGATCACAGGACTGAGGAGGTCAGAGCTGGAGGAGTCCCCTGCAGCCACATGCCCTGCCCAGGTGGGGGAGGGGGAGCCCAGGAGGCACAGGGGGCAGAGAAGGCCACCCGCCCCGAGGGCCTGCACCCCCTGCACATGCACTTGTGCCCACAGACCTGACACACTTGCACACACACGGCAGCTCCAGGGAATTGCCGGCTCTCAGGGGCCTGGGTGGGGGCCAGGCCGTGGCCAGCCTCAGTTCCCTTGGCCTCCCAGGGGCGGTGGGTTTCCACGTGGACCAGGAGCTTGCTGGGAGGACGCAGGGACTTAGTTCACTTGGAAGTGCTCCTTTGTCCCTCCTAGAGTGGAGCCCATTCCTCATGGACAGCGTTCCCTGGTGAGGCTCCTGCTCTCTCCCCCTGCGCTCTTCTGAGTTGTCCCCAGCCCTGTCACCACAGTGAGTGGAGCTGATAGCGGTTGTCCCCGAGTTCAGATTTCCTCCAGGTGGCGGGTGGACTTGGGGCTGTGTTTCAGGCAGAGGCTTGGTGGGCCGCGTGGAATTTGATGTCGCAGCCCCAGTGGGGTTGGTGGAAGCAGCGGGGCCGGGTCCGAGGGTCGGGCTCCTGGGGGAGGCTGTGCAGCCGATGGCTTCTGGTTCTGGCAGCCCCAACAGCAAAGGCTGACAAGGCAGGGGTGGAAGGTCCTGTCAGGGGGCCCAGGGCGGTTTCCAGGGCTGGGGACTCTGAGGCGCACGGTTCTCCTGGGTGGTTTTTTATTTTCTAATAAAACTGAGGAAATAATCCTCACTTAAGCGCAGCGTGGACAGGCCCTGAAACATGATTTTACTCTGCTAAAGTCGGGGCTGGTGCAAGCTGGGGCTGTAGCTCAGTGGTAGAGCTCGCACATGTGAGGCACTGGGTTCAATTCTCCAGTGTCACATAAAAATAAATGAAAACATTGTGTCCATCTACAACTAAATTTTTTTTTTTTTTAAAAAAAGGTGTTATGTCAACTACAACTGGAAAAATATTTTAAAATTGGGGGAGGGGTGCTGGTGAGAAGGCTGTTAAGATCTCAGCCCCTACACCTGCTTTTTGCTTGAAATGGTCTTCCCTGAAATAATCTGTTTTCCTTGAATTTTGTGATTTTTATTCTGTTCTGTCTGTGACTTTTTCTCTACAGGCATTACCAGCATAGGAGGAAGGATGATGAAAACAGATTACAAATAATTTTAGTATACTCAAAAGCTATAAAGACAAGGTCACTGGAAATAAACAGGATAGATGTAATAGCTCGAGTTATACCGTCTTTTGGTCACTGGGAAACAAAGTGTTGCCTTAAGTCAAATAATAAACCTTAATATGAGGCCTAAGTGAGAAGCATTTTAAAGTTGCTGTTGTCCTCTGGAGTCTAGCACAGGAAGGCAGTTGGTGAGAAGCGGAGCCAGGGGCACCTGATCACAGCTCCCTGTACAGATGCTGCGCCCAGGCTGAAGGCTCTAGCGTCCTGGGTCTCCACTGACTGGATTGGTGTCCTGCGGCCTGGCTGCAGGGCATCTGTCTTGCAGGCCTGTGCAAAACCCGCTGTTAGCTGTCCATGCAGCCGCGCAGCATCCACAGCCATGCCAAGGGACATGGACCATGCACCTGCCTCCCATGGGGTGCCCGGGATGCACCTGGCCTCCAGCAGCCCAGCCTGCCCTCTTTGCCAGGTCCTCCCCGTGGCCTCAGGCTCCCAGGTGTGCTGATCTTTAGTCAGTGCACTTCCTTTGAATTTGGTGGTGGGCTTGCCTCTGTGAATTCCTTTTCTCATCGACACCTTTCAATTTTCTCTTTTTATTTTCTGAGTCACATTGAGAGGACACTTGGAACAAGCAAAAAAGATTATGTCTCTAGTGGAAAAAGGTGTTGTTCGGATGCTCTTCAGGATGCCCCATTCCGCCCCCGCCTGGCTTTGGGTCAGCTTCCCACCCCTGTAGGCTGCGCGTGTCTAGCAGCCCTGCAAAGTCTTTGCTATCTGTGGACAGGGAAAAAAAATCTACTAACAATGGTTAAAAATGACCCTGTCCTACCCTGGGAAAAGCCAGTTCCGACTTTTAGACTTGTTTCAGTGTTCCTTCCTTCCCTCCATGTAAGTTCGTGCCTATCCTCCGACTTTGTTGTGACATCTTACTGATTTCCTCACCAGCAACGTGGTCAGTGCAGTCCTCAGCATGTGTTCTCTTTAAATCGTGGGAGGATGGATTTTGCTTTGGTGACGATTACTTAACTGGACATTTTATGGTCCCTACTAAAAATGACAAAACACCAGGGACAGGAAGGGGCCCTGCTTCGAGGAGCTTGAGCGCAGATGGTGGAAGAGCTAGGGAATCTGTGGGCTCAGGGTTTGGGGACTTCTTCTCTTCGTATTGTAGAAATGGGGGAAGGTTCATCAACAACCAGTGGGTCAAGAGGAGATGACAGTGGACACCAGAAAATACTTGGAGGTGAATGAGAATGAAAACACAGCGTCCAGTGCTTAGAGACGCAGAAGCAGCGCACAGTGGGAGATGCGCAGCTGTGTTGGAAAGGACGGAGATGATGTCAGTGCCCAGCCCCTCACCCCGAGGACCAGAAGAGCAGCAAAGCATACCCCAGTGTGCAGGATCAGGGGTATGCTTTGCTGCTCAGGGGTATGCATCGCGGGCTTGAGTGCAGGCAAACAGAGAGCAGAAACACGAGGGCAGCCCATGGAACCAGAGGTCGCTTCTCAGAATATCAGCAGAGGCCTGCATTGAGCTGGGGCACCAGGAGAGGACTCGGTAACTGGCGGGGAGCTGCCGACAGGCTGTGAGGGAGCTGGGGTGGTCACGCTCCAGCCGAGGAGATGCCCAGAGGAGACAGAGGTCCTGCTAGATGCGGCTGCAGAGCAGCTCCGACAGAGGATGAGACAAGGACCTGGAACAAGTCAAGAGGTGAGAGAGAAACCAGCGCCTCCCGGCAGGAATGCTCAGCCCCGAAGGCTTTACCGGCAAATTCCACAAGGTGTGTAAAGGAGAGCAATGTCAGGCTCCTCCAAACGTGGAAGAGGAGAGAACATCCCTACTCCTTTAATGAGGCTGGTGTTATGCTGGTGCTAAAACCAGAGACAACGCCACTACAGGAAAATCCGACCCAAATCCCTTATGACCTGGGAGCAAAACCCTGAACAAAAGGCTAGCAGGCTGGACCCGGCAGCAGCGTCACATGCCAGGACCAAGGGGGTCTTCCCCGCAGCACAGGGATGACGAGACTAAGGCAATCCACCCAGGCAGCATGCCTCCTTAACGGCACGGAGGAAAGCCTCCTGTCATCTCAAGGGTGCAGAAAGAGCCCTTGACCGTGTTGACACCCTTTCACGACAGGGACACTGGGAAAGCCAGAGCCTGAGGGAGCCGCCCTGTCGGGGTAGAGGGAGAATATGAAGAGCCCTCAGCGACATCATACTCACAGGGGAAGGGCTCAGCGTTTCCTCCAAGGTCAGGGACAGATAAGGAAGCCCACTCTCACTGCTGACCCCTGGTCCTGGAAGGCCTGGATGGAGAATTCAGGCAAGAAAAAGAAGCATCAAATTGGAGGGAAGAAACCAACCTACATCTGTGTGCTGGTGATTCGACCCTAGGGGTGGACAGACTCGAGGAACCACAGTCCCTACCAGAGCTAATAAGGAAACCAGCAAAGCTTCCGGTGCAGGCACACACAGAGTCACCTGTGCTTTCTGACATGGCTTCTGAAGGCTTCCGAATTAACAGCAATGCCCTCACAGGCACGTCTAGAAGGACACGCCTGGGTTGAGTTTAACCTAGTGAGCGAAGACTGCACCCAAAGGCACACGTTCCTGAGAGAATCAGATAGCACCCAAGCTGCCCAAGTGCATCTGTTCATGAATTGGAAGACTTGTCGGTGAGCCGGGATGCACTGATCACCCAAAGTGATCAACAGAGTTACTACAGTTACTACCTACATTTCAAAGCCCTCCTTTGCAGAAATAGGAAGGCCAATTCCGAAATGCACATAAGAAGACAGATGGCCACGAGTAGCCAAAGTTATCTTAAAAGAAGAACCAGACCGGCTTGGCTAGATTGATTCTGACAGTGCATCCTCCGGAGACTAGGCTGTGGTGCAGGCCAAGGTGGACTTAAATGGTGATGTCAAGGTCGGGACAGGAGTGTGGGAGGATGTTAGTGTTGAAAGGCACAGGTACAGAGGGTGGCTCAGAGAAGAGCAGAACGTCTGTGCCCAGATCCTGCCACTTGAATCCTATCTGTTGACTTCTGAAAAAATACCAGCAGTGCCTCGTGTGAGCTTACAAAATTCAGATGTGAGAAGGACAGACTGGAAAGTGAGGGCAAGTACCAGTGGGATGGCCTTGTGGTTTTAGAGCCCTGTTTGAGGTCGGTGTGCTTGTGACCACACAGGATGATTCTGGAATCAAGAGGTCATTGCAACCAGGAGTGGTGGTGCACTCCTGTCATCCCAGCAACTCAGGAGGCTGAGGCAGGAGGACCGCAAGTTCAAGGCCAGCCTCAGCAACTTGGTGAGGCCCTAAGCAACTCAGTAAGGACCTGTCTCAAAATAAAAAAATAAAAATGGCTAGGGATGTGGCTCAGTGGTTAAGTGCCCCTGGGTTCCATCCCTGGTACAAACAAAAGGAGATGGTTGCAGGTTTGGGTGCAGCTGACTTCACTGTGGCTCTTCCCATAGTAACCAGCACCTATTCTGCTCTTCACTGGCCGCAGAAGCATCACGAGAATTAGCAGCTGTGGACCCTCTGCTCCCCGCTGGTATCCTCGGAGCGCCATGCGCATTTAGGTTTCATGATAATCCCAGGAGGTAGGGACTGCTTTTTACAGGAGAGGGAACCATGCACAGAGGCACCCAGGAGGAAATTCAGATTCTGTGCATCTGATCCTGGAGTCCATGTGGCCCACCATTGCTCCCATGCTCTGATCACCAGAAAATTCGGCTCCCCACACAGTTAGCCTGTGGGTGAGCTGGAATTTGTCCCTTGCACTTTGCATGATCCTACTTTTGGATTGCTTTCCTGTTCCAATCTTGTCAAAGTATTTTCTAAGAAAATATGTCTCTGTGATCTCCTGGGGCCTCTGCTTACCAGAGTTCTCTTACACATTTGAAGGGCCGGGGATTACTAATAACAACTGTGACTGAGGTCTGCAAAATCGTTCCCCAGAATGGCTGCAGGTCTGGATCCTGGAGCAGAGTATCTGCAGCTGTTACAGCGTGGAGTGGGCATGGAAGGGTCTCAATAGCTGCCCTGCTGTCCTGGAAGGAGGCGGGTCAGGGTTGTGTCTGGGGATGCTGGTGAGTGAATGGCACCCGAGAGGCTGGGGTCGCCTTCACCCAGAGAGCGACTAGATGCAGAAGGCAGGGCTGGGGCCCGGGAGTGAGCTCATGGCCCTCGGTCTGTCTGTCTCCACCCCGGAGTGTGGTGTCTTCCTGAACTGTTGAAAGGTGACCTGGATAACAGGCGGCTGCACTGAAGGGTTGGAGCTGAGGAGGGAGCCTATTTGGGGACTTTGAAGAAGAGGGGTGGAGAGGCTTGTCTCCTCTCTGGGGAGACAGCACGGGACACAGACACTCTCTTGCTTCTGCTTTGAAGGAGCATAGACAACCTGCTGGTTTGGATCTGGGATCAAGAGGAAGCAAATAGAACCCTCGCAGCTCAGAGCTTCCTCGCTGTAGCCTAGGGGGACACGGGTGCAGCTGTTGTCCTGTGTCTTGCTGCCTCTGCTACTAACGGCTGCACCGTTTGCCACGTAAATCCTTTTAACAGAGAAGGATTCTCAGCTAGAAGTGGCCTGTGGTGAAGTGCAGGCTTGGCAGGCGTCAGACTCTGGGAACTCCCAATGAGCTGCTAAGGTTATGGTCAGATCATGGCAGAGCAGAGGTTGGGCTGAGTTCAGGAAAGGTCTGAATAGCTTCCTGAGCTCTGCAGTCACCCAAACCACCAAGTGAAGAAACACACTTCCTATGGCTCATCCAACCTCGCGATTCTGGCCCGTCACCTTGGTGTAACTGTCCTCTTCCTGCCTGGAAAGTGGGGCAGGGGAGGGGCAGTGCACCATGGCTCCCAGAATCCTAGGGGAAGAGACCAGAGGGTCCAAACCCGGAGAATCCTGTGCTGGAACTGCTCCTCCTCTTTCTCCCCACCCCCTCCTTTTTATGAAGTCAGTCCCATCCGCCTTTGCAAAGCTGGAGCTTAGGGATGAACTTTCTGTGACAGATGAGAGGACGCAGGAAACCCTCTGACTTGGGTTCTGTGAAGGCGATGAGGGGTGTGTGTAGTGGTGCCTCCTGACCATGACCGTGGCCTGCAGTGCAGGTGGGAACGCAGGTGGGCAACACGAGCAGTGAGCCCTTCTGAAGCCTTAGCCGTGGAGACAGGCCAAGCGTGATAGCTTCGTGGCCCCACCTTGCCTGGCACTTGGGTGCCTTCTCTGATTCTCTCTGGTTTCCAAGTTTGGCTGTGACTTCAGCTGAGCTGGCTGCAGGCACCAGCTTTTCTAGCCAGGCCCGTGCCAGTGCCCTGGTCCTGATCTGTCAGCAGGAGCTCCCTGGTGTTCTGTGCTAGACGGGTGGACTTCAGGGTTAGCAACACGTGTTAGCTCTGTGGTGGACTGTCCAAAGCCGCCATGAGGAAGGACCCTGCAGCCACTGGAGTCCACCATGACCTTCGGTTCGTCCTCAGCTGGGTAGCAGTGAGGACACTGCCCAGGAGCCAGGGTACATACCTTCATGGCTTTAGAGCTCACTGTCAGCCGGACCCTGATGCAGGTTGTCCTGGGCAAATGTGTCCACATCTGCTGTCCCTGTCTTCACTTTCTGTCACATCTCTGCTCCATGTGATAGTCTTGGAGAGTGGAGGTGCAGCCCTGCTCAGAGGCTGCTCTGTGGGATGGATTCTTCTAGTTGCGGTTCAGTCTGTCTTGCATTCCCTTGTAAGGTTTCTTAACCTCTGAGCATTTCTTTCCAAAGAGCATAGATTGAAGGTGAGGGCCACGGTGGTCTCCCTGAGTTGGGGATGGCTTTTGTGTTTTGTAAAGTGTCTCTGGTACTTGCAGAAGTGCTGGGCCACCAGGAGGACCTCACCCACAGCAGACACACTGGCCAAGAGCCGTGGTGTAGTGGACAGGGCGTGTGGCTTCCTCCAACCCTGGGCCCAACTTCCCCGATTCTGACACACTCCTTCCCTCTCCCAAGTCCTCTCCTGATGCAGGACAATGACATCCAGGCCCTGGTGTCCTTGACCTTGGAAGTCAAACACCATCACAGACACAATAACGCTGTGAGGGAGTATGGGAGAGAGTAGGTGGTGAGAGCCTGAACCTCGGCTCGTAGACAGGGCTAGTGTGCTGCCTGCCAGCTCCCTGCACAGTCCCCAGGGTGCTGGCCTCATTTGATGAAACGACACCTGCAGTGACGTAGAGCTTTCTCCTGTGGGGCTGGGGATCGAACCCAGGGCCGCAGGCATGATGCACACACACAACCACTGAGCCGCACTGGCAGCCGCAGTCCGGCTCTTGGTGATGGGATTACAGGTCCTGTGTGACCCAGGACCTCTGCTTCAAGGTCTGCCAGCCTTTGAGCGCTATTGGTGGCCGTAGAGCTGCTGTGACAGACTCTGGCACTTTAAGTCAGGGTACCCTTATCTGCGATATCGCTCGCACATAGTAGGTGCTCAGAAAATGCAGAGAACGAGTGAACCGCCCGAGTGGCCTGTACCAGGTGCGAGTCCTCCTTCCAGTGGGGGTGGGGTTAGTGGGAGGGGAGACAAGGGGGAGGTGGGGCGTGGCTGCTACCCTGGGGCCTCCATTCCCCAGTCCTCCTGGGGAGGAGCCCCACCTCCTGCTCACTGGAGGCCTCCCTGGGTGCTCTGATCCTGTGCTCCCAGCCCCTCTCCGCCTTGCCTGGCTGAGGCGTCTCTGCTCCACCTCCCAGCTGGGGGCCAGGTGTCCCCGTGTCCTTCATGGCACTGGTCACCGTGGATGGTGCTTCCTTGTCTGTCTCCTTCCTGGACCAGGAGTGCTGGAAGGGTCCAGGCAGAGGACGGTGCTGGCACATGGCAGTGTGGCCAGTGTTGTCCTTCCCAGTGCCCCAGTGGGACATGCGTGTGCCCACTCATGGGTCCTCCTGCCTGTCTCCATGAGGGTGGCCACAGAATGGCTACCACTGCCGGGACCTCTGCTTTGAAAATATGGCATGGAGGGTGGGACTTCAGGACCCTGTAACTGGAAACCTTTCACAACTCGCCAGTGGCCCTGTTGGACAGGAGCAGGAAGCAGGTTGGGGAGACGAGGCAGAATGTGTAGTTGTTGAGATGAAGCAGGTCGTGGATTTGGGATGGGTGAATAGGAGCTGTGACCCTGGGTCGCTTCAAACACAGATGTGCAGAGACCAGGAAAGTGGTGTGCGACATGGGAGCTCTGCTCTCCAAGGGCGTCTGTCCAGGTCACAAGAGTCTGATGAGAGTACGGTGACCAAGGACCAAAGAAGGTTGCTAGACATGGCGGCTCATGCCTGTGACCCCAACTAATCCAGAGGCTGAGGCAGGAGGATTGCAAGTTCAAGGCCGGCACCAGCATCTTAGTGAGGCTCTGACTGAAAATAAAATTTAAACGGGCTGGGGTGTGTCTCGGTGGTAGAGCACTTGCCTAGTTGTGTGGGGTCCTGGGTTCCATCCCCCGCACCACACACGCACACAGGACCAAACAGGCATGCGCTTGCCGAGGCTGAGCCGGCAGAGGAGAGAGGATGTCTCCAGTGCTGTCCCTGCACCTGAACAGAAAGGTTAGTCTTCCTGTTTATCAGAGAGGTGGGAACAGCAGCAGTGCCTCAAGTTCTGATACATGAATCCTAGGTGGTGGGTTACGCCTGTCGGCAGCCCCCCAGCTGGAGAGGGGCTGGCGAGATGGGAAAGGGACCCCAGGAGCACGCTCAGGGGAGACCAGGGTGGGTAAGTTGCCAGTCCCGTTGCCTGGACTCTTCTAAGGCTTTGGCGCTCTGTGTCTCTCCAGGGTGCCTCGGGGTCGCTAAAGAGCTGCTCTGTAGAACGGGCTCAGGAGAGGCGTACCCAGAATCGTCCCAAACCCAGAGGAGAGGGAATGAGCCCGGCCGTCCTCACCTGCCTCCCCCCTGTCTGCCCAAGCCTGGCAGCCCTGGTTCTGGCCGTGGCCGCTCTGCGGGGTGGAGCGCTTTCTCCTGTCCGTGAAACGGGTGGCTGGCACTGCCCCACTGACGGCGTGGAGGGAGGGAGGGGACACAGTGCTGGATTCCCAGGGGGAGCCGCAGTGCCTGGGAGTGGCCTCTCCTAGTGACATGCAGAGGCACGGAACACCACGCAGCGCTTGGCAGGGTGTAGCGATGCCACCGAGCAGACTCCCAGGTTCTCCCCCGGGAGCTTAGAAGCAGGTTCTGATCTGCCCTCTCTGCTGTCTGTTCCCGGAGGCGGCGATGTCCTCCTGGGGGTTCCCTCCCCGGTGGAACTGTTGCTTTACACAGCAGCTCTTTACCCACGTTGGCTCCCTTGGGTCACCACTGATGTGCCAGTCACCCTGGGCAGGGTGCCCTGTGTGTGGAACAGCATTCCTTCACACGGCCCAGGGCCAAGGTGGCTGTGGCTGTCTAGAACCACTGCTCCAGGGCAGGGCCTCTAAGGCCTGGGGGACTCTCTGACCAGCCTCTCGTGCAGCTGACCTGGCCTGAGCCTGAGTCTCCTAATCTGAAAGGGGATTGACCTGCCCTGGGTTGTTGCCTGGGTCAAACAACCTGGGTCCGTGCTTGGTGGATATCGCCCGTGGCATCAGCGTCAGCCGTCCACTGCCGGGTGACCGCAGCCAGGTGACTGCTGCCAGACCCAGGTCCTTAAGCAGCACTTATTTCTCATGGTTTTTGTGGGTTGGTTTGTGGGTCCTCCAGCTCAGGGTCTCTCACAAGGTTACAATCAGGCGTCAGCTGGAGTGACGGTCACAGAATGGAACCCAGAGAGGACCTGCCTGCCACTTCCCTCGGTGTCAGTGGGATGCAGTGCCTGGGCACCTGTCTCTAACGTGTGCTGGGGCCTCTCGTGGTTCCTTGTCCCATAGTCTCCTCTGAGCCAGGAGGTGAGAGGGCAGGAGGGAGTGTGAAGACCAGACAGTCTTGTAACCTGACCTCAGAAGTCGCGTGCCTTCGTTCCTGTGTGACACACAGTAGCGAGTGCCAGGAGAGGGGCCCCTGGGAGCCGCTGAGCCGCTGCCTACCACAACTGTGGCCATCCCTGGTTTGCTAGGTCTGCAACTTGGAGACCATACATATTATTCTGGAAAACAACCTAAACCCGGGACAGTAAAAACCCAAGGTTTGGAGCTTGGTGCTTTTATGACCCAGGTCGTCTCTATGACTGGGGAGGGGAGCTTCCCCTCAGGGAGGTGGGCCCTGTGTCCTGGTTGAGGGACTGTCCTGCCCAATCAAGAGGTTGTGCGGGAAGAAATGTGCCCAGAGGGTCAGTGGACTTTGGCAGGAGGTGGGATCAGAGCAGAGATGTGGTTAATTCTTTTTCAACATTTAGGGTCACACTTTCTAGGACGGTTTGGTAAACTGAAGCTTCTGCGTGGCCTCACAGTTTGCACTTTGGGACTCCTGCTCTCGGGAGGGGCCAGGAAGCAGCCATGGACTTGCCTCTTTCCCATCTGGAAACTGTCTTCCCTTGCCTTCTGTCACTCGCCGGGCAGGTGCGGGGAGGAGGGTGGTGACCAGAGGTCTTCCCAGGGGTGGGGACCCAAGAGACACTGGCGTCTGGCACCTAGACCCTCTCACTCTTGGTGGCAGTGACTCTGGCTGTCCTAGGACATGCCAGGGGGGTGTTCTTTGAGTCAGCAGGGTGGGAGTGTCACCCTGCCTCGGTGGCCAGCGCACTCCGCGACTGAAGGGGAATCTGCGGCATCTGCCAGCCGTGGAGTGACAGTCACAGTAAATTCACTGACAGCAGAAAGGGACAGCGCTGTTGACCACACACACACTTTAGGTCCTCTAAGCCAGGACAGTTTCTATAGGGAGATGCTACCATGGAACTGTCTCTTTAGATAGTCACCCAATCTGAGAAGACGTGGTGGAGTCCCAGCTTGGACATGTGCTTGGACAGGCTGCTCCAGGTTCCTCATTAAGATGGTTCTGCCGAGGCCTGACCCGATGTGACCAGACATGTGAGCAGCAGGCAAGTTCCCCCAAACCTCCCGCGGGACCACAGAGCCAGGCCCACAGAGGACCTAAAGGATGCAGTCGTCAGACATGGATTTACAACGTGAGTGTTTATTAGGTTCAAGGAAGTGAAAAACAGAGATTTCAAGAATTGGCAAGGACACGAAAATTATACAATGAATCAAATGCAAACTGCACAACTAAAAAATTATCATCAATATTGGGAAATTAGCATATGGCTTCATCATCTGTCACCATGTGAGATTCATCTGTGGAAACTGGGGAAAGAGCTCAAAAGACCATCTCCAAACTCAGAAAGATGAAAAATAAAGAGAGGAATACCATATGTATGTGGTCAGGTAAGAAAGTTTAACGCAGGCACGGTTGGCGTGCCACCGGGCGAGGAGAGTGGTGAGCAGGAGCCGTGCGTGGGAGCTGGGGGCACTGCCCAGCCCACACCACCCAGGGGCACACTCACCACAAGCAAAACTGAGCAGACCATCGCTGTGCTCTTCCAATAAAGGCTCAGGTGGTGCCTAGAACCTTTAGGGTGGTCAGTAAAAGTCCACTTTTCTCATTGTTGATATTACTGTTTTGCTCATCCTGAAAGACTCGTGGCCTTAGCCATCCTGCTGGACACCACACCCATCAGGCCTTGGGCTCACCAAATGTCTCCCTCAGTCCTGGGACGTCCGCTTGTCCTGAAGGCTGGGAGGTGAGTCCCTAGGGGCAGAGATCTTCCCTTTGCAATGATGGAGGCTTTCCTCCGCAGACAGTGTTGTGAGTGGGCTGCTGTGTTCAGCCACGGGCTGGGAAAATCACCCTTATTTGTGGCATTATTTCAATGGGAAAATGCATATTTGAGTTTCAAGTGATTCTCCAACAAATGCCCTTCTGGATCACAGCCACCAGCAGCCTGGCTGATGTGCTAGGGATGGCCTGAGCAAGCAGTCCTGTTACTGTCCTCCTAGACCCACTGTTGAGTCCTCTGCGAGGTTGGTAAGGTCCTCCCTGCAGGAGTCAGGACCTGGTCTCTCTGTCCCCCGGCTGGTGGCTGTCTGGCTGAATTCTGCACAGGAGCCTTCTGAATCTGACTCTGCTCTTACTGGTGACAGGGTCTTGGACAAGCCACATGACTTTTGGCTGCAGACTCCTGGCGTAGGCGTTGTGGACAGCACCATTGGTCCTACCCCTAGGGATGAGCTGCAGTGAGGACCGGGGATTGCCTTGCTCAGCAGGACTCCCCGTCTCTCCCGCTTCTGCACTCCTGGGTTCTTAGGTGCTTTAGATCTTCTCATGTGGACTGGACAGCCCCAGTCTGTGCTCCTGCCTGTCCTTGGGTCACTCCTCTACACTCCCCGTGTTTTCAGAGTAGGTCTGGGGCGGCATGTCCCCTGTTGGGGGGACAGTAAGTGCAGTCTGTAACCCAGACCCTACAGAACCCACCCTGCTGATCTTGAGTGCCACACGTGTGAGCTCCAAGAGCTTCTGTGATGGCTCAAGCCCTGACCCATGCCAGTGTGGCCACGTGAGCGAGTGGCCGTGGCATTTCAGGGCCACATGATGTGTCCCTTGGGTTGTTAGTGGCATGGTCCCTGCAGTGTTTGAGTGGCTTTGCTTAGCCTCCCTGGGTCATGGTGTGAAGGCCAAGGTGTCCTCTGCCTGGGTGGGGCCTCCATGCACGGTGCCTGGGAAGGAGGCCCCCGGAGTGTGGCAACACCATCAGCCTGCTGCGGGCAGCAGCGGGTTCCGCTTCCTGCTGGCCTGGCGGGAGTCATGTGATGTCTAAACTGGGCCCTTTCCCTGCTCTGTGAGAGGCCCTCTCGGGTGAAGAGCGCTCTGACATGGGGGAAATGCTCATCCACCACGATGTCATTCAGTGTCTAGTTCCCACGAAGGTGTCCAGGTGCCCGAGCCTCAGACCCCCTTGGAAAGGGAGGCCGAGGCCCAGAGTCAACTTGAGGCCAGGCTGGAGACCCAGGGAGTCCGTGGGTGGCTTTAGAGTGATGTTCAGCCTTTGGCCTCGAGTCCAGCCAAGTGACAGGGTGTGCCATCCTGGGGACCTTGGCCTCCTGACTGGGGGGTGGAGGAGGGGCCTTGGGGCTTTGCTGGGGGACGTACCCTGCCCTAGCCAGAGCTGTAAAGACTTTGCTGTTTGTAAAGGCTTCGCTGGTTGGCTGGTTCGGAGCCTCCGGGGCATTTCCGTGGCATCCCTGAGTGTCCTGAGTCTGCTTACTGCTCTGAGTGGACTGTGGAGAGACCAGAAGGTGTCACTGAGCGGCTGAGGTCTGGATTGCTGGGCCCTGGGCCAGGAGGGTGAGCCCAGGACTTGGTCTCTCCTGCCCTCCTCCCAGGGGCCTGGCCAGGCATGGCACCCCGCCACCCTGTGTGTGAGGACATGTGCATGTGAGGTGGCCGTGCCCAGGGCCCATGTGCCTCAACGGCACCTTTGCCCTTCAGGGGGCTGCCAGGTGTTGATGGCTCCCCTCGTCAGGGGATCAGGGCCACTCACCACCTACAGTCTGGACTCTTTTCTCCTTATCCCCAGCTGCCACCTGGGGTCCTCTGAACTTCCTGACTTTGCCCCTCATCAGCGCTGAAGACCTTTCCAAGTGTGTAGACACTAAGCTAAATGGATGACCGAATCAAAGAAATGGGGGACTCAGAGACCGGTGCCAGCTGATTCTAAGACCAGCGAGGGGCGCTGGGACTCCAGTGCTCCAGAAGGGAGCATGGTACTCGGGCTGTTCTGCTGCGTAAGATGGCCCCCAACTCAGGACACGTTGGCTTGTGACTTTGCCCTGGTGTGAAAGTACCACATACCCACTGCTGTTTACCTCAGTACAGCCTCCACCAGCTCACAGGAGACGTCCAGCACTTTGTTATAAAACAGGCCCGTGTTAGGTGGCATTGCTAGTCAGCCCTCTGAGCACATGGAGGTGGTTAGGCACCCTGCCGTGTTCGGGAGTCAGTTGTATTCCAGGCATTCTGCACTCTCAGCTTAGGAGACTTATCAGGACACCCACCCCACCCCGTTGGAAGTCGAGAGACATCAATCAGTACACAATGGAGAAATCATATATTCTGCCTCCTTAACATTTTGGAAGGAATAAGATCAAAGTTTAGAAGATAAATGTAAATGCTGTAATTCATCTCACACATAGTTAATTTTTAGGGCGGTGTCACTTCTTATTTTTATAAATTGTACTGCAGTGAATTTTGGGGAGGGATTCATTTTTAATTTGAAGACAGGGTTTTGCCAAGTTGCCAAGGGCCTTGCTAAGTTGCTGAGGCTGGCCTCAAATTTGCGAGCCTCCTGCCTCAGGCTCCCGCGTTTGCTGGGATTACCAACGTGTGCCACTGGGCACAGCTACTGCAGTGATGTCATGCTGTTTCCCCTGATCCTCCTCCTTGTCTAGGGATGGAACCCAGATTTTTTTCTTTTCCTTGCTGTGCTGGGAGTTGAACCCAAGGCCTCGGTCATGGGAGGCAAGTGCTCAGCACCGAGCTGATTTCCAGCTACTGATCGTTTTCTTCCTTTAGCTGCATTCTTAGGAATGGAATTCCTGGACCTATAGGTCTTGTTAACATTTTATAATTTCCTTTGCATAAGACACATGTTGATTTATAGTATTATTAACAATGTACATTTCTTGCAAGCTTCCCACAGCACCTTACCACTCATAAAGATCTCTACAGCGTCTGCAGAGCGGGGCTTTTTGAGTTTGGAGTGCAGGGGTGTGTTGGAAGGTCAGGGTGACCAGGGAGGATAGCAGTTGCTTCTCAGTGCCGCCTCCACCACATCATACTGATTCCCTGTAGAGCTGCGGTGAAGAGATGTTGAGGACCTTTTTAGGTTCGGTGAGACGTGGTGTGGAATTGACTAGTGATGTCTGCCGTGAGAGTAGGAGTCGGTCATGGTGAGATGTTTGCTGGAGTTGCCATTCTCTCCTGTTGTAGGAAAATTGAAGGCCATTGCAGCAATCCAGGGATGAGGGGAGTGTTCGGCTTGGTTTTACAGGTTGGGGTGCCTAGAGTAAGACATCAGCTAAAAGTTTGTGGTTCCTCATTTCATAATTATAGGTTTGCATGTGATTACTAAATGTGACAGTTCACATGGTGGAGATCCCCGTCTCAGAATAAGTGGTTGTTCCCAGAGGGCTGCATTATGGAGGGACGTCATGTGAGAGGTCCCTTTCCCAGTAAGCTGATGGAACCAGCTGGCGTCAGGCACACAGTGAAGTACCGATGGCATGGCGGGGGCGGTGTCACTGAACCTGAACCTTATTCCAGGTGGTGGACTCAGAACTGGCTTTATTCTAATTCCCTTTCATTACTGTCAAGATAACAGCAGTTGCATCTTGCAAACATGAGTAATTGGAGCTAAGCAAGGTGAAACTAGAAAGCAATGATGAAAGTAGTCCTGTGACCTCTAGGAACAACCTTTTATCTCTAAAGGAAATTCTGCCTTGGTGGGAGGTGGATTTAACTGGTGAGAGGCTTGAGAGGACGGGGCTGGAAACATTTGATTCTGACTTCTGGCCAGGCTTGTGAGCTTGAGGAAGGCCCTCAGCCTCCTCCTTTGCAAAGCCATCGCAGAGGATGGCATGAGACGGGCCACCATAGCCTCAGTCTTACAAGACGGAAAAGTCACACATGGAAACACTTCCATCCGGCTAAGTCCACTAAACATACAGTCGCCTTTGGGGCTGGTGGGCCACCAGGACCCTGCCCTGTCCTCCTCTCTTCTTAGTGGACTGTCAGTTCTGCTTCCTGTTCCCATTCTGTTTCCATGTGAAGCGCTGTGACTCACGGGGCCAGCTCTCCCTGTGTGACACAGTCCAGCGAGGCTTCAGCAGGGAAAAGAAGCCCGGTGCTGGGCGAGCCTCCTGCTCTGCAGGCCTGACGTGGGCAGGGCTTCCCCTGGTGGCCATCTGGGGAACAGCAGCTGTCCTGGAAGAAGGATGCCAGGCAGGTCCCCGCCTGCAGCCACTTCCCCTGTCACAAAAGCACTGGCCAGAGAGGACCCTTTGCTGCTGTTCTTTGTAAGATTTCCTTTACAGAGACAAACTAAAAATTCCCCTATCCCTTTTGTCCTGTGAATCCTATAAGATGTATAAGAAGGAGAAACACTGAGAGTTGAGTTGTCAAACAATCTGCTGCTCTAACTATCCAGAGAAGCTGGCGTTTTGGCGTGAGCCATGCATAAGGCGAGAAGAGAGTCACATAATTGTCATGTGGCTTTTTAGTTTTCACCAAGAAGGGCAGGTTGAGGGTGGACTTGCAGGCTTCTTTGGGGCTGCTTTGGGGACTTGGGGCCAGTTGTTTGGAGCAGAACCTTTGAGTAGCTGGGCTTCTCAGAGCAGCCTCTGTCAAAGCCCGGTGCACCCAGGGCCATGAGAGCACGGAGAGCTGCTGCCCAGAGCTTCAAGGAGGGGGTCTAGTGGCCTTCCGGAGCGCAGTTTTTTGGCGCGGCAGCAGGTGGCCGATGTGAGCTGAATAGCAGCAGCATGAGGGGTAAGGAGCTGCCTCCTGGGCCCTGGTGACTGAGTGGACTACAGTCCTGCCCCGCCTCTGCTGGCACGCACCCTGCTGGGCACCCAGCACTGTTCTGAGACCCTCCAGGGAAGGGGCCCTGATCTTCCACCATGGGCTGTAGCCCGCTGTGGTTGTGCAGCAGGTGGGCGAGAATAGGGGTGAACGAATGATGATGGACGGACGGAGGCGCCCTGAGAATCCCTGAACTGTGGTGGAGGGGAACAGAAATGAGCGTGGTCAGCTCGGCAGGGCCACCCCCCCGCCACACCCATGGCTGTCTGTAGGAAGCAGTTGGCTTCCTGGAAGAGGCTGGCCCAAGGGTGTTTCCTGATCCTCAGGGCAGCAGGCGGCACCACCTTATCCATTTCTCAGGGGTGGACGCAGGAGGGCGAGGACACACTTATCCACAGGGGGGCTTAAAAGCCACGGAGATGGAAAGAACTGAGTTGTGTCTGAAGGCTGGAGAGGGAACAGAAGCCGGATCCCTATGAAGGCATCCGGTGGGATCTGTGAGCTGCTGCTGTCCGCCCCTGAGCCCTGTGCACGGATCCCCACGCTGCAGAGGGAGAGCCTGGCTCTGTGCTGGGGGGACTCCCAGCAGGCAGCCCCTCCTGGGGACAGCCCTCTGACAGGATTGTCTGATGAGGGCGCCAGCCCAGGTCTTCCTTGCTCCAGGCTTGCTGGAATGGCCCCCCAAACAGAGGAGTGGGAGGGAACATAGAAGATTCAGGTTGCTGCTGGCATTTCATATATCAGTGTCTGAAGAAAAACACCTTTCCCTGAAGCGGCAGCATCGTCTCCTCAATCTTCTGACTTTGCCACTTCCACCTTCAATATAAGAGAACCGGGTGGCCATCTTTGCCCTTGTGAGGCACTGGGTTTGATCCTCATAGACCGGGAAAGGTCTCATGGTCCTTTGAGATAAGAGCTGCCACCCAGCTCTCTGTCCAGTCTGAACCTGGTGTCCCCTGCCTCGCTGCCTCGGCAGAGCAGTGCTTACCAACCAGGGTGTCTGCTTTGTTGACCTTGTTCCACTTTCTGGACACTGTTCTGACTTTGTCTCCTAACTCCTTCGCCGTCCTTTCAATTTCGAGTGTCTTCACTTTTGATTTCTAAGAAGTTGCTCTTATTCTCAGATCTTTCAAGACAGCGTCCTGCTCTTTTGTTGGTGGGTATCAAGGTCTGGGTTTTCTTAGTGTTTCTTTTAAAAAGATTAAAATGCAAATTGAAAGCTCGATCCTGGGGCTTGTGGATGGTGCACACAGGACCTTTCGTTGAGGGACCCCAATATCAGAATTTGTGGGGCTTTTTGGTGTCACTGGAGGGAGACCTTCCTGGGCTCACATAATAGGTGAATAGTGTGTGGCCTCTGTGTTTGCTGTGCCCAAGTCCCCAAGCTCCAGGGTCCTGCAGGGGGACCCCCATTTCCTCCTGGATTGCAGGCTGTTCCCTGGCATGACCTGGCCTGCATACCCAGCCTCCCTCCCTGCGGGCACCTGAGTGGCAGCTTCTTTCTCGGGCGCCGCTCATCCTCCTGGGTTTTGTTGATGTCCCCGGTCTGGGGTTGTCCCTAGTCCTAGCTCTCTGACCTTGTGAATCTGACTCTGATTTCTTAGACTGCCTTACAGTGGTTCAGGAGGGGACTGGAGACAAACACTGTGTATTTAATTTGCCATGTGTAACTGGACACCTGAGCCAGTCAGCTTTCAAGAATCGTTTAGCAGAGGAAGAGCTGAGTCGAGACCTTTCTAGAATTAAGTACAACTGGAGGCTACAATCCAGACATCAGATTTGAGAGAGAAAGCATCAGACATGTAGAAATCAGCATTCAAGGTGTTACAGGGCGACTCCGGGGAAGCAGACGGTGGCTTTTATTTTACCCCTTTCTTTCTTCCTCTCTTTTTAAAAAACTTTTTTAGTAGTGGATGGACACAGTATCTTTACTTATTATTTTTATGGTGCTGAGGATCAAACCCAGTGTCTCACATGTGAGAGGCGGGCGCTCTGACACGAGCCCCAACCCAGCCTGTCTGTCTTTCTCTTTCTTTCTTCCTTTCTTCTTTCTGCCTCCCTCCCTCCCTTTCTCTCTCTCTCTTCCTGTCCTCTTTCTTTCTTTCAAGACTCTGAACAAAACCAGTTGTTTCTACCAACACGTCGTGTTGCCATACATCTTCTTTAGACCACTCCCCAAATTCTCACATTTCTAGCTATCCGTGTCTGTGAAATGCTCGTTGGAGGCTGACCGTGGCTCGTACGTGAGACGCGGTCCTCACGCTCGTTTTCACCCCATTTCTCTTCTTCCTGTGAGAGCAACACAATTGCACTATCAGGAAACACTGGTAAGAGGTGGAGGCAGTCGGCCCCTCCCCGGTGGCGGCTGGGCTGGCTGTGTCAGGTGGGCGTTGACCCCTGGGTCCTCATGGCAGCCTCCTTTCTCTCCTAGGACACCGGCGTCGGGAAGTCGAGCATCGTGTGCCGGTTCGTGCAGGATCACTTCGACCACAACATCAGCCCCACCATCGGGTAAGTGCCCGTGGGTCCCCTTTCTCCTTGCTCCTTGGGGCTGTTCAGAGAGCCGTCTCCCTGCAGCTGGGCCTAAGCAGGACTGTGGTGAACATCGCCCAGCAGTGTGGATGCCACGTCCCCGCAGTGGTTTTTAGTTCTGTGCGCCCTTTCCTGGACTCCAGCAGCAGGGTTCTGCACACCGCGCTGCCCACATTTCCAGACAAGAGGGTCTGGGCCAGTTCCCGGCAGTTCTGTTTCGACCACTGCTACACCTGGCACCGCCTGCAGCGGGTTTCCTCCCCTGGGCAGATCTGACGCGGTTTCTGCCTCAGGATGGAAGGGAGGCTGGCGGTAGCTCCCTTCCCAGGCTCCTTTCACCATCTCTCGGTCAAAGCAGAGCCAGCCCAGGTTCAAGGGCGGGGAGTGTGCCCTCTCCTGGTGGGACGAGCAGCAGGTTCAGGGGGTGCTGCTGGGCGTGAGTGGCACTTCTGCCGTGGGCACTGTTGACAATGATGTTTCATCTAGGAAATATGTTTTGCTAATTTGGGGTTTAAAAACATACGTTATATGGCTGGGTGCAGCGGTGCACACCTGGAATCCAGAGGCTCGGGAGGCGGAGGCAGGAAGACTGCAAGTTCTAAGCCAGCCTCAGCAACTTAGAGAGGCCCTAAGCCACTTATCAAGACCCTGGCTCTAAATAAAATATAAAATGGGCTGGGGACGTGGCTCAGGAGTAAGTGACCCTGGGTTCAATCCCAGGTACAAAAAGAAAACCCAAGAGAAATTATATGGAAACTCTGATTTCTGCTTGATTTTCCTATAAACCTAAAACTGCTCTAAAGATAAAGTATTAATTACTAATTATATATCAGTCTTTAAAATTGTAATGCGTGTTATAAAAACATCCAGACTATACAGAAGCACATAAAATAAAATAAAAAGTGAAATCAAAGGATTTAATTTGCTCTCTAATCCCATAGTGTGTGTGTGTGTATGTGTGTGTGTATGTGTGTGTTTTCAATATTGGGGTGTTCTTCCACTGAGCTACTTCCCCAGCCCTTTTTATTTTGTTTCTTAGTTAGAGGCAGAGTCTTGCTAAGATGCTGAGGCTGGCCTCAAACTTGCCATCCTCCCACCTCAGCCTCCCAAGTAGCTGAGATTACAGGCGTGAGCCACCATGCCTGTCTCTTCAATTTATATAACCAGTATTTAATGTCCCAAGTGCATGCATGGTGAGTGTTTTCTCTGGGTCCAAAGGTCTTCAGATAGACAGACTGTACAAGTCAGGGTGTGTCTCACCACACCTGGGGCTGCAGCCCGCCGTCCCAGCCCATACAGCTCTTTCTGGTTCTTTTTAGCAGCTGCCTGTGCATTTCCTTCACAGAGCAGATTAAAGAATAGTTTTTCTGATTGTAGACTTTCCTGTTCACCATAAAACCCCCAAATTCATAGAAATAGAAATCGGTATATATGCAGTCATTTTTTTCTTTTCTTTCTTTCTTTTTGGTGGTGCTGGGATTGAGCCCAGGGCCCCAGCGTGATAGGCAAACGCTCTGCCACTGAGCGACACCTGGCCCTTTTAGTCTATTCTGCGAGGGTCTTGCCGAGTTGCCCAGGCTGGCCTCCACCCGCCATCCTCCTCCTCAGCCCCACGTCCCTAGGTGACATCCCCAGCTGGAGGCTGCGTATGTCTTGAGCACTTTTTATGATGTCGCATGATCTTTAAGAACATGATGGAAGCACTGTTACGAAAGCATAGTGACTGAAAATGAGGAAAGCCATGAACGACAAGAGACCCCACCCCTCGCCTGCCTCCCAGCAGCTCCCTGGGCAGGGCTCCCTGGGCCTCCTGCCTCTTCCTCTGTGTGATAGTGTATTTTTTTCCACTCAACGTGACTTTGTGAATTTTATGCCATTGACTGATTTTTCAGTGACCTCATTCTTCAAGCATTTGTTGTTACATCTATGTATTATTCTTTAGGTTCAATTCAAAGCACTGGAATAACTTAGCCCAAGGGTCTGTGTTGAGGATGGGGCCGGCACTGCCAGGTGGTGTTTCAGGAAGGTGGTCCTCGCTTTTGCTGCAGCTTTAAGGATTATTTTTGGAATCCGCACGTATGATTTAGAATTCTGTTCTCTTCCTCTGAACTTCAACCTAAGCATCTGCTTGGCTCACGTCCTGTGGCAGCGCAGTAGTGGCCCTGTGGCCTGGCTTCCCAGCATGGGTCACACACTGTTTCTGGAGCTCCTGTCCTTCCTTGAGTCGGTGACTTGGAGCCGGGCGTCCAGAGCTGACCATGCTTCGTGCATGGGTGGGTGCTCGTGCTGTGCACTACACCATTCCTCGTCACCAGTGTTTTGATCAGTATTGCTTTTGCCTGCTTTGCTCATTGCTATGTCCTGCCTTGTCACTCGGTTCATGTCCCCGGCCCCAGTGCCTTCTGTGCAGCACCCCACTGGCCTCCCCCATCCCAGAGTTGCGAGGGGACCAGTTAAGGTGCACACTCCGCCCAGGCGGTTCAGGGCAGGCAGCCAGATGGTGGAGTGCAGCCATCAGCCTGAGAGGGTTCTGGCCAGGCAGGGCTGAGGGTAGTAAGGGGGAGACCCCCGATTCTGTACCCCTGAAGACCCCCGTCCACATCTCCCAAGAATCAGAACTTAAGGAAGACACCATTATTATACCTAAAAAACTGATCCGATGCAATGTGATGCCTCCCATCTAGCTCAGACCTCAACTTCTCCAGTTGCTCTTAGTTCTATTTTTCATTCTCGGCAGTTCCAGTGCAGCCCAGGGCCTGGTGCATGCTAGGCCAGCTCCCCCCCCCCCCTCGGACTAAGCTGGGCTCCAGCCCCTCTCCAGTTGCCCTTAAAATAGCTTTGAAAGCTGTTTCTCCCTAACCCGGGGCACAGCCAAGGTTCACATGCTGTGTTTGTTGTTTATCTCCTTCCTCCATCTAAACAGTCCCCTGCCCTCTGTTTGCCTGCTCACCTGAGGATCTGGGCCAGCTCTCCTAGAGTCCACACACTCTGGGCCAGCTCTCCTAGAGTCCACACACTCCGCTTGCCTGATTGTTTCCTGTGTGATTAAATCCAGATTAAACACTTTTGGCCGGAGGTAGATGAGTGTTTGTCATTCCCTCACTTTGGGAAGATTCTTATGTCAGGTTGTCCACTACTGGGGATGCTTGCTATTTGGGGTTGGGGGAGTACTGGAATCTAGGGGTGCTCTATCACTGAACTACCCACATGCACACTTTTTTAATTTTTGAGACAATGTCTTGCTAAGTTGCCAAGGCCAACCTCCAACTTGTGATCCTCTTGCCTCAGCCTCCCGAGTTGCTGGGGTGATGGGGTGCACCATAGTGTCTGGCTGCTTGGTATTTTTTTTTTTTAGATGGACCTTTATTTTATTTATTTGTATGCAGTGCTGAGAATCGAACCTAGTGCCTCATGCATGCCAGGCAAGTGCTCTACCACTGAGCCACAACCCCAGCCCTGCTTGGTATTTTCTGAATGAGAATTTTTTGCTCACAGGAGTCAAGACTAGTAAATATTGAATTTCTGCCCTTTCCTAAGCACAAAGAAAACCCTTAAGAGAAAATGCACAAAGAAGAAAATAGCAAGTGCTTCGTGATCTTCTGAGACTTTAAAATCCCGCCCCCCTCCTCGCCTTTTTTAACAGAGAAAACATAAGTTTTGCGGCTGCTCATCTTTCCCTTACACTGTGTGGGCAGGCTGGGGCTTACCTGGGGCCTGGCTGGCTACAGCTGGCTTTGGGAGCGGATCAGTGGGGCCAGTATGCAGGACAACTTTCTTTTTGTGTCCTGTTCCGTCAAAGCCCCAAAATACCAAAACGCAAACTTCCTTTTTACTCTTGTTGTAAGAGTCAGTGCTGAGCCCCTAAGGTCATGTGTACGCCCCTCCCTAAGAGCTGGCTGTTGTCTTGGAGCAGTTGGAGCTGCACTTTAAAGTCTGGGAGAGCATCCGTGTTGTGGTTCGGAAACGTGCTTGCTCTCCTGCACAGTGCGGAACCTCTTCCTCCAGCCTGTGCATCTGCTGTCCGGTTCTCCGAGCACCAGTGCTCTTTCCCTGCTGAGGCTTAACAAGAACCGCTGGCCCAAGTAACGTGGGGTGTCCACTCTCTCTCCAGGGCGTCCTTCATGACCAAAACTGTGCCTTGCGGAAATGAGCTTCACAAGTTCCTCATCTGGGACACTGCTGGTCAGGAACGGGTGAGTGTCACCAGGTGGCTTTCTGGGGAACCCGGGAGGGCTTCCGAGGGTCCGGGGCGGACAAGGCTCTGGGTTGCCAATCACAGAAGCCAGGCTCCAGGGGACTCAGGCAGAGAGAACGCTTCTCCGCTATGTGCGCTCCCAGCGGGCGCTCAGGGCGAGGCAGGGGTGCTCAGAGGGGCCATCTGTCAGGACGCCTGCTGCCCCTGCTGCTGTCGTTTTTAGACAGCCCCTCCTGGCTCCTTTCCACGCTCCAGGTTGCCCACCTTAGGCACCCCGCAGAAGAGCCTCTCCGCCCAGAGCACCTGCACCGCACCTGCAGGTCCCAGGGCTGGGCTGAGGTCACTGCTCACCCCTTCAGCAGGAGGAGAAAGGGACTCCTCCCGAGGGTTCTTGGGCACACCTCCTCTCCCGCATTCCGCATTCCAAGGGACTTGGTCCCCCTCCTGGCAGGGCTGGGTGATGATAGGACCCTGGAAGGAAGCTGTCACAGCTGCTGGAAGTCAGGTGGCTTTGTTTCCAGGGAAAAGCTGGGTCGTCTTACTGGAAAGTGGGAGAACAGGTGCTCGGCTCCCAGAAGGAGCGGCCGACTTGTTACGTGTTCTTAATTCTCCTTATTTGCTGAAAACACGTACGTGGAGAAGATCACATGCCCTGCCAGTAAGGCATAAAGCTAAAATCTGAGTCCCAGCAGTCTGGGACCTGAGCATTATCGTTTTGTTTTGGTATAAAAACCACACAAAAGCCATATGTTTGAAAGTAAAATTATCCAAACTCCCACCACCCAGATAGCTCCAACATGGGCATTAGATGATCATTTTTCATCTGCTTCTCTCCCTGTTGATGATTTTTATTGGTGAAATCATGGTTCTTTGCAGTGTGCTGTTCTCATTTGATAATAGTGTCACCAAGGAGAAATTTCTAAGCAATGTGTGACATCTGTTCTAATACACCATTCAAAGCCTTGACAGCGTTTGATGAAACTTGGTATTTTGTTGAGATTTTCAGTTGATCATATTTCTCATGATCATAATTGCTGCTTTCCCTCACTTTGGCTGTCGGCTGTAGACGTCTGCGACTCTATTAATATATTGAAGCTTCGTTTTCCTTTTCCAGTGCTGGGAGCACACTCAGAGCCTTGGGCGAGCTCGGCAAGTGTCCTGCCACTGAGCTGCACCCCAGCCTGCATCCATAATCTTAAAAATGATATTTTTGTAGGTCTGGGGTCCACGGCAGGACGTTCTTCCTTGGTGCTTCTGGGAACAGGATTTAATTGGGGTGACGATTCCAGGTGAATGCCTTCAGGGTCCAGTTTTGTGGACAGCGTGAGCAATGTTTGGAGGCCTGTGGTCACCTGGTCTGTGTAGCCCTTGGAGGCCAGCTTGGTTCCCCTGGGGCTGCAGGTCCACTCCTCCCTGATGGAGTCTCGTAGCTGAAGAATGTCTGTCTTCAGGGGTTTGGGCAGCCCTGCGCTGGCTCTAACTGCCCCAGTATTGGCCTTGCCTAATTCTGAGCTAAAAATAAAGCCCGTGTCTGCGGTGGCCATGGCCAGGCGTCCCGCCTCTGCGATTACTGGAGCCAGCGGACTTGACCATCTTCTATTTTCTTTGTACAAATCTGCTACTTCCCTCCCTGATTTCACAATTTCAAACCACAATGTCCAGGTTTATGGCGTGACTGTGTCAAGGCGGCTTTCTGGGCCCTTAGGGACCAGCCCCACCCAGAGGCTCCCAGGAGTTAGGGACCAGCCAGTGCTGAGGAGTGGAGGTGCGGCCCCAGCTCTGCCTGCCACATGTCGAGGAGACGGCCCACTCACTGGCCAGTCCTGGTTCTCCTTTGGCTGGGCACAGACTTATGCATTCTGGAAAAATCATTTTTCCCTCTGAGCGCTGCAAATGTCAAAGGATCCTCCTCCTTCCCTTTGTATAAGAGGCAGTGCGACCTCCACACGCTGCCCAGATGGTGTTCTCTTCATCCAGCGGAGCACGGGCTTTGGCCTCCTTCCTGCAGCGTGGGAGGAGAGGTGTGGCCCTCTCCTGGAGGAGTCTTTAAAAGTCGGCTGTTGAATCCACCGAGTTAGCAGCTGAACATTTTCAACACTTGCGCATTCAGGGTGGTTTCCAGGAGGGCAGGGAGAGGGGAGGGTGCCTCTGGGCCCCTGTGTTGGCCTCTGCAGGCTTTGGAGGGCTATTACCTTAAGCATGTGGGGCGACTTTTTAATAGCACGTCCCCCTCTCTACATAGGAAGCTCTAACAAAGAAGGACGTTTGGAGGGAGCTAAATGGGAAAGAATGACTTGGTGACACAGGAGGAGCCTCAGTGCCCCACCCTGTGTGCAGGAGCCACACCTGAGTGGTCCCCAGGGCACAGAGGGACGCATCTGCCTGCCCGACGTCCGGTGCCCATTGGCAGGATCTGTGATGGGGCGGCGACATCTCAGCCCCATCCAGCCCTGTGAACGTCCCTCCTGGGTTTTCCACTTAGGCTGGAGGATAATGTCTCCACTTATGTTTTAGTCAGCATTTCTGATGCTGTGGGTTTATTTGGGGGCTCACAGTTTTGGAGGTCTCGGTCCATAAAAGGCAGGCTCCACTTCTCAGGGCTCAGGGTGAGGCGGAACATCATGGCGGGAGAGGATGGCGGAGGAAAGCAGCTCACATCATGGTGACCAGGAGGCAGAGAGAGAGAGGGAGAGACTCCACTCTCCAGATTCAAAATATATACCCACAGCCAGGCCCCCAGTTCCCACCTCCTCCAGCCACACCCACCTGCCTCCAGTCACCACTCGGGTATGGAGAGGACATTATGTCATTTGCTACTGTTATCTTTTTTTCAGTATGTAAAAAAGCTTGCTAGGACATAGATACGAAAGAAAGAAAAGGGATAACAAATTGAATGGTGCCCTGTGGGCCTGAGCCAGCTGCCTTTATCCAGTACAGCCCAGTGACTGGAAATTCCAAGTGCAGTCTTAAACACACGAGACTTTAGGGTGCAGAATATCATGATTAATCCTGAAAGCTGGCCCATGGTTACATGTGTGTGAGGTCTTTTTTGTTTTAATCTTTTAATTTTGAAGTAATCACACTTAACAGAAAATTTGCAAAAACAACATGGGGGCTCAGGGGCTGCAGGCCCTGCTTCTCCCGTGGCTGTGCATGACAGGGGCCTGCTTGCTGTTCACTCAGGGCTGGGAGGAGGCAGCGCCCCGGGAGGGCGTCTAGAAGAAGCAGATGTACTGTGGCTCTGGGTCTCTCCACTTCCCGGGACCCCTCCTGGCCTGGTTGAGGCTCACTGGGAGCTCTGGCCTTGGGGCTTGCCGTCCTCTTCCTCTGGTTGGCCTTGGGTGCAGCTGACCCTGCCCTCACTCATGTTTTCTGGATAATCCATCCTGGAGGGTTAGCGGTTGGGAATCTCGTTATTCAAGACGTGCTCTCGTCCACATTTTTTTCTGCATTGGCTGCTGGTTTGCGTGCCACAGGCTGCACCTTCCAGGAAACGGAGACAGCACATACATCCTCCTTCAAACCCCGATTCTTATGGTCAACTCAGAAAATTTCAGACACGTCATTCACAGTGACAGGCATGAGTTTATTGAAGGGACAGGACAGGGAAAGGAGAGTGTGGGTCCTCTCAGAGAGAAGGTCAGTGTGCCCCTCCTGCATTCTACTTTTATTTGGATCCCAGAGAGGTTTCCAGAGAGCCCTGTCCAGGTCCACCTCTTGACTTGTGACTGACAGCAGGATGACATCAGACTTTCAAGTCCCCACTGCAGTGACAACTCTAGGTCACTTTGACCCATGTTGTCAGGTTCTAATTAGAATCTGTTCTTAACAAATTTTTTGCTTGGGAGGAATTTTCCTTATCTCCCTGAATTTAAGGATCTGGTCCGTGAAGGGGTCACAAAAGTCCCCCTTCTGCGTGACTTGGGTTCCTCTTATCAACACTATTTCAGGCCTGCATTTCTCCTGCAGATAACAGGTAGTTGGCTGAGGAATGTGACATCCCCTGTCCGCTCAGGCCAGGCAGGGCTGCAGGTGAATTACTTCTTGGAGAAGACAGTGTGTGGGGGCATGGCGGTGGGCCAGGGCATGGAATGTTGCCTTAACCTCTGTTCGCTACGCTCGGGTCTGTCCATCTGTCCGCTATCAGGTGGAGCACCACCCGCCTCTTCTTTTTTAAAAAAGAGTCTTCACTGAGATGTGACGCACGTGTCATTCACTTCCTGCACTTGGCCTGTGCAGTCCAGGGGTTCTGGGGTACCCAGCACTGCACAGTCAGCTTTGGAGCCCTCCAGTTCCCAGGAGGAAACCCCATTAGCAGTCAATCCCACCTTCCTGCAAATGCCCCAGCCCTGGGGCATTTCCTTTTTATGGTGCTGGGGATGGAACACAGAGCCGGTCACATGCGAAGCCCACTCTGCTGCACCCCGGGCCCTGGGCTGCTGTCTAGACGGGTCATGCAAGTGGGACCAGGATCTGCATGCCTGTGATGAGTCCCTCCACTCCGCCACAGCTGTGCAGAATGCTCCTCGCTCTCTGGCCAGCTCCCCTTGATGGTGGAGAAATAGGGACGTTGTGCAAGGATCGGGCTGAGTGTCCCTCACCCAGAGCACCTGACATCAGAAGGTTCCTGATCTGGGTTTTTAACCTTGGGATATTTGAATACGTGAGGTGAGGTACCTGGGGGACGGGACTCTGTCTAACACAGAGCTCGCTGATGTCAGGTGCACACCACTCACACGGTCTGAAGGTAATTTGTGTGGTCTCTTTGTTGCCCCTGTGTTTGGCCTTGTGTGAGGTCAGGTGTGGAGTTGTCCACCTGTGGGGTCAGGTTCATGCTCAGGTCTCAGGTTCTGCACCATTTGGGGTGCTGGCTTCTGGGTGGAGATTGGTCACCTGTAACACACTTACGAATCTGCCGTGGGAGTGGACTCTGGTGGCCTCCACTTCTGTGCTGTTGGAGGAGTGGCGCTAGAACGTTCTGCGCAGTTTCGTGCAGGTGTGTTTCGGGTCTCCTGGGCATACATGTTCAGGAGGGGAGCTGACCTGACGGGTCCTGTGTGAGCTCTTGGGCTGGCAGTCAGAGGAACGGCCCAGTGCTTTCCCAAAGCACCGTCCTGCCCTGTGTCCCGGGTGCGCGGTCTCGGTCTCCACGCTCTCCCCAGTGCTGCCTGCACCCGTTCTGGGTCTGAAGGCAAGTCCTGCTTCTCTTCCCAAAGTGTCACAGCTCAGCTCTTTCTGCCCTGTGACCCATTTGGAGTTGATTTTTGTGTCTCTGGTATGGAAAGGACCCCTCTTTGCTCCATTGTACCAGTGTGATTTGTTGTAACGACTGTCTTTGCTCAGTTAGTTGTCCTGGCATCTTTGCTGGAAACCAGCTGACCGTTTCTGAGCTTCGTGTTGGTGGTCTGGGCGGGTGGCACCACGTTGTCCTGCCTGTCATTTGTGGCTTTGTGTTTAGCTTTGAGCTTGGGAAACTTGGTTCTTTCTCCAGGTGGACTTGGCCACTCTGGGCCCTTACATTTCCACATGAATTTTTATATCAGTCTGTATATGAATTTACAAAGAAAAAATCAACTGGAATTTGGATAAGGATTGTATTCAGTCTATAGAAGACTTTGGGGTTACCTAGTATCCCCAACGTAGAAGTGCTCATTTACACTTTAAGTGATAAGCCAAGTTGTCTTTCATCTCTTTAGAAATAACTCCAAGATTGGAGATGGAACATGATCTCAGAGGAAAAAAGTCTGAATAAAGAATTAAATCTTTTGTCTGTTTAAATGTGTTCCCCATAGTAAATTCATATAGAACCATAAACAAGATTAGTTTGTGAGGTTATCATTTAAAATTTAGCAAACCATCTTAAAATTTATGATATTTGACAAGTTGCATTTTTAAAAGGATTATTTGCACTGGTTTCATTTTTTCAGCAGTATATTCTAAGCCGGGACGGGCCTTGTTAAGTGGTGCTTTGTGCTTGAGAGCATGTGACCCGGCCCCCTGAGCAGAGGTGCCCTCTGACCTAGTTCCTGTGCCCTCCTCTTAGCTGGGAGGTGTCCCGAGCATCATGGAAAAACACAGATGAGCACGTGATAAGCCCCTGGAGTTGCATCTCAGCCGAGTAGTGTAGACTTTTTAAAAAATTTTGGTGTTGGGAATGGAACCCAGGGTCTCATGCACGCACCAGCCCACTGCCCGCCAGCCCTCACCTTTGACCTTCCATACCAGGTAGAGAGGGCCATCCGGCCCCTCCAGGAGCCGAGGATTTCCTAGAAGCACTCAGGAATTTGGGTGCCCTGTGCTCTTGGCCAGACTTCTTGTTCCCCTTCTGTTTGTCCCCCTGTCTGCCTGCCGTCCTTGGAAAGACCAGCTGAAGGGCACTGCCTCAGAGCTCCAGGACTGTTCTCCACCCAGCTGTGGTGAAAGGCAGGGTCCGGGGACACCTGGAGAAGGCGTAGGCCCCAGAGGGCACCTGCCTTGGGCCAAGTTCACGCTCTCCAGACATCAAAGGAAACTCCTGGGCCCTCCTTCCGCCTTTGTTCAGAGTGCTGGAATCTACCCTCCCGAAAGTGGCTCACTGTTCAAAGTCAGAGGAAAAATTGACCTTGGGAAGCTCTTGAAGAGTGGGGCTCTCAGGAGCCCAGAATGAGCTCTGTGCTACCCGCTCTGCTGGCCCTGAAACAGGACGGCCCAGCTGGACACCAGCAGCTGACGCTGCCCCAGGGTCCTGGCCCCCCCCCCCCCCCCCCCCCCCCCCCCCGCTTGCTGGGTGGAGGTGCCCCTCGCCTACTGCAGCCCCCAGGCTGTTCCGTGGGACCTTTTAATCTTCCTCATCATGGCTGGGTGCCCTGCATTGCTGCCGCAGTGAGGGCCACAACTCAGAGCTTCGAACATTAGACTCACTGTCTTCGCCCTTGGAAGGTGTGAACTCCAAAATGGGCATCACTGGGCTGAAGCCAAAGTGACCCAGGGCTCTGTGGTCCTTCCTGGAGGCGTGAGGAAGAGCCTCCCTTGCCTTTTGTTTATTCACTTTTCTCTTTTTATGGTACTGGGGACTGAACCCAAGGTGCTCTACCACTGAGCCTCATCCCAGCCCTTTTTATTGCACTTTGAGACCCCGTCTTGCTGTAGTGCCATATTTGTGACCTCCAGGAGGTGCAAGCACACAAGAGTCTTTATTGCAAGCTTGAGTCTGGACTCACAACCGTTCCCGACACAGCGGTCCCAGGGAGTGAGTCCTGGTTCTTTGTTCAGTGAGACTTTATAGGTTTTTTGGGGGGATACTCTATGCATAACATCACACAGCAAATCTTTCCATACCACAGGAAAGTCAAACAACAACTCTTAACATTGATTAGCACATTCACTGATGGGAACAAGTTGGGTAAGGTGATTGGTTAGTACAAGAGGGGGATTCATTTGAACTGATTGGTTTAGGCCACGAGGGGTGTACATGTTAAACCACATGGTTTCCCAACATGTTATCAACCACCATAAACTACTGGGGGGTCATCTGGCACCCCAGGTATTTCCCTGTCTCATGCTGATTGGTGGCTGCTATAGTGTTGCTGTGGGTCCCCACCTAACCTGACTGAGTCAGGGACACCTGGCGGCAGACCTCTCCTGTTATTTGTAGATAAACAACTCAGCAGGGTGGATATGTGCATAGGAAGGCTCTGTAGGTTTTTCCAAGGACAAGGGTCATGCCCACTTCCTTGGACAGGCTTTGGTCTGAGGTAGAGGCTGGATTCTCAAAAATGGAGTCACATCAGTTTCTCATTGCTAAGTGGCCAAGGCCCTGGGACTGCAGATTTGTGCCGAGGTGCCCGCCCTTCCTTGCCTCTTGTGGAGACCACCTGCTTGGCTTGGCTGGAGCCGCCCTGTCCATCTCCAGAACCAGCAGAGCAGCATCTTCGGGTCTCTGACTCACTGCCTCCACCAATGACCTCTGTCTGATCACACGGGGCCACCCAGATAATCCAAGGTCATCTCCCCACCTGAAGGTCGGTGGACTGGCAACCTTAGTTCCCTCTTGCCTCAAACAGGACACAGCGCAGGCCCTGGGGACGGGGGAGGGGCATCCTTGCGGCCACTATTCTGCCTGCCACACTCCAGGGTCCCCAGGGCCTGGTGGCTGCTGGCACATACCACGTGTTCAGTGATGCACTAAGTATGTCTCTGTTTCATCAGTTTAAGCAACATTTCCTTTCAGGGAAGCTACACGGGAGTGGGAGAAGCGTGCAACTTGGAGCCAAAAGACCTGTGTTCAGGTCCAGTTTTGCCATTTAGGAGCTGTGGGGCGACAGCTCATGTGACCATGCTGAGCCTAAGTCTGTCTTCTCTGCTTGCTGTCCCAGGGCCATTGAGTCACAGCATGCGGTTCAGTCACTAGGTATCTGTGGAGTCCTGCTGTGGGCCAGAGGAGGGCTCAGGCCGGGTTCCTAGGGTGGGGCCACTGAGACGTGGGAACTGTGAGGGAGTGGCCCTGGGGGTGTCCAGGGGCAGGTCAGGCCTGGGTGGCTGTGTGTTCCAGGATCAGGAGGAGCCCAGGAGCGGGTCTTGGACACCAGCGTGGGGAGCTCAGGTCTGCACTGGGTAAATCAGAAGGGTTTGGAAGGAGGAAGTGATACAGTCTGACTTCCAGAGGGGAAAACGGACTCTGGTGTTGAGATCCACAAGACGCCAAGTATTTGCTTCAGAGACTCCTGGGGCTGTGGCCCGTGGGGTGGGAGCCCAGGAGGGGCAGCAAGGAAGCCAGCAGCTGTGGTGGGGATGACCTTGAAGGTGGGGATGAGAACATGAAGTTCTTTATACATTGCTCTTGTCTTGGGTTTATTGGAAACTTCCACAACAAGAAGTTGAAGATAAATACATTCTGTGGAAACAAATATCACAATCCAGCTGCTCAAATCAGGATCCCTCTGGCCGCTGTGGTCAGCTCAGAGGCCGCTGCACTGTCCAGATGCCCAGCACCCGGTCAAGGAAGGTCACCCTGCTTGGAGAGGGGGCAGTGGCAGGGACAGGGCCCCCGGGGCAGGTCTAAGGCTGTTGGGGGACCCAGACCTCGCTCTTGTATGGCATCTGTGTGATCGGGTCACTGGGGACTCTCGGGGGCTGTGCAGATGGGCAGCTCTGGCCCACCGTCTGTGCCTGAGCCCAGGAGAGCCCCGATCCGCTTTTTCCTCCTGCTGTGCCTGCTGTTGCACCCTGCAGGGCATTGCCTTGGGCAAGATGTAAGACCCCAGAGCCAGCCGAGCGGGGAGGACAGGAAGAGAGGCAGTGACCACCTTCCTCCAATGCTGGTGCCCACACCAGGTCATTTTTTTGCAGATGCCTGGGTCAGCGGCTGCCTGTGACATGACAACTAGGAAGGTGGGGCCGCCCTCTGGACTTTAGGAAATTCCTGTTGCCCACAGACAGCTCATAGCTGAGGCTCACTGCCCTGTGGGGGTGGTTTCATGGGTGGCCTTTTAGACTGATCCACGCCCTCCCCCAGGCCCTGACTCATGGAGAGAAGTCTGTTTCCTGCTAAGAAGGTTCACCCTGCACCTGCAGAAAGGAGGCCCGGGCTCCTAGGTCACCCTAACCCAGTTCTTCCTGGCACTTCACCTCTACCTGGGACCCCTGCTGTAAGAAGCTCTGACCCCAGTGATTAGGAAAGAAAGAGAAGTCTTGTGGTTGCTCGAGTCAGAGTCATGCATCGCATCGTGCTGAATACTTTCTCGAACAATTCAGACAGCAGAGCGAGGAGCGCTGCCCTCTGAGGTCCCCAGCAGGAGCTGCTGCAGGAGCTCAGCCTCTGTCTCCTGCTGTTCCCCTCTTCCCCCTTGCTGTCCTTAGGTTCTTAGTGGCTGATCTGGATGGCCCTCTGCTTCCTCGTGAGAGAGGGTGTTGTGAGGGAAGGAAGACACCCTGGGGATGTGTTTCCATTCTTTTGCTGACTCTGGAATGTCAGGAATCTTCTCTCCTGCTTCCTTCTCTGAATCCCCAGCTCTGTGGCTTCAGGACACAGGCCTTGGGGGACAGTGTCTGGAGACTGGGTGGGCCTATGATTGAGTGGCTCCTGAGGCAGACCCCCATGCTGTCATGGTCACAGACCAGTGCTGGCCCCCCTGGACATCCTGCTGTGAAACCCCTCTTGCATTCCAGCCTGGGCGCTCTGCTGAGCTCCTTCTTCTCCAGGAGGCAGAGCCCAGCACAAGCTGCACCTTGGAAATGTAGTGGTCATCCACCACCGTGCACTCCTGACCACAGGAGCATGCTGCCATGAGATTTCTGATGCCACCAACCTGCACTGAAGGGTTCTTGCCTCAAGTGGACAGGGTGGTCTGAGGGTTAGGGGGTCTACTGAGTCTCGTGTGCACCATGCAGCTGAGCCCTATGTGTGTACATGTGTGTGTGTGCGTGCGTGTGTGAGTGCGTGTGTGCGTGCTCACACATGCAGGCAGGTGTGGGACAGGAAGAAGTGAGTATGTTGTAAGTGTGGCAGTCGGAAGAGAAGGCTGGGCAGCTGGCTTTGCCCAGAGCCCCTGGTCCTTGTGCCATGAGTGAGCGCTGTCACAGAGCTGGAAGAACCAGGCTGTCGTTGCTGACCCCATTTCCATTTGACAAGATTTGAAAACCAAGACAGAGCCAGGCCAGGCCTGGGACTGTCTCAGAGCCCCCTTCCTGTCAGGCTGTGCTCTAAGGTGGCTCTAAGCACTGCAGGTTCCTGGGTGTTGATGTGGACAACCTGAAACAAGGCATAGGAGGTGCTGGGAACTCAGAATCAAGACCAAGAGGGACAGGTGCCTTCACGGCAGGCTGGGCCGCCCCTTATGTGCCCATGGTTCCCCATGTACCTCCGGGGCAGCAGCACTATGTCTCGTGTCTCTCAAGCCCATTTGCCAAGAAACCTTTTCCCCAAAAAGCGCCTGAAGGCCTCGATGCCCATAGTGGACGCTGGGAGTCACTGAATGATGCCATCTCGCCCACATGCCATCGAGTGTTCTTCTGGAACCTGGGCTTGATGGTTCTCTGGTGTCCCGTGCTGTGGTCCACTAGAACCACATTCCCACTCCTGGTGGCCAGGCCTTGAGGTTGGCGAGGAGAGTGAGTCATGGTGCCCTTGTGAGGGCTCTGTGTCCTCGAGAGGCCCAGCGCTGAGTCAGTGTGTGGACGCTTATGAGGCCACGCCCATCTGTCCTCTGCCCTGCTGGAGGTGGGTCTGAGTGCCCCAAAGGCCCTGTGTGGGAGGCTGGGTCCCCAGAGTGGTGCTCTGGGGAGGAGGTGGGGCTTTGCGGGAGGCCTTTCAGGTTGTCGGGGACGTGCCCTTGGTGGGGAGACAGGCCCTGGTCCCCCACTTTTCCTGTCTGTTGCTGCCTGGCTCACGGTGAGCGGAACTTCGCCATGATGTGCTGCCCAGAGCATCGGGGTGACCCCCAACGGACTGACGCTGCTCGGATGCACACCAGAATAAGCCTGCTGTCTTCCTGAGTTGGTCACGGCAGGCATTTCATGACAGTGATGCAGAGCTGACACATAGCCCCCCGTGAGCACTGTCCAGGGAGCTGGAGTGCTTGCCCCCCCCCCCCCTTACAGAGGGACACCCCTGGCAGACCCCTTCCTCCGTATGGTTAAGAGCCACTGAGGACGTGGACACCCGCTCTTTTGAAGACGAGCATTGCCTTTCACAATTCCCCGGCTGCTTCTAAACAATTAAATGGGCCACAGAGTGACTTGAGCCCTGGAGTCTGGTCTCAGAGGTGTGTCGTTGGTAACTGGGGAAGAAAGGATTTTGAACTGACATCTATTGGGCTGATTCTCCAACATCCTTTCAGTGAGATTTTAAAACAGAGCTTTGTTAGCCTCCTGGGATCCTGACCTTCATTTCTAGCCGAGTCTTTCTGCCAGCGTCCCCTGGGTCCTAGTCCTGACCCTGCGGAAGTCACGTGGCGTCGTGGGGCATTCGGAGGCTGACGCTGGGGCATCTGCTTTATGTGTGTGGAAAGTGTGTGCCAGGAGTGAGTCATCGTTTTGTCCCCCACAAACATTACCCTTGGTCAGTGCATTATTGACTTCTGGAAGTGAGATGGGAACTTCTAACTCATTAAAACCCCCACGTCCCCGGCAATAAAGCCCTCTAAGTGGCTGAGCCAGCAGATTGATTTCAAAGTGATTCCGTTTGGAGGAAGGAAGGAATGAGTAATGCCTCCTTTGCCACCGAGTCTTCAATCATTCATGAGGCCTGTGCCCCGCCTGCTCGAGGAGGCCGGGTGGAAGGGAGCTCCGTCCACCTCAGGCCACCGCCGCCTGGCTCCCCGGGAGCTTTGAGAAATGAAGTTTGCACGACTCTCTTCCTAAGGTGGAGGCTATTTTGAAAACCATGGGCATTTTGTCGGGTGTGACACGTGGATCTCAGGCCACCTAGGCGTACACCGTGGGAGCCTTGCAATTGCAGCAGGCACACTTGAGTGGCATCATTGGGCTTGGAAAGACCCGTGGCAGACAGTTGCCTCCTCCCGAGAGTTTTGGGGTGGTATTTGTTGGACCGAGGAGCTGGCAGGGCCAGGGCCAGCAAGCAGAGACACTACTTGGGGCTGCCCCGGCCACCGGCTCTGCAAGGTTCAGCCGTGTCTCCAGCGTGCTCTTTCCCTCCCTGGGGACATGTATTTTCTTGCTGCTATGTAATCTCCTGGGATTGCCCGGGGATGTCCACGTCCTCAGTGGCTCTTAACCACAGCTGTCCAGCATACGGAGGAAGGGGTCTGCCTGGGGTGTCCCTCTGTAAGGGGGGGGGCGGTCAAGCACTCCAGCTCCCTGGACAGTGCTCACCGGGGGATATTTGTCAGCTCTGCATCACTGTCTTGAAATGCCTGTTGGGCTTTGGGTTTTGCACTCTTGAGGAGGTTTCATGGTCTGGAAACTGCAAGCCTGTGTGTGGGGGTGAGGGGAGGAAAGTTAACAGGAGCCCTGGAAGAATTCCAAGAGGAGTTTGCAGACCCTGCGGGGACAACAGTGGAAGCACACGTTGATGTCGGTGGTCTAACGTCTGTCTGTGTCCTTGCAGTTCCATTCCCTGGCGCCCATGTACTACCGAGGGTCGGCCGCTGCCGTGATCGTGTACGACATCACCAAACAGGTGAGAGCGCCAAGGACCAGGGGCTCTTGTGGTGACATCCCTGTCTCGGGGGACCCCAGCAGAGCTGGCACTGTTGAGTCTTGCCAGGAGCCTGGGATGAGGCCTCCTAGTGGGTGGTCAAGGTGGTGACATACTCCTTGAGCGTATGTCACCCGTACCTGATGAAGCGTCTCAGACTTACCTCTAAATCAGACCACAGAGAACCTCCCTTTCTAAACACTGGACCGTCCACTTGTAGATATTGTCCCCAGATCTTGTCTGCTGACATTGCCTCCAGAGTGTCAGCATTTTAAGAAAAAGTTTCTCTCTCAGCTCTGCTTCACTAAGTCTGCATACTTATTTTCTGGTAGCGTTTTGATCGTGCTCCTTGAAATGCCAAGGGCACAGGCGCACGCAGGTGCGTGTGCTGTGTTTGTGTACAGTTGTCACCCCGTCTCTAGTTTCAGTCACCCAAGGTCAACTGCCATCAGAAAATAGGAAGTGGAAAATTCCAGAAAGACATTTCCTAAGTTTCAATGACTTCCATTGCACTGCACGGTCATGATCATCCCATGCTGTTGTGAATTTATAAATCAAACGTCGTCATGCACATGTAGGTGGAGGAAAATCAGGGTGAACACTGGGGCTTGGGACTACACTCTGTCAGGTATCCACTGAGGATCTTGGGGTGCATCCCCCACAGATGAGGGCAGTGTGTGCAGAATTCAGGGGCATGTAGTTTGGCAGCATTTTCCCCGATTTCCGGACAATTGGATCATGACTTCTTCAACTTCACTTCAACCCTGAAGTGCCACTCAGTGTGCATGGCCCTTGCTCTAGTAACACTGTGCTGTCCTGAGATCTGACCCCTCTCCTGTGACCTGAGGGACGGTGGTGAAGGCCCGCGCAGGCAAGCGGGCTCCTCCACCAGAGTCAAGGCCGCAGCTGTTTGTCGGTGCAGGGGCAGAACATGAGGCCTCACACCCCAGGCAGGCTCTCCCTGGGAGCCACCTCCCAGCCCCGAGAGCGTTAAATCTAGGCTATTTATAGAAAAACGACTACAGTGATTTTCTGAACCTCACCAGGTGTTAATTCTGGAGAAAGGAAAACTGCCATAGACTGTTTAGGAATCACGTAGCTAATGTTGACTATGAGAGTTTCTTAAAAACGTTGGTCTCCTCTAAATTATGGGGAGATGGTGTTTGTCCTTGGCCAAATGTCACATTGGTGGGTTGGCTCAACAACTGCCTTGTGCTCTGGTCTAGGATTCATTCCACACGCTGAAGAAATGGGTGAAGGAACTGAAGGAACATGGCCCAGAACGCATCGTGGTGGCCATCGCGGGGAACAAGTGTGACCTCTCAGACATCAGGTGAGCCGGCTCAAGCCTGTGCACAGGGCTGGCCCTTTGCCCTCCTCCCTGCCTGGCTGGGGGTTCTGGCCTCCCCGGGTGATGACACAGTTGATAGCTACTCACTTGTGGTGGTCAATGTGGTCAAGGAGAATTGATGCAAATCTGACAGCCAGGAGATGAGGAATGTTAAAATCCAAACCATGTGGAGCGCGGTGTAATCCTAGTGACTCGGGAGGCTGAGGCAGGAGGATCACAAGTTTGAGGCCAGTCTCTGCAACTTAGTGAGGCCCTAACCAATTCAGTAAGACCCTGTTTTGTAAATAAAATATAAAAAGGACTGGGGATGTGGCTCAGTGGTTCAGCACCCCTGGGTTTAATCCCTAGTACAAAAAAAAATCCAAACCAATAATCCATATGCAGCACAGTCACATGCCTGACCCCAGGTATCTCTGTAGTGTTTTGTTGACGTTTTTATTGCTACGATCTCCATTACTATTCTCATTCCCACTAACAATTTTAGCAACACGTTCATATGGAAAATGAGCATTTGAATTCTTAATACTTTCCGTAGCATCCATGCCTGTTTTAATTCTGGATTTTAACCTAAGCATATAGTCTGGTCCACAGAACATTGCTGTGGGGTTCGGAGGTCTGGCTCTGGGGCATTTCCTAGGAGCACAGCTTACGCGATGGCCCCCCGTGACGTGGGTCCTGTAGCTTCCTTTGCCTGGTGCTTGCTGTGTTAGAATACCTGAGGCTGGGCACTATAAAGAGGCTTATTAAGCTTTGTCTGGAGGTTCAAGAACGTGACAGTGGTGTCCTGGCAAGTGTCCCGTGGCTGTTGCATAACATAAAGGGACTAGCTGTGTGCAGAAGGGTCACTTGGTGACACAGGAGCCACGCAGAGCTGGGGCCAGTTTCTCTCTTCACAGCCCTAACCCTGCGGGAGCTGGCTGAAGGTGCAGTGGGGCACTCCATTCACCCCTCCCTGGGGTGGTGCCCACCGTCAGTCAGCCTCGCCTCTGAAGGGTCCCACAGCTCAGCACCCCCACATGGGGACTGTGCCCCTGGGGCACACGCAGTCACATCCACACCAGAGCACACAGAGAGGGGTGCAGGGACCCAGTCCACACAGCTGGAGTTTGAAGTGGCTCCCTCTAGCCTAGTGAGTGAGCTGTTTAATTATCTGAATGGGATTAAGAAAGGCCGAGCAGTGGTCTTCGGTCTTCAGTGGTCACAGTCCACGGTCTTCAGTGGGTGCCTGAAGCTGTAGGTGGTATTTCTCTATTTCTCCTATCTATACATCCTCTGGGAAAGCTTATTTACAAAGCACAGCAGAGGACCCTAACCACGGATAGAAACGAAATGCAACCATCATAACCTGTAATAAAAGTTATTCAAATGTAAACCATTTTTTCCTGGAATTTTCCACTTAATGTTTTTGAACCCACTGAGGGGGGCAGGGGGGTCTGCTGCATTGGACTGCGGGGTCCCCATTCCTGATCTAATTTCAGGATGTCCAGTGGTCTATTTTCACAAGGACAGTTATGTCAGGCTTCTGGTTTTGCTAATCCAAATTTGACCAAACCAGAGTTAAATAAGCAATGAAAATGGATCTTGCAAAGGTCTGTATCAAGGCATTTGACAAATTGCTCGGCGGCTTTGGGATTTCAGAAGCCTTATATCACGTTGCATCTTGTTGGTTTATAGTAATAGCCATAAACCCACTTAATTGTCTGTTTTCCTGGGGGTTGGACGATCCTCAAGCTCCCTGGACTGAGTTCAGATGTCTGCCGTCTTTGCTGTGATCCGGAAAGGCTGCCCGGCCCCCACCTGCAGGATCACTTTCCGCTCACCCTGGGAGCAGGGCAGGGCAGTGGCCTCGGCTGGAGCAGGGTCCAGTGGAAATAGTTCCCAGAGGAATGGCCTTGGTGAGGGCTCGTGGTTATGTAGAGCTGGCGTCCAGTTGAAATGGGCATTTGCCGGCCAGCAACATCTGCCTGGGGCAGCGGGGCTGCCTTTACCTCTGGTGGCCAGGACGCCCAGCCTTGGTCTCCAGAGATCCTGGCTTGGTATTCTCTGGTTCAAGTTCAAAATATTGAAGCAGTTAAGAGGCCCCTGCGGCTCAGGGAGGGCTCTGTCACAGGGTGGCTCCTCAACCAGGGAGACGGGCCTTGCCACCAGCACTGTGGACACTCACCTCTTAGCCAAGGCTGCCCTGTGAGCACTGGCATTGTGCCCTCCTCTGCGGCATTCTGGTGCCCAGCGGATTCCTGCCTGGGCGGTTGTCAGGATCCCTGGCTGACACGACCCACCGCCTCACTCCCGACTGGAGATGCACTCACAACCCAGGTCCTGTGCGAGAACCCAAGGCCACCCAGTCTTGCCTTCAGGGGCGACGTCAGGGCTGCTGATCCACAGCCCACAGTCCCAGGTAGTGCCCTTTCTGCCAGGTCTCGCACTGACCTCTTGTCAGGCACAAAACCATTTTAGATGGCATTTGTTTTTGGCTCATGCAGCAAGGAAATCACTCTGTGATTCTCCTTCAACCTCTGATTAGGTCAACCAGAAAGTCTAGTTTGATCCTTGTACCTTTAAACAATATTACCTGCAAACAATAAGTTAAATTGAAATGGTTTATGAACCACAAAATCCATAAAATTCTAAGTGTGTGGCTCAGTAAGTTCAGTACTCACAGAGGTGATTCTAGAACCTTCCCATCACCCTACAAAGAGTGTCACGCCTATTGGTTGAGTCACAGGCACCAGGACAGCTGAGCACTGAGAGGACGCAGAATGGAGGACCCCGCGTCCCGTAGCCAGGCGCACTGTGGTAGCCAGGAGCAACCGAGGCAGTGTGCGAAGAGGCCCTGGGATAGCACGGAAGTGACCCTGCATAGCTGCGCTCAGCTGGCTGACAGAGGAGGGACGGGGAGGAAGGCAGGAGAGCCTTTCCCACAGGGAGCTCCAGTGGTCCAATTTCACAGGCAAAATGAAAACAAATGCCAATCTATGGGTCATGGATTTTAATGTAAAACCACAAAACTTTCAGAAAAACTCCTAAGAGAAATTAGGATCTAAGACTAAAGAGTCTTTTTTTTTTAATATTTATATCTTAGTTGTAAATGGACACAATACCTTTATTTTATTTCTTATGTGATGCTGAGAATTGAACCCAGGGCCTCGCATGTGCTAGGCGAGTGCTCTACTGCTGAGCCACAACCTCAGCCCAGGCTAAAGAGTCCTGAGACTTAACACCAGCAACATGCCCTTGCCAGGTGATAGGACTGTACAGAACTTGACACCCACCAGTGGACACAAGGAAACCTGGGAAGACAGCACGGGACAGGGTCTCAGTGCTGACATCTTTTCTTGATGGTTTTGTGAAATGTGACCCTGTTGGGAAACGGCAAAAGTGCAAGGAATCTCTTGGTATTATTTTTGATAGCTGCTTGTGCATCTATATTGCCTCACTAAAAATTCAATGAATAAAAAGTTTATTTAGATAAGATAGTAAATGTTGGAACAGTGGTTTGTGTGGTATGTCTACATATGCCTGTTACATACACACCCTTGTACATACAGCAAAACTCAGAGGGGCTGTTGCCGGGTTTCTGTTCTCGAGACTAAAAGGCACAAGGATCACTCCAGGAAAACTGGGCTAACTGGGCTGCACAAAATAACCACACAAGAGACACAAATACCTTTTTGTTTGAGTCGCTGTGACAGGCTCCTCTGACCTTAAGGGTCCGCAGGAAGAGAGAGAGCGAGAGCACGCGCTGACCCCTTTTATTGAGGAGAAGCTATTCAAATGAGGCAAGGGTCAGGTTTCAGGGGGCTGAGTCTATCTTCATGATGTCCACTGTCAGCAGGTTGACTGACACCTGGGTGAGCCACACCCAAGGGCACAGTAAGAGAAGGGACACACCCAAGGCACTTCCACGGAAGATTCTATCCTAAACAGGGCAAGGGGTTATATTACAAAGGAACAGGTGAAGGTAGCTTCATTCATGGGGCTGTAGCAAGACACACCCATGCACGAGACACAGTCCCTCAAACCCAAGAAGGATGGGGAGAGTTCTGCCACATTCCTGTGACTGAGCGCCTCAGCACCCAGCCAGGGAGTATGACCCAGTCACGTGCAAGGTTGGTCTCCCACAGGCTGTGTTCCCCTGAAGTTTTGTGAACACATTGAGCCAAGCTCACACACCAGTGTGCAAAGGAAACCCAGGAGAAGGCTATGACACTCCCTCCAGGAGCGGGACATGGCTCAATGGTTCAGTGCTTGCTAGGCTGGCCCTGGCTTGGTCCTCAGCACTGCAAAACAAACAAACAGAAACCCAAGGCAGCAACCAAAGCCTCCCACCCAGGCAACAGGAGGCCCGCCCTACGGTCTCTGCCCCAAACACAGGAGATGGGAATATTCCAGGAAAAGGTGGGGCCTGTGAGCCAAAGGGCCTCTGTCCGTCGTGCGTCCCACGCAGGACAGGGGCGATGGCCAGCTGGTCTGTCTGCTGCAGACCTCCCCTGGCCTGGGTTTTCTGGGGAGTCAGCCAAGTCTGCAAACCTCCCAGGCTTCATTCAGAGCTTGACCTTCTTTTCCTCTAATCCCCAAATGCTTTGCTCTCCTGTAATTCCCAGAAAACAGTATTTTCATCAGGGGTTGCAAGGGACTCGTGTGTGTGTGTGTGTGTGTGTGTGTGTGTGTGTGTGTGTGTGTGAGAGAGAGAGAGAGAGAGAGAGAGAGAGAGAGAGATCTCACCCAGCAGGCTCTAATGGCACAAGTCTGTCAGCTGTGGGAGGAGCTCTGCCGCCGAGTGACAGGTTCTGGGACAGGAGTGGAGCAGCCTCTGAACCGGGCTCCACTGTTGGAGGCATCTGAGAGCACAGTGCCGGGCAGAGAAGGAGCCCGCTCAGGGGTCAGTGTGCATCATGTGCTTGCTCCAGAGGACACAGGTGGAGGGGCCTCTCTCCCAGCTGCTGGGCCAGCGGTGATTAGATCTCAGAACCTGGAGACTTGTGTGTGCATAGAGCCGACAGGGAGCAGACAGGAGCTGGCACTGCTCCGCCGGCCTGTCTCGCTCCCTGCCCGCAGCGTGGCCAGGGGTCTCATAGGAAAAAAGCCTCTCAGAAGGGCTGGGAGCCTTGTCCTGGGCCTGGCAGGAAAGTGGGGCAATCGAGTGCTGAGAGAGAAGAAATGGGTGACCTTGCCTCTGGGCTTTAGAAGGTTCATTAACTTCCGAATCCACAGGCCACTTGTTAAAAGTTCCAGGATCCAGCTCCAGAAGCTGTCACTCACACAAGAGGGAGGCAGGGAACTCAGCCATTTTTAGTGATCCTTCGACAAGTGTCCACAGATGGGACCAGACGCGGAGAGCATTGCCTTAGGTGAGAGGAGTGGGTGGGAGAGAGAAGGAGGCCGTCCCAGATCTAGCCCAGCTCTGCCAGGGGCTCTGACTGCAGGCCCCACTGCCTGCCCTTCAGACCCCGGGAGAACTGAAGCAGGCCAGCACTGTCCATGCCCACAGCAGGAGGACAGCCCAGCTGCCCCGCCCCTCTTCCTGGGGCTCTCACCTCGATGGCCCTCAGGGGAACCAGCCGGGCCGGTCTGCCTGCCTCTGTCAGGATGAGGCCCTGCAGGCTGCAGCCGACACCCAGCCCCTCCCTGGTTGTCTTGGGCACAGGCAAGGGATTAGGGTCACCTGGCCGTGCAGTGTCCATGAAGGGGCAGCAGGTACTTCAGGAAACATCTGCTCGGATTGTCAGAGGGCCAGGACCTCCAGTGTCGGGTCAAAGAAGGGGCAGCCTCTCCCTACCCAAGCCTTCAGCAGAATGACCCCTCACCCTTCCTCTGGGGTCAAGGTCGACTCTGTGAGCAAGGCTCCACTCATAGCCGCCACCACAGTCCGTCTCCTGGGGAAACTGCTGCCCAGCCCTCCTGGAGCAGGCCTGTCCCTGTGCCCAGGCTTGGCCTCATCTCCTTGGGTCCACACCCTGCGCCGGGCCTTCTGGACTTCCAGGTGTGGGCTCTTCCTTGGGGCACTGGCCTTTGTCCAGTGGATGCTCCTGGGAGCAGCTCGTCACACTCAGGGTCTGTGGGCACTTCCTGGTTCCGTAGCATTGGGCTGCGAGTCAGGAGGGGTGAGGGAGGGTGCAGGAGACGGCCAGTGGAGGGCATCAAGCCTTGTTTGTTCTGTCTTCCCGGGGGAGTGGGGAAGGTCTCCCAGCAAGGCTATGGGCGGAGCTGGTCCTCCTGGGCAGCCTTGCCGGTGGGTAGCCCTCTGCCAGGACCCGAGCTCCCAGCAAAGGCAGCCCAGGAGGCCCGGCGGACACCGGTCTGGCCTCTTCCCTGAGGAGTGGACTCGTGGTCTAGGGACTTATGTCAGCACTGGGGTGTCTCTAGCTCTAAGGGGGGACCCTTGGGGTGCTGTCCCTGAGTGGAGAATGTCCCTCCTGGACTGGAGGCTGTGGCCAGCCGAGGGCAGGGAGAAGGGGCTTTGTCCCACCATCCCTCGGTCATTCAGTCAGGAAACCTGTTTCTGTGGCTCAATAACAAGAAAAGAAGAGAAGGACCTTTTTTTTTTTTGGTACCAGGGATCGGACTCGGGGGTGCTTGACCACTGAGCCACACCCCCAGCCCTATTTTGTATTTTATTAGGGACAGGGTCTCACTGAGTTGTTCACCACCTCGATGAATTGCCGAGGCTGGCTTTGAACTCGTGATCCTCCTGCCCCCGACCTCCCAAGCCCCTGGGATCACAGACGTGCGCCCCTGTGCCTGGCTGGAGGGAAGCAGCTTTGGGAGGAGGTGGAGCAGGGGGTGAACATGGTACGTGTGATCGGGAGGGTCGTCGCCCTGCTGGCTGAGAGGTTAGGAAGGGCACAGGGAATGGGTCTCCAGTGGCCACTGTGCTGGACAGGAGGGCTCCTGCCCCTGCTTCCCCTTCACTCAGAACGGTGGCAGCTGTTGCTACCTGTTGGGCACCGTCTCCTCCAGAGCCTGTGGGGCCCTGGGCTCCTGATGCTTCAGGAGACACCGCTAGTTGGAGGACACCCATTTGCCAGCCTTTTGGCGGGCAGTGAAAACTGTCTGGATTCCTGGGGGCTGTGCAGCTAACCCCGGGCAGCACCTCTGTTGCTCCACATTTGGGAGTGATGCTACATTTTCAACAGATTAAAAACATTTTTGGAAATACACATTTTTTTTAGCGGAAAATAAGAATTATATTGCTTTCACTTGACTCCAAAATGTATTCCAGTCTTGGGAGTGGGCTAAAAAATGGACATAGGAAAATTTTTATTACTAATTACACAAACCAAATAACAGAATTTGAGATGCTGGATAATAAAGATCTGATGTATCCCAAATGTTAGAAAGTACGCGTTGGAGCACGTCGCGGCTGACCACTGGTCTGGAGGCCGCGTCACGGCACATGGCGCTTTCTTCTGTGACACTGAGGCACCAGGTGGAGAGTGGCCCGCTCCTGCCTGCCCCAATGCCCTGCCCAAGCTGGGTGCCCCTGCTGCTTTCCAGGTCGGGGAGGGCACCAAGGCTGCTCCTGTGCCCCGCGTTAGCCACGAGGAAACCAAGCCCAGAGCACCTGGGGGGAGGGGCAGTCATGTGTTCCAGAGCCTGCGATCTTGACCTTCCTGCCAGCCTGCGTCTCATAAGAAATAAAGTACAAATGGGACCCATGACCAGCAGTAATCCCCAAGCCAGCAAGAGGGGAAACGGAGCCCGTCTGATCCTGCTGGGGGTTTGGAGCTCCCTGCTCTGTCCAGGATTCTCTGGCCTCTTCAGGACCAGCCTAAACTTCTGCCTGGAGAAAGGCTGTTAAGGAGCCAAGGAACGGCCAAGGCCCCCAAGAGAACCCTGTTTTACGTTCATGGAATCCTGCACGATTCCAAATGCTGGTGTTTTCCATGAGAAACAGGCCATACAGGCCTGAGACCAGAACCTGACACCAGGGCGGGGCTGTGGTCAGCAGCTCCCACACAGGGTGTTAAGCAGGCAGGACTCGTGGGAACCGACCTTCTTCCGGGCACCCAGGACAGGTGAAGGGCTCAGATGATTGAGGTGGGTCATTGTCCAGTCAGACTGTTTCTGTGAAGGTAGTAATTATTCTTTGTTCTTTAAAAGAAAACCATTTCAGTTGTCATTCCACTGGTGGGTAAACCAGTTCATGTCGTAAGCACTAGCATTTTTAGCAGAGATTTGGTTCTTCTCAGTTGCCTCAACCCTGTGTTAGTTACACAAATGTTTTTTGCATATTTAGGGACAATACAGGCTGGCGGGAGCGTAGTGAGCTCTGACTGCCCACCGGGTGGGTGCTGGGGAGGGAAGGCTGGGAGGCCCTGCATGGGGTCCCCTAACCTGCCTCTGAACACTCGACTCTGATGGGATGCTGTGGACGACTCCCAAGGTGTCAGGCTGCAGTACCTTAAGCCAGTGGGATGGTTTTGATGGACAAGGGTCCCACTGGGCACTCAGCTGTCTCTGCTCACTGTGACCGTGTTGCGCAGGCTGGCTTGGCCAGTCTGTTAAACTTGACCTTGAACAGGGCTGTGCCTGGGAGAGAGTGAAAGCACAGGGGGAGTTTTAAAGGAGGCGTTCTGTCATGTTCCAGGAGAGAGGCGGAATGTAAGTGCCTAGCCACTGCCAGGATGGAACTCTGGAAGTGTGACATACTGCTGGAAGCCACCAGATCTGTCTTGGGAAAGGCTCAAGTGCATTGTCCTTGCATTCTTCTGCCTGCAAAATGGGGCTGAGCAGCAGATGCCTCGCCGTGTCCTTCACAGAGTTGCCTTGGCTCAGAGGTCCAAACTCTCGATTCACAGGGTCCGGTTACTAGTGGGTAGAGTGCAGACTTCATCAGACCCGACACTTTGCAGTCCACCCCCTTAGTGGGCAGCGGGTGGGAGCTGCTGGAATGTGGGGCTTGCCCTTGAGAAGTCTGATGGGGTAGTTCAGGAGCACCAGATCCTCATGCCTAGCCAGCCCCAGATAACTGCTGGCACAGGTGGTCAGTGTACTCGCTCTGGGAAACCAGGCCCCAGGCTGTCTAGAAGGCTGAGTCCAGGAGGACTGCAGGGTCCTGGTCTTCCTCTGTCCATCTCCTTGTTCTTAGTATCCAGGTGTTTTGTTTTTTAACTTGGGTGTTTGATTTTCTGGGAAAAACAAGGACTTTTCTGCGTGTTCCAAGGTACCTGGAAGCATCTTGGCAGAAGTGGGCACTGCAGTGAACCCTGCGAGCTCTGGCGTTGCGAGGCCCTGCCACTGCTGGGTGGAGTCCTCTGCACGCTGTGGCTGGCGGGCAGCGAAGCTCCCTCTTGGCCAGTCTACGTGAGGTCCTTGTTTTCGTGGGAATTTCCTTAATTGCTAGCCGGGTTAGTAAAACCAAGATTATCCTGAATATCTGTTGGAATAGAGCATCTGCTCTTTACCTACACACAAACCAACTTGAAAAAACATTAGAAATTAAGCTTTTCATGACACCAGTAATACAAATTTATAATACCCAATGATCAATTATTGGCATGTATATAGTATAAAATTTTTTGAAGACTTGCAAATCTTAGGAATGAATTTAGCAAGAAATGAGCCAAATCTAAATAGATAAAACTTTCCCATAGGGCATAAAAGAAGCCTTCAGTGGAAATGGGTACCTCTTCCTTGGATAGGACACTGGAGTATTGTAAAAATGTCCATCTGCTCTAATTGATGTGTGAATCTGCTAAGGTATCCATCAAATAACAAAAATGACTCTTGTAAAAGAGGTTTTGTAGAACGATCCTAAAATTCAGGTAGAAAACTAAACATAGTGTTGAAGGGGAACTTATCCCTTCAGGTTCAGTAGTAAATTATTGACAGCGCTGCCCAGACCGGACCAAAGGATCGGCAAACAGCCCGGAGGACCAAGAGGTGAGGAGAAATAGACAGGGAAATTAGTTTATGATAAAGATGATACTTAAATCAGTGGATGATTAGCTAGTCACAGGTGAAAAATCAGACAAGATAAATTCAAAATGGAATAAAGATTCAGATGTCAAATAACAAAACCATTAAAGTCGGAGAAGACAGGCGAACTGCAGAGTTGAGCTTGGACGAGGGTGACCCTGCACCATGACCTCAGTCAGACCCAGGACCACAGAAGCCACTGAGGAAAGTGGTGACATTGACAAGATAGAGGCTTCCCTGTGGCAAAAAATACCCAAACAAGGTCCTGAGACAAAGGACAGGCTGGAAGGGTGTGGAAAGGCACCTTCACGGATCAGGAAAGGGCCTCCAGAGTGGGTGGCTCACTCCAGGGGTCGCGGGGCTCCCCTGCTCCCCACCACCCTGGGGTCGCTCCGAATGGACTTCAGAGTTTTCTAATCAAGAAAAGATTTGAGAACATGAGGCTGCTTCCTCTTGGGGTCCTTTGTGGAAGCCAGCGTGCTTGGCAAGTTGGCTGGCAGTTCTTGCCCCTGTGTGGCAGAGTAGCAGGGACCCAGATGAGCCCTCCTGGGGCATAAGGTGGCAGTGGACTCCGAGGAACCCGATAGCCCCCGTTCTCTGCCACGCAGGTCTGCCCAAGTCTTGGCTTTTGTGGGAGGGCGCAGGAGCCAGCGCCTGCTGACTCGGCTCTGCCAAGGTCTACTTGAGAAACGCTGACATGGGGCCTCCCCTGTGGCAGGGCCTCTACTGTGGGCAGGGCCTCCTGCGGCAGTTCACAGTGCCCCCTCTCTTGGCACAAGGCGGTCCTACAGTCGTCAACCACCCGCTGGCACGAGTGGGGGCCTGGGACCTGGGGAAGTGCATGAGGAGGACGCTCAGTGGAGGAGGGGCTTTCCCTGGTCAGCACTTGGGGCCTGAGCCTGGCCACCTCCCCAGTCAGGTTCTTACCTAGGCGGCCTGTGCCTGCCCCTGACCTCACCCCAGTGCTGGACAGCGTCTTGCTGGTGGATGGAGTGGAAGGAGCTTGGTAGGGCTGAAGCAGCCTTATTCCACCCGTAACCCAGCGGGCGGACGCTCCTCCTGGGGCACCGGCTTCCTTCCTGCAGCCATGGTGCAGGAGGAAGGGAACTTGAGCTGGCCTGCTGTTAGGATGTGTCAGCTGCAAGCTGCAGGGGACACCCATGCACAGCCCAAGGACCCTGGGGCAGCACAGGCCTGTCGAACCTCCTAGAGCCCCTATTCCTCCCAACATGGTGTCCAGTGCCTGTGCCTGACCGAATTCCAGCACCAGCTGCCCAGGGTGGGAGCAGACCTCACAGGTCGAGGGCTCGGTCCCACCAGGTGGCCCCTATTTCCAATGTTCAGGAACTTTCTGCTCTGCCACAGCGAGGAAGCACTGGCAGACTCCCGTGTGGTCACTGCTTGGCTGTTGTGATGGAGGGACTCTCACTGGCCCTCCTGACTCTCAGTAACCGCCGGCTCCTCAAGTGTTTCCACAGCCGGAACTGTGGCCTGGTGATGTCGCGCAGTGGTGAGGCCCAGGGTCGAAACCTCCATCACAGGAAGCCAACCAACAAAGACCAAAGGACACCGAGGATTAGAGTTCCGCAGATCCTTAGTGGCTTTATTTGCCATGCCCGAGTCGGGCGGGTGTTTGGACTGTAGTGATTTGGAATGCCTGCCCACCCCGGGGCAGTTACACCCTGCCAGGGACAAGGAGGTGAGGCCAGGTCTGCCTCAGTGGCCACAGGGCAGACTCTACAGCCTTCTCTGGCTGAGACCTGGAAAGTTCTCTTCTCGTATGATTGGGGTCCGTAAGGAATCTGAGGGCCGATGCAGAATCTTCTCAGTAACTTTATACACCAGTCGAGACCACGTCTGCGGCCTTTGAAGGCAGGGAGAGGAGGGTCGGGGTGCCGTCCCTGAGTCCCTGCCCCGTTCTGGCTTGGTGTCTGCCCTGTCTCCTTCCCACCTTTGATGGTACCCGGGGCTGGGTGCTTGCTCCCCCCACCCCCACTCCGCTCAGCTGTCAAGGTCACCCGTGAGGTGACTCCTCCAGGGCTTCTTCCCAAGTCAGAAGACACGATATTCGGGATCTGCAGCTGGTCAAATTCGTGGACTCAGAACCTGTGGAGGGAGGCACAGCTGTGTGGAGTGGGTGCATGGGCACCAGTGGTGATGTTCTGATGTCAAATCACGGAACAGGAAAGGGAAACTGAGGCCAATCTGCCTTGGCCAGTGTGGTGCTGGTGTGACAGCAGGCCCCAGACCCATCCATTGAACAGGGACCCAGCAGCTCTCAACTCAGGGGCCCGGGAAGTTCCACATCAGGACACCAGCAGGTCTGGGAATTCTGCCTTCAAAATGCACCCTGAATGCTTTGTCCCCTTAAGGAAATCCTTCCTTTTCACAGATGGAAGGTCCAAGAGGCAAAAGGGACCCAAATCACCCTCTTACAGAGGCATTAATCCCAGCAGTCAGGGTGGGACCCCAGGGCCTAATCTCCTCATGAAGTCCCCACCTCGTAGCTTTGCTGTCATCATGGCTGAATTTCAGCGTGAGTTTTGCAGGGGACAGACATTCAGACCACAGCACAGCCCTGGCTCTGAAGGCTGAAATGTACACCGCCACCCTCTCAGCCATTTCCCCCTGAACTTGTTCTGCTGGGGACAAGGAGCACTGGTCCAACGTGCCTCCCACCTGCTAGGTGATTGTCATTCTGTAGGGAAACCAAGCTGTTCCCTTGAGCAGTACCTGGGGTCACCTGCGTTCATTCCCTCTGGGTTTGCCCTCTTCCAGGGAGGTCCCCCTGAAGGATGCGAAGGAGTACGCCGAATCCATAGGTGCCATCGTGGTCGAGACCAGTGCGAAGAACGCCATTAACATCGAGGAGCTCTTTCAAGGAATCAGTAAGTACCTGAAACCGTGTTTTCAGCCGAGCTGGCGTTCGGTGCTGGAGGAGCCAGGATCCACCGTGTAGAGCTAGCTCCCAGGCAGCCCCTCGCTCTATTGAGCGGATCTGATGCTCTGCAGATGAAGCCCACAGCTGGGCACCTGTCAGAACCCACATCTGCTGTGCCCCTCGGTTTTGTTTCCATAATTCTGTGCTTTGGCCTGTTCACCTACGTGTTGTGAATTCAAAGGAAGTAGCCCTGTTTCCAAAGTCAAATGCATATTAATTTAAAGGTATGTGTTGATCGCATTTTATGTTGGCACCTTTAGGAAACGAAACACGAAACAGAACCCTGAGGTCTAAAAGTTCCGGTGGCCGGCTAAACCCGCTAATTCTAGGTGAACAAAATGAGGGAAACTTCTAGTCATTTCTTTTGCCTGTTCATTGTCCACAAAAAATAACATCTGCATCCCACATGACCTGAACCTGGGCGTGAGCAGAGAGTCACTCTGTAAAGATCTTCCTCAGCGGATGTGCTGGTTCCTGGGAGGGGACAGCCCACCTGGTCCCCTGCGCTTCTCTTTCTTGTGATGGTTTCCCATGATAACCTCTCCAAGAGCTGCTTCCCCGCTGACCTCCCCACTCACCTGTCTGCAGTGGCAGGTCCACCTTCCTCAACTCTGTTCCTGACATTCTGTTCTGGCTCCTGCCACAGAAGTACCTGCTGATAGGGGGGTGGGGATACTGAACTCTGGGCGATGCCCTGGCCCGGGGGCAGTCAGCAGTGTGGGCAGGGAGGCTGGGCAAGGCCACACTTGGGAAAGGCTGGCACCTCTGTCCCAGTACCCTCCTTAGGAAAAGCTGTGCCCTGAACAGTTGGCAGCTGACCTCAAACATCTTGGCACCAGGAGTTCCAGAAGGGAAGCCCAGTGTCTGCCTCTCCTCCGAGGCCTGCTGTCTAAGGCACAGAAGGCCCTCGCCCTTGGACAGATGCCATTCCCGCTTACTGGTTTGGAACCATGACTTTGGCCTCTGAGAACTCACAGCAGGGAAGCTCCTGTTTGTTTACCTCAGCTGGACAGAGAACTCACTGGAGATGGGCTCTAAGCCCTGTCCCTTCCACCGTGTGAAGAGTGCCACCAAGCCACCCCTGCAGCCACCGCCTCCCCTCCCGACTTGAGAAGGATTCGGTCCTGCTGTTATTCCACACTCGGCAGAACAACGTCCAGCTCACTGGCCGCAGGGTTGAGCTCTGGTTAGCAGAGGCTGTGCTGGGGACCCCAGTTCTCACACTCTGACTCCTGATGGGCAGTGGTGGTTCTCTGCACATGTGTCCCTCAGGGGGACATCTCAGAGTGTCCCCAAGAGCGAGCTGCTTCTTCCTGGTGGCCTTAGGCTTTTCTGGCATATTCAGCTGTTGGCATTTTGCTTTCCGGGTGGTTCTACTGAATGACCTGCTGCTGGGACATTACACCAGTCATTTGCACAGTTATTATCTTTCCCCCAGCGTGAGCCCTGCTCAGAGGGTAGCAGCAGTGCCCAGTCACAGAAGCCCAGGGCTTTGTGCACCTTGAATTCACCTTGAGATTTCTGCAGGAGCTCAGAGACTTTCTGAGATTTGTGAAAGTCACTACTAAAGTAAAAGTTAAACAAGGACCTCAAAGAGAACGAGCCTAAGTGGCAAGTGTTAATCTACTAACTTGCAAGATGTTTTTGGTGTGGTTCAGCCATTATGCATTCCTTCCTATGTTTTGCTGAAGGCACTGGGTAATTATGGCTTCAAAGTAACTGATTCCTTTATAAGCCATTGATTGAATACCTGTACCCTCGTCCTCTGCGTCAGATCAACACTTGCTTGTTTCTGTGTTATTAAGACTTTAGTTATAGTGGCCTCGACAGTGAGCTCACAGATGCATAGTCCATGGCAGAACCTGTCTGCCCAGGTGTTTCCCTACCAGCCCACCTGGGTACTCATCCGTCTACCATCTCTATCTGTCCTTCTCTTCATTTTTCTCTCTCTCTCTCTCCTGTTTCTAAGTCTCTATTCATCTATGTATCTGTTTCTGCCTGTCCCTACCTCTTCATTATCTCTATCATCCCTCTTCATCCATCTCTGTCTACCCGTCCATCCCTGTTCACCTGTCTCTGCTGCCCATCCGTCTGTGCATCTGTCCCTATCCATGCTTCCCTCCTCCCCAACCCCCTCCCACCCTCCCCCCACCCCCTGCAGCAGTGCAGTGGCCAGAGTGTTGGCTATTTTAAATCCACAGGAGGCTTGAAACCCCCTAGGGGGTCACTGTGGTTTAGAGCATGAGAATTTGTGTTGGGGGGAGCAATGCAGAGATTGAACCCAGGGGCACTTTCCCACTGAGCCCCACCCCAGCTTCCCCTTTTCTCTAAATTTTAAGTCAGGGCAGCTCTGGAGGCTGAGGCAGGAGGATCTGAGACCCTGCCTCTAAATAAAATATTAAAAAGGGCCGGGATGTGGCTCAGTGGTTAAGTACCCTGGGGTTTAATCCTTGGTACCAAAAAAAAAAAAAAAAGAAAAAAAAAAACCCTTTTATATTAGAGCAGGCAGCTGTTGATGAAGGCGTGCTTAGTAGGTAAGGGGCAAGGCAAGGACGAGGACCGCCCATCTTTGCTGTCAAAAAAAAACTAATTTAGCAGCTGCAGCCACAGGAGATCTGTGTGAAATAAGGCCATTGGGGCTGTGAGCAAATGGATACAAAAACCCTAAGCAGCCTTCCTTTTATCAGCAGTTCTAAAGAGGACGTCGGTCAGGTGTGCAAAACAGTGCAGTCAGTTGTCCTTTATTATCGGAGGGAGTTGGTTCCAGGACCCCAGGATGGCGAGATCTGCAGGTACTCGTGTCCCTTATTCAGATGGCATCGTATTTGCATATAGCACATGCACAGTTAAAAGCACCTTCCTGTGTCCTTTAAATCGTCTCTGGATGACTCGAGACACCTAATAGGGTCAAGGCAGTGTTCACGGTGCTTGACTGTGTTGCCTGGGGAACACCTGGGAACACTGACGAGCTGAGGACACAGTACCCGAGAGTGAGGGTGTCCCGTCTGTTGTCTGACTTCAACGGCTCATAATTGTCCTGGGCAGCCTGGTGGCACTGGAGTCTGTGCGAGTCAGGAAGCGTGTACGTCCCACACGCGGGGGTGAGTTTTGTCCTCTGGGCCATCAGACTGGTGTTGTGCAGAATGGATGCCGTGTGGCCTTGCTGAGCTCCTCCTTTCCTTTCTTGGCCACATACCAGTTCACGGTCTTGGTAAGCCACAGTGGTTCACCTGTTTGCCTGCCATGTGCCCCGGTTGCTCTCTGGCTGCTGTGAGCACCTGTGCCAGGCTCACGGGGCTGAACACCTGAGAGGGAGTGGCCCGCGTGGCCGACTTTGTGCAGCTGCCTTTCCAGGAGGCTGCCACACTGTCTCCAGGGCTGTCCCCATCTTCTGTCACCATCTCCAGTCACTCCACACCCTAGCCTCACTGGGTACCCAAGATGTCAGCCATTATAAAGAGAGTAAGGTGGCACAGCAGCTTGGGAGGCTGAGGCAGGAGGATCTCCAGCTCAAAGCCAGCCTCCATAACTTAGGAAGGCCCTAAGCACCTCATGGAGACTCTGTCTCCAAATAAAATATAAACAAGGGATGGGGATGTGACTCCATGGTTAGGTGTCCCTGGGTTCAATCCCCTGTACAGAAAGAGAGAGAGAGAGAGAGAGAGAGAGAGAGAGAGAGAGAGAGAGAGAGAGAGAGAAGGAGGAGGAGGAGGAGGAGGAGGAGGAGGAGGAGGAGAGGGTGGTGTCTCAGTGTGGTCTTAGTTTGTTTTCCTAAAGACTAGTGAGATCTGGATGATTTGGTGACACGTCCTTCAAATCTTGCCACTTGGAGCCCAAGGCGGTGCCCCATGCCTGCAGTCCTGGCTGTTTGGAAGCCCAGGCAGGAGGACCCCTTGAGTTCAGGGTTCCAGATGAGCCTGGGCAATGTGGTGAGACCCCAAACCAGAGAGTGGCAGACCTGCACGGGCCCTCTGCCGTCTGCTTGTTGAGTCTCGGGGTCATCTACAGATTGGGGTAGACCTTATTTGTCAGGCGTCTGGTTTCCGGATACTTCCTCCCAGGCTTGTCCTCTCGTTTCAGGGGGTCCTTTGAAGAGCAGGAGTTTTATTTTTTTCTGAGATGGGGTCAGACTCCTGGGCCTCAGCCAGGGTGTCCTCCGGCCTCAGCCTCCCCGTTCTGACCCCGGGCCATCCTGCCCAGCACAGCTTTTAATTTTTCTCAACACTTTCCTCTTTCACTTATGTTTTTTTGTTTCTTTTGATTTTTAATTGTTAGAAAATTGAAAGGATATATCCAGACAGTTGAATATTACTCGTGGATAAAAGGAAATGAGTGATCACGCCATGCAGGAAACCTTAAATGCGTTTTGCTCACTCAGAGAAGACGATCTGACAAGGCTGCATGTGGACAGTTCCCAGTGCATGACATTCTGGAGAAGGCAATGGGGACAGTGGGAAGATCAGTGGCTGCCAAAGCTCTGTGGGGGGACGGAGGGGAGGGCCAGGCCACAGCCTTTCTGTAGGATATTACGAGGTGGACACAGGCAGAGAGAGCCCATGCAGGCTGGGCTTTCGTTACCAGCACCGTGTTAATATTGGCTTAACTAACGAACGCCCCACACCTCGTGTCCTGTGTGGCCCCTTCTGCACTTGTAGGGTGGTAACCCATGACCATAAGCCCCTGCAGCATGCGAAAGTCCCTCTCGACCTGGAGAGGTGTGAGGGTCATTATCAAGGTAAGGAGGGCAAGTCCTAGGAAACCAGACTCGGTGACTCACTGGGTGACTCAGAAAATCAGGGTCAATAATGGGAGCTGGACGCAAATGGCCGCCCAGCTAACCAAACAAGGGGGCCCAGCCAGCTGATGCTGGGGTGTGAGGAAGGAGAGGACCAGATCAGCAAGCCCTGGGGAGGACTTGGGCCTGGGCCCAGAACGCTGGGCCTCCCGTGGGGCTGAAGCCTCTGCTGCTGGGCACAGGCTTCGTTTCCTGCAGCGTGTAAGTGCCTATGCTGTGGTGAGAGGCACGAGGCAATCTGTAGGTGTGGGTTTGTCCTTCCTGAGCACGCTTTTGTCTAGACTGTTAACTGACGGGAAAACTGGACTTCAAAAACGCGTCCTCAGCCTCTCCCAGAGACTCCCCCACAGCACAAACCACTTTAAGAGGAAACTCTGGCCTGGGATTCATGTTAGAACGGCTTGTTTCGGAAGTCGCCCAGACGGAGGACGTGGCCCAAGTCAGAGACATCCCAATGGAGCTCAGAGCCTTCTCAGTGGCTGGCGGCTCCTTGTGCCGCCCTGTGCCGACGTTAGCAGCCTTCCCAGGGCTTGCCTCTTCTGTGGGCCACCCAGGGGCCACTCACATGCTGTTTGCATCCTCCTCTGAGTGCAGGCCTCCCTGCGGCCACTGCTCTCTGTCCTCTCTGTCCTCTCTGTCCTCTCCGCTGGCTCCGTTGGAGGTGGGAGTGTGGCCCCCACCCTGGGCCGTGCTCTGCAGGTAGCAGGGTGGGTCCCATTCTGCTGATCCCTAGGAGGACCCTGGGCCTGGCCAGGAGGCACGAGGCGTTTCCCCAGGCAGAGACCAGGAGCGGGCCAGGGCCTGGCGGTCACCTCCTTCCTACCATGTGTGTGTGCAGCCTCGCGGGGCTGGCACTCTGTCACGCTCTGGCTCAGAGGCTTAAGGACCTGGCCCAGGTTCTCCCACTGGAACGCTGACTCCCAAATTGCCAAACATTTTTTACCTGGGGAGAAAAACCAGAGTCCAAGCGAGGAAGCCACCGTCATTCTTTGGAGACACACACAGTAGATCTGCCTTGTCCACGGTCTCAGTCACCCACGTCATCTGCCATCTGAAAATATGAAGTGGAAAATCCTAGAGAAATTCCCAAGTCTCAATGCCCTGTAGTGCAGCCTGTGGTTGGAATTGTCCTAATTACCATTCCCATTGTCAGCGTGTCTCACTGGGCCTGGTCCACAGTCAGACTTTGTCACTGGTACGCAGAGATGGCCATGAAAACCCCACTCTGTCTTCCCCCTGGGGCTGGGGATGGGAGCCAGGCCTCGGGGCTCCCGCAGAGCCACACACAGCCCTAGGTGCAGTGTGAGGAGGGTACCTGCCACCCACTGCCACCTGGGGGTCTTGAACTCATCCTGAGAGAATGGGGACAAACGGGGCTTTTTCTTCCGAGTGGGGGGTTGGCTGTCCTGAAGAGGCGAGGCTCTGGCGCCCCAGGAAGCCAGCCTGGCCTCTGGTTGGACCATGCCCCCCCACCGGCTCAGCACACCCTGAGGGAGAGAGGCCTGTGGAGGCTGCGCCCACACAGGGCCGCTCACCGTCTCCTTGGGAAGGACGTGCCAGGTGGGAAGCAGAGGGTGGCTGGCCTCCCGGTGTCCTGCCTTCTGTGCCCTGTTCCTAGATTCCCACCAACACTTTGTCATTTTAATGAATCTCACACACATAGGCTTTTTCTATATTTCAGTACTTTTCACAGAAAAAAAAAAAAAAAACAGACTGTGAAAACCTAAGACAGGAGGCTGTGGGGCGGGTGAGGTGAGGAGGCGAGGCTCCTGCCGTCCGAGCGTGACGAGCAGCGTGAGCTCTGTCTTCCCGGGTGTTGATTCTGATTTGTCACAGACATTAAGATTAAGGTCCTCGCACCGATCAGGCAGATGAAGGTCTCTGCTGTTAACCTTGAAATGCCGACGACCTTGACTGTAGGGCCTGGGTGGCTGTCCACTCGGCCCAGTCTCCTATTTGTTGGTGCCTCCGGAGTCACTTCCCCCTGCCTGGCCCTCTGCCGGGCCTTGGCCACTGCAAGGCCCCAGGAGTGTCTGCTGTGTCAAGACGCTCTGGAGCCCTGTCCTTCCCACTGCCCCGGTGGCTGGATGGGCTGTTTCAGAGCCCTGCCTTCAGGCTAGTGACTTGAGAAACAGAGCAGGAGACTCTGCGGGGAGAACCAGGAATGGGCCTGGCGTCTGGGGGACAGTCAGGGTGGAGGCCGAGTCAAGTCCACCCGTGTCACTTCTCCCTGGAGACTTCGCCCGTGACCAGGCTCTCCAGGCGCAGCAGAGTGGTGGTGACTGTGGTGTCTGTGCCACCCCCATCCCCGTGTCAGGCTCAGACATCATCTGTGAAACCGCCAACAGTGCTGCCATTGTCCCAAGGGTGGACTTCCAGGTTTCGTGGCCTTTAAAAATGTTTTTTGAGATGAATTCCCATACCAGACATCCCGCCCACCTGGGCAGAATGGACAGTTTTAACACTCAGGGTGCATGCAACCACTGGCCCGTCCCCCTCAAAACCAGCGTTGAATCCAAACGAAGCCAGGCCCTCAGCTCCCACCCCTGCCCCTCCCCTCCCTCCTCACTTTTACTCTGCGTTTATTTCTAAGTTAAATTGAGTAACTATAAGGTCTCTCATACTGACTTTGAAGCACCGTTTCCTGAGATGGGCCTGGGGCAGGCCGCCTGTTGGTGGAGGGTTTGGCTCCTGGTGGCCATTCCCAGACCACTTCTATTTTGAGAAGCGGATGAGCTCTCCCTGTTCCTGTGAGAGTCAGGATGTAAACGTGAGATGAGTGGTGGGAGGGCTGGGGAGGAAGGGGTGCCGGGTGGACGGGGCAGGGTGGGGTGCTGGGAACCGTCTCCCCAGAGCAGACGCTGCCTCTCCCAGGACGTCTGCATGGTCAGGAGCTGCTGGCTCCTGGACTTTCTGACCATGGACTTGACTTGGGGGCAGAGCAGGGACGGGTGTGTGGGAGACTGGGAAGGTGAGCTCAACCTTGGCCTCCTTTGTTCCAGGCCGCCAGATCCCACCCTTGGAACCCCACAAGAACGGGAACATAGATTGCATCAAGGTGGCGAATCTGTCCTCGCAAGGGGGCCGGCGGTGCTGCTGACCAGGGGCCCTGGCGCACAGTGCTGGAGGAAGCAGGAGCCGTGTGCTGCGCCCTCCAGGGACCCCACTCTCGGGGGCTGGCATGGCACTCGGAGAACTGAGCTGGCAGCTTCCCACCCTGGAACACCTGCAGAGACCGAGGCGGGAAATGTCCCTGAATGGGGACTTTATAGAACTCTGGGGAAACCCACCACACCACCACGACGTGGCCTTTGGAGCGTGAGATGCACACGGGAGGAATTATACTTATTAAGCAATAGGTATAGTTGCCTTTTTAACATTAGAAAAAGTTTGCATTTGTACCCAAATCTTAAAGCACTGTTATCTGGTTTCCTGAGTCACCTCGCCGGAGTCTGGGACGTTTTCAGTGCCCTGGCCTTTGTGCCCTGACCAGCCTTCACTGAAGGACAGAGTCACTGTAGAAGTCAGGTTTCGCTGGCTGTTGAAGCCAGCCTTGATTTATCAGTGTTCTGAAGGAAGCCAGAGTGGCATGACTGGCCCGCCGTGGACGCTGGCCTGAGCTGCGGGAAGAGAGAGAGGTCTTAGCAACTGTCATGGACATCTCTCCGTCTCATGGGTGAACATTTTCCTAACTTTTGAAAACAAAATCAGACCAAAAATCATACATGATTTTGGGATTGGGAGGCCCAGTTTGAAAGTCAGCGAAGTCCTCACCATGTGAAGAGTGGCAGAGGGAGGGTGCGGATGTCACTCAGGGGACCACCTGGCCCACGTCTGCTCCCTGGTAGTAAGGCCCAATTCTCTGCAGACATTGAATGCACAGAGTAATGTTTTCCTAAGAGAATGTCTTACAGCATCATGTCCAGGGGGTGTTGGAATCTAAATTGTAGGACAAACGTCTAATAATAGCAATTAATCCTGAGTGACTGCAAAGCCAGCCCAAGGAAGGATTGCCACCTTAAAGTTCTAGACCCCCAAAGCTCTAAGACCACAGAGGGCATTTTAAACGCTGCCAGGCTAGGGGAGGAAGGTAGCAGGCCCATCAGTCCAGCCCGGAGTGCCCAGGAACTGGGAGGAAAGCCTCCCTTCCCAGTTGATTAGAGACACTGACTCCAAGGGAAGTAAAGGGAGGAAAGCATGGAAAAGAAGAGGAGCTTTTTCACTGAAAATTCAGATCCTGTTCCCACTCTAGGTTTCAAAGGATCTTGGGATTAAGAAGCAGTTGGTTTCCTGACCAGGCTTCTGTTGAGGGGTGGGGCCAGGAAAACCATGAACCCTGGTGGTCATCCTGCTGTGTGTGGGCACGGGCCAGCTGGTATCTTCTGTGCCATGGGCATTCAACGGCCAGCAAACCTTCCGTGATGAAGCTCCGGGAGAGAGAGCTATGTGCTTCACCCCAGGGATGTGCTGCCAAGTGGACTTCCCACCTTGGGGGAGTTGATTGACAGTCTCAGGATGTGACAGCAGGAAGCACTCGTTTTGGTTGTAGCATGACCTTGGCTGTCCCACATAGTGCCTCAGAAACTGCTAGCGAGTGGCATTTCATGTCTTGGCAGGGCCCTTGCAAGGGCTCCTGGGGTTTTCCACGTCGCCAGCATAACTGGCTGGCTCGATTTATTTGCAAGCCAGGATGTTATCTTGCCTCTTGCCAACAGTTAAAATTGAGAACCCACGTTGAACCTTGAAGTGACGCTCTGCAGGAGACAGGCAGGCTATGTTGGACTCTCCTCTCTGAGGAAACCTGCGCTTCTCTCTAGCCAGAGACTCGGGCTCGGGAGCTGACACGGCACAGGCCCAGGGCAGTGCTGCAGCTCCAGACGAGGTTCTTGGTGTTGCGTCTTGCAGAGGTGTCCAGTCTTGACCACAGGTCTCGAGCTGGCCATTAATGAGCCCCTGGTCCTATTTCGGGAGCACACAGGATGTGAAGCCCTCTCTTACCTTGCTCTGTGCCTTGGCTATTGTGGCCAGTCTGAGGACAAAGTGCATTTGGCAGCAGGCAGAGCAGGCGGCACCTGGGCACTGGGCACCCTGACGATGTGCCTCCTCTGCAGATGGCTGCCCAGGCCTGTTCCCCGGGAGGCTGTTGCCCTTTTTGCTGCCCAGGCCAATCTATCAGTGAGCCCTGACCTCCACGGTACAGGAAGGCCTCGGAATCGCCACTGTCCCACATGTCAAGCAGTGTCATAGGAGGCCCTGTCCCTGCCAACATTTTCCAGAATTGGCTCCTTCCCTGTCCTCCTCCACAGGTGGTCATGTGTATATGTGTAAATAGGACTTGGTGCAGGTTGTGCCAACACATAGTTCAGTTCACCCTGGCTTGGTTTGGCTCTCGGCTGTGCCTTCTGTGAGACTGGCATAGGCTCTCACAGGGGTCGTCCCCAGGGACATCTGGTGGCAGCAGAGTAGTGAAAACATCTTGGGTGGGGACAGAATCAACTTCCACGTGGTGGTTAAAATAGCCCCACGGGTGCTGAGCAGACCTGGCCTTGCAGATTGAAAGGCTGCAGACCCAGGTGTAGCCAACAGTGAAGGCTGTGCCAGGTTCCTGGGAGGCTGGTGACTGGCGGTGGCTGAAGCTGAGCTCATGGCCAGTTGAGTAATGGGCTCTGAGCCGCATTCAGACCTCACAGGGTATAGACTGCTCTGTGGGCCTCACTGCGAAGCCGGCCATGCAGGGCAGTGCCCTGTCCTGCCTTCGCGGCCTAGCCGATCTTTCTGTAAAGGGCTTCCTCTGTCTGGGCTGGACCCAGTTCTCATTCTGCTGCAGGCCGCGCGCCTCGTATGCTCTTCCGCGCGAAGCTCCCTCAGCAGTGCCCGACCATGTCTGTTATTTTTGGATTTAACACACTGATTCATACTAATAAATATTCTAAGTTTTACCAAGTGTGTCCTTTACTTATTAAAATGTTTAGTAGAATGATTTTTTTTGGAAATGGCAGTCAACTCTGAATGAACAGTGGTGAATCCCCAGAGGAACACGTGCACCCGCTCACACGAAAACCATTTTTGCTAGAGCAAAACGCAGTCTCCCGCTGCAGAAATGGACGGTAAACTATGGCACAGTCACATGGTGGCAGCTATGGGCCAATTAAAATGAGCGTGCTGTCTGAATTGCATCTTAAAGACAGGCAGGACGGCAAGCTGTCACCCTGCACAGCCCCAGGGAGCCACTCCTGTGCAGTAACAGAGCCCTATTAGGAATCTTTATCTGTCTTGTGATATAAAAGCCAACAGGACACACCAAGAATGCCCAGAGTGAAGGTGTGTGCCTCACTAGCCTCTGTATTCTTCTGTCATAATATTCCCCAGCAAGGAAGGGTGTGGAGATGGGAAGCCATGAAGCATCCGCCCACTGTGCCATGCTGGGGGTATTTCATAAGTACAGTCACCACCTTGTGGGGGAATTGCAGATGGGCACGTCTCCTCCCCTGGGCTCCCCTGCCCCCTGCAGCACACAGCTCACTGGTGCAGTGTGCCCTCAGGGCCTCTTGATGTCACGCAGAGCTTCAAGTGAGGCGCCCCGGGAGCAGGCTGAGCCTCATGTTCCTAGTGTTCCAGACACTGCTGAGCCACAGCTGGGACTCCACTTTCAATGTGGCACCAACAAGAACAAGAAATGCTGCTGGGTGCAGTGGCACACATCTGTCATCCCAGCAGCTCAGGAGGCTGAGGCAGGAGGATTGTGAGTTCAAAGGCAGCCTCAGCATTAGTGAGGCCCTTAGCAACTCAGTGAGACCCTGTGTCTAAATATAAAAAAAGCTGGGATGTGACCCAGTGGTCGAGTGTCCCTGGGTTCAATTTATCCCTGGAACCAAAAAAAAAAAAAAAAAAAAGGCAGGAAGAAAGAAAGAAACCCCCATGACCAACAGGAGACCCAGGGCCCTGGTCTCTGGGGAGGCAGCCCTCCTTTGCGTCTGCTGGGGGTTCCCCATCTACACCAGCTTTGGAAATGTCCGGAATGAGAGGACCCACATGTCCACTGGACAGCGGCCTCCTTGGTCAGTAGCACCCCGCACGGATTCACCCTCCTACCTCTTCCTCGAATAGGTGCTACGCCCCTTCCCACACAGGTGTATGTAATAGGACCTGGTGTCGGGAGAGTTGTGCCCTGAGGCTGGGGCCCTCCCAGGCAGCTTGGGGGGCTCACAGGTCGCTGGGCAGAGGGGCCTGGAGGACAAGGACGAGCTCAGGGTGCGCTTGGTGGCACTCCTTCAGCATCCTCAGGCTCCTCTGAACCGTCTGCACCTATTCCCAGTGCTGTCAAGAAAGTAGGCCCTTCGGACAGGGCAGGAGGGAGGTTCCATCCGTGTCACCAGCCTGTCCCCTCCAAGCATGGCTTCCCTTAGGTTTCTAGATTCCCCAGTGACAGCGGCTGAGCCGCCTGCTCATGGCCTTACCTTCTTCCCGCGCTCCTGTGAGAAAAGCGAAGGATGACACCTGTGGTGGCAGGTGCCAGAAATGGGCTGTGCCCCGTGGGGCGGTGAGGACAGGAGCGGGCACCGTCTCTCCAGAGTGTCACTCCAAGCTCAACACAGTTGGAAGGGTCATGTCCTCCAGCCCAAATTCTCAGCTTTTCTCGGAACTGGTTCTAAATGCCCATGTGTGTCCACACGTCTGCACTGCGTGTTGTGCAACACGTGCAGCCAGAACTTAAATTAGCATAAAGCAATGACCACCCACTGCCCTTCAGCTTCCAGGCAGGAGCCTGGGGCCTGGCTGGGCTGCAGCTGGCCTGCCCAGAGCCTCGGCCTGGCTGGGATTCAGGGGCCCATTCCCTGCCCCTGCCATAGGCAGGAGGCCTCTGTGACCGCCAGTTGGACCCTCCATGGATTGCTTGAGTGGCCCCACGATGGGAGGGGCCGGTGTCGAAGGCAGAGCTGAGCTAGTCACCTCCCTTCCCCTAGTGGCCCACAGTGGCTTCCAGTACTTAGGCCTAATGTGCCATCTGGCTCTAACCTGCACCTTCTCCCTGGGGTGGGGGAAGGTGTGTGGAAGTTTCCAGAGATGCCATGGGGTGCCCGCTCCAGGGCATGGACCTGCCCAGGGGCGCCCTGTTTGGCTGCAGCCTTGCAGAGGGGACTCCTCCGCTCGGGGCTGTGGCAATGGCCCCCGTGCCCATGTTTGGGTGAGCTGGTCCCAGCCTGTTTCTCCAGCCTGACCGGCTAAGCTCTTCCGTATCTCCAGGGCCCCTTCCTAGAGCCTGGGGTGGGGGAGGCAGAGCAGCTCCAGGCCGGCCTCCTTGAGCCTCTTCAGTCCTGAAATTCTCTGCTCGCGCAGACTTCACCTCCAGACGGGGCACCTCAGAGGGAGCGGTGCTGTCCACACTCAGCAGGAGCAAGTGGCCTCGCCGGGCAAACTGCGATGTGCAGTGCTGTGGTCCAATGGGAGCGTCCACTCCGGAACCACGTCCTCCCCAGTGGGAGGTAGGAAGAAGGCGGAATCACCAGCCACCATGGCATTTAGAGGTGTCCAGAGGTGGGCCTTTGAGGAGTGACTAGGATTAGGTCACTAGGGAAGACTCTCATTATGGAGTTCTGGTGACGTTCTATGAGAGAGGGAGAGAGAGCGTACAAATGCCAGGACCCTCTGCTTCTCCCCACCTGGACTCTGCCAGCAAGGAGGTCATCACCAGACGTGGGTCCTGGACCACAGGCCAGAACGTGAGCCGAAACAAACCTCTTTGCCTTATGAATCACCCGCTCTGTGGTATTGTGTTGTTAGCAGCAAAGTAGAACTTTCATCAATCTAGCCTGACACGCGTCACACCTGGCAAAGTGGGGGATGGGTCAGGGAGAGGGTCAGGAAACTCAGGGGTTCTTGGGTGTAAGTACCCTATTACAGCTACCTCTGTAAAGTCATCCACTCACCTGCACACACATCTACCTGTCCACCCACCCAACCATCCAGCCATCCAGCCATCTTCCACCTTCCCTCCATCCACAATCCACCCACCATCCACCCATCTTCCCACCCACTCACCCATCCACAATCCACCCACCATCCACCCATCTTCCCACCCACTCACCCATCCACAATCCATCCACCATCCCCCATCTTCCCATCCATCCACCCCCATCACCCACCCATCCCCCCACCTGCCCTGACTCCTCATGTGATGCTGAGCAAGTAACTTGGTCTCTCTGGGTCTGTTTCCTCCTATAAATAGACATAGAGCCACATTCCAGGGTTGACATCGGGATGAAGTAGAGTGACAGAGAACTTGGTGGCTGTGACAAGGACGAAGACCTTGGCCTTGGCCCTGGGATGGCGTCTCTGCTCCTGGCTTTTCACTCGCCACTTTCTTCTTTTTCTTCTCTTCTCGGCTCGGGAGGCCCGGGAGGCTCGGGAGGCTCGGGAGGCAATGCAGGGTAGAGATTCAGGAATCCAGAGTCAGACCAGCTGATTCTGGCTCCCAACCCTGACGGGCTGGCTGTGGGCCTTTGGTGGGTAACCTCCCCGAGCCTCAGTTTCCTCAATGCAAACTGTGGATAATAATTCACACGCACCCATATCCACACTCCTGGAATCAAAAGGTTTTGCAAAAAGAAAGATTTTTTTATTTTTTTCCATGTTTGGCAGAATCGCTTGGCGGCAGAACCAAACCTGAACTTGGACAAAGCTCCTTACAACTGTATTTCTACAACCAGGGGTGACCATTGGGTGATGGAGCTGAGAAATGCTGCAGTGTTTGATTAGAGAGTCCTCCTGCAGCTGGGTTGGAATGTTCTGTTATAGACACACCATGTCTGTGAAATCTAAGCAAGAATTCTGAAGTTGAAGATGCCGTTCCCCAAGGCATCGAGTATTGTGGGGTGCCCGAGGCCCTGGAGCTGGAGCAAGGAAGTGCAGAGGAAGAGCTGGCCCGTGGGAGCCGCAGGCAACCCCAGCAAGGACGGTGCGGAGGAGGCTCTTGGTGCCCCTGAGTGGGACCTCAGGGTTCTCCCCTGCAGAAGGCACCTAGTGCTGGCAGCCAGCAACAGCCCAGGAGCAGCAGCTGCTGTGAGCAGAGCCACTGGCTACACCAGGCACCACCTGGGGTTTACGTCCACCTCGTACTTCCCACCCACCCCATGAGGTTCATGCAGCCATCATCTCCATCTTACAGAAAAGGAAACTGTGGCGTGAGGGGTTCAATGAATTGTGTAAGGTCACAAATTAGCAAAGGCCAGATGTCAAAGGCTGGCTTCTGTCCTAGCTGCCTTCTGTATTTTCATTATAACTGCTGTCAGGACAACAGAGAAGACAGTCGGGTGTTCTAAAAGGTTCCTGTGAACTGCTCTCAAGTCTTCTCTCATTTGGTTCAAGAAATACATCTGAGAAGGGTGCACAGTTGCTCTCGTCTGTCAGGACCCTGGAGAGCTGACGTGGGGCTCTCAGGTTCATGCAGCAAGAAAGTAGGGCAAGCTGCATCCACGCCAGGTCCACCCCTCCAGACCGACTGGCCCTCAGGGGAGGGTCTCCCCTGGGGCATGAGATCCACCCCTCCAGACCTACTCACCCTCGGGGAGTGGGGGAGAGGCGCCCTTGGCAGGGTCTCCGCCAGGGAGCGGGGAGCATTGGTGGCCGCTCCCTGGAGCACTGAGTCCTCTGACACCTGGTGGTGGGCCTCCACCACCATCTGATCTTGCCCGCTGCTGCAACTGCTCAACTGACCAGCAGGCTGCCTGTGGCGTCCTTGCTGTATCCCTAGCCCCAAGGCTGAGACCTTACTCAGCCCTCTCTGGATTCTCAGCTGGCCTGGACCCCCATGCACCAGGGTCCAGTGATCTCGATCCTGTAGGGTCTCAAGCACTGAGTTTGCTTCTGAGAACCCAGTGCCCAGACTGGTGTCCCCAGGTGGGCCTGGTGTCTGTGCCCCTCCCCTTGGGCTCTCCCTGGCCCTGCACACACCTTGCTATCTAGCTGGATCTGAACTGTCCCTGTAGATGTGCGGGTATGGTCCCACTGGGCACTGGGCAGTGGTGGGAACTTGAAGAGGGTGTGCCCTGGGGTCAGGAGGGCCTAGCCTCCTCCTCTTTCCCACCCCCTGGGCACGCGCTGGGAGCTGTGCTACAGCAGCTGCCCACCAGAGGATCACAGCCTCCAATGCTGAGCCACAGTAGAAGCTCTGCTCCTCATAAGTTGACCACTCAGGTATTGGAGAATCCCAGCTCATATCTAGACATGTCCCCAAGGGCTAAAACTCCCTCCCTGAAATGAACGCCCTGAACTGTCCCCTCCTGTCAGCAACACATATGCCTCACCCTCTCCAGGTCTCACCAGCTGTCCTCCCGTGCCTCTCCACTGAGCCACCCTCTCCTTCACACTCGCCCTCAGAGAGAACCTTCATCTCCTCCAAAACCATGAGCCAGAATAAACCTGTTTTCTCTATAGGCTGCTTGCCTCGGATACTTTGCTACAATAATGGGAACTGACTAACACAAGGATCTTCGGGAATGATGCCCAGCCTCGCTGTTCTGGTTCTTTTTTCCTAACATTTAATGAAGAGGAAGACGTTGACGGAGAAGGTTTGGCGTTTATCCCCGTCCTCTGCTTAAGAACCGTGCATGAGCTGAGAGGCCTCTTGCTGTAGAGGCACTTTACATTGGGGAAAGATGTGCTCTTGTCCTTTAAAGCATCACATCTTGTCCTTGAGGTCCTCGCCCAGTGCTTCCCAGGAGCGAGGTGGGGCTGTGCTTGGTGGCATCCGGGGAAACAAGGACGGATGTTGTCAGGAATGTGGCTTTGCTGTGTCGAGTCTCTCTCCCCCCTCCATTCTGCACGTTGGTGTAGAAGCTCAGAGAAGAACTCGCCCCCCCCACTGCCCCCCCCAGATGTTTCGGAGCCCCTGCGGCCAACCTGATGACCTCTTGGTTTCTAAAACAGGTGAATACTTGTGCAAAGTGCATGTCGGGGAGCAGAATCTCCTTAACACCTGTCGCCTTGGCCTGGGTGCACCCTGCAAAGTGCAGGGAACAGGTGCAACCTGCTGCGAGAACAGAGGAAAGCGTGGACTGCATTCAGCACCGTGGGGCAGGTGTGGCCGAGGGAGCCAGCGCCAGCCACAGGTCGCTCTCCCTCGGAGGGGAGGGATGTGCCTGGCAGGAGGGTGCAGGTGGAGCTGGAGGGTGGGGAAAGGTTCTGTCAGGAGCTGGACCTGTCCTGGGCACTCTGGAAGAGCCTCCGTTGCCACGAGGGGACACACTGGCCACAGCCACAGGTGGTACTGCGCTTTCCGTGTGGCCTGTCCTCCAAAGGCTCCTGCGTCAGAAGCTTGGCTCCTAGAGTGGCGGTCTCCTCCTGAAGCAGAGCCTCGTGGGAGCTGGTCCCGCCACGGGTGCTGCCGCAGAAGAATACAGCAGTGCTGCTGGGAGCCTGAGCTGGTTCTCACGAGATGGTTGTTACGTGCTCTGGCTCCCTGACCATGTGATCTCTCCCTCTTGCTTGGTACCCTACCATTGCAATTCCATCTGCCATCAGGCTCTCACCAGAGCTGAGCTGATATGGCACTACACCCTTGAACTCCCAGAACTGGGAGCCAAATCAATGTCTTTACTTTATAAAATACCCCACCTCAGGTGTTTTATTATAGTAATTAACAACAGACTAATACAACGAGTAAATCATAAAGAGAAAACTAAATCTGGGCAATCCTGGGCAGAGGTCTTAGGAAAGTGGGTTCACACCACCAGACTGGACAGGACATGAATAGCCCTGAGCAGCAGTTCAGAGTGTGAGCTTGGAACTTGCCCTCCACCCTAGGTCTGTGACCTTGGGCAAGCCACAGGCTGCAAGGCTGCTTCCTCTTTGTAAAGTGCTGATCATAATGGCACTTACCTCAGTGGCCTGTTACAATGTCTCAGGCACAGTGTGGCCAGGCCCTGCACCCAGCCAGCAGGGGACTGCGGGTGTCACTGTGGGGACCCTGAGTGGGAAATCCAGCTGTAACATGCGGGCTGGGCAGACATGGCCCTGGCACTCCAGTGCCCGTGTGGATAGCAGGGCAGAGGGGCAGGGCACCCCTCACCTTGAGGCCTCTGCGAAGGGTCAGGATGGGCGGAGGCAGGGGCCGGAAATGGAAAGTGTTCCATCCAGAGCCGCAGAAGAGTCTCAAATGAGATCGGACGATCCAGAAGAAACCGCTGAGGATGACGCCAATGGTAAGGGGGAGGGAAGAGGGCCACCTGGGGGACGTGTCCTTGGGGAGGAGGTGGCATTGTCAACCAAGAGGAAAGTTGTCAGTAAAACAAAAATGTAGCCAAAGACCCAGTCCCCCCAAGCGGCTCGGCTTTCTGCTGAATGACATCATTGGCATTAGCACCTCATTCACCAGACCCCACGGAGGACCTGGGAAGGGCGGCAGCCCTCCTCCGGGTAGGAGCCCAAAGAGTTTTACTTCTCCTTTCACATTTTTCACTTTATCTATCTACTTTTCTTGTTGTTGTTGTTCAGAAAGCCCATTGCAGGTTCTGCCCAACAAAGGGGCTCTTCGGGTCCCCGAGTTCTTGGACACAGCCAAGGCCAAAGAGAAGACCTTTGTCCCTGGGGTTGATCACGCTCTCCAGCTCGCCACAGAAAGGTCCCAGAGCCTGCAGCAGAGCAGTGACCTCCCCAAGTTCTCAGCGAAAAACCCCCAGTCTCCGCAGTTCTCTAAGACCACAGCCAAAACTGCGCTCCCCAAGCCGGGGAGCATTCCCAAGTCCTCTGCAGACCCTGCCCAGCCCAAGCCAGGCAGCACCCCCAAGCTCCTGGCGAAAGCCATGCAGCTCAAGCTCAGGAACCCCCCCAAGGCCCCCGCCAACATCACAGAGCCCCTGCAGGGCCACAGTCTGCAGGCCTCCGAGAAGGGCACCCAGCCCAAGAAGTGGGACTCCCCCAAGTCCCTAGACGAAGCCATCCATGCCAGAGCAGGGAAGGCCCCCAAGTCCTTCGGACCAGCCACCCAGTCCAGGTTGGGCATCATCTCCAAGACCTTAGGACAAGCCTTCCAGCCCAGGGTGGGCAGTGTCCCCAAGTCCTTAGAAGAAGCCACTGAGGCCACAGTGGGAATGGCCCCCAAGTCAATAGAGGAGACCTTCCAACCCGTGTTGGGCAGTGTCCCTGCCTCTGTAGAGGAAGCCCTGCAGCCCGAGCCGGGTGATGTCCCCGAGCCCTCTGAGGAAGCCCTCCCGCCCAAGGACGACGACCTCCTGGAGCCCGAGGACAAGGCGCTGGAGCCCCTGGAGGAGGACTTGGTGAAAGTGATCTTGGACAAGGAGGACCTCCAGGAGGTGCTCACGACGGCCGGCGAGCGGCTGGTGGCCGTGGAATTCTCGGCCACCTGGTGCGGGCCTTGCAGGCATATCCGGCCGCTCTTCCACGCCCTGTCCCTGAGGCACAAGGACGTGCTGTTCCTGGAGGTGGACATCGACGCCTGCGAGGAGCTGGTGAAGGACTTGGAGGTCTTCTCCCTCCCAACCTTCCAGTTTTATAAGAAGGAGGAGAAGGTGGGCGAGTTCAGCGGGGCCCTGGTAGAGAAACTCGAGGCAGCCATCGCAGAATTAAAGTGACCATATATTTCGAGAACACTGTCAACAGCCGGCAGTTTACAGCTTGTGGTTTTGTTGTTGTTGTTGTTTGATTTACAAACCAAGTGTGACCAAAGTGGATGTGTGAATGGCACTGCTCTGACAGCATTGAAGCCGTGGTGAGCTTCTTGCTGAGGGGAGAGCTGAAGCAGAGATTCCGTGGGTGGACATCGAGAGCCCCAGTGCCCCCTCATTTTCAATCTCAGTTTTATTTTTCCATTTGCCTTTGAAAATTCTGCTCATTTTTTGCAGCAACATTGGGAACTTAGGTAACTCCTTTGTAGGAGAATACGACTGAAAGATGAGTGGAAAGGTCTTTTCTTGTGGGGCTCACCTACCTTTGGGGATTCTGATAAAAGACTTTTGGAAATAAAGAGTTTGGAAGAGACGGGTGCCTTGGCTGGCCACACGTCTCATGCTGGGAGTGCCGAGGAGCTGCCTGCAGCTGAGGCTCTCCCCAGGTTTCAGGCCAGGGCTCCTTTACTAATCCATCCTTAAAGATCTGAGACAGAGCTCAAAAGTTGGGTTTTCTCAGAGTCTCACGTTCCCCTGCCCTTGGTGTCATTATGACATCAATGCCCTGGTGGCAAAGTTCCTGCCTTGTCTCCCTGGTTACTGGTTCCTGATTTCTAATCCCAGGTGTCTCCAATCCCAAAGGCCCAGGTCTGGACCTCAGGTGTTGGCTTGGTCCAGAGTGGCTGGTTATTTTTTGAACAGCTTCACTGAGGCACGATTGATGTACCAGGAACTGCTCACCCTGACCCTGGGCAGCTGGAGGAGTCTGGCCAAGTGCTCACACCTGCCACCTGCCCCCTGCAGAGTGGCCTCAGGTTCCTTTGCTTTCTGTTATTGTAACATGAACACCTGAGCCGATCTGCCCTCTGAACAAAGTCCTAGTGGCCGACCCCACACTGCTCACTCCAGGCAGGTGACCTTATCTTGTGTGACTGAGCTCTGTTCCCACTGAACAGTCACTCCCGTTTCCCCCTCACCCCACCCAGCAGCCACTGTTCTCTTTTATGCTGGTCCAAATGTTTTTAAAAATATGAATTTATGGCCAACACTTTAAAGACCAGGATTTCCTCTAAAATATAAATTTTTAGATTTGCTTGAAAAAATGCAAAGACCTGGCAATCAGAGGTTTGCTGTATGTGAACCAATCAATCCTGGGGGCTGAGGGGCAGCACACTCCTTGAAGGGGACATCTGTCACAGAGCTGTGGGCGACTTTGTTTATCCAGGTGGGTGGCAATCTCTGGGGAAGATTCTAGTGGTGCTGCCCATCGCCTGGCCGTGGGCCTCCCCTGGCCGTGGGCCTGCCCTGGCCACCTCAGAGATACCTCAGAGTTGGGCCTCCTTTGCTCCATTAACAGCGAACCAAATACCCTTTACACTTGGCCCTTGTTCCAAAAAAGATTTGGCATGATCTGCAAAAAGGGCTAATGATAAGGCCAGCGAACCAGTAAGAGGAAATTAGAAGCATTCAGTGAATACCACGTCCACTCTGAGGGCTGGTGTCAGGGCTCAGATGGAGGGACCGATTTTGTCCTGAGCTTCTTGACCAACAGGAGAGAAGATGGAAATCCAGCAGCACCCGGATGTCATTACCTGAACTGAACAAGCTTCAGGATGCGGAGGAGGAGCCCCGTTGTTCCTGAACTAACTCCCTGGTGAAACGTCTTTCTGAGGCCTTAAGTGTGAGACGCTGAACCACAGATGCTGTGCTCGAGCGGATGCTGATGTCGGGCCCAGAAGAGTCTTCACACGGCCACTCGGGGCAGTGATCGTGGGGAGAAGCCAGCGCCAAGATGGAGAAGGTCTTCTCAGTGGGAAGAGTCCAGATTCCATGCAGTAGACGGACTTCTGGGGAGGGAGCTCCCTCTGACTTTACACTGTGACTTGCTCCTGCTTTCCCTCAGAGCAGACCAGCTCCTGGATTCTGCCAGCTTCGACACAGGGGCCCAGACATTCATGAGTTGGCCCCACCCATGCCACCAGAGCCCAGTCTGGCCACTGGTGAGCCCACACCTTTAAACTATGCAATCTGAAGGATCGGGGACCCCAAAATCTAACATTGGTGACATACACCAAGCAATGACTTTCTGGGACCCTAGATTCAAAGTCATTGTTATCAATATCTAGATTGCTAAATAATGTTATGGACAATGATATCAAAAATCCCCCAAATTTTGTGGTTGCCATTGAGAAGAGATTCAAGAGTATTGTTAACGTCAGGGGCTGGGGTTGGAGCTCACTGGCAGAGTGCTTATCTTGGATCCTCAGCGCCACATAAAAAAAATAAATAAGTTTAAAAAATTAAATAGAAAAAAAGAGTTGACAACCTCGGGTATTCGGTTGAAGCAATGGAAAGCCAACGAACACACTGGGAACTGGCCGTCTTCTCCTCAGCATCTCCTCCTCCAGTGTGGGTTCCTCAGTTTGGAATAGCACTGCCAAGGGGGTCCACACAAGGCCCTGGGGCAGGGCTGGGCCTGTGTCCTCTGGGATCTCACCACTAGTAGGACTACCCTTTGACTCCTGGTAGCAGAGCACGGTGGCCAGGGCAGACACAGAATTGCTTCTCAGTGATGAGCCGCCAGCTCCTGCAGAAACACCCTCCCCGCTGCTGCCCCAACTCCACAAGACTGCCTGGGTCCCTGCAGGGTCAGGACTCACGTTATTCCTGACATGAGCAAGGCTTGCTGCCCAGCGTGCGTAGAAGCCCAAACTATGGCTGCCTAGGCTTCTGCAAGAAGAAAGCTTTGTCAAAACTTCACCATCAAGGAGAGGGGGCCCTGCCCGGTCCGCCTGCAAGGAGATGGGGCCATGCCAGGTCCCCCTGCAAGGAGATGGGGCCATGCCAGGTCCCCCTTGCCAGGAGACACGCACATGCCTGGTCCCCCCTGGCAGTCAGCTGGGAGGAGGGTTCTTCGGGGCTGTTGAGAATTGGTGAGTCCATGATGTCTTGAGTCTTGATTGGATACAGGGGTGTTGTTCAGGTTTTTAGTATCCGAGTCCTATTATGATTTCATGGTCGGCATCCCTCGATCCTGATGGTCATCCCTGTTTCCCTGGTCCTAAATCCAAGGTTCCATCCGTCTTGACACCTTGTGGTTACTTTTACAGGACAGTGTGTTCTGTGAATATCTTCCACAGCCGATGGAAACGAGGACATCATTTAAACATGCCCAGTGCTGGGGGAAGGAACTGAACTCCATCTGATTTGGGTGGTTTGGGAGGGGACTCGCACCAGCCGGACTTCACGCTGGCATCTGTCAGAGGACTCTGCCCCGGGGGGGGGGGGAGGTCTGGGAGACAGAGGTCTTGTTCCTTTGAAGATGACATTCTTGGGCACAGCTCTTGGAGAGAGGCTTCTGAGTTAGACAGGAGATACGTTCACAGCTGTGCCCTCCTGGGCGGTGTCGCCAGGGAACCTGCTGCTGTCCTCATGAGGAGGGTCCTGACTTCAGCCCCTACCCCGGGTTCCTCAGTGTGCACCCAGGGATAAGAACACGGCTGGTGGCCCGCTCATATCCCTCTGGATTCCAGTGCTGCCTCCCCAGGGTCCCATGGCGGCTCTGAGCTTCCTGTAGCAGGCAGAGGACCTCTGTGCTGGCTGGCCACGTCCAGAGGAGGGAGGGCACGGAGAGGAGGGCAAGACAAGGAAAAGTGAGTCCAGTGCTAAAGACAGATCCCTGCTTCACTGCAATTGAACCCAAGGCATAAAATGTCATGATGATTGGTCGTCTGTGTGTGTGGATGATTTTTCACTCTGATTTTGTTGTTTTTTTCACTTATATAATTAAAAAAAAAAAAAAAGAAAACTAATGGAGAGCTGTGGAGATTCAAGCTGGAGAGATCCTGCTGGGGAATAGATATGACCTAGAGGAGGCCTCGCTGGGGAGGACAGGAGCCAGGGCCTGGACCTGTGGACGGAGGGCCAGCACCTAGTCCTGGCCACACTCCAGCCCCAGGCCACACCTCCCAGGGCCACGTCAGGCAGGGTCTCTGTGTTTGTTGCCCTCAGACTATAAATGGTCTAGGAATGGAGGCCGAGTCAAAGGTGGCTCTCCTGCGTGGAGGTGGATTTTGTGTGACACAGGTGTCACTAAGTAGGTGGTTTACCATGCTTTGGTCACGCAGAAGCCCAGCTTGAACCTGCTTCAGAGAGAGAGTGGAATCGGAGAGCCTAAGGGGATGGCCAGCTTCAGTCGGACACAGGGACTCGGCAGCAGCCGGACTCAGATGTTTTCCACCTCTCATCTGCTGCTCCTGCTGACACTGACGCTAAGTGACGCTAATATGGTTTGTGAGTCAAAGGAGAATATGAAACATCCTGTTAGTTTGTTTGCTCTAATAGTATACCCTGAGGTGCTGGGGTGTGGTCCAGGAGTAGGTGCTGCACAGGTTAGGCCCTGGTTTGATCCCCAGCACCACAAACAAACAACAGCAACCGTAACCCCACTGCAGGGCCTGGAGCCTGTCAGACCGGCAAAGCCACAGGAGCGGAGGGATTTCTGTGGGTAGTGGGAGGAAGAGCAGCCATGCACACAAGCATATTGATCTCAGGAAATGGCATGTGGCCTCCCTGCATTAGACCAAGAGGCTGCACTAGTGATGCCCTCAGAATCACCTTCTCCCCACTTATAAGTCACAGTGGAAAACCAGACCCATTAACAGGCTGGGTATTTATCACATTCCTTTTAACACACCCTCTCATTATACTCTGATCCAATCTAACTTCCTTGAGTCTGTACGTGTGCAGCCTTAGAACTAAAGACTTGTGCCTTATTCAAATGATCAATTATCTTATGCTAACAAGTGACTTCCACTAAAAGGGGCACATGGCTTGTGAGTCAAAGGGGAATATGAAACATCATATTAGTTTGTTTGCTCTAATAGAATACCTGACACTGGCTTCTTTGTAAAGAAAAGAGATTTATTTAGCTCACAGTTTGAGAGTCTGGGAGTGCAAAATCAGGGGCCACCACCTGTTCAGGTTCTGCTGTCACAGCATGAGAGAGGAGCAGGAAGAGAAACTGCCTCATGAAGAAGGGACCAAGCACGGGGTGACCTTGCTCCCCTGAGAAGTAACTCATCCTACGAGACCAGAATTCCATCCCCTCCTTGAGCCGCGTGCATATGACTCCTCCACCTTCCAGGACCGGGTTCTTCCATCTCAGCCCCACTGCACTGGACCACACTTCCAAGACCCAAACCAGCCCCAGTGCATAGCGAGCATCAGGGAAGAGCGGAGGCCACAGGGCCGCAGAGGCTGTGAACAGGGAGGACAGCGGTGGGTCCCCTCTAGCAATGCTTTTGAAACTTATTGTCTTGAAATAAGCCCCATTCACTTTAACAGCAGGGTTCCACGTAGGCCACTTCCTCCATGGTCAGCACTTCTGTCCTGTCAAGGCAGAAGTGGTTATTTCAACTCAGTTGTATTCTGCAAGCACTATAGTATACTGTAAGATTCTATTGTGATTTTTGGCAGATTTTTTTTTTTTTTTTTTTTGCTTCCCAGAACTTGTAAGGGAACTGTGACCCACTGCAGCCCACATTCTCTGGAGATGGAAATTAACTAAAAAACAAGGTGACCCCAAGGTGCAAACCCAGAGACAACCTGGCACTTGGCCCACGAGACCTTTCAACACTGTGGTAAGAAGTGCCTGCACAACGGTGGCAAATGTTTGGCTCTAGGCAGCGTGGTCAGTACCACCCAAGGCCGAGGCTCGAAGGGTTGGGAACTCGAGATTTTCAAATTCCAGAAAGGAGACATGAGGAATTATTTGAAAACTAAAATGTTGATCATAGAAATGGTAATGCAAAGAAGCTAAAGTTGGTCAGACAGACAGGGATTGGAATGGAGAAAGGGTAATTGTGAAAACTGAGAGAAAATGGAATCCTCCTGCTGTGCACTGGCTAGAAGTGTGGCACTTCTAGTGAGGGGCTGGGGCTGGGCTCAGCAGTAACACACTTGGCTGGCATGTGTGAGGCACTGGGATGGATTCTCAGCACCGCATGGAAATAAATAAAAATAAAGGTCTATCAACAACTAAAAAAATACTAAAACAAACAAACAAAAAGTCTTGCAAGTTGAGACCTTGGAGCCTGGACTCACTCATACAGTAAGATGGCAGTTTTGAGAGTGAGCTGCATGGGGAAGAACGGGGAAGAGTGGAGTTGGTCTCCTCTGTGAGGTCCTGTGATCTGGGTGCTTTCTCAGGAGACCCCTGAGTGAGGGACAGTGATCACTGGAGACACTCTGTCCTGGGAGAAGGAAGGGTGGGAAGCCAGCTGCTTCTGTCTCCTTTGCCCCAGGAATGCCTGAGATTGTTCCAGAGGCAAAGCTGGACTCGAGTCCAATGACTCAGAGGTCAGTATCTGTTACTGACTTCAGCAAGAAGGAGAAGGAAGTTGCCAGTGAGCTGAAAATCCTTGTCTAGGGAGGGCAGGTGTGGCCGCCTCTCAGGGAAGGCCTCAGAAAGACTCTGTTGCTGCCGGCTGGCCTGTGGAGTAGCCAGCTGGACTGTGGAGTAGCGCCTTGCTACCAGAAGCCACTGAATCACTGGAGTTCATCAGGAATGGATTTCTATGATTCCCTCCCTGGGTTCCTATCCCTAATTAATTTGAACTACAGCCTACATTCTATGGAGATGGAAATTAACTAAAAAACAAGGCTGACCCAAAGGTGCAAAGGAAAGTCAGGGTGCAAACCCAGAGACAACCTGGCACTTGGCCCACGAGACCTTGGAGCCTGGACTCCCTCACACAGTAAAGAGCCTCCCTTCCAGGGCTGGGATTGTGGCTCAGCAGTAGAATGTTCGCCTAGCACACAAGAGGCCCTGGGTTCTATCCTGAGCACCACATAAAAATAAATAAAATAAAGGTATTGTGTCCAACTACAACTAAAAAATAAATATTAAAAAAAGATCCTTCTTTCTTTTTAAAAATAACAACTTTAATTACAGATTCAACAGGAACCAGCGGAAGTTAAGAAATTTAGGCAGGAATTTATCAGAGTTGAATCGACTCAAATAAAACTCTGCATGAAATAAGCACAGGAAAGTAAAGGGCTCATGCCCATACTTAGTGCCTTTGCAAGCACTTGATGTACTTAGGAAAAAGAACACATTTACCTTGGAGTGGATTTTGTTTTGGCATCTGAGACTTTTTTAAAAACTCTATTTTTAAATTCACATTATAACCTGACTTCATTTTGGATTGCTATTTTCGTATATTGTAGGTATGAGTCCAGCATAAAAATGCTAAAATGATGTTGACAGCTGTGTGAGTTCCCATCAGCTGTCATCCCCTCAGGCCACTGTGGTCTTATTCTTTCCTTATGTGCTTAAAAAAAAGAGCAGGATTCATCACAAGTGGCTCAGATGCCTCCTCCAATTGTTGCAGATGTTCAGACTGAACAGAGGGGGGTGGGTTGCAGGTGAGGAAGCCTGATGGGTGACCACCAGGCCTGCCCACTGCCTGTGAGTGGCTGCTGGGAGCACAGCTCACGGGCTGTCCCCTGGGAAAGCTGAGAGCAGTGCACATGGAACTGAAAAGCTACTCTGAATTAAAGTGAACAAATTAATTGCTAGATCTTAGGACTCTTATATTTTATTGACTTGCTTAAGCCAAGATCTTGAGATGCCTCATTTGTCACCTTGGGTTGAAATTAGACTCCTCTCCAACAAGTAAGTCAAGAGAACATGTCCTATTATGCCAGATTCGTGGGTCCCCAATAGACCTCCAGGAACCGAATCCGATGCAAGCACACAAGAGTCTTTATTGCAAGCTTGAGCCTGGACTCACAACCATTCCCGACACAGCGGTCCCAGGGAGTGAGTCCTGGTCCTTTGATCAGTGAGATTTTATAGGTTTGGGGGGATACTCTATGTGTCACAACATAACACAGCAAATCATTCCATACCTCGGGAAAGTCAAACAACATTGATTAGCACATTCAATGGCGGCAACAAGTTGGGTAGGGGTGATTGGTTAGTACAAATGGGGGATTTGTTTGCACTGATTGGTTTAGGCCACGAGGGGTGTACGTGCTAAACTACATGGTTTCCCAACATGTTATCAACCACCATAAACTACTTGGGGGTCATCTGGCATCCCAGGTATTTTCCCAGTCTCATGCTGATTGGAAGTTGCTAGGGGGGTTGCTATGGGTCCCCACCTAGCCTAACTGAGTCAGGGACACCTGGCACCTCAGACCTCTCCTGTTATTTACAGACAAATAACTCAGCAGGGTGGGTATGTGCTTAGGAGTGCTCTGTGGGTTTTTTTTTCAAGAATAAGGGTCACTCCCCCTTCCTTAGGACAGGCCTTGAGGTAGAAGCTGCTGTTATTTATTTATTTTTTAAAATGGAGTCACATGAGTTTCTCAGCCCAAAGTTGAGCCGAGGGGCTGGGGGAATGGGAGGTCTTTGAGTAGCGGTCTCTCCTGCTGTAGCCAACAGAGGAAGCCTGTTGTGCTGAGAGAGAAGCAGCAAGAAGGAGACGCAGAGTGGTGGCCCACACCTGTCATCCCAGTGGCTGGAGAGGCTGAGGCAGGAGGATCGAAAGTTCAAAGCCAGCCTCAGCACTTAGCAAAGCTCTTCGCAGCTCAGCAAGACCCTGTCTCTAAATAAAAGATAAAAAAGGGTGGGGATGTGTTTCAGTGGTTAAGTGCCCCTGGATTCAATCTCCTGTACCAAAAAATAAAATTAAATTTAAAAAAAAAGAAGAAGGAGGGAGACACAGGACAGAAAACCAGGAGGTGGCTACAGAAGTTGCTGAAATTGTTGGGCCAATGAGTGGGTATAAAAGTCCAATTGGTTCTGGGCATGGAGAGAAGAGGGTGGGTTGAGTTGAAGGGGAGAGGCGTGGGCAGTGGAGGAGACCTGGGACAACCATGGTGAGTGGGGCTAGGTATGTGCAGGGCCGGGTCATCCTGGTGTCGCTGCAACTAGGTCTGCTCCTCCCCAGACTCAGCACCCGAGTGCCACCTTGGAGCACACTTGCTCCCTCTCTTCCAGGAGACGGTTGCTTGGCTTTCAGGTAAAGTTTATAGATATGTATGTGTCTCTTGGTTCTTGGCTTGTAACTGCCCCCAGGCTGGCCCCTAGAGCTCAGATAGAAGGCCATAAGACCTCCTCTCTCTAGGGCTTCTCACCCCATACCCAGGAAGGGGTAGTGAGGAATCTTCCCAGGCCGGCCACGCCCGTGCAGTGAGGTCTCCATAAACCCCCAAGGAGAGGATTCAGAGCACATCCAGAGAGTTGACCATGGAAGTTTCCGGAGGGCGGTGCACCTGGAGAGGGCGTGGGAGCCCTGTGCCCTTCTCCCCACCTCACCCTGTGCAGTGCCTCATTGCTATCCTTTGCAATGTCCTTTATCCAGTGCCTCCCTGAGTTCTGTGAGCTGCCCAAGCAAATAACTGCACCCAAGAGGGGGTCACGGAACCCTGATGGACAGCTGGTCTGTCAGAAGCAGGGCAAGGCAGCCTGATTGGGCACCTGGTAGGGGCAGTTCTAGGGACTGAGCTCTCCACCTGTGGGGTCTGACGATGTCACCAGCTGGTGTCTAGTGACTTGCTTACTGCTGGAGAAATTCCCATGTCTTTTAGGGTCACAGAGGTATTAAGCCAAAACCTAAGAAATAGAAGAGATTGCAAGGTGGCATTTGGGCAGCGGGCATCTCACAGTTACTGTGAGAGATGACCTGGCCCTGGCCCTGGGTTTGTGAAACAGAGAGTGTTCAGAGAAGCAGGAGGCCGAGGTTTGGTGAGCCAATGAAAAGCCACGTTCCTTGCTCCATTCTGGCCAGGACCAGTCTTCACATTCCAAGCTCTTAACTGAGAGGTGGCCAAGTCCCCAGAGGGAGGTCCAAAAGCAATGTGGCTGATAAATCCTAAATAACAAAATAATATTAATAAAATAATAATAAACACAGGGAATGCCCAGACTTTTCAAGGGCTGTTGGCAGAGGGACTCAGTTGGCATTGACACCTGCCGTTCTGACATGCCATCTGCATGCCTCACTCCACCAGCTTAGAGACCTGGCCAGTCATGTGCTTTCCTGCTTGCCGTGGGTCCTCCGTGGCCACCCAGCGGTCATGCTCTTGGACCTGAGGAACTCAGCCTCAGAACCACTGTAGTGAGGAAGGCTGAGTAGGAGCCTCTGAAACCGCTCCCACCCCTGGGCCAAAACAGTGCACCCAAGCAATACGGCACCACTAAGACTAGCACCTCCCAGAGGGTCCGGGGGTGTCGTGTCCCCACTGCTTGCAGGTTCTGGTGCTAGAGTAGCACACGCTCACCAAGTGGCAGTGCCATTGCAGCTACCAAACAGCAGTATCACAACCTGCTGCAGCAAATTATTAAGGCTCAGGCAGAAGGACGGGGTGCTTGTGTTTCATAATACAGCTCAGTCCAGTGGCTGTTTTTGAACTTCATGTTGCCCCCTATTCTATTACAAAGAGAAATCCTGTGTGTTCATGTGGAACGGAGGGAATCTTCATTTACCGTTCTGCTCTAAGGCCTGGTGAACTTTTCTACCCTTGGGCGTAGCATACTAGGTGGACTTGTTCTGAAGGGCAGACTTGGAAACACACGGCATAAAGGAAGGGAATTCATGAGTACCTGAATCTGCACAGCTGCTCACCTGTCAGTCGCCCCTCTGGGAACCTGCTCTGCAGACACGCCTCCAACAGAATGAAAACACACAGGCACCTGGTTATTCATTGCTCAACAGGGAGCCTTGCAGGGGACCTAGGGACTAGAAGACAAGAGTGTTTTCATCTTGCATCTGTGTACTGAGTGAACCCTTCTGTCAGCCAAACGGTGCTCTTTCCCCCTCTTCCAGCCAGCTATACAGAACCCTCCATATGACCAGGGGTGTGAGTTGTGGGGCAGGACAGTGGGTAACCGTGTGGGTGATCCGGGGTTTGGACAACCTGTTCATTGACTGTTATTGTAAAATTGGAAACAACCTAAATGTCAATACACAGGGAAGCAGTTGAATAGCATCCACACCACGGAGTACTATACAGTTCCAAAAAAGAATGAGGAAGCACCCCATGAATGGGTATGGAGTGATTTCCAAGATATGTTTAGTGAAACAAAGCAAGGTGAAGAAAGTATAAAGTTCTACCCTTCAAGAAAAACGAGGGTAATATAAGAAAGCTCACGTGATCTGCTCATTTGTGACAAGAAATGTAAGACAAGTGAGCCTGAACACGTACAGGTGTTGGGTCGAACAGGGGACAAAGGTACCAGTGAGAATAGATAGTGGGGGCGGGAGGCATGTCCCCCCAGGGGAAGTGCTACCTATACTCATGCTTAGAGCCGGCTGATGCTCTTAGCCCAGCTGACACTTCACCCACCCCAAAGCAGACAGAACAGGGGAGGGGGCATCGCCAAGTTCCAAAAGCAGCCACTGGACTGAGCTGTATTAGGAACAAAGAGAAGCTCTAACCAAAGTGGTGGTGGGACGGTGTGTTCCATTGTTTGCTGTAAAGTGAAATACAAATAGAGGTGTGGGTCAGCAGCCCTCAATGGCCTGGGCGCATGTGATGACTGAGCAAATAGGGACATCTACTCAGAGTGACCCAAGGGTCTTTACTGGAGAGAGGAGGTACAGAAAGGAAGGGGGGGTGTTAGGATGAACTGTGTGGTGTTCAGTGGAAGGCCTCAGCACGAGCTCCTGGTTTCCGCCGTGTAGACAGCTGGACAGGGTGTGCAGGAGTGTTTACTATACGTTATGTCCACGCTTTTTCCACCAAAAGAGGCAAAGCCACTCCAGTGGCAATAAGCATACCCACTGGCCAGATTTTGGTTTTTAAATACTCTTATCTGAAAGAAGGAATCAGGGCCTACAGGATGTGGAAACAACAGGATGATCCTGGAGTGTCCTGTGGCACCTGAGGTAAATGTGTGTGTGTAAGAGAGTGGTGGGCACACTGGGAGCCCGGAGCCACCTGAGGCCTTCCGTGGCCACAGAGGGAGGAGCTGAGCACCATCATAAGCAGCCCTGAGTCCATACTTCAATGAACAAATAAGCAAATAAAAACAGAAATGAGAGAAGAAGGAGAGTTGGTCCCAATTAACAAGTGCAGAAGGAATGATGGAAATAGAAAACCACTGCTGGGCAACCCCCCGGGATAATCGTGAGGGACAAGAACCACTGATGGACGCTACAGTTAGTGCTGACTAGAAACAGCGTATCTGCACCGTCTGGACCTGTCTTGCCCAAGGACATTTATGCCCAAGGGGAAAACAGCAACACAGTGGGGAGAACTGGCAGCCACTACCTTCACCACGTGGTCAAGTCACCACCAGTAGTAAGTTGGCAGCAGGTGCCATCTCACAGGACACCCTGAGGAGCCCCATGTCACCATATCCTTACCAAAACTCCATTGAATAAGAAGACAGCCCTGACAGACCCTGAATGTGCAACCTCGTGCAGAATAACTCTTGGGTATCCACAAAACAACCAAGGCTAGGGAAGACAAAAACGTCTAAGATGCCCTCACAGAGCAGAGTAGATGAAGGAGAGGACAGCTCCGTGCTGTATCCTGGAGGAGTCAAAGCACATCAGCAGAAAAACTGAGATGTTCTAATGCAGATAGAGGCTCCCGAATAATACCGAATCAGTAGTATTGCCTGTTTGAGAGCTGCTCTATGGTTGCGTAAGATCACCTTCAGCAACAGCTGGAGGAAGGACCTGGAAGAGCTCTCCCCCCCCTTTTTTTTTTTTTAAACAATGAATATATTTTGAGCACCTCCCTCACCCCAGGCTTGTTCCAAATGCTGGGGTCTGGCCGTGTGTGAGGTCCCTGCTGCCCTGGGTTCACATAAAGTCATTGTCTTGGCCTATCACTGACCATTCCTAACACAGGAAGTGAGAATATTATCCTTTACAGATTGGGTTATTCCAGCTGGGGGTTTATAGGGGCACTCGGTTTCTAGCTCAAAGATTTCTTGAAAAATTTCTCAAAAGATAGATATGTTGACTACATTGCCAAACAGCTTTGGAATTTATATATTAATTTCCAAAATTGCACAGCTACTAAATCTTCTTGGCAGGGCATAATCTAATTGCAGCTTCATCTGCTTCCTCTGAACTGGAATCGTGTTGACAAGATGATGCGAGATAAGCCACACATGATCCAAATAGTACTTTACAAGTGACTACAGAAACGTAAAGACTGTTTCTTAGCCCGTGACTTGTATCTGAGTTCTGACTTCATTCCTACAGCTTAACCTGTGATTCTACGAATTACTGACCCGATTAAAAACAGGAATAACCCTAGTTAGTCCATGTGCTCAATTCACTTGTCCAAATGTGTCTGTCTCTCTCCCCTGGTGGGGAAACTGAGCTTGGGGCAGTCCTGGTGGGTCTGCTGTTTGTCTGAAACATGCAACACACTGGCTCTTCTCCGTGGGGCAGTGCAAATAGTTGAGAGCGTGGAACACACGGTGGAAGGGAGTGCAGTGGTGGGGACCCAGTGCTGTCATTCTAGGAGGGTGACCGAGGCCTGCCTTGTCTCTCCTCTCTGCTGGAATGGTGTGGCATCCGCAAGCCAGTCACTTAAAGGGAGCCGAGAGGAGAGAAAGAGAATCTGAAGAATGCAGTGTGAGTGTCCCAAGGGTTCCAGACTCTCCTTTACCTCTGAGAGGATGGACAGCCTGGTGAGTCACACGCAGAATCTGCCTAGCTTTCCAATTCCAGAGAAAGGCCTCCGCCGGAGGAGGAGGCCTGTGGGATCTCTTCCAGCGTCCATCACTGAAGGCCAGGCATGAAGTGTGCACCTGGGAATGCTGAGAGCACCACAGGGCTCAGCCTTTGCCCCTCAGTGTGCCATCACTGGGGGTGGGGGGTGGGACACACTCAGGGAACCAGGCTTCCCTGCTGTTCACCTCTATAGTTCAGACTGGACAGCTGGCCTCCTGCCTGGCAGGGCGGGGGAGGGGGGTGGGTGTGGGTAGAGCCTCCCTATTCAAGGGTCACACTTTCATCCGCCCCTAGGCCCAAACCACTGGGTTAGGGCGGGGCATGTGTATTCATCTGTAAAATAAAAAAGAATCCCCCAATGGATTCACATTCCTGTTTTCAACCTAACAACTAAGAATTCACTTAATGTACTAAAGAAATGGTAGTGGAGATCTACAGATCTACATGACAGCTCTGGTGTCCATTCAACAGAGTCTAAAGGAGACCCCTTGGGAATGCCTCTTGGTGAGAATCCAAGAAGCACCACTTTCTCCAGATAAATGTAGGATCCTCGTTATCCCCAGCAACTTGCCCTCTTGCTGTGTCCCCCAAAGTCCACATGTTGGGACCTGAATCCCTCACTGTGGCAGCTCTGGGAGAGGTGAGAGAGACCGGTGGGGCGACGGTCTGGGGAAGTGCCAGGTGGGCAGCCACTTTCTCTGGGAGTAGCTGCACCCTCTGCTCTCCTCCACAGGGGCCCACTTCACCTTCTGCTCTGCACCACAGCTGAGTCCGGCCCTTACCATTCTGGCTGCCTGGTCTTGGACTTCTCATTCTCCAGAGCCCAATTCTCATGAGCCCAATTAACCCCCTTTCTTTATAAATTAACCAGTCTTGGGTATTCTCTAAAGGGAAACAAAAATAGGCACACGTCCGCCCCAGCAATGATAAAGTCATTTGCACCAATATTCGGGGAGCACTTACACGTGCCAACTACAGTGCTCAGGTATTTAGAAGTATTATCTCATGTAACTTTCACAACAACCTGGCAGGGCAAGAGTTTTATTGACCCCATTTTAATGACAGGGTTGAACCCAGGTCTGAATGAGCCCTGGGCTCCTGATCCCTAGGCTATTGCTCAAGACAAGTGAGGTAAGAAGAGCTTCGAATGAGAAAGAGAGACCAAGGGCCTTCTTACAGCCTTGAATGATTAACCATTTGCCCTAAATGAAAAAGTGTTGTGTCCTTTTATTTGTACAATATACATAGTGCCCTACTGATCACCTTGACCATTTTTACGAGTGTGCTTCACCTGTGTTGAGATTGATCACAATGCTGTGCAGCCAGGTTCCCGAACTCTCTTCATCCCATGAAGCCGAACTCTGCACCTGTTAAACTCAGGCCCCCTCTCCGCCTGCCCTCCCCTTGCGGTGCTGTGAGTGGCACACCCCAGCCGCCTCGCGAGTTGCAGCTACCTCACTTCGCTCAGCATAGTACTCAAGGTCCATCCCTGCTGCAAAAGAGCATTTCCTTCCTCTTTAAGGCTGCATACTGTTCTGTTGTGTGCATGGATCCAGTCTTGTCTGTGTGTTCATCTGAGGATGAGCACTAGGATTGTTTCCAAGATATAGTGAATAACTCTGCTAAGAACAAATGGCTCTGTTCTTAACAACAAAAATCTCTAGGAAAAGAAGTTAAATGGGTTTGTAGGAAATCTTAGAAAAGGTTATGTGTCTGAGTATGAGTGTAGCTGTGTGTATACAAATATAAAAGATCCTGAAATGCTTAGATATTTGTGGTCTTTCCAACTCTCCTAAGCTAATCACTGCTGTCTTTATTCTTCCACAATTCTTTTAACTTCCTGCTCTAAGAATAGTTCACACACTGGCTTCACACACTGGCTTCAAGTTCATTTAGATCAACTTCTTCAGGACTGAAACTAGGTATCAGTCTTTTGTGTCTCTCCAAGCCTGCACCAGAGGCTGATCTCAAACAGATCACTGACCCCACTTTGAATAAGTAGTATTTAAAAGAAATCCTCATTATTTTCAGAAAACACTGGAAAATTGTCTTCCGTTTAAGAAGCATTTTATTAAGGAGACATAATTTGATTGTGGATTTAAATGATTAGCAAATTATATTTCAAAAGACATGAAGAAACCAATTATTTTTACCAATGTCTAATTAAGGGATTGTCTAACAAATTATCTTTCAAATAGAAATTAAATCTTGTGAAACACAGATCAATCGTTTATTAAAAACTAACTAGTTTAGCATGGTGATGCACCCCTGTAATCCCAGCAGCTTGGGAGGCTGAGGCAGGAGGACCCCAAGCGCAAAGCCAGCCTTAGGAATCTAGGCCTCTAAGCAACTTGGAGAGAGACCCTGTCTCAAAATAAAAAATAAAAAGGGTTTTGGTTGTGGCTCAGAGGTGAAGTATTCCTGGGATCAATTCCCAGTACAAAAAAAAAAAAAAAAAAAAAAACCTACTACGTGGGAAGCACTGCCCTAAGCATTTCAAACATATTGTATCATTTACAATACAAGATATAGGCTACACTGTTGCCTTTCCATCCATTACCTTAGAGTAACTGCACCATGACAGGGGAAAAATGATGGGCTAGGATGACCCTCTGCTGATGCACAGTGCACATATACTCTAGGTGTACTTGCAGCAGTGCAAAGAAACCTAGGCAGAAACTGGGAGCCCCCAGATGAGGTGCCAAATGAGGACGTAGTGTTCACAGGCATCTTCTGGTTGAGTTGCCTTTAAGAACATGGTCATGTCAGCAGCAGAGTCTCTGGATGCTTAATCTTTGCAATGTATAGAATGGCAATGGAAGGAGCAGGGTGCATTCAGTGGAAATGGGCAGATGCCTACATTTTCAGAGGGCAGGACTACAGGCCTAAAGCACTCAAGGACATCTATAACGCTCCTAGGTGTTTAGGAGGAGCGAGAGCTGGCGCTTGGTGTGGATGGGCGCTGGACCCTGGCACTTTCCTGTTGGTGTAATGGTACATCCTTTTAGGTAAACAAGGGTGTAGTCTAGTGAAACAGAACGGTCCCCGATCCTGCGGTCCTATTGGGACCTTTCCTGGAAATTGAAGCATCCTAGGCTAAGACACATTATAAGTATCTTTACTCAGCGCTGTCTGTGGTAATAAAAGTGTACATCAATTTACACATTTATCAATGGAAACAAATGACTCCACGGTAAGGCAATCTGTTCTACAGACTGTGCTATTAAAAGACTAAGCTGTATCTATACCAGCTGACCTGGTCAGATAGTCTAATGCACCATCAGGTGAACAAGGCACTCCCATTACATGAGCTAGAACTGCATGTGTAGACAACAGCAATAAGCTATATTTTTACAGGTGTGGATAAGGCTGGGGTGTGACATATCCCCCGGTAGTTAACACTGGCTACCTCAGGGGGAGTGGGAACTGGCACATGTAGGAGGAAGTTGTGTTTATGCCTTTGGGTGTATCATTGTCACAATAAGCACACACTGCTTCCACAGTAGAAAAGATTAACAGGGGAACACATGTTCTTCAAATGACTTTTTCACCAATAAAGATGGCTGATCTTACAGTTTTAACTTCACCTGCACCTTCAAGGTCAAGTCCTCAGGACAAGTGTCTTCCAGCTTTGGTTATACAAGGTGACAATTCCATCAGCCTTCTTTAGGGAACTTTGTTTCTTGTAGATGCCTGACAATATGCTGCAATAAGCCTATGTAACTCTGGGGCACAGCATCACCGTGACTCTTGCTGGCCTTGTGCACATTCTGGCTCCTTATCAGTGTTGTGTGGGTCTGCTGCAGGTGTGTACTGTGTTCATTCATTTGACACCCTCACTCTGCAGGTGAGTGTTTTCCAGGTGTGGCCTTATGGGACAAGTGGGCAGGTTTCTGCTCTGGCAAGCTCCCTCCTAGTCTTCTCCTGGCCTCTTGACCGTCCAGATATGACCAGCAGGATGAGTGACAAGTGCTCATAAAATTGTTGGGAGGCCTGGAGGGACAGGACCCAGAGTGGGTTCCCCAGGAATGGCTCTCAGGACAAGACTGAACAGTCTCACTAGGGCTCCCACCTGAGGAGGCTGCCCTGGAACTGGTGACTTGAAGACACACCCGTACCTTTGATCCAGAAGTCAGGACACTCGGGCCACTGTTTGCTTCTGGTGTTACAGCTTCTGTTGAACCTGCACCAGTTAATTGCTCTTGGTATCCAGGAAGCTGATAAGTGAGCACTGGAATGTTGCTAAGAAAAACCTCATGTCTCTGTGCAGGAAAATTGCTGGGAGGGATAGAACAATGGCCTCCAGAGCATTCTAATTCCAAATCTCACACAAGTGTATCTCATCGTTGGACCTATTTCATGAACAAGATCCCAGATACAAAGCAGTTGACCTCTGCAATACAGGAGGCATCCCCAGAGGAAGCCGAAAGGGCTGACTTATTTTACTTAATGAGATATATAGATACATATGGTAATTGAACCAGGGGTGTCATGTCCCCAGTCCTTTTTATATTTTATTTAGAGACAGGATCTTGCTGAGCTTCTAAGGTCCTTGCTGAGGTGCCAAGGCTGGCTTTGGGCTTGTGATTCTACTGTGTCTGCCTCTTGAGCTGCTGGGAGTTAATGCAATATACAATAGTTGCAGTTGAAAAGTCTCTTCATTTCTGTCTTACATGATGGAATTCATCCACACTATGATCCAGGACATCAAGTGCCAAGCATGAAGTTTTAGTTTTCAGCTCAGAGCTCCTTGCTCTGAACTCTAGCCAGAACATCCAGTCACTTATGCAACATTTCTCATGAATGTTGCTAGCTTACATCTAGTTAGCCTCCCCATCTTCCCTCTGCTGCATCCATTATCAGAATCTTGTCCTGTGGATGATGCCATCATCTGCCCACTTGCACAAGCCAGAGGAAGGGAAGGGAGCCCTACCATCTCACTTTCCCTTCCCCCCTATATCTAATCAATAACTGATTGGTCATTGATTCCACCATTGAAAGATCTCCCAAATCCACCCAAATGTTTATCCATCTCCACTGTATCTGCCTTAGTGCCAGCCACCAATTTCTCCAACACTGTCCTCTTCTAAACTACAGCAGCGATGCCAACAGCTCTCTTACGCTAATCTGATCTCCACATGGTAGCCAAGAGACCTTTCAAAGATTGCTCATATGACTCCATTGTGTAAACCCTACCACGGTTTCCTATTTTCTAATGATAAAGACACAAATTTTTAATATGGCTTCCGATCCTCTGCTGAGCTCGACTTTTCAGCCTTAACTCCCGGTATTCCTTCCTCACCTTATTCCCAGGGCCCACAGGACTTTGTTCAGTGACTCAAAACAAGCCTTCCTAGGTCCAGTGCGGTCCTCATACAGGTTCCTTTGCCTGGGATGTCCACGAATCCTTCAGAACACATTTCCTGTCACTTTCCAAAGGTGATATCTCTAAACCTCTGCTCATTTCCCCCTGAACATTTTCTTGCCACCCTAGACTTCTGTTCCTAATGTTCACAATTCAAATAAAATAACTGTGGGGTTGGTATTCCATTTTTTCAGCCTTGAACATAGGCATTTAAGGGAAAGAACCTTGTCTTATCACTAGTCACCAGAAGCTTCCAGGTGCCAAGTACACAGCAAAAATTTAAGATTCAACACAATAATAAGGTAACAGTGCTGGACCAGGCATACCCCAAGTCCTTCATGTGTGGTGACTCATTTAATCCTTGTAAACCTAGGATGTAGGCATTGTGATTATCCTCATTTTACAACATGAAACAGGTACAGAGAGGTGAAGCAAGCTGCCAAGATCACACAGGGGAAGTAGGACTTGGACTCAGTAGTTCAGTCCCAAGTTACTTTTACCAACATACTTTGCAACTGCCTTAATATTTATTGGAAGTACGTACCTTGAAAGGAATTACTCAGAGAATTGTTCATGAATTCATAATTACAGAGCACTTCTATGGTAAAACTTGTTTAACTATAGGGAAGAAGATGGGTATATACTGATACCACTATACTAGAAATTTTTTCTTAAAATGTAGCCAAACCCATAAAAGATAATCTACCCAAAAGTGAATACTGTTAGTGACTTGAATAATTTTAAATAAATCAAGGATTTCATACCTTTTAGACTCATGAAAATTAGCTAGAGAAATAAGCTCAAAAGCATATAAATGTCTATGTATATATACTTCAATGATATGTATGTGTGTGTGTGTGTGTGTGTGTGTGTATATATATATATATATATATATATGAATATATTTTGAGACCTGTGTTGCATTAATCAATCTGAAAAGAGCAAAGAGAATGAACATTAGCTCCCTGTCACATGTTAAACAATAGATGTCAATCACATTTAAAACTATTGCCTTGATCATTGGGGTGTCATTTTATGGTGGCTTTGGGAACAACAAAAACGAACAGAATGTAACATTGGGCAACTTTCCCCTACGGTTTAGTTCTGTTAGTAACAGAGTTTTCATTTCCGTATTTGACAAAAGTTATAAAGTTGTTCTGAGTGGAGTGTGATGGTGTTTGTAAAGTTCTTTGCACTTCTAGAAGAAAGGTATTAATATTACCAAAGCACAAACCATTTAAACAGTGCACTATTTGATGAGAGGTAGATAATTCAGGAGGACTCCTGTCTCATTATTCCTGCAAAGCCCTAAAATAGTAATGGGGGTTAATTCCAAGATGTTTCCTGTTAGAATATGAGTTACGTAAATTCTTATAGACCTTGAGACTATACCTACATGATCTTTGGAGCAATAATGAGAAGAGAAAAAGTTGAATCCAATGGTAAATGACTTCAATGAGCAGAGATGTAGCCTGCAAACTGGAACCCATCCAATTCAGGATTCCCATTAAGCCCGGTGGTGAACCGGCAGCCATAGTCCCACAAGGGCGTGACCGGACATCTTCCTATGCTGTCCTGCAGTTTGTGCCCAGGATTCCAAAAGGCTTCCTGGTAAGAGGGGTGTATTCAGCCGTGGAGGGCCGGTCTTATCGGGGCTAGCCTGCCCGTGGGAAGGTTCTCAGGCCGGCAAAGTGGGAGTTGGTGAGGACTGTCGGGGTGGCTGGTGCACAGCTAAATACATGGGAAATCTTCCTTGGGCTGACAGTCAACCGGCACCTTAGGAAACAAATCACAAGCCTCCCTTTAATAAGTGTACGATTTCAAAATAAATCTTGTGAATAATCTGACATAGAGGCGAATTTGGCACGTTTTTCGAACTGCTTAAGCGCCCCTCCGGGGCTTCCGCGGCCGAAGCCCACCCTGGGCGGGTAGTCCTCTGTGAGCGCCAGCAGATGGCCGGAGGGCTCCGGGCGCTGGGCTCGGCCACCTGGGCGCCAGTTCCGTCCACCGGGCTTCCAGGGTCTGGGCTGCCCCTGCACCAGAGTGGCCTCAACACGTCCTTCTATCCTGGTGGCTCCTGAATTTAGGTCCACGCGGAGTGGAAAGCACAGCGACGCTCCCCCCAGCACGTCCCTGTCTGTCCCCGAGTGCCAGGCCACCGGCTTTGCTGCGGGATTTCCTCTCCGGGCCCCGCGTGCTGCAGCGACCCCGTGACGCAGACGGGTTCTTTGCAGCACGTGGACGTGGCGGCCGTCTAGGTTCCCTCCACCACGGGTCACAGCCAAGAGAAGTGGTTTCCTCCCACCCTAGCGGGCCGGTCGGTCCCCCAGCGCACGTCCGCTCGTAGCGCGGGGTGCTGCGGCCGCGGGGACCAAGGGGACCCGACCCGGAGGTGCGCCGGGCTGAGCGCGGCCCGGCCACACGCCGAGGAGGCCGCGGCGATTCTGCACACACCTCCCTCACGGCGCAGACCCAACGCTGCCACGGGCCACAGTGGGCGTCGGCGAATTCCACTCCCCAGCGGCCCGGGCAGACACATCTCCCGGCGGCCCCGATCCTTCCCCACCCCGGCCACCGCACCTCCCGTCGGCCCCCGCGCGACTGGACGGCGCCGGCGCGCTGAGGCTCGCCCACGCGGGGCATTCTGGGAGTCGTAGTGCGTGGCGCTGCCCGACCACGTTCTCCTGCGTCAGGCGTTCCCACTGGCAGAGTCATGTGCCACCATCGCAGGTCCTCTAGGTTCAAACTCCAAGCTCGACGTGACGGAGGACCGTGCCTTTGCCGTGCGCGGAGCCCCGCGGCGGCCCTCTGAGCCCCGCCCCGCCCCCTGTCACGGCCGTTCCCTTGACAGCGGGCGCCTGGAGCGGCAGGCGGGAGTGCGCAGGCGCAGCAGCCCGAGCCGCGCAGCACCGGGCGGACTCGGGGGCGGGGCGCGCCGCCGCCAGGACGCGCACGTAGGCACGCAGGGGCTGTCACGTGGGGCGCCGAGGATCGCAGTGCGCGTGGCCGCGGCGGCTGGTGTGGGGTTGAGTCAGTTGTGAGACCGGAGCTGCGGACCTAGCGCCGGCCACCGGAGCCGCGACAAGGCGACAGGCGTCGAGGCCCAGGCGCCCGGAGCTGGCCCCGTCCTAGCGCGGCCGAGCGGCGCCGTCGTCCCGCCCAGCAGCACACCGCCGCCGCGGGCGCGCCCCCGCTCTGCGCTGCCTCCGATGGCGTCCGCCTCCGGGTCCATGGCGAAGCACGAGCAGATCCTGGTCCTCGACCCGCCCACAGACCTCAAATTCAAAGGTGGGCGGCGGGCCGCGGGCCGACGGGCGGCGGCGGGCCTGGGCGGCCTTGCGGGCCGCGCCGCGCCCGCCTCCCCCTCCGCGGCGCTGGCCCGCCCTGGCCGCGGCCGCGCCCTCCCCGCGGCCCTCCCTCCTGTGGCCCCGCGCGGCGCGGCGAGGCCCGGCCAGGCGCGGCGGAGCGGGCGGAGGCGCAGCCGCCATCTTGCCGCGCGTCCCGGGCCGAGGCGGCGGCGGCCGGGCGTGGGCGGCGGGCGCGAGCGCCGGGCGGGCGGGCGGAGGGCGGTGCAGTGCGGGCCGTGCGGGCCGCGCCGGCGGGGTGGGGCGGCGCTGTGCGGAGGGCGTGGGGCCGGCGCTCGCCCCCGCCTGGTCCCGGCGCCGGGTCAGGAGCCGCTCTCCCGGAGCGCGACGAGGTGTCGCTAGCCGCGCCGCCCGGCGGGGAGGGAGCGGAGTGCCCGTGACCTTCGTGGAATCCGGGCCGCTCGCGCCGCGCAGTGGAGGGGACTTGGGGGACGCCGGGGAGCGGCTTTGTTCCTCACGTGTCGAGGGCGCTGGTGGAGCCCGAGGGCAGTTAGCGAGCCCTGGCCGGCTGCGGGCGACGCTGGCTGGGAAGGCAGCGGAGGGTTCGGCTCGGGAACAAGGCGGAGATGGGTTTTGCGAGGTGCCAAGCATTTCCAGGGGTACACGGAAAATCAGTTGCCACTGGATTGCGTCCAAGTAATTACAACTGGGTTGTTAACACAGGAACATTTTTAAGTAGTTTTAGAAATTAAAAAACGAACTTAGGTTCTGGCATTCTCAGAATGACATTCACGTTGCGGGCTCTGAGTGGGAGCCAGCGAACTGCTTGTGAGCCGAGGATTTAGTTTTAACTCGGCTCTTAATATTCCGAGGTGTGGTGAGTGCACTTAGTTGCAGCAGACTTGTGTTCGTTGGGTGATTTTGCGTAGTTTTATCTGGGGCACAGATCTGAAAGGTCATGAGATGACTTTCATTAAAGCAGCCCTTACCTTAAGCATAAAAAAATTTAACGTGAACCTCTATGATGTGTTTTTCGAGTGTAGTTTGCTTTTACCTTTTGACAGGCTTCGTTTGCAGAGGAACTTTTTCCGACCAGTAGCCGTGAATGTGTGGTCATTAGGAATCTCTCAGAAGCCTCTAAATCTAAAGCTAGTTTTAGGCCAGGAAATGCCTACTACAGTTTCAAGGATTCTCTAGCGAAGTTGTAACGTTGTCATAGGGAGTAAGTAGTGCAGAAGCAAGTTTAAAAAGGCACTCAAACCCACCCTGCACGGTAACTTTCAGGAGTGAGGTAAGTTTAAGAAAAAAAAAAACATAAAACATTACATGGTCTTATCCCTATGTGTCATTCTCTTTGGGTATTGAAAAATCATAGCTAGGACTCCAGAAGAGGTTGTTCTGTGTGACCATTCTGAGTTATAAAGAACTCCAAGACTGGTGAGGGGGACAAAAGAGAGACAGATGACAGGCGTTCACAAGCATGTCGGAGGAACCCAGCCCTATTTCCCTGGTTAAAGAGGTCTTCAAGGAAGATTCTTTTCAGCTGCTAGGGAAGGTGGGCAAGGGAGTGGTTGAGTAAGCACTGAAGGGAGAATGCCAAGCCCATCCTTGAAAGTCCAGGAGTCTGTGCTTCTGTTTAAAGGTGGGGGGATGGGGAGGATGGAGGGGGAAGAAAGAGAAGGGTGAAATAGTTGACATTTGGTGCCAGCTGATTTTTAATGTCACTCTTGTAGTTAAAGGTAAATAGTTGGGATGGACACCTTTGTTTTTGAACATCTCGGCACTAAGTGGGGAGACTTAGAATCTACAGTGTTTGTGCTCAGTTTAATGATGGTATAATAAAATTATTTAACTGACTTGAGTCAACCTACAACTTTTTAGTTTAGTGAAGGTCTATTACAAGATAGTTTTACAAAATCCAGTGTCATCTTCTAGTAGGTTTATTTTAATTGTTTTGATTCTACATTTGACTAAGATAATTTCTCCAGGAGTGTCTCATTTAATCATTCTGAAATTGGGTGTTTTTTTCTTTTATGTGCATTATATGATCATCTTGAGATGAGTTTTCAGCACCTTGTACAATTTTGGAGAAGTTGGTAATAGGAAGTTTTCTGCATACCTCAGTATTTTGAAAAGTTTATATTGTTTTTTTATGTAATCAGTAATATGCAGAAGTGCTTTAACCATGGCAGTGAATTCTGAAGTAGGTCTTTGGCCATATTATAAAAAGACCAAGATATTTATCTGTTTTTCTTTAAATTCTGTGATTAAACCCTGGCAGGAATTTGATTTGGAATTTAGATTTGAAATTTGGTATTTTATGTGAAACTAATTTTTTTTTGTTTAAATTTTTTACCTCATAATGTTTCTTCTTTAGCAGTTAAGGAGGAAAGTTTGAAGAAAGTTTAGAAAATGCTAAAACAAATTCCAGATATGTTCTTCCTCTTAATTATCAGGGAGAGTAGGAAAATAGAACAAAATCATTGTGATGAAATGGCCCATAACAATACAAAGCAAGATTAGAGCTGTCAGAGGGATCAGGGACCTGTGCATTTGGAGTAAGAAGTAGCACAGCAAGGAGAAGAATACTCTACTGAACAGTTAGCATACTTTCAGGTGGTTCTAGAAGACCCTTCCATTTCATATTGGCTACATCAAACCTTTGGGGTGACCTCCCCACCACTTCCTTAAAACATAAAGTGTCATTTTGTTATTCCAAGTGTCTCTTATTGTCAAGTATCTCTGTTGTCCACAGGATAAAATTTTTTGTATGAAACTTAAGCTGCCCCCTCTGGAACACCTGTCGGTCTGCAGCTATCCATATATACATCCACAGTTCCTTGCCCTGATACAGAAACACCTCTCATCTCTAAGATTCTTGGTTCCTTTTTTTTAGCTGGTAAAGGTAAAATCCCTTGGGATTCATATTTAGACTGTGTTCTATCAGATATTTTCCCTCATGTTTTCAGCCAGTGGCCTCTTCCTTTTAACACATAAGTACACCAAAGTCTTTCATTTTGAGAATAAGCAAATAAAATATTTCCTTGACCTGCAACTCCTAGTCTGTGCCCTTCCTGGTTTTTTGTTTCTTTTGCATTCAGGCACATAGTCCACATTCAGTGTCTCTCTGGCTCCTCACCTCTCTTCACTCCTCAGTCAACTGTAGTCATGTCTGTTGTGATAATTATTGATTGCCAACTGCATTGATCATTTACAATTTTTTTTTCTCGCTTGACCTCTCTTTGGCAGTTAATATTACCTATGATTTTTTTAAACCCAATTCTTGACTTCTACAACATTGCCTTTTAATTTTCTTCTTTGCTCTTTTTTTTAATCTTATGTCCTTTTTCTTAAATGCTGTTTTAGACTCTAGCTTGATTTCATCTTTATCTCATTCTGAGTTCTCCTTATTTTGAGGTTTTCTCTTCTGTACATTCTGATATACACCCAAATTTGTATTTTAATTCAGACTTTAGTCAAGAATGCATACTCTTAACAACTTATTGACCATTTGAATTTGAATATTCCTTAGATGCTCATAATCAACATTTAGTATTTTCCCCCACTGCTTAAGCCTACTCTTCTTTGTGTGTATATATTTTTCCACTACCCCCATATTTGTATATTTTTAATTTTAATTTTTTAGTGACATGATTACTCATACAGGAGACACTTTGACTTTGCACATCTAATAATTGAAATATTTCTTTGCCCTGTCCCCTTTAACGTATCTCTGCTTCTAAATTGATTTTTAAATTCATTCACTCATGAATCTAATTAATTAGTTAATATAATTGCATTAAATTTGAGTGCTATATGCCAGATAAATATTTGAATTATAGTTGTGAGCTAAACACAATCCTTATTTTCATGGGGTGATTCTAAGGGAGAGATGTATAATAAACCAATATTGAGATGAATGAAATGTAGCTGTGAAGGTGTGGTGCTTTGAGAATTTAAGACAGGGGACTTGGATCTGGTCTGGGAAGGCTGTCCCAGTTGAACTAAGAGTGCAGGAACAAGCAGAAGTTACCTAGAGGAAGAAGAAAGGAGAATGTATGTGCAAAGACCCTGTGGTGGGAAGTAACCTGGGAGTTGGAAAACTGAAAGAGGTCAGTGTGGTATTCCATTTGTTAATGACCAAAATGAGCTAAATGAGGAGATTCGTTTTTATCCCAAGCCACTGATGGATTTTTTAAGTTTTAATATTTTTAGTTATAGTGTACACAACACTTTTATTTATTTGTTTTTATGTGGTGCTGAGGCTCAAATCAGTGCCTCACACATGCTGTTCAAGTGCTGTACCACTGAGCCCAGCCCATTAATGGATTCATAAGTGTACCATGTGGTATGGGAGGTGCAGTAATGGCAGCAGAACTCCAGTAACATCAGATCTGTGGTTGTATTTTGCAATGCAAGTCAAAATTAAAGTGAGAAAGAAAGAGCAGGCAGCTGCCGCAGCCCTGGCCAGAGGTGCCACAGGACTGAGGAGTGGTGATGGGAAATTCAGAGGTCACCACAGTGAAATTTGGGGTCTTTTAGACATGAGCCTATAGAAGGGCTGAAGTCATGGGTTGCTCCTCTGGGATTTCTACTTCCATATCTGGTGGTGCTGTCCCAGAGAAGAAACTGGAGTTTGGATGAAGGCCAGTTGTGTTTCCTTTAGGACCATGTGGGAGGGGGTAGGGGGAAGATCAAGGTCGAATTAGGTGAGATTCATGTGTTTAGGTCCCTTTAGGATATTCTGAGAAGGTACCTAGTAGGCCTGTGGTTATAGGGTATGTTAACTCAAAAGTGACATCTGGACTTTGGGGGAGATTTCCTTATTTCAGATGATTATCTCATCTTTTCTTCTTGGTCCTTTTCTCTGCACTCATTTCTTTAGACTTCCACACCACTGCAAGAACTACTCTCTGAAAAAGTAAAACCTGATGTTGTTGCTCAATAGGTTAAAGAACAAGTATTTCCCTTTGTGTACTTGGGAAAGTCCAAGATCCCCTGCCTGCCCCTCTAACCTTAGGGACTGCTTTCTCTTCTGCCCTAAGTGGCTGTATGAAACCATTTTCCCAAACACTCCAGGCTGATGCGAGACCTTTGCAAGAGCTCTTGCACTTTACCTTGGAATAATGGCCTGCCTCTTATTTGTCAGGCAGTCTGCAGTTCAAGACTCACTTTTGTGATGTTCCCCAGGTTCAAGATGGTCACTGTCTTTTTCACGCCACTACTGAAGCTTGTGCTTACTACAACAATGGTACTTTTCACTTTTCACATTAATGGTACTTTTTAGTATTTATTCTTATATAAATTTTCTCTCCCAGATTATGCTATGGACTACTTGAGGATATACCCATTTCTTTTTATCTTTGTATCCGTGGTAACAAGATCTGGCATCATAAATAATTGCCCAGCAAATGCTTTTTGGACTTATAAAACTTAGATGATTTCACCTATAATTCCCATTTTTAAAAATTTTGGATTGTTTTTTCCTCAGGTTTTTCATCTTCCTGTTGCAGACAGTTGTGTTTTTAAAAATCTTGTTGTTCCAGAAAGTAGTTACTGGAGTATTTTATAAAGAGTTGACTAACCTAATAGGTAGATGGTTTCATTTTTGTACTTTTTGTAGGTGTTTTTTTGCGTGTTCTGGCATTCACTGTTTGTGACTACGTGACAATTGTACAAAAAGAAAATGGCATTTTTCTATGAAGTGGAAAAATAGAAATGTCTTCTACCTCCATCAGTGGTTTTAACTTTCTGTGGCTTCAGTTTCTTCTGACCAACTTGGGTCCCAAAAAATTAAATGGAAAATTCCAGAAATAAATAATTCACAAGTTTAAATTCATGCGATTTTGAGTAACGAGACGAAGTCCTGTGCTGCCCTGTTCTGCTACCTGGGACCTGACCAGTCCCTTTGGGTGGCAGCATCTCCATACTGGATGTGGTGTCTACCTGTTAAGTCACTGGGGAGGTGTTTCCTTATCAGGGTGTGGCTATTGCAGTGCTTGTGTTCCAATAACCATTATTTTGCTTAATAATGGCCCTAAGGAACCAGAGTGTGGGGTCTAGGCAGTTCAGATGCTGAAGAGAATTCATAAAGTACTTCCTTTAAGTGGAAGGTGACAACTTTTGACTTGATGACAGAAAAATAAAATCATATGGTGAGGTTGCAAAGATCTACCATAAGAAAAAATCATGTCTATGAAAATTTAAAGAAGGAAAAATAAATTGTGCTGGTTTTGCTGTAATACCACAAAGTATAAAACTGTGTGATAATTCCTTAATTAAGATGGAAAAAAGCATTAAATTACAAGGTTTGGTACTTTTCTCATTTCAGGTAATCCCTGTGGGTCTTGGGACATATTCCCCAAGGATGGTGGGGATCTACTACATACAAGAATGGGGAAAACTTGATTTTAAATTTTTCAAAATTTAGTGTTTTCTGATTATTAGTGTTGGTAATATCATTGTTTATTTACTGTACCAGTTTCCCTCTTTTAAAAATTCAATTTTACTGTATATATTCAAGGTATATAACTGATGCTATGGGATACATAAAGATGGTAAAATAGTTACTTTAGTGAAACAAATTAATATATCCCTTCATTTCACACAGTTTGTTTTCTCTCTCATTTTGTGGGAAGAGCCACTTAAATCTACCCATTTAGCTGCAATCCTAAGTACAGAACATTTTTATGTCGGTGTTGGTCATGTTGCGCATTAGATCTAGACTGGTTCTGATACTTGGTACCCTCTGACTTTCATCTCACCATTTCCTCTCCCTGTAAGTTTCCCTGAAGGCTTTTTTAATGAGGCAGTGCTGATGTGTGGAAACAGTCTTTTAGCAGATATTTTTTAACATTTTCTCATAGGGTAGGTATTCCCTGTTTCTCTTTCTCTTGCCTTTGCATCTTTTTTATTTTTATTTTTATTTTTTTTGTACCAGGGATTGAACCCAGGGGCACTTAACCCCTGAGTCACATCCCCAGCCCTTTTTTATATTTTCTTTAGAGATAGGTCACTCTGAGTTGCTTAGTACCTCACCATTGCTGAGGCTGGCTTTGAACTACTGAGCCTTTGTATTTTACCTAAACTGCTCAATGAAGTCTTAGTTGCTTTTCAGAGGTAAGAGAGTCTTGCTTTCTTTGAAGCATGAAAACATTCATAAAAATACTATTTTTGCAAATGCTTGTTCACTGGGTTTATTAGAACTGAAATATGACTGATTACTCAGTTAAAAATTTAAATTTGCTTAGTATGGTAGGGCATGCCTGTAATCCCAGCTAATCCTGGCATCTCCTGAGGAGGCTGAGGCAGAAGGGTTGGGAGTTCAAAGCCAGTCTCAGCAAAAGCAAGGCACTTAAGCAACTCACTGAGACCCTGTCTCTAAATAAAAAAATAGGGCTGGGCATGTGGCTCAGTGGTTGAGTGCCCCTGAGTTCAATCCCCGGTACCAAAAATAAGAAAAAATTTATAAAAACTTTTTATAAAAATGTACAAACCTATCTGCCTTAACTTAATATAAATTTAATCATTAACATTTTATCATACTTATTTGTGTTTTTGTTTGTGTAATAAAACAAATCTTGGATCACCTAAAGTTTTGTCCTTTTGAGTTTGCATTTTCTGACAACAAAAAATGGGAAATTTTCTTTGTGTAATCATGTTACTGTTATCATCTGAAGCCAGCGCTGATTTTTTTTTTTTTTTTTTTTTTTCCTTTTGGTACTGGGAATTGAACTCAGGGTTGCTTTACCATTGAGCTACATCCCCAGTCCTTTTTATTTTTTTGAGACAGGGTCTTGCTAAGTTGCCCAGGTTGGCCTTGAATTTATGATCCTTTTGCCTCAGCCTCTCAACCTGTTGGAATTGTGGGCCTGTACTAACTCTTTAACAGCATCTGTTTAAAGGTTTGTTGATTTTTTTTTTTATGCTATTGTTTCTGTTTTTCAGTGTGCATTGCATTTGGTTGTCATGTGTCTAAATCTTAGGCAGTGACTTCCGCTGCCTTTTTAAAATCATGCCATTGATTTGTTGAAAAGACCCTGTCAGTTGTCCAGCAGAAAGTCTCAAATTCTGGAAATATCTTACATGTTTTCTTCATAAGTTTTGAGGTAGATTCAAGGGCTGGATTAGATTCAGGTTTCAATAGTTTGTGATAAAAGTGCTTCGCAAGTGGTATTGCTTCATGTTTATATTTCTGGTAATCCGCTGATCAGTGGTGACACCCTTATCTCCTGTTGGAAAGCTGCATAAATATGAGCCGTTTTTTATAAGGAGAAAAAAGGTCAGAAAGCAAAGAGTGTTAGCAGTCTTTAGCCCAACTTCAGGATTAGGGTGTCTTGTTTTCATCCATTTTCCTTTTCTGTGTTTTAAGACAGTTTCTACAGAGAATTTGTAGCTCTTTTTATAATATAATAAACAAGATAATTGATTTACTCAGTTTGATAGCTTTGAGAGATTGAAGCAAAGGTTTTGTTATATATTCTTTTCAATAACAAGTATTATGTAGTCTGAAATCTTTCATAATAAAGGTCAGTAAAGGTAAATAAGAAACAAATCTAATGTTTACAGCTACCTGTGTAAGTAGACTCTTAATAGTCACTTGTCAAACCCTAACAACAACAAAAAGTAAAGCCGGGAGGCTGTGAAGGAGGGACCTTGTGCTCGTGCTGGAGATTGCCAGAACCACAGTCTTGCACACAGGCCACTTGAGAGGATGTCTGCCCAGCAGCTGCCTATATGGCCTTGAACTGCCACCACCTTGTTATCAAGCTTGGTAGCCAAGGGATATTGTTTCAAGGTAATTTATATAATGCTCCTTATTTTGCCTTTAAAACTTGGTGCTTGTCTCAGCCCCCTTGAATACACACATTTCTTATTTTGGCCAGACTGTTCCCATTGAAATGCTACTTACAAATGTATTTATTAATCTTTGGAGAATCTGTTTTTGAGGTTGACACATCCAATTACAATTCACAAATCTAGATAAAAGTAAATTTTATTAATAAATACTTAAAACAGTTAAGTCACAGCTACATAAATGTGTCTTTTGCCTCTTATCCTTGCTATCAGTTGGTGGTCCTGTGAGGGAATCTTAGTAGATGGATTTGGGGATATGTACTTCTCTCAGAATGGCTCCTGCCCATGATTATGTTAAAGAGCCAGGTAGGTCTGTTTTTTATAAAGAGTGTCAATTGCTTCAGTGAGCAGCTTGTTCTGCATTATTTTTATAAACTGAAATATGTGTCAGAATTATAAAGTTGAACATTTTTCAGAAATCATTAAGTCCAGTCTGGTTGAGTAGTTTTTTTTTTTTAATTAGAAAAAAATCACATGTAAGGGATTATAAAAAAAGTCGACTCTATTCACAGATTCTACATCTGCTATTCAACCAACTGCTTGAAAATATTTATAAAATAATATGTGTATATTGAACAAATAGACTTTTTTGTTGTCAATTTTCCTTAATAGTATAACAGCTATTAACATGGCATTTATATTGTATTTGGTGTTGTTAAGTAGACATACTTAAAGAATAGGGGAAGCTGTGCATAGGTAAATGCTTGACCATCTTGTCTCTGCCCAAATCCTGAGTAACACAAACTTTGGAAGATCTGCTCTTTTGAATCTTTGGAAGTTTTCCCTTAGGACTTTACAGATTAAAAACTTTATGAGCAAATGAAGTTAATAAGCGCACAGGCTTAAAGTCCCTTCTGATTATAAAACCATGCTTAATATGGAAAGTTCAATAGATAAATAAAACCTAGAAATAACTGCTATTTACATTTTGATACATTTCTTTTGTTTGCTGGGCATAAATGTACTGTGAGCATTTTTCTCATGTTATAAATATTTGCCTCTAACAACAGCTTTAGATTATAAATTGATAAAAATGTGTTTTTTCACATTTTCTCAAAATATCCATTTCCTTCTGTTTGCTTATACCCTCCTATCTAGATCATAAAAATTAAAATTTTATTGTGGACTACCTGTTTTTATTTTAGTTGAGGTAGTCAAGGTGCATACACACATTGAATGTTCAGTCTTTGACACAAGCATTGTTATTTTTCAAAAACTTTATGTATGCATACATATTCTTTTTCATTTAGAAAGTTAAAGAATAGGACAGTTTTGTTAATCCCAAAGTGAAAGGGTTATAGACTGGGCCAGAGAGGTTAAGTGATTTGCCCAAGATCAGTCACCTGGTTAATGGTTTTAGAATTTAAAAATACTGCATTATACTTTTTTTTAAAAAAGTCATAGTGCCTTGATAAGAGAAGCTAGCTTCTCTCTCCCCAAATTTTCCAAAGAAATGAAGAGAATATAGTTAATTTGGTTTAAGTATTTTTATTTTAACGTGAAGGTGATGGAAGCATATTTAAGTATTTGTCCAGACAATATTATCCTGTGTGGAAGTGGTATGAAAGGAACAAAGGGCCTGGCCCCTGCCTAAGTAGCTGCTTCTGAACTACAATTTTAGGTCTGTAGAATGGAAAAATTATTTTTTTTCCTCAAATGACCACTTCTATAGTAAATGGATTTTGGAGATTTTTTTTTTATGGTAAATTCTGAAGCTGCTGATTGGTTTATTGGTTATATAATACAGTATGAATAAACTGGGCAGTAAGCAGTTTAACTAAAGCTTTTAAGTATTTAGAAGGTTAAGAAAAACCTTTTGCTTTTGCTCTAATTTCAGGATCTATGCTTTTGTGATTAGGTTAGTGATATTTTGTAAAGGAATTTTTAGTACTCTAAGAAGTAGAGCTCGCTTGTCTCTTCAGAAGCTGGGGCTGCTTGTTTGTGCAGCAGTGTGTGTCAGTCCTCCTTCCTGTTCGGGCCTGGTGCTGACTGCTGGGGATATGGCCAGGAGCATTCATACACAATTTCTGATTCATGAATAAGTGCCAGCTGCTGTAAAAACTTATTACTGCCATTGTCACTGCCATGGTTACTATGGAAATTCTTAGTAGATATTCCATGTATTATATACACTATGTGTTATACAGTATGTGTTTCATAGTGCATAATTGTTCTACGTTAAAGTTAGTATGGTACATATTTAGTAGCAGTATAACCATTGTGGAACTGGGAAACTGTTTAGTGAGTGGTAGTTGTTTGCCAGAATCTATGTTGCCGCAGCTGCATAAGTTATGTATTGGAGCTAAGCATCCGACGTTCTCCCAAGGACTTTATCTTTCCTGTTTCAGTAAAGGTCGGATGAAAGAGTAAAAATGTAAGGGTTGGAATAAATGACTAATGGAGACCTAGAGTCATAACATTTGAAACAAAACATGCATACTTTTGTTAGTTTTTTTTGCATGTTAATTAATAATTATTTATGTGGCCATTCAGTTATACTGCTAGTGTTTGTTCACTCAACAAATGGATATTGAGCAGTTACTGTAAGTTAAAGCCTGTGTTCATTACTCCAGTTTTTTGGAATGAATTTATTATTTCTTGGGGAGCTTATAATGAAGGACATAAGACAGTAATGAAGGAACATGAGACAAGCCATGAGATAGGTACAGATTATATTTGGTGCCAGTTGTATGGTCAGCCATGTGTCTCCTTGTATTTATTCTTTGGTTCATTGCATTTGGTGCTGTTAAGAAGCCATTGGCTTGGCCTGCACATCATTGGCAAGAGCTTGGAAATAAGTTGTCAAGAATTGTGAAGGGACTAGAAATTTGGATGTTGCTAGGAGATATGAGACACCTGAGTTAGACAGTGGACTTGATCTTGGTCCTAAGAGCTGTGTGATCTTTATATTTGTGTTGATTTTCCTCACCCATTTCAAGTTCCATGGTTGTGACACAGTTCAGTTGGATGCTATCCCGGGATCTTAATATGGACTGTTTTTAATAATTTTTTCCTAAATGTTAAACTAAAGAAACATTTTGGGAAAATGACAGGTCTTTCTTCTCTATAGGAATTCAGTTTCAGAAATTCTCAGAACATTACTATTTATTTTCTACAAAAATTGCTTCAGATGTTCACTTTCATCAAAATTGCTTTTAAGCATTTTTCAATTTTTAAGAAATTACATTAATCAGCTTTTTAACAATATTCTTTTATTCTAGGAAAAATCTGAAAGTTAAAATTATCAAAAAATATACAGTCACCATTCAGAGTTGAGAATTAGAAACTTGGCCAGTATTCCAGAAAGCTTTGCTTGTACTTTCTTCTCATTAATCACCCCCTCCTCATGCTATACATCTGACTATCATTCGGACTTTTATGGGAACCACTTCCTTGATATTCCCAATGGCTTAACCATCTAAGCACTGCGAAGCGTGAGTTTTTATTTAGTAAAGCAGGAGATTATTGGTTTAATGCAGTGGTTCTTTAACACTGTTTGACCCCCATATTTCATTTTTATGGTTGTATTTCATAACATTCCTTTCACTATTTCAAAATGCAATTCATATGAAAAATTACCTATCAACATCCACAATTAAAATTTAATATAGTGCCCTAAGTATGTATAATATAGGGGAGAAATAAAAAGGAAATGTTTTAGTGAAAACTGCATTTTAATGTGTAAATGTTTGGACATGAGCACAATAGTAGACACAATAAAGTAGTGAGATGCTTGTACCTACTTGTAATGGGTTACTTATATTTAAGAGAAATATGACAAGTTACTGAACTGTGCTGACAGTTTTAACGTTGATAATCAGAACACTCGTGCCTATTGGTGGAATCATGGGAGTGCGGTGAATACTTGCTGATAGAGAAGTGTTGTCTTGGTGAATTAAGTATCACGAATGGTGTTGGTAGAATGATTTTCTGTAATGGTGAACTTTTAAAGTTTTTAAGAAAAGAACAAAAATTTTGTTTTATATAACAGGTATTCTTAGAAGAAGATTTTCAACCAATATGAGTTTTCAGAGTGTTAGTCAACTTTCCATTACTAAAACAAATGCCTGAGTTAATCAACTTAGAAAGATTTATTTTCACTCACAGTTCTGGAGGTTCCTGTCCACAGTCGATTTTGCCTGGTTGATTTGGGCCCTTGGTGGGGAGCATGTAGTGATAAGATGGCCTGGTGGAGTGGAGGGCAAGTGCTCTGGGAAGGTAAAGAGAGGAGGGAGGGCCCTATGGTCCCCAGTGACCTCCAGACCTCCCACTGGGCTGCACTGCCTAAGATCTCACCAGCTCTTAACTGCACTGTCTTGGGGACCAGGCCTGGGACGTGGGCCTTTGGGGGGGGACACTGCAGACCCAAACTCCAGCAGGAAGAGTGTTTGAACATTTCATGGGATGTGGACATGGTATTGTGTTTGCCTGCCTGGCCATGGCAGAGTCTCCGTCATGCTGAGGTCTTCCACCTGCCCTGCTGTACCCCCCAGTCATAATGCCAAACAAAACACCTTTTAGTGCAGTGGTATGTGAATGGATCTGTTTGTAGCACTTCAGTAAGTCATGGACTTCTCATTGCTGAAGCTCCATATAGGTAGATTTCACCAAGTCTGTTTCACCGGCTTCACGGGGGTAGGGGTGACACAGCTGACCCCTTTAACCTTCTCTTACTCTAGCTACCCACAGAATTCAGTGTCCAGCTTTAGTGGATATGTGCTGAGTGTGTTTGCCTGTGGTAGGAAGCAGCTTTCATGATTTTCAAGGGCTCTGCGTCTCACAGAAGCACCAGACCTGTTTTTTAAGCTCTGAGACCTGGTGGTTATTATATTCCTGGTGGTCAAGACTGATTTTCTATTTAACCAGGAAAATGGGCTCAGACTGTGAGCTGTCTCCTGGGAGCGACACTCTTGGAGAGGCTTGCTTAAAGGAAGATAGTGCAGAGAAAATCTCAAATTTACTTGTTAAGTGGCTTTATTAGATAATTTTACATTTGAATCATAAGGTTAACATGTCTAGTTAAGGATTTCATTTTAAATTGGGGAGAGTTTTTTCTCTTGCCACAGTAACTTGTTTTTAATTTTAATTTTTAAAAATTTATTCCAATTAGGTATATATGACAGCAGAATGCATTTTGATTCATTGTGCATAATTGCAGCACAACTTTTCATTTCTCTGGTTGTACGCGATGTAGTGTTGCACCATATGTGTAGTCAAGTGTACCTAGGGTAATGATGTCCATCTCATTCCACCATCTTTCCTGACCCCATACCCCCTCCCCACCCTTTTGCCCAATCACAGTTCCTCTGTTTTTCTTCTGCCTCCCATCTCCTTATGGATCAGCATCCACTTATCAGAGAGAACATTCAGCCTTTCGTTTTTTTTGGGATTGGCTCTTACTTCATTTAGCATGATATTCTCCAACTCCATCCGTTTACCTGCAAATGCCATAATTTTATTGTTTTTTTAATTCTGAGTAATATTCATTTCGTATGTGTACCTCAGTTTCTTTATCCATTCATCTATTGAGGGGCATCTAGGTTGCTTGCACAGTGAAGCTCTTGTGAGTTGAGCTGCTGTAAACATTGATGTGGCTGCGTTTCTATAGTATGCTGTTTTTAACACTGTTGGGTATAGACTGAAGAGTGGGATAGCTGGGTCAAATGGTGGTTCCATTCCAAGTTTTCTAAGGACTCTCCATACTGCTTTTTCCAGATTGTTTGCAATAATAATAATAATAATAATAATTTGCAGTCCCACCAGCAGTGTATGAGTGTGCCTTTCCCCCCACATCCTCGCCAAAACTTATTGTTGTCGTTTGTGTTCTTGTTGACTGCCATTCTGACTGGTGTGAGATGAAATCTTAGTGTAGTTTTGTTTGCATTTCCCTAATTGATAGAGATGTTGAACAGTTTTTCATATATTTGTTTGATTGATCATCTTTTGAGAAGTGACTGTTCAGCACCTTCGCCAATTTATTAATTGGGTTGTTTTTCTGGTGTTACGTTTTTTGAATTCTTTATATATCCTGGAGATTAGTGCTCTGATGTGCATGTGGTAGAAATTTGCTCCCAAAATGTAGGCGCTCTCTTCACCTCTTTGTTTCTTTTGCTAAGAGAAAGATTTTTAGTTTTAATCCATCCCATTTATTGATTCTTGATTTTATTTCTTGTTTTTTAGGAGTCTTGTTAAGGAACTCGGGGCTTAATCCCACGTGATGGAGATTTGAGCCTATTTTTTTCCTCTGTTAGGTGCAGGGTCTCCTCTGGTCTAATTCTTAGGTCCTTGATCCACTTTGAATTGAGTTTTGTGCATATTTATGAAAGATAGGGGTTCAGTTTCATTTTGCTGCATATGGCTTTCCAGTTTTCCCAGCACCATTTGTTGAAGAGGCTATCTTTTCTCCAGTGTATGTTTTTGGCACCTTTGTGTAGTCTGAGTTAACAGTATTTATGTGGGTTTGTCTCTGTCTTCTATGAAAACTACAGAACAGTAAATGACATTGAAGAAGACCTTAGAAGATGGAAAGATCTCACATACTCTTGGATAGGCAGAGTTAATATTGTCAAAATGGCCATACTATCCAAAGTGCTGTACAGCTTCAACATGATTCCCATTAAAATCCCAACGTCATTCCTTATAAAAATAGAAAAAGCAATCACGAAATTCATGTGGAAAAATAAGAGACCCAGAATAGTCAAAGCAGTCCTTAGCAAGAAGAGTGAAGCAGGAAGCATCACAATGCCAGACCTTAAATTATACTATAAAGCTAAAGTAACAAAAATGGCATGGTATTGGCACCAACATAGGCATGTTAGCTTTTTTTATTTTTATTTTTTGTCTAGAAAGACCAGAATCTATAATCCCTGGAGATTTATAATCACTAATAGACAATATCATAGCTTTTTAAAAAATTATTTATTTTTATTCCAGTTTGTTATATATGACAGTAGAATGCATTACAATTCATATTATACCTATAGGGCACAATTTTTTCATATCTCTGGTGGTACGCAAAGTATATTCACACCATTCATGTCTTTATACATGTACTTTGGATAATGATGTCCATCTCATCCCACCATCTTTTCCACCAATATCATAGCATTTAAAGACTACTGAAGAATATATCTAATTCTTAGGGATTTGATGAAAAATAACATGGTGGTTTTTTAAAAATTACCTGTCTTATTTTGGATAATTATTATATATTCAACTTGCAATTATAAAATCTAGGATTGTTCAGAATTAAAATTTTTTGAAATGATTTTTTTATCCTTTTACTAAGAACTTAGGCTTTTTAAAAATCCTGTCTGTGTTTGCTGTTAATGTTAGAGTCCTAGTCAAAATAGTGCTACAAAATTTTTATATTCTTGATTATCTGTAGTGACTTAAGGGCTTTGAGAATGTTAAGAAATGGAATTTGAGACCTTGTTCTATAAGTTTCAAGATGTTTTTGTGGATTCATGTGATAAAATGGACAGATGGGAATTTTCTTCTTTATTCTTATACCAGTTGTAGAGTAGAGCTGTTAACATTTGCTTTTCAAAAAATGCCAACAACTGAGAAACGGCGCAGGGGTGAGAGGGGACTACAGACTGGACGATCACCTTCACCATGTAATTCAGCCAGCAGTTCAAAGATCGAACTTCATATGTATAGTGTGTGTATGAATGTGTATGTATGTATGTCTCCCCAAACAAGCCGACCTGTTCTATCAGATGGATTTTACATAAAAATGCTTTTCTCAAATAGTTCTCTGCCTTTTACATTTTCTTCTCATTTCTATCTCTTGCCTCTCATCCCAATTCCAGATCTTTATTTCTTAGAAAATATTTTTTAACTCACAGACTAAGCAGCGAATGAAATCACTGACTTCTTTACTTAAAATGACTTTCCTTAAAATGTGAACTTCATACTTGAAGTCGGCTTTATCTCCTGTTCCATTGGGCAGCTAGTGTTCACATCTTCCTGAAGCCATTTCTTGTCTCCCTTTAAGTCTTTGTCTTAGATAATTTTCTAGCATTAACAAAATGGCATAGTTGGAGAATTTTCTCAATTGGAAGTTCCATAATATGAATATTTTAAATTGGTTATAAAATGCTTATTTTTGTTCATGATTTAAATGAAGAAAAGGTAACCCTTACAGTAGTTTTCTTTTGTTTTAACCTTCTAACCTTTTTAAAAAAATATTTATTTTTTAGTTATAGGTGGGCACAATATCTTTATTTTATTTTTATGTGGTGCTGAGGATCGAACCCAGTGCCTCACGCATGGTAGGCGAGTGCTCTGCTGCTAAGACCCAGCCCCAGCCCTTTCTAATCTTTTTTGGTTTGTTTTTTCTTGGTTCTGGGGATCCAGGGCCTCTTGCTTGGCAGGCTCTGCCACTGAACTACCTGCCTCTCTTTTTAAAACATCACTTATAACTAACTGATTCTTACTAAAATCATTCCCGATTGTGTTTTCACAGTTTAGAGTGTGAAGTTATTGCTTCCCATTGGAACAGTTTTTTAGGCTGATCTTCTGATCCCAAATTAACAAGTAATTAATTTTGCTGTCTAAATTAATCCGAACAATGCCTTTGACTTTTCTTTAAGAGCACAGTATCTATAATCTTTCCACCTTACCTCCCTTGGAGGTGGGTGTGCTGATTTTACTCAGACAGGGCTGGGTCGGGGTTGAGGAGGAGAAGCAAGAACGTTGTTGGAGGTGGAGTGGGGCCTTCAGATGTAGAGTTTTGCAGTGGGCGCCTACTAAAGTAAATTTGAAAGATTGGCACTGGTTTGAGGACCATGGGGAAATTCTGATATTTTCTTTCTTTCTTTCTTTCTTTTTTTTGTACTGGGGATTGAACTCTGGGGCACCTGACTGCTGAACCACACCCCTAGCCCTATTTTGTATTTTATTTAGAGACAAGAGTCTCACTGAGTTGCTTAGTGCCTTGCTTTTTGCTGAGGCTGGCTTTGAACTGTGATCCTCCTGCCTCAGCCTCCTGAGCTGCTGGGATTACAGGCATGCACCACCATGCCTGCCCTGATGTTTTCATTAATGTGGTAAGGACATATTATAACTATGCAGTTGTGGGCTTATTTCATAGATTGAAGCTTCCAAAAGACTTTCAAAAAATAGAAATAATTTATGTTCACTGTAGGTTTGTAAGTAGTGCTAAGAAATGAAGAAAACAGATTTGTAAGATCTGTTTTATCTTGAGAATAAGATAAAACACCTGGAGAAAGCTGCTCTTGGCATTTGGTAACATTTATATGTGTACAGACATTAATTCATAAACTAGGTTATATTTATTAAGTTTTGGATATTGCTTTTGTTGTGAATTCAACAAATTATTTCCCCCTCTAATCCTCACAGGCCCCTTCACAGATGTAGTCACTACGAATCTTAAACTCCGAAATCCGTCGGATAGGAAGGTGTGTTTCAAAGTGAAGACTACGGCACCTCGGCGGTACTGTGTGCGGCCCAACAGTGGGATCATTGACCCAGGGTCCACTGTGACTGTTTCAGGTGGGAATCTCATCCTGAAGTCAAGGCAGTTGTGAATGATGACATTTTATGATTGTGTCAAATTTGCTTTATCTAATGGTGTTTGATCTGGAGGGACGGACACAGTTTTTAAAGATGTTTGTTACCTTTCTGTATGCAGACTGCCACAGAAAACTTCTCACCTTGTGTGTGCGGGGGTGTGAGGCTAACTTGTCATTATTGCCAGTTTAAAATTTGGTGTCTGGTCTCTATTCCTGTACCTCACCACTGCATTGCTGCCCTTGTTTTGTCTTTGAAAAATGACACCGTTTTGGTAACTAGATCACTACATAGTACACATTATGAGCAGCTGTGGAAGTGTTCTAATTCTTTTGCTTAAAATTGTGCAGTGCCTCTTTTTTGCCTTGTTGTATTCAGTGACATGAGTCTTTACACCTGATATTGTATTAACAATGTCTTAGAAATTTTATTTTTATTACCCTTTTTTACTGTTTCAAAGTGTACTTGGTTCTCCCCAGATAGAGGCCCCTTCCTCCTGCTGTGGAGTATGTACTGGTGCTGTGGTTAACACCTCTGTGGATTGTTTCTTTTCTTCCCAAGGTTGTGCTCCTTGACTGCCTTCTAGGCAGCTGGGAAACGGAGAATCATGTCTTCCTGGTGGGGAGCCCCTTAGGCCTCACACGATCCGAGATCGTCCTCTACTTTTTCTTGTGTAGCAGTGCTCAGTCCCCACTGTGTTGGTGATGGCCGGTGGATTTTTACCCTCTCCCACATGAGCACCTCCAGGGTTATATAAAGCCTAGAGGTGTGTAAATCCTTATGAGTATTCCTAAGATGCTGGGAATTCTCTATCGATTTTCTAATTTTTAAGTCCACAGCAGATTAAAAATAGCAAGTTATACCAAGAATGAGAGCCTGGAGCAGACCCACTAATTCCCTTTTAGAAGTAGAACCTTACTGCAAAGCAATTATGGGCAGTCTTGGTGATACCAGACCCTCAAGGCACAACCTGGAGGAGGCTCTGCAGCTGATGTTCCTTGCCCCTGGGTTGAGGTGGCCTGGGAGAAGTGCTTTCAGCTGTGCTTGCTCAGGCAAACCCAGAGCTCTTTGGAAAGTGTATGGGGAATATGGAAGAGGAACACACGTGTTCTGCACATTGCTGTCAACATCTGTAAGCTGTCAACTGCATTGGGAGAAGGAGGAATTATTTCAGTCCATGTGGTTAAAAATGGTTCTTTGGTGCAGCGAATCATTATGTATCCCTAATACTATTGCTTTGAGGGTTTCATATTGCTGAAGTCTTACTATATTAATGTTTCTTTATGAGAGAAACATTTAGTTGATACTACTTCCAGAGTATTTTCTTCATACCTGGATTGTGAAAAGCTCTAAACTAGTCATGGCTGCACTGGTTTCTGATTCCTTCCCTCCAGCTAGCAGTTAGGCTTTTCTAGGGCTGAGTGTGGAGTCTTTCCACCAGTCCCTCATACCTCTGCTTCCTCTGGCAGCCACCTGCACACCTTATGCCACATGTTCATTTCTTTTTCCCCTTTCTGTCCCTGTTACACATAGTTTTGTGGATTTGCTCTTCTGATCTGTACACACTTACGTGTATTTTTGAGATTGATTTCTTTTTATCATGTGGTCTGCACTTTTTTTTTTTAAAGAGTGTACATTGTAAAGTTATACCAAGTTTTACATTTTCTTTGTATCTGTGGACTTGTGGTTGCTAGTGATTGGTTGGTGAAGTACTGGTGTAAACTGAGGCATCTATCTGGTGCATTTTCTGCTGCTATGGATTTGGCCCTTAAAAAGAATCTGAACCATGAAGGGAGTTAATGGGCTTCACAGACATACTTTATAGATAAATTTGTCTTATATAATAGATATTTCTTCCATTTGTCTTTTTGAAGATAACAGCTGTAGATTTTAGAAATAATCTAAGGATTAGTAGGGAAAAAATTTACATAATTCCCTACACATATATTTTTATAATTGTTGATTTCTTCTTTTTTTTTTATTCCAGTTCTGGGGATTGATCCCAGGACCTTATGCATGCTAGGCAAGTGCTCTCTCCCATTGAGCTACACCCCCAGCCCTTGTTTATTATTTGTGATTTATTATATTGGATTTATAAGTTTGGCATGACTTAAAACCACTTGGAACCTCTGAGCACCCTATAGCCTATAGATAATCATAAGTACTTAAAGAAAATGAGAATATTATTTGTTGGGACTCCAGAATAAGTTCTATACTTCAAGAGCTTCTGATTTTCTTTTGTACCTCGTTTTCTTAGAATCAGATTTAAACAAATAGGTAGCTTCTTTCTTGAGTAACTGTGTATTTAAAATCCATTTTAGAAATATTAGTTATGTTAAAACAACATATGAAGGTGAGTTTTAAAGTCACTGAGTATTTCTCCCGTATCTCAAGTTGGACAACTATCCCAGTTGAGATAATTACCGAATACTGAAATGAAGCCTAAATCATAAGTAGTTCTGATAAACAATTACTAGGTTTAATATATCTTACAAACATAATAGCAGTTGATGTTAGCAAAGTTTTGAAAATATCACAAACTTCAGTATAGAGGGGTCAGTCGTAAGTCATTGTTATTTGTTAATTTGCAGGTTATCAAAGAATTAGCAAATCAGAAAAGCGGACAGTTTAAATATAATTGGAATCCATACAGTAGCTTCTAGATGCCAAGTGTAAACAGTGTAGCAGGAGGGCTCTTGGCCCGTCTCTTGCACCTTGGCCTCTTGCTGAGGCACTGTGGGGGGAGTGGTGAACAGGCCAAGGCAGAAGGCAGAGTAATGTGTCCTTTTTTCTTCAGTGATGCTGCAGCCCTTTGACTATGATCCCAATGAAAAGAGTAAACATAAGTTCATGGTGCAGACGATTTTTGCTCCACCAAACACTTCAGATATGGAAGCTGTGGTAAGTCTAAAAGAAGTTCAACAGAATTTATTTTGGCGAATGTAGTTTTATATTGTAGGTTTTGTGTAGCTGTCAACAGGGAAACCTGATTTTTAAAATAGTAAACGTGTAAGTCTGTCTGTTATAGAAAATCCTGGTTAGTCTCAGGGAAGAATTTCGAAGTAATATTTCTTAGCCTATAATTGCTGGTGGTGCCAATGTGATTTTTACCTGACAGTGATAGTAGGCCTGGGATCACCTAAGAGTTCCGTGAGGTTGGCGGGTACGTTATTATGCAGCAGTGTTGCTGTCTTCTCTGCAGAGACGCGTATACTCTTCGGCACTCTAGGCAGCCTTATTGGTTCTTTAGTTGTCCCTTAGGTAGCACCTGTCTGCTGAGCCCTGAGCTCTTTTGTCTCATGTCTGGTTTTGTTTGTTTTCAGTGGAAAGAGGCAAAACCCGATGAATTAATGGATTCTAAATTGAGATGTGTTTTTGAAATGCCGAGTGAAAACGACAAGTTGGTAAGTAGTTAAGTGTAAGAAAATTGGACCTTATTGACCTTTGTTAGATTCTTTGTTTTTTTTTTTTTTGGCTTCTGTTTTTGACCTTTAGGGTATATGTGCTATGGCTAGTCCACTTAATGAAACTTAGTGCTTTTTTAAGTTCAAATAAGGTGATATGCTTTTTTCATAACCTATTGCTCATCCAAGAAAGAAAGAAATACTCACCTCTTTGGTCCAAGGTGCAGAATGGGGACAACTTATTTAATTCTAAGTTTTGGCCACTTAAACCATGTCTAGTTCTCTTTTAGAATGAGATGCATACATATATAAGTATATTTAGGGAATGGATATAAGCTGCTTTTTGGCAGCTACATTTTGGCAGTCTTGGGATAAAGAATTTAATTTATATGGATACATATTTATGCAGGGTTTGGCCTTTCCCTTTTCCCACTTTTGTTTTTGGTCAAAATCGATGTGATTTTATTTATTTATTTTTTTTAAAGCATTCCTTTAGTTGTTGATGGACCTTTATTTATATGTGGTGCTGAGACTTGAACCCAGAGCCACAGATATTAGGGAAGCGCTGTACCACTGAGCCACGACCTCAGCCCATGATTTTATTCTTTAGTAAATAATTTTTTGTTGCTTATTGATGAGTATGAGGAAAATAGATTATTGAGGTCTGAGTTGGTAGAGTGTTCAGGAAGATCAAAATCAAACCAGTAGTCTGTGAATGTATAGCTGTTTTGAAAAACTCCTAGTTAGAAAAACACCTAGAAAAGCAGGCAGGATTTACTACAGCGAGCCCCTGTGAACCTGTTATCATCTCAAATAATTACTTATTCGTGCTTGATCTTATTTAATTAAACCCTACTACTTCCCATCACTTGATTGGTTCTAAGGCACATCATAATTTCATCTGTAACTATTTTAATGCATATTTTTCAAAAGAGTTTTTATAAGGATAAAAGTGTTTTAACATGAAGACCATTATTATGCCTTTAAAATTTGTTTCATGAATATCAAACTGTCCAGGAAGCATTCACATTTTTCTCATACCAGATTTTTTTTTGTAGTTTGTTTGAATCGAAGTAAATGTAAAGTCTCAATGGTATTATGGATGAGGTGTGTCTTACGTCTTGTCATCTTGAGATCCCTCCCTTTTTCTAATAAGGGAACTTGATTGCCTAGACTTTTCCCCACTTTTGGTTTTTGCTGATGCATCCTCATAGCCTCATTTGACTTTGTCTGTCCTTGGCATTTCCAGTAATTGGAACTTGGGTCTGGTGCCTGATGAAATCCAGCTTTGTTATGCTGAGGGTAGGACTGGGCAGGACCTGAAGGCGCTGTTCTCGCTAGGAGGCACTGTTCTCGCTAGGAGGCACAGCACCACAGCCTCTCCCTCTGGTGAGAGTGGTTCTTATCCAGCATCCCCCCAGCGCAGGCAGCATGCCAACACTGGTAGGTGGGGAGTCTTGCTGCATGCATCTGTGTAGATGCTGCTCAGTTTCATACAGTGCACTGGATAGCTGCTGTGACAAGGATTTGCCCAAAACATCAGTAATGTTTTGTATTAGTTCATTTAAGGTTCTTTAAAGGTGACAAGGATTTGCCTAAAACATCAGTGATGTTGAAATTGTATTAGTTCATTTAAGGTTCTTTAAAGGTGATGTTTTGTTCCTACTTGATGTACTAAGAATTCTTGTAGTGAGAAACTAGTGCTCATCTAACATTTGGTGATTGAATGATTTGAGTTTATAGGGGCAGTAAATTCTCTTAGTTACAGGTTTAAAAAGGTGAGTCTATTGGCAAGCCTCCCTGTGGTGATGCAGTCCTCCTCTTCCTCACTTATACTTTCTATACTGTTTAAATAGAGGAAGATTTGGATTCCTTTCTGTTGTTGTTGGCTCTCAGATTGGTTGGGAGTAGGTTTTGCAAGTTGATCTTTGGTCCCTTTGACACTGCTAGTCTTTGGTACTTTCTTGGTGTCTAGCATGGCAGGGTCTTTCCAGGCCTAGACCTGAGCCACCTGTTCCTTCAAGGAGTTCAAGGCCCTCTCAGTGCAAGATGGCACATCTAGGGTGAGATTGATTTTGAATTTTATTGGCATTTTTATCAAAACATTCTTCTGACCAAGATGAGAGGGAGACCCATTTGTCTTTTGAAGGTACTCTTTCACATGGCAGTTTTAGTGGTAAAATCATGTCAACACATATGATGATGTGGGTCCTTTCATTTCTTTAATGATTGCACTTTGTGGCTAGGATATGTTTTTGAAGATTTTTGAATAATTCAGAATATGAAAATTGTATTACTGATTCTAAGAAGAGTGGGTAGTTATTTGTATGAGCCAGTTGAGGTAGTATTTTGATACAGCAGCACTGTAGATATGGGTTATGGCTCATGGCTCGTTAGCCTTGCTCTTTTAATTTTTGATGGACATTCTTCAATTATTGAAATTCACTTTCAAGTTTTTCACATAAAATGAGACACACCACTTTCAAATTTATCAAATAAAAATGTATGAAAATCGTGTATATTGTATACAGGCTTGAGATGACCTTCATTGATGAGTGTTTATGTTAAGAAGAAGAGGGGATTAAATATACCTTTTTTTTTGTTTTTGTTTTCTTTCTTTTTGACAGTAGTGGGCATCAAACTTCAGGGCCTTGTGTGTGCTGTGCAAGTACTGTACCACTTGAGCTACATCCCCAGACCACGGCTGTGTTTTTATATGGCAGTTTTCCCCAAAAAATGAACTTGGCAGAGTTTTATGGTCAGTTGAGTTTGAAAAAGTACTTCAAAGACCATGGCTACCAGAAGGGATCATGTTGTGTATTTGAGTAATATAGGCTCTGAGAGGGTCTGCAGTAAGTAAATATATGCAGACCAGCATTTAACAATTTAATATAACATAAGTAACTTTTGGATTATCCAGTGTTCAGAAAAATGCCCTTTGAATATATTATTGCTACTTAAACTCATTCTTGTTGTGCTGCTGACCTTCAGATTCTGCCAGAAATGTATGTGTGTTCACGATAGCCTGGCACAAGCCAGTTTTGTATGTTGGATGATGGTAGGACTTTCTGTCAAGTCATCAAGTCATCTTGTCCTTTATGGAAAATGTGAAACTGAAGCACCAAATCTGAAGTCTTCATGACAGACTGTGTTTATGAGAAAGCTCTTGTTTACTTGTTCATAATGACGAATAAAAATGAGACTTGTTTTATCTATAAAATTACATGGAAAACATTTCCTCCATGTTACGTTATGTGTAGTTAGACTGTGTTGATAACTTCTAGTTCATAATTGCCAATATGTGAAGTTGATTAAACTTCTTAAGAAGTTGTATTTGACATTATTGATTTCTTTCTAGCTGTCATAGATAGGATTACTTAATATCTCCTTTCTGTATATGTTTAGCCTAGGTTTAGTATGAAATTTATCTTTAGAAAAGAATGTTGGGCATTATTGGATAGTATGAGGTCTAGTCAGTTTTCTTCGGGTAAATTGATAAAATGTTCTACAAAGTTGAATTCTGACTTAGGAAACTTGATTAAAGATCACATTCCCTTACTCGAAGGATATACATTTCTAAATGTGAGAGATTGATGGAAATGTAATAAAAGAATAGAGGACAAAATGTGCTTTTTCGTTCGTAGTTATGATTGTAACAGCAAATTTTTTGAGATCTTTTTTGACTCTTTTGTAAGTTAACTTAGCCCTTCTGGGGTTGGAACTCAGGTGTGGTGCTAGGCAAGGAAGGGCTCAGCCACTGATTGATGCGCCTGGCCCTGTTTCTGTTGTGTGAAATATGTCAGCACTGCTCATCTTGGCTTGAGCAGGTGGCTGCTGACAGCGTGGCCTGATGTATGAGTCTTGGTGGCATGTGTGATCCACATTCAGCCTTGTTCATTGCTGGCCGCACAATTGTGAAATGATGGCCACAGTCAAGCTAATGTGTCAGCTTGCACTGTTACCAATTCTTTTTTCGGTCATTTACTTTATAAAGAGTCTGTTACCAGAATTTGATCTTCATAGTCAAGAATTTGGATATTTTGGAGAGCAGATAGTTTGTAGTAGTAGCTAGATCAGTTGTTGATGCTTGTTTCCTCAAACGTGGCACAGGTCTAGGTGATTTTAGTTCAGTGTGTCCCACTCCTTCACATTACTGCCCCACTAGATTCTTGCCCTCCCAGTAAGTCTGCAGGCCTTTGAGTGTGGTCATGAAAGTATGACACACTGTTTTGAGAGTCATGATCTTTTTAGGTGTGCTGAGAGTTCTTGGGCATTTACACACTCTGAAAACAATGGGAAGAGTTGTGTTTTATTTCTCCAGAGATTTTAGGACATTGAATATTTAAATAAGAAAATGATTGAACTTTTGTGATCATCTTGTAAGGTATGAAAGGAGCCAGCCTTAGAAGTGGAGTGGTTGGATCTGTGTTTTCATTTTAACACTGTAAGAAATTATGTGTGACAAAATAGCTTTTATTTGAACCATCCATCATTACAGTGTGAGTTTCTTTTTGGGAAATGGCTAATTAGGATCATAGATAGGAAGGCCAAGGAGACCCAAGAGCACTTTTGTTTTAGAATAAAATGAGTTAGGATTGTAACTTTCTCTGGACAACAGGTATACATTACTACTATCCTCAAGTACCCTTGGGGGCATGGTACCTGGTGCTAGGGAATGGCAGGTATGTGACTGGGTGTGTTATAGTTCACCAGGGGCCGAAGTGGCCAGTGCTAGCACTGGAGTTCAGCACGCTCCTGGGTGTGGACAACTGGAGGGAGGCAGGGGATACTTGGGTGTGGACTGTTCTGTAGAACGGGGTTCTTGGAACCATGAACTTCACCTAATTTTTGACAGTTTTATATCATGTAGTGCCTAATGTCGAATTAGTGGTAATTTTCCCCCAGGATTTAATGTGAAATATTTATAACCTGTGTAGTGTTTTGTGTCCAAGAATTTAAAAAAAATTTTTGTGGTCTTAACTTCACTTGGCAATTTCCGGATTTCTTTAGTATTTAATTTTATTTATGCTTTTATTAGCTTATGATGACATTTTCTAGAAAAAAAATAACAGATTTGTTTTAATGAAGACTTCAGAACAATAAAATTTCAAGGGTCATATATAGAAAGGCATTTTATGGTTAAAAATATATTTTGTTTTCTAAGACAGAAAACATATTTGATACCAGTAAGTATTATTTCAGAGTCTATTCCAGCCTTTTTATAGAATATTATTTTTGTCTGTACCAAAGGAAATTGAAGAGTTATAGAGCTGTGGAGTTGTTAACTCCAGGTTCATTGTTCTGGGGTGTGTGTGTGTGTGTGTGTGTGTCTGTCTGTGTCTGTCTGTCTGTCTGTCTGTCGAGTTTCTGAGTACAAAAAGAGGTTTGCATATCATTGCATTTTTGAACTTCAAAGGGAAAAAATGTTCAAGTTAAGTGGTATCAAAGGTAAGAAAACATGGAAGTGCTCTTTTGTTTTTCACATTGACAAGTATAAATTAGTAAAAAAAAAAAAAAAAAAAAAAAACCCAGAAAAAACAAATGTTAAGAACCACAAAGTCAGAGTTATTCGAAGTTATTAATTTTAGGACAGTAAGAAGCTATCATAGTGTATGTAGTTAACTGATCATAATACAAATAGATCATAGCTAATTTTATTTGAGAAATAATATAAAAAGCTAGTTCAGAAACTTGTATTTTTTGCTTTCACAGAGCTATTATTTGTTCATATTGTTTCTTATGTGTAACACATTTTTATAGAGTAAAATATGAATGTTGTAGAGCCTAATACTGTCTGTCAGTCATTCCCAGTATCATACAGGAGAAGGCAGAATTTGATTGAATCTGAGAATGTGTTTCCCATGCCATCTCAGGGCATAACTCCACCAGGGATTGTTTCGACTGTCACCTCAGGGAGCAGCATCAACAACACAGTTGCAACACCTGGCAGTTTTCACACGAAGAGTGACCCCAGGGGACTCAATGTGTTCAAACAGGAGAAGCAGAAGGTTTGTCACAGGGAGCTAACAGTCTAGGCGTCTACTAGTGCTACAGTTAAAGCAGATAAGTGGTATTGTGTGTTATATGATGTGGATAGAATTGAATTTTTGAACTGTTTAAGATTATAATAGAACCACAAAGCACTTAAAATCATGCACACTGATGATTCTGTTCTAAAAAAAAACCTTATCACGTAATAAAATTGCAGTAGTAAGTAGGACAAAGTAAGTGTGAACATTATTAAGCTGGTGTAATTTTTCCTGGGAATGAGATTTGGAAAGCACGTGCTAACCAAGGCTTTTCTTGCTTATCTGAGTCAAGTCAGCAGGTGTAGCTGTAAAGATGGGAGCTGGCAGGCACTGCTTTCCAAAGTATTTGTGTTTATATAAAAAAGATAAGTGAAATTATACTTTATATTTTGTTATCAAGTACAAATATAATAACCTTTCTGTAACTGTCATTGTTGATGATTTGTAATACCCCAAGTTAGGAGAATTTGTAGCTAAAGCCCTCAAGTCCTTAGTTATAATTTTAATATTAACGTTTGTGTATGTGGCGTGTGTGTGCGTGTGTGTACTTAATATACACTTGGATAAAATGCCACTCTATGACTAAGATTAATGCTGACTTTGGTGGAGGAATGGGTGTAATATGATTCCTTTTATCATTTTTGCTTACAGGAAACTTGAGAGTTTTTTAACACCCCCTCCCCTTTTGCTGTACTGGGGACTTAAAAGGGTGCTCTGCCATTGAGCTACCTCCACAGTCCATACCCCTCCCCCCACCTTTAAATAATTTTGAAGCGGGGTCTCACTATGTTGCCCAGGCTGACCATGAACTTATGATCCTCCTGCCTTCTAAATCGTTGAGATCACAGGCCTGTGCCACACTGTGTGTGGCATAAAGCATGCAGTTTTAACAGATTGTTTATACTTCGATTTGGCTTACAATGGATTTACATGCTAATAAGGCTTTGAAAATTATTATCCTTTATCTAAATGTCTCATACTTTTTTGTGATTTGTAGTTAAACTGATTCTGGGAATAATGGTCCTAGAGAAATAGCAGATTGGTTGTTAGAAAAATGATTTCAGGCAACTTTGTTATTCAATTCATGGTTAAGGTTCTAATCCCGATGTTCATATCATAGGACCCCTGTCAGCCCCACTCCCTCTGTGCTGCTGTCCCTTACTCTGAGAATGCAGCCTTGTGTTGGTGACATTCAGTTCCTTTGTTCTTCCCAGGGCTTGCAGTCACTCCTTTGCTTTACACTTGACCTTTCCCCTTCTGTTTCCAGGCTGGGGCTCCCTCTATCTAATTGCCTTCAGTGGAATTGTTTGTAATATTGGAATTCAAATTCTGATCCCTTTTGAGAAGGAGTGCAGAGTATAGATGGAGGGACTTCCACAGACAGGCTAATTAATATAAAGCTGTGGAAGAATGCAATGTAGTACATGTTGTCCTGTCTTAGGTAATCCACTTCTTGACCTTTCAGTCTATTCTCAGCCGCAGTATTAAATGTTAATGTAACGTTACTGCCGTTCTTCAGTTTATCAAGAGTCACAGCATGTTGAATCCTTCTAGTTTGCTTGTTTCATGGTTCTCAGAACAACCAGTCTCCTCTTTCTAGACCAGTCTGAAGCACCTCTCAAGGGACAAGCTGTTTCCTGCAGCCGCCCTCACTAACGGAGCTCCTGAATGGAGGCATTCACTTAAAGTCACACCTGCCTAGTGCTTCCCATCAGGCTCTTCAGATTGTCACTACGTGAATGACAGCCCTCCCCCATTACCCCCAGCCAAGTTAGGTTATCTATCTACATTAAATATACTTAAATAAATTAGATTTCTTTGCATCTGCTATATATATTGACTGGTTTGTAGGGGCTTAATAGTATGTTATGTAACTATTCTGTGTAGCTTGTCTTATAGATTTGGCTCAAAGTATATTTAAGCTTTATTATGTATCCTTTGCATTCTAGTCTTAATGGTTATTCTCCATAAGTTGGGTATGAAATATATTGTTATAAAAGCAATATAACAACATTTAGAAAACTTTCAATATAGAAATCAACATCTGATTCCATCACTATAAGAGGATAATTCATTGATGAGTTATTTAAAATCCCACAGAATGGGAAGCCTCTCCTCAAACTCCTAACCAAAGTGAAATGTTTGATAAGGCACAGAACAGAATTCTTAATGGTATGTTATATTTTAAATGAAAGTGAAAAGATGTGCAAGCAAATCAATAAAGCAGAATGATATGCCTGGAGATTTTATAAAATGAGTATGAGAAACAGGAAGAAAACATGAGCCTATGTTGGGTTAGTGATTTTTAAACTTTTGAGAATTTTCATTTAAAAATAAAAATCCAGTGGTAAAGAGCTCAATGATTCTTTAATTCCTCTCACTGTTGGCCACATGTGTGTCTTCCTGATGTTTTGGTCAGCTTTCTGATACGAACATGATTTTTTCTTCAGTTCTTCACTAGAACCTGAAGATTGTTTGTTGCCGTATTATTGAACATTGCCTCCTACATGTAGGTAGCAGAAGTTGGCTTTGTGCTAGGATGCCCTTTGAGCACACTTGGACAGTCATTTAAAAGTTAATTTTAATTAGGGAAAAGAACAGGAAAGAATACTGGCAGAGAGCAAAGTCTACCTGAAATGGACTTTTAATAGTAGAGGTGGGATTGGTTGCTCAGTGGGGAGATGAAGGTGAAGAACGAGAAGGCTAGAACAGAAAAGCTCAGAGGACATTGAGTAGGCTCTGAGCCCCTCTCAGCCATGAAGCCTGAAGAAGAGCGGACAGGTATGGAGAGGAGTATTCCTATGAGGGTCGACCCTCGGAAGCCAGTTTCCTCCCTGAGACACACCCTTCTGCCTCTTGCGCAAATTGTCTCTTTACCCTCTGCTCGCCTTTGACAGGAGGGATGGTGTTTTCCTGCAGCTTCTATGAGTTCTGTGGAAGGGCCACAGCAATGATTTTGCAGATGTCTTTGTTAGCAGTTTACAGCTGAGTATCTAGATATTTTATCTTAAATTTTTTTTGGGAGGGGGGGTTTACTGGAAATGGAACCCAGTACCTGTACATGCTAGACAAAAGCTCTATACTGAGCTACACCCCAGGCCTGTGAGACTTAACCATAAAACATTTAGTTAAAATGAGAAGGAGGGCTTGCCCCACTGCTGCTGATGCCGTGTGTGGTGGTGAAAAGGGTGTTGGTCAAAGGGTTTTGAGGGGATGTGCAGGCACTGTGCGTGTATCTCTAGCCCTTCTCACCAGCTTGATGTGGTTAGTAGTGTCAGGAGGGAGGAAGACTTGGCCTTAGTGTGGAAAGGACCTCAGGTGCTACTTACTCTTATTCCACAGTGAGCCCCACATATTAAAGCTGACAGTATTACTAAGGGTTTAAGGTTTATGTTTAGATCATAGACTTCTTAAACTCCTTCCCTCTTTCTCTGCAAGAATATGTTTGTGTTTATCACCTCCATTTCAATATTTAAATTCTTCATTTACTGTTTCCCATTAACAGAAGCGCTTTCTTTTGAGTCTTTTTTGCTTAGGTAGTTTCTGATTTCATTGTAATGATTAGGATAATATCCCCCCAAGTCCCCAACACCTCTTTGGGCAGAATCTGAGCACTGAAAATGACCTTCATATTTTGAGTGTTGGCATCATCCGGCATATTTTCATTGAATAACCAAAGTGTTGGGGTTAGAGATTAAATGCAAAGGTAAATGGTTCTTGCTGTCCCAACCTTTGAAGTGTTGTAGGAAAGAACTTCACAGATACATGATTGTGATGTAGGATGAGTGCTGTGGTAAGGTAAGTGCCAGGGGCCGTGGGAGTAGAGGATGGGAGTGCTGCCTATTTAGCTTCTCTATTGCTGGTACTTAACTGGTTTAGGACTTTTAAAATCATTTGCATATAACCATACTATTTGGTATAGAAAATCTTATTAATGAAATTAAGAATTGTCAAAAGTTTTCAAGAATTTTGGGGAAAGGAAAGATGTAGAATTTTAAATGGTTGTTGAGTTTAAAAATTCTCCATATCTTTGTACAGAATGATATGGAACCTAGCAAAGCTGTTCCACTGAACGCATCTAAGCAAGATGGACCCATGCCAAAACCGCACAGTGTTTCACTCAATGATACCGAAACAAGGAAGCTCATGGAAGAGTGTAAAAGACTTCAGGGAGAGATGATGAAGCTGTCAGAAGAAAATCGACATCTGAGGGTAAGTGTTTTGGTTGAAGGAGTCGGAGGTGCACCCCCCAACCATTTTACAGGCCATCTTAGTGTGTCCAGAATCACCACTTCCTTCTTCCTCCCAGTTAGACTGTGTTCTGCCTTGTCCCCATCCTTGTCAGCCTGTCTCTTTCCCGGCTCACCCTGACCCTCCTGGCTTTAGCAGGCAGACCTCCTAGTTAGTCATTTGTGATCTGCCGGGGTCTACTCACTTCCTCTGGTTTCTGCTGACCTTGTATCTCTGTATTGTCACCCTAACTGCCTGAGACGTGTTGCTTGCTGTCCTCAGCAGTCACTAGTTGCGTGGAGCTGTCAAACATAAGTTCAGACTAGGTGTCTGTGGGCATAAAACACAAGGTAGTGTTGAAGACTCAGTACCAAAAAAGTAGAATCTCTTTATTGTTATTTACTGAGATAAAAATATTTTGGATTTACTGGGTTGAATAAAATATATTACTAAAACTTACCAAGCTCTCTATTTTTAATGTACAGTGGAAATGTATAGTGGCACATGGTTCACGTCTGCAGCGCACAGTGGTCTGTGTTGACACACTTGGGCTAGGCTGTTCTGAGGAAATGCCTCCTGTTATCCCTCTTTTGCTCTAGCATAGGCTCTTCTGACTGCAGGTGAATCCTGTCCCTTTCCTCACAATACACACCGTGCACAACTTCACCTGGGACGCAGTACTGTCGTCTTCAGGGTAGTCTTCTCTCCCTTCAGCAGGAGCATGGTTGAGGCCTGTCGCTGCCTCTGTGCCCAGCTGGCAGTGCTTCTTGGGCACGTGCACAGAGTCGTTGTTATGTGTTTAAGTGGTGAACTAGATGACTGGCAAGGGAGGCTGGAGTTGACCATGTGCGCAGTTGGTGAATGATTTGCTTTTGGCAAGTGATTACTTGCTTTAAGACCTGAGTACTTTTAAATTTTCTTTTAGCCTGATCACATCACAACATGATATAAAAGTGTATATAAGGAAATCATCTAAATTCTGATATTTAGTCTGCTTTGATATTCCTTCTGTTAAATGTACTCAGGAAGTACACTCTGAATTGAGGCACAGTATCTTAAGTTGATCTCTGAACTCCACTGAAGAATTCTTTGAATGGATGTTTGGGACTTATTTCTTCACATTCCATAGCGCCTCCTCAAGGTCCCCAATTCCAGAAAGTGGAAAGAGTGTCTCTCACATCCACACACCAAGGGGCTTTAGGATGATGTGCTTTTTTGCTTTTCCTGCGGTGACTTCTGTTCTTTGGTGAAAGGTGTGCTCCTTAGGATGCTCTGCAGACTTACTCTCAAGGTCACTGCAACTGAAGGGATGGCATGGGTGGGGAGGGACAGGGAATAGGTAGGGGAACCAGGGACAGCAGCAGGCAAGGCTTGGTTCCTGGCCTCTGCTCTTACATGCTGATATTCTAAATGCGATTTTATTTGAAAAGGATTCTACTGTTTAAAAAAAGAAAAATGAGACACCCAGAAAGATCACTGGCTTATAGAATGAACCCTAGGCCCCCAGTATCCCACACAAGGCCCATCATACTGTGTTGTCAGATTTGTTCTTGCTTGTGTCTGGTCATTACTCTCTGTGACTCCTAGTCCTGTGATAATTCAGTCCAGATTGCATCTCAGTCACCCACTAGGCTTTTAAAAAACAAAACTATATACTCCTAGACCTAGGGAGTCAGAATCCTGGGAAATAGTTAAAAGTCTTCAGATGTTGGTGCTGTGTAGCTGGAGCTTATTGCTCTTTTTACTTGGAACTTCTTTTTACTTTGTGTAAGATCAAAAAAAGTCCAATTCCAGAAAATCTAGTAATGTCTCTTAGGTATATTAGTCCAGTTAGTGCTTACGGATGGTTGCTCCTTGGCTTTTGGTGGAATTGCATACTGAGAAGCCCTTCATAACCTGAAAATATCAAAAAGTCAGACATTGATTTGATGCACTCATCAAGCATCCCAGCTTAGGAACAAAGCACACCGTAGGGTGTTGGTGGCTCCCCTTGTGATCATGTGGCTTCAGGCATGGCAAGAGAGGACTGTGCCCTTTTTGTTTATACTGGAAAGAGGTCAAAGTTCAGAGCACTTTTTACTGAATGTATGTCATTGTCATACTACCCTACAGTCAAAAATTGTAAGTTGAACCATCATAAAGTTGAGGATCATGTGTTTATAAGCAGAGTAGAGCAATTGTGTGAGACAAGAAAGAGGAGCTTGCGTTTGAGACTAGGCTGGTGGGGGGTGTCAGTGTTTCCTAGTGTGTGCCCTGCATAGCATGGGGCATCTTCGCTGCCTCATGCTTTGGGCCTGTGCCGCCTTGTCATGAGAAACCCTGCTCCGTGGTACACAGACTGTCCTGCACTTGCTGTGAGAAGCCATTTCATTGGAGGGAAGTGGCCTATTGCTGCCTGGATCCAAGTCACTTTGACACTAAAGGCAAGACATCAGTCTCCAGTCCAGGTGCAGAGCTTCTATATGCCGCTTTTAAGGAAATGTGACTGTTCTTGCTGTATAGTCCATACCCAGAGCTCGCCCTCTGCACACCAGCATTCCTGCTTTGAGTTAAATTTCATACTGAAATCTCCCTGGCCCCCAAATCCTGTAGTGTCCCATCTCTTCCCCCTGTTCCTCTGCCATGTGGGTTCCTGAGCCAAAGTGAACCAATAGACTTGTCAGAAAATCTAGTAATGACTGTGATTGGGTCAAGACAGGTGTAACCTTTTTTAAATACCTTGGGCCATCATAGAAATAAATGTATGTACATAATTATGGTTAACAGATCTTGCGAAGGAAACAAATTTTTTCAGTTTCAGTTTTATTTGTTGATTGATTGTGGTACTGGGATTGAACACAGAGACACTGTACCACTGAGCTGCACCCCTAGTCTTTTTTATCTTTTGAGACAGGGACTTGCCAAGTTGCTGAGGCCGGCCTTCAACTTGTGATCCTCCTGCCTCAGCCTCCTATGTTGCTGGGATTTCAGGCCTGGGCCACTATGCCTGCGTCATTGAGGTATAATTTATATCCTGTGAAGACACTCCTTGGGAGTGTATGGTTAGTGATATTTGGGAGATTTAGAGAATTGTGTAGCCATCACTATAATTCAATTTTTCAAGTCTTTCCAAGACTCCAAAAAGTTTCCTAACGCATTGGCAGTTATCCTTGCTCACTCTGCCCCTAGGCAAGCCCTGATCTTTCCATCTCTATAGACTTAACCACCCCCCCTTCCAGTTGTGTATGTTTGTTTTTAAAATCTTTTTCTGGATTTTTTCCTCCGCAGGATGAAGGCTTGAGGCTCAGAAAGGTAGCACATTCGGATAAACCTGGATCCACCTCAACTGCGTCCTTCAGAGATAACGTCACCAGTCCTCTTCCTTCACTTCTTGTTGTAATTGCAGCCATTTTCATTGGATTCTTTCTAGGGAAATTCATCTTGTAGAGCGAAGCATGCAGAGTGCTATTTCTTTTTTTTTTCTCTTGACCAGAAAAAGATTTGTTTACCTACCATTTCATTGGTAGTATGGCCCGCGGTGACCATTTTTTTGTGTGTACAGCGTCATATAGGCTTTGCCTTTAATGATCTCTTACGGTTAGAAAACACAATAAAAACAAACTGTTCGGCTACTGGACAAATTGTACATTACCAGATCATCACTAGCAGATGTCAGTTGCACATTCAGTCCTTTATGAAATTCATAAATAAAGAATTGTTCTTTCTTTGTGGTTTTAATAAGAGTTCAAGAATTGTTCCGAGTCTTGTAAATGTTATTTTAATAATCCCTTTAAATTTTATCTGTTGCTGTTGCCTCTTGAAACATGATTTGTTTAGATTGCTAATCCCACTCATTCAGGAAGCGCCAAGAGGTGTTCTGTGGGAAGTGGTGCCTCTTAGTGTAAATCTCCCTCTACCTTTGCTAATATCATGGCAGAACTTTTCTTATCCCTCGTGAGGCAGTTGTTGACTGAGTTTTTCATCCTTACAATCCTGTCCCATGGTATTTAACATAAAAAAAATAAAACTGTTAACAGATTCTTGCTCGATAGCCTGCTTGTGTCCGTGGTGTCATTGGAGGGGGACCAGTGTCCACTGTGTGGTGATTGGAAATTCATGGCGCTCCATTCTCTTGCGTTGAAACCCGTCCAGATGCTACCTGATTGTAATTTATAGTCTGTGTTTTATTAAGGAAAGGAATGGATAAAATTTCAGCTTTTTTTTATATTTTGGAAGATAATGGTCTTTTTAAGAAGTATAAAGTAACCAAATGCCACGAGAATAAAAGTGAAATGATTTTAGTGTGTGTGTGCCACGTGGCTTGCATTTGTTTCCTTTACCCCTTAGTAGGTTCTTTAGTGCCTTCTCAGGAAGGACCTACTCAGCTTGAAGTGTTTTCAACAGCTTAATCATTCTTATTACTTTTTAACATACCTCATAGCTAAAAGTTAAATGACTTCTTCCTGCCCAATTTGACACTCAAATTTCCATTGTGGAAATTTAGTGTTACTGAGTAAACCTGGAATTTTCTGGGGGAAAAAATTAGTCTCCTTCGCAAGATCTGTTAAACATGTGAACTACATTCTCAGTATGGGTGTTCATTATGGGGTCTGCCACTTTCTGCAATTATGTCTTCCTTTATTTTATTTGTACTATTCCAAAATAAAAATTTTTGGAACCAGAGAAAAGATGGTCAGTTTTCAACTGAGTATAGTGTAGTATAAGTGAATTTTTATTCTTGAACATAGGTGTTGGTTTTGTAAAAGACGCACACTCTACGTGAGGGAATGGGGTTTGGGGGCTACATGTGGTGCGGTGAAGCATGGCAGCTCAGGTCACACATACATTTTGTAAAAACAGTGAAGTGTGTTCTCAGGTATTGTGTTACTTTTTATTTCAAAATTGTTTTGGATTTGTCAGATCCCATGCATTGTTATTTTGAATAAAAACCTCTTGCTTGTATCCAAAACCTAAAAACAGTGGTGCGGAGACATTGCTTGCCTGCTGTGGGTCATGTCTCCACTGCTGTCGGCTTTGTTGCCAGGTAAAGACCCGGGAAAGTGCTGCTAAAGGAAAAGGGAGTCTGGCAGGTGCAGTGCTCTGGAGGCTGGGGCAGGAGTACTGGGAGTTCAGAGCCAGCATCAGCAATGGGGAGGTGCTAAGCAACTCAGTGAGACCCTGTCTCTAAATGAAATACAAAGAACTAGTGCTGAGGATGTGGCTTGGGGGTCAAGTGCCCCAGAGCTCAATTTCTGGTACTAAAAAAAAAAAAAAAAAAAAGTCTGACATTTTTATCCTGTAAATGCACATCAGCAATCCCTTGTCTTAAAACTCTCCATGTAGTCAGCGTCACTGATGAGAGTATCAAGCTTGATGATTCACAGATACCTTTAAGAAGGTTTTAGGTTTTCAGAAATTAAGCAAAATCCTGTCTTATTGGACTGCTCCTTAGAAGTCATTGTGCTCATCCCCTTTGTTTATAGCTGAGGAATCTGAGGCTTTCCCAGAGCTTAGAGTTTTCCTTGCCTCCCAGGTAGAGGCAGAGCTGTAACTGGAAACTTGTAGGGGAAAAACTTATTTGACGAAGATGACTGTCCTGGTGAGCAGAAGTGCCCTTCAAGGTGCCTGTGAGACTTCCCGTCCTGTGGAGTGGCGCTGGTGCTCAGGCCGGCCACCTCCCGGCTGGCCACACCTGCACTGATGGCTGTGTTCTCAGGAAGGCATCTACAGAGTGCCTCACGGGCTGGTCCAGGTAGATTGTAGTCTGGACAGCACCTCACAAGTCCATGTGGCCTCCAGGGCCTCCCCAGTCGCGTGTGCTGAGTACAGAGTTCCTTTCTGTGCTTGTCATTTGCTCTGTGAAGTGTGCTCAGATGGGCTACCTACAGCCACCCTTCCACAGGGTCCTGCTGTATGTATCCATGGATGGTCTGCAGGTTACGTGGGCTCCACTGTCAGGAGTTTTTTTCTTGAGAACCTGCTGCCTGGTATGTGTGGAGCGGGTACTCAGCAGCCAGGCCTTGGGTTTGGGGGCACTGGGAGCACTGCTTTCCTTCCTCCTTTCTCTCACGTGCCCTACTTTTGCCCATTCTTGTATTTATAAGAAGCAAATTTAAGAATTGCGTTCTGAGTGTGTGGTATGTTACCTGTAAACATAGAAAATACACTTTGAGAAAAAAGGGTCAAATTTAGGAATTCTGGTCAAAATAATATTTTTAATTTCCTTGAGACGTCCTCCTGAAGTTGTTACATGCTGGGGGGCTGTGACCTTTGGAAGTACACCATTATGTCTAACAATAAGGTTACAAAAACCCCCACATTGTATGGAGTATGTCCCCTAATTTTGGTCAGCCACTGTAGACAGACTCAATCAATTGCTTTCCCAGAGCTTTGCACATTTCTGTCCAGTGATTTTGGTGTGTTCATAGATTTTAAAAATTTGACCTTTATGAGTGCTTACTGTAGGAAAACAAACAAATACAGGTCCATAGGCAATCTTTATTTTCTAGCTTTCAAGGGAAGGTAAACCATTATTTATTGTGAATAAATAGACTTGAAAAATGGGATGTGTAATTTTCTTTTTCACAACACACAAATTTTGCTTCCACATAGCACGATGGTTTGTGTATTAGCTCACAGCTGGGTGTCTGCTGGGACTGGGGTCTGATGGCAGGTGTGCTCCTGACCTCAGGGTACTTCTTGGTAGGAAATGAGAGCAGCTGAGTTTTCAGTTCTGTATTTGGCAGCCTGCTGTGGGGGAAGTTGAGCTCCAGGGGAGTTCTCTGCGGGACAGTGAGTGACACCTTGGGAATGTCCAGCCTGCTAGGGATGGTGCAAAGACATTTGAATATACATCCCTGGGGAAAAGGCATTTTACTTTCTTCTTCCTGCATGTTGGATTGCAGAATAACGTGCATTTTAAGCAATTTGGAAAGTAAATGTAGAAAAGGCCAAATTCTGCCCTCCACTTGCTATGGACATTCTATTTCCCTGTAATATTAAACTCTAAGCACATCACACATTATATACTACTTTATCCTATTTTTTCATCTTGATCGTTTGTCCAGTTTATTGAAAACCAAGTGTAAGTGATGACAAAAGTATTTTGCTTTATTTTTAGTCACTTTCTTTCTTAAGGTTAGGGATATTTTACAAGGGCTCACTGGGTTGGCCCGCCTCCTCCTGGTTATACATACAGCCCTATCATCAGACTTTCATTTTAGAACCAAGTTCTTGTTTTCCAGTTGTTACTATGTGGAACACCCACCTAGGACTTTTATTTCCTATAATATGGTGAAACTTTTTCAGAAATTTTTCTTTTAAACAAGAAATTGGAGAGGCCGGGGTTGTGGTTTAGGGGTAGAGTGCTTGCCTAGCATGTGTGAGCAGGCACTGGATTCGATCCCTGGCACCACATAAAAATAAAAACAAAGGAGTTGTGTCCATCTACAACTAAAAAAAAAAAAAAAAAAAAAATTGGAGGAGTCCCCTCTAAGCATGGCTTAGAGAGCCGCCTCTGTGAACTCAGGTTGCTAGGACACAGGAAAAAGGCTTTTACTTTGTAAATAAGTGGGAGCTGTGAATGCCAAAGCAGGGCAATTTTGAGAAGTTTTTAATTTCTAAGTGCAAGTTGTGTGAAATTATAAAGCACTTTGAGGAATTTCATGAACGTGTGATTTAAGTGTCCACCTAGGAGATGGATTTTGCTTCTGTATTTCTCAATATTTAGTGATGGTTTTCAAGGTGCTTGTTGCTGTGTGTCAGTTTGCTTGGTCTTCACAGACCTCAGGAGGTTACCTCCTGGATGGCAGGGATTTAAGTAAAGGGAAGGGTAGGGCTTAGGTAGTCTGGTGCAGGGCTGAGGTCCTCAGCCACCTGAAGGAATCTCCTGTGTGCTGGTCAAGGCAGGTGTCTCTAAAGAGGAAATAAGTGTGATAATTTTGTGATGCCTTTGTTTTCCATTAAAGACATAGGTATTTCTCAGTGATGTCTTCAAGACATTACAGGTTTTAAGTTGTCAGACTTCCTTTTTTCCTGTTTATCCCCAGAAGTAGTGAGCGGGGATAAAACACTGCTCATCATTTCAACCTTGAACGAAAAGCCAACATGAACATGTTTTCCTTCAGAATTTGATGATGGTTTAAACCAAGTGACCAGGTTTTTAAAACTGACTTCAAAGTTAACATTCTTGATACTGTTTATAGTTACAAAGAAATGACATGTAATAATACTTAAGAAACTTGAATACAGGGTCATTATATTTGGGGGAAGAAAAGTTACTGACAATAGTAAGTTCTTTAAAAAAAGTTGAAATTGCAAATTAAGTAATGGAAATCTGTTTTCATGTTCTGGAGCAGTAAGTTTTCTTAGTTCCTTGTTTCAGAAAAGTAGAAGTTTGTTATTAGGAATTACGTAAAAATTTTTAATATAATTGGCAAAGTTCTTTTTGTATACTATTATAATTCAATGTATATTACTAATTGTATATAACCACTCGATAAAAATGAATATCAAACTCTGAAGTAAACAATGTCACTTGAAAAGTCTTAGGTGTGGTGACATACCTGTAATCCCAGTGACTCTGGAGGCTGAGGCAGGAGGATTGCAAGTGCAAGGCTAGCCTCAGCAACTTAGCAAGATCCTGTCTCAAAATTAAAAGGGCTTGGGATGTAATTCAGTGGTATGGCACCCCTGGGTTAAATCTCCAGTATAAAAAAATAAACCTTTGGAGAATCCAAAAAGTCATTTTGCAAAGTACTTTGCAAAAGTGTTTCTTTGGGTACTTTGAGATCAAAAACATTTTATAAGACAAAGTTCAAGAAATCAAGTTCAGGTTTTCTTTTAAAAGTTCATTGATCATGTTTAACGGTGTCAAGTAATTCTCATCCCTCTGATGAAAAATGCTCTTTGATTTTGGACTTGAATCCATCAGTGGTTGGGGAGAAGTTTCCCTATGTATGTTTTAGGCAATGGTTTCTTGCTGAGATAGTAGACTCTTGTGAGTGGTAGCTAGTGAGTGGCCTGGGAGTTTGCAGGTGGCGGGGTATTGGAGTGTGAACTGCAGAGTGCTAGTAGGCAGAGTGTTCATCACAGTGTCTGCATCTCCAGGCGACGAGGGCCGTGGTGGCCGTCACTCAGCGTCCAGAGAGCCTTTAGCATTTGTGCATTTGGGTGGGGAAGTGGACCATAGCATTTCCAACAGCACTTAAGCTCCTTGGAGACTGCTGAGCTGTCCTCCAACCAGCTGTGTCCTGGTATTTGGGTGGAGGTTTCGGACATTAGGCATGAGTGTGTGCCTTGAGGGGAAGCCTGTTGACATAGCTAGGTCACTGTTCTGCCCTGTCACTTCCCTTGTGACCTTGGGCAATTTTTCTCTGTTCCAGCTTCCTCCTCTGTACAGCAGGTAGCAACCATCATTCACTGGACAGAAGGTACTAAAGGGGTGTGGCTCGGTGGGTGGTACAGCATGTGCTTGGCATGTGTGGAGGCCTGGGCTCGATCCCTAGCACATACACAAAAGTGTACAGCTCTTAGATCAGTGTGTGGCCCAAAGCAGAGACTTGGCAAGTGTTAACATCTATGTGAAAGAAATGGAAAACTGGACAATGTTTATTTAGGTTAAAATATGCAGACAATGGGTGTTTGATTTGTAACTTGGGTTTTGAAGTCTTTAGTTCTCCAGCTGATGGTATTTACTCGACACAGTGGGCTTTTGTGAGTACCTGCAGGGCAGCAGGAGAACAGCTTGAGGTTCAGATCGACAAACCTGGATTCAGTGCCCGACTCTGCCCATGACCAAGTTTTGGACCCTCTCCAAAACACGCTTCCTTCCCCCTGCCACTTGAAACCTAGGATAGCTCGACTTAGGTGGCTTTGGACGTGGCAATGGGGCATGAATGTTTCTGACCAACTGCTTTGGAGTACAGTAGCCAACAGCTACATGATCTATTTAGCACTTCACTTTTAAATAGGCTGTGTTAGGTAGTTTTTGGCCCACTGCAGGCCAGTGTGCTCTGTGGAAGGCAGGGCAATCCATGCCAGGGTGCTCTGTAGGTTGGACACGTGATGATAAGTTCCACCCTTTGAAAGTTGGGGAGCAGCTGTGTGTGTAGGCTCAGAACAGCCTATGGTTTTAGGCATCCTCGGTGCCCTGGGAACCTCCCTTGGGTGATGGCCCTTTTTGGAAGTTTGGAAATGACAGGAAAGGATTCTAACACCCACTGTGCAGACAACTCCGCCCTGAGAAGGCCCAGCTGCAAGTCCAATGTGTATAGTGATACTATCAGCAGTGTGGAAACCAAGGTGGTGGTTTTTGTAAATCAATAAATTGGTATTAAAAGAATTCACTTTTACCTGCAAGCAGATTTTGAGCTTGTTGTAAGGCAATTTGCAAGAGTAGCCACAAGATCCCCACACGCTGGTTGTCACCCTTGACCGTGGTCACGCTGGCTTCACTGCCTCCTCTTAGTCTCCTCACAGGTATGAGCACGTGTGCCCACAAGTTCACACATCCGCACAGGTGTGTGCACCTGTCCATCTTGAGACCATCCAAGAATAGACCGCACATGTCAAATAGACCGAGTACTTCAGGGTGCCACTCCTGACTGAAGACAGCTCTCAGCTTCAGGAAATCACACGTGGATACCCCCCCCCCCCATCTGTCATCCATTTCCACACTGACCGATGTCATTCACAGCATTGTCCCTTCAGTGCAGTGCCAGTCCAGGTGTGTTACGTTGTCATCCCTCTGATCTGGTCTGAACTAGTTCCTCAGGATTAAACCCCCCCAGGCGCTTTTAACACTGAGCTACTTCCCCAGTTTTTCAAATTTGATTTCCAGACAGGGTCTTGCTAAGTTGTTGAGGCTAGTCTCCAACTTGGGATCCACCTGCCTCAGCCTCCCAAGTTGCTTGGATTACCGGTGTGGCTGCTGCACCCACCTGGCTCCTTTGTCTTATCACACTGATGGTTTTGAAGAATATAGTCCTCTCCCATCCCCACCCTGCACAGTAGAAAGGTCTTCATGTTTCCTTGTGGTTAGAGTCTGGAGTTGGTCCTCAGCTGGATTACTTACAGACGTGATGTGTCCTGCTCCAGGTATCATCTTGGACACTGAGGTTCCCTGCCCCTCACAGAGTCAGTCTGCTTGGGTCGAAGGCCAACTGGGATAGCCGTCAACATTACTGTCTCCTCTGTGAAAGGGCGTCCAAGAGAGCACCCCAGATACTGCTGGTGAAGGTTGGAATTCAGAGCCCTCCCTCAGTGTCGGGCTGCCTGTGGCAACTGGCCGCGGTCACAGAGAGTGCGGTCACACGGTGTGCACTCTCCCCATTCCCAGGCTCACAGTCTTTGTTTTTGGCAGGATTTGGTGAGCACGTCCTGTGCTGCAGGGTGCTGAAGCCTCTCAGGCGTGAGGTTTCTTCTTTCTTCCTTCTTGGTGCTTGCTGTGGGACATTGGTAGAAAGTATTTGAAATGTGAAAATGGTGCTGATTTCCACATCTTCACGTCTCCTCTCAGGCATTTAGATAAAATCTGAAGTTCCCCGTTATGTGAAGTGACCTTACGTGTGTGTGTGTGTGTGTGTGTGTGTGTGTGTGTAACAGGGACCACTGAGGACCGGCCTCTGCCTCTCTCCTGTTTTCCTTTGTGGGGTGTGGGGAAGAGCCCAGGCTTTGCTTTCCCGTTTGAACAGGTGGAGGACACACAGGTCAAGCAGTCTAGTTCCTCTCTCCCCCTCATTCTCCTAGATGCTCAACAGCCTTAATCTCTTTTGGGAAGGGATGTGGAGGTGCAGGGATTTTACTGCATTGGGTTTTCTGGGGTGAAGCCCAGCAACCTGGAGATTGTTCTGAAATGTGAGGGTTGCCTGCAGGTAGAAACACGCCCACCCGTGACAGTCACTTGTCCTGGTGGGGACTGAGCCGAGGGGCGGGATGCTGAGTTGGGCACCAGCACTCCTTCTCTCTTCTTCCTGAAGTCTGCTCTGCTTTCCTTCTGGAAGGCTGTTACTTTTCCTGTTTGTGGCTGTAAAAGATGACCAGAAGTTCAGTGACTCAAAACCATCTTAAAATCGGGGTGTCTGGGGGTGGCCGGGGCTGGGGCCAATCCTGGAGCCTGCCAAGAACCTGGTCCTTTCCTTTACTGGCCACGAGAGGGCGCCTGTGCCCCGGCTGCTGTCCTGTCCAGGGCCCTTTCCAGCTCTGACCTGCTGCCTCCCTCCTACGGTGAGTCACCATGGCCGAGGGTGCGGGATCACCCCAGCTGCGGTTGCTGAGACGGCGGTTCCTGCTCACAGGTCTGGGGTTAGCGGGGCGTGTTGGGGGCACTGCTGCTAACCACTTCTTCATGTTGGGCTCCACGACCAGCAGAGGGGAAGCAGAGGACCCAGGCTGGTCACTCTATCTGTTGGTTCAGGGACTGGAAAGTCAGTCGAGGAAGCAGAATGGAAAGTCCCCCAGGCAGATCCAGTTCCTCCCGGCACACTTGGCCTCTCAGGTTACTTTGGTCTCTTTCCAATTCAAAGCCCCAGAACCAGTCTGGCCTCAGACGTGGGTCTCACTGGTGCTCCTGCTCCTCTGGATCTCCCTGCTGCAGCCTCTGCTGGCCCTCCATTGTCCGTTCCCAGTGCAGCCCTGGCCAGCCCGGGCCTTTCTCTCTGTCCCAGGAGCTTCTCTCTCCCTGACTTATCCTCCGAGCACCCAGCCACACCCGTCTTTCCTGAGGCTGCTCCTGTCCCACCTCGTGTAGGGTGGTACTGTTACAGGTCTCCTCAGACCCCCAGCAGGAAGTGTGGCCGCGACTTTCCTGGCTGTCCACCTGAGGGCTCCAATCCACCCCTGCTCCCCAGCCCAAATGGCTCCCTGAATTCAGACCTTGATCATCACCGCCATCTATGTGACACTGTGGGTTAGATACAGCCCTCCTCTGTGGCATCTGAGGACTCAACCGACTGCAGGTGGGAAATATTTGGAGAAAAACTGCAGCTGTGCCAACATGGGCAGACCTTTCCTGTCGCCCCTCAACACTGCAGCACAAGGTGGAGGTCCGCCCGTGCAATTTAGTGAGACCCTTGTCTCAAACGGGATTAGGGTGGAGCCCCGTGTGGAGGGCCCAGGTTCAACCCAGAACCACATGGACACCAAACAACCTGCATCCAAAGTGCAGCCGGAATCCCCCTCTCCCCACTGCCTCCGTGGCCATCTCCCAATCTACCCCTTGGTCTCCTTCTTCTGAGGTTTTCTAGTAGCTCTGCCGGACCCCACCCTGTCCCCTGCTCCGTCAGGCAGGACTTGGAGCACTCTCCTAGCTCCGCGTGCCCCAAGACCTCCGGTTTCAGTTGGAGGGAAGTGAGGCTGCTGGGGCCTGCAGGACTCTGGTCTCCCGCCCCACTTGGCTCTGCAGGTCCAGTTCCTTCCACCTCTTGTTCCCTCCACGAGTGCCCCTGGCCTCTCTGGGCCTGCGCAGTCTCCTCCCTCTGCATGGCTGTCCTTCCGTCTCCCAGGCCCCTTTTGAGGCCCTCACCCCTGGCCCTTAGCTGGGTCCTCCCTGCCTCCCACCAGCATGCTATAGGCTGCTCCCCAGGGTGAGGTCTGTCTGCAGGGCTATCTCCTGTGAGGGGTGCTGCACCCCAGTTTCTACTACCTCTAGCCCACAGGGGTGCCCAGCAAGCCTCAGCTGAGAGGAGGCGGGGGCAGGGTGGGGAGAGGGAAATGACACCCAGAAGAGGGTGCACGGCCCTGCAGGCTCTGCACAGGGATGAGCAACGGGAATGTCCTCACCGTGGATTGTGGTGGAAGGAAAAGAGGAAAACCCTGCTGCATAGGCCCGTCCCGCCTGCCCTGGCCATAGGTCCAGAGTTCCAGAGTTGGTTGCGGGGATCCACCACCATCCTGCCCCCATCGGCTCCTGCTGCTGCTCTCCATGACGTCAGAGCAGGTTCTGACCCTTGCCTCCCTTTCTGGGCCGTGGAGTCGGTCACCACCTGGACAGAAGCATCCCCTTGCAGACACCACTTCCCATCGGGCTCATCCTTATGTCCTAGGTGTGGATGTCCTCTGAGGCCACAGCTTTCCCCCAGAGGCCCGCCTTTCCTCCTGGACAACAGCCTCCTCCTGGCCCTTGGCTGGCATTCGACCCGCTGTCCTTGACCCAGCCCCTCAGTGGGAGCATCAGGGCCACGGGTTCTTCTGGGGTGGCAGCTGATGTGGTGTGCACGAAGAAGGTGAAAAGTCGACTTTGGTGACTCTTGGGGACATGGGGGCATGGAGACTTCTGCAAAGGCACTGGTGTGGCCGCTAGTCACCCTGAGAAGGTACCAGTATGACTGCTTGCCATCCTGGGAATGTTCATTTGGAAACAGGGTGAGGCCTGGACCCTGGGGGAGGAGGGCTCTCCTCTCTGCCCAGGCAGCAGGGAACAGAGGACAGGAGCCGGGCCTTGGATGGGCGGGATTTGTCTGTGTCTGTGGCCTCTCATGTGGGGGAGAGGGGCAGAGCCCTGGAGGGTCCTCCCAGCCCTGGGACCTTGTCTGTGCTCTGGTCTCCCTGGAGAGCAACAGGAGGAAGGTAGGGGTCAGCCCCTGCCAGTGAGGCCTCTCAGCTCCAGGGTCAGGGTCTTGGGGAGGATGGCTCCCGGGGTGGATCCCTGGAGATCTGGGCTAGCAGTTCTTCCCAGGGAACCCTTGAAATCTCCGTGAGGAGTGTTGCTTTCTGCTTAAAAAGACATGTTGAGCAGGGCTGAGGGCTGCAGGGAGGAGCCAGAGGGACCTGTGGGCCTTGCTGTCGGTGACAGCCTAGGGCAACTGAGGCACTGGCCATAGAAACCATCTGCGTGTCCCTGTGAGTGTCTAGGGAGGCATCGCTGGGAAGGCCACGGGTGCTCGGCTCCAGTGCCCGCTTTGAAACACCTGTGGCCTCCACTGGATCATGAGGTCAAAATCGTGCAACAGTCATGGTTTCGTGAAAGTTGAATTGTTTCAAAATAAGAATCAATTTTGCTCAATTTTTCTGGGATTGTAAAGCTCCAATCCTCTGAGGGAAGGGCTGAACTGATGGGTACCACTCAGGATGGCCCTTGAGGTGGACGCTTGAGGGAACTTCAGGGAAATGCCCCACCTGAGCACATGGCTGGGCATCCTTTCTCCTTGTCCAGCCACTGCTGGCTGCTGTGCTAAGCCACCTTTCCTCAGGAAACTCTTCTAATCATTCTGGTATCCTGTAATAAAAGCTATGTGGTCTCCAGATATCTACTCTCTCTGACCCTCTTTTGGCACATCCTAAGCCAGCGTCACCACCTGTGAGCTCTGGGGCCGTGATTAGGTAGAGTTGAGTAGGTAGGATTACACGCAGCACTGACACCTCCACAGTGTGTCTGACGGCTCCTAAGTGACCATCTGCAGGTCGTGTGTATGGTGAGGTTGTGCCAGACACAGGGGTGACCTGTGTCAGAACAGGATGGAGCAGAATAGCATGGAATTGCATCATGGCACTGAGAACTGTATGCAGTTTCAAACTTGAGTTGCTTCTGGAATGTTCAGACTGCTAAGCTGTGGGAGGAGCCCCTAAGGGGGCCACTGAACCAGTTTGGTCTGCCAACCTCGAAGGCCCTCCAATGCCATCTAGTAACTGGCTGTGCAGGATTTAGGTCCCTACAGGAGGGTTCCCAGAGGCCCCAGTGTCTGTCCCCATCCAGGGCCCATTTTCATTGACTTAGGCTGAGCAGAAGGGATTAGGCTGGAGGATTTTTCTTGGCACTGAAAGAACTTGTTTTCATTCCGTGCCTCCAACGCCTGGTCCTCCAGATTCTTTCATTTTTCTTGGAGTTAAACTAGACACAGTTAAAACACACTTTTCCCTCTAGCTCCTGGATGAAAGACCGACCACTGAGCCATCAAAATCAGTTGTTGTGAAACTTGACCTTGCCACCAGGTGGCAGTGTTGTCTCATTTCTGGAACTTCTGACCCAGGAAACCCAAGATGGCTTGTCCAATCTGTGCTTTACCTTTCCAAACCCACATCTCAAACTAAATCAAGCAGTAGTTATAGACTGAAGGAAGCTCTCGCCTTGATCTGAAGGATCGATATAAAACTTCCCCCTCCTTTAGAAGAAAGATATCAGATAGTTAAAACAAAGCTTGTTTTTCCAATTTAAAATTGGGCTAATTATAGTGTTAATGCGGGCAAGCCCTAGCGATTAAAAGAGACAATAGAATAATACCTTTAATTTCATTACCGACTTTCATCTGTGAAACTTATTTTATTGCAAGCATTCATTTTTTTATGATGCCTTTTTACTTATGAAAGGTGTTGAGGTCTGTCTTTACTTGGCCTTTATGTCGACTAACTTTGATTTAATGGTTGAGATCCTTGGACTCTGGGTGCCAGGCATAGCATACCCCCCTGCCTCCAGGCTAACGTGTACACGGCCTGTCTTCTCCACCACCAGCAAGTGGAACCCCTGACCAGGGGAGAGCAGAACTTGAATAAGGGCTTCAAAATAACAGTAATTTAGAGCAAAAATTTCTAAAAAAAAATCTTTTTTTTTTTTTGCTAGAAACATTATATGTAATTGTCTTTAGGACTCTAATGAGGGTGACCTCATTAACTTTATTAGTTTGGAAACTCAATTTGGCATTAACTTTGCCATCAGGCAGGCAGGCAGGCGTGTTCCCGTGGTTTTGCCCGAGTCAGCTCCGGCTGAATCACTACCTGTCACCCACAGATGCCCCACCTGGAGCTAAGGACCAGGAGGATGGCTAGTGCAGGTGAAAATCCCTGTTCTTGAGTGTCTGAATGGTGGAAAGGTCACCCAGCCTGGGCCAGGTGGGAGTGTGGGGGTAGAGGAAGGGGTCGGGGCATGCGTGGGTGCAGACCTCGGCCCCAGAACCTGGCCAAGGTGGGAATCTCAGCTGAGCAAACACCTCCTCTGTGACTGCCAGCCCATCACTTGAGCTCATGGGGTCCTTCCATATCCCTGTGTCCTCCTACCCAGAGGAGAAAGCAGGTGTGCCAAGGACGGTTGGCAGAATAGCAGCCCCTTCCCTAGACACACTGGTGAGGAACATTACAGGTGCTGGTCAGTTGACTGAAGGGAGGAAGCCTGGTGTGGATTGTCTGGGTGGCCCTACGGCATCATAAGGGTCCTTGGAGTGAAAAGGGGGAGCACAGAGAGACAGCATCATCAACAGCCAGTGGCTGCTGGCTTCCAAGATGGGGAAACGGTCAATGGCCTCTAGAATCTGTAAAAGACAGAAATGGATTCTCCTCTGCAGCCTCCAGAGGTCTGGCTCAGCTGACACCTTGATTTTAGCCCAGCAGTACCTGATTTGAGTTCTGCTTCCCAACTTGTAAGATAATGAATGTGGGCCGTTCTAAGCCACCAGATGCGTAGTGATTTGTTTCGGCAGCAGTAGGAGTCTCCCACACCCGAGTTAGTGCAGTTTACACAGGTCCTGTGGCCAGTTCCAGATTTAAATCAGCTCCGATGGCCGGAACATGAAACTCTTCCTTTTATGCAGAGGTGATATTTTTCACCTGGTAGGTAGAGGACGAAGGGGAAATTCACTTTCAGTTCTGTTGGATTTGAAATTTAGCCTTCACCTAACAGTTTTTTAAAAATCCCTTCAACCAGTGCTGCGTTTTATTTTTAATGACTTCTCACCGTTTAACTTTCCTCCTTTGCACCTTCTCTTTTGTGACGGGCGCCTGTGTCAGGTGACGTGTGCGGGGTGGGGTCAAGGGTCCCACTGCCCTTGCTCTGCCCTTGCTCACGGGGTTTCCTGGTGCCTCTCTGGGCAGGGCCATGGGGCGTGGCTACAGGCAGGGTGTGGGCGGGGCTCGGACTGGGCGTAGGGCGGGGTCTCTAGGGGGATTGGCATGGGGCGGGCTCTTGGCTGTTGGTGGGGACACGGCTCTGCAGGACCTGCCGCTGCAGCCGCCTCCTTATTTCAGGCCGCCTCCTTATTTCAGCCCCTGCAGCCTGTGACAGCGCCAAGTCACCTCAGTGCCTGGGTAGCTCTAGAATCTTCCCTCCCAGGATCTGCCCCAGAGCCCCCTGCTCCTGTGTCCCCTCGCTACTACCCAGCTCTACTGCCTGCCGCTGTCTGTGGTCTGACCTTTGTCCTCTCTTCCCCTCACCAGCTCCAGGTCTAGTCATGATGACTGGCAGGGGAGGTAAGGACACAAAGTCTCCGTTCTTCAAGAGCTAAATAAAATTGCAGGTCCCATCCCAGTCTGCCTTCAGCCTTTGGCCCTGCCCTCTGGTGCCCCAGGGACGGAGCCTGGAGACCTCAGAGCAACGTGCTTCGGAGGGGTCTTTTGAAATCCAGGCTTTCCAGTAGCTGAAATGTCTGCAGCAGGAGCCCGGTGGGGACTGGAGCCTGGCCTGCCCTCAAGGCCCATGGTGCGCACACCTGCGTGCTTCAGAGGCTCAGGGCCCAGCCTTTGGGAGTCTCCAGGTAGGGCAATCTGGTCGCAGCACAGGCAGGCGGGGCATGGTGTCTTCCTCAGGTAATTAAAGAGGTGGGCATGGTCCCTTGGGGAGAAGGGAATTCCTCCATCTTCCAGAACCAGCCAGTTCTGCGCAGAGCTGTCTGCACGGCAGGTGGGGTGCCCACAGATGTGACGGCCTCTCCCCAAGTTGTGTGCAGGCAGAGAAGCTGGGTGGAGTTCATGAGCATCATCAGATGGCTTGTCCTAGGGCTGATAAATAAATACATTACCTCTACCTTCCTGGGAAGGGGAGCCTGGTGGTGCTAGAGGAGAAGGAGGGAGAAAATAAGAAAAGAAGACTTTAACTTTTGGGGGGAGAATAGTTTTATGTTTATTCCAAATGTGCCACTTTCTTATGATGTTCTTTGACTTCTTAGAGAACATTTTTTATTGACCATAAAGAATAAAACAATCTTTGTGGTGCCCAAACCATGTTCCTCAAATTTATCTTGGAGGCATCTGCAAACAGCAAGCAAGCAAAACAAACAAACAACAAACAGAAACCACCATCCAGATGTTCAGAACAGAATGCAATTGTTAAGGAAGCTTTCACCACGCAGAATAAAGACATGTTTGCATAGGGAATCAGAGTAATGGATCCCCTGTGCCACAGCCTACCCGGCTCCAGCTCTTCCTTCCCTGGTGACCGAATCCTGCTTTTGTTTGGGATGGCATTGTGCATACTAAAAAGTTACTTTTGGGGGCTTCCTTTGCACTGGGGAGAAGGGACATTGATACCATTCTGGACAGTCAGGAGTGGAAGGCTCCTGGGCACTTCTGGAAAGATTTATATTCCTATTTTAGCTTCCACTACTTTTTACATGTGCTCACCCCCCCCCTTCTTTCCCCAGTCTGAAGCATGAATTTGATTGGCTGTACCTTTAGTGGCCATTGTAAGGCTGTGGAATGAAGAGTAAGAGAATCACAGACCCACTCAGCCTTGACACATTTGAGCTGTTGAATCAGTTCCTATTGCGCTGCCTTCAAATTTCACATCTAGTGAGGGAAACAATAGCCCTAATTTATTTAAGTGACTTGTTAACTTCTGTATAGTGCACATGTGTATGTGTGACATTTCACCAATGTGTGTATGATGACACTTTTTCACTTTTTCTTAGAAAGCACGTCAGCTGCCACGCGCCCACATTTGCAGGAAGTACAGCCTCTTCACCTCGAACCACTTCTCTTGATGACCTTCCAACCCCTTGCAGTTAACCAGAGGTATCTGTCTTGCTTCCATGGCCAAGCTCAGGGAGAGTAGGAAACTCTGATTGGTCACCAACCACATGACATTGTAGAAAACCACCACCGGGGCAGTCTGAGGATTCATAACCTGCCTATGTACAGCCTGGTGCCTCTCTGGGCAGGGCCATGGGGTGGGGCCACAGGCAGGGTGTTGTGGGTCTGTCTTTATTTTTTTAAAATCTGAAAATAATCTCCATTCTTTTCTAATAAGTAGAGAGTAAAATTTATTTATTTATATGTTTATTTTATGTATTTTAAAAAATTTGTTCATTTTAATCACCTCCATTCTTGAAGAATTCTAGATTTTAATTTATTTTCCTTCATCCCTTGAAAATTATTATTTTTGTCTTTCCCTATTTCTGTAAGTAGTCAGATATTACTTTATTTATTGCTTCTCTAAAAGAATTTGTTCATTTTTCTAAGGCTCTAAAAGGATATTGTCTTTGTCTTTGATTTTCAGCAGTTTTAGTATGATGCAATGAAATAGGGAGTTTCATTTGTTTAATCATTTGGGGGATTGAAAGTCTTTTAGTCTTTGTGACTTATACACTTTTCATCAGTTTTGGAAAAATTTCCATCATTATCTCTTCTAATAAAGCTTCTACCTAATTCTTCTCACTTGATGAAACAATTATTTATATACTAGATCTTGTTTTACCCCCTATGTGTCTTAACCTCTTTTTGTAATTTACTTCCACTGTATTTCTATAATTTATTCTTGAGCATTTTCTTCTGGTCTGCTTTCTGTCTTACCATGTCTCTCTTCAGCTGTATCTAATCTGTGGGTAAGCCTATATACTAATTTCTTAATTTTGAGCGCTATATTTTTCATTTCTACAACTTCCTTTTAAAAACAGTTTCCACTTATGTGACTAGATTTAAAGAACATCTTTTATCTCCTTGTACACATTGAGGATAGCTATTTAAAATTCTGTGCCTTATACCTTATTATTTGGAATCCAAAGAATCTGTTTCCATTTTGTTGTTTTCTTGTTATTTTCCCCAATATTCTTGATTATTTTAATTTTAATGACAAACATAATATATGAAACATGGTAGAGTAATTGGAAGTAGAATGGTTTTCTCTTCTTATGAAAAAGAAGAATGAACATAACCTTAGTATGTTCTGCATGGTTAGAATCACCAGAGAGTTTTAAAAATCACTACTGTCCAGGCTGAAAACTCAAAGATTCTGATTTCCTAAGGATAGTCAAGAGTTAGGCGTGGACATCAGTTTTCAATAATAGGAGAATAATAGGAGAATAATCAGTGATTATTCTCCTAGTGATCCTAATGAATTCCAGGCTTGAGACCTACCCTAACATGAAACAAAACAAAGATAGTACAAGAGGAAAAATAATAGTTCAGTTAATAAGTGACATAAAGGTCACTTATTAACATAGCTGCAAAAAATATTCATGTACAGAATGCACTATTATAAAAAATTACAAACTTTGACTAAATAGACCATTCTAGAAGCAAACATGCAGATAATTTCCTCACAGAATGTTTATGAGCACAGTTTATTGCATTATATTTGCTATGGAGAAAGCCCACAGGCACATAGCAATAGATGCTGGAATTTTACAAACCACACAAAACATTTTAGTAGGAAGGGAAGGAGTCACTGAGATGTACTGAAATGTGTTTGGTGCTCTTTGTTTCCTTCCGAAGTGTCCGGCTGGTGGTGCTCCGGGTCCCTCTGGGTGGAGGTGGGTGAGCTGTTTGGTTAGGGGGCTGGAGAGGTAGTGCTGCCCCCTGCAGTCAAGGTGTGGAGAGTGGGTGAGAGCCCCACGTGCTCTTCCTTCACTGTGGGGACGCTTTGGTTTGTGATGGCAGAGCCCCAGCCTCCTTCCTGCCTCTCCTGGAGGTTTGTTGAGAACCACAGCTGGCTGTGAGAGAGAAAGGAGCATGTTAAGCCCCTGGGATTTGGGAGCGGCTTGACACTGTGCTGTAGCCTGCCTTGACCAGGCCTTGTGGGAGAACGTGGACCAGATGGCTGAGACTTTGCAGCTCATGTGGTGTCTGTCACGATGGCTCCACACTCCCATTGTAGCAGAAAGCAGCTGCAAGTCACAGGTAGGTAAATGTGCATGCCTGTGTTTCAATAAAGTTTTATTAACAAAAGTGCATGGTAGATTGGGCTCATGGGCCATTATATCCTGAGCTCTTGACTAATACTTTTGCCTACTCATATCTTATTGCCAATATAATTCTATAATATAAAATCCTAAATCCATTTAAATTAAAAACAGGAATAAGTAGGGCTGACCATGATGGCTAGTTAATAACAGTATTTTAGAGAGTCTGGTGAGTGAATGCAAGCAGTTGAAGTAAGTAAAATTTTGTAAAATTTTAGTAAACTAAAATTTTGTTTGGTGATTATGTACCCAGAAGAATCCAAGAAACACTAGTCGAAGTGGTTAGGATTTGAGGGCAATTTGCAATTTGGTAAGATGAATCAGTTAGATAGGTTTACTGTACAAAAACCAATAGTTTTAGTTTATGGGGTAAAGCTGTCATGTATCCCAAATAGCCCTCGAAGCAAAGTGTTCGTCACAGCTGTGAAAACCACACAGTGGCTAGGGGCACGTTCACAAGAAAGCTGTAGTATTTTATGAAGGAGGCATTCCCTGATGGGAGGATGTAAGGTCACAAGAATTCAGTTTTTCCAAAGTTATATTTAGAAAACAAAGTGAGAATACCCAAGAAAAATCTGAAAAAAAAAGTAAAAGGGGGGTATATATGGCTTGACTCACTCAGATATTAGAATGCACAAAAACCAACAAAATAAAAAATCATGATGCTGGGCTAGAATGGAGCAGGAAACACCAAGGCGGAGAAGAAAACCAAAGGGCACAGCGCTGTTTCTAGGAAGGTCCCCGAGGTCGCGGTGGGCACGCTGTGACCTAGCGGCTGTCCTGGGCACAGTGCTCACAGCGTGGGCTTCGAGGGGAGCCCAAGGAGGACTTTCAAACTGCTAATGGTGTTAGGATGGCAGAGTTTAGGTGGATGTTTCTTGCTTCCTGGTCGCCTTTGGGTGTGTTAGCATATTGATCATGTGTTCTTCACCAAATGGGAGAAAATAAAACTTCTAGAATTATAAACACAAAAAGTAGCCATGAGACAAAAGAAACGAAGCCGTAAGACGCCACACTTAGGGCGCTGGTGCCTGAGCTCCCTGATGGCAGGAGTCACCAAGGCGCCCGCTTGGCTCTCCTGCGAGGCCTCGAGGTGCGGGTCCTGCAGCAGATGCCTTCCTGGGCAAGGCGTTGTGGGCACTGGAGAGACGCCCTCGGGGGGGGGGGCTCCTGGCAAGGGGCAAAAGCCAGAGGCCAGCATGGAGCTCACAGGACCCCAGAAGCACTCGCTCCTGCCAGGACGGGCAGCTGGAGACCCCACCTGTCCGTCATTCAGAAGGGGATTGTTGACAAGTGCTAATCCCCAGGGCTCCACATTTCCAATGTTAAAAACTTGAGAAAGGACTGGATGACTCCAAGAATGACTCTTGTAGTTCTGGAGCATTGGCTGTGACTCTGTCACCACTGTCATTATGTGGCCTGGTGAGGGGTGCATTTGTTCTCCTAAAGGGGACAGAGAGGCCATCTCCAGCCTTGTGGCTGTCAGAGCTCTTGCCATAGGATTCAATTCCGCAGGCGTTTGTGGAGGGCTGTGAGCTCAGACCCATGTCCTCGCTGCCTTCTCGGCTGTGACCCAGCAACTTAGCAGAGGCACGATTTTGTCCCCTAATGGAAATTTCTGACAGTCTGATGGCAGTGGCTTTATAAGAAGGGACAGAGACCAGAGGTTACAGATGTGATGCCCTGTGCCACCTTGAGAGTGCCCGAGGAAAGGTCACCACCAGATGTGGCCCCTTGACCTTGCACCTCCAGAAAGTGAACCAAATAAGACTTTTCTCTTTATGAGGTAGTTTGCCTCATGCATTTCATTTCTGGATGGGAATTGGAGGAGGCAGTTCTCTTCACTGAGAATGCAGACCTGGGGGCAGGGCCTGTGGGTAAGATGTGTCCTTAGGCCACTGCCTGCTCTGAGGATCAGGTCTCAGCAGCCACTGGCCAGAGCTAGTGGCCAATGAACTCAGCTTTTGTTTAGTCTGCATCTGATCCCATAGTAACTGCCCAGTACATCTACCCAGGAGCTTTTGTGAGAGAACTTATGAGGTTGTTCAGCACAGAAGAAGCACATGTTATGAAACTTCTGGGGTCCCTAAGGCCATCTTCCTGACGTCATCAAAGGCTACCGCCGTTTCTTCATTTTTATAGTGGTACGCCTGCTTAACTGAAACCCTCCATTTGATCCCACCACTCCTCAGTCTGCTGAGCTCTGTGCTCAGCACCAGGCTGGGGGCTTTGAGACCACAGAAGATGGCCTGGACCTTGACAGATGCTTCCGCCGGGAAGTTAATGAAAAACAGTGAAAGGCTCATCACCACTTTGAAGAATTCCCTTCTTAGGAACTCGTTCTGTTCATTGGCAGAAGCACCTTCAGGTAGACAGTGTCGTGATTGGAGGGGAGACAGGAGATGGTGAGGACGTGGGCTCCTCCCCGGGACCAGCTCAGCTGGCCCGCTGCGGGAAGCACTTTATGCTTTCCTCCACTCTGTCCCAGTTCCCACCACAAATCCTGGCTGCTCATTTCATCTGATGAAAGTGTCACTTGTCTGTTTTGCTCTAGCGCCCAGATGTGTGGCATGATATTAAATGAATAGGTTGCTGGTCTCTGCAATTGCTCCTACGCCCAGCATTCAGGATCCAGGGCACAGGAAATGCCTGACAGATTTGCAGAGCCAGTGACCAGAGGCGCAGGCACAGGGAGAAGTGGAAATCCCAGCCGGCCCTGGAGGGGCAGGCAAGCCCCTCGGGAAGAAACTACAGTCAAGGGCAGAGACAACCACATGAAAGGGGACTTGCCCCTGGCCTTCCCTTTTTGAGCACACTGTGAGTCTGTTTGTTAAGTGCAACTGTCACGTGAGGGCTCCTGTGATTTGATTTCCTGATATCTGCATTAATTCACAGGCCTTTGAAAGCTGGGGCGTTGTGGGCACATGGTGGGGGAGCGCTGTGCTTTTCCTTTAGAAAGAGCAGGGCAAAGTCCACCTGCGTTCCTGAGGCATAGTGGTGGTCAGGGCTCCTCCCCTGGGGGGCTGTGCACCCCGGGCTGGGAGAAGCCTTGACGTCAGGTTTCCTGATTACTTTAAGACTCAGTTTCACAAAGACCCCAAGTGCTGGGAGCAGTTGACCTGCTGTGTCACCAAGGTCTGCACCTTCCATTCTACCAACTGCTGGATGAGATTGTCACATGGAGAGGCGCATACTTTCTTGACACAGTGTGACAACTGTTTCCATGACCTTCACATTGTATCGGGTGCTGTGGGCCCTGGGAGGAGGTCGATGTGGTGGGTTATGGGCAGATGCTGCAGGGCTTCACACGGGGGGCTCAAGCTTCCCTGGACTGGGGCACCTGCTGCGGACCCAGAACCAGGGCTCTTTGATACCGAGGGATGACTGCATTCTGTTTTCCAGACACGGAATAGGAGGCGCAGGGAGGCTGTGTCACCTGCCCAAGGTGCCCACCTGCCAGTGTGTGGCCACGTTTTTCTGCCCAGGAGGCCTTGGGTCTTGCAGGACTCTCCTTCAGCACTGGGCAGTGAGCAGAGGCTGCTCGGGATGGTTTCGGATCAGGCCCTGCGGACCAGGCTCCAGGCCCACCCACCTGCAGACCCCACAGTGGCTGGCTCAGAATCTCTGCGCATGTAGGTGAGTGAAGCTTTCCAGCAAAAGCAGTCTGTAAGGATTAGGAAAGGAGGCTGCTCCTTTCATGCTCTGACAACCGCATACTGTCCCAAGATCTCAAGTGATCAGGGGAACGTGGCACCAGTGAGGAGAAAGAGCACCAGAAACCGACCACGGGAAGCAGGGACCCACAGGACCGACCCACGGGAAGCGGGGACCCACAGACTTCTGGACAAAGATCTTAAAATGACCATCTTTAAGGAGCTAAGGGAACTGCAAAAGAGCAAGATGGAAAGGGAAATCAACTCAGGAAAACCAAACATGGGCTCAACAGGAAGTTCACAAAAAGATCCAGACAGCAAGAATGAGGCTGGCTGAGGAGCACAGGATGGGTTGGGCCATTAACAGCGCCCTTTATCAGCAGCCTCGATGGAACAGAAGAGCGAATCGGGGACCAGGAGACAGACCCTCTGAATTCACCCAGTTGGGGACAAGAGAAGGAGGAGGAAAGCAGCACAGAGAGAGACCTTGGGGCTCACGAGACCCCACCCAGCACAGGCTGTGTGCAGCGGGAGTCCCAGGAGCAGGGACAGGCAGGAGACCCCGAGTCTGGACAGGGGCATGGAGGGTGGACCTACGAGGCCTGAAGAGCCTGGATGCACGTTCAGTGACGTCCTCCAAGGACAGAGAGAGAGATCATGAACATGGCCAGAGCAGGCGACTCCTCATGACAGGGCAGACACGTAAATCCAACAGCAGGTTCCTGGCAGAGACCCTGAAGGTCCTGAAAGGAAGGACTGCCATCAAGAAAACAAATACATGAAAAAATGCTCACCATCTCTAGCAGTCAGAGAAATGCAAATCAAAACCACCCTAAGATACCATCTCACTCCAGTAAGATTGGCAGCCATTATGAAGTCAAACAACAACAAGTGCTGGCGAGGATGTGGAGAAAAGGGTACACATGTACATTGCTGGTGGGACTGCAAACTAGTGCGGCCAATTTGGAAAGCAATATGGAGATTCCTGGGAAAGCTAGGAATGGAACCACCATTTGACCCAATTATTGCCCTTCTTGGTCTATTCCCTGAAGACCTTAAAAGAGCGTACTACAGGGATACTGCCACATCGATGTTCACAGCAGCACAATTCACAATAGCTAGACTGTGGAACCAACCCAGATGCCCTTCAATGGATGAATGGATTAAAAAAATGTGGCATTTATACACTATGGAGTATTACGCAGCACTAAAAAATGACAAAATCATGGAATTTGCAGGGAAATGGATGGCACTAGAGCAGATTATGCTTAGTGAAGCTAGCCAATCCCTAAAAAACAAATACCAAATGTCTTCTTTGATATAATGAGAGCAACTAAGAATAGAGCAGGGAGGAAGAGCAGGAAGAAAAGATTGACATTAAACAGAGGCACGAGATGGGAGGGAAAGGGAGAGAAAAGGGAAATTGCATGGAAATGGAAAGAGACCCTCATTGTTATAAAAAACTACATAAAAGAGGTTGTGAGGGGAATTGGAAGAAAAAATAAGGAGAGAAATGAATTACAGTAGATGGGATAGAAAGAGAAGATGGGGGGGAGGGGGGATAGTAGGGGATAGGAAAGGTAGCAGAATACATCAGTCACTAGTATGCCATTATGTAAAAATGTGAATGTGTAACCAATGTGATTCTGCAATCTGTATTTGGGGTAAAAATGGGAGTTCATAACTCACTTGAAACTAATGTTTGAAATATGATATGTCAAGAGCTTTGTAAGGTTTTGAACAACCAATAAAAAAAAAGATTTCAAAAAAGAACAGAGGCAAGAATCAAAAAAAAAAAAAAAGATGCTTGTGAAAAAAAAAAAAAAAAAGAAAACTGTGACTGGCTGAGGGGCTGCTCAGAAATGGAGACATCGAGACTTCCCCAGCCAAAGTCCCAGGGAGTCCATTACCACGAGGCCAGCCTTGCCAGAAGTGCTCAGGGACACTCTTCAGGTTGAGATGAAAGGACACGGGTGACGAGCAGACCTAAGATGGCTTGGAATGCAGCACCCAGCAGGCCCCGCTGACCAGCTGCTTCCTTCCATGTTCCAGTCTCCTGTGGTCAACAACAGCATGAAAATATGAGATGGAAAGTTCCAGGAGGAGAGAAGTAGGAAACTTAAATCGCAGGGCACGCGGGGTAGCTAACGACATCTTGCCCCATCCTGCTCCGGCTGTGATTGTCCCTCTGTACGCATTTCATGCCGTTCTTGCAGCCTGCCCACTGGTCACCTCAGGCCATCGCCATTACTCATCAAGGGTCCAGGTGTGGCGCTGCCTGTCTTCAGGTAACCCTGCTTTGACTCAATAGTGGCCCCCAAGACAAGGCAAGTGAGGCCGGCAATTCAGCTACGCCAAAAGGGCACCCTGACGGGCTCTCTTGAAGAGCAGAGGGGACATCAGTAAGGATAGACGAAGCCCTGTGCGGAGTCCCCAGATCCACAGCGAGGACCCATCTCCTGCGGTGGAAGCAGGAGGAGGCAGAGAGACTCGCGCTACTTTTACTCTTGCACCTCACACTGCAGAGGTGTGGCCGAAGCATGTGGTCAGGGTCCAGCCATTTGCTTTACCTCGTCTCACAAGTGGACACCGTGTCATCTCAGGCCGTCCCAAGAGGACGGTGAGCACAGTACAGTAAGATGTCAGGGTGACAGAGACACAGGGGAGAGGTGGACGGGCCGCACACAGCCCTCACTGCAGGATACTGTTCAGAAGGCTCTACTTTATCTTTACTTATTGTTAACCTCTCACTTGCCTATTTATGAGCTAAATTTTTTTGCAAGGCATATGCATAGAGGAAACCAGTTCTGACCGTGGTTTCAAACATCCGCGGAGAGTTTAGAACAGGTCCTCCATGGGTCAGATTGAGGGTGACGGTTCTGTAACAGTCTTACACAAACCACCGTCAACGCCACTAGGAAGGCTCAGAGGCAAACTATTAAAATGACCTACAGTTGTAAGGATTTCTTAATTGCTATGCAGTATATAAACATGTAAAGTGTGACACCGATGGCGTAAAGTGTATGTGAGTAAGAAGTAAAAATGTACAGGTTTTGTATGTGACTGTTGCTAGGTTGTTATAAGCTTGGACTGTTATAGCTATGGTGTGTTTTATAGAGTCTCACGGTAACTACAAAGATAAATCTCTATGGGTACATAAAAGATAAAAAAGGAATCAGAGCTACCACTATCCACCGCCCCCCCCCAAAAAAAAACAAAACCAGCAAAAGAGGGGAAAAAAGGAACATAGAAACTATGGAAGAATTTTAAAGGTTAACAAAGTGGTAACAGGAAGTAATTACCACTGGGCACCTGAAGTGTAAAGTAAATCCTCCAACAAGACAGGGAGTGGCCAGGTGGGTTTCAGGACAAGATCCAAGAGCCTGCTGAACGCAAGAGGCTCCCTGAGCTTTAGCTTGGGTCTCGGGCCGGCACAGTGGCCACCACCTACAGATGCAGGGTGTTTCTGCCTCCAAGCCTGGGCCTTTCTTCCTCTCTCTCTCTCTCTCTCCTGCTTCCCTGGTGTGGAGTGTCCTGGTCCCCCAGGGGACGGGCACCGCCCTCCTGCGTTAGGTCATCTTTTCCAGCTTGCTGTGTGTATTTTTCTTGTGACACTGTAACTATTTTAGCTCTCTGTAGGTTTCCCTGAGGGCAGCAATGGTGACTTCTCAGCCTCTAGAGGCTGTAGTGCCTTGTAGGGATCAGGCCTAGGTGGACGCTAAATTGGGTTGCATTTCTGGTAAGTGACGATTCATCTGAGAGCCACGTTTCCTTGGTCACGTGAGACAGGCTTGGCCTGTTGCTCCAGGATGCACAGCCACACCGACTAGCCAACCAGACCCTGCCTGCTGGGGAGACTGACACGGGGGTCAGAGGCCTGGAGAGAGAGGCCCACCAGCCCAGACGTGGAGGCAGACGGGCTCACAGGGGTCCACTTAGCCAGTGGCCAGCTCAGGCAAGGTCTGCCTGCCTCCTGAGACAGCATTGCTGGGCTGGCCAGGGGCCTCGGGGACTCTCTCTCCACATGACCTGAACCGTAAGCATAGATAGCTGCTTTGCGGCACCTTCAGGACCTGGTGTGGGTGCTCAGTTGGGAGATCTGCAAAGCCTGCTGTCCGGGATGCCCTGGATGTAAGGCCCTGTCCCCAAAGTACCTGGGAGGGAGGTACCAGGACCCGGGAGGAGCGTTGGCTTTGGCGCCCTAAGGTGGGGCTGCACGTCAGGGGCTGGTGTGTGGGAGCCCAGGATCTCCACATTCGTTGCGTCTTATCCCTTCTAACTGTGACACAAGGCAGGTGTCCATGGCCACCAAGACACCAGAGCTACTGCCCTGGCGAGGTGCCCGTCCAAGATACCACCATTGTCCTGGGCACCCGGTGGGACCCACGCTAGTGGGCAGCTGTGTGCACTCCCCACGCTGACTGCCTTTCATTTCTTTTTCCATTCTCAACATTTCAACCTGAGAGTTTGGGGGCATTAGAGAACCTGCTCTGTCCTCTAGGGTCTCAGGGCGACATGGATGTTGAAGACGGTGACCCAGGAGGTTGGTGGCGGTGTTGAGGACAAGGTGGGCCTTGCAGCAGGCTGGCCTTCCTGATGCCACGTTTCCGCCCTCTACTCTGGTCCCATTTCCTCAGGACGTCCTTCAGTGGTCCCAGGGTCAGCTGGGTCAGTAAGTGGCCACGTGCTAACACAGAGGCCACCAGAACCCCAGGACCCTCCGCTCCTTCGAGGAATCTTTGTGCTTCTGAGTCTTATTTTTAGAAGTGTTGTGGGGCCGGAGCATCAACGAATGTGCATTTCAATCTGCAGCTCAGGGTCAGTGGCTACCTGGCAGATGGCCTGTGGGGATCGTGTGCATTGAACATGCTGGAATCCTCCTTGTAGCACTTGCTACTGGGGCGGTGGTGAGGAGGGGCCTCACGTGCTGGTGTGACAAGCCTGCAGTTTCCTGGTTCATGAGAGAGAAATGTACTTTCATGTTTCTGCAGCCACATCCTGCTGTCTGGCCTCCTGGCTGTCTCCTCTCTGTGACTGGAGAGGAGAGGCTGGACGTGACCCTGACTCAGCTGCTGGGTGAAGTGGGTGCGTCCCCAAGTCCTCCCTACTCAAGAGGCACGCGATGTCGCCATAGGCCGTGGGATCTGGTAAACGGCCCTCCTGTACTTTCTTCCCATTTGTGGACTTCAAAGGATCCGAAAATCAGGATTTCATGCCTCACTCTTATTTCTTGGTTGCTAAATGCTGTGGCCACTTGTCCGCTCTCAAATCCCCAGGGCTCGAGACTGGGTTTAGAATCAAACTGCTTCCTCAGAACCCGCTTTCTCTTTGTGCCCACGGATTGGACAGTGACCTTCCTCACTTCATGGGATCCGAGATGCGGGGAGCACTGCAGGTGTGGACTCCACTGCAGGGGGCCACACGCATTGCTGCTGGTGCCCACACAGGCAGGGCACAGGAGCTCATCAAAAAGGCAGTAGCGGTGTGTCTGGCATTTCCATTTGATGAACTTCCAGTGTGTGTCCGACAGAGCTGGGCAGTCCTGTGTTCTTCCAAGGTCCTGGCTGCTCCACGGCCGTCAGTCACTGGGCACAGTCTAGTGGACCAAGTGTCCATCTGGCACATGAGGCAAGCTGATGGGGGCCCTGGACCTCAGATCTTTGTTTGGGAACAGGTGAGAAGGAGGCTGGTGTCCACGCTGCCCACGGTGGACACGGATTTGACTGTGGTTGTCAGTGTTTGTAAGGTGACTGCTGATGGGCAGAGCTTCGCCTCTGCCATCCCTCTCACCCTCTGATCCCTGGAGACCAACTGTACTCTTACTTTTCCCTTCTACAGGCGAAGCAGCCACAGCACTGGAGAGGTTGAGCCTGTTTCTCATAGTAAGAGAGCGAGTCGGGGCAGGCTCCAGCCCCATGTGCAGACTCGAGGTCCTGGCTTTCCCCAGGCACAGTCCCCTGTGGCCCAGGAATGTCTAGGCTGAACCCCGGGGCTGTTCAGAGTCAGAGGTCATTGGTCTTCCCAGTTACTCTTGCTTGGGTACTGCCTTGTCTCGGACTCCCTCCTGCTCCTTACCCTGTGTGTCCCTCTTCCTCATCACGTTTCTCATTACCTGGTGCTCCTGAAAAGGGACTTTGGGGATTATGATCCTCTCCATTTTGTCACCTCTCTACTCTCCAAAGAACATTAAACAGATTAGCAGTTTTTTTGGGGAAAAAAAAATCTCACAAAGTGATCAAGGCTCCATCTTGAAGCACATATAGAACATCTTCAGCCTTGCAGGTCTCGGGTGTCTTTCCATCCACCATGCATCCGACCCAAGCATGAACATGCTCAAAATCCACCTATGCCCTCACACAAACACGCACGCACGCTCACAACATCCACCAGGCATCCAATCCAAGCATGAACGCACTCAAGATCCACCTATGCCCTCACACAAACATACATGCATACACACACCATCCACGCACGCATGCTATCAAGATCCACCTATGCATCAACACAAACACCCATGTGCACCAACCACGCAAGCCTGAATGCACCGTGCAATCCTGACTGCACATCTACAATGGGCCAGGCCCTCCAAGGCATCAAGCAGGACCTACAGGACCTTCCTTTGAGGACCTCTCCTTATTGGAGGACACCGAGGAGTGAGTGGACACGCTCAATGTTGTGTGAGAAGTGCTCTGCTGGGGCCATGGGGCTGGTCCAGCCTGGACGACGCTTGCTGCTTGACCTTGAGCCCTTGCTCGGATCCCAGCTTCCCACCGAGTATTCTACCAAGGCTCACTTCCCACCAAGGGACATCACCGTCCTCATCACCTGCTGCCTCGGGTGCTGTTGTATTTCTGTGCTCCCGATCACCTCTGGCACATATGTCCTGTGCTCTGCTGGCTGGGGCAGGTGACACAGCCGGCTTGAGGTTTGGTGCTGGGACCAGGAGTACGGAGGAGCATGGAGGGCGAGGGTGGGGGTGCATGGGGTGTCTTGTCTGTCCTCTGGACTGGGATGGCTCTTGGGGAGGAAGCTAAGGGAGATCTGTGGGACGGGGCGGTGGTTCTCCCCATTTCTGTTAGATGCCACACTCCTCGGCACAGTAAGGGCTGGTGTCTGAAGCCACGGGAGACACACCTGGACCAGGAGGGGTGTGAGCAGCTCCCAGATGAGTGCTTCAAGGTTATGGGTGGGCATGCTTGGGAGCCCCAGGGGACAGAGGCTCTGGGATGCAGCCGCGGGTCTGGCTGTGGGCAGGAGGTTTCCTCAGGTGCTTCCAGGGTCTTCGGGGGCACACAGAGGGGGGCCGAGGCCAGGCGGTCTGCTGTGCGCCCCGTGTGCTCCTGTGTGTCCGCCGCATTGGGGGCTGTGCTCTGGGCCCATCCTTTGTGGGCCAGCCCCATGCTGCCCAGGCACATGGGGCTCAGAGATGGTATATCCGGGGATTGCTCTCTGCTCGCAGAAATGCTGTGGGATGTGAGCTCGGAACTTGGCTTTGCCCTTGTCCTGTGCTTGTGGCCACCACACTCTTGCTCACAGGCGCGCTCCCGCTGAAGCCCCCCTTCCCTCCCCACCCCCCAACATTCCAGCTCCCGCCACCACGAGGGCCCAGTGGAAAGTGGGCTCCCGACCCTCCTCTCCACTGGCCTCCTCTCGTCGAGGTCCAGAGAAAGCTGGCCTGGCTTCTCTGAGGGCACTTTTCACTTTCCCACCTTTGGATGAAGTCATTTCCTGTGGGACCCTCTGGCTTTAGCCTATAGCTGCAGGGACCAGGGGGGGTTTGCCCAGTGTCCAGCACCCTACCCCGCTCAGGAAGGGGCCACCTTCCCGAGCTCTCCAAGCTAGGACTCCCTCCCTAGGCCGAGTTTGCAGCCCAGCTGCCTGGGGGGGGGGTGTTCCTGCCCACCTGGAGCCCTCCCTGGAGGTCACGTGCCTCCTGGCACAAACACCTCTGAAGCTACACTTGAAGTCATTTGAAGTCTTTCAGCTGGTTAAGGCAGACTCAGCCCTTTCTGACCTTATCTGTAGGCACTTCCTTGTAAAAGAACAAACCCAATATTTTGAGTGACATCATGCTTGACCAGAGCCACAAAGGAAAACCCAGGAAACAGCAGGCTCAGTGCTCTGCCTCAGAACCACTGAGTGTGTAAAACAAACAACCCACCAAGGTAAACACAGCGCCAGGCTGGTCGTGCGGTTCCTGTCCTCGAGGCTGGAGGTGCTCTCTGCCACGCTGTCTGCTGCTTGCTCAGTCTCCCCCAGAAGACTCGGGGGTTTCTCCAGCCGACCCAGGCACCATTAGCAATTGGGCGCATGATCCTGCAGCTCCTCCCAGCTCGCCCAGGTGCTCCGAGCCAAGAGGAAATCATCCTGCCAATCTTCCCAGGAGATTCCCTGGCACAACAGCTCCCAAATTCCACTAGATCCATTGATGGAAATCTCCCTGCACCCAGGATTGCTGCAGCCCAGGCTGCCCCCACTGAGAATTGCACTCTATGTGGTTAAAATGCCAAAATCCCTGCAGAGCTGTGTGGTTGGGCTTTTTGATTCTCAGAACAATCTTTGAGGCAGCTGGGGAAAGTGCCAAATGCAGTATAATTAGAGTTAAAGAACTCAGCATGGAGATTCCCCAGAAAACTTGGAATGGCTCCACCATTTGACCCAGTCATCCCACTCCTCAGCATATACCGAAAGGACTTAAACCAGCATGCCACAGTGATGCAGCTACACCAATGTTTATAGCAGCTCAATTTACAATAGCTAAGCTACGTTGGATGTCACTTTCCTGGGCTCATGTATGAATACAGGACCAGTGTAACTCCACATCATGTACAACTGCAAGAATGGGAAGTTATATTCCATGTCTGAATGATATCTAAAATGCACTCTAATGGCATGTGTACCTAAAAAGAACAAATTAAAAAATAATCAGAGTTCTTTGGTGGCAAGCAACAGAAACTGATTTGGGCTAACTTGGACAAAGAGTGGATTTACTGGGGGATACAGAGGGCTCCTCGGATGAGCTGAAGAATCAGGATGAGATGAATTTTCTCACCGTGTCCGTCCTTGGGACCCATCACCAGAGTCCATGATTTGGGAGAACTCTCTGAGGCCTGGTGTGGGTGGGTACCCCGGCCCTGGCAGTACAGGGTCTCCAATGACAGAGGCTGCCAAGGTGGTAAGCGGGGAGGGTGCATGGGCCAGAAGCCGAGGGAGGACATCCCCCAAGGTGGATCTGACATGTTCTCACCAGAGGAGGGTCGTGGAGGTTGTGAGTCAGAAACAATGGGTACCATCTTCCCATTTGCAGCTAAGGACACTGGGATGCCCAGAAGTCCAGTGATGGGCCTGGAGAGCCACACAGTTCAGGACAAGTCAGAGTGCATGGGGGACACCCTGCTGTGCAGAGATGAAGACCCTCTGGATTTCGGCTCGGTGCTCACCCAAGGTTACACTGGGCTCCTTTGTGATCCCAGGATGACAACTCAACCAAGCAACAGGGATCCAACAAGCCGCACCCCGGCCGCCTGTCCCCTTCCACTCACTGTGGAAACCACGGGAGCAGCAAGACGCTCCGGACACACCTGCTGCCCGCTTGACACTCCCTCTCCTTTCCACTCGTGTTCAGCACTCGGTCCTCGTCACAGGGCTCCATCTCTGGTCCCTGCGCCCTCCCCACTCCTCTGCAAGGCTCCTGGGCTGGCACCTTCTGCTGGCTTTGGTTTTTGTGGTGCAAAGAGCCAACCACCAACAGAAGGCCGAGTGGTTTGGGGCCAGTGGGTCCTTGTAAGTTATCCCAGAGGGAATTCTGTGTCGTGGGAGGACGTAGCCGTCCATGGACTCTTTGATGACAGTGCAGTCCAGCTGAGGCTTCTCCCAGGTCTCCCTTTGGTTAGTGGCCTGGGGTGGGCAGCAGCAGACGGATGTGGGGAGACCCAGGCCTTCCATCACGTGGTCAAGCAGCCGTGAGCCCAGAGCGCCCGTCTGCCCTTCCCGATCCCAACAGCACTGAAGAGGTCAAAGCCAATGTGGCTCCCAGCAGGTGGCTGCAGGCTGAGTGTCAGGGGCTTGGCCCCACGATCCCCCCATGGAGGCCCAGATCCAGGGGTAAAGTGGCACAGTACTGCACATGACCAGTGTGTCCCCTCCACAGATTCAGTCTCCCCTAGGTCACTTAGGAGGCCAACTACAGTGTAAATGCCACGCAAGTCGTGTATTTTTAAGGGAATAAGGACAGGAAAGATGTTCCCACATGTTCAGTAGGGATGCAGTTTTCCCCCAAACACCTGTGACTTGTGGCGGGGGTCCAGGGACGAGGACCTGAGGGCATGAGGGCCGGCTGCACAGCTCTGAAGGAAAAGACGTCAGGGCTCTGGTCCCGAGGGCACCAGGGTGCACCGGCAGCGGCACGGACACTTTCCTTGTGTTCTGCTGGCCCTGCCTGTGGCCAGGCTGAGCGCCTTGGGTCTGAGCGGAGCCGGGTGGAATTTAGGCCTCACCTGGCACCTCTGGCTCCCACGGGCCTGGGTCAGGTCCCTGCCCCCGTGGTTGGCTCTCCAGCGGTGACAGGGCCCTGGCAGCTGGCATCCAGAGCTGTGGACTCCAAGGGGCGTCCTGGTGCCTGCTCGCTTTCTGTCCCATGTGGGGGAGTGGCCCTGGTGGGACAGGCTCTCCCAGTTCCTGGCCTGGACTTCAGACAAAAGGCTTTGGGACTCTGCCCAGGGCATGCGGAGAGATCATTCTGATTCATGGACAATCCGACGTTTTTAGAGCCCGAGGCTGCATTTACGGCCCAGTTCTTAGAAAGAAGCTTGGGGACCTTTGCCCTCAGGAAGGCGGAGGACCCTGGACACTGGAAGGGCGCTCTGCTCGGGTGTGATGTGGTCCGAGTGTCCCTGAAGTGTCCCTTGTGGAAATTCACCCTGTGATATATTAGCAGGGTGGACGCTTCAGCCACCTCTGGCTCAGAGCTGGTCAGGTGAGAGGAGTCGGTGGGGTGCAGCCAACACCGTCCTGTTGCCGGCGACCTCTGAGAGGGAGGGAGACATGGGGTGATGCAAGTGACCTGAGACTTCCATTCTGCCTTTGCCAGAGTTTGGATGTGGTTTTTGCCCCCAAACTCACGTTGGAATTTACTTGTCAAAGTGATGGTGCTGGATGGTGGGAGCATGGAGAGGTGACAGGGCCCCGGGCTCCGCCCTCCTGAGGGGATCTGAGCCAGGGCTGTGAGAGTGGGTCAGTTGTCAGGAGAGTGGGTGGCCATATAGTGAGCTGACCCCTTTGTCCCCTCCCTCTCTCTGCATGCCTCTGCTGCTGTCCCTCTTCTCTGCCTGGTGTGGAGTGGCACGAGGAGGCCAGCACCAGAACAGCTGAGCAGCTACTGGCACCATGCTCTCTGACGTCCAGAACCGTGAGCCAAAATAAATTTCTTTTCTTCATAAATTACTCAGTGTCATGTATTTTGTTATAGTACCAGAAAACAGACCAAGATTTCCTTTCTCCAGAGCTCTGTCTTGCTGGCTGTTTCCTCCTCTAGGACCTGCAGACATCCGACTGATCGTGTTCAGCACTGAGCTGTGCTTCTGCGCCTGTATTTTCCACGCTCTCAAACCGCACGTTCTGACTGACATGCTCCACGTGCTCTGTTTTCTGCCTGGAATCCCCTGGGTGCTGCAGGTGCAGAGAGGCAAACTCTCTTCTGACTGCCACTCGCTGTTCTTGAGCCACGAAAATGCTGTATGCTCAGCATGGGGAGGTGGAGCAGCAGTGGCTGCCGGCCCTGGGGGCAGGAAGAAGAAACAGAACTGGCAGAGGTGACAGGAAGCAAAGGGCCACACGTGGTGCACTGTCCAGGGAAGAGCTGTAGGAAACAGGCTGGTCTCCGAGGCTGGGCAGTCAGGTCCTCCCACCATTGCCTGGTGGTCACCTGCCCAGCTGTCCTCCCTGTCTGACCTCCCAGAAGCACTGAAGCTCTGACTTCCGGGAGGTCCCTCCAAGCCATCCCTCCCCAAGCCTGGGCCAACACTGGGGGGGAAGTCAACAGCGTGACAGAAAGCCTAAAAGCTTTGTCAATAATCGTGCATTAAAGCCACCCACAGAACGCATGCTCCACAAGTGTTTGCAGTGCTAACAGAGACAGGATGTGACTGATGGTAAAATAAATCCCGAACATGGAAAACCACCGAACAAGTGATTCATCTAAAAATATTTCAGATGACTTAAACATTTACAATTCATTTTGGACGTCTGGATGGGTAAATACCCAAAGGTAGGCAAATACACCTTAAGCCCGTTTCAGGGTGGAATGGCTGAGGTGGAAAGCGAAGACCCTCTGTTGGTAAAATCATGACAATCATAGGACAAATGTGCAGTCCGGCAGCCAGAGTGAGGGCAGGTGCTGGGGACGGATTTCAGGACCGATGGTCGTGTTCACACGTGCTGGGCAAACAGTATTTTATAGAGTGTGTCCTTATAAACATGCGCGAAGGCTCGTCGGGGCTGCAGAGTTGTCTCAGTAGCATCACTGGGTTCTGGGACAAGTGTCCCGAGCACTGTGGTGGGTGAAGCAGACACTCAAGTGGCCTTTGTCCACAGAGGATGAGTTGACTCAGATTCCTGTGCTGCCAGTGACCACATGCACGAAAATGTGTCATTTGGAGGTTAACCGTGCTCACCAGTGGTCCTTTCCTAGCCCCGATCCTCTTTCCAATCGGAAGCGCTCAGTGTGGGTGAGTGAGAAGCACCATTGGCCCAGCGTGTTCTGCATAAGTCGCTCACGTCTTCTAAGCACATGTGACACGATTATGCAGGAAGATCTTTTAAATTTTTAATTGACCCACAGCAGTTTATGTGTTTATGTGCTATGCTGGATAGTTAGCATGTCCATGACCTCAAACACTCATTTATTAGGTTGGGAGCTGACTGTGTGCGAAAGTGGTTAGAGGAGTACGAGCTTAGTGTTCGACAGTGCAGTAGAGACACTGTGATTTACAGTAATTTATTGTGTGTTTCAAAATATCGGGAAGAGAAGATTTTGAGGATTCTCAACACGGTTCTATTTTACCAAGAGTCTCTAGGAATCCTGTGGGTGGCCAGCGTTGGGGAGGGAGCGTGTGAGGCGAGGAAGGAGGTGGGTCAGGTGAGTGGGGGAACTGCAGGAGGGACTGCATGGCCTGGCCCTCCCAGAGCAGGGAAACGGAGGGGACACCTGCGTTGGCTGAGTGCAGGGGACCCAGCGCTCTCCTGGTCAGACGTATGAAGGCTCTTCACGGGGAGAGCTTTTCTTGTCCTCATCGCCGTGTGGATGAGAAAACAGCTGGGAGAAGTGAATAATTTTTGCTATCCTCGCAAAACGGTGAAGGGGCCAAGCGGATCCCTGTGTGTGACCTGCGGTGCCAGAACTAGAAGAGGCGTTTTCATCAGGACGCTGGGAAGGATCTCCACTCTACTCTGCACAGGAAGTTACTTTCAGGCTGCTCAGCCAGTGTCCTCCGCACAGTGGGTATGGCTTCACCTTCAGTGTTTCCTTTTAGGATGGAGGCTCATCCATGAGAGAGGGCCTGTCCCCTGTTATTTTATTGTTCTTGCGCTGTCTGGAACCATCAGCAAGTTGCCTTCATTCATTTGTTCTGCAAATAAGCCTTGAGTGTTCACTGTGCACTGAGGCTGGAGTCCAGGGTGAGCAGCGCCCGCTCTAGATCACCCTCATGAAGAGCTTCGAGATGCGCTGTTAGGGCGACCAAGCCACTAAATCACCAATGACCTTTCATTGATTTGAATGTAAAGATCCACATGGGTCCAGGGTACCATAGTGGACTCCCTCAGAGCTGGGCTAATCTTAGGTTATATTTTGTAAAAGAAAAGAAAATGTTATGTACACCGGAGGCCGTGTATTATTATTAAAAGTTTAGTAACATTGAACATTGCATAGGAACAAGTGATGGAGATCAACGCTATTCCTATGGAACGGGCCCCCAGCTGTTCCCAGGTGGCGGAGTCTGCAGGATGGCAGGTCCTGGTAGGTTCTAGGGGACTGGGGGGCAAGACTGAGGCGCATGCCCAGGGTGTAGATCATATCGCCCATGGGGCAGGAAGGGTCTGCTTCTCCAAATTAACTTTCTGATGGCTTTCCAGTGACAAAAAATATTGCAGGCAATTGCAGGAACTCAGGACTGAATTTTGTCCTCAGTGGTAACTGCTTCTTAAATTCTAGGGCCTGGACTCAACCATTTATTTGCCCCTTTGGCTGATTTTGACAGAACAGGGGGAAAGGCCGGCAGCTCCTAGGCACTGAGTGAGAGATTCTGGGTCTTGTAGCCCTATTGACCAGCTCCTTGCAAGAATCCTGCAGAAATCTAGACATCGATGAGAGATCTCAGGGATGAGACTGAATGTCCCAGGCCCTTTACATGGGACAAGTCTCACCCACGGTCCACAGAAAGCAAGGCCAAGTCTAGCCAAGACATATCGACTGCTAAAGAAATCTGAAGCGATGGCAGGTGTCGGCGCTTAGAAAACGATTTCCTCCACTGAGTGAAGTAGATAGGCCTCTGTCATAAAGCCTTTAATTGCCTGTTAAATATTTGACTACACTAAGTAGTTTTCCTTCAGGGAAAGCACTCCTACATCACAGCAAACGGGAGGTCTGTAAGATCCGCCAAAGCCCCTGTGCGTGTATACGCAGCGGCGAGTGGTCAGCGAGCAGACCATTTTCCCCACTGCTAGGCATTACGCTTAGTGTTTATTTCTAAAAATCATGCCACTTTTACGAGGAATCTCAGGAGCCAAACCCATAGAAACAGCAGGCAGAGGGGAGGCTGCCGGGCCCATGGGGCGGGAGGGTGAGTTGCAGAAAGGGACAGAGTCTGACTTCTGAGGAAGGAGAAGCCGTGGAGCCGGGCACTGTGGGCAGACCCTACACAGTGACCTCGCTGCACCCCCACGGCAGGCAGCTCAAGGGGGTGGGCGGAGGGCTCAAGGCCACCCAGGCTGCCTTGCTGCTCAGCTCCTGGAGCCCCTGAGGGGGGTTTGACTGTCCCTTGCTGTGGTCCCCCTGCCCCCCACTCATTAACCCTGTGGTCTTTTGCAGCCAGGTCTGTCCCCCTCAGATCTGATCTCGCTCCGCTCACTCTCTAGGTTCAGCGTCCCCTTCTCCCCTTGGCCTGGGAGGTCCCAGCGTCCTCCTCCCTCTGGGTTCCAGCCTCTCAGCAAGAACAGTGACTCTGCTGATGGTCCATGTGACCCTGTGGGATGTGGTCCACCTTGCCCTGGGCTCCCGTCTCAGCTTCCTCATGCAGAGCTGTGGCCCTGACCCCTTCCTGGGCCTTCTCCGTTGGCCTGGCCGTCCTGCTGTCCATCATCAGCGCAGGCACTTGGCTGAAATCTGTCTTGATCTCTTTCTCTTTTTCACTGATGTTCTTATCCGTTTTCTAATCTTGACCTGCCTCCAACATCTCCTTTATGTCGTCTTCCAATGTAACTTTATAAACTTCAAATGGCGTCCATAGAACAAAGCCGGAATCAGCCTTGATCCGGATGTCAGAGGGCAGGATGCCCAACCTCTGCCCTGGGCTCACAGTTGATGCCAAATTAGAGCCCCAGGTGCCCCTGGACATTCATGTGGGACACCCTGACCTCATGTCTCATTTCTGCGCCCGCTTGGTCTCCCCCTCACTTGACCTGCTTGCTGGGAGGGTGGTGTCTATGAGCGGCGTCTGCACGGAGGGGTGACAGGTGAATGGGCTGAGTGGACGAGGAAGGAGGGGAGAAAAGTGGGTCCCCCCCAGGGCTGTAGCTGGATCTCACACAGGAGGGGACACCTGTGCAGGGCATCTTCTGCCCCTCAGTTCCCACTGGGTGCCCCCGTGGGTCACTGACCCTTATCTGGAGCCATTTTCAAGGGATCAAGTCTTCTATTCCACTGGTGGAAAAGACTGTGGACATGATTGTAGAAAGTACAAACAGAGGGCGACCCTGCAGTCCATCATTATGGTTGTAACTTGTGTCACCACAAATGTAAGATCCAATCGACTGAGGTGTGAACACACCTTGTGAGGTGCACAGGGTGGTCGGCAGGGTCAGATGGAAGGAGGGGGCTGTAGGGAATGAAAGGCCCTGGTGAGGAGGGGCCCGGGGTTTTCTGATCCTGTGTCGGACAGTTTGGGCACAGGTGGCCACAGGCAAAGGGACCTGAGCCAGGACGCTTTAGGGCAGGTGGTTTGTGTCAGGAGAGGCCCAGGCCGTGGCCTTCCCAGCATGGGGACGTGGCCTAGCAGAGGTCTTGAATTTGAAGGGCAAAAAGGATGGGCTTTAATTCCAGGTTCCAATGCATAGAACGACGTCATCTTTGTCCCTTTGACGCTGGCACTTGAAGGTCTGTTGCCATGGTGCGTGAACACTGAGCGGACCGCGTGCCTCACAGTGTGGCCGAGTTCCTCCGGGCTGCCCCATGATGCTTAGCCTTTGTATGTGAAAGAAGTGAGCACTCGTGGTGCGGATTCACAGTGTTATTACTGGTGTTTCGAGGGTGGTGGCGCTGGTGTTAGAATAGGGGCCAGAAGGTTTTCATCTCCAAAACCCCTGCTTTTCTTTACACCATGGTCCTCAAATGCTGGCTGCATGAGGGTCACCTGAGAGCCCGCCTGAAAGACTCCAATTCAGTGCTTTGGAAGCCACTGTCTGAGCCTTTCTGATAAGCCCCCCGTGATGCTCACATGGCTGGTCTGGGGGCCACACTTAGACACCCACTGCCCTGGACCAGTGTTCTAAGTCCTGTGTGCACCTGGGAGGCACCTGGAGGGCTGGGAAAACAGATTTTAGGGGACACTCCTGCAGAGTCTGATGTCACTGGCCCAGGGCGGGGCACGGACAGCAGGGTCTGAACGCTCTTTGGGTCATGCCGATCGATGCACCCAGGGTCAGGTCTCCTAGTTTCTACCTTGGGTCTCCCAGGATGTGAAGTGGGTGTTGAACCCTTGGAAACAAATGCAGGGATGATCTCCTATCCACAAGGCCACAGACTCAACCTGTTGGATGGTAGGGGCATGCCCAGGAAAGGCCGAGGGAGGTGGAGGCCACAGTGGACAGAGAGCATGTCTGGGAGACACTGGGCCTGAGTGAGTGCTCGCCTCTCACTCTGAGAAGTGTCTTGGCGGGATCAGACGAGGTGCAGCCCCCAGGGCTAGTTGGGGCCCTTCTCTGGACTGCTGGCAGGAGCACAGGGGCCATCCAGCCCCCGGGGCTAGCTGGGGCCCTTCCTGTGGACTGCTGGCAGGAGCACAGGGGCCGTCTGCTGAGCCGCTGTTCTCCCGCAGGGAGTTTGAAGCTGCTGTCTTCCCTTCTACTCAGAAAATGCTGGTGGGATCCAGCCACGGAAAGCAGCCATGGGAAGGGTCTTGGTGGGATGCCTGGCAGGGCGGGCAGGGTCACCAGACCCAGAGACAAAAGCAAACCCCAAGAGTCAGCCAAACAACACACACAGACCCCCACCAACAGACACCCAGTTAAATTTGAATTTTCAGGTGAAAATTTCAACAAAAGTCTATACCGTGCAACATCTGAGGTTGTACTTACATTATTCATAGGAGCCCGGAACTCACGTGCCTTGTTCCAACCCAGGAGGGCGTGGGGGTTTCACCTGGAGCCTATCTGAGCAGGACTTGACTTTCTTCAAGCGCAGCCCATGAAGCCAGGTTCTCACGCTGTCCCCTGAGGGGGCGGAAGAGCTGTTGTTCTCTCTGTCTCTCCTGCTCACCAGGAAATGGTGGAGGAGCTGGGCCCCAGGCCCAGGCTTGCTGAGGCAGGGAGCAGCCAGGACTCAGCTTTCTTCTGCTGACTTGCTCCTGCCTCTGGAGGTCAGGGGGAAGCACACCCAAGCACCGTCTCTGCTGAATGAGCAGGGCCTGAGCGCCACCTGATTACAGCTCCTGACAGGGAGTGTGAGTTGAGCTGACCACAGTGCTGGGGGACAGCCGGAGGGAAAGCTGCTCACCCCTGCCTGGGGGGGGGCACTCCAGGACCTCCAGAGCCTCCACTGCAGCCACCTAGAGCAGCAGAGGCCAGCAGACACCCACTCTGGGCCTGTGGGTAGGACCTGAAGGGCAGGATGGGGCCCCTGTCCGGAAGGAGGCACTGTTGAGGGCCCACGACCAGGTGGCCAGGACCCCTGAAAAGCAAAGGAGTATGGGGGCAGGGGGTGGCGCTCTGGGGAGAGGGGTGGGGGCCTGTTGGGGAGCTCGAAGGGCCCGTCCTGCCTGAAGGATGCAGGTGGTGGATGGCTTGCATGGAGGTGAGCAAAGGCTGCCATCAGGTTTGGTTGGGGTTAGCGAAGCCAAGGGCTATTTTCAAAGCTCAAGGACCAAACAAACAAATAAAAAACACACCGCCACCAACAACAAAAAAACCAAACAAATGAAAAGTCCACCAAGGCACAGTGTCCTTCCCGCTTGGCTCCGTTTGGACACTCGGCTCGTTCACCCATAGGACAGCTCCAAGACACCCAGCCGCATTTTGTTCCAGGGGCCAAGACCAAATATTGGGTTTAGTTGGAGCGAAAAACTACTCTTAGATGATGGTCGTTCCTGGCAGGAAGTGTGCAGTGCATGCTGCAGAAGGTGGACCCAGGCTGTTGGTGGTGGACGCACCCACAGAGGCCCTGGTGGCCGCGGCGCAGCCTTGCAGGTGCCCCGCAAAGGTGGGACAGGGCGCGTCCCCGATGCACACTACCTCGCGCACCTTCTCTTCCCTCCTCCTCCCAGAGTCGGGCCTCACACCCGGGCACGCCCAGCCTCTTATTCCTGAGCCTCCTCTCTTCTGACTCCATACTCTCTCCCCCGCTTCTGTCCCCTGCATCTGGAGGCAGTTAGACTGAAGCTGGAGGCTGGCTGCCCGACCTCTTCAGGGAGGCCCTTCATCCCTTAGGCGGGTCTGGAACCTGGTCACCCTCAGGGCAGGTGGCGATGGCAGATGGAGGATGGCAGTGAGGGGGCCGCTCTGTACAGCAAGCAGACCCCCTAGAGCCCGGAACTCACGTCCCTAGTACGGATTGTGATTGGCAGTTCCCCATGTCTCCTGTTGTTCCCCAGACAGAGCAAGGTGATGTCCTCGCCTCCATCCTCTACGGGTGCTGGGTGCTGGGTCATGGGGCCATTTAGGCACCTGGTTCCCACAGTGGTAAGGGTCCTCCCTGCCTGGGTGCCAGGAGGCGGGCACATCTGTGGGTCAGCAGATGGAAGCTGCATGATTGGAGAAGTTATCTGGAAGCGGGTTTGGACATGGCGTGTTCTGCAATGCGCACAGATGCAGGGTCTCTAACAGGATGGTTTCCCTCACCACGACTTCCCGAATAACTGAAGGAAATAATGCACTTTGTAGAAAATCGGAACATATAGATAGGCAAGGAAAGAACAAACAGTGAGTGGGCTCAGGACTCTGTGAGGGCCTGGGCCGTGGTGCACTGGGCTGCTCGGCCGCCTCTGTGCGCACCCGCTGGGTTCAGTTTGATTTTATAGAACTGAAGTCCTGCTGCACTTCTGTCTTGTAATCAAATTATTTTCTTTAGTGATATATGCTGAACATTCTTCCCATAGTGCAGGTATATTCTTCTGCACGTAATTCTGAGGTTGCATAATAGTCTACTGTCATCACATGGGTTTATTCGATGTCCCCAATTGTGGGACATTTCATTAGTTAATTAACTTAATTTTTTAAATTTTTGATGGTGCTGGGAATTGAACCTAGGGCCTCCTGCAGGCCGGGTAAGTGCTGAGCCACTGAACTACACCCCAGTCCTGTTGGTGTTTTATGTCTTGAGTGTCTAGAGTGGTAAATGATTATCCAGTAGAGGTATCTGCAGGGTCTTTCTTTTGAGGAACGTATTAGCCCAGCTTTCCATGGACTGTGTAATGAGCACTCGGTAGGATTGGTGTCGGGTTTTCATTCTCACACTAAATTCCTAACAATGCGGGAATTGTTAGGCCCTGTCCCTTGTTGGAAGCCTCCTCCCGGGGCCCGGGGAGGCCAGCTTTCTCTGTCTCCATGGTGTTCAGCTCCCTGGACTGTGTTCACCTGAGTGTGACCTACAAGCCTAAGGTATTAATTCCTGTTGTTCCCGACTCAGATTAATATCTGTTGCAAAATTAGTCAGGGAACAAAGATGTGCGCCTTGCCCGCCCAGCGCTTCCCAGCGGGAGGGTGCAGACGCTGGAGGAAGAGATGATGTTACGCCCCAGGGCTGGCCGCTGGGCAGCTGGGGGCACATGCCTTTGATAATCAGCATCAGTATCTCTTTCATGTCACTGAACACAAGAGAAGCCTGCATCAAAGAGACTGTTTCAGAAAAGGAATTGTTGATGGGGCTGCACAGGGTGGAACATGTGCGCTGGCCGGATTAGTGGGCAGGTCATTCCCCGGGCGTGGGGCAGGGGCCATGCATTCTCTGGCCTCCAGGCTCCTGCAGCTCAGCATTGTCTAGTGCCCTGTGCCTCCCTCCTGCTCCCGTCTGTGCTGGGCCACCCGAGGGTGGCCACGAGTTCCTTAGTCGGAGCTTTTGAACTGCAGTTCTATCGCCTCTCTGATTTTTTTTCCTTTTCCCTAAAACTGACTTTTTCTTAAGTTAATCTTGTAGTACATACTTGCCCTTCTTCTGAGACGCACAAAAGAACAGCTCCTTGTTCCCTTGCCTTCAGGAATTGGCCCCTGAGCTCCAAGTAGGGGAGGGCTTTGTCCCCGTCACAGTTTTCTTCCCTGGGGGCTGCTGGGGACCAGGGACCTGCTCAGGTCCCATTGTGAGAGTAAGAGACACGACCCCTCCACACGGTCTCCTCCTGGCCTGTCTGTGTTGCTAGCACTACTGAGTCACCCGTGAGTCTTTCTGTTCTTTTACGTGTTCAATTTTAACTACGTAAGGCAAAACAGTTGAAATCCAGGAGGAGATTCAACCATGCAGTCCTTTCAATTCCAGGTGGAACATTCCTGATCTGCAGTCCCAGCTGCACGAGGCTCAAACCCCCAAACACTCTGGAGCACCAGGAGGGCACTGCAAGTCAGTCCCACATCTGACCTCATGGGACAGGCCCCAGCGAAAGGGCAGGTGCACCCGAAATACAAGGTCACCTGCAGGCTGTTTAGACTTGGTCTCATCCTCAAGACAGCTCATTTTGGATATGCAAATATTCTAAAATCTGGAAAAATCAGAAATCTGAAGCCCCTCCGACCTCAAGCGTTTTGGATGAGGGCAACCTCTTTTCCACTGAAGGGGGTGGGGTGGGATTGGCATCCCTTGGAACTCCCAGTCGTTGTGGAGGAACAAGAAGAACTTTGCAACTAGCATTCAGGGTCGGGAGGTGAAAGGCTCCGAGTCCCTGGGAGACATCTGTGGGGTTTGCTTACCACCCCTTCTCTGCCTTGAGAGCTCTGCTTGGCCTCCTCTCTGCCAGTGCTCCTTGATTCTTTCACTTCTAATTAGACCTCGACGCCCAGGCAGGAACGCAGCCACCGAGGGGTCAGGAGGCACCTGAAGCCTTAGATGCCTGAGGCTCCTGGGCAGAGCTGGGTGCCGGGGGCTCCTGGACGGGGTCCACCTTCCCTGTCCCATCTGGGCAGAGGGAGATGTTACTCGGCATGAGTGGTGCCCACTGGTGAGTCCAGACTTACCCTTCTTTGTTGGATGGGAGGCTGGACCTTGTTCTACGATGTGGTGTTGGAGGGGACAGAACAGTCAGGGAGGGTGCCGAGAGCCTGCGTGTTCTCTCCGTTCCCTGGAATCCTGGGAAACAAGTGCCCGAATTACACCCCTTGGAACACTCTGGGCTTTGGTCAATATAAGGTGAGCACTTTGCTGACCAACCAGCCTAGCCAGGAGTCCCCCAAGCCACGTCCAAGTGCAACTCCAGGCTGGGCAGGACTCTGTCCACCTGACATCCAGCCTGGGCTAGACCACGTACGGGGGCTACCTCCAGGGTCCCCGCTGGCCCCCAGCTGCCCCTCTCGGGCTGCGGCTCCCTCTGGGCACTGGCTCTAGGAACCCAGGCCTCGTCACCTTGTGTCCTGTGCTTGGTGCCAGATGCGTTGTGTCACTGATGAGGGAAGGGACTTGGGCTCCCGGACCCCGCGGCTGGCACCCTCATCTCCCAGCTCTCCCGCGGCTGCTTCAGGTTCTTCTTCCTTCTCTTACATGGACGTCTTCTCAAGGGCCTGTCCCTGCCTCCTTCTCCCTCTCCTCCTTCTTCTGAAGCGTTCTCATGTTGATCCCAAGATCCTAACAATTCGAGTCTGGCCCCAGGCACCTGGGGAGATCCATGCTGGGCTGGCCAGAGCATTCTCAGAGCTCAGCGCTGCGCGTGGAAGACACCCGCTGAGTTCACCAACGCTGTGGGCTTTATCTGGGAGGGTGGTTTTGCCAAGAGGTGCCCACGAGTGGGGAGGACGTGTGGCTAGAGAATGCAGAAGCCCACCCCCCCCCCCAGCCCAGGCTGACGGCGACAGGTCTGCGGAAGCATGTGGGGCAGGTGGCCTTTGGGTAAAGACTTGTTTTCAAGTTGGCTGTGAGGTGTCCTGGGCGTAGCCAACCTGGGTTGAGTCCAGGACATTTGTACTGACACAGGACATGGACGCAGCTGGTTGAGCACCAGGAACATCTAAGGCCCTGTCTGGTTGCTGGTGTGAGGTTGGAAAGGTCACCAAGACAAACCCTGTGTCCCCAGGAATCTCGAGTCTAGTGAGGCCACCATCCAGCATGGGATTTCCTGCACAGCCTGCCGAGTGCCTGCCATCTATGCCGGGGACCGGGAAGCTGGGAAGGGGACCCCAAGGAAGGAGGCAGGCTGGTCAGGATGCCGTGTCCCTGGGCCAGCACGTGGAGTCTCCTGTAAGAGGGTCTAGAGAGCAAGCCGAGGTGTCCCTTGCAGAGCTGGTTGGGCGAGTTGGAGCCTGGACTTGTGAGCCGATGCCTTTTGTGGTGGGCACCCGGGGTGGGCTGCCTCTGGCTCACTCATCTGCTTCCGTTGCCTTCCTGGAAGTCCGGGAGACCCCGGCCTCTGGGACTGGGTCTCTGTGAACATCACCACGTTGCCCTGGTCCCTGCGAGCCCTGCAGACCAGGGAGCAGGAATCTCCAGATGGTGACATGCTGTAGGGGAGGAGGCCGTCTTGGGGGGAGGCGGGAGTGAGCTGGGAGCTGAAGGAGGTTCGGGGCTGTGGTGTGAACTGAGATGTGAAGGAAGGGACCACACTGGGGTCATCCATGAGCAGGATGGACGCACACCAAGCACGCAGATGGCTGTGGGTTCTGAAGTCTCGTCTAATTGAAAGAAAAAGCGCTGGCACTTAGATTTCTGCACACACATGCCAGGTGGCCTCTTCACTGTCCCTGTGGACACCCAGCTGATCAGGCCACCACCTTGAGTGGTGGCACTGCAGGGTGAGGTAGATTTCCATCTACACCAGGGGGCACCGAGTTGGGCAGGAGTGTCCATACTGTCCACACCGAGGGCTCTGTGCCGTGTTGTGCATCTGGGCAGCAGCAGAGACCCTCCTCTCCTGGGCCAGTGGCCATTCCTGTGGCTCCTGGGACGCTGTCCTGAGGTTCTTGCTCTGTCCCTATCTGTTACAAGAGCTGTCCAATGTGACAAGCTGTGGCTGGAAAACCTAGCGGAGGCTTGGACACTCTCTTGCCATGAGCTGGGACCAAGGTGCTGTCTGCCACCATCACCTACAGACCAGGGTGACCAGGGCAGGGTGTCCTGAGACCAGGGATTTCCTGGGACGTGGGACTCCTAGGAAGATTCTGGTCACAGCTGCTTGCAGAGTGACAGGGGAGGTCTTGCTCTGCAGGCCAGGAGCACCTCGGGTGTGCACATGTCACCGTGGTCCCCATCCTGTCCGAGGTCTCATGGACACACCTGAAGTGCTGTCTCTGGCCAGTTTCTCACTCCCCTCGCACCTGGCTGGAACCTGGGCACGGGTTGGACTCAGCCTTGGGGGTTTGCAGTGGGTCATGTCGAGACAGTGGAGGGAGCCTCTGGGGGACCTGGAGCCGGGGACTGGGAGTCCTGACCTCCCAGCTCCCTGTCCTTGGGTGTGGCCTCAGAGGACAGAAAGGACATGTGCTCCAAACAAGCAGACGGCCTTTAAAGGAACCCAGACACCCAGCGGGAGACGCTGAGCACGGAGGCTGGGCCTCGAGGCTCTGCCTCCCACCAGCTGGGCTGGAGGCGGGTGCTGGGCCGCACGCAGACTCCTGTGCGGGCCGCCGGGCAACCGGAAGGTTCTGGGGCAGGGGCTGGCCGTGCTTCCTGCTTTCCAAGAGTGTCTTGGAGCAGCCACGCAGCCTCCTGGTGCCTGACTTCTCTCCTTTTCGAGGAGGGAGGAGAGGTTCCAGAACAATCACTGGAAGCTCTGGAAGCTCGAGGAGCTTCTGTCCCCCAGTCGTCCCCCTCCCATTCCCCCCAGGACCAGGCTGTTACACCGCCTCCGCCCATGGACAGGGCAGATGGAGACAGAGGGTCCCAGACTCCGCAGGGCGCACGGGGAACCCAAGGCTGGAGTCCGGCCCCAGCTCCTGACTCCCCGGTGCCTCTCCAGAGCTGCCGCAGCTCCAGGGGCTCCTTGAGCCGAGCAGTGGCGCTGTCCTCGAGGGAATCCTGAGACAACTGTCCTCACATTGTGGCCAACGTTGTAGCCACACTTTGAGATTTCTGTCCCTATGAGCCTGTGGCAGGCATCTCAGTGGAAAATGTCGACAGAACCCATACTGTTCTGGGTCACCCAGCGTCCTGGAAGCCATTTCTGATGTGCTTACTAGCTGCCAGCCTGCAAGCAACAACAGGCCCTCGTCTGCCTCCAGAGCTCAACACAGCGCGGCAGGTGGAAAGCCTTCAACAGACACTGGCGCGGTTGAAGCTGGTTTTAGTTGTTAGGATACTTGTTCTGTGTATTAGTCAACTTTCAGTACTATGACAAAATACATAAGGCAGCCTAGTTTATGAGTAAAAGAGGTTGATGTGGCTCACAGTTTGGGACTGGAAGTCTGGAGCAGTATGATGCAGCTCTGGAGAGGGCCCCCTTCCTGCATCTGTGGAGAGAGCCTGTGTCTGTCTGTGTACCTCTACCAACATGTGGTCCCAGCACCCTCTCCGTACAAAGCCACTGGGAGTCAATCATGCAACTCACCTGAAGGGCCTAATCCAACCCAGTCACTCCCCCAAGGCCCACCTCTCAACACAAGAGTTGGTTACACTTGAGACTTTGGGGATGAAACTCCTGCCTGGGTTCGGGGGACAAATCATATTCAAGCTCTGGTGTTCTGTGATGGCTTCTAGGCAGGTCCCAGGATGCTGCGGGCACTTACTGTGTTATTTCTGGTTTTTCACTGTTCTATAATCTCCCCCTTTGCGGTGGAGGGACTGGACGAGGGGTGAGCTGACTCAGCAGGACCCTGTAGCTGTAAATGGCCAAGCTATGACCCAGGCCCAACTCCAAAACCCAGAGTCTTCCAAAGTAACTCCCCAGTGCCCCACCACACACTTCCATGCAGCCCGAAGAGCAGTCGCCCGAGGAGAGCCAGCCCCCTGCACTGAGCTGGCCTGACCTGGCGCACTCAGGTTGCTGTGGTTACTCAGACTCTTGGCACCGGCGCTGGGCACATTTGAAGGCACAAACGTTCATATCTGTGCTCACCAGCCTGAGAGCCTCTGGACACGCTCCACATCCCTGCACCGTCCTCCCAAGTGCTGACGGTGAATGATAACACAGGCAGTCGGGGGTGACTGTAGGAGGAAGTTCTGCAGGGGCTGGTTCCGGGTGCCATGGTACCAGAGCCCATGGGTGCTACAGTCGCTCCTACAGAGGTTAGTGATTGCACACGACCTGTGCCCACACTCCGGTGCCCCTTTATTTTACTTTTTAGTGTTGGGGATCAAGCCCAGGCCCTCGTGCCTGCTGGGTGGGGGCTGCACAGAGGCCCTCCTGCATGCTTTGCATCACCTTCGAGTCACCTAAGACACGACACAGTGTGAGTTGAGTAGCTGCTGGGCTGCATTGTTAGGAACAATGACAATACCGGTGTCTTTACATGCTCAGGGCAGAGATGATGTTTTTGATTATTGGTTGAGTCCATGAATGAAGAATGCTCAGAGACAGAGGGATGACTGTTCCCAAGTTCTCCTTGAACAGATGCTTTGGAAAGAACTAGAGCCCCAACCTTGCTGGGCTTCTGGGGGTCATCTTGAGGAAATCTCATGTGCCCATTCAGCCCCTTTACATCTAGCAACACATGCACATGTGACATGCACACACACATGTGCACACACATACACACACACACGCACACATGCACGTCAGCAAGCTGCTTGCAGCCACCTCCGTCGGGACTTGCTGAAGGGGGGTGGCACTGCTGTGCAGAAGTTGCCCAGGGCTTTCATGGGCAGCAGCCTCCATCACAGTGGTAAGGCAGCCTCCTCTTCAGTGACCCTGGACTCCTCCCTGGCGGTCACCAGCCTGGTCTCCGTCTCTCTGGCGCAGCAAGACGAGGGTGGCTTAGATGGGGTCTAACCCTGGAAGACCTGCACTTAACACAGGCGGTCAAGAGGGCGGCTCCCCTCAGCAGCTGGTGGTGGTCGGCCTCCAGGTGAGTGAAATCCGGGGCCTGGTTCACAAGGCCACTGCTTGGCTCATGGAGTCCCTCTCCTTCCCTCCCTGGAGTTCTAATCCACTTGCACTTCTAGTGAGCGGCTCAGGCAGGAGCAAGCAGCCCCTGACGGGCTGGCTGAGCTCCACAGAAGAGGCGCAGCCGGGCACTAGCCGGGCACCAGCCGCATGCGCGCAGGGAGGGGCTGCCTGGGCTTTGGGTTTTCTGTGACCAGATCCTGTAGCTGCATTTTAAGGAAAAGAAACGCAAGCCCCCAATACAGAGTGGGTTGAAATGATGCACATGAAAGTAATGCAGTACCGTGTGGCTAAGGCCACGTGGTGTGCCTGCACATGTGCACCCAACATGCCTGCACACGTGTGACCGAAATGCATGCACACATGTGGTTGATACACATGCACACGTGTGACCGACATGCCTGCACACATGACCGACACGTGTGCACACATAACTGGAGACGGGAACACGGGTTCGGAAAGGCCATGCCCTGCAGGTGGTGGGAAGACAGGCAGCAGCCCTCCCAGGTCCCTGCAGGTATCTGCCGAGCTCAGCATCCGCACTGTGACGCATGCCTTTGTGCAGATATGGCTCCATATGTGATTTCTGTCCCTGAGAAGCTGTTGGCCAAGCGAAGACAGAGAGGACAGGAGATCAAGTAGAAAGTGGCAGGATTCTTTGGCGGTGGCCTGGGTGGAGCCCCAGGCTCAGCACCAGGTGGACGTGCAGGGCCAGTACCTCCGCCTCTCCCGGATGTCCTCAGGTCTTCAATGTGAGAACGTCAAGGCCAACTCCAGCCTGGGCTGATGGGTGAGAACGTCTGTGGACGCTCCCTGTGACCCGGGGAGAGTGCCCGGCTGGGCTGCACCCCGAGGCCTCCCCTGGATGGGTTTCACTGACCACTTTAGGGGCCTCCCTGGCCTGGTCAAGGCCAAGGTGCTGTCCTGTGGACGTCAGGGGCTGCGTGTGTCAGAGAGCCTTTCCTGGGAGGAGGGAGACAGAGGCCTGGGACGGTGGCCCTGTGTGTGCCTGGGCCTGGCGCACGCTGCCAGTCGAGCCTGTCCACCGGCCCTGGGTTGGAAAAGCCCACCCTCACCTTGACAGCCAAGAATGCTAGGAAGGACGAGGGGCTTTGTCACACACAGGGCCATCCATTCCCTCCTCCCCAAAGCCTGGGTGAGATTGTGGAGCCCGTCTGGTTGTGGATCTGAGGGCTTATGGTGGCCAGGGACACATGGCAGGAGGACGTGCCCTCTGTGCCTCTCATTCCTGCAGGGGCCAGCCCTTCATCAGGCAGGGGGCCAGGGCTAGACCAGGCCACTGCTGTGAGGACGCTGGGCCTCCCCAACAGAGGTTTCTGCCCATCCTGAGGGGCTGTCAGTCCTCCCTGACAGGGACCTCTGTCCATCTGGAGAAGCCATCAGGATTCTGTGACAGGCCTGTCTGTGGGTTGTGCTGGGAGGACCCAAGGAAGCTGGTGGCTGAAGTCTGGAGTCTGGAGGCTGGAGTCTGAAGGCTAGAGGCTGGAGGGTGGAGGCTGGAGTGCGCTCCCCTGGGAAGGCAGCAGCCTGGAGTCTGCCTGGGACTGAGTGCCAGGATCCACCAGATGGTTCCAGCGCAGCCGAGAGGTCCTGGTGAACTTCATGGTCATTTCCACACTGTTTGCCAATGATTCCTTGTTCAGACGTGAAGCTCCCAACAGTGACATTGCATGATGCTGGCGGGAGGTGGCTTAGTTCCTGGGACACGGTAATAGTTACTGACCAGCAACGGGCTGGGGAAGGTCTCTCTGTGGCCCTGGTGCGGGGCTCTCTGGCTCAGCTCTGGGGAAGGCCGTTTGATGATTATCCATCTGGGGTGAAGGGAGCTGAGTGTCCTCCTCTGCAAGCTGGGGACCAGGGTGACAGGCTCAGCCGGCCAGGGTTCCAGGTCTGCTCTGCCTTCCTCAAGAGCGCAGCTAGATTTTTGTAGCACCCCAAGTCTCAAAAACACCCCACAATTCCAGGAGAGCTACTGCGTGCGGAGAGCAGGGTCCAGTGGCGGCTTTCCTCTCTGCCTGGCCGAGGGCTCCCTGTCCCAGAGGCCCCTGGGAGCTGTGTGTCCTGAGAGCGTCACTCCGGTCCTCCGGAAGGTCAGCTGGGCCCTCCTGTCACTCCAGGGCAGCCCAGGAAGAGCGTCCTCGTGCCTGAGTCGGCCCAGGACTGCAAGGCTGCACCTGTCATCGTCCGAATCTCCCATCCTCTCCAGGGCCTTGGAGACCGTCACTGCCCTGTCCCATCCTCTCCAGGGCCTTGGAGGCCGTCACTGCCCTGTCCCATCCTCTCCAGGGCCTTGGAGGCCGTCACTGCCCTGTCGGTGGCAGAGACCAGCACACGATGGGGTTTTGCTGCAAAATGCTTTCACCCATGTTTTCCGGTGTGATCATCCAAGCAACCCCGTGTACGGGTGTGGGTGTGCGCATGTGTCCAGCATCTGGGACAGGCCATCTGTGCTGGCCGGGGCCTGAGTTCAGAGCCACAGACAGGCTGACGCTGAGCCACGGCTGGTCTGTGGCCGCATGTAGCCCCAGGGTCGCCCCCACTGCTGGGCACTGTAGTGAGGCAGCCTCAGTTTGTGCTCCCACCCCAGGGGTGGCCGCGGGGCCCGAGGGGCACTGTGCGTGGCGGGAATGTGGAACGGCCTTGCCGGCGCGTCTGGCTTCCGCTGTGCAGGTCGACCTCAGCCCATGTGTCCCTGGGGACGGCCCCACGAGTCCCCCTGTGTCTTGCCCCTGCTGGGCCCACCCCGTCAGCCTGTCCTCATGATGGCAACAGGGATCCACAGGCCTCAGTCACAGGTCCGTCCAGGTGTCCTGGGGGAGGCCAGTACCCCAGAGTCTCAAAAACAGCCTCCTATGTGCGGAATTCAGAGACTGTAAACAAAGGGCCCACAGGAGAATCGCTGTGAGCAACGCTAGGGCCTGAGAGGCAGTGCACGTGGCCGTGGACATGCGACCACAGGACACCACACTGCATTGCAGCCCTGCTAGGGGGCGTGTGGGTAGAGGTTCCCGGGTTCTAGGTGGCCCCCAAGACCACTCCTCCTGCCCCTGCCAGGGCTCACCCTGAGAGCACTGCCACCTGGTGCAGCACTTGTGCCTCCTGGAGAAGGGGTTAGATGTGGTCAGCAAGGCCACAGGAAAGGGTGGACACTGCTTAGCATCTATAGGTGACAGTGTGTGCACAGAGCGTTAAAGTCACCTGTGTGTGAAAAGGTGGAGTGCTTAGAGCACTGCTGTCTGTCCCTTTGTCACATCTGCTGTGAGAAATGGCAGGGGCCACTTTACAGGGTGACACACCCTCTAGAACAAATATCCAAGATAGAGAAGCGTGGAGAGTCAAGTAGCCCCTCCTGCTGCTCCTTGGCCACTGGCCAGTGCTACTTTTTCTTTCCTCTTTTTGTTGGAAACGGCACCTCCCCTTTCGGTGGAACTTAAAAGCCACAGCTGGGACAGGCAAGGGCACAGGGCAGGTGGGCCTGAGAGGGGCCCGGGGCACTGAGGAGGGACAGCTCGCAGCTGGAGGTTCCCAGGACCACGGGCGGGTGATGGGATCCACCTCTGCTCTGCACCAGGTGCAGCTGGTGGGCACTGTGTTAACTGGCCACTAAGATGGACGAGCAGGAGGAAGCTTAGCTCAGGGCTCGTCCCCTTCTTGGAAGATGGCCCTGGGCGTGGTTTGAAACCAGAGCTGCTCTGAAGGATTAGACGTGTTTTCAAAAACCACATCAGATGGAAACCAGGCACAGAGACGGGGCTTGGCCGAGAGGTGGACGTGTTGCAATCTGTGAACCAGGAGTGGCCTCACGGGTGACAGCCCCGCAGGGCCGCGTCTCACTGAGCCCCCACCTGGGCCCCAAAAGCACTCACCTTTGACAGCTAAGGGCTGAGCCTGGCCCCTGTGTCCACCGTCCCCCAACTTGGAAGTTCCCCCCAAGGTCCTTTGGAGGTTAGAATGCTCTGGGGTGGGGCTAGAGACGGGGTGCCACAGCACCCAGAGGCAGGATGGTAAGGAATTCTCTGTGGTTTGATTTGCTTCATAACTTGTCGGAGACTCTGTGGCCCCCCATGGATGACCACAACAGCCAGGTTTTGTTTTTTTCTTTGTTCATGGGGACTGAAATCAGGATAGCTTGAACCACTGAGTCACATTTTCAACCCTTTTCATTTTTTATTTTGAGACAGGGTCTCACTAAGCTGCTGAGGCTGGCCTTGAATCTGCCATCCTCCTGCCTCAGCCTCCTGAGTCTCTGGGACTACAGGCGTGAGGCTCCACACCTGGCTAACATCCACTTTCCAACTTCTTCTCTCACCACAGGGAGGCACTGGGCACTGGAGAGCACAGTGGGCTGTGGAAGGTCGAGACGAGGGACCTCAGAGATGACATCAGGGAGCTCTGGGGCTGCCGTGTATTCCTTGATGCTCTAATAGAAATGCAACAGGCCTGGGGGCAGCTATCTACCACCTCAGGATGGTCATTGTCCCAGTCAGCATGGGCTGTGTAACAAACACACCAGGGGTGGAGTGGGCTTTTTTTTTTTTTAAGTTTTATTTTTAAATTTGATCTAAGTAGTACAAGTGGGCTTTTGAACAGTGGAAATGCGTTTCTGACCATTCTGGAGGCCAGGAAGTGCAGGGTCAAGGTGTAGGCCAGTGTGGGGTCTGCTCAGACAGCTGTCGGGCTGCTGGGTCTTCACAAGTGGAAGGGGCCAGGCGGCTCTCTGGGCTTGTAAGGTCCCTCTCCTAAGGACACCAGCCTTGCCACCTAGTGGCCTGCACGAGTCCCACCCTGACCAGTGTGGATGTGTCCAGCCCAGTGCATTGATCATGTCCACACTGCTGTGCGCCCAGGGCCACCGTCCATCTCCGGGGCTTTTTATCTTCACAAAGGGAACTCTGGGCCCACTACGCAGCAATTCCGTTCCCTGGGCTCCCCGCAAGCTCTGCTCAACCTTTCCTGGCTGGACGGCAGGACCCGAGGCACCTCCGTGCAGGAGGGTCGGTCTGCCCCTTTCCACTGAGCCCAGGAGCTGAGGGTCCCTCCTCCCCAAGGCTCAGTGCAGAGCCATGTTAAATGGTTTCCTAAACTGCACCTCCCCGTGGCTTCCCCTTCACACCCAGACATGCTCCCGAGGTGGGGGTGTGTCTCGGTGGCTCTGCCCTGACCCCTCTCTGGGCTTGCTGGGAACTGGGGCCGGCTGTGGGGACAGGCTTCCCGGAGCCACTGGGATGGCTCATTGCGTCTGAGTTAAGCAGAGGAAGAATGGGATTCAACTAGGGGCAGCATAACAAAAACCCAGGTGGGTTTTAAAGGAAACGCCCTCCATTCCCATTGGGGAGCTGGCTCTGAGTCCTGATGCTGTCCCCACCTCCCTGCCCACTCCACATTTCCCTCAGATGGTCAGACTTCTGGGAGGCCTCAGGGCCCAGGGGAGGCGAAGGCACGGGCATTAGAGCCTTGCTGCCTCTGGTAAAGCCACCTGTGAGGACGGAGCCCCATTGTCCCCATTTCTTCCTTTCTGGGCGGGTTGTTAACACCTCAGATACCTGTGACTTTCAGGAGCGTGGTAGTTCCTCTGATTCACAAGGCACACTCTCTACGAGCTCCACTGGTTACCCGAGACCATGGAGAGCACCAGACACTACTGACCTCACTTATGAACATGGGCTCTGTTGGGCATCATATTGCAGAAGAACTGGTCTCATGACACCTGCTGAATGGCATCCTTTCTCCTCACTCAGTCTCTTTAATTCTGCTGGAAACATGGCAGCAGCTTATTCATCAGCAGACACATATGAGTCTAAACGTATTTCCTGAATGAGAGGGTAGCGTATACAGTGTGGATACACTGGATAGGGGGTGATTCACATACCAGTCTGGACAGAGCTGGATGACACTAGATCTCCTCACACTACTCAGAAGGGTGCACGATTATGCTGGGATGTAGCTCAGTGTTAGAGTGTTTGCTGAGCATGCACAAGGCCCTGGGTTCTATCCCGGCTAAAACAAAATAAAAACAAAACAAAACAAAACCAAACCCTTATAAATTACTTATTTCTGAAAATTTCCACTTAATGTTTTTGGGCTGCTGTTGACCATGGGTAACTAAGCCTTGAAACTGAAACTGTGGTTGGGAACAACCGTAGATTTGGAAAACACTAAAGATGCGAATACAGTAAGTTTCCGTCTCCAAATCAACCCTCAAGAGCACTTGGCAGAGAAACGAGACCCTCTTCATGGTCATGCTCCATGGGTTCTGGATTTGCCATCGCTCTTTGGCAGGCAAAAGAGATGGGAGGAGATTTCAGGGATTTTTCTTAGTTGAGAAAAGCGACTGCTCGTGGAACCCACTACAGGAACAGCGAGGACACTGTGGTGTGGCTGTCACTGCAGGCTCCGGGCGGAGCTTTGCAGTTTTTGTTATAAACCCCTGCTTCGACCCCCAGCCCGCGGCGGGTGCTGTCCATCATGTGAGGCCACCTGGTGATGATGCTCATGGCCTGAGTCCAGGCCTCCGCTCTCAACCAGGGCGAGGTGACAGAGGGGGGTGGCCTCCTTCTCTTGCTGACCTGAGCCTTGGGCTGTCCCCTTCTCCACTGATTTGCTTGGGTCTGTTCTTTACTAAGAGAATAGTTCTTCCCGTGAAGCAGCCACCCATCTGCTGTTCTGAGGGGCTGGGGAGCTGGCTCTCGGGGCAATGCTGTTTCCGAAGGTGCACTTCAGAGGTAGGGGGACGAGAGGGCAGAGGGAATCCTCCAAGGGCAAAGGGGAGCCCAGCTGACGTGAGTCCTGAGAGAAGAGGTCAGAGGGGAACAAGCCTCCTTGGAGCAGCAGCTGGATGTGGCCGAAGAGGAACCCACCTGGGAAACGTCCGAGGCCCAGGGGACCCGAGGCCCACACCAGCCTTTGGGTAGTGAAGGCCGCAGGAGAAGCAGCAGCTACTCCTCCTGGGAGGTCACTTGGGGCTGGCCTCAGTGTGTCCTTGATCCTTTTGCCTGAAGAGTACCGTGCAGGTTCTGGAAGAACTCTCTAGAACGCGAGATGTGTTCTATCGATTCGCCTCTCTAAAAGCCAAAGCACCCCACCTCTGTCCTTCCTGCCTCCCTCCAGCCCCCCACTTCCCTCCCAGGGGCTCCCCTCTCTCCCCTGAAATCATTAGGAGAAATGAATGGTCTTCTTAAGGAGATGGGCCTGTGGGGGCAGCTCTGTGGCATGGCGCCTGCCTAGCACGTGGGAAGCCCTGGGATCCGTCCCCAGCACCGTGAGAAAGCTCAAGAGGACTGTGAGGGTGGTCTTCTGCCCTAGACCTCTGGGGAAACTGCGTGACACCACGTGGAGGACAGAGTTCCTGAAGCTGTTCCTGCCCTGGCCTTAATTTTCACACTCAGGAGTCAGTGGAGAAACCAGACCTTCCCAAGATGGCAGCCCGTGGCAGCTGGGGCAGGCTCTCTCTCTGCGTGGGAAGCTTGCCAAGGCCGATGCATGTCCTACCTAGGATAAGGACCACGGAGAGGGCGTTTACTTTGGCCTGAGGAAGGCCAGCTCAGGGGCCTGCCCTGTCCTGCTGAAGGTCTTCCTGTGCTCCCATGTGCAGAGAACCACATGGGCCGGCTCGTGGCCACCTGCCCCTGGGAAGGCCAGGAAGGTCCCCTGCTTACCAGTGGGACTGGGCCCCTTCAGTGGGGACGCAGGGCTGTTCTTCAGGTCTCAATAGACACTTCCTCATCAGCAGCTCCGCACTTGGTGCCTCCAGATGAGAAAAACCCGGGCAGAGCTTACTTTTCATCAGTACAAAAATCAACAATCGTTTGGCCAGTGGAGTGGAATTTGCTCTCCTGCATCATACAGAGAAAGGCCAAGATCCATGGGGCACTTTAATGAATAACAAGTAGACAAAAAAGTCCCCCTAATTTTTAAAAATACTACTACTTTATCTTATTGCCTGATCATTACAGATTTTATGCCGCTTTATATATATTTTTTTTTTGCAAAACAGTGGATATGACCACTTTGTGAAGCTTTTTTTTTTTTTTTTCAATTTTGCCAGTGTAACTTAAAAATCATTTATTACTGCTGGGTATTGTGGCACATGAGGAGGCTGAGGCAGAAGGTTGGCAAGTTTGAGGCCAGCTTCAGCAACTTAGGGAGACTGTCAAGCTTGACAAGCTCCCTGGGACTCAGCAGTCACCAGTCAGCCTGTTCGTGGGGTAGAAGACTCGCTTTGGCATGGTAAGAGGTCATTTGGTTTGGGAGCCTGTCCCCAGGGTGCCTGGTCAGGGTTGAGGCAGGACTACCAGTTTGTCAATATGATAATTGTGTTTTGGGACAAGATTTGATGACTGGGAGAGAAATAAAGGTAATTTTTTTCTTGAACGTGTCTCTAACGAATGGCAAGGTAGTCTTTTAGAAGTGGGCTTTGGTGGCTGGATCTAGACCTCACCCCAGCCCTGGCACGCATCCACCTCAGTTGGCTGTGACTGAGGAACATGAGGGCCAGAGGCCAAGCAGTGTCCCTCAGGACCACCCCCACGCTGCTGGTAGGCAGGCGGAGACCTGTGCGCCCAGGTATGCTATTTCTATTTATTTCCTTATTTGCTTTGGGGGTTGGTCCTGTAGACAATTTTGATCAGAGCTCTGGCCTCATGTGGACAGCCTGAGGTGGCTTGTGACCAGGTGAGCACACAGGGGACGTGGCTGCGGTCTCCACAGGGGGCTGCTAAGTGGTGCACACTAAGTGGTGCCGTGCTGGAACGGTCTGGGGTCAGGGCTTGCCATAGGAGGAATCTGTGAGCAGCGGGGAAGGCTGAAGAGGCCAGGTGTTTTCCTGGGGCCTCTGGGTCCACAGCAGCTCCAGGTCCCATCCCTCCTCCTGCATCCCCAGCCAACCCTGCAGGTCACCTGCATCATCACAGCGGGGGCCATGAGACATGTGTCCTTGGCTTCCATCCTCCGTTCCTGGAGAGCAGGTCCTGCTGAGGTCTGTTGGAGCACCAAGCAAGAGGTTGTCCCTATTATCCCCAGGAGACCGGTTCCAGGTCCCCTTTGGAGACCACCCTCCACGATGCTCAAGGCCTTGTGTGACACGTGTGAGGTTGGCATGCACCCTGCACACGTTCTCCTGTGTCTTTGCTGGCCTCCGGATGGCTTATGGCTCCAACACACTGCAGATGTTAGGTGCCTGCTTGCTGCGCTGTTTTGCTTGGGGAAATCGGCAGGAAAGAGGTGTGGGTGTGTGCTCAGAGGCAGTTTTGGTTTTCTGAATACTTTTGATTTGCAGCTGGCTGAGCCTGCAGATGTGCACTGAGGCGATGGAGGCCCCTGAGGCACCCCCGGGGCAAGGCCACTCCCTGTTCATTCCTTGCTTCTCATCCCTCACACCAGCTTTGCTGAGCCCTGGCTGCACACCCTTCAGGTTCTTTGGGAGGGAAGGGCTCTGTGGAGGAACTGCCCTGCTCCTCTCTTTCTCGGGACAGCTGGACAGGCTCCTCTCTGGGAGGAGATGCTGCAGGAGCTGTGTGGGTCAGCTGTGTGGGTCATTATAGCAAATACCTGAGACAACCAATTGTGTTTGTCAGCTCTCCATTACTGTAACAAAACACTGGAGATAAAGGAGATAAAGCAACCTAATAAGAGGAAAGGTTTATTTTGGCTCACAGTTTTGGAAGTTTCAGTCTGTGGTTGGTTGACCTTTTTTGCCTGTGGTGAGGCAGTCTGTCCTTGCCAGAAGCATGTGGCACCTCATGTGGCCAGGAAGAAGCAGGGGGTGGGAGAGGAGAAGGAGGAGGAGGGGTTGGAGGAGGAGAACAGGGGGAGAGGAAAAGGAGGAGGAGGAGGCAGCGGCTGGGGTCCCAATGTCCCCCTCCAACACATGGGCCTTTGGGAACACTGAAGACCCAAAGCTTAGAAAGAGAACAGCTGCCCCCGGCTCCAGCTTGGAGGGTCCCACCCGCGACCTGCTTGGCCCCAGCAGAGCACGTGGGTGGGAGTGTGGTGGAGCAACTTGCCCCCCTCGTAGCCGAGACAGAGGAAGAGGGGAAGGGGCTGGGGACCCACTGTGCTCCTGGTGACCCAAGACTCCCTCTGGGCCAGCCCTGCAGGTCACAGCACCACCCTGGGGAGCAAGACAGGGGCCTGCGTGGAGCATCCGAGACCCACCCTAGAGCAGGGGCAGCAGGTGTGTGTGTCCAATGGAGGGTGCCCCAGGGGCAGGTGGAGATGCTCAGAGGGCAGCAGCGTGAGGGGTGGCCACCCTTGGCCTCTAGAGCAGGACCAAGCCCAGTGGGAAGGGCTCTGTGGCCCCGGGTTTGCTGTCCATCTCCCTCCCACCTTCTCCAAGGCACCGAGGCCACTTTTCAGGTCCCTGTGTGGAAGGGGAGACCACGAGACGCGTGCAGGGCTATTGGACACCAGTCTGAAAAGACCCCACCTCCCAGGGGACCTGAAAGCTGCTGGGCCACCATCCAGACCGGGGTGCGTGGGAGCAAGAGACGCTTGTGGTTTTAACCCAGGCACCTCCCATAGCGGGCCGGTGCCTCTGGGTCCGTCCTGTGCTCACGCCCCAGTGTTGATACACAAGGGTGGGGTAGAACACTGGGCCACTGGCGGAACCCCACATGGTCTCTGTGACCCGTGAAGTGACCTGAGGGCTGTCCTGGCAGGAATCATCAAGTGGAAAATTCTAGAACTTCCTGTACCTTCTCAGAATCCTCCCTCTCTATCTAACTTGCCTGTCTGACGTGCCCAGGAGGCAGATGGATTCAGGGACCCACAGTGCATTCTGTAACTTGATCAGGGGGCCACCCCACCTCCGGTGCCATCTAGATGGGCGTCCTCTGCTCGTCACTGACTACCTGGCTGGCAGCTGTGGAGCCGGGAGGTGCCTTTGCTCCGCTCTGCTCAGCAACGCTCTCCAGGGGCCGCTTGCCTCCGGCTGGCAGGGCCAGCAGCACACCTTGCTGAGACCCCCTGGGGTGTCCACCTCTCCATCAGGATGACCACAGAGGCCTCCATACTGACCATTGTGTGGAGGCTGCGAAGGGCAGCATCGTGCTGGTGGAGCTTGTGAGCAGGGAGTGAGCTGGGGACTACTCACGAGACACTTGGGCAAGACACATGTAATAAGGGTGGAAAAAAAATCCTACAAAAACCCAGGAGCCTTTCATCTCAGTGGAATTTTCCAGAGTCTGGTGTGCTCAGCTTGTTAAAATATCCCTTCCAAGGTCAAAGGTGAGTTTTTGCATCTAGCACCTTCTCCATTACAAAAGAATGACAGCCTCTCAGGACCCTGGGTTGTCACCTGAGCACTTGTGGAGAGATCAAAGGGCTGCCTGGGGGTGCATGTCCCAGACCCCCCCCCCACCCCCCGGGCAACCTGCTCTGCCAGGGTGGCCCTGTGACACGGCAGACTTGGTGAGCTTGATGTGCCTCTGACGGGCAGGCTGCCGCGCTGGCAGAGCCCCACGGAAGGACCGGAGAGGTCCTCAGGTGTGGAGCAAGGTGGTGCCATACTCTGCAGGACAGGCCACCATGCCACCAAACCAGCCACCAGGAGGTGGCGTCTCCTGACCCACCAAGCAAGGCGCTGGGCGTGCACAGCCCTCGACCATCAGGTGGGAATGAAGACAGCTGACCTGTGGTCGGCTGACCTGTGCCCGCCCAGGTCTGCTGTTTTGACCAGACACTGGGTGAAAGCAGAGTGCCTTGGGGAGAAAGCGGGCTTTGAATTTGGATCCCATGGCTCCCACTGGTGCACGGGCCTTTATGCCCAACCTCCACCCCCGGCTTCTTGGGACTCCTCCATGGCCAGCTACATGAGCAGGGGACACTTCCGTCCTAGTTTACAGATGGTTTGGGGTGATGTGGATACCCACAGCGAGGTATCGGGGACTCTGCTGTGAGATGCACCTGTGTTAGGTGAAGACACTCTCACTGCGTCGGTGTATGCAAATTATAGTGAAGGTGCATATGGGTGTCCCCGGGTCAGCCTGGCGGAGCTGGCTGTTTCCCAGAATCCTGATGCGGGTCTGCGAGCACGGACCAGGGACAGGTGGAGGGATCACAGCGGTGCTGTTCTCTGAAACCAGTTGGGGCCCATATTGCCCTCGTCCACGTTCATTTCTGTCCCAGAAGACTCGAGACTAGTCACTTACAGGGAATGGGGCTTGTCCGGGCTGATGGGCCTGAGCCTGGGAGGACCGAGGGCCTGGTGTCTGCTCTGCTTCTGGTGCAGCGGGTGAGCAGGCAGGCTGGAAGGGAGCAGGGGGCCAGAGCCCTGGGACGCTGCACATTCCTGGCGGGCTCCACCCACCACCTGCCCTCTCTGGGGCCCCCTCCCCCACTGTCTCCGTGGCCATCGACTTCAGCATGGGCTCTGGAGGGGACAGTCTGCAGCAAGCACATGGGAGAGTCACCGAGGCACGGTAGTTTCCACTTGCCCTCTGTTCTGCTGAGAACTGGTGGTAGATCACCACCAGGGTCCACCTTGTCTTCGCTTGCCCATGCCCCTACCTGGTGGCTCGTCCTGCGGTCCAGCAGCTGCCCAGGCCCATCACTCTGGACTTCTCCAGTGGGTGCTCTTCCCTGCTCCACCTTGGCGGAGGCATGTGCCTGGTTTCCCAGTAGCTTGGCAAGTGACCTGTCTGCCAGCACAGGTGTCCAGGTCCAGTCAGTGGCCCTCTTCTGGGTCCTGGTCACCATAGTTCTCCCCAGGTTCAGGTCCAGGTTCATTTCTATGAAGACAGGAGCCTGGGTGGGGAGCTCAGCCACCCTGGGGGTGGGAGTTCAGGGGCAATAGGGGCTGGACTTCCCCACCTTTCCCACTGCCCACCTCAGGTCCTCCAGGACTCACGTCAGGACAGGACTTGGTGCAAGGCTTTGGGCTCTGGGACACTGCGTGCTCACTGTGGGCTCAAAGGCAAATCATGGCTGCAGACAGGCTCACCACTGGACTCTGGCCTCCGGTCAGCCTTGGCAATCTAAATGTGGGGAGGTTGTGGATGACATCAGCAATAAGAGCTTGGGTGTAGGCTGGACAGAGGAAGCTTCCAGAATACGTCTGTGGGCAGACGTTGCTGACCAGATCTCGAGCAGCCCTTGGACACTGGACATGCAGCAGGACACATCATATGAGTTGGGGGCCCAGAGGAAATGCTAAATCCCAGGTCAGGGGTCTCCTACTAATGGACCATTTCTGGCTTTTGACCCCCTAACTCTGTTCATGGAGTTGGGAAGGTAAAAGCAGACATAGAAGTGTTTGGAAATCCTGGAGTAAATACTGGAGTAAAAAGCGGAAAAACAAAAGAACACAAGCTTCCCAAGGTCCCCCAGCACCTGTGGGAATCTAGAAGGGCTCAGAGATTCTTTTGAATTAACTGTTCATTGTTAAATCTGACTGTCTTTATAGGCAATGGGGACTTTTCATGTCTAAATCCTGGTAAGAGGCTTGTTGCTAAATCTTGCTTCAGAAAGCACGCAGGCAGCAGGGGTCCTGACTATAGCATCCAGCCACTTGGCATTTCCCCCTGATGTTCCTACAGACGGATCCAGAACTCTGTCTTGGGGACCATTAGTGTCCAGGGTGCTGCGGAATCTGGTTTGTTCAGAGTTGGGTCTGGAGCTTTGGAGAATGCCTTCCTCTTGGTTCACGAAGTCCTCTGTCCTCATCTGTGAAACAGGCTGCCTGGATCAGAGCCGGTGAACGTCCCCGGTCAGCCCGATCCCAGGAGCCTCAGGCAAAGGTGCTGGAACAGAGAGAGTGCTGTGGCCAGGTGGGAGCTCATCACTGGACCAGGACCACCCGTCACGCTGGGACCCTGGACGCCAGCCTTGTCCCTCGCACACTGGTGATGTATCTCCAGCCCTCTTCACTGTGGAGTGGAATGCTGCCACCCACCCGCTGTCACCCTGCAGCCGGCAGAGGCGCTGACGCAGATTCTCCCCAGTTCTCAGGACCAGGCCCACGCTGAGACAGAATTCAGCCAAGTCAACCTCTAGTGTCATTAGCACTCTGCAGTCCCCACCCTATGTCCCCAAATGCCACTGTGTTCTGACGGCAGAACCAGCTGGGCATGTTTAACACACTGATTTCTGGACTCCAAAAGTGGACGCCTGGTTCAGTGGGAAACAAGGTCACAGCCGTGCTTGGAAATTCCTGCTTAGGGTCACACACACACATGAACACGCAGGCGCACACTCATGGAAACACTCCACAACGTTCACATCTCCCTAATCGAGCCTATTAAAACAGAATTACAGCTGGGAAAAGATCTGCCTTAGCCTTCACAATAAGATACCCCTGTGGACACTCCGCCCCTCCTTAAGGATTTCTGGTGGCAGAAGTGCTCTGTCCCACAGTGATTGGCCCTAGCAGAAGTTCTCCATCCAGCTTCCAAGTCAGTGTGACACCCCGTGTCTGGGCTGTCCCCCACGTGATGGCACACATCTGGTTCTTTGGACGAGCAGGTCGATGCCCTTCCAGTTTCCCTGTAGACGTTGGAGGACGTGGGGCTATAGCCCAAGGGGTGAGCAGTTCATCAAGCTCTGGTCATTTAAAATCAGCCCTGAGCCCAGTCCACTCCGGGGCCATTCTGTTCACCGACCGTGTGTGCCCAGGTCTTTCCGCGCAGACAGTCCTTCAGAGGGACAGACAGCCACTTCCTCCTTCCTCCCACTCCACACACCTCAGAGGCCAGAGCCCAGCGAGTTGCAGGCACACGTGCACAGACGTCCTGAGGCAGGCAGATGGTGGACGGCTCTCTGGCTCCTACAGAATCCAAATCAAGCTAATTCCATTCAAATTCCTTCCCAGCCCATGTTGTGCCTTCCCAAGGTTGCCCAAATTGAATTCAAACTCCAAAAACACATGCTGGCCAGGCTCAAAGAGCCACTGCCGATTGCAAACACATGGCCCAGCAGTGCAGGGGACACTTTAGGGTGCCTGGTGTTGTTGATTACGTGGGATAATCGCAAGGAGCATCCCTCAAAGCCCTCGCCCTCGCACACAACACATGGTAAAAAAAATAAAATAAAAATCTGTTTTTCAAACAAAGCACTAAAACAAAACAAAAATCCTGATGAAAGTGCTTAATAGTCTTGAAGATAGAAACTCAATCTTGGACTTGATTTTTTACAGGTGTGCATGGAAAATGTCACATGAAACGAGATGCTCTAGTTGGGATTTCTTGCAGCTGTGGGTGCAAGTTTGAAATAAGAAAGATCACAATCAATGACCATGAAGTCTTCAGCATAAAGATATCTTTAGGTTGCAAAGCAAAAAGTACTTTTTTTTTTTTTTTTCATGCAGGAAACACATCTGTCAGGGATGTCGGTGGGTACGAGACTAGGCCCAGGGCAGATGCTTGTGCCGAGAAAGTGGCCACGAGGCTGGCAAGAGGTAAAGGGAGGGAGAGGGTCCATCAGCCTCTGTGCCTCCTCTGGGGCTCCCGGTGGGAACATGTTCTTAGCAGGTATCCAGGCTCCTTAGCTTGCACTTGCCGTGAGACTGAAGGTAGGATTAGTTTGCATGGGTTAAGGTCCTGTGGCTAATACTAGATAGGGAAGGAGGTCCTGCCTCTGTGTGGAGGAAACGAAAACCCCAGAGACCTGTTACACGGCTCCTGACCATTGGGCCATCTCACTGCTGATGTTTTAAATTTAGGCATCTGCCGTGAAAATAGCCACGGGCTGTACCAGGCAGTGTGGGCCACAGGGAGTGCTCCGGCTCAGCTCCACTTGGGGATGAACAAAAGGATTTCACAAGTGCTGGCAGGGTGTGGGCGGAGGGCGAGCATGGAGGGCGTGGTGGGCAATGTGCACACTGGCTTGCGACATGAGCAAAGACGCACAGGTCTGTTCCCATTTCCACCTTCCTGAGCTTCCGCTGCAGCAGAGTTGGAGACGAGCATTCCGAATGCAGAAAGAAGTGAGGTCAGCTTACAGCTGCTGCGTCCTTCCCTGGGCCTGGTGTCCATCGACCTGCGGTCTGCAGCAGAGATGCACCCTGATCCCCAAGGTGCTCCACGGGGACACAGGTCTGCTGTGCCTGGCTCACCTCCGTCACTGTGCCTTGTGGGGCTGAGGACAGGGAGATGAGCAGTAGACGGAGCAGCTTGACTGAATGTCCCCAAGAACCCCCCAGGTGACCCTGGTGTCCCCAGTTCTTCCCTCTTTGGAACACTACATATCTTTATTATGCACATGTGAAAACATACGTGGGGTGCTCTGGCTGAGGTGTCAGGACTCTGCTGCAGGTGGGCCGGGGACTGGGCAGGAGCAGGGAGTGGGCCATGCAGCGGGGAGGGGGGGGGGCCTTTCCCCAGCGAGCTCAGTGTCGGGAGAGTCTCACCTACCTTGCTGCTCAAACCGGTGCTCATTATCACCTCCCTAGGAAGGAAAATGAGATGAAAGCTGACTTTTCCCTAGTGAGAGAAAGGAAATGTATGAAATACAATTGTGTTGAGAAGTGTCGAGCTCTAGAGGGCCACACACCAGCAAGCAGCCAGTTGTGTGGACTTTTATTTTTGTCCTAGAATCCATTTTGGCCCCCATGGGGGCAAAGTCTCCTCCACTAAGAATGTACGCTTTGGGCTTGACACCCCAAAACCCCAATAATCCAATAATAAATGGCAAAAGAACTAAAGAGACATTTCTCAAAAGAAGAAACACAAATGGACAACTAACAAATGAAAAAAAAAATGTTCATCTCTCCAATGAGGGAGGTGACCCTAAGCTGCCCAGGACTCCATCTACCCTCCAGTTAGAAGGGCAGTCATCAAGGACACAGATGACAATAGATGCCGGGGAAGATGTGGGGGGAGGCACACTCACACATTGTTAGTGGGACTGCAAATTAGTGCAACCACTCTAGAAAGCAGTGTGGAGATTCCTCAAAACAACTAGTGGGATCTCCATAGGACCCGGATCTTCCACTCCTGGGTGTGTATTCAAAGAGCCAAAATCAGCCTCCGACAGAGATAACATGCATTCCCATGTCTGTAGCAGCACAACTCACCGCAGCTAAGTTACGGAACCTGCCCCTCTGTCCTAAATCGATGAATGAATTAAGAAAAGGTGGGGTATAGGCACAATGCAGTTTTACTCAGGCATAAGGAAGAATGCACTTATGCATCTGCTAGTAAATGGGTGGAGCTGGAGAACATCGTGCTAAGTGAAATAAACCAGACTCAAAGTCAAGGGTGCAAATGTTTTCTCTCATCTGCAGAAGCTAGAGCAAAATAAGGAGGGAAAGGGGCTGGACATCGTAAAGATCTAGGGAAGATCAGTGGAGTAGAAGAAGAGAGAGAGAGAGGGAGGGAGGATGGGAAAGGGGAGGAAATGCGGAAGAATTTAACAAAATCATGCCATGTGCAAAAATAAATCCACCAGAGGGGGAATTCCACCTTTATACATAATTTGAAATCACCAATCAAAAATCAATCAATGAGTGAAGGGGAGGTCAGTAGAGCAGAGGACAGAATGGGGGAGGGGGAGGAGAGGGAATGAACAGGCACTGACGTCAAGCTCCATCATGTTGGATTATGTCAAAAGAAACCCCAACCGCTTAATGTGACTGTGATGCTCGAATAAAAAAGAATATACTGTGAATCCTGATTTTCCAAATCAGACAACCTAATGTAAGAAGAGGAATGTTTTTGTGAGATGTATGTTATTTAAAAATGTCTTCCCTCTGCGTGAGCAGGAAAACCTACAGGTATGACCGTCTCACTAAAGAGAAGACAGTGTTTGCAGTGGTGAGAGCCAACTGTGCTGACGTCACTGACCACTGGCCTGCGTACCTTGTCTCAGCACGGCTCCCTCTGGAAGGCGAGGGACAGACACCAGCAAGCTACAGAAGGAGGGCATGCTTTTGTGACTCAAATAAGCCTCCAAGTGGCTGGGCTTCTAGAGAGCGAGCACTCTTCCGCTCCGCTGGGATGGCTGCAAGGGGGTGCCGGGGGGACCAGAGAGAAAAGTTTTGTCCCTATTGCTCCCAGGGATCCCAAGCAAGTTGAGAGCGAGGGTTCAAGTTTCTGAGAAAGAGAAGAGACACACACCAATGTCCGGAGGCCATGTGGAGCAGCGACTAAGAGCAAGAGGTCCAATCCCTATCCCGTCAGTCTTTGGCTGGGTGACCCGAGGCAGGTTGCTTAACCTCCCTGGGCTGTACCTCCTTGACCTGTGCATTGGGCATAGTGTCCCCTCTCTGGGTTCATGAATATCTGGTGCCATGGAAGTGCTTAGGACAGGGTCTGGCACTGGGTTAGCTTTCATTTGAACTTCCATTTATTCTAAAAACTAGCAGCACGCTAGTGGGACGACCCAGCTCCGGGAATGTCAGGTAGCAAGGCGCTCACACTTCCAGGAGAAGCTCTGAACCGTGACGAGGCTGGGGCGGTGGCGGCCACGGTGTCTGTTTTCCTTTTAAGAAATGATTAGTGGGAGAAATGGCTGTTGGGTAATGTTTTTAAGTAGCCTTGAGGTCAGGTTGTTTTGTGAGCCGTGGTCCTCCTCGAGCCCGAGTTTTGGGTCTTGGCTCTGCTGCTTATGAGCTGGTGAGTCAGAACAGGTCACTGGACACCCGTGTCTCGGTGTCCTCTTCAGGAAAATGGGGGCAGTCACACCCATGTCATGGCACCACGATTCAGTGAGGCAAAGCGCACTGCGACCCGTCACCGTGATGTGCTGCCTGTCCCCTGAGTGTCCAGTCCCACCACATTTCCTGCTTGGCCAGGCGTCCATCCTGCCCAGTGCAGCCCACATGCCTCAGAGCTGCGGGCTCCATCCTGAGCCTGCTGCATCTGGGTCCACCAGAGACCAGAGCTGGGTGTGCGTGGAGGGGAATGTCCACACTGGCTGTGATTGGAGCACGGTGACTCTGACACGCAGGGCCACCTGCTTAGAGCAGGGAGGTGGGCTTCCATGCAGGGGTCTTGCTGGCCACCTGTCAACCAGGCCCGAAGCTCCTCCTTCCTCAGGGCTTCTAGTTACTTCTAGAATAAGAAAGAACACATTCCAGAGACCAGGTAGAGCTCAGTGGTGGGCACCTGCCCAGCATGACAGGGCCCTGAGTCCCATTCCCACCATTCTTTATTCCATGATGGTCTAAGGCAGTTTGAGTACAGGTTAAAAGCCTTTCAATAAATATACCTGTTTTCCCAAGCATCATTGCAGCTTTGATTTTGTTCTTTTACTTATTCACTCTTCTGTTCATCCATCCACTTATTTTCCAATCCCTGAGTGGAGAGCGGTACTCTGTACTCCGTGAGGAACAAAGGGAATCTGATTCTTCTCTGATACCTTCAAGAAATTTAAAGTTTATTGCGGAACTTAAAATTTAATTTAAAATTTTGAAATGTAAAATGTATTATTTATGGCTCAGGTTTCAGGTGAGCCTGTGCTCAGCTGTCACCACCCCGTGGGCAGGATGGCAGGGACGAGGCCTCCGCAAGGGGGCGGGAAGACCAGGGAACAGGCCCTCTGGCCTGGCACCAGGCAGGACCATGCTGGGTGGGCAGCGTGAAAGAAAGACGAGTCCGGAAGCCAGGTGGTGTTGAATACCAGCCCCCAAAGCTGGAAAATTTAAAATATGAACCTCACTGAACAGTTTGGAACTCTTGAGTGGTGGATAAAAATGGGGCTTGGAAAAGCAGCCGGCAGAGCTGCACTGAGGTGCGGGTCTGGGTCCGGAACACACTCCCCTCAGCCCCTTTGAAGTGGCAAGGGCACGTGGAGCAGGTCCCACTGTGCGACTGCTTGGGCTCCTGTGTTCCCAGCAATACCCTGAGCATGTCAGGTGGACCCTCCTTGGCCTCGACCCTCCTTGGCCTCCTTCCCTGATGGAGCAGGATGCCCTGCCCGCTGCTTCCCTGGGATGTCCCCAGACCTCATGGCCCTCCTGCTGGTTGAGTCTGGAGGAGCTCCGAGCTAGTGCCAGGACATGGGGCATTGGAGTCTCTGGTTCGTTCTTTCTCTTTCTTTCTTTCTTTCTTTCTTTCTTTCTTTCTTTCTTTCTTTCTTTCTTTCTTTCTTTCTTTCTTTCCCTGGGAATGGAACTCAGGGATGATGCTTAACCACTGAGCCACATCCCCAGCCCCCCTTCCCCCCTTTTTTTTTGTATTTTATTTAGAGATAAGCCCTCGCCAAGTTGCTCAGGGCCTCACTAAGTTGCTGAGGCTGGCTTTGAACTTGTGGTCCTCCTGCCTCAGCCTCCCGAGCCCCTGGGATTACAGGTGTGTGCCACCACACCTGGCCTGTGATTTTTGCAGTGCGTCCCTTGACCACTCTGAGGTCTTTGGGTCCTTGTAACTCGCATGACTCTCAAGTGTCAGAATGCTTTGGAATTCTGGTCCTGGACCTCCCTTCTCTCCATGAAGCTGAACCTTTGTTGGGCCCTCTTATCCTGTGCGGGGTGCTTCCCACATCTTTCTCTCAAGCTGGCCTTTTTCTGAGATCTGGCACTGTCCGTCCCCCACCCTGAAGGCCACCTCTCATTCTGTGAAGATCAGGTCATCACCTAGTCCATGTCCACTCCTCTTCCTTGCTTTCTGTGCTGGCTGGTGGCCATGTCACCAGTTTCAGCCGATCCACTGTGGAGTCATCCATCTTCCCTTTCACCCCTAGGTCCTCTGGTCACTGTTATTGGCAAGTGGGTGACAAGGGTGATAAAAACAGAACACTAAAGATCGGGCTTCACTTATACATTAGAATGCTTTCTCCTGAAAAAAATACGAGTACCCCCCTTAGCTTGAGTCTTTCCTGAGTGGAGGAAGGAAGTGTGGTGGACGGCCGTGTGGGGACTGCGGGGTGTGCTGCTGTTTTGAATGGCCTCCGTCCTGAGTACCAGGGAGAGAAAGGTGTGCATCATGGCCTACTCCTGGATTGGTCTGGCTTGGATTAAACACATTCCTGTGTCTGCCTGGTGACCTCATCTCTGGGTCTCCCAGTGCCACCATTGCAAATGGCTTCAGGTGGCTCAGAGCTATACTGAGCCTTGATGTCCTGACTGTTGTCTCTGCTGGAAATGCTCATTCGTCCATCCATTAAGTACAAATAAAGGGAAAGACCCAGGAGTCCCACTCCCAGGTTGATCCACAGCAACTGCAATGAGGGGCTTGAACCCTGCATCCATACCAGTGCTCACGGTGGCAAGGGACACAGTACCGAAGGAGGGAAGCAACCAGGTGCCCACCAGTAGACGGTTGTGCAAACAAAACGTGGTGTTGCACACACAACAGGCAGTATTCTGTCATTAACAGGAATGGAAATCTGGTAATGCGTCCACATGGATGGACCTTAAATAGAAATAGCTTGCCACAGCAGGACAAAAGGCGTGAGACTTCACTGAAGGAAATATCCAGAGTAAGCAGATTCACTAGATTCAGTAGATCAGAGGTTGCCAGGGGGCTGGGAGAGGAGGGTGGGAACTTATTGCTTAATGGCTGCTGAATTTGTTGGAGGTGGTGAAAGGTTTTGGAACTAGATGATGGTTGCACAATCACGCGGATATACTGAGTGCCACCCAGCTATGGCTTAGCCTGTTAAAATGGCATGCTGTGTGCATTTCCCCAAAAGTAAAGCGTGTAAAGGGAGGGAAAACGTCCACACAATAGTTCTTAAGGTTCTTGCAGACCTGTGTGAGCACATGCCTCAGCCAGGAGCCAGGCCCAGGTGCACCCAGGGGCCAGCGCACAGCAAGGCACAGCAGAAGGGCGGGGCTCCTGCTGAAGGAGCCCAGAGAGCAGGGGCCTGGCTGGTACACAGCTCTTTCTTTCCATTTAGCATTCCAAACCCTGCAGAGCCCACTAGGTCTCTTTTCCTTTTGCAGATCTGGGGTGGAACTGGCAACGAGCAGGGCTGGCCACAGGTTCCTGGACCTGCTGCATCGTTCAAGACTGGAGATCCGCACGAATTAGAGGACAAGATTAGGAGCCCGACTCAGAAAGGCCGGGCAGGGTCAGACCTGGAGGACTTGATTCTGAGCTCAGGCGCAGGCTGAGCCTGCTGAGCGCCCTGCACCATGCGCGCTCCGCGCTCCGCAGAGGACCCTGCCCATGGCCTCTAGGGGGCGCGCGCGGCCGGTCTCGAGGCCCCGAGTGGGAGGAGCTGCCCATCAGCGCCTCACATGGACGCTGATCAGAACGTCCCCCCAGGGAAGGACAGCTCTTCTGTTTCTTCTTCGTTTTTTTTTCCTTAAAAGACATAAAAAGCAAAACCAAAAGTGCGCTCCTCCCGTCTCCTTCAAAGCCCTGGCATCTTCAGATCTGGGTACTTGAAAGCTAAAGCTGATCATAATTTCCGATGGACATAATGTGCGTTTGAAATTCCTTTCCACATCAAATTAAATCTGTCTTGGACTGATTTCCTGGAAGTGTTTTTCATTAGAATAATGGTCCTCAGCTGAGCGATCACAGAATCAGATACCGTGCAGGGGAACCGAGGGGGTCATCCGTTCCCAGTTCCATCCCTCCAGGGACTCTCCTGACTGTTCTGGGTTCTTGCTGATGAAAAGGATCCCTCTCTATGTTTGTCCCCAAGGACAAGGCCCTGGGTCTGTGAGCCACGAGTTACTTTTTAACTGGCAAAATCACTTTTTTGTTTTCATAGAAACTATCAACAAGAAAGAAATAGGCTCAATGAGTCAACAAAATTCAACCTGCCTCTTGCTGGGGGCCAATTCCTCCATGGTGTCAGGGAGAGAGTAATTAATAAGACAGTGTTTGAAGGACCCTAAAGCTCTCGGGGGCACTCTAAGGACTGACACAGGTCCCGTCGGCATTGATGATTGTTTCCCAGTCTCGACATGCCTTTCTGGGTGAAGCAATTCTGTCTGAACACAGCCTTACCTACAGAAGGCTCCAGAAGGGTGGAGGAAATCCTTCTGAAATTCTTTTCTCTCCCTCCTCTCTGATCCGTGACTTGTTTACTGCAGGCTGTTAACAGCCTTGAGAGTGTCTTTAATCCTGAGCCAGGGTTTTTAAATATAATACATCAATAACAGGTAATTATTCACTTTGAACTCTCTGCCCCTTTGCCCCCGTACCCTGCAGGATGAGCTTGGAACTTTCAAGCACTGTAACAGATTCTTCCTATCAAAGTGTCAAAACTCATAAGCCTACGTCAAGGAATTCGTTGGCTTACTTTCATCTGTCTGCCCCTCTCTTTTGATTCTGACTCTTGCCATAGGCTTGGTGGATTACTGCTCCGAGGGCTCGTTTTCATCCTGGTGGGTTTATCCTTAATCCAGCCCTGCTGGGGACCCTGAAAAATCTGCCCCCATGCACCCAACTTCGTGGCCTTGAAGAATGGCACTCAGTCGGGTTTGTGACTCCTGGCCTGACACATGCTTCCTGTTTATAATGTGTCCAGGAAGATCCGGTCACATTCAAAACTTCCTTCTGTTCTGCACCGATCTTTGATCTGAGCAGCCTGGACACCACAGGCCTCTGCACGGTATGGACTGTGCCCTGCCCCACAACTCTGGCTACCAGCGTCGGGGGCAGTAGGGGCTTGTCTGTTCTGTGGGCCAGGGTTGGGAATGGGTGGCCCTGTGTTTGGCTCTGGGAGCTCCTGGTCCTTGTGGGAGAAGCGTCTTCCCCAGGGAGTGCTGTCCGTGGTCTAGGCCAGGGCCTGAGCCCAGTGGGTGCATTCCCTTTGAGGAAGCCTCAGGCACATCCTGCACAGGTTTCCCTTTCTAACAGGGTGGAGCAGCTGGAGGAGGGCTCCAAGCACATCATTAAGTCACTGCATAAACCGTGGGGTCTGCTTTCCTGAGAGTGGGCCTGCCTTCCCCAGGCTTCTTTGTATGGTGAAGGGGTTTCTCAGCATCAGCTAAAGAGGTCCACATGTAAATGCTGGCCACTGGAGGAATCGTAGTGTGCAGGGCAGGTAGGTGGTTGGGAACGTGTGGCTACTTCCTGCCTGGTGCTGTCCTCAGGCAGGGGGCTCGATACTGACCCCAGCCCCACCTAGAGGGAAGGAGCTCTCCAATCTTGACTGGGAAACCATGTAAGGTGCCATGTGACATTGGAAGACTGACATGTGTCTACATCAAGTAATCAAGGTGCACAATTCTGTGCTCCTCCTCAACTGAGTTTCTTGATGGCTGATGAGTGGAATCCGCTTTGAATGTGGGTGTAACAAGATCTAACTGCATGCTCTGCAGGCTTGCGGGGGTGGGGGGGGACGGTGACAAATGAAGCTGAAACACTCAAATTTGGTTTCATCCTTGACCTTGCTGGTGACCTTTGGCCTGTTGCCTGGCCTTTCGATATCTGTTTCCCTGTGATTACGATGGCTACATGACACTGAGGGGCCCCTGTGTGCATAATGGACAATACCTTTCCACTTCTTCAGAACACTGAAGAATTCAGACTGTCCATGTGAGAAGTCAAAATATCCTTGATCTTAATCAACGTGATACAAAAAGCAGTGACATGTGACATTGTTCAGAAGTGGAGAGCACTTGCCTGGCACACGCAAGGCCCTGGCTTTGACCTCCAGCACTGCAAAAATGAAACAAAATGACTCTACGTTTGGCTGTCACGAGGACCGGTGGACAGGGGCTGACTGATTACAGGTCAGGCTTCCACAGCCTGCTGGGCCGGCTGAGGGTGGGACCAGGAGTCAGGGAGGGTGGCTGATCACTGGGCCAAGGCGTGTGGGGCGGCGCTCTCCTTGGGTCAGTCTGCAGCTCTGTTAGCCGTTGTGGAGATGGCAGGACTCTGGTCATCACCAGAGCGGAGTCCCACAGCCGGCCAGCGTGCTGGCTGAGGCGCTGTCAGAAAGGTGGAATTTGTCAGTGTGCATTCCAAAGGGGGGTGAGGAGTAGCCATAGATACGGAGGGATCGCTGGTTTACAGTGTCCAATGGGTTCCTTATCTCATGCTTGACCAATCCGACCATCCGAGTGGAGTGTGTTTTTAATCATTAAAGCGATTTTGTTCATGTATACATAATTTATTAATATAAATAGAAGACAGGATTCTTTCCCAATAAAAAATTGAATGAAAGGGATTACTGATTGCTTTAGAAATGAGAATATGCAGCCCCCGTCCATCACAAACAGTTCCACGGGCAGTACACACAGAAGGAGGAGAGGATCAAGGCCAGCTTCACATACGAGAGGGGACCTTAGCGGAAGACAGGCACCCCGTGGTCAGCTTCCTCACGTCCCACCCATTTCCAGGGTGCAGGTCCACGGAGCTGTTTTGGGGTGAGCCAGCTCAGCTCAGGCACCTCCTTTTTGGAGAGATGTTGGCAGCTCAAGGGGACTGAGGCCAGAGGTAGAGGGTTTCAGAATCCTCCCAGATAGGGACAGGGACTACATTTTGTCTGAAGGAGACCAGAGGCAACGAGACCTGCCCTCAGACCATCAAGAGCCTCTTTTGTAGAGAAGGAAGTAGCTGCTTTCGTGGGAGAATGGCTGACATTTCAGACAGGTCCTTTCCATAGGGGGAGTGTCTGTGCAGGATGGTTTTCCAGCCTTGGGGTGGCTCCCTGGGCGGGCAAACTCTTTCCTACTGGATACGCTGGAGATGCTGGTGCTGGAGGCGAGGAGGGGTGTATAGAAAGGGACTTGGGGTCAAGTTATGCTAAAGCACCTCTGTTCCAAGCTGCGCATGGGCTGACTTTCCAGTTTCCCTTCTCATTTGTTAGAAGCAAGATTTCACTCAACTTAGTTCGGGATCCACTAAATGTTACCAACTGGTTTAAAATAGAACTCAAGTGCCACATCTCTATGCTCCAGGTAAAGAACAATGACGTGGACTCACATATGGGTTCCCACCCGAGCCGTGCCCATTTGCAGATGCAAAACTGCTGGCAAAACTGGTCGATATCCATCCGATCACTTCCCACTGGACAAGGTTTGCATTTCCAAGGGTGGGACTAGGCGGCCCACTGGGTTTCCCACAAGCTAATGTCAATCTCTGCAGAGTAGAGGGACAGGCTGGTCAGAGACACAGGGAGAACGCACCTGGAGGTTGAGAAGATGTCCTGTGGTCTCTCTTGCCCACTCCAAAATCTTCCACAATTTTTCTCTCCATGAATTCACACATGAAAACTTTCCCCTGAAGCACCAGGCAAATGTAAGCGCTCATTAAACGTCGGTATTGATCCTGGTTAACTTTTGCTCAAGTTCCCTGGGTCAAGTGGCCGCCTGGTGGCTGATGTGAGGATCTCCTTGACCGAGGTCAAACATGGCACCTGCCGTGTTTCCACAGTAATGAAGCAGCCTAGCAAGGCACTTATCGGAACACGTCCCTGTCACTGAATGACACAGGACGACATGGAGAAATGTGTGTGTTTAACTTAGTGTGTGCACGGATGGGACTGGCCACTCTGCTTGACTCTAGCTGTCTTTGGTTCTGTGGACCATGGCTGTAAGTAACAGCTGTGCCCCAAATGGTTCAGAACCAAGGAGTGTTCTAACTTCTGCAGCAATCTTCATCCTGTGGACGCCTCGCTCCTGTCTCCAGGTGGGAGGGAACCATGCCTTGGTCTGTAGGACAGATGCCATCCAGCCTTGAAAATGAAGGACGTGCTCTCATCCGGGACCTGGAAGACTTTATGTTAATCAAACAAGTCAGGAACAGAAAGACGGACGCTGTGTGATCTCACTAATATTTGAGTTCGACAAAGGGTGAATTCACATGAGTAGTGTAGAAAGGTGGTTACCAGGCCCTGGGGTGGATGGCGAGAGGGGAGTGTTGGCCAAAGGTGTGAGGCTTCAGTTGGACGAGAGAGATGGGTTAGTGATCCATGGCGTCATGCGGTGAATACAGTTAACCCTAATGTTCTGTGTACTGCAAAATTGCTGAGAGGGTTTTATTTTATTTTTGTACTGGAATTGAACCTAGCGGTGCTTTACCACTGAGCCACATCCCCAGCCCTTTTTATTTTTTATTTTGAGACAGGGTGTCATTAAGTTGCTCAGGGCCTCTCTTAAGTTGCTGAGGCTGGCTTGGAACTTGCGATCCTCCTGCCTCAGCCTCCCGAGCCTCTCGGATGACGGACGTGTGCCACCGTACCCAGCTGCTAAGAGGATTTTAAAGGCCCTCACCACAAAGAAATGATTGGTATGTGAGGTGACAATGTGTAAATCCACCACACTATGTGATGTGTCACGCCATCACCTGGCACCCAAGTCATCCCTTCATTCCTCACGGTATAATATGTTACAGTAACTTCACCACATAAATGTATTTACTCACACGGCAAAATGTACTATATCTAGATCACCTTCACCCCATGAATGTATTTGATTATATCAGTTAAAAATTAAAAACACAAATTTTAGATCACAAAATGCAAGATGGTTTAACTTTTAATCAACACTTGGCTTGCGCCTTATGTATCATTTGAGAGGATTTTAGTAACATCACTAAAACCTCTACCCCCTGTGAGCACCGGCCTTCATGATGTCATGCAAATGTCTACTTGTGAGGTGACTGTGTTGGTGTCCTCCAGGAAAGCCCGGCGTGCATGGCTTGGTGTGTTGTCATGGATCCCAGCTCTGCCAGTCCCACCCAGGGCTCCCAGGACTGCGCTCTGCCTGTGGAGGGGCCGGCTCAGAGGTGCCCCACCTGTCCCTTGGGGCACTGGAGGCTGGTTAGGTCTGTCCCAAGCTGTCTCGGTGATTCCAGGCATGTGGAGTGGACACTAAGGCCAAAATTGCCCCTTGGTGAGCTCAGTGACCTGGCCGTCTCCTGGGAACCGCAGGTGCACCGTGCTCTTCAGTGAATCAGCCTCTTTCTGCGCCTGAGCCTCTCGAGTCACCCTCCAACCTGTGTGGAGGAGGGGCCTGGCGGGGCGCCCTTCAGGGTCCCTGTGAGCGGAGCTCCCTGCAGGGAGGGTTTCCTTCTGCTCAGATGGCCGCTCTAACCCTCACCCGTCCTGGGAGCCCTTGCAGTGGGTGTGGGTGCAGCTGTCATTCACATGGGGCTCAGGGGACCTTAGGACCCTTGGCGTTGGATTGGCACACACGTCCAGGATCTCTGTCTGCCACCCTGTGGGGTCACACTGTACCTGTGGCTGAGGGCCCTGGTCTTGCTGCTGGGACCAACGCTCAGCCTAGTCCAGGCAGGGACTGACAGCCCCAGCTCTAGTGAGAGGCATGGCCAGCTCCACGGACAGCCAGGCCATCTCGGGCACAGGATGCTGAACAGAGGAGTCCACACTGAGAGAGGCCTGAGGGGGAGGCAGGTCACCTGGAGCTGTGGTGGCAGTGCGTGGAGGCCTGGGTGACGTGTGCTCTTGTGGTGCCCACACCGGGTGGCTGGGTGTAAGCTCAGGCTGTCTCAGTTGCCTGCTTATGAAAGACATAAATATCTCACCTCTTAGCAAAGATGAGAATGGTTTTTGCAGATTTCCTGGCAGCGCACCACACAATCCCGCCAACCCCTTTCATCTGCAGATTTCGCTCCAATAAAGCCTTGATCTAGGGAACAGAACTGGCTCCCGCCATGCGGCTGGGGAGTGCAAAACCTGGCTGTCCAGGCTGGGGGGTTCGCCTCCACCCTGGACCGTGGGTCTCACGGATGCTTTGATGGGCCACACTGAAGCCGAAAGCAGCACCCTCTCCCTATTGCTCAAGGGTGCTCTGCTGAGGAGGAAAGTGCTTTTCTGGGGATTGCCCGATTGCTCAACCCTTTTCTGACTGGTGATTTTAGCCTTGAGGCAAGACTCTCCTTGGGTTGGAGGGGCGTTAGACTAGGGGGTCCTGCCCAGGCCAGTGGGCAGAACACAGCAGGCTGGGCTGAAGAAGCAAGGTTGGGCCTGTAGGTAAGAGGGAGCCTTGGCCACAGGCTGTGTGTGGTGGGCGCAGGCCTGTATGCCCAGCGACTCAGGAGGCTGAGGCAGGAGGATTATGAGTTTGAGGCCAGCCTCAGTAACTTAGCAAGACCCGTCTCAAAATTTAAAAAAATAAAAAGGGCTGGGGATGTATCTCAGTGGTAGAGCACCCTTGGGTTCAATCCCCAGCCCTGGAAAAAGAGAAAAACATTCCTCCAAACTGTTCCTCTTAATAAAAAGGGAGAATCGAGGAGGCTACTTCAAGGAACCCAGTAAACCCTCTCCCATTTCCTGACCCGCTGTCACTGCGGTGGCATTTGGTTTATGTTTTTTCATTTAATGCTGGTGGCACCCCATGTCACAGCCCTTTTTCTTTCCCTCTGTGACGTGGTCTAGCAGGATCACAGCCACCTGCATCCCTAGCACTGCCTGGCCCGGAGGCCCCTGGCTCCTCTCGCTGATCCGTCACTGTGTCTCCCCAGCTTGTGAGACTGGACCCAGGGACGGATCTGTGACTCCTTTCTTCACAGACACCACTGACAGCGGGCGCCACTCAAAACAGACTTTCCTTGAGGACTTGCAGATGATGCAGAAGACAGTGGATGTGGCCTCACAGGGCAGAGGACATCCTGCCCTCAGCACCTCTCACTGTGGCTTTTGCCAATGGAGCCCCGGCTGCCCTGCATGGCTCAGATCACTGAGCCTCCGCTGTCTCCTTGATCAGCCCCGTCCTGTTCAAATCCCTCCTCCCGTGGTGATGGAGACTCACCTAGCCAGCCTTACCCTACAGTGACCTTCTCTATGGCACCCTCACCTTGGCTTTGACTGTGTTCTGGAAGGGACACGGCTATGGGACCTTACTGCACACAGAGCCCGCACAGAGGATCCGGGCAGGTTACCTGGAGCCCAGCCCCCAGGCCAGCCACATCCGGCCCTGTGGACACTCATGGTCCTTGGGTTGAGGGCTGAGCCTGCCCCTGTTGTACATATCACCTCCCATCCTCCTGGGCCACGCGCACACACCTTAGCTACGTCTCGGCCTGCAGAGTACACGCCCACTGGGCTTCTGTCGGAGGTCAAAGGGACAGGATGAGGGCTCACCTCTCAGTGAGGCCGTCTCCCCTCCCACTTCCCCTCCAGCCCTGGGAATGTCCCTGATACCTGAGAGCTGCCGTGGCACTGCTCCTGTTCACCACGAGCCGGACACTGCGGCAAGCTTCTTGCAATGACTGCAAGGCAGAGTGTGGGCGTTGAGTGTCCCCAGGGGCCACGTGCTCAAGGCTTGGTCCCCAGGGTGATGCTATGGGGCAGTGGTGGGGCCTTTGAAGTTGGAGGGGGGCGCCCGAGGGGATGTGTGAGCTTCTTTGCTGCCACAACGCATCTCCCAAGAACCTCTTGAAGTCAGCGTCCATCATCATCCATGTCCTTGAAACAAGAATGCTTTCCCGTGTTTTTGCAAAATCTAAGGAGAAGAGCTGTGGTTTTTTGGCTCCAATAATAACTGAGCTTAAATCTACGGTAACAAGCTCGTGGCCTCTGAGCTGAGGGCTAAGTGCCCTGGGATCACAGAGGCCTGGTTCTGCTCCAGTTACACCCCTTAGTGACCGAGAAGCCAGGGCGACAGTCTTACTCTGGAGTCCTCGGTTCTTCACCTGCACGGAGGAGATATGATAGGAAATCAAAGCGCTGGAGTATCCAATGGGGCGGCTATTAGTCAGCTCTCCATTACTAAGAAATGCCCACGATTCCTAATACAGAGAAAATAAGAGGGAAGAATTATAAAGAGAAAGTTCACTTAGGAGGTTGGGCCTGGGGCTGACCGGTCCCCCTGCTTTGGGGTCTGTGATAAGGCAGCGCATCATGGCAGGAGGCTCATGGTGTATCAAAACCACCCACCTCGTGGCTGGAACTTACAGTAAAGGGGGAAAAGGGACCAGGGTCCCAGTGTCCCCTTCAAGGACAGCCCTCCGAAGCCTAAAGACCTCCCACTAGCCCCCCTTAAAGGGCCCACCCCCTCCCGACATCAACAAGCTGGGGAGCACACTTTTAACACACCTGCCTTTGGGGACCTTCTAGATCCTGCCCTGCCGTGCAGTATAGGCTCATCATCACCATGCCCAGCACCCAGTCAGCAAAGAAGGGTGCTGCTGTGGCGGGGTGGGTGAGCTTTAGCACGAGCTTGTCACCAGGGAGCCAAACTCAGCTATTGTCACACCCACTGAAATACAGCTGTCCTCCTTCTCACCTTCCAATCGCTCAGTACTCAGGAAGTCCCCACCCTGGTGTGCCCAGGTCTCTCCCAATACCAGCGCTGAGCAGCCGGTCACCTGCCTCCTTGGATTCTTCCTTGGGACTCCCAGGACAGGAGCCGCACGCTCTGTGCATTTCTTGTTAATTTGCACACACTGACTGGACTACTATCAGGGTGGTGTCACCTCCCTCCTCGTCACCTCCCTGGAGCCCTGGAGCTCCTAGCCTCCGTTCTTCATCGCCTGTAATGAGCTCATGCTATCCCTGGGCACTGACCTGCTGTCTGAATCCTGAGGGCCACACCTGTGGCTTCTCATGCAGATCACAGCAGCGAGGAGCCACAGGTGTGTGGCTTTTATCCCCCTGCGGCTTTCCCCGGAGCTCGGTGGGCGTCCAGGATGAGGAGAGCAGGAGCGCTCCAGGAAAACACATTCGAGCAAGTCCTCTTGCTTTCAGCCACTGCTCCCGCGGACCGCCACTGTCCCCCAGAGCTCATCCTGGGCTTGGTCCTCAGCTCATACTCCTGGGCGGTGGGATAACCTTTAAGAGGTGGGGCTGGTGGTCACTGGGGGTGTGTCCTTGGCAGTGACCGTGGGGGGGCATCTTATCCTTTATCAGAATACTGGAGAGACTGAACTTCAACCGAGGAAAGGCTTCCTTTGCCTGAGGTTGCAGAAGTCCCGCTGCATGGTCCTCGGCTCTTGGCTCTGCGTTGTGAGGCAGCACGTCCTGGCGTGGGATGTGCGGTGCACACCTGGTCACGCAGTCCAGGAGCCGCAGACCTGGTCCTGCTCTGCAGCCCCCAGGCTCATTAAGCAAGTGCACAGAAATGGTAAGGCCTGTGTCAAAGCAGCCAGAGGCGCCGCCTGCGTTTAGTACGATGTAGACCCCGCGAATCACAGGAATCACTGAAGGCCTTTTAAGCCTCCAGAGGAGGAAACATGTCCTAAAACTCTGTGATTATGTGTTTAGGCAGCTGTGGCCAAAGGCCTGGCGAGATCAACGAGAGGAGGAAGAGTTAATGTGGGGCTCACAGTTTCAGAGGTCTCGCTGGGTCCAGATGCAGCAGGCTCCATTCCTTGGGCTCAAGGTGAGGCTGAACATCATGGCAGAGGAGTGTGGTGGAGGGAAACAGCTGGGGCTGTGGCACCAGGAAGGAGAGAGAGAGAGAGAGAGAGAGAGAGAGAGAGAGAGAGAGAGAGAGACAACCTGTGACATGGTCGGACATGTGACCATGTATGTGATGAACAACAAAATATAACCCCCTAAGGCGCGCCTGCAATGGCCCTCCTCCAGCCACCCCACCCGCCTGCAGCACCACTCAGCTAATCCCTACCAGGCAGGGGGTCAACGCCCGACTGTGTTCAGACCCTCGTAACCCGATCGTTTCACCCCAAGCCCTCTAGCGTTGTCTCACACATTGGCTCCGGGCACCTGACATCTAGACCTCCAGGGTCAGATGCCACGCCTGTTGGGCGTTTTGCACCCGTCTAGACCTTGCCGCAGCATGTCCGGTGTTCCAATAAGACGGTGAACTGAGAGAGAAGTCATGACAGTTAGGAGCAGCCGTGGCTGTCAGAAGCATCTGGATCCTATCTGTGCTAAGGAATGGAGGACTCTGGGGTGGTGGCTGGTAATGGATGTGGGGCTCGGGTTTCAGAATGGAATCGGGCACCCTACCAGCTGCTTCCATGCCAGGTCCCTCCAGTGGCCCTGACACGGTGGCCTCAGGTGGCCCAGCACTTCACTTTGAGGGGCACTGCACCAGATGGCTGGCGGTGCTGGGCCCCTGGACGAGAGACGCCATTCTCAGGATGATGAGGACGAGAGCTGGGTGACTCATCCCCTGCCCAGTCTCCACGTTTCCCCGCCTTCCTGGAGTGGCGCTCCGGCAGGCAGGACTGGCCAGGGGGCCCCAGGGGCAGCAGCCCTGCTGTGGGTGGGTGGCAGGGGTTCTGGCCTCTGGAACTCAGCAAAGCAGCGCCCCCAGCCCCAGATGCCTGTTCCCGCAGGTCCATGGCTGGGTGCAGAGAGCCGATGCTCAGCTATGCTGCCTGAGCCGTCCACTGTACCTGACTGACCACAGCCTGCCAGGACTCCCCACGCCCACACACAGACCCCAGAGATCAGCACAAGACTCATTAAACCAACCTGAGTGTGTTAGTCAGCACAGTGACCAGGAGACCTGACAACAATTTTAGAGGAGGATAAGTTGATTGACGCTCATGGTGTCCGGGGTCTCGGTCCTTAGATGGCCAGTGCCTTTGCCTGGGCCCTGGGTGAGTCAGAACATCGTGGCAGAGGGAAATGACCGAGGAAAGCAGCCCAGGACACAACCACCAGGAAGCAGAGAGAGAGCCCCTCTCAACAAGGACACATTATAATCCCCAAGGGCACATCCCCAGCCACCCACCTCCTCAGCCACAGGCTGCCTGACTGCAGCTCCCACCCAGTTAGCCCACTCCAGTGGGTTAGGCGCCCATAGGTAAGGCTCTTAAAACCCAATCCCTGCACCTCTGAATGTCCTTGTACTGTCTCACACGAGAGATTGGGGGACACCTCACATCTAAACCCAAACACCCAATTTTGGCCTCCTCAACAGCCTGTGATTTTGAGACTTCCTATCTGATCAGGTTGGTGTGTGTGCTCTGCCGTCGCACCTTAGCTATCTGGGGTTTCCTCTTCCCACGGGGCTCCACAGGGCCTGTGTTTCAGCACAAGAGCCACCCACCACAGAGAAGTGAGAGTCCTCCTGCTGTGCACGGTCCCCAGGACACTGGAAGAGGGGGCGAGATGAAGACCAGGTTCCTATGTTCCCTCTGTCAAGTGTTTTCTGTCTTCACGGTTGTAAGTATTTCCTAGAGAGGTACCTGCCTCTTCTACCTGTGCATGCCGTTTGTTCTTGTTCTTGATCAATTTTTTTAAAAATTATTTTTTAGTTGTCGTAGGACACAATTTATTTCTTCCTTCCTTCCTTCCTTCCTTCCTTTCTTTTTATAGGGTGCTGAGGATTGAACCCAGGGCCTCCCACGTGCTAGGCAAGCACTCTACTGCTGAGCCCCAGCCCCATAATCAATTTTAACTGATACAAAAAAACATAAAAGTTGCACATTGTAATGGTGTATCATATGACATTTTGATACACACATGCATTCGGTGATGTTTAAGGCGAGTTGATCATATTCATCTCATTCATCACTTCTTCATAGTAAAACAACCCAAACCCTTTCTTCTGGCTTTTCCAGATACAGGTACATTATCACTGTAGTGTCCTGCTGTGCACTAGCCCCACCTCTCTGCCAGATGGTCAGCTGGACATGCAAGTTCCATGCAAACCCATTCATCTCTGCTCCACCCAGCACCACCAGGTCATCCAGTTCACCCAAACTCTCTCTCTCCCCCCTAACACACAGAGACAGAAGTAGAAATCACCTTTCATCACTCTCAAAGATTACACCTTGATAATTTGAAATAAACGTAGACATGGATGTGCTTCCGATACTCACAAGATTGGATTCTGGTGTTTTAATTAAATGTGAGTTGTGTGTTGCCTCACGTCATTTCCTCTTGCAGATTTCATGAGAGTTTTGTTTGGACTTCGGCATCAGAAACACTAAATTCTTAACCCTTGGACTTGCGGTTTTCCCACCATCCATCAAGCAGATGGTGGCTGTAGCAGTAATGTTACTGTGTCTCTGTGTGTCACCGAGGACTGTGATCCCACTGCCCTACCAGGAAGGCTTTGGAGGATGAGTTTTGGGGTCCTGGGTACCCCTGGCTAGAGCCCCCACACCAAGGAAGCATTCAGAGCCCTTCTTGTTGTGACAAACATCCTGAGCCCGGCCACAAGGGGTTAACCAGAACAGAGACAAAGGGCTTTGGAACTGCAGCCCTCCAGGCCTGGGAGCCTCTGCTTTGCCAGAGGCCTTATCTGTAGGATCGCAGGGAAGTCAGCCTTATGTGACACAGGCCCCGCTTTCTTCTCCCGTCCCTGCCGGAGCTCTTGAGATGGAAGCAAACTGTTGGCCCCAGTTCTGAAAACTGCAGATAAAGGCTTTGATTTGTTAATTAAATTTTTACTATCTGCATTTGATATCTCAGCCAACTTGTATCCGCTGCAGGAAGGACAAGAAAGTCCTTCACTTCAAAGGGGCGCCCATCGGTGACCTGTAATTACGGAATTTACTGCAGGGCGAAGCACTGTCTGGGGTGCACCTGCCGCCCAGGTGCCCCTCACAGGGCCCGACGACACCCCCTGCGGACTGGCAGGTGGCAGACAGTCTGGCCTATGTGCACAGCGGTCCTGCCGGGCAGCGCCCACCTGTCCCGTGGCGCTGTCCCCTGCACTCTGCAGTGTGTCCCTGGGCAGCCAGAAAGAATTGGCTCTTGTCTTCCCTCCTCAGAGACCTCTCCATGAAAATTGGCTTTTGTGATCAAAAGATCCAAGGCCAGAGCCACTGGCGGGAGAGGCCACCCACTGGCCCCAGAGGTCTGGCCCCTCAGCACCGAAGACGCCCCCTCTGTGCCTCAGGCCGCCCCCTTTCATTTCCCTGGGGGCGCGACGCTAGGAAAGGCCCTTTGGAGGTGCCCTGTGTAGGCGGCTGTCCTGAGAACACACCCCAAGTCACACACAGCTGCAGTGGGTGTCCTCAAGCTGACTGCGGACTTGGGTCTGTGGTGGAGGAGGTTTGCCTGGCCCTGAGCAGAGCCCAGCTGAGGTTTGGGAGGCCCTAAGCAGGCCTCTGGGACTTTCTGCGACTAGTTTTAATGCAAGCTTTTCCTTGTTTTTTTTTTTTTTTTTGGTACCAGGGGCACTTAACCATTAAGCCCTTTTATGTCGAGACAGGGTCTTGCTGAGTTGCTGAGGCTGGCTCTGAACCTGAGATCCTCCTGCCTCAGCCTGCAGAGCAGCTGGGATTACAGGTCTGTACCACCACTACCGGGGCAGGCTCATCTTAATTTCTAAAGTTCAATTTCTTCACTAATGTTTACAAGGAAAACCTACCAAGGAGCCATTTAGCAAAGATGCAAAGTTTAAAAAAGACAATGACAAAATGGTGGATAAATGCCCATTTCACTGGAAACAGGGATTTGAACTCTTTAATTTTTGTAAGGCAGATTGGAGTGGATTTTTTTTTTTTCAGACCAAAGGCACGGTGGTTCCAATTCTGGGCCCCCCACCCCCTGCAACCCACACCCACTAAACTAATCTACACAAAGAGGAAATTTGTCCCTAGAAGAGGACTGGGGTGGGTTGGGAGAGGCAAGAAGCACTTTCAAGTGAATGTGAAGGGTACAGTCTCACAGGAGGCAAACAGCTACTGAAGGCCATCTGAGTTTGAACCAGCTTGCTGCCAGGGAGAGCCACCTTCTTGCACCTATCTCAGACTGGTGGTACCTACCGTGCACCTGTGTGGAGCCAGACTTTCCCTGACCAAGGACTCCCACTGCCAGGCTTCTTCTGCCCGGTGGCCCTGGAGTGTCACTGTCTGGCTCCTCACCACAGAGCGTCCTAGGGAAGGGACGGTGTTCCAGGGCAGAACTTTGGGAAGCACAGGTCTCTTTTAGATGCCATTAAGGGCCAGGAGGTGAAATTTTTCCTTACTGAATTTTCTAGAATGGGCACAGGGTAGAGGAATAGCAAAGCCGCATTTGCCCCAATATTGGAAGGTATATATTCCGTTACTGGCCACGAATCTACCTCACACAGAAGGAACTTCTCCCCACCCCCGTGATAACACTGCTGATAACTTTGTCGCAATCTTTGAGTTATTTATTTTGTCACGTTCAAAAGAAATGGCAGATAGCTTCAGATCTTACACGGCAAGAACCACACACAGGAATAAAGAGAGAAAACTGCAATAATCCCAAATTCAGAGTTTCAGAAAGATGAACACCTTTTCCTAAATGCTGGCCAGGTCCAGCCTCTGTAAACAGAGAAATACAGATTTTGCCACGAGGGAAACTGCTCTTCTGCTCACGGTGCTGACACCGGGTGCCTGGGCTTCTCCACACCCCAACCAGTTCTCCGCGTCTCTGGTGCCAGCTGAGTGCAGTAGGGCTCGATTCGGTGCTGACACTAACAGCCCAGGGTGCATGCAGGCGCCCAGGTGAACTTTCTGGCCCCCAAGGCTGCCCTCCCCCGGGATGCCAGGCGACAGTGGCAGGCTCCCAGCTTGCCCACGTCAGACCTGGGTCTCAGGACCCCCAGGGCCGCGCTTTGCTTACTCTTTGTAGGGTGTCATAAGGGAACAGAGGGACAGCCAGGTGGGGAGGTCCAGAGGGCTAGGAGCAGCGCTGACCCAGCGGCGCTGTCCTGACCTCTGGGGACGCCCCGCTCTCCTCCAAAGATGCCCCGCCCCCTGTCCAGAAGCCCCGCCCCCTCTCTTGACTTCCCACCCTCCTTTGGGGCGCCCCGCGTCTTGTTCAGACGCCCCACCATCCTTTGGGGACGTCGCACCCCTATCCGGACCCTGCACCCTCCTCAGGGACTCCCCAGCCCCTGTCTCGATCCCGGCCCTCCTCTGGGGACACCCACTCCCCTTGGGATCCCCCACCCCTATCCTCCTCTGGGGAACACCCCGCCCTCCTCTGAAGACGCCCCACCCCTCTCCAGATGCCCTGCCCTCCTCTGGGGACACCCTGTCCCCTGTCAGGACACTCTGCCCTCCTCGGGGTCCCCCCTCCTCCTCGGGGACACCCCGCCCTCCTCAGGGACTCCCCAGCCCCTGTCCCAACCCCTGTGCTCCTCCGGGACCCCCGCGCACCTCGGGGACCCTGCCCTCTCACCGCTGCAGCGGGGCACCAGCACAGGTTCCCGAGTCCCCAGTTACCCACAGGCCGCTTCTCCAGCCCCAGACCCTTCCGGAAAGGTTCCCACCCGATAGCTGCTAGGTCTGTCTGGCCACCAGCCCTCTTGGGGCTCCCTGGGGTCCACCCTGAGTCACTTCATCTGCACAGCTCAGGTGTGACCACATGGGCTCCTGTCACTGCTCTCACAAGGAGGTCAGGGAGCTCTGTGCGCCATGACATGGCGAAGGTCACAGCCGGCTGCGACTGAGGGAACCTCACACTGCCTTCACAACAAGGCAAAAGCCTCATCCGTCGTGGCCACCGCAGGGTCCCAGGAGGCCCAGAACTGGGGACCCGTCTGAGGAGGGGTCCTTGACAGAGCTGCAGAGAGGAATGTGACGAGGTCAGACAGGCACAGCAGAGGCTCACTCAGGAGACCAGGGTGCCCTCTCCAGGGAGCGTAGCCATCTCCAGTGAGAGGCGCCTTTTGGGGTCTCTGGCGCCTTTAGGGGAGAACTTGTGAGGGGCGGGCGTGGGAAGGTGTGTGGGACAGCATCAGCCTGGCTGTGGTGGCTGGCTGTTCCCGGATGTGTGACGTCTCCATGGTCTGATCAAGAGTGAGGACTGGAAGGGACCCTGTGTCACGGGCTTCTCCAAGAGTGACACCTGCCCTGCGGAGCCCAAGCTACATACGTGTGCTAGGGCAGCCCAGGGCGGGTTCATGACTGAGTGGACTCCAGCCACCATGATCGTGAGTGGACATTTCTAGATTTCCTGGCAGTTTGGGGAGTGACAGGCCTGGAGGAAGATGGCTTGGGAGTGACAGCGACTTAGCACAAAGCGTCCAGACTAAAGTCATCGTCTCCTTTTTCTTCCTGTGTGGTCTTTCTACCTTAATTTTTTTCTTCTAATCTACCTCAGTCTGTTTCCCATGTGAACTTTGGGTCTGAATCCAGGGGTGGGCTTACTAACCACACCTATTGGTGAACCTTAGCCACAGAATGGGACTGTGCCTGTCCCCAGCCTGCCCCTGGGCATGCCCTCACACACCGTCCTCCATGCTGAGCGGAAGGGCCAGCGGGCAGGCTTGCTCTGTGTAGGCAGATGCCAGGTCAAGGACTGGGGACGCCTAGGGCGAGGCTGGCCTTGTACCTGAGCTCCTCCCAGGGGAGGGGTGGCTCTCCTGCTCAGCCCTCTCCCCTGCACCTTCCCAAATGTGGACAAAGTCATCCAAAGATGAGAATCGCCACCAGCCAGGAGGGGTGCTTCAGGAGGTGCCGGGCTCCTGCGCCCTGATCACCACGAGGCCAGCTGCAGTTGGGACTCTCCCTGACCTGCTGCGGTGGCAGCCAGAGAGGAACAAGACCTTAGCGCTCTGCTGAGCCTGCTGGTAACTCCAGCTGCTGCCACCCCGTTGTGTCTCCTTCTGCCGAGGGGACCCCAGGCCATCTCCCCATCACCTGACCTTCCTGCCACACCAGAGAAAGGCCGCAGGCGAAACCTGCCCCACTGCTGCCACTTGTGTTTCCCGAATGACTCGGACGCCCAGGGGCCACTGGATGGGTGGGGTTTGTTAAGTGTCCCCTTGCTCAGAGGTGACTGTGCGGACACAGCATTAAGAGAACAGAACAGGTCCTGGAAAGTTGGTTTGCTCGTCTGCTGCATGAAGCCCAGGAGGAAGGATTAAGATGAACCCAGCAGGGGGAAAGGCACACTCATACCCTGCTGGTGGGAGAGAAAAGTGGTGCAGCCACTCTGGAAAACAGAATGGAGGTTCCTCAGAAAACTTGGAACAGAACCACCATTTGACCCAGTTATCCCACTCCTCAGTTTATACCCAAAGGACTTAAAATCAGCAGATTACAGTGACATAGCTGCATTAAAGTTCATAGCAGTTCAATTCATAGTAACTATGGAACCAGCCTAGATGCCCCTAAACAGATGAATGAATACAGAAAATGTGGTACATGTACACAACGGAATATTACTCAACCATAAAGAAGAATAAAATTGTAGCATTTGCCAGTAAGTGGATGGATCTGGGGACTATCATGCTCAGTGAAATAAGCCAAAGCCAAAAAACAAAGGCCAATTGTTCTCTCTGATATGCAGATGCTAACACCCAATAAGGGGGGCTGGAGGGAAGAACAGAAGTTCGTTGGATTAGGCGAAGGGGGATGAAGGGAAGGGAGGTGGGATGGGAATAGAAAGACAGTGGAATGGATTGGATGTCACTTTTCTGTGTTCCTATATGAATACATGACCTGTGAAGCCACACATCAGGTACAACTGCAAGAATGGGATCCTAATTAGAAAAAGTTATACTCTGTGCATGTGTAAATGTGAAAAATACACTCTGATGTTGTGTACATCTGAACAGAACAAATAAAAAACATATAAAAAAGAAGCCCAAATGAACAGAGAAGGTGGACACAGAAGGCCTGGGATCAGTGTCAAGGGCCTGGTGACTCAGGGCTCCCTCTGCCTCTCCAGGGTCACTGACACGGTGATTGACAGCTCATACAACCCGACTTGGCTGCTTCCCGGGGTGTTCCCAGCTGAAGGCAGGCTGGAGGCCTGCGGGTGTGTGCAGGAGGCTTCTTGCTGGCTCCGTCTTCCATCCCGGGCAGCAGGTCAGGAGAAAGCTCACGTGCATGTTCTGCGGTGTGCCTGAGTCATGTCGGTTTGGCTTAAGAGAGCAGAGGTGGTGGGGACCTCTGTGGCCAGAGCTGGGCAGCTCCACTTCCCACAGGCTGCACCCTGGAGAGCTGAGGCCTGGAGGTCTAAGGTGAGCCTGCGCGTGGGCTACCCCTGCCCGGTGTGCGCCTTCCGGAGCCCCTGGACGTGCCCCTGCGCATGGCTTTCCAGGCTGAAGAGAGAGCACCTCTCCCTACCCAGCCCTGGCCACGACGGGAGTCCACAAGACAATCTGCTGCCTGAAGATGGACCTCGGGAGCCGACAGGGAGACCTGTCCTGGGGAGGGTGCCGACCCGCGGCGGTGGGAGAGGAGCAGCCTTCTCCCGGGTTAAGCCGCTCAGAGTGGGTGGTGGTGGGCTTGCAGCTTCACCAGCCCATTCTGACCATGCAGGGGTGACGGAATGAGCGAGATTTCTGCATGAGGGGCCCTGGACACACAGCAGCCTGGCGTGTCCCAGTCACGAGTGACAGCTACGCTTGCATCATGGCTTTACGGTGACCGGGAGCCCTCCCTACCTGAGCCGGCCTCCTGTTCTGTCGAGAGTTAGGACAGAGCGCCACCAGGGTTCCTTTCAGTTCCAGACGCCAGTCAGTCCACTTGTGGACATGGCAGTGGGCACGATGGCCCGGGTCAGGAATGGCCCCCCAGAGACACTTGTGGCCCCAGCTTGACAACCCTGGGAGGTGACAGGCTAGTGGGGGTTTCCCAGGCTTGGGAGCATGCCCTTGGCGGGGACTGTAGGCCTGTCCCTTCTCGTGCCCCTCCTTTCTCTCCCTGGCCAGGTCTGCTCTGCCAGGTGTCCCCCCACCCCCAGGCGCTGCCTTCCACAGATCCAGAGCAACAGGCCGATGATCATGGGCTGAAGCCTCCTAAACTGGGAGCCCAAGTCAACCTTTCTTCCTTGTACAGTGATAACTACGGGTATTTGTTACAGTAGCAGGCTCCTCGCTGACCCCATGGGGGAAGGACTCTTAAAAACTCCTGGAGCTGAACACGTGTCAGGAGCTGAGGAGTCAGACCGGATTTTGGACTTTTGGGTTTGGGAATATTTGCACAGACATGATGAGATATCTTGGGAGGGATGAAGGGCAAACCCAAATATAAGATCCGCCTGTCTCCTGTGCACCTCATACAACTCTATCCGACATTTTTGATAAGTTTC